>NC_091285.1:338273992-340928159 GCF_032444005.1 Ranitomeya imitator | reverse complement strand
CTGCAGTACCTGAGCATGTTTTGCCCTATCAGGACCTTCCAGAAGGACCAATGGAATGTACTGCAGCACCTGAGCATGTGACCGAACATGTGGCCCTCGACCTCCAATGGGAGACCCTGCCCTGGGCATACTCAGTGTGAGTAAACAAGGATACCGAATGGGAGACTGCAGCAGACACGGATCGAGATTCGTCCTGTGCAGCAGAGGAAACTCGACTCCTAACAAATACTGGGCCAGATTTCTTTTAAATTCTCCCTGAAAAAATAAAAATAGTGGAAGATTAAGATTGGCAATTCTGCCTCATTGCCAGTGCTGTGTGTGCCACCTGTCTCAAATTTTGTGCCACATTAAACCTAGTGTGTAATACTGGGCCAGATTTCTTTTAAATTCTCCCTGAAAAAAAATAGTGGGAGATTAAGATTGGCATTTCTGCTTCAGTGCCAGTCCTGTGTGTGCCACCTGTCTCAAATTTTGTGCCACATTAAACCTAGTGTGTAATACTGGGCCAGATTTCTTTTAAATTCTCCCTGAAAAAAAAATAGTGGTAGATTATGATTGGCATTTCTGCTTCAGTGCCACTCCTGTGTATGCCACCTGTCTCAAATTTTGTGCCACATTAAACCTAGTGTGTAATACTGGGCCAGATTTCTTTTAAATTCTCCCTGAAAAAAAAATAGTTGGAGAATAAGATTGGCATTTCTGCTTCAGTGCCACTCCTGTGTGTGCCACCTGTCTCAAATATTGTGCCACATTAAACCTAGTGTGTAATACTGGGCCAGATTTCTTTTAAATTCTCCCTGAAAAAATAAAAATAGTGGAAGATTAAGATTGGCAATTCTGCCTCATTGCCAGTGCTGTGTGTGCCACCTGTCTCAAATTTTGTGCCACATTAAACCTAGTGTGTAATACTGGGCCAGATTTCTTTTAAATTCTCCCTGAAAAAAAAATAGTGGGAGATTAAGATTGGCATTTCTGCTTCAGTGCCAGTCCTGTGTGTGCCACCTGTCTCAAATTTTGTGCCACATTAAACCTAGTGTGTAATACTGGGCCAGATTTCTTTTAAATTCTCCCTGAAAAAATAAAAATAGTGGAAGATTAAGATTGGCAATTCTGCCTCATTGCCAGTGCTGTGTGTGCCACCTGTCTCAAATTTTGTGCCACATTAAACCTAGTGTGTAATACTGGGCCAGATTTCTTTTAAATTCTCCCTGAAAAAATAAAAATAGTGGGAGATTAAGATTGGCAATTCTGCCTCATTACCAGTGCTGTGTGTGCCACCTGTCACAAATTTTGTGCCACATTAAACCTAGTGTGTAGTACTGGGCCAGATTTCTTTTAAATTCTCCCTGAAAAAATAAAAATAGTGGAAGATTAAGATTGGCAATTCTGCCTCATTGCCAGTGCTGTGTGTGCCACCTGTCTCAAATTTTGTGCCACATTAAACCTAGTGTGTAATACTGGGCCAGATTTCTTTTAAATTCTCCCTGAAAAAAAATAGTGGGAGATTAAAATTGGCATTTCTGCTTCAGTGCCAGTCCTGTGTGTGCCTCCTGTCTCAAATTTTGTGCCACATTAAACCTAGTGTGTAATACTGGGCCAGATTTCTTTTCAATTCTCCCTGAAAAAAAAATTGTGGGAGATTAAGATTGGCATTTCTGCTTAGGTGCCAGTCCTGTGTGTGCCACCTGTCTCAAATTTTGTGCCACATTAAACCTAGTGTGTAATACTGGGCCAGATTTCTTTTCAATTCTCCCTGAAAAAAAAATTGTGGGAGATTAAGATTGGCAATTCTGCCTCATTACCAGTGCTGTGTGTGCCACCTGTCTCAAATTTTGTGCCACATTAAAACCTAGTGTGTAATACTGGGCCAGATTTCTTTTAAATTCTCCCTGAAAAAATAAAAATATTGGGAGATTAAGTTTGGCAATTCTGCCTCATTACCAGTGCTGTGTGTGCCACCAGTCTCAAATTTTGTGCCACATTAAAACCTAGTGTGTAATACTGGGCCAGATTTCTTTTAAATTCTCCCTGAAAAAAAATAGTGGGAGATTATGATTGGCATTTCTGCTTCAGTGCCACTCCTGTGTGTGCCACCTGTCTCAAATTTTGTGCCACATTAAACCTAGTGTGTAATATTGGGCCAGATTTCTTTTAAATTCTCCCTGAAAAAAATAGTGGGAGATTAAGATTGGCATTTCTGCTTCAGTGCCACTCCTGTGTGTGCCACCTGTCTCAAATTTTGTGCCACATTAAACCTAGTGTGTAATACTGGGCCAGATTTCTTTTAAATTCTCCCTGAAAAAAATAGTGGGAGATTAAGATTGGCATTTCTGCTTCAGTGCCACTCCTGTGTGTGCCACCTGTCTCAAATTTTGTGCCACATTAAACCTAGTGTGTAATACTGGGCCAGATTTCTTTTAAATTCTCCCTGAAAAAATAAAAATAGTGGAAGATTAAGATTGGCAATTCTGACTCATTGCTAGTGCTGTGTGTGCCACCTGTCTCAAATTTTGTGCCACATTAAACCTAGTGTGTAATACTGGGCCAGATTTCTTTTAAATTCTCCCTGAAAAAAAAATAGTGGGAGATTAAGATTGGCATTTCTGCTTCTGTGCCAGTCCTGTGTGTGCCACCTGTCTCAAATTTTGTTCCACATTAAACCTAGTGTGTAATACTGGGCCAGATTTCTTTTAAATTCTCCCTGAAAAAAATAGTGGGAGATTAAGATTGGCATTTCTGCTTCAGTGCCACTCCTGTGTGTGCCACCTGTCTCAAATTTTGTGCCACATGAAACCTAGTGTGTAATACTGGGCCAGATTTCTTTTCAATTCTCCCTGAAAAAAAAATTTGTGGGAGATTAACCCCTTCCCGACCCATGACGCCACGTAGGCGTCATGAAAGTCGGTGCCAATCCGACCCATGACGCCTATGTGGCGTCATGGCGGGAATGCTTCCCTGCGGGTCCGGTGACCGGGGTCATTCAAATGTCACCGTACCCGCAGGTGCAGGGGGACCTGTACTTCACCCCAGTGGGGGTGGCTTTGCCCCCCCGGGTCTACGATTGCTCCTGGTGACCTTTTTTTAACCCCCTCCAGCTCTGATTGGAGCTAGCGTCCATGTGACGCTAGCACTCCAATCAGAGCTGGAGGGGCGGAGAAAAACAGTGTCTGCCTCACTCCTCAGCTTCATCCCATCCGTGGAAGCTGAGGAGCGAGGTGCCCGACTGCTCACCTGCCCCCCCAGACACCGCGATCGCCGCTGCTGCATACCGCTTGAGAGCGCCGCCGCCATATCCCCCACTGCTACCGCCGCCTCCCCCACTGCTACCGCCAGTACCACCGCTGCTGCTGAGGACAGGTACCTCCCCTCTCCTGTCCTCCACTCCCCCCAACCTCCGCTCCCTCCCCCCTGCCCCCCCGATCATCCCCCAGCCCCCCTTTATCACCAGCTCCTGCTCTATTTTCTTTTCTCCTATCGCCCCCTGCATCTGTTAGCCCCTCCTCCCCTGGTGATCACCCTCTTTAGTGAACACTGCTAATCCCCCCCTGCCCCCCCTGATCACCCCCTACCCCCCCGATCACCCCCTGCCCCCCCTGTCCACCTGATCACCCCCTGCCCCCCTTTATCACCTGCTGCTGCTGCTGTGTTTTCTCTCCTACTGCCCCCTGCGTCTGTCAGCCCCTCCTCCCCTGGTGATCACCCTCTTCTGTAATCACCGCTAATCACCCCCTGCCCCCCCCTGTCACCCCCTACCCCCCCTGATCACCCCCTGCCCCCCCCTGTCCACCTGATCACCCCTCTGCCCCCCTTCATCACCCGCTGCTGCTGCTGTGTTTTCTTCTCTCCTACCGCATTTACGTCTGTCAGCCCCTCCTCCCCTGGTGATCACCCTCTTCAGTGATCACCGCTAATCACCCCCTGCCCCCCCCTGCTCACCCCCTACCCCCCCTGATCACCCCCTGCCCCCCCTGTCCACCTGATCACCCCTCTGCCCCCCTTCATCACCTGCTGCTGCTGTGTTTTCTTCTCTCCTACCGCGTTTGCGTCTGTCAGCCCCTCCTCCCCTGGTGATCACCCTCTTCAGTAATCACCGCTAATCACCCCCTGCCCCCCCTGATCACTCCCTGCCCCCCCTGATCACCTCCTGCCAATACCCCCCCCGTCCACCTGATCACCCCTCTGCCACCCTTTATCACCTGCTGCTGTGTTTTCTTCTCTCCAACCCCCCCTGCGTCTGTCATCCCCTCCTCCCCTGGTGATCACCCTCTTTAGTGATCACTGCTAATCACCCCCTGCCCCCCCTGATCACCCCCTGCCCCCCTGATCACCCCCTGCCCCCCTGATCACCTGCTGCTGCCAGCTTCATCTCCATCTGACGCTGCATCTCCTCAGCCCCCTTCTGTCCCCCCGCGCCTGACAGCCCCCCGCGCCTGACAGCCCCCCGCGCCTGACAGCCCCCACGCGCGTCTGACAGCTCCCCGCACCTGATAGCCTCCTCCTGCAGAAGAGTTGCACCAAACACTCGCACATACACACGCACACGCAACACTATAATAAAGTTTAGATTTTTTTTTACACACGCACACGCACCACACACACAATGTCCCGCTCATCCCAGTCATCCCAGTCACAAAGGCTGTACTCAGCTGAGGAGGCATATTCCTTTCTTGCCTCCGAAGCTGATAGTGAGGGAGAGGACCCCACTTTTCTGTATTCCTCCCACTCTTCCTCCCCTAGTGATACCGACTCGCCACCCCCAAGATGTCGCAGGTCGAGAAATCGTCCGGAGCCCAGGGGAGGGGAGCCGGAGCCCAGGGGAGGAGAGTCGGAGCCAAGTGTAAGTGACCCCCAACCTAGTGCTAGTGACGCCCAACCCAGCACTAGTGCCCCCGTCTGGACCCCCGTCCCTGAAAACTTTGCTCCACGGATTCCTGATTTCATTCCCCAATCAGGAATCCAATTTGAGACTGCCAACCTCCGGGAGATAGACTTTTTCAAAGTCTTTTTCTCGGAGTCAATCGTCAGTCTCATGGTGGAGCAAACAAATTTGTACGCCCTGCAATTTTTTGCCCAAAACCCAAGTTCATCATTTTCTACTTGGAATCCCGATGACTCTGTAGAAATGATGAAATATTGGGGACTGGTCCTTCACATGAGAATTGTGAAGAAACCAGAAATTTGCCAATACTGGAGTACTGATATTTTATATCAAACTCCAATATTTGGCATGGTTATGAATCGCAAACGTTTTGAGGCGATTCATAAATTTCTCCACTTTAGGAACAATACGGACATCCTTCCTCGCGATGACCCGAATTTTGATAGACTGTTCAAAATTCGGCCGGTCATCGAACACTTCAGCAACAAGTTTGCTGAAGTGTACATTCCCCAAAGGGAATTTTGTGTGGATGAATCCCTCATCCACTTCAAAGGGAGGCTTCAGTTTCGTCAGTACCTGCCAAGCAAAAGGGCGAGGTACGGGATAAAACTCTACAAGATCTGTGAGAGTACCTCAGGGTACACTCTCAGCTTTAGAGTTTATCAAGGAAAGGACAGCAGTATCCAGCCCCCAGATTGTCCACCTGCTCTGGGGGTGAGTGGGAAAATAGTGTGGGATTTGGTCCACCCACTGCTTGATAAAGGTTACCATCTGTACGTTGATAACTTTTATACAAGCATCCCACTCTTTCAATCCCTCTCTGCCAGAGCTACCGTCGCTTGCGGTACTGTGCGCAGAAACAAGAGGGGTCTCCCTTTGTCACTAATTGAGCAGGTTCTCCCAAAGGGTGAGAGCCGGGGCCAATGTAGTGGCAACATGCTTGCGGTCAAGTTCAAAGACAAAAGGGACGTCTTTTTCTTGACAACAATCCATGGTCCTGGCACCACGGCCAGCACTGTTCGAGGTACCCCAGCACAGGTCCACAAACCGGACTGTGCGCTGGGGTACAACAAACACATGGGGGGAGTTGATCTTTCTGATCAAGTCCTCCAGCCCTATAGTGCCATGCGGAAAACGAAGGTGTGGTATAAAAAACTGGCTGTGCACATCGTACAAATGGCACTGTATAACGCATACGTGCTATCACGATGTGCAGGCCAGACCAACAACACCTTCCTTCAGTTCCAGGAGGCGGTGATAAAGGCCCTGATTGGAGGCGTGGAAGGAGCGGGCCCCAGCACCCCTGGAACTCAAGGTTTCCGTATGGTACCGGTGCAACATTTTCCCTGTGAGGGGAGAGCAAAAAAAAGGTGCCGGGTGTGCTATAAAAGGGGGATAAGAAGGGAAACTCGTTTCCAATGTGAAACGTGTCCCGACAAACCTGGACTGTGTTTGAATGAATGCTTCAGAATTCATCACACGTCCGTGGACTAGCCACATACTGATATTCCACTACAGAACTCACCCACACCAGGCTGATATACACAACACCACACACACACACCAACCTGACGTACACTACACCACACCCCAACCTGACATACACTACACCACACACACCAACCTGACGTAGTGTGTCAGATTGGTGTGTGTGGCGTAGTGTACATCAGGTTGGTGTGTGGTGTGGTATAGTGTACGTCAGGTTGGTGTGTGTGTGTGGTGTACACTACACCACACACACCTACCTGACGTACACTACACCACACCCCAACCTGACATACACTACACCACACACACCAACCTGACGTAGTGTGTCAGATTGGTGTGTGTGGCGTAGTGTACATCAGGTTGGTGTGTGGTGTGGTATAGTGTACGTCAGGTTGGTGTGTGTGTGTGTGTGTGGTGTACACTACACCACACACACCTACCTGACATACACTACACCACACCCCAACCTGACATACACTACACCACACACCAACCTAACATACACTACACAACCCAACCTGACGTAGTGTCAGGGTGTGTATGGCGTAGTGTACGTCAGTTTGGTGTGGTGTGGTATAGTGTACGTCAGGTGTGTGTGTGTGTGTGTGGTGAATACTACACCACACACACACCAACCTGACATACACTACATACCTTCCATACACAACATAGTGTCCGCTAACGATTGGAGCTAATTTTTCATTCAAAAAGTGAAATGGCGCACCTTCCTTTCCGAGCTTTGCCGTGCGCCGAAACAGTGGTTTACCCCCACATGTGAGGTATCGGTGTACTCAGGAGATATTGCCCAACAAATTTTAGCGTCCATTTTACCCTGATGCCTATGTGAAAATGAAAAAAATTGAGGCTAAAATAAAAATTTTGTGAAAAAAAAGTACTTTTTCATTTTTATGGATCAATTTGTGAAGCACCTGGGGGTTCAAAGTGCTCAATATGCATCTAGATAAGTTCCTTGGGTGGTCTAGTTTCCAAAATGGGGTCATATGTGGGGGAGCTCCAATGTTTAGGCACACGGCGGCTCTCCAAACGTGACATGGTGTCCGCTAAAGATTGGAGTTATTTTTTCATTCAAAAAGTCAAATGGCGCTCCTTCCCTTCCGAGCCTTGCCGTGCGCCCAAACAGTGGTTTACGCCTACATGTGAGGTATCGGTGTACTCAGGAGATATTGCCCAACAAATTTTAGCATCCATTTTACCCTGATGCCCATGTGAAAATGAAAAAAATTGAGGCTAAAATAAAAATTTTGTGAAAAAAAGTACTTTTTCATTTTTATGGATCAATTTGTGAAGCACCTGGGGGTTCAAAGTGCTCAATATGCATCTAGATAAGTTCCTTGGGTGGTCTAGTTTCCAAAATGGGGTCATATGTGGGGGAGCTCCAATGTTTAGGCACACGGCGGCTCTCCAAACGTGACATGGTGTCCGCTAAAGATTGGAGTTATTTTTTCATTCAAAAAGTCAAATGGCGCTCCTTCCCTTCCGAGCCTTGCCGTGCGCCCAAACAGTGGTTTACGCCTACATGTGAGGTATCGGTGTACTCAGGAGATATTGCCCAACAAATTTTAGCATCCATTTTACCCTGATGCCCATGTGAAAATGAAAAAAATTGAGGCTAAAATAAAAATTTTGTGAAAAAAAAGTACTTTTTCATTTTTATGGATCAATTTGTGAAGCACCTGGGGGTTCAAAGTGCTCAATATGCATCTAGATAAGTTCCTTGGGTGGTCTAGTTTCCAAAATGGGGTCATATGTGGGGGAGCTCCAATGTTTAGGCACACGGCGGCTCTCCAAACGTGACATGGTGTCCGCTAAAGATTGGAGTTATTTTTTCATTCAAAAAGTCAAATGGCGCTCCTTCCCTTCCGAGCCTTGCCGTGCGCCCAAACAGTGGTTTACGCCTACATGTGAGGTATCGGTGTACTCAGGAGATATTGCCCAACAAATTTTAGCATCCATTTTACCCTGATGCCCATGTGAAAATGAAAAAAATTGAGGCTAAAATAAAAATTTTGTGAAAAAAAAGTACTTTTTCATTTTTATGGATCAATTTGTGAAGCACCTGGGGGTTCAAAGTGCTCAATATGCATCTAGATAAGTTCCTTGGGTGGTCTAGTTTCCAAAATGGGGTCATATGTGGGGGAGCTCCAATGTTTAGGCACACGGCGGCTCTCCAAACGTGACATGGTGTCCGCTAAAGATTGGAGTTATTTTTTCATTCAAAAAGTCAAATGGCGCTCCTTCCCTTCCGAGCCTTGCCGTGCGCCCAAACAGTGGTTTACGCCTACATGTGAGGTATCGGTGTACTCAGGAGATATTGCCCAACAAATTTTAGCATCCATTTTACCCTGATGCCCATGTGAAAATGAAAAAAATTGAGGCTAAAATAAAAATTTTGTGAAAAAAAAGTACTTTTTCATTTTTATGGATCAATTTGTGAAGCACCTGGGGGTTCAAAGTGCTCAATATGCATCTAGATAAGTTCCTTGGGTGGTCTAGTTTCCAAAATGGGGTCATATGTGGGGGAGCTCCAATGTTTAGGCACACGGCGGCTCTCCAAACGTGACATGGTGTCCGCTAAAGATTGGAGCTATATTTTCATTCAAAAAGTCAAATGGCGCTCCTTCCCTTCCGAGCCTTGCCGTGTGCCTAAACAGTGGTTTACGCCTACATGTGAGGTATCGGTGTACTCAGGAGATATTGCCCAACAAATTTTAGCATCCATTTTACCCTGATGCCCATGTGAAAATGAAAAAAATTGAGGCTAAAATAAAAATTTTGTGAAAAAAAAGTACTTTTTCATTTTTATGGATCAATTTGTGAAGCACCTGGGGGTTCAAAGTGCTCAATATGCATCTAGATAAGTTCCTTGGGTGGTCTAGTTTCCAAAATGGGGTCATATGTGGGGGAGCTCTAATGTTTAGGCACACGGCGGCTCTCCAAACGTGACATGGTGTCCGCTAAAGATTGGAGCTATTTTTCATTCAAAAAGTCAAATGGCGCTCCTTCCCTTCCGAGCCTTGCCGTGTGCCTAAACAGTGGTTTACGCCTACATGTGAGGTATCGGTGTACTCAGGAGATATTGCCCAACAAATTTTAGCATCCATTTTACCCTGATGCTCATGTGAAAATGAAAAAAATTGAGGCTAAAATAAAAATTTTGTGAAAAAAAAGTACTTTTTCATTTTTATGGATCAATTTTTGAAGCACCTGGGGGTTCAAAGTGCTCAATAGGCATCTAGATAAGTTCCTTGGGTGGTCTAGTTTCCAAAATGGGGTCATATGTGGGGGAGCTCCAATGTTTAGGCACACGGCGGCTCTCCAAACGTGACATGGTGTCCGCTAACGATGGAGATAATTTTTTAATTCAAAAAGTCAAATGGCGCTCCTTCCCTTCCGAGCCTTAGCATGTGTCCAAACAGTGGTTTACCCCCACATATGAGGTATCGGTGTACTCAGGAGAAATTGCCCAACAAATTTTAGGATCCATTTTATCCTGTTGCCCATGTGAAAATGAAAAAATTGAGGCTAAAAGAATTTTTTTGTGAAAAAAAAGTACTTTTTCATTTTTACGGATCAATTTGTGAAGCACCTGGGGGTTCAAAGTGCTCACTATGCATCTAGATAAGTTCCTTGGGGCGTCTAGTTTCCAAAATGGGGTCACTTGTGGGGGAGCTCTAATTTTTAGGCACATGGGGGCTCTCCAAATGTGACATGGTGTCTGCTAAAGAGTGCAGCCAATTTTTCATTCAAAAAGTCAAATGGCGCTCCTTCCATTCCAAGCCCTGCCGTGCGCCCAAACAGTGGTTTACCCCCACATATGAGGTATCAGCGTACTCAGGACAAATTGGACAACAACTTTCGTGGTTCAGTTTCTCCTTTTACCATTGGGAAAATAAAAAAATTGTTGCTGAAAGATCATTTTTGTGACTAAAAAGTTAAATGTTCATTTTTTCCTTCCATGTTGCTTCTGCTGCTGTGAAGCACCTGAAGGGTTAATAAACTTCTTGAATGTGGTTTTGAGCACCTTGAGGGGTGCAGTTTTTAGAATGGTGTCACTTTTGGGTATTTTCAGCCATATAGACCCCTCAAACTGACTTCAAATGTGAGGTGGTCCCTAAAAAAAATGGTTTTGTAAATTTCGTTATAAAAATTAGAAATCGCTGGTCAAATTTTAACCCTTATAACTTCCTAGCAAAAAAAAATTTTGTTTCCAAAATTGTGCTGATGTAAAGTAGACATGTGGGAAATGTTATTTATTAACTATTTTGTGTCACATATCTCTCTGGTTTAACAGAATAAAAATTCAAAATTTGAAAATTGCGAAATTTTTAAAATTTTCACCAAATTTCCAATTTTTTCACACATAAACGCAAAAATTATCGACCTAAATTTACCACTAACATGAAGCCCAATATGTCACGAAAAAACAGTCTCGGAACCGCTAGGATCCGTTGAAGCGTTCCTGAGTTATTACCTCATAAAGGGACACTGGTCAGAATTGCAAAAAATGGCAAGGTCTTTAAGGTCAAAATAGGCTGGGTCATGAAGGGGTTAAGATTGGCATTTCTGCTTCAGTGCCAGTCCTGTGTGTGCCACCTGTCTCAAATTTTGTGCCACATTAAACCTAGTGTGTAATACTGGGCCAGATTTCTTTTCAATTCTCCCTGAAAAAATAAAAATAGTGGGAGATTAAGATTGGCAATTCTGCCTCATTACCAGTGCTGTGTGTGCCACCTGTCTCAAATTTTGTGCCACATTAAAACCTAGTGTGTAATACTGGGCCAGATTTCTTTTAAATTCTCCCTGAAAAAAATAGTGGGAGATTAAGATTGGCATTTCTGCTTCAGTGCCAGTCCTGTGTGTGCCACCTGTCTCAAATTTTGTGCCACATGAAACCTAGTGTGTAATACTGGGCCAGATTTCCTTTCAATTCTCCCTGAAAAAAAAAAAATTGTGGGAGATAAAGATTGGCATTTCTGCTTCAGTGCCAGTCCTGTGTGTGCCACCTGTCTCAAATTTTGTGCCACATTAAACCTAGTGTGTAATACTGGGCCAGATTTCTTTTAAATTCTCCCTGAAAAAAAAATAGTGGGAGATTATGATTGGCATTTCTGCTTCAGTGCCACTCCTGTGTATGCCACCTGTCTCAAATTTTGTGCCACGTTAAACCTAGTGTTTAATACTGGGCCAGATTTCTTTTAAATTCTCCCTAAAAAAAAAATAGTGGGAGATTAAGATTGGCATTTCTGCTTCAGTGCCACTCCTGTGTGTGCCACCTGTCTCAAATTTTGTGCCACATTAAACCTAGTGTGTAATACTGGGCCAGATTTCTTTTAAATTCTCCCTGAAAAAATAAAAATAGTGGAAGATTAAGATTGGCAATTCTGCCTCAATGCCAGTGCTGTGTGTGCCACCTGTCTCAAATTTTGTGCCACATTAAACCTAGTGTGTAATACTGGGCCAGATATCTTTTACATTCTCCCTGAAAAAAAAATAGTGGGAGATTAAGATTGGCATTTCTGCTTCAGTGCCAGTCCTGTGTGTGCCACCTGTCTCAAATTTTGTGCCATATGAAACCTAGTGTGTAATACTGGGCCAGATTTCTTTTCAATTCTCCCTGAAAAAAAAATTGTGGGAGATTAAGATTGGCATTTCTGCTTCAGTGCCAGTCCTGTGTGTGCCACCTGTCTCAAATTTTGTGCCACATTAAACCTAATGTGTAATACTGGGCCAGATTTCTTTTAAATTCTCCCTGAAAAAATAAATATAGTGTGAGATTAACATTGGCAATTCTGCCTCATTTCCAGTGCTGTGTGTGCCACCTGTCTCAAATTTTGTGCCACATTAAACCTAGTGTGTAATACTGGGCCAGATTTCCTTGAAATTCTCCCTGAAAAAAAATAGTGGGAGATTAAGATTGGCATTTCTGCTTCAGTGCCACTCCTGTGTGTGCCACCTGTCTCAAATTTTGTGCCACATGAAACCTAGTGTGTAATACTGGGCCAGATTTCTTTTAAATTCTCCCTGAAAAAATAAAAATAGTGGAAGATTAAGATTGGCAATTCTGCCTCAATGCCAGTGCTGTGTGTGCCACCTGTCTCAAATTTTGTGCCACATTAAACCTAGTGTGTAATACTGGGCCAGATATCTTTTACATTCTCACTGAAAAAAAAATAGTGGGAGATTAAGATTGGCATTTCTGCTTCAGTGCCAGTCCTGTGTGTGCCACCTGTCTCAAATTTTGTGCCATATGAAACCTAGTGTGTAATACTGGGCCAGATTTCTTTTCAATTCTCCCTGAAAAAAAAATTGTGGGAGATTAAGATTGGCATTTCTGTTTCAGTGCCAGTCCTGTGTGTGCCACCTGTCTCAAATTTTGTGCCACATTAAACCTAGTGTGTAATACTGTTAAGGACCGGCGGAACGCACGAAGTATAGATGATATGAAACTAGGTGCGTTCGCAGTCCGAGGTCCACCGTGCAGTTAAAGACCCTGCTGCTAGTAAGACGGACTATATGGCGGTACTAAATATACACACATGGGTTAACTTCACCCTGCATGAAGGAAGCGATCCTGTTGTGTCACAGGACCGCAGTACCGCACATAGAGCGCGAGCAAGAAGTCAGCGAACTCAACCCCTACTCAGGATTGAAGTCCGAATAGACACTTGCTGGCATAACACCGCAACTGGGTGTGTAAGGAAACTAATAAATAGAATATAAAGGCACGAGTGTGCGTGCGGTGCCGCACAAACGGACGCCGCTAACCACCCAGGCTTGGGTAAGGAAAGCGCACGGCGCCGTATAGGCGGTCACAGCAACTAGACGCTGTTATGTGTGTTTTGTGCTGATGGCTAGTCGGGCGCTAGATAGCTACCATCATCCGCAAACAGACAACAACACTAGGGAGGGATACTTAGGAGCTTTCATCCTTCGACATACATCCATCTACACACACACATATATTTTCAAGGCAATACTAGCGTATGGCCGTGCGGTCATGCGCAGCTTATATAGTTGCAGCACAGGAAGCTGTTACCGAAGTTTTGCCCTTTCAGGACCTTCCTGGAGGACCAATGGGACGTGCTGCAGTATCTGAGCATGTGACCCTCGATCTCCAACGGGAGATCTTGCCCTGGGCATGCTCAGTGTGCGCAAATAAGGACTTAGTCCCAGAGAAGCCCGCTAGCCGCAGATAAGTGCAGGGTACAACAGGAGAGCCAGAAAAGGCAGCAGTAACCCTCTGCACAGAATCAGTCCCAGCGAGACGCTGGGAGCGACGCCTCTGCTGAGCAGGCCCCTCTGCGGCCGATGCCGAATGGGAGACCGCAGCAGACACGGATCGAGATTCCCCCTGTGCAGCAGAGGAAACTCGACTCCTAACAAATACTGGGCCAGTATTTTAAATTCTCCCTGAAAAAATAAAAATAGTGGGAGATTAAGATTGGCAATTCTGCCTCATTACCAGTGCTGTGTGTGCCACCTGTCTCAAATTTTGTGCCACATTAAAACCTAGTGTGTAATACTGGGCCAGATTTCTTTTAAATCCTCCCTGAAAAAAAATAGTGGGAGATTAAGATTGGCACTTCTGCTTCAGTGCCAGTCCTGTGTGTGCCACCTGTCTCAAATTTTGTGCCACATGAAACCTAGTGTGTAATACTGGGCCAGATTTCTTTTCAATTCTCCCTGAAAAAAAAAATTGTGGGAGATTAAGATTGGCATTTCTGCTTCAGTGCCAGTCCTGTGTGTTCCACCTGTCTCAAATTTTGTGCCACATTAAACCTAATGTGTAATACTGGGCCAGATTTCTTTTAAATTCTCCCTGAAAAAATAAATATAGTGGGAGATTAACATTGGCAATTCTGCCTCATTTCCAGTGCTGTGTGTGCCACCTGTCTCAAATTTTGTGCCACATTAAACCTAGTGTGTAATACTGGGCCAGATTTCCTTGAAATTCTCCCTGAAAAAAAATAGTGGGAGATTAAGATTGGCATTTCTGCTTCAGTGCCACTCCTGTGTGTGCCACCTGTCTCAAATTTTGTGCCACATGAAACCTAGTGTGTAATACTGGGCCAGATTTCTTTTAAATTCTCCCTGAAAAAATAAAAATAGTGGAAGATTAAGATTGGCAATTCTGCCTCAATGCCAGTGCTGTGTGTGCCACCTGTCTCAAATTTTGTGCCACATTAAACCTAGTGTGTAATACTGGGCCAGATATCTTTTACATTCTCACTGAAAAAAAAATAGTGGGAGATTAAGATTGGCATTTCTGCTTCAGTGCCAGTCCTGTGTGTGCCACCTGTCTCAAATTTTGTGCCATATGAAACCTAGTGTGTAATACTGGGCCAGATTTCTTTTCAATTCTCCCTGAAAAAAAAATTGTGGGAGATTAAGATTGGCATTTCTGTTTCAGTGCCAGTCCTGTGTGTGCCACCTGTCTCAAATTTTGTGCCACATTAAACCTAGTGTGTAATACTGTTAAGGACCGGCGGAACGCACGAAGTATAGATGATATGAAACTAGGTGCGTTCGCAGTCCGAGGTCCACCGTGCAGTTAAAGACCCTGCTGCTAGTAAGACGGACTATATGGCGGTACTAAATATACACACATGGGTTAACTTCACCCTGCATGAAGGAAGCGATCCTGTTGTGTCACAGGACCGCAGTACCGCACATAGAGCGCGAGCAAGAAGTCAGCGAACTCAACCCCTACTCAGGATTGAAGTCCGAATAGACACTTGCTGGCATAACACCGCAACTGGGTGTGTAAGGAAACTAATAAATAGAATATAAAGGCACGAGTGTGCGTGCGGTGCCGCACAAACGGACGCCGCTAACCATCCAGGCTTGGGTAAGGAAAGCGCACGGCGCCGTATAGGCGGTCACAGCAACTAGACGCTGTTATGTGTGTTTTGTGCTGATGGCTAGTCGGGCGCTAGATAGCTACCATCATCCGCAAACAGACAACAACACTAGGGAGGGATACTTAGGAGCTTTCATCCTTCGACATATATCCATCTACACACACACATATATTTTCAAGGCAATACTAGCGTATGGCCGTGCGGTCATG
Source organism: Ranitomeya imitator (assembly GCF_032444005.1). Lineage (NCBI taxonomy): Eukaryota > Metazoa > Chordata > Amphibia > Anura > Dendrobatidae > Ranitomeya > Ranitomeya imitator. The sequence goes on along the minus strand of NC_091285.1, from coordinate 340,912,701 downwards.
CGCAGCTTATATAGTTGCAGCACAGGAAGCTGTTACCGAAGTTTTGCCCTTTCAGGACCTTCCTGGAGGACCAATGGGACGTGCTGCAGTATCTGAGCATGTGACCCTCGATCTCCAACGGGAGATCTTGCCCTGGGCATGCTCAGTGTGCGCAAATAAGGACTTAGTCCCAGAGAAGCCCGCTAGCCGCAGATAAGTGCAGGGTACAACAGGAGAGCCAGAAAAGGCAGCAGTAACCCTCTGCACAGAATCAGTCCCAGCGAGACGCTGGGAGCGACGCCTCTGCTGAGCAGGCCCCTCTGCGGCCGATGCCGAATGGGAGACCGCAGCAGACACGGATCGAGATTCCCCCTGTGCAGCAGAGGAAACTCGACTCCTAACAAATACTGGGCCAGTATTTTAAATTCTCCCTGAAAAAATAAAAATAGTGGGAGATTAAGATTGGCAATTCTGCCTCATTACCAGTGCTGTGTGTGCCACCTGTCTCAAATTTTGTGCCACATTAAAACCTAGTGTGTAATACTGGGCCAGATTTCTTTTAAATTCTCCCTGAAAAAAAATAGTGGGAGATTAAGATTGGCACTTCTGCTTCAGTGCCAGTCCTGTGTGTGCCACCTGTCTCAAATTTTGTGCCACATGAAACCTAGTGTGTAATACTGGGCCAGATTTCTTTTCAATTCTCCCTGAAAAAAAAATTGTGGGAGATTAAGATTGGCATTTCTGCTTCAGTGCCAGTCCTGTGTGTTCCACCTGTCTCAAATTTTGTGCCACATTAAACCTAGTGTGTAATACTGGGCCAGATTTCTTTTCAATTCTCCCTGAAAAAAAAATAGTGGGAGATTAAGATTGGCAATTCTGCCTCATTGCCAAGGCTGTGTGTGGCATCTGTCTCTAATTTTGTGCCACAGAACATATACTGTATAAGAGTGGGCCACATTTCTTCAATATTCTCCCAGAAAAAATAAAATGGGGGAGATTTTTATTGGTAGTGTCTGCATCAGCATCAGTCCTGTTAGTGGCATATCTGTCTGCCACTGAAGCTGTGTACTGTTATACATTGGGCCTGAATTTCCCTGCAGTCTCACCCACCTATAAAGGGATATATCAATCCAACAGAAGTTTGAGTTCACCTTGTAACTGGTTTTACAGTAATAAATACCATTAGTTTGGTTACGTTTTTCAAGCAATGAGGAAGTCTGGTGGAAGAGGTCGTGGCCGTGGGCGGTCATTGCCAGCTGGTAATGATGGTAGTGGTTGTGGAGCATCAGGTGGTCGTGGGAAAAGCAATATAGCACCTAAGTCTCGAGTTGTTGAGCCAGGTTCGTCGTCTGGCTACACAAGGCCTCGAACGCTCCCTTTTCTGGGAGTAGGAAAACCGCTTTTAAAGCCGGAGCAGCAAGAACAAGTTTTGGCTTTCCTTGCTGACTCAGCCTCTAGCTCTTTCGCCTCCTCTTCTGAAACTGCTAAATGTAAAAGCAGTGCGTCGTTAGTGGGTGTTCACGGTCAGGGACAAGTCGCTTCCTTGTCTTCTTCACCAAGAACAACAGAGAAGGATGCGTCAGGCGACACAACAGGTTACTCCATGGAGCTCTTCACACATACCATTCCTGGTTAGAAAGTGAAACAGTTAACAGGCCATGCCCATTACAAGTTGAATCGGACATGGAGTGCACAGATGCACAGTAACAGCCAGATTACTATGCTGTTCCTTTGACTCAGACCAGAACATTGCCCTCGCAGTGTACTGATCCAGAATCAGACCCTGATGAGACTATGGTGCCCCATCACGAACGCTATACCACCGGCTTACACGGTGACACAGACAAGGAGGAGGTCATAGATGACCCAGTTGTTGACCCCGATTGGCAGCCATTGGGGGAACAGGGTGCAGGCGGCAGTAGCTCTGAAGCGGAGGAGGAGGAGCTGCAGAAGGCATCAACATCGCAACAGGTTCCATCTGCCAGGCCCGTATCTGGCTAAAAACGCATGGCAAAACCAAAACCAGTTGTAGGACAGCGTGGACATCCGGTTAAAGAAGCTCAGTCTGCAATGCCTGAAAAGGTATCCGATAGTAGAAAGAGTGCAGTTTGGCATTTTTTTAAACAACATCCAAATGATCAGCGCAAAGTCATCTGTCGAAAATGTTCAACTACCTTAGACAGAGGTCAGAATCTTAAAAGTCTAAATACAAGTTGCATGCGTAGACATTTAACCATCATGCATTTGCAAGCCTGGACTCACTACCAAACGTCCCTTAACGTTGTAGCACCCTCGGCCAATGAAGCTAGTAAGCAATGCTACATCCATTCCATCACTGTAAGCCCACCATTTCCCGCACCACCTGCAGTAAATGTGCAGGTTTCATCGCCAGGCCAAAGCAGTCAGGGAATCACCAGTTTCATAGTAGGAAACACTGCATGTAGGGCACCAGCAAGAATACCATCTCCAACCCTCTCTCAGTCTGCCATGTCCACCGGCACCCCTGCTAGTTCCATGATCTGAAGACACAAAAGAGAATAGTAAAACCAAAAACACTCAGTTTGAAAAAATGTTGCAGTAATCCGCAAGTGCTAGTAAAAGATGTAAAAAACAGGGTATTTGGTTGATACGTTTTTTGCAAAAAATGTATACTAAGCTGCTCTAACAATCTTCACGGTATACCCTTATCAGAGCAGTCCTAACTAATGTATGCAATCCCTATCTGATGTATTTAAAAACCTGATCATCTGTATATAACCTGTGTGAACAGGGTTCAGAGAGGAAAAATCCATGTGTGCATACAGGGTAGAACAGCTTTTGTGCAGATAGCCCAAGAGGAGTGGTGGAACTCCCCAGTCTTGTAGACACAAGAGAACAATTATGGAAACAGGAACACATGGGCTACTTGCACAGTGAACAAGTCTGTATGATCATGTTCACACACCACCAAGAAACCTGAAGACACAAAAGAGAATAGTAAAACCAAAAACACTCAGTTTGAAAAAATGTTGCAGTAATCCGCAAGTGCTAGTAAAAGATGTAAAAAACAGGGTATTTGGTTGATACGTTTTTTGCAAAAAATGTATACTAAGCTGCTCTACCAATCTTCACGGTATACCCTTATCAGAGCAGTCCTAACTAATGTATGCAATCCCTATCTGATGTATTTAAAAACCTGATCATCTGTATATAACCTGTGTGAACAGGGTTCAGAGAGGAAAAATCCATGTGTGCATACAGGGTAGAACAGCTTTTGTGCAGATAGCCCAAGAGGAGTGGTGGAACTCCCCAGTCTTGTAGACACAAGAGAACAATTATGGAAACAGGAACACATGGGCTACTTGCACAGTGAACAAGTCTGTATGATCATGTTCACACACCACCAAGAAACCTGAAGACACAAAAGAGAATAGTAAAACCAAAAACACTCAGTTTGAAAAAATGTTGCAGTAATCCGCAAGTGCTAGTAAAAGATGTAAAAAACAGGGTATTTGGTTGATACGTTTTTTGCAAAAAATGTATACTAAGCTGCTCTACCAATCTTCACGGTATACCCTTATCAGAGCAGTCCTAACTAATGTATGCAATCCCTATCTGATGTATTTAAAAACCTGATCATCTGTATATAACCTGTGTGAACAGGGTTCAGAGAGGAAAAATCCATGTGTGCATACAGGGTAGAACAGCTTTTGTGCAGCTAGCCCAAGAGGAGTGGTGGAACTCCCCAGTCTTGTAGACACAAGAGAACAATTATGGAAACAGGAACACATGGGCTACTTGCACAGTGAACAAGTCTGTATGATCATGTTCACACACTGTTAGGACTGGCGGAACGCACCTAGACAGATGATAAAGGTGCGTTCGCAGTCCGGGGTCCACCGTGCAGGTGAGAACCTGCTGCTAGCAATTTGCAGACAATATGGCGGTACACTAAAGTATACACGCGTGGGTTAAACCTCACCCAGCGTGAAGAAAGCGATCCTGTTAATTCACAGGACCGCAGTACCGCACTAGTGCGCGAGCAAGTGGTCAGCGGACTTAACCCCAGAAGGGATTGAAGCCCGATTAGACCCTTGCTGGCGTAACACCGCAACTGGGTGTGTAGAGAACCTTAAGAAATATAAGTGCACAAGAGTGCGAGCGATGCCGCACTAACGGACGCCACTAACCACCCAGACTCGGGTATGGAAAGCGCAAGGCAGGCGCACGGCGCCGTACTGGCAGGCACAGCTACAGGACGCTGAGATGTGTGTTTAGTGCTGTAGGCTAAGTCGGGCGCTAGATAGCAGCCATACACCTTCCGCGAACAGACATTCAATAGGGTAGGGGTTTCCAAGGACGACTTGCACTCACAACATACACACATAAGCAATTGTCAGATAATACTAGCGCATGGCCGTGCGGTCATGCGCAGTTTATATAGCAGCAGCACAGGAAGAGGCCACAGCACCTTTGCCCTTCCAGGGCCTGCAAAGAGGACCAATGGAATGTGCTGCAGAGCCTGAGCACATGACCCTCGATCTCCAACGGGAGACCTTATGCTGGGCATGCTCAGTACGTGCAGACAAGGACTTAGTCCCAGGGAAGTCCGCTCGCTGCTGACCAGCATTGACTTTAATGGCAGAGACTGGAGAAGCAGCAGTAACTCTCAGAACAGAGTGAGGATGAGCAAGACGCTGGGACCGACGTCTTTGCTGAGCAGACTCCACTGCGGCTGGACAAGAATGGGAGACCGCAGCGGAGGCGGCTCGAGATTCCCCCTGTGCAGAAGCGGGAACTCGACCCCTAACATTACCCCCCCTCCTAGGGCCCCCCCCTCCTTGGGCCTCGCTACGTTCGAAGGCAGCAATGAGCTGCGGAGCCCGAATGTGCTCAGCAGGCTCCCAGGATCTATCCTCAGGGCCGTAACCCCTCCAGTCCACTAAATAAAATTTTTTGCCACGAACCACCTTGTACCCCAAGATCGCGTTCACCTCGTAATCGTCCGTAGACGAACCCGACGTCTCAGTAGATGACTCAGAAAACCGGGACATGTAGACGGGCTTAAGGAGGGACACGTGAAAGGTGTCGGTGATACCCAGGCGTGGAGGAAGGGCCAGACGGTAAACCACAGGATTAACCTGTTCGAGGACCTTAAAAGGACCTAAGTAGCGAGGTGCAAACTTGGTGGACTCAACTCGCAGCCTGATGTTACGGGCGGAGAGCCACACTAAGTCGCCAGGAGCAAAGGTTGGAGCGGGGCGCCGATGTGCATCGGCGGAGGACCTCATTCTCTCCTTGGAAGCCTGAATAGCATCCTGAGTGCGATCCCAAATGTCCCGTGCCTCCACAGCCCAGTCTGCCACCCTGGAATCGGCGGAAGACACGGGCATGGGCACAGGTACCCTCGGATGCTGACCATAGTTAAGGAGGAATGGAGTCTGTCCAGTGGAATCAGCGACAGCATTGTTAAGAGCAAACTCCGCCCACGGTAGCAAAGATGCCCAGTCATCCTGCTTAGCAGAAACAAAATGTCGCAGATATGTGACCAAGGTCTGGTTGGCTCTCTCTACCAACCCATTCGTCTCGGGATGATAAGCCGAAGAGAGATTCAACTCGATACTGAGAAGACGACAAAGCTCTCTCCAGAACCGAGACGCAAACTGGGGACCTCGGTCACTGACAATTTTGTCTGGCATACCGTGAAGACGAAAGATGTGTTTGACAAACAACGCTGCCAAGGCCCGTGCAGAAGGTAACCGGGGAAGTGGCACCAAATGCACCATTTTAGAAAAATGGTCGGTGATTACCCAAATAATGGTACAGCCACGAGACTTGGGCAAACCCACAACAAAATCCATCCCGACCATTTCCCAGGGCCTGTCTGCCACCGGCAGAGGGTATAACAAACCAGCTGGCCGTTGTCGGGAAGACTTATTCTTGGCACAAGAGACACATGCCCGAACGTAGTCTCCGACGTCACGAACCATATGTGGCCACCAGTACGTCCTCGCCAGTAGCTCAGAGGTCCTTTTAGCCCCAAAGTGTCCACCCACTCTGGACGAATGAGCCCAAGAGAGAACCTCCGGACGCAAATTGATGGGAACAAAAGTCTTGCCCGGGGGCACAGACTCCAGCGAAACCGGAGCTACAGTTCTCAGACTCTCCGAAGGGACAATGAGCCGAGGCTCGTCCTCCTCCTCCTCAGCTGACACGAAGGAGCGAGAGAGAGCGTCGGCACGAATGTTCTTCTCCCCGGCGAGATAATGTAGGGTAAAGTGGAACCGGGAGAAAAACAAGGACCATCTGGCCTGACGAGAATTCAGCCGCTGGGCTGTTTGTAAATAGACCAAATTCTTGTGATCCGTGAAAACCTGGAATGGGAATCGGGCACCCTCCAAGAGATGTCTCCACTCAGAAAAGGCCAACTTCATTGCCAACAACTCTCTATCCCCGATGGAGTAATTTCTCTCCGCTGGTGTGAAGGTCTTAGAGAAAAAGAAGCATGGATGCTTCCGACCCTGAGCATCCTTTTGATAGAGGACTGCTCCAGCACCAACGGATGAGGCATCCACTTCCAAAAGGAATGGCTTACCCACATCGGGACGATGTAAGATAGGAGCGCTGGCAAAATGGGTCTTTATAGAAGAGAAGGCCTTGGAGACCCCTTCGGACCACAATTTGGGATTCGCTCCCTTCTTGGTGAGGGATACCAAGGGAGCTACCAAAGTTGAAAAGTGGGGAATGAACTGGCGATAGTAATTTATGAACCCCATAAAGCGCTGCACCGCTTTAAGAGAATGGGGTTCCTGCCAGTCCATCACTGCTTGTAGTTTGGCAGGATCCATAGCCAATCCCTGGGCCGAGACAATATAGCCCAGGAAAGGCAAGGACTCCTGTTCAAACACACACTTCTCCAACTTTGCATACAAGGAATTTGCCCGTAAGAGTTCGAAGACTCTGCCAACATCTCTCCGGTGGGAGTCAATATCTGGAGAAAAGATGAGAATATCATCCAGATAGACTACGACCGAGGTAGAAAGCATATCCCGGAAGATATCGTTGACGAAGTCCTGAAAAACGGCTGGGGCATTACAGAGCCCGAAAGGCATCACCAGGTACTCATAGTGCCCATCCCTGGTATTGAAAGCCGTCTTCCACTCGTCCCCCTCACGGATACGAATCAGATTGTAGGCACCCCGCAGATCTAACTTGGTGAATATTTTAGCTCCCCTTAACCTGTCAAAGAGCTCCGATATCAGGGGCAACGGGTATTTATTCTTAATGGTGATAGCATTGAGACCCCTGTAATCGATGCAAGGACGTAACTCTCCGTTCTTCTTCTGCACGAAGAAGAATCCCGCCCCTGCCGGAGACACTGACTTCCTTATAAATCCTCTTGCTAAATTCTCCTGAATGTATTGAGACATAGCCTCCGTCTCAGGGAGAGAGAGGGGATATACCCTTCCCCTAGGAGGTTCAGCTCCCGGCAAGAGGTCGATAGGACAGTCGTAAGGGCGATGGGGCGGTAGAGTCTCAGCAGCCTTTTTAGAGAACACGTCTGCATAACACCAATAATACCTGGGAAGCGACGAGAGATCTGCGGGTACCTGGGTAGTAGAGACCTGTACACACTCACTCACACATCTGCCCAAACATGACTTACTCCAGCCCAATATTTTCCCTGAGGACCACTCAATATGTGGCGAGTGGAAACGGAGCCAGGGTATTCCCAGCAAAATCTCATCCATTCCCTCAGGAAGGACAAGAAGGGAAATAATCTCCTGGTGGGAAGGAGACATGGACAGCGATAACGGGACTGTCTGGTGCGTGATTTGCAGTGGGAGTGTTGCCCCATTCACAACTCTAACCGTTATTGGTTTGGCGAGCATGACCAGTGGTATAGCATGACGTGTAGCAAAAGCAGAGGACATGAAACTTCCCTCTGCTCCTGAATCCACACAAAGGTCGACTGTAAGAGTGGAGGAGCCTAACAGGATTGTCCCTTTAAAGGACAGTTTGGAGGAGAATGCTGCTGTGTCTAGTGAACCTCCCCCAATGGCCACTAGACGCGATCGTTTCCCGACCGCCGCGGACATTTATTGGTGTAATGTCCATGTTGTCGACAGTTATTACAAACTACGGGTACTCGAGCGGCTAGAGATTTAGGTCCCGCTCGAGAAACCTCCATGGCCTCATGAGAATCTGACGCCAAGACAGGAGATTCCAGAGGTCTGGCGAAAGTTGGAGCCAGCCGAAACCTCTGCCTACACTGGGTCCGCTCCAACCTCCGCTCGTGAAAACGGAGGTCGATGCGGGTAGACACGGAAATAAGTTCCTCCAGTGTGGCCGGTATCTCCCTAGTGGCCAAGGCGTCTTTCACGTGGTCTGCCAGTCCCCTCCAGAACACCGGAATAAGAACTTTGTCTGGCCACTCTAACTCTGAAGCTAGAGTCCGGAACTGAATGGCAAACTGGCTGACCACGGAGGTACCCTGTGTAATGGACAACAATTGGAGTGCGGTGTCGTGGGTAACCCGAGGCCCTAAAAAGACCTGCTTCAGAGTGTCCAAGAAGAGAGGAGCACTCTGTACCACACGATCATCTCGCTCCCAGAGTGGCGTTGCCCACTCCAACGCCCTGCCCGACAAGAGAGATAGGATAAATCCCACTCTCGCCCGCTCCGTAGGAAAACGTGACGCCAGGAGCTCAAGATGTATAGAGCACTGACTCACGAATCCACGACAATGTTTGCTGTCGCCAGCAAACTTGTCAGGTAGTGGGAGACGGGATAAAGTCGGAGCGGGGGTGGCAGTGGACAAACTGGCTGCGGCTACACTTGCAGCCTGCACAGCTACAGCAGTGACATCCACAGCTGAGGTTGTACGCTCAAGAGCCGCCAACCTTCCCTCCAGCTGCTGGATGTACCGCTGTAAACGCTGGTCGTCCGCCATTTTTACTAGCCAGACCCTGGCGCTAGTATTCTGTTAGGACTGGCGGAACGCACCTAGACAGATGATAAAGGTGCGTTCGCAGTCCGGGGTCCACCGTGCAGGTGAGAACCTGCTGCTAGCAATTTGCAGACAATATGGCGGTACACTAAAGTATACACGCGTGGGTTAAACCTCACCCAGCGTGAAGAAAGCGATCCTGTTAATTCACAGGACCGCAGTACCGCACTAGTGCGCGAGCAAGTGGTCAGCGGACTTAACCCCAGAAGGGATTGAAGCCCGATTAGACCCTTGCTGGCGTAACACCGCAACTGGGTGTGTAGAGAACCTTAAGAAATATAAGTGCACAAGAGTGCGAGCGATGCCGCACTAACGGACGCCACTAACCACCCAGACTCGGGTATGGAAAGCGCAAGGCAGGCGCACGGCGCCGTACTGGCAGGCACAGCTACAGGACGCTGAGATGTGTGTTTAGTGCTGTAGGCTAAGTCGGGCGCTAGATAGCAGCCATACACCTTCCGCGAACAGACATTCAATAGGGTAGGGGTTTCCAAGGACGACTTGCACTCACAACATACACACATAAGCAATTGTCAGATAATACTAGCGCATGGCCGTGCGGTCATGCGCAGTTTATATAGCAGCAGCACAGGAAGAGGCCACAGCACCTTTGCCCTTCCAGGGCCTGCAAAGAGGACCAATGGAATGTGCTGCAGAGCCTGAGCACATGACCCTCGATCTCCAACGGGAGACCTTATGCTGGGCATGCTCAGTACGTGCAGACAAGGACTTAGTCCCAGGGAAGTCCGCTCGCTGCTGACCAGCATTGACTTTAATGGCAGAGACTGGAGAAGCAGCAGTAACTCTCAGAACAGAGTGAGGATGAGCAAGACGCTGGGACCGACGTCTTTGCTGAGCAGACTCCACTGCGGCTGGACAAGAATGGGAGACCGCAGCGGAGGCGGCTCGAGATTCCCCCTGTGCAGAAGCGGGAACTCGACCCCTAACACACACCACCAAGAAACCTGAAGACACAAAAGAGAATAGTAAAACCAAAAACACTCAGTTTGAAAAAATGTTGCAGTAATCCGCAAGTGCTAGTAAAAGATGTAAAAAACAGGGTATTTGGTTGATACGTTTTTTGCAAAAAATGTATACTAAGCTGCTCTAGTTCCATGATCTGCAGCTCTCCAGTCCAGCTCACCGTACATGAGACTCTCGTTAGGAAAAGGAAGTACTCATCCTCACATCCGCGTACACAGGGTTTGAACGCCCACATTGCTAGACTAATCTCATTAGAGATGATGCCCTACTGGTTAGTTGAAAGCGAAGCTTTCAAAGCCCTGATGGACTACGCTGAACCATGCTATGAGCTACCCAGTCGACACTTCTTTTCGAGAAAAGCCATCCCAGCCCTCCACCAGCATGTAAAAGACCGCATCGTCCATGCACTCAGGCAATCTGTGAGTACAAAGGTGCACCTGACAACAGATGCATGGACCAGTAGGCATGGCCAGGGACATTACGTGTCCATCACGGCACACTGGGTTAATGTGGTGGATGCAGGGTCCACAGGGGACAGCAATATTGGGACAGTTCTGCCTAGCCCACGGTCTAGGAAACAGTTGGCTGTAGGCGTTTGCCCCCCCTCCTCCTCCTCGTCCTCCTGCAGAAGCGAGAGCTCGTCCACAGACCGCAGTCGCATCACTCCATCCACAGCTGGCACTGTTGCACATGAGGTGTCCCATTATGGGACAGCTAGTGGCAAGCGTCAGCAGGCTGTATTGGCAATGAAGTGTTTGGGCGACAACAGACACACCGCGGAAGTTCTGTCCGAGTTCTTGCAGAAAGAAACGCAGTCGTGTCTGGGCACTGTACATCTTGAGGCAGGCAAAGTAGTGAGTGATAACAGAAGGAATTTTATGGCTGCCATAGCCCTTTCCCAACTGAAACACATTCCTTGCCTGGCTCACACCTTAAACCTGGTGGTGCAGTGCTTCCTGAAAAGTTATCCGGGGTTACCCAACCTGCTCCTCAAAGTGCGCAGACTTTGCACGCATATCCGCCGTTCGCCCGTACAATCCAGCCATATGCAGAACCATCAGCGGTCTTTGAGCCTTCCCCAGCATCGCCTAATCATCGACGTTGCAACAAGGTGGATCTCCACACTGCACATGCTTCAGAGACTGTGCAAACAGAAGCGTGCTGTTATGTATTTTTGGGAGGATACACATAGACGGGCAGGCAGTTGGATGGCAGACATGGAGTTGTCAGGTGTGCAGTGGTCGAAGGTACAAGGACTGTGTCAAGTCCTTCAGTGTTTTGAGGAATGCACACGGCTGGTTAGTGCAGACAACGCCATAATAAGCATGAGCATCCCCCTAATGCGTCTGCTGATGCAAAGTTTGACGCACATAAAGGAGCAGGCATCTGCAGCCGAGGAAGAGGATAGCCTTGATGACAGTCAGCCATTATCTGGTCAGGGCAACCTACAGGACGAGGAGCGGGCGAAGAGGAGGAGGACGAGGAGGATGATGGGGATGAGTATTTTTTGAATGAGGAAGCTTCTCCGGGGCCAATAGAAACTGGTGGTGTTGTTCAGGTTTTTTGAGGGAGACAAGTGACGTAGATTTGCCTGAAACTGCCCCTCAACCCAGCACAACCGCAGGTTTGACAACTGGAACTTTGGCCCACATGGCGGATTATGCCTTACGTATCCTCAAAAGGGACCCACGCATTATTAAAATGATGACCGATGACGATTACTGGTTGGCCTGCCTCCTTGATCCTCGCTGTAAAGGCAAATTACAAAATATCATGCCACATGAGAACCTCGAACAAATATTAGCAACCAAACAAGCAACTCTTGTAGACCGTTTGATTCAGGCATTCCCAGCACACAGCGCCGGTGATGGTTCTCACACGAGCTGCAGGGGGCAACAGGGCAGAGGTGTTAGAGTTGCACAAATCAGAAGTGGCGTTGGACAGTGGGGTTTTCTGACCAGGTTGTGGAGTGATTTCGCAATGACCGCAGACAGTACAGGTAGAGTTGAGCGACCTTGACCTTTTTAGAGTCGAGCCGGGTTTCGCGAAACCCGACTATCTCAAAAGTCGGGTTGAGTGAAATCGGCCGATTATGACGTAAAGTCGGGATCGACCGAAACACGAAACCCAATGCAAGTCAATGGGGCAGCATAGTCGGCAGTGAGTGGGGGCCAGGAAAACACCTAGAGTGCCCATTTTAATGTCAAAACCATCCATTCTTCTTAATGAAGCTTGTCAAGCGTAATTTACCTTATAATAATTGGAAGGCATTTGAAATTGGGGGTCATTTGGATAAAGTTGTGTGGGGTAGGGCTGGTTCAAGTAATTAGTGGGCCCAGGAAATCTGGACCACGTCACGGCAGTGGAGCAGGGAGAGGTAAGTATTTCAACTTTGCAAGTGCTGTGATCCTGAGCAAGCAGGGGGGGCCCACTTGTTGGCATTGGCACTGGCACAGGGCCCCTCAAAGTACAGCGGTGTGTTTGCACGGCGGGGGCGCCTCCCACCGGCAGCAACACTTTTGCGTACTATGAGAGGCCCTGTGCCAGTGACGTTGCCAACTAGTATTCCTCCCCCCACCTGATGAAGGAACCTGCACTTTCATCTGCACCTTCCTCTTTGTCCCCGTGTAAGGTGGTATGGTATGCGGGTAGAGCAACCTGACTTTCAGCAGGGTCACAATGTTGTTGTGTAGCATGCACGGGGAATGTTGCGTTATGGGTCAATGTACCAGCAGACTCATCTATCACTGGCTGGGCAATGGGCACGATGAAGTGGAAACACAGATATAGGCCCAAAGAATAAAGTGGGCTAAATGCAGTTCAACACAGGAATAACCAGGGGGCATTGCAGTGGAGGACAACTGGAATGAGAGGCTGACACAGAGAGTAGGGCCAAATCAGTAAGTAGTCGAAATGCAGTTCAAAATTGGCAACCGTAGTAAACAGGCGGCACAGCTTTGTTCAGTGGAGGAGAACAGCAAGGAGTGGCAGACAGTAGGCCCCAACCCAACTAGTAGGCCAAATGCAGTCTAACATTAACAACTACTTAACGAGAGCCTGAAAATGGAATTTCAGGACAGGAAACCAGGAGAACAGCAAGGAGTGGCAGACACCGATAGTAGGCCCCAAACCAACTAGTACGCCAAATGCAGTTGTTCCATTTAACCACAATTTAATGAGAGCCTGAAGATAGAAGCTCAGGAAAGGCAACCTGGGGAACACCTTGGAGTGTAACACACCATCTCTCTCCACCCCATACCCATTTTGTAGGCCTAATGCAGTGTACTTTTCTACAACTACTAAACGAGAGTCGGAAGACCGAAGCAATGGCAAGGAAACCTGGGGAACACCTTGGAGTGTAACACACCATCTCTCTCCACCCCATACCCAATTTGTAGGCCTAATGCAGTGTAGTTTCCAAGAACTACTAAACGAGAGCCGGAAGATCGAAGCTCAGGAAAGGCAACCTGGGGAACACCTTGGAGTGTAACACACCCTCTCTCTACACCCCATACCCAATTTGAAGGCCTAATGCAGTGTAGTTTCCAAGAACTACTAAACGAGAGCCGGAAGATCGAAGCTCAGGAAAGGCAACCTGGGGAACACCTTGGAGTGTAACACACCCTCTCGCTACACCCCATACCCAATTTGAAGGCCTAATGCAGCGTAGTTTCCAACAACTACTAAACGAGAGCCGGAAGATCGAAGCTCAGGAAAGGCAACCTGGGGAACACCTTGGAGTGTAACAAACCCTCTCTCTACACCCCATACCCAATTTGTAGGCCTAATGCAGCGTAGTTTCCGACAACTACTAAACGAGAGCATGAAGATCGAAGCTCAGGAAAGGCAACCTGGGGAACACCTTGGAGTGTAACACACCCTCTCTCTACACCCCATACCCAATTTGAAGGCCTAATGCAGTGTAGTTTCCAAGAACTACTAAACGAGAGCCGGAAGATCGAAGCTCAGGAAAGGCAACCTGGGGAACACCTTGGAGTGGAACACACCATCTCTCTACACCCCATACCCAATTTGAAGGCCTAATGCAGCGTAGTTTCCAACAACTACTAAACGAGAGCCGGAAGATCGAAGCTCAGGAAAGGCAACCTGGGGAACACCTTGGAGTGTAACACAACGTCTCTCTACACCACGGAAGGGCTGATTCTTAGGAAGGAAGGCTGTTGGAAATAAGCATTGCGCGTCCGAGGGTGATTATATTCTTATTAGGTATATACTCACCCTCGGACGCGCCCTGCTTCTTTATTTGGAATGAATGTTTATTTGCAATGTGGTGTTGACTTTCTCTATTATTTTGGTAATTAATGATTTTATTATTTTCATTGTTTTGCATCTTCTCGGCAATAATATAAAGAAGACGCGACAGGACAACACTCGGTGGATGCCATATGTGTGTTTTCAATTTAAAAAACCTTTCAGTTAACTACTTGCAGGAGAAAGTAATTGTAGCTGGTGGCCATTTTTAGTACTGTACCAGATTTTAGTTGTGTGATTGTTTTTAATGTTAAAATGTCTGCATTTGATATCTCACCAGTATTTTCTTTTTTATAAGCAAAATACTTTTTTTTTTATTTTATGATGTTGGTTCAAGGGGTACACGGGCAGCAGTAGACAGGTCAGTGGAGGCCTAGTGGAAGGAGGGACCGCAGACAGGCTTCGAAGCCCTAACATAATAAATTGGGCTGCCTGTAGGCAATTTAAAATTGGTTCCAGGGGAACACGGGCAGCAGTAGACAGGTCAGTGGAGGCCTAGAGGAAGGAGGGACCGCAGATGCGCCAATGTTTCCCCGATACCAAATTTTTAGGCCTAATGCAGTGTAGTTTCCAACAACTACTAAACGAGAGCCGGAATATCGAAGCTCAGGAAAGGCAACTTGGGGAACACCTTGGAGTGTAACACACCCTCTCTCTACACCCCATACCCAATTTGAAGGCCTAATGCAGCGTAGTTTCCAACAACTACTAAACGAGAGCCGGAAGATCGAAGCTCAGGAAAGGCAACCTGGGGAACACCTTGGAGTGTAACACAACGTCTCTCTACACCACGGAAGGGCTGATTCTTAGGAAGGAAGGCTGTTGGAAATAAGCATTGCGCGTCCGAGGGTGATTATATTCTTATTAGGTATATACTCACCCTCGGACGCGCCCTGCTTCTTTATTTGGAATGAATGTTTATTTGCAATGTGGTGTTGACTTTCTCTATTATTTTGGTAATTAATGATTTTATTATTTTCATTGTTTTGCATCTTCTCGGCAATAATATAAAGAAGACGCGACAGGACAACACTCGGTGGATGCCATATCTGTGTTTTCAATTTAAAAAACCTTTCAGTTAACTACTTGCAGGAGAAAGTAATTGTAGCTGGTGGCCATTTTTAGTACTGTACCAGATTTTAGTTGTGTGTTTGTTTTTAATGTTAAAATGTCTGCATTTGATATCTCTCCAGTATTTTCTTTTTTGTAAGCAAAATACTTATTTTTATATTTTCTGATGTTGGTTCCAGGGGTACCCGGGCAGCAGTGCCCTGGTCAGTGTAGTAGTAGTTGAAAGAATGGACCGCAGACAGGCATCGAAGGCCTAAAATAAAAAAATTGGGCTGGCTGTAGGCAATTTTAAATTGGTTCCAGGGGTACACGGGCAGCAGTGGTGTGGTCAGTGGAGGCCTAGTGGAAGGAGTGACCGCAGACAGGCATCGAAGGCCTAAAATAATAACACATGGCTGTAGGCAATTTTAAATTGGTTCCAGGGGTACACGGGCAGCAGTGGTGTGGTCAGTGGAGGCCTAGTGGAAGGAGTGACCGCAGACAGGCATCGAAGGCCTAAAATAATAACACATGGCTGTAGGCAATTTTAAATTGGTTCCAGGGGTACACGGGCAGCAGTGACCTGGTCAGTGTAGTAGTAGTTGAAAGAATGGACCGCAGACAGGCATCAAAGGCCTAAAATAAAAAAATTGGGCTGGCTGTAGGCAATTTTAAATTGGTTCCAGGGGTACACTGGCAGCAGTGGTGTGGTCAGTAGAGGCCTAGTGGAAGGAGTGACCGCAGACAGGCATCGAAGGCCTAAAATAATAACACATGGCTGTAGGCAATTTTAAATTGGTTCCAGGGGTACACGGGCAGCAGTGGTGTGGTCAGTGGAGGCCTAGTGGAAGGAGTGACCACAGACAGGCATCGAAGGCCTAACATAACAAAAATGTCAATACAATGGTATTGTCAGTGGCAGGCATTGAAGGATGTCAGCGCATAGACTAAACATTGGTGGAGCTGTGAGATAATTTTGCAAGTGGTAGAGCACTGTTTGAGCTGGGGTGGGGGGAAACTGTCTTGTGGCCGGCGGTACAGGCCCAGGGCCCCTCATATTACAACGGTGTGTCTGACGTTGGGTGCGCACCACCACCGCCAGAGACACTTTATTGTACTAGGAGGGGCCCAGTGGCAGTGCTGTCGACCAAAAGCGGGCTCACCCACCTCTTCATACAAACTGCACTCTCACGGGTGCTGTCGCCAAGTGTCGATACCACGGCCCCGTGTGGGGAGTTTGGCCATTTAGTGAGGTGTAAACATGTCGTATGCTGGACAATCAGGTGCAGAAAATTACGAGATTGGAAAAGGCATTCAGAATAGTCCACAGGCAAGACCTTTTCATAGGAAAGCTAGGTGTCAGCCGGGCAAGGTGGGGCAAAAGATTTCGAAATCCAGTTGTGGTTCATTTTAATGAAGGTTAGATCATCTACATTTTGGGTAGCCAGACGAGTCCTTTTTTCTGTTAGTATTGAACCTGCAGCACTGAATACTCTTTCTGATAGGACACTAGCTGCCGGGCAAGCAAGCTCCTGCAATGCATATTCTGCCAATTCTGGCCAGGTGTCTAATTTTGATGCCCAGTAATCAAATGGGAATGACGGTTGAGGGAGAACATCGATAAGGGATGAAAAATAGTTTGTAACCATACTGGACAAATGTTGTCTCCTGTCACTTTGAATTGATGCTGCAGTACCTGTCCTGTCTGCGGTCATAGCAAAATCACTCCACAACCTGGTCAGAAAACCCCTCTGGCCAACGCCACTTCTGATTTCTGCCCCTCTAACTCCTCTGGTCTGCTGGCCCCTGCAGCTCGTGTGAGAACGATCACGGGCGCTGTGTGCAGGGAATGCCAGAAGCAAACGGTCAACAAGAGTTGATTGTTTGGTTGCTAATATTAGTTCCAAGTTCTCATGTGGCATTATATTTTGCAATTTGCCTTTATTGCGAGGATCAAGGAGGCAGGCCAACCAGTAATCGTCATCATTCATCATTTTAGTTATGCGTGTGTCCCTTTTGAGGATACGTAAGGCATAATCCGCCATGTGGGCCAAAGTTCCAGTTCTCAAATCTGCGGTTGTGCTTGGTTGAGGGGCAGTTTCAGGCAAATCCACGTCACTTGTGTCCCTCAAAAAACCAGAACCCGGCCTTGCCGCGCCACCAATTTCCAGTGGCCCCGGAAAAGCTTCCTCATTAAAAATATAATCATCCCCATCATCCTCCTCGTCCTCCTCCTCCTCTTCGCCCGCTACCTCGTCCTGTACACTGCCCTGGCCAGACAATGGCTGACTGTCATCAAGGCTTTCCTCTTCCTCAGCTGCAGACGCCTGATCCTTTATGTGCGTCAAACTTTGCATCAGCAGACGCATTAGGGGGATGCTCATGCTTATTATGGCGTTGTCTGCACTAACCAGCCGTGTGCATTCCTCAAAACACTGAAGGACTTGACACATGTCTTGAATCTTCGACCACTGCACACCTGACAACTCCATGTCTGCCATCCTACTGCCTGCCCGTGTATGTGTATCCTCCCACAAAAACATAACAGCCCGCCTCTGTTCACACAGTCTCTGAAGCATGTGCAGTGTTGAGTTCCACCTTGTTGCAACGTCTATGATTAGGCGATGCTGGGGAAGGTTCAAAGAACGCTGATAGGTCTGCATACGGCTGGAGTGTACGGGCGAACGGCGGATATGTGAGCAAAGTCCACGCACTTTGAGGAGCAGGTCGGATAACCCCGGATAACTTTTCAGGAAGCACTGCACCACCAGGTTTAAGGTGTGAGCCAGGCAAGGAATGTGTTTCAGTTGGGAAAGGGAGATGGCAGCCATGAAATTCCTTCCGTTATCACTCACTACCTTGCCTGCCTCAAGATCTACAGTGCCCAGCCACGACTGCGTTTCTTTCTGCAAGAACTCGGACAGAACTTCCGCGGTGTGTCTGTTGTCGCCCAAACACTTCATAGCCAATACAGCCTGCTGACGTTTGCCAGTAGCTGCCCCATAATGGGAGACCTGGTGTGCAACAGTGGCAGCTGCGGATGGAGTGGTTGTGCGACTGCGGTCTGTGGACGAGCTCTCGCTTCTGCAGGAGGACGAAGAGGAGGAGGAGGGGGTGCGAACGGCTACAGCAAATTGTTTCCTAGACCGTGGGCTAGGCAGAACTGTCCCAAACTTGCTGTCCCCTGTGGACCCTGCATCCACCACATTTACCCAGTGTGCCGTGATGGACACGTAACGTCCCTGGCCATGCCTACTGGTCCATGCATCTGTTGTCAGGTGCACCTTTGTGCTCACAGATTGCCTGAGTGCATGGACGATGCGCTCTTTAACATGCTGGTGGAGGGCTGGGATGGCTTTTCTGGAAAAAAAGTGTCGACTGGGTAGCTCGTAGCATGGTACAGCGTAGTCCATCAGGGCTTTGAAAGCTTCGCTTTCAACTAACCGGTAGGGCATCATCTCTAACGAGATTAGTCTAGCTATGTGTGCGTTCAAACCCTGTGTACGCGGATGCGAGGCTAAGTACTTCCTTTTTCTAACCATAGTCTCATGTAGGGTGAGCTGGACTGGAGAGCTGGAGATCGTGGAACTAGCGGGGGTGCCGGTGGACATGGCAGACTGAGAGACGGTGGGAGATGGTATTGTTGCCACCGGTGCCCTAGATGCAGTGTTTCCTACTACGAAACTGGTGATTCCCTGACCCTGACGGCTTTGGCCTGGCAAAGAAACCTGCACAGATACTGCAGGTGGTGCGGAAAATGGTGGCCCTACACTGCCGGAAGGGATGTTGCGTTGCTGACTAGCTTCATTGGCTGAGGGTGCTACAACCTTAAGGGACGTTTGGTAGTTAGTCCAGGCTTGCAAATGCATGGTGGTTAAATGTCTATGCATGCAACTTGTATTGAGACTTTTCAGATTCTGTCCTCTGCTTAAGGTAGTTGAACATTTTTGACAGATGACTTTGCGCTGATCAATTGGATGTTGTTTAAAAAAATGCCAGACTGCACTCTTTCTAGCATCGGATACCTTTTCAGGCATTGCAGACTGAGCTTTAACCGGATGGCCACGCTGTCCTCCAACAGGTTTTAGCTTTGCCACGCGTTTTGGGCAAGATACGGGCCCGGCAGATGGAACCTGTTGCGATGTTGATGCCTGCTGCGGCCCCTCCTCCTCCGCTTCAGAACTGCTGCCGCCTGCACCCTGTTCCCCCAATGGCTGCCAATCGGGGTCAAGAACTGGGTCATCTATTACCTCTTCTTGTAGCTCGTGTGCAACTTCGTCTGTGTCACCGTGTCGGTCGGTGGTATAGCGTTCGTGGTGGGGCAACATAGTCTCATCAGGGTCTGATTCTTGATCAGCACCCTGCGATGGCAATGTTGTGGTCTGAGTCAAAGGACCAGGATAGTAGTCTGGCTGTGGCTGTGCATCAGTGCACTCCATGTCAGATTCAACTTGTAATGGGCATGGACTGTTAACTGCTTCACTTTCTAAGCCAGGGACGGTATGTGTAAAGAGCTCCATGGAGTAACCCGTTGTGTCGCCTGCTGCATTCTTCTCTGTTGTTGTTTTTGCTGAAGAGGACAAGGAAGCGACTTGTCCCTGACCGTGAACATCCACTAACGACGTGCTGCTTTGACATTTACCAGTTTCACGAGAGGAGGCAAAAGAGCTAGAGGCTGAGTCAGCAAGATAAGCCAAAACTTGCTCTTGCTGCTCCGGCTTTAAAAGCGGTTTTCCTACTCCCAGAAAAGGGAGCGTTCGAGGCCTTGTGTAGCCAGACGACGAACCTGGCTCCACAGCTCCAGACTTAGGTGCAATATTTTTTTTCCCACGACCAGCTGATGCTCCACCACTACCACTACCCTCATTACCAGCTGACAATGAACGCCCCCGGCCACGACCTCTTCCACCAGACTTCCTCATTGTTTTAAAAACGTTACCAAACGAACGGTATTTGTTGCTGTCACACAACTTACACGGTGAGCTATAACTTCAGTATGATTTAGCTACCCCTTTACAGGTGGGTGAGACCACAACGAAAATCAGCCACAATGTTACACACTCTGTTGTTGTTGGCAACAAATGAGATGGCACACACGCAGGACTGTCACTGAAGCGCAAATGTAAATATTTATCTCCCACTGATTTGTGTTTGTTTTTTTTAAAAGGGAGACTTCAGAAAAAAAAAAAATTAAAAAAAAATTATTTTTTACAGAAGAATTTATAAAACAAATAAAATGAAATGATTGTTTCAGGGAGAATTTAGGAAAAAAAAAAAAGGCTTTGTAGGGCCCACTGAGTGAGAGAGGACACACACAGGAGTCAGGAGTGGCACACAAGCCCAGAGGCCAATATTAATCTCCCACCGATTGATTTAGTTATTTTTTTTGGTAGATTTTGGAACCCAAATCAAGCAAAAAAATTAATAGGCTTTCTATGGCCCACAATTGGGGAGAGAGAGAGAGATGGCACACCCAGGAGTCAAGACTGGCACACAAGCAGAAGGGGCAATATGAATCTCCCACAGATTTTTATTTTTTTTTCAGGGAGACTTGAGAGAAAAAAAAATACAAAAAAAATGATTTTTTTCAGGAATAATTTAGAAACCAAAGAAAATAAAATGATTGTTTCAGGGAGAATTTAGAAAACAAATAAAACAAAAAATAGGCTTTCTAGGGCCCACTGAGTGACAGATGACGCACACAGGAGTCAGGAGTGGCACACAAGCCCAGAGGCCAATATTAATCTCCCACTGATTGATTTAGTGATTTTTTTCAGGTAGATTTTGGAACCCAAATCAAGCAAAAAAATTAATAGGCTTTCTATGGCCCACTATTTGTGAGAGAGATGGCACGCTCAGGACTGGCACACAAGCCCAGAGGCCAATATTAATCTCCCATTTTTTTTTTTTCCAGGGAAAATTTATAAACCCAATAAAAAAAAAAATAATAAATAGGCTTTCTATGGCCCACTATCTGAGAGAGAGAGATGGCACGCTTAGGACTGGCACACAAGCCCAAAGCCCAATATTAATCTCCCACTGATTGATTTAATGATTTTTTCAGGTAGAATTTAGAACCCAAATCAAGCAAAAAAATTAATAGGCTTTCTATGGCCCACTGAGTGAGAGATGGCACACACAGGAGTAAGGAGTGGCACACAAGCCCTGAGGCCAATATTTTTCTCCCACTGATTGATTGATTGATTTTTTCAGGTAGAATTAGGAACCCAAATCAACCCAAAAAATAAATAGGCTTTCTATGGCCCACTATTTGTGAGAGAGATGGCACGCTCAGGACTGGCACACAAGCCCAGAGGCCAATATTAATCTCCCACTTTTTTTTTTTTTCCAGGGAAAATTTATAAACCCAATAAAATAATAAAAAAATAGGCTTTCTATGGCCCACTATCTGAGAGAGAGAGAGATGGCACGCTTAGGACTGGCACACAAGCCCAAAGGCCAATATTAATCTCCCACTGATTGATTTATTGATTTTTTCAGGTAGAATTTAGAACCCAAATCAAGCAAAAAAATTAATAGGCTTTCTATGGCCCACTGAGTGAGAGATGGCACACACAGGAGTAAGGAGTGGCACACAAGCCCTGAGGCCAATATTTTTCTCCCACTGATTGATGTTGTGATTTTTTCTGGTAGATTTTGGAACCCAAATCAAGCAAAAAAATAAATAGGCTTTCTATGGCCCACTGAGTGAGAGATGACACAGACAGAGATGGCACTCTAGCAGAAATGTCAATCTTAATCTCCCACAAAAAAAAAAAAAAGGAACTGTCCTTCAGTTACTATCTCCCTGCAGTAATCTCAGCCAGGTATGGCAGGCAGCAATAAGGAGTGGACTGATGCACAAATTAAATAAAAAGTGTGGACAAACAAACAAGATAGCTGTGCAGAAAGGAAGGAACAAGAGGATTTGTGCTTTGAAAAAAGTTGGTTTGCACAGTGGCGTACACACAGCAATGCAGCTATCAGGGAGCCTTCTAGGGCAGCCCAATGAGCTACAGCGCTGAGGAAAAAAAAAAAATATAGCTTCCACTGTCCCTGCACACCGAAGGTGGTGTTGGACAGTGCAAATCGCTACAGCACAAGCGGTTTGGTGGTTAATGGACCCTGCCTAACGCTATCCCTGCTTCTGACGAAGCAGCAGCAACCTCTCCCTAAGCTCAGATCAGCAGCAGTAACATGGCGGTCGGCGGGAACGCCCCTTTATAGCCCCTGTGACGCCGCAGACAGCAAGCCAATCACTGCAATGCCCTTCTCTAAGATGGTGGGGACCAGGACCTATGTCATCACGCTGCCCACACTCTACGTTTACATTCATTGGCTGAGAAATGGCGCTTTTCGCGTCATTGAAACGCAACTTTGGCGCGAAAGTCGCGTACCGCATGGCCGACCCCGCACAGGGGTCGGATCGGGTTTCATGAAACCCGACTTTGCCAAAAGTCGGCGACTTTTGAAAATGAACGACCCGTTTCGCTCAACCCTAATTAGGATTATGGATCAGGTTGGGATTAGGGTTAGGGGTGTGTTGGGGTTAGGGTTGGAGCTAGAATTGGGGGGTTTCCACTGTTTAGGTACATCAGGGGGTCTCCAAACACGACAGCCAATTTTGCGCTCAAAAAGTCAAATGGTGCTCCCTCCCTTCTGAGCTCTGCCGTGCGCCCAAACAGTGGGTTACCCCCACATATGGGGCATCAGCGTACTCGGGATAAATTGGACAACAACTTCTGGGGTCCAATTTCTCTTGTTACCCTTGTGAAAATAAAAACTTGGGGGCTACAAAATCTTTTTTGTGGAAAAAGATATATATATTTTTTTTTTGCACAGCGGCGTACACACAGCAATGCAGCTATCAGGGAGCCTTCTAGGGCAGCCCAATGAGCTACAGCGCTGAGGAAAAAAAAAAAAAAAGGAGCTTCCACTGTCCCTGCACACCGAAGGTGGTGTTGGGCAGTGGAAATCGCTACAGCACAAGCGGTTTTGTGGTTAATGGACCCTGCCTAACGCTATCCCTGCTTCTGACGAAGCGGCAGCAACCTCTCCCTAAGCTCAGATCAGCAGCAGTAACATGGCGGTCGGCGGGAACTCCCCTTTATAGCCCCTGTGACGCCGCAGACAGCAAGCCAATCACTGCAATGCCCTTCTCTAAGATGGTGGGGACCAGGACCTATGTCATCACGCTGCCCACACTCTGCGTTTACCTTCATTGGCTGAGAAATGGCGCTTTTCGCGTCATTGAAACGCGACTTTGGCGCGAAAGTCGCGTACCGCATGGCCGACCACGCACAGGGGTCGGATCGGGTTTCATGAAACTCGACTTCGCCAAAAGTCGGCGACTTTTGAAAATGTTCGACCCGTTTCGCTCAACCCTAAGTACAGGTACTGCAGCATCAATTCAAAGTGACAGGAGACAACATTTGTCCAGTATGGTTACTAACTATTTTTCATCCCTTATCGATGTTCTCCCTCAACCGTCATTCCCATTTGATTACTGGGCATCCAAAATAGACACCTGGCCTGAATTGGCAGAATATGCATTGCAGGAGCTTGCTTGCCCAGCAGCTAGTGTGCTATCAGAAAGAGTATTCAGTGCTGCTGGTTCAATATTGACCGAAAAAAGGACTCGTCTGGCTACCCAAAATGTTGATGATCTAACCTTCATTAAAATGAACCACTCATGGATTTCGAATTATTTTGCCCCACCTTTCCCGGCTGACACCTATCTCTCCTATAAAAAGGTCTCGCTTGTGGACTGGTCTTTACTGACTGTTCCAATCTCTTAATTTGCAGCAGCTGTTTGTCCAGCATACGACACCTCCCTAAATAGGCTAACTCCCCCCACGGGGCCGTGGTCTCGCCACTTGGCGCAAGCACCCGTGAGAGTGCCGTTTGTCTGAAGAGGTGGGTGTACCCGTTTTTGGTCGACGGCACTGCCACTGGGTCCCTCATAGTACAATAAAGTGTCTCTGGTGGTGGTGGCGCGCAACCAACGTCAGACACACCGTTGTAACATGAGGGGCCCTGGGCCTGTACCGCCGGCTACAAGAGAATTTCTCCCCCCCAGCTCAAACACTGTTCTACCACTTGCAAAATTATCTCTCACAGCTCCACCAATGTTTAGTCTATGCGCTGACATCCTTCAATGCCTGGCACTGACAATACCAATTTGTTGACATGTATGATGCTAGTTAAAATAGTCAGGGTCAGTGTCCTATATTGACACCAATAAATACTTAGCGCCAAATTACTATGTCTGAAACTCAGCAGAGGAGCCCACCCCTCTACCTAAGTATGCCACCCTTTTGTTTTTTGGTTTTGTTGTTTTGCGAGACATTAACATCTATTTATTTTTTGGGAGTACTAACTGTGTCAGACACTCCTTCCAATCGTCCTCCGCTGACCACACCAATGCTGCCTGTGTACCCCTTCAATATAATTCAAACTGCTTTGAGCCTATTTTTTAAATTTTAGGCCTCCTTCCATTTGTCCTCCGCTGAGCACACCAATGCCGACTGTGTACCCATGTAACTTTTTTTCATCCTGCAGTGAGCCTACTTTGTTGTGTAAGGCCTACTAGCAGTGTCTGTCTGTGCCACTTAATACAGCTGTCCTCCTCTAAAAAAAAAAAAGGCTGATTTTCAGCTTGTCAGAATTATAACACTGCATTGGGGCCACAAGTTTCGTTGTGGTCTACAAACTGAGTCTTCCGCTCCAAGGTGTTCTCTCTGTTGCCTCTCCATCGCTTCTATCTTGAAGCCCTTTTTAAGTAGTTGTTAAAACAACACTGCATTAGGCCTACAAGTTGGGTCTGAGTTATAGAGACGGTGTCTGCCACTCCAAGGTGTTCTCCTGGTTGCCTTTCCTGAGCTTCAATCTTCAGGCTCTTGTTAAATAGTTTTTTAATCGAACAACTGCAGTGGGGTAACTAGTTTGTTTGGGGCCTACTAACGGTGTATGCTGCTCCGTGCTGTTCTCCAGGTTTCCTGTCCTGAAATTCCATTTTCAGGCTCTCGTTAAGTAGTTGTTGAAACAACGCTGCATTAGGCCTACAAGTTGGGTCTGGGTTGTAGAGACGGTGTCTGCCGCTCCAAGGTGTTCTCTTGGTTGCCTCTCCCTAGCTTCTATCTTCAAGCTCTTGTTAAGTAGTTGTTGAAACAACACTGCATTTGGCCTACAAGTTGGGTCTGAGTTGTAGGAACGGTGTCTGCTGCTCCAAGGTGTTCTCCAGGGGTTGCCTCTCCCTAGCTTCTATCTTTGAAGCTCTCGTTAAGTAGTTGTTGAAACAACACTGCATTAGGCCTACAAGTTGGGTCTGGGTTCTACAAACGGTGTCTTCCGCTCCAAGGTGTTCTCCAGGTTGCCTTTCCCTAGCGTCTATCTTCAGGCTCTTGTTAAATTGTTTTTAATATAACACTGCATTTGGCCTACTTGTTTTGTCAGCCCTACTAACGGTGTCTGCCGCTCCTTGATGTTCTCCTACACTGAACAAACCAGTGCCGCCTGTTTACTTCTGTTACCAATTTTGAACAGCATTTAGCCTACTTACTGATTTGGGCCTACTCACTGTGTCAGCCTCTCATTACAGTTGTACTCCACTGAACAAAGCAATGCCCCCTGGTTAGTCCTGTTACCAATTTTGAACTGCATTTAGCCCACTTTATTATTTGGGCCTATATCTGTGTTTCCTCCTCATCCTGCCCATTGCCCAGCCAGTGATAGATGAGTCTGCTGGTACATTGACCCATAACGCTACATTCCCCGTGCACGCTACGCAGCCAGAATGTGACGGGGACAAAGAGGAAGATGCAGATGAAAGTGCAGGTTCCTTCATCAGGTGGGGGGGGAATACTCGTTGGTGACGTCACTGGCACAGGGCCCCTCATAGTATGCAAAAGTGTCGCTGCCGGTGGGAGGCGCCCCCGCCATGCAAACACACCGCCGTACTTTGAGGGGCCCTGTGCCAGTGCCAATGCCAATGAGTGGGCCCCCCCTGCTTGCTCAGGATCACAGCACTTGCAAAGTTGAAATACTTACCTCTCCCTGCTCCACTGCCTTGACGTGGTTCAGATTTCCTGGGCCCACTAAATTCTTGAACCAGCCCTACCCTCACAACTTTAGCCAAATGACCCCCAATTTCCAATGCCTTACTATTATTATAAGGTAAATTAAGATTGACAAGCTTCAGTAAAAAGAATGGATGTTTTTGCCAATAAAATGGGCACTGTAGGTGTTTTCCTGGCCTCCACTCACTGCCGACTATGCTCCCCCCTGACTTGCATTGGGTTTTGTGTTTCGGTCAATCCCTGACTTTTCGCGATAATCGGCCGATTCCACTCGACTCAACTTTTGAGATAGTCGGGTTTCGCGAAACCCGACTCGACCCTAAAAAACTAAAAGTCGCTCAACCCTAGCTGCAAACTATTTTAAAGTCAGGTCCCTTACTGTATGATGTTAATAGCAGAAGATTTTTTTGTGGCTTGTGGATAAGGCCTATATAACACACTAGATTCTACAAACTATTTTAAAGTCAGGTCCCTTAATGTATGATGTTAATAACAGAATACTTTTTTGGGGCCTATGGATCAGGCCTCTATAACACTAGATGCTACGCACTATTTTAAAGTCAGGACCCTTACTGTATGATGTTAATGACAGAAGACTTTTTTGTGGCCTACGAATCAGATGAATCAGGCCTCTATAACACACTAAATGCTATATACTATTTTAAAGTCAGGACCCCAACTGTATGACATTAATAAAAGAATATTTTTTTGTGGTCTATGGATCTGGCCTCTATAACACACTAGATACTACAAACTATTTTATAGTCAGGTCCCTTACTGCATGACGTTAATAACAGAATACTTTTTTGAGGCCTATGGATCAGGTCTCTATAACACACTATTTGCTAAAAACCTTTTTAATGTCAGGTCCCCTACTGCATGACACTAGGAACAGAAGAATATTTGTGGCATCTAGATCAGGCCTCCATAAAACACTAAATGCTACAAACTATTTTACAGTCAGGTCCCTTACTGTATGACGTTAATAACAGAAGACTTTTTTGTGGCCTATGGATCAGGCTTCTATAACACACTAGATGTTTCAAACTATTTTAAAGTCATGTCCCTTACTATATGACGATAATAACAGAAGAGGTTTTTGTGGCCTCTGTATCAGGCCTCTACAGCTTAATTTCAACACAGCCAAATGACAAAGTGTGATACGGTGGATTGTCTAACTTTTTGCAACTGACAAATTATCTATTTTTAAAAATGTGCATTAGGTCTTCAGACAGTTTTATATCACTACAGCACTAAATGACAAGGTGGGATACAGCAGGCTGTTTAATATTTTTTCACTAGCTACATATGAATTAGAGTGCTATACTCATGCACGGATCGCAATAGAAGCAGTGCACAACATGTGCCCTGCTGGTTTCTTTGTGGAGCTCGGTAATGTCTAAAAAAAAAAAAAAAATGCTGGAAGGTAAATTTAACAGTCACACTCTACAGTAGCTCGCTACCCTATCTGACTGATATACAACCACCTATCTAACTAGCTAAAATGTGGGATACAGCATTTAGTTACTAAAAAAATATTATTTACAATGCTATACTCATGTATGGAGCACTACAGAAGCAGTGCACAACACACTTGTAGGATATGTGCCCTGCTGGCTTTGTCTGTTGACCTCAGTAATCTGACTGATAAACAACCACCTATCTAAAATTTTGTTGTTAATGATGGCAGCATCAGAAGCTACATCACTGCGCTGTTACACTATCAAATAATACTAAAACAAGATTCCACTATTTACAGTATATGGAGAGGGACATGTGATTTTAGCAGCCAATGACACAAGCTGTAGTGTCAGGACATTGTGGGTGTTTCCTGTGCCCTGATTGGCTAGTCACAATGTGCACACATGAAGTTAGGGCAAAAAAATGACTACTGTTCTGTGCTTATGTGAGGAAAGGCATGGGCTGTAGTCGTGATTGAAACTATCTGTTCAAATGAACCCTGGCCTCTTGCCACATGAAAACAGTGTCCCTTTTTAGCATACCTTCAGCTACATCATCTGCACCGTCAGGGTCCCATCTGAGCGGCCGAAGTTCTGCTGCGGGTGTTGTCGCACAAATAGAAACAGAGTCCCCATTCAACTTAAAACAGATAACTTTACTGGTTTCTTCTCTCAGCACATCAATGTCTTTTGCAGCATCGATATTAGGCTCCAAACAACATATTTCCTTTACCTTTTCAGTTACAGCATCAACATTAGGTTCCACACAGCACATGTCCTTCACTTTCCCTGTGCTTTTCAAAGTGTTCCCGGGACTTCCCATCCCACTCGGTATCATACTTTTGCTGTAGCTCCTGCTCTCACTACCACTGTCACTGCTTCTTGCACTGCTGCTGTCACTGCTGGCCCACTGACCCTGGATGACTGGGCTTTTCTCTTGGAACATTGCAGGCCCCACCCTGGGTTCTAAGGCCCTACGGGACAGCCTGGGCACTCTGTCTCTCCTGGCCTGTCTCAGCTCCCAGGCTCCACTAATTCCAAACAGGAAGCTCACTACATTTATCC
The DNA here is from genome assembly GCF_032444005.1 of Ranitomeya imitator. Classification (NCBI taxonomy): domain Eukaryota; kingdom Metazoa; phylum Chordata; class Amphibia; order Anura; family Dendrobatidae; genus Ranitomeya; species Ranitomeya imitator. The sequence goes on along the minus strand of NC_091285.1, from coordinate 340,883,824 downwards.
CAGTGGGCCCCTCCTACATTAACTATTTACTGGACCTATACTATGTGCTCCTAGCTCTACTCATTTTTTATATATATCATATTCTAACATGCCCTTCTCTAGTGGCTGAACTGCATACTAAATCAAAATATGCGAAATTAGAATACTGCACTTTCCCTATAACACATTATATGACACAATATATACAGAGTAAAGCATGCAAAGCAATTCACATTTATACATTGCATAAACTTGAAAAGGGGAGGGGTACAAGTCAGTCCTGGTACACCCCTTAGGCTGTGTGCACACGTTGCTGTTTTTTCATGTTTTTTCCCGATAAAAATGCTATAAAACCACAAAAAAACGCATACAATAAGCATCCCATCAATTAGAATGAATTCCGCATGTTTTGTGCACATGATGCGTTTTTTTCCGTGAAAAAAACGCATCGCGGTAAAAAATGCAGCATGTTCATTAATTTTGCTTTTTTTTCGTGGATTTCCCACTACAAAATGCATTGGGAAATGTCTGAAAAAAAAAAAACGCAGCAAAAACGCAGCAAAAACGCATGCAGATTTCTTCCAGAAAATTTCAGGTTTTTCTCAGGAATTTTCTGCGAGAAATCCTGAACGTGTGCACATAGCCTTACACTTACAAGAACGCCGCGCCTCTGAGCTCTGCAGACCCCTTCCTCTCATGAAACATCTGCCAAAGGCCGGGGACACACACAACGTATAAAAAAACGGTCCGTTTTTGACGGACGAGAATCGCACAAATGTTAACAAAACAGTGATCCGTGTGCAGTGCGAGGATGCGATTTTCTCGCATCAAATGATCCGTTTGACATCCGTGTGACATCTGTATGGCATCCGTATGGCGAGATTTTCTCGCAGGCTTGCAAAATGGACATATAACGGTTTTTCCACCTGAAAAAATTTAAATCATCACCAAGAACATTATTTAATGGCCCTAACCACAGGTGCCACCCACCAATCTATGCAGTAGAGTCCCTGCTTGTGTTGGTGCACTTCGGATTGATGAGCAACATGTTTGATCGACTGTCTTTCAACACCACAGAGCGTGTGCTTTTCAACAGGGTACTTTCCCAACGTTTTGGCCAGCCATACCCAGTTATTGTAGATCCGAGGAGGCAGAGACGGATGTGGGTACATCCACTCATCAAGCAACGTATCACTAAAGGCCATTTCAGCCGTCTGTATGCTGCTCTGAGGACTAATCCGGACAAGTTCTTCAACTATTGTCGGATGAGGATTCAAACCTTTGACATTTTGTTGGAGATTTTGCGTCCAGGGATCACGAAGAAGGACACCAGGATGCGCAAATCTATTTCAGCTGAGGAGCGCCTTATCCTTACCTTGCGGTATGCCTTAATACTAATTGACCCAATTTGTTACACATTTTTTGGTCGATCCCCCTTATTCAAATTAGATACTTAAATGGTTAAGTAACTTCAACATCATTTGTCCTTCTTTTCTTACATTAAATTTTGGCAAAGATCAAAGCCATACCATGTCCTTAATGTTTTAATATTTTTTTTTTGTTTTATTGCCCCATATAACCCTGTATTGTGTTAATTTGATATTTGAAAACAATATTCTTTTGTCTTTTAGCTTCCTTGCCACTGGCCTATCATATGCGGCCCTGCATTTAGAGTTTTTATTGGGCAAATCTACAATTTCTGGGATTGTGCGGGATACATGCAATGAAATCTGGGGAAGACTCCATCAAGAGGTGATGCCTGAACCCAAAATTGCAGATTGGTTACGTATTGCTCAAGGATTTCAGGACACATGCCAGTTTCCACACTGTTTTGGGGCTCTTGACGGAAAGCACATCCGTGTGCGTAAGCCGCCAGGTTCAGGGACCCAATTCTATAATTATAAACAGTTTTTCTCTGTAGTGCTGTTGGCCCTAGTCAACAGCAACTACAGGTTTATAATTGTAGATATTGGGGCCTATGGGAGAACTGGAGACTCTAGAGTCTTCAGTTCTTCCATTATGGGTCGGCGGCTGCGCAACAATGAATTGGATCTCCCACCCCCAAGTCACATACCAGGGGCTAATTTGGATGCGGTCCCTTACATGATGGTAGCAGATGAGGCCTTTCAATTATCAAGGAACGTCATGAGACCCTATCCACGGAGAGGCCTGGACTGCCGGCGCAGAATCTTTAATTTGCGTCTTTCCCGTGCCCGCCGTCTGGTAGAGTGTTCATTCGGCATTCTCAGTGCAAAATGGCGGGTCCTTCAGTCTGCAATCCAACTGAGTGAAGGCAATGTAAATGGCGTGATTAAAGCATGTGTTGTTCTTCACAACTTTACAAGAGATCATGATTGCCCATCATCTGCTGCAGATGACATTGATTATGCAAATACTGTCTTGACAACTACACGTGTTCGTCCTTCACGTCGTCAGCCCTCTGGCCTAAAAGTTCGTGATGTTTTGACTAATTTTTTTGTGTCACCAGAGGGATCTACGGTTTGGCAAGACAATGCTGTATTGCCTTAATTTTGATTTAGATTCTAAGTTAATAAATCACATAATTTGCTTCATAAATTGGTGTAATATGTATCTGATGATGAAAAGATGTAAGTGTGAAAAGTTGACAAATCATGTATGTAGCTGGACCAATACATAACACTCTGTTTTCAGAACAAATGTTTACTGCTCAGCGCATATATATATGTATTCAAAAAACATAATTCCATTCTCATATGTAATTTGAGCAAAAGAAACAACACAGCTTTACATGCCAAGGTCAAAAAAAACTTAGGCCAACAAAAAGCCCAAATGACAGCCAAAAAATAACATAAAAAACATTACAGGTTATGGTAGGTTGGGGGTGGTGATGGTGATGGCGGGTGTCCAGCATGTGCGGAACTTGGCCTGGGTGGTTGACCAACCACACTGTCTACCTGTGTTAGTGCAGATATAAATTGAGGGCGTTGCTGCAAGTTGTGATCATGTGTATGACCTAACACTTGATGTGGAGGGTAGAAGGGCATCAAGTCCTGGGTACTGGATTGACCCATTTGGTCAGAACCCCCAATATGGCCATGTCGAGCAGACACATGTTGGGACCAGCCTCCAAACATGTGTCTGTTCAAGTGGTCAGATTGGGGACGTGCTGCAAAATCATAAATACCCCTGTTTTGGGCTTGTTGTGTGCTTTGTGCAGGCTGTTGTTGGGGAGCTATAGGTTGCGGGGGTGGTGCTGACACAGTTTGTGATTGGTCCTGTGGAAGGTCTTGCACCGCCAGAAGGTTTGTAGCTGACATTTGCCACCGTTCAACATAATTAAAAATATTAGTGGGGTTGTTTGGGGGTGTTGCCGCATCTAGCAAAATTTGGATGCAACCTCTGGTCCGCAGCCTGAGCGAGCGTGGAATGGGCCGTAAATAGCGGGCAAGACTGCGGAAGTAAGCTTCCTCCCCATCGTCATGGGCAGCTCGGGACAAATAGTCCAACACCCCGGTATCAACTTGCCTCCTGGTGCCAATGTTCAAAGCCACCCTTCTGCGACGACCACGGTTTGGTCTGGTAGTAGGCTGTGGTGATGTATCCAGAGCCAATGTTGGACTGCTGCTCTGGGCTCCTTCATCAACCTCAGGATTTGCCTCCTGTGGAGCAGAAGATGCTGCTGCTGGTTGTGGTGGTGGTGGTGGGTGGTTGCTGCCTGTTGCTTGCCCAGATGGTCCAGCCATTTCTGCATCTTCAGCAACAGGGTCAATCAGCAACTCTGAGTCAGATCCAGTCTCTCTTTCAGTCAGATTTGACTCTGTTCTGTATTTCACAAAAGATTATTTATATTAAAAAATACATACATATTCACATAATAAGATGTGTACAATATTTGGAGACATGCATGCACTTATGGTCGTAGCTCCATCACCAGGGCAAGAAAATTTAGACGATCATAATAAAGGTATTTCCTTTTTTTGGGGGCTGCATCACCACTCCGCCCATGAACTTGACGCTCATGCCGGTATTGGTCCCGGCAACTCCGCCAGCGTCTATTGACATCATTGACTGCAAATATACAAAATATTCGATATAAATATCACACACATAACTCAAACCGTTACAGGGTTTGCAAGAACACATGGGCCCAGGAGGCTAGGGGGACATAAAATTCCTTTGGCCCTATATTAACGGACTATAGCTAAAATAAATTTCATCCATATTTGTGTCTCTTGGTAATGTTTTTGCATCTTCAACCAAGAGCATGGATGATTTACTCCCATCATAAACAAAACACATATGATGGTTTCAGGCTTACTTTTTATTCCTGAAACCACTATTATTAAACAACATTTTTTGGTGAAGAATGGTACTTACATATTTCTTGCTGAATCTCTTGAGGTCGCTCATCAAAATCGGGGAACATGTGGCGACATATTGACCTCCATGCTGTGTCTTTACGTGCACGGTCCGCATAATGTGCGTCGTGTTGGTCCCATAATTCGGGCCTATCATGGACCAGAGCAATGAGCATCTCCACATTAATATGCCTGGCCATGCTGCTACAACAGAACACTCCGTGGAGGCGTGCTTCCTGGTTTGCAATCCAGCGTGGGCCAGAAATTAGCATGCCAAAGCTTCCTGATAATGGATGATTCAATTTCCTGTCACCTGGAGAAGTCTTCCGTATTTCTCGCAATGCACACGCATGGTCCGTATGTAATCCGATTTTTTCTCGCACCCATAGACTTGCATTGGCGATTGTCGGCCGAGATACGCTGACAATCGCAGCATGCTGCGATTTCACTCGGATCCGGAATACAGCCGAGAAAATATTGGATGATGGGAGCTGACCCATAGATTAACATTGGGACGAGTGCTATGCGATTTTTTAGCGCACTGCACTCGTCCGTAATACGGTCTAGTGTGACCCTGGCCAAATGCTCATGATACACCATCATTATCGTTGCTAAAGAGCTGAAAATATATTTGTGGCAACCCAAATATTTTCCCACACTTTTACAGAATGTTGCAGATTTTTATCGATTTTATAAAATTTTGCTCGAGTTTCCGATCACGAATCTGAATATGTGCCATATTCGCACAGAATTTATGTTTTCTGATTGTTTTCTGAACAAATTCGCTCCTCACTAATTGCCAATACATGACAATTTAAACAGAATGTCTGGAGGCCCTCCTTTATGTCTCATACATGAGTCCATAATTTTTGGTAGTTCTTACTTCCGTCATAAATTAAACTGAAGTGTCCTGTTTTTTAACAAACAATGTATTTAGGTTTACTTAAATTATATATATTTTTAATTCCTTTCTAAATCTTGCCTTATATAAAAGTTATTATACAGGAAAAATGTTTCTTAACTTTTATTTTTCCTGTAAAATACAATTTCTTCTCGGTTTGTATTGTTTTATTTTCACTCCTTACAATGGATTCGGAATTGCATGCGAGCAACGAGCACCCAAGCATTTTAGTTCTTGCTTGTTTCTATCATAAGCACAGTATAACATTACTTGCAAAAGTATTCACCCACTTGGCGTTTTACCTATTTTGTTACACTACAACTTGTGTTTAAATATTTTTGTAATATGATTTGTGAGTGATTCATAAGCACTAAATAGTCTAAGTTGGTGAAGGGAGAAAACTATAGGGAAAAAATAAATTTATGAGATCACATAAATTGAAATTGGCACATTCATATGTATTCACCCCTTTTGTTATGAAGACCATATAAATTTCTGGTGCAAATAATTACCTTCATAAGGCCGTGGTCACACTAGACCTTTATACAGACGAGTGCAATGCGAGAAAAAATCGCATAGCGCTCGTCCCAATGTTAATCTATGGGGCAGCTCCCATCATCCGATATTTTCTCGACCGTATTCAGGATCCGAGTGAAATCGCAGCATGCTGCGATTGTCAGCGTATCTCGGCTGACAATCGCCAATGCAAGTCTATGTGTATGAGAAAAAATCGGATTTCATATGGACCATGCGTGTGCATTGCGAGAAATACGGAAGACTTCTCCAGGTGACTGGAAATTGAATCATCCATTATCAGGAAGCTTTGGCATGCTAGTTTCTGGATTGAAAAGCAGGAAGCACGCTTCCACGGAGTGCACTGTGTAGCAGCATGGCCAGGCATATAAATGTGGAGATGCTGATTGCTCTGGTCCATGATAGACCAGAATTATGGGACCAACGCGACGCACATTATGCGGACCGTGCACGTAAAGGCACAGCATGGAGGGCAATCTGCCGCCACATGTTCCCCGATTTTGATGAGCGACCTCATGAGGTTCAGCAAGAAATTTGTAAGTACCATCCTTTACCAAAATTGTGTTTAAAATTGGGTTCCTGATAAAACTAACCATGAACACATCATATGTGGTGGGTTTATGAGTGATGTAAATGTTAAAAGCTCTTGGTTGCGTATTCAAAATCATCAACATGACACACAAATATGGTTGAAATGTACTAGCTATCATCCTTTAATATAGGACAAAGGGAGTTTTATGTCCCCCTAGACTCCAGGGCACGTGTGTGATTGCAAACCCTGTACCTGTTGGAGTTATGTGCTTGATATTAAAAAAAATTCTTGTGTTTCTTTGCAGTGAATGATGTCAATAGACGCTGGCGGAGTTGCCGGGACCAATACCGGCGTGAACGTCAACTTTCTGGGCAGAGTGGTGATGCAGCACCCAAAAGAAGAAAATATATTTATTTTGATCGGCTTAATTTTCTTGCACTGGTGATGGAGCTCAGACCGTAAGTGCATGCATGTCACAAAATTTTTAACACATCTTATAACATTAATATGTTTTTAATTTTTTTTTTTTTTAAATCTTTTTTGAAATCCAGAACAGAGTCAAATCTGACAGAAAGGGAGAATGCATCTGACTCTGAGGTGGTGATTGACCCCATTGGTGAAGGAGCCGAAATGGCTGGACCATCTGGCCAAGCAACAGGCAGCAACCAACCACCACAACCAGCAGCAGCGTCTTATGCCACACAAGAGGCCAATCCAGAGGTGGAGGAAGGAGCCCAGAGCAGCAGTCCAACCTTGGCTCTGAATACATCACCACAGCCTAATACAAGACCAAACCGTGGTCGGCGCAGAAGGGTGGCTTCTACCACTGCCACCAGGAGGCAAGTGAATACAGGGGTGTTGGACTATTTGGCCATGGCTGCCCATGACAATGGAGAGGAAGCGTACTTCCGCAGTCTTGCCCACTATTTGCGGCCAATTCCGCGCTCGCTCAGGCTGCGGACCAGAGGTTGTATCCAAATTGTGATAGATGTGGCAACACCCCCAAACAAGCCAACTCATGTGTTTAACTACCTTGAACGGTGGCAAATATCATCTACAAACCTTCTGGTGGTGCAAGACCTTCCACCGGAACAAACACAAACAGTCACAGCACCACCCCCGCCATATATAGCTCTACAACAACAGCCTGGCCAAAGCAGCCAACCACCACAACTTAGGCCAATTGATGATTATCCAGCAACTGCCCAATCTGACCACTTGAACAGACACACGTTTGGAGGCTGGCCCCAACATGTGTCTGCTCGACATGGCCATATTGGGGGGTATGACCAAATGGGACAATCCAGTACACAACACAACATCAAGTTTTACCTCAGACACAGGATAGATCCTTGCAACAACACCCTCCATATATATCTGGCATACCACAGGTTGACAGTCTGGTTGGTCATCCACCTAGGCCAAGTTATGCACTTGCTGGACACCCGCCATCACCATCACCACCCCTAACCTACCAGAACCTGTAATTTCTCCAAACCAGTTTTTGGCCTGTCAATTACGCTGCTTTATGTGTTAAGTTATTTGTGCCCCTGGCATGTTATGCTTTCTTGTTTGCTCAGGTTAAAATGCCTACAATTACATATGATGTGAATATGTTTTTGGCTACTAGATATATGCTTTGAGCAGTAAAAATGGTTTAACAAATATGAGTGTTATGTATTGTTCTGACTACATACATGATGTGACAACTTAACAAAATAAGTATTTTTAAGGACAAACATACTACACAATTCAAACTGGAACATTATGCTATTTATTAATTTACAATATAACTAAAGATTAAAGCAAAACAGCATTGTCTTGCCAGACAGTCGATCCCTCTGGTGACACAAAATAATTTGTTAACACATCACAAACTTTTAGGCCTGAGGGCTGATGACATGAAGGAAGAACATGTGTAGTAGACAAGACAGTATTTGCATAATAAACTTCATCATCAGCAGATGATGGGCAATCATGGTATCTTGTAAAGCTGTGAAGTACAACACATGCTTTGATCACGCCATTGACATTGCCTTCAATCAGTTGGATTGCGGACTGAAGTACCCGCCATTTTGCAGTGAGAATGCCGAATGAACACTCTACCAGACGGCGGGCACGGGAAAGACGCAAATTAAAAATTCGCCGCCGGTAGTCCAGGTCTCTCCGTGGATAGGGCTTCATGACGTTCCTTGATAATTGAAATGCCTCATCTGCTACTATCACGTAAGGCACCGCGTCCAAATTAACCCTGGTATGTGACTTGGGGGTGGGAAATCCAAATCATTGTTGCGCAGCCGCTGACCCATAATGGAAGAATTGAAGACTGGGTCCCTGATCCCAGTGGCTTACTCACACGGATGTGCTTTCCGTCCAGAGCACAATACAGTGCGGAAACTGGCACATGTCCTGAAATCCTTGTGCAATACGTAACCAGTCTGCCATTTTAGGCTCAGGCATCACCTCCTGATAGAGTCTTCTCCAGATTTCCGTGCATGTATCCCGCACAATTCCAGTAATTGTTGATTTGCCCAGTAAAAACTCTAAATGCAGTGCCGCATATGAAAGGCCAGTGGCAAGGAAGCTAAAAGAAAACAGAGTATGTTTTAAAAAAAAACACAAAATGAACACATTACAGTGTTATATGGACAAAAACTAAGATTAGATAACTAAGATGCCATGTTTAATCAAACATTAAGGACATGCAATGGCTTTGATGTTCTATAAACTAAAATATTATAAAAGAAGCACAAATGATGTTGAAGTTACATAACAATTTAATGATCTAATTATAAAACATTATTTGTAAAAAGAGGATTTATACATACCGTAACGTAAGGATAAGGCGCTCCTCTGCAGAAATAGATTTGCGCATCCTGGTGTCCTTCTTGGTGATCCCTGGTTGCAAAATCTCCAACAAAATAACAAATGTTTGTATCCTCATCCGACAATAGTTGAAGAACTTGTCTGGATTTGTCCTCAGAGCAGCATACAGACGGTTGATATGTCCGTTGCTTCAAAAGTGGATGTACCCACATCCGTCTCCGCCTCCTCGGATCTACAATAACTGGGTATGGCTCCCCAAAACATTGGGAAAGTACCCAGTTGTAAAGCACACGCTCTGTGGTGTTAAAAGTCAGACATGTTGCTCAGCAAGCAGAAATGCACCAACACAAGCAGGGACTCTACTGCATAGATTGGTGGCTGCCACCTGTTTTAGGGCCATTAAATAGTGTTCTTGTTGATGATTTAAATTTTTTTCAGGTAAAAAAACGTTATATGTCCTTTTTGCAAGCCTGCGGGAAAATCTTGCCATACGGATGCCATACGGATGACACACGGATGTCAAACGGATCATTTGATGCGAGAAAAATGCATCCTCGTACTGCACACGGATCACTGTTTTGTTAACATTTGTGCGATTCTCATCCGTGAAAAACGGACCTTTTTTATACGTTGTGTGTGTCCCCGGCCTAAGTCACATGCTTACTGAAAGGGAGTCCACCTGTGTGCAATTTAAGTGTCAGATGGTCTGTCAGTATATACAAACCTTTTCTGAAAGGCCACAGAGGCTGCAACATTATTTAGCAAAAGCCACCACTAACCAAACAACACCATGAAGACCAAGGAGACCTCCAAACAAGTCAGGAACAAAGTTGGTGATAAGTCAGGGTTGGGTTACAAAAAATAATGATGATCCCATGAAGCACCTTCAAATCCCTTATCATCAATCAGAAAGAATATGGTACCATAACAAAACTGCCAAGAGAGGTATGCCCACCAAAACTCTCAGCCCGGGCAAGGAGGGCATTTATCAAGCCAAAGGTAACCCTGACGGAGCTGCAGAGATTCCTAGCAGAGACTGGATTATCTGTCCATACGACCACCATAAGCTGTACAATCCATAGAGTGGCCTTTATGGAACAGAGACCCGAAAAAAAGCTTTCACTTACACATACAAATTTTAAGTCACGTTTTAAGTTTGCCAAAAGACATGTAGGAGACTCCCCAAATGTATAGAGGATGCTTCTGTGGTCATATTAGAACAAAATTGAACTTTTTGGCCACCAAGGTAAATGCTATGTCTGACGCTAAACCAATACAGCTCATCACCCCAAGAACACCTTCCCTACAATGAAACATAGTAAAGGCAGCATCATGCTGGGTGGATGTTTTTCGTCAGCAGGGAAAAGGAAAATGGTCAGAGTCGAGAGGAAGGTGGATGGTACGAAATACAGGGATATTCTTGGCAAAACCTGTTTCAGTCTGTCAGTAATCTGACACTAGGATGGAGGTTCACCTTCCAACAAGACAATGAGCCAAAACATACTGCTAAAGCAACACTCGAGTGGTTTAAGGGGAAATATGTAATTGTTTTGAAGTGGCCTAGTCAAAGCCCAGACCTTAATCAAATTGAGAATCTGTGGTCAGACTTGAAGATTGCTGTTCATCACAGGAAACCATCTAACTTGAAGGAGTAGGAGCAATTTTTCCTTGAGGAATGGGAACAAATCCCAGTGGCAACATGTGAAAGCTCATAGTTACTTATCCAAAGCGATTTGCAGCTGTAATTGCTGCAAAAGGAGTCTCTACAAAGTACTGACTTTGAGGGATGAATAGTTATGCAAACTGAGGTTTTCAGTTATTTTTTCCAACTTCTTATTTGCCTCACAATGAAAACAAAACCAAATGTTCACAGTTGTAGGCATGTCCTTTACATGAACTGATGCAAACCCTCAAAAAAACACAAGATAGCAAAACACAAAAAATGCCAAGGGGAGTGAATGCTTTTACAAGCCACTGTGTAATTGAATAATGAAAGAATTTTGCAACATAATAAATGCAATCAGTGATTGCTATATTTTAGAGTAAACTAACTTGGTGAATTTCCATTTATTTGTTAGTTAGCCAACCTTCAAAAAAAAAACTTGCTATTTATTCTTACTCATAAACAGCTCCATTCTTGTCTACATGTCTAACATTACAGCTAATTCCATTAGAATGAGTTAAAAAACTTCTCAAACTCTTAACATACATGTGGATTTTAAAAGACAAAACAATTATTGAATATTTTATATTAAAATGTGTTAACACAATGTAAAGGGCCATAGAAGCAAAAAAAAAATAACTGCAGTTAGATTCACAGTTAAAACCCTAAGCTATATTCCATTACTTTATAAAATGGCATGAAAGGTCTTTCTTTAGAAGCTGACAAGTATCCAGCCTATAGGTACAGTCTTTTTAAACAAATCACTCACAGTGTCTTTCATATTATTCCCTTACTGGTCATTCAGAACAATTTGAGTCTCTGTGTGATGCCTAGTGCTTTCTAGGGAGAACAATATTTCTCTAAAACTTATCTCAGCTACCTTTATCTGCTCAGGTCATGGCTGCTGGAAAAGCAAGTGTCTCTCTGTCTACTGAGAAAGATAGACAAGTGGATATGTTACAAACTAATTACTATCCCTATAATTATATTAAACTAACTTCTTAGCAGCATCCAACTTCTGGCCAGCATATAAATAATGTTTTCTCTTGTTGCCTTTATTTCCTTTACTTCAGCTGAAGTAATGATTTTTTCATAGCTAGAAAAGAAGGGCATAACCTCGGTAACTTGCCAGCGATTAACACAATGTGATTTTTGGACATGTGCAATAGGTGCAGAGATGCATCACTACGGCAAAGTCTGGCCATCAGCAAGGTACTGTCTCTAGGCATGTGCAGAAGTGCGGCATACAATCATGGACTCAGGGTCATATAAAATTATTTATTTTACTCACTTATAAAGCACCATTAATTCCACAGTGCTTTACAGACATTATTGACATTGTCCCCACTGGGGCTCACAATCTAGATCCCCTATCAGCATTGTCAAGCTGCAGCTATGCAGGAAAATGCAACTTCCACTAGATGGCAATAGAATGGAAGGATAGTAACAAGTCTGCAAGGGCAGACCTGCAGTGCTGAAGCAAAGCTACCACCGGGTGGCAGCATAATAGTCGAACAAGCTGAGTCAAAACCTAGACCATCACGCAGAACAAAGGGAAAAAACAAGCACAGAGTCAGTGGAGAGCCAATAGGTCAATACCAGACCAAAGGCAGAAGTTCCAGTGACCAGAGGCAAAGTCACGTCAGAGTCCAAACAGAGTCAAACACCGGGAAATCCAAAAGCAATCAAGAAACACTAAGACATGACTGGCAGGGAAGGAGGAATAGACATGGGCAAGGTCAGAAAGCACAGCAGTACCGATCAGGGTACTACCAGAGTCAGATACTCACGCCATAGGCAGAAAATATAACTGACACCGCCTACAAGATACAGTAGAGCTAAATGGCAAACCTGAACCCAGAAAGAGGCAGAGTAAAGTTAACCCTTGACATGATCAGCCCAGGAAAAGGGCAGACAGGACTCAAATCCCAGACTGGATCATGACAAGTATGTAATTGGAGTTTGGGAGGAAACCAGAGACCCCAGAGGAAACCCACGTAAACATGGGGAGAACATACAAACTCCTTGGAGATGTTATCCTTCGTGGAATTTGAACCAAGGACCCAAGAGCTGCAAAGCTGCAGTACTAATGACTAGGGTTGAGCGAAAAGGATCGGCAAATTTCATAAGTCGCTGACTTTCGGCAAAGTCGGGTTTCATGAAACCCGACCCGATCCCAGTGTGGGATCGGCCATGCGGTATGCGATCTTCGTGCCAAAGTCGCATTTCATATGACGTGTTCAGCGCCATTTCTCAGCCAATGAAGGTGGACACAGAGTGTGGGCCGTGTGATGACATAGGTCTCAGTCCCCACCATCTTAAGGGAAGGGCATTACATTCATTGGCTTGCTCTCTGCGGCGTCACAGGGGCTATAAAGGGGCGTGCATGCCGACCGCCATCTTACTTCTGAAGATGTGAGCATATGGAGAGGTTGCTGTAGCTTCGTCTGAAGCAGGGAAATTGTTAGGAAGGGAAGATTTACCCCCAAACCGCTTGTGCTGTAGCGATTTCCACTGTCTAACACCACCTTTTCTTTGCAGGGACAGTGCAGGCTAGATTTTTGTGCATCAGCTCTGTAGCTTGTAAGGCTCCCTGACAGGTGCATTGCTGTACACTGAGTGCATCTGCGTCAGTCCTGTTTGTGGCATATCTGTCATCCACTTTCTGCCACTCAAACTGTGTAGTATAATACAGTGGGCCTGAATTTTTCCTGCATTCTCCCACTCCTAAAAAAGGGAGATGTATATTGCCACTGAGTGCATCTGCGTCAGTCCTGTTTGAGGCATATCTGTCATCAACTTTCTGCCCCTCAAACTGTGTAGTGTAATACAGTGGGCCTGATTTTTTCCTGCATTCTCCCACACATAAAAAAGGGAGATTTATATTGCCACTGAGTGCATCTGCGTCAGTCCTGTTTGTGGCATATCTGTCATCCACTGTCTGCCACTCAAACTGTGTAGTATAATACAGTGGGCCTGATTTTTTCCTGCATTCTCCCACACATAAAAAAGGGAGATTTATATTGCCACTGAGTGCATCTGCGTCAGTCCTGTTTGTGGCATATCTGTAAGCCACTTTCTGCCACTGAAACTGTGTAGTATAATACAGTGGGCCTGATTTTTTTCCTGCATTTCCCACACATAAAAAAGGGAGATTTATATTGCCACTGAGTGCATCTGTGTCAGTCCTGTTTGTGGCATATCTGTCAGCCACTTTCTGCCACTCAAACTGTGTAGTGTAATACAGTGGGCCTGATTTTTTCCTGCATTGTCCCACACCTAAAAAAGGGAGATTTATATTGCCACTGAGTGCATCTGCGTCAGTCCTGTTTGTGGCATATCTGTCATCCAATTTCTGCCACTCAAACTGTGTAGTGTAATACAGTGGGCCTGATTTTTTCTCTGCATTTTCCCACACATAAAAAAGGGAGATTTATATTGCCACTAAGTGCATCTGTGTCAGTCCTGTTTGTGGCATATCTGTCAGCCACTTTCTGCCACTCAAACTGTGTAGTATAATACAGTGGGCCTGATTTTTTGTTGCATTCTCCCACACCTAAAAAAGGGAGATTTATATTGCCACTGAGTGCATCTGCGTCAGTCCTGTTTGTGGCATATCTGTCATCCACTTTCTGCCACTCAAACTGTGTAGTATAATACAGTGGGCCTGATTTTTTGTTGCATTCTCCCACACCTAAAAAAGGGAGATTTATGTTGCCACTGAGTGCATCTGCGTCAGTCCTGTTTGTGGCATATCTGTCATCCAATTTCTGCCACTCAAACTCTGTAGTGTAATACAGTGGGCCTGATTTTTTCTTGCATTCTCCCACACATAAAAAATGGAGATGTATATTGCCACTGAGTGCATCTGCGTCAGTCCTGTTTGTGGCATATCTGTCAGCCACTTTCTGCCACTCAAACTGTGTAGTGTAATACAGTGGGCCTGATTTTTTGTTGCATTCTCCCACACCTAAAAAAGGGAGATTTATATTGCCACTGAGTGCATCCGCGTCAGTCCTGTTTGTGGCATATCTGTCATCCAATTTCTGCCACTCAAACTGTGTAGTGTAATACAGTGGGCCTGATTTTTTGTTGCATTCTCCCACACCTAAAAAAGGGAGATTTATATTGCCACTGAGTGCATCCGCGTCAGTCCTGTTTGTGGCATATCTGTCATCCAATTTCTGCCACTCAAACTGTGTAGTGTAATACAGTGGGCCTGATTTTTTGTTGCATTCTCCCACACCTAAAAAAGTGAGATTTATATTGCCACTGAGTGCATCTGCGTCAGTCCTGTTTGTGGCATATCTGTCATCCACTGTTTGCCACTTAAACTGTGTAGTATAATACAGTGGGCCTGATTTTTTTACTGCATTTTCCCACACATAAAAAAAGGGAGATTTATATTGCCACTGATAGCATCTGGGTCAGTCCTGTTTGTGGCATATCTGTCATCCACTTTCTGCCACTCAAAGTGTGTAGTGTAATACAGTGGGCCTGATTTTTTCCTGCATTCTCCCACACCTAAAAAAGGGAGATTTATATTGCTACTGAGTGCATCTGTGTCAGTCCTGTTTGTGGCATATCTGTCATCCAATTTCTGCCACTCAAACTGTGTAGTGTAATACAGTGGGCCTGATTTTTTCCTGCATTCTCCCACACATAAAAAAGGGAGATTTATATTGCCACTGAGTGCATCTGCGTCAGTCCTGTTTGTGGCATATCTGTCATCCACTGTCTGCAACTCAAACTGTGTAGTATAATACAGTGGGCCTGATTTTTTTCCTGCATTTTCCCACACATAAAAAAGGGAGATTTATATTGCCACTGAGTGCATCTGTGTCAGTCCTGTTTGTGGCATATCTGTCATCCACTTTCTGCCACTCAAAGTGTGTAGTGTAATACAGTGGGCCTGATTTTTTCCTGCATTCTCCCACACCTAAAAAAGGGAGATTTATATTGCCACTGAGTGCATCTGCGTCAGTCCTGTTTGTGGCATATCTGTCATCCAATTTCTGCCACTCAAACTGTGTAGTGTAATACAGTGGGCCTGATTTTTTCCTGCATTCTCCCACAAATAAAAAAAGGGAGATTTATACTGCCACTGAGTGCATCTGCGTCAGTCCTGTTTGTGGCATATCTGTCATCCACTGTCTGCCACTCAAACTGTGTAGTGTAATACAGTGGGCCTGATTTTTTCCTGCCTTCTCCCACACATAAAAAAGGGAGATTTATATTGCCACTGAGTGCATCTGCGTCAGTCCTGTTTGTGGCATATCTGTCATCCACTTTCTGCCACTCAAACTGTGTAGTGTAATACAGTGGGCCTGATTAGTTCCTGCATTTTCCCACACCTAAAAAAGGGAGATTTATATTGCCACTGATAGCATCTGGGTCAGTCCTGTTTGTGGCATATCTGTCATCCACTTTCTGCCACTCAAAGTGTGTAGTGTAATACAGTGGGCCTGATTTTTTCCTGCCTTCTCCCACACATAAAAAAGGGAGATTTATATTGCCACTGAGTGCATCTGCGTCAGTCCTGTTTGTGGCATATCTGTCATCCACTTTCTGCCACTCAAACTGTGTAGTGTAATACAGTGGGCCTGATTAGTTCCTGCATTTTCCCACACCTAAAAAAGGGAGATTTATATTGCCACTGAGTGCATCTGCGTCAGTCCTGTTTGTGGCATATCTGTCATCCACTGTCTGCCACTCAAACTGTGTAGTGTAATACAGTGAGCCTGATTTTTTCCTGCATTCTCCCACACCTAAAAAGGGAGCTTTATATTGCTACTGAGTGCATCTGCGTCAGTCCTGTTTGTGGCATATCTGTCATCCACTTTCTGCCACTCAAAGTGTGTAGTGTAATACAGTGGGCCTGATTTTTTCCTGCATTCTCCCACACCTAAAAAAGGGAGATTTATATTGCCACTGAGTGCATCTGTGTCAGTCCTGTTTGTGGCATATCTGTCATCCACTTTCTGCCACTCAAACTGTGTAGTGTAATACAGTGGGCCTGATATTTTCCTGCATTCTCCCACACATAAAAAACGGAGATTTATATTGCCACTGAGTGTATCTGAGTCAATCCTGTTTGTGGCATATCTGTCATCCACTTTCTGCCACTCAAACTGTGCTGTGTAATACAGTGGGCCTGATTTTTCCATCAGTCTCACACACCTATAACGGGAGATTTAAACTCACAACAAGTTCACGTACACCTTCTAACTTATTTTACAGTACCATGTAACGTTTGTTAGTTTGGTTACATTTTTTCAAGAATGAGTAAGTCTGGTGGAAGAGGTCATGGCCGTGGGCAGTCATTGCCAGCTGGTAATGATGGTAGTGGTGGTGGAGCATCAGGTGGTCGTGGGAAAAGCAATATAGCACCTAAATCTCGAGTTGTTGAGCCAGCGTCATCGTCTGGCTACACAAGGCCTCGAACACTCCCTTTTCTGGGAGTAGGAAAACCGCTTTTAAAGCCGGAGCAGCAGGAACAAGTTTTGGCTTTCCTTCCTGACTCTGCCTCTAGTTCTTTCATCTCCTCTTCGGAAAGTGCAAAATTTAAAAGCAGCACGTCGTCAGTGGATGCTCCCGGTCAGGAACAAGTCGCTTCCTTGTGTCCTTCACCCAGAACAACAGAGAAGGATGCATCAGGCAACACAACGGGTTACTTCATAGAACTCTTTACACATACCGTGCCTGGGTTAGAAAGGGAAATTGTTAACAGGCCATGCCCATGACAAGATGAATCGGACATGGACTGCACAGATGCACAGCCACAGCTAGATCATTATGCTGTTTCATTGACTCAGATCACAACATTGGCCTTGCAGTGTACTGAGCCAGAATCTGACCCTGATGAGACTATGGTGCCCCGTCCCAAACGCTATAGCACCGGCTTACACTATGACACAGAGGAAGGTGCACAGGATATAGAAGAGGAGGTGATAGATGACCCAGTTGTTGACCCAGATTGGCAGCCATTGGGGGAACAGGGTACCCTGGCAGTAGCTCTGAAGCGGAGGAGGAGGAGCCGCAGCAGGCATCAACATCGCAACAGCTTTCATCTGGCAGGCCCGTATCTGGCCAAAAACATGTGTCAAATCAAAAAACAGTTGTAGGAAAGTGTGGCCATCCGGTTAAAGTAGCTCAGTGTGCAATGCCTGAAAAGGTATTCGATAGTAGGAAGAGTGAAGTCTGGCAATTTTTTAACCAAGATCCGAATGATCGGTGCAAAGTGATCTGTAAGAAATGCTCAAGGACCTTTAGCAGAGTTCAGAATGTAAAAAATTTTATTACAAGTTGCATGCGTAGACATTTAACCACCATGCACTTGCAAGCCTGGACTAACTACCAAACTTCCCGTAAAGTTGTTGCACCTGCTCACAATGAAGCTAGTCAGCAACGCTACATTCCTTCCCTCACTGTAAGCCGACTGTTTACGACACCACCTGCAGCAAATGTGGAGGTATCGTCGCAAGGCCAAAGCAGTCAGGGAATCACCAGGTTCTTGGTAGGAAACATTGTATGTAGGCCAACAGCAAGAATACCATCACCAACCCTCTCTCAGTCTGCCATGTCCACCACCGCCACCCCCGCTATTTCCACCATATGCAGGTCTCCAGTCCAGCTCACTTTACAAGAGACTCTCCTTAGGGAAAGGATGTACTCATCCTCTCATCCGCGTACACAGGATTTGAACCCCCACATTGCTAGACTAATCTCTTTAGAGATGATGCCTTACCAGTTGGTTGAAAGCGAAGCTTTCAGAGCACTGATGGCCTACGCAGTACCGCGCTATGACCTACCCAGTCGACACCTCTTTGCGAGAAAAGCCATCCCAGCCCTCCACCAGCATGTCAAAGACCACATTGTCCATACACTCAGGCAATCAGTCAGTAGAAAGGTGCACCTAACAACAGATGCATGGACCAGTAGGCATGGCCAGTGACGTTACGTCTCTATCACGGCGCACTGGGTTAATGTGATAGATGCAGAGTACACAGGGGACAGCCATAGTGGCACAGTTCTGCCTAGCCCACGGTCTAGGAAACAGTTGGCTGTAAGCATTTGCCCCTCCTCCTCCTCCTCATCCAGAAGCGAAAGCTTGTCCACAGAGCGCGGTCGCACAACCACTCCATCCGCAGCTGCCAGTGTTGCAACCGTGGTGTCCCATTATGGAACAGCTTGTGGGAAGCGTCAGCAGGCTGTTTTGGAAATGAAGTGTTTGGGCGACAAAAGAACAGACACACTGCGGAAGTTCTGTCCGAGTTCTTGCAGCAAGAAACTAAGTCATGGCTGGGCAGTGTACATCTTGAGGCAGGCAAGGTAGTCAGTGATAATGGAAGGAATTTTATGGCTGCCATAGCCCTTTCACAACTGAAACACATTCCTTGCCTGGCTCACACCTTGAACCTGGTGGTGCAGTGCTTCCTGAAAAGTTATCCGGGGTTACCCGACCTGCTCCTGAAGGTGTGAAGACTTTGCTCGCACATCTGCCATTCGCCCGTACACTCCAGCCATATGCAGAACCATCAGCGATCTTTGAATCTTCCCCAGCACCGCCTAATAATCAAGGTTGCAACAAGGTGGAACTCCACACTGCACATGCTTCAGAGACTGTGCGAACAGAGGCGTGCTGTTATGTATTTGTGGGAGGATACACATACACGGGCAGGCAGTTGGATGGCAGACATGGAGTTGTCAGGTGTGCAGTGGTCAAAGCTACAAGATCTGTGTCAAGTCCTTCAGTGTTTTGAGGAATGCACACGCCTGGTTAGTGCAGACGACGCCATCATGAGCATGAGCAACCCCCTAATGCGTCTGCTGATGCAAACTTTGATGCACATAAAGGAGCAGGCGTCTGCAGCTGAGGATGAGGGTAGCCTTGATGACAGTCAGCCACTGTCTGCTCAGGGAAGTCTCCTGGACGAGGTGGCGGATGAAGAGGAGGAGGCCGAGGAGGATGATGGGGAAGCTTCTCAGGGGACAATAGAAACTGGTGGCATTGCAAGGTCAGGTACAGGGTTTTTGAGGGAGACAAGTGATGTTGATTTGCCAGAAAGTGCTCCTCAACCCAGTACAAGCAGTGAATTGACACCTGGAACATTGGCCCACATGGCGGATTATGCCTTGCGTATCCTAAAAAGAGACCCACGCATTATTAAAATGATGACCGATGACGATTACTGGTTGCCCTGCCTCCTGGATCCAAGCTATAAAGGGAAATTGCAAAATATCATGCCACATGAGAACCTTGAGCAAATATTGGCTACCAAACAAGCAACTCTTGTAGACCGTTTGGATCAGGCATTCCCAGCACACAGCGGCGGTGATGGTTCTCACACGAGCTGCAGGGGACAACATAGCAGAGGTGTCAGAGGTGCACAAATCAGAAGTGGCATTGGACAGAGGGGTTTTATGACCAGGTTGTGGAGTGATTTCGCAATGACCGCAGACACGACAGGTACTGCTGCATCAATTCAAAGTGACAGGAGACAACATTTGTCCAGTATAGTTACTAACTATTTTTCCTCCCTTATCGATGTTCTTCCTCACAAGTCATTCCCATTTGATTACTGGGCATCCAAAATAGACAACTGGCCTGAATTGGCAGAATATGCATTGCAGGAGATTGCTTGCCCAGCAGCTCGTGTGCTATCAGAAAGAGTATTCAGTGCTGCTGGGTAAATACTGACCGAAAAAAAGGAGTTGTCTGGCTACCCAAAATGTTGATGATCTAACCTTCATTAAAATGAACCAATCATGGATTTCTAATTATTTTGCCCCACCTTTCCCGGCTGACACCTAGCTTTCCTGTAAAAAGGTCTTGCTTTTGGACTGGTCTTACTGACTGTACCAATTTCTCCATTTGCAGCTGCTGTATGTCCAGCATATGCCATTTTTACACCTCCCTAAATGGGCTGACTCCCCCCACGGGGCCGTGGTCACCACTTGGCGCAAGCACCCGTGCGAGTGCCATTTGGCTGAAGAGGTGGGTGTGCCCACTTTTGGGCGACGGCACTGGCACAGGGTCCCTTATAGTACAATGAAGTGTCTCTGGCGGTGGTTGTGCGCACCCAATGACAGACACACCGTTGTAATATGAGGGGCCCTGGGCCAGTACCGCAGGCCACAAGAGAGTGTTCCCCCCCAGCTCAAACAGTGCTCTACCGCTTGCAAAATTATCTCTCACTGCTCCACCACTGTTTAGTCTATGCGGTTAAATCCTTCAATGGCACTGCCAATACCAATTTTCTGACCTGTATGATGCTACTAAAAATATACTGGGGCCCTGTCCTACATTTACACCAGTTAATACTTTGCGCCGAATACCACTGTCTACAAGTCAGCAGAGGAGCCCACCCCTGTACCTAGGTATGCCACCTGTTTATTTGTACATTTTTTTTTGCCAGACATTAACATCAATTTATTATTTTGGACAACAAACTGTGTCAGACACTCCTTCCAATTGTCCTCCGCTGACCACACCAATGCTGCCTGTGTACCCCTGGAACCTATTTAAACCTGCATCGAGCCAACTTTTTTATTTTAGGTCTAGTAAGTCTGTCTGCGGTCCCTCCTTCAAATTGTCCTCCACTGACTACATCAATGCTGCCTGTGTACCCCTGGAACCTATTTAAACCTGCATCGAGCCAACTTTTTTATTTTAGGTCTAGTAAGTCTGTCTGCGGTCCCTCCTTCAAATTGTCCTCCACTGACTACACCAATGCTGCCTGTGTACCCCTGGAACCTATTTAAACCTGCATCGAGCCAACTTTTTTATTTTAGGCCTAGTAAGTCTGTCTGCGGTTCCTCCTTCCAATTGTCCTCCACTGACCACACCAATGCTGCCTGTGCACCCCTGGAACCTATTTAAACCTGCATCAAGCCAACTTTTTTATTTTAGGCCTAGTAAGTCTGTCTGCATTCCCTCCTTCCAATTGTCCTCCACTGACCACACCAATGCTGCCTGTGTACCACTGGAACCTATTTAAACTGCATCAAGCCTACTTTTTATTTTAGGCCTAGTAAGTCTGTCTGCGGTCCCTCCTTCCAATTGTCCTCCGCTGACCACACCAATGCTGCCTGTGTACTCCTGGAATCTATTTAAACCTGCATCAAGCCTACTTTTTTTAAATTTTAACCTAGTAAGTCTGTCTGCGGTCCCTCCTGCCAATTGTCCTCCGCTGACCACACCAATGCTGCCTGTGTACCCCTGGAACCTATTTAAACCTGCATTGAGCCAACTTTTTAATTTTAGGCCTAGTAAGTCTGTCTGCGGTCCCTCCTTGCAATCGTCCTCCGCTGACCACACCAATGCTGCCCGTATACCCCTGTAACCTTTTTTAAACTGCATTGAGCCAACTTTTGTGTTTAATAATATGAATAGACTACCAGCGCACTACCAATATAGGTAAATATATACGGGGTGCATACAGAAGTGGTAAGAGACCATGAAAAGAAAAAAGAAAAAAAGAACCACTTCATATGATTGCACACCACACAATAAACATAAATAATAAGGTAAACTTTTATTGACACATCAGATAAAAACAATTAAAACGGTAATATACCGACATCCCCACGTACACCCGCCAAAGCACTACAATACAAGCAAATGAAAGCGCCAATAATCAAAATGCTGAATAGCAATAAATGACACAACACCCCATCAGTGTCCCATGAGGCACAACACATGTATAGCTAAACCCTGATAGCATGAAGGGTGTAATAGGCACCTCTACCAAATAGGCACAAATACTGCCCACTGAGAGATAGGGAAAGAACCCATATAGGTCAATGTGGCATATAAGAACCAAGAGGCACCTAGACAACTGGGTCCAGAAAATATATTGGTAGAAAAATAGGACAATATGAAAGTAATAGATGTGCATCCGCAGCAATGCCCATATGACAAAATATAGCTACCACCTGTAAAAAGAGTGTATCCAGGTCCCAGGTCCGGCCAGACAGAATACAGAGAGGCGCTGTGAAGGAACCCAAATAAGGGTAAAAGGCGCTGAAGGCAGGGCGAGCGTGGGGAGGAAGCCCAACGCGTATCGCCGTTGCAAGAACGGCTTCGTCAGGGGAAGGTGAGTTACAGTGGTCAACATCGGTTTAAATACCTTACATGAGGACGAGCTGGGGGACGAGCGACGCCGAGAACCAGAACCGGAAGTGACGCCGGAGGGGCGGAAGAGTGTGTAATGGCAGACGTCTCTGCCAATACTACACAGTGTGCATGCGCTGGAACTAACCAGCGCCGCGCATTATGTAGCCGGGAAGGAGCAAGATAAATAGCAGCGCGAATGAATGGACACTGGGGGGGTACCCGACTAGACCGGTAATGATAGTAAGAAACCCCAAAATGATGGGAGAGCTGGACGGTACCATGTATATCACCCAACCCACAAAGACACAACCAGACAAAACATATAACGGGACATACAAGAAGGTAAATACCCATACTGGTGTGAGGGTATGATACAACACAAAACAAGTAATCACGGGCAAGTACCGATGAATAACATACCACCACGCTGGAACACCTAAGGGAGGGAAGAAATATTAATCAAAATAATAAGAAAAAATAATAAAAATAAAAAAGGGGAAAAGGAAAAAAGGGGGAATGAAAGTAAAATCCAATATAATGGACAATGAAAAGCAACACACCTGTACTGAAAATACAAGAAACAACATAAATAATAATACGAACAAATCAACAACATGGCTCTGAGAATTTATTCAATAATTTAAACCAAACACAACGTCATTCCCATACTGTGAAAGAGTTATAATATGAGAAAACTGCCAAGAATAGATGAGGCAGATAATCAGAAGAACGTAGGGCACATGCCACCTGGAAAAAACCGGGCGGTGTAATCTGACCATAAGGACCTGGATACAAGGGAAAAATGGACAAAGCCTGGCAGGGCCAATCAAAAACTGATATATATGGGACAGAGGATAAGAATAAGGTGGCCCCGCACCCAAATACAAGTGAGGGCAACAAGTCCCCACATATACGCCAAACCGTGGTAAAGTGGATGCTGGTACCACAGCTAAAGATGACATAGACATCCTCTGACCCAAAAGAACAGGACATAAAGATATATATATCTAAAACGATCAAAGACATAATGTCCAGACAGATCGCGTCCAGCTTGCTAGTAGAGATTCCATCTTCGTTCAAACAAACAAGAACAAGCGCCAGGGGTTCCCAGGTACATCATAGTCCAAAAATACTGCAGATATAACTGTGGGTGACAAGCCCTCCTATGTCCATCATAAGTAGAATACCAGTGTCCGGGCATGTAATGCCAAAACGATCCTCTTGATGACATAAAGCAGAAGTAAGGATATCTTGTTCCACTTGGGGCAGCCCCACAAGCAGTCCACAGATTGCTCGCTGCCAAACGGAAAGACGTCATCCATATCAACGGAGACCTGTAACACGGATCCCAGGAATAACCTGCACCCAGGGCGATCCAAATATCAGGGAACACAGGTAGCATCTCAAAGGCATATAGAAAGTACAACGGGCAGTCCCGATGGTCATCTGGGAGGGACATCTAGAATAAAAAGGCATCGCGTTAGATTAACCCAAGAAACCGGTAAAGAGAAGATCTTCATTGATACCAGAGGGAGCAGTAGAATGTAACATAAAAATCCAACGGGCCTCTGCTTGTAAAAACCTACTCTCCAATGATCCCCCTCTGTCAGACCCACGAATGCGTTCAAGTCTCGCCACCTTAGTGCCCGAGTATTTACCGGCATGATATTTTAGAAAATGGGCTGCCACCGTAGTGAGCAATTTGTCCTTACGGAAATCAGCCGCAGCCGTGCCAATGGTGGAAAAATGTTTCTGTATACGTCGGCGCAACTCCTGGGACGTCTGTCCTACGTATACCAGTGGGCAAGGGCACATAATGGCATAAACGACATTTGTGGTCTTGCAGTTGATGTAGCTCTTAAGCCTATGCTCTGTCTGATCAGTTGGATTACAAAAGTTATCCCTCACTGGGTGCATAACCTGACAGACGTTGCAGTCGCCACAGGGGAAAGAGCCCTTCAATGAGATACCCCTATTCAATTTCACCGTAGGCCTAACATAGTGACTTCTTGTAAGAATGTCATGAAGATTCGGTGCTCTTCTTGCAGTTATCAATGGTCGTTCACTAACGATTTGTGATGTTGACAAATCCATTGTAAGGATGCCCCAATGTCTCTGCAAGATATGCCTTACCTGAGACCAATGCGTATTGAACCCAGTGATGAAACAAACAGATTTGTCCAAAATTTTATCTCGTGGCTGTAATAGGGCCACTTGCGACTGCCCCTTGGCTCTCTGGTACGCCTGAGAAATATACTTATTGGGATAAGTCCTCTTCTTAAATCTCTTGGTCAAATCATGTGCTTCCCTGTAGAAGTCCTCGTCCCGCGTACAATTCCTCCTGGTTCTAAGAAATTGCCCAACCGGGATACCTTTCTTCGTATGGGATGGATGAAAGCTGCGGAACTCCAGTAAGTTGTTAGTGGCCGTAGGCTTCCGATATAGGCAAGTGGACTGGACACCATCTTGACATGCCACATTCAGATCCAGAAAGTTCACTAAAGAGGGAGAACATGAGAAGGTAAGGAAGATGTTGTACGGATTGTTGTTAAGTGAACCAATAAAAGTCTCAACCTCATCCTGGGTACCTGTCCAAATAAAGAACACGTCATCGATGTATCTACGCCAACATCGTACCTTCGATGAAAACCATACGGAGTTGTAGACCACAGTGGACTCCCACCACCCTAAGAATAAATTAGCCAGGGCCGGGGCACAGCGAGCCCCCATGGTGACACCAGAGACTTGAAGAAAAAAATTCCTGTCAAAAAGAAAAAAATTATGTCTCAAAATGAAATCAAGGAGGTCCACTATGAACGAGTCATGTAGTCTGTCAGAGTTCTGCTGTTGATCAAGAAAAAAGAGCACTGCTTGCAGGCCATGGTCATGATCAATGTTAGAGTACAAAGACTCAACATCGCAGGTCACCATGATCTCACCTTGGGCCAAAGAAATGTCTTGCAGAGATGCTATAAAATGGGATGAGTCCCTGGTGTACGAAGGAAGATCCAACACAAGTGGCTGCAAGAAAAAATCTATATAAGTGCAGGCCTTCTCACATAAACTCCCTATGCTGGAAACAATGGGGCGACCAGGTGGTCTATGCATGTCCTTATGTATCTTGGGTAGCATGTAGAACGTTGATGTGGTAGGATGCTTAACCCAGATAAAATCTCGTTCCCCAGTGTTGATGATCCCCAATTCCAAGGCCCTGTCAATCAATGTTCTTAATTTGGTAGAATAAACACCCGTAGGGTCAGATGGAAGTTTTCGATAAAATCTGGGGTTCTCAAGTTGACTATATGCTTCCCTAGTATATAGCTCATGGGGCCAGAGGACAATGTTGCCCCCCTTATCAGCTTCACGTATAATGAAGTCGCTGTTGTTTTTAAGGCGAGATAGTGCACGTTTTTGTTGTGCAGTCAAATTATCCACAAAGGGGACTTTAGAGGGCAACTTTTCAATATCCCTCCTTGCCATTTCGAAGAAAATCCTCACGGCTGGGACAATGGAAAAGGGTGGCGAAACACGGGATTTGTTCCTATGGGGAAATTTAGACCTACCTGTGTCCACTTGTCCCTCATGCAACAGGTCCATAAGGTCCTGGAAGACTCTTTGTTCCGTTTGATCCAACAATGGGGTAGCCTGAGACTTGTTATGGAGCACCTGCAAAACAATTTTTCGGCAGAACAAAAAAAGATCTTTAATTAAGATAAATTTGTCAACTTGCTGGACCGGCGAGAAAGTCAGGCCCTTGGAGAGGACTGATATCTCATCTGCAGAGAGAACATATTCAGACAAATTGACCACTTGAAGGGTGTTTCCTGGATCATACTCACAGACATTATCAGAATTTAAAGGAATCACTTCTGTTGATGTCTCCGTGGATTGCGATGTGGTGGTTTGTAATTGTAATTCCTGGCGGTTCGTGTTACGCCGCCTCCTATGCCCTCGCCTGGTCCTGGGTCGATCTCGCTTTCTGCCGTTGACAAAAAATCGCTCGAGGTGTGCCCATCTGTGGGTGGTGAGCGTCTTTCTGGATTGAAGCCCCTTGGTCTCCGGTTATAACCCCGGCGTTTATTGCCGTGATGTGTCCAAGGGAAGGCCGTTTTTTCATCAAAGTCCGTCTTATCTCTTAGAAATTTAGAACGTTTTTTAATCATAATCTCCTTATCATATTTATCCAACAGATCTTAAAGTCTGACTCTGAAGGGCTGGACCTGAGAAACCTCATCAAACTTGCTCAGCTTAGCCTCCAAGTTGATAATCTCAGCCTTAACGGTAGTCAGAAGCTCTCTATCATGCGTAATCAGTAAATTAATCAAGATATTGGAGCACCGTACCAGGCCTTGTTCCCATATTATCCGAAAATTCGGGGAGGGCTCCCAAGCCGGAAAGATAGATACCCTAAGTCCCCTCGGAATAATGTTAAGCTTTAAGTACTCTTCCAAACACCGGATATTCCAAAGCAATCTGATACCATGTTTCTGTGAGGCAATTAGCTCAGTAGTAAGACTTGAAAAATCTGCATCCCCTGATACCTGATTAGTCTCAAGAAAGGCACTAGATGAAGTAGCCCTCCATGCTGCTTCCCGCGCCTCCCAGTCCATGAGAACCGGCAAAGCTCAAAGAAAACCCTCAACACAATATAGAAATAATAAAAAAAATATAAAGCTAAAGACACTCTGGTAAGTTGTGTGCTGCTGGCCAGAACGGCAACCAAAAAGGAAACCTGCAAGACCAATTATATGAATAGACTACCAGCGCACTACCAATATAGGTAAATATATACGGGGTGCATACAGAAGTGGTAAGAGACCATGAAAAGAAAAAAGAAAAAAAGAACCACTTCATATGATTGCACACCACACAATAAAGATAAATAATAAGGTAAACTTTTATTGACACATCAGATAAAAACAATTAAAACGGTAATATACCGACATCCCCACGTACACCCGCCAAAGCACTACAATACAAGCAAATGAAAGCGCCAATAATCAAAATGCTGAATAGCAATAAATGACACAACACCCCATCAGTGTCCCATGAGGCACAACACATGTATAGCTAAACCCTGATAGCATGAAGGGTGTAATAGGCACCTCTACCAAATAGGCACAAATACTGCCCACTGAGAGATAGGGAAAGAACCCATATAGGTCAATGTGGCATATAAGAACCAAGAGGCACCTAGACAACTGGGTCCAGAAAATATGGTGGTAGAAAAATAGGACAATATGAAAGTAATAGATGTGCATCCGCAGCAATGCCCATATGTCAAAATATAGCTACCACCTGTAAAAAGAGTGTATCCAGGTCCCAGGTCCGGCCAGACAGAATACAGAGAGGCGCTGTGAAGAAACCCAAATAAGGGTAAAAGGCGCTGAAGGCAGGGCGAGCGTGGGGAGGAAGCCCAACGCGTATCGCCGTTGCAAGAACGGCTTCGTCAGGGGAAGGTGAGTTACAGTGGTCAACATCGGTTTAAATACCTTACATGAGGACGAGCTGGGGGACGAGCGACGCCGAGAACCGGAACCGGAAGTGACGTCGGAGGGGCGTAAGAGTGTGTAATGTCAGACGTCTCTGCCAATACTACACAGTGCGCATGCGCTGGAACTAACCAGCGCCGCGCATTATGTAGCCGGGAAGGAGCAAGATAAATAGCAGCGCGAATGAATGGACACTGGGGGGGTACCCGACTAGACCGGTAATGATAGTAAGAAACCCCAAAATGATGGGAGAGCTGGACGGTACCATGTATATCACCCAACCCACAAAGACACAACCAGACAAAACATATAACGGGACATACAAGAAGGTAAATACCCATACTGGTGTGAGGGTATGATACAACAC
The DNA here is from genome assembly GCF_032444005.1 of Ranitomeya imitator. Lineage (NCBI taxonomy): Eukaryota > Metazoa > Chordata > Amphibia > Anura > Dendrobatidae > Ranitomeya > Ranitomeya imitator. The sequence continues at coordinate 340,855,072 of NC_091285.1, read as the reverse complement.
AAAACAAGTAATCACGGGCAAGTACCGATGAATAACATACCACCACGCTGGAACACCTAAGGGAGGGAAGAAATATTAATAAAAATAGTAAGAAAAAATAATAAAAATAAAAAAGGGGAAAAGGAAAAAAGGGGGAATGAAAGTAAAATCCAATATAATGGACAATGAAAGCAACACACCTGTACTGAAAATACAAGAAACAACATAAATAATAATACGAACAAATCAACAACATGGCTCTGAGAATTTATTCAATAATTTAAACCAAACACAACGTCATTCCCATACTGTGAAAGAGTTATAATATGAGAAAACTGCCAAGAATAGATGAGGCAGATAATCAGAAGAACGTAGGGCACATGCCACCTGGAAAAAACCGGGCGGTGTAATCTGACCATAAGGACCTGGATACAAGGGAAAAATGAACAAAGCCTGGCAGGGCCAATCAAAAACTGATATATATGGGACAGAGGATAAGAATAAGGTGGCACCGCACCCAAATACAAGTGAGGGAAACAAGTCCCCACATATACGCCAAACCGTGGTAAAGTGGATGCTGGTACCACAGCTAAAGATGACATAGACATCCTCTGACCCAAAAGAACAGGACATAAAGATATATATATCTAAAACGATCAAAGACATAATGTCCAGACAGATCGCGTCCAGCTTGCTAGTAGAGATTCCATCTTCGTTCAAACAAACAAGAACAAGCGCCAGGGGTTCCCAGGTACATCATAGTCCAAAAATACTGCAGATATAACTGTGGGTGACAAGCCCTCCTATGTCCATCATAAGTAGAATACTAGTGTCCGGGCATGTAATGCCAAAACGATCCTCTTGATGACATAAAGCAGAAGTAAGGATATCTTGTTCCACTTGGGGCAGCCCCACAAGCAGTCCACAGATTGCTCGCTGCCAAACGGAAAGACGTCATCCATATCAACGGAGACCTGTAACACGGATCCCAGGAATAACCTGCACCCAGGGCAATCCAAATTTCAGGGAACACAGGTAGCATCTCAAAGGCATATAGAAAGTACAAAGGGCAGTCCCGATGGTCATCTGGGAGGGACATCTAGAATAAAAAGGCATCGCGTTAGATTAACCCAAGAAACCGGTAAAGAGAAGATCTTCATTGATACCAGAGGGAGCAGTAGAATGTAACATAAAAATCCAACGGGCCTCTGCTTGTAAAAGCCTACTCTCCAATGATCCCCCTCTGTCAGACCCACGAATGCGTTCAAGTCCCGCCACCTTAGTGCCCGAGTATTTACCGGCATGATATTTTAGAAAATGGGCTGCCACCGTAGTGAGCAATTTGTCCTTACGGAAATCAGCCGCAGCCGTGCCAATGGTGGAAAAATGTTTCTGTATACGTCGGCGCAACTCCTGGGACGTCTGTCCTACATATACCAGTGAGCAAGGGCATATAATGGCATAAACGACATTTGTGGTCTTGCAGTTGATGTAGCTCTTAAGCCTATGCTCTGTCTGATCAGTTGGATTACAAAAGTTATCCCTCACTGGGTGCATAAACTGACAGACGTTGCAGTCGCCACAGGGGAAAGAGCCCTTCAATGAGATACCCCTATTCAATTTCACCATAGGCCTAACATAGTGACTTCTTGTAAGAATGTCACGAAGATTCGGTGCTCTTCTTGCAGTTATCAATGGTCGTTCACTAACGATTTGTGATGTTGACAAATCCGTTGTAAGGATGCCCCAATGTCTATGCAAGATATGCCTTACCTGAGACCAATGCGTATTGAACCCAGTGATGAAACGAACAGATTTGTCCAAAATTTTATCTCGTGGCTGTAATAGGGCCACTTGCGACTGCCCCTTGGCTCTCTGGTACGCCTGAGAAATATACTTATTGGGATAAGTCCTCTTCTTAAATCTCTTGGTCAAATCATGTGCTTCCCTGTAGAAGTCCTCGTCCCGCGTACAATTCCTCCTGGTTCTAAGAAATTGCCCAACCGGGATACCTTTCTTCGTATGGGACGGATGAAGGCTGCGGAACTCCAGTAAGTTGTTAGTGGCCGTAGGCTTCCGATATAGGCAAGTGGACAGGACACCATCTTGACATGCCACATTCAGGTCCAGAAAGTTCACTAAAGAGGGAGAACATGAGAAGGTAAGGAAGATGTTGTACGGATTGTTGTTAAGTGAACCAATAAAAGTCTCAACCTCATCCTGGGTACCTGTCCAAATAAAGAACACGTCATCGATGTATCTACGCCAACATCGTACCTTCGATGAAAACCATACGGAGTTGTAGACCACAGTGGACTCCCACCACCCTAAGAATAAATTAGCCAGGGCCGGGGCACAGCGAGCCCCCATGGCGACACCAGAGACTTGAAGAAAAAAATTCCTGTCAAAAAGAAAAAAATTATGTCTCAAAATGAAATCAAGGAGGTCCACTATGAACGAGTCATGTAGTCTGTCAGAGTTCTGCTGTTGATCAAGAAAAAAGAGCACTGCTTGCAGGCCATGGTCATGATCAATGTTAGAGTACAAAGACTCAACATCGCAGGTCACCATGATCTCACCTTGGGCCAAAGAAATGTCTTGCAGAGATGCTATAAAATGGGATGAGTCCCTGGTGTACGAAGGAAGATCCAACACAAGTGGCTGCAAGAAAAAATCTATATAAGTGCAGGCCTTCTCACATAAACTCCCTATGCTGGAAACAATGGGGCGACCAGGTGGTCTATGCATGTCCTTATGTATCTTGGGTAGCATGTAGAACGTTGATGTGGTAGGATGCTTAACCCAGATAAAATCTCGTTCCCCAGTGTTGATGATCCCCAATTCCAAGGCCCTGTCAATCAATGTTCTTAATTTGGTAGAAAAAACACCCGTAGGGTCAGATGGAAGTTTTCGATAAAATCTGGGGTTCTCAAGTTGACTATATGCTTCCCTAGTATATAGCTCATGGGGCCAGAGGACAATGTTGCCCCCCTTATCAGCTTCACATATAATGAAGTCGCTGTTGTTTTTAAGGCGAGATAGTGCACGTTTTTCTTGTGCAGTCAAATTATCCACAAAGGGGACTTTAGAGGGCAACTTTTCAATATCCCTCCTTGCCATTTCGGAGAAAATCCTCACGGCTGGGACAATGGAAAAGGGTGGCGAAACACGGGATTTGTTCCTATGGGGAAATTTAGACCTACCTGTGTCCACTTGTCCCTCATGCAACAGGTCCATAAGGTCCTGGAAGACTCTTTGTTCCGTTTGATCCAACAATGGGGTAGCCTGAGACTTGTTATGGAGCACCTGCAAAACAATTTTTCGGCAGAACAAAAAAAGATCTTTAATTAAGATAAATTTGTCAACTTGCTGGACCGGCGAGAAAGTCAGGCCCTTGGAGAGGACTGATATCTCATCTGCAGAGAGAACATATTCAGACAAATTGACCACTTGAAGGGTGTTTCCTGGATCATACTCACAGACATTATCAGAATTTAAAGGAATCACTTCTGTTGATGTCTCCGTGGATTGCGACGTGGTGGTTTGTAATTGTAATTCCTGGCGGTTCGTGTTACGCCGCCTCCTATGCCCTCGCCTGGTCCTGGGTCGATCTTGCTTTCTGCCGATGACAAAAAATCGCTCGAGGTGTGCCCATCTGTGGGTGGTGAGCGTCTTTCTGGATTGAAGCCCCTTGGTCTCCGGTTATAACCCCGGCGTTTATTGCCGTGATGTGTCCAAGGGAAGGCCGTTTTTTCATCAAAGTCCGTCTTATCTCTTAGAAATTTAGAACGTTTTTTAATCATAATCTCCTTATCATATTTATCCAACAGATCTTTAAGTCTGACTCTGAAGGGCTGGACCTGAGAAACCTCATCAAACTTACTCAGCTTAGCCTCCAAGTTGATAATCTCAGCCTTAACGGTAGTCAGAAGCTCTCTATCATGCGTAATCAGTAAATTAATCAAGATATTGGAGCACCGTACCAGGCCTTGTTCCCATATTATCCGAAAATTCGGGGAGGGCTCCCAAGCCGGAAAGATAGATACCCTAAGTCCCCTCGGAATAATGTTAAGCTTTAAGTACTCTTCCAAACACCGGATATTCCAAAGCAATCTGATACCATGTTTCTGTGAGGCAATTAGCTCAGTAGTAAGACTTGAAAAATCCGCATCCCCTGATACCTGATTAGTCTCAAAAAAAGGCACTAGATGAAGTAGCCCTCCATGCTGCTTCCCGTGCCTCCCAGTCAATGAGAACCGGCAAAGCTCAAAGAAAACCCTCAACACAATATAGAAATAATAAAAAAAATATAAAGCTAAAGACACTCTGGTAAGTTGTGTGCTGCTGGCCAGAACGGCAACCAAAAAGGAAACCTGCAAGACCAATTATATGAATAGACTACCAGCGCACTACCAATATAGGTAAATATATACGGGGTGCATACAGAAGTGGTAAGAGACCATGAAAAGAAAAAAGAAAAAAAGAACCACTTCATATGATTGCACACCACACAATAAAGATAAATAATAAGGTAAACTTTTATTGACACATCAGATAAAAACAATTAAAACGGTAATATACCGACATCCCCACGTACACCCGCCAAAGCACTACAATACAAGCAAATGAAAGCGCCAATAATCAAAATGCTGAATAGCAATAAATGACACAACACCCCATCAGTGTCCCATGAGGCACAACACATGTATAGCTAAACCCTGATAGCATGAAGGGTGTAATAGGCACCTCTACCAAATAGGCACAAATACTGCCCACTGAGAGATAGGGAAAGAACCCATATAGGTCAATGTGGCATATAAGAACCAAGAGGCACCTAGACAACTGGGTCCAGAAAATATGGTGGTAGAAAAATAGGACAATATGAAAGTAATAGATGTGCATCCGCAGCAATGCCCATATGTCAAAATATAGCTACCACCTGTAAAAAGAGTGTATCCAGGTCCCAGGTCCGGCCAGACAGAATACAGAGAGGCGCTGTGAAGAAATCCAAATAAGGGTAAAAGGCGCTGAAGGCAGGGCGAGCGTGGGGAGGAAGCCCAACGCGTATCGCCGTTGCAAGAACGGCTTCGTCAGGGGAAGGTGAGTTACAGTGGTCAACATCGGTTTGAATACCTTTCATGAGGACGAGCTGAGGGACGAGCGACGCCGAGAACCGGAACCGGAAATGACGCCGGAGGGGCGTAAGAGTGTGTAATGGCAGACGTCTCTGCCAATACTACACAGTGCGCATGCGCTGGAACTAACCAGCGCCGCGCATTATGTAGCCGGGAAGGAGCAAGATAAATAGCAGCGCGAATGAATGGACACTGGGGGGGTACCCGACTAGACCGGTAATGATAGTAAGAAACCGCAAAATGATGGGAGAGCTGGACTGTACCATGTATATCACCCAACCCACAAAGACACAACCAGACAAAACATATAACGGGACATACAAGAAGGTAAATACCCATACTGGTGTGAGGGTATGATACAACACAAAACAAGTAATCACGGGCAAGTACCGATGAATAACATACCACCACGCTGGAACACCTAAGGGAGGGAAGAAATATTAATCAAAATAATAAGAAAAAATAATAAAAATAAAAAAGGGGAAAAGGAAAAAAGGGGGAATGAAAGTAAAATCCAATATAATGGACAATGAAAAGCAACACACCTCCTTCCAATTGTCCTCCGCTGACCACACCAATGCTGCCTGTGTACCCCTGGAATCTATTTAAACCTGCATCAAGCCTACTTTTTTAAATTTTGGCCCAGTAAGTCTGTCTGCGGTCCCTCCTGCCAATTGTCCTCCGCTGACCACACCAATGCTGCCTGTGTACCCCTGGAACCTTTTTAAACCTGCATTGAGCCAACTTTTTAATTTTAGGCCTAGTAAGTCTGTCTGCGGTCCCTCCTTGCAATCGTCCTCCGCTGACCACACCAATGCTGCCCGTATACCCCTGTAACCTTTTTTAAACTGCATTGAGCCAACTTTTGTGTTTAAGGCCTACTACCAGTGTCTGTCTGCGCCACTCAATACAGCTGTCCTCTTAAAAAAGCTGAGCTTCAATTGTCAGGTTTTCAGCCTATCTGAATTTGAAAACTGCATTGGGGCTACAAGTTTGGTTGGGGCCTACAAACGGTGTCTGCTGCTCCTACGTGTTTTCCTGATTTACTTGCCTTAGCTTCAATCTTCAGGCTTTCATTAAGTAGTTTTAATATTAAACTGCATTTGGCCTACTAGTTTTGTTGGGGCCTACTAACGGTGTCTGCCGCTCCTAGTTGTTCTCCTGGTTTAATTTCATGAGCTTCTATCTTCAGGCTTTCATTAAGTAGTTTTAATATTAAACTGCATTTGGCCTACTAGTTTGGTTGGGGCCTAATAACGGTGTCTGCCGCTCCTAGGTGTTCTCCTGGTTTCCTTTCCTGACCTTCTATCTTCAGGCTTTCAGGTGCCACAGATAAGTTACAGGTGCTGTTAATTACACAAATTAGAGAAGCATCACATGATTTTTCAAACAGTGCCAATACTTTTGTCCACCCCCTTTTTTATGTTTGGGGTGGAATTATATCCAATTTGGCTTTAGGACAATTCTTTTTGTGTTTTTTCATTTAAGACAAATTATATGAAGATAAGAATACCAAATAATTTGTGTTTGCAATCATTTTCAGGAAGAAAATGAGTACTATCTGACAGAATTGCAGGGGTGTCCATAATTTTGGCCATGACTGTAGGTAGTATAAGGCTGGAGTCACACTCAGCGTAAGACAATACGGTCCATATATTACGGCCGTAATACGCTGAAAAGTCCCCAAAATAGTGGTCCGTAGCTCCTCCGTAGGCAGGGTGTATCAGCGTATTTTGCGCATGGCATCCTCCGTATGTAATCCGTATGGCATCCGTACTGCGTGTTTTTCTCGCAGGCTTGCAAAACCAAGATACGGCTATACAAGGGATCCATGTGTTAAAAAAAAATATATATATATATATATATATATATATGTGTGTCATTAGACACATATATGTATATATATTATTACTTCATACAGCGCTAGATAGCTTTAAAGCCGGTAATTCAATTGCCGGCTTTTGCTATCTCCTTCCTAAACCCGACATGATATGAGACATGGTTTACCTACAGTAAACCATGTCATATCACCTTTTTTTTTGCATATTCCACACTACTAATGTTAGTAGTGTGTATATGCAAAATTTGGCCGCTCTATCTACTCTATCTACCTTACAATAGCAAGGTGGCATTAACCCTTCATTACCCCATATCCCACCGCTACACGGGAATGGGAAGAGAGTGGCCAAGTGCCAGAATAGGCGCATCTTCCAGATGTGCCTTTTCTGGGGTGGCTGGGGGCAGGTGTTTTTAGCCAGGAAGGGGCCAATAACCATGGACCCTCTCCAAGCTATTAATATCTGCCCTCAGTCACTGGCTTTACTACTCTGGCGGAGAAAATTGCGCGGGAGCCCACGCCAATTTTTTCCTCCATTTAACCCTTTAATTTAGTAGATAGAACGGCCAAATTTTGCATATACACACTACTAACATTAGTAGTGTGGAATATGCAAAAAATTGGGGATATGACATGGTTTACTGTATGTAAACCATGTCACATATCATGTCGGGTTTAGGAAGGAGATAGCAAAAGCCAGTAATTGAATTACCGGCTTTAAAGCTATCTAGCGCTGTATGAAGTAATAATATATATACATATATGTGTCTCAATGACATATATATATATATATATATATATATATATACCTATTCTATGTGTCCACATTTATTCTACCTATTCTACTGTAAGCTGTCAGTGTGATTTTACTGTACACCGCACTGAATTGCCGGCTTTTCTCGCTAACATCGCTGCGTATTTCTCGCAAGTTACACTGCTGGTCCATGTGTGATCCGTATTTTTCTGGCTTCCATAGACTTTCATTGGCGTATTTTTTGCGCAGTACGGTGACAAACGCAGCATGCTGCGATTTTCTACGGCCGTAGAAGCCAGTATAATACGGATCAGTAAAATACAGCAGAGCAGGGGCATAGAGAATAATTGTGCCGTTTGTTTGGCGAGTTTTACGGACGTATTTTCTGCGCTCTTACGTCCGTGAAACTCGCTAGTGTGACTCCAGCCTTATAGAGACTAACAGTTCTTCTACTATGCAAAGTTCAGCAGATTGATGCTCAACCAGTAGTGATCACATTTAAACAAATGAGGGCCTGACACCACAGAAGCGGCATAAGTTTCACGAGAGTAAAAATAGTATAATGGGGACTGACAGGTCTTCCACTACACCCAATCCAGCAAATGGACACCCAAACTATAGTTTTCACATTTTTACAATTGACGGCCTGACACTACCAAAGTGGAATAAATGTCACAAGAATAGAAATAGTATAACTGGGACCGACGCATCTTCCACTACAGCTGACTCAGCAACCATGACTGTACACATTTCCACAAATTTGTGTTAAAATCAGCAGCAGCAGCCACAGCAGGCACAGAAACCACACTAAAGAGATAACAGAGTACAGTTACGTGACATTAATGTGGATCGCCTCGTCAGGGTAGTGGGGTACTCGGTACCGGGTCCTGCGGTTCACAGGGGGATGTCATGGTGGCTGACCTGGTCCGTGGCCCTGGGATGTCCGTGTGAAAGGGAAAGGTCTTTAAAGGGAATGTTAGTGACGCAACCTGTGGTATTCGGTCAGAGTGACCGACGCTGCTAAGGGGTCCGCTGGGGTGCTCGGAATGTGGTTTATCTGCCTATAATCTACATACATCCTCATAATGCCGTCTTTCTTTTTGACGAGGACTAATGGAAATGCTCAGGGGCTACAACTGTCTCTAACTACCCCAGCCTCCTTCATCTCTCGCAACATGTCCTTGGCACACTGATAATGAGCTGGAGGTACAGGACAGTATCTCTCTTTAATAGGCGGATGATCTCCCGTGGGGATATGATGTTGAATCCCTTTTACCTGCCCAAAATCTAGTGGGTTTTTGCTGAATACTCTCTCATACTCATGGACCACCCTGTAAGCCCCTTGTTTTTGGTGTGATAATGTAGAGTCAGTGCCCATGTGTAATTTCTGACACCAGTCTTCCATTTGTCCTGCAGAGCCATTGTCCTCCGCCTAGTTGGACAAGGCCAAGGGTTCTGTTGCCTGGATCTAGTGTTGAGCATTCCGATACCGCAAGTATCGGGTATCGGCCGATACTTGCGGTATCGGAATTCCGATACCGAGATCCGATACTTTTGTGGTATCGGGTATCGGTATCGGATCCATAGGGATGTGTAAAATAAAGAATTAAAATAAAAAATATTGATATATTCACCTGTCCGGCGGCCCCTGGACATCACGCTGCTAACCGGGCGGCTTCTTTGTTTAAAATGCGCGCGTTTAGGACCTGCGAATGACGTCCCGGCTTCTGATTGGTCGTGTGCCGCCCATGTGACCGCCACGCGACCAATCAGAAGCCGTGACGTCATTCGCAGGTCCTCAATTCCTATAATTAGGAGTTTAGTGAATGAGAATGACGTCGCGGCTTCTGATTGGTTGCGTGCCGCTCATGTGACCGCCACGCGACCAATCAGATGCCGCGACGTCATTCTCATTCACTAAACTTCTAATTCTAGGAATTGAGGACCTGCGAATGACGTTACGGCTTCTGATTGGTCGCGTGACGGTCACATGGGCGGCACGCGACCAATCAGAAGCTGGGACGTCATTCGCAGGTCCTAAACGCGCGCATTTTAAACAAAGAAGCCGCCCGGTTAGCAGCGTGATGTCCAGGGGCCGCCGGACAGGTGAATATATCAATATTTTTTATTTTAATTCTTTATTTTACACATTAATATGGATCCCAGGGCCTGAAGGAGAGTTTCCTCTCCTTCAGACCCTGGGAACCATCAGCATACCTTCCGATACTTGGTTTCCCATTGACTTGTATTGGTATCGGATATCGGTATCGGCGATATCCGATATTTTTCGGGTATCGGCCGATACTATCCGATACCGATACTTTCAAGTATCGGACAGTATTGCTCAACACTACCTGGATCACATTATTATCAGCAGTAAACAGTTTGGCAAGTGTGGCATATTTGGTTAGGTGGACCTTTTTCTCTCCACAGTTAAGGACATGTACTGGCACACTCCCCTTACGGACTTCAACCACCCCTCTGGCTTTCAGGATTCTGGGCCTAATATCTGAATACACAGGTTCCACCAGGGCTTGGTAGTCTTTACCTGCTGCCCAACACCATATTAACATTTTTCTCCTGGGGCGTATTGCGATGAGGATTGAATCACTCACTGTGGCACAGCCAATTTCCCCACCAGATAGTTCTACCTGCTGTCTCTGTACCAGAGCTCTGAATTCTTTCTGCAGGACACATTGTTCACTGGAACAGCAGTTTCGGCCACCTGTTGTAATAAGACAATAACCTCTGCAAGACAATTTTCTATGACATTAGTACCAATGGTCACCATAGGGTTACATGCATGGCGGTCAATATCAACAACCACTATCCCTTGGGCTTTCAACTCTACCCGCCCCACTTTAATGGTGACCTTTGTATCTCACTTGTGGTAAGGGCTGACCATTACTGGCTACTATGGTGAAATCATCAGGGCCACGAGTAATGTCTGTGTCAGCTCAATAACGTTTATAAACAATGTAAGGCATAGTTGTCACCTGAGAACCGGTGTCCAACAGAGCGCTCATGGGGATACCGTCGATCACAATGGGGAGAACAGGTCCTCCTCCAACGTACTTGGCTCGCCAGTTGTTTGGGCCTTGTCGTCCTCCTGAGGATTGGCCCTCTGCACCAGGGGTCGCTCGTTTAAATGACAGCACCTTGCAATGTGGCCTGCCTAATTGCAGCTGCAGCAGATGGATCGTCCTTCCTGATGATAGCGATTGTCGTCTCTTCCTCTGGTCAGCGGGATCCTCTTCTGTCATCGCCAGGGAACATCCTCTGGTCTGGAAGCCAGCTTGATCTTCTCCTTGGGGGCCTCCTGTAGGGACTGCATGGGCTAGCGCAGCAAAGTTCTTCGTCAGCTCCTGCAGCTGGAGGCGTAGACCTGCAGGAGAATCCTCTTCAAGGATCTGGGCATCGGCCTCAGCAGGGAATTGAGGATCTGGTGCAACCTCCTGGTGGTACATGAGGGCTTAACTCCTAGGGGGTACTGCACGGTTGGGCTGCCGTTCCTGTAGCACCTGGAAGGCCTTGTCTTTGAATTGCGCAATGGCTAGGTCCAGATTCTGCATGGCCAGGAGGTGCAGTTGGGCCCTTTGGTTATAACACAGGAGTCCCTCAATGAACCGCTCTTTTAAGAGTTTGTCTTCATCTTGCACGCTGTTAGGGTCAACCTGCCTGATCGCCCGCAGTTCTTCCTGGAGATTAAGGGCATCCATAAAACTTCAATTTGATTTCTGCAGCGGTGCGGGTGTCAAAGGTGGTTTTAAGCTTAGCAAAGACCTGCTGCACAGTCTCTTTATCCGCAGCTGGCCAGGATTTCACCTCTCTCAGAGCCGCTCCAAGCAGTTGGCCTGTTACAATGTGAACTTTCTGATACTCTATCAGGGGATAAACTTCAAGCAGGCTGCAGAGTCTTTCTTTAAAGTCAGCTAATATATGCGATTCTCCAGAATATTGCGAGAGCCAGGCTGTTCCAGGGATATATGGCATGGACAAGGGAATGATGGCCGTTGTAGCTGTGGCGATGTCTGGCCAGCCTAGGGGAGCTGCGGCTGCATTCTCCACGGGGGTCAGGGGCATCACTGGGCCTGCGGGCACATCCGCTGTGAGGTCGGGAGGTGCTATTAGGTCCGCAGTTGCAACCACCGCCCACTCCCCTCAAGGGTTAGACATTGTACTTACCTCTTGCTAACCTAATGGAAGTTGGGGCTCCTCTCCGCAATCAACAGCGGTTCCTCTGGTGCTCCGCTCTTTGCAGCGTCTCTTCTTTCGGCTCCACTGCATGACGTCTTCACTTCCGGCGTTCCAGGCAGCAGCGTGGCACCCGTTCTTCCTGCTTTGTGCTCTTTTTGGCTAGCTCCGCCCACAAAGGTACATCTCCTCCCCCTCGCGCTCCATGCGGCGCTGCAATGACTGATTTTGGCGGCAATTTTTGGCGGCAATGCGCAATGCACAGTCTTTTAGCACAAACAGTTAGGCACAGTCTTTTAGGCGCACATGACCCGATTTTTAGGCTTTAGTAGATCCTGTTCGTGACACAAAGATGGATCGCCCTGTCAGGGCAGCGGAGTACTCGGTATCGGGTCCTGCGGTTTACAGGGGGATGTCACGGTGGCTGACCCGGTCCGTGGCCCTAGGACGTTCATGTGAAAGGGAAAGGTCTTTAAAGGGAATGCTTGTAATGCCACCTGTGGTATTCGGTCAGGGTGACCAACGCTGCTAAGGGGTCCACTAGGGTGATGTTATGGCAGCTAGATGGTATACCTTCCCACAGGTGAAGTTTGTCCCCAGGGCTTCCCAGTATGTAGATGGTGGATGGTGAGATGCACAGAGAAGAATGTGGACACAAGGTTGCTGTCTCTTTACCTTTTACTGAAGGCTTCAGCATCCACAGTCCAGGGTACCTGACCATGGGGTAGGCAGAGTCCGGCTGGTTTGGAGGCAAATCCAGAGTCCCCTTATCCAGGTGGAAATCAGTAGCCTTCCTTTTGCGCTGTGTGTTGTAGTCCCTTACTGCTAAGCTTCTCATAAGGTCCTCACAACTGTTGTAGATGTTATGCCTCTCTCTCTGTCCCCCAGATAGGATAGGACAAACCCGTATGACTGGTGGCTTGAGGCGGTTCATAGGGACTCTAGCATGTCCCAGCCTCTGAGAGTTGCCACTGTGCCTCCTGGGCATAGGTCGGACAGGTACCGTGGGAATAGCTGTCCTGCTGGTCTCTGAAGTAAAGCATAGAGATCCTTACTCCCTCGGTATTCTGGCCACCGGATTTCTGTGCCTCAGAAGGCAGCAGCCTGCTCCTGGCTGATCTCCCTCTGATATGCTCTCCTTTGCTTTGCTTTCCTTCACGCTTGCTGCAATATGTTCTGCTTTCTATCCGTCTGTTTCCTAGGAGCTGCAGCACTTCATGCCACAGGGCTCCTCTGCCTCTTTTCCCTCTGTCTTCCTGACAGGAACTGGACCCTTTCCCTAGAGATCAGGATGTTCTTTTAAGGGAGTTCACCTTAAACAGGCTTAGAGCTCCCCCTTCTGGTCTGGAGTGTGAACATGTTGCATGCATTGTGTTACCTGACAAAGAGTTCTCCTTCATTGCCTCCAAACGTAGCATCACTCTCCTCGAGAGGAAAGCAGTACCACTGCGACGACCAGGACCCTGGGGCACCGCAAATGCATCACACTTAAAAAATGCAATATCACCTAGTCTGTACAGTCTGAGATTGGGGTACAAAACTCCTTGGAGATCCAAGACTTAGTCATCTTGATGTAAGTTAGGTGGTCTACAATTTCAGGGGACATCTGGCTGTGCTTATCCATCAGAACACCACCAGCAGTGCTGAAGACACATTCTGAGAGAACGCTGGCTGCTGGGCATGATAAGACCTCCAAGGCGTGTGAGGCAAGCTAAGGCCACTCATCCATTTTAGAAGCTCAAAATGTGAAAGGGTCCAAGCCATCCTTGATGGTATTCATATTCAGTTCTAGATTCTCCTGCACCATCCTCTCCATTCATTCACCACGTGTAAGACTTGGACTCTATTGTGCTGGTGCACGAGCTGGTCTAAAGGTACCGTCACACTTAGCGACGCTGCAGCGATACCGACAACGATCCGGATCGCTGCAGCGTCGCTGTTTGGTCGCTGGAGAGCTGTCACACAGACAGCTCTCCAGCGACCAACGATCCCGAGGTCCCCGGTAACCAGGGTAAACATCGGGTAACTAAGCGCAGGGCCGCGCTTAGTAACCCGATGTTTACCCTGGTTACCAGCGTAAAAAAACAAACAGTACATACTTACATTCAGCTGTCTGTCCCTTGCCGTCTGGTTCCTGCACTGACTGCTGGCCTTAAAGTGAAAGTGAAAGCACAGCACAGCGGTGAGTCACACAGCGGTGACTCACCGCTGTGGCTGTGCTCTGCTTTCACTTTACGGCCAGCAGTCAGTGCAGGAACCAGACGGCAAGGGACAGACAGCTGAATGTAAGTATGTACTGTTTGTTTTTTTACGCTGGTAACCAGGGTAAACATCGGGTTACTAAGCGCGGCCCTGCGCTTAGTTACCCGATGTTTACCCTGGTTACCAGTGAAGACATCGCTGAATCGGTGTCACACACGCCGATTCAGCGATGTCTACGGGGAGTCCAGCGACGAAATAAAGTTCTGGACTTTCTTCCCCGACCAGCGATCTCCCAGCAGGGGCCTGATCGCTGCTGCCTGTCACACTGGACGATATCGCTAGCGAGGACGCTGCAACGTCACGGATCACTAGCGATATCGTCTAGTGTGACAGTACCTTAAGACAAGAGTCAAAGGACAGAAATTGTCTCTACCATGAACACCACTGCTGCTGCTGCTAATGTTTTGGCATTAACGAATTGACGTGGGATAGGTTGGAAGTCTAGAGCTGCAATGCGAACTATGTGCTTCACTGCTGTCTTCGGGAAAAGCTCTCTTAGGATTTTGTAAAGGCGTGTTACGATACTCCAGCATTTGTGGGTCCATTTCCAGGGTGGGTAGCATCTGGCAAAATTTGGTTTCATGACGTGGATCTAACAGAGTGGCAACCCAGTAGTCAGCAGTATTTCTAAACATAACTATACCGGGATCATGTTGCAGATAGTGCCTCAAGAAGGCACACATATGTGGGGCTCTACCATGAGGTCCAAGCCAATGCTGCGTTTGTGGCTGGGTAGCAATGAAGCTAGTGTCCTCCATCCCCTCCTACAACCACGAACAACGGAGAGGGGAGGGTTATCCACTTCACCTGATAGTTGCTCGCCCAACACCTCTTCCTCCTTCTTTTGTTCCTCGGATCTTGCACCTTCAATAACAATTTGTCTGTTATCACCAGCCCCCTCGATCACAGTAATCCACCCTCCCTTGGCACCTGCCTATGTGACAACAGTCTGTAACTGAATTACAAAAATAAAAATGAAAACAAATGACATGCTCACTTTCAAGGTTGTGAAAGCTGAATAGACTGGTTGCTGCAGATCCACAAAGAGATTTCATATGCGACTGGAGAAAGTGGAGATGAAACTATGACCTACCGCATTTTTACTATTGACAGTGCGGTTTCATCTCCTTTTTCTCCAGTCGTACATGAAATACAAATGCATGGAGCAATCCACCTCGTGGCAGATGCCGAATGTGAAACCTGACCCAAAGTTTTGCCATAAAAATGACAGCTTCTTCTGGAATGTTCCATGCATTTGTTTATAAACACTGTCTTAGTTACTGTTAGGGCTAGCGGAATGCACCAAAAAATTAGCAAAATGGTATAAGGTGCGTTCGCAGCCCGTGGTCCACCTTGCAGAGATGGAACCTGCTGCTGAGTAATGACGGACTATATGGCCAGGGCCGGCGTCAGCACCCGGCGCACCGGGCAAATGCCGGGGCCCTAGAGAGAGAGGGGGGCCCACTCACGCTGTCATAGATACAGCTGGGAGAGCAGAGCAGGAGAACATGCTCTCTCCGCCCACAAAGTCACTGCTGGCTGTGTTCTCTTAACTCCTATGTGCCAGCTCTGACACAAGCATCTTCTCACTCAGTCAGTGCAGCCAGGCAGGCACACATAGGGGTTAAGAGAAGGCAGCCAGTGTGACATTGTTTGTGGGCGGAGAGAGCACATTCTCTGCTCTGATCTCCGCCCCTGGCTGGCTGCCCTGCTGCTGAAGTTATGAGGCAGATTCAGGAGGAGCTCCTAGTCCTACCAGTGCCTGAGTGAGTGGCGCTGCTATATACTACGTGGGCTGCGCTGCTATATACTACGTGGGTTGGGCTGCTATATACTACGTGGGCTGCGCTGCCATATACTACGTGGGCTGCGCTGCTATATACTACGTGGGCTGCGCTGCTATATACTACGTGGGCTGCGCTGCTATATACTACGTGGGCTGCGCTGCTATATACTACGTGGGCTGCGCTGCTATATACTACGTGGGCTGCTCTGCTATATACTACGTGGGCAGTGTTATATACTACATGGCTGTGTTTATATGTGATCATGAATCGGGGTATGTGTTAAAGGGGGGGCCCACTGAGACTCTTTCGCCCGGGGCCCTCAAAAACCTGGAGCCGGCCCTGGATATGGCAGTATAATGTGGATACACACACGGGTTAGTTCACCCGGCATGAAGGAAGCGAACCTTGTTGCGTCACAGGGCCGCCGTACCGCACAAAGAATGCAAGCAAGGAGTTACAGAACTCTGTCCCAAGACTCAGGGAATGAGTTCCTCTAGACGTCTTGTGCTCGACACCACTACTGGGGTGTCAGAGTTTAACAGGAATAATAATTTAATGCACAAGAGTGCATGCAGTGCCGCTCTGGCAGATGCCACTAACCACCCAGACTTGGGACAGGAAAGCGCTCTATTAGTGCATGGCGCCGCACTGGTGGTCACTGCAATCAGACGCTGTATTGTGTGCTAGGTGTGCAGGTAGCACTGTCGGGTGCTAGATAGCATCCACCATTCGCGAGCAGTCAACAACACAAGGAGGTGGATGATTAATGAGCAAAAGTCACACATCTACACACACACGTTAACAAGTATACACTAGCACATGGCCGAGCAGCCATGCGAACCTTTTATAGCAGCAGTGCTATGGACCTTCCGGATGGTCCAATGGGAGCCGCAACAGGACCCGAGCATGTGACTCTCAACCTCCAATGAGAGGTCATCTGTTGTGGATTCTGTTTTCGGGCTCCCTCCTGTGGTCATGAATGGTACTTCGGCTGGTTCTGTCCATGGACTTTCTCTGATGCCTGTGGGTGTTTCTGAGTTTCCTTCCACAGGTGACGAGGCTAATTCGTTAGTGGGCTGCTCTATTTAACTCCACTTTGATCCTTGTCCGATGCCAGCTGTCAATGTTGTAGCATTGGTCTAGTTCGCTCCTGGATCTTCCTGGTTACCTGTTTTCTCCTGCAGAAGCTAAGTTTCGCTTTGCTTTTTTCTTGTTTGCTATTTTTTCTGTCCAGCATGCTTATGTGAATTTTGCCTTGCTTGCTGGAAGCTCTGGGACGCAGAGGGGCGCCTCCGCTCCGTTAGTCGGTGCGGATGGTATTTTTCCCTGCACTCTCTGTGTGGCTTTTGTAGGGTTTTGTGCTGACTGCAAAGTGACCTTTCCTATCTTCTGTCTGTTTAGTAAGTCGGGCCTCTCTTTGCTAAATCTATTTCATCTCTGTGTTTGTGATTTCATCTTACTCACAGTCAATATATGTGGGGGGCTGCCTTTTCCTTTGGGGAATTTTCTCTGAGGCAAGATAGGCTTATTTTTCCTATCTCTAGGGCTAGCTAGTTCTGAGGCTGTGACGAGGCGCCTAGGTCATGATAGGAGCGCTCCACGGCTATTTCTAGTGTACATGATAGGATTAGGGATTGCGGTCAGCAGAGGTTCCACTTCCCAGAGCTTGTCCTGTATTAATGTGCTATCAGGTCTTTTCTGGTGCTCTTACTACCAGGTCCACTATTTGTTCTAACCACCAGATCATAACAGTACAGAAGAAAAAAGCAAAGCGAAACTTAGCTTCTGCAGGAGAAAACAGGTAACCAGGAAGATCCAGGAGCGAACTAGACCAATGCTACAACATTGACAGCTGGCATCGGACAAGGATCAAAGTGGAGTTAAATAGAGCAGCCCACTAACGAATTAGCCTCGTCACCTGTGGAAGGAAACTCAGAAACACCCACAGGCATCAGAGAAAGTCCATGGACAGAACCAGCCGAAGTACCATTCATGACCACAGGAGGGAGCCCGAAAACAGAATCCACAACAGTCATCCCGTGGGCAAAGCAGGACTTAGTCCCAGTAAGACCTGCTCTCTGCTGATCAGTGCTGGCTACAAAGGCAGAGACTGGAAGGGCAGCAGTAACCAGTCACTTCAGCCAGACGCTGGGACTGACGTCTCCGCTGATCAGGCTCCACTGCGGCTGGCAAAGATTGGGAGACTGCAGCGGAGATGGCTCAAGATTCCCCCTGTGCAGAGGCAGGAACTCGACACCTAACAGTTACTATGCCAGTTTTAAAAAAATGCTTATTCAATCTAGTGGATATACACTATATTTCATTTTATCGGTTTTGGTAACTTGTCTAACTTAAGAGATTTATCCACTTTACTACATCTGAAATGTGACCCTTAGATGGATATCATCTGTTTCACTATGAATTTTCTACTTTTCAACCAAGGACTCTGTTCACATTATCCTTTATTTCAAATAGGTAGCGAGTACATTACAGTGAGGAAAAAAGAGTACTTAGTCAGTGAACAATTGTGCAAGTTCTCCCACTTAAAAAGAAGTGAAACGCCTGTAATTGACATCTTAGGCTACTTTCACACATCAGGTTTTCGCTGTCAGGCTCAATTCATCTAAATTTCAAAAAAACGGATCCTGTGAATGTTGCCGCCAGATCCGTTTTTTTCCCATAGACTTGTATTAGTGCCTGATTGTGCTGGATGACATTGTGTTTTGTCCGGTTTTCACCGGATCCGGCACATCTGCCATTTCCGGTTTCTTGAAAAAACATCCAAAGCAATGTTTTTTGTCTCCTGCGAAAAAGCCGGAAGCACTGGATACGGCGCTTCCGGCTGTTTGCTAGAATGGAAGCCTATGGGAGCCGGAAGGTGCCAAATCTGGAAAATGATGGATTTCAGCGCCGGATTCCATTATTTTAAACTGAACATCCTCCAATTTTTTTTTCCATCCAATTATCTGGATATGCTTGTCAGATCGGTCGAAAAAACTGATCCATCGCATAAGTTTTTCACAATCTGCACCGGATCCTTTTTTTTCCAGCATTCGCCAGATTGTGCCTGATGCAAAAAACCTGATGTGTGAAAGTAGCCTTAGGTAGACCACAACTATGAGACTAAAAATGATAAAACAAATCCAGAAAATCACCTTGTCTGATTTGGCAAAATTTATTTTGCAAACTATGGTTCCTCTGTCTTCCACTCATTACCTGTAGTAATGGTAAATGTTTGAACTTGTTATCACTATAAACGACAACTGTCCACAACCTTAAACAGTCACACTCCAAACTCCACTATGGTGAAGACCAAAGAGCTGTCAAAGGACACCAGAAACAAAATTGCAGCCCCTCACCAGGCTGGGAGGACTGAATCTGCAATAGGCAAGCAGCTTGGTGTGATGAAATCATCCGTCGGAACAATAATAAGAAAATGGAACACATAGAACACCACTGATAATCTCCCTCGATCTGGGGCTCAATGCAAGATCTTACCCCATGGGGTCAAAATGATCACAAGAACGGTGAGCAAAAATACCAGAACCACATGGGGACCTAGTGAATGACCTGAATAGAGCTGGGACCAATGTAACAAAGTCTACCATCAGTAACACACTACGCCGCCAAGGACTCAGATCCTGCAATGCCAAACGTGTTCCCCTGCTTTAGCCAGCACATGCCCGGGCCCATCTGAAGTTTGCTAGAGAGCATTTGGATTATCCAGAAGAGTATTGGGGGAATGTCATATGGTCTGATGAAACCAAAGTAGAACTGTTTGGTAGAAAAAAAAACTCATAGTGTTTGGAGGAGACAGAATGCCGAGTTGAGTTGCATCCAAAGAACACCATACATACTGTGAAGCATGGGGGTGGCAACATCATGCTTTGGGGTTGTTTCTCTGCAAAGGGACCAGGACAACTGATCTGTGTACATCAAAGAATGAATGGGGCCATATATGGTGAAATTTTGAGTGCAAACCTCCTTCCATCAGCAAGGGCATTGAAGATGAAACATGGATGGGTCTTTCAGCATGATAATGGTCCCAAACACACCGACAGGGCAATGAAGCAGTGGCTTCGTATGATGCATATGAAGCTTGTGGAGTGGCCTAGCCAGTCTCTAGATCTCAACCCCATAGAAAAACTTTGGAGGAAGTTGGAAGTCCATTTTGTCCAGCAACAGGCCCAAAACATCACTGCTCTAGAGGAGATCTGCATGGAGGAATGGGCCAACATACCACCAACAGTGTGTGCCAACCTTTTGAAGACAGAGAACGTTTGACCACTGTCATTGCCAACAAAGGATATATAACAAAATATTGATGTGAACTTTTGTTAATGACCAAGTACTTATTTTCCACCATAATGTGCAAAATAAATCTTGCCAAATCAGACAAGGTGATTTTCTGGATTTGTTTTCTCATTCTGACTCTCATAGTTGTGGTCTACCTATGATGTCAATTGCAGGATTCTCTCATCTTTTTAAGTGGGAGAACTTGCCCAATTGGTTCCTGATTAAATACATATTTTATCCACTATAACTGTAGGAAAGGTTATAAGTATTTGAACAGTGGAGGTCATACCCACTAATCACAAAAATGGTCATTCCTATTCTCTCAAACTATGAAATAAGTTGCATTGGACCAAGCGCAGTGGGCTTTATCCCAAATCTGAACCCCAACATACTTGGTTGTATATATTAATTCAATAGTCTTTTAATAGAGCAGCATTGCAAATGAGTTTTGTCATGAGGGCTTAAAGTCAGTGTTCTTGTTAAATTATGTGCTCTAGAATGGAACAGTTAAAATAATGTATATGCAAAGATCAAGAAGCCCAATAAGAACTAAATTTATCTGCAGATAACACAGATTAGAAGGAACATTGCTCAAGGCTCCAGTTCTAAATAATGATGGAATCCTTGCAGTATTGCCTCTGATGACCAGACATTTATAATAAATCCAGTGGATATGTAAGAAATATCAATTGTGATGAAAAACCTTTTTGACTTTTATTACAAATACTAACATAATATCACTGCAAAAACATAAAGAAAAAATAGCTAGAGAAATCTCTAGAAAGACAATTGTCTCAGCACTAATCTTAATTAATTACTATAATTGCTGTAAAAACAGTATGTAAAAGGATCCATAGAACAAAGACTAGAGACAATTGTCTACAGAAAACATTTATTACATGATATTTAATATTTTGCATAGAAGAGAATGTACTCCCATCTTAACAAGATCTATGAAGGCAAACTTTGATCAAAGTGATATTCTATTTACTAAATAATTAATAATTGAAGATAAATCATACCAATCAAAATTTTATAGTAATATATGTTCTGATTGCAATTGGGTACTTGTAAATTTGGAAGTAGACTAAACGGCAATAGTTCATATATAACTGATATTCTAGGAAAAAACAAATAATATTTAAGAGAAAACATAATTTTGAGGTTTCAAGACTTTGGTTTTCAGATATCTACTGTATGTCTGATTTAAAATAATTTAAGAGAGAAATACAAAATTCTTTATAGTTACAGGTTGGATTTAAAAAAAAAAAATCTCTTTTTTTCTGATATTGAGGTAAATTCGCAATGATATTTATATTTTTTTCAATTGGAAACAGTGGTATTGTTTGGCCAGGAAGTATGAAAATATGGAAAAGCATAATTATAATTTAAAGGAATACAACCACAATAACTTAAACAGCAACGTTATGAAAACATTAAGATTTTGCAAACAAAAGCAGTTTTTGTAGAGAACAGAATAGTATCCATCCAGACTGCAATGACAGCGATTTATCAAGTTTCATTTTTATAGCCATAAGCTTACCACAATTGGATAACATCTCACTTTCCTTTTCACTAAGTCACTCTCAGCTGAAAAATTTTAACTGCTGTTGACAGCTATTGTATTACAAAAAGCTCTATCTACTCTGTTCTACAGTATTTATTATTTGCCATGTAAAAGGTGATTTGCAAAAACATAATTTTTGACTGCTTTTTGCTCCATTTTTGTGCTTTTTACAACATTTTGAGTTGCAAAAATAAAGTGGTAATTATATAATATACGTAGAAATTATTGAATATCTTTAACGTAATTCAAATTCAAATTAAATTACCTAAAATCTACAGGTCTTGTTGAGTTTGAACAATGTGCTATTTAAATAAAGAAAAATATAGAAACCGCGCTAAAGCGCGGTTTCTATATTTTTCTTTATTTTGATTTTGTGTACATGGGTGGGCACTACTCTGTTTGATTCCAGCAGCTGAGGAGGTTGAACTTCAGGGTGAGCACCAGTGTTACCCCAGTATTTTGTTTTTTCGTTTAATGTGCTATTTAATTTATGTGAATCATCCAAAAGCAATAATCACCATCATACACACTGTGTTACCGTATTTTTCAGACTGTAAGATGAACCTGACCATAAGACGCACCCCAAATTTTCAGAAGGAAAATAGGGAAAAAAATTTAATGTGTCAAATTGGGGTCCGTCTTACAGTCCGAATTCAGCTTACAGGGGAGGCTCGACAAAGCTGGTGGAGCAAGGTCACAGGGGGTGTTCAGTGGTCTGGTGATATGACTCCCATCCCAGACTGGTGCAGCAGGTTTGGCGATGCTAAAGGTGCGGAGGCTCCACCAAAATTTTCTGAAAGCTCGGAGCCCCCGCACATCCATTGCTGTGATGCGGCCATTTTACCAGAGGCCACTGCCTTGCAGCAATAGAGAGCCTCCAGGCTTTCACAAAAGCACCACAGTGGAGTACCGCTGAACCTGCTGCACCAGCCTGGGAAGGGAGTGTGATCATCGCCCTGCAGCATCAGACTGCTGCAGAATTGTCAGACTACTGCTGCTGCCACACTACTTGTAAGTATATTTCGACTAAAAGACGCACCCCCATTTTTCCCAGGAAGTTTTTGGGGAAAAAAGTACTTCTTATAGTTCAAAAAATTCAGTAGCTGGATCTGTCACAGTCTACTGCATGGGCTTCCCCACCATATATTTCAGCTATCCAGTATCTCATATCACTCTAGTATTCACTTCTACTGAATTTGTGCTAAGAATTTGTTAACACAGCTCAAATTGCTCATCATCCCACACCAAATTCAGAATGACATCTTACTTCCTGTAACTAGCTTTTAATTTCTCCTTTTAGCAGAACCATTTTTTCCCACTTATCATTCCTCTTACAACCAAATTTAATTTCAATAAAAAGTCTACCATTTTACATAATGAGTACAACTGATACAGTATTCAAATGTGCATACGGGGCATCAAGACAACCACATGTTGTCCAATGCCAGAAATGAGCTTGTAACTTAATGGGACCAATAAAACACAGCAACACAATAAGCATACACTACTAGGAACCGTCACACTGATAGCTCTATAATTTCAGCACAACTAAAATATCTGTGATTCAGAAACCTGGCAAATTTGAAGTATAAAGCGTTTGATCATCTCAAGGTGTAAGCCAATTTGGAAACATTAAATGCACTCCAAAGATTATGCTTATCCTTCTGGCATATTATTTCACTTCATCAGTGATATTTTCTTCCACAGACCTCCATTGATGGTTTTTTCCCCTTAGTTAATATCTTGTGAGTTTTTTGGTGTTTTTTGGTCATTTTAGATGTCATGAAATTTTAAGTGGAATCACATGATCTATGAATCACTTGCTTTGTAATGAGAAAATAGCTGCATCAAGAGTTAAAACAAAAATCATAAAGTGTTTAAAAGTTGTTTGAGTTTATGTGACAAAGAGGAAATGTGTTTGGTGAAGTAGTTGTATTAATAGAATCTAATAGAAGTGTAAACATGAAGCTCAGAACTGTTTGTTTGAATGCAATAAGAAAAATACTGCTGCAGTAAGTTTCCTTGGCTAACCACTTTGTCTACAGTGTTTATCATTTCCCTTTTCTTGGTGATAATTTAGAAATCTTGAACAGCACATCTTGAAATAACAGTCTGCTTCGAAATCTTTGCGGGGAGAAACCTTCCTAATGTAGTATACAATAATATCCTTGTGTCCTGCTGCTGTGCTCAATCTTGTCATGGTATATGACCTGTGACATGAAACTGTGTTCCACAATTTCACCTTTGTAGCAGAATTTGCCTTTTCCTCACACAGTTTTAAGCCACCTTCTCATCTGTTTTTTCATTTAACAACTGTGTTCCACCTACAAATGAAAATGATGATCACGCTGAAAAAAATGAATAAAGTCTGAATTAGCCTCATTTTTTTTACATAACCAGATGACTGCAGCACATAAAGTGCTTTAAATATTCAATATTTGAATGAGGTCCTCCATTTGTTGCCTCCCAGGGTCTATGTATGACCCTGCTTGCAATTTTGGGCAGGCTTTGCAGAGTATGCAGAGCTTTTATGAGTGTAAAAGTACCACAATATTTGAATGAGGCACTACAGTTTTTACCTTCAAGGGTAAAAACTGCTTACAATTTTTGGCAGGCTTTGCACTTAGTTCATAGCCTTTTTGGGTCTAGGAGTACCACTACATTACAATTTGAACAGAATATGTATGAGTCCCTCCTTTTTATATAATACAAGGTGTGTCAGAGTGCCTCTTCCATCTAAATTGTGGCAGTTCTTGGTTCCTTCATAAATTACACTGGAATTTTGCCTTATGTCATTATACAGAAAAAAATGTTTCTTAACATTTTTTGCCTATAAACTTCAATGTCTCTGATTTTGAATATTTCATTGTCAGTCCTTAAAGTTGAATAAAAGTGTTATACCATTGTTCTCAGCAGAAATCTGTGAGTTATAAATGCTTCACTGGGTCTTCCCCATGCTGTTCTCCTTCCATTCACCACTTTCCATCCATTTCAACATTTTCACTGCCACCCAGACCTCTTTGTAGGGTCTGCTAGAAAAATGCTAAGATTTCCCATTGACTCCCATTATACTTGTTACTCGAAACGAGCAACCAACCATTAGGAATTGCTTGTTTCGAGGAACAAGCATCAGAGCATTTTAGTGCACACTCATCGCTAGTGGTTACAATAAGCAATAAATTTAGATATGCTAGAAATTTATCTTTTGCTCATTCACTTTCCTTTGTTATTGATAAAAAATAAACTAGCTATAGCCAAAAAATGGAAGTTATAAGGAAAACTAATAAAATATAGCTTTTATTTCTACAAGTTTAAAATAAAGACACACATACAGAAAATTGATCCACTAAGGATCATATAGCTGGAAAATACCTTCAAAGCTAAAAGGGAAAGTCAAAGTGTAAAACTCACTCCCTATAACCAGCAAATATTTGGCACAGAAACAGTAGGTGAATGAAAAATAACACCAAACAGTAACTCACAATATCCACAAGCATACAAAAACATAAAAGGGCTCATATATATTGCACATTACCTTATTAGAAAAAGAGTCTAAATTGCAGGTAGGCCCATGTATTTGTAAACAACAGAAATGTGGTATGGGGTCATACTCATATACAGGGTGAATATATATATATATATATATATATATATATATATATATATATATATATAAATAATTGTAACACTCTCACCCATAAGTAGTTTTGACATCCTGTTGCTGTGAAGAAACACCCTGTGTTACCAACCCACCAGGACCTGGAGATCACCTCACATCTCCTACAAATGCCCATTCTCAAGGACCACTGAGGGAAATATATTACAGCCAAAAACCATCTCTCGACGCATTTCTTCCAATAGGGCATTCATTAGGGAAACATGTAGTTTATTTAAGGAAGTCCGTGCATCCTCTCACCTCCTGTAGCTAAATTTTATGAGTTTTCCTTATAACCCCATTTTTGGCAATAGCTAGTGTTTTCCTCTTGTGGAGCTCTGGTTGGCTATTCCAGGTTTCTTTTGGTCCTTTTCACCTAAAGGGACTAACTGCTATACTAATTGATAAAAAAAAATATTTAGAATTGAGAGTCCTCTGTGGTTGATACATTTCAATGGCTAACTGACTACTAAGGTCTCTTTATCAGGCATCATCTATGCCTTATGAAGAGACCTGAGTAGTCTCGAAAGCTTGCAATTTGTTACCATCTTTTCAGTTAGCCATTAACCCCTTCATGACCCAGCCTATTTTGACCTTAATGACCTGGCCACTTTTTGCAATTCTGACCAGTGTCCCTTTATGAGGTAATAACTCAGGAACGCTTCAATGGATCCTAGAGGTTCTGAGATCGTTTTTTCCTGACATATTGGGCTTCATGTTAGTGGTAAATTTAGGTCGATAATTTTTGCGTTTATTTGTGAAAAAAATGGAAAGTTGGATAAAATTTGTAAAATTTTGCAATTTTCAAATTTTTTATTTTTATTCTCTTAAACAAGAGAGCTATGTGACATAAAATAGTTAATCAATAACATTACCCACATGTCTACTTTACAACAGCATAATATTGGAAACAAAAATTTTCTTTTGCTAAGAAGTTATACGGGTTACAATTTGACCAGGGATTTCTCATTTTTACACTGAAATTTGCAAAACCATTTTTTAGGGACCACCTCACATTTGTAGTCAGTTTGAGGGGTCTATATGGCTGAAAATACCAAAAAGTGACACCATTCTAAAAAAGGCACCCCTCAAGGTGCACAAAACCACCTTCAAGAAGTTTATTTACCCTTCAGGTGCTTCACAACAGCAGAAGCAACATGGAAGGAAAATATGAACATTTAACTTTTTAGTCACAAAAATGATCTTTTAGCAACAATTTTTTAATTTTCCCAAGAGTAAAAGGAGAAACTGGACCCCAAAAGTTATTGCACAATTGGTCCTGAGGACGCCGATACACCAAATGTGGGGAGGAGCCACTGTTTGGGCGCACGACAGGGCTTGGAAGGGAAGGAGCGCCATTTCACTTTTTCGATGAAAAATTGGCTCCAATCTTTAGCTGACACGATGTCGCGTTTGGAGAACCCCTGTGTGCCTAAACATTGAAGATCCCCCCAAATGACCCCATTTTGAAAACTAAACCCCCCAAGGAGCTTATCTAGATGCATAATGAGCACTTTGAAGCCCCAGGTGCTTCACAAATTGATCCGTAAAAATGAAAAAGTACTTTATTTCACCAAAAATTTATTTTAGCCTGTTTTTTCATTTTCACATGGGCAACCTAATAAAATGGATCCTAAATGTGTTGGGCAATTTCTCCTGAGTACACTGATACCTCATATGTGGTCACAAACCACTGTTTGTGCACACAGCAAGGCTCGGAAGGGAAGGAGCGCCATTTGACTTTTGAATGAAAAATTATCTCCAATCGTTAACGGACACCATGTCGCGTTTGGAGAGCCCCTGTGTGTCTAAACAATGGAGATACCCCACAAGTGACCCCATTTCAGAAACTAGACCCCCCAAGGAATTTATCTAGATGCATAGTGAACACTTAGACCCCCCAGGTGCTTCACAAAATGATCTGTAAAAATGAAAAAGTACTTTTTTTTCACAAAAAAATTATTTAGCCTCAATTTGTTCATTTCCACACGGGCAACAGGATAAATGGATCCTAAAATTTATTGGGCAATTTCTCCTGAGTACACTGATACCTCACATGTGGGGGTAAACCACTGTTTGGGCACACGGCAGGGCTCGGAAGGGAAGGAGCGCCATTTGACTTTTTGAGTGAAAAATTAGCTCCAATTGTTAGCGGACACCATGTCTCAGTTGGAGAGCCCCTGTGTGCCTAAACACTGGAGCTCCCCCACAAGGGAGCCCATTTTTGAAACTAGACGTCCCATGGAACTAATCTAGATGTGCGTTGTTAGGTGTTGAGTTCCCACCTCTGCACAGGGGGAATCTCGAAACCATCTCCACTGCAGTCTCCAATTCTTCTCCAGCCACAGTGGAGTCTGCTCAGCAGAGACATCGGTCCCAGCGTCTAGTTCAGGCTGATTCTGGATGACTGGTTACTACTGCCCTTCCAGGTTCTGTCTTTGTAGCCAGCAATGTTCAGCAGCGAGTAGGTCTTTCTGGGACTAGGTCTTGCTTTTCCCCTCCTGAGCATGTCCAAAGGAAGACCTCACAGTGGAGGTCTGGGGTCACATGCTCAGGTACTGCAGTTGCTCCTATTGGTCCTCTAGGAAGGTCCTGAAGTTGCTCAGTTACTGTTGCAGTTCTCATTGTTCCTCTAGGAAGGTCCTGAACTTGGCCATGCGCTAGTATACATTTGAAAACGTGTGTGTGTTGATGAGTGCAAGTCGTTCTTTAATCATCCCCTCCCTTGTGTATGACTGCTTGTGTAAGGTGGATGTCTGCTATCTAGCGCCCAGCTGAGCTATCAGCAGCTAACAAATGAAACAGCATATAATTGCTGTGACTGCCAGTGTGGCGCCATGCGCTATTAAAGCACTTTCCTATTCCAAGTCTGGGTGGTTAGTGGCGTCCGCCAAAGCGACACAGCATGCACTCTTGTGCATTTAAGTTATATTTTCTGTTACTCTTGACACCCCAGTTGCGGTGTCGAGCGCAAGTGGTCTAAACGTACTCTAATCCTGTGTCTTGGGATAGAGTCCTGAGACTCCTTGCTTGCGCTCTTGGTGCTGTACCATGGCCCTGTGACGCAACAGGGTTTGCTTCCTTCACACAGGGTGAAGTTAACCCGTGTGTGTATCCACCTTGTACTGCCATATAGTCCGTCATTACTCAGCAGCAGTTTCCATCTCTGCACGGTGGACCCCGGGCTTCGAACGCACCTTATACCATCTCTCTTATAATGTGGTGCATTCCACTAGCCCTAACATTATACTAGCGCCAGGGTCTGGCTAGTAATGACGGACAAACATCAATCCTTGCTGTACATCCAGCATCTGGAGGGTAGGTTGGCAGCTCTCGAGCACACAACCTCAGCTGTGGATGTAACCGCAGTTGGTGTTCAGGCTGCTAGCGTGGCTGCAGCAACCTTGTCCACTAACACTCCTGTTCCAAATCTATCTCGCCTCCCGCTGCCAGAAAAATTTTCTGATGATAGTAAGTCTTGTAGGGGTTTCGTGAGTCAGTGCTCTGTACATCTCGAGCTTCTGGCCACTCGTTTCCCCACAGAGCGGGCTAAGGTGGGATTTATTGTGTCTCTCCTGTCAGACAGGGTGTTGGAGTGGGCTATACCGCTGTGGGAGTGTGGCGATCATGTGGTGCAGAGTGTTTCGTTGTTCCTGAGCACTCTGAAACAGGTCTTTTTAGGACCTCGTGTCACCCATAATACGGCGCTCCAACTTTTGGCATTGACTCAGGGCTCGTCCTTGGTCAGCCATTTTGTGGTCCACTTTCGCACCCTAGCATCTGAGCTGGAGTGGTCGGATAAAGCCCTTATTCCAATATTTTGGAGGGGGCTGGCTGACCACGTTAAGGATGCTCTGGCCACTAGGGAGATTCCCATCACACTGGAGGAGTTAATAGCAGTGTCCACTCGTAATGACCTCCGTTTTCACGAGCGGAGGTTAGAGCGAGCCTAGTGTTGGCAGAGGTTTCGGCTGGCTCCCACCTTCGCCAAACCTTTGGAATCTGCAATCCAGGCCCCTGAGTCACATGAGGCCATGGAAGTGTCATGGGATCTAAGTCCCAGACCACTCATGCACTCCAGGTTTGTCATGTTTGCCGGCAGTCAGGACATCTAGCCACCAGATGTCCTCAGCAGTCGAGGAAACATCAGCATCTAGTGGTAGTAGGTGGAGGTACACTAGACACGGCATCGTTTGCCTCCAAATTATCCTTTAAGGGGACAATTACTATTGGCTCATTAACACACTCAGTAGAGCTCTGCGTGGATTCTGGGGCGGAGGGCAATTTTATGTCTTCTGCCTTCACCCAACATCACGCAATTCCCCTGGTAATGTTAGCTCAACCAGTAACCGTACGAGTGGTAAATGGGTCGACACTGCCCTCACAGATAACACACCAGACGATCCCTTTTTCTCTGTCCATGTCGCCATCTCATCAGGAAATCATATCTCTACTCGTCATTCCTGAGGGAATTGATGAGGTCCTGTTAGGGATACCTTGGCTACGATACCACTCTCCTCATATTGACTTGTCCACAGACAGAATTTTGGGATGGGGTGAATCTTGTGGGGGTAGAAGTCAGAGGGAATGTGTTCAGGTTGCTACTACTGAGGTACCCACAGACCTATCCTCTCTCCCCAAGCAATATTGGCCCTATGTGGACGTGTTCTCAAAAAGGGCTGCGAAGACCCTTCCGCATCACCGCCCCTATGACTGTCCTATTGACACCTTGCCTGGTGCTGAGCCTCCCCGGGGTCGAGTCTATCCGTTATCTCTCCCGGAGACGGAGGCAATGTCTCAGTACATACAGGAAAATCTTTCAAGAGGATTCATTAGGAAGTCAGTGTCACCTGCAGGGGCTGGGTTCTTCGTGCAGAAGAACAGGGAACTACGTCAATGCATAGATTACAGGGGTCTTAACGCCATTACCGTTAAGAACAAGTATCCCCTGCCCCTGATATCTGAGCTCTTTGATAGGCTTCGGGAAACAAGGGTATTTACTAAACTAGATCTGCAGGGTGCTTACAACCTGATTCGCATCCATGAGGGGGGCGAATGGAAGACGGCTTTTAACACCAGGGATGGGCACTATGAATATCTGGTGATGCCCTTAGGGCTCTGTAATGCCCCAGCCATTTTCTAAGACTTTATGAATGACATCTTCTGGGATATGCTCTCTCCTATATTCTCATCTACTCTCCAGATATTGACTCCCACCGGAGAGATGTTTGCAGACTGATCGATCTCTTACGGGCAAATTCCCCCTACGCAAAGTTGGAGAAATGTGCATTTGAGCAGGAGTCCTTACCTTTCCTGGGCTACATCCTCTCCACCCAGGTATTGGCTATGGATCCTGCCAAACTACAGACTGGGATGGACTGGCAGGAACCCCATTCTCTCAAAGCAGTGCAGCGCTTTATGGGGTTCATTAATTACTATCGCCAGTTCATTCCTCACTTCTCAACTTTGGTAGCTCCCTTGGTTGCCCTCACCAAGAAGGGAGCAAATCCCAAATTGTGGTCTGAGGAGGTCTCCAAGGCCTTCCTCTCCATTAAGTCACACTTTGCTAGTGCTCCCATCCTGCATCGCCCCGATGTAGATAAGCCATTTATTATGGAGGTGGATGCCTCATCCGTTGGTGCTGGAGCAGTCCTTTTCCAAAAGGATGCTCAAGGTCGGAAGCATCCTTGCTTCTTCTTTTCCAAGACCTTCTCACCAGCAGAGAGGAATTATTCCATCAGGGACAGGGAGTTGCTAGCCATGAAGTTGGCCTTCTCAGAGTGGAGACATTTCTTGGAGGGGGGTCGTTTTCCCTTCCAAGTTTTCACAGACCACAAGAATTTGGTGTACTTGCATATAGCCCAGCGGTTAAATTCTCGTCAGGCCAGATGGTCCTTGTTCTTCTCCTGGTTCCATTTCACCCTCCATTTTTTTTCCGGGGAGAACATTCGTGTCGACGCTCTCTCGTTCCGTTGTATCATCTGAAAAGGAAGAAGAGGAGCTTATTTCCCCCACCGAGAGCCCTGGTTTCGCTTGAGTCTGTGCCTCCAGGCAAGACTTTTGTACCATCCAGTCTGGATGGACATTTTGGGTCCAAAAGGACATCTGAACTACTGCCGTGGACATACTGGTGGCCACATATGGCTCATGACATTGCAGACTATATTCGGGCGTTTGTCTCCTGCGCCAAGAACAAGTCTCCTTGGCAACTGCCAGCTGGGTTGCTTTACCCCCTGCCAATGGCAGACAGACCCTGGGAGATGGTCGGGATGGATTTTGTGGTGGGCTTACCCAAGTCTCGTAGCTGCACCATTATCTGGGTGATCACCAGCCATTTTTCCAAAATGGTGCACTTGGTACCTCTTCCACGGCTACCTTCTGCACGGGCTCTGGCGGTGTTGTTCATCAAACATATCTTTCGCTTACACGGTATGCTGGACAAAATTGTCAGTGACCGATGTACCCAGTTTGCGTCTCGATTCTGTAGAGAGCTTTGTCGTCTACTCAGTATTGAGTTGAATCTCTCCTCAGCGTATCATCCTGAGACGAATGGGTTGGTAGAGAGGGCCAACCAGACTCTGGTCACATATCTATGTCATTTTGTTTCTGCCAGGCAGGATGACTGGGCATCCTTGCTACCATGGGCGGAATTTGAGCTTAAAGGGAACCTGTCACCTGAATTTGGCGGGACTGGTTTTGGGTCATATGGGCGGAGTTTTCGGGTGTTTGATTCACCCTTTCCTTACCCGCTGGCTGCATGCTGGCTGCAATATTGGATTGAAGTTCATTCTCTGTCCTCCATAGTACACGCCTGCACAAGGCAAGATTGCTTTGCACAGGCGTGTACTATGGAGGACAGAGAATGAACTTCAATCCAATATTGCAGCCAGCATGCAGCCAGCGGGTAAGGAAAGGGTGAATCAAACACCCGAAAACTCCGCCCATATGACCCAAAACCAGTCCCGCCAAATTCAGGTGACAGAGTCCCTTTAACAATGCCATAGCCAACTCCCCCGGTCAGACTCCATTCCTCCTTAATTACGGCCAGCATCTGCGTGTCCCTGTGCCCATGCCCATGTCTTCCGCTGACTCCAGGGTGGCAGACAGGGCTGTGGAGGCACGGGACATTTGGGACCGCTCTGAGGATGCCATTCGGGCCTCCAAGGAGAGAATGAGGTCCTCCGCCAATCCACTCCCACCTTTGCTCCTGGCTGCGTGTTGAGTCCACTAAGTTTGCACCTCGCTACTTGGGTCCCTTCAAGGTCCTCGAACAGGTTAACCCTGTGGTTTACCATCTGGCCTTTCCTCCACGCCTAGGTATTACCGACACCTTTCTTGTGTCCCTTTTGAAGCCCAAATACATGTCCCGGTTTTCTGAGTCATCTGTCGGGATATCGGGTTTGTCTACGGACGATTACGAGGTGAACGCTATTTTGGGGTGCAAGGTGGTACATGGCAAGAAATTTTATTTGGTGGACTGGAAGGGTAATGGCCAAAGAGGACAGGTCTTGGGAGCATGTTGAGCACATTTGAGCTCCGCAGCTCATTGCGGCCTTCGAGCGTAGCGTGGTCCAATGAGGGTGGCAATGGTAGGTGTTGAGTTCCTGCCTCTGCACAAGGGGAATCTCGAACCATCTCTGCTGCGGTCTCTCATTATTCTCCAGCCGCAGTGGAGTCTGCTCAGCAGAGACGTTGGTCCCAGCATCTAGCTCAGGCTGATAATGGATGACTGGTTACTACTACCCTTGCAGGCTCTGTTCTTGTAGCCAGCAATGTTCAGCAGCGAGCAGGTCTTTCTGGGACTAAGTCCTGCTTTTCCCCTTCTGAGCATGTCCAAAGGAAGACCTCTCAGTGGAGGTCTGGGGTCACATGCTCAGGTACTGCAGTAGCTCCTATTGGTCCTCTAAGAAGGTCGTGAAGTTGCTCAGTTACTGTAGCAGTTCTCATTGGTCCTCTAGGAAGGTCCTGAACTTGCTGCAGCAATAAAAGGTTTGCATGGCCACACGGCTGTGCACTAGTATACATTTGAAAATGTGTGTGTGTTGATGAGTGCAAGTCGTTCTTTAATCATCCCCTCCCTTGTGTATGACTGCTCGTGTTAGGTGGATGTCTGCTATCTAGCGCCCGGCTGAGCTATCAGCAATTAACACATGAAACAGCATCTAATATCTGTGACCACCAGTGCAGCGCCATGCGCTATTATAGGGCTTTTTTATCCCAAGTCTGGGTGGTTAGTGGTGTCCGCCAAAGCGGCACAGCTTGCACTCTTGTGCATTTAAGTTATATTTTCTGTTACTCATGACACCCCAGTTGCGGTGTCGAGCGCAAGTGGTCTGATTGTACTCTAATCCTGTGTCTTGGGATAGAGTCCTGAGTCTCCTTGCTTGCGCTCTTGGTGCTGTACCGTGGCCCTGTGATGCAACAGGGTCGGGCACACGTCGGGGCTTGGACGGGAAGTAGTGAAATTTTGGAATGCAGACTTTGATGGAATGGTCTGTGGGCATCATGTTAGGTTTGCAGAGCCCCTGATGTGCCTAAACAGTAGAAACCCCCCCAAAAGTGACCACATTTTGGAAACTAAACCCCCCAAGGAACTTATATAGATATATGGTGAGCAATTTGAACCCCCAAGTGCTTCACAGAAGTTTACAATGCAGAGCTGTGAAAATAAAAAATCATTTTTCTTTCCTCAAAAATTATGTTTTAGCAAGCAATTTTTTATTTTCACAAGGGTAACAGGAGAAATTGGACCCCAATATTTGTTGTTTAGTATGTACTGAGTACTCTGATACTCCATATGTGGGGGTAAATCACTGTTTGGGCACATGTCGGGGCTCGGAAGGGAAGTAGTGACGTTTTGAAATGCAGACTTTCATGGAATGGTCTGCGGGCGTCACGTTGCGTTTGCAATCTTTTATTTTCACAAGGGTAACAGGAGAAGTTGTTGCCCAGTTTGTTATAAGTATGCTGGTACCCCATATGTGGGGATAAACCACTGTTTGGGTGCTTGTCGGTGCTCGGAAGGGAGGGAGCACCATTTGACTTTTTGAACGCAAGATTGGCTGGAATCAATGGTGGCGCCATGTTGGGTTTGGAGACCCCTGATGTGCCTAAACAGTGGAAACCCCTCAATTCTAACTCCAACACTAACCCCAACACACCCCTAACCCTAATCCCAACTCTAGCCACAACCCTAATCACAACCCTAGCCGCCAACACACCCTTAACCACAACCCTAACCCCAACACACCCCTAACCCTATTCCGAACCCTAACCCTAATCCTAACCCTAATCCCAACCCTATCCACAACCCTAACCCCAACATACCCCTAACCCTAACCATAACCCTAACCACAAGCCTAATCTTAACCCTATTTCCAACCCTAGCCCTAATTCCAACCCTAACCCTAAGGCTATGTGCCCACGTTACGGATTCTTGTGAGATTTTTCCACATCATTTTTGAAAAATCCACAGGTAAAAGGCACTGTATTTTACCTGTGGATTTGCCTAGGATTTCCAGTGTTTTTGTGCGGATTTCACCTGCGGATTCCTATTGAGGAACAGGTGTAAAACGCTGCGGAATCTGCACAATGAATTGACATGCTGCGGAAAATACAACACAGCGTTTCTGCGCAGTATTTTCTGCACCATTGGCACAGCGGATTTGGTTTTCCATAGGTTTAGATAATACTGTAAACCTGATGGAAAACTGCTACGAATCCGCAGCGGCCGATCTGCTGCAGATCCACAGCCAAATCCGCACCGTGTGCACATAGCCTAATTCTAACCCTAACCCTAGTTCTAACCCTAACCCTAGCCCTAACCCTAATCCTAGCCCTAACCCTAACCCTAGTAGAAAAATAAAGGTAAATACATTTTCTTTATTTTAATATTGTCCCTACCTATGGGGGTGAAAGAGGGGGGTTCATTTACTTTTTTTATTTTGATCACTGTGTATGAGGGGGTGGGATTGGAGCACGGGGTTGATTGGAGCATGGGGTGGATCGGAGCACGGGGTGGATCGGAGCATGGGGGAGCGGACAGGAGGACGGGGGGGAGCAGACAAGAGGACGGAGGCGAGGGGAGTGGAGCACAGTACGGGACAGGACAGAGGACTGGGGAGGAGATCGGTGGTGGTGGCAGATCAGGGTTTCCAGCCATGGCCGATGATATTGCAGCATCGGCCATGGCTGGATTGTAATATTTCACCACTTTTCACAGTTGAAATATTACAAATTGCTTTGATTGGCTGTTTCTCTTTCAACAGCCAATCAGAGCGATCGTAGCCACAGGGGGCGAAGTCACCCTTCAGGGCTGAAGTACCACTCCCCCATCCCTGTAGGTCGGGTGAAATTTTAACCCTTTCACCCTACCTGCAGGGATGTGATCATTCTGTGACACAGCATATGCGTCACAGGTCGGATTGGCACCGACTTTCATGATGCATACGATGTGTCACAGGTCGGGAAGGGGTTAAAAAGTATGAACCATTGAGGACGCTCAATTCTAAATATTTTTCTATCTACTGGCTAACACGGTACAAAGATATATATCTTTCCGGTTTAAAAATAAACTATTAATTCTTTTCTGCTTTTTTTCAAACCTGCCTAAAACTTGTGCCCAGTACTGTATATCTGTTAGATGGATTAGGAGATGGGTCCTTGATAAAGGGTATTGATTACTGTAGCAATACTGATGATCTATAAAAAAAAAATCCAGGAGAAGACTCTTTGAGTAGCATCCTGCCATCCAGCCAGATACAATACTTATTTTTTGTGAGCGCTATGTATAGGATCCATTTGTACGTGACAAAAAGTGAATAGAGGTGAGCAAATCTTTAAAAATTTGTTTTGGGCATATTCACTCAATTTAGCTGGCATATTTGATTTGTTCCAAATAAAATTATTCTGAATTGAAAGAGCACCGAAAGAACATTTGTTATGCTCTCCAAATCACAAAGCATAATAAACGGAAGGGAGGTAAAGTGTTAAAAATAGTAAACATTATATATTCACATGTCCTAGGCCCTTTTTCCCCTTTCACTATGTGACTGCAGCTCCCTAGTTATCCATCCAGATTTTGAAACCCATGATAAGCCTCCTATGGTAACATAGTTATATAGGGACATAGTAATATAGCTTGAAAAAATACCTAGGTCCATCAAGTTGAACCTTGCTCCGTCAATTTTTACATTTTGTCACTAGTTTAGCTATAACTCACAATGTTATGTGTATCAAGGAAAATATCCAGCCTGTAATGAATTCCCTTTGGTCCTTAGTATGGCTTTTTTGGGGCAGTGCGGATACACGGTGACAGCGTCATCACTTCCCCATATGGGTAAATTATGATCCTAACCTACTGCTGCTACTTTGCACTATTTGCACTTTCTGCACTGGCACCTCTTTTTGATCAATATGAGATGAATTTTGTTTAAACAGCAGTGGCCTGAGGTCTACAGATATCCAGGTTGTATTCCCGGTCTGTGACATTCGTTTGACTTCTGGCTTTCGGTTAGGTATTATTATTATTATTATTATTATTTATTATTATAGCGTTATTTATTCCATGGCGCTTTACATGTGAGGAGGGGTATGCATAATAAAACAAGTACAATAATCTTGAACAATACAAGTCACAACTGGTACAGGAGGAGAGAGGACCCTGCCCGTGAAGGCTCACAATCTACAAGGGATGGGTGAGGATACAGTAGGTGAGGGTAGAGCTGGTCGTGCAGCGGTTTGGTCAATCGATGGTTCCTGCAGGTTGTAGGCTTGTCGGAAGACGTAGGTCTTCAGGTTCTTTTTGAAGGTTTCGATGGTAGGCGAGAGTCTGATATGTTGTGGTAGAGAGTTCCAGAGTAGGGGTGATGCACGAGAGAAATCTTGTATGCGATTGTGGGATGAGGAGATAAGAGGGAAGTAGAGAAGGAGATCTTGTGAGGATCGGAGGTTGCGTGCAGGAAAGTACCGGGAGACGAGGTCACAGATGTATTGAGGAGACAGGTTGTGGATGGCTTTGTATGTCATGATTAGGCTTTTGTACTGGAGTCTCTGGGTGATGGGGAGCCAGTGCAGGGATTGGCAGAGGGGAGAGGCCGTGGAATAGTGGGGGGACAGGTAGATTAATTGGGCAGCAGAGTTTAGAATAGATTGGAGGGGTGCAAGAGTGTTAGAGGGGAGGCCACAGAGCAGGAGGTTACAGTAGTCGAGGCGGGAGATGATGAGGGCATGGACTGGGGTTTTTGCAGATTCTTGGTTTAGGAATGTACGGATCCGTGAAATATTTTTGAGTTGGAGGTGGCAGGAAGTGAACAGGGTTTGGATATGTGGTTTGAAGGAGAGATCAGTGTCAAGGATTACCCCAAGACAGCGGGCTTGTGGGACTGGGGAGAGTGGGCAGCCGTTTACTGTAATGGATAGGTTCGTTGGGGAGGTCGTGTGAGATGGGGGAAAGATGAGGAATTCTGTTTTGTCCATGTTAAGTTTTAGAAATCTAGCGGAGAAGAAGGATGAAATAGCAGATAGACATTGAGGGATTCTGGTTAGTAGGGTGGTGATATTTGGTCCAGAGATGTAGATCTGTGTGTTGTCAGCATAGAGATGATACTGAAAGCCGTGAGATTCTATGAGCTGTCCCAGGCCAAAGGTGTAAATGTAGAAGTGCAGGGGCCCTAGAACTGAACCTTGCGGGACTCCGACAGATAGGGGGCGAGGTGAGGAGGTGGTGTGAGTGGGAGACGCTGAATGTCCGGTCAGATAGGTATGACGAGATCCAGGATAGGGCCAAGTCTGTGATGCCAAAGGATGATAGTGTCTGCAGCAGCAGGGAATGGTCCACTGTGTCAAAGGCAGAGGACAGGTCCAGGAGGAGGAGGATAGAGTTGTGTCACTTGCTCTTGGCGGTTAATAGGTCATTGGTGACTTAGGTATGACAGGTTCTGGGCCAACGCA
Source organism: Ranitomeya imitator (assembly GCF_032444005.1). NCBI lineage: Eukaryota > Metazoa > Chordata > Amphibia > Anura > Dendrobatidae > Ranitomeya > Ranitomeya imitator. Next base: position 340,816,655 of record NC_091285.1, on the reverse strand, counting down.
CTGCAGCAGCAAGACTTTTCCTGACCTGTCTTTTTAGGGGTGATTTGTATGCATTCACCGTGTATTTTGCCTCTTTGATCTCTCTTTCCAATTTGCATACTCGTCCAATCGTAATTTTTTTTTTTGTATACTGAGTTTTCCTTTGATATTTATGTACCAAGTTTTTTTGTGTTAGATGTAATAAAAATTATGTTTGATTTTATTTTATTTTATATGTGGTTATTTGATCTCAGTTGTTTTATGGGTCCGGAGCTCCTTTTACTCATGTAGGATATATGTCGTTTCTGGGAGTGACTCTTCTTGCTTGTAAGCAAGAACGTGGAGGGCACCACCTATTATATTACACTAAATATACGGTCCCGAATCTACCTCAACATGAAAAAGACATCATAAATAGTAGAGAGCAGAAAAGACATGTTGAATAGGAGATCAACAGGACCACAAAATTAGCAAAAAATATATATCCAAGTTTATTACACAAACACTGTAAACAGACCATACATTAAAACCAATTAAAATACACCAAAAATACCCGTAATGACGGTAGTACAAAACACAGCCCACAGACTAGAATGTATCTTGGCACAAGAGGTTGGAAACACCTAATATAATATTTCAAATATATAACATCATATGGGCACAATCATAATACAAAGATTTTTATCCAAAAGAAAGTACATATGGTTATGAATAGATACAATAAGATACCCATAGAATGTATCTGTCCAGGTTAATAACCATAGGACCTAATGGACAGGAAGAACATAAGTGTGTACCCCCATAAAGGGAAGTACCAATATAAACACTGTATCTGCTAATATGTGTGTAGTATAAGCAAAAAAAAAAAAAACTCAGAAAAACCATATCATCCTTATTCTCATGTCAGGCTGAGTATATAAATCGAAGCCTATATAAGTGACACACATAAAGAGACAGTCCTATAACCAGAGGTATCATACTTATGTCATGCCCGTGGAAAGTGTCATGCTCCAAGACCCATAATGAAGAAAAAAGAGCAGGGAGTCCAGTCAGTCCTGTCAGTCCGTCCTGTCAAGTACAGTGCAACATAGCCCCACGGACTTCCTTGGCACTCGACTCCTAACACATTGGACAACAACTTTTGGTGTCCAATTTCTCCAGTTACCCTTGGGAAAATACAAAACTGGGGGCTAAAAAATAATTTTTGTGGTAAACTTTTTTTTTTATTTTCACAGCTCTGCGTTATTATACTGTAGTGAAAAACTTGGGGGTTCAAAGCTCTCACAACTAGTGTTGAGCGATACCGTCCGATAATTGACAGTATCGGTATCGGATAGTATCGGCCGATACCCGAAAAATATCGGATATCGCCGATACCGATATCCGATACCAATACAAGTCAATGGGACATCAAGTATCGGAAGGTATTTTCATGGTTCCCAGGGTCTGAAGGAGAGGAAACTCTCCTTCAGGCCCTGGGATCCATAGGGATGTGTAAAATAAAGAATTAAAATAAAAAAAATTGATATGCTCACCTCTCCGGCGGCCCCTGGACATCACGCTGCTAACCGGGAGGCTTCTTTGTTTAAAATGCGCGCCTTTAGGACCTGCGAATGACGTCCCGGCTTCTGAATGGTCGCGTGCCGCCCATGTGACCGGCACGCGACCAATCAGAAGCCGTGACGTCATTCGCAGGTCCTCAATTCCTAGAATTAAAAGTTTTTGTGAATGAGAATGACGTCGCGGCTTCTGATTGGTCGCGTGCCCGTCACATGGGCGGCACGCGACCAATCAGAAGCCGCGACGTCATTCTCATTCACTAAACTCCTAACTCTAGGAATTGAGGACCTGCGAACGACGTCACGGCTTCTGATTGGTCGCGTGCCAGTCACATGGGCGGCACGCGACCAATCAGAAGCCGGGACGTCATTCGCAGGTCCTAAAGGCGCGCATTTTAAACAAAGAAGCCTCCCGGTTAGCAGCGTGATGTCCAGGGGCTGCCGGAGAGGTGAGCATATCAATATTTTTTATTTTAATTCTTTATTTTACACATCCCTATTGATCCGATACCGATACCCGATATCACAAAAGTATCGGATCTCGGTATCGGAATTCCGATACCGCAAGTATCGGCCGATACCCGATACTTGCGGTATCGGAATGCTCAACACTACTCACAACACATCTAGATGAGTTCCTTAGGGGTATACTTTCCAAAATGGTGTCCACTTTTGTGGTCTAATTTCTTCTTTTACCCTTGGGAAATTAAAAAATTGGGGGCGAAAAATCATTTTTGGGAAAAAATATGATTTTTTATTTTTACGACTCTGCATTATAAACTTCTGTGAAGCACTTAACACATCTAGATGAGTTCCTTAGGGGGTCTACTTTCCAAAATGGTGTCACTTGTAGGGGGTTTCAATGTTTAGGCACATCAGTGGCTCTCCAAAGGCAACATGGCATCCCATCTCAATTCCTGTCAATTTTGCATTGAAAAGTCAAACGGTGCTCCTTCCCTTCTGAGCTCTCCCTTGCGCCCAAACAGTGGTTTACCCCCACATATGGGGTATCATCTTACTCAGGACAAATTGTACAACAACTTTTGTGGTCCATTTTCTCCTGTTACCCTTGGTAGAATAAAACAAATTGGAGCTGAAGTAAATTTTTTGTGAAAAAAAGTTAAATGTTCATTTTTATTTAAACATTCCAAAAATTCCTGTGAAACATCTGAAGGCTTAATAAACTTCTTGAATGTGGTTTTGAGCACCTTGAGGGGCACAGTTTTTAGAATGGTGTCACACTTGGTTATTTTCTATCATATAGACCCCTAAAAATGACTTCAAATGAGACGTGGTCCCTAAAAAAAAATGGTGTTGTAAAAATGAGAAATTGCTGGTCAATAGTGTTGAGCATTCCGATAATGCAAATATCGGGTATCGGCCGATATTTGCTGTATCGGAATTCCGATACCGAGTTCCGATATTTTTGTGATATCGGAAATCGGAATCGGAAGTTCCTATAAGTTCCCAGTCATCTTCGGCGTGTGCGGTGCGTATGGTTCCCAGGGTCTGGAGGAGAGGAGACTCTCCTTCAGGCCCTGGGATCCATATTCATGTAAAAAATAAAGAATAAAAATAAAAAATATGGATATACTCACCCCTCCGACGGACCCTGGCTGTCACCGTTGCAAGCGTCTGCCTCCGTTCCTGAGAATGCAGAAAGTGAAGGACCTTCGATGACGTCACAGTGACTTTTTTTTTACCAGAGGGTACAAGATTTCTACAGGATTCTACTTGTATTTCCTTAAACATGCACCATTTATGTTTGTTATCTTAAGTTACCATGACATGGTCCGAGTCTACTCGATTAAGCTCTTCCCTTAATTTGCTGAAATCAGCTAAAGTTCCAGATTATTACATTTCCCCTTTTGAATGATTGATTGAAAATTACATTGAAAGTTACCATATTTTGCTTCCCAAATGCTCTCTGACCTGTAGATCAGAAATTGTAGCTGGTCTGTTTGATGGAAGCAGTTCCAGTTGATTACCTCCACTGGTTGGTTCATCTATTATTATTTATTTATTATGGTTTCCATATATAACGCTATCATATTCCGTAGCACTTTACATAGATTATCATCGGTTTCCCCAATGGGACTCACAATCTAATTTCCCTATTAGTATGTCGTTAGAATGTGGGAGGAAACCAGATAACCCAGAAGAAACCCACACAAACGCCAGGAGAACATATAAACTGATTGCATATGTTGTCCTTGGTGGTATTCGAACCCAGGTTCCCAGAGCTGCAAGGCCGCTGTGCTAACCACTGAGCCACCGTGCTGCACACCTATAGGCTGAGAGAGGTAATTCTGCTGAACTGCAGATAAGATCTTGCAGCTTTTAGCACAATCAGAAAATTCTATGTCCCATTGAATGTCTGGATAGTTAAAATCCCCCATAATAAGGACCTTATTAGTATTTGCTGCCTTCTTAATTTATTGCAGCATTTCATCCTTTACCTGTTCAGCTATATTAAGAGGCTTGTAGCAAACTCCGATTAGCAGTTTTCCATTATTGCTATCCCCATGTACCTTTAACCATAACCCGATGTCATTGAGCACAGTTTTTAAGTTGGATTTTATGAAAATACACACTACACCACCTTTTTTGCCTTTCTAAATGTAGTGTAACCTTCTGTGTTTGTCATGTGCAGACCGTGGAGACTGATGATTTTTGCAAATCAAGTTTTTTTGGGGAGATTCATAGCAAATTAGATTAGCTTTTAATGTATATAATAGAGCAGAAATAAATATACATATACAGATTTTGCTGTAGATTTGAAGCTGCGATCCCATGCTGTCCTGTCTGCAAACTCTTATGCTTTGGTATCAGACCAGCATGGTCAGACATTGCCATTACAAAGTTACAGTGTCTTGCAAAAGTTTTCACTTCATTTGATTTTTTATTTATTTTGTTAGAAAACTTGTGTTTACCGTATATACTCGAGTATAAGCCGAGATTTTCAGCCCATTTTTTTGGGCTGAAAGTCCCCCTCTCGGCTTATACTCGAGTCATATACCCGGGTGTCGGCAGGTGAGGGGGAGCAGGGGCTGTGTAGTTATACTTACCTGCTGCGGCGCGGTCCCTGCAGTCCTGGCTTCCCCGGCGCTGCAGATTCTTCCTGTACTGAGTGGTCACATGGCACCGCTCATTACAGAAATGAATAGGCGGCTCCGCCTCCATAGGGGAGGAGCCGCATATTCATTGCTGTAAATGATCGGTAACTGTGACCGCTCAATTACAGGAAGAAGCTGCAGCGCCGGGGAAGCCAGGACTGCAGGGACCGCGCTAGGAGCAGGTAAGGGGAGCGCAGCGCGATATTTACCTGCTCCTCGCTCCGGTGCGGCTCCGTCTCCAGCGTCCTCTAGCAGTGACGCTCAGGTAAGAGGGCGCTGTGATGTAGTCAGTGCGCGCCCTCTGCTGAGCGTCAGTGCTGGATACGGAGCCGCACGAGGAGCAGGTAAATATTGAAAGCGCCGGCGTCCTGAGAAGAGAGGTGAGTATGCGATTTTTTTTTTTTATTGCAACACCAGCAGCATTAAATATGCAGCATCTATGGGGCCATAATCAACGGTGCAGAGCAATCTATATGGCACCGCACAGCGTGATAAGGAGCATCTATGGGGCCATAATCAAAGGTGCAGAGCATATATACAGTGGGGCAAAAAAGTATTTAGTCAGTCAGCAATAGTGCAAGTTCCACCACTTAAAAAGATGAGAGGCGTCTGTAATTTACATCATAGGTAGACCTCAACTATGGGAGACAAACTGAGAAAAAAAATCCAGAAAATCACATTGTCTGTTTTTTTAACAATTTATTTGCATATTATGGTGGAAAATAAGTATTTGGTCAGAAACAAAATTTCATCTCAATACTTTGTAATATATCCTTTGTTGGCAATGACAGAGGTCAAACGTTTTCTGTGAGTCTTCACAAGGTTGCCACACACTGTTGTTGGTATGTTGGCCCATTCCTCCATGCAGATCTCCTCTAGAGCAGTGATGTTTTTGGCTTTTCGCTTGGCAACACAGACTTTCAACTCCCTCCAAAGGTTTTCTATAGGGTTGAGATCTGGAGACTGGCTAGGCCACTCCAGGACCTTGAAATGCTTCTTACGAAGCCACTCCTTCGTTGCCCTGGCGGTGTGCTTTGGATCATTGTCATGTTGAAAGACCCAGCCACGTTTCATCTTCAATGCCCTTGCTGATGGAAGGAGGTTTGCACTCAAAATCTCACGATACATGGCCCCATTCGTTCTTTCATGTACCCGGATCAGTCGTCCTGGCCCCTTTGCAGAGAAACAGCCCCAAAGCATGATGTTTCCACCACCATGCTTTACAGTAGGTATGGTGTTTGATGGATGCAACTCAGTATTCTTTTTCCTCCAAACACGACAAGTTGTGTTTCTACCAAACAGTTCCAGTTTGGTTTCATCAGACCATAGGACATTCTCCCAAAACTCCTCTGGATCAACCATATGCTCTCTAGCAAACTTCAGACGGGCCCAGACATGTACTGGCTTAAGCAGTGGGACACGTCTGGCACTGCAGGATCTGAGTCCATGGTGGCGTAGTGTGTTACTTATGGTAGGCCTTGTTACATTGGTCCCAGCTCTCTGCAGTTCATTCACTAGGTCCCCCCGCGTGGTTCTGGGATTTTTGCTCACCGTTCTTGTGATCATTCTGACCCCACGGGGTGGGATTTTGCGTGGAGCCCCAGATCGAGGGAGATTATCAGTGGTCTTGTATGTCTTCCATTTTCTAATTATTGCTCCCACTGTTGATTTCTTCACTCCAAGCTGGTTGGCTATTGCAGATTCAGTCTTCCCAGCCTGGTGCAGGGCTACAATTTTGTTTCTGGTGTCCTTTGACAGCTCTTTGGTCTTCACCATAGTGGAGTTTGGAGTCAGACTGTTTGAGGGTGTGCACAGGTGTCTTTTTATACTGATAACAAGTTTAAACAGGTGCCATTACTACAGGTAATGAGTGGAGGAAAGAGGAGACTCTTAACCCCTTTCTGCCATCAGACGTACTATTGCGTCCATGGGGGGTGGGCCCTACTTCCCAAGGACGCAATAGTACGTCATATGCGATCGGCAGCGCTCACGGGGGGAGCGGCGCCGATCGCGGCCGGGTGTCAGCTGCCTATCGCAGCTGACATCCGGCACTATGTGCCAGGAGCGGTCACGGACCGCCCCCGGCACATTAACCCCCGGCACACCGCGATCAAAGATGATCGCGATGTGCCGGCGGTGCTGGGAAGCACCGCGCAGGGAGGGGGCTCCCTGCGGGCTTCCCTGAGACCCCCGCAGCAACGCGATGTAATCGCGTTGCTGCGAGGGTCTTGCCGCCCTCCCTCCCTGCTCCAGGTCCCGGATCCAAGATGGCCGCGGATCCGGGTCCTGCAGGGAGGGAGGTGGCTTCACAGAGCCTGCTCAGAGCAGGCACTGTGAAGCCTGCACTGCTGCATGTCAGATCAGTGATCTGACAGAGTGCTGTGCAAACTGTCAGATCACTGATCTGTGATGTCCCCCCCTGGGACAAAGTAAAAAAGTAAAAAAAAAATTTTCCAAATGTGTAAAAAAAATTAAAAAAAAATATTCCTAAATAATGAAAAAAAAAAAAAAATATTCCCATAAATACATTTCTTCATCTAAATAAAAAAAAAAAAAAACAATAAAAGTACACATATTTAGTATCGCCGCGTCCGTATCGACTCGCCCTATAAAACTGGCACACTAGTTAACCCCTTCAGTAAACACCGTAAGAAAAAAAAAAAAAAAACGAGGCAAAAAACGACGCTTTATTATCATACCGCCGAACAAAAAGTGGAATAACACGTGATCAAAAAGACAGATATAAACAACCATGGTACCGCTGAAAGCGTCATCTTGTCCCGCAAAAAACGAGCCACCATACAGCATCATCAGCAAAAAAATGAAAAAGTTATAGTCCTGAGAATAAAGCGATGCCAAAATAATTATTTTTTCTATAAAATAGTTTTTATCGTATAAAAGCGCCAAAACATAAAAAAATGATATAAATGAGATGTCGCTGTAATCATACTGACCCGAAGAATAAAACTGCTTTATCAATTTTACCAAACGCGGAACGGTATAAACGCCTCCCCCAAAAGAAATTCATGAATAGCTGGTTTTTGGTCATTCTGTCTCACAAAAATCGGAATAAAAAGCGATCAAAAAATGTCACGTGCCCGAAAATGTTACCAATAAAAACGTCAACTCGTCGCGTAAAAAACAAGACCTCACATGACTGTGTGGACCAAAATATGGAAAAATTATAGCTCTCAAAATGTGGTAACGCAAAAAATATTTTTTGCAATAAAAAGCGTCTTTCAGTGTGTGACGGCTGCCAATCATAAAAATCCGCTAAAAAACCCGCTATAAAAGTAAATCAAACCCCCCTTCATCACCCCCTTAGTTAGGGAAAAATAAAAAAATGTATTTATTTCCATTTTCCCATTAGGGCTAGGGTTAGGGCTAGGGTTAGGGCTAGGGTTAGGGCTAGGGTTAGGGTTAGGGCTAGGGTTAGGGCTAGGGTTAGGGCTAGGGCTAGGGCTAGGGTTAGGGTTAGGGCTAGGGTTAGGGTTAGGGCTAGGGTTAGGGCTAGGGTTAGGGTTAGGGCTAGGGTTAGGGCTAGGGTTAGGGCTAGGGTTAGGGCTAGGGTTAGGGCTAGGGTTAGGGTTGGGGCTAGGGTTAGGGCTAGGGTTAGGGCTAGGGTTAGGGCTACAGTTAGGGTTGGGGCTAAAGTTACAGTTAGGGTTTAGATTACATTTACAGTTGGGAATAGGGTTGGGATTAGGGTTAGGGGTGTGTCAGGGTTAGAGGTGTGGTTAGGGTTACCGTTGGAATTAGGGTTAGGGGAGTGTTTGGATTAGGGTTTCAGTTATAATTGGGGGGTTTCCACTGTTTAGGCACATCAGGGGCTCTCCAAAAGCGACATGGCGTCCGATCTCAATTCCAGCCAATTCTGCGTTGAAAAAGTAAAACAGTGCTTCTTTCCTTCCGAGCTCACCCGTGTGCCCAAACAGGGGTTTACCCCAACATATGGGGTATCAGCGTACTCAGGACAAATAGGACAACAACTGTTGGGGTCCAATTTCTCCTGTTACCCTTGGGAAAATACAAAACTGGGGGCTAAAAAATAATTTTTGTGGGAAAAAAAAGATTTTTTATTTTTACGGCTCTGCGTTATAAACTGTAGTGAAACACTTGGGGTTCAAAGTTCTCACAACACATCTAGATAAGTTCCCGGGGGGGTCTAGTTTCCAATATGGGGTCACTTGTGGGGGGTTTCTACTGTTTAGGTACATTAGGGGCTCTGCAAACGCAATGTGACGCCTGCAGACCATTCCATCTAAGTCTGCATTCAAATGGCACTCCTTCCCTTCCGAGCCCTCCCATGCGCCCAAACAGTGGTTTCCCCCCACATATGGGGTATCAGCGCACTCAGGACAAATTGGACAACACATTTTTGGGTCCAATTTCTCCTGTTACCCTCGGGAAAATACAAAACTGGGGGCTAAAAAATAATTTTTGTGGGAAAAAAATTTTGTTTTATTTTTACGGCTCTCCATTATAAACCTCTGTGAAGCCCTTGGTGGGTCAAAGCGCTCACCACACATCTAGATAAGTTCCTTAGGGGGTCTACTTTCCAAAATGGTGTCACTTGTGGGGGGTTTCTACTGTTTAGGTACATTAGGGGCTCTGCAAACGCAATGTGACGCCTGCAGACCATTCCATCTAAGTCTGCATTCAAATGGCACTCCTTCCCTTCCGAGCCCTCCCATGCGCCCAAACAGTGGTTTCCCCCCACATATGGGGTATCAGCGCACTCAGGACAAATTGGACAACACATTTTTGGGTCCAATTTCTCCTGTTACCCTCGGGAAAATACAAAACTGGGGGCTAAAAAATAATTTTTGTGGGAAAAAATTTTTGTTTTATTTTTACGGCTCTCCATTATAAACCTCTGTGAAGCCCTTGGTGGGTCAAAGCGCTCACCACACATCTAGATAAGTTCCTTAGGGGGTCTACTTTCCAAAATGGTGTCACTTGTGAGTGGTTTCTACTATTTAGGTACATTAGGGGCTCTGCAAACGCAACATGGCGTCTCATCTCAATTCCTGTTAATTTTGCATTGAAAAGTCAAACGGCGCTCCTTCCTTTCCGAGCTCTCCCATCCGCCCAAACAGTGGTTTACCCCCACATATGGGGTATCAGCGCACTCAGGACAAATTGTACAACAACTATTGGGGTCCAATTTCTTCTCTTACCCTTGGAAAAATAAAAAATTGGGGGCGAAAAGATAATTTTTGTGAAAAAATATGATTTTTTTATTTTTACGGTTCTGCATTATAAACTTCTGTGAAGCACTGGGTGGGTCAAAGTGCTCACCACACCTCTAGATAAGTTCCTTAGGGGGTCTACTTTCCAAAATGGTGTCACTTGTGGGGGGTTTCAATGTTTAGGCACATCAGTGGCTTTCCAAACGCAACATGGCATCCCATCTCAATTCCTGTCAATTTTGCATTGAAAAGTCAAACGGCGCTCCTTCCCTTCCGAGCTCTCCCATCCGCCCAAACAGTGGTTTACCCCCACATATGGGATATCAGCTTACTCAGGACAAATTGTACAACAACTATTGGGGTCCAATTTCTTCTCTTACCCTTGGAAAAATAAAAAATTGGGGGCGAAAAGATAATTTGTGTGAAAAAATATGATTTTTTATTTTTACGGTTCTACATTATAAACTTCTGTGAAGCACTTGGTGGGTGAAAGAGCTCACCACACCTCTATATAAGTTCCTTAGGGGGTCTACTTTCCAAAATGGTGTCACTTGTGGGGGGTTTCAATGTTTAGGCACATCAGGGGCTCTCCAAACGAAACATGGTGTCCCATCTCAATTCCTGTCAATTTTGCATTGAAAAGTCAAATGGCGCTCCTTCGCTTCCGAGCTGTGCCATGCGCCCAAACAGTGGTTTACCCCCACATGTGGGGTATTGGCGTACTCAGGACAAATTGTACAACAATGATTGCAGTCCATTTTCTCCTGTTACCCTTGGTAAAATAAAACAAATTGGAGCTGAATTAAATTTTTTGTGAAAAAAAGTTAAATGTTCATTTTTATTTAAACATTCAAAAAATTCCTGTGAAGCACCAGAAGGGTTAATAAACTTCTTGAATGTGGTTTTAAGCACCTTGAGGGGTGTAGTTTTTAGAATGGTGTCACACTTGGGTATTTTCTATCATATAGACCCCTCAAAATGACTTCAAATGAGATGTGGTCCCTAAAAAAAAATGGTGTTGTAGAAATGAGAAATTGCTGGTCAAATTTTCACCCTTATAACTCCCTAAGAAAAAAAAATTTTGGTTCCAAAATTGTGCTGATGTAAAGTAGACATGTGGGAAATGTTACTTATTAAGTATTTTGTGTGACATATATCTGTGATTTAATTGCATAAAAATTCAAAGTTGGAAAATTGCGAAATTTTCATAATTTTCGCCAAATTTCCGTTTTTTTCACAAATAAACGCAGGTACTATCAAAGAATTTTTACCATTGTCATGAAGTACAATATGTCACGAGAAAACAATGTCAGATTCACTGGGATCCGTTGAAGCGTTCCAGAGTTATAACCTCATAAAGGGACAGTGGTCAGAATTGTAAAAATTGGCCCGGTCATTAACGTGCAAACCACCCTTGGGGGTAAAGGGGTTAAAGAAGAAGTTACAGGTCTGTGAGAGCCAGAAATCTTGATTGTTTGTTTCTGACCAAATACTTATTTTCCACCATAAAATGCAAAAAAAATGATAAAAAAAACAGACAATGTGATTTTCTGGATTTTTTTTCTCATTTTGTCTCCCATAGTTGAGGTCTACCTATGATGTAAATTACAGACGCCTCTCATCTTTTTAAGTGGTGGAACTTGCACTATTGCTGACTGACTAAATACTTTTTTGCCCCACTGTATATGGCACAGCTTTATAAGGAGCATCTATGGGGCCATAATCAAAGGTGCAGAGCATATATATATGGCGCAGCTTTATAAGGAGAATCTATGGGGCCATAATCAACAGTGCAGAGCATTAAATACATGGGGCACAGCTTTATAAGGAGAATCTATGGGGCCATAATCAACGGTGCAGAGCAATATATATGGGGCACAGCTTTATAAGGAGAATCTATGGGGCCATAATCAACGGTGCAGAGCAATATATATGGGGCACAGCTTTATAAGGAGCATCTATGGGGCCATAATGAACAGTGCAGAGCATTCTATATGGCACAGCTTTATAAGGAGCATCTATGGGGCAATAATGAACAGTGCAGAGCATTATATATGGGACACAGCTTTATAAGGAGCATCTATGGGGCCATAATGAACGGTGCAGAGCATTCTATATGGCACAGCTTTATAAGGAGCATCTATGGGCCATAATGAACAGTGCAGAGCATTCTATATGGCACAGCTTTATAAGGAGCATCTATGGGCCATAATGAACGGTGCAGAGCAATATATATATGGCACAGCTTTCTATGGAGCATCTATGGGGCCATAATGAACGGTGCAGAGCATTGTATATAGCACAGCTTTATGTGGAGCATCTATGGGGCCATAATGAACGGTGCAGAGCATTGTATATAGCACAGTTGTATATGGAGCATCTATGGGGCAATAATGAACGGTATGGAGCATCTATTTTTATTTTTGAAATTTACCAGTAGCTGCTGCATTTCCTACCCTAGGCTTATACTCGAGTCAATAAGTTTTCCCAGTTTTTTGTGGCAAAATTAGGGGGTCGGCTTATACTCGGGTCGCCTTATACTCGAGTATATATGGTAATTATTTTTGTAATATGATGTGGGTGTGATGCTTGAGCACTAAATAGTCTAAGTTTTTGTGAAGTGAGAAAAATATATTAATAAATTAAGTTTATGGGCTCAAGTAACTAAAAATGTACATATGCATATGAATTCACCCCCTTTGCTATGAAACTCGTAAAAATTTATAGTGTAAGCAATTACCTTCATAAGTCACAAGTTTAGTGAAAGGAAGATTCACATGGTCTGTCAGCATATAGACACCATTTCTGACAGGCCACCGACTGTGCTGCATCACCATTGAGCAAGAGGGACCATTAAATAAACAACACCTTGAAGACCAAGGAGATCTCCAAACAAGTAAAGGTACCTTCACACTAAACGACGCTGCAGCGATCCAGACAACGATCCAGATCGCTGCAGCATCGCTGTTTGGTCGCTGGAGAGCTGTCACACAGACAGCTCTCCAGCGACCAACGATGCCGGTAACCAGGGTAAACATCGGGTTACTAAGCGCAGGGCCGCGCTTAGTAACCCGATGTTTACCCTGGTTACCATCCTAAAAGTAAAAAAAACAAACGCTTCATACTTACCTTCCGCTGTCTGTTCCCAGCGCTGTGCTTCTCTGTACTGGCTGTGAGCACAGCGGCCAGAAAGCAGAGCGGTGACGTCACCGCTCTGCTTTCCGGCCGCTGTGCTCACAGTGAGTGCAGGAAAGCACAGCGCCGGAGGACAGACAGCGGAAGGTAAGTATGAAGCGTTTGTTTTTTTACTTTTAGGATAGTAACCAGGGTAAACATCGGGTTACTAAGCGCGGCTCTGCGCTTAGTAACCCGATGTTTACCCTGGTTACCAGTGAAGACATCGCTGAATCGGTGTCACACACGCCGATTCAGCGATGTCAGCGGGAGAGCCAGCGACCAAATAAAGTTCTGGCCTTCTAGCTCCGACCAACGACATCACAGCAGGATTCTGATCGCTGCTGCGTGTCAAACTGAACGATATCGCTAGCGAGGACGCTGCAACGTCACGGATCGCTAGCGATATCGTTTAGTGTGAAGGTACCTTAAGGGACAAAGTTGTTGATTAGTAAAAGTCAGTTTTAGGTTATCCCAAACTCGGATGATACTCCAGAGCAACATGAAATTAATTATCATCAAATTGAAAAAAAAAACATGGTACCACAACAAGCCTGCCAAGAGAGAGAGACACCCACCAAAACTCTCAGCCCAGGTGCAGTGGTTAGATGAGTCCAAAATTGTACTTTTTGACCACAAAGGTCTGGCGCCAAACAAACACAGCTCAGTACCCGAAGAAAACCATCTGAAAAGTGAAACTTGGTGGTGGCAGCATCATGCTGTGGGGATGTTGTTTGGCAACAAGGACAAAGAAAATGGTCAAAATTGAGGGGAAGATGGATGGTGCGAAAAACAGTGATATTCTTGAGCTGAACCTATTTCAGTCTGTTAGTGATTTCATATAGGGATATAGGGATATTCCTGAGCAAAATCTGTTTCAGTCTGTCAGTATTTGAAACTGTGTCAGAGGTTGACTTTCCATCAAGACAATGAGCCAAAGCATATTGCTAAAACAACATTCAAGTGGTTTAAGGGGAAACATGTGAATGTTTTGGACTGGTCTTGTCAAAGCCCAGACATTAATCCAATTGAGAATCTGTGGTCAGACTTGATGACTGCTGTTCACCAGAAGAAACAATCTAAGGAGCTGGAGCCGTTTAGCCATGAGGAATTAGTCAAAAATCTGTGGAAAGCTCATGGAGACTTATCCAAAGTGACTTGCAGCTGTCCTATAAAAGGAGGATCTACAAAGTACTGACTTTAGTTGATGAAAAACTATGCACACTGAAGTTTTCAGTTATTTTGTCCTATATATGTTTGCTTTACAATGGAAAGAACACCAAATATACACAGGTGTAGGCATATAATTCACATATACTGATTCAAACAATAAAAAACTGTGAAATTCTAGGTTGTGAGGTAGCAAAATATAAAAAATGCCAAAGGGGTGAATACTTTCACATGGCACTGTAGCACAGTTATAAGATTTTCTAAGCACAAGAATATTTTTGTATACCAATCAATTATGATACTTACTTTTAGAGCTACTAACTAAAAGGTACATTGTTTGTGGGAGAACCCCTTTAATATGAGATAGATAAATAGCATATAAGAATACAAAAATGAATGTTGAATGGCAACCTCAGCAATTTAGTAAACCCTTCCTTCTTGTAGAAAGTTTTTTTCTCTGACAAACTTCTTAGATGGATTTCATGCATACAGCAAAAGAAAGTGTTAATATTAATTTAAAGTATACAGTTTAGACTCATTTAAGTAATGCAATTTCCGTTTTATGTGGTCTAAATGTATTCCACTGGGACTTAATATTTTCTAGCTTAAAACAACATGGTAAGCAAAGGAGTTTTCTTCATCTGTCTGACATTTAATATTCTCAGCATTTGATCTGTTCAGACAAACTGATGATTGTTCAATTTGTAAAAAGATCGAATTCACATTCTGTCATACATCCAAGAAAAATGTTGGTCATTTTTTAGAGCTTAGATAATCCACATCAAATATTGGGTTTGTGGAAAAAAAGAGCACTGGTATTTAAACTAATATTCTTATTGTTCTATGAAGTGATGTAAGTGCCAAGACTAAAGAATGAGAAATGAATAATAAGTATTCTTTCTTTTATTTTGTATAAAAGTAGATTGACAGCAATTTTGTTTTTGCTTGATGACATCTATTTATAGATGAGATACAGAATATAACACCTTATTTCAGTAAAATGCATTTGTATTCAATCTTTTTTCATAATAAACGTATTGATTATATTAACTGATGACCAAAATGGTAACAATGTTTTGAACTTTTGAATTGCAGGCTCGATATCTCACCGTCCACTACAGCGTTAAACGTGAGACTACCATCCTTTTATAGTCAATACTTTTGGCTATTTCATACATAAATTTTACTTGCAACTATTTGGCATATGATTAGGTATGCAGATTCTTGTCATGTCACTACATTGTTACCATTTTGCTCCTAATGGTGGAAAAAAAATTTCTTCTAGAATACTATAAATTACAACCTGCTATCATATCCCCTAATAGCTCAATGTGTTATTAGGTTGATTTCCAAGAGAAAGGTCACTGGTACGAGTCAAGGAGCAGCCATGAAGAAGATTTCCAAAGAAAAAACATCATCAAGGTCATTGATAGTGGTCTCTCTGCAATGAAAGTTGCCAAACTGCATCATGTGAGTGCCATGACAGTTGGAAGATTACAAAATAAAGTCCATCCATCCATCCATTCAAAAGCCAAGTGGTGGATGTCCATGCAAAATATTGGAGTCATCAAGTCAGCTTATTACAAGGTATCAGTTCTGGTGTGACAAACACAGCAGTGGAGGTGGGTCATATGCTTTGCTTTGCAAGGACCGTGCAACACACGTTACAAAAGTCTACTAATGGTGAAAAAATGTGAAGGAGCCTCAGCTTCAATATCAGTCATAAGAAGCTTAGGCTCAAATATGCAGAAAAGTGGGCAGTTAAAGATTGGAAAGGGGAAATTTGCAGCAATGAGGCAAAATTCAACAGACTGGGTACAAATGAGTCTGAAAAAATAAGGAAAAAAGGTGCTAAATTGAAGGACTGTCAAGTTCGATAGCGGAAGCCTGATGATATGGATTTAACAGTCAAAGGTGTTTGACACTTGACCAGGATCAATGGTGTTCTCAGTGATAGGCTATATGTGATTATCATACAAGATGTCTTACATTGTACAGTACTCTCAAAAACTATGGGTATGAAAAGGACACAATAGTGTTCTAACAGGACAACAACCTGAAGCATCAGGATTGGCGAAAAAATTGTACAATGACAATGACAATGAAGTAGAGGTGTTAGTTTGGCCTCTAGACCTCAACCCAATCGATCACTTCTGGGTATAGTTGAAAAAAAAGCTGTATACATACCCAAATAAGTCAGTCAGTGTGCATCAAATTTGGAAGCATATAGAAGAGATCTGTGATCAGTTTTCGGTCGATACATGCTTGAATATGATTGAGAGCATGCCCAAAAGGATTCCAGAAATGTTGGAAGCTAAATAATAATAATAATCTTTATTTTTATATAGCGCTAACATATTACGCAGCGCTTTACAGTTTGCACACATTATGATCGCTGTCCCCAATGGGGCTCACAATCTAAATTCCCTATCAGTATGTCTTTGGAATGTGGGAAGAAACCAGAGTGCCCGGAGGAAACCCACACAAACACGGAGAGAACATACAAACTCTTTGCAGATGTTGTCCTGGGTGGGATTAGAACCCTGGACCCCAGTGCTGCAAGGCTGCTGTGCTAACCACTGCGCCACCGTGCTGCCCTAAAGGTGGTTACAAAATACTAATAACATAATAAAAATAAAAATTTAGATTTTTAGGAGCAAAACAATAACAATGCAGTGACATGATAAAAATCTGAATAAATAATCTTATGCAAAATACTTGCAAGTGAAGTTTATGCAAGAGATAGCCAAGATGCTTTATAAAATGATGGTAGTCTCAAGTTGGAAGCAGTAGTGAATGGTGAGATATGGAGCCTGAAAGTCAAAAATGTAAAACATTGTTACTGTTATGTGTCATGATTCCTCTGCTTAGAGTGTCTTTGACTCAGCCATAGACAGCTCTGTGTCACGCACAGCGTAAGAAAGATTAAGTGCAACACAAAGGAATAAGGAGAAGGGAACCCAACACTCGGGAAGGGGGAAGTGGAGACTCCTAGGCAGATCTACCGTCACCCTGTCTGCCCTAAGCACCCCTATAAAGGTTCCGCACCTATCGCCATACAGGTTATCTAAACCCTGCCTGAGTGCATACGGACCACCACGAGGATAATAAAATTCAAAAATAAGTTTATTACACTTAGCTACGTACATAAGGTAATAGCCATACATATTGGCACCAGTGAGGGGAATAGATGTGGAGACACACTAATAAAGCGGAGGAAATAAACAAGGACAGAGAAGAATCCAGGGGTGAGTTAGATCATTGCTTGTATAAAAAATCCATAACATCTGTGGAATCAGGGAAATACATAGATCAACCAATAAACATATACTGTTTTTCACAATAAATCCTGCTTACCCATTAGTGCTGGCACAATCCTTGGGTCTCCCCGCTGGCTCCTGGTGCCAATACATATGGCTATTACCTTATGTATATAATTAGGTGTAATAAAATTTTTTGAATTTTATTATCCTCGTGGTGGTCTGTATGTACTCCAATCTCTTTGGTGTTACTCTGGTGTATGTTTGCCTGATTCCTCTGTTGTGAGTTCTGATCCACTGCTGCCTGATCTTTGAACCCTGTTCTGATTACCCATTTCTTATTGAAACTCTGCTTGTCCACTATTTCACCTGCATTCTGACCCTGGACTGTGACCTGAATTACACCTTCATCTTTTTCCTTAGTTTACTATGTGCTCCCTTGGTACTGACCCCCGAATGCTAAACTTCAATATCTCACCACCTGTCCGTGAGGTGTGACTAGTGTCACAATTTGACTGGCACAATCCTTTCATTTTCCCCTCACCAATGGATCTAGTTCATACACTGTTTGATCAGGTGGAGAATCTGACCCAGTTGGTTAACCCCTTCAAGACAAAACATGTTTTCACCTTCCTAACCAGGCCAATTTTTTCAATTCTGACCACTGTCACTTTATGAAGTTATAACTCTGGAACACTTCAATGGATCCCACTAATTCTAAGAATGTTTTTCATGACATATTGTACTTCATGATAGTGGTAAAATGTATTTGATATACCTTATGTTTATTTGTGAAAAAATCAGACCAAAAGTTGGCAAAAAATTAGAAAATTTTGTGATTTAAAAATTTTACTTTATATGCCCTTAAATCAGAGAGCCATGAAATAAATAACATTTCCCACATGTCTACTTTACATCAGTACAATATTTGAAACATACTTTTTTGTTGGGAAGTTATATGTGTTAAAAGATGATCAGCATTTTTTTTATTTTTACAACAAAATTTGCAAAACCAGTTATTTTAGAGACCACATCACATTTGAAGTTGCCTTGAGGGGCTTATATGACAGAAAATGCCACAAAATAACACCATTCTAAAACCTGCACCCGTCAAGGTGCTCAAAACCACATTGAAGAAGTGTATTAACCCTTCAGGTGCTTTACATGAATTAATGGAATGTGGAAGGGAAATATAAACATTTAACTTTCTTTCAGAAACTGTTTTCTTTAGGCCTAATTTTTTTTGCTTTAGCAAGGGTAACAGAAGACAATGAACCATACAATTTGTGCAAATGCTATTTCTCTTGAGCATGTCGATACCCCATATGTGGGGGAAAACCACTGTTTAGGCACACGGCAGCGCTCGGAAAGGAAGGAGCGCTATTTCACTCCTTGAATGAAAAATTGACACCATTTTGAAAACTAGACCCCTCAGGGAACATATCTAGATGTGTACTGAGCAACTTGAACCCCCAAGAGCTTCACTGAAGTTTGTAAAATTGAGCCATGAAAATAAAAAAATTACATTTTTCCCACAAAAATCTTTTTAGCTCCAAATTTTGCATTTTCATAAGGGTAACAGAAGATATTGCTCCATACAATTTGTTGATCAATTTCTCCTGTGTACAAAGATACTCCATAAGTTGGGGAAAAAACACTGTTTGGGCGCATGGCAAGGCTTGGAAGAAAAAGAGCGCCATTTGACGTTTTGAATGCAAAGTTTGCTGGAATAATTAGCAGATGCCATGTTTTGTTTGGAGAGCCCCTGATGTGCCTAAACAGTGGAAAACCCCCAATAGTGACAACAATTTGGAAACTAGACCACTTATTGAACTTACTTAGATGTGTATTGAGTACCTTAAACCCCAGGTGCTTCACAGGAGTTAATATTGTTGAGCCATAAAAATGAAAAACAAATCACATTTTTCCAGAAAAAAATCTTTTTTTCTCTCCAAATTTTGTATTTTCACAAGGGTAACATGAAAATGGACCCAAATATTGATTGTGCTATTTCTCGTGAGTTCACCAATACCCCCTATGTGGTCGAAAACTACTTTTGAGGCACAGTGCAAAGCTCAGAAGGGAAGGAGCGCCATATTACAGTGCAGATTTTGCTGCATTGGTTTCAGGGTGTCATGTGACATTGACAGAGCAGATGCCAGAACAGCAGAACTTACCATAAGTGACCATATTTTTTGATTCCTTAGAGATGATCTATAACAGAGGTGTCAAACTGCATTCCTCGAGGGCCGCAAACAGGTCATGTTGAATTTCAGGATTTCCTTATATTGTACAGGTGATAATTTAATCACCTGCACAGAATGATTCCAGCACCTTGTGCAATACAAGGAAATCCTGAAAACATGACCTGTTTGCGGCCCTCGAGGAATGCAGTTTGACACCTCTGATCTACAATGATCCGGACAGAATACAGGTTACAGAGGCAAAGATCATGAACCTGATGAAGGGAGGCCGCACCACCGAGGACTATCATTCTGAGTTACCGCAATGGTTCTCTGAGGTTCTGTGGATTGATGCAGATTTCAGGTGTCAGTTTCACCATGGCCTTTTGGATACTCTTAAGGACGCTCTGGCTCTGCAAACTCCACTCTTTTCCCTAGAGGGAGGCCATGACTCAGGTCATTCGAATGGATCACAGAATTCGAGATGTGATGATCAACAGGGGGCTTCCGTCAT
The DNA here is from genome assembly GCF_032444005.1 of Ranitomeya imitator. Lineage (NCBI taxonomy): Eukaryota > Metazoa > Chordata > Amphibia > Anura > Dendrobatidae > Ranitomeya > Ranitomeya imitator. The sequence continues at coordinate 340,796,508 of NC_091285.1, read as the reverse complement.
CCTGCCAGAGTCTGTTCACTTGCCAGATGTGAAACCAATAGAGGTTGGTGGAGCCCACTCTCGGGTCATGGAGAGGAGATGTTGACGTAATCTCTCACTCTGCCTTTATTGTGGTCATGCTGGTCATTTTCATTTTCTCAAAAATTGTTCGATACCCCATCAAGCTGTGGGGAAATGTCTAAGTCTGACTGATATTCGAGGAGGCCACCCTGACTACAAGGTACTCTTTTATTCCTCAGATAAAGTACTACTGAATGTTGAACTTTGTTTTCAAAGCTTGCAGTTATCTGCTGTTGCTGTCAAGATTCAAACCCAGAAGCTCCTGTGCACCAGTTGGCAGCTCTTCCTTCTGAGCTATTCAGCTCGCTGGATAGTTCCTGCTTATCCAAATACTTGAATATATGTTGTTGCTGATGTCTCCTCCCTGAGTTTCCTGTTAGTTACCACCCTGAGTTCCTGATTGGCTCATTTTGATTGTGCACACTGTTTAAACCTGGCCCTGCTCTCAGTTCCTTGTGTGATTATTGAGTTGCCTGCCTTTAGTACAGCATTCTTCCACCTGCTATTCCTTCAAATGACACTGCTGCTCCTAGTGAACGACCTCTGGCTTCCTTGACTACGATTCCTGCTTATTACTTCAGGCTGCATTGCTGTTCCTGTGTATTGACTCCTTGGCTATTCCAGACTGTACCATTCTACTTCCAAGCATATTTTTGGGAAAACTGGACTCCAAAAAAATTTGACAAAAATTAAAGAGGGATACCAAATTCACTTCATTATTAACCATCCTTCTAAAGACATTGATCTTTCCTTTAAGGAGGGATTTTAGATGCAGAATCACCAAATATACTGTATGTCCCGAATCTGCTTGACTTGAAGTCCTTAAATGTATCCATGATTCTAAACTTGTAGGACACCCTGGAGTAATGAAAACACAACAACTACTTCTTCTTCATTCTTTTGGTGGCCTAATTGTAGGAAGGATGTGAAAAAATATGCTTCTTCCTGATTAACATGTGCATGGAACAAGACACCACGATCTTCTTCTCTAGGACTTCTTCAACCTCTTCCAGCTCCATCTAGGCCTTGGGGCTCATTATCAATGGATTTTATCGTGGACCTTCCTCCCTCAAAAGAAATTACTGTAATCCTTGCTGTGCTGGATCGGCTCACAAAGATGTCCCATTTTATTCCAACTAAAGGAATTCCTACTGCTGAACAGACAACAGAATTAGTGGTCAAATAGGTATTCAGACTGCATAGAATTCCTGACAATGTCGTTTCTGATAGAGGTGTTCAGTTTACATCAAGATTTTGGAAAACCTTCTATACAGCGTTAGGAATTACTGTAAATTTGTCTACTGCCTTCCACGCACAATCCAATTGACAGACTGAAAGAACTAACCAAACCAATGAACAATACCTGCACTGCTTTATTTCTTACCTACATGATGACTGGGTGGATTATAATTTGCATATAATAACTCCAAACACAGTTCTACATCCCAAAGCCCATTTGTTGCTAACTATGGCTTGTGGTAGGGGTCGAGTTCCCGCCTCTGCCCAGGGAGAATCTCGAACCATCTCCGCTGGGGTCTCCCATTCTTCTCCACAACCACAGTGGAGTCTGCTCAGTGGAGACATCGGTCTCAGTGTCTGGCTCAGCCTGATACGGTGCGGATGGTTACTGCTGCCTTTCCTGGCTCAGCCATTGTAGCCAGTACTGGTCAGCAGCGAGCAGACATCTCTGGGAGTAAGTCCTGCTTTTCCCCTTCTGAGCATGCCCAGGGTAAGACCTCTCATTGGAGGTCGGGGGTCACATGTCCAGGTACTACAGCAGCTCCCATTGGTCCTCTAGGAAGGTCCTGAAGTTGCTCAGGTACTGTATAAGCTCCCATTGGTCCTCTAGGAAGGTCCTGAAGTTGCTGCAGCTTTCAAAGTTTCGCATGGCCGCACGGCCATGCGCTAGTATCAACTAAGTTATGTGTTCAGCGCCAGTGTGGTTATATGTATGTGGTTTCAGGGTTTGGCTGAAATAAGCCCCTAGAATACCGACACCTCCAGTGAGGAGTTTTGTGTGAGTGGATTCAGGGCTCGGGTTAAATAAACCCCTAGAATACCGGCACCTCCGGTGAGGAGTTTTGCGTGTGCTATTCTGACTGCATGACCACTGTTTGCTCTATTTGGTAGCTGTGTTCCTCTGTGAGGTTGACAGGGCACAGTGTTCTCTTGTCTTAAGTGACTCAGTGAAGTAGTAGAGTTCACTTATACCACCATATATTCCTGTTAGTTACTAGCAGCGGGTTTTACTCCTGCATGGTGGACCCCGGGTTGCGAACGCAGCTATTACTCTATAAATATATATTTGGTGTGTTCCGCCAAACCCTAACAGCTTGCATCTGGTATTTATTCCTAATCTTCCATTCAATACCTCAGTTCATGCTGTTACAAATAGACTTACAGAGCTGCAGAAAGCTAAAAAAGACCTAACTGAGATGTTACAAAAGGCCCAAGAAAATTATAAAGAAACAACTGATAAACTCCACAAAGCCCCTCCTACCTTTCAGGTTGGTGACAAGGTTTGGCTTTCTACCAAAAATCTGAAGACAAACGTACCATCTTCTAAATTAGGTAAAAAATTCATATGATCTTCTCAAATTTCTGCACAAACTAACCCAGTTTAAAACTTGCTAGCAGCCTGAAAATTTACCATGTGTTCCTTGTGTCCTTGCTCAAGATATTCAATGAGAACCCTTTTTTGCAGGAAGAACTCAGCCACCTCCTCCAACAGAAAAAGTCCATGGTGAAGAAGAGTACATTGTGGATAAAATTCTGGACTCTAGAAAATTTAGAGGGATCAAACAACTCACTGAAATAATCAGCATGACCAAAGCTTTAGAATAAAACCTTAATTCAAAATGAAAATAATAATGATAGTAATCTGCTGAATAGCAATGGACGTGTTGACATGGACTGGTCGCTAAACATACATAAACTAAAAGGGGCCAAAGTAGCCAGAAAAAGACGACCAAGATAGTCCATAAATATTGTAATATGAAACATTACATTATTTCAGAATTTTATCCAGCTGGTAACGGTGCAATTTACACTTACAGTGGGAACTCTTCACTCTGAGTCCATCTCCTGCTATGTGTTGGAAAAATTACCTGCTGGATTGGTGTTAAGATTTCTATGACTGCTTATCCATAATCCTGTTATTAATTGGGGTCAGAAGGATATTGTTACATGGAAAATTGCAAAATGATCTGAATAAGAAGACAGAATGGGCAAACACTTGGAAAATGAGATTTAATGTAGATAAATGTAAAGTAATGCACCTAGGAAGGATTAATCCTATTGCTGCATACAGTATACATTAAATGGAAGTATACTCAGGACTACACAACAGGAGAAGTACTGTACTTGGGTATTCTGGTTACAAGTAAGCTGAGCAGCAGTACTCAATGTCAAGCAGCAACTGCAAAAGCAAACAAGATTTTCGTATGTATAAAAACAGAGATAAAATCCAGCAATCCCAACATATTATTATCCCTTTGTAAATCACTGGTGAGGCCACATCTAGAATATGGGATTAAGTCTTGGGCTCCACATTTTAAAAAGGATATTCAGAAGATAGAATCAGTTCAAAAACTGGCTACTAGATTATTACAAGGGATGAAAGGCCTCTCATGAGAAGAGATTGAAAAATTTGGGCTTGCTTAGCTTTAAAAAAAGGCACCTCATAGTAAATCTCATTTACATGTATAAATAAGTGTGGCAAGTACAAAACACTAGCATATCACTTATTCCATCCAAATACTGTACTGAGGACTAATGGGCAGTCATTACTGATTGAAGAAAGTCGATTCCGGCAGGTAAACAGGAAAGTGTTCTTTACAGTTAGAGTGGTCAGACTGTGGAATGCCCTACCACAAGAGGTAGAAGTGCCAGATACTATAACTGCTTTTAAAAAAGGGCTGGACAATTTCCTAGATACACATAACATTGCGTTTTATTATTAAATTAGTGGCAAAATGTACATTTGGTGGAGAAAGGTTAAAATTGATGGACCTATATCTTTTTTTTCAACCTACATAACTATGTAACTATTAGTCCCCACTGTCCTAAGAAATGTGTTCATTCTGTACAAATTTCCTATGCTAGTCTGTAGTGTCTGCCTACGTACCTAAAAAAACTTTGTACAGACTTTGGAGATGTATTCTCGGAAAAAGAGGCAGTGATGCTACCTCCTAATTGTCCTTATGATTGTGCTATCAAGTTTTTTTTCTAATTATAAATTGCCCAAAGTTCACCTATATAATTTGTCTGGACCTGAATGGACCGCTATGAAAGAATATGAAAGTTTACAGAAGGGTCATATCCGCACTTGCTGCCTGTAGCTGCTGGGTTCTTTTTTGTGAAAAAGAAAGATGGGGATGTACGCCCTTGCCTCGATTTTTGTGAACTAAAAAAATTATAGTTAAGAATACTTACGTTCTTCCACTCATCCTTGACCTATGATGACATGATTTTTCGAACAGTGCCAATACTTTTGTCCACCCCCTTTTTTATGTTTGGTGTGGAATTATATCCAATTAGGCTTTAGGACAATTCTCTTCGTGTTTTTTCATTTAAGGCTGGTTTCACATTTGCGTTTTAATCTGCAGCGTTTTAAATGCATCTGCAAGTGGTGGAAAAAACGCATGTAAACGCGTACAAACGCAGAGTTTTTTAACGCATACGGCTTAAAAAATGCTACGTTTGTATGCATTTACATGCGTTTTTCCTGCGTTTGCGTTTTTGGTGTGCATGATGAGAAATTTCACAAGAGAAAAATCAAGATAACCAGACACCACCAATGGGACTAGAGAGGGTGTATATGATGGGATCTCTATATATAGACCCTAGGGCTACTGAAATTTTAACAGTTTGCTACTGTATCCTGTGTCATGATGGATGTTCGCATGGAGAGCTTTTATTTCAACCTGGATTTCAGCTTCAAGCTGTTTCTTGCCTGTGCTTTTGCTTGGGAGCAAGACAGAAATTGTGAAAGATGGAGAAGGAGACAACGTAGGCGTTTTTGGAGGCACCCCATTATTGAAGTACGTGAGAGCCGTGGAGCCTATCACACGCTCTATGCCGAGCTTAATGCAAACCCGGAGAAATTCCATGAGTACACGCGAATGTCGCAAGAATCGTTCCGGGATTTGCTTTCTCGTGTCCAAGGAGCCATACGGCGACAGGACACCCAGCTCCGTAGAGTGATTCCACCCGAGGAACGTCTGCTGGTGACATTAAAATCTAAACCAATGACAGTCCAAATTTAGGTTTTTCTGACATGTATTTTTTGTGTATTTTCCTTTTTTTTGTGTAACCACACCATAAAAAGAATAGATTGTAATTTTTTTTTTGTTTGTGTTTTTCTTCCAGATTTCTGGCCACAGGAGAGAGTTTATCATCCCTCCACTTCCAATACCGGCTTGGAATATCCACCCTGTCCGGAATAGTTGTAGACACCTGTCGGGCATTGTGGAATGTACTCCGGGATGAGTTTATACCCCTACCCACCGCGGACATGTGGCGTGAAATTGCAGAAAAATTCTGGAATGTGTGTGATTTCCCCAACTGTTTAGGATCGGTGGATGGAAAGCACATCCACATTATCAAACCTGACAGAACAGGATCGGAGTTTTTTAACTATAAGAAATATTTTTGTGTAGTGCTCATGGCAATCGCTGATGTGCACTGTCGCTTCATCGCCATGGACATTGGAGCTTTTGGCAACGATTCCCAGACTTTCAAAAACTCGGATATGGGCCGGCGTGTGTATGGCAACAATTTCAATTTTCCCCCGCCACAGCCTCTCCCCAACACTCAAGGTCCACCGATGCCATTTGTTATGGTTGGGGATGAGGCCTTCCAGATGTGTGAGAATCTATTGAAGCCCTATTCCAGTCGGGACTTGAACCACACTAGAAGGATCTTTAACTACAGACTGACCAGGACCCGAAGAAGAGTAGAGTGTACCTTTGGCATTCTGGTCGCTAAATGGCGCATTCTTGCATTAGCCATAAATCTAAAAGTGGAAACAGTCGACAAGGTGGTCAAAGCCTGTGTGGTTCTCCACAATTACATAATGACTAAGGAGCGACCCAACATTGAACTGGATGAACCAGTTGCACACCCACTGCCTGATTTCCAGCATCACCCGCTGCGGTCAACTGCAGCCGTTAGTCTCATGCGGGACCAATTTGCTTCCTCTTTTTATTCAGATATTGGCCGGGTGTCATGGCAGGACAATGTAGTGTAAATGTCCTGTTGTAACTTTATCTTTTCCCGTAACTTACTAGAATGAAAATAATATTTCACATTAATAAACTTTAGTGTTGGTTGTTTTGACCATGTCTCCTATCTTTTTCCTCTCCAAACCAAGGTTGCCCAAAAACGGGGAGTATTTTATCTGTATTTAATATCATTTTTTGTAATCCAAAACCAGGAGTGGGTGATACAGGCAGAGGTGCTAGTTATTATGTTAATATCATAATTGACCTCAAATTGTTACACTCCTTGTTTTGGTTTACAAATACTGATATAAAACTCTGGCCACATACTGCTAGTAATGGCAGCCATGTTGCTTTATTGGTAAGCTTGTTGACGCCATTGCGTCATGATTCTCTTCTCATATATCCATTGGACACAAAATGTACAGACAATCACTGTCACGCTATCTATACTCATCAAGCCAGGTGTCAGAAATAATGAATTCATGATAAACATATACAGGCTCATGAATTCACTATTTCTGACACCTGGGCAGGTGAGCATAGATATGTAGCGTGTGACAACCATTGTCCCCTCAATTTGTGTGTAATCGATTATGTATAAAGAAGAGAAAATGGTGGTTATACAAGGCAGTTATCTACTCAACAGGTCAGGTGTCATAACTAATGAGTTTTTGGACACCTAACCTGTTCAGTAGAGGACTGCACTGTATTTCCACCATTTTCTCTTCATATTGCCACACTAGGCATAGACAAAAAGAGATCGTGGTGGGGGCGGTCCTGAAAGCCATGCCAGGGTCCTGCTGCATCGTGGTGGGGGCGGTCCTGAAAGCCATGCCAGGGTCCTGCTGCATCGTGGTGGGGCCGGTCCGAAAAGCCACGCCAGGGTCCTGCTGCATCGTGGTGGGGGCGGTCCTAAAAGCCACACCAGGGCCCTGCTGCATTGTGGTGTCAGTGGAGGAGGTCCAAGCCGAAGCAGCGTTTGTCACGGTGGTGGCGGTGGGATGTCCAACTGCACTCGTCATGGTGTTGGCACTGTAGTGGAGTCCGCCTGTGGAAGCAATTGAGGTGCCCATGCAGTGGTATGCAGCAGAGGTCGGCATTGAGGTTAATCGCGACAGTGACGGCACAGTTGGATATGCCACCACAGTCTGCTGGAAATACCGACTCTGCTGCATAGCCTGCACGTAAGCAGCATTGCAGGCCTGCATCACACTGAGCTGGAGATCAAGGGTAAGGTGTTCCGACATGCCCTGCTCAATTTGGTTAAAAAAATGATGAGCTGGCCTCTGGAGGTCGGCTTTCACTTGATCAAGGCTTTTGGTGACCTCCTGGATACGGGCATTCAAGAGGCTATGAGAAACATCCATTCGGTCACCTAAAGCCTTGATTGTTTAGTGCAAAACGGAGCTCAAGTGCAAAAACTCGGGCATGAGTGTCCTGTCCGAAGCCCTCTGTCGCTGCCGGGATGAGCCCCCAAAAAATTGGGCAGCTCCCTGGTCTCCAGTTAGTGTGGAAGGCCCACCTGCTGCTGCACTGCTGGATGGCTGGGACGGGTCCATGGCTGCCAGATGAAGGACCGCTCCAGAACCTGGGCCGACAGTCGTGCTGTGTGTGCTGTGAAAAAAAGGAAACAGAAAATTAATACCAAAAAATAACCAGACGCTAAATCCTGTGGAATTTTAAAATACAGATTATGTCAATACAGTACAACCGAAAGCATGTGACAAAAACTTACGTTCTTTGGACAAGGACCGGTCTTAAAAATGACAGAACCCGATGATACTTGTAGGTTCGGATCCTTGCTCCTGAACCACTGGCAGCACGACTCTCTTGGCGCATGTCCTTGTTGAAGCGGTCATTCATCGAACATCAACTTGTTTTTACTTTGTTCACTGTTAAAATAAAACACATTATGGTCAGGAAATTGACTTTTTGCCGTGCACAGACAACTATGTGTGATGAGAGAAACTCCAGAGAGTTTCTTTCATCACACACAGTCAAGAGAGCACGGCCAAGGTCTCTGCTACTTCACACTGCAGTGCAATACTTACCAAATGCACTACGGACCCGTGGCGGGGCATTGTCCCAGCCATCCCACATCGCTTGGGCCACCTCATTCCATAAACGGCGGAGCGTGGTGTTCATCGAATGCAGTGGATCCCGGCTGTCCCACAACAGAACTTGCTCCTGGACCAGTGTGATTAGGAGGTCATTGTCGATCAGGTCATCGTTCCGTTGTGAAATTAAAGAAAGTCATTAAAGTTTGCTCAATTATTACATAAGGAAAAGAAAGAGAACAGATGATGAGAAATGGCATGAATTCGAAAGTCAACATACAAAAGGATTCCAGAAGAAAAAATTAAAGAAATACGAGTGGTAAAAAAGGAAGATTCAAGAATATTACAATGAGGACAGTCAGCCTTGTATACGTACACGCTGCCGTCTTCCCACCGGAGCTTGACTCCGCTGCTCCTGCCCGGTCTGTGCCTCAGTAGAAGTGCTCTAAAAAAAGGAAAAATCAAATTGTCACATGTGTCGATGTGACAGTGAATACTTACCAAGCTGAAGAGGCAAATACTCACCTCACTGACATGCTCCACTTCCGACTGACGTGGCTCAAACTCCTCACCAGATGAAGACTCCGAAGAAGACATTCTGGTGCATGTAGCAAGAAATAAATGGAAGAAATTAGGACATGTAGAGCCAAAAAATAGAAAATAAAGGCATTGGCTATGATATACTCACATTGATCAGCGTCTTGTCCTCCAAACTACGGCCTGTCAGTGTCTTGTCTTCTTGAGAGTCTGGTGAGAAGTGTCCTGAAACTGTCCACAACCTCCCTTTTATCACCTTGATGGTAGGGGGTGGCTTATCAGTGTCTAGACATGGTTATCTCAATTGAAACGCATGTGTTCAAAAACGCAACCAAACGCATGTGAGTAACAACGCATGCGTTTCCATAGACAGCAATGTATTTTTTGGACCAAATCAAACGCAAATGAACACATGCGTTTCAATGCGCCAAATAGACGCCTCTGAAAATTACTACATGTTGCATTTCCGCGGCAGGACGCATGCATCGTTTTTAGTGTTAAACATAGGAAAACATGACGTATGCGTTTATATGCGGTACAAATGCAGCATTCCTAAACGCATGTGTGAAACCAGCCTAAGACAAATTAAATGAAGATAATAATATTAAAGAATTTGTGTTTGCAATCATTTTCAGGAAGAAACTGAGTATTATCTGACAGAATTGCAAGGGCGTCAATACTTTTGGCCATGACTGAGCAAGACTGGACCATTTCTTGAACATTTCTGTATTGCAGTTTACAGTAAATGTATTTTACTTTTTGTCCTCAAATCTTTTGTTTTAATGCCTTTACTGTCAACCATTTTGGAAAAATGTTTGATGAGTGTTGCTAAAAGAAAAAGCACAACAAAGTAACTATATTTTCTATTTATTTCTTATTTTTTACAAGCTACTAAAAGTAGGAGTTTTGAAAGGATATACAATACTTTACTTAGTCATCTGGCTTGTCCTATGTGTAAAATTGTTAGTGTTATCATTTAATAATAAGTGTAAAAATATAAAGAAGTGTCTTTGATGCACAGTGTATCTGCTGAGACAGTTGAGCAAGGTCTGTTACCTCAATTATAGATAGTGAAACAGGCATTAATGGTAAAAAGACTGTTCATTAAATTTCATGCTCAAATTCTGATTTGCAGCATCTAATAGGTGAAGTTGCAAGGTGTAAAAGATCATCTTATTCTTTCTGAAAAAGAATTGTGCTTGAGAAGAAATAAAAGTGAATGCATTTTATACAGACATATATATATATAGTTGTGGCCAAACGTTTTGAAATGACACAAAGTATAGTCTTTACCGCATTTGCTATTTTAGTGTTTTTAGATCTTTTAGTCAGATGTCTCTAAGGCAGGGGCTGGCTGACACTTTTCAGCCTGGGGGGAAATCACAAAGCAGTGGCCCTCAAGTTGCGGTGGACCTACTTTTCCCTGCTTATCTCTGGCCATTGCATTAAAGCAGCAGAGATAACAGGCTTTAACCCCTTTCTGACCTCGGACGGGATAGTACATCCGAGGTCAGATACCTCGCTTCAATGCAGGGCTTCGGCGGTGAGCCCGTATCAAAGCCGGGACATGTCAGCTATTTTGAACAGCTGACATGTGCCCGCAATAGCAGCGGGTGAAATAGTGATTCACCCGCCGCCATTAACTAGTTAAATGCCGCTGTCAAACGCTGACAGGGGCATTTAACCGGCGCTTCCGGCCATCCGGCCGGAAATGAGCGCATCGCCGACCCCGTCACATGATCGGGGGTCAGCGATGCTTCTGCATGGTAACCATAGAGGTCCTTGAGACCTTACTGATCCCGGCTAGCTGTGAGTGCTACCCTGTGGACGACGCTCATAGCACACCTGCAATTCTGCTACATAGCAGCGATCTGATGATCGCTGCTATGTAGCAGAGGCGATTAAGTTGTGCCAGCTTCTAGCCTCCTATGGAGGCTATTGAAGCATGGCAAAAGTAAAAAAAAAAGTAAAAAAAAAAATGTGAAAAAAATTAAAAAATTATAAAAGTTTAAATCACCTCCCTTTCGCCCCATTCAAAATAAATCAATCAAAAGAAAAATCAAACCTACCCATATTTGGTATCGCCATGTTCAGAATCACCCAATCTATCAATAAAAAAGGGTTAACCTGATCGCTAAATGGCGTAGAGAGGAAAAAATTTGAAACATCAAAATTACGTTTTTTTGGTCACCATGACATTGTATAAAAATGCAATAACGGGCGACCAAAAGAACGTATCTGCACCAAAATGGTGACATTAAAAACACCAGCTCGGCACGCAAAAAATAAGCCCTCACCCGACCCCAGATCATAAAAAATAGAGACTCTACGGGTATCGGAAAATTGCACATTTTTTCTTTTAGCAAAGTTTGGAATTTTTTTCACCACTTAGATAAAAAAACCTAGACATATTTGATGTCTTTGAACTCGTAATGACCTGGAGAATCATAATGGCAGGACAGTTTTAGCATTTAGTGAACCTAGCAAAAAAGCCAAACAAAAAACCAGTGTGGGATTGCCCTTTTTTTTGCAATTTCACGCACCTGGAATATTTTTCTCATTTTCTAGTACATGACATGCTAAAACCAATGATGTCGTTCAAAAGTACAACTTGTTTTGCAAAAAATAAGCCTTTACATGACCATATTGACGGAAAAATAAAAAAGTTATGGCTCTGGGAAGGAGGGTAGCGAAAAATGAACACGGAAAAACGAAAAATGAAGGAGTTAAAAACAGGCTGGTGCATAGATATGGGATATACACTATGATGTCCACACTGAATCCTATATATAAGATGAGGCTTTACAGTTTTCTATATACCATATACTATAGTTCTCCACAAATAGTATGTCTCCAAAACCCCCTATACATATCACTCTCTAATTGCGATATTATGTACCTCGCAGCTTTCTATATATAGTACTAGATGGTGGCCCGATTCTAACGTATCGGGTATTCTAGAATATGTAGGTAGTATACAGCACAGGCTACATACTATATTGCACAGTGACATAGTATATAACACAACCGACGTAGTATCTAACATAGCTACGCAGTATATAACAGAGCTACATAGTATGCAACACATTGTATGTAGTATATAGCAGAGCTACGTAGTATATAACACAGCCACGTAGTATATAACACAGCCACGTAGTGTATTGCACAGGTATGTAGTATATTGGTCAGCCAAGTAGTATATAGCAGAGCCACATACTATATAACATAGCCACGTAGTATATTGTAGAGCCACGTAGTATATTGTAGAGCCACATAGTATATTGCACAGGCACGCAGTATATTGCACAGCCACGTAGTATATAACACAGTCACGTAGTGTATTGCACAGCTACGTAGTGTATTGCACAGCCACATAGTATATTGGTCAGCAACGTAGTATATAGCAGAGCCACGTAGTATACTGTAGAGGCACGTAGTATATTGCATAGCTATGTAGTATATTACACAGCCATGTAGTATATAACAGAACCATGTAGTATATTGCTCAGTCGACGTAGTATATAACAAAGAGCACGTAGTATATTGCAAAGCCACTTTGCATATTGCACAGTCACGTTGTATATTGCCCAGCTACAAAGTATATAGCAGAGATGTAGTATATAACAGAGCCCACGCAGTATGTAACACAGCCCACATAGCATATAGCAAAGTGGGCACTATATGCGTGGTTAAAAAAGACTTAAAATAAAAATAAACTTATTCTTAGCATCTTCCGAAGGCCCCTAGAAGTCGACTCCTGACGCCTGTGTGCGGTGCACGCAGCAGCTTCCGATCCCAGGGTTGGTATGAGCGCAGGACCTGTGATGATGTAGCGGTCACATGACCGTGACATCATGGCAGGTCCTTCTTGCACAGCATTCTTGGCACCGGAACCTACCACTTGCACTGCCGAGTACAGCGCGCGACGTCGGAGGGTGAGAATAACCTTTTTTTATTATTATTATTTGTAACATTAGATCTTTTTACTATTGATGCTGCATACGCAGCATCTATAGTAAAAAGTTGGTCACACAGGGTTAATAGCTGCGTTAATAGAGTGCGTTACAACGTGGTCTGTTAGCACTGGCATTAACCCTGTGTGAGCACTCAGCACTGACTGCAGGGCAGTAAAGCAGCGGCCATTTCGCTGCCAGACTATGGCCGTTGCTGATTGGTCGTGGCAATGGTCGTGGGCGTTTTGCCACGACCAATCAGCAACTTGGATTTCCATGACAGACAGAGGCCACGACCAATGAATATCCGTGACAGACAGACAGACAGAAGTTACCCTTAGACATTTATATAGTAGATAATGATCCCACATCCCCTCTATATACAGAATCATGTCCCTACAACCCCCTATATGGAATATGGTGGCCCCACAGCCCCTATATGATGGTCCCCACAGTTTATTTTATTTATATATTATATATAGTATGAAGGCATCCCACTGCTCCATATATATAGTATGATGGTCCCCACAGCCCCACATATATAGTATATATAGTGCGATGGCCTCAGTTCCCACTATAAATATAATGCGATGGCACCAGTTGCCTGTATATATAGTATGATGGCCCCAGTTATCCCCACATATATAGTATAACTAGCTGAAGAGCCCGGTGTTGCCTGGGCATAGTGAATATCTGTGGTTAGTTATGGCACTTCACTTCTCTTATTTTCCCATCTTTTTATTTTCCCATCATGCCTCTCATTTTCCCCCTCACATCTCTCATTTTCTCCCTTACACCTCTCATTTTCCCCCTCACTCCTCTTATTTTCCTCCTCACTCCTCTCATTCCCCCCTAACACTTGTCATTTCGACTTCACATCTGTCATTTTCCAATCACTCCACTATTTTCCCTCATTCCTCTCATTTTGCACTCACACCTTTTCATTTTCACCTCACACCCCTCATTTTCACTTCACACCTCTCATTTTCCCCTCAGTATATACATGTTTGTCATCTCCCTTATATATAGTATACACCTGTATGTCATCATCTGTATATAGTATATACCTGTATGTCATCTCCCCTGTAAATAGTATATACCTGCTGTATGTCATCTCCTCCTGTATATTGTATATAACTTTGTGTCATCTCCTCTTTTATATAGTATATACCTGTATGTCATCTCCTCCTGTATATAGTATATACGTGTGTCATCTCCTCCTGTGTATATAGTATATACCTGTAAGTCATCTCCAACTGTATATAGTATATACCTGTGTGTCATCTGCTCCTGTATTTAGTATATACCTGTATGTCATCTCCTCCTGTATATAGTATGTACCTGTTTGTCATCTCCTTCTGTATATCAAAAATAGGAGAAATACCTGCCTAGTTACATGGCAATGCTCCAAATTGAAATAAACATCAAAAAAGGCAGCATGGAAGCAATATAGCCATAAGATAGTCAAATTTTATTAGAACACATATATACACAAGATATTTAAACGAATAAAAAGTGGGGCAGAAGAATATGCAAATGGAATAACCACCGTCAGGCAAAACATAATGTAAAATGCCAATTATGCCATATAGAAAAAATAAATAGGTTAAGTACCTTCAATTGAATATAATAATTCATGCGCAATATAGAGAAAAAATGGTAAAAAGAGTCACAAAAGGACTTCTACAAATAGCATATGGGTGTAATATATATTGCGCATAAATTAGAACAATAGACAGGCATATCAGATAGCTCTACCGAACAGTATCCTCATAGAACATATAGAGTATAGTCAAAAAGGTGAAGATCCTCCAAAATAAACCATAATAAGATAAGTAAAATGCTGCAAGGAAAATTATATACTAGGACAAAAATCCTTAGCCAAAAACCAGCCTCATTATAAATAGCTATATGGTCCAAAAATTTGTTTTGCAACAAAAACCATGTGTGCAATATAATCCATATGGTACTAACACCGTGTCTAAAAATGACTAGAAGGTGTATATAGCTAAGCGGTAACAAAAATGAATAGGAAACCTATCTCAATGTGAACTCCTATATGTACAAGCTTATAGTATAGCAAGTGCGAGGATATCAGTCAAGGGAATTACCTGGCGGTGGTAGCAGCAACCCGACGCGCGTTTCGCGTGTAGCTTCGTCCGGGGATGAATGCATATTGAGTGTGTGTTGCCAGATGCTTAAGTAGTAGAGGTTAAAGCAAGATTGGACTCAATATGCATTCATCCCCGGACGAAGCTACACGCGAAACGCGCGTCGGGTTGCTGCTACCACCGCCAGGTAATTCCCTTGACTGATATCCTCGCACTTGCTATACTATAAGCTTGTACATATATGAGTTCACATTGAGATAGGTTTTCTATTCATTTTTGTTACCGCTTAGCTATATACACCTTCTAGTCATTTTTAGACACGGTGTTAGTACCATATGGATTATATTGCACACATGGTTTTTGTTGCAAAACAAATTTTTGGACCATATAGCTATTTATAATGAGGCTGTTTTTGGCTAAGGATTTTTGTCCTAGTATATAATTTTCCTTGCAGCATTTTACTTATCTTATTATGGTTTATTTTGGAGGATCTTCACCTTTTTGACTATACTCTATATGTTCTATGAGGATACTGTTCGGTAGAGCTATCTGATATGCCTGTCTATTGTTCTAATTTATGCGCAATATATATTACACCCATATGCTATTTGTAGAAGTCCTTTTGTGACTCTTTTTACCATTTTTTCTCTATATTGCGCATGAATTATTATATTCAATTGAAGGTACTTAACCTATTTATTTTTTCTATATGGCATAATTGGCATTTTACATTATGTTTTGCCTGATGGTGGTTATTCCATTTGCATATTCTTCTGCCCACTTTTTATTCGTTTAAATATCTTGTGTATATATGTGTTCTAATAAAATTTGACTATTTTATGGCTATATTGCTTCCATGCTGCCTTTTTTGATGTTTTTTTCCTTCTGTATATAGTATATACAGTGGGGCAAAAAAGTATTTAGTCAGTCAGCAATAGTGCAAGTTCCACCACTTAAAAAGATGAGAGGCGTCTGTAATTTACATCATAGGTAGACCTCAACTATGGGAGACAAACTAAGAAAAAAAAATCCAGAAAATCACATTGTCTGTTTTTTTTTAACATTTTATTTGCATATTATGGTGGAAAATAAGTAGTTGGTCAGAAACAAAATTTCATCTCAATACTTTGTAATATATCCTTTGTTGGCAATGACAGAGGTCAAACGTTTTCTGTAAGTCTTCACAAGGTTGCTACAAACTGTTGTTGGTATGTTGGCCCATTCCTCCATGCAGATCTCCTCTAGAGCAGTGATGTTTTTGGCTTTTCGCTTGGCAACACGGACTTTCAACTCCCTCCAAAGGTTTTCTATAGGGTTGAGATCTGGAGACTGGCTAGGCCACTCCAGGACCTTGAAATGCTTCTTACGAAGCCACTCCTTCGTTGCCCTGGCGGTGTGCTTTGGATCATTGTTATGTTGAAAGACCCAGCCACGTTTCATCTTCAATGCCCTTGCTGATGGAAGGAGGTTTGCACTCAAAATCTCACGATACATGGCCCCATTCATTCTTTCATGTACCCGGATCAGTCGTCCTGACCCCTTTTCAGAGAAACAGCCCCAAAGCATGATGTTTCCACCACCATGCTTTACAGTAGGTATGGTGTTTGATGGATGCAACTCAGTATTCTTTTTCCTCCAAACACGACAAGTTGTGTTTCTACCAAACAGTTCCAGTTTGGTTTCATCAGACCATAGGACATTCTCCCAAAACTCCTCTGGATCATCCAAATGCTCACTAGCAAACTTCAGACGGGCCCGGACATGTACTGGCTTAAGCAGTGGGACACGTCTGGCACTGCAGGATCTGAGTCCATTGTGGCGTAGTGTGTTACTTATGGTAGGCCTTGTTACATTGATCCCAGCTCTCTGCAGTTCATTCACTAGGTCCCCCCGCGTGGTTCTGGGATTTTTGCTCACCGTTCTTGTGATCATTCTGACCCCACGGGGTGGGATTTTGCGTGGAGCTCGAGGGAGATTATCAGTGATCTTGTATGTCTTCCATTTTCTAATTATTGCTCCCACTGTTGATTTCTTCACTCCAAGCTGGTTGGCTATTGCAGATTCAGTCTTCCCAGCCTGGTGCAGGGCTACAATTTTGTTTCTGGTGTCCTTTGACAGCTCTTTGGTCTTCACCATAGTGGAGTTTGGAGTCAGACTGTTTGAGGGTGTGCACAGGTGTCTTTTTATACTGATAACAAGTTTAAACATGTGCCATTACTACAGGTAATGAGTGGAGGAAAGAGGAGACTCTTAATGAAGAAGTTACAGGTCTGTGAGAGCCAGAAATCTTGATTGTTTGTTTCTGACCAAATACTTATTTTCCACCATAATATGCAAATAAAATGTTAAAAAAACAGACAATGTGATTTTCTGGATATTTTTTTCTCAGTTTGTCTCCCATAGTTGAGGTCTACCTATGATGTAAATTACAGACGCCTCTCATCTTTTTAAGTGGTGGAACTTGCACTATTGCTGACTGACTAAATACTTTTTTGCCCCACTGTAACTGTGTGTCATCTGCTCCTGTATATAGTATATATCTGTGTGTCATCTCCTCCTGATATAGTATATACCTGTGTGTCATCTCCCCTGTATATAGTATATACCTGTGCGTCATATCCTCCTGTAAATAGTATATACCTGTGTGTCATCTCCTCCTGTATATAGTATGTATCTGTGTGTCATCTTCTCCTGCATATAGTATGTACCAGTATGTCATCTCCTCCTGTATATAGTATATACCTGTGTGTCATCTCCTCCTGTATATAGCATATACCTGTGTGTCATCTCCCCTGTATATAGTATATACCTGTGTGTCATCTCCCCATATATATTATATACCTGTGTGTCATCTCCCCTGAATATAGTATGTACCTGTATGACATCTCCCCTGTATATAGTATATACCAGTGTGTCATCTCCTCCTGTATATAGTATATACCTGTGTGTCATCTCCCCTGTATACAGTATATATGTGTGTGTCATATCGTCCTGTATATAGTATACTAGCTATTGAACCCGTTCTACGCCCGGGTGGCGAGCATTTATATTGGTATATGGTCTCCATCCTGTCATGTGCTGCTCCATCCTGCGTCCCCATCCTGTCATGTGCTGCACCCATCCTGCATCCCCATCCTGTCATGTGCTGCACCCGTCCTGCGTCCCCATCCTGTCATGTGCTGCACCCATCCTGCGTCCCCATCATGTCATGTGCTGGACCCATCCTGCGCCCCTATCCTGTCATGTGCTGCACCCATCCTGCGTCCCCATCCTGGTATGTGCTGCATCCATCCTGCGTCCCCATCCTGCATCCCATCCTGTCATGTGCTGCACCCATCCTGCGTCCCCATCCTGGTATGTGCTGCACCCATCCTGCATCCCCATCCTGTCATTTGCTGCACCCATCCTGCGTCCCCATCCTGTCATGTGCTGCACCCATCCTGCGTCCCCATCCTGTCATGTGCTGCACCCATCCTGCGCCCCCATCCTGTCATGTGCTGCACCCATAATGCATCCCCATCCTGGTATGTGCTGCACCCATCCTGCGTCCCCATCCTGCGTCCCCATAATGTCATGTGCTGCACCCATCCTGCGTCCCCATCCTGTCATGTGCTGCACCCATCCTGCGTCCCCATCCTGTCATGTGCTGCACCCATCCTGCGTCCCCATCCTGTCATGTGCTGCACCCATCCTGCGTCCCCATCCTGTCATGTGCTGCACCCATTCTGTGTCCCCATCCTGTCATGTGCTGCACCCATCCTGCGTCCCCATCCTGTCATGTGCTGCACCCATCCTGCATCCCCATCCTGTCATGTGCTGCACCCATCCTGCGTCCCCATCCTGTCATGTGCTACACCCATCCTGCGTCCCCATCGTGGTATGTGCTGCACCCATCCTGCGTCCCCATCCTGCGTCCCCATCCTGTCATGTGCTGCACCCATCCTGCATCCCCATCCTGGTATGTGCTGCACCCATCCTGTGTCCCCATCCTGTCATGTGCTGCACCCATCCTGCGACCCCATCCTGTCATGTGCTGCACCCATCCTGCGTCCCCATCCTGGTATGTGCTGCACCCATCCTGCGTACCCATCCTGCGTCCCCATCCTGTCATGTGCTGCACCCATCCTGCGTCCCCATCCTGTCATGTGGTGCACCCATCCTGCGTCCCCATCCTGTCATGTGCTGCACCCATCCTGCGTCCCCATCCTGTCATGTGCTGCACCCATCCTGCGCCCCCATCCTGTCATGTGCTGCACCCATCCTGCGTCCCCATCCTGTCATGTGCTGCACCCATCCTGCGTCCCCATCCTGTCATGTGCTGCACCCATCCTGCGTCCCCATCCTGTCATGTGCTGCACCCATCCTGCGTCCCCATCCTGTCATGTGCTGCACCCATCCTGCGTCCCCATCCTGTTATGTGCTGCACCCATCCTGCGTCCCCATCCTGTCATGTGCTGCACCCATCCGGGGACCTGAGCAGGCGGGGACACCGGCGCGCTGTGGGGGTCAGGTGCCGGTATCGCTGCCAGCTCAGGCCCCCCAGCACTTACTATATTCACCTGTCCTGCGTTCCACCGCTGGGCGCCGCCATCTTCCTGGTCTCCTGGCTGTGACTGGCGTCATCGCGCCCTCTGAACTGAAGGTCACAGCCCGAAGACCGGGAAGATGGCGGCGCTCAGCGGTGGAACGTAGGACAGGTGAATATGGCCGATACTCACACTCCTGGCGGTCCCTGCTTCTCTGTTGGAGATCGCGGTGTGCGTTCAGTGTGAACGCATACCGCGATCTCCCGGGAGCGTCACTCTGTGAGGCCCAGACTGCGCCGACGCTTGCGCCTGCGCAGTCTATAAAGGCTTCCGACAGAGTGACGCTCCCAGCGTTATATTATAGATACCTGTATGTCATCTCCTCCTGTATATAGTATACACCTGTGTATCATCTCCCCTGTATATTGTATATATGTGTGTGTCATCTCCTCTGTATATAGTATATACCTGTGTGTCAACTCCTCCTGTATATAGTATATACCTGTGTTTCATCTCCTCCTGTATATAGTATATACCTGTGTGTCATCTCCCCTGTATATAGTATATACGTGTGTGTCATCTCCCCTGTATATAGTATACTAGCTATTGAACCCGTTCTACGCCCGGGTGGCAAGCATTTATATTGGTATTGGTATATGGTCTCCATCCTGGTATGTGCTGCTCCATCCTGCGTCCCCATCCTGTCATGGGCTACTCCATCCTGCGTCCCCATCCTGTCATGCGCTGCTCCATCCTGCGTCCCCATCCTGTCATGTGCTGCACCCATCCTGCGTCCCCATCCTGTCATGCGCTGCTCCATCCTGCGTCCCCATCCTGTCATGTGCTACTCCATCCTGCGTCCCCATCCTGTCATGCGCTGCTCCCATCCTGCGTCCCCATCCTGTCATGCGCTGCTCCCATCCTGCGTCCCCATCCTGTGATGCGCTGCTCCCATCCTTTGATGCGCTGCTCTCATCCTGCGTCCCCATCCTGTCATGTGCTGCTCCATCCTGCGTCCCCATCCTGTCATGTGCTGCTCCATCCTGCGTCCCCATCCTGTCATGTGCTGCTCCATCCTGCGTCCCCATCCTGTCATGCGCTGCTCCATCCTGCGCCTCCATTCTGTCATGTGCTGCTCCCATCCTGCGTCCCCATCCTGTCATGCGCTGCTCCATCCTGCGTCCCCATCCTGTCATGCGCTGCTCCCATCCTGCGTCCCCATCCTGTCATGTGCTGCTCCATCCTGCGCCCCCATCCTGTCATGTGCTGCACCCATCCTGCGACCCCATCCTGGTATGTGCTGCACCCATCCTGCGTCCCCATCCTGTCATGTGCTGTACCCATCCTGCGTCCCCATCCTGTCATGTGCTGCACCCATCCTGCGCCCCATCCTGTCATGTGCTGCACCCATTCTGTGTCCCCATCCTGTCATGTGCTGCACCCATCCTGCGTCCCCATCCTGTCATGTGCTGCACCCATCCTGCATCCCCATCCTGTCATGTGCTGCACCCATCCTGCGTCCCCATCCTGTCATGTGCTACACCCATCCTGCGTCCCCATCGTGGTATGTGCTGCACCCATCCTGCGTCCCCATCCTGCGTCCCCATCCTGTCATGTGCTGCACCCATCCTGCGTCCCCATCCTGGTATGTGCTGCACCCATCCTGTGTCCCCATCCTGTCATGTGCTGCACCCATCCTGCGTCCCCATCCTGTCATGTGCTGCACCCATCCTGCGCCCCCATCCTGTCATGTGCTGCACCCATCCTGCATCCCCATCCTGGTATGTGCTGCACCCATCCTGCGTCCCCATCCTGCGTCCCCATCCTGTCATGTGCTGCACCCATCCTGCGTCCCCATCCTGGTATGTGCTGCACCCATCCTGCGTCCCCATCCTGCGTCCCCATAATGTCATGTGCTGCACACTGTTGTGAATTCTGTGGCAGAGCTCCCTCCTGTGGTCACAAGTGGTATTGCAGTCTCTGGGCTTCCTCCCTCAGGTGTTTTGGTGAGCTCGTTGGCTGCCTTGCTATTTAGCTCCACCTGAGTCTGTCTTCCTTGCTCCTTGTCAATGTTCCAGTGTTGGATCTGAGCTACTGCATCTTTCCTTGGGCCTGCTGCTCTGCTAGATAAGTGCTTCTAGTTTGTTTTCTGTTTTTTCTGTCCAGCTTGCTATTATCTTTTGCTGGAAGCTCTGAGAAGCAAAGGGGTGCACCGCCGTGCTGTTAGTTCGGCACGGTGGGTCTTTTTGCCCCTTTGCGTGGTTTTCGTTTTAGGGTTTTTTGTAGACTGCATAGTTCTCTTTGCTATCCTCGCTCTGTCTAGAATATCGGGCCTCACTTTGCTGAATCTATTTCATTCCTACGTTTGTCTTTTCATCTTGCTAACAGTCATTATATGTGGGGGGCTGCCTATTCCTTTGGGGTATTTCTCTGAGGTAAGTCAGGCTTGTATTTCTATCGTCAGGCTAGTCAGCTCCTCAGGCAGTGCCGAGTTGCATAGGTAGTGATAGGCGCAATCCACTGCTGCTTATAGTTGTGTGAGGATAGATCAGGTACTGCAGTCTACAGAGATTCCACGTCTCAGAGCTCGTCCTATTGTTTTTGGTTATTGCCAGATCTCTGTATGTGCGCTGATTACTGCACGCTGTGTTGCCTGATTGCCAGCCATAACATTACAAGGAGCCACACCAATGATTCCCAATAGAGGGAAAAAAGAAATCCTGACAT
Source organism: Ranitomeya imitator (assembly GCF_032444005.1). Classification (NCBI taxonomy): domain Eukaryota; kingdom Metazoa; phylum Chordata; class Amphibia; order Anura; family Dendrobatidae; genus Ranitomeya; species Ranitomeya imitator. The sequence goes on along the minus strand of NC_091285.1, from coordinate 340,774,313 downwards.
CATTTTTTTTTCTTAGCTCTGTCTTCAGTCTTTTTTTTCCCCTAGACATTAGAGTGCTTCAGGACACAGCTGTGGACATGGATATTCAGGCTCTGTGCTCCTCAATGGATAATCTCGTTGTAAATGTACAAAAGATTCAAGATACTATTGATCAGAAATCGATGCTAGAACCAAGAATTCCGATTCCTGATTTGTTTTTTGGTGACAGAACTAAGTTCCTGAGCTTCAGAAATAATTGTAAGCTATTTTTGGCCTTGAAACCTCATTCTTCTGGTAATCCTATTCAACAGGTTTTGATTATTATTTCTTTTTTGCGCGGCGACCCACAGGACTGGGCGTTTTCTCTTGCACCAGGAGATTCTGCATTGAGTAATGTTGATGCATTTTTCCAGGCGCTGGGATTGCTTTACGATGAGCCTAATTCAGTGGATCAGGCTGAGAAAAATCTGCTGGCTTTATGCCAGGGTCAGGATGATGTAGAAGTATATTGTCAGAAATTTAGGAAGTGGTCAGTACTCACTCTGTGGAATGAATCTGCACTAGCGGCTTTGTTCAGAAAGGGTCTCTCTGAAGCTCTTAAGGATGTAATGGTGGGATTTCCTATGCCTGCTGGTTTGAATGAGTCTATGTCCTTGGCCATTCAGATCGGTCGTCGCTTGCGCGAGCGTAAATCTGTGCACCATCTGGCGGTATTGTCTGAGAGTAAACCTGAGCCTATGCAGTGCGACAGGACTATGACTAAAGTAGAACGGCAAGAACACAGACGTCTGAATAGACTGTGTTTCTATTGTGGTGATTCTACTCATGCTATTTCTAATTGTCCTAAACGCACTAGGCGGTTCGATAGCTCTGCCGTTATTGGTACTGTACAGTCCAAATTCCTTTTGTCCATTACCTTAATGTGCTCTTTGTCATCGTATTCTGTCATGGCGTTTGTGGATTCAGGCGCTGCCCTGAATCTGATGGATTTGGATTATGCTAAACGTTGTGGATTTTTCTTGGAGCCTTTGCGGTGTCCTATTCCGTTGAGAGGAATTGATGCTACACCTTTGGCCAAGAATAAGCCTCAGTACTGGGCCCAGCTGACCATGTGCATGGCTCCTGCACATCAGGAAGTTATTCGCTTTCTGGTACTGCATAATTTGCATGATGTGGTCGTGTTGGGGTTGCCATGGCTACAAAGCCATAATCCAGTATTGGATTGGAACTCTATGTCGGTAACCAGCTGGGGTTGTCAGGGAGTACATGGTGATGTTCCATTTTTGTCTATTTCGTCATCCATTCCTTCTGACATCCCAGAGTTCTTGTCGGACTTTCAGGATGTATTTGAAGAGTCCAAGTCTGATGCCCTACCTCCGCATAGGAATTGTGATTGTGCTATCGATTTGATTCCTGGTAGTAAATTCCCTAAGGGTCGTTTATTTAATTTGTCCGTACCTGAACACACCGCTATGCGCAGTTATGTGAAGGAATCCCTGGAGAAGGGACATATTCGCCCATCGTCGTCACCATTGGGAGCAGGGTTCTTTTTTGTAGCCAAGAAGGATGGTTCGCTAAGACCGTGTATTGATTACCGCCTTCTTAATAAGATCACTGTTAAGTTTCAGTATCCCTTGCCATTGATTTCTGACTTGTTTGCTCGGATTAAGGGGGCTAGTTGGTTTACTAAGATTGATCTTCGTGGTGCGTATAATCTGGTGAGAATCAGGCAGGGAGATGAATGGAAAACGGCATTTAATACGCCCGAGGGTCATTTTGAGTATCTGGTGATGCCGTTCGGACTTGCCAATGCTCCATATGTTTTTCAGTCTTTTATGCATGACATTTTCCGTGAGTATCTGGATAAATTCTTGATTGTTTACTTGGATGACATTTTGATCTTCTCAGATGATTGGGAGTCTCATGTGAAGCAAGTCAGAATGGTTTTCCAGGTACTGCGTGCTAATTCCTTGTTCGTGAAGGGATCAAAGTGTCTCTTCGGTGTGCAGAAAGTTTCATTTTTGGGGTTCATCTTTTCCCCTTCTACTATCGAGATGGACCCGGTTAAGGTTCAGGCCATCCAGGATTGGACTCAGCCGACATCTCTAAAAAGTCTGCAGAAATTCCTGGGCTTTGCTAATTTTTATCGTCGCTTCATCTGTAATTTTTCTAGCATTGCCAGACCATTGACCGATTTGACCAAGAAGGGTGCTGATTTGGTTAATTGGTCTTCTGCTGCCGTGGAAGCTTTTCAGGAGTTGAAGCGTCGTTTTTGCTGTGCCCCTGTGTTGTGTCAACCTGATGTTTCTCTTCCGTTCCAGGTCGAGGTTGATGCTTCTGAGATTGGTGCAGGGGCGGTTTTGTCACAGAGAGGTTCTGGTTGCTCAGTGTTCAAACTATGTGCTTTCTTTTCCAGGAAATTTTCTGCTGCTGAGCGTAATTATGATGTGGGCAACCGAGAGTTGCTGGCCATGAAGTGGGCATTCGAGGAATGGCGTCATTGGCTTGAGGGTGCTAAGCATCGCGTGGTGGTATTGACTGATCATAAGAACCTTACTTATCTTGAGTCTGCCAAGCGCTTGAATCCTAGACAGGCCCGTTGGTCGTTATTTTTTGCTCGTTTTGATTTTGTGATTTCATACCTTCCGGGCTCTAAAAATGTGAAGGCGGATGCTCTGTCTAGGAGTTTTGTGCCCGACTCTCCGGGGTTATCTGAGCCGGCGAGTATCCTCAAGGAAGGAGTCATTGTGTCTGCCATCTCCCCTGATTTGCGGAGAGTGTTGCAGAAATTTCAGGCTAATAAACCTGATCGTTGTCCGGCCGAGAAACTGTTCGTCCCTGATAGGTGGACTAGTAAAGTTATCTCTGAACTTCATTGTTCGGTGCTGGCCGGTCATCCAGGAATCTTTGGTACCAGGGAGTTGGTTGCTAGATCCTTCTGGTGGCCATCTCTGTCACGGGATGTGCGTACTTTTGTGCAGTCCTGTGGAATTTGTGCTAGGGCTAAGCCCTGCTGTTCACGTGCCAGTGGGTTGCTTTTGCCCTTGCCGGTCCCGAAGAGGCCTTGGACACATATTTCGATGGATTTCATTTCTGACCTTCCCGTTTCTCAAAAAATGTCGGTCATTTGGGTGGTCTGTGATCGCTTTTCTAAAATGGTCCATCTGGTGCCCTTGGTTAAATTGCCTTCCTCCTCTGATTTGGTGCCTTTGTTCTTCCAGCATGTGGTTCGTTTACATGGCATTCCTGAGAATATTGTTTCTGACAGAGGTTCCCAGTTTGTCTCGAGGTTCTGGCGAGCCTTTTGTGGTAGGATGGGCATTGACCTATCTTTCTCCTCGGCCTTCCATCCTCAGACTAATGGCCAGACCGAACGAACCAATCAGACCTTGGAAACATATCTGAGATGTTTTGTTTCCGCTGACCAGGATGATTGGGTGTCATTTTTGCCGTTGGCTGAGTTCGCCCTTAATAATCGGGCCAGCTCGGCTACCTTGGTCTCTCCATTTTTCTGCAATTCTGGGTTCCATCCTCGTTTCTCTTCAGGACAGGTTGAGTCTTCGGACTGTCCTGGTGTGGATTCTGTGGTGGACAGGTTGCAGCAGATCTGGACTCAGGTAGTGGACAATTTGACCTTGTCCCAGGAGAAGGCTCAGCTTTTCGCTAATCGCAGACGCCGTGTGGGACCCCGACTTCGTGTTGGGGATCTGGTTTGGTTATCTTCTCGTCATATTCCTATGAAGGTTTCCTCTCCTAAATTTAAACCTCGTTTTATTGGTCCGTATAGGATTTCTGAGATTCTCAATCCGGTGTCTTTTCGTCTGACCCTCCCAGACTCCTTTTCCATACATAATGTATTCCATAGGTCGTTGTTGAGGAGATACGTGGCACCTATGGTTCCATCTGTGGAGCCTCCTGCCCCTGTTTTGGTGGAGGGGGAATTGGAGTATATTGTGGAGAAGATTTTGGATTCTCGTGTCTCTAGACGGAAACTCCAGTATCTGGTCAAATGGAAGGGTTATGCTCAGGAAGATAATTCCTGGGTTTTTGCCTCTGATGTCCATGCCCCAGATCTTGTTCATGCCTTTCATGTGGCTCATCCTGGTCGGCCTGGGGGTTCTGGTGAGGGTTCGGTGACCCCTCCTCAAGGGGGGGGTACTGTTGTGAATTCTGTGGCAGAGCTCCCTCCTGTGGTCACAAGTGGTATTGCAGTCTCTGGGCTTCCTCCCTCAGGTGTTTTGGTGAGCTCGTTGGCTGCCTTGCTATTTAGCTCCACCTGAGTCTGTCTTCCTTGCTCCTTGTCAATGTTCCAGTGTTGGATCTGAGCTACTGCATCTTTCCTTGGGCCTGCTGCTCTGCTAGATAAGTGCTTCTAGTTTGTTTTCTGTTTTTTCTGTCCAGCTTGCTATTATCTTTTGCTGGAAGCTCTGAGAAGCAAAGGGGTGCACCGCCGTGCTGTTAGTTCGGCACGGTGGGTCTTTTTGCCCCTTTGCGTGGTTTTCGTTTTAGGGTTTTTTGTAGACTGCATAGTTCTCTTTGCTATCCTCGCTCTGTCTAGAATATCGGGCCTCACTTTGCTGAATCTATTTCATTCCTACGTTTGTCTTTTCATCTTGCTAACAGTCATTATATGTGGGGGGCTGCCTATTCCTTTGGGGTATTTCTCTGAGGTAAGTCAGGCTTGTATTTCTATCTTCAGGCTAGTCAGCTCCTCAGGCAGTGCCGAGTTGCATAGGTAGTGATAGGCGCAATCCACTGCTGCTTATAGTTGTGTGAGGATAGATCAGGTACTGCAGTCTACAGAGATTCCACGTCTCAGAGCTCGTCCTATTGTTTTTGGTTATTGCCAGATCTCTGTATGTGCGCTGATTACTGCACGCTGTGTTGCCTGATTGCCAGCCATAACAGCACCCATCCTGCGTCCCCATCCTGTCATGTGCTGCACCCATCCTGCGTCCCCATCGTTTCATGTGCTGCACCCATCCTGCGCCCCCATCATGTCATGTGCTGCACCCATCCTGCGACCCCATCCTGGTATGTGCTGCACCCATCCTGTGTCCCCATCCTGTCATGTGCTGCACCCATCCTGCGTCCCCATCCTGTCATGTGCTGCACCCATCCTGCATCCCCATCCTGTCATGTGCTGCACCCATCCTGCGTCCCCATCCTGTCATGTGCTACAGCCATCCTGCGTCCCCATCGTGGTATGTGCTGCACCCATCCTGCGTCCCCATCCTGCGTCCCCATCCTGTCATGTGCTGCACCCATCCTGCGTCCCTATCCTGGTATGTGCTGCACCCATCCTGTGTCCCCATCCTGTCATGTGCTGCACCCATCCTGCGTCCCCATCCTGTCATGTGCTGCACCCTTCCTGCGTCCCCATCCTGTCATGTGCTGCACCCATCCTGCGACCCCATCCTGTAATGTGCTGCACCCATCCTGCGTCCCCATCCTGGTATGTGCTGCACCCATCCTGCGTACCCATCCTGCGTCCCCATCCTGTCATGTGCTGCACCCATCCTGCGTCCCCATCCTGTCATGTGCTGCACCCATCCTGCGTCCCCATCCTGTCATGTGCTGCACCCATCCTGCGTCCCCATCCTGTCATGTGCTGCACCCATTCTGCGTCCCCATCCTGTCATGTGCTGCACCCATCCTGCGTCCCCATCCTGTCATGTGCTGCACCCATCCTGCGTCCCCATCCTGTCATGTGCTGCACCCATCCTGCGTCCCCATCCTGTCATGTGCTGCACCCATCCTGCGTCCCCATCCTGTCATGTGCTGCACCCATCCTGCGTCCCCATCCTGTCATGTGCTGCACCCATCCTGCGTCCCCATCCTGTCATGTGCTGCACCCATCCTGCGTCCCCATCCTGTCATGTGCTGCACCCATCCTGCGTCCCCATCCTGTTATGTGCTGCACCCATCCTGCGTCCCCATCCTGTCATGTGCTGCACCCATCCGGGGACCTGAGCAGGCGGGGACACCGGCGCGCTGTGGGGGTCAGGTGCCGGTATCTCTGCCAGCTCAGGCCCCCCAGCACTTACTATATTCACCTGTCCTGCGTTCCACCGCTGGGCGCCGCCATCTTCCTGGTCTCCTGGCTGTGACTGGCGCCATCGCGCCCTCTGAACTGAAGGTCACAGCCCGAAGACCGGGAAGATGGCGGCGCTCAGCGGTGGAACGTAGGACAGGTGAATATGGCCGATACTCACACTCCTGGCGGTCCCTGCTTCTCTGTTGGAGATCGCGGTGTGCGTTCAGTGTGAACGCATACCGCGATCTCCCGGGAGCGTCACTCTGTGAGGCCCAGACTGCGCCGACGCTTGCGCCTGCGCAGTCTATAGAGGCTTCCGACAGAGTGACGCTCCCAGCGTTATATTATAGATACCTGTATGTCATCTCCTCCTGTACATAGTATACACCTGTGTATCATCTCCCCTGTATATTGTATATATGTGTGTGTCATCTCCTCTGTATATAGTATATACCTGTGTGTCAACTCCTCCTGTATATAGTATATACCTGTGTTTCATCTCCTCCTGTATATAGTATATACCTGTGTGTCATCTCCCCTGTATATAGTATATACGTGTGTGTCATCTCCCCTATATATAGTATACTAGCTATTGAACCCGTTCTACGCCCGGGTGGCGAGCATTTATATTGGTATTGGTATATGGTCTCCATCCTGGTATGTGCTGCTCCATCCTGCGTCCCCATCCTGTCATGGGCTGCTCCATCCTGCGTCCCCATCCTGTCATGCGCTGCTCCATCCTGCGTCCCCATCCTGTCATGTGCTGCTCCATCCTGCGTCCCCATCCTGTCATGCGCTGCTCCATCCTGCGTCCCCATCCTGTCATGTGCTACTCCATCCTGCGTCCCCATCCTGTCATGCGCTGCTCCCATCCTGCGTCCCCATCCTGTCATGCGCTGCTCCCATCCTGCGTCCCCATCCTGTGATGCGCTGCTCCCATCCTTTGATGCGCTGCTCTCATCCTGCGTCCCCATCCTGTCATGTGCTGCTCCATCCTGCGTCCCCATCCTGTCATGTGCTGCTCCATCCTGCGTCCCCATCCTGTCACGTGCTGCTCCATCCTGCGTCCCCATCCTGTCATGCGCTGCTCCATCCTGCGCCTCCATTCTGTCATGTGCTGCTCCCATCCTGCGTCCCCATCCTGTCATGCGCTGCTCCATCCTGCGTCCCCATCCTGTCATGCGCTGCTCCCATCCTGCGTCCCCATCCTGTCATGTGCTGCTCCATCCTGCGCCTCCATTCTGTCATGTGCTGCTCCCATCCTGCGTCCCCATCCTGTCATGCGCTGCTCCATCCTGCGTCCCCATCCTGTCATGCGCTGCTCCCATTCTGCGTCCCCATCCTGTCATGCGCTGCTCCCATCCTGTGATGCGCTGCTCCCATCCTGCGTCCCCATCCTGTCATGTGCTGCTCCATCCTGCGTCCCCATCCTGTCATGTGCTGCTCCATCCTGCGTCCCCATCCTGTCATGTGCTGCTCCATCCTGCGTCCCCATCCTGTCATGTGCTGCTCCATTCTTCGTCCCCATCCTGCCTTGCGCTGCTCCATCCTGCGTCCTCATCCTGTCATGTGCTGCTTCATCCTGCGTCCCCATCCTGTCATGCACTGCTCCATCCTGCGTCCCCATCCTGTCATGTGCTGCTCCATCCTGCGTCCCCATCCTGTCATGCGCTGCTCCCATCCTGCGTCCCCATCCTGTGATGCGCTGCTCCCATCCTGCGTCCCCATCCTGTGATGCGCTGCTCCCATTCTGCGTCCCCATCCTGTGATGCGCTGCTCCCATCCTGTGATGCGCTGCTCCCATCCTGCGTCCCCATCCTGTCATGTGCTGCTCCATCCTGCGTCCCCATCCTGTCATGTGCTGCTCCCATCCTGCGTCCCGATCCTTATGTTCTGCTCCATCCTGCGTCCCCATCCTTATGTGCTGCACCCATCCTGCGTCCCCATCCTTATGTGCTGCTCCATCCTGCGTCCCCATTTTGTCATGTGCTGCTCCATCCTGCGTCCCCATCCTGTCATGTGCTGCTCCATCCTGCGTCCCCATCCTGTTGTGCGCTGCTCCATCCTGCGTCCTCATCCTGTCATGTGCTGCTTCATCCTGCGTCCCCATCCTGTCATGCACTGCTCCATCCTGTGTCCCCATCCTGTCATGTGCTGCTCCATCCTGCGTCCCCATCCTGTCATGCGCTGCTCCCATCCTGCATCCCCATCCTGTCATGCGCTGCTCCCATCCTGCGTCCCCATCCTGTCATGTGCTGCTCCCATCCTGTGATGCGCTGCTCCCATCCTGCGTCCCCATCCTGTCATGTGCTGCTCCATCCTGCGTCCCCATCCTGTCATGTGCTGCTCCATCCTGCTTCCCCATCCTGTCATGTGCTGATCCATCCTGCGTCCCCGTCCTGTCATGCGCTGCTCCATCCTGCGCCTCCATTCTGTCATGTGCTGCTCCCATCCTGCGTCCCCATCCTGTCATGCGCTGCTCCATCCTGCGTCCCCATCCTGTCATGCGCTGCTCCCATCCTGCGTCCCCATCCTGTCATGCGCTGCTCCCATCCTGCGTCCCCATCCTGTCATGTGCTGCTCCATCCTGCGCCTCCATTCTGTCATGTGCTGCTCCCATCCTGCGTCCACTGTTGTGAGTTCTGTTTTTGGGCTCCCTCTGGTGGTTACTGATGGTACTGGGTGATTTGTGTTCTGCTGTCTCTGGTGTCCACCTGTTCTATTAGGATTTGGGAGTTTCCTATTTAACCGGGCTTTCTTGTCATTTCCCCGCCGGCTATCAAGGTTATCAGATTGTTTTGTTACCTCAGGTTCTGGCCTCAGTAATCTTCAGGACAAGCTAAGTTTTGATTTTCTTGTTCCACGTTTTGCTTTATTTTTGTCTTGTCCAGCTTGCATATAATTGTCTCTTTGCTGCTGGCTGCTTTAGTGGGCTGTAATTGCTCCTCATGTTCCATGAGTTGGAACATGAGTTCAAGTAATTACAGGATGGTTTTTTGAAGGGTTTTTTTGCTGACCGCGCAGTATACTTTTGTATCCTCTGCTATCTAGTTTTAGCGGGCCTCATTTTGCTGAATCTGTTTTCATACTGTGTATGTGCCTTCCTCTCATTTCACCGTCATTATATGTGGGGGGCTGCTATTTCTGTGGGGTATTTCTCTGGAGGCAAGAGAGGTCTGTGTTTCTTCTAATAGGGGAAGTTAGATCTTCGGCTGGGGCGAGACGTCTAGGATCAACGTAGGCACGTTCCCCGGCTATTGTTATTTGTGTGTTCAGGTTTAGGGTCGCGGTCAGCTCAGGTTCCATCACCCTAGAGCTCGATGGTGCTTGTCCTTTTGTGATTCCCTGCCATTGGAATCATGACAGTCCCCATTCTGTCATGCGCTGCTCCATCCTGCGTCCCCATCCAGTCATGCGCTGCACCCATCCTGCGTCCCCATCCTGTCATGTGCTGCACCCATCCTGCGTCCCCATCCTGTCATGTGCTGCACCCATCCTGCGTCCCCATCCTGTCATGTGCTGCACCCATCCTGCGTCCCCATCCTGTCATGTGCTGCTCCATCCTGCGTCCCCATCCTGTCATGTGCTGCTCCATCCTGTGTCCCCATCCTGTCATGTGCTGATCCATCCTGCGTCCCCGTCCTGTCATGCGCTGCTCCATCCTGCGCCTCCATTCTGTCATGTGCTGCTCCCATCCTGCGTCCCCATTCTGTCATGCGCTGCTCCATCCTGCGTCCCCATCCAGTCATGCGCTGCACCCATCCTGCGTCCCCATCCTGTCATGTGCTGCACCCATCCTGCGTCCCCATCCTGTCATGTGCTGCACCCATCCTGCGTCCCCATCCTGTCATGTGCTGCACCCATCCTGCGTCCCCATCCTGTCATGTGCTGCACCCATCCTGCGCCCCCATCCTGTCATGTGCTGCACCCATCCTGCGTCCCCATCCTGTCATGTGCTGCACCCATCCTACGTCCCCATCCTGTCATGTGCTGCACCCATCCTGCGTCCCCATCCTGTCATGTGCTGCACCCATCCTGCGTCCCCATCCTGTCATGTGCTGCACCCATCCTGCGTCCCCATCCTGGTATGTGCTGCACCCATCCTGCATCCCCATCCTGTCATGTGCTGCTCCATCCTGCGACCCCATCCTGTCATGCGCTGCTCCCATCCTGCGTCCCCATCCTTTCATGCGCTGCTTCTATCCTGCGTCCCCATCCTGTGATGCGCTGCTCCCATCCTGTGATGCGCTGCTCCCATCCTGCGTCCCCATCCTGTCATGTGCTGCTCCATCCTGCTTCCCCATCCTGTCATGTGCTGCTCCATCCTGCGTCCCCGTCCTGTCATGCGCTGCTCCATCCTGCGCCTCCATTCTGTCATGTGCTGCACCCATCCTGCGTCCCCATCCTGTCATGTGCTGCTCCATCCTGCTTCCCCATCCTGTCATGTGCTGATCCATCCTGCGTCCCCGTCCTGTCATGCGCTGCTCCATCCTGCGCCTCCATTCTGTCATGTGCTGCACCCATCCTGCGTCCCCATCCTGTCATGTGCTGCACCCATCCTGCGTCCCCATCCTGTCATGTGCTGCACCCATCCTGCGTCCCCATCCTGGTATGTGCTGCACCCATCCTGCATCCCCATCCTGTCATGTGCTGCTCCATCCTGCATCCCCATCCTGTCATGCGCTGCTCCCATCCTGCGTCCCCATCCTGTGATGCGCTGCTCCCATCCTGCGTCCCCATCCTGTGATGCGCTGCTCCCATCCTGTGATGCGCTGCTCCCATCCTGCGTCCCCATCCTGTCATGTGCTGCTCCATCCTGCTTCCCCATCCTGTCATGTGCTGCTCCATCCTGCGTCCCCATCCTGTCATGTGCTGATCCATCCTGCGTCCCCGTCCTGTCATGCGCTGCTCCATCCTGCGCCTCCATTCTGTCATGTGCTGCTCCCATCCTGCGTCCCCATCCTGTCATGCGCTGCTCCGTCCTGCATCCCCATCCTGTCATGCGCTGCTCCCATCCTGCGTCCCCATCCTGTCATGTGCTGCTCCATCCTGTGCCTCCATTCTGTCATGTGCTGCTCCAATCCTGCATCCCCATTCTGTCATGCGCTGCTCCATCCTGCGTCCCCATCCAGTCATGCGCTGCTCCCATCCTGCGTCCCCATCCTGTGATGCGCTGCTCCCATCCTGTGATGCGCTGCTCCCATTCTGCGTCCCCATCCTGTCATGTGCTGCTCCATCCTGCGTCCCCATCCTGTCATGTGCTGCTCCATCCTGCGTCCCCATCCTGTCATGTGCTGCTCCATCCTGCGTCCCCATCCTGTCATGTGCTGCTCCATCCTGCGTCCCAATTCTGTCATGCGCTGCTCCATCCTGCGTCCCCATCCTGTCATGTGCTGCTCCATCCTGCGTCCCCATCCTGTCATGCGCTGCTCCATCCTGCGTCCCCATCCTGTCATGTGCTGCTCCATCCTGCGTCCCCATCCTGTCATGCGCTGCTCCCATCCTGCATCCCCATCCTGTCATGCGCTGCTCCCATCCTGCGTCCCCATCCTGTGATGCGCTGCTCCCATCCTGTGATGTGCTGCTCCCATCCTGCATCCCCATCCTGTCATGTGCTGCTCCATCCTGCGTCCCCATCCTGTCATGTGCTGCTCCATCCTGCGTCCCCATCCTGTCATGCGCTGCTCCATCCTGCGTCCCCATCCTGTCATGTGCTGCTCCATCCTGCGCCTCCATTCTGTCATGTGCTGCTCCCATCCTGTGTCCCCATCCTGTCATGCGCTGCTCCATCCTGCGTCCCCATCCTGTCATGTGCTGCTCCATCCTGCGCCTCCATTCTGTCATGTGCTGCTCCCATCCTGCGTCCCCATCCTGTCATGCGCTGCTCCATCCTGCGTCCCCATCCTGTCATGTGCTGCTCCCATCCTGCGTCCCCATCCTGTGATGCGCTGCTCCCATCCTGTGATGCGCTGCTCCCATCCTGCGTCCCCATCCTGTCATGTGCTGCTCCATCCTGCGTCCCCATCCTGTCATGTGCTGCTCCATCCTGCGTCCCCATCCTGTCATGTGCTGCTCCATCCTGCGTCCCCATCCTGTCATGTGCTGCTCCATCCTGCGTCCCCATCCTGTCATGTGCTGCTCCCATCCTGCGTCCCCATCCTGTCATGTGCTGCTCCATCCTGCGTCCCCATCCTGTCATGTGCTGCTCCATCCTGCGTCCCCATCCTGTCATGTGCTGCTCCATCCTGCGTCCCCATCCTGTCATGTGCTGCTCCATCCTGCGTCCCCATCCTGTCATGTGCTGCTCCATCCTGCGTCCCCATCCTGTTATGTGCTGCTCCATCCTGCGTCCCCATCCTGTTATGTGCTGCTCCCATTCTGCGTCCCCATCCTGTCATGTGCTGCTCCCATCCTGCGTCCCCATCCTTATGTGCTGCTCCATCCTGCGTCTCCATCCTTATGTGCTGCTCCATCCTGCGTCCCCATACTGCCTCTGACCCGCTCGGCGCCGAGTGCTGGGGGGCCTGAGCAGGCGGGGACACCGGCGCGCTGTGGGGGTCAGGTGCCGGTATCGCCGCCAGCTCAGGCCCCCCAGCACTTACTATATTCACCTGTCCTGCGTTCCAGCGCTGGGCGCCGCCATCTTCCCGGTCTCCTGGCTGTGACTGTTCAGTCAGAGGGCGGCGCCGGCGCGCATTAAGCGCGTCATCGCGCCCTCTGAACTGAAGTTCACAGGCCGAAGACCGGGAAGATGGCGGCGCTCAGCGGTGGAACGCAGGACAGGTGAATATGGCCGATACTCACCCTCCTGGCGGTCCCTGCTTCCCTGTTAGAGATCGCGGTGTGAACGCACACCGCGATCTCCCGGGAGCGTCACTCTGTGAGGCCCAGACTGCGCCGGCGCTTGCGCCTGCGCAGTCTATAAAGGCTTCGGACAGAGTGACGCTCCCAGCGTTATATTATAGATACCTGTGTGTCATCTCCCATGTATATAGTATGTACCAGTATGTTGTCTCCTCTGTATATAGTATATACCAGTGTGTCATCTCCTCCTGTATATAGTATATACATGTATGTCATCTCCCCCTGTATATAGTATATACCTGTGTGTCATCTCCCCTGTCTATAGTATATATGTGTGTCATCTCGTCCTGTATATAGTATATACCTGTGTGTCATCTTTTCCTGTATATAGTATATACCTGTATGTCATCTCTTCTGTATATAGTATATACCTGTGTGTCATCTCCCCTGTATATAGTATATATCTGTATGTCATCTCCTCCTGTATTAGACCACATTCACACGTTATTTGGTCAGTATTTTTACCTCAGTCTTTGTAAGCTAAATTGGCTGCCTGATAAATCTCCAGCCAACAGGAAGCCCTCCCCTCTGGCAGTATATATTAGCTCACACATACACATAATAGACAGGTGATGTGACTGACAGCTGCCATATTTCCTATATGGTACATTTGTTGCTTTTGTAGTTTGTCTGCTTATTAATCAGATTTTTATTTTTGAAGGATGACACCAGACTTCTGTGTGTTTTAGGGCGAGTTTCATGTGTCAAGTTGTGTGTGTTGAGTTGTGTGTGGCGACATGCATGTAGTGACTTTTGTAAGATGAGTTTTGTGTGGCGGCATGTGTGTAGCAACTGTCGAGTGGCATGTGACAGGTTAGTGTAGCAAGTTGTGTGCAGCAAGTTTTGCGCATGGCGAGTTTTGCGCGTGGCAAATTTTATGTGTGGTGCGTTTTGAGTATGTGCAAATTTTGTGTGAGGCAACTTTTGCATGTGGTGCAACTTTTGTGCATGTGGCAATTTTTCCGCGTGCGCAAGTTTTGCGTGTGGTGAGTTTTCCATGAGGTGAGTTTTGCACGTGTGGCAAGTTTTGCGTGAGCCTAGTTTTCCATGTGGCAAGTTTTGCGCGGGCCGAGTTTTGAGCGGCGACTTTTGTGTTTCGACTGGCGAGGTTGGTGTATGTGTCGTGACATGTGTGCTGAGGATGGTGTTGTGAATTCTGCTCTTGGGCTCCCTCCGGTGGTTGTGAGTGGTAGTGCTGCTGTCTTTGGATCGCAGCATTTATCAGGTGTATCCACTTTTTGCAATTTGGGCTGGGCTATTTAGTCCTGCTTTATCCTTTAGTCAGTGCCAGTTGTCCATTGTTTATGGAGGATTCACATCTATACCTGGTCTCTCCTGTTTTGCTGTTCATTTCAACAAAGATAAGTTCTGGCTTTGTTTTTGCTGTCCACCTGCTGTGGACCATATAGTTCTGTGCATTTTCATGTTTTGTCTTGTCCAGCTTTGTCTGTGAAGGATTTTTTGCAGCCTAGCTGTGTCTCTGGAGATGCAGATATACCCTCCATGTCTTTAGTCAGATGTGGAGATTTGTATTTTCTGTGGTGGATATTTTCTAGTGTTCTAATACTGACCGCATAGTACTCTGTCCTATTCTTTCTTTTTAGCTAGAATGGCCTCCTATGCTAAATCCTGATTTCATGTCTGCGTATGTTATTTCCCTCTCCTCTCACAGTCAACATTTGTGGGGGGCTGTCTATCCTTTGGGGATTTTCTCTGAGGCAAGATAGTTTTCCCGTTTCTGTCTTTAGGGGAAGTTAGTTCTTAGGCTGTGTTGAGGGGTCTAGGGAGTGTTAGGTACTCCCCACGGCTACTTCTAGTTGCGGTGCTAAGTTCAGGGTTTGCGGTCAGTACAGGTACCACCTTCTCCAGAGTACATCTCATGCTGCTCCTAGGCCACCAGATCATAACAGTACAACTGGCCAACAATGAGTTAATTGCATCTCAGAAGAAGGGAGGAAAGGTTTTGAGCCATTTTTTTTTCCTTAGCCTGTTTTATCTTTTCCTCCCTCTTAATCTCTGGGTGGCTACGGAACCTAGAAATAACATGAATGTTCAGGAGTTAGTTTCTCAGGTGGAACAGCTTGCTGCTAGGGTACAGGGTATTTCAGATTATATTATTCAGACTCCTGCCTTAGAACCTAAGATTCCCACTCCTGATTTATTTTTTGGTGACAGATCCAAATTTTTGAGTTTCAAAAATAACTGTAAACTGTTTTTTTGCATTGAGACCCCGGTTCTCTGGTGATCCCATTCAGCAGGTTAAAATCATCATATCCCTGCTGCATGGTGACCCACAGGATTGGGCATTTTCCCTGGAATCTGGCAATCCTGCTTTGCTTAATGTTGATTCTTTCTTTCAAGCATTGGGGTTATTGTATGATGAGCCTAATTCTGTGGATCAAGCTGAGAAGATCTTGTTGGCCCTGTGTCAGGGTCAAGAAGTGGCAGAATCGTATTGCCAGAAATTTAGAAAATGGTCTGTACTGACTAAATGGAATGAGGATGCCTTGGTGGCAATTTTCAGAAAGGGTCTTTCTGAATTCGTTAAAGATGTTATGGTGGGTTTCCAACGCCTGCTGGTCTGAGTGATTCTATGTCTCTGGCCATTCAGATTGAGCGGTGCTTGCGCGAGCGCAGAGTTGTGCACACTGTGGCGTTGTCCTCCGAGCGGAGCCCTGAGCCTATGCAGTGTGATAAGATTTTGTCTAGAGCTGAACGACAAGGATTCAGGCGTCAGAATAGGTTGTGTTTTTACTGCGGCGATTCTGCTCATGTTATTTCTGATTGCCCTAAGCGTACAAAGAGAATCGCTAGTTCTGTTACCATCAGTACTGTACAACCTAAATTTCTGTTATCTGTGAACTTGATCTGCTTAATGTCGTCATTTTCTGTCATGGCATTTGTGGATTCAGGCGCCGCTCTGAACTTAATGGACTTAGAATTTGCCAGACATTGTGGTTTCCCCTTGCAGCCTTTGCAGAACCCTATTCATTTAAGGGGGATTGATGCTACACCGTTGGCTATAAATAAACCTCAGTTTTGGACACAGCTGACCATGCGCATGGCGCCAGCCCATCAGGAAGATTGTCATTTTCTGGTGTTGCATAATTTGCATGATGATATTGTGCTGGGTTTTCCATGGTTACAGCTAAATAATCCGGTGTTAGATTGGAAATCTATGTCTGTGACTAGTTGGGGTTGTCAGGTGGTTCATGGTCACGTTCCTTTGATGTCAATTTCCTCTTCCTCCTCTTCTGAAATTTCTGAGTTTTTGTCAAATTTCCAGGATGTATTCGATGAGCCCAAATCCAGTTCCCTTCCACCACATAGGGACTGTGATTGTGCTATTGACTTGATTCCAGGTTGTAAGTTCCCTAAGGGCCGACTTTTCAACCTGTCTGTGCCAGAACATGCCGCCATGCGGAGCTATATTAAGGAGTCTTTGGAGAAGGGGCATATTTGGCCATCTTCTTCACCATTGAGAGCAGGTTTTTTTTTTGTTGCCAAGAAGGATGGCTCCTTGAGACCGTGTATTGATTATCGCCTCTTGAATAAGATTACGGTCAAATTTCAATACCCTTTGCCTTTGCTTACTGATTTGTTTGCTAGGATTAAGGGGGCTAGCTGGTTTACTAAGATTGACCTTCGAGGGGCATATAATCTTATTCGTATTAAGCAGGGTGACGAATGGAAAACTGCATTTAATACGCCCGAAGGCCATTTTGAATACCTTGTGATGCCATTCGGACTCTCTAATGCCCCATCTGTGTTCCAATCCTTCATGCATGATATCTTTCGGAGTTATCTTGATAAATTCATGGTGGAATATTTGGATGATATTTTGATTTTTTCCGATGATTGGGAGTCTCATGTGAAACAGGTCAGGATGGTATTTCAGATCCTCCGTAATAATGCTTTATTTGTGAAGGGGTCGAAGTGCCTCTTTGGAGTACAGAAGGTTTCTTTTTTGGGTTTCATTTTTTCTCCCTCATCTATAGAAATGGATCCGGTTAAGGTTCAGGCCATTCATGATTGGATTCAGCCCACATCTGTGAAGAGCCTTCAGAAATTCTTGGGCTTTGCTAATTTTTATCATCGTTTCATTGCCAACTTCTCCAGTGTGGTTAAACCTCTGACCGATTTGACAAAGAAAGGCGCTGATGTGACGAATTGGTCCTCTGTGGCTGTTTCTGCCTTTCAGGAGTTTAAACGCCGATTTACTTCTGCCCCTGTGTTGCGTCAGCCGGATGTTTCTCTTCCATTTCATGTTGAGGTTGACGCGTCTGAGATTGGGGCAGGGGCCGTTTTGTCTCAGAGGAATTCTGATGGTTCCTTGATGAAACCGTGTGCCTTCTTTTCTCGGAAGTTTTCGCCTGTGGAACGCAATTATGATGTCGGCAATCGGGAGTTGTTGGCTATGAAGTGGGCATTTGAGGAGTGGCGACATTGGCTTGAGGGGGCCAAGCACCGTATTGTGGTCCTGACCGATCATAAGAATCTGATTTACCTCGAGTCTGCCAAACGACTGAATCCTAGACAAGCTCGATGGTCCCTGTTTTTCTCCTGTTTTGATTTTGTGGTCTCGTACCTTCCTGGTACTAAGAATGTTAAGGCGGATGCCCTCTCTAGGAGTTTTTTTCCTGATTCCCCTGGGGTTCTTGAGCCGGTCGGCATTCTGAAGGAAGGGGTGATTCTTTCTGCCATCTCCCCTGATTTACGACAGGTTCTTCAGGAATTTCAGGCTAATAAACCTGACCGCTGTCCAGTGGGGAAACTGTTTGTTCCTGATAGATGGACTAGTAAAGTGATTTCTGAGGTTCATTGTTCTGTGTTGGCTGGCCATCCTGGGATTTTTGGTACCAGAGATTTAGTTGGTAGGTCCTTTTGGTGGCCTTCTTTGTCACGGGATGTGCGTTCTTTTGTGCAGTCCTGTGGGATTTGTGCGCGGGCTAAGCCTTGCTGTTCCCGCGCTAGTGGGTTGCTTCTGCCTTTGCCGGTCCCTGAGAGACCTTGGACGCATATTTCTATGGATTTTATTTCAGATCTTCCGGTTTCCCAGAGGATGTCCGTTATCTGGGTGGTTTGTGACCGGTTTTCTAAGATGGTTCATTTGGTACCTTTCCCTAAATTGCCTTCCTCTTCTGATTTGGATCCGTTGTTTTTTCAGCATTTGGTTCGTTTGTGTCACGATATGGTATGAAATATCATAAGTAGTTCTCTTGCTAGCCTGCGTGGGCTAAGCCCCCCTTCTTGGAGTAACAGTTTGTAGCTGCAAATTCCTGGCTTTCCTTCTCTGAGAGTATGGGGGAAGAGAGGTTTTATTGCCGAATGGAATTTACGACTGGCATTTCCTGTGTAAGCTCTTGTTCAGCTATAAGGAAAAGTGGCTCCAAAAATTCACGAAAGATTCTTTGTTTAGTTTTTGTTAGATGTTAGGCAAACGATTTAAGCTAGAAATACGAAAATATATATTCTTATCCTCACTCGGTGTATCTACACATCCCATGAAACTCGGGCTTCTAACTCCATCTGGTAAAGAAGTAGGGTTTTCTCTGTAAATCTGTATCCCAGATAGGACATATTTGATCTCATTAGAATGCTCACGTTAATCCGAGATGAATGATAGGTTGAGTCTGACTCGGTCATGTTTTGTAGCAAAGTTATAGCAAGTAGATAAATTCAAGATTGAAGTACTCAGAATGTAGAGAGAGGAGGGTCTGGATAAGCCAGCCTTTCTGTGATGTCACAGCCTTGAAAGTATAACTGGCTGCACACATCCCCAGCTGACTCTCTGCTAGATTTCTTCCTGACTTCTTGTCTTCTCCTGAAGCCAGCAGCATCCCATGGACTGGGATATATGGAAACTGCCCTAGCCTGATTGCCTGCAATGCTTTTAACATGTGAGTGTTATCTTTTCTCATTTATTCCCTTTATGTTATAATTACCCATGTACATATTTGCAATTGTCTCATTTGTAACATCTTATAAAATATTTTTGATAAAGCACTGCCTAATTTTTATGGAATATAATATTTCATATTAGTTCGTTCTCCTGTTCTAAACCGTACCCTAAGTCTCTTGAAGGGAAATACACTACTGTGTTGGGTTAGCTTCGGACCCGTTTAATCGAAGCTGGTGGCAGCGATATGTGTGCCGACTGTTGAGGGATGCTGTAGTGACTGCGGCGTTAATAATTATTGTTCCTGCCTGAGTGGGAGTAGTTATCGCGTCGCTGCAGCGTGCCCAATAGCCAGTACATAGCAGGCAGTCTGTCTGGCGACTAATTACCCAAGGTGCAGTACCTAATCTGACCTGAGAGTAAGGGGGGCGCCAGAGAGCTGCAAGTGTTAAGTGGAACTGTAAGCGGGATATACATAAATCCCTGCAGTTGGTGGTATATTGAAAGCAGTGGGATACCTAGAATAAGCCCCTGCTGTAAACTAAGAGGTCAATAGCCCTGTGTGTGTTTTTTTCATCACATCGTGGAGTGGAGGGATAACTAAGATAAGTCCCCCTGCACATGTAATAGCCGTCTGTTGGCCTAAAGTCACCTCAATCCGTGACATAGGGGTGACGGTCACGGTGTGAATCTTGACCAATTGGTGACAGCGGTCAGGGGAATCGTGACAATTGGTGGCAAGGCGGTGGGATATCTTAGAGCATTAGTGATTTGGTTTGAGTAATCATTCCTCTCACTAAAAACTTACAGAAAGTTCTTGCGAGGACTCTGCGCAAATAAGTTTGGAGAACGAACTCAGTGCTTTTTAGTTGTGAGACAATTGCGTACTGGTAATTATCCCTTCCCTTTCTCTTCGTTTTTCTATCCTATCTTTTATTTGGCAACCATGGCTGCGAAAGGGGAAGCCTGGTACAACCAGCAGAAGAAGGACTCTCTTGCTGGGATATGCACGTACCATGGCCTGAACCCCCAGGGTAAGACCAAGACTCAAATGGTCGCTGAACTGGTGCAATTTGAAGCCGACCAAGCCAGGTCACAGAGACCAGAGGCCGCAGAAGCCAGCACCAGCGAACATGGTGCTGCAGCAGAGGTCCAACCACTGAATGCCGGCCCTGTTAGCAATCTGGGCGAATTGGACCCCCACCTGCAGGCGGCCTTGGAAGAACTCCCCACTGATGACCATGAGGGACGCCTACGGCTGATTCAGCAGTATCGGCAGGAGGCCCGAGCCGAACGAGAGGCCCAGTGAGAGGCTGAGAGAGCCGAGCGCCAAGCCCAGCGAGAACATGAACTGGAGATGCTCCGGCAGGGGGGGATGCCCTCCACCGCCCAGAGACGTGAGCCCAGCAGCGCTCAGATACCGAAGCCCCGGCCCGATCATTTCCCTGTTATGGAGAAGGACGGAGACTTGGACACTTTTCTGCGGGCCTTTGAGAAAGCCTGCAGACAGTACCGGCTGCCTACAGATGAATGGGCCCGATACCTGACACCAGGGCTGAGAGGTAAAGCTCTGGAGGCATTTGCTGCCCTCCCTCAAGAACAAGATGGTGACTATGAGGCCATCAAGCAGGCTCTGATAGCCAAGTACCAGCTTACACCCGAGGTGTACCGTAGAAAGTTCCGGACCCTCCAACGTGGCCCACACGACAGCTACAGTGATGTGGTGCATGGACTGGGGACCCACTTTGACCAGTGGACCCAAGGACTGTCAGTGACCACCTTTGCACAGCTGCGAGACCTGATGATCAAAGACCAGTTCTTTCATCTTTGCCCAGCTGAGGTGCGACAGTTCGTGATGGACAGAGAACCCAAAGACGTGACGAAAGCAGCGCAGATTGCCGATGCCTATGAAGCCAACCGTAGATCGGAAGTACGGAAGCCAGTCACCACCAGCTGGAGAGGGGGTAAGCCTGCAACCAACGCCAGTACCCCTGCCAGCCAACACACCAGAGGTCCTGGCCCTGTGGCCAACAACACCAGACCTACCACCGAACCTTGCAAGTGTTTCACCTGCAATCAGACTGGTCATATCAGTACCTACTTCCCAGCCAAGCAGAAGAACAGCCCAGCCATGACCCCAGGGCCTAATGCAGCAGTTCTTTAGGTGGGTGGTGTGGTTGGGAGGGTGTGTGACAACGTACAGCCCGTCACTGTGGGAGGCCACGTTGCTACAGGCCTCAAGGACACCGGGGCTGAACGAACCCTCATCCGACCCGAACTGGCGGCCCCTGAAGAAATCATTCTGGGGAAAACCCTAACTGTCACCGGGATTGGGGGCATCCGCTGTCCCTTATCGATGGCCCGGGTTTTTATTGATTGGGGTGCTGGGAGCGGGGTGAAGGAAGTGGGGCTGTCGGATAATTTGCTCACTGATGTTTTGTTGGGGACTGATTTGGGGAGGATGTTTGCATACTACGTCCCTGACACCCCTCCCCAATCTACTAATGAGGGTAAAGTTAACCCTGATGATGATGATGATGGGAGATCGCATGTGTTACCTGACCATGCTTTATCTTGTAATGATGCATCTATTAACCATTTTTTTCCTAGGATTGATGGTGAAAATGTTGTACCTGTGCCAGCTGAACCTGATAATGATTTTTCTGTGAAGGTTAATGTGTCCATAGGTACAGGCGTGCCCAGCCACGTCGCTCTGCGGAGTGAGACGGCTGAGGAACCCCTAACAGGGGCAAGTGTCGGTGCTACAGGAAATGGGGAGATGCATGGGAACCGTGAGGAAGGTGATGCCATGAAAGTGACCAGTGCCACCGAGGAAGGTAACTGGCCCATAAGTAGCACTGCCCCTGGAGTGTTGGGGGTGGATGGGGAGGTAGAGCCCATAGCAGCGCCGGCTGATGGGACTGTAGAAATCCCCGGGGAGACAGCCTACGTAGCTGCTGTCACCCGCAGTCAGAGTGCCCGGAACGCAGATAACTGTCAGCCTTCCGGATCCTCCTCAGTCATTACTGTGACTGAACCAGAGGTGGACCCAGAGCAGGTCCAAGAGGGTTCCCGTGGGGAAGGGACCCTGATGTCGCTTCTGGCTTCCCCTAGCCAGGAGTTTCAGGCCGCTCTGCACACAGATGCGAGCCTAGAGAGTTTGAGACAACTCGCCGGGACGCGCTTCTCCGAGACTGATAAGGAGAAGGTGTTCTGGGAACAAGGAAGGTTGTACCGGGAGACAGTACCCGGAGAATCACAAAAGGAGTGGTTGAGGGAAAGACAGCTGGTCGTCCCGCAGCAATTCCGGGGTGAGTTGTTGCGGATTGCCCATGAGATCCCGCTAGCTGGACACTTGGGGATCAGCAAAACTAAGGCCCGGCTGTCTCAACACTTCTATTGGCCTAAGATGGGGACAGATGTGTCAAACTACTGCCGCTCCTGTGTCACCTGTCAAAGGGTGGGGAAAGCGGGGCCTGCTCTTAAAGCACCCCTGATCCCTTTGCCAGTGATAGAGGAGCCTTTCCAGAGGATCGCGGTGGACATTGTGGGCCCGCTGGCCGTCCCCAGCAGCTCTGGAAAGCAATACATCCTTACTGTGGTAGACTATGCTACCCGGTACCCAGAGGCAGTAGCTCTGTCGTCAACTAGGGCAGATAAGGTGGCGGATGCCCTGTTGGCTATCTTTTCACATGTAGGATTTCCCAGGGAAATGCTTACTGATCAAGGGACCCAATTTATGTCTCGCCTAATGGAGGCTCTCTGTAAGAGAATGCAGGTGAAGCACCTGGTATCGAGTGCGTATCACCCACAGACCAATGGCTTGTGTGAACGCTTCAATGGTACCCTCAAACAGATGCTACGCATGCTGGTTGAGACCCAAGGGCGCGACTGGGAGCGGTACCTCCCACATCTGCTGTTTGCTTACCGAGAGGTTCCGCAGGCCTCGACGGGGTTCTCCCCCTTCGAGCTCCTGTACGGCAGGCGAGTCCGGGGACCCCTTGGGTTGGTAAGAGAATCCTGGGAAAAGGAGCCGAACCCTTCTGAAGTGTCCATAGTGGAGTATGTCATGCGCTTCCGTGACAAGATGCAGACCTTGACGCAGTTGGTGCATGACAACATGACGCAGGCTCAGGCTGATCAGAAGCACTGGTACGACCAGAACGCCCGGGAGCGGACCTACCACGTGGGTCAAAAGGTGTGGGTGCTGGTCCCCGTACGAACGGATAAGCTTCAGGTCGCCGGGGAGGGCCCGTACGTCGTCCACCAACAGCTCAACCCGGTCACTTACGTGGTCACGCTTGACCACGCTCGGGATAGGCGAAAGACCTTTCACGTCAACATGATGAAGGCTCATCACGAACGTGAACCTTTCGTCCTACCGGTCTGCAGCTTGCCCGAAGACGGTGAGGAAGACACCCTCCTGGACTTGCTGGCCCAAGCCAAGGCCAATGGGTCCATCGAGGATGTGGAGGTAAGCGCCTCGTTAACTGAACCCCAGCGGGTGCAGTTGCAAACCACACTGGAACCTTTCCGGGTCATGTTCTCCAACCGACCTGGGAGGACTGAGTTAGCAGTCCACGAGGTGGACACCGGGAATCACGCCCCACTACGGCGAACACCCTATCGAATCTCTGACCAGGTGCAGCAGATTATGCGCCAAGAGATTGATGAGATGTTACAGCTGGGGGTGATTCGACGGTCAAAGAGTGCGTGGGCCTCACCTGTAGTTCTCGTGCCAAAGAAGGACCGGACCACCCGGTTCTGCGTGGACTACAGGGGGCTCAACGCCATCACAGCCTCTGACGCGCACCCCATGCCGCGCATCGAGGAGCTGCTTGAGAAGTTAGCTGGCGCAAAATACCTGACAATAATGGATTTGAGTAGAGGATACTGGCAGATTCCCCTGAGCCCCGAGGCGCAGGAGAAGTCCGCCTTTATCACGCCCTTCGGACTGTACGAGTCCACGGTCATGCACTTCGGCATGAAGAATGCCCCTGCCACTTTCCAGCGGATGGTCAACCTCCTGCTTCAGGGACTGGAGACGTACGCCGTGGCGTACTTGGATGACATTGCCATCTTCAGTCCCTCCTGGAAGGAACACCTGCAGCATCTCGAGGAGGTGCTCAGGCGAGTTCACCAAGCAGGACTGACTATCAAGCCGGGAAAGTGCCAGATGGGCATGAGGGAGGTTCACTACCTGGGGCACCGGGTAGGCGGGAACACCCTGAAGCCAGAGCCTGACAAAGTGGGAGTGATCGTGAACTGGCCCACTCCCGTGACCAAGAAACAGGTGATGTCCTTCTTGGGCACTGCAGGGTACTATAGGCGCTTCGTACAGCACTATTGTAGCCTGGCAAAACCTTTGACGGACCTCACCAGGAAGAAGCTACCCCACATCGTCAACTGGACAGATGGCTGTGAGGGGGCCTTCCAGGCATTGAAAACCGCACTGTGCAATGCCCCTGTGTTGAAAGCAGTCGACAGCAGTTGACCGTTCTTGGTGCAGACCGACGCCAGCGAGTTTGGCCTTGGTGCTGTGCTCAGCCAGGTTGACTCGGAGGAACAAGAGCACCCCGTGTTATACCTGAGCCGGAAACTTTTGCCGAGGGAAGTGGCCTACTCCACAATCGAGAAGGAGTGCCTGGCCATAGTCTGGGCCCTGCAGCGCTTGCAGCCCTACTTGTACGGTCACACTTTCACTGTGGTGACCGACCACAACCCTCTGCGCTGGCTAAACGCCATGTGTGGAACCAACGGCAGGTTGCTACGCTGGAGCCTTGCCCTTCAGCAGTTTGACTTCACCATTGAACACAAAACGGGCAGGGAGCATGGGAATGCAGATGGACTCTCCCGCCAGGGTGAACCTACTGAGGTGCCCATGGAGGCATACCGTCGGGTTCTACCTCCCTAGCGCACACCAAAAGGGGGAGGTGTAACGATATGGTATGAAATATCATAAGTAGTTCTCTTGCTAGCCTGCGTGGGCTAAGCCCCCCTTCTTGGAGTAAAAGTTTGTAGCTGCAAATTCCTGGCTTTCCTTCTCTGAGAGTATGGGGGAAGAGAGGTTTTATTGCCGAATGGAATTTACGACTGGCATTTCCTGTGTAAGCTCTTGTTCAGCTATAAGGAAAAGTGGCTCCAAAAATTCACGAAAGATTCTTTGTTTAGTTTTTGTTAGATATTAGGCAAACGATTTAAGCTAGAAATACGAAAATATATATTCTTATCCTCACTCGGTGTATCTACACATCCCATGAAACTCGGGCTTCTAACTCCATCTGGTAAAGAAGTAGGGTTTTCTCTGTAAATCTGTATCCCTGATAGGACATATTTGATCTCATTAGAATGCTCACGTTAATCCGAGATGAATGATAGGTTGAGTCTGACTCGGTCATGTTTTGTAGCAAAGTTATAGGAAGTAGATAAATTCAAGATTGAAGTACTCAGAATGTAGAGAGAGGAGGGTCTGGATAAGCCAGCCTTTCTGTGATGTCACAGCCTTGAAAGTATAACTGGCTGCACACATCCCCAGCTGACTCTCTGCTAGATTTCTTCCTGACTTCTTGTCTTCTCCTGAAGCCAGCAGCATCCCATGGACTGGGATATATGGAAACTGCCCTAGCCTGATTACCTGCAATGCTTTTAACATGTGAGTATTATCTTTTCTCATTTATTCCCTTTATGTTATAATTACCCATGTACATATTTGCAATTGTCTCATTTGTAACATCTTATAAAATATTTTTGATAAAGCACTGCCTAATTTTTATGGAATATAATATTTCATATTAGTTCGTTCTCCTGTTCTAAACCGTACCCTAAGTCTCTTGAAGGGAAATACGCTACTGTGTTGGGTTAGCTTCGGACCCGTTTAATCGAAGCTGGTGGCAGCGATATGTGTGCCGACTGTTGAGGGATGCTGTAGTGACTGCGGCGTTAATAATTATTGTTCCTGCCTGAGTGGGAGTAGTTATCGCGTCGCTGCAGCGTGCCCAATAGCCAGTACATAGCAGGCAGTCTGTCTGGCGACTAATTACCCAGGGTGCAGTACCTAATCTGACCTGAGAGTAAGGGGGGCGCCAGAGAGCTGCAAGTGTTAAGTGGAACTGTAAGCGGGATATACATAAATCCCTGCAGTTGGTGGTATATTGAAAGCAGTGGGATACCTAGAATAAGCCCCTGCTGTAAACTAAGAGGTCAATAGCCCTGTGTGTGTTTTTTTCATCACATCGTGGAGTGGAGGGATAACTAAGATAATCCCCCCTGCACATGTGATAGCCGTCTGTTGGCCTAAAGTCACCTCAATCCGTGACGTAGGGGTAATGGTCACGGTGTGAATCTTGACCAATTGGTGACAGCGGTCAGGGGAATCGTGATAGAGGTTCCCAGTTTGTTTCTAGGTTTTGGCGGGCCTTTTGTGCTAGGCTGGGCATTGATTTGTCTTTTTCTTCCGCATTTCATCCTCAGAGAAATGGCCAAACCGAGCAAACTAATCAGACTTTGGAAACTTATTTGAGATGCTTTGTGTCTGCTGATCAGGATGATTGGGTGGCTTTCTTGCCATTGGCCGAGTTTGCCCTTAATAATCAGGCTAGTTCTCCTACCTTGGTTTCGCCTTTTTTTTGTAATTTTGGTTTTCATCCTGGATTTTCTTCAGGGCAGGTTGAGCCTTCTGATTGTCCTGGTGTGGATTCTGTGGTAGACAGGCTGCAGCAGATTTGGGCTCATGTGGTGGACAATTTGGTGTTGTCTCAGGAGGAGGCTCAGCGTTTTGCTAACCGTCGTCGGTGTGTTGGTTCCCGGCTTCGGGTTGGGGATTTGGTCTGGTTTTCTTCCCGTCATGTTCCTATGAAGGTTTCTTCCCCTAAGTTCAAGCCTCGGTTTATTGGTCCTTATAGGATTTCTGAGATTATCTATCCAGTGTCTTTTCGTTTGGCCCTTCCAGCCTCTTTTTCCATCCATAATGTGTTCCATAGATCTTTGTTGCGGAAGTATGTGGTGCCCGTTGTTCCCTCTGTTGATCCTCCGGCCCCGGTGTTGATTGATGGGGAGTTGGAGTATGTGGTTGAGAAGATTTTGGATTCTCATTTTTTGAGGCGGAAGCTTCAGTATCTGGTCAAATGGAAGGGTTATGGCCAGGAGGATAATTCTTGGGTTGTTGCCTCCGATGTTCATGCTGACGATTCGGTTTGTGCCTTTCATTTGGCTCGTCCTGATCGGCCTGGGGGCTCTGGTGAGGGTTCGGTGACCCCTCCTCAAGGGGGGGTACTGTTGTGAATTCTGCTCTTGGGCTCCCTCCGGTGGTTATGAGGGGTAGTGCTGCTGTCTTTGGATCGCAGCATTTATCAGGTGTATCCACTTTTTGCAATTTGGGCTGGGCTATTTAGTCCTGCTTTATCCTTTAGTCAGTGCCAGTTGTCCATTGTTTTTGGAGGATTCACATCCATACCTGGTCTCTCCTGTTTTGCTGTTCATTTCAACAAAGATAAGTTCTGGCTTTGTTTTTGCTGTCCACCTGCTGTGGACCATATAGTTCTGTGCATTTTCATGTTTTGTCTTGTCCAGCTTTGTCTGTGAAGGATTTTTTGCAGCCTAGCTGTGTCTCTGGAGATGCAGATATACCCTCCATGTCTTTAGTCAGATGTGGAGATTTGTATTTTCTTTGGTGGATATTTTCTAGTGTTTTAATACTGACCGCATAGTACTCTGTCATATTCTTTCTTTTTAGCTAGAATGGCCTCCTATGCTAAATCCTGATTTCATGTCTGCGTATGTTATTTCCCTCTCCTCTCACAGTCAATATTTGTGGGGGGCTGTCTATCCTTTGGGGATTTTCTCTGAGGCAAGATAGTTTTCCCGTTTCTGTCTTTAGGGGAAGTTAGTTCTTAGGCTGTGTCGAGGGGTCTAGGGAGTGTTAGGTACTCCCCACGGCTACTTCTAGTTTCGGTGCTAAGTTCAGGGTTTGCGGTCAGTACAGGTACCACCTTCTCCAGAGTACGTCTCATGCTGCTCCTAGGCCACCAGATCACAACAGGATGGTATATGTGTTCAAGCACGTGGTAGTGTGTGGCGCATTTTGTGTGTGGGTTCATATCCCCATGTGTGGTGAGTATCCCATGTCGGGCCCCACCTTAGCAACTGTACGGTATATACTCTTTGGCGCTATCACTCTCACTCTTTAAGTCCTCCTTGTTCACATCTGGCAGCTGTCAATTTGCCTCCAACACTTTTCCTTTCACTTTTTCCCCATTATGTAGATGGGGCAAAATTATTTGGTTAATTGGAATGCGCGGGGTTAAAAATTTACCTCACAACATAGCCTATGACGCTCTCGGTGTCCAGACGTGTGACTGTGCAAAATTTTGTGGCTGTATCGGCGACGGTGCAGATGCCAATTCCGGACATACACACATACACACATACATTCAGCTTTATATATTAGATAGCCCCAGTTCTCCCATATATATATATATATATATATATATATATATATATATATATATATTGTGGGAATATAGCTCATCAGGGATCTCTGCTTTGGCCCAAGCAGGTGGCTATGGAGTCACAACGAACAATAGCAGGCTAGCGAGTTCCACACAGGTATGTGTCAGGTGTATTTATTGTACACATTTGCCATACAATGTTACACGTGCCAAACATGAAATAAAATGTCTAAGGCCGTCTGGCCACTTACTAACAACAAGATACTAACTGCAAAATAAACCTATACAACAAGAAAGAAGTTTGTGCAACCTTACTGTGTCAGCTCCCAGACCAGCAGATGAGAGACTGAGATCCCAGCAGTTCCTTGATTATATCAGCTGAAGCAAAAGCTGGATCGTATGTGTGGAAGGGGAAGCACCAGAGCTTTCAGGCTGATCACTAAAGAAACCAGGACCGGATTACAGAGAAATAAACAGCTTCACAATCAATACCGTGATACATATGAAATGAAACGGGGAGAAACATATCTGTTTTCTAGTACTTCTCCCCTTGGCACCTCACAATATATATATATATACTGAGCATCATTTCCTTGTCTTAAGGCATTTCCACTGAAGTTGGATCAGCCTGTAACTTCAGTTTCCACTTTGATTTTGAGTATCATTCCAACTCCAGACCTCCATGGGATATTAGTTGTGATTTCTGTTGATCATTTTTAGGTTTTATTGTTCTCAACACATTCCACTATGTAATAAATAAAAATTCGCAGCTGGAATATTTCATTCAGTTATATCTAGGAAGTGGGATTTTAGTGTTCCCTTTATATTTTTGAGCAGTGTGTATATATACACACAGGCCTCGACCAATCAGCGACGGGCACTGCATGGCGACGATGATGTCATAAAGGTTGCCTCGACCAATCAGCGACGGGCACAGTCTGCCGCGAATTTGCCTCGACCAATCAGCGACGGGCACAGTATCGACATAGATGTCATAATGGTTGCCATGGCGACGATGATGTCATAAAGTTTGCCTCGACCAATCAGCGATGGGCACAGTCTGCTGCGAATTCTGGAATCATCATTGTCCATATACTACAGGGACATGCATATTCTAGAATACCCGATGCGTTAGAATCGGGCCACAATCTAGTATATACTGTATATATATATATATATATATATATATATATATATATTATGATGGCCCCAGCTTTCCCCATGTATGTAGTAAGATGGCCCCATTTTCCCCATTTATATATAGTATGATGGCCCCAGTTCTCCATATTAAAAGTAATGAAGTTTATACTCTCCTCATCCTGATTCCTGGCACTGCAGGCTCCATTTTCTCTTCCGTCTGCAGAGCGGCAAGAGGTAATAATGTCATCGCGCCGCCTGCGTGAGCACACTGAAGTCTCAGGAAGCTGCGGTCTGCAGCTTATGAGACAGACCAGGGTTTCCACTAGGAATTTTTCCCAAACTGGCAACATTTTTGGGTTCCCTTGAGACTCCACTCAGGCTCCACACCAGCTTCGTCTCCACCGTCCCATCGCCCACTCTTGGAGAAACTCAACTTCTCCACCATATCCTCACCGATCAGATATTAACAGTTCCCATCAAACACCAGATCACATTCATAACCAGCAGCTTTTGTTCTGGCCAAAAGAATTTTTAAGCTGATGCAACGACATGGAAGACTCTTTCGGCCGGGCCCGACTCAACTCTAAATTATTAAAAATAAATACATCCATATATATAATTGTCTAAGGGTTTTTCTGTCTGTCTGTCTGTCTGTCTTGGAAATCCCGCGTCTCGACCAATCAGCGACGGGCACAGCATGGCGACGATGATGTCATAAAGGTTGCCTCGACCAATCAGCGACGGGCACAGTATCGAGGTAGATGTCATAATGGTTGCCATGGCAATGATGATGTCATAAAGGTTGCCTTGACCAATGAGCAACGGGCACAGTCTGCCGCGAATTCTGGAATCATCATTGTCCATATACTACGGGGACATGCATATTCTAGAATACCCGATGCATTTGAAGCGGGCCACAATCTAGTTTTTATATATTTTTCTTTAAGGGAATGAGTCGCATACATTTACATTTTTTAAAACAACCATTAATACCACATACAAGGGTCAAATATCATCACACCATGACCAGACCACATATTACCATCACATAGTGACTGAATACTACATTACTAATCATTATTATATTATTTATTTTTTATTTTTCCTCTTTCTTCTACACTACACATCTAAATACAACCTCATAGACTGTCTGCTTGCGAGCAGGGCCCTCATTCCTTTGGGTATCTGTTGATCTATGTGTTTATTATTATGGTTAATGTCCATTGACTGTACAATTCCCCTCTAAAATGTAAAGTGATGCAAAATATGTTAGCGCTATAGAAATAAAATTATTATTATTATTTTTGTCATTATTATTATTAGCCCACCATTCCAAATAAATTATAATCCACCACTGTGCACCCACTAACTATAAATGGCCACTTTCCCCATTAAATATATAAATTAGCACCTGTACTCTTTCCCCAATTCATTACCAGTCACTTCATCCTCAACACCCCCCACTATGTACCTCCCGCTCTAAACCTTTGCCATTTGCCCCTGATAAAGTCACTGAGGTGACGATACGCATTGGGTGGGTCGCATGGGTGCCGGCTCTTGATCCTGTTTCTCCCAACAAACACTTGCGAGTGTATTTCATGAGCATGTCCATTAGATACTCTGAATGAATGTTGAGGAAAATGATTAATCTGCCTGTTAAGCTTACTTATGTTTATTAGATATGTTATTGATATTGATTTTTTATTGGTTGCTATAGGCTTCCCCTTGGTATACTCAACTCTAACTATATTTATATTGGGTACCAATCATCTGGTGTCTGGGATTAGGGTGTTACACTTTTCTTCCCGGATGGACTTATGGTGGTAATGTCTATTTGATAAACATCTCATAATGATTTGGGGAATTTGTTTGGGAGGTCCTAGGTGGTTATGCGGACCCATGTGTTTGTATCTCTCTCCAAAAGAATCTTTCTGGGTGCAATATGCTCATATCACTGTGTGTTTTTAAATGGTTTTAATTTTTGTAGTGTGTGGTTAATTGACATTAATAAAAATTTGTGACTTGATATGTTGATCCCTGCTTTTGTGCATGTCTTTTTCTTCTTTTTTTCTTGCATTTCTGCATTTTTGACATGCTGCAGGTTGAACACATAAATTATTATGCTTGATGGTGCCCTCTATTTCTAGTTTTCTCCCGCTCTAATCCTAACTCCGATTCATTCTATTTACATGCCCCTCCCACCCCAATTCATTGTCATGTCTTTCTCTCCCACCCTCTATTCATTATCAACCACTCTACCCCACATTCAATACATCATTTTCTCCCCCACCCTCAAAACTCATTATTTGTTCTCCCTCTAAATCATCATTTGCTCTCCCCACCCCCACCTTCAATTAAATTGCTGTCCCCATCCATCACACTGAATTCATCATTTGCAGTTCCCCGTCCTCTCCCCACTTAATTTGCAGTCCCCCCTCATTAATTTGATGTCCCCTTACTTCATCCATTGCAGTCCCCTATCACCCCCTCACTTCATCTGCAGTGCTCCTTCATCATTTGCAGCCCCCTATCCCCCTTCCATTTCCTCATGCGCAGTCCCCCTTCAGACACACTTCATCATGCGCAGTCCCCCTTCAGACACACTTCATCATGTGCAGTCCCCTTCCCCCCACTTCATCATGTGCAGTCCCCCTTACCCCCAATTCATGTGCAGTCCACCTTACCCCCCACTTCATCATGTGAAGTCCCCCTTAACCCTATTTCATCAAGTGCAGCCCCCTTACCCCCAATTCACCATGTGCAGCTCCCCGTACCCCCACTTTATCATGTGCAGCTCCACTCCCCCTTCATCATGTGCAGTTCCCCTTACCCACCACTTCATGTGTAGCCCCACTCCCCCTTCATCATATGCGATCCCCCTTACCCCCCATGTCATCATGTGTAGTCTCATTTAACCCTCAAATACCATCATGTGCAGCCCCACTAACCCTTCATCATGTGCATCCCCACTTACCCCCTCACTCCATCATGTGCAGTCTCCTTTAACTCCCAAACTCCATCAAGTGTAGTCCCCCTTACACCCCCCACTTCATTACTTGTAGTTATTCTCACCCCCTTACCCATTGAATTCATTTTATATTCATTTGGTCCTTCTCCAATCTTCTGGGACTTCTGTTTTCCAGGATTTTACAAAAATTCTGGCTAGTGGCACTGCAATTTCTTCTGCTAACTTTCAGTACCCTAGGACGTAATTGATGTGGACCAGGATATTTAAAATCATTAAAATTAGCTAAGTGTTCCCTCACCATCTCTCTGTTTATGGATAGAGTGGATTATTTTATTCCTTCAATGGCATCGTGAAGATCAGTTGATGTTGTCTTTGCTTTCTTAGAGAACACAAAAGCAAAAAAGTAATTTAATATTTCAAACTTCTCAACATTATTTTTGACCACTTCACCCTTTTCATCCTGTAAAAATCCTATGGTATCTTTGACTTTTCTTTTGCTTTAGACAAACAGCAAAGTCAGCTGTCCCCTGAAAGTGCAGACCACCTAAGGTTCATCAAGATCAAGAAGTCATGGATCTCCACGGACTTTTGAACCCCAATTGCGGACTGTTGAAAGACAAACACAATACCACACGGATCAAAGTGCAGAAGAATTATACAGAGGCATGGGATAAATAATATATGGCTTTATTAATGGGATGCCTATAATTACAAAAGAATCAAAATAAAGAAAAAAAACATTTTTTAAAAAAGTCTTTTGTTTAAAAAAACATGAACAAAATACGCGCATTAACAGGATATATAAAGCTGTGTGTATTTTTACAGCAATAACGCCACCACAATACCAGGATTGTTTTAAAATTAGGCTGTACAAAAATACGTGAAAAAGAGAACCACAATTTTTACCAATAAAAACATCAAAAAACAATAACCATATACAATTATGGCCTATATGGCAAATAAAGTGACCAAGTGCAAAATAATAAATAATAACCTGGTGCAAAAAGTAATTTATGACACTGTCTCACACATATGGTGCAATTGCACAAGTATATCACTGCCAAATAAAAAAGTGTTACCAAACATACAGGGGCCAGTAAATGAGTGACCCTATATGTCTCACACAAGTTGGTCTTTCAGCTTCTCCCTCAAAGTGGGTTTCACTGTAGCTTTGCACAGCGCACCCTGGTGGTTCTTTGTTGTGAATTCTGTGGCAGAGCTCCCTCCTGTGGTCACAAGTGGTACTTCGGCTGATTCTCTCTGTGAGCTTCTGTTGGTGGAGGGAAGTGGTACTGCGGCTTCTGAGTTTCCTCCCTCAGGTGATCTGGTGAGGTCGTTAGGTGCTTCTCTACTTAACTCCACCTAATGCTTTGATCCTGGCTTCCTGTCAATGTTCCAGTGTTGGTCTTGCTTTTCCCTGGATCATTCCTGTGGCCTGCTGCTCTGCATAGCTAAGTTCTTCTTTGCTATTTGTTTGCTATTTTTTCTGTCCAGCTTGTCTAATTTGTTGCTGGAAGCTCTGGGACGCAAAGGGTGTACCTCCGTGCCGTTAGTTCGGTACGGAGGGTCTTTTTGCCCCTTTGCGTGGTTTTCTTTAGGGTTTTGTGTAGACCGCAAAGTTACCTTTTCTATCCTCGATCTGTTAAGAAAGTCGGGGCTCACTTTGCTGAATCTATTTCATCTCTACGTTTGTCTTTTCATCTTAACTCACAGTCAATATATGTGGGGGGCTGCCTTTTCCTTTGGGGTATTTCTCTGAGGCAAGGTAGGCTTATTTTCTATCTTCAGGCTAGTTAGTTTCTCAGGCTGTGCCGAGTTGCATAGGCAGAGTTAGGCGCAATCCACGGCTGCCTCTAGTGTTGTTTGGAGAGGATTAGGGATTGCGGTCTGCAGAGTTCCCACGTCTCAGAGCTCGTTCTATGATTTTGGGTTATTGTCAGATCACTGTATGTGCTCTGACCGCTATGTCCATTGTAGTACTGAATTGCCTTTCATAACAGTACAGGAAGCCAAAAGTACTAATGATTCTCAATAGAGGTAAAAAAGAAGTTCTGAGACCATTTTTTTTTCTTTGCACTGTGTTTTGCCTTTTTTTTCCCCTAGACATTTGTTTGGTTCAGTACACAGGTGTAGCGATGGACATTAGAAGTCTGTCTTCATTTGTGGATCAGCTCTCGGCAAGAGTACAAAAGATTCAAGACACTATTGATCAGAAAGCTATGTTGGAACCAAGAATTCCTATTCCTGATTTGTTTTTTGGAGATAGAACTAAGTTTCTGAGTTTCAAAAATAATTGTAAATTATTTCTGGCCTTGAAACCTTGCTCCTCTGGTGATCCATTTCAACAGGTTTTGATTGTTATTTATTTTTTGCGCGGCGACCCTCAGGACTGGGCATTTTCTCTTGCGCCAGGAGATCCTGCATTGAGTAATATCGATGCGTTTTTCCTGGCGCTCGGATTGCTGTACGATGAACCTAATTCAGTGGATCAGGCAGAGAAAAATTTGCTGGCTCTTTGTCAGGGTCAGGATGAGATAGAGGTATATTGTCAGAAATTTAGAAAGTGGTCCGTGCTCACTCAATGGAATGAATCTGCGCTGGCAGCTATGTTCAGAAAGGGTCTCTCTGAAGCCCTTAAGGATGTCATGGTGGGATTTCCTATGCCTGCTGGTTTGAATGAGTCTATGTCTTTGGCCATTCAGATCGGTCGACGCTTGCGTGAGCGTAAATCTGTGCACCATTTGGCGGTATTACCTGAGCTTAAACCTGAGCCTATGCTGTGCGATAGGACTTTGACCAGAGTTAAACGGCAATTTTTCTAGTATTGCCAAACCATTGACCGATTTGACCAAGAAGGGTGCTGATTTGGTCAATTGGTCTTCTGCTGCTGTGGAAGCTTTTCAAGACTTGAAGTGTCGTTTTTCTTCTGCCCCTGTGGTGTGTCAACCAGATGTTTCTCTTCCGTTCCAGGTCGAGGTTGATGCTTCTGAGATTGGAGCAGGGGCTGTTTTGTCGCAGAGAGGTTCTGATTGCTCAGTGATGAAACCATGCGCTTTTTTTTCCAGGAAGTTTTCGCCTGCTGAGCGAAATTATGATGTGGGCAACCGAGAGTTGCTGGCCATGAAGTGGGCATTCGAGGAGTGGCGTCATTAGCTTGAAGGAGCTAAGCATCGCGTGGTGGTATTGACTGATCATAAGAACTTGACTTATCTTGAGTCTGCTAAGCGGTTGAATCCTAGACAGGCTCGTTGGTCACTGTTTTTTGCCCGTTTTGACTTTGTGATTTCGTACCTTCCGGGCTCTAAAAATGTGAAGGCGGATGCTCTGTCTAGGAGTTTTGTGCCCGACTCTCCGGGTTTGTCTGAGCCGGCGGGTATCCTCAAGGAAGGAGTAATTGTGTCTGCCATCTCCCCTGATTTGCGGCAGGTGCTGCAAAAATTTCAGGCTAATAAACCTGATCGTTGTCCAGCGGAGAGACTGTTTGTCCCTGATAGGTGGACCAATAAAGTTATCTCTAAGGTTCATTGTTCGGTGTTGGCTGGTCATCCTGGAATCTTTGGTACCAGAGAGTTGGTGGCTAGATCCTTTTGGTGGCCATCTCTGTCGCGGGATGTGCGTGTTTTTGTGCAGTCCTGTGGGATTTGTGCTCGGGCTAAGCCCTGCTGTTCTCGTGCCAGTGGGTTGCTTTTGCCCTTGCCGGTCCCGAAGAGGCCTTGGACACATATCTCTATGGATTTTATTTCTGATCTTCCCGTTTCTCAAAAGATGTCA
The DNA here is from genome assembly GCF_032444005.1 of Ranitomeya imitator. Lineage (NCBI taxonomy): Eukaryota > Metazoa > Chordata > Amphibia > Anura > Dendrobatidae > Ranitomeya > Ranitomeya imitator. The sequence goes on along the minus strand of NC_091285.1, from coordinate 340,738,209 downwards.
GTCATTTGGGTGGTCTGTGATCGCTTTTCTAAGATGGTCCATCTGGTACCCTTGTCTAAATTGCCTTCCTCCTCTGATTTGGTGCCATTGTTCTTCCAGAATGTGGTTCGTTTACATGGCATTCCAGAGAATATCGTTTCTGACAGAGGTTCCCAGTTTGTTTCAAGGTTTTGGCGAGCTTTTTGTGGTAGGATGGGCATTGACTTGTCTTTTTCCTCGGCTTTCCATCCTCAGACTAATGGCCAGACCGAACGAACCAATCAGACCTTGGAAACATATCTGAGATGCTTTGTTTCTGCCGATCAGGATGACTGGGTGTCCTTTTTGCCTTTGGCTGAGTTCGCCCTTAATAATCGGGCCAGCTCGGCTACCTTGGTTTCGCCATTTTTCTGCAATTCTGGGTTCCATCCTCGTTTCTCTTCAGGACAGGTTGAGTCTTCGGACTGTCCTGGTGTGGATACTGTGGTGGACAGGCTGCAGCAGATTTGGACTCATGTAGTGGACAATTTGACCTTGTCCCAGGAGAAGGCTCAACGTTTCGCTAATCGCAGACGCCGTGTGGGTCCCCGACTTCGTGTTGGGGATCTGGTTTGGTTATCTTCTCTGTTATGAAAGGCAATTCAGTACTACAATGGACATAGCGGTCAGAGCACATACAGTGATCTGACAATAACCCAAAATCATAGAACGAGCTCTGAGACGTGGGAACTCTGCAGACCGCAATCCCTAATCCTCTCCAAACAACACTAGAAGCAGCCGTGGATCGCGCCTAACTCTGCCTAGGCAACTCGGCACAGCCTGAGAAACTAACTAGCCTGAAGATAGAAAATAAGCCTACCTTGCCTCAGAGAAATACCCCCAAAGGAAAAGGCAGCCCCCCACATATAATGACTGTGAGTTAAGATGAAAAGACAAACGTAGAGATGAAATAGATTCAGCAAAGTGAGGCCCGACTTTCTTAACAGATCGAGGATAGAAAAGGTATCTTTGCGGTCTACACAAAACCCTAAAGAAAACCACGCAAAGGGGGCAAAAAGACCCTCCGTACCGAACTAACGGCACGGAGGTACACCCTTTGCGTCCCAGAGCTTCCAGCAACAAATTAGACAAGCTGGACAGAAAAAATAGCAAACAAATAGCAAAGAAGAACTTAGCTATGCAGAGCAGCAGGCCACAGGAATGATCCAGGGAAAAGCAAGTCCAACACTGGAACATTGACAGGAAGCCAGGATCAAAGCATTAGGTGGAGTTAAGTAGAGAAGCACCTAACGACCTCACCAGATCACCTGAGGGAGGAAACTCAGAAGCCGCAGTACCACTTCCCTCCACCAACAGAAGCTCACAGAGAGAATCAGCCGAAGTACCACTTGTGACCACAGGAGGGAGCTCTGCCACAGAATTCACAACAAAGAACCACCAGGGTGCGCTGTGCAAAGCTACAGTGAAACCCACTTTGAGGGAGAAGCTGAAAGACCAACTTGTGTGAGACATATAGGGTCACTCATTTACTGGCCCCTGTATGTTTCGTAACACTTTTTTATTTGGCAGTGATATACTTGTGCAATTGCACCATATGTGTGAGACAGTGTCATAAATTACTTTTTGCACCAGGTTATTATTTATTATTTTGCACTTGGTCACTTTATTTGCCATATAGGCCATAATTGTATATGGTTATTGTTTTTTGATGTTTTTATTGGTAAAAATTGTGGTTCTCTTTTTCACGTATTTTTGTACAGCCTAATTTTAAAACAATCCTGGTATTGTGGTGGCGTTATTGCTGTAAAAATACACACAGCTTTATATATCCTGTTAATGCGCGTATTTTGTTCATGTTTTTTTAAACAAAAGACTTTTTAAAAAAATGTTTTTTTTCTTTATTTTGATTCTTTTGTAATTATAGGCATCCCATTAATAAAGCCATATATTATTTATCCCATGCCTCTGTTTAATTCTTCTGCACTTTGATCCGTGTGGTATTGTGTTGGTCTTTCAACAGTCCGCAATTGGGGTTCAAAAGTCCGTGGAGATCCATGACTTCTTGATCTTGATGAACCTTAGGTGGTCTGCACTTTCAGGGGACAGCTGACTTTGCTGTTTGTCTAAAGCAAAAGAAAAGTCAAAGATACCATAGGATTTTTACAGGATGAAAAGGGTGAAGTGGTCAAAAATAATGTTGAGAAGTTTGAAATATTAAATTACTTTTTTGCTTTTGTGTTCTCTAAGAAAGCAAAGACAACATCAACTGATCTTCACAATGCCATTGAAGGAATAAAATAATCCACTCTATCCATAAACAGAGAGATGGTGAGTGAACACTTAGCTAATTTTAATGATTTTAAATATCCTGGTCCACATCAATTACGTCCTAGGGTACTGAAAGTTAGCAGAAGAAATTGCAGTGCCACTAGCCAGAATTTTTGTAAAATCCTGGAAAACAGAAGTCCCGGAAGATTGGAGAAGGGCCAAATGAATATAAAATGAATTCAATGGGTAAGGGGGTGAGAATAACTACAAGTAATGAAGTGGGGGGTGTAAGGGGGACTACACTTGATGGAGTTTGGGAGTTAAAGGAGACTGCACATCCATTTAACCAGATACTGGAGTTTCCGTCTAGAAACATGAGAATCCAAAATCTTCTCCACAATATACTACAATTCCCCCTCCACCAAAACCGGGGCAGGAGGATCAACAGATGGAACAATAGGTGCCACGTATCTCCGCAACAATGACCTATGGAATACGTTATGTATGGAAAAAGAATCTGGAAGGGTCAGACGAAAAGACACAGAATTAAGAACCTCAGAAATCCTATACGGACCAATGAAACGAGGTTTAAACTTAGGAGAGGAAACCTTCATAGGGATATGACGAGAAGATAACCAAACCAGATCCCCAACACGAAGTCGGGGACCCACACGGCGTCTGCGATTAGCGAAACATTGAGCCTTCTCCTGGGACAAGGTCAAATTGTCCACTACATGAGTCCAAATCTGCTGCAACCTGTCCACCACAGTATCCACACCAGGACAGTCCGAAGACTCAACCTGTCCTGATGAGAAACGAGGATGAAACACAGAATTGCAGAAAAATGGCGAAACCAAGGTAGCCGAGCTGGCCCGATTATTAAGGGCGAACTCAGCCAAAGGCAAAAAGGACACCCAGTCATCCTGATCGGCAGAAACAAAGCATCTCAGATATGTTTCCAAGGTCTGATTGTTTCTTTCGGTCTGGCCATCAGTCTGAGGAAGGAAAGCCGAGGAAAAAGACAAGTCAATGCCCATCCTACCACAAAATGCCAGCCAAAACCTCGAAACAAACTGGGAACCTCTGTCAGAAACGACATTCTCTGGAATGCCATGTAAACGAACCACATGCTGGAAGAACAATGGCACCAAATCAGAGGAGGAAGGCAATTTAGACAAGGGTACCAGATGGACCATCTTAGAAAAGCGATCACAGACCACCCAAATGACTGACATCTTTTGAGAAACGGGAAGATCAGAAATAAAATCCATAGAGATATGTGTCCAAGGCCTCTTCGGGACCGGCAAGGGCAAAAGCAACCCACTGGCACGAGAACAGCAGGGCTTAGCCCGAGCACAAATCCCACAGGACTGCACAAAAACACGCACATCCCGCGACAGAGACGGCCACCAAAAGGATCTAGCCACCAACTCTCTGGTACCAAAGATTCCAGGATGACCAGCCAACACCGAACAATGAACCTCAGAGATAACTTTATTGGTCCACCTATCAGGGACAAACAGTCTCTCCGCTGGACAACGATCAGGTTTATTAGCCTGAAATTTTTGCAGCACCCGCCGCAAATCAGGGGAGATGGCAGACACAATTACTCCTTCCTTACATAGTAACATAGTAACATAGTTAGTAAGGCCGAAAAAAGACATTTGTCCATCCAGTTCAGCCTATATTCCATCATAATAAATACCCAGATCTACGTCCTTCTACAGAACCTAATAATTGTATGATACAGTATTGTTCTGCTCCAGGAAGACATCCAGGCCTCTCTTGAACCCCTCGACTGAGTTCGCCATCACCACCTCCTTGAGGATACCCGCCGGCTCAGACAAACCCGGAGAGTCGGGCACAAAACTCCTAGACAGAGCATCCGCCTTCACATTTTTAGAGCCCGGAAGGTACGAAATCACAAAGTCAAAATGGGCAAAAAACAGCGGCCAACGAGCCTGTCTAGGATTCTACCGCTTAGCAGACTCAAGATAAGTCAAGTTCTTATGATCAGTCAATACCACCACGCGATGCTTAGCTCCGTCAAGCCAATGACGCCACTCCTCGAATGCACACTTCATGGCCAGCAACTCTCGGTTGCCCACATCATAATTTCGCTCAGCAGGCGAAAACTTCCTGGAAAAAAAAGCGCATGGTTTCATCACTGAGCAATCAGAACCTCTCTGCGACAAAAAAGCCCCTGCTCCAATCTCAGAAGCATCAACCTCGACCTGGAACGGAAGAGAAACATCTGGTTGACACAACACAGGGGCAGAAGAAAAACGACGCTTCAAGTCTTGAAAAGCTTCCACAGCAGCAGAAGACCAATTGACCAAATCAGCACCCTTCTTGGTCAAATCGGTCAATGGTTTGGCAATACTAGAAAAATTGCAGATGAAGCGACGATAAAAATTAGCAAAGCCCAGGAACTTTTGCAGACTTTTCAGAGATGTCGGCTGAGTCCAATCATGGATGGCTTGGACCTTAACAGGATCCATCTCGATAGTAGAAGGGGAAAAGATGAACCCCAAAAATGAAACCTTCTGCACACCAAAGAGACACTTTGATCCCTTCACAAACAAAGAATTAGCACGCAGGACCTGAAAAACTGTTCTGACCTGCTTCACATGAGACTCCCAATCATCTGAGAAGATCAAAATGTCATCCAAGTACACAATCAGGAATTTATCCAGGTACTCTCGGAAGATGTCATGCATAAAGGACTGAAACACTGATGGAGCATTGGCAAGTCCGAATGGCATCACTAGATACTCAAAATGACCCTCGGGCGTATTAAATGCAGTTTTCCATTCATCTCCTCGCCTGATTCGCACCAGATTATACGCACCACGAAGATCTATCTTGGTGAACCAACTAGCCCCCTTAATCCGAGCAAACAAATCAGATAACAATGGCAAGGGGTACTGAAATTTAACCGTGATCTTATTTAGAAGGCAGTAATCTATACAAGGTCTCAGCGAACCATCCTTCTTGGCTACAAAAAAGAACCCTGCTTCTAATGGTGACGATGACGGGCGAATATGCCCCTTCTCCAGGGATTCCTTCACATAACTGCGCATAGCGGCGTGCTCAGGCACGGATAAATTAAACAGTCGACCTTTTGGGAATTTACTACCAGGAATCAAATTGATAGCACAATCACAATCCCTATGCGGAGGTAGGGCATCGGACTTGGGCTTAATCAGACAAGAACTCTGGAACCTCAGAAGGGGTGGATGACGAAATTGACAGAAATGGAACATCACCATGTACCCCCTGACAACCCCAGCTGGACACCGACATGGATTTCCAATCTAATACTGGATTATGGGCTTGTAGCCATGGCAACCCCAACACGACCACATCATGCAGATTATGCAACACCAGAAAGCGAATAACCTCCTGATGTGCAGGAGCCACGCACATGGTCAGCTGGGTCCAGTATTGAGGCTTATTCTTGGCCAAAGGCGTAGCATCAATTCCTCTCAATGGAATAGGACACTGCAAGGGCTCTAAGAGAAACCCACAACGCTTAGCATACTCCAAGTCCATCAAATTCAGGGCAGCGCCTGAATCCACAAATGCCATGACAGAATACGATGACAAAGAGCAGATCAAGGTAACGGACAGAAGAAATTTTGACTGTACCGTACCAATGGTGGCAGACCTAGCGAACCGCTTAGTGCGCTTAGGACAATCAGAGATAGCATGAGTGGAATCACCACAGTAGAAACACAGCCCATTCAGACGTCTGTGTTCTTGCCGTTTAACTCTGGTCAAAGTCCTATCGCACTGCATAGGCCCAGGTTTAAGCTCAGGTAATACCGCCAAATGGTGCACAGATTTACGCTCACGCAAGCGTCGACCGATCTGAATGGACAAAGACATAGACTCATTCAAACCAGCAGGCATAGGAAATCCCACCATGACATCCTTAAGGGCTTCAGAGAGACCCTTTCTGAACATAGCTGCCAGCGCAGATTCATTCCATTGAGTGAGCACGGACCACTTTCTAAATTTCTGACAATATACCTCTATCTCATCCTGACCCTGACAAAGAGCCAGCAAATTTTTCTCTGCCTGATCCATTGAATTAGGTTCATCGTACAGCAATCCGAGCGCCAGGAAAAACGCATCGATATCACCCAATGCAGGATCTCCTGGCGCAAGAGAAAATGCCCAGTCCTGAGGGTCGCCGCGCAAAAAATAAATAACAATCAAAACCTGTTGAACTGGATCACCAGAGGAGCGAGGTTTCAAGGCCAGAAATAATTTACAATTATTTTTGAAACTCAGAAACTTAGTTCTATCTCCAAAAAACAAATTAGGAATAGTAATTCTTGGTTCCAACATAGCTTTCTGATCAATAGTGTCTTGAATCTTTTGTACTCTTGCCGAGAGCTGATCCACAAATGAAGACAGACTTCTAATGTCCATCGCTACACCTGTGTACTGAACCACCCAAATGTCTAGGGGAAAAAAAAGGCAAAACACAGTGCAAAGAAAAAAAAATGGTCTCAGAACTTCTTTTTTCCCTCTATTGAGAATCATTAGTACTTTTGGCTTCCTGTACTGTTATGAAAGGCAATTCAGTACTACAATGGACATAGCGGTCAGAGCACATACAGTGATCTGACAATAACCCAAAATCATAGAACGAGCTCTGAGACGTGGGAACTCTGCAGACCGCAATCCCTAATCCTCTCCAAACAACACTAGAGGCAGCCGTGGATTGCGCCTAACTCTGCCTAGGCAACTCGGCACAGCCTGAGAAACTAACTAGCCTGAAGATAGAAAATAAGCCTACCTTGCCTCAGAGAAATACCCCAAAGGAAAAGGCAGCCCCCCACATATAATGACTGTGAGTTAAGATGAAAAGACAAACATAGAGATGAAATAGATTCAGCAAAGTGAGGCCCGACTTTCTTAACAGATCGAGGATAGAAAAGGTAACTTTGCGGTCTACACAAAACCCTAAAGAAAACCACGCAAAGGGGGCAAAAAGACCCTCCGTACCGAACTAACGGCACGGAGGTACACCCTTTGCGTCCCAGAGCTTCCAGCAAAAAATTAGACAAGCTGGACAGAAAAAATAGCAAACAAATAGCAAAGAAGAACTTAGCTATGCAGAGCAGCAGGCCACAGGAATGATCCAGAGAAAAGCAAGTCCAACACTGGAACATTGACAGGAAGCCAGGATCAAAGCATTAGGTGGAGTTAAGTAGAGAAGCACCTAACGACCTCACCAGATCACCTGAGGGAGGAAACTCAGAAGCCGCAGTACCACTTCCCTCCACCAACAGAAGCTCACAGAGAGAATCAGCCGAAGTACCACTTGTGACCACAGGAGGGAGCTCTGCCACAGAATTCACAACACTTCTCGTCATATTCCTATGAAGGTTTCCTCTCCTAAGTTTAAACCTCGTTTCATTGGTCCGTATAGGATTTCTGAGGTTCTTAATCCTGTGTCTTTTCGTCTGACCCTTCCAGATTCTTTATCCATACATAACGTATTCCATAGGTCATTGTTGCGGAGATACGTGGCACCTATGGTTCCATCTGTTGATCCTCCTGCCCCGGTTTTGGTGGAGGGGGAATTGGAGTATATTGTGGAGAAGATTTTGGATTCTCGTGTTTCTAGACGGAAACTCCAGTATCTGGTTAAATGGAAGGGTTATGCTCAGGAAGATAATTCCTGGGATTTTGCCTCTGATGTCCATGCTCCCGATCTTGTTCGTGCCTTTCATGTGGCTCATCCTGGTCGGCCTGGGGGCTCTGGTGAGGGTTCGGTGACCCCTCCTCAAGGGGGGGTACTGTTGTGAATTCTGTGGCAGAGCTCCCTCCTGTGGTCACAAGTGGTACTTCGGCTGATTCTCTCTGTGAGCTTCTGTTGGTGGAGGGAAGTGGTACTGCGGCTTCTGAGTTTCCTCCCTCAGGTGATCTGGTGAGGTCGTTAGGTGCTTCTCTACTTAACTCCACCTAATGCTTTGATCCTGGCTTCCTGTCAATGTTCCAGTGTTGGTCTTGCTTTTCCCTGGATCATTCCTGTGGCCTGCTGCTCTGCATAGCTAAGTTCTTCTTTGCTATTTGTTTGCTATTTTTTCTGTCCAGCTTGTCTAATTTGTTGCTGGAAGCTCTGGGACGCAAAGGGTGTACCTCCGTGCCGTTAGTTCGGTACGGAGGGTCTTTTTGCCCCTTTGCGTGGTTTTCTTTAGGGTTTTGTGTAGACCGCAAAGTTACCTTTTCTATCCTCGATCTGTTAAGAAAGTCGGGCCTCACTTTGCTGAATCTATTTCATCTCTACGTTTGTCTTTTCATCTTAACTCACAGTCATTATATGTGGGGGGCTGCCTTTTCCTTTGGGGTATTTCTCTGAGGCAAGGTAGGCTTATTTTCTATCTTCAGGCTAGTTAGTTTCTCAGGCTGTGCCGAGTTGCATAGGCAGAGTTAGGCGCAATCCACGGCTGCCTCTAGTGTTGTTTGGAGAGGATTAGGGATTGCGGTCTGCAGAGTTCCCACGTCTCAGAGCTCGTTCTATGATTTTGGGTTATTGTCAGATCACTGTATGTGCTCTGACCGCTATGTCCATTGTAGTACTGAATTGCCTTTCATAACAGTTCTTTATATTTTATACATATTATTGTCTTTTTTAGACTGAGATGTTTGATTTCTAAATTACGGGTGCACTGTGACATATATACTTAATTGCGGACTGTGCAGACTAGGCGATGTTGTAGTTTTTAGTGTGCTGTATTGATCTTGTGCAATTGAAGTCTGTGATATCTTTAGTGGTGCTTCTGTGCCTGCTGTTGCTGGTTCTGCTGCTTCAGATGTTAACACTAATTAGTGGAAATGTGATCAGTCCTTGTTGGGTCTCCATCTGCTGGTTTGGCTGTAGTGGAAGACATGTCAATCTGTATTGTAATATTTCTACTTTATTGAAATTGATGCCACTTTTTTGATGAATGTGGAGAGTCCTGATTGGGTCTCTCCAACTGCTGGCTTGGCTGTAGTGGAAGAGATATCACTCCTAATTATGCTATTTCTACTGTGGTGAAATTTATGCCACTTTGTTGGTGTCTGCCATTTATTTTTGGAAATGTAGAGAGTCCTGTACATCTGTACATATGCTGGGTTGGCTGTAGTGGAAGAGATGTTGTTCTCCATTATACTATTTCTACTCTTGTGAAATTGATGCTACTTTGCTGCTGTCTGCCACTCAATTTTGGAAATGTGAAGAGTCCGGTTTAGGTGTCTCCATCTGCTGGGTTGGTTGTGGAAGATATCCCCCCCCCTTTACACTATTTCTACTTTGGTGAAATTGATGCCATATTGTTGGTGTTTACCCCTAATTATTTTAAATTTGAAGATTCCTGATTGGGACTCCATCTGCTGGATTGGCTGTTGTGGAAGATGTGTCGGTCCCTATTATAGTATTTTTACTCTCGTGAAATAGATGCCACTTTATTGGTGTTGGACACAAATTTTTGGAAATGACACTCCTGGTTGAGTCTACATCTGCTGGAATAGCTGTTGTGGAAGAGATGTTGCTCCCCATTATACTAGATCTACTCTGGTGAAATTGTTGCCACTTTGGTGGTCTCCGCCACTAATTGTTTGAAATGTGAACACTCCTGGTTGAGTCTACATCTGCTGGGTTGGCTGTAGTGGAAGAGATATTGTTCCCCAGTATACTATTTGTACTCTGGTGAAATTTATGACACTTTAGTGGTGTCTACCCCTTTTTATTTTAAATTTGAAGACTCCTGATTGGGTCTCCATCTGTTGGGCTGGCTGTAGTGGAAAATTTGTAGGTCCCTATTATACTATTTCTACTCTGGTGAAATTGATGCTACTTTGTTGGTGTCTGCCACTATTTTTTTGAAATGTGTACACTCCTGCTTGGGTCTCCATCTGCTGGGTTGGCTGTAGTGGAAGAGGTGTTGGTCCCCATTATTCTAGTTCTACTGTATTAAAATTGATGCCATTTTGGTGGTGTCTGACACAAATTTTTGGAAATGGGTAGACTCCTGGATGGGTCTCCTTCATGGAGGTTGCCTTTTGCTGTAGGCCTCCGAGACCGGCAGGCCTCCACCTCCTTTGAGTCAACTACCCATGTTAGTATCCTTACTTTTTTCTGACAATAATAGTCTGTGAAACTGATATTTGTGCCACCTGAGTGTGGCTGAGCATCAAAGCAGGTACAGCTGTTGCATGTGATATCAGGGCTCATAGCACAACAGGCCTTCACTAATCCCTCACCCAACTCATCTTAATTTGAAGTTCAATTCAAAGCTGTATGTGCTGGCCGAGACCCTAATACCTCATGCATGGCTGATTGTTGCCACGCCATTCTAAAGTTTGTACGGTAGGTGAATATTGGCCACTTTCCTAGTGTCTGCCCCTATTTTGGAGTATTTTGGCAGCTTTTAGGAACGTTTGAAGGTGTTGTGCATGTGTTTGTTTTTGCCTCCCATTGACTTTAATGATGTTCAGCTACTATTCAACGAATACATCTGTGAGTATTGCAAAATCGGCAATGGTAATCCGAAATGAACATTGAAATATTCACTCATCTCTAGTCTGCTGTATGTAGGCCGCACTGCACAGACCCTAAAAGTTTGCAATAATGGCTACAGGCATAATGTAAAAAAGGCTTTCTTAAACAAAGTCTATCTAAATATTTGAAACACAACAAAAATTCTGATATCACTAGAGCAAATCCCTGTTCACAATAGGAATAGTAAATCAATCCTTAATGGCAAAAAGTCCTACTGGATATTCAAATTGCACAGCCTACACTTGTCACTAGCTAATCGAATGACAGTCCATCCCCTCCTCCATTCACTCCCCTCCATAAGAATGTCCAGTGTTCTCTTTGATTCTTTCAATTCCTCATTGCATTGTGTGGTGATTGTTGGAATTGCAGATATCTGCAACTTACTTTCAGAGGATATGCTTTTGGAAAAACAAATATATTATATACATAGTTAGTAAATTTATATAAATTGGCCACCATATATAAAATGCATAGGGAGATGATTGGTTATCCAATTTCGGAAACCCCAATAGTTTCCGAAGATATTAATAGAGGAAGATATTAATAATCTTTAAAAGGCATACATCCTCAGATATCTGATGAAGTTGAATAGTAGTTAAAACGCATTGTGTTAAAAAAATGTTTTAAGGCATTGGTGCTGAAAATCGATCATTCATGATAGCTGATCTCTTTTGTTATCTCCTTGCTTGAAAGAGAAGCACTCTTTCTGAAAATATTCACCACTGCTACCATTTCCAGCAGATGATGGCTGTGATTATCACTCATCATCTGCCTTTTACTGCTGCATGTGAAGTGGAGCGCCACCCATTGCTTTTAACGTGTTAAATGCTTTTGTCAATCTGTATTAGTTAAACCTACAGTGCACCGGCATTCTATTGGGCCATCAACACTCCCGTGGCATGATTACATGGCACAGATAGCCATTACATCCATGGGTCTGCTGAAGAGTACTCCTGTGAAAGACATCCTATTACTAGTGTTCATAGGAGACCTTGAGGTTTGCTCATCTGTAAGGTGTTAAACACCTTTGGCTGATTAGCTCTTTCACTAACTCAAATATACACTTATTTTTTCATCTAGAAATATGGATGTTTCAAATGACATGAACAATGTAACTGTTTGTGTTATTAGTTTATTTAAATGGATATGTTAAAGATTTTGACTTAGATTAAAATCAAACCACATTTTATTAACAATTAATAGAGAAATATAGGTAATTGTAACAGGTTCACTAATGTTTTCATTCTACACTTCACACATTGCAATGGCAAGCACTACAAGTCTATGCAGTGGTGCACTCTACACATCTATGCACCATCATCATTGTATAGCAATGCAATATAAAACTGGCAGCTGCGTGAGCATCAGTCAGAGAAAATACCCCAGAGGCCAATTACATTGACTTCTAGGCAAGTGATCACTGTGATAGCCTTTAGTGTATGTGCACACGTCAGGTTTTTGTGCAGAATTTTCCTGAGATTTTCCTGAGGAGAAATTGGCACAACTCCCAGGAAATCCGCATGCGTTTTTTTTGCGTTTTTTGTGCGTTTTTTATGCGTTTTTTGTGCATTTTTTTACATGCGTTTTTTGTGCGTTTTTTATGCGTTTTTTACAGCAGATAAAGTTGGTTGAAAAAAAAAAAAAACCATGTGGTCATTTCCTGGTCCAACCCCTCTTCACCATTTTGCTTCCTTGTTGAATTCAAGATGCCGTACCATCGTCTAACTCCAGAACAGAACTGCCTACTGTTGCATACGGCACTACTTTTGCTGCACCACTACAATGAGCTGGTAAGAAAATGTCATTAGATGTGAACACTTTGCTTATTAGGCTGGGTTCACAATGTGTACAGCAGCCCGTTCAACACATACGTTCACGGTCTGCTGCAACGCAAGTGCTGACTTTGGAACATCGCTAGCGCAGATGGAGCATCTGCTAGCTACATCTGCGCTAGCAGTGACAGACCCGGAAACGCTGCAGTCAGAGTCTAGAGGTCCGACTGTCACTCAAATGACGGCACATGGCTAGTGATGTCAGACATAGGAGTCAATGGCGGCGCTAGCGGACTACGTTTCACCGCATTATGCAGCGGTGTTACGAAGTCCGTCAAAACGGACTGGGGGAACGCAATGTGAACCCAGCCTTGCCAGCTGTATAACATGTGTTGTACAGTTCCATGTAATAACACATACTTTATTCTCCCATAGGAGCAATCTCGGAGAAGAAGGGATAGCAGACGCCAAAAAAGGATGTGGGTTCATCCCATCATTCATGAACGGGAGGAAAAGGGACACTTCCATGTTCTTTATCATGATTTAAGGAGGTAAGATATAGTGAGAAATGGTATATTGACAGCTGTGTTTCTTTGTACCTTTTTTTGATATATACAACATACATTATGTGTGTGTTTAAAATTAAAGTTTTATGTTCCTTTTTATTTTCAGCTTTCCAGATAAATTTTCTCAGTTTTGCCGTCTTTCCATTGAGGCATTTGATCGTCTTCTAATTCTTCTTGGTCCACACCTCACTTACGAAGATACGGTCATGCGAAGAGCGATCTCTGCAGAAGAAAGGCTGCTCATCACCTTGCGGTAAGGCCTTGCTGCTAGTGCCCCCCTAAATGCTGCCACAAATGCTGCCTGTTTAATCCATAATGCTGCCGCTATGCTGCGAGTGCCCCCATAATGCTGCCAGTTTCCCTCATAATGCTACCGCAATGCTGCGAGTGCACTGTTTCCCTCATAATGCTGCCCCAATGCTGCGAGTGCACCCTGTTTCCCTCATAATGCTGCCGCAATGCTGCCTGTGTCCCCATAACGCTAGTGGCCATGATGTGGATGTTTTATCTTGCAACACAATTTGTGCTGGTAGGTTTTCTAAATTATTTTTTTTCTTTCTTCAGGTTTTTAGCCACAGGAGAGAGCTACACATCCCTGCACCTCCAATTTAGGGTGGGCAAATCCACCATCTCGCAAATTGTACGGTGCACATGTACCGTCATCTGGCAGAAGTTGCGGCCCATCGTGATGCCTTGCCCAACCGAGGAGACTTGGCTGCAGGTTGCAGCAGGCTTTCAAACTGTGGCCAATTTCCCCAACTGCGTAGGTGCTGTTGATGGCAAACATGTGAGAGTGCTAAAGCCACCAAGATCAGGATCACGCTTCTTTAATTATAAGAAGTATTTTTCAGTGGTCTTGATGGCGGTGGCTGACGCACATTACAAGTTTGTTGCCATCGACGTTGGTGCCTTTGGTAGTACTGGGGATTCTTGGGTGTTGCAATCATCACAGATTGGACTTCAAATTCTTTGAGATGGCGGCACGCTCCCAGCCCCAAGACCTTTGCCGGGTTCCACACATCCAGTACCCTTTGTGATGGTATCGGATGAGGCATTTCCCTTGAAGCCCCACCTGCTGCGCCCATACCCACGAAGAGCACTGGATGACCGGCGGAGGATTTTTAATTATAGGCTGAGCTGTGCACGAAGATATGTGGAATGTACCTTCGGGATCATGTGTAGTCGGTGGAGGATCTTTCACACTGCCATCCAGTTAGATCCGGAGACCGTGGACACTGTGATAAAGGCATGCTGTGTGCTCCACAACTATGCTCAGGAATACAGCACTGAGGTAGTTGAGGAGCCACAGGTGTCAGAATTAGATGCAGTGGACAACTTTGGTCAAGGAAGGCAATGTAACACGGGTGTGCGTGTGAGAGAAACCTTTGCAGACTACTTCATGAGTCCTGAAGGTGCCGTGCACTGGCAATACTCTTGTGCCGGTGTTGAGCTGCCTGAACTGCAGAGAAGATCTGATGCCTAAACAGAATCAAGGCCCAAGACTGGACGTGAGATATAACAGCAGAGAACATATGACGGCTGAACCCTATCCACTAATGAACCAGTCTGTACGGCACAGATGCTAACACCTGTGAAAATGTGAGGCGTAATCCCTTTCTACCGTTGCCAAATCCCTATCTACCAAGGCCCCTTTTTAATTAATCAAATTGTAAACATTGTTAATAAATTCAAAATATTATTTAAACAATAATCGTTTCCATGTTGTTATTGTTTACCGTTGCTTAAGTCAGATCCCATTTCCTATCTTCTTATTTTGATGATAATAAGAAATCTGAGTAGTTAAATTAATTTTTTTTTAATAAAGTAAAATAAAAATTAATTACATTAAAGAAACTTTTTTTAATATATATGAACTGACATTTTATAACAAAACTTAAAGGGAACCTGTCACCCCGGAAATCACGGGTGAGGTAAGCACACCGGCATCTGGGGCTTATCTGCAGCATTCTGTAATGCATTCTGTAATGCTGTAGATAAGCCCCTGATGTTACCTGAAAAAGGAGAAAAAGACATTATATTATAGTCACCCAGGGGCGGTCCCGCTGCTGGTCTGGTTGGATGGGCGTCTCCGGTCCGCTGCGGCGCCTCCTATCTTCATTACAAGACGTCCTCTTCTGATCTTCAGCCACGGCTCCGGCGCAGGCGTACTTTGTCAGCCCTGTTGAGGGCAGAGCAAAGTACTGCAGTGCGCAAGCGCCTGGCCTCTCAGACCTTTCCGGCGCCTGCGCACTGCAATACTTTGTTCTGCCCTCAACAGGGCACACAAAGTACGCCTGTGCCAGAGCCGTGGCTGAAGATCAGAAGAGGATGTCATGGAATGAAGATAGGAGGCGCCGGACCGGACCAGAGACACCCATCTGACCTGACCAGCAGCGGGACCGCCACTGGGTGAGTATAATCTAACGTCTTTTTCTCCTCTTTCAGGTAACATCGGGGGCTTATCTACAGCATTACAGAATGCTGTACATAAGCCCCTGATGCCGGTGGGCTTACCTCACCCGTGATTTTCGGGGTGACAAGTTCCCTTTAAAGAACTTTTTAAGATTTGGTCATGAACTCAACGGTTTAACATTCTCTACACTCCCGTCTCTACTCAAATAGGATGAGATATCAAAACTCAAAATTGATGATATTCCGGTTGGTAGCCCATATCATTAAATAAGTCAGGTTGGGAGTAGACACTGCTATTGGGCATACTGGAACGATGGCCAGTTGCACTAGGTACAGGTGTATGGCCACTATACGCATCTACATGGTTGGCCCTGTATGTTGCCGCCTGTCCGTAACGCTGCGATGCAGCAGCTGGTGGTGGTGGTGGTGGTGGAGGCATAATGGGGTTGCTGAAAACGTTGAAAATACCCTTCATTACTTGTGGAGCAGGGGGTAGGGTTGGTGTGTCATCAATTGCCATAAACAGACAATTGACAGCTGTAACGAACATTTGCTGCTTGTCCCGTGGCAGTGTTCTAACGCGGTCTGCCAAAAGTGACCCAAATTTGTCATGCTCATCTTGCTTTGAAGAATTATCAAGAAGATTGAGCGTTTTTGTTGTTAATTGTTCAATAATTTGACCTTGTTTGGTCTTCTTTTGGACCGTCCTTTTCAATGCCACGGGACGGACAGAAGCAGCCCCCCTCCCCATGTGCCTCGACACACCGCTACCAGAGTTTGCACCAGCGTCAGAGGAAGTAGAAGTAGTGGTATTTGCTGCAACGTCATGTTCTCCAAGGGAATCAGTTATTTCGGGTGACCTTCCGGACAAAGACATGTTCCCCGGAGATTCTTGGCTGTTCATTATGCAGTCTTCTACTTCCTCTCCAATACTGTCCACCGTGGTGTCACCATCGTTAGGGTCCGGAGGTGTTTGGGCAGAGACGTCTGTTCTGCAGACCAAAAAATAAAACAAAGGTTACAAAAATACAAATCATGACGTCAAGCAACACTATTTCTTTATATTATCTACCTCCTCAAACTCCGGCTTCCCAATATGAACTGCAGCTGGTCTCCATAGGGCACCCTCTTCCTTGGCAGCGAGCTGCCACTCGGAGTCTTGAGTGATTTCAGATATCTGTCTGTGACAGACCGCCATCTCGTCTTCACATCGCCCACTGAAAATTAAAATTTTTTAAATAAAACATTCCAAATCAATTCTTCTTACATTTTTTTTAAAAAAAGGAAAGAAATTGATACTTACAAATCTGTGTTTGCTGCTGTGTTGGGAGATTCGGCCACTCTGGAAAGAGAGCGGTTACTATTTTGGGCCAGGCATCACGTTTTGCCCCCTTGTACTTTTCGCTTGACCGGTCCCAGACCTCAGGGTGTTGTTCAATCTACAAAAAAAAAGGTAACAATGAAAAAATTTAAATTAATTGTGGGCTACAATAAATACACGATTATGTACATTTGCATATTTTAGATATAGTAGCATATATCCCAGCCACGTAACATAGTGCCCAGCCACGTAACATAGTGCCCAGCCACGTAGTATATTGCTACGTGAATGGGTAATATACTACGTGGCTGGGCAATATACTACATGGCTGGGCAATATACAAAATGGATGGGCAATATACTACGTGAATGGGTAATATACTACGTGGATGGGCAATATACTATGTGGATGGGCAATATACTACGTGAATGGGTAATATACTACGTGGCTGGGCAATATACTACGTGGAATATACTACGTGAATGGGCAATATACTACCTGAATGGGTAATATACTACGTGGATGGGCAATATACTATGTGGATGGGCAATATACTACATGGAATATACTACGTGAATGGGCAATATACTACGTGAATGGGTAATATACTACGTGGATGGGCAATATACTATGTGGATGGGCAATATACTACGTGGAATATACTACGTGGATGGGCAATATACTATGTGGATGGGCAATATACTACGTGGAATATACTACGTGGATGGGCAATATACTACGTGAATGGGTAATATACTACGTGGATGGGCAATATACTATGTGGATGGGCAATATACTACGTGAATGGGTAATATACTACGTGGATGGGCAATATACTACGTGGCCGGGCAATATACTACGTGGAATATACTACGTGAATGGGCAATATACTACGTGAATGGGTAATATACTACGTGGATGGGCAATATACTATGTGGATGGGCAATATACTACGTGGAATATACTACGTGGATGGGCAATATACTATGTGGATGAGCAATATACTACGTGGAATATACTACGTGGATGGGCAATATACTACGTGAATGGGTAATATACTACGTGGATGGGTAATATACTACGTGGCTGGGCAATATACTACGTGAATGGGAAATATACTTCGTGGATGGGCAATATACTACGTGGATGGGTAATATACTACGTGGATGGGCAATATACTATGTGGATGGGCAATATACTACGTGGAATATACTACGTGGATGGGCAATATACTACGTGGATGGATAATATACTACGTGGATGGGCAATATACTACGTGGAATATACTACGTGGATGGGCAATATACTAGGTGGATGGGTAATATACTACGTGGATGGGCAATATACAAAACATGTAGTATATTGCCCAGCCACATAGTATATTGCCCATCCACGAAGTATATTTCACATTCACGTAGTATATTGCCCAGCCACGTAGTATATTACCCATCCACGAAGTATATTACCCATTCACGTAGTATATTGCCCAGCCACGTAGTATATTGCCCAGCCACATAGTATATTACCCATCCACGAAGTATATTACCCATCCACGTAATATATTGCCCATCCACGAAGTATATTTCCCATTCACGTAGTATATTGCCCAGCCACTTAGTATATTACCCATCCACGAAGTATATTACCCATTCACGTAGTATATTGCCCAGCCACGTAGTATATTAATGAAATAAAGACACCGAGTTTTAGTCCATATTTTATTATTTGGAGAATGCAAGGGTTAAAAAAAAAAATTGGTTTACAATGGAACAGGTGCAATTGCACCTGTCCCGTTGTAAACATTACTGCAGATGACAAATATCATCTCTGCGCAGCCTCACCGGCTGAACGGAGATGAACTGATAGCATGGGAAAATTTTCCCACGCTCCAGAGTTCACCTCCGGTCAGCCGGGGAGTCCGCGCAGCTGCAGTGACTGCCGAACGAGTTCCCCCGAACAGCGCGAGCTGCGTTCGGGAGAACTCGGTATACAGTGAACGGGATCGCTTTACGATCCCGTTCATTGTATCGGCGGCCGCGGTTTAGAGCAGCCACATGTTATGTGGCTGCTCTAAACTCCAGATCATCGTGGGACAATCGTTTAATTGGATGCTGCGGAGGGTAGGTATACGTTGTGGTTTGTTATTTTAATTTTTTCTGACGAGGGAATCGTGGAATTGGGCGTTTAGGTGAGTATGGGTTTGTTTTTGTTTTTTTTATTTTAGGTGGCGATCGCCGGGGACAGGTAATTATAAGGTAACCACTGGCCACCAATGAAGTTGTACTTTTTATTATTATTTTTTCCACTGTCCACCAATGAAAATAAATAATAATTTATATATCAGTTCCACTGGCCACCAATGATAATTAGTAAACACTGGCCACCAATGTTAATACACTGGCCACCAATGATAACAATTATACACTGGGCACCAATGTTAAAACACTGGCCACCAATGATAACAATTATACACTGGCCACCAATGTTAATACACTGGCCACCAATGATAACAATTATACACTGGCCACCAATGTTCATACACTGGCCACCAATGATAATTATTATACACTGGCCACCAATGTTAATACACTGGCCACCAATGTTAATAATTATACACTGGCCACCAATGTTAATACACTGGCCACCAATGATAACAATTATACACTGGGCACCAATGTTAAAACACTGGCCACCAATGATAACAATTATACACTGGCCACCAATGTTAATACACTGGCCACCAATGATAACAATTATACACTGGCCACCAATGTTCATACACTGGCCACCAATGATAATTATTATACACTGGCCACCAATGTTAATACACTGGCCACCAATGTTAATAATTATACACTGGCCACCAATGTTAATACACTGGCCACCAATGACAATTAAGTTTAGGGGTGAATAGGGGTATATAATTAAGTTTATTAGGGGAATGGGCCCGTAACCACTGTTCACCAATGACCATAGGGGACATTTGATGGGGGAAATAGTACATTGCAGCAGGGACAGTTCGATGGGAAATACTGCTCCCATCGAGCTGAGCCTGCTGCAACGACTTGGAGGGAACAGACATCGGCCGATGAGACTAGTCTCATCGGCCGCTGTCCGAACACACGCGCACACACATATATACACAGACACACACATATATACACATATACACACACACTTACCACACTTATCATCTGCACCACATCCAGCCTCATCCGATCATACCCCTCCATGTCGGCAGCCATAATACAGGAAGACGGGAATGGTGAGTTTCCTCTTCCTGTATTATGGGATAGGCATGAATGGCATGATGGGATAGATGGGATGTCACTTCCTGTAGGTTTTCAGGAAATAAACGCTAGAAATCCGCAAATTTTTATATGATTGCGGATTTCTAGCGTTTCAATGCAAGTCTATGAATGCGGGAAATTAGCGATTCCGCAAAAATAATGAACATGTTGCTTCTTTTTCCGCAATTCGGTTTTTTTGCGGAAAAAAACGCAACATTAGCACAATTTTTGCGGATTCAATACAAAAGATTGGGAACCTTATGTTAGCGTTTTTTTCGCGTTTTTATCGCGATTTTATTGCGTTAAAAATGCGAAAAAAACGCAAAAAAACCTGAACGTGTGCACATAGCCTTAAAGTTTCAATCAATTTCACAATATGAAGGATTAATGGTTTCTGAAAAAAAATATAAAAACATATGTTAATTGCTTGACATTTAAAGGGGTTATACCAGACTATATAATTTTTTTTCCTACAGGCCAAAGAACTTACAGGCAGGGTCAGACTGGGGTGTCTGGGGCCCACAGGGGAAATTGACCATTGGGGCCCTCCCAACAGTTATACGCAAATATTTATTAGCAGTTATCCCCATTATAGTGGAGCATCGCCTGTAAAACACAAGCGGCTCCTGCATATATACCACCAAAACTGTGGTGTACAATTATGGTAGTTTATATTAAAGGGGATCTTTGGTTAAAACAAGTTATCACTGATCCATGGGCTCTACAGGATAAGTGATCTTTTAGATCTGACCATTAGAAATAGCACCGATCGGAAGAATGTGGAAGTTTTATCCCTGATCAGACATTTTAAAATGCAGCGGCAGGTTGGATGTCTGAACACAGCTCCATTCATTCTCTTTGGAGCCTGTAGAAAAAAACAAGAGCAGTGCTTGCAGCCACTGAGGAAATGAATGGATCAGTGGTCAAGTCCATAATGCCCCTCCTGACTAATGGGGATAAAAGCTCCTCATTCTGCCGATTGGGTCCAAGCAGTCAGACCCTCACCAATCAATATATTATAATTTATCCTGTGGAGAGGTTACATAGTTACATAGTTACATAGTTATTAAGGTTGAAGGAAGACTATAAGTCCATCTAGTTCAACCCATAGCCTAACCTAACATGCCCTAACATGTTGATCCAGAGGAAGGCAAAAATAACCCATGTGGCAAAGAGTAAACTCCACATTGGGGAAAAAATTTCTTCCCGACTCCACATACGGCAATCAGACTAGTTCCCTGGATCAATGCCCTATCAAGGAATCTAGTGTATATACCCTGTAACATTATACTTTTCCAGAAAGGTATCCAGTCCCCTCTTAAATTTAAGTAATGAATCACTCATTACAACATTATACGGCAGAGAGTTCCATAGTCTCACTGCTCTTACAGTAAAGAATCCACGTCTGTTATTATGCTTAAACCTTTTTTCCTCCAAACGGAGAGGATGCCCCCTTGTCCCGGTTTCAGGTCTATGATTATAAAGATCATCAGAAAGGTCCTTGTACTCTCCCCTCATACATTTATACATTAACATAAGATCACCCCTTAGTCTTCGTTTTTCCAAACTAAATAGCCCCAAGTGTAATAACCTATCTTGGTATTGCAGACCCCCCAGTCCTCTAATAACCTTGGTCGCTCTTCTCTGCACCCGCTCTAGTTCAGCTATGTCTTTCTTATACACCGGAGACCAGAACTGTGCACAGTATTCTAAGTGTGGTCGAACTAGTGACTTGTATAGAGGTAAAATTATGTTCTCCTCATGAGCATCTATGCCTCTTTTAATGCATCCCATTATTTTATTTGCCTTTGTAGCAGCTGCCTGACACTGGCCACTGAATATGAGTTTGTCATCCACCCATACACCCAGGTCTTTTTCATTGACGGTTTTGCCCAGAGTTTTGGAATTAAGCACATAATTATACATCTTATTTCTTCTACCCAAGTGCATGACCTTACATTTATCCCCATTAAAGCTCATTTGCCATTTATCAGCCCAAGCTTCTAGTTTACATAAATCATCCTGTAATATAAAATTGTCCTCCTCTGTATTGATTACCCTGCAGAGTTTAGTGTCATCTGCAAATATTGAAATTCTACTCTGAATGCCCCCCTACAAGGTCATTAATAAATATGTTAAAAAGAAGAGGGCCCAATACTGACCCCTGTGGTACCCCACTGCTAAAGGTACCGTCACACAAAACGATATCGTTAACGATATCGTTGCTTTTTGTGATGTAGCAACGATATCGTTAAAGAAATCGTTATGTGTGACAGCGACCAACGATCAGGCCCCTGCTGGGAGATCATTGGTCGCTGAGGAAAGTCCAGAACTTTATTTCGTCACTGGACTTCCCACTGACATCGCTGGATCGGCGTGTGTGACACCGATCCAGCAATGTCTTCACTGGTAACCAGGGTAAATATCGGGTTACTAAGCGCAGGGCCACGCTTAGTAACCCGATGTTTACCCTGGTTACCAGCGTAAACATTAAAAAAACAAACACTACATACTTACCTTCAGCTGTCTGTCCCCAGCGCTATGCTTCTCTGCACTCCTCCTGCATTCTGTGTCAGCGCCAGCCAGCCGGAAAGCACAACGATGACGTCACCCTCTCTGCTTTCCGGCTGACTGGCGCTGACAGTGCAGAGGAAAGCAGAGCGCTGGAGGACAGACAGCTGAAGGTAAGTATGTAGTGTTTGTTTTTTTAACGTTTACGCAGGTAACCAGGGTAAACATTGGGTTACTAAGCGCGGCCCTGCGCTTAGTAACCCGATGTTTACCCTGGTTACCAGGGACCTCGGAATCGTTGGTCGCTGGAGAGCTGTCTGTGTGACAGCTCTCCAGCGACCAAACAGCGATGCTGCAGCGATCGACATCGTTGTCGGTATCGCTGCAGCATCGCTTAGTGTGACGGTACCTTAACCGCTACCCAGTCCGAGTGTGCTCCATTAATAAACACCCTTTGTTTCCTATCCCTGAGCCAGCTCTCAACCCACTTGCACATACTTTCCCCTATCCCCATTATTCTCATTTTATGTATCAACCTTTTGTGTGGCACCGTATCAAAAGCTTTTGAAAAGTCCATATACACTACATCCACTGGGTTCCCTTGGTCCAATCCGGAACTTACCTCTTCATAGAAACTGATCAAATTAGTCTGACATGAACGGTCCCTAGTAAACCCGTGCTGATACTGGGTTATGAGGTTATTCCTCTTCAGATACTCCAGCATAGCATCCCTTAGAATGCCCTCCAGGATTTCACCCACAGTAGAGGTTAAGCTTACTGGCCTATAATTTCCGAGTCCAGTTTTTGTCCCCTTTTTGAATATTGGCACCACATTTGCTATACGCCAGTCCTGTGGTACAGACCCTGTTATTATGGAGTCTTTAAAGATTAAAAATAATGGTCTATCGATGACTGTACTTAATTCCTGCAGTACTCGAGGGTGTATCCCATCCGGGCCCGGAGATTTGTCTATTTTAGTGATTTTTAGACGCCGCCGCACTTCCTGCTGGGTTAAGCAGGTGACATTTAATGGGGAATTTTTATCACTAGTCATTTTGTCTGCGATGGGATTTTCTTGTGTAAATACTTATGAAAAAAAGTCATTTAGCATATTGGCTTTTTCCTCATCCTCATCCACCATTTCACCCAGACTATTTTTAAGGGGGCCAACACTATCATTTTTTAGTTTCTTACTATTTATGTAGTTAAAGAATATTTTAGGATTATTTTTACTCTCTCTGGCAATGAGTCTCTCTGTCTCAATCTTTGCTGCCTTGATTTGCTTTTTACAGAATTTATTTAATTTTTTGTATTTATTTAACGCCTCCTCACTACCTACTTCCTTTAATTCTCTAAATGCTTTCTTTTTGTCACTTGTTGCGCCCCTTACAGCTCTATTTAGCCATATCGGTTTCCTCCTGTTTCTAGTATGTTTATTCCCATACGGTATATACTGTGCACAGGTCCTATCCAGGATGCTAATAAATGTCTCCCATTTTCTTTGTGTATTTTTGTGTCTCAGGATATCGTCCCAGTTAATTGCACCAAGATCCTCTCTCATCCGCTGGAAATTTGCCCTCCTGAAGTTTAGTGTCCATGTAACCCCTCTATTACACATCTTTTTAAAGGATACATGAAAACTTATTATTTTATGATCGCTATTACCCAAGTGACCCCCAACCCTTATATTTGATATGCAGTCTGGCCTGTTGGTTAATATTAGGTCTAGCAGTGCCCCCCTTCTTGTTGGGTCCTGAACCAGTTGTGAAAGGTAATTGTCTCTCATAGTTGTCAAAAACCGATTACCTTTGCTGGAACTGCAGGTTTCTGTTCCCCAATCTATTTCAGGGTAGTTGAAGTCCCCCATAATAATGACTTCTCCTTGAGTCGCAGCTTCATCTATTTGCTTTACGAGGATATTCTCCATTGCTTCCATTATTTTTGGAGATTTATAACAAACCCCTACCAGTAATTTATTATTTTTCCCCCTCCCCTTATCTCCACCCACAGGGATTCTACATTTTCATTAAATTCACCTATATTATTACGCAGGATGGGTTTTAAGGACGATTTTACATATAGACACACCCCACCCCCTCGCTTATCTGTACGGTCATTTCTGAACAGGCTATAGCCCTGCAAGTTAACAGCCCAGTCATGGCTCTCATCCAGCCATGTCTCAGATATCCCCACCATGTCATAATTATGCTCCAACAACATTAGTTCTAATTCGTCTATTTTGTTGGCGAGGCTTCTGGCATTAGTATACATACATTTTATGTATCTCTCTGCACCTCTATTCTTTCTTAACTGTTCTAACCCCACCCCCCATGCCACCGCCACCCCCAACTTCATTTGTGCCCAGGTGTCTATCTGCACTATCTTCCCCTCCTATAAAATGAATACCCTCCCCCCCAATTCCTAGTTTAAACACTCCTCCAACCTTCTAGCCATTTTCTCCCCCAACACAGCTGCACCCTCCCCATTGAGGTGCAGCCCGTCCCTAGCGTAGAGCCTGTAGCCAACTGTGAAGTCGGCCCAGTTCTGCAGGAACCCAAACCCCTCCTTCCTACACCAATTCTTGAGCCACTTATTAACCTCCCTAATCGACCGTTGCCTCTCTGGCGTGGCACGTGGTACAGGCAGTATTTCGTAAAATACCACGTTGGAGGTCCTTGCTTTCAGCTTGCGGCCTAATTCCCTGAAATCATCTTTAAGGACCTTCCACCTACCTCTAACTTTGTCATTTGTGCCAATGTGCACCATTACCGCTGGGTCCTCACCAGCCCCTCCCAATAATCTGTCCACCCGATCAGCGATTTGTTGGACTCAAGCGCCGGGAAGGCAGCACACCGTTCGACGTTCCCTGTCTTTGTGACAGATTGCCCTATCAGTTCCCCTAATAATTGAGTCGCCCACTACCAGCACCTGTCTGGCCTGCCCTGCTCTCCTATTTCCCTCCTTACTGGAGCAGTCACTCCTCCGGCTTTTAGAGGACATGCCTGGCTGCAGCAGTGCTACTCCTGTACTGGCACCCCCCTCATCTGCCAACTTAGCAAACTTATTGGGGTGTTCCAGATCAGGACTAGCCTCCCTGGCACTCTTCCCTCTACCCCGCTTCCTAACTGTCACCCAGCTTGCTACTTAAATCACTTTTTTCACAGGCAAACCCCTGTAAGGGCATCTGTCGCTGTGTACCAAGTATGTAATCTATTGGAAATAATGAGTCTTCTCCTAATTAATATCAGGACAAACAAATAACTGCCATAACCAAATAAACCACTATGCCAAGATCCATAATACCACACCATGACCAAACCACATAGTGACCGAGTAATACCATATATTACCAGCAAATAGCAAACAAATAATACCACATGCAAGGAGAAATACCGCCACACCATAACTAGACAACATATTTCACCACATAGTGACCGAATTATACCACAAGCAGGGGATAAATACCTCCACACTGTAACCAGACCTTAAATTACCACCACATAGTGATCAAATAATACCAGATACAGGAGATAAATACCACCACACTGTGATCAGATCACAGACTACCACCACATAGTGATTGAATACTACAATACTGATCATGAATACAAAACCACATACTAACAACACGGTTATTATCACCAGTGACATTATAAACAGGAGCTCTGTATATAGTGTCAGTGTATAGGTAATACAGTGATCACATGAGCTCTGTTCACAGTATATAGTGTATAGTGTGTATGTACATGTAATACACTTACTCACCAGTGAGGTCTGTAGTTGAAGTACTTCATCTTTGCTTTTTTTCTTCATCCAGCACAGACAGCCATCACATCTTCCAGCCTGGATTTGTCTCTGCAATAAATAACACACAGTCATCAATAGTTGATCATTTCCAAAGCACATGCCCCTCTTTTTCCTTGACTTCTACACTATGTCAGATGAAGAAAAAAAACAACGTAGTGCCGTCCTGCACAGTAACAGGACCCCCATTTTCTTCCCTCCATGGAAACAGTTTCCTAAAATGTTAGTTATATTACAGTAGTAATAATATCCCTAATTGGACCCTAAAGAAATTATGTTCCCCATTTGTCACCAAAAACTAATACATCATGTTCCTCATTCTGACCCCCAAACAGTATCTAAGTCCCTCACCTTGTCTCACTTAATTTAAAAATCTTGCCCAGCCTGGCCCCCTTTATTTTATAATATGCCCCAGCCTGACCCAAATATCTGCAGCCTTGGCCCCAGATATCAATCCTGCCCCCAGCTAAGCATACTGGCCCCCAGAGGTCCATTGTCCTGCCCCCCAATATATCTATCCTGGCCCCCATATATCTATACTGCCTCCTCCATATATCCATCTTGGTCACTTATCCTTGAACCACCGTGTATCCATCCTGGCTCCCCCATATATCTGTCCTGGCTCCCCCCATATATCCCTCCTGTCTCCCCCCATATATCCCTCCTGGCTACCCATTATATCCATCCTGGTCCCTTGTCCTGACACCCCCATATATCCATCCTGGCTCCCCCCATATATCCATCCTGGCTTCACCCATATATCCGTCCTGACTCACCCCATACATTCATCCTGGCCCCTCCATATATCCATTCTGGTCCCTTGTTCTGACACCCCCCATATATCCATCTTTGCTCCCCCATATATCCATCCTGGCTCCTTCTATATATCCATCCTTGTCCTTTGTCCTGCCCCCCATATATCCATCCTGACTCCCACCATATATCCATCCTGGACCTCCCATATATCCATCCTGGATTGCCCCCATATTTTCATCCTGCCACCTCCATATATCCATCCTGATCCCTTGTCCTGGCACCCCCTCCCCATATATCCATCCTGGCTCCCCTATATATCCATCCTGGCTCATCCATATATCCTTCCAAAATTCCCCCATATATCCATCCTGGATCTCTCCATATATCCATCCTGGATCTCCCCATATATGCATCCTGGTCCCTTGTCCTGGTACCCCTCCCCATATATCCATTCTGGATCCCCCATATATTCATCCTGGCTCACCCCATATATCCATACTGGATCCCCCCATATATCCATCTTGGCCCCTCCATAAATCCAGCCTGCCTACCCTCAAATATCCATCCTGGCCCCACCATAAATCGATCCTGCCACCTATATATCCATCCTGGCCCCTTGTCCTCCCCATATATCCATTCTTGTCACTTGTCCTGCTGCCTCTCACATATCCATCCTTGTCACTTGTCCTGCTGCCCCCACAAATCCATCCTGGCCCCTTGTCCTCCCTCCATATATCCATTCTGGTCACTTTTCCTGTTCCCCCCATGTATCCATCCTGGTCGCTTGTCCTTCTCCCCCCATATACCCATCCTGATCGCTTGTCCTTCTCCCCCATATATCCATCCTGTTCACTTGTCCTACTTCACCCATATATTCATCCTGGTCACTTGTCCTGCTCCCCCAATATATATCCATCCTGGTCACTTGTCCTGCTCCCCCCATATATCCATCCTGGTCACTTGTACTGTTCCCTCCCATATATCCATCCAGGTCGCTTGTCCTCCCCCATATATCCTGTTATGATACGGTGGTCTAGGAGCAACATGGAACGAGCTCTGAAGGAAGTGGTATCTGTACTGACCGCAGTCCCTAAGCTCAACACAACACTAGAAGTAGCCGTGGAATGCTCCTAACTCTCCCTAGGCATCTCGTCACAGCCTAAGAGCTAACTACCCCTAAAGATAGAAGCAGGAAAGCTGTCTTGCCTCAGAGAAAATCCCCCAAAGGATAGATTAGCCCCCCACAAATAATGACTGTGAGTGGAGAGGGAAAAGACATACACAGAATGAAACCAGGATGAGCACAGGAGGCCAGTCTAACTAAATAGATAGGACAGGATGGAATACTGTGCGGTCAGTATAAAACACTACAAAAATCCACGCAGAGTTTACAAAAAATCTCCACACCTGACTAAAGGTGTGGAGGGCAAATCTGCCTCCCAGAGCTTCCAGCAAGACAGAATTAATTCACACTGATAAGCTGGACAAACATAGAAAGCACAGAATGGATAAGTCCACAATCTATGGACAGAAAAGGGCAAGCAAAAACTTAGCTTAGCTGAACTGGTCAGGATAACAGGTAACTCCAAAGATATGTGAATCCAACCAGGAACCATTTACAAGTGGCACTGGCTGAAGATAGAACCAGACTAAAATAGCCGAGCAGAAGAGACGATAAGTGGAGGCAGCTGATGACAGCTAACTCCAAAGAGCAGCCATACCACTAGAATCCACAAGAGGGAGCCCAAGAGCAGAACTCACAAAAGTGCCACTTACAACCACCGGAGGGAGCCCAAGAGCGGAATTCACAACAATATCCATCCTGGTGGCTTGTCCTTATTCCTCCATATATCCATCCTGTTCACTTGTCCTACTTCCCCCATATATTTATCCTGGTCACTTGTCCTGCTCTCCCAATATATATCAATCCTGGTCACTTGTCCTGCTCCCTTTCCCCCCCATATATCCATCCTGGTCACTTGCCTGCTCCCCCATATAACCATCCTGGTCACTTGTCAAGCCCCTCCTATATATCCATCCTGGTCACTTATCCTGCTCCCCCCATATATCCATCCTGTTCACTTGTCCTACTCCCCCCATATATTCATCCTGGTCACTTGTACTCCTTCCCCAATATATATTAATCCTGGTCACTTGTCCTGCTCCCTCCATATATCCATCCTGTTCACTTGTACTCTTCCCCCCATATATCCATCCAGGTCGCTTGTCCTTCTCCCCCATATATCCATCCTGGTAGCTTGTCCTTATTCCCCCAAATATCCATCCTGTTAACTTGTCCTACTCCCCCCATATATTCATCCTGGTCACTTGTCCTGTTCTCCCAATATATATCAATCCTGGCCACTTGTCCAGCTCCCCCCCATATATCCATCCTGGTCACTTGCCTGCTCCCCCATATAACCATCCTGGTCACTTGTCATGCCCCTCCTATATATCCATCTTGGTCGCTTATCCTGCTCCTTCCATATATCCATCCTAGTCACTTGTCCTGCTCCCCTGCATATATCCATCCTGGTCACTTGTCCTGCTCCCCCTATATATCCATCCTGGTCACTTGTACTGCTTCCCCCTATATCCATCCAAGTCACTTGTCCTGCTCTCCTGCATATATCCATCCTGGTCACTTGTTCTGCTCCTTTCATATATCCATCCTCGTCACTAGGGTTGAGCGAAACGGGTCGTTCATTTTCAAAAGTCGCCGACTTTTGGCAAAGTCGGGTTTCATGAAACCCGATCCGACCCCTGTGCGGGGTCGGCCATGCGGTACGCGACTTTCACGCCAAAGTCGCGTTTCAATGACGCGAAAAGCGCCATTTCTCAGCCAATGAAGGTAAACGCAGAGTGTGGGCAGCGTGATGACATAGGTCCTGGTCCCCACCATCTTAGAGAAGGGCATTGCAGTGATTGGCTTGCTGTCTGCGGCGTCACAGGGGCTATAAAGGGGTGTTCCCACCGACCGCCATCTTACTGCTGCTGATCTGAGCTTAGGGAGAGGTTGCTGCCGCTTCATCAGAAGCAGGGATAGCGTTAGGCAGGGTCCATTAACCACCAAACCGCTTGTGCTGTAGCGATTTCCACTGCCCAACACCACCTTCGGTGTGCAGGGACAGTGGAAGCTACATTTTTTTTTTTTTCCCCCTCAGCGCTGTAGCTCATTGGGCTGCCCTAGAAGGCTCCCTGATAGCTGCATTGCTGTGTGTACGCCGCTGTGCAAACCAACTGCTTTTTTCAAAGCACAAATCCTCTTGTTCCTTCCTTTCTGCACAGCTATCTTTTTGGTTTGTACACACTTTTTATTTAATTTGTGCATCAGTCCACTCCTTATTGCTGCCTGCCATACCTGGCTGAGATTACTGCAGGGAGATAGTAATTGAAGGACACTCCCTGTTTTTTTTGTTTTTTTTTGTGGGAGATTAAGATTGACATTTCTGCTAGAGTGCCATCCCTGTCTGTGTCATCTCTCACTCAGTGGGCCATAGAAAGCCTATTTATTTTTTTGCTTGATTTGGGTTATAAAATCTACCTGAAAAAATCACTACATCAATCAGTGGGAGAAAAATATTGGCCTCAGGGCTTGTGTGCCACTCCTTACTCCTGTGTGTGCCATCTCTCAGTCAGTGGGCCATAGAAAGCCTATTTATTTTTTTGCTTGATTTTGGTTCTAAAATCTACCTGAAAAAATCACTACATCAATCAGTGGGAGAAAAATATTGGCCTCAGGGCTTGTGTGCCACTCCTGACTCCTGTGTGCATCATCACTCACTCAGTGGGCCATAGAAAGCCCATTTTTTTTTTTTTTGCTTTATTTGGGTTCTAAATTCTACCTGAAAAAATCAATAAATCAATCAGTGGGAGATTAATATTGGCCTTTGGGCTTGTGTGCCAGTCCTAAGCGTGCCATCTCTCTCTCTCAGATAGTGGGCCATAGAAAGCCTATTTATTTATTTTTTTTTTATTGGGTTTATAAATTTTCCCTGGAAAAAAAAAAAAAGTGGGAGATTAATATTGGCCTCTGGGCTTGTGTGCCAGTCCTGAGCGTGCCATCTCTCTCACAAATAGTGGGCCATAGAAAGCCTATTTATTTATTTTTTTTTGGTTTTATAAATTCTCCCTTACAAAAAAAAAGGGAGATTAATATTGGCCTTTGGGCTTGTGTGCCAGTCCTAAGCGTGCCATCTCTCTCTGTCTCTCAGATAGTGGGCCATAGAAAGCCTATTTATTATTTTTTTTATTGGGTTTATAAATTTTCCCTGGAACAAAAAAAAAAAAGTGGGAGATAAATATTGGCCTCTGGGCTTGTGTGCCACTCCTGACTCCTGTGTGCGTCATCTCTCACTCAGTGGGCCATAGAAAGCCTTTTATTGTTTTATTTGTTTTCTAAATTCTCCCTGAAAAAATCATTTTATTTTCTTTGGTTTCTAAATTCTTCCTGAAAAAATCATTTTATTCTATTTTTTTTTTTTTCCTAAAGTCTCCCTGAAAAAAAAAAAAAAAAAAAACAAATCAGTGGGAGATTAATATTGCCCTTTCTGCTTGTGTGCCAGTCTTGACTCCTGGGTGTGCCATCTCTCTCTCTCTCTCCAATTGTGGGCCATAGAAAGCCTATTATTTTTTTAGCTTGATTTGGGTTCCAAAATCTACCTGAAAAAATCACTACATCAATCAGTGGGAGATAAATATTGGCCTCTGGGCTTGTGTGCCACTCCTGACTCCTGTGTGCGTCATCTCTCACTCAGTGGGCCATAGAAAGCCTTTTTTTGTTTTATTTGTTTTCTAAATTCTCCCTGAAAAAATCATTTTATTTTCTTTGGTTTCTAAATTCTTCCTGAAAAAATCATTTTATTCTATTTTTTTTTCCTAAAGTCTCCCTGAAAAAAAACAAAAAAAAACAAATCAGTGGGAGATTAATATTGCCCTTTCTGCTTGTGTGCCAGTCTTGACTCCTGGGTGTGCCATCTCTCTCTCTCTCTCCAATTGTGGGCCATAGAAAGCCTATTATTTTTTTAGCTTGATTTGGGTTCCAAAATCTACCTGAAAAAATCACTACATCAATCAGTGGGAGATAAATATTGGCCTCTGGGCTTGTGTGCCACTCCTGACTCCTGTGTGCGTCATCTCTCACTCAGTGGGCCATAGAAAGCCTTTTTTTGTTTTATTTGTTTTCTAAATTCTCCCTGAAAAAATCATTTTATTTTATTTGGTTTCTAAATTCTTCCTGAAAAAATCATTTTATTCTATTTTTTTTTTCCTAAAGTCTCCCTGAAAAAAAAAAAAAAAAACAAATCAGTGGGAGATTAATATTGCCCTTTCTGCTTGTGTGCCAGTATTGACTCCTGGGTGTGCCATCTCTCTCTCTCTCTCTCCAATTGTGGGCCATAGAAAGCCTATTATTTTTTTTAGCTTGATTTCTGTTCCAAAATCTACCTGAAAAAATCACTACATCAATCAGTGGGAGATAAATATTGGCCTCTGGGCTTGTGTGCCACTCCTGACTCCTGTGTGCGTCATCTCTCACTCAGTGGGCCATAGAAAGCCTTTTTTTGTTTTATTTGTTTTCTAAATTCTCCCTGAAAAAATCATTTTATTTTCTTTGGTTTCTAAATTCTTCCTGAAAAAATCATTTTATTCTATTTTTTTTTCCTAATGTCTCCTTAAAAAAAAAAAAAAAAACAAATCAGTGGGAGATTAATATTGCCCTTTCTGCTTGTGTGCCAGTCTTGACTCCTGGGTGTGCCATCTCTCTCTCTCTCTCTCTCCAATTGTGGGCCATAGA
Source organism: Ranitomeya imitator (assembly GCF_032444005.1). NCBI lineage: Eukaryota > Metazoa > Chordata > Amphibia > Anura > Dendrobatidae > Ranitomeya > Ranitomeya imitator. The sequence continues at coordinate 340,705,173 of NC_091285.1, read as the reverse complement.
AAGCCTATTATTTTTTTTAGCTTGATTTGTGTTCCAAAATCTACCTGAAAAAATCACTACATCAATCAGTGGGAGATAAATATTGGCCTCTGGGCTTGTGTGCCATTCCTGACTCCTGTGTGCGTCATCTCTCACTCAGTGGGCCATAGAAAGCCTTTTTTTGTTTTATTTGTTTTCTAAATTCTCCCTGAAAAAATCATTTTATTTTCTTTGGTTTCTAAATTCTTCCTGAAAAAATCATTTTATTCTATTTTTTTTTTCCTAAAGTCTCCCTGAAAAAAAAACAAAAACAAAAACAAATCAGTGGGAGATTAATATTGCCCTTTCTGCTTGTGTGCCAGTCTTGACTCCTGGGTGTGCCATATCTCTCTCTCTCTCCAATTGTGGGCCATAGAAAGCCTATTATTTTTTTTAGCTTGATTTGGGTTCCAAAATCTACCTGAAAAAATCACTACATCAATCAGTGGGAGATAAATATTGGCCTCTGGGCTTGTGTGCCACTCCTGACTCCTGTGTGCGTCATCTCTCACTCAGTGGGCCATAGAAAGCCTTTTTTTGTTTTATTTGTTTTCTAAATTCTCCCTGAAAAAATCATTTTATTTTCTTTGGTTTCTAAATTCTTCCTGAAAAAATCATTTTATTCTATTTTTTTTTTCCTAAAGTCTCCCTGAAAAAAAAAAAAAAATCAAATCAGTGGGAGATTAATATTTACATTTGTGCTTCAGTGACAGTGCTGCGTGTGTGGCATCCCTCTCATTTGTTGCCACCAACAACAGAGTGTGTAACATTGTGCCTGATTTTCGTTGTGGTCTCACTCACCTGTAAAGGGGTAGCTAAATCATACTGAAGTTATAGCTCACCGTGTAATTTGTGTGACAGCAACAAATACCGTTAGTTTGTTTACGTTTTTAAAACAATGAGGAAGTATGGTGGAAGAGGTCGTGGCTGGGGGCGTTCATTGTCAGCTGGTAATGAGGGTAGTGGTAGTGGTGGAGCATCAGCTGGTCGTGGGAAAAAAAATATTGCACCTAAGTCTGGAGCTGTGGAGCCAGGTTCGTCGTCTGGCTACACAAGGCCTCGAACGCTCCCTTTTCTGGGAGTAGGAAAACCGCTTTTAAAGCCGGAGCAGCAAGAGCAAGTTTTGGCTTATCTTGCTGACTCAGCCTCTAGCTCTTTTGCCTCCTCTCGTGAAACTGGTAAATGTCAAAGCAGCGCGTCGTTAGTGGATGTTCACGGTCAGGGACAAGTCGCTTCCTTGTCCTCTTCAGCAAAAACAACAACAGAGAAGAATGCAGCAGGCGACACAACGGGTTACTCCATGGAGCTCTTTACACATACCGTCCCTGGCTTAGAAAGTGAAGCAGTTAACAGTCCATGCCCATTACAAGTTGAATCTGACATGGAGTGCACTGATGCACAGCCACAGCCAGACTACTATGCTGGTCCTTTGACTCAGACCACAACATTGCCCTCGCAGGGTGCTGATCAAGAATCAGACCCTGATGAGACTATGTTGCCCCATCACGAACGCTATACCACCGACCGACACGGTGACACAGACGAAGTTGCACACGAGCTACAAGAAGAGGTAATAGATGACCCAGTTCTTGACCCCGATTGGCAGCCATTGGGGGAACAGGGTGCAGGCGGCAGCAGTTCTGAAGCGGAGGAGGAGGGGCCGCAGCAGGCATCAACATCGCAACAGGTTCCATCTGCCGGGCCCGTATCTTGCCCAAAACGCGTGGCAAAGCTAAAACCTGTTGGAGGACAGCGTGGCCATCCGGTTAAAGCTCAGTCTGCAATGCCTGAAAAGGTATCCGATGCTAGAAAGAGTGCAGTCTGGCATTTTTTTAAACAACATCCAATTGATCAGCGCAAAGTCATCTGTCAAAAATGTTCAACTACCTTAAGCAGAGGACAGAATCTGAAAAGTCTCAATACAAGTTGCATGCATAGACATTTAACCACCATGCATTTGCAAGCCTGGACTAACTAACAAACGTCCCTTAAGGTTGTAGCACCCTCGGCCAATGAAGCTAGTCAGCAACGCAACATCCCTTCCGGCAGTGTAGGGCCACCATTTTCCGCACCACCTGCAGTATCTGTGCAGGTTTCTTTGCCAGGCCAAAGCCGTCAGGGTCAGGGAATCACCAGTTTCGTAGTAGGAAACACTGCATCTAGGGCACCGGTGGCAACAATACCATCTCCCACCGTCTCTCAGTCTGCCATGTCCACCGGCACCCCCGCTAGTTCCACGATCTCCAGCTCTCCAGTCCAGCTCACCCTACATGAGACTATGGTTAGAAAAAGGAAGTACTTAGCCTCGCATCCGCGTACACAGGGTTTGAACGCACACATAGCTAGACTAATCTCATTAGAGATGATGCCCTACCGGTTAGTTGAAAGCGAAGCTTTCAAAGCCCTGATGGACTACGCTGTACCACGCTACGAGCTACCCAGTCGACACTTTTTTTCCAGAAAAGCCATCCCAGCCCTCCACCAGCATGTTAAAGAGCGCATCGTCCATGCACTCAGGCAATCTGTGAGCACAAAGGTGCACCTGACAACAGATGCATGGACCAGTAGGCATGGCCAGGGACGTTACGTGTCCATCACGGCACACTGGGTAAATGTGGTGGATGCAGGGTCCACAGGGGACAGCAAGTTTGGGACAGTTCTGCCTAGCCCACGGTCTAGGAAACAATTGGCTGTAGCCGTTCGCACCCCCTCCTCCTCCTCTTCGTCCTCCTGCAGAAGCGAGAGCTCGTCCACAGACCGCAGTCGCACAACCACTCCATCCGCAGCTGCCACTGTTGCACACCAGGTCTCCCATTATGGGGCAGCTACTGGCAAACATCAGCAGGCTGTATTGGCTATGAAGTGTTTGGGCGACAACAGACACACCGCGGAAGTTCTGTCCGAGTTCTTGCAGAAAGAAACGCAGTCGTGGCTGGGCACTGTAGATCTTGAGGCAGGCAAGGTAGTGAGTGATAACGGAAGGAATTTCATGGCTGCCATCTCCCTTTCCCAACTGAAACACATTCCTTGCCTGGCTCACACCTTAAACCTGGTGGTGCAGTGCTTCCTGAAAAGTTATCCGGGGTTATCCGACCTGCTCCTCAAAGTGCGTGGACTTTGCTCACATATCCGCCGTTCGCCCGTACACTCCAGCCGTATGCAGACCTATCAGCGTTCTTTGAACCTTCCCCAGCATCGCCTAATCATAGACGTTGCAACAAGGTGGAACTCAACACTGCACATGCTTCAGAGACTGTGTGAACAGAGGCGGGCTGTTATGTTTTTGTGGGAGGATACACATACACGGGCAGGCAGTAGGATGGCAGACATGGAGTTGTCAGGTGTGCAGTGGTCGAAGATTCAAGACATGTGTCAAGTCCTTCAGTGTTTTGAGGAATGCACACAGCTGGTTAGTGCAGACAACGCCATAATAAGCATGAGCATCCCCCTAATGCGTCTGCTGATGCAAAGTTTGACGCACATAAAGGATCAGGCGTCTGCAGCTGAGGAAGAGGAAAGCCTTGATGACAGTCAGCCATTGTCTGGCCAGGGCAGTGTACAGGACGAGGTAGCGGGCGAAGAGGAGGAGGAGGACGAGGAGGATGATGGGGATGATTATATTTTTAATGAGGAAGCTTTTCCGGGGCCACTGGAAATTGGTGGCGCGGCAAGGCCGGGTTCTGGTTTTTTGAGGGACACAAGTGACGTTGATTTGCCTGAAACTGCCCCTCAACCAAGCACAACCGCAGATTTGAGAACTGGAACTTTGGCCCACATGGCGGATTATGCCTTACGTATCCTCAAAAGGGACACACGCATAACTAAAATGATGAATGATGACGATTACTGGTTGGCCTGCCTCCTTGATCCTCGCTATAAAGGCAAATTGCAAAATATAATGCCACATGAGAACTTGGAACTAATATTAGCAACCAAACAATCAACTCTTGTTGACCGTTTGCTTCTGGCATTCCCTGCACACAGCGCCCGTGATCGTTCTCACACGAGCTGCAGGGGCCAGCAGACCAGAGGAGTTAGAGGGGCAGAAATCAGAAGTGGCGTTGGCCAGAGGGGTTTTCTGACCAGGTTGTGGAGTGATTTTGCTATGACCGCAGACAGGACAGGTACTGCAGCATCAATTCAAAGTGACAGGAGACAACATTTGTCCAGTATGGTTACAAACTATTTTTCATCCCTTATCGATGTTCTCCCTCAACCGTCATTCCCATTTGATTACTGGGCATCAAAATTAGACACCTGGCCAGAATTGGCAGAATATGCATTGCAGGAGCTTGCTTGCCCGGCAGCTAGTGTCCTATCAGAAAGAGTATTCAGTGCTGCAGGTTCAATACTAACAGAAAAAAGGGCTCGTCTGGCTACCCAAAATGTAGATGATCTAACCTTCATTAAAATGAACCACAACTGGATTTCGAAATCTTTTGCCCCACCTTGCCCGGCTGACACCTAGCTTTCCTATGAAAAAGTCTTGCCTGTGGACTATTCTGAATGCCTTTTCCAATCTCGTAATTTTCTGCACCTGATTGTCCAGCATACGACATGTTTACACCTCACTAAATGGCCAAACTCCCCACACGGGGCCGTGGTATCGACACTTGGCGACAGCACCCGTGAGAGTGCAGTTTGCCTGAAGAGGTGGGTGAGCCCGCTTTTGGTCGACGGCACTGCCACTGGGTCCCTCCTAGTACAATAAAGTGTCTCTGGCGGTGGTGGTGCTCACCCAACGTCAGACACACCGTTGTAATATGAGGGGCCCTGGGCCTGTACCGCCGGCCACAAGACAGTTTCCCCCCACCCCAGCTCAAACAGTGCTCTACCACTTGCAAAATTATCTCACAGCTCCACCAATGTTTAGTCTATGCGCTGACATCCTTCAATGCCTGCCACTGACAATACCATTGTATTGACATTTTTGTTATGTTAGGCCTTCGATGCCTGTCTGTGGTCACTCCTTCCACTAGGCCTCCACTGACCACACCACTGCTGCCCGTGTACCCCTGTAACCAATTTAAAATTGCCTACAGCCATGTGTTATTATTTTAGGCCTTCGATGCCTGTCTGCGGTCACTCCTTCCACTAGGCCTCCACTGACCACACCACTGCTGCCCGTGTACCCCTGGAACCAATTTAAAATTGCCTACAGCCAGCCCAATTTTTTTATTTTAGGCCTTCGATGCCTGTCTGCGGTCCATTCTTTCAACTACTACTACACTGACCAGGGCACTGCTGCCCGTGTACCCCTGGAACCAATTTAAAATTGCCTACAGCCATGTGTTATTATTTTAGGCCTTCGATGCCTGTCTGCGGTCACTCCTTCCACTAGGCCTCCACTGACCACACCACTGCTGCCCGTGTACCCCTGGAACCAATTTAAAATTGCCTACAGCCATGTGTTATTATTTTAGGCCTTCGATGCCTGTCTGCGGTCACTCCTTCCACTAGGCCTCCACTGACCACACCACTGTTGCCCGTGTACCCCTGGAACCAATTTAAAATTGCCTACAGCCAGCCCAATTTTTTTATTTTAGGCCTTCGATGCCTGTCTGCGGTCCATTCTTTCAACTACTACTACACTGACCAGGGCACTGCTGTCCGTGTACCCCTGGAACCAATTTAAAATTGCCTACAGCCATGTGTTATTATTTTAGGCCTTCGATGCCTGTCTGTGGTCACTCCTTCCACTAGGCCTCCACTGACCACACCACTGCTGCCCGTGTACCCCTGGAACCAATTTAAAATTGCCTACAGCCATGTGTTATTATTTTAGGCCTTCGATGCCTGTCTGCGGTCACTCCTTCCACTAGGCCTCCACTGACCACACCACTGCTGCCCGTGTACCCCTGGAACCAATTTAAAATTGCCTACAGCCAGCCCAATTTTTTTATTTTAGGCCTTCGATGCCTGTCTGCGGTCCATTCTTTCAACTACTACTACACTGACCAGGGCACTGCTGCCCGTGTACCCCTGGAACCAATTTAAAATTGCCTACAGCCATGTGTTATTATTTTAGTCCTTCGATGCCTGTCTGTGGTCACTCCTTCCACTAGGCCTCCACTGACCACACCACTGCTGCCCGTGTACCCCTGGAACCAATTTAAAATTGCCTACAGCCATGTGTTATTATTTTAGGCCTTCGATGCCTGTCTGCGGTCACTCCTTCCACTAGGCCTCCACTGACCACACCACTGCTGCCCGTGTACCCCTGGAACCAATTTAAAATTGCCTACAGCCATGTGTTATTATTTTAGGCCTTCGATGCCTGTCTGCGGTCACTCCTTCCACTAGGCCTCCACTGACCACACCACTGCTGCCCGTGTACCCCTGGAACCAATTTAAAATTGCCTACAGCCAGCCCAATTTTTTTATTTTAGGCCTTCGATGCCTGTCTGCGGTCCATTCTTTCAACTACTACTACACTGACCAGGGCACTGCTGTCCGTGTACCCCTGGAACCAATTTAAAATTGCCTACAGCCATGTGTTATTATTTTAGGCCTTCGATGCCTGTCTGTGGTCACTCCTTCCACTAGGCCTCCACTGACCACACCACTGCTGCCCGTGTACCCCTGGAACCAATTTAAAATTGCCTACAGCCATGTGTTATTATTTTAGGCCTTCGATGCCTGTCTGCGGTCACTCCTTCCACTAGGCCTCCACTGACCACACCACTGCTGCCCGTGTACCCCTGGAACCAATTTAAAATTGCCTACAGCCATGTGTTATTATTTTAGGCCTTCGATGCCTGTCTGCGGTCACTCCTTCCACTAGGCCTCCACTGACCACACCACTGCTGCCCGTGTACCCCTGGAACCAATTTAAAATTGCCTACAGCCAGCCCAATTTTTTTATTTTAGGCCTTCGATGCCTGTCTGCGGTCCATTCTTTCAACTACTACTACACTGACCAGGGCACTGCTGTCCGTGTACCCCTGGAACCAATTTAAAATTGCCTACAGCCATGTGTTATTATTTTAGGCCTTCGATGCCTGTCTGTGGTCACTCCTTCCACTAGGCCTCCACTGACCACACCACTGCTGCCCGTGTACCCCTGGAACCAATTTAAAATTGCCTACAGCCATGTGTTATTATTTTAGGCCTTCGATGCCTGTCTGCGGTCACTCCTTCCACTAGGCCTCCACTGACCACACCACTGCTGCCCGTGTACCCCTGGAACCAATTTAAAATTGCCTACAGCCAGCCCAATTTTTTTATTTTAGGCCTTCGATGCCTGTCTGCGGTCCATTCTTTCAACTACTACTACACTGACCAGGGCACTGCTGCCCGTGTACCCCTGGAACCAATTTAAAATTGCCTACAGCCATGTGTTATTATTTTAGTCCTTCGATGCCTGTCTGTGGTCACTCCTTCCACTAGGCCTCCACTGACCACACCACTGCTGCCAGTGTACCCCTGGAACCAATTTAAAATTGCCTACAGCCATGTGTTATTATTTTAGGCCTTCGATGCCTGTCTGCGGTCACTCCTTCCACTAGGCCTCCACTGACCACACCACTGCTGCCCGTGTACCCCTGGAACCAATTTAAAATTGCCTACAGCCATGTGTTATTATTTTAGGCCTTCGATGCCTGTCTGCGGTCACTCCTTCCACTAGGCCTCCACTGACCACACCACTGCTGCCCGTGTACCCCTGGAACCAATTTAAAATTGCCTACAGCCAGCCCAATTTTTTTATTTTAGGCCTTCGATGCCTGTCTGCGGTCCATTCTTTCAACTACTACTACACTGACCAGGGCACTGCTGCCCGTGTACCCTTGGAACCAATTTAAAATTGCCTACAGCCATGTGTTATTATTTTAGGCCTTCGATGCCTGTCTGTGGTCACTCCTTCCACTAGGCCTCCACTGACCACACCACTGCTGCCCGTGTACCCCTGGAACCAATTTAAAATTGCCTACAGCCATGTGTTATTATTTTAGGCCTTCGATGCCTGTCTGCGGTCACTCCTTCCACTAGGCCTCCACTGACCACACCACTGCTGCCCGTGTACCCCTGGAACCAATTTAAAATTGCCTACAGCCAGCCCAATTTTTTTATTTTAGGCCTTCGATGCCTGTCTGCGGTCCATTCTTTCAACTACTACTACACTGACCAGGGCACTGCTGCCCGTGTACCCTTGGAACCAATTTAAAATTGCCTACAGCCATGTGTTATTATTTTAGGCCTTCGATGCCTGTCTGTGGTCACTCCTTCCACTAGGCCTCCACTGACCACACCACTGCTGCCCGTGTACCCCTGGAACCAATTTAAAATTGCCTACAGCCATGTGTTATTATTTTAGGCCTTCGATGCCTGTCTGCGGTCACTCCTTCCACTAGGCCTCCACTGACCACACCACTGCTGCCCGTGTACCCCTGTAACCAATTTAGAATTGCCACAGCCATGTGTTATTATTTTAGGCCTTCGATGCCTGTCTGCGGTCACTCCTTCCACTAGGCCTCCACTGACCACACCACTGCTGCCCGTGTACCCCTGGAACCAACATCAGAAAATATAAAAATAAGTATTTTGCTTATAAAAAAGAAAATACTGGAGAGATATCAAATGCAGACATTTGAACATTAAAAACAAACACATACAACAAAAATCTGGTACAGTACTAAAAATGGCCACCAGCTGCAATAACTTTCTCCTGCAAGTAGTTAACTGAAAGGTTTTTTCAATTTTAAACACAGATATGGCATCCACCGAGTGTTGTCCTGTCGCGTCTTCTTTATATTATTGCCAAGAAGATGCAAAACAATGAAAATAATAAAATCATTATTTACCAAAAAAATAGAGTAAGTCAAAACCACATTGCAAATAAACATTCATTACAAATAAAGAAGCAGGGCGCGTCCGAGGGTGAGTATATACCTAATAAGAATATAATCACCCTCGGACGCGCCCTGCTTCTTTCCGACAGCCTTCCTTCCTAAGAATCAGCCCTTCCGTGGTGTAGAGAGAGGGTTTGTTACACTCCAAGGTGTTCCCCAGGTTGCCTTTCCTGAGCTTCGATCTTCCGGCTCTCGTTTAGTAGTTGTTGGAAACTACGCTGCATTGGGCCTACAAATTGGGTATGGGGTGTAGAGAGATGGTGTGTTCCACTCCAAGGTGTTCCCCAGGTTGCCTTTCCTGAGCTTCGATCTTCCGGCTCTCGTTTAGTAGTTGTTGGAAACTACGCTGCATTAGGCCTACAAATTGGGTATGGGGTGTAGAGAGATGGTGTGTTCCACTGTAGAGAAATGGTGTGTTCCACTCCAAGGTGTTCCCCAGGTTTCCTCGCCAATGCTTCGATCATCATGCTCTCGTTTAGTAGTTCTTGGAAACTACGCTGCATTAGGCCTACAAATTGGGTATGGGGTGTAGAGAGATGGTGTGTTCCACTCCAAGGTGTTTTCCAGGTTGCCTTTCCTGAGCTTCGATCTTCCGGCTCTCGTTTAGTAGTTCTTGGAAACTACACTGCATTAGGCCTACAAATTGGGTATGGGGTGTAGAGAGATGGTGTGTTCCACTCCAAGGTGTTCCCCAGGTTTCCTCGCCAATGCTTCAATCTTCATGCTCTCGTTTAGTAGTTGTTGGAAACTACACTGCATTAGGCCTACAAATTGGGTATGGGGTGTAGAGAGATGGTGTGTTCCACTCCAAGGTGTTCTCCAGGTTGCCTTTCCTGAGCTTCGATCTTCCGGCTCTCGTTTAGTAGTTCTTGGAAACTACACTGCATTAGGCCTACAAATTGGGTATGGGGTGTAGAGAGATGGTGTGTTCCACTCCAAGGTGTTCTCCAGGTTGCCTTTCCTGAACTTCTATCTTCAGGCTCTCATTAAATTGTGGTTAAACGGAACAACTGCATTTGGCGTACTAGTTGGTTTGGGGCCTACTATCGGTGTCTGCCACTCCTTGCTGTTCTCCTGGTTTCCTGTCCTGAAATTCCGTTTTCAGGCGCTCGTTAAGTAGTTGTTAATGTTAGACTGCATTTTGCCTACTAGTTGGGTTGGGGCCTACTATCGGTGTCTGCCACTCCTTGCTGTTCTCCTCCACTGAACAAAGCTGTGCCGCCTGTTTACTACGGTTGCCAATTTTGAACTGCATTTCGACTACTTACTGATTTGGGCCTACTCTCTGTGTCAGCCTCTCATTCCAGTTGTCCTCCACTGCAATGCCCCCTGGTTATTCCTGTGTTACCAATTTTGAACTGCATTTAGCCAACTTTATTCTTTGGGCCTATATCTGTGTTTCCTCCTCATCCTGCCCATTGCCCAGCCAGTGATAGATGAGTCTGCTGGTACATTGACCCATAACGCAACATTCCCCGTGCACGCTACACAACAACATTGTGACCCTGCTGAAAGTCAGGTTGCTCTTCCCGCATACCATACCACCTTACACGGGGACAAAGAGGAAGGTGCAGATGAAAGTGCAGGTTCCTTCATCAGGTGGGGGGGAGGAATACTAGTTGGCGACGTCACTGGCACAGGGCCTCTCATAGTACGCAAAAGTGTTGCTGCCGGTGGGAGGCGCCCCCGCCGTGCAAACACACCGCTGTACTTTGAGGGGCCCTGTGCCAGTGCCAATGCCAACGAGTGGGCCCCCCTGCTTGCTCAGGTTCACAGCACTTGCAAAGTTGAAATACTTACCTCTCCCTGCTCCACTGCCGTGACGTGGTCCAGATTTCCTGGGCCCACTAATTACTTGAACCAGCCCTACCCACCACAACTTTAGCCAAATGACCCCCAATTTCAAATGCCTTCCAATTATTATAAGGTAAATTACGCTTGACAAGCTTCATTAAGAAGAATGGATGGTTTTGACATTAAAATGGGCACTCTAGGTGTTTTCCTGGCCCCCACTCACTGCCGACTATGCTGCCCCATTGACTTGCATTGGGTTTCGTGTTTCGGTCGATCCCGACTTTACGTCATAATCGGCCGATTTCACTCGACCCGACTTTTGAGATAGTCGGGTTTCGCGAAACCCGGCTCGACTCTAAAAAGGTCAAGGTCGCTCAACTCTACTCGTCACTTGTCCTGCTCCCCCTTATATATCCATCCTGGTCACTTTTCCTTCTTCCCCTATATATCCCTCATGGTTACTTGTACTGCTCCCCTCTATATCCATCCAGGTCACTTGTCCTGCTCTTCCCCTATATATCCATCCTGGTCACTTTTCCTGCTTCCCCCATAATATATTCATCCTGGTCACTTGTTCTGCTCTCCCCAATATATCCATCTTGTTCACTTGTCCAGCTCCCTCCCATATAGCCATCCTGGTCACTTGTCCTGTTCCTCTTCATATATTCATTCTAGCGCCCGTAACATGCCACATGCAGAAGTAAAAAAAAGATTCCTCTTACCTTCTTGTGCTCCCAGCACCGGGCAGCATCCTTCTTCTCCTCTGCAGGTCCGGTTCGCTCATGATAAAATGGTCGCCAACCTAGCAGAGACCGACAGCTGATTTGTGTGTGTGTGCACCCGGGACATGACACTGATGTCATTCGTCTGTGACGACAGGCACACACTATTCAGAACTCATCGGGACGTGCGCCGCAGCCTTTCAGGTAATAAACGCTGCATGCGCACGCCCCTGTACATACTCTGCCTGCGATTTAAAGGGCCCATGCCCCTAGAAAATCCAGACTTTGGGGTTTTTTTCTCCCTCACATTTTCTTCCTTTCTCTATCAGGTCCACGGAAAGTGCCCACAGGGGAATTCCCCAATACTTTCCAAGCCAGTCCAACCCTGCTTACAGGCAGCTAGATGCTAATTACCTGCCTGTTGAACCTGTTGCCGATCTCTGCTGGATCAGAGCGGTGATGTTCCACTACTGTCGGTGTCGGCCTTCGATGCCTGTCTGTGGTCACTCCTTCCACTAGGCCTCCACTGACCACACCACTGCTGCCCGTGTACCCCTGGAACCAATTTAAAATTGCCTACAGCCATGTGTTATTATTTTAGGCCTTCGATGCCTGTCTGCGGTCACTCCTTCCACTAGGCCTCCACTGACCACACCACTGCTGCCCGTGTACCCCTGGAACCAATTTAAAATTGCCTACAGCCATGTGTTATTATTTTAGGCCTTCGATGCCTGTCTGCGGTCACTCCTTCCACTAGGCCTCCACTGACCACACCACTGCTGCCCGTGTACCCCTGGAACCAATTTAAAATTGCCTACAGCCAGCCCAATTTTTTTATTTTAGGCCTTCGATGCCTGTCTGCGGTCCATTCTTTCAACTACTACTACACTGACCAGGGCACTGCTGTCCGTGTACCCCTGGAACCAATTTAAAATTGCCTACAGCCATGTGTTATTATTTTAGGCCTTCGATGCCTGTCTGTGGTCACTCCTTCCACTAGGCCTCCACTGACCACACCACTGCTGCCCGTGTACCCCTGGAACCAATTTAAAATTGCCTACAGCCATGTGTTATTATTTTAGGCCTTCGATGCCTGTCTGCGGTCACTCCTTCCACTAGGCCTCCACTGACCACACCACTGCTGCCCGTGTACCCCTGGAACCAATTTAAAATTGCCTACAGCCAGCCCAATTTTTTTATTTTAGGCCTTCGATGCCTGTCTGCGGTCCATTCTTTCAACTACTACTACACTGACCAGGGCACTGCTGCCCGTGTACCCCTGGAACCAATTTAAAATTGCCTACAGCCATGTGTTATTATTTTAGTCCTTCGATGCCTGTCTGTGGTCACTCCTTCCACTAGGCCTCCACTGACCACACCACTGCTGCCCGTGTACCCCTGGAACCAATTTAAAATTGCCTACAGCCATGTGTTATTATTTTAGGCCTTCGATGCCTGTCTGCGGTCACTCCTTCCACTAGGCCTCCACTGACCACACCACTGCTGCCCGTGTACCCCTGGAACCAATTTAAAATTGCCTACAGCCATGTGTTATTATTTTAGGCCTTCGATGCCTGTCTGCGGTCACTCCTTCCACTAGGCCTCCACTGACCACACCACTGCTGCCCGTGTACCCCTGGAACCAATTTAAAATTGCCTACAGCCAGCCCAATTTTTTTATTTTAGGCCTTCGATGCCTGTCTGCGGTCCATTCTTTCAACTACTACTACACTGACCAGGGCACTGCTGCCCGTGTACCCTTGGAACCAATTTAAAATTGCCTACAGCCATGTGTTATTATTTTAGGCCTTCGATGCCTGTCTGTGGTCACTCCTTCCACTAGGCCTCCACTGACCACACCACTGCTGCCCGTGTACCCCTGGAACCAATTTAAAATTGCCTACAGCCATGTGTTATTATTTTAGGCCTTCGATGCCTGTCTGCGGTCACTCCTTCCACTAGGCCTCCACTGACCACACCACTGCTGCCCGTGTACCCCTGGAACCAATTTAAAATTGCCTACAGCCAGCCCAATTTTTTTATTTTAGGCCTTCGATGCCTGTCTGCGGTCCATTCTTTCAACTACTACTACACTGACCAGGGCACTGCTGCCCGTGTACCCTTGGAACCAATTTAAAATTGCCTACAGCCATGTGTTATTATTTTAGGCCTTCGATGCCTGTCTGTGGTCACTCCTTCCACTAGGCCTCCACTGACCACACCACTGCTGCCCGTGTACCCCTGGAACCAATTTAAAATTGCCTACAGCCATGTGTTATTATTTTAGGCCTTCGATGCCTGTCTGCGGTCACTCCTTCCACTAGGCCTCCACTGACCACACCACTGCTGCCCGTGTACCCCTGTAACCAATTTAGAATTGCCTACAGCCATGTGTTATTATTTTAGGCCTTCGATGCCTGTCTGCGGTCACTCCTTCCACTAGGCCTCCACTGACCACACCACTGCTGCCCGTGTACCCCTGGAACCAACATCAGAAAATATAAAAATAAGTATTTTGCTTATAAAAAAGAAAATACTGGAGAGATATCAAATGCAGACATTTGAACATTAAAAACAAACACATACAACAAAAATCTGGTACAGTACTAAAAATGGCCACCAGCTGCAATAACTTTCTCCTGCAAGTAGTTAACTGAAAGGTTTTTTCAATTTTAAACACAGATATGGCATCCACCGAGTGTTGTCCTGTCGCGTCTTCTTTATATTATTGCCAAGAAGATGCAAAACAATGAAAATAATAAAATCATTATTTACCCAAAAAATAGAGTAAGTCAAAACCACATTGCAAATAAACATTCATTACAAATAAAGAAGCAGGGCGCGTCCGAGGGTGAGTATATACCTAATAAGAATATAATCACCCTCGGACGCGCCCTGCTTCTTTCCGACAGCCTTCCTTCCTAAGAATTAGCCCTTCCGTGGTGTAGAGAGAGGGTTTGTTACACTCCAAGGTGTTCCCCAGGTTGCCTTTCCTGAGCTTCGATCTTCCGGCTCTCGTTTAGTAGTTGTTGGAAACTACGCTGCATTGGGCCTACAAATTGGGTATGGGGTGTAGAGAGATGGTGTGTTCCACTCCAAGGTGTTCCCCAGGTTGCCTTTCCTGAGCTTCGATCTTCCGGCTCTCGTTTAGTAGTTGTTGGAAACTACGCTGCATTAGGCCTACAAATTGGGTATGGGGTGTAGAGAGATGGTGTGTTCCACTGTAGAGAAATGGTGTGTTCCACTCCAAGGTGTTCCCCAGGTTTCCTCGCCAATGCTTCGATCATCATGCTCTCGTTTAGTAGTTGTTGGAAACTACGCTGCATTAGGCCTACAAATTGGGTATGGGGTGTAGAGAGATGGTGTGTTCCACTCCAAGGTGTTTTCCAGGTTGCCTTTCCTGAGCTTCGATCTTCCGGCTCTCGTTTAGTAGTTCTTGGAAACTACACTGCATTAGGCCTACAAATTGGGTATGGGGTGTAGAGAGATGGTGTGTTCCACTCCAAGGTGTTCCCCAGGTTTCCTCGCCAATGCTTCAATCTTCATGCTCTCGTTTAGTAGTTGTTGGAAACTACACTGCATTAGGCCTACAAATTGGGTATGGGGTGTAGAGAGATGGTGTGTTCCACTCCAAGGTGTTCTCCAGGTTGCCTTTCCTGAGCTTCGATCTTCCGGCTCTCGTTTAGTAGTTCTTGGAAACTACACTGCATTAGGCCTACAAATTGGGTATGGGGTGTAGAGAGATGGTGTGTTCCACTCCAAGGTGTTCTCCAGGTTGCCTTTCCTGAACTTCTATCTTCAGGCTCTCATTAAATTGTGGTTAAACGGAACAACTGCATTTGGCGTACTAGTTGGTTTGGGGCCTACTATCGGTGTCTGCCACTCCTTGCTGTTCTCCTGGTTTCCTGTCCTGAAATTCCGTTTTCAGGCGCTCGTTAAGTAGTTGTTAATGTTAGACTGCATTTTGCCTACTAGTTGGGTTGGGGCCTACTATCGGTGTCTGCCACTCCTTGCTGTTCTCCTCCACTGAACAAAGCTGTGCCGCCTGTTTACTACGGTTGCCAATTTTGAACTGCATTTCGACTACTTACTGATTTGGGCCTACTCTCTGTGTCAGCCTCTCATTCCAGTTGTCCTCCACTGCAATGCCCCCTGGTTATTCCTGTGTTACCAATTTTGAACTGCATTTAGCCAACTTTATTCTTTGGGCCTATATCTGTGTTTCCTCCTCATCCTGCCCATTGCCCAGCCAGTGATAGATGAGTCTGCTGGTACATTGACCCATAACGCAACATTCCCCGTGCACGCTACACAACAACATTGTGACCCTGCTGAAAGTCAGGTTGCTCTTCCCGCATACCATACCACCTTACACGGGGACAAAGAGGAAGGTGCAGATGAAAGTGCAGGTTCCTTCATCAGGTGGGGGGGAGGAATACTAGTTGGCGACGTCACTGGCACAGGGCCTCTCATAGTACGCAAAAGTGTTGCTGCCGGTGGGAGGCGCCCCCGCCGTGCAAACACACCGCTGTACTTTGAGGGGCCCTGTGCCAGTGCCAATGCCAACGAGTGGGCCCCCCCTGCTTGCTCAGGTTCACAGCACTTGCAAAGTTGAAATACTTACCTCTCCCTGCTCCACTGCCGTGACGTGGTCCAGATTTCCTGGGCCCACTAATTACTTGAACCAGCCCTACCCACCACAACTTTAGCCAAATGACCCCCAATTTCAAATGCCTTCCAATTATTATAAGGTAAATTACGCTTGACAAGCTTCATTAAGAAGAATGGATGGTTTTGACATTAAAATGGGCACTCTAGGTGTTTTCCTGGCCCCCACTCACTGCCGACTATGCTGCCCCATTGACTTGCATTGGGTTTCGTGTTTCGGTCGATCCCGACTTTACGTCATAATCGGCCGATTTCACTCGACCCGACTTTTGAGATAGTCGGGTTTCGCGAAACCCGGCTCGACTCTAAAAAGGTCAAGGTCGCTCAACTCTACTCGTCACTTGTCCTGCTCCCCCTTATATATCCATCCTGGTCACTTTTCCTTCTTCCCCTATATATCCCTCATGGTTACTTGTACTGCTCCCCTCTATATCCATCCAGGTCACTTGTCCTGCTCTTCCCCTATATATCCATCCTGGTCACTTTTCCTGCTTCCCCCATAATATATTCATCCTGGTCACTTGTTCTGCTCTCCCCAATATATCCATCTTGTTCACTTGTCCAGCTCCCTCCCATATAGCCATCCTGGTCACTTGTCCTGTTCCTCTTCATATATTCATTCTAGCGCCCGTAACATGCCACATGCAGAAGTAAAAAAAAGATTCCTCTTACCTTCTTGTGCTCCCAGCACCGGGCAGCATCCTTCTTCTCCTCTGCAGGTCCGGTTCGCTCATGATAAAATGGTCGCCAACCTAGCAGAGACCGACAGCTGATTTGTGTGTGTGTGCACCCGGGACATGACACTGATGTCATTCGTCTGTGACGACAGGCACACACTATTCAGAACTCATCGGGACGTGCGCCGCAGCCTTTCAGGTAATAAACGCTGCATGCGCACGCCCCTGTACATACTCTGCCTGCGATTTAAAGGGCCCATGCCCCTAGAAAATCCAGACTTTGGGGTTTTTTTCTCCCTCACATTTTCTTCCTTTCTCTATCAGGTCCACGGAAAGTGCCCACAGGGGAATTCCCCAATTCTTTCCAAGCCAGTCCAACCCTGCTTACAGGCAGCTAGATGCTAATTACCTGCCTGTTGAACCTGTTGCCGATCTCTGCTGGATCAGAGCGGTGATGTTCCACTACTGTCGGTGTCGGCCTTCGATGCCTGTCTGTGGTCACTCCTTCCACTAGGCCTCCACTGACCACACCACTGCTGCCCGTGTACCCCTGGAACCAATTTAAAATTGCCTACAGCCATGTGTTATTATTTTAGGCCTTCGATGCCTGTCTGCGGTCACTCCTTCCACTAGGCCTCCACTGACCACACCACTGCTGCCCGTGTACCCCTGGAACCAATTTAAAATTGCCTACAGCCATGTGTTATTATTTTAGGCCTTCGATGCCTGTCTGCGGTCACTCCTTCCACTAGGCCTCCACTGACCACACCACTGCTGCCCGTGTACCCCTGGAACCAATTTAAAATTGCCTACAGCCATGTGTTATTATTTTAGGCCTTCGATGCCTGTCTGCGGTCACTCCTTCCACTAGGCCTCCACTGACCACACCACTGCTGCCCGTGTACCCCTGGAACCAATTTAAAATTGCCTACAGCCAGCCCAATTTTTTTATTTTAGGCCTTCGATGCCTGTCTGCGGTCCATTCTTTCAACTACTACTACACTGACCAGGGCACTGCTGTCCGTGTACCCCTGGAACCAATTTAAAATTGCCTACAGCCATGTGTTATTATTTTAGGCCTTCGATGCCTGTCTGTGGTCACTCCTTCCACTAGGCCTCCACTGACCACACCACTGCTGCCCGTGTACCCCTGGAACCAATTTAAAATTGCCTACAGCCATGTGTTATTATTTTAGGCCTTCGATGCCTGTCTGCGGTCACTCCTTCCACTAGGCCTCCACTGACCACACCACTGCTGCCCGTGTACCCCTGGAACCAATTTAAAATTGCCTACAGCCAGCCCAATTTTTTTATTTTAGGCCTTCGATGCCTGTCTGCGGTCCATTCTTTCAACTACTACTACACTGACCAGGGCACTGCTGCCCGTGTACCCCTGGAACCAATTTAAAATTGCCTACAGCCATGTGTTATTATTTTAGTCCTTCGATGCCTGTCTGTGGTCACTCCTTCCACTAGGCCTCCACTGACCACACCACTGCTGCCCGTGTACCCCTGGAACCAATTTAAAATTGCCTACAGCCATGTGTTATTATTTTAGGCCTTCGATGCCTGTCTGCGGTCACTCCTTCCACTAGGCCTCCACTGACCACACCACTGCTGCCCGTGTACCCCTGGAACCAATTTAAAATTGCCTACAGCCATGTGTTATTATTTTAGGCCTTCGATGCCTGTCTGCGGTCACTCCTTCCACTAGGCCTCCACTGACCACACCACTGCTGCCCGTGTACCCCTGGAACCAATTTAAAATTGCCTACAGCCAGCCCAATTTTTTTATTTTAGGCCTTCGATGCCTGTCTGCGGTCCATTCTTTCAACTACTACTACACTGACCAGGGCACTGCTGCCCGTGTACCCTTGGAACCAATTTAAAATTGCCTACAGCCATGTGTTATTATTTTAGGCCTTCGATGCCTGTCTGTGGTCACTCCTTCCACTAGGCCTCCACTGACCACACCACTGCTGCCCGTGTACCCCTGGAACCAATTTAAAATTGCCTACAGCCATGTGTTATTATTTTAGGCCTTCGATGCCTGTCTGCGGTCACTCCTTCCACTAGGCCTCCACTGACCACACCACTGCTGCCCGTGTACCCCTGGAACCAATTTAAAATTGCCTACAGCCAGCCCAATTTTTTTATTTTAGGCCTTCGATGCCTGTCTGCGGTCCATTCTTTCAACTACTACTACACTGACCAGGGCACTGCTGCCCGTGTACCCTTGGAACCAATTTAAAATTGCCTACAGCCATGTGTTATTATTTTAGGCCTTCGATGCCTGTCTGTGGTCACTCCTTCCACTAGGCCTCCACTGACCACACCACTGCTGCCCGTGTACCCCTGGAACCAATTTAAAATTGCCTACAGCCATGTGTTATTATTTTAGGCCTTCGATGCCTGTCTGCGGTCACTCCTTCCACTAGGCCTCCACTGACCACACCACTGCTGCCCGTGTACCCCTGTAACCAATTTAGAATTGCCTACAGCCATGTGTTATTATTTTAGGCCTTCGATGCCTGTCTGCGGTCACTCCTTCCACTAGGCCTCCACTGACCACACCACTGCTGCCCGTGTACCCCTGGAACCAACATCAGAAAATATAAAAATAAGTATTTTGCTTATAAAAAAGAAAATACTGGAGAGATATCAAATGCAGACATTTGAACATTAAAAACAAACACATACAACAAAAATCTGGTACAGTACTAAAAATGGCCACCAGCTGCAATAACTTTCTCCTGCAAGTAGTTAACTGAAAGGTTTTTTCAATTTTAAACACAGATATGGCATCCACCGAGTGTTGTCCTGTCGCGTCTTCTTTATATTATTGCCAAGAAGATGCAAAACAATGAAAATAATAAAATCATTATTTACCAAAAAAATAGAGTAAGTCAAAACCACATTGCAAATAAACATTCATTACAAATAAAGAAGCAGGGCGCGTCCGAGGGTGAGTATATACCTAATAAGAATATAATCACCCTCGGACGCGCCCTGCTTCTTTCCGACAGCCTTCCTTCCTAAGAATCAGCCCTTCCGTGGTGTAGAGAGAGGGTTTGTTACACTCCAAGGTGTTCCCCAGGTTGCCTTTCCTGAGCTTCGATCTTCCGGCTCTCGTTTAGTAGTTGTTGGAAACTACGCTGCATTGGGCCTACAAATTGGGTATGGGGTGTAGAGAGATGGTGTGTTCCACTCCAAGGTGTTCCCCAGGTTGCCTTTCCTGAGCTTCGATCTTCCGGCTCTCGTTTAGTAGTTGTTGGAAACTACGCTGCATTAGGCCTACAAATTGGGTATGGGGTGTAGAGAGATGGTGTGTTCCACTGTAGAGAGATGGTGTGTTCCACTCCAAGGTGTTCCCCAGGTTTCCTCGCCAATGCTTCGATCATCATGCTCTCGTTTAGTAGTTGTTGGAAACTACGCTGCATTAGGCCTACAAATTGGGTATGGGGTGTAGAGAGATGGTGTGTTCCACTCCAAGGTGTTTTCCAGGTTGCCTTTCCTGAGCTTCGATCTTCCGGCTCTCGTTTAGTAGTTCTTGGAAACTACACTGCATTAGGCCTACAAATTGGGTATGGGGTGTAGAGAGATGGTGTGTTCCACTCCAAGGTGTTCCCCAGGTTTCCTCGCCAATGCTTCAATCTTCATGCTCTCGTTTAGTAGTTGTTGGAAACTACACTGCATTAGGCCTACAAATTGGGTATGGGGTGTAGAGAGATGGTGTGTTCCACTCCAAGGTGTTCTCCAGGTTGCCTTTCCTGAGCTTCGATCTTCCGGCTCTCGTTTAGTAGTTCTTGGAAACTACACTGCATTAGGCCTACAAATTGGGTATGGGGTGTAGAGAGATGGTGTGTTCCACTCCAAGGTGTTCTCCAGGTTGCCTTTCCTGAACTTCTATCTTCAGGCTCTCATTAAATTGTGGTTAAACGGAACAACTGCATTTGGCGTACTAGTTGGTTTGGGGCCTACTATCGGTGTCTGCCACTCCTTGCTGTTCTCCTGGTTTCCTGTCCTGAAATTCCGTTTTCAGGCGCTCGTTAAGTAGTTGTTAATGTTAGACTGCATTTTGCCTACTAGTTGGGTTGGGGCCTACTATCGGTGTCTGCCACTCCTTGCTGTTCTCCTCCACTGAACAAAGCTGTGCCGCCTGTTTACTACGGTTGCCAATTTTGAACTGCATTTCGACTACTTACTGATTTGGGCCTACTCTCTGTGTCAGCCTCTCATTCCAGTTGTCCTCCACTGCAATGCCCCCTGGTTATTCCTGTGTTACCAATTTTGAACTGCATTTAGCCAACTTTATTCTTTGGGCCTATATCTGTGTTTCCTCCTCATCCTGCCCATTGCCCAGCCAGTGATAGATGAGTCTGCTGGTACATTGACCCATAACGCAACATTCCCCGTGCACGCTACACAACAACATTGTGACCCTGCTGAAAGTCAGGTTGCTCTTCCCGCATACCATACCACCTTACACGGGGACAAAGAGGAAGGTGCAGATGAAAGTGCAGGTTCCTTCATCAGGTGGGGGGGAGGAATACTAGTTGGCGACGTCACTGGCACAGGGCCTCTCATAGTACGCAAAAGTGTTGCTGCCGGTGGGAGGCGCCCCCGCCGTGCAAACACACCGCTGTACTTTGAGGGGCCCTGTGCCAGTGCCAATGCCAACGAGTGGGCCCCCCCTGCTTGCTCAGGTTCACAGCACTTGCAAAGTTGAAATACTTACCTCTCCCTGCTCCACTGCCGTGACGTGGTCCAGATTTCCTGGGCCCACTAATTACTTGAACCAGCCCTACCCACCACAACTTTAGCCAAATGACCCCCAATTTCAAATGCCTTCCAATTATTATAAGGTAAATTACGCTTGACAAGCTTCATTAAGAAGAATGGATGGTTTTGACATTAAAATGGGCACTCTAGGTGTTTTCCTGGCCCCCACTCACTGCCGACTATGCTGCCCCATTGACTTGCATTGGGTTTCGTGTTTCGGTCGATCCCGACTTTACGTCATAATCGGCCGATTTCACTCGACCCGACTTTTGAGATAGTCGGGTTTCGCGAAACCCGGCTCGACTCTAAAAAGGTCAAGGTCGCTCAACTCTACTCGTCACTTGTCCTGCTCCCCCTTATATATCCATCCTGGTCACTTTTCCTTCTTCCCCTATATATCCCTCATGGTTACTTGTACTGCTCCCCTCTATATCCATCCAGGTCACTTGTCCTGCTCTTCCCCTATATATCCATCCTGGTCACTTTTCCTGCTTCCCCCATAATATATTCATCCTGGTCACTTGTTCTGCTCTCCCCAATATATCCATCTTGTTCACTTGTCCAGCTCCCTCCCATATAGCCATCCTGGTCACTTGTCCTGTTCCTCTTCATATATTCATTCTAGCGCCCGTAACATGCCACATGCAGAAGTAAAAAAAAGATTCCTCTTACCTTCTTGTGCTCCCAGCACCGGGCAGCATCCTTCTTCTCCTCTGCAGGTCCGGTTCGCTCATGATAAAATGGTCGCCAACCTAGCAGAGACCGACAGCTGATTTGTGTGTGTGTGCACCCGGGACATGACACTGATGTCATTCGTCTGTGACGACAGGCACACACTATTCAGAACTCATCGGGACGTGCGCCGCAGCCTTTCAGGTAATAAACGCTGCATGCGCACGCCCCTGTACATACTCTGCCTGCGATTTAAAGGGCCCATGCCCCTAGAAAATCCAGACTTTGGGGTTTTTTTCTCCCTCACATTTTCTTCCTTTCTCTATCAGGTCCACGGAAAGTGCCCACAGGGGAATTCCCCAATACTTTCCAAGCCAGTCCAACCCTGCTTACAGGCAGCTAGATGCTAATTACCTGCCTGTTGAACCTGTTGCCGATCTCTGCTGGATCAGAGCGGTGATGTTCCACTACTGTCGGTGATTCTGCGGCTTCCAGAGATGTCACATCATCAGAGCAGCTATTTCTCTTTCCCATCTGCTCTGTTGATGGGTCATGAATGTCGATGTCATGTTGTGAAGAGGCAGCTTAAAATGAGCATGATGTCTGCACCCCTATAGACAGAGAAGACAGGAAGAGGAAGAGATGTTCTGTTGACGTGAAGAAGCAATATTGCAGGAGCGATCTGTGCTCACTATGAGCTGGCAATGGGCAGAACAGACAATTACCTACCAGTATCTGTCAGTTCTTAGCCCCATAATAAAAATACTAAAATAGTTGTGAATCACTCTTTTATAAAGTATTTGGAGTTAAATAGCCCATTGCTAACGTAAAAATAAACAGTCTGGTAAATAATCAAAATATTATCTTTATATATTCTTCTGTGATGAAGCAGTTAAATAGTTGCTTAATACTTCTCAAAAAGAAAGATGTTATGCATTGTATTTGCACTAAATCTTTCTGCCATTATACTGTCCATTTTATGCTGACTTATCTAACAACTATGTAATGTCTATCAGTCATCTGACTTACACTTTGAGGGCAGCCACCTTTGTAGTCATTAGTGTCATTAGTTGTGGGAAATGTACTAGAAATAGAAAGCTGAGGCAGCTGTTCTGTGAAGCATATGCATAAGCTTATGACAAGAAAATACCTCTTTTGTAAGGCTATTTTCACACTAGCGTTAACTGCAATACGTTAAAATGCGTCGTTTTGCCGAAAAAACGCATGCAGCAAAATATTTTGCTGCATGCGTTTTTTCCCCATAGACTTGTATTGGCTACGCATTACGACGAATTTGCATTCGTCGGTATACGTCTTTCGACGGATGCGTCGAAAAGAGGCGACACGTCGTCTGGAAAAACGTAGATTGTAACGTTTTTTGGCTCCGACGTAAAAGTAAAAAAAACAAACGCTTCATAGTTACCTTCCGCTGTCTGTCCCCGGCGCTCTGCTTCTCTGCTCTGGCTGTGAGCACAGCTGCCGGAAAGCAGAGCGGTGACGTCACTGCTCTGCTTTCCGGCCGCTGTGCTCACAGTGAGTGCAGGAAAGCACAGCGCCGAGGACAGACAGCGGAAGGTAAGTATGAAGTGTTTTTTGTTTTTTTTTTACTTTTACGCTGGTAACCAGGGTAAACATCGGGTTACTAAGTGTGGCCCTGCGCTTAGTAACCCGATGTTTACCCTAGTTACCAGCGAACACATCGCTGAATCGGCATCACACACGGCGATTCAGCGATGTCTGCAGGAAGTCCAGTGACGAAATAAAGTGCTGGACTTTCTGCAGCGACCAACGACATCACAGCAGGATTCTGATCGCTGCTGTGTGTCAAACTGAACGATATTGCTAGCCAGGACGCTGCAACGTCACGGATCGCTAGCGATATCGTTCAGTGTGACGGTACCTTTAGTATAGTGGTTTGTGCAGCATGTGGGTTTTTTTTTTTTTTAATTGGATGTATTATTGCAAAGCCTAGTGGTCTGCAGCTTGTGGTTAGAATGTGTGAGTGTTTTTTTTTTAAAAAAGTGTTGATTTTTTTAATTAACTGTTGAAATCATTCCCAGTTGATGTACTTGTATTTAAAATAAAGAGCATTTCTGCTCCATTGTGATTAAAAAAAAAAACAAAACCAAAAAAAAAAATTATTAATAAAATGTTTATTAAAAAATTGTCCGTAGTATAATTTAATTAAGGTAAATTTAAAACAGGTGTATGTACCAATGGTTACACATGCAAGACACAGTGGGTTGAGGGCTCACTTTTTACTAAAGGTTATCCTTTGAAAGGTTTTTTGGGGGAGGTAATTTTTTTTTTTTTTTTTTTAAATAACTGAAAAATATTTTTAAATTTGTCTCACATTTAAAACATTTTTTTTTTTTGGGACATGGAAAAGAATGGTATAACGTGCACCTGTTTTTGGGTTTTGTTGTTCACCTATTTCTCACATTTTAACAGGGTGTTTATTGGTAAACATTACCTATTTCTGCGGTGGTCTAACTATAAATCCATTATACTTAT
The DNA here is from genome assembly GCF_032444005.1 of Ranitomeya imitator. Taxonomy (NCBI): domain Eukaryota; kingdom Metazoa; phylum Chordata; class Amphibia; order Anura; family Dendrobatidae; genus Ranitomeya; species Ranitomeya imitator. The sequence continues at coordinate 340,680,477 of NC_091285.1, read as the reverse complement.
TATATTGCAGATAGAGTAGGGACCACAGTGACCGCCCGTAGCCACCAGGACCGCATCAAGAAATTCTTAAAAGTAAGTTTTGAAGACCCTAAATCTGCTACTTCAATGTGTAGAGCAGATTGCAAGTGTCTTTTAACTTACAGACCCACCAGGACCACAGCTACCAGGACCACAGCTACCAGGACCACAGCTACCAGGACCACAGCTACCAGGACCACAGCCACCTGGACCACAGCCACCTGGACCGCATCAAGAAATTCTTAAAAGTAAGTTTTGAAGACCCCAAATCTGCTACTTCAATGTGTAGAGCAGTGTTATGAACAGGTAATTCAGAACCACAATGGACATAGAAGTACAGAGCACACAAAGTGACCTGACAATTACCAAAAACAAAGGACGAGCTCTGAGACGTGGGAACTCTGCTGACCGCAATCCCTAATCCTAACACACCACACTAGAGGTAGCCGTGGATTGCGCCTAACGCTCCCTATGCAACTCGGCACAGCCTGAGAAACTAACTAGCCCTGAAGATAGAAAAATAAGCCTACCTTGCCTCAGAGAAATTCCCCAAAGGAAAAGGCAGGCCCCCACATATAATGACTGTGAGTAAGATGAAAATACAAACACAGACATGAAATAGATTTAGCAAAGTGAGGCCCGACTTACTGAATAGACCGAGGATAGGAAAGATAGCTTTGCGGTCAACACAAAAACCTACAAACAACCACGCAGAGGGGCAAAAAGACCCTCCGCACCGACTAACGGTACGGAGGTGCTCCCTCTGCGTCTCAGAGCTTCCAGCAAGCAAGAAAAACCAATATAGCAAGCTGGACAGAAAAAATAGCAAACAAAAATAAAACAAGCAAAACTTAGCTTATGCAGGATAGACAGGCCACAGGAACGATCCAGGAGGAAGCAAGACCAATACTAGAACATTGACTGGAGGCCAGGATCAAAGCACCAGGTGGAGTTAAATAGAGCAGCACCTAACGACTTAACCTCATCACCTGAGGAAGGAAACTCAGAAGCCGCAGTACCACTCTCATCCACCAAAGGAAGCTCATAGACAGAACCAGCCGAAGTACCACTCTCGACCACAGGAGGGAGCTTGGCCACAGAATTCACAACAGTACCCCCCCTTGAGGAGGGGTCACCGAACCCTCACCAGAGCCCCCAGGCCGACCAGGATGAGCCACATGAAAGGCACGAACCAGATCGGCAGCATGGACATCAGAGGCAAAGACCCAGGAATTATCCTCCTGACCATAACCCTTCCACTTAACCAGATACTGGAGTTTCCGTCTCGAAACACAAGAATCCAAAATCTTCTCCACTATATACTCCAATTCTCCTTCAACCAAAACCGGAGAAGGAGGATCAATAGATGGAACCACAGGTGCCACGCATCTCCGCAACAATGACCTATGGAACACGTTATGGATGGAAAAAGAAGCTGGAAGAGTCAAACGAAAAGACACAGGATTAAGAACCTCAGAAATCCTATATGGACCAATGAAACGAGGCTTAAATTTAGGAGAGGAAACCTTCATAGGAATATAACGAGATGACAACCAAACCAAATCCCCAACACGAAGTCGGGGACCCACACAGCGCCTGCGGTTAGCAAAACGTTGAGCCTTCTCCTGGGACAAAGTCAGATTGTCCACCACATGAGTCCAAATCTGCTGCAACCTATCCACCACAGTATCCACACCAGGACAGTCCGAAGACTCAACCTGCCCTGAAGAGAAACGAGGGTGGAACCCAGAATTGCAGAAAAACGGCGAAACCAAAGTAGCCGAGCTGACCCGATTATTAAGGGCGAACTCAGCCAAAGGCAAAAAGGACACTCAATCATCCTGATCAGCAGAAACAAAACATCTCAGATATGTTTCCAAGGTCTGATTGGTTCGTTCAGTCTGGCCATTTGTCTGAGGATGGAAAGCCGAGGAAAAAGACAAATCAATGCCCATCCTAGCACAAAAGGCTCGCCAAAACCTCGAAACAAACTGGGAACCTCTGTCAGAAACGATGTTCTCTGGAATGCCATGTAAACGAACCACATGCTGGAAAAACAACGGCACCAAATCAGAGGAGGAAGGCAATTTAGACAAGGGCACCAAATGGACCATCTTAGAGAAGCGATCACAAACCACCCAAATGACCGACATTCTTTGAGAGACGGGGAGATCCGAAATAAAATCCATAGAGATATGTGTCCAAGGCCTCTTCGGGACCGGCAAGGGCAAAAGCAACCCACTGGCACGAGAACAGCAGGGCTTAGCCCGAGCACAAATCCCACAGGACTGCACAAAAGAACGCACATCCCGCGACAGAGACGGCCACCAAAAGGATCTAGCCACCAAATCTCTGGTACCAAAGATTCCAGGATGACCAGCCAACACCGAACAATGAACCTCAGAGATAACTTTATTCGTCCACCTATCAGGGACAAACAGTTTCTCCGCTGGGCAACGGTCAGGTTTATTAGCCTGAAATTTTTGCAGCACCCGCCGCAAATCAGGGGAGATGGCAGACAAAATTACCCCCTCTTTGAGAATACCCGCCGGCTCAGGCAAACCCGGAGAATCGGGCACAAAACTCCTAGACAGGGCATCCGCCTTCACATTTTTAGAGCCCGGAAGGTACGAAACCACAAAGTCAAAACGGGAGAAAAACAGCGACCAACGAGCCTGTCTAGGATTCAACCGTTTGGCAGACTCGAGATAAGTCAAGTTTTTGTGATCAGTCAAGACCACCACGCGATGCTTAGCTCCTTCAAGCCAATGACGCCACTCCTCGAATGCCCACTTCATGGCTAGCAACTCTCGATTGCCAACATCATAATTTCGCTCAGCAGGCGAAAATTTCCTGGAAAAGAAGGCGCATGCTTTCATCACCGAGCAATCAGAACTTCTCTGCGACAAAATAGCCCCTGCTCCAATTTCGGAAGCATCAACCTCGACCTGGAACGGAAGCGAAACATCTGGTTGGCACAACACAGGGGCAGAAGAAAAACGACGCTTCAACTCCTGAAAAGCTTCCACAGTAGCAGAAGACCAATTGACCACATCAGCACCCTTCTTGGTTAAATCAGTCAACGGTTTAGCAATGCTAGAAAAATTAGCGATGAAGCGACGATAAAAATTAGCAAAGCCCAGGAACTTCTGCAGACTCTTCAGAGATGTTGGCTGAGTCCAATCATAAATGGCCTGAACTTTAACAGGGTCCATCTCGATAGTAGAAGGAGAAAAAATGAACCCCAAAAATGAAATCTTCTGAACACCAAAGAGACTCTTTGACCACCTTCACAAACAAAGAATTAGCACGCAGGACCTGGAACACTATTCTGACCTGCTTCACATGAGACTCCCAATCATCCGAGAAGACCAAAATATCATCCAAGTATACAATCAGGAATTTATCCAGGTATTCTCGGAAGATGTCATGCATAAAGGACTGAAACACTGATGGAGCATTAGAAAGTCCGAATGGCATAACCAGGTACTCAAAATGGCCTTCGGGCGTATTAAATGCTGTTTTCCATTCATCGCCCCGTTTAATACGCACAAGATTATGCGCACCACGAAGATCTATCTTGGTGAACCAACTACTCCCCTTAATCCGAGCAAACAAATCAGACAGCAGCGGCAAGGGGTACTGAAATTTGACCGTAATTTTATTTAGAAGGCGGTAATCAATACAAGGTCTCAGCGAACCATCCATCTTGGCCACAAAAAAGAACCCTGCTCCCAATGGCGACGATGACGGGCGAATATGACCCTTCTCCAAAGACTCCTTCACGTAACTTCGCATAGCGGCGTGCTCAGGTACAGATAAATTAAACAGTCGACCCTTAGGAAACTTACTACCAGGAATCAAATCGATAGCACAATCACAATCCCTATGCGGAGGTAGGGCATTGGACTTGGGCTCATCGAATACATCCCGGTAATCAGACAAGAACTCTGGGACCTCAGAAGGGGTGGATGATGAGATAGACAGAAATGGAACATCACCATGTACCCCCTGACAACCCCAGCTGGACACAGACATTGATTTCCAATATAATACTGGGTTATGGACTTGTAGCCACGGCAACCCCAACACGACCACATCATGCAGATTATGCAACACCAGAAAGCGAATATCCTCCTGGTGCGCAGGAGCCATGCACATGGTCAGCTGGGTCCAATACTGAGGCTTATTCTTGGCCAAAGACGTAGCATCAATTCCTCTCAATGGAATAGGACACTGCAAGGGCTCCAAGACAAACCCACAGCGCCTAGCATACTCCAAGTCCATCAAATTCAGGGCAGCGCCTGAATCCACAAATGCCATGACAGAATAGGAAGACAAAGAGCAGATCAAAGTAACGGACAAAAGAAATTTCGACTGTACCGTACCAATGGTGGCAAACCTAGCGAACCGCTTAGTGCGCTTAGGACAATCGGAGATAGCATGAGTGGAATCACCACAGTAGAAACATAGCCCATTCTGACGTCTGTGTTCTTGCCTTTCAGCTCTGGTCAAAGTCCTATCACACTGCATAGGCTCAGGTTCATGCTCAGATAATACCGCCAATTGGTGCACAGATTTACGCTCGCGCAAGCGTCGACCGATCTGAATGGCCAAAGACATAGACTCATTCAGACCAGCAGGCATAGGAAATCCCACCATGACATCCTTAAGGGCTTCAGAGAGACCCTTTTTGAAAATAGCTGCCAGCACACATTCATTCCATTGAGTGAGCACGGACCACTTTCTAAACTTCTGACAATAAATCTCTATCTCATCCTGACCCTGACACAGAGCCAGCAAATTTTTCTCTGCCTGATCCACTGAATTGGGTTCGTCGTACAGCAATCCGAGCGCCAGAAAAAACGCATCAATATTACATAATGCAGGATCTCCTGGCGCAAGGGAAAATGCCCAGTCTTGAGGGTCACCACGTAATAAAGAAATAATGATCTTAACTTGTTGAACTGGGTCACCAGAGGAGTGGGGTTTCAGAGCCAGAAATAGTTTACAATTATTTTTAAAATTCAAAAACTTTGCTCTATCGCCAGAAAATAACTCAGGAATAGGAATCTTAGGTTCTAACATAGGATTCTGAACCACTAAATCTTGAATATTCTGTACATTTATAGCGAGATTATCCATCAAAGAGAACAGCCCTTGAATGTCCATGTCCACACCTGTGTTCTGAACCACCCTGATGTAAAGAGGAAAAGAAAGACAGAACACAGTGCAAAGAAAAAAAAAATGGTCTCAGAACTTCTCTTTTCCCTCTATTGAGAAGCATTAGTACTTTGGGCCTCCAGTACTGTTATGAACAGGTAATTCAGAACCACAATGGACATAGAAGTACAGAGCACACAAAGTGACCTGACAATTACCAAAAACAAAGGGCGAGCTCTGAGACGTGGGAACTCTGCTGACTGCAATCCCTAATCCTAACACACCACACTAGAGGTAGCCGTGGATTGCGCCTAACGATCCCTATGCAACTCGGCACAGCCTGAGAAACTAACTAGCCCTGAAGATAGAAAAATAAGCCTACCTTGCCTCAGAGAAATTCCCCAAAGGAAAAGGCAGCCCCCCACATATAATGACTGTGAGTAAGATGAAAATACAAACACAGAGATGAAATAGATTTAGCAAAGTGAGGCCCGACTTACTGAATAGACCGAGGATAGGAAACATAGCTTTGCGGTCAACACAAAAACCTACAAACAACCACGCAGAGGGGCAAAAAGACCCTCCGCACCGACTAACGGTACGGAGGTGCTCTCTCTGCGTCTCAGAGCTTCCAGCAAGCAAGAAAAACCAATATAGCAAGCTGGACAGAATAAATAGCAAACAAAAATAACACAAGCAAAACTTAGCTTATGCAGGATAGACAGGCCACAGGAACGATCCAGGAGGAAGCAAGACCAATACTAGAACATTGACTGGAGGCCAGGATCAAAGCACCAGGTGGAGTTAAATAGAGCAGCACCTAACGACCTAACCTCATCACCTGAGGAAGGAAACTCAGAAGCCGTAGTACCACTCTCATCCACCAAAGGAAGCTCATAGACAGAACCAGCCGAAGTACCACTCTCGACCACAGGAGGGAGCTTGGCCACAGAATTCACAACAGAGCAGATTGCAAGTGTCTTTTAACTTACAGACCCACCAGGACCACAGCTACCAGGACCACAGCTACCAGGACCACAGCCACCTGGACCACATCCACCTGGACCACAGCCACCTGGACCACAGCCACCTGGACCGCATCAAGAAATTCTTAAAAGTAAATTTTGAAGACCCCAAATCTGCTACTTCAATGTGTAGAGCAGATTGCAAGTGTCTTTTAACTTACAGACCCACCAGGACCACAGCTACCAGGACCACAGCTACCAGGACCACAGCCACCTGGACCACATCCACCTGGACCACAGCCACCTGGACCACAGCCACCTGGACCGCATCAAGAAATTCTTAAAAGTAAGTTTTGAAGACCCCAAATCTGCTACTTCAATGTGTAGAGCAGATTGCAAGTGTCTTTTAACTTACAGACCCACCAGGACCACAGCTACCAGGACCACAGCTACCAGGAACAAAATGTCCTCTTCTGACAGCCCTCCTCCACAGCAACAGCGCGTATCGGTAAGTAAATATTTTTTTTTTATTTTTTTTTTTTAAATTTACATTTTTTTTTTCACTACATGCATTTATTATGTTTAAACAGGAATCAGAATCCGATGAGGAGCTGTCAGAAGGGACCGAGACGGGTGGAGACATGCAAGTGGAGGAGGAACCAAGTGTAAGTAGTGGTGAAACACTTGCTTCACACATCACACTGCACCATACACAAAACATAATTTCATATATAACTGTGATGTAGCGATGTCCTTGCTGTGCAGTGAATAGGCAGTGACCCATATAAAGTTCAAACAAAGTCTTGTTTATTACACAGCATACTCACAAACAGGGAAAGAAAGCAAATAAGTCCTTCAGTATGCAGCCGGGAAAAAAATAACAATAGTCCATAGTCCGCTGCCGTGAGCGTATTACACCCCCCGTGTACGCTGGGGTGTCTGGCTTTTCAGGCTCTGCCTGGCCCGTGTTTCTCCACACGGAAGGAGCTTTGCACAAGCCTCCTGCAAGGTCTGACTCCCAGATCAGACTGACACACCCAAACTCTCTTGCTGGGGTTTTTTTTTCTATCCTCCAGATTCTATGGCCATGGGCCACTATAAGATCTGGGCTGGAGGAAACGGACCGGCCCCACTACCATCCTGCAGTCCGTTTCAAAATAAAAGCCCATACCAGGTTTTCCTGAATAAATTCTGGGACAAATAACTTGACCCAGTTCACACTTACTTTTATTCTTCCCTGTGTCTCACAGGCAACCTGCTGTGAGCACAGGGCACTCCAGCGGATCTAATATGCTTCTAAGCACATCCTGGGGGACACATAGCGACCCTCGCATATGACACCGGTCACTGCCTCACATACCCCCCCCTCTGTTCAGACTTGTGGGGTTGAACATTTGTCAGCATACATGGTGCCCGTGACAGGGCATCTGCATTTCCCTGTGATTTCCCAGCCCGATGTTCCACAGAGAAGCTGAAATTTTGTAGGGACAAGAACAATCTGGTGACTCGGGCATTCCTTTCCTTTGCATTTCTCATCCAGACAAGGGGTGAATGGTCTGTTACCAACCGAAACTGACGCCCGAGCAAATAGTAGCGTAGGGACTCCAAGGCCCATTTGATCGCCAAGCACTCCTTCTCCACTACGCTATAATTTTTCTCTGCCGGGGTCAGTTTCCTGCTTAAATAGGTGACTGGATGCTCATCCCCGTTCACCTCTTGCGACAGCACCGCTCCTAAGCCTACCTCTGAGGCATCGGTTTGCACAATAAAGGTTTTCTTGAAGTCGGGGCTGATGAGGACCGGCTGTCCACACAACGCCGACTTCAGAGTCTGGAACGCTTCCTCTGCTTGAGGATTCCACTTGACCATCACCGTTTTCTTCCCTTTTAACAGGTCCGTTAGGGAAGCCGATTTACCAGCAAAATTGGGTATAAACCGACGGTAATACCCAATGATGCCAAGGAATGCCCTCACTTGTTTGGAACTTAAGGGCTTGGGCCAATTTTGAATGGCCTCAATTTTGTTCACTTGAGGTTTGATAACCCCCCGGCCGATCACGTATCCCAAGTACCGGGCTTCCGTGAGACCTATCGCACATTTCTTTGGGTTTGCTGTTAACCCTGTGGCTCTAAGAGACTCTAGCACTGCTTGTACCTGGGACAGATGGGTATCCCAGTCGGTACTAAAGATGACTATGTCATCCAAATAGGCTGACGCATAGTCTCTATGTGGCGCTAACACAATGTCCATCAGCCTCTGAAATGTGGCCGGAGCTCCATGTAACCCAAAAGGTAAGACAACGTATTGAAAGAGTCCCTCTGGGGTTATAAAAGCGGTCTTTTCCTTCGCTGACTCTGTTAAGGGAACCTGCCAGTAACCTTTCGTGAGATCCAGTGTGGTGAAGTACTGGGCCTTCCCCAGTCTCTCAATTAGCTCGTCCACCCGTGGCATGGGATACAGGTCAAATTTTGATACTTCATTTAACTTCCTAAAGTCATTACAGAAGCGTAATGACCCATCAGGTTTTGGTATTAGTACAATGGGGCTAGCCCACTCACTTCGGGACTCCTCAATGACTCCCAACTGAAGCATTTGCTTTACCTCAGCCGCGATGGCTTGCCTTCGGGCTTCCGGCACTCAGTACGGTTTCATCCGCACCTTTACCCGGGGCTCAGTGACAATGTCATGCTGAATCACTGAGGTTCGCCCTGGCAGCTCTGAGAATACATCCATATTCTGCTGTACCAAAGCTCGAGCCTCCCGCCGCTGCTGTTTTGTGAGGGCATCATTGACCTTTACCTCACACCTGGCTGTGTCCTTGGCCAGGGCCAGAGGGACCTCTGATTGTATGACCGTAGTTGCATCTGTGACCAAACATTCTCGGTCCTTCCAGGCCTTTAGCAGGTTTACATGGTACAACTGCTCGGGTTTTCTTTTCCCGGGTTGGTACACTTTGTAATTCACTTCCCCCACCTTTCCCCGTATCTCATACGGCCCTTGCCACTTGGCCATGAGTTTACTCTCTGGGGTGGGCACTAGTACCAACACCCGGTCTCCTTCTTTAAAGGACCTGACCGTGGCCCTTTTATTATAGGTACGGCTCTGAGCGGCCTGGGCATCCAACAGATGCTCCTTTACGATGGGTTGCACGACTGCAATCCGATCCTGCATACTTGCCACATACTCGATAACACTCTTATGTGGAGTGGGCTCCTGTTCCCACGTCTCTTTGGCTACATCCAGCAGCCCCCTCGGGTGCCTGCCATACAATAGCTCAATTGGGGAGAAGCCCGTGGACGCCTGCGGTACCTCGCGTATGGCGAACATTAAATATGGCAACAACATATCCCAATCCTTCCCATCCTTGGCGACCACCTTTTTGAGCATGGCCTTGAGGGTCTTATTAAACCTCTCGACCAACCCATCGGTTTGTGGATGGTACACTGACGTACGCAACTGTTTAATTTGGAGCAATTTACATAGCTCCCTAGTCACTTTAGACATAAAAGGGGTTCCCTGATCTGTAAGGATCTCCTTGGGAAGCCCAAGACGACAAAACATGGCAAACAGTTCACGGGCTATTAGTTTAGCCGAAGTGTGCCGAAGCAGTATCGCCTCTGGATACCGGGTGGCGTAGTCTACGACTACTAATATGTGCTGATGGCCCCGGGCGGATTTTACTATTGGTCCCACCAGATCCATCGCTATCCGCTCAAAGGGTACTTCTATGATGGGCAGAGGTACTAACGGACTCCGGTAGTTCGTGGTGGGTGAGGTTAGTTGACACTCAGGACATGTGTCACAGTACTTTGTAACCTCAGCGTAGACACCAGGCCAAAAGAACCTCTGTAATATGCGCTCTAACGTCTTTTTGGCCCCCAAGTGCCCCCCCAACATGTGAGTGTGAGCCATGTCGAGCACCGCCCGACGATAGGGTTGGGGCACTACCAGTTGTTCTACCACCTCATCCCGGATTTTATCAACCCTGTACAGCAACTCCTGGATGACCGCCATCCGGGGAAACTCCTTTTCTGCACCAGGTTGTTGTGCCACCCCATTTACCTCGATTACTCTTTCCCTTGCCCGGGTCAGAGTGGGATCCTGGAGATGCAGTCCCAAACCTACCAGGTGACACCTCCAGCTCATGAATTGGTGGATTCTCTTCCACTTCCCCTGCCAATACCTCTAGGGGAAACCTATCGGGATTACACACTGTCCCTATCGTGGCGACCCCTACGGCAGGTATCCCTGACTCGGGATCTTCGGGTTCTGCACCCGGAATGCTTTTTACCCTGAGAGGGTTAACTCTGGTCTCCCAGAGGGACCAGAACAACGGTAAGTCTCTACCCATCACAGTCCCATACGGAAGAGTTTTTACCACTCCCACCACATGTTTTATTTCTCCACATGGGGTGGAGAACGTGACCTCCGCAGTCGGGTACTCTCGGAGGTCCCCATGTATGCACACTACCCCCACTTTCCGTCCAATAGGACTGTCCCCAGCAACCAAGGACCCGTGTACCAGGGTCACCAAGCTCCCCGAGTCCAAGAGAGCATCCGTCTGGTACCCATTAACGAGCACTCTGCACAGCTGAGGTTCGGTACCGGCAGGGTCTGTAGTGGCAATGCAGACTGGCTGGGCATACATAGACACGCGGCGGGTATACCCGCAGTCCATGGGTTCTGTTGTTAGGGGACAATTAGCAACCACATGTCCAGGTTCTTGGCACCGCCAACACGTAACGACTGTGGCACGAGGTAACCTTGGAGCCAGTTTAGGGGACACAGGTCTGTGGTCACTCTCTTTCCGAGACAACCCCTCAGCACGGACTAGGTCCGGTCTTGTCCCAGTGGAGGGCCGTGGACTTTTCTCAGACTCCTGAGCTGGCGGAGCCTTACGTGACAGCCGAAGCGGAGCAGTGTCCAGTATAAAGTCCTGGGTGGCCTTATATCGCTCTATCAGGCCTACAACCTGGTCTAGGGTACCCGGGTCCCCTTGACCCACCCAACGCTGAATGGCCGCTGGCAGAGCCCTCACCAGTCGGTCGACCACCACCCTCTCCACTATCTGACTTGTGGATAAAGTCTCAGGTTGGAGCCACTGTTTCACAAGCTGCAATAAGTCAAAAATCTGAGACCGGGCAGGCTGGGCTTCCACAAAAGTCCAAGAAAACACCTGTTGAGCTCTCACATAAGTAATAACCCCCAGTCGGGCAAGGATCTCACCTTTTAACTTGGAATAGTCCTGGGCATCCTCCCGACTGAGGTCAAAGTAGGCCTTTAGCGCATCACCCCTCAAGAACGGAGCCACAACTTCAGCCCACTGTGCTGCTGGCAGATTCTCCCGTTCAGCCGTGCGCTCATAGACGGTGAGGAAAGCTTCCACGTCATCTTCCGGACTCAATTTCCTCAAAGCAGAGCGGACCTTGTCACGGGCATCGCGACGTTCCGGGGTCGGTGCTGGAGGTGCCTCTCGCAGGGCTGTAATTTGCTGCAGCAACAGATTATTAGTTTGTTGCTGTTGTTGCTGTGTGAGGACTAGCTGCCTCAGGATCTCCTCCATTTTGTCTTTAGGTCTGAGTTGCAATGTAGCAGGCTTAATAACAGACATACAAATGGCGTTGGGGTATGCCTTAATTCACACTGCCCGCATTCTCCACCAAATGTGATGTAGCGATGTCCTTGCTGTGCAGTGAATAGGCAGTGACCCATATAAAGTTCAAACAATGTCTTGTTTATTACACAGCATACTCACAAACAGGGAAAGAAAGCAAATAAGTCCTTCAGTATGCAGCCGGGAAAAAAATAACAATAGTCCATAGTCCGCTGCCGTGAGCGTATTACACCCCCCGTGTACACTGGGGTGTCTGGCTTTTCAGGCTCTGCCTGGCCCGTGTTTCTCCACACGGAAGGAGCTTTGCACAAGCCTCCTGCAAGGTCTGACTCCCAGATCAGACTGACACACCCAAACTCTCTTGCTGGGTTTTTTATTTCTATCCTCCAGATTCTATGGCCATGGGCCACTATAAGTTCTGGGCTGGAGGAAACGGACCGGCCCCACTACCATCCTGCAGTCCGTTTCAAAATAAAAGCCCATACCAGGTTTTCCTGAATAAATTCTGGGACAAATAACTTGACCAAGTTCACACTTACTTTTATTCTTCCCTGTGTCTCACAGGCAACCTGCTGTGAGCACAGGGCACTCCAGCGGATCTAATATGCTTCTAAGCACATCCTGGGGGACACATAGCGACCCTCGCATATGACACCGGTCACTGCCTCACAAACGTAACACAGAAAACATGTACATACATTAAAGCTAATTTTTTTTATCCTTTATTTCAGTCTCCTGCTGCTGCTGCTGAACTTCCAGCACAGCATGAAGGTTCTCCCAGGCGCTCCCAGAGTCGGCGGAATCGACGCCGCGGTCGGCCATCAGTGAGTTGGTTTTTTGGGGGGCTTTGATTGGTAATTATTTTGTTTCAGTCTACTAATTTTTATTTTTATTTTTTTTTTTCTCACAGTGTGCTCCCGCAGAAGATTCGGACATTGAAATCGAAGCCCTCATCGAGGAGGTTCGCGAGCGGGAGCCGCTGTGGAACATGGCTGACCGCAGGCATGCTGATACCAGTGTCACCCGTCGGCTCTGGTTGGAAGTATGCCGGAACATCTTTCCGAGGTGGGAGGACCTTCTTCCACAGCAGCAGAGCAAACTATGTAAGTATTCACTTTTCAGTGATGTTTAGAGCTGAATGTAATGTCTTGTATTTACCTTTTTTTTTTTTTCTTCATTCCTGTCTTCACAGGTGGCAATGTTAGGAAGCGGTGGCGGTCACTGAGGGATCGTTTTAAGAGAGAATTTAACGAGGAGATGCAGGCCCTGAGTGACTCAGCAGGAAGGAAGAAGAGGAGGTACAGATACGGCCCTGCCCTCTCCTTCCTGAGGCAAACCATGCTGAGTAGAGTGTAAGTATTCAACATCCCAGTAAGAACCTGTCTAATCACAAAACTTTTGTTTCAGTCCGGGCTTTTCATATCAATATATTAATTGTTTTTGTTTTTTCTTTCACAGCACCTACTCCAGCCACCGTGTGCCTGCATCTACCTCTGCGCCCTCTGAAGCGATCCCTCCTGAGTCCGCCACCGGGGACCACGTCGGTAGGCCCCACACCTATCACCCCTCTGTCCCCTCCACTTCATCCACCTCAACCACTGGTGCGCAGCCTTCCTTACTCGCATCTGATGGTCAACAGATAGCTTTCCCTTTACCCCACCCCTCTGACCCTGCCACCTCTACACCACCGTTAGGTTCGTGGCGGCAGCGTCAGAGGGGTCAGGAAAGGAGCTATGCTCCTGAGTTCTTGCATCTAAATGCAGGCTTCCAAAACTCTTTTAAAATTTTGGGAGAACAAGTGACTGCTGGTTTCAGCATGGTGCAATCACGCATGAGTGAAAACCACCATGAAATCAGCAGTCGCTTGGATAGGCTGCATTTAGATGTAAGTCAAGCTCCAGCAAATCTTTTTTTTCAGTCCATGCTCAGGAGCATGGAAAAGCTTTCTTTTGATCAGCAGATGCGGGTAATGAATAGCTGCCATAACGCTCTTCTGAAGGTCATCAACGAACCACAATCTACCCCCACACCTCCCCACACATCCCAGTCCCAATTTCAGCACCATGCCCCCCAAGTTCACCGCCAGTCCCAATAACAACATCAGTCCCAATATCAACATCAGTACCAATACCCAACCCGGCCCACAACCCAAATGTATTCCCCCATGTTTTCTTCTTCCTTGCCCAGCTTTCCTTCCCCAGGAAGTTTTCCACCTACCCCAACACAACCCCCCTCTGGTCAGCCTCCTGCTTTTCACCCCCCTTCCACTGCAGACCAAACAAGTAGGGTTTCCCCAATCCCACCTACCGACGTGGTCCAACCTTCCAGCCCCTCCTCCCATAGTTACTCCACCTGACACTACCAAGACCTGTAAACTTTTGTATTTTCCTTGTTATTACAAAATTATTTTTTGACAAGAAAAAATTTTTTTTTTGAAAATTACAAAAAAAAAGAAGGTTTGAAATAAAAATATTTCTGGTTTAAAATCTACTGTGTGTGTGTTGATTCATTAAGGCAAATATTAAAGGTTAAGTGAAAAGAAACACCAGACGTTTTAAAGGTATAATAAAATGGTTTTATATTAGCAAGCAAACCACACTTTGTGGATTTTTTTTTGTTGTTGTTGTTGCTACAAACACAATTTTGACAAACAACAAAAGCCAAGAAAAACATGTCACACAATCATGTCTTGCCATGGAATCTGCCCAACAGGTGACAAAAAATAATCCGCAAACTGGTCCCTCATCATAGTAACAGAACTGGTGGAGCGAACAGAGGCACTGCGGTAATCCCACAAGGATGTCTCCAATTATTCGTCATCCAAGGTAACGGGCTCCTTTGAAATAACAAAATTATGGAGCACCACACATGCCTTGACAACATCGTCTACAGTTTTTGTTTCCAGTTTTATTGCCGTCAGCAGAACTCTCCACTTTGCCGTCAATATACCGAAAGAGCACTCTACCACTCTTCTTGCTCTGGTAAGACGGTAATTAAATACCCGCTTGGTACGGTGTAATTCACGGCTGCTGTATGGTTTCAGTAGGTGCGGCGACAGTTGAAAGGCTTCATGACCTACACACACATATGGCATGGCTGGTTCACTTGTTCCTGGGAGCGGTCTTGCTGGCGGGAAATTGTATGTATCTCCATACAGGCAGCGACCCATCGGAGAGTTTTTAAACACTTGTGAGTCGTTGGACCGGCCATACGCTCCTATGTCCACAGCAAGGAATCGGCAGTTGGCGTCAGCAATAGCCATGAGTACAATGGAGAAGTATTTTTTATAGTTATAGTACTCTGATCCTGTTCCTGCCGGTTTAGCAATCCTTATGTGTTTGCCATCCACGGCACCAACACAATTTGGGAAATTGCAAATTGTCTCAAATTGTTCGGAACTTCTCAACCAGATTTCCATTGTTGGTTGTGGGATATACTCCGGCTGTAAAGTGTCCCAAATCGCACGACGTGTCCTTCACAATTCCGCCAATAGTGGAAATCCCCAGCCTGAATTGGAAATGGAGTGAAGTCAAAGACTCACCCGTAGCTAGGAAGCTGCAGGAAAAAAAAAATGTAAAAAATAAAAATTGCACAGACCATCAACCAAAAAAAAACAGTGGAATGGCCTCAAACAAACCAAAAAATTACATGCTGCAGAAAATGCTGCGCAATGTGTCAGCGCAGTTTTCTCTGCAGCATTTAATAACATTCAATATGAGCAATCACATAAAAAAAAAGATGCTTACCGCAGTGTCACCAAGAGCCGCTCCGCCGGTGTGATGGCAAGCCTCATCCTTGTGTCCTGCCTTTGGATGACATCCTCTAGTTTTCCAACCAAATAATCGAAATGTTCCATTCTCATCCGTACATAATTGTAGAATTTCTGTGGGTTGCACCGCAACTCCAGATAGAGAGTGGACTGGACACCCCTGGTCATCCGCAGCTCATTGATTGGATGTATCCAGAATCGTCGCACTCTCCGTTGCATCCTCCGTCTTTCGGCTGCCGCCTCCTTCTCCCGCACTATGATATCCAGGCGATTCGTCTCAAATATAACTTCAGTAACCAAACTCGAAATCCTCCCAATTACACCATCCATCCTTGCCACTAAACTAAAACCCTCAAAGATGGCCTGTAAATACAGTCAGTATATAGATTTCCCTTAGTTTCCAGTAGCCAATCAAATTTTGGTGCCTCCCATTTTAACAACGGATCCGTCGTAAAAACGGATGCAACGGATGGTAAAAACGTATGCAACGTATGCAACGCATCCAGCGTTTCAACGCAACCGTTTATCGGATTTGCGACGTATCCGTCGAAATGCTGTATGCGTTGCATACGTTTTGCAGTTTTTAGACGCATCCGTTTTTTCGGGAAAAAGACGTTTTTGTGACGGTTTGCAGTTAACGCTAGTGTGAAAGTAGCCTTAGACACAAAGATGTATACCATAACACTGTAGTCTCTGGTCACTCACTAAGTAAAATATTTTAAGGATGAAGAAAGTGTTGATCTAGGAAGCAAATACATTTTTTTAAATCCTCCTATGCTATTCTATTAATCATAAGAATCAGAATCAAAATTATTTTCTAGCTATCACTTCCACACTACAGGTCTGTAAAAGATTGCCTTTCTTAAAAAGTAAAATTTATTCACTGCATTCTGAGAGTGCTAGTGATAGATAAGAGATGGCACAACCTACTGTAGATTCTATAGTCACTGTAACAAAGTAAATATGTACAAAAAAAGCAAAATAAAACACAAAAAAACATGAAATACACATTGTATGTGGATGATACCACAAATAAAACATAGTGAAGTGGCATAAAGAAATGCAAGAGGATGTGTCTAGGTAATGGCACAGTGCGATTTGCACATAAGCATTCATTGACACATAAGCAGAAAAAGTCAAAATTTTGAAATTAATGGAACAATAGTTCATTGTACAATTAAGTCTAAATGTCAAGGCAATGACATACTATAACTGGCACAGAAGCACTATTCATTGACACATAAGCAGAAAAAATCCCCCCAATATATCCATCCTTTTTGACAGTAATAGTGAAACAGTAGTTCCTTGCGCAAATTAAGTCCATTTGGGTACACGTATTTAGGATAAACATCCAAAATGCTGCACGATTGCGTAGATGTTACCTGATATCACCTCCTCTTGAGGAAGATGGAACTCTTCAATTGTGGTACACGAAGCGAGGAAGTGTCCCGTTAGTGCTGTTGTACAAAATGTCTTGATGCCTGTGACATCATCCGGAAAGAATAGAGGTACTATAAATGTCATTCAGGTGTTTCGATAAACTTTTTTTAGATTCTTGAACGTGCAACCAACATATAATTTATTGCTCATATTACATTTAATAATATAGATAACATTATCACTATTACAGTTCAGATATTGCTTGATTACATAATGTTTTGAGCCATCTGAACTGTAATAGTTTTTAGACACTTGCACAAATTTGCAAATCCTACACCGATGGTCTCCACATCTGAAGAAACCTTTACAATTAAGCCAGGTATGCAGATCAGATTTAATATTGGAGGCTGAATTGATAAAATATTTCCCACTTTTTGTACCCTTTTTGCTTCTACAGCACATACCAAGCTCAAAGTCTTAGACAAGATGTTGTCTTTTTCCAATAAAGAAAGATATTTAAATATCATTTTCTTGATGTCATTGAATTGGGGACTATATGATATGGACAATACTGGTTTGCCATCCTATTTATTATTGACTTGAGATGTACTATTAATTAATTCTTTACATTTTTTTTGCTTGACAAAGGTTGAAGTAATGATGTCACTGCCCAAACCATCCAATCTGAGATCCAGGAAAGAAATGGATGAATTATGAGAAAATGAAGTAAATGACAAACCATATGGGTTACTGTTAATGTAAAGGACAAAATTAGGTATTGGCAATACATCATCCCTCCAAATGTAGTGGAGGTCATCGATATATCTCCCATACCAAAATAGAAAGGAAATAAAATAATTAGTGGGAGCATATATACAGCTTAATTCCCAAAATGACATCACCAGGTTAGCTAATGACAGTGTAAATTTTGCACCATAAAGACCCCCTTGCATTGGAAAAAAAATAATTCCCAAACACACAAAAATTATGTGTCATTAGAAAATGTATTAACTGTGTCATATAAAGACATAAGTCCTCAGAGTACCCACTATATCAAAGCATTTGAAATTGTAATGCTTCCAGAACCACCTGATGGGTTATGCACGTGTAAAGCCAGACCACGTCACAGCTAAGCCATGAGCAACTGGGATCCCAGGTTACCTGTGAAAGTTGGTCTTGAATATTGTTAAGGAAATCACAGGTTCTCTGGACCAGTGATTATAACAGAGTCAAGCCATTCACCAGCACGTTCCGTAACTGAACCGATTCCAGAGATAATTGGTCTCATTGGGGAAGGGTTCAAGGCTTTATGTGTTTTGGGAAGACCATACATAAAAGCTAAATTGGGCTGTTCCACAATTAAATATTACCTTTGTCAATCCATCAACACATTTGTCTTGGCCTTTAAGGCTATTTTAATGTCCTCAATTTAATTTTGCAGCATACTAAATTTAGGTTCCTCTTCGTCTCTGATTAATTTCATAAGGTTTACTGAACTATTAGGTAAAATGTGATTCCATTTGTCAACAAAAATGGGTGAGTAAACCCTAGTAGGCATTTTTATAAATATTTAGACCCTTCTGTATCATATTTTTCTTTTTGTAACTTTTGTGAGTTGTATGATCCCACCACACCTTCGATCAGAAATCATCAGTGTCTCCAGTTTACTGTATGCCACAGAAACCCCACAAGAAATAGGGAATCAAATCATTAGAAGACACCTGTGTACAACAGCACAAAACGGGACACTTCCTTGCTTCAGGTACATGCAATTGAAAGAGTTCCATCTTCCTCAAGAGGATGTAATATTAAGAAACGTCTCCACGATCGTGAAGCATTTTTGGATATTTAACCTAAATATGTGTACTCCAAATTAACTTAATTTGTGCAAGGAACTACTGTTTCACTGTTAATGTCAAAACTTGGACTTTTTCTGTTTATGTGTCATTAAAATGTTCTTCTGTGCCAATTATAGTGTGCATTGCCTAGACATATAGAATAGATTTGTGCACGGAACCATTGTTCCACTATTAATGGCAAAATTTGGACTTTTTCTGCTTGTGTCATTGAAAAACGCTTCTGTGCGAATTGCATTGTGTCATTACCTAGCCATATTTTCTTATATTTTTTTATGCCACTTCAATGCGTTTTATATGTAGTGTGGTTTCTTTTGCCGCTTTTGTACATACAGGTGCTTCTCACAAAATTAGAATATCATCAAAAGGTTAGTTTATTTCAGTTCTTCAATACAAAAAGTGAATCACATATATTTTATAGAGTCATTGCAAACAGCGTGATGTATTTAAAGTGTTTATTTCTGTTAATGTTGATGATTATGGCTTACAGCCAATGAAAATCCACAAGTCGTTACCTCAGTAAATTAGAGTAACTAACAATAAACACCTGCAAAGGCTTCCTAAGCATTTAGAAAGGTCCCTTAGTCTATTTCAGTAGGCTCCACAATCATGGGAAAGACTGCTGACTTGACAGAAGTCCAGAAAGCAGTTGACAAACTCCACAAGGAGGGTAAGCCACAAAATGTCATTGCTAAAGAAGCTGGCTGTTCACAGAGTTCTGTATCCAAGTATATTTGTGGAAAGTTCAGTGGAAGGAAAAAGTTTGGTAGAAAAAGGTGCGCAAGGAACCGGGATAACCGCAGCCTTGAAAAGATTGCTAAGAAAAGGCCATTCAAACATTTGATGGAGATACACAAGGAGTGGACTGCTGCTGGAGTCATTGCTTCAAGTGCCACCTCTCACAGATGTATCCAGGACATGGGCAAGTGTCACATTCCTTGTGTCAAGCCACTCATGACCAATACACAAGACCAGAAGTGTCTGACCTGGGCCATGGAGAAAAATAACTGTACTGTTAATCAGTGGCCCAAGGTGTTGTTTTCAGATGAAAGTAAGTTTTGCATTTCATTTGTAAATCAAGATCCCAGAGTCTGGAGGAAAAGCAGAGAGGAACACAATCAAAGCTGCTTTAGTTCTCCTGTGAAGTTTCCACAATCAGTGATGGTTTGGGGAGCCATGTCATCTGCTGGTGTAGGCCCACTGTGTTTTATCAAGACCAAAATGAGCACAGCCATCCACCAGGAAATTTTAGAGCACTTCATGCTTCACTCTGCCGACTAGCTTTTTGGAGATGGAAATTTCATTCTCCAGCAGGACTTAGCACCTGTCCACACTGCCAAAAGGGCCTATACCTGGTTTAAAAACAACAGTATTACTGTGCTTGATTGGCCAGCAAACTCACCTGACCTTAACCCCATAGAGAATCCATGGGGTACTGTGAAGAGGAAGATGAGGGACACCAGACCCAACCATGCAAATGGGCTGAAAGCTGCTATCAAAGCAACCTGGGCCTCCATAGTATCTCAGCAGTGCCACAGGCTGATCGCTTCCATGCAATGCCGCATTGATACAAAAATATTTAGAATTGAGTCCTCAGTGGTTGATACCTTTCCTAAATCTAAGAAGTATCATTGTCAGAAACTCCCTTTCCTCTCAAACAGCTGCAGGAACCTTTCCTTGCAACCAGAAAAAATGTAAAAACTGTTCATTTATAATGACTATTGGCAAGATAAATATCCCCAATTCATATCAGGACTACAAGATTCCAGGTACTTTCAGCTGCATCACATCTAAAGTGGTGTACCTAATTATTTGTACTAAATGTCTAACTGGGGGACAATTCTTTCACCGGCACCCTGGACTTTCACAGCATTATGATTTGGACACTGTGCTCATAGTGTGCATCCTTTTTACAGGCTGTAAATACCGCCACTGGTATGTTCCACTCACTTCTCAGTGTTATTTCACATATATATGGTGTCACCTTGCCATAATCCTTTATTTCCTTTTTAATAGAATTTGTGATCTTACTGAATACCACTGATGTTTTTTCAGTGACCTCGCATCATCTCACACTGGTGCGTGCTGGCACATATTGCACCACCACCCCCACTATCATAGTCAGATTTTTTTCCCCTTTTTCTCTTTTCTTTTCTCTACTTTTTTTCTTTTTTCTCTACTCTGGTCCTCCTCCCTTTTGTGAATAAGCGCATTTGGTATTCACGTCGCCCTATAGGTGACCAAAGTCTCTCTATATTCAGCCTCATCTCATGTTTGTTCACAGCTTGTATACATTAGACCTATGTTCATGTATATCTATGTACCTGTATATACCCTATTTATTTTTGTATGTTATCTTTATTTTTATTTTTGTAGTAACTAATGAAGGTCTGAAGCAAGACCGAAACGTTTTATTACTACAGTGAATCACATTAAATATCCTGTTTGACCACTTAAGTTGAGTGCTGGATCTATTTAATATATACCTGTCTTATCTATGGCATTATTTCTGGCCTGTATTGTGCATAAATATGTGATTCTTCAGAATTTGTATTAGTCTATGCCTGATGAAGGGACAAACCATGTCCCAGTGAATCAATTTTCAAGCTGGTTGTATAAATTGTTCTAATTTACTGATATAATGACTTTTTGGGTTTTCATTGGTTGTAAGCCTTAATCATCATGATTTTATTAGGTCATGTGACGTTTTGGGGGGCTGTGTTCAAGGGTGTCTTTTTTGTAAAAATTGCTGGATGGTCATTGTTAATTTATCTCTGACAAAGAACACTACCAGTGTTTATTTTTCAATAAATTCAAGCCTCAACAGAAACTGGACCTCTTCATTTTCTAATCAGTTTTTTTAAAACAGACAAAAAGTTGTGTCTGAATAACTTTTTCCCCAACAGATTGCTACTGGATCAGCTGTAAGGGATGACTACTTGACATGTGAACATAGCCTTAGGATGCAGCAATGCAGCAAAAGAAAGTACGGTGTGGAAAACTGATTTTATTTTATTATTATTGCTTGTGCAGTTCTGAAGGTACATATGAACAACTTCAAAGCCATGAACTTTCAATGTTTAACTAACACTCACTCACTCATAGCTTAGTGTGATCTTTTAACCACCAAACAGATGTCATGGTAAACCTTGATTGTCCGTCAACAGTGGGTAATTGCATAGGTGCAACAACTAAAAAGTACAAGATTCATCAGAATATACATGCATGTGAAAATATGGGAATGACTTTTACTTTGTGGTGCAAGAAGCTGTCTAAGAAATGCCAACATCCAATTAGATAAGCATTAAAGAGATGTTAGTCTTTTTTATTGCTTGTTTATTACTATACATCTTTAAGTATATTTGGAGATTTGATCTATTATATTGAGCAAAAATTATAGATATGGAGTTAAACATGGAGGATGACTTATAAGTAGTGTTGAGCATTCCGATACGGCAAGTATCGGGTATCGGCCGATACTTGCGGTATCGGAATTCCGATACCGAGATCCGATATTTTTGTGGTATCGGGTATCGGTATCGGAGGTGTAAAATAAAGAATTAAAATAAAAAATATTGTTATATTCACCTCTCCGGCGGCCCCTGGAACATCACCGCGAGTCACCGGCATCCGGCAGGCTTCTTTGTTCAAAATGAGCGCCTTTAGGACCTGCGGAATGACGTCGCGGCTTCTGATTGGTCGCGTGCCGCCCATGTGACCGCCACGCGACCAATCAGAAGCCGCGACGTCATTCCTCAGATAAATTCCTAGAATGAGCGCCTTTAGGACCTGTGGAATGACGTCGCGGCCTCTGATTGGTCGCGTGGTGGTCAGATGGGCGGCACGCGACCAATCAGAAGCCGCGACGTCATTCCGCAGGTCCTAAAGGTGCTCATTTTGAACAAAGAAGCCTGCCGGACGCCAGTTCCTCGCGGTGATGTTCCAGGGGCCGCCGGAGAGGTGAATATAACAATATTTTTTATTTTAATTCTTTATTTTACACCTCACTATGGATCCCAGGGCCTGAAGGAGAGTTTCCTCTCCTTCAGACCCTGGGATCCATCAAGATACCTTCCAATACTTGATGTCCCATTGACTTGTATTGGTATCGGATATCGGTATCGGCGATATCCGATACTTTTCGGGTATCGGCCGATACTATCCGATACCGATACTTTCAAGTATCGGACGGTATCGCTCAACACTACTTATAAGGTTATTTAAATTTAAAATGCAAAAGTAGCAATAAACTTGGCAATCAGAAGTTTATAAATGTGTATTTATTGGCAAACCAAAAAATAACGTTTCGGTCTATTTAGACTTTCAACAGAACTGATTGCCCTCTGGGGGAGACTTGAGATGAATGAAAATAGTGCTGTGTCAGAGCATGATCCATGTCACTGCGGTATGGTGCTCTACTGCGCCAAAACTAGTGCCATTTTACTGAAACCTGATGCAACGTGAATGTGAACAAGCCCTGCTCGAAGTTATAACTGCTACGATGCAAAATTTAAAGCAATATCAAGATACTGACCACAGGGGCAAATGAGGAGCCGGAGCAGCCCTGAAGACCTTACCCACAGTCCCACCCCACAAGCCTGAAACAACCAGGCTATGGATTTTTACAGTAAAGATGTTTATTAACCCCTTTCTGACCTCGAATGGGATAGTACTTCCGAGGTCAGAAGCCCCGCTTTGATGCGGGCTCCGGAGGTGAGCCCGCATCAAAGCCGGGACATGTCAGCTGTTTTGAACAGCTGACATGTGCCCGTAATAGGCGCAGGCAGAATCGCGATCTGCCCGCACCTATTAACTAGTTAAATGCCACTGTCAAATGCAGACAGCGGCATTTAACTACCGCTTCCGGCCAGGCGGCCGGAAATGATCGCATCGCCGACCCCGTCACATGATCGAAGGTCGGCGATGCTTGTACATTGTAACCATAGAGGTCCTTGAGATGTCTATGGTTACTGATCGCCGGTAGCTGTGAGCGCCACCCTGTGGTCGGTGCTCACAGCACACATGCAATTCTGCTACATAGCAGCGAACATCAGATCGCTGCTATGTAGCAGAGGCGATCATGTTGTGCCAGCTTCTAGCCTCCCATGGAGGCTATTGAGGCATGGCAAAAGTTAAAAAAAAAGTTAAAAAAAGTGAAAAAAATAAAAAAATATAAAAGTTTAAATCACCCCCCTTTTGCCCCAGTCAAAATAAATCAATAAGAAAAAAATCAAACTTACACATATTTGGTATCGCCGCTTTCAGAATCGCCCGATCTATCAAAAAAAAGCATTAACCTGATCTCTAAACGGTGTAGCGAGAAAAAAATTCGAAACGCCAAATTTATGTTTTTTTGGTCGCTGCGACATTGCATTAAAATGCAATAATGGGCGATCAAAAGAACGTATCTGTACCAAAATGGTATCATTAAAAACGTCAGCTCGGAAAGCAAAAAATAAGCCCTCAACTGACTCCAGATCATGAAAAATGGAGACACTACGAGTATCGGAAAATGGCGCAAATTTTTTTTTTTTTAGCAAAGTTTGGAAATTTTTTTTCACCACCTAGATAAAAAATAACCTAGTCATGTTTGGTGTCTATGAACTTGCACTGACCTGAAGAATCATAATGGCAGGTCAGTTTAAGCATTTAGTGAACCTAGCAAAAAAGCCAAACAAAAAACCAGTGTGGGATTGCACTTTTTTTGCAATTTCACTGCACTTGGAATTTTTTTCCCATTTTCTAGTACATGACATGGTAAAACCAATGATGTTGTTCAAAAGTACAACTCTTACTAAAAGATAACTTTGTAAGTGGGCACCATCACATAATATTATGCTAGTACTTGTCTGGGATCACCACCATGCATGTAAAACATATTCATAGTAACCATTAGTGTTGAGCGATACCGTCCGATACTTGAAAGTATCGGTATCGGATA
This sequence comes from Ranitomeya imitator, assembly GCF_032444005.1. Classification (NCBI taxonomy): domain Eukaryota; kingdom Metazoa; phylum Chordata; class Amphibia; order Anura; family Dendrobatidae; genus Ranitomeya; species Ranitomeya imitator. The sequence continues at coordinate 340,655,771 of NC_091285.1, read as the reverse complement.
GTATCGGCCGATACCCGAAAAATATCGGATATCGCCGATACCGATATCCGATACCAATACAAGTCAATGGGACATCAAGTATCGGAATGTATCCTCATGGATCCCAGGGTCTGAAGGAGAGGAAACTCTCCTTCAGGCCCTGGGATCCATATTAAAGTGTAAAATAAAGAATTAAAATAAAAAATATTGTTATATTCACCTCTCCGGCGGCCCCTGGACATCAGCGGGAGGATCCGGCGTCCGGCACGGCTTCTTTCTTCAAAATGCGCGCCTTCAGGACCTGTGGAATGACGTCCCGGCTTCTGATTGGTCGCGTGCCGCCCATGTGACCGCCACGCGACCAATCAGAAGCCGCGACGTCATTCCTCAGGTCCTAGAAGGCGCTCATTCTAGGACTTTAGCTGAGGAATGACGTCGCGGCTTCTGATTGGTCGCGTGGCGGTCACATGGGCGGCACGCGACCAATCAGAAGCCGGGACGTCATTCCACAGGTCCTGAAGGCGCGCATTTTGAAGAAAGAAGCCGTGCCGGACGCCGGATCCTCCCGCTGATGTCCAGGGGCCGCCGGAGAGGTGAATATAACAATATTTTTTATTTTAATTCTTTATTTTACACTTCCGATACCGATACCCGATATCACAAAAATATCGGATCTCGGTATCGGAATTCCGATACCGCAAGTATCGGCCGATACCCGATACTTGCGGTATCGGAATGCTCAACACTAGTAACCATAGAAAAAAACAGATACATGCATATGAATGTAGGATCACCACACAAAGCAAGAATAATTTCCAAAAAATATACTAATTTTATTTGACACACCAAAAACACAGACAGTACACACTTTTTAAAAACATTTAAAACTTGTTCCACATTGGACAATGTCTGTTAGATCCAAGATAATTCAAATATCACATACATAAATATATAAATATAGTGAAAATAACAATGCCCGACTGTTGGGTACCATTCTGTAAGAAAGAAGCCAATTATATACTCCTAATCAACCCATGCACTTAGTTATACATATATATAAGCTATACGGTGTGGACTAAGGTGATATAGAGGGGAGAGACCAAAGCCCTGGGTGTGCCCTGCAAAGACGTATCTCAAAACATGGCATACATATTCCAATAGCAAAAAAAGTGGTGTGTAGTAATATCACATGCCCCAATAGGCCTAGCAATCCCCAGCATTATATGTACGTGAATAGATTTATATTATAGGCTGCCCAGGGGAACAGGTATCCAGCAATGTACTCCCCAAAGTCCTAGAAACGACAGGCTGATCATACAGCACCTAGCTAACGTGCTAATTATACTTCACCCTATACCGTCTCAAAGTCCACTACCATCCTCATAGTCCTAAGTGCAAGGCACAGTCCGGGCAAAGTAACAGGACCCACACGTTCCGACACACCCTGTGTCTTTCTCAAGGTGGTAGTGACTGTGGTTTAGTAGTTGTGTCTATTTATAGATACCTTAAATTGTAGTCTTATCTCAGCTGAGAGATCCGGCCAGCGGCTGGCTGAAGGCGCATAATCTGACCCGGGTCAAGGAGGTTATTTATAAATATGTGCATGCCTAATGCAAGGAAATCTAAAAAGCATTTATGCGTTTAAATGAATGAACCATTATTTGCCTGTTGCCATGTTCACATATTATACATTTTTTGATTGCCAGACGGTATAGGGTGAAGTATAATTAGCACGTTAGCTAGGTACTGTATGATCAGCCTGTCGTTTCTAGGACTTTGGGGAGTACATTGCTGGATACCTGTTCCCCTGGGCAGCCTATAATATAAATCTATTCACGTACATATAATGCTGGGGATTGCTAGGCCTATTGGGGCATGTGATATTACTACTCACCACTTTTTTTGCTATTGGAATATGTATGCCATGTTTTGAGATACGTTTTTGCAGGGCACACCCAGGGCTTTGGTCTCTCCCCTCTAGATCACCTTAGTCCACAACGTATAGCTTATACAGTGGGGCAAAAAAGTATTTAGTCAGTCAGCAATAGTGCAAGTTCCACCACTTAAAAAGATGAGAGGCGTCTGTAATTTACATCATAGGTAGACCTCAACTATGGGAGACAAACTGAGAAAAAAAAAATCCAGAAAATCACATTGTCTGTTTTTTTAACATTTTATTTGCATATTATGGTGGAAAATAAGTATTTGGTCAGAAACAAAATTTCATCTCAATACTTTGTAATATATCCTTTGTTGGCAATGACAGAGGTCAAACGTTTTCTGTAAGTCTTCACAAGGTTGCCACACACTGTTGTTGGTATGTTGGCCCATTCCTCCATGCAGATCTCCTCTAGAGCAGTGATGTTTTTGGCTTTTCGCTTGGCAACACGGACTTTCAACTCCCTCCAAAGGTTTTCTATAGGGTTGAGATCTGGAGACTGGCTAGGCCACTCCAGGACCTTGAAATGCTTCTTACGAAGCCACTCCTTCGTTGCCCTGGCGGTGTGCTTTGGATCATTGTCATGTTGAAAGACCCAGCCACGTTTCATCTTCAATGCCCTTGCTGATGGAAGGAGGTTTGCACTCAAAATCTCACGATACATGGCCCCATTCATTCTTTCATGTACCCGGATCAGTCGTCCTGGCCCCTTTGCAGAGAAACAGCCCCAAAGCATGATGTTTCCACCACCATGCTTTACAGTAGGTATGGTGTTTGATGGATGCAACTCAGTATTCTTTTTCCTCCAAACACGACAAGTTGTGTTTCTACCAAACAGTTCCAGTTTGGTTTCATCAGACCATAGGACATTCTCCCAAAACTCCTCTGGATCATCCAAATGCTCTCTAACAAACTTCAGACGGGCCCGGACATGTACTGGCTTAAGCAGTGGGACACGTCTGGCACTGCAGGATCTGAGTCCATGGTGGCGTAGTGTGTTACTTATGGTAGGCCTTGTTACATTGGTCCCAGCTCTCTGCAGTTCATTCACTAGGTTCCCCCACGTGGTTCTGGGATTTTTGCTCACCGTTCTTGTGATCATTCTGACCCCACGGGGTGGGATTTTGCGTGGAGCCCCAGATCGAGGGAGATTATCAGTGGTCTTGTATGTCTTCCATTTTCTAATTATTGCTCCCACTGTTGACTTCTTCACTCCAAGCTGGTTGGCTATTGCAGATTCAGTCTTCCCAGCCTGGTGCAGGGCTACAATTTTGTTTCTGGTGTCCTTTGACAGCTCTTTGGTCTTCACCATAGTGGAGTTTGGAGTCAGACTGTTTGAGGGTGTGCACAGGTGTCTTTTTATACTGATAACAAGTTTAAACAGGTGCCATTACTACAGGTAATGAGGGGAGGAAAGAGGAGACTCTTAAAAAAGAAGTTACAGGTCTGTGAGAGCCAGAAATCTTGATTGTTTGTTTCTGACCAAATACTTATTTTCCACCATAATATGCAAATAAAATGTTAAAAAAACAGACAATGTGATTTTCTGGATTTTTTTTTCTCAGTTTGTCTCCCATAGTTGAGGTCTACCTATGATGTAAATTACAGACGCCTCTCATCTTTTTAAGTGGTGGAACTTGCACTATTGCTGACTGACTAAATACTTTTTTGCCCCACTGTATATACGTATAACTAAGTGCATGGGTTGATTAGGAGTATATCATTGGCTTCTTTCTTACAGAATGGTACCCAACAATCAGGCATTGTTATTTTCACTATATTTATATATTTATGTATGTGATATTTGAATTATCTTGGATCTAACAGACATTGTCCAATGTGGAACAAGTATTAAATGTTTTTAAAAAGTGTGTACTGTCTGTGTTTTTGGCGTGTCAAATAAAATTAGTATATTTTTTGGAAATTATTCTTGCTTTGTGTGGTGATCCTACATTCATATGCATGTATCTGTTTTTTTCTATGGCTACTATCAAAAGTACAACTCATCCCACAAAAAATAAGCTCTCAGATGGCCATATTGATGGAAAAATAAAAAAGTTATGGCTCTGGCAAGGAGGGGAGCGAAAAACGAACATGGAAAAACGGAAAATCCCAAGGTCATGAAGGGGTTAACCAAGTAAGATAGTGCCTTTATGCCAATACATTTAGTTTATATGCCTGACCCTGATGACTGGTTCATTTTTTTTCTATTTTCATCCTCTAAAACCTAGAAGTGTCTTAATGTCCAAAATGTTCTCTAGAGGTACAGTATTTTTCGAAGTGTTCAATGTCCTTACAAGTTTTTAGGCAAACATTTTATATGGTGGTATTTTTTTTAATTCAGCTTTATTTATTTTATATGTGAAGACGTAAAAGAATGAAATAATTACTAGTCTGTAAGTCTTATACAACAACCTTGTAGGAAACATTCTTTAAAAGGATTGCTAGTAATTGCTTAATTATTCATAAGTATATCTAACCAGCTAAATGTTAAATTTAATTACAGTTGATTTGGCACTCGTTTATAGTCTGCTATGTCATGCAGAAAATTACTGTATTTTGGAACTAATTTCAAGTGTTAAATGTCTGAGCTTAAATTCCATCTTAAGGAACTGTATTAAAATCTAGACTTACAATTTCCTATATGTCAGATCTAGTATGGTTGTACCCAAAGCTATAATGGAAATTGTTAAATCTTTTTAATTGGTTTTCTTTCCATACTACTACAAGTACAATTGCTTTGACACAGCATGAGAGGACGATAGAACACCTATCATCTAAGCAAAGAAGTACTTTTAAGACAGTGACAGCTTACAAAATATTATTTAGATTAACATCGTCTAACAACAGTTTGGAATAATAAAAGAATTGTAGGATTGATTTTCTAAAAGTGAACACTTACCATATACCCTCTGAAAAGTAGAGTAATATCTAATTATCTATCTATTTATCTATCTCTCTTGCATCTATCTATTTATCTTGTCATTTTAAAGAATGTTACATGTTATAAACTCTTAAGGACAGGTCACATTTCAACCACATTGTTAATTAACGCATTTAAATAGAGATCAAAGTTCTCAGATTTCCATTGCTAGAATGAGGATGTGACTGTATTTTACATCAGTTGCCTTGCTTCTTACCATAGCTGTAGAATTAGACATTGACCAAACATTTGAAAACATACATTGATCTAATGCAGCCACAAAAAATTAGCAAAACTTAGTTTAACATAAAGATCATACTGTATGAAGTCCACTGCCACATCACAGTGATGCTCTCCGTGGGTCCCCTCTTTTTTTTTGCTTTGTTTGGACCAGCACTCCTCTCATTTGACTCATGTGTGTTTAAATTAGCAGGAGATTGCAAGAGGGTTTCCACCTAGTTTTGCTCTCAGCTCACAGTCATAGAATATGTGGGAGGTGAGTTTTTTAGAGCTATTCACTTGGTGTTGGTTCTGTGTGTGGCAGCCATTACTGCTGAGATAGTAAACATACATGAAATAGATTTTACGTCAGCTCACCACTCCTTGAATGTCACATGTAATCCCTTGAGGACTGGCCACATTTTGATCACACTGTTAATTAAGGAATTTAAGTAGAGATCAGAGTTCTCAGATCTCCACTGCTACATTGAAGTTGTGACTGTATTTTACAACAGTTGCCTTGCTTCTTAACACTGTTGTAGAAAAAGACATAGACCACACATTCAAAAATCATACTCTGATCTAATTCCACAGGCAAAAACTTACAAAACTAAACATGAGGTTCTTAGTATAACATTATGATCAGACTGTAAGAAGCCCACTGCCATGTCACGGTGAATTCCAGAAATCCAGTGCCCCACAGCATTCATGCTGCAAGGCAAAGCCTCATAGCTCCATGTCACAACTTCCCACAGGCTCACAAAAACATCATAATTTAACGTAAAACAATTTCAGCTCCCGGGTTAAAAAAACAAAAAAAACAACTTGATTTGAAAAAGCTAAAACAGCATGGCACTAGGGCTGGTACAGTTAGACGAACAAAAAGAAAGAAAAAGTAATGCGTTTCAACGTCAATCAGGCTCTTTACTCAAGCTAAACTCTCAATGTCCAAACCTATGTTATATATACAGGTGAAGCAATCATGACAAACTCTGACCATCAGATGACAAGCAAAATCAGGTCCTCAAAAGCAAAAAACTATTTAAAAATAAAAATAATCAAAAGGGATATATGTTTCCAGATCAAAAATGCAATTAATATATAAATTAATAAGCAACAAATGTACAAATACAACACATTTAATAATGGAATATGATCTCTTTCCATCTGTTCAAACTATGCGTTTGAACAGGCGTTTCTTCATATTTCCTCTATGGAAACATCGATTAATCTTCTCAATGTCAAAGGCCTGAAATGAAACAGCATTACATTGGTGACAGGTAATGCAATGTGTAGCTGGCAATGACATTGGAGTGAGTGTTCTTATTATTAAAGATGTCATGTAGATGTTCCTATACATGAACCTTTAAATGTGTGGGAAGTCCATCTAACGTAGATTTTGAGACATGTTGAAAATCATATAACATATATTATGTTCTGTGATTTACAGTTAATAAAGTGTTTAATATTAAAATTGATGGAATTCTCACAGTTCTATAAAAGCCTGAATAGTTCAATCACTTACCTCAGGGTCTTTCAGATAAAAAAAAAAAAACAGGATAAACTATGTTCCCCAATGTGGGCGTTCATCTAGCTATAAAATTGCATCCACTATTCAATATCTTTTCCAGAATATTGTCCTTACTAAGTATAGGTAAGATTTTTTTAATTATTTTCCTGATATTATTGAACTGCAGATGGTATTTAAGGCAAATAAAGTGTTTACTAGCAAGTGCTCCAAGTTTATATAAATTTCTCTTTTGTTACCTATCAATAAATCTTTGCTTTTTTTGTGATGAACTATCGTGGAAGCTTGATTTACCATCTAATTTGGATATCCCCTTTGATGTAACCTTAATGTGAACTAGATTATGTAAGTTCTACACTTTATTGATCTGTATTACTACAATGCTACAATTCCTTTTTCTCCCGATGGACTCACCCACAGGAATGGACTTGATTGAATCTTTAGAATAGCTACGATATGCGCACAAAATTGTGTTCCCAGACAAAGGTTTCTTATATGTTGAAGTACTGATCATGCTACGATGTTCCCCTGACAATTAAATATCTAAAAAAGAAATGACAAAATAATGAGAAAAATGAGTGAATTTTAAATTAAATGTGTTATTGTTAATGAAATCCATGAATCAAGGTGAGGTAGATACATCTCCAACCCAAATAATGAGCATGTCATTGATATATCTGCCATGCCAATGGATTGACTGTTCAAAAAAATTGGAAGGAGTAAAAATAAAATAGTTTTCTCAAAATGCCATAACCAATTTCACTAAGGAAGGTGAATATTTTGCACCCTATAAGACTCCTCTGTGTTGCAGAAAAAACTGCCAATCAAATGAAAACAAGATATGGGTCATCAGAAAATACACAATATGTTAATTATACTGTTGTAAATGTGAATATTTATAATATTTCTTAAGATTAAATTCTAAGGTTACCATGGCAATATCATGTGGTATTAATCTATAAAGTGATATCACATCACAACTAAGCCATGTGAAAATAGTAGATCATATCTTATGTGAAAAAAATGTTCTTAAATATCCCTGGCCTCCATGATATAACCAGAAATCTCTGCCCCATTGGTTGTAAAACTGAATCAAACCACTCACATAACTGTTCATTTATGGACAATGGGTCTCATTGGAAGTGGATCTGTTGCTTTGTGTATCTCAGGTAAGGTGTGCATGATAGGTAAAATGAGATGTTCTATTATCAAAATTTCTGCCTGTTTGGTCAATAACCCCAAAGCCACACCTTCTTCCACAATTTTTTTAATACTTTTTTTTTTAAATAAGGTTGGGTTCTTGTCTACTTGTATATATGTAGTTTGATCAAACAAAATATCTAAAATTGAGGCACAATTTGTCAGACTACATAATAACAACAGCTCCACCATTGTCTGACAATTTAATAGCAATGTTCTGCATATCCTTTAATTTTTGTAAAGCACAATGCTGATAATTTGAAAGGCTCGTCCATTTTTTTGGAATGTATATGTTGTTCAATAAGCTGTTTCATTATAAAGCTGTTTCAATTCACGTTCCACACTTCTTAGAACCTGTCCATACATTCAGTCCTTGATTGTATGGGATAAAGGTAGTGATTTTTCACTTGAAAAGTGAAGTTTTTCACTTGAAAAAATTTCACATTTACCTGAGAAAAATCCAGTTCTTGTAAAGTATGTAAATCCTATTACCCACCAAAGTCGAAATTGTGAAATTCATTAACAACAATTTCATTATTATCAGTAGTGGACTCCGGTTGCTTATTTTAAAAAATGTCTCCTGATGGTGAGATTTCTTAAAAACTTGTTAATATCCAGCAACGTCAAAAACAAATTAAAGTCCTGATCCTGAACAAAATTTAGCCCTAATGTTAAAACTTTCAATGCCCAGAGCTTAGTGATCTGGAATATAAATTAAGGACATCCACAAACGTTTTCATATTTACATCATCTTCCAGCAGCAAGTGATCATTCCTTCATTGTTTATAATGTTTGCGACTACCACATCTCTTGCATTTTTGTCAATCTGCGGTTTTTAGATTTAGAAAAATAAGACACTTAATTTGTGGATACATCTCAGTTACTGACATTTGTATGTGATGGTTCATATTCTGATGATGAAAAACATACATGTGATCTGATTATTTCTGCGTCAGAGGGGCGGTTTATTTTCTTTCTATTATACTGCATACATGAGGATCAGGAGTGAGTTCCATGCACCTGGAGGATTGAAGTGGTGAGCTGCCCTAAATTCTTTTTCGTGTATGTTCACTATCACAGCAGTAATGGCTAACACACATAGCACCAACACCATGTGAATAAATCTAAAAATACTCAACTTCCACATGTTCTCAGACTGTGAACTGAGAGCAAAAATAGGTGGAACCCCTCTTGCAGTCTCCTGCTAATTTAAACACACCTGAGTCAAATCTAAGGAGTGCTGGTCCAAACAAAGCAAAAAAAGAGATGACCCATTGAGACTGTCACTGTAATATGACAGTGGACTTCATTCAGTTTGAAATTAATATTAAACCACGTTTTGTAAATATTTGCCTAGTGACTTTAGATTAGTAAAATATAGTCACATGCCCACACTAGCAGTGGAAATCTGATAAACCTCTGATATCTATTTAAATGTGTTAGTTAACAATGTGTCGAAAATGTGAACAGTCCTCAAGAGGTAATATCATGTGACATGCCTTTTCGGTTAGAACCCAAGAAGATTGCATGACTTGGTAGTGGGCTTCATAGAGTCTGATCACAAAGTTAAACTAAGAACCTCCTGTTGAGTTTTGTAATTTTCAATCAATAAATGTCTTTTGGATGTGCGGTCTATCTTTTTTTTCCAGTTATACCATATTGTCTTGCTTCTTAGTTTTCCATTCACAACATTTATGTGTCATTGAAATACATACATTTATTTTTAACATGGCTATAAGAGCATATCAGTGCCTTTGAAGTGTCTATTTTTCAATACTCACAGTTTGAGCTTGAGGCCGACTATCTATATCAGCCATGCTCCTGCAACTGCTGCTCCATGTAACCACTGGAAGCATGCCGGCATCTTCACCTCACGGCATATTGGCTGTTCCTACCAAGCAGTATTGGCATGACTCACCATGTTACCCTGATTATAGGGACTTTTCTCGACTTAATTCACATACAGAATCCCTTGAAAAAGGCAATAGTGCCGAAACGTCAGATGGATTGATGTCTGTTTTCTCATTATGTCAGCTGTTCATTAATCTGAAAATTATTTGAAACTTCAACTAGTTTGTGACTTTTTAGAGTGCAGAAGGTCATCATTCTATATCAGCCAAGTTATTGACACCAGTTTGCTGAAAAAAAATATAGTTACCTACAGGCCAGATATTTTAAATTGTGGTGTTCCATCACACGGATCACATATAAGTTCGGTCCAAATCCAGTCATTTGTGGTGAACATGGAAAATATTTTCCTCCATTTAACCCCTTCCCGACCTTTGACGCCACGTAGGCGTCATGAAAGTCGGTGCCAATCCGACCCATGACGCCTATGCGGCGTCATGGAATGATCGCGTCCCTGCAGATCGGGTGAAAGGGTTAACTCCCATTTCACCCGATCTGCAGGGACAGGGGGAGTGGTAGTTTAGCCCAGGGGGGGTGGCTTCACCCCCTCGTGGCTACGATCGCTCTGATTGGCTGTTGAAAGTGAAACTGCCAATCAGAGCGATTTGTAATATTTCACCCATTATAACGGGTGAAATATTACAATCCAGCCATGGCCGATGCTGCAATATCATCGGCCATGGCTGGAAATACTAGTGTGCCCCCACCCCACCCCACCGATCGCCCCCCCACCCCCCCGATCTGGCCGGTACACTGCTCCGGCTCCCCTCCGTCCAGTGCTCCGCTCCCCCCCGTGCTCGTGTCCGCTCCCCCCATGCTCCAATCACCCCCCCGTGCTCCAATCACCCCCCCTGCACTCCGATCCACCCCCCCCGTGCTCCGTTCCACCCCCCCGTGCTCCATTCCAGCCCCCCCGTGCTCCGTTCCACGCCCCCCGCGCTCCGTTCCACCCCTCCCGCGCTCCGATTCCCCCCCCCGTGCTCCGATCCCCCCCCCGTGGTCCCCCCCCACCCTATCATACTTACCGATCCAGCCGTGGTCCCGTCCGTCTTCTCCCGGGCGCCGCCATCTTCCAAAATGGCGGGCGCATGCGCAGTGCGCCCGCCGAATCTGCCGGCCGGCAGATTCGTTCCAAAGTGCATTTTGATCACTGAGATATAATCTATCTCAGTGATCAAAATAAAAAAAATAATAAATGACCCCCCCCCTTTGTCACCCCCATAGGTAGGGACAATAAAAAAATAAAGAATTTTTTTTTTTCCACTGTTAGAATAGGGTTAGGGTTAGGGGTAGGGTTAGGGTTAGGGGTAGGGTTAGGGGTAGGGTTAGGGGTACGGCTAGGGTTAGGGTTAGGGGTAGGGTTAGGGTTAGGGGTAGGGTTAGGGTTAGGGGTAGGGTTAGGGTTAGGGCTAGGGTTAGGGTTAGGGTTAGGAATGTGCACACGTATTCTGGTCCTCTGCGGATTTTTCCGCTGCGGATTTGATAAATCCGCAGTGCTAAACCGCTGCGGATTTATGGCGGATTTACCGCGTTTTTTTCTGCGCATTTCACTGCGGTTTTACAATTGCGATTTTCTATTGGAGCAGTTGTAAAACCGCTGCGGAATCTGCACAAAGAAGTGACATGCTGCGGAATGTAAACCGCTGCGTTTCCGTGCAGTTTTTCCGCAGCATGTGTACAGCGATTTTTGTTTCCCATAGGTTTACATTGAACTGTACACTCATGGGAAACTGCTGCGGATCCGCAGCGTTTTCCGCAGCGTGTGCACATACCTTTAGAATTAGGCTATGTGCACACGGTGCGGATTTGGCTGCGGATTCGCAGCAGTGTTCCATCAGGTTTACAGTACCATGTAAACATATGAAAAACCAAATCCGCTGTGCCCATGGTGCGGAAAATACCGCGCGGGAACGCTGCGTTGTATTTTCCGCAGCATGTCAATTCTTTGTGCGGATTCCGCAGCGTTTTACACCTGTTCCTCAATAGGAATCCGCAGGTGAAATCCGCACAAAAAACACTGGAAATCCGCGGAAAATCCGCAGGTAAAACACAGTGCCTTTTACCCGCAGATTTTTCAAAAATGGTGCGGAAATATCTCACACGAATCCGCAACGTGGGCACATAGCCTTAGGGTTAGGGTTGGAATTAGGGTTGTGGTTAGGGTTAGGGGTGTGTTGGGGTTAGTGTTGTGGTTAGGGGTGTGTTGGGGTTAGGGCTGTGATTAGGGTTATGGCTACAGTTGGGATTAGGGTTAGGGGTGTGTTGGGGTTAGTGTTGGAGGTAGAATTGAGGGGTTACCACTGTTTAGGCACATCAGGGGTCTCCAAACGCAACATGGCGCCACCATTGATTCCAGCCAATCTCGTATTCAAAAAGTCAAATGGTGCTCCCTCACTTCCGAGCCCTGACGTGTGCCCAAACAGTGGTTTACCCCCACATATGGGGTACCAGCATACTCAGGACAAACTGCGCAACAATTACTGGGGTCCAATTTCTCCTGTTACCCTTGTGAATCTAAAAAAATGCTTGCTAAAACATAATTTTTGAGGAAAGAAAAATGATTTTTTATTTTCACGGCTCTGCGTTGTAAACGTCTGTGAAGCACTTGGGGGTTCAAAGTGCTCACCACATATCTAGATAAGTTCCTTGGGGCGTCTAGTTTCTAAAATGGGGTCACTTGTGGGGGGTTTCTACTGTTTAGGCACACCAGGGGCTCTGCAAACGCAACGTGACACCCGCAGACCATTCCATCAAAGTCTGCATTTCAAAAGTCACTACTTCCCTTCTGAACCCTGACGTGTGCCCAAACAGTGGTTTACCCCCACATATGGGGTATCAGCGTACTCAGGAGAAACTGGACAACAACTTTTGGGGTCCAATTTCTCCTGTAACCCTTGGGAAAATAAAAAATTCTGGGCTAAATAATTATTTTTGAGGAAAGAAAACGTATTTATTATTTTCACGGCTCTGCATTATAAACTTCTATGAAGCACTTGGGGGTTCAAAGTGCTCACCACACATCTAGATAAGTTCCTTTCAGGGTCTAGTTTCCAAAATGGGGTCACTTGTGGGGGGTTTCTACTGTTTAGGCACATCAGGGGCTCTGCAAACGCAACGTGACGCCCGCAGAGCATTCCATCAAAGTCTGCATTTCAAAACGTCACTACTTCAATTCCAAGCCCCGGCATGTGCCCAAACAGTAGTTTACCCCCACATATGGGGTATCACCGTACTCAGGAGAAACTGGACAACAAATATTGGGGTCAAATTTCTCCTGTTACCCTTGGGAAAATTAAAAAATTCTGGGCTAAATAATTATTTTTGAGGAAAGAAAACGTATTTATTATTTTCACGGCTCTGCATTATAAACTTCTATGAAGCACTTGGGGGTTCAAAGTGCTCACCACACATCTAGATAAGTTCCTTTGGGGGTCTAGTTTCCAAAATGGGGTCACTTGTGGGGGGTTTCTACTGTTAAGCCACATCAGGGGCTCTGCAAACGCAACGTGACGCCCACAGAGCATTCCATCAAAGTCTGCATTTCAAAACGTCACTACTTCACTTCCGAGCCCCGGCATGTGCCCAAACAGTGATTTACCCCCACATATGGGGTATCAGCGTACTCAGGAGAAACTGGACAACAACTTTTGGGGTCAAATTTCTCCTGTTACCCTTGGGAAAATAAAAAATTGCAGGCTAAAAGATCATTTTTGAGAAAATAATTTTTTTTTTATTTTCATGGCTCTGCGTTATAAACTTCTGTGAAGCACTTGGGGGTTCAAAGTCCTCACCACACATCTAGATTAGTTCCTTTGGGGGTCTAGTTTCAAAAATGGTGTCATTTCTGGGGGATCTCCAATGTTTAGGCACACAGGGGCTCTCCAAACGTGACATGGTGTCCGCTAATGATTGGAGCTAATTTTCCATTTAAAAAGCCAAATGGCGTGCCATCCCTTCCGAGCCCTGCCGTGCGCCCAAACAGTGGTTTACCCCCACATATGGGGTATCAGCGTACTCAGGACAAACTGGACAACAATATTTGGGGTCCAATTTCTCCTATTATCCTTGGCAAAATAGGAAATTCCAGGCTAAAAAATCATTTTTGAGGAAAGAAAAATTATTTTTTATTTTCATGGCTCTGCGTTATAAACTTCTGTGAAGCACCTGGGGGTTTAAAGTGCTCAATATGCATCTAGATAAGTTCCCTGGGGGGTCTAGTTTCCAAAATGGGGTCACTTGTGCGGGAGCTCCAATGTTTAGGCACACAGGGGCTCTCCAAACGCGACATGGTGTCCGCTAACAATTGGAGCTAATTTTCCATTCAAAAAGTCAAATGGCGCGCCTTCTCTTCCGAGCCCTGCCGAGTGCCCAAACAGTGGTTTACCCCCACATATGAGGTATCGGCGTACTCGGGAGAAATTGCCCAACAAATTTTATGATCCATTTTATCCTACTGCCCATGTGAAAATGAAAAAATTGAGGCGAAAAGAATTTTTTTGTGAAAAAAAATTACTTTTTCATTTTTACAGATCAATTTGTGAAGCACCTGAGGGTTTAAAGTGCTCACTAGGCATCTAAATTAGTTCCTTGGGGGGTCTAGTTTCCAAAATGGGGTCACTTGTGGGGGAGCGCCAATGTTTAGGCACACAGGAGCTATCCAAACGCGACATGGTGTCCGCTAACGATGGAAATAATTTTTCATTCAAAAAGTCAAATGGCGCTCCTTCCCTTCCGAGCCTTACCATGTGCCCAAACAGTGGTTTACCTCCACATGTGAGGTATTGGTGTACTCAGGAGAAATTGCCCAACACATTTTAGGATCCATTTTATCCTGTTGCCCATGTGAAAATGAAAAAATTGAGGCTAAAAGAATTTTTTTGTGAAAAAAAAGTACTTTTTCATTTTTACGGATCAATTTGTGAAGCACCTGGGGGTTCAAAGTGCTCACTATGCATCTAGATAAGTTCCTTGGGGCGTCTAGTTTCCAAAATGGGGTCACTTGTGGGGGAGCTCCAATTTTTAGGCACACGGGGGCTCTCCAAACGTGACATGGTGTCCGCTAAAGAGTGGAGCCAATTTTTGATTCAAAAAGTCAAATGGCGCTCCTTCCCTTCCAAGCCCTGCCGTGCGCCAAAACAGTGGTTTACCCCCACATATGAGGTATCAGCGTACTCAGGACAAATTGGACAACAACTTTCGTGGTTCAGTTTCTCCTTTTACCATTGGGAAAATAAAAAAATTGTTGCTAAAAGATAATTTTTGTGACTAAAAAGTTAAATGTTCATTTTTTCCTTCCATGTTGCTTCTGCTGCTGTGAAGCACCTGAAGGGTTAATAAACTTCTTGAATGTGGTTTTGAGTACCTTGAGGGGTGCAGTTTTTAGAATGGTGTCACTTTTGGGTATTTTCAGCCAAATAGACCCCTCAAACTGACTTCAAATGTGAGGTGGTCCCTAAAAAAAATGGTTTTGTAAATTTCGTTGTAAAAATGACAAATCGCTGGTCGAATTTTAACCCTTATAACTTCCTAACAAAAAAAAATTTTGTTTCCAAAATTGTGCTGATGTAAAGTAAACATGTGGGAAATGTTATTTATTAACTATTTTGTGTCACATATCTCTCTGGTTTAACAGAATAAAAATTCAAAATGTGAAAATTGCGAAATTTTCAAAATTTTCGCCAAATTTCCGTGTTTATCACAAATAAATGCAGAATTTATTGACCTAAATTTACCACTAACATGAAGCCCAATATGTCACGAAAAAACAATCTCAGAACCGCTAGGATCCGTTGAAGCGTTCCTGAGTTATTACCTCATAAAGGGACACTGGTCAGAATTGCAAAAAACGGCAAGGTCTTTAAGGTCAAAATAGGCTGGGTCTTGAAGGGGTTAAAATGGGCAAGGTGTGTGTCAATGGACGGGGAACTGGACATGATGGTGATGGTGCATGCAAAGGTCGAGGCAATGGGCAAGCTGACATTTTGCCACGACAAATACCCACATCTTCTCGCCCAACATTCCTGTCCCAATTACTAGGGGGCAGCAGCACACCACTATTGAACCAGTGTCAAAAGTTTGTTGGTTGGATAGTGGATTATGCTTCCAGTCACTTTGCCACAATCACCACCCTGTCTTGAACAAGGTCAAGTCTCAGTAGCCGTGCATCTGGTGGCTCCAAATTTTTGGCATCCCTTGCATTCATTGGATAGGCAAAAACTATGGGAGACCCACTTCCTAATAATGGAAACATTTTTTCATGAGGACCTCATCTACGTCTCTTCAAAGAGCCATTGGAGTGCCTCCAAATTTTTGGCAGCCCTTGCATTCACTTTATATGCCAACAATAGGGGAGACCCACTTCCTAACAATGGGAACATTGTTTTCAGGAGGCTCCTGTAAGTCTCTTCAAAGGGTTATTGGGGTGGGTCTAAATTTTGGGCAGGCCTTGCATTCACTTCGAGACCAACTTCCTAATAATGGGAGCATTATTCTCAGGAGGCCCTCCTGTACGTCTCTTCAAAGTGGTATGGGGGTGCGTCTAAATTTTGTTCAGTCCTTGTATTCACTGCATAGGCAAACAATATGGGATGCCCACTTTCTAATAATGGGGACATTGTTTTCAGGAGACCCTAGTGTATGTCTCTTCAAAGGGGTACTGGGGTGTGCCAAAACTTTGGGCAGGCCTGCCACTCACTACATACTTATTAACAGTATAGGAGACCCACTGTTTAATAATGGGAACAACAAAGCATAGCCTGCTGATGGCTCTCTAAGAATACTGAGGGCCGACTGTTGGCCCTTTAAGAATAGTAAAGGCCACCTAATGACCCAATAGAAATAGGCTTTGTGACTTTGAGTCCCTCCTTCATAAATGAAACAGGATGTGTCTGATGATGTGTCACACACCACATGGCCAGATAAGGTTATAAAATGTTAAAATGACATTTCCCAGTGAATGCATTTTTTGTTGTTGAAAGCAATACTAAAGCTTAAAAATGCATAAAAAAACGCTACTTGTGAGCATAGCCCAAGGTGTGGAGGAGCATTTTTGTTTTTGGCTATTTTTTTGCCTTATACAAGTCATTACCCTGGAAAGGATGTTCCTTAACATATTTCCCAGGAAAATCGATTTTGGTTTTGTTTGTTTTATTGTGAGTCTGTAAAAGAGGCGTAAGACTCTGACAACATTGTTCACAGCAGTGATCTGGGAGTCAGAAATGCTTCCAGGGGTCTTCCCCATGTTGTTCCCATGTCATTTGACTACTGTTCCCATCAATTTACACAATTTCTAGTTCCTCTGCAGACCACCGTGGGGGTTGCCAGAAAAATGCTCGAGTTTCCGATTGACGTACTTTGGGCTCGCTGCTCGGGTCGAGCATCCTAGCACCCTTGCATTTCAATTTGCTCGACCCTAGCAACGAGCACCCAAGCATTTTAGTGCTCACCCATCACTAGTTACCATCTTTTCAGTTAGCCATTAAAAGGTTTCAACTACTGAGGACTCTCAAATTTTAATATTTTTTTATCTACTGGCTAACACGGTACAAAGATATAAACTTTTCCTGTATCAACACTGGAAGAGGAATTCCTGGTTGCTGCCCCCCAAAAAAGAAAAAATAGAGAACTCGCAGAAGACTCACTTATGTGGTTGTTATAGGAGAACTCAAATGGTGAGTTTGACCCAAACATCATAGGGTGCGTTAGTGGAGTGCCTCAGGAAGTTGGACAGTATTTTGTTGACTCACTCCACCTGTGCATTTTATTGAGGATGGTATGCAAATGAGAAATCCAGCACGACTTTAAAGTCTTTACACAAAGCCCACCAGAATCTGTATGTGAAGTTGACACCTGTGTTGGAAATGATGTGGCAAGGAAATTCATGAAGATGGAAGATGTGCTGAATTAATTTCTCTCCAAGTTCAGGAGTGGATGGAAGACCTGGCAGTAATGTGAAATGTGCCATCTTTGAGAAGCAATCCACCACTACCCAGAGGACTGAACTGTCCGAAGACACATGTAACAAAGTCCATAGCAATATGCTGCCAAAGAGCCATTTGCACAGGGAGTGATAGGAGTCACCTAGACGGGAGTTACCTAGAAGTCTTGTTATGAGCACAAGAAGGGCAGGCAGAAACAAACTTTATGATTTCATAACGCATGGTAGGCCACCAGTAGTGGCAGGATATACCTTGGAAGGATACCTCTTTTAAGAACTCACCAAATATCAGATTCAGACACTAAAGTCTTCCTTGTTGGAATTTGGGATAGGTTTACCAGAGCCAAAGTAATTATTTTAGATGAATCGATGATGAGCTGAGGTTCCTAGTCTTGATCGGCAGGCAGGGTAAAGCAGGAAAAATTATCAGCTTTGATGTTCTTGACAGGAAGGTAAAAATCCAGGATGAAATCAAAATGGGGAAAAAATTGTGACCACCTAGCTTGACGTGGGATCAGTCTCTGCGTGGACTGCAGATAGGTCAGATTCCTATGGTCAGTATAAATGATGGACTGCTCCTTTGAGGAGGTACCGTCACTTCTCAAGAGTCATCTTAATTCTTAAAAACTCTGAGTCACCATCCGATTAATTGCGCTATGGGGCAGAAAAGGTATTGAAGAAAAAAACACCGGTCACTATAAGGCTGGAAGAAGACTTTGGGGTAATGCCTCTTTCACACATCAGTTTTTAGCCGTCAGGCCCAATCCTGCTAATTTTGAAAAAAAACGGATCCGTTGCAAATTATGAAAAACTGATGCGATGGATCCGTTTTTCTGCTGGACCCGACTTTTTTTTTTTTTAACCTGGGGATAGAGTTTGGACTTCCTGTTTCGGGGAGGAGAGAGAGAGAGATTTTTCAGAATGAAAAATGCATGATTTCTTTAAAAAAATGAAATTGGTCACTGGAATCCATCATTTCACCTCATGTTTCATTAGTTTTTCGCTGGAACCATCGCTGGGCATGTTTTTGCAGGACAGAAAAACCATTCCTCTGTACGTTTTCTCCGTCCGCCAAAAAACTAATTTTGGATGGATCTGGCAAAATGCGGATGAAGCGTGAGGCAATCCATCGCAATCTGATGCTAATACAAGTCTATGAGAAAAAAACGGATATGGTGGCAACTTTTGCCAGATCCGTTTTTTTTTCAAAATTCACCGGATTGTGCCTGACGACAAAAACCTGAAAGGGGCCTAAGAATGGCTCCAGCCGCAGAAGAAGAATAGTCTATCTCTAGAAAGAACTGTTTGTTTACGTCTGGTTGATGTAATACTGGAGCAGGGGAGAAGGCATGGTTTAGGAAGATAAAAGCATTTTCAGTTTCTGGACGCCATACCTTCAGATCGGCATACACTCATGGTGGAGATGAGAGCAGTCCAAGTTGGCAAATCTCAGGGATCGCTGGATAGCTTTAGCACAGTCAGGACATGACCAATGAAGGATGGAAGACACCTTTTCTGGATCCATCTCCAAGTCTGTCTCCAAGATGATACCAGGGAAAGGGAGAGAAGACGCATTTCTCAAATTTAGAATACAGGCGGTTCTCTCTGAGTCGTTTCAGGCTATCAAAGACAGAAAAGATCAAGATATTGTCCAAGTAGACCACAAAATAAGTGTAGAGGAGATCTCAAAATATATAGTTCACAAACTCTTGGAAGACAGTCAGGGCATTGCTGAGCCTGAATGGCATAACACAGTATTCATTATGATCATCCCGGGTCTTGAAAGTTGTCTTCCATTCAACTCCTCAACGAATCTTGATAAGATTGTATGCACCACGCAGATCCATATTGGTAAAGATCCTAACAACTCTGAGGAAGTCCAACAGCTCTGGAATCAACGGCAATGGATACCTGTTCTTTACTGTAATCTGATTGAGTCCCCTATAATTTATACCAGGTCCCGTCTTTTTTCTTTACAAAGAAGATAGCTCAAGCAGGAGAAGAGGATTTTTTGACCCAAAGAAAGACTGGACTGATGAAGTCTGAGGAGGGATGAGGTGGCAGAAATTAGTCTGCCTGGTTCATCAAATACTTTGTGGAATGTCTCCAGTAACGTTTGCAGATCCGATACTCTTTCCCAACTGTATAGCGTGCCCGAACATTAGTCGTATTGCCACTTTTGACTCAGTTGATGGAGAAAGAACTTACTCTATTAACCATCATATAAACTGTAACATGACTCAAGTAGTGTACTATGCGGTATGCGGCTGCCCAAAAGTTTATGTAGGTTTAACATCTCGTTATCTGGGCACCCGCATACGTGAACATGTACGTGACATAATGGCTGCCAAAAATGTGACAGACATGACGCTTCTGAAGACGATACCACGTCATTTCAGACAGCATCATGGGTGCAGCCCTAAATCTTTTCTGGCTTGAGGAATTGATCATGTCCAATGTGGTTTAAGAGGAGGAGATATCAAGCGCATATTGGCACAGTGAGAATGCCACTGGATTACCTTATTTGGTACCATGACTCCCATGGGCCTCAACGAAACCCAGGGCTTCTCATAATTTTTATAGATATTGTCGAGGATCTGCCCTGTTTTGTTGCTGCCATTGGTCATCGGTTTTAATATGTGTTTCTATCTATATGTGTTTTTAGAGTGTCGATATCATGATCCTATCCACATGTTTTCCGATGTTGGGGACATTCATATGAATATGGGACAAGATTATAGCAATTGTATATCCCAGATGGAGGAATTACAAGACCTTGCAGTGTGGAGTCCGATGCATACAAGAACACTTTATGGATTAAAGACCACCAAGTGATGAAAATATATATTTTTTCTACTTATGTAGATGATCTGGTTTCCTGATATTAATTTGACTGATGTGTGTTAATATATCAGCCTCTACCTTTTATTCCTTATATATATATATATATATATATATATATATATATATATATATATATTTATTTATTTATATTTATATATATATATAAATATATATGCACATTTTGTCATGTGTTGTCCCTTTCACTTCGGTTATGCAGTGTTTCAGGTTATGATATAATTTTATATTATTCATTTGATTGTTGTATTCAGTACCTGTTTTTTTTACCATATTATTATAATAAGCAGAATGTCACTGCTTTCTGGGGTATAATTTCATTTTTATTTAATATTTTTATTTTCATCAATTTTTCAAGGCACCATTACATTGTTTATCTGTGCACGTATGCGGATTGTGCCCCTTGGCTCCATACCCTGTCCGGCGGTAGTTTTCAGTCATTGGGGTGTGGGTCTGACTGTACCCCGCTGTAGGGTGGTGGACCCTTTATGGAGCCTCAGCCAGTAATTATCTATGCAAGTGATTATGTGTTGTTGTGGTTAGTTATGACTTAACACATATACCTGCTCATAGTGCATTATCACTTTTTATTGGCACGCGTCACTTTTAAATGTAAACCTTCCTGGGTTCCCAGTCCCTGACTCAGCGGCGGTCGCGAATTACCGGATGTGGGTTCAGCACTGAACCGCTCATGTGATAGCGATCTGCCAACTGAGCTTGAGGGCTGAGATGCAGTGATGAGGTTCACTTGCGGTTCACGCATGCGCACTTGCACCTTCACTGTCGTCGCTTGATTGGCGATGACCTGTATTTAAACCAGATGGAGATCCTAGTTAGGCCACACCCCCTGAGGAAGCGGGATTTATCACACGCGAAACGCACGTTGGGGTAGCTGACCGGGATCTGGACGGGACCTGCCACATCTATGGGTAATCGATTTTTATCTTGTTTGCATATTTTGGTACACTATTTCATAGACAGGTATGTGGGGACATTACCGGAATCGATGATGCAGTTTACATTATGTAATTGAATTGCCACATCCTACTAATAGTTTGATGTATATGATGGCAGCATACTGGCTACATATTTTATAATATATACTTACACTTGATATATCCAGTAGTAGTGTCCTTCTCCTTGATCTCGGGTCGTTTGATGTACTCACGGATTTTTCACATGATTTTAATATATGGTAATGTTTTTTGTATTATGTAAAGTTGAACTTTTTTCAATAAAATTTAACATGAGAATATTTACTTTCTGGCCATTTTTGGACTCACAGTTCTCCTGAGTTATATCTTTCTCATAAGGGATTGATCCATGCTAGGGCCTCTAAAATGAGACATTACAAAAGGCTACCTTCGGCCGATCAGAGGGAAACTAGTGGGCAGAGCGAAATGGTTGATAAAACCTCAGCATTGCTTTGGATCCCTGTCAAATGTGGAGGTGCAGTATGACTGGGTGTAGGACTTGAAGCATGACTTGTGGATTGAAGGTGGCTGACTTCAGCGTGTGTAAATGTGTGTTAACAGTCTGCAGGTAAGACAGGGTATTGTCTAGATAAAATCTCTGATGGGTCATCTCATGGTACAAATCTGATACTGGAGGGGTTTAAGAGTCAGTGGATTCCTTGGCCCTAGCAAACTGTTACGCATGTGGTTGTGTAACTACTGTGCCATGATTCGGGGAGAGCGTAACTGAGCACCTGACTCTTTTCTAGAGCCCCTGATGGTGGTGTTACACTTGGCTCCAGGTGTATCCCAGGTACTACTCCAGGACTGATCTATGGAGCTGTGAATGCTGACCCCCCCAGGGGACCGGACAGTATTTGGATAGCGGAATGGAATGGCACAAGTAAGACTGGAACAGGAATAGAGGAAGGCCACTGTACAGGATCACAGATGCAGTTACACAGGTGCAGGTTCAGACAAGTTAGGTAAGCGGCACAGGTACAGGTTAAACAGATCAGGGTGAAAGCCAAGCACAGACAGGATGGAATAGCGGAGTGAACTGTGAATCGTGCAGGCAGATCAGGAGCACTGGGACCTTACAACTAACTAGCAGAAAACACAGACTAATTTGCTAAGGTATCTCCCAATAGTAGAGGGTGCCTTATATACAAGACGTCTTCCAGCTATTTAGCAGCTCGTGTGCTGGCCCTTTAAGAGTCAGGGAATGCACGTCAGGGGCACCAAGGGAGGCTGTGGGAGACATCCCTACTTATGGGTAAGTGCTGATTTATTTGCAGGAGTTCTGGACCTATGGTTTATGGATTGTATCTTAGAATTGTGACGTGCTTAGTCCTTGAACTCTGCTTTATTTGATTACAACTCTGCTGACATCATGAGGGAATAATTTTTGTCTTTCACTTACTCTCTAGTCTATCACTGGTTCTTTATTTTTTGGCCTCCTGTGTATTTGGTTCTACATTGGATTGCGTATATTGATGCATTTGCACACATTATTTATATTTAATAAAAATTTATATATTTATAATGATTGGTGGGACATTTTGTTTACTCCATTTTGTTGTGTATACTGGTGTCTCCCAATACTAGAGGGTGCCTCATATACATCACGTCTTCCAGCTATTTATCAGCTTGTGTGCTGGCCCTTTAAGAGTCAAGGAATGCGCACATGTCCTAAGCCCGCTGCCACGTGCAGGTCCTGGAAGCAGACAGAGTCTGAGGAAGTGAGTAAGGGTAAGAACACATGCCATGTTCCCTGAAGGAGGGAGGGAAAGGACACATGTAGAGGCAGTAACCCAGTACAGTAAGTCCCCACTCATCATAAAGCAGGGAAATCTGAGGTCTGTCCCTGGCTCCTGTGCTATGTAGATTAGAACAGTCACATTATTGAATGCTTCTTTTAGAGATAGGTCCCTATATTGGGAAGACCAAAACTTTTCTCTAGTCACCCTTTACTCAGAAATGTCAGCCTCAGAGGGTATTACCTCCTTATCACCCACTATTACATAAAATGAAAACACGTATGACTCTGGGTGTGGTGAGACTTCTTTAGGGTAAATCTGTCTCTTATCTGAGCAATCCAGGGATTCAAGCTTCAGGAGGCTAATTTGCATATTTCAGGTGCCTTCTGGGAGAAGCGAAGTCTCCCTAAGCTAGAAGATCGTTGGGTACAGCCGGGACCAGCTGCTTCGAAAGCATCACCAAACCAGGGATTCAAGCTTCAGGAGGCTAATTTGCATATTCCAGGTGCCTTCTGGGAGAAGCGAAGTCTCCCTAAGCTAGAAGATCGTTGGGTACAGCCGGGACCAGCTGCTTCGAAAGCATCACCAAATTTTTGCCTGTAGGACATTATTGCAAGAGAGCTTGGCTGAGTAGATTACACAAGAAGGAAAACACACAGCAAGTAAGCAGGATCTAGGAGCAACATGGCAGATGTGACAACCTACATGGTGAGCTGCAGCATGTGCTACATGTTCACAGATCGACCAGAAGAAGAATCCAATTTCACCTGTCAGAAGTGTAGACTAGTGGCCCTTTTAGAAGAAAAGGTGCGGGGTCTGGAAGAAAGAATAGCAACTTTGAAACTCATCAAAGAGAATGAAGACTTTCTAGACAGAACAGAAGCATCTCTACTGGTCACAGAAGGTGCAAAAAGTGTCAGAGAACCTCCAAAAGCAGATGAGTGGAAGCATGTGACCAAAAGAAGCAAGAAGACCATGGAGAAATCACCAACCACACAACTGAAGAACCGATATCAAATCTTTGTAGAGGATGAAGATGGCACACCTAAGAATGAAGCAATACCAGCAAGCAAAAAAGAAAAGGGCACACAGCAACAAGTGACAGCAAAAAGTACAGCCAAGAAGCAACGAAGAGTGGTGGTGGTGGGAGACTCACTACTGAGAGGCACCGAAGCAGCCATCTGCAGACCGGACATAACTGCAAGAGAAGTATGCTGCCTTCCAGGTGCGATGATCAAGGATGTGACCGATAGGATACCAAAGCTCTTCAGCTCCAAGGACGTCCACCCATTTCTTCTGATACATGTTGGCACCAATGACACGGCAAGGAAGGACCTACCGACAATCTGCAAGGACTTTGAAGAGTTGGGGAAGAAAGTAAAGGAACTGGATGCACAGGTAGTTTTTTCTTCTATCCTTCCAGTAGACGGGCATGGCACCAGGAGATGGAACAGGATCCTTGATGCAAACAACTGGCTAAGACGATGGTGCAGACAACAAGGATTTGGATTCCTGGACCACGGTGTGAATTACTGGTATGATGGACTCCTCGCCAGAGACGGACTACACCTCAACAAACCTGGGAAACACACATTCGCCAGAAGACTCACTACACTCATCAGGAGGGCGTTAAACTAGAAGAAGAGGGGACGGGAAGAAAAACATTAGACTCGAACAAAGACGACCCAGGAAAACATACTCAGAAGGGAGGTAAGAACATTTCTAAAACAATCCACAGCGAGGAGATTGGAACAAAACAAAATCCTCTAAACTGCATGCTCGCAAACGCGAGAAGCCTGACAAACAAGATGGAAGAACTAGAAGCAGAAATATCTACAGGTAACTTTGACATAGTGGGAATAACCGAGACATGGTTAGATGAAAGCTATGACTGGGCAGTTAACTTACAGGGTTACAGTCTGTTTAGAAAGGATCGTAAAAATCGGAGAGGAGGAGGGGTTTGTCTCTATGTAAAGTCTTGTCTAAAGTCCACTTTAAGGGAGGATATTAGCGAAGGGAATGAGGATGTCGAGTCCATATGGGTTGAAATTCATGGAGGGAAAAATGGTAACAAAATTCTCATTGGGGTCTGTTACAAACCCCCAAATATAACAGAAAGCATGGAAAGTCTACTTCTAAAGCAGATAGATGAAGCTGCAACCCATAATGAGGTCCTGGTTATGGGGGACTTTAACTACCCGGATATTAACTGGGAAACAGAAACCTGTGAAACCCATAAAGGCAACAGGTTTCTGCTAATAACCAAGAAAAATTATCTTTCACAATTGGTGCAGAATCCAACCAGAGGAGCAGCACTTTTAGACCTAATACTATCTAATAGACCTGACAGAATAACAAATCTGCAGGTGGTTGGGCATTTAGGAAATAGCGACCACAATATTGTGCAGTTTCACCTGTCTTTCACTAGGGGGACTTGTCAGGGAGTCACAAAAACATTGAACTTTAGGAAGGCAAAGTTTGAACAGCTTAGAGATGCCCTTAATCTGGTAGACTGGGACAATATCCTAAGAAATGAGAATACAGATAATAAATGGGAAATGTTTAAGAACATCCTAAATAGGCAGTGTAAGCGGTTTATACCTTGTGGGAATAAAAGGACTAGAAATAGGAATAATATATTAATGCTGCACAAATGTTGAATATGGCCCCATAAGATGCTCCATAAAGATAAAGGCCTTTTTTTTCCCGAGGGATAGGACTGGGTAACTTACGTCTATAACTGCTGTGGAATTACACCTATTTATTTCTTGCATAGACTGACACTTATTCATGCCTTAGGACATTGGATCTTGATTCCTTGTATTTCCATATGGCGTGTGTATGCATATGTTTATTTAAATTACTAGGACATTGTAGTATTGCAGTATATTTATTTCCCTGATTATTTTTCTACAGGGGTCTGCTCTTACTTGTTTACCATTTGTTTGCACTCATGCCGTTTTGGACTAGATAGGATCCATGATATAGCTTCTCCTGATATTAGGATGGAGTACATGTTATATGTTATAGTACTCAGGGGGTCAGTTGGCAATAGGATTTATATTTGACTAAAATTGGTGTATTCGCATACTTAGCACTAGTGTTGAGCGAAATGGATCGGACAAATTGAAAAATCGCTGACTTTCGGCAAAGTCGGGTTTCGTGAAACCCGACCCGATACTAGTGTGGGATCGGCCATGAGGTCGGCGATCAGCATGCCAAAGTCGCGTTTTGTATGACGTTTTCAGTACCATTTTTCAGCCAATGAAGGAGGATGAAGAGTGTGGGCAGTGTGATGACATAGGGCCTGCATGCCGACCGCCATCTTACTTCTACCGATCTTAGCATAGAGAGAGGTTGCTGCAACTGCATCAGAAGAAGGGATATAGTTAGGGATTGAAGATTAAGCCCCGAAACTGCTTGTGCTGTAAAGATTTCCACTGTCCAACACCACCTTTTCTTTGCAGGGACAGTGGTGTTTAAATTTTTGTGCATCAGCGCTGTAGCTTATTAGACTGCCTTATAAGGCTCCCTGATAGCTGCATTGCTGTTTGTACGCTGCTGTGCAAACCAACTGCTTTTTTAAAAGCAAAAATCCTGTTGCTCCTTTCTGCACAGTTCTCTTGTTTATTTGTCCACACTTTTGTGTGCACCAGTCCTTTTCTTGCTGCCATACTTGTCCTGAGATCATTGTAGGGAGATTGAAATTGTACTAAAGCCCTTGTATTTTTTAATATATCTTCCAGCCACGTTCTGCCACTTACATTGTGTAGTGTAATACACTGGGCCTGAGTTTTGGTGCATTCTCCCCCCCAAAAAAGGGAGATTTAAATTGGCGCTAAGTGGATCTACGTCACAGTTCTGTTAGTTTGTCGTACATCTTCCAGCCACGTTCTGCCACTTACATTGTGTAGTGTAATACACTGGGCCTAAGTTTTGTAGCAGTCTTCCCCCCAAAAAAGGGAGATTTAAATTGGCACTAAGTGGATCTACGTCACAGTTCTGTTAGTTTGTCGTACATCTTCCAGCCACGTTCTGCCACTTACATTATGTAGTGTAATACACTGGGCCTGGGTTTTGTTGCAGCCTCCCCCTCTAAAAAAGGGAAATTTAAATTCTCAACAAGTTTATATACACCTTCTACCTTGTTTTACAGTACCATATAACGGTGGTTATTTTGGTTAGATTTTTCCAAAAATGAGGAAGTCTGGTGGAAGAGGCCGTGGGCGGTCGTTGCTAGCTGGTACTGATGGTGGTGGTGGTGGTGGTAGAGCATCTGGTGGTAGTGGGAAAAGCAAAATAGCACCAAATGCGTGTTGAGCCAGCATCATCGTCTGGCTACACAAGGCCTCGAAGGCTCCCTTATCTGGGAGTAGGGAAACAGCTTTTAAAGCAGGAGCAGCAGGAAAAAGTTTTGGCTTTCCTTGCTGACTCAGCCTCTAGCCCTTTCGCCTCCTCTTCAGAAGGTTCGAAATCTAAAAGCAGCAAGTCGTCAGTGGATGCTCCCGGTCAGGAACAATTTGCTTCCTTGTGTACTTCACCCAAACCAAAAGTGAAGGATACGGCAGGCGACACTACAGTTTACTCCATGGAGCTCTTTACACATACTGTGCCTGAGTTAGAGAGGGAAATTGTTAAAAGCCCATTACAAGATGAATTGGACATGGAGTGCACAGATGCACAGCCACAGCTAGATTATTATGCTGTTCCATTGACTCAGATCACT
Organism: Ranitomeya imitator; assembly: GCF_032444005.1. Taxonomy (NCBI): domain Eukaryota; kingdom Metazoa; phylum Chordata; class Amphibia; order Anura; family Dendrobatidae; genus Ranitomeya; species Ranitomeya imitator. Next base: position 340,627,841 of record NC_091285.1, on the reverse strand, counting down.
ACATTGCCCTCGCAGTGTACTGAGCCAGAATCTGACCCTGATGAGACTATGGTGCCCTGTCACGAACGCTATAGCACCTTACACGGTGACACAGAGGAAGGTGCACATGACATTGAAGAGGAGGTGATAGATGACCCAGTTGTTGACCCAGATTGGCAGCCATTGGGGGAAGAGGGTGCCGCTACCAGTAGCTCAGAAGCGGAGGAGGATGATCCGCAGCAGCCATCTACATCACAACAGCTTTCATCTGGCAGGCCCGTATCTGGCCAAAAATCTTTGTCAAAACCAAAAACAGTTTTAGGACAGCGTGGCCATCTGGTGAAAGTAGCACAGCGTGCAATGCCTGAAAAGGCAATCCATAGTAGGAAGAGTGCAGTGTGGGAATTTTTTAACCAAGATCCAAATGATCAGTGCTAAAGTTATCTGTAAGAAGTGCTCAAAGACCTTTAGCAGAGGGAAGAATCTCCTAAATTTAAATACAATGTGCATGCGTAGACATTTAACCAGCATGCACTTGCAAGCCTGGACTAACTACCAAACGTCCCGTACCATTGGTGCACCTGCTCAAAATGAAGGTAGCCAGCAACGCTACATTGCTTCCCTCACTGTAAGCCCACCGGTTAGGACACCACCAGCAGGAAATATGGAGGTATCGTCGCAAGGCCAAAGCAGTCAAGGAATTAGAAGGTTCCTGGTAGGAAACATTGTAGGTAGGCCAACATCAAGAATACCATCACCAACCCTCTCTCAATCTGCCATGTCCACCACCACCCCTGCTAGTTCCACCATATGCAGCTCTCCAGTCCAGCTCACCCTACAAGAGACTCTCGTTAAGAAAAGAAAGTACTCATCCTGTCATCCCCATACACAGGGTTTGAACACCCATATTGCTAGACTAATCTCGTTAGAGATGATGCCCTCCCGCTTGGTTGAAAGCGAAGCCTTCAAAGCCCTGATGGCCTACGCAGTACCACGTTATGACCTACCCAGTCGACACTTCTTTGTGAGAAAAGCCATCCCAGCCCTCCACCAGCATGTCAAAGACTACATTGTCCATGCACTGAGGCAATCAGTCAGTAGAAAAGTGGACCTCACAACAGATGCATGGACCAGTAGGCATGGCCTGGGACGTTACGTGTCCATCATGGTGCACTGGGTTAATGTGGTGGATGCAGAGTCCACAGGGGACAGCCATAGTGGAACAGTTCTGCCTAGCCCACGGTCTAGGAAACAGTAGGCTGTAGGCGTTCACCACCCCTCCTCCTCCTCCTCCTCCAGAAGCGAAAGCTCGTCCACAGCATGCAGTCGCACGAACACTCCATCCGCAGCTGCCAGTGTTGCACACGAGGTGTCCCATTATCGAACAGCTAGTGGTAAGCGTCAGCAGGCTGTGTTAGAAATGAAGTGTTTGGGTGACAAAAGATACACTGCGGAAGTACTGGCCGAGTACTTGCAGCAATCATTCATGGCTGGGCAGTGTACATCTTGAGGCAGGCAAGGTAGTCAGTGATAATGGAAGGAATTTTATGGCTGCCATAGACCTTTCAGAACTGAAACACATACCCTGCCTTTCTCAAACCTTGAACCTTGTGGTGCAGTGCTTCCTCAAAAATTATCCGGAGTTACCAGCCCTACTCCTGAAGGTGCGAAGACTTTGCTCGCACATCCGCCGGTCGCCCGTACACTCCAGCCGTATGCTGAAACATCAGCGATCGCTAAATCTTCCCCAGCACCGCCTAATAATCGACGTTGCAACAAGGTGGACCTCCACACTGCACATGGTTCAGAGGCTGTGCGAACAGAGGAGTGCTGTGATTAATTTGTGTGAGGATACACATATACGGGCAGGCAGTTGAATGGCAGACATGGAGTTGTCTGTTGTGCAGTGGTCGAAGCTCCAAGACCTCTGTCAAGTCCTTCAGTGTTTTGAGGAATGCACATGGCTGGTCAGTGAGGACGATTCCATCATAAGAATGAGCATCCCACTAATGCGTCTGCTGATGCAAAGTTTGAGGCACATTAAGGAGCTGGCATCTGCAGCCGAGGAAGAGGGAAGCCTTGATGACAGTCAGCCATTGTCTGCTCAGGGAACTCTCCTGGACGAGGAGGCGGACGAAGAGGAGGAGGAGGATGATGATGGGGATGAATATTTATGGGAGGAGGATGCTTCACAGGGGGCAATAATAATAATAATAAGCTTTATTTATATAGCGCCAACATATTCCGCAGCACTATACAGTTTAACATCTTCAAACACAACAGTCATAAGTAACAATGTTAACAATACAATAATTAAAGCAACACAAGACGACCCTGCTCGTGAGAGCTTACAATCTACAATGAGGTGGGGAAATACAAAGTACAGGTGTGTATTTACAATGATGTATTTACAATGATGATCCAGCCATCTTCAGGGAGTGGGGGATAGATGGAAGTAGTGAATGGGCTACACACAAACAAAATAACTGATTAGGGAGCATGATAGGCCGCTCTGAACAAATGTGTTTTGCGGGAGTGCCTAACACTATGCAAATTGTGGATGGTCCTAATTTAATGGGGTAGAGCATTCCAGAGGATTGGCACACCATGGGAGAAGTCATGTAATCAGGAGTGGGAGGTACGGATTAGTGCAGAGGTTAGTCGAAAGTCATTTGCAGAGGGCAGAGGTCGGTTAGGCCGATAGACAGAAATGAGGGAGGAGATGTAAGGAGGTGCTGCACTGTGGAGAGCTTTGTGGGTGAGAGCAAGTACTTTGAATTGTATCCTGTAATGAATGGGCAGCCAGTGTAATGACTGGCGAAGTGCGGACACGTTTGAGTAACGATTAGCTAGATAGATGACCCTGGCTGCTGCATTAAGGATAGACTGGAGAGGGGAAAGTCGAGTGAGGGGGAGGCCAATTAATAGAGCATTGCAGTAGTCCAGGCGGGAGTGGATCAGGGTGACAGTGAGGGTTTTTGTTGTTTCTATGGTGAGAAAAGGACGGATTCTAGAGATGTTCTTTAGGTGTAAGCGGCATGAGTGGGCAAGAGATTGTATATGGGATGTGAAGGAGAGATCGGAGTCAAATATAACACCCAGACAGTTCGCCTGCTGCCGGGGTGTTATTATGGTGCCACCCACGGAGAGGGAAACATCAGGTTTAGGGAGGTTAGTAGATGGTGGGAGCAGAAGAGTTCAGTTTTGGGGAGGTTGAGTTTCAGATAGAGAGTGGACATGATGTCAGAGACTGTGGACAGACAGTCAGTAGTGTTCTGTAGTACAGCAGGAGTAAGGCCAGGGGATGATGTATATAGTTGTGTGTCGTCGGCATAAAGATGGTACTGAAAGCAAAATCTGCTGATGGTCAGTCCAATTGGAGCCGTGTAGAGGGAGAAGAGAAGGGGGGCCAAGGACTGAGCCCTGGGCTACCCCGACAGTGAGGGGGAGAGGAGATGAAGTGGAGCCAGAGAACAGAACACTGAAGGAGTGGTCAGAAAGATAGGAGGAGAACCAGGAGAGAGCGGTGTCCTTAATGCCAAGTGAATGGAGCCTAGAGAGTAAGAGAGGGTGGTCAACAGTGTCAAAAGCTGCAGAAATATCGAGAAGAATGAGCAGAGAGTGGTCACCGTTACATTTTGCTGTCAGAAGGTCGTTGGTCACTTTGATGAGTGCAGTTTCTGTCGAGTGTAGGGGGCGGAAGCCAGACTGTAAAGGGTCTATAAGGGAGTGAATGGAGAGGTAACGGGTAAGGCGGGAGTAGACTAGGCACTCCCAGAGTTTAGAGATGAAGGGGAGATTGGAGACCGGTCTGTGGTTGTTTGTGCAGGATGAGTCGAGGGTGGGTTTCTTTAGTAATGGAGTAATGATAGAGTATTTGAAGGAGGAGGGGAAAATGCCAGAGGATAGGGAGAGATTAAAGATTGTAGTTAGGTGAGTAGTGATGACTGGAGAGAGAGACTGGAGGAGATGGGAGGGAATGGGGTCGGTAGAGCATGTAGTCGGATGAGAAGAAGAAAGGAGCCTGGAGACTTATTCTTCTGTGATGGGATCAAATGCGGAGAGTGAGGCAGGGGTGATGCAGGGAGGGATGGGAGTCACTGAACTTGGTGTCTGGGAGCGGATTTCCTGATGGATATTGTCTATTTTCCCTATAAAGTTGGAGGCCAGGTCATCAGCACAAATGTCTGTGATAGGGGCTTGAGCTTTTGGCCTGAGGAGGGAGTGAAAGGTGTCAAAAAGTTTCTTGGGGTTGTTGGATAGTGAGGAGATCAAAGTGGTGAAGTAGGTCTGTTTGGCAATGTGAAGGGCAGAGTTATAGGTTTTTAACATAAATTTAAAGTGTTTGAAGTCTTCTGGTGTGCGAGTTTTCCTCCATAAGCATTCAGCAATTCTAGAGCATCGCTGGAGAAATCGGGTTTGTGATGTGAGCCTGGGCTGTATTACTCTGTGTTTGGAGGTTCTGAGGGTGAGGGGAGCTACTTGGTCTAGGGTGCTTGTAAGAGTGTCATTGTAGTGCTGTACCACCAGATCAGGACAGGAAAAAGAGGAGATTGGGGACAGTGATGAGTGTAAGGAGTCTGAAAGTGTATGAGGGTTAATGGCTTGTAGATTTCTGACTGAATGGTAGGTAGGAGGGTGCTGGGGTGAGCGAGGATTTGTGAGCATGAAAGAGAGAATGTTGTGGTCAGAGAAGGGAAGCGGTGAGTTATTTAGGTAGGAGATTGAACACAGCCAGACAAAGACCAGGTGAAGGGTGTTACCGTCCTTGTGTGTCTCAGAGGTTGAGAGCTGTGAGAGGCCGAGCGAAGTGGTTAGTGATAGAAGCTGGGATGCAGACGTAGAAGTGGGGTTGTTTATGGGGATGTTGAAGTCTCCCAGGATAAGGGCTGAGAGTTCTGAGGACATGAAGTGCGGAAGCCAGGCAGAGAAATGGTCCAGGAAGTGGGTGGGTGAGCCTGGGGGCTGGTATATGACCGCTATTCTGAGGGAAAGGGGACAGAAGAGCCTGATGGTGTGGACCTCAAAAGAAGGGAATTAGAGTGATGGAACTGGGGGGATGACCTGGAAAGTGTATTGTGGGGAGAGGAGTATGCCAATTCCACCACCAGGTCTGTTTGTGGGTCTCGAGGAATGGAAGAATTGAAGGCCACCATGGGAAATGGCAGTAGGGGAGACAGTGTCAGAATCCTGGATCCAGGTTTCAGTGAGGGCCAACAGATTCAGAGAGTTTTTCAGAAGGTAATTGTGTAGGAAAGGAAGCTTGTTGCATACAGACCGTGGATTCCAAAGGGCACAATTAAAAGAAGGAGATGTGCAGTGTGTTTTGGCAAGATGGACTGAGGTTTTTCAGGAAGGTGAGAAGTGCATGGGAGCTGTACATGGGAGAGGGAAGGAGTGAGGAGCTGATGTATATCTGTAGTGATGGATGGGGGATGGGGCGGTGGATGTGGATTGCAAGGGAGCATAGGAGTATAGCACATGGATAGAAGGGAGAGCAGAGTGTGGGTTACCTGACTCCTGCCCTGACTAACTGCCATGGAATAACTGCAATAACTTGATGCTTAGCTAATTGCATGCTTTGCTGAATGCGTGTGACCCCACACTTGCGTGCACCCCTAAGAATGAATCTAAATTTATAGGCCCCCAGGGCAGGGAGAGGACAGCGGGATTATGGGAGCTGGTTAGTTATAAATTAGGGACAGCTGCTCAACACATCCTGGTGTGGGTAGATGATCAAAGATGCAATCCTGATAACATCTCTATACTAACACCTCTTCTGTGATAAGCATCTCCAGAGACCCCCCCTGGAGCTACAACAGTGAATACTGATAACCATGTAGCTGATGAATTCTAGCACAGGAGTTGAATGACATGAAATTACCATTCAGGGTGCTAGCTGACAGAAAATCATTGCAAGATACAGAGCATTCAGGATCCAGGGAGAGCTGAGGATATTCACTGCATACTATTCAGGGTGCTAGCTGACAGAAAATCATTGCAAGATACAGAGCATTCAGGTTCCAGGGAGAGCTGGGGATATTCACTGCATACCATTCAGGGTGCTAGCTGACAGAAAATCATTGCAAGATACAGAGCATTCAGGATCCAGGGAGAGCTGGGGATATTCAGTGCATACCTGTGTGAAGAGAAGAGAGAGGAGAGGAGGAGATGGATATTAGTTCTTTGCCATGGAATAACTGCGATAACTTGATGCTTAGCTAATGCGATGCTTTGCTGAATGCGTGCGACCCCACACTTGTGTGCACCCCTAAGAATGAATCTGGTGGCGTTGCAAGGTCAGGTACAAGTGATGTTGATTTGCAAGAAAGTGCTCCTCAACCCAGCACAAGCAGTGAATTGACACCTGGAACATTGGCCCACATGGCTGAGTATGCCTTGCGCATCCTAAAAAGGGACCCCCGCATTATCAAAATGATGGCCGATGACGATTACTGGTTGGCCTGCCTCCTGGATCCACAATACAAAGGAAAATTACAAAATACCATGCCACGTGAGAACCTTGAGCAAATATTGGCTACCAAACAAGCAACTCTTGTAGACCGTTTGGTTCAGACATACCCAGCACACAGCGTCGGTGATGTTTCTCATACGAGCCGTAGGGGGCAACATGGCAGAGGTATTAGAGGTGCACAAATCCAAAGTGGCGTTCAGTGGAGGACATGGCTGCAATGAAACAAAGAGTGAAAAATATAAAGGGGTGTGAATACTTTCTGTACCCACTGTAAAATCTGGGGCTAAAACATTTTTTTTTGTGACAAAAATTTAATTAATTTTTCTCAATTAATGGGATCCGTGACTTAGGCAGCATGAATCTTATGACAGGCTTCCTTTAATGCCAGCTCATTTGTAAATACTTAAACTCAGAAATGTTTAGCTTTTATTTTATTTTTTTACTTTTATTGGATCATGTTCTAGGTTATGTTTGCTCATTGTTATTTTTAGTAATTTTACTTCTCATCAGTTGTGTTTTGTAAGTAAATATCAAAGTGCACCTTATGTGAAATTTCATTTAAAATATAGTTTCTGAAAATCAATACTGTTTTGCTTCTTTGTAAAGTTTTGCTTTATGATCAAGAATCTCCATTTTTTTTAAATGGATTCATTTCATGTTTGATGACATTCTGGTTGCATTTTTATATTACAACAGGCTGTGATCTATAACTGATTTTTCTTATTGATCCACTGGAAATAAGTCCATTGATTTATCTTTTCGGTATTATTGTCATTGATTACTAAGTTTTACAATCTAAATGAAAATGACCAGATTTAAATGAGATGTTTCTGGATATTGCACAAAGAAATGAGTCTGAATTAGGAAAAGACTTAAAAAAATGTTTAAACCATTAAAACTAAATGAATCATTTGACATGTGAGAAACCGAAGCATAACTAATTCTTTTTGCAAATTGTAAAATAATTTAAAGGCAATTCATTAAATTACATTAGGTATAATAGAACAATCTGTATTAAGAAAGAAAATCAGAAGGTTATGTTTTAGTAAGGTTAGATTTAAAAAAGTATAAAAAACTCTGTGTAATTGAGTTTCAGAGAGAGATAGAAAATGCATTGTTTATGCATTATATCTTTTGTCTGTATGACACTATATAATTTTTAATTTTCTATAAATCAGTTTTTGCTTGATGAACCCAATGAAAAGTCAAGAGTAGTGTTGAGCGATACCGTCCGATACTTGAAAGTATCGGTATCGGATAGTATCGGCCGATACCCGAAAAATATCGGATATCGCCGATACCGATATCCGATACCAATACAAGTCAATGGGACATCAAGTATCGGAAGGTATTCTCATGGTTCCCAGGGTCTGAAGGAGAGGAAACTCTCCTTCAGGCCCTGGGATCCATAGGGATGTGTAAAATAAAGAATTAAAATAAAAAATATTGATATATTTACCTCTCCGGCGGCCCCTGAACTCAGCGCGGGTAACCGGCAGGCTTCTTTGTTCAAAATCAGCGCTTTTAGGACCTGAGAATCACGTCCCGGCTTCTGATTGGTCGCGGGCCGCCCATGTGACCGCCACGGGACCAATCACAAGCCGTGACGTCATTCGCAGGTCCTTAACGCGCTCATTTTTTAAAAATGAGCGCGTTAATGACTTTCAAAGACGTAGCGGCTTGTGATTGGTCGCGGCCACGCGACCAATCACAAGCCGCGACGTCACCGCAAGCTATTAACGCGCTCATTTTTAAAAATGAGCGCATTAATGACTTTCAAAGACGTAGCGGCTTGTGATTGGTCGCGTGGCCGCGACCAATCACAAGCCGCTACGTCTTTGAAAGTCATTAACGCGCTCATTTTTAAAAATGAGCGCGTTAATAGCTTGCGGTGACGTAGCGGCTTGTGATTGGTCGCGTGGCCGCGACCAATCACAAGCCGCTACGTCTTTGAAAGTCATTAACGCGCTCATTTTTAAAAATGAGCGCGTTAATAGCTTGCGGTGACGTCGCGGCTTCTGATTGGTCGCGGGCCGCCCATGTGACCGCCACGCGACCAATCACAAGCCGTGACGTCATTCGCAGGTCCTTAACGCGCTCATTTTTTAAAAATGAGCGCGTTAATGACTTTCAAAGACATAGCGGCTTGTGATTGGTCGCGGCCACGCGACCAATCACAAGCCGCGACGTCACCGCAAGCTATTAACGCGCTCATTTTTAAAAATGAGCGCGTTAATAGCTTGCGGTGACGTCGCGGCTTGTGATTGGTCGCGTGGCCGCGACCAATCACAAGCCGCTACGTCTTTGAAAGTCATTAACGCGCTCATTTTTAAAAATGAGCGCGTTAATAGCTTGCGGTGACGTCGCGGCTTGTGATTGGTCGCGTGGCCGCGACCAATCACAAGCCGCTACGTCTTTGAAAGTCATTAACGCGCTCATTTTTAAAAATGAGCGCGTTAATAGCTTGCGGTGACGTCGCGGCTTGTGATTGGTCGCGTGGCCGCGACCAATCACAAGCCGCTACGTCTTTGAAAGTCATTAACGCGCTCATTTTTAAAAATGAGCGCGTTAATAGCTTGCGGTGACGTCGCGGCTTGTGATTGGTCGCGTGGCCGCGACCAATCACAAGCCGCTACGTCTTTGAAAGTCATTAACGCGCTCATTTTTAAAAATGAGCGCGTTAATAGCTTGCGGTGACGTCGCGGCTTGTGATTGGTCGCGGCCACGCGACCAATCACAAGCCGCTACGTCTTTGAAAGCCATTAATGTGCTCATTTTTAAAAAATGAGCGCGTTAAGGACCTGCGAATGACGTCGCGGCTTGTGATTGGTCGCGTGGCGGTCACATGGGCGGCCCGCGACCAATCAGAAGCTGGGACGTGATTCTCAGGTCCTAAAAGCGCTGATTTTGAACAACGAAGCCTGCCGGTTACCCGCGCTGAGTCCAGGGGCCGCCGGAGAGGTAAATATATCAATATTTTTTATTTTAATTCTTTATTTTACACATCTCTATGTATCCGATACCCGATACCACAAAAGTATCGGATCTCGGTATCGGAATTCCGATACCGCAAGTATCGGCCGATACCCGATACTTGCGGTATCGGAATGCTCAACACTAGTCAAGAGTCATCATGGAGTTCACATTAATTTTAACACTGGATTATTTTAAGCACTACATTGTATGAATGGATTTAACACTGAATATGACCTATCTGGTGGTAATCCATTAAATCACTGTCATGATCCAGTCCAGGGTTTGTTCATGATTATTCTCTCCACGGGATAGTCATGTGGGGGTTAATCTTCCTTGCCTCGTTTTGATATCTGTCTGGCTATTTAAATCCCCTCTTACCTGCAAGCTTTGTCAGTTATAGTTCCAGTCTCTGGCTTGAGCAGCTGACCCCGTTACACCCTGATTTGTCCTCTGCCTATTTACCTAGGTCCCGTTCCTGTTTTCTCCTGTGACTTCTATTGTCGTAGTACTCGCTCTCTGTGTTGTGACCTCTAGGCATTTGACTCGGCTTGTCCCCGACCTGTTTTATTGTCATCTGTCTTTGGCTTTACTGCTCCCAACCTACTCTGACTTATTTGGCTTGTTTATGACCACGTGCATTGCTGAGACCTCTGGTACGTCATTCCTTCTCTGTTGCTGACCTGGCTTTTCTGACTACTCTTCCACCACCTAGTGTCTCCTGCCTGCTGCTCTTTGGTTTCTCTGTGAGTGTACCTTTTTTCCTTCACCCACACACCCTGGTGGAGGTTGTGTGCTACTGCGCTGCAGCAGGCATTACAATCATATTCACCACTAATAGTTAAAAATAATTGCTTGCCAATGATCTGCATAGACGTTATGAACGTTACACACATTAACGGATTACTAAAAAAGGGAAGACCTACAACAGGGAAATGCTGCATCCAAACCCAACTGGTTCCTCTACAGCCTATAAAACCCTAACCACACAACTCAAAAACACCTCTGAGTCCATTGGGGGATTTATCATTAGAGATGAGCAAACCCCTTAATGTTCAGGTTCGATGAACAGTTAAGAAAGGTTTGGTTCATGTAGCAGAACAGTACCCGAGTCCGAACCTGGACCCCATTCACTTGAATAGGGGGCCAGAACATCCAGTGTTAGCAAACACTGCCTCTGATCGGCAGTAAAATTGTTACTGCCACACTGTCTGTTTATTTATAAAATAACTATAGGATTAGTAATGGATAGGTGTCTTATACACGCCTCTACGTAGACCTGATGCCACCATACATTGACAACATAAAGATGACATCAACCCCATAAATATGAACCCCTCTTGCCATTACCACAGGGCAAGTGGGAAGAGCTGGGCAAAGAACCAGAATTCACCCATCTAATAGATCCACCTTTTCTGAGTGTCTGAGAGCTGCTATTTTTAGGCTTGTTCGGTCAATATCCATGGCCCCTTACCAGCCTGAGAATATCCACCGCCAGCTGTTTGCTTTTGCTTGGTTGGTTTTCAAAAATGGGTGGAACCCCATGCAGTTTTTTTTTTATTATTTAAAAACAGCATGGGTACCTTTCTATTTTTGATAAAAAGCCTTGCTAACGCTAACAAATGAGGGTTGCAGCCCACAGCTGTCAGTTTTGCTTGGCGCTTGGCTAATTATTAAAAATACAGTGGAACCCACAAAGTTTTTTTTTTATTATTATTATTTATTTGGAGAGCAGGCACCCGGTTGATGAATAATCTCATAATCTGCTGCTCCTCTCCCTGTTACTAGCAGCTGCAGCCATCAACTGATTGAAGTATAAGTGCCATGAGCATTTTGCCAGTGACTAGTGTTAAATATTTTATCTCCAAGCACAACTGCAGGCACATGCTGTCATTTAACAGCATGGGAACCATGGCTCTCTGACCAGTGGTGATTTACAGTACAGATGGTCACAGTCACAGCTGCGGGGTCATTCTGACATCTGACAGAGTTTCCCCGCAGGACTCTTACCAATGGCAATGATCTTACTGGTGGTAAGATCACAGCCATAGCAAAAACTCGATCATTTACAGAATTTTGTGGAAAATGCTTGGGAATTTGAACACAAATCCAAATATGCAACGTTCGTGCCGACTTTGAGATTGGCGAACGTTTTCCAAACAAGTTTACTCATCTCTATTTATCATACCTCCTGAGGAACCAGAGGGAAGGCTGTAACACACTGCCAACAAAAGAAGAGAGGAAAATGTGCAGGAAGATATCAAAATCAAGGGTGTGAAGATTAATACATATTCATTTAAGGTGGAGGGAGAACGCTATAGAGCCAAAAATAAACGGAACAAATGTAACCTACCAGAAACCTAAAGAGATGAAGTGAAGAGTAAGGCTGCCAAAACACTAGCAGTACTTGGTCAGTATTTTACATCAGTATTTGTAAGCCAAAACCAGGAGTGGGTGATAAATGCAGAAGTGGTGATGTGTTTCTATTGTACTTTTGTTCCACTCCTGATTTTGGCTACAAATACTGATGTAAAATACTGACCAAATACTGCTAGTCTGACGGCAGCCTAACTGGGAAGAAAAACAAACAGACTCACTGTTCCAATAGTATTTACCATGCAAGGTAAACCTCTTAGCTGAAAGGCTGAAACTGCTAAACCCAAGTCTGCTAAACCCAGTGAAGCCATAAAAAAACTCAACCCAGAATGTGATAGGGCAGATCAAAATGGGAAATGAAAAAAAACCTGAAGAGGAGCAAACCAAGAAGGGGGAAAAATACAATTGTAACCATCAGCATTTGGAGAGGAAAAAAAGAAATATCCCAGCAGAAAGAGGAACCCACTACGAAGCAACAGGTCAGCAGATTGAATCCCCAAACTGAGCAATGACAATACATATCCTGCTCATACCACACATCTTTCAGTGATAGCATTATGTGTTTGTCTTGCAAAAAGGATACCTCAAAATGTTATAGCATATGGAAGAGCTTAGAGAATTTTCAGAGATGTGTTGCACCAAAAGAAGTGGTACTGATTTTGAATATTTACCTCAGAAGATTTTTCATAATAAAACACTTGGGATTAGAGTTGAGCGACCTTGACCTTTTTAGAGTCGAGCCGGGTTTCGCGAAACCCGACTATCTCAAAAGTCGGGTCGAGTGAAATCGGCCGATTATGACGTAAAGTCGGGATCGACCGAAACACGAAACCCAATGCAAGTCAATGGGGCAGCATAGTCGGCAGTGAGTGGGGGCCAGGAAAACACCTAGAGTGCCCATTTTAATGTCAAAACCATCCATTCTTCTTAATGAAGCTTGTCAAGCGTAATTTACCTTATAATAATTGGAAGGCATTTGAAATTGGGGGTCATTTGGCTAAAGTTGTGGTGGGTAGGGCTGGTTCAAGTAATTAGTGGGCCCAGGAAATCTGGACCACGTCACGGCAGTGGAGCAGGGAGAGGTAAGTATTTCAACTTTGCAAGTGCTGTGAACCTGAGCAAGCAGGGGGGGCCCACTCGTTGGCATTGGCACTGGCACAGGGCCCCTCAAAGTACAGCGGTGTGTTTGCACGGTGGGGGCGCCTCCCACCGGCAGCAACACTTTTGCGTACCATGAGAGGCCCTGTGCCAGTGACGTCGCCAACTAGTATTCCTCCCCCCACCTGATGAAGGAACCTGCACTTTCATCTGCACCTTCCTGTTTGTCCCCGTGTAAGGTGGTATGGTATGCGGGAAGGGGGACCTGACTTTCAGCAGGGTCACAATCTTGCAGTGTAGCGTGCACGGGAAATGTTGCATTATGGGTCAATGTACCAGCAGACTCATCTATCACTGGCTGGGCAATGGGCAGGATGAGGAGGAAACACAGATATAGGCCCAAAGAATAAAGTGGGCTAAATGCAGTTCAAAATTGGTAACACAGGACTAATCAGGGGGCATTGCAGTGGAGGACAACTGGAATGAGAGGCTGACACAGAGAGTAGGCCCAAATCAGTAAGTAGTCGAAATGCAGTTCAAAATTGGCAACAGTAGTAAACAGGCGGCACAGCTTTGTTCAGTGGAGGAGAACAGCAAGGAGTGGCAGACACCGATAGTAGGCCCCAACCCAACTAGTAGGCCAAATGCAGTCTAACATTAACAACTACTTAACGAGCGCCTGAAAACGGAATTTCAGGACAGGAAACCAGGAGAACAACAAGGAGCGGCAGACACCGATAGTAGGCCCCAAACCAACTAGTACGCCAAATGCAGTTGTTCCGTTTAACCACAATTTAATGAGAGCCTGAAGATAGAAGTTCAGGAAAGGCAACCTGGAGAACACCTTGGAGTGGAACACACCATCTCTCTACACCCCATACCCAATTTGTAGGTCTAATGCAGCGTAGTTTCCAACAACTACTAAACGAGAGCATGATGATCGAAGCATTGGCGAGGAAACCTGGGAGACACCTTGGAGTGGAACACACCATCTCTCTACAGTGGAACACACCATCTCTCTACACCCCATACCCAATTTGTAGGCCTAATGCAGCGTAGTTTCCAACAACTACTAAACGAGAGCCGGAAGATCGAAGCTCAGGAAAGGCAACCTGGAGAACACCTTGGAGTGGAACACACCATCTCTCTACACCCCATACCCAATTTTTAGGCCCAATGCAGCGTAGTTTCCAACAACTACTAAACGAGAGCCGGAAGATCGAAGCAATGGAGAGGAAACCTGGGGAACACCTTGGAGTGTAACACACCATCTCTCTACACCCCATACCCAATTTGTAGGCCTAATGCAGCGTAGTTTCCAACAACTACTAAATGAGAGCCGGAAGATCGAAGCAATGGAGAGGAAACCTGGGGAACACCTTGGAGTGTAACACACCATCTCTCTACACCCCATAACCAATTTGTAGGCCTAATGCAGCGTAGTTTCCAACAACTACTAAACGAGAGCCGGAAGATCGAAGCAATGGAGAGGAAACCTGGGGAACACCTTGGAGTGTAACACACCATCTCTCTACACCCCATACCCAATTTGTAGGCCTAATGCAGCGTAGTTTCCAACAACTACTAAACGAGAGCATGAAGATCAAAGCAATGGAGAGGAAACCTGGGGAACACCTTGGAGTGGAACACACCATCTCTCTACACCCCATACCCAATTTGTAGGCCTAATGCAGCGTAGTTTCCAACAACTACTAAACGAGAGCATGATGATCGAAGCATTGGCGAGGAAACCTGGGGAACACCTTGGAGTGGAACACACCATCTCTCTACAGTGGAACACACCATCTCTCTACACCCCATACCCAATTTGTAGGCCTAATGCAGCGTAGTTTCCAACAACTACTAAACGAGAGCCGGAAGATCGAAGCTCAGGAAAGGCAACCTGGGGAACACCTTGGAGTGGAACACACCATCTCTCTACACCCCATACCCAATTTGTAGGCCTAATGCAGCGTAGTTTCCAACAACTACTAAACGAGAGCATGAAGATCGAAGCAATGGAGAGGAAACCTGGGGAACACCTTGGAGTGGAACACACCATCTCTCTACACCCCATACCCAATTTGTAGGCCTAATGCAGCGTAGTTTCCAACAACTACTAAACGAGAGCTGGAAGATCGAAGCAATGGAGAGGAAACCTGGGGAACACCTTGGAGTGTAACACACCATCTCTCTACACCCCATACCCAATTTGTAGGCCTAATGCAGCGTAGTTTCCAACAACTACTAAACGAGAGCCGGAAGATCGAAGCAATGGAGAGGAAACCTGGGGAACACCTTGGAGTGTAACACACCATCTCTCTACACCCCATACCCAATTTGTAGGCCTAATGCAGCGTAGTTTCCAACAACTACTAAACGAGAGCCGGAAGATCGAAGCAATGGAGAGGAAACCTGGGGAACACCTTGGAGTGTAACACACCATCTCTCTACACCCCATACCCAATTTGTAGGCCTAATGCAGCGTAGTTTCCAACAACTACTAAACGAGAGCCGGAAGATCGAAGCAATGGAGAGGAAACCTGGGGAACACCTTGGAGTGTAACACACCATCTCTCTACACCCCATACCCAATTTGTAGGCCTAATGCAGCGTAGTTTCCAACAACTACTAAACGAGAGCCGGAAGATCGAAGCAATGGAGAGGAAACCTGGGGAACACCTTGGAGTGTAACACACCATCTCTCTACACCCCATACCCAATTTGTAGGCCTAATGCAGCGTAGTTTCCAACAACTACTAAACGAGAGCATGAAGATCGAAGCAATGGAGAGGAAACCTGGGGAACACCTTGGAGTGGAACACACCATCTCTCTACACCCCATACCCAATTTGTAGGCCTAATGCAGCGTAGTTTCCAACAACTACTAAACGAGAGCATGATGATCGAAGCATTGGCGAGGAAACCTGGGGAACACCTTGGAGTGGAACACACCATCTCTCTACAGTGGAACACACCATCTCTCTACACCCCATACCCAATTTGTAGGCCTAATGCAGCGTAGTTTCCAACAACTACTAAACGAGAGCCGGAAGATCGAAGCTCAGGAAAGGCAACCTGGGGAACACCTTGGAGTGGAACACACCATATCTCTACACCCCATACCCAATTTGTAGGCCCAATGCAGTGTAGTTTCCAACAACTACTAAACGAGAGCCGGAAGATCGAAGCTCAGGAAAGGCAACCTGGGGAACACCTTGGAGTGCAACAAACCCTCTCTCTACACCACGGAAGGGCTGATTCTTAGGAAGGAAGGCTGTCGGAAAGAAGCAGGGCGCGTCCGAGGGTGATTATATGCTTATTAGGTATATACTCACCCTCGGACGCGCCCTGCTTCTTTATTTGTAATGAATGTTTATTTGCAATGTGGTTTTGACTTACTCTATTTTTTTGGTAAATAATGATTTTATTATTTTCATTGTTTTGCATCTTCTTGGCAATAATATAAAGAAGACGCGACAGGACAACACTCGGTGGATGCCATATCTGTGTTTAAAATTGAAAAAACCTTTCAGTTAACTACTTGCAGGAGAAAGTTATTGTAGCTGGTGGCCATTTTTAGTACTGTACCAGATTTTTGTTGTATGTGTTTGTTTTTAATGTTAAAATGTCTGCATTTGATATCTCTCCAGTATTTTCTTTTTTATAAGCAAAATACATATTTTAATATTTTCTGATGTTGGTTCCAGGGGTACACGGGCAGCAGTGGTGTGGTCAGTGGAGGCCTAGTGGAAGGAGTGACCGCAGACAGGCATCGAAGGCCTAAAATAATAACACATGGCTGTAGGCAATTTTAAATTGGTTCCAGGGGTACACGGGCAGCAGTGGTGTGGTCAGTGGAGGCCTAGTGGAAGGAGTGACCGCAGACAGGCATCGAAGGCCTAAAATAATAACACATGGCTGTAGGCAATTTTAAATTGGTTCCAGGGGTACACGGGCAGCAGTGGTGTGGTCAGTGGAGGCCTAGTGGAAGGAGTCACCGCAGACAGGCATCGAAGGCCTAAAATAATAACACATGGCTGTAGGCAATTTTAAATTGGTTCCAGGGGTACACGGGCAGCAGTGGTGTGGTCAGTGGAGGCCTAGTGGAAGGAGTGACCGCAGACAGGCATCGAAGGCCTAAAATAATAACACATGGCTGTAGGCAATTTTAAATTGGTTACAGGGGTACACGGGCAGCAGTGGTGTGGTCAGTGGAGGCCTAGTGGAAGGAGTGACCGCAGACAGGCATCGAAGGCCTAAAATAATAACACATGGCTGTAGGCAATTTTAAATTGGTTACAGGGGTACACGGGCAGCAGTGGTGTGGTCAGTGGAGGCCTAGTGGAAGGAGTCACCGCAGACAGGCATCGAAGGCCTAAAATAATAACACATGGCTGTAGGCAATTTTAAATTGGTTACAGGGGTACACGGGCAGCAGTGGTGTGGTCAGTGGAGGCCTAGTGGAAGGAGTGACCGCAGACAGGCATCGAAGGCCTAAAATAATAACACATGGCTGTAGGCAATTTTAAATTGGTTCCAGGGGTACACGGGCAGCAGTGATGTGGTCAGTGGAGGCCTAGTGGAAGGAGTGACCGCAGACAGGCATCGAAGGCCTAAAATAATAACACATGGCTGTAGGCAATTTTAAATTGGTTCCAGGGGTACACGGGCAGCAGTGGTGTGGTCAGTGGAGGCCTAGTGGAAGGAGTGACCGCAGACAGGCATCGAAGGCCTAAAATAATAACACATGGCTGTAGGCAATTTTAAATTGGTTCCAGGGGTACACGGGCAGCAGTGGTGTGGTCAGTGGAGGCCTAGTGGAAGGAGTGACCGCAGACAGGCATCGAAGGCCTAAAATAATAACACATGGCTGTAGGCAATTTTAAATTGGTTCCAGGGGTACACGGGCAGCAGTGGTGTGGTCAGTGGAGGCCTAGTGGAAGGAGTGACCGCAGACAGGCATCGAAGGCCTAAAATAATAACACATGGCTGTAGGCAATTTTAAATTGGTTCCAGGGGTACACGGGCAGCAGTGGTGTGGTCAGTGGAGGCCTAGTGGAAGGAGTGACCGCAGACAGGCATCGAAGGCCTAAAATAATAACACATGGCTGTAGGCAATTTTAAATTGGTTACAGGGGTACACGGGCAGCAGTGGTGTGGTCAGTGGAGGCCTAGTGGAAGGAGTCACCGCAGACAGGCATCGAAGGCCTAAAATAATAACACATGGCTGTAGGCAATTTTAAATTGGTTCAGGGGTACACGGGCAGCAGTGGTGTGGTCAGTGGAGGCCTAGTGGAAGGAGTGACCGCAGACAGGCATCGAAGGCCTAAAATAATAACACATGGCTGTAGGCAATTTTAAATTGGTTACAGGGGTACACGGGCAGCAGTGGTGTGGTCAGTGGAGGCCTAGTGGAAGGAGTGACCACAGACAGGCATCGAAGGCCTAACATAACAAAAATGTCAATACAATGGTATTGTCAGTGGCAGGCATTGAAGGATGTCAGCGCATAGACTAAACATTGGTGGAGCTGTGAGATAATTTTGCAAGTGGTAGAGCACTGTTTGAGCTGGGGTGGGGGGAAACTGTCTTGTGGCCGGCGGTACAGGCCCAGGGCCCCTCATATTACAACGGTGTGTCTGACGTTGGGAGCGCACCACCACCGCCAGAGACACTTTATTGTACTAGGAGGGACCCAGTGGCAGTGCCGTCGACCAAAAGCGGGCTCACCCACCTCTTCAGACAAACTGCACTCTCACGGGTGCTGTCGCCAAGTGTCGATACCACGGCCACGTGTGGGGAGTTTGGCCATTTAGTGAGGTGTAAACATGTCGTATGCTGGACAATCAGGTGCAGAAAATTACGAGATTGGAAAAGGCATTCAGAATAGTCCACAGGCAAGACCTTTTCATAGGAAAGCTAGGTGTCAGCCGGGCAAGGTGGGGCAAAAGATTTCGAAATCCAGTTGTGGTTCATTTTAATGAAGGTTAGATCATCTACATTTTGGGTAGCCAGACGAGTCCTTTTTTCTGTTAGTATTGAACCTGCAGCACTGAATACTCTTTCTGATAGGACACTAGCTGCCGGGCAAGCAAGCTCCTGCAATGCATATTCTGCCAATTCTGGCCAGGTGTCTAATTTTGATGCCCAGTAATCAAATGGGAATGACGGTTGAGGGAGAACATCGATAAGGGATGAAAAATAGTTTGTAACCATACTGGACAAATGTTGTCTCCTGTCACTTTGAATTGATGCTGCAGTACCTGTCCTGTCTGCGGTCATAGCAAAATCACTCCACAACCTGGTCAGAAAACCCCTCTGGCCAACGCCACTTCTGATTTCTGCCCCTCTAACTCCTCTGGTCTGCTGGTCCCTGCAGCTCGTGTGAGAACAATCACGGGCGCTGTGTGCAGGGAATGCCAGAAGCAAACGGTCAACAAGAGTTGATTGTTTGGTTGCTAATATTAGTTCCAAGTTCTCATGTGGCATTATATTTTGCAATTTGCCTTTATAGCGAGGATCAAGGAGGCAGGCCAACCAGTAATCGTCATCATTCATCAATTTAGTTATGCGTGTGTCCCTTCTGAGGATACGTAAGGCATAATCCGCCATGTGGGCCAAAGTTCCAGTTCTCAAATCTGCGGTTGTGCTTGGTTGAGGGGCAGTTTCAGGCAAATCCACGTCACTTGTGTCCCTCAAAAAACCAGAACCCGGCCTTGCCGCGCCACCAATTTCCAGTGGCCCCGGAAAAGCTTCCTCATTAAAAATATAATCATCCCCATCATCCTCCTCGTCCTCCTCCTCCTCTTCGCCCGCTACCTCGTCCTGTACACTGCCCTGGCCAGACAATGGCTGACTGTCATCAAGGCTTTCCTCTTCCTCAGCTGCAGACGCCTGATCCTTTATGTGCGTCAAACTTTGCATCAGCAGACGCATTAGGGGGATGCTCATGCTTATTATGGCGTTGTCTGCACTAACCAGCCGTGTGCATTCCTCAAAACACTGAAGGACTTGACACATGTCTTGAATCTTCGACCACTGCACACCTGACAACTCCATGTCTGCCATCCTACTGCCTGCCCGTGTATGTGTATCCTCCCACAAAAACATAACAGCCCGCCTCTGTTCACACAGTCTCTGAAGCATGTGCAGTGTTGAGTTCCACCTTGTTGCAACGTCTATGATTAGGCGATGCTGGTGAAGGTTCAAAGAACGCTGATAGGTCTGCATACGGCTGGAGTGTACGGGCGAACGGCGGATATGTGAGCAAAGTCCACGCACTTTGAGGAGCAGGTCGGATAACCCCGGATAACTTTTCAGGAAGCACTGCACCACCAGGTTTAAGGTGTGAGCCAGGCAAGGAATGTGTTTCAGTTATCACTCACTACCTTGCCTGCCTCAAGATCTACAGTGCCCAGCTACGACTGCGTTTCTTTCTGCAAGAACTCGGACAGAACTTCCGCGGTGTGTCTGTTGTCGCCCAAACACTTCATAGCCAATACAGCCTGCTGACGTTTGCCAGTAGCTGCCCCATAATGGGAGACCTGGTGTGCAACAGTGGCAGCTGCGGATGGAGTGGTTGTGCGACTGCGGTCTGTGGACGAGCTCTCGCTTCTGCAGGAGGACGAAGAGGAGGAGGAGGGGGTGCGAACGGCTACAGCCAATTGTTTCCTAGACCGTGGGCTAGGCAGAACTGTCCCAAACTTGCTGTCCCCTGTGGACCCTGCATCCACCACATTTACCCAGTGTGCCGTGATGGACATGTAACGTCCCTGGCCATGCCTACTGGTCCATGCATCTGTTGTCAGGTGCACCTTTGTGCTCACAGATTGCCTGAGTGCATGGACGATGCGCTCTTTAACATGCTGGTGGAGGGCTGGGATGGCTTTTCTGGAAAAAAAGTGTCGACTGGGTAGCTCGTAGCGTGGTACAGCGTAGTCCATCAGGGCTTTGAAAGCTTTGCTTTCAACTAACCGGTAGGGCATCATCTCTAACGAGATTAGTCTAGCTATGTGTGCGTTCAAACCCTGTGTACGCGGATGCGAGGCTAAGTACTTCCTTTTTCTAACCATAGTCTCATGTAGGGTGAGCTGGACTGGAGAGCTGGAGATCGTGGAACTAGCGGGGGTGCCGGTGGACATGGCAGACTGAGAGACGGTGGGAGATGGTATTGTTGCCACCGGTGCCCTAGATGCAGTGTTTCCTACTACGAAACTGGTGATTCCCTGACCCTGACTGCTTTGGCCTGGCAAAGAAACCTGCACAGATACTGCAGGTGGTGCGGAAAATGGTGGCCCTACACTGCCGGAAGGGATGTTGCGTTGCTGACTAGCTTCATTGGCCGAGGGTGCTACAACCTTAAGGGACGTTTGGTAGTTAGTCCAGGCTTGCAAATGCATGGTGGTTAAATGTCTATGCATGCAACTTGTATTGAGACTTTTCAGATTCTGTCCTCTGCTTAAGGTAGTTGAACATTTTTGACAGATGACTTTGCGCTGATCAATTGGATGTTGTTTAAAAAAATGCCAGACTGCACTCTTTCTAGCATCGGATACCTTTTCAGGCATTGCAGACTGAGCTTTAACCGGATGGCCACGCTGTCCTCCAACAGGTTTTGGCTTTGCCACGCGTTTTGGGCAAGATACGGGCCCGGCAGATGGAACCTGTTGCGATGTTGATGCCTGCTGCGGCCCCTCCTCCTCTGCTTCAGAACTGCTGCCGCCTGCACCCTGTTCCCCCAATGGCTGCCAATCGGGGTCAAGAACTGGGTCATCTATTACCTCTTCTTGTAGCTCGTGTGCAACTTCGTCTGTGTCACCGTGTCGGTCGGTGGTATAGCGTTCGTGATGGGGCAACATAGTCTCATCAGGGTCTGATTCTTGATCAGCACCCTGCGAGGGCAATGTTGTGGTCTGAGTCAAAGGACCAGCATAGTAGTCTGGCTGTGGCTGTGCATCAGTGCACTCCATGTCAGATTCAACTTGTAATGGGCATGGACTGTTAACTGCTTCACTTTCTAAGCCAGGGACGGTATGTGTAAAGAGCTCCATGGAGTAACCCGTTGTGTCGCCTGCTGCATTCTTCTCTGTTGTTGTTTTTGCTGAAGAGGACAAGGAAGCGACTTGTCCCTGACCGTGAACATCCACTAACGACGCGCTGCTTTGACATTTACCAGTTTCACGAGAGGAGGCAAAAGAGCTAGAGGCTGAGTCAGCAAGATAAGCCAAAACTTGCTCTTGCTGCTCCGGCTTTAAAAGCGGTTTTCCTACTCCCAGAAAAGGGAGCGTTCGAGGCCTTGTGTAGCCAGACGACGAACCTGGCTCCACAGCTCCAGACTTAGGTGCAATATTTTTTTCCCACGACCAGCTGATGCTCCACCACTACCACTACCCTCATTACCAGCTGACAATGAACGCCCCTGGCCACGACCTCTTCCACCATACTTCCTCATTGTTTTAAAAACGTAAACAAACTAACGGTATTTGTTGCTGTCACACAAATTACACGGTGAGCTATAACTTCAGTATGATTTAGCTACCCCTTTACAGGTGAGTGAGACCACAACGAAAATCAGGCACAATGTTACACACTCTGTTGTTGGTGGCAACAAATGAGAGAGATGCCACACACGCAGGACTGTCACTGAAGCACAAATGTAAATATTAATCTCCCACTGATTTGATTTTTTTTTTTTTTTTAAGGGAGACTTTAGGAAAAAAAAATAATAGAATAAAATGATTTTTTCAGGAAGAATTTAGAAACCAAATAAAATAAAATGATTTTTTCAGGGAGAATTTAGAAAACAAATAAAACAAAAAAAGGCTTTCTATGGCCCACTGAGTGAGAGATGACGCACACAGGAGTCAGGAGTGGCACACAAGCCCAGAGGCCAATATTTATCTCCCACTGATTGATGTAGTGATTTTTTCAGGTAGATTTTAGAACCCAAATCAAGCTAAAAAAAATAATAGGCTTTCTATGGCCCACAATTGGAGAGAGAGAGAGAGAGAGAGATGGCACACCCAGGAGTCAAGACTGGCACACAAGCAGAAAGGGCAATATTAATCTCCCACTGATTTTTTTTTTTTTTCAGGGAGACTTTAGGAAAAAAAAAATAGAATAAAATGATTTTTTCAGGAGGAATTTAGAAACCAAATAAAATAAAATGATTTTTTCAGGGAGAATTTAGAAAACAAATAAAACAAAAAAAGGCTTTCTATGGCCCACTGAGTGAGAGATGATGCACACAGGAGTCAGGAGTGGCACACAAGCCCAGAGGCCAATATTTATCTCCCACTGATTGATGTAGTGATTTTTTCAGGTAGATTTTGGAACCCAAATCAAGCTAAAAAAAAATAATAGGCTTTCTATGGCCCACAATTGGAGAGAGAGAGAGAGATGGCACACCCAGGAGTCAAGACTGGCACACAAGCAGAAAGGGCAATATTAATCTCCCACTGATTTGTTTTTTTTTTTTTTTTTTTTCAGGGAGACTTTAGGAAAAAAAAAAAAAAATAGAATAAAATGATTTTTTCAGGAAGAATTTAGAAACCAAAGAAAATAAAATGATTTTTTCAGGGAGAATTTAGAAAACAAATAAAACAAAAAAAGGCTTTCTATGGCCCACTGAGTGAGAGATGACGCACACAGGAGTCAGGAGTGGCACACAAGCCCAGAGGCCAATATTTATCTCCCACTGATTGATGTAGTGATTTTTTCAGGTAGATTTTGGAACCCAAATCAAGCTAAAAAAAATAATAGGCTTTCTATGGCCCACAATTGGAGAGAGAGAGAGAGATGGCACACCCAGGAGTCAAGACTGGCACACAAGCAGAAAGGGCAATATTAATCTCCCACTGATTTGTTTTTTTTTTTTTTTTTTTCAGGGAGACTTTAGGAAAAAAAAAATAGAATAAAATGATTTTTTCAGGAAGAATTTAGAAACCAAATAAAATAAAATGATTTTCTCAGGGAGAATTTAGAAAACAAATAAAACAAAAAAAGGCTTTCTATGGCCCACTGAGTGAGAGATGACGCACACAGGAGTCAGGAGTGGCACACAAGCCCAGAGGCCAATATTAATCTCCCACTTTTTTTTTTTTTTCCAGGGAAAATTTATAAACCCAATAAAAAAATAAATAAATAAATAGGCTTTCTATGGCCCACTATCTGAGAGAGAGAGATGGCACGCTTAGGACTGGCACACAAGCCCAAAGGCCAATATTAATCTCCCACTGATTGATTTATTGATTTTTTCAGGTAGAATTTAGAACCCAAATAAAGCAAAAAAAAAAATGGGCTTTCTATGGCCCACTGAGTGAGTGATGATGCACACAGGAGTCAGGAGTGGCACACAAGCCCTGAGGCCAATATTTTTCTCCCACTGATTGATGTAGTGATTTTTTCAGGTAGATTTTAGAACCAAAATCAAGCAAAAAAATAAATAGGCTTTCTATGGCCCACTGAGTGAGTGATGATGCACACAGGAGTCAGGAGTGGCACACAAGCCCTGAGGCCAATATTTTTCTCCCACTGATTGATGTAGTGATTTTTTCAGGTAGATTTTATAACCCAAATCAAGCAAAAAAATAAATAGGCTTTCTATGGCCCACTGGGTGAGAGATGACACAGACAGGGATGGCACTCTAGCAGAAATGTCAATCTTAATCTCCCACAAAAAAAAAAAAAAAAAAACAGGGAGTGTCCTTCAATTACTATCTCCCTGCAGTAATCTCAGCCAGGTATGGCAGGCAGCAATAAGGAGTGGACTGATGCACAAATTAAATAAAAAGTGTGTACAAACCAAAAAGATAGCTGTGCAGAAAGGAAGGAACAAGAGGATTTGTGCTTTGAAAAAAGCAGTTGGTTTGCACAGCGGCGTACACACAGCAATGCAGCTATCAGGGAGCCTTCTAGGGCAGCCCAATGAGCTACAGCGCTGAGGGGGAAAAAAAAAAAAATGTAGCTTCCACTGTCCCTGCACACCGAAGGTGGTGTTGGGCAGTGGAAATCGCTACAGCACAAGCGGTTTGGTGGTTAATGGACCCTGCCTAACGCTATCCCTGCTTCTGACGAAGCGGCAGCAACCTCTCCCTAAGCTCAGATCAGCAGCAGTAACATGGCGGTCGGCGGGAACTCCCCTTTATAGCCCCTGTGACGCCGCAGAAAGCAAGCCAATCACTGCAATGCCCTTGTCTAAGATGGTGGGGACCAGGACCTATGTCATCACGCTGCCCACACTCTGCGTTTACCTTCATTGGCTGAGAAATGGCGCTTTTCGCGTCATTGAAACGCGACTTTGGCGCGAAAGTCGCGTACCGCATGGCCGACCCCGCACAGGGGTCGGATCGGGTTTCATGAAACCCGACTTTGCCAAAAGTCGGCGACTTTTGAAAATGAACGACCCGTTTCGCTCAACCCTACTTGGGATGAGTGAACATGCTCAGTGAAACCTGGTTGTCATTAGAGTATCACAGTGCTCAGATGTGCTCGTAAATCATCAAATAATGGGCAGTGCTCAATGTAAAACTCAAATGCCCACCCTGAATCTTTTGCACCTGTTACGTGACCAATAATCATGCAGTGATTGCTTGTGAGTCGCTGTAATGCCGTAGCCATTTTATTTTTGGCATTACTGTGATTGGCTGGCCGTGTGGCATTGTCAGAAGTTGTAAAAGGACAGGTGCCGTTCGGCACACTGACGCCATTGCACAATTATGTGACACTTTGTATTGGAGGGAGAGTGTACTTTTCAAAGCCTGTTTGCACAGTGTAACAAATCAGAGGCCTGTGGTATTGATACTTGTGCTGAAGCTGAGCCATCATACTAACAGATCTTCTAAGTTCTAATCGCATACAATCATACAATCTGCATTTATCTTAGGGAGAGAGAGTCGAAGGAGCAGGAAGAGTGACGGAATCCAATCTGTTGACAGATTAAGCCAATGCAGTTCATTCTCAAATATATAGTATTAGGACTGGCAGAACGCACCGAGTAAATAATAAGGTGCGTTCGCAGTCCGGGGTCCACCGTGCAGGAGAGAACCCGCTGCTGGCAAATGGCGGCACTATATGGCAGTGGAAACGAACTCTGTTACGTCACAGAGCCGTAGTACCGCACCAAGAGCACAAGCAAGAAGTCACAGAACCCAATTCCAAGACACGGGATTGGGTTCGTCTAGACCAATTGCGCTCGACACCGCAACTGGGTGTCAGAATAAAGTTAAGTAATTAGTAGCACAAGAGTGCGAGCAGTGCCGCACTGGCGGACGTTACTTACCACCCAGCCTTGGGTTGGAAAGCGCTTTAATAACACATGGCGCCGCACTGGCGGTCACAGCAATAGACGCTGTAATGTATGTTTAGGGCTGTGACGTTGTAAGTTATGCTTAATGCTGATAGCTCAGCCGGGCGCTAGATAGCATACATCCACCTTTTGCGAACAGTTATACACAATGGAGGGGATGTTTAAAGAATGACTTGCACTCATCAACACACATACGTTTTCAAATGTACACTAGCACATGGCTGTGCAGCCATGTGAACCTTTTATAGCTGGAGCAAGTACAGGACCTTCCCAGAAGAACCAATGGGAGGCTGCCACAGAATTTGAGCACCTTCAGGACCTTCCTAGAGGACCAATGGGGTTTGCTGCAGTATGTAAGCATGTGACCCTTGATCTCCAACAGGAGATCTTGCCCTGGGCATGCTCAGAAGGGAAAAAGCAGGACTTAGTCCCAAAAACGTCTGCTCGCTGCTGCCCAGTACTGACTACAATGGTAGAAGCTGGAAAGGCAGCAGTAACCCTTTGCACAGAGTCAGACTGAGAAAGACATAGGGACCGACGTCTCCTCTGAGGAGCCTCCACTGCGGCAGGAGAAGAATGGGAGACCGCAGCGGAGATGGACCGAAATTCCACCTGTACAGAAGCGGGAACTCGACCCCTAACATATAGCTGCAGTTTTTTGTGGGTGCTGGAAAAATTGAATGTATTTTGATTCATAAAGTATTATGTGCTTTGAGGTCCTCTTTATGTTAAGAAAACACATCCAAAAATCAATGAAACATTTTCCTGGACTACATTTCTCAGCCATACAATATGCCATAGTGTGGAGTAATTTTCTGTGATCTGTGAAAGTAAACAAAAGCTTTTAAAACTTTTGTAGGCCTCCATTCCTCAAACATACAGTCTTACTTTGTCTGTGAATATTTCTGTGATCTCTAAATGTGAGCAAAAGTTTTAAAATTTTTTGTAGGCCTCCATTTCTCAGACATACAGTCTTACGTGGTCTGTAAACATTTCTGTGATCTGTAAAACTGCAAAAAAGCTCTTAAAAATTTTGTAGGCCTCCATTTCCCAGACATACAGTGCTATGTGGTGTGTGAATATTTCTGTGATCTGTAACGTTGCTTAAAAGCTTTTAAAAATGTTGTAGGCTTCCATTTCTCAGCCATACAGTGCTACAAGGTCTGTGAACATTTCATAAGGAGAAGGTTGGCAACTATCCTGCAGATCACCAACAGTCCTGAATTCTCTGTCATAGAGTTAGATGTTCACAAGCCTGGGACTATTTTAAGAAGAGTTCTGAAACAAACAAAATGGTCTTGTATACAGGGGTGTTCACATGGGATGCATTGAGAGAGTGCTGGCCATCCTGCCTAATCTAATAGTATGGGTGTGACTAATAGGCTGAGAACCAGCCACTATGCATTACCTACAGTGGGGAAAAAGTATTTAGTCAGCCACCAATTGTGCAAGATCTCAGACTTAAAAAGATGAGAGAGGCCTGTATATGAAAAAAAGAATATGTGAGCGGGCACCACTGAAATAACGTCTATGATAGATGCCAGGTGCTACGTATGCGCCAATAAATACTTGTACAAAAAAAGAGAGAAAAGAAGCGCAATAAATGTGCACACTCAGCTGTTATTTAGAAAATGTGAACAATGCTTTATTGAGGCGGAAAAACACAGTGCCTATACATATAAAAACATTTAAAACAGCATGTAAAAACATACCCAAACATATCACTACTGTACCCTCTGGATAAAGGAGTACGGTCAAAAAGCAGACCCCATAGGGAGAAATAATCCCTCAAGACTAGATGGTGAGTATATAGAAAAAAATTTTTAATAAATGGTGCACACAAAATGCTGCAGGGCATGAAAATCAAGGCTTCCCAATGGTAAAAGATATCATGAAATAAAGCGCTGTCACAGCTGGTGTCGGATTCACTAGATGGAAGCTAAGTTGACTCAGTGAGTAAAGCAAGAGCTATACAAAGCTGTGACACTGCTGGGAATTGCCCCGACACAATGCCTACAGCATATCGTGTGCACAATGCTAGCAGCACAATAACAAAATAACAAAATGACAGCGTAAATAATAATGCTCACTAGTCTGAATGGGGCCCACTGACTTCCAAGACTAAATGGTGAGTGTATGAGGAAAAAAAAACAAAAAAAAAACGTTGTAATAGACAGTGCACACAAAATGCTGCAAGGCATAAGGATCAGGGCTTTCCAATAGAGAAAATATAATAAAATAACACACTGCCACAGCTAGTAGATGATTCACTGAATGGAGGCTCAGCTGACTAAACAATGAAGCTGAAGTTTTAACAAAGCTGTGACACTGCTGGGAATAGCCCCGCCAGAGTGCCTGCAGCACACCGTGTGCACAATGCTAGCAGCACATTAACATAATGACAGCATAAATGGTGATACTCACTAGTCTGTATGGGGCCCACTGGCTCCCTACGCGTATCGCTACTCACGGTAGCTTCGTCAGGGAAAGTGATGGACTGTCAGTTCTGTCAGGTATATATGTCATAAGTGCACTTATGTGATTAGTCAATTGACTGCCGGCACCTGCGTCCGGCAGACATTGACCTATGAGAGCAGTCTGTCAGAATAAATCAGGGGAATCCACATGATGTAATGAAAGTCCCAGTACGGCGGTCAGAGGAAAAAAAAACAAAAAAAAA
The DNA here is from genome assembly GCF_032444005.1 of Ranitomeya imitator. Classification (NCBI taxonomy): domain Eukaryota; kingdom Metazoa; phylum Chordata; class Amphibia; order Anura; family Dendrobatidae; genus Ranitomeya; species Ranitomeya imitator. The sequence goes on along the minus strand of NC_091285.1, from coordinate 340,598,951 downwards.
CCTTGCAATATCCTATCCCCCTATCAGCGGTGACTGACCTACGTGCATGTGCCAGCGTGAGCAGAGGCCGCTGCTAAGCGATACGCCCCCATCGCCGCCGCTAGTACACAGAGCTGTTGAAATAATCCATTCCAGCCTGAAATGCTGGTCTAAGCACCTGCGCTGTGCTGGATTCCACAGGATGTGCCGTGATTCTATGGTGCCGCGCATGCGCTCTACTCATACCGCAGGTGTCTAGATAACCTACCTAGTGCAGCTAGGGGCGCATGCGCTGTGAAGTGGGGCTGTTCCTCCAGATTGTAACAGAGCGGCGAGATATATAAAAGCAGAAAACCGCCCTCAGATCCCTCCTATCAGATAGAATAAATGTATCTCTTATAGGAGAGACACTAAGGTCCTGGCCATTTAAGCCAAAAAACCCCATGAGTCCCTAGATCTAAATAGAAGTGTCCCACCCCTTTGTCAATAAATCCATAATCTATCCCCTGGATCCCTATCATATCTGGCCAGTCTCCTCCATCTCCTGTAGATTGTCTAAGACATCAAATCCTCCAATGCCAAACAAGGGGCACATATATTGTGCTACCAGTTCCGCCCCTTAATGAATACAAAATACAAGTATAGAAACAAGCTATGGGCCGGAAGATAATTCTGTGTAGTCGTAGGCTACATATATACCATCCCTGGAGGAACAATACTTACCCAAAAGGTACCTCCCTGCTCACAAGATGAAGCAGAAGGCAATATATATACTGTAAAGTACTAGACCCATATATTTAGGGCAGCAAAAATCCTGTGTATAGGAGGTCCTCATTGAGGCCTCCTGGTGAGACCGACCCCAGTTTGAATATCCACCGGGCCTCTAATCTAAGGAGCTCCCCCTGTCTATCTGATTTCCGAAGATTCTTTGGGACTGTTTGTAATCCCAACACCCTGAGTCCCAGAGTGCTGCTGGAATGTACCTGTAAAAAATGCATGGCGACAGTTGTAATATTTTTGCCCTTGGCTAGATCCCGTGTAGCACAATTAATATTAGAAATGTGTTGCTGGATCCTTTTACATAGTTCTTGTGAGGTCTGCCCCACATATAATTTGGGGCAAGAACACATTATAACATACACCACATTTGATGTTCTACAGTTCATGTAGTCTCTAAGAGTGTGCACTGACGTATCTCCAGGATTTGTAAAAGAGGATCCCCTCTTCACAAATGGGCAAATGTTGCAATCTCCACATGGGTACATTCCTTTAAGGGTAATCCCTCTACCCAATTTCGTTGTTGGCCTGATAAAATGGCTCCTGGATAAAGAGTCCCGCAGGTTGGGTGCTCGTCTAGCTGTGAGTAGAGGACGCTCTGGCAAGAGGTCAGCTATTTTGGAATCAGTTTTCAAAATGTCCCAGTGTTGTTGAAATAACACTGAGACACTATCCCAGTGGTTATGGAATGTCATAATGAATCTAAGATTCTTATCTGGGTCCTTTTTCTTCGGTTGGAGTAGATGTTCCCTTGTCATAGATTTCGTGCGTCGTAATGCATTGGAAACAATTGATCTCGGGTATCCTCTTGCTTGGAGGCGTGTTGAAAGAGACTTGGCTTGAGAATTAAAGTCGCTAAGTCGGGTACAGTTACGTCGCAGTCTGTAGAATTGTCCAGTTGGTAAATTTCGTTTCTGATGTTGGGGATGGAAACTATTGTAGTCCAGGAGCCCATTAGCAGCTGTGCTTTTGCGGAATAAATCCGTATAGATGATGTCATCTTGGCGAATGAGCCGCAAATCCAAGAACTCGACTGAGGACGGAGACATCTGGGAGGTGAGATGGATATTAAATGTGTTAGTATTCAACATCAGAAGAAATTCCTCACAACCCTCCCTCGAGCCTGTCTAGATAAACAAAACATCATTAATAAAACGAAACCAATATAGGACATGTTCTTTAAACTCCCGCGATGGGTACACGCTGGTCTCCTCCCACCACCCCATGAATAGGTTGGCGAAGGAAGGAGCACAGCGGGCACCCATCGCGGTACCAGATACCTGTCTGTAAAATGAAAAATCAAATACAAAATAATTATGCATTAAAATAAACCTGAGCAGGCTCAAGAGGAAGGCGTTGTGAGGAAGATCCCCAGGATGTTCCCGTCTAAGAAAATGCTCTACCGCCCTAAGTCCATCATCATGCGCTATGCTGGTATATAAAGCGGTGACGTCCGCTGTTAATAATAGGGCCTGCTTTGGCAATTCAATATCCTCTAATTTTTCAATCAAGTGAACAGAATCTCTGATGTAGGAGGGCAAGCTCTGTAAAATAGGTTGCAGGTAGAAGTCTATGTAGACACACGCTTTCTTGCCTAAACCTACAATGCCCGAAACAATAGGCCTACCAGGGGGGCAACTCAGGTCCTTATGTACCTTAGGTACAAGATAGAAAGTCGGTACTACTGGCTTTTTGACAAATATGTAGTCCCTCTCTTGTTTTTTAATAACCCCTTCCTGGAAAGCCATCTCCAGTAAATGTTCCATTTTGATGTTGAATATATGTGTGGGATCAGAGGGTAGTTTTACATAGTTCTTTAGATTCCCCAGTTGTTTGGAAGCCTCCTCTAAATACATATCTACTGGCCATAGGACCACGTTACCACCTTTATCTGCCTCCTTTATGAGGAAGTCCTAATTGGATTTAAGGCCAGCCAGGGCCCGTCTATCACATTTTGATAAATTCTGATGTTTGTTTTGACTTAGGGTCATTTTTTGTATTCCCGCTTTGACTACCTCAAAAAAAGTTTTTACCGAGGGTACTAAAGATAGAGGAGGGGTAGTGGTGGAAGGTGGTCTGTGAGGGAAGTTTTTCCTACCTGTTGTTGTGTCGTTTTCATTTAGGAGTTCCAAGAGGTCTGAGAAAACCCGTCTATCCACTGCCATAGATGATTCTGGTAATAGTTCTGGTTTTTGATGTAAAGCTTTTAATATGATCTTTCTGCAAAAGAGGTACAGATCCTTAATGATAGTGAATTTGTCAGTTACTGCCATGGGTGAGAAGGTGAGACCCCTCTGCAGTACTGACCTTTCTGACTCAGATAGTGTGTAAGTTGTCAGATTGATAATCTGTAATTGGTTGTTTATTGTTTCTGGCGTCTGCCACTCCTTTTCTGCCCCTGTGTCGGCTGATATCGTGGTCATCTGAAATTTCTTGTTGTTACGGCGCTTCCCCCGCCTTGTCCTCCGTCCGTGTCGCTTGTATTGGAAGCTAAAAAATCGCTCAGACTATGGTCAACTGATGCTCCTGTGCTGGCTTGGGCTGATGTGGATGTTGGTCTTTTGTTGCCCAAGTGTTTCCACCTATATGCCGTGCCCCTTTCATAATCCTGCTTGTCACGCTGTAATTTAGACTTCTTTCCTGCCACTATTTCCTGTTCAAATTTAGTTATAACTTCTTTTAACTTTTTTTGAAAGGGCTGCACCTGTGTTATTGGATCAAAGCTCATCATCTGTGTTTCTAAATTTTTGATTTTTAATTTCAATGTTGACAATAAATCATTTTCATGTTGTAACAAGAGATTGAGGATGATCCTAGAACACTGTGCCAATCCAGTCTCCCATATCTTTTTGAAGGTCGGGGTCACCTCCCAGGCTGGGAAAATTTGTACCCTTAGTCCCCGGGGAAAGATAGATAATTTTGAGTATTGTTCTAAAGTCCGTACATTCCACCACACCTTTGTGATGGCCTTGTGCGTGTCCGTTAATTCTCTGGTGAGTTTGTCAAAGTCCGAGCCATCCGCTTCCGTAGTATCAAACAAGGAATCCCCATTATGACTGCTCCATAAGGCCTCACGAGCATTGAGATCAAAAGCCATAAGTTACTAGTAGAAAGAAAACTAGATTAATACAGAATGTCTATCAATATTCCAATATATGCGTGTGCCACCGCCCAGAGCCCAGATAACTGGAAAAAGGAGAAACCGAAAAAAAGAATATGTGAGCGGGCACCACTGAAATAACGTCTATGATAGATGCCAGGTGCTACGTATGCGCCAATAAATACTTGTACAAAAAAAGAGAAAAGAAGCACAATAAATGTGCACACTCAGCTGTTATTTAGAAAATGTGAACAATGCTTTATTTAGGCGGAAAAACACAGTGCCTATACATATAAAAACATTTAAAACAGCATGTAAAAACATACCCAAACATATCACTACCGTACCCTCTGGATAAAGGAGTACGGTCAAAAAGCAGACCCCATAGGGAGAAATAATCCCTCAAGACTAGATGGTGAGTATATAGAAAAGATTTTTTAATAAATGGTGCACACAAAATGCTGCAGGGCATGAAAATCAAGGCTTCCCAATGGTAAAAGATATAATGAAATAAAGCGCTGTCACAGCTGGTGTCGGATTCACTAGATGGAAGCTAAGTTGACTCAGTGAGTAAAGCAAGAGCTATACAAAGCTGTGACACTGCAGGGAATTGCCCCGCCACAATGCCTACAGCATATCGTGTGCACAATGCTAGCAGCACAATAACAAAATGACAGCGTAAATAATAATGCTCACTAGTCTGAATGGGGCCCACTGGTGCCGGCAGTCAATTGACTAATCACATAAGTGCACTTATGACATATATACCTGACGGGACTGACAGTCCATCACTTCCCCTGACGAAGCTACCATGAGTAGCGATACGCGTAGGGAGCCAGTGGGCCCCATACAGACTAGTGAGTATCACCATTTATGCTGTCATTATGTTAATGTGCTGCTAGCATTGTGCACACGGTGTGCTGCAGGCACTCTGGCGGGGTTATTCCCAGCAGTGTCACAGCTTTGTTAAAACTTCAGCTTCATTGTTTAGTCAGCTGAGCCTCCATTCAGTGAATCATCTACTAGCTGTGGCAGTGTGTTATTTTATTATATTTTCTCTATTGGAAAGCCCTGATCCTTATGCCTTGCAGCATTTTGTGTGCACTGTCTATTACAACGTTTTTTTTTTGTTTGTTTTTTCCTCATACACTCACCATTTAGTCTTGGGAGCCAGTGGGCCCCATTTAGACTAGTGAGCATTATTATTTACGCTGTCATTTTGTTATTTTGTTATTGTGCTGCTAGCATTGTGCACACGATATGCTGTAGGCATTGTGTCGGGGCAATTCCCAGCAGTGTCACAGCTTTGTATAGCTCTTGCTTTACTCACTGAGTCAACTTAGCTTCCATCTAGTGAATCCGACACCAGCTGTGACAGCGCTTTATTTCATTATATCTTTTACCATTGGGAAGCCTTGATTTTCATGCCCTGCAGCATTTTGTGTGCACCATTTTTAAAAAAAAATTTTCTATATACTCACCATCTAGTCTTGAGGGATTATTTCTCCCTATGGGGTCTGCTTTTTGACCGTACTCCTTTATCCAGAGGGTACGGTAGTGATATGTTTGGGTATGTTTTTACATGCTGTTTTAAATGTTTTTATATGTATAGGCACTGTGTTTTTCCGCCTCAATAAAGCATTGTTCACATTTTCTAAATAACAGCTGAGTGTGCACATTTATTGCGCTTCTTTTCTCTCTTTTTTTGTAAGAGGCCTGTATATGACATCATAGGTAGACCACAACTATGAGAGTCAAAATGAGAAAACAAAACCAGAAAATCACCTTGTCTGATTTGGCAAGATTTATTTTGCAAATTATGATGGAAAATAAGTATTTGGTCATTAACAAGTTCATCTAATTATTTTGTTATATATCCATTTTTGGCAATGACAGAGGTTAAACGTTTTCTGTAAGTCTTCGCAAGGTTAGCACACACTGTTGGTAGTATATTGGCTAATTCCTCCATGCAGAGCTTCTCTAGAGCAGTGATGTTTTGGGCCTGTCACTGGGCAGCAGGGACTTTCAACTCCCTCCAATCGTTTTGTATGGGGTTGAGATCTGGAGACTGACTAGGCCACTCCAGGACCTTGAAATGCTTCTTACAAAGCCACTCCTTTGTTGCCCTGGCTGTGTGCTTGGGATCATTATCATGCTGAAAGACCCATCCACGTTTCATCTTTAATGCCCTTGCTGATGGAAGGAGGTTTGCACTCCTTCCGTACAAAACTATGTAAAGCCGTCAATACAAGAGAAGATAATATTCTGCTACAGATGGATCTGGATAAGTTGGAAACTTGGGCCGAAAGGTGGCAGATGCAGTTTAACAATGAAAAGTGTAAAGTTATACACATGGGAAGTAGGAATCAATATCAACATTACACACTGAATGGGAAACCACTGAGTAAATCTGACAGGGAGAAGGACTTGGGGATCCTAGTTAATGATAAACTTACCTGGAGTAGCGAGTGCCAGGCAGCAGCTGCCAAGGCAAACAGGATCATGGGGTGCATTAAAAGAGGTCTGGATACACATGATGAGAGCATTATACTGCCTCTGTACAAATCTCTGGTTAGACCGCACATGGAGTACTGTGTACAGTATTGGGCACCGGTGCTCAGGAAGGATATAATGGAATTAGAACGAGTACAAAGGAGGGCAGCAAAATTAATAAAGGTGATGGGGGAACTACAATACTCAGAGAGATTAGCAAAATTAAGATTATTTAGTCTAGAAAAAAAACGAGTGAGGGGTGAAGATCTAATAACCATGTATAAGTATATAAGGGGAAAATACAAATACAGTGCCTTGCGAAAGTATTCAGCCCCCTGGAACTTTTCAACCTTTTCCCACATATCATGCTTCAGACATAAAGATACCAAATGTAAATTTTTGGTGAAGAATACAATTGTGAAGTTGAACAAAATTTATTGGTTACTTTACATTTTTGTGGAAATTCAAAATCTGAAAAGTGGGGCGTGCAATATTATTCGACCCCTTTACTTTCAGTACAGCAAACTCACTCCAGAAATTCATTGTGGATCTCTGAATGACCCAATGTTGTCCTAAATGATAAATATAATCCACCCGTGTGCAATCAAGTTTCCGTATAAATGCACCTGCTTTGTGATAGTCTCAGGGTTCTGTTTGAAGCACAGAGAGCACCATGAAGACCAAGGAACACAACAGGCAAGTCCATGATACTGTTGTGGAGAAGTTTAAAGCTGGATTTGGATACAAAATGATTTCCAAAACTTTAAACATACCAAGGAGTGCTGTGCAAGCGATCATATTGAAATGGAAGAAGTATCATACCACTGTAAATCTATCAAGACCTGGCCGTCCCTCTAAACTTTCATCTCAAACAAGGAGAAAACTGATCAGAGATACAGCCAAGAGGCCTAGGATCACTCTGGATGAACTGCAGAGATCTACAGCTTAGGTGGGACAGTCTGTCCATAGGACAACAATCAGTCGTACACTGCACAAATCTGGCCTTTATGGAAGAGTGGAAAGAAGAAAGCCATTTCTCAATGATATCCATAAAAACTGTTGTTTAAAGTTTGCAACAAGCCACCTGGGAGACACACCAGACATGTGAGAGAAGGTGCTATGGTCAGAAGAAACCAAAATTGAACTTTTTGGCAACAATGCCAAACGATGTGTTTGGCGTAAAGGCAACACAGCTCATCACTCTGAACACACCATCCCCACTGTCAAACATGGTGGTGGCAGCATCATGGTTTGGGCCTGCTTTTCTTCAGCAGGGACAGGGAAGATGGTTAAAATGGATGGGAAGATGGATGGAGCCAAATACAGGACCATTCTTGAAGAAAACCTGTTTGAGTCTGCAAAAGACCTGAGACTGGGACAGAGATTTGTCTTCCAACAATACAATGATCCCAAACATAAAGCAAAATCTACAATGGAATGGTACACAAATAAATGTATCCAGGTGTTAGAATGGCCAAGTCAAAGTCCAGACCTCAATCCAATCGAGAATCTGTGGAAAGAGTTGAAAACTGCTGTTCACAAATGATCTCCAGCAAACCTCACTGAGTTCGAGCTGTTTGCCAAGGAAGAACGGGCAGGAATTTCAGTCTCTCGATGTACAAAACTGATAGAGACATACCCCGAGCGACCTGCAGCTGTAATCGCAGCAAAACGTGGCACAACAAAGTACTAAGTTAAAGGTGCTGAATAATATTGCACGTCCCACTTTTCAGCATTTAAATTTCCACAAAAATTTTAAATAACCAATAAATTTTGTTCAACTTCACAATTGTGTTACTCTTGTTGTTTCGTTACCAAAAATTTACATTTGGTATATTTATGTTTGAAGCATGATATGTGGGAAAAGGTTGAAAAGTTCCAGGGGGCCGAATACTTTCTCAAGGCACTGTAAATCTCAGAGGATCTGTTTATACAAAGATGACGGTCACAAGGGGGCATTCTCTGCAGAGGAGAGAAGGTTTTTGCACCAATGTAGAAGATGATTCTTTACTGTTAGGGCAGTGAGAATCTGGAATTCCTTGCCTGAGGAGGTGGTGATGGCAAACTCATTAGAGGGATTCAAGAGAGGCCTGGATGTCTTCCTGGAGCATAACAATATTGTATCTTACAATTATTAGGTTCTTTAGAAGGACATAGATCCTGGGATTTATCCTGACTGTATATAGTCTAAACTGGATGAACAAATGTCTTTTTTTGGCCATGATAACTATGTTAGTATGTTACTCAAAATCTCAGGATACATGGCTCCATTCATTCATTCATTCATGTACACGGATCAGTCATCCTAGTCCCTTTGCAGAGAAACAGCCCCAAAGCATGATGTTGCCACCCCAATGCTTTACAGTAGGTATGGTGTTCTTTAGTTGCAACTCAGCATTCTGTCTCCTCCAAACACGATGAGTTTTGTTTCTACCAAACAGTTCTATTTTGGTTTCATCAGACCATATGACATTCTCCCAATACTCTTCTGGGTAATCTAAATGCTCTCTAGCAAGCTTCAGATGGATCTGGACATGTACTAGTATAAGCAGGAGGACACGTCTGGCACTGCAGGATCTCAGTCCCTTGCGGCGTAGTGTGTTACTGAAGGTAGCCTCTGTTATGGTGGTCCCAGCTCCATGCAAGTCATTCACTAGATCCCCCGATGAGGTTCTTGGATTTTTGCTCCCCATTCTTATGATCATTTTGACCCCAGAGGTGTTGCGTGGAGCTCCAGATCGAGGGAAATTATCAGTGGTCTTGTATGTCTTCCATTTTCTTATTATTGCTCCCACAACAAGCTGCTTGCCTATGCAGATTCAGTCTTCCCAGCCTGGTGCAGGGCTAAAAAAAAACTGTCTGTTGTCTTTTGACAGCTCTTTGGTCTTCACCATAGTGGAATTTGGAGTGTGACTGTTTGAGGTTGTGGACAGGTGTCTTTTATACTGATAATAATTTCAAACAGGTGTCATTACTACAGGTAATGACTGGAGGACAGACGAGCCTCTTAAATAAGAAGTTACAGGTCTGTCAGAGACAGAAATCTTGCATGTTTTTAGGTGGCCAAATACTTATTTTCCACCATAATTTGCTAAATAAATCTTGCCAAATCAAACAAGGTGATTGTTAGGAGTCGAGTTTCCTCTGCTGCACAGGGGGAATCTCGATCCGTGTCTGCTGCGGTCTCCCATTCTGCATCGGCCACAGTGCAGACTGCTCAGCGGAGACGTCGCTCCCAGCGTCTCACTGGGACTGATACTGTGCATAGGGTTACTACTGCCTCTCCAGGCTCTGCTATTGTACCCTGCACTGATCTGCGGCGAGCAGGCTTTTCTGGGACTAAGTCCTGCTTTGCACACACTGAGCATGCCCAGGGCAAGATCTCCCAGTGAAGATCTAGAGTCACATGCTCAGGTACTGCAGCAACTTCCATTGGTCCTTCTTGGAAGGTCCTTGTAGGTGCTATGACTAAGTCCTGCTTTGCACTCTGAGCATGCCCAGGGCAAGATCCCTCAGTGGAGATTTAGGGTCACATGCTCAGGTATTGCAGCAACTCCATTGGTCCTTCTTTGAAGGCCCTGTACGTGCTGCAACTATTTAAGGCTCGCATGGCCGCATGGCCATGTGCTAGTATCAAATGTGTTTTGGCTTATGCCAGTGGATACTATACCACTCAGTTCTTATGTGGTGAGAAGCTGTTAGCATTGGGACTGTACACTCAGGCAGGCAGCTAGCATCAGTGGGGGCAATTAGCCTAGTTAGGGTATTAGTTCTGTGTACAGCGCGACTCTGTGAGCCAACAGAGTTCGCTACCAGTTCACACGGGGTGAAGCCTAACCCACGTGTGAGCTCAGAGTCCATCCGCCGTTACTTAGCAGCAGATATCTCTGCAAGGTGGACCCCGGGCTGCGAACGCACCTTGTAGCTACCTACCTATTACTCTGTGCGTTCTGCTAGCCCTAACAGTGATTTTCTGGATTTGATTTTTTCATTTTGAATCTCATTGCTGTGGTCTACCTATGATGTCAATTACAGGACTCTCTCAAGTGGGAGACCTTGCACATTTACAAGTCTATTTAGCATTTTGCACCTGTGTTTTTTTCAACATCTTTGCTATATGGGTTGGCTGCATCCTGTAGTGCATTTGTTCAGAGACCTGGGCAGGTAAGTGGTGCTGCCCTTTTTCTGCTGTATTTTTGAATTTTTGGAGGATTTTTAGTCCTCTTGCGTGGCTTGGCTACTAAATTTAGACAAAAAATGGCCATTTGCAAACTGTCATACCAAGATCTATAGCGGCCTGACCACTAAGAACCTAACTACGACCAGAATGACTAGGCACATGTCATCTAAGCACCCTTGGTGGGCAGAAAAACCAGGTACACAATTGATGCCTTCGGGTGACTCAACTGCCTCTTTCCTTGTTTCCTTGTGCTTTTTGTTTCCCAATCCTCTGTAAAAAAAATACTGGCACAGTTGCCTACTGCTCTCAAACCTATCCTTGCACCTTTTGACTTACCATTATCAGGAACTTCCAAATCCTTGCCCCAGCCCAGCATTGAGCTATCCCTACCCCAGGCCTAGGAATGAAAAAGAAAATTCACAGCCACATACCCACAAGCCCAATTGCGAAAAGGACACATTTTCAGCTGTTTGCAGTGGATAAGTTGCCATTTAGGTTGGTAGACACAAAGGAAAGTGGCAGCCGACCCTTGTTACTTGGTCCCCAGCCGCCACTTTTTCTCCTGGTGTGGCTTCCCCGCCTTGTATCAGTATCTGTCCAAGAACATCACCCTTGCCCTTACCAACACACTTACTGGCTTTGTCCACTTGACAACTGACATGTGGACAAGCACTTGTGGCCAAGGACGCTACATTTCCCTGGCACGGCGCACGTGCTCCCAATGCCAAGGATTGCCGGCCCTTCTTATATCAGGGTTTCTTTTACCTCCTAAAGCAATTCCTTCATCCCTTCTTTCATCCTTCATCTCTGATGTAGTATCTCATAGCACATTGTCCACATCAGTGGGAAGCTCTGCAGCACTGCCTCAGTGAATTTTCACAGTATCACAAGGATAATTATTAAGGGTATTTTAAAGCATTCACTGTAATCTCATAACTTGAATATAAAATGCTTTATTTAAATATATTAAAATGTCAAAATATAACGTACTACACCAACACCAACATAAACAAATTGAAACACCACAGGGGGTGCCTGACCCTAAAAAACAGCCTATTTCACCCTGCCTGACAGAGGAGGTTGGCACCCTATGACCTGCACAGTGGCGCCGCCACTCGTCGGTGGCTCGCCCTGATTGCCCTATGTAATTCTGTCAATGGCAGGGAAGTGAAAAAAAAGAAGACAAAAGGGTGAAGCAAAAGGTATAGAGATAATATAGAGTAAGCTATTGTCAAATTGATATCTTTCAATGTCTAAATAACTAGTTTCTAATAACTTAATAGTATTTCTTTGCTATACTCTGAACTGTCTCATCCTCTGATTTAGCAGAAAACGGAGATAAACATCGTGGGACAAGTGATTGATGTCCCTGTCACTTAGCAAACCTTTGTTTCTTTTTCTCAGGGGAATACATATATTTGAGAGATAAGAAGAGAGGTGGCTGATTCAAGTAGGGTACAGGAAAAAAGAAAAAAAAATATTCGAAAAGGAGACTAATATACAGTGGTTCATAAAAGGAAAAAGGAGCAGATAAATAATCATAGAGACACAATTATGCTCCAGTATCCACATAAGAAGGAGGATTGTCTTCAGCCAGTCTCGGACCATTGCGCCTGGTCTGATTCAACCTGAATAATCTTGAGCTAAGTACTCCTTGTTTCTTATCCTACTCCTAATGAACCTCAGAAGAGGGGAAATGTGTTGAGTTGTTTATGGACATTGGAGTAAACAATGTGCTTATCTATTACTTATTTTTGGGTACATTCAGTTGCTATAGCGTTGTGATGACACAGCATTTTATCTTAATTATCCAGACATCTATTTTCAGTAAGCGAGGAGTCTTAGGGTACCGTTACACTATACGATTTACCAACGATCACGGATCACGACCAGCGATACGACCTGGCCGTGATCGTTGGTAAGTCGTTGTGTGGTCGATGGAGAGCTGTCACACAGACAGCTCTCCAGCGACCAACGATGCCGAGGTCCCCGGGTAACCAGGGTAAACATCGGGTTACTAAGCGCAGGGCCACGCTTAGTAACCCGATGTTTACCCTGGTTACCAACGTAAAAAAAACCCAAACACTACATACTTACATTCCGGTGTCTGTCCCTTGCCGTCTGCTTCCCGCACTGACTGACTGCCGGCCGTAAAGTGAAAGCAGAGCACAGCGCGCTGTGCTCTGCTTTCACTTTACGGCCGGCAGTCAGTCAGTGCGGGAAGCAGACGGCAAGGGACCTGACGGACACCGGAATGTAAGTATGTACTGTTTGGTTTTTTTTACATTTACGATGGTAACCAGGATAAACATCGGGTTACTAAGCGCGGCCCTGCGCTTAGTAACCCGATGTTTACCCTGGTTACAAGCGAACGCATCGCTGGATCGGTGTCACACACACCGATCCAGCGGGAGATCCAGCGACGAAAGAAAGTTCCAAACGATCTGCTACGACGTACGATTCTCAGCAGGGTCCCTGATCGCTGCTGCGTGTCAGACACAGCGATATCGTATGGATATCGCTGGAACGTCACGAATCGTACCGTCGTAGCGACAAAAGTGCCACTGTGAGACGGTACCCTTACTGTTGCCTTTATGTTGACTCTTCTTACAGGTTGAATTGATATTTGTAAATTGATGAATGTTTGTTATTTACAGTCAGCTCTTCTAGTTTGTTATCTTTGCAAAACAAGGATGCAGGGTCACCAAAGAATGATGCTTGCTGATATGTTGATTACACATTATACCAGACCATGCAGTTTGTTGACCTGGAGACATTGAAGGACAAACTAAATAATCCTGCAATGTGAGTTAGTCTCATCACATCTTCCTCTTGAACTCTGGATGCTGGATTGAAGGACAAAAGTTGTGAGCTATATAAAAGGGATATGCCTCTGTATCAATAGATCCAAGACATCCAAGAGATCCAGAGATCAAAAGAACCAGAGACTTTTTACAAAACCACAGCCAAGAACATTCTACAGGATAGATGCCAGATCATGTCTCTATTATGAAGGACACATTTTTGACACCATACAGGATGTCAGCTTAGGAGACCACGGCCCCAGCTGGAAGAACACAGATCTGCTTCAGTGACAAACACTGAACTCATGCATACATTTGGATTAGTCAGGATTTGGACCCATAGGTCATCTGAGCCCCCAGGTATAGGGTTGGAGTAGTCAAGCTTTGGACCCAACGGTCACCTGAGCCCTATGGATACATTTGGGAAAGCCAGGAATAGGACCTGCCAGTCAGCTTGTTTCATGAAGATGTGCGGAGAAGCCAGGTTGTGATCCACTTTTCATCTGGCCTTCTACCTCAATGGACTGTCAGCTTCCTAAGCTTGACATTATCTCCTCTCTGTGCATGCCACAGTTGGGGGTAGTTGATCTCAGAATCTCTGAAGTCACAGCTGCACTTATGCTGGCAAGTCAGAGGAAGGGTGAGACTATAATTTTGCACCAAATTCAAATGAAGAAAAGGACAGCGCCACACTAGGAAGTGAAAAAGCAGCTCACATTTTATTCTGCCTCCTGCGGCAACGTTTCGGTCCGAGGACCTTTGTCAAGCACAGTACAAAACATTCCAACCACCATTATATACCCTTAGGCCCACCCCATTAATTAATCAACAACCAATAGGGATAGAACAGGAAAAAAAATCCAGCTTCCAAAAATAGTCCAATTTATTGAGAGTAAAATGCAAAGTCCAAAATCATGGTGAACAAAAAAGTGAGTAGCAGCAGGCTACCCGTTTCAAACAGTGTGTTCTTTTTCAAAGCTTTGAAAAAGAACACACTGTTCGAAACGCGTAGCCTGCTGCTACTCACTCTCTTTTTTTGGAAGCTGGATTTTTTTCCTGTTCTGTTCTACTATTTACGTGATGACTGCATGGTATCCGAGCTTCCCCACAGCACATGCCTAGCAGGTGAGCTGGTTTCACCCTTTTTTTTCTCTCTTTAACCAATAGGGATACCATAATACAATAGGAAAAACACACAGCGATATAATATACATATATACATATATATATATATATATATAAACAGTCCTAATAAATCCCAAAACAAGTGGTACTCTCAAAATAAAATATCATTTATTAAACATAAATTAAAAATTTATTTAACATACAATAACAAAAATAATAATAACAAAAAAGTGCAAAATCCAATAAAAAGAGGGACATAGCAACCATAGGAAAACCACCAAATTTCTATAACACTATGGTGTTTCTAAATACAGGGAGAGCTAAATACCACACAGAAAGACCTCTAACTGGATCTAATGGGAAAAATATCATAGCCCATACTAGCCACATAATTAATTCATGTCTGGAACTTAGACTATCATGTGTTGTGGCAGTTACGGCATATGGTAAGGTATATAAAAAATCCTTATGTCCAAAGTGGTAGATGTAAGGGTAAAGCTCCGTAAGATAAAGCAATAACACATTACCAGAAGTGTATGGTGTGGTTTTCCTCGGCGTCCCTCTGCCCCAACGCGTGTTTCACTGACCGCTTCTTCATTAATTATGTGGCTAGTATGGGCTATGATATTTTTCCCATTAGATCCAGTTAGAGGTCTTTCTGTGTGGTATTTAGCTCTCCCTGTATTTAGACACACCATTGTGTTATAGAAATTTGGTGGCTTTCCTATGGTTGCTATGTCCCTCTTTTTATTGGATTTTGCACTTTTTTGTTATTATTATTTTTGTTATTGTATGTTAAATTATTTTTTAATTTATGTTTAATAAATGATATTTTATTTTGAGAGTACCACTTCTTTTGGGAATTACTATATAGTGTAATCACCAAAAAAATGTGATTTATGTATTTGGTATTTAGTGGTACCTGGTTCCCTGGTTTAGGGGTATACTACTGAAGGCAGTTTCTTGTGAGTTATAAAAACAGTCCTGTACGAGTAGCAATCTATACATATCACCATCTAATACAAATCAGTTGCCTCTGATTGTTCCCCTATGCATAACTTAGCCCACAAAGACAATAATAAATTCCTAACTCTCAGGATGTAAACAGACTCCGTCCCTCCTATCAGGGCAATGCATCGGGGGTGGTCATGGCACTGCAGGTGTGTTCAGGAAAAGAGCAGCCCAATCAAGTTACCAGTGCTAATGTCATGTGACCGCACTATACCCGTCATTGTGCCAGTCCACAGGCCCTTCTCCAACCGCGCATGTCCCAGGTTGGGATCCGCCCATATATATATCAGAGCCCAGCGCTTCAATGCGCATAACCGTGACGTCACAATCTCAGGGGGCTCCAGTGCGCATGTCACAGTCCCGATCTCTGATGCCGTCAATGCGTATGTCATGGAGTGTCCACACAAACACAGCTGATCATCAGTGCGCATGTCAGAAAGGGATTTCCAAGGTGCTCCTTCGTTCTAAATCCACATCAAACAGTGTAGTAGTGCGCTCATCCAGAATACATGTCCGTTCATATGGTACAGAACAAAATGTAAATATTTTCTAATGTTCATACTCATAAAGGGGCAATATCTCATTTGTCCAGAATTTCCATCAATTATCCCATATGTCAAATTTTAGCCACTATTTAAAGCCTGTAATGAGATGTCAAAACGCACAAGGGAAAAAGAAATCCATCCCAGTAGCGCAATATAAGTAAAATTACAATCACAATAGGTCACATTTATATACTGTAATGCAATATCAAAACAAAAAAGCCCCCAATCACCATTCATTATATAATACAAAATCATAATATGCATAGTATATCAGCACTTATAGAGAATCATTTATTTAATTCAGACATATCATTGGGAAGGTGGGACAATCAGGTCAAAATAAGGCCACATCACCGCCCCATCAACCATCAATAGATGGAATAAATTGCTTAATGTCGATGTGCTATTTAAGTAACAGGACTTTTAAATTTAGGTACAGCGCCAATTCCACTGATAAGATAGACGTCACTGAGACTAACTATAGCAGTGGAGGTGATTGTACCAATGATACACAACATATCTCTTCAACATTACTAGTATGTCACCAGTACAATCCCCATCATGGCAACCCATAACGTTCTAAAAGGAGATACAGGGGAACCAGACTATTAGAGGTGTTTCATCTAACTACTCATATCCACATATAACAAATACAAAACAAAAAAAGACAAAAAGGAATATATAACATAGTTAAAAACAATATACCGATAGGATACCACAATAGACCCACAGACCGCTAGAGGAGACAACTCTGTTGGTATTCAATATTCAATCCCTTAGGTAAGAGAGTATCGAGCTCAAATATCCATTTTAGCTCTTTTTTCTTCAGGAGAGAAACACCAATCACCAATTTTGCACCATCTTGGGTATTTTGCTGGAACTGTTCTGTATGTTATTTGCCTGTGCTGTGGTTCAATAAAGTATTGCCACATTGTTTTACCCACACCCTGTATTGTCTGAGTAGTATTACACCTACCATAAAAGGAGAATGGGCCTTCAGTGGGATGAGACCTGGTCCATGTGGTCTTGGCTAGCAGACTAACGCACCCCTGACTGCCTTGTTTTCAAAGGGAGAAACAGAGAGACAGCAAGAGTGAGGCAGTGAGGTACAAGACCAGGTGACTGAATGGTCACAATCTGGCTTCTCTGAACATTTCCATGAAACCAGTTGACTGGCGGGTCCCATTCCTGGCTTTCCCACATGTATCCATAGGGCTCAGGTGACCAGTGGGTCCAAATCCTGACTATCCCAAACATATCCATGGGTTCAGTGATGGTCAATAAAGCAGATCTATCTTCTTTCAGCTGGGTCTGTGGTCTCCTAAGCTGACATCCTGTAGAGTGTCAAATATGTGTCCCTCGTGATAGAGACATGATCTGGCATCTATCTTATAGAATGTTCTTGGCAGTGGTTTTGTAAAAAGTCTCTGGTTCTTTTGATCTCTGGATCTCTTGGATGTCTTGGATCTATTGTTACTGAGGCATATCCCTTTTATATTGCTCACAACTTTTGTTTGCCAGCATCCAGAGTTCTCGTATGGAATTAAGATTTAATGATGTGTCAGACTCATCACATAAGCCTAAAAAAAAATTGTTCAAAATTGTATCAGTTCTATATTGCTTACACATAGGGTATAACATCTTCTTGGGTACATTTAGTTGCTATATAACCCTTAAAAAAATTCTTCCAAAATTATCGGCATCATATTGCTTACCCAAAGGGTAATACATCTAGTATACATATAGTTACTATAAGCCTCCAAAAACTTTTTAAAAAATGTATCAGCATTATAATACTCAGCTATAGACTATTCCATGGTCTGGAGTACATTTCATTGCTATAAAAGCCTCGAAAAACTTATTCAAAATGTATCAGTATTAAATTACTTACACATAGTGTTAGGGTATGTGTCCACGTTCAGGATTGCATCAGGATTTGGTCAGGATTTTATGTCAGTATTTGTAAGCCAAAACCAGGAGTGGAACAATTAGAGGAAAAGTATAATAGAAACATATGCACCACTTCTGTATTTATCAGCCACTCCTGGTTTTGGCTTACAAATACTGACATAAAATCCTGACCAAATCCTGATGCAATCCTGAGCGTGGACACATACCCTTAGGGTTGTGGATTATGCTAAATAAAATAAATCATAAAGCGAAATCGCAAAACTAGGTGCACTGTGCAGAGGTGGAAATCTGCAGCTAGTGAAAAATGGCGAGTGATTACCTGTACACACTGAGTTGAACGCCGCTCAGTGTGAATAGCACATGAACTGAACTAGCACACAGAAACGAAAGAGATGCAACTGAGCTTTGTCACTCGCACACGGAAATGGGTCAGATGCTCTGCATAATACCCTGACTAGGGTTGTGCTTGCTCTGGAAATCTACTGTGCTAACCGCACACATGTAGAAACTAGTGATGAGCGAACATGTTTGCCACTACTCGGTACTCGCCCGAGTACCACTGTGCTCGGTGTACTCGCCAAGCACCGAGTATTTCTCTGATTATTCGGGGGGGCTCAGGTCTCTGCCCTGCAATTCTGGTGCACTTTAGAGCACCAATGACAATGCAGGGATTGTCTGCCATGCCGCAGCCATTTTGTTGTGGTGTTACAGTGATTGGCTGGCTACACAGCGTCATCAGATCTACAAGAGACCTGGCGCCGCCCTGCTCATCGCATTCTGCTCCGGACTTAGGTAGTGTAGGGAGAGCTGCTGCAGAGATAGGGTCAGAATCGTCCTTTTAATAGTTAGTGTGGGTCTGCTAGTGTTCAGTCCACAAATCCTGAGAAACCAACAGTCTTTTGTAGGGCTAATTCTGGGGTGCTGAGATTGCAGGGGAGTTTATGTGCACATATCCACATCAGTTCAAGGCCTGCAGGCACTGTATGTGAGTACATAGATCTCACTGTATACCTTAAAAAGCTCCATTACTGTCTGCTGCTGTTTAATATATATATATAGCTGCAAGTCACCAATGACCTACTAACTGCCAGGAGCAAGCGACACTACTCTGTCCTCCTTCTCCTGGACTTGTCTTCTGCCTTTGACACTGTAGACCACTCCCTTTTGCTACAAATCCTCTCATCCCTTGGCATCACAGACTTGGCCCTTTCCTGGATCTCGTCATATCTGACAGACCGAACATTCAGTGTCTCCCTCCCCCACACCACCTCCTCACTTCGCCCCTTGTCAGTCGGTGTTCCTCAAGGCTCTGTTCTAGGACCCCTACTCTTCTCCATCTACACTTTCGGCCTGGGACAGCTCATAGAATCCCACGGTATGCAGTACCATCTCTACGCTGACGACACGCAGATCTACCTCTCCGGACCTGACCTCTCCTCCTTGCTTACCAAAATCCCGCACTGTCTGTCTGCCATTTCAGCCTTCTTTTCTGCTCGCTTTCTACAACTGAACATGGACAAAACAGAATTCATCATCTTTCCCCCATCTCACTCTACCCCTCCACCAGACCTATCCATCAATGTCAATGGCTGCTCACTATCCCCAGTCCCACACGCCCGGTGCCTCGGGGTGATCCTCGACTCTGCCCTCTCTTTCAAGCCACATATCCAAGCCCTTGCCTCCTCCTGTCGTCTCAAACTCAAAAATATTTCCCGGATCTGTGCTTTCCTTGACCGCAACACTGCAAAAACGCTAGTGCATGCCCTTATCATCTCCCGCCTCGACTACTGCAACCTCCTACTCTCTGGACTCCCCTCTAGCACTCTGGCACCACTCCAATCCATCCTATACTCTGCTGCCCGACTAATCCACCTGTCCCCCCGCTATTCCCCAGCCTCTCCCCTGTGTCAAGCCCTTCACTGGCTTCCTATCGCCCAGAGACTCCAGTTCAAAACCCTCACACTGACATACAAAGCCATCCACAACCTGTCTCCTCCATACATCTGTGACATGGTCTCCCGGTACCTACCTACACGCGACCTCCGATCCTCCCAAGACCTCCTTCTCTACTCCCCTCTCATCTCTTCTTCCCATAACCGCATCCAAGACTTCTCCCGTGCTTCCCCCATACTCTGGAACTCTCTACCCCAACACATCAGACTTGCGCCTACCATAGAAACCTTCAAAAAGAACCTGAAGACTCATCTCTTCCGACAAGCCTACAGCCTGCAGTGATCCTCAACCTACTGAACAGCCGCACAGCCAGCTCTTCCCTCTCCTAGTGTATCCTCACCCACCCCCTGCAGACTGTGAGCCCTCGCGGGCAGGGTCCTCCCTCCTTATGTACTCGTGTGCCTTGTTATCTGCTCATGTTTAATGTATTTGTCTATATTTGCCCCGTATTCACATGTAAAGCGCCATGGAATAAATGGCGCTATAAAAATGTATAATAATAATAATAATAATAATAATAATAATAATGCTTTGTGGCCATTTATTTTGCAGCTTATACCTGCTCATTCTACATTTATTTGCTTGGTCACACTGCAGACTGCTGTCAGGTAATTGTAATAGAAGAGTGTTCAAATCTAAGAATTTAATTTTTTTTGTCCCAGGCATCAGATGTGAGTGCGCCAAAAAATGTGTCCTTTTTTTGGTATTATCTAATATTTTGTAGTGTCTTACAACATTTTTGGACACCATTTTGCTGCCCCAAAAATCTGTAGCTGGCCCAAAAATATTTAGCTACAGTTCTTATATTTATCACTGTGAGTTGTACGCCACATGCATCGCATATAATTGCGCAAAATATCTTACAATTTTAGAGCTCCTTTTTTAGTGTGTCATAGCCAACTTGTTGACACAATTTAGGTGTGCCCCAAAAAATCAAGGCCACATTTAGATCAGTCTTATCTCAGGCTGACGCCTGGTGTATCTGTGGTGGAAAGATCTTTGCTTCGCAGGCATATGTTGGATAGTTCTGTCTGCTAGCTTTGTTCTACTCATTTTTTATTGTTTTCAAAAACTTCCAAAAACCTAAAAACAATTTTTATACAGTCTGTTATCTCAGGCTGAGGCCTGGTGTATCTGTGGTGGAAAAATCTTTTCTTCACAGGCATACGTTTCATAGTTCTGTCTACTAGCCTTGTCCTACTCATTTGTTATTGTTTTCAAAAATTTATAATAAACCTCAAAACAATTTTTACACAGTCTTTTATCTTAGGCTGAGGCCCGGGGTATCTGTGGTGGAAAAATCTTTTCTTCGCAGGCATACTTTCCATATATCTGTCTGCTAACTTTGCTCTACTCATTTTTTATTGTTTTCCAAAATTTACAAAAAACACTAAAAAAAATTGTACAGTCTGTTATCTCCGTCAGACGCCTGGTGTATCTGTGGTGGAAAAATCTTTTCTTCGCAGACATACGTTGCATATTTCTGTCTGCTAGCCTTGTTCTACTCATTTTTTACTGTTTTCAAAATTTACAAAAAAACTAAAAAAATGTATACAGTCTGTTATCTCAGGCTGAGGCCTGGTGTACCTATGGTGGAAAAATCTTTGCTTCACAGGCGTACATTGCATAGTTTTGTCTAGTAGCCTTGCTCTATTCATTTTTTATTGTTTACCAAAATTTGCAAAAAACATAAAAAAATGATACAGTCTGTTATCTCAGGCTGAGGCCTGGGGTGTCTGTGGTGGAAAAACATTTTCTTTGCAGGCATACATTGTGTAGTTCTGTCTGCTAGCCTTGTTCTACTCATTTTTATTGTTTTCAAAAATTACCAACAAACATAAAAAAATATACAGTCTGTTATCTTCATCAGACGCCTGGTGTATCTGTGGTGGAAAAATCTTTGCTTTGCAGGCATACTGATCACATATAATTTTTCTCCAATAAATACATTTGTATTGAGCTTTTTAAATATTTCAGTAGTCCATTTAAAATGGGCAAGGCAAGGGGCAAGGGATGGGGAAGTGGACGTGATATCGATGGTGCAAGCAAAGGACAAGGCTGTGGCCAAGCTGAAAAAGGGCCAAAGCAAAGACCCCTATCTTCATGCTCGACCTTCCTGTCCCAGTTTCTAGGGGACCACAGCACACCACTCTTGAAGCCAGAGCAGTGTGAAATGATTGTTCGTTGGATAGTGGATAATGCTTCCAGTCACTTAGACATCACCACCACCACCATGTCTTCCACATGTTCAAGTCTGAGTAGCCATGATTGTGGGCCGCATATTACACACCCTGATCCTTCTTCCTCCCACCATGCCCTGAGACAACTGATCCAATACTTGGACACTCCGGGGAGCTGTTCAGTTTTCCCTTTAAAGATTCTGGACTCTCGGCTGTCAACTTGAAGTCGGGCAGATGAGATCACATGTAGCGATGCTCAAAGCTTTGACCAGCCACGGTCACACCAAGGTGATGGTGGGAAAGTGTCTCAAAAGGTGGACGATGATGAGACACAATTGCCAGAAAGTCAGGAGGAGGAGCAGGGTGCGGATGTGGAAGACCAGGTGGTGGATGACATAGTGACTGACCCGTATATCAAAGAAACCGTTAGCACAACTAAAAAATGGTGCTCAATTAGAGGCAAAACCCGTGTCCAGTTATATATAAACTTGGCACACACTATGTAGATGCGGTGAAGGAGGTTTAATGAAGTACAGTACATACAGTAATTGTAGATGTTTCGGTCTATATGACCTTCATCAAAGTACTGTAAATAAATAAACAGAAAAAAACAAAGTATCTACAATTTACATAATACAGTATAGGGGGTATCTTTAGCAAAGAGAGGGAAAAGATGCTGTATAAACATCACAAACATCATGGCAAAAAATGGATGATAGAATAGTGCAGCAGGATCAGCACCATGAAAACAATAATAATGTCGTACAATCGATTAATTGTAACAACCAGATCAGTGCAGTAGAATCAACATCACAAAGCTAATATATGTAAGCCACCTACCTAGAGTAGTTTACCATAAAGAATGATAGGGCAGTGTGTCCTATAAAAGAGGACATATATAATGTAGTGCATGTCCTATTTGCTGTTTGCTTCACAATAAAAAGTTCACAGTTGTAGGCATGTTTTTTGCAAGAACTAATACAAAACCTCAAAGAAACCAGTGAAATCACAGGTTATGAGGTAGCAAAACATGAAAAATGTCAAGGGCGATGAATACTTTTGCAAGCCACTTTAGTATAATTCTGTCACCATAGTAATCCATAAACTATACAGCATTCCACATAGTCCTCCATACAGTATACTGCATTCCCCAAGTCCTCCATACAGTATACTACACCTTTTAATAGTCAACCATACAGTATCATGGCCCCCCACAATGCATTCATTGATAAAATAAAATATGCAATACTCACCTCTCCCCTCTCATTTTGCCACTGCTCCAGTCTCTGCAGTGAGCATTCAGAAGAGCATCATAGCAGTTCACAGTAGGCACCATGTAGTGACGTCATCTCACTTGCTGAGCTGCAATGTCAGACCCTTAGGTAGAATGATGGAGGAGGAAGCATCAGCTCATGCTCCAGCCTCCATCATTGATTTTAACTGTATTGGTTTCCAAGATACAGATACACTTGAAAGTGTGATGGTGGGTAAGTGGGCGGGCCTGATGCTAGAACCAAGACCACCTGACAAACCGGCTCTATAGCAGCTGCATGGCCCATCATCAATGTGCCATATAGACGAAGTCAATTTCCTCAGTTTCGCAATGCAGGGATGGAAATATCATCGATGCAACTTGTGTAGTCATACAGGAGCCCAAAAGACAAGTGGGCACACTTGCATCCCGAAGGTAGCTGGAATTCTGTATTATGATTAGCTACTGAACTGCAAAGGGCTTTTTTTTCTAGCACATGAACCCACTTCCTTCTGTGGTCACTCCAGTCATGGAGCATTTAGCAGTAGCAAGGAGAGATGAAGCTGTGCTCTTACCAGATTTAGCAGGAAAGATAGGTTAAAGAGGTATATATGGAGAAGGAGTGGTAGTCCTTTGGTCTTGCAGTGGCATACTATATCACTCAGCAACTGCCGGGACCACACGACACATTCTTTAATGCCTTCAAAAAAGTCAGATAAACTCAAATTTGGAGCTTTTTCCTTCTATATACACGTTAATTATGGCCCCATAAGATGCTCCATATAGACACTTGCCCCATATAATGCTGCACAAATGTAAATCATGGCCCCATAAGATACTCCATATAGACATTTGCCCCATACAGTGCTGCATAAACGTTAATTATGGCCCCATAAGATGCTCCATATAGACACTTGCCCCATACAATGCTGCATTAACGTTAATTATGGCCCCATAAGATGCTCCATATAGACACTTGCCCCATACAGTGCTGCACAAATGTTAATCATGGCCACAAAAGATGTAGACACTTGCCCCATTTGCTGTTGCTGCGATAAAAAAAATCACGTACTCACCTCTCGCTGCTCAGGCCCCCGGCACTTGCTATATTCACCTTTCCTCATTCTGGTGCCGCTCAATCTTCAGCATATTCTGCACTGACGTTCAGGCAGAGGGCGCGCACTAACCACGTCACCGTGCCCTCTGACCTGAGCGTCACTGCAGAAGACGCTGAAGACTGAGCGGCATCAGAATGAGGAGAGGTGAGTATTGCACAGTGCTCCCCCACCCTGTTATACTCACCTGCTCCTGGCATGGTCCCTGGTTCCCCGGCGCCGCAGCGTTTTCTTGTATTGAGCGGTCACCATTACCGCTCATTACAATAATGAATATGCGGCTCCACCCCTATGGGAGGTGGAGCTGCATATTTATTACTGTAATGAGCGGTACCATGTGACCGCTCAGTACAGGAAGAAGCTGCGGCGCCGTGGAACCAGGGGCCTGCAGGGACCACGCCGGGAGCAGGTGAGTATAATTAGACAGCCCCCACTCCACCTCCGCTACCGACCCCTGGGTATGACTCGAGTATAAGTCAAGAGGAGGACTTTCAGCCCCAAAAAATGGGCTGAAAATCTCGGCTTATACTCGGGTATATACGGTATGTAAAAGTTCAAATCACCCCATTTATGCCACATTCAAAATAAAACAATAATACAAATCCAACATACACATATTTGGTATCACCACGTTCAGAATCCCTTGATCTATCAATATATAAAAACATTGACCTGATTTCTAACGATGTAACGAGAAAAAAAGTCAACATGACATAATTCCTTTTCTTTTGGTCGCATCAACATTGTATTAAAATGCAATAACGGGTGATTAAAAGATCGTATCTGTACCAAAATGGTATCATTAAAAACGTCAGCTTGGCATACAAAAAATAAGACCAAGCCAACCCGAGATCATGAAAAATGGAGACGCTACGGGTATCGGAAAATGGCACAATTTTTTTTTCACAAACTTTGGAATTTTTTTTTACCACTTAGATAAAAAAAAACTAGACATGTTTGGTGTCTATGAACTCGCAATGACCATCATAATGGTGGTCAAATTTAGCATTTAGTGAACATGCTAAAAAAAAAGAAAAAAGAACTGCGGGATTGCACTTTTTTGCAATTTCACCGCAGTTGGAATTTTTTTCCCGTTTTCTAGTACACAACATGTAAAAATAAGCCCTCACATGGCCATATTGACCAAAAAATAAAAAAGTTATGGCTCTGGGAAGAAGGGGAGCAGAACACAAAAACGCAAAAATGAAAATAGCTCCAGCAGTTAAGGCGTTAAATTATGATAATTGTAGCTTCATAAAAAGAGCAGTTTTTTCATTTATAATTGACAAAATACAAAATGTTGGTATCCTGTTTTTATTTGTTACTGTTCAGTTTACATAATTGTAAACATTCAATTTACTTAAGTTTTCAACATTTTTCACAATTGTTTCTTCATTTGAGTTTTTACTTAAGTGAACATTTTAGAATCAAAGGGAAAAACACCATTTTATTGCTTCTTTGCTGCTAAATTGGGTTAATGTATGCCAGATTGCATGTTGAATGTTTTGTTACTGTTGAAAATAGAACAAACTAAAGAAAAATGTACCAAAATTTAAATGGATAGATGTACAATCAATTTAAGAGTATTTGTCTTCTCTAAATAATTACTTGAATAATATCGTGACTTGGCAGAAATAAACATTTCACATAAGGGACAAAATAAAGGAGCATCTGTTGACTGCTGACAGTAATCTAACACTTGTGAAGTTTATTACATTGAGACCCCAGCAATGAGTTTTCAGAGACACAACTTCAGTGAAAAACCCCATTGTTTCAGATTGACTTTGCAGTACAAGTTCTATTAACTTTATAGCACACCACCAAAAGTATAATTAAAACAGATGGTGTTGTAAACCCAACTGAAAGGATGGAGGCATTTTTGCAGATAAAATGCTCTAAGTTGTATAGCACAGCATATGTTAATTTACATTAAGTTGCGTATTTACTACCATCTAGTTCATGTTTCATGGTCATCTAAGGAACTGTAAGCCTACATATATTATTTTTATTATTTTTTCCTTTCATGCAGTCTGTGGTTGCTACAGTAGGTCAGCCATTAACATGAATCACATTTGTTTTTTGACTTATTTTATGAATGTATCTATACTGTTTCTTTTTAGAGAAAGAACCACTATAATTCATTTAACGAATTTTAAACATTTAGCGATTTATAAAGATCAACATAAAACACTTATGATATGTGCCCACGATCAGTAATTCCTGCAGGTTGGACACTGCATATTTATGCAGCATTAAACCCAGAGTGGCAAGATGTTGCAGTATAGAGAATGAGATTTCTAGATATCCCATGTCCACTATACATCCGTAGTCGCCTCTGGATCACCATAGGAGACTGACATGCGGCGCATCTTTCAAGACCGCAGCATCTCGATTTCTCTTGTAGAGACGCTAGCCTCCGCAATAGAAATTGCATCTATCAAATGTATTGAATTCATTAAATCCTCATGGTTCTGGATCGTGGGCACCCGGCCTTACACTCCTGAGAATCTTCACTGAGAAGATGGTAAACTAAATGCTAAATAGAAATGAGTGAATGTTTTAAAAATCAAATCTGTAGATTCACTTAAATTAGAATGCAATTAGATTTATATTGAATTTGTTCAGTTCAAATTTAATGGGCATTAGTATACTCTAAGGTCTTTAAAACCACAAAGCATCCTTGTTCTGGCCCAAACTGAAACACACACACACAAAAAAAATCAGATTTGCTCAACTACAGTACACTGAGCCTATGTGGTGCCATTGTCAGATCTGCTGTAAACTGTCTTAGTGTAAAATAACCATTGCAAGTTAAAGTTATACATTTTTATAATTTATATAATGTTATTCTCTGGATTTTATTTTTGATATTCTATCTCTCAATGTTAAAATGTACCTACCCTTAAAATTATAGACTGTTCATGTCCGTGTCAGTGGGCAAACTTACTAAATCAGCAAGGGATCAAATAATTATTTCCCTCACTGTATATACTGTATATATAAAATACAAAGAAAAACTTCAACTTGCTTAAAGAGCCACTGTCACCCCCTCCAGCTGTTATAAACTAAAAGAGCCACCTTGTGCAGCAGTAATGCTGCATTCTTACAAGGTGGCTCTTTTAGTTTTTGGTGCATTTATTCCCAAAATAAAGCGTTTTATAACTTCTCCAAAATACCTGTCTTTAGACAGGGAGGCAGGTCCTCACCCCCCTGTTTGAAATGCCACACTGCCGTCACTCAAATCTTCAGGGGCGCCAGGC
The DNA here is from genome assembly GCF_032444005.1 of Ranitomeya imitator. NCBI lineage: Eukaryota > Metazoa > Chordata > Amphibia > Anura > Dendrobatidae > Ranitomeya > Ranitomeya imitator. The sequence goes on along the minus strand of NC_091285.1, from coordinate 340,571,266 downwards.
GCCACCCCCTCCGCGCTGTTTTCCCATGAAATCTGGCGCCTGCGCTGTATAGTACTGTCTGGTGCAGGCGCAGTGAGCTCTGGCCATCTGACGTCACATCCAGTCTTGCAGACTGCTCCTGCACCAGCCAGTACTAAACAGCGCAGGCGCCGGATTTGATTTGAAAACAGCACGGAGAGGGCGGCACCCACACGGAGGTGGCACAAAGGGCGGTGAGAAAGAAAAGTGAGCACGAGTGTTGATCAGTGAGCTTCACCAATCAACGCTCGGCGGCCACTAAATGTGTGCAAGGAGGCAGCGCAAAAGGGGGTGGAGGGGGGATGGGGGATTGGGGTGGATGATGAGAGATCGGGCAGGGATCAGGGATCAGAACACTTACAGTTGTAGTCTCTCTTCTGTCTTCTGGCTTCTTTCTTCTATCTTCTATCTTCTGTCTCTTTCTTCTGTCTTCAGACGGGATTGTGGTGTCACAGGCTTCTGTGGCACCACAAGTCCCAGCACAGCAGGAGGTCTAGCTGTGTGACCACTCTTCAGGAATCCTCAGCTAGTGTGAGGACCTGCAGTGCCGTCACAGACAGATCACAGCTGCTGCGACCTGTCATTGGTGGGATCGATGATCACATCGATCCCACCAATCAGAGCTGGCCCTGGTGATGCCAGTGTTGCTAGGCACCGTCCTAGGATAGGAGCTCATATCTCCGATCCTATGCACGTCACCAGCAGGTCACCGGCAGGTCACCAGCAGGGCACAGTGCGGTCACACCGAGGCTGTTCCTTGTGATTGCCGCAATTGATGATTACATCGATCGAGCCAGTCAGCAGCTGTAGGCCATGCTAGGCCTTTCCTAAGCACCAGCCTAGGATAGATGCTCTTACAGCACTAATCCTAGGCTGGTTCCAGCAGGGCACAGCGTGGTAACACTGGGGCAGTGCCCTGCCATTGGCTCAATCGATGTGATGTTGATCGTGCCAATCTGAGGTTTTCACCGATGCGTGGCGTTGCCAGGCACCATCCTAGGATCGAGTACATCGGAACTCGATCCCAGGCTGGGACATCACTGTTTCAACCAATTTGATAGGCTGAAACAATGAGAGAGGCTGTAATTGGCTGTTGAGAATTGAACAGCCAATAACAGCGATCATGAAGGCGGGTTAATGGGGACACCCCATGGGATGCTGACAACATCTTCCCTGAGGTAAGATGGTGCCGGAATTTTAATGCGATCACCGTGACTTCAGTCGCAGTGTCGCATTAAAGAATATGATGTACTATTACGTCCATGGTCAGACAGGCCCAGGTCACATGGACAGAACAGTACGTCGAATGTCAGAGAGGGAATAATATAAAATTGCATCATCTTCTTTTTAATGGGCAGCACGGTTGCTCAGTGGTTAGCACAGCAGCCTTGCAGCGCTGGAGTCTTGGGTTCTAGCCCCACTAAGGACAACATCTGCAAAGAGTTTGTATGCTCTCCCCGTGTTTGCGTGGGTTTCCTCTGGGTTCTCCGATTTCTTCCCAGATTCCAAAGACATACTGATAGGGAATTTAGATTGTGAGCCCCAACAGGGACAGCGATGATAATTTGTGCAAACTGTAAAGCGCTGCAGAATATGTTACCGCTATATAAAGATTATTATTAATGATCAGTGTTGTAGTATTCAATCACTATGTAGTGGTAATATGTGGTCTGGTCACGGTATATAGGTATTTGTCCCTTGTATGTGATATTGTTCGGTTACTAAGGTGTGTGTTTGCACCCTTTCTCCAAATATTTTTGGTAAATGTTTTTGGATACCTTCTTTTAAATTAATATAAATAAAACATTGATTTTATCTACAACATAGCGGGAGCTGGATCATTTTCTTCCCTGAATTTAGCTGAGTGCTCACAGCAGCGCTAATCACAGACTGATCTGTGCCTTGTATGTGGCATTATTTGGTCAATATGTGGTGCTAATGTGTGATAAAACCATGGTGTGACGGCATTTATCTTTTGTCTGTGGTATTATTGGTCATTTAAAAAAAAAAATGTATGTGATGAATGCCTTGAAGAAATAAAAATATGCCTATAAAGAGTATTGGATATTTTAAGAATTTTTAATAGGTTAGAGTAGGGCTCAGCCAAAAGAGTGTACCCTGGCATGTTGGCGGCTTAAAAAATCTTTTGACCAGAACAAAAGTTGCTGGCCACGTATTTGATCTAATGTTTGATAGGAACTGTTAATGTGTGATTGGTGAGGACGTGATGCAGAACGGGAGTTTTTCCAAAAGTGGGCAGTAGGACTGTGGCAGGTTCAAGGAGAGAAGGCAGAATTTGGGTGGAGCCTGGGTGGAGTCTCAAGGGCGCCTGAACATTTTGCCAGTATGAGGCCCGGAAATTTCTGGTGGCAGCCCTGTGTATAAATTATTTGCTTATGTTTTTAACAGCCCTTTTGGATTTTTTTTTTTTAAAGGGAAGGTGCCACCAGTTTTCTTGTATTTAGTTTTTTTGTGAAATTAAGCTTAAAATAGTAATTAAAATGTATTAATGCAATGTTTGCACTGTTTGCAAACATTTCTATATGAAAAATATTATATATTTTTCTACAAATATACATATTTACCACTAGGGGGAGCATTTTCCGTTTTAGACCTCAAGCAGCTATAGTAAGATTTAGCAGCTCTTGCCCCAGGGATATTAGACCACCCAAAAGGGGAGGGAAATGGTGATGTCAGCAGTTACTGCCCCAACAGTAAGAATGAAGAGCAGCATCACAGGGCAGCACCATTTTGTGTGTTATTGCCCTGTGACCTGCTGTCACCAGCAGTTACTGCATCAGAGGAGCAGAACACAGTGGACCCAGCAGCATCTGGACCCAAGAAGAGTGAAGACATGTGGTGTGCATGGAGCAGCATTGGGAGCTGTCTGGGAGCTCCAGCTCTGCAGTGAATAGCCAGGCATTATGGAGGGAGGGGAGAGATGCATTGTATGGCTAAGGCCGGGGTCACACTAGACCGCAATACGGACGAGTGCAATGTGATAAAAAATCGTATAGCGCTCGTCCCAATGTTAATCTATGGGGCAGCTCCCATCATCCGATATTTTCTCGACCGTATTCAGGATCCGAGTGAAATCGCAGCATGCTGCGATTGTCAGTGTTTCTCGGCCGAGAATCGCCAATGAAAGTCTATGGGGGTGAGAAAAAATAGCACAGCACACGGACCATCAGTGTGACGTGCGAGAAATTCTCAGGCATTGGGCAGGTGACAGGAAAGGCTCAGCCATTATTTGCTCATTTTGCAAGTGTGTGAGAAAATCTCACCATACGGATGTCACACGGATCATTGGATGCGAGAAAATCGCATCCTCGCACTGCACACGGATCACTGTTTTGGTAACATTTGTGCGATTCTCGTCCGTCAAAAATGGACCGTTTTTTTATACGTTGTGTGTGTCCCCGGCCTAAGAGTGACTGATGGGAGAGAAAGAGACGTGAAGTATGATGAGTGAGACACATATGGAGTGTGATGAGGAGATACACATTGAGGCTGTGTGCACACGTTCAGGATTTTTCGCATTTTTTTGCGTTTGCTCGCTATAAAAATGTGATAAAAACAATTTAAAAATGCATACATATGCATCCCATCATTTATAATGCATTCCGCATTTTTTGTGCATATGTTGCGTTTTTTCTGGGGGAAAAACGCATCGCAGTAAAAAACGCAACATGTTCTGCGCATGTCGTGTCTCCTCCTTTGATGTGGGCTTCGGCGGTGAGCCCACATCAAAGTCACGACATGTCGGCTGTTTTGTACAGCTGACATGTGCGCGCAATAGCGGCAGGTGAAATCGCAATTCACCCGCCGCTATTAACCTGTTAAATGCCGCTGTCAAATGCTGACAGCGGCATTTAACTACCGCTTCCAGCCGCGCGGCCAGAAATGAGCGCATCGTCCACCCCGTCACATGATCAGGGGTTGGCGATGCGTCAGGATGGTAACCATAGAGGTCCTTGAGACCTCTATAGTTACTGATGAGCGGTGGCTGTGAGCGCCTCCCTGTGGTCGGCACTCATAGCAAGCCTGTAATTCAGCTACGGAGCAGCAATATGATGATCGCTGCTATGTAGCTGAGCCGATCGAGTTGTGCCAGCTTCTAGTTTCCCATGGAGGCTATTGATGCATGGCAAATGTAAAAAAAAATGTTTTTAAAAATATGAAAAAAAAATAAAAATTAAAGTTTAAATCACCCCCCTTTTTCCCCATCAAAAATAAAACAATAAAAAAATCAAACCTACACATATTTAGTATCGCCGCGTTCAGAATCGCCCAATCTGTCAATAAAAAAAAACATGACTGACATGTGCCCGCAATAGCGGCGGGTGAGATCGCGATTCAACCGTTCCTCTGTATGTGTTTTCCGTCCGGCGGAAACAGCTGTTTTGACGGATCCTGCAAAAAACGGATGAAACGTGTGGCCATCCGGCGCTAATACAACTCAATGAGAAAATAACGGATCCGGCGAAAAAAAACTGATCTGGCAGAAAAAAAAGTAAATTGTGGAAAAAAACGGATCTGGCGTGAAAAAACGGATCCGGCGGAAAAAACTGATCTGGCACAAAAAAAAGGAACTTGTGGAAAAAAAACGGATCCGGCGGAAAAAAACGGATTAGGCGGGAAAAAAAGGATCCGATGGAAAAAAAACTGATCTGGCAGAAAAAAAAGGAAATTGTGGAAAAAAACGGATAAGGCGGAAAAAAATGGATCTGGCGGGAAAAAACGGATCCGGCGAAAAAAACTGATCTGGCAGAAAAAAAAGGAACTTGTGGAAAAAAACGGATCCGGCGGAAAAAAAACGGATCAGGCGGGAAAAAAAGGATCCGATGGAAAAAAACTGATCTGGCAGAGAAAAAAGAAAATTGTGGAAAAAAACGGATCTAGCGGGAAAAAACGGATCAGGCGGGAAAAAAAAGGATCCGATGGAAAAAAAACTGATCTGACAGAAAAAAAAGGAAATTGTGGAAAAAAACGGATCAGGCGGGAAAAAAAGGATCCGATGGAAAAAAAACCTGATCTGGCAGAAAAAAAAGGAAATTGTGGAAAAAAACGGATCCGGCGGGAAAAAACTGATCCGGCGGAAAAAACGGATCCGGCGGGAAAAAATGGATCCGGTGGAAAAAACGGATCTGGCGGAAAAAACGGATTCTGCAAATGTGCTCGCAGGATGCGTTTTTTCCCATAAACTTGTATTAGCGACAGATCGTGACGGATGGCCACACGTCGCGTGGTCGCGTCCGTCGTGCAATGGATCCGTCGTGTTTTGGCGGACCGTCGGCACGAAAAAACGTTCAAGTGAACTTTTTTTGTCCAGCGCGTCCGCCATTTTCTACCGCGCATGCGCTGCCAAAACTCCGCCCCCTCCTTCCAGACTTCAGAATGGGCAGTGGATGTGTTGAAAAACTGCATCCGCTGCCCACGTCGGGCACAAATTTCACAACGTGCGTCGGTACGTCGGCCCGACGCATAGCGACGGACTCGTACCGACGCAAGTGTCAAAGAGGCCTTTATGAGGGTTGAATTTAAAAAAAAAAAAAAAAAAACGCGTGGGCGCCCGTGCAATTTTCTGCTCCAGAGGGGAAAAGCCGACGGCCGGGGGCCAATATCTGTAGCCTGCTATGAATATCAGCCCGCAGCTGTCTGTATAGCCTTTACTGGCTATTAAAATACGGGGACCCCCCAAAAAAAAATTGCGTGGGGTCCCCCTATATTTTATAGCCAGAAAGGCTACGCAGACAGCTGCAGGCTGATATTCATAGCCTAGAGAGGGGCCATGGATATTGCCCCCCCCGCCAGGCTACAAATACCAGTCCGCAGCCGCCCCAGAAATGGCGCATCTGTAAGATGCGCCAATTCCGGCACTTAGCCCCTCTCTTCCCACTCCCGTGTAGCGGTGGGATATGGGGTAATGAAGGGTTAATGTCACCTTGCTATTGTAAGGTGACATTAAGTCGGGTTAATAACGGAGAGGCGTCAATAAGACGCCTCTCCGTTATTAATCCAATAGTAAGAAAGGGTTAAAAAAAACACGCACACATTAGGAAAAAAGTATTTTAATATTCTTCATTTCACCATACTTACCATACTTCAGCGCCTGCAAAAAACGTAAAATAATAAACCGTATACTACCTATCCGCCGTAGTCCAATTAATATCGAGTGTCCCACGACGATCTCCTCTATAGAACAGTGACATCGGGTGATGTCACTGCTCTATAGGACCCTCAGTGACACACTGACAGGAGACAATGGCTCCTGCAGTGCATCACTGAGAGGTTACCTTAGGACAAAGGCTCACTTTATGGCAATTGCTGCCTGGGATAATTTCTCATACAGCAATGGCATAAAGTGAGACTAGGGACTTTTTTTTTTACAGTGGCGGAGGAATACAGTGGTGGAAGGATACCTTCCTGCTGTCATTGTGTTCCTGGAGCCCCTAGAGAGCAGTCGCATTATCTGATGCTGCTGCTCTCCACGGGAGATCGCCGTGGGACACTCGTGGATTTCTGCGGACAGGGAGTATTTGGGTTGTTTGTTTTTTTAATATTTTTTTTACAGATGACACTGGCTTCGGGGAACAAAGTGACAAGTAATGGTGAGTATGAAATCTATGTTTAATGTACTGTATGTCTATATGTATTGTATGAATGTATTGTATGTAGCATGTATGTAGCATGTATGTAGCATGTATGTAGCATGTATGTAGCATGTATGTGGCGTGTATGTATGGAGTATTTTTTTTTTTTCATTCAACACATTAGCCGGATGATGGGACTATTACTGTCCCATAATTGGCTAATGTGTCAATCACTGTCATTGTAGCAGGCATCGTCCGATGGGACTTGTAGTCCCATCGGACGATGCTTGCATACACGCATAGAGACCCCCCCACGCCGCACAGAGACCCCCCCACGCCGCAGAGACCCCCCCACTCCGCAGAGACCCCCCCCCACGCCGCACAGAGACCTCCCCACGCCGCACAGAGATCCTCCCACGCCGCACAGAGACCCCCCCACGCCGCAGAGACACCCCCACGCCGCACAGAGATCCCCGACGCCGCACAGAGACCCCCCACGCTGCACAGAGACCCCCCACTCCGCACAGAGACTCCCCCCACGCCGCACAGAGACCTCCCCACGCCGCAGAGAGACCCCCCACGCCGCACAGAGATCCCCGACCCCGCACAGAGATCCCTCCACGCCGCACAGAGACCCCCCCACGCCGCACAGAGACCGCCCCACGCCGCACAGAGATCCCCCCAAGCTGCACAGAGACCCCCCCACGCCACACAGAGACCCCCCATGCCGCACAGAGATCCCTCCACGCCACACAGAGACCTCCCCACGCCGCAGAGATCCCCCCACGCCGCAGAGACCCCCCACTCCGCACAGAGACCCCCCCACGCCACACAGAGACCCCCCCACGCTGCACAGAGACCCCCCCACTCCGCACAGAGACTCCCCCCACGCCGCACAGAGACCTCCCCACGCCGCACAGAGACCCCACACGCCGCAGAGACCCCCCCACGCCGCACAGAGATCCCCGACCCCGCACAGAGATCCCCCCACGCCGCACAGAGACCCCCCCACGCCGCACAGAGACCTCCCCACGCCGCACAGAGATCCCCCCAAGCTGCACAGAGACCCCCCCACGCCACTCAGAGACCCCCCATGCCGCACAGAGACCCCCCCATGCCGCACAGAGATCCCCCCACGCCGCACAGAGACCCCTCCACGCCACACAGAGACCTCCCCACGCCGCAGAGATCCCCCACGCCGCAGAGACCCCCCACGCCGCACAGAGACCCCCCCACGCCACACAGAGACCCCTTCACGCCGCACAGAGACCCCCCACGCCGCACAGAGATCCCCCCACGCCGCAGAGACCCCCCACGCCACACAGAGACCCCCCCACGCCGCAGACCCCCCCACGCCACACAGAGACCTCCCCACGCCGCAGAGACCCCCCATGCCGCACAGAGATCCCCCCACGCCGCAGAGACCCCCCACGCCGCACAGAGACCCCCCAATGCCGCACAGAGACCCCCCAACCCCACACAGAGACCCCCCACGCCGCACAGAGACCTCCCCACGCCGCACAGAGATCCCCCCAAGCTGCACAGAGACCCCCCCACGCCACTCAGAGACCCCCCATGCCGCACAGAGACCCCCCCATGCCGCACAGAGATCCCCCACGCCGCACAGAGACCCCTCCACGCCACACAGAGACCTCCCCACGCCGCAGAGATCCCCCACGCCGCAGAGACCCCCCACGCCGCACAGAGACCCCCCCACGCCACACAGAGACCCCTTCACGCCGCACAGAGACCCCCCACGCCGCACAGAGATCCCCCACGCCGCAGAGACCCCCCACGCCACACAGAGACCCCCCCACGCCGCAGACCCCCCCACGCCACACAGAGACCTCCCCACGCCGCAGAGACCCCCCATGCCGCACAGAGATCCCCCCACGCCGCAGAGACCCCCCACGCCGCACAGAGACCCCCCAATGCCGCACAGAGACCCCCCAACCCCACACAGAGACCCCCCACGCCGCACAGAGACCCCCCCACGCCACACAGAGACCCCCCCACGCCGCACAGAGACCCCCCCATGCCGCACAGAGAGGGAGAGCGACACAGGGGGAGAGTGCAGTTTACCGGAGATCACTGGGACTCTGTGCAAGTGGGGAGGCGGAGACAGAGCAGAGGGAAGCACACGGCAGCGTGTGAGAGCAGAAGAGAAGATGTCTGCCCAGAACCTGCAGTGCCTGCAGTACAGAGGAGCAGTGAGGGCTTCTTCTCTCCTGTGATAGAGAGCAAGTGGAGCTCGGCAGATAGCACAGGGCTCTAATAAAATGGCAGCTAGTCACACCTACAGCAGTGAGTTGTGCAGCCCACAGAGGCGTGCCCAGCTCACTGCTAATGCTGCTGCAATGTTACAGATAGGGTCCGAGCCGGTCTATTATCTCCTATGTCCATGGGGTGCCGTAATCTGACACTGATAGTGACGTGCTACTGCTGCAAAACCAAGATGTCAGCCCCCAGTGCATTCTTTCTACTCATATATCACACGAAATCTGTTTTACATGCATTCAAATCTGGGTTATAACAGCATGTTATGCTACATTACATTGATTAATTAATGATCTACAAACGCGGTACCTTCCCTTTAAATAAAAAGGAGTTTAATGTTTTTTATTCTAAAATTTTGAAGGATTTCATGTGCAAAATTCACCTTTAGTGTCTTTACAACTTATAGTAGCTTGTATGAGTTAAACATTTCTGCTTCATCAGTACATCTAGAATTACTCAATTGTATTGATGTTTATGTCAGAGGCAGATGTTTTTGCAATGAAGCAATGGCATAGATCATCTACCATAAAAACCTTTGTTTGAAACAGTAAAAATGCATAATCACAGAGAATGCCTATTAATGGTACTTTTTTAAAAGTAAGGATATGCAGAATTATTTGAACAAGACATTAACTTTTTATTTCTGCTTAGTGAAAGTGTATCTCCTTCAGTGCAATAGTGCTTCTCTGCAGTAGGTGATTGGTTACTGATGATTGATGTCACAATCCTATTCCTCAAGGTCTAGCCATACAGTCTGAGGCTAACTGCCTACCACAGGCATACACTGTAAATTGTAATAATTGATTAAGTGCTTAAATTATGTCATTGGCAAACCATGAAACAAGATTTCCATAGGGGTGCATTAATTTCAGAGGGAAATGCCAAACAGCAGTTTATGTTGCTAAAAAGAGAACAGCAATAAAAGGATGTAAGTGCATACTTGTATTTTTTATTAGAAATTGTGGAAATTACTACCAAGTGATAACAATGGCTACTGTAATGTATAATGACAGCCTTTGCTTCTATTCAAGTAATGCACTGTTATTTCAGTCTAGGATATTTAACATCATTAGCAGTTTTAAAGATGAATAACATTGACAATGGCTCAGTGGATATTTTCAGTTGGTATAAATCACTTAAAAGGTGCCTTAAATGATAAGTATTTTGTACTATAAGTTGCAAATCACGAAAAAAGACTGTATATCAGCATGGTGATGGTAATAATAAAGATTGAAAGTGTAGTAACAAACTGTTAGGACTGGCGGAACGCACCAAATAATAATTACAGAGGATATGAGGTGCGTTTCGCAGTCCGGGGTCCACCATGCAGAAAGGAGACCTGCTGCTCAGTAATGGCAGACTAGATGGCAGTATAATGTGAATACACACACGGGTTAGCTTCACCCGGTATGAAGGAAGCGAACCCTGTTGCGTCACAGGGCCGTGATACCGCTCTGAGAGCGCAAGTAAAGGATCACAGAACTCTGTCCCAAGACACGGGGAAAGTGTTCCTCTAGACTTCTTACGCTTGACACCGTTACTGTGGTGTCCGGGATAGAACTGAACTAATAATAATAATTTATTGCACAAGAGTGGGTACAACGCCGCTCTGGCGGATGCCACTATCCACTCTAACCAGGGCCAGGAAAGCGCACTAAGTGCACGGCGCCGCGCTGGTGGTCACTGCTGAGAAACGCTGAATTGGGTGCTGGATGTGCAGAGTAGCACTGTCTAGTGCTAGGTAGCTTCCATCATTTGCGAGAAGGCAACAACACTAGGGATGGGAATGATTCGGAGCTTTCATCCATCGACAGGCATTCATCTACACACACAAGTAAATAAGTTTACACTAGCGCACGGCCGAGCGGCCATGCAAACTTTTTATACCAGTAGTGCTCCAGGACCTTCCTGATTGTCCAATAGGAGCCGCAACAGGACCTGAGCATTTCACCCCCTACCTCCAATGGGAGGTCATCCCGTGGGCATGCTCAGTATGGGAAAAGCAGTACTTAGTCTCTGAAATGTCTGCTTGCTGCTGATCAGTGCTGGCTACAAAGGCAGACGTAACCATTTGCATTGTATCAGCTTGAGCCAGATGCTGGGACCGACGTCTCCGCTTAGCAGGTTCCACTGTGGCTGGAAGAGAATGGGAGACTGCAGCGGACATGGTTTGAGATTTCCCCTGTGCAGCAGCGGGAACTTGACACCTAACACAAACTATGGTAATTCATACACCCTAGTGATCTGCTGATTAGGACAGTTTTATATCTCTAATATTCTCGAGCCTAGTATGGACCTCAATGCCTGGACTGGTTGTAAGTCTTTTTATCCAAACTCAACAGCCTCATATATGGCTATGAGGATGTTAAATTAGGGTCAGGAGACATGGGGTGAGTTTGGCCATTGCGATAGTTACTTGGGCTGTGAATGTCAGAACTGTGAAACTGACCTCAGAACAAGGAATAGTACCAAAAATAAAGAAACATTTCTATTTAAAAGAAAAAATATAACTAAAAAAAAATTAAAGTGCTCTTGTCATCTCACCTTACATGCTTGTTTTAGTAAATGCTTGTAAAATTAATAACTCTGGGACATATTTAACAGAATAAACATAGTAAAGTATGTAGTAAACAAACAACTATCTTGGTTTTGTTCTATCTGGTTTGCACACGCTTACATAGGACCTGTACACCTATGTAACTAGGATATGTCACAAAACAGACCCAAGCAAATCTATCTTATCCATTATGGATAAAGTAAAGCTTGAACCATCTTCAATCAGTATTTGAACACATAGTAAGAAAGCAAAAGGGAGTCTTTCAGCCCAAATTGACAAGCTAAGCACATAGGCTTATAAAGGTTGAAGCCACTATAAAAATCTAAAATTTAGTACTCTACTATGCCCCTGTTCAATCAGATAAGCAACCAATTGTATGCAAAATATACTCTGTCTAGCACTATTGACAACAAATCCTCCCAAGAAATTTGTGCAAAAAGACAATGTAGAATTAATTATTTTATTGAAGAATTAATAAAGTTAAAAAATATATATAAAATGTCAGTATCACAGCTGATGGAAGCACATACAATAATTAATATATAGGTATAAGAACATACAACAATTATAGACTGCCAGGCGATGCAAAAAATATATATAACAATAAATAACAAGCACATAAAAAACCCCTAAGGAATATATATATATATATATATAGTGACAATACAAAGTATCTACAAAGTTAATATATATATATATATATATATATATATATATATATATCTGTGCAGCAGCACATATAATATTTTTACCATGCAGTGTATACAAAAGTGCACTAGTGCTGAACAATTATAATACACATATATCCTACTAGGAATAAATACAACCAGAAGAGTCTAATAAGGTGCCAAAAATAGATAAATAAATATATAAAAAATGAAAAAACAATTTTCTAAAATATATCAATGAAAAAATCGCTAAGGTGCAATGGTATGTGCAAAGTTGCAAAATCTATGTGAAACACAAGGTAAAAAAAACTCAGAAAAAGTGCTGAGTGCGAAAGTGCTGAAAATATTCTATTAAAAGGCAACCTATATAAGACACTCTGAGAGTCTGAACCATGTCATGGTGCTACAAACACAGAAAGTTTAATCTCTAAAGAAACCAATTGTATCAGACGCTACTAGAAACCTATAAGGTATAGCACAATGACTGTGAATTTTCCTATAATGGAATCATCTATATACAGTACTCCTGGGGACTCATAAAGTGTTAAAGTGCTCAGTGCAGTAAAACTGCAAGCGCCTAGCAAAAAATGAAATCACAAATATATAAAGTTACTTATACCTGAGTGCTCCTTATTCCCTACGTACGTTTCGGCGTTTTAGCCTTCTTCCGGGGGGGCCCTGTTCAGCAGAACCTGAATTTTAACCCCTTAGTGACCAAGCCAATTTTTATCTTAATCACCAGGCCAAATTTTTTAACCCCTTTCTGCCAGCTGACGGAATAGTATGTCAGCTGGCAGATCCCCTGCTTTGAAGTGGGCTCCGGCAGTGAGCCCACCTCAAAGCCGCGACATGTCAGCTGTTTTGTACAGCTGACATGTGCGTGCAATGAACGCAAGCGGAATCGCGATCTGCCCGTGTCCATTAGCTAGTTAAATGCCGCCGTCAAATGCTGACAGCGACATTTAACTAGCGCTCCCGGCCGTGCGGCCGGAAGTACTCACACCGCTGACCCCGTCACATGATCGGGGGTCATTGGTGCATTGCCATAACAACCAGAGGTCTCCTTGAGACCTCTATGGTTGTTGATGGCCGATTGCTTTGAGCGCCACTCTGTGGTCGGCGTTCAAAGCACACCTGCATTTCTGCTACATAGAGGTGATCTGTGCTTCACCTCTATGTAGCAGAGCCGATCATGTAGTGCATGCTTCTAGCCTCCTATGGAGGCTATTGTAGCATGCCAAAATAAAAAAAAAGTGTTTAAAAATCTAAAAAAAAATAATATATATATAAAAGTTCAAATCACCCCCCTTTCGCCCCAATCAAAATAAAACAATAAAAAAAAATCAAACCTACACATATTTGGTATTGCCGCATTCAGAATCGCCCAATTTATCAATAAAAACAAAGGATTAACCTGATCGCTAAATGGCGTAGCAAAAAAAAAAATCAAAACGCCAAAATTACGTTTTTTGGTTGCCGCGACATTGCATTAAAATGCAATAACGGGCGATCAAAAGAGCGTATCTGCACCAAAATGACATAATTAAAAACTCCAGCTCGGCATGCAAAAATTAAGCCCTCATCCAACCCCAGATCACGAAAATTGGAGACGCTACGGGTATCGGAAAATGTCGCAATAATTTTTTTTATTTTTAGCAAACTTTGAAATTTTTTTTTACCACCTAGATAAAAGATAACCTATACATGTTTGGTGCCTATGAACTCATAATGACCTGGAGAATCATAATGGCAGATTAGTTTTAGCATTTGGTGAACCTAGCAAAAAAGCCAAACCAATAACAAGTGTGAGATTGCACTTTTTTTGCAATTTCATCGCACTTGGAATTTTTTTTCCCATTTTCTGTTACACGGCATGGTAAAACCAATGGTATCGTTCAAAAGTACATCTCGTCCCACAAAAAATAAGCCCTCACATGGCCATATTGATGGAAAAATAAAAAAAGTTATGGCTCTGGGAAGGAGGGGAGCGAAAAACGAAATCGAAAAAATGAAAAAAGCTCCGGGGGTGTGTTGTGAATTCTGTGGCTGAATTCACTCCTGTGGTCACAAGTGGTACTGCAGCTTCTGAGCTTCCTCCCTCAGGTGTTCTGGTGAGCTCGTTAACTGCTTCATTACTTAACTCCGCCTGATGCTGCTATCCTTGCTCCTTGTCAATGTTTCAGTGTTGGATCTGAGCTTCTCCTGATTGTTCCTGTGACCTGCTGCTCTGTATAGCTAAGTGCTTTTCGCTTTTTTGTTGCTTTTTTTCTGTCCAGCTTGTCTTTTGTTTTGCTGGAAGCTCTGAGACGCAAAGGGTGTACCGCCGTGCCGTTAGTTCGGCACGGTGGGTTTTTTTGCCCCCTTTGCGTGGTTTTGCTTTAGGGTTTTTTGTAGACTGCAAAGTTCGCTTTACTGTCCTCGCTCTGTCCTAGAATATCGGGCCCCACTTTGCTGAATCTATTTCATCCCTACGTTTGTCTTTTCATCTTACTCACAGTCATTATATGTGGGGGGCTGCCTTTTCCTTTGGGGAATTTCTCTGGGGCAAGTCAGGCCTATTTTTCTATCTTCAGGCTAGCTAGTTTCTTAGGCTGTGCCGAGTTGCCTAGGTAGTTGTTAGGCGCAATCCACAGCCGCTTTTAGTTGTGTTTAGGATAGGATCAGGTGTGCAGTCTACAGAGTTTCCACGTCTCAGAGCTCGTTCTTGTATTTTTGGGTATTTGTCAGATCACTGTGTGCGCTCTGATCGCTAAGCACACTGTGTTTCTGGATTGCCTTCATAACACCTGTCATTAGCAAACATAACAGTACAAGGAGCCCAACTAATGATTCTCAATAGAGGGAAAGAAAAAGTTCTGACATCATTTTTTTTTTTTTCTGCTCTGTGTTCATTTTTTTTTTTTCCCCTAGACATTTGGGTGATTCTGGACACAGGTGTGGACATGGATATTCAGGGTCTGTGCTCTTCAATGGATAATCTCGTTATAAATGTACAAAAGATTCAAGATACTATTGATCAGAAATCTATGTTAGAACCAAGAATTCCTATTCCTGATTTGTTTTTTGGAGATAGAACTAAGTTTCTAAGTTTCAAAAATAATTGTAAGCTATTTCTGGCCTTGAAACCTCATTCTTCTGGTAATCCTATTCAACAGGTTTTGATTATTATTTCTTTTTTGCGCGGCGACCCTCAAGACTGGGCATTTTCTCTTGCGCCAGGAGACCCTGCATTGAGTAGTGTCGATGCGTTTTTCCTGGCGCTCGGATTGCTGTACGATGAGCCTAATTCAGTGGATCAGGCTGAGAAAAATTTGCTGGCTTTGTGCCAGGGTCAGGATGATATAGAAGTATATTGTCAGAAATTTAGGAAATGGTCAGTACTCACTCAGTGGAATGAATCTGCGCTGGCAGCTTTGTTCAGAAAGGGTCTCTCTGAGGCTCTTAAGGATGTCATGGTGGGATTTCCTATGCCTGCTGGTTTGAATGAGTCTTTGTCTTTGGCCATTCAGATCGGTCGACGCTTGCGCGAGCGTAAATCTGTGCACCATTTGGCGGTACTGCCTGAGGGTAAACCTGAGCCTATGCAGTGCGATAGGACTATGACTAGAGTAGAACGGCAGGAATACAGACGTCTGAATGGTCTGTGTTTCTACTGTGGTGATTCCACTCATGCTATTTCTGATTGTCCTAAGCGCACTAAGCGGTCCGCTAGGTCTGCCGTCATTGGTACTGTACAGTCCAAATTCCTTCTGTCCATTACCTTGATATGCTCTTTGTCGTCGTTTTCTGTCATGGCGTTTGTGGATTCGGGCGCTGCCCTGAATCTGATGGATTTGGATTATGCTAAACGTTGTGGGTTTTTCTTGGAGCCTTTGCGGTGTCCTATTCCATTGAGAGGAATTGATGCTACACCTTTGGCCAAGAATAAACCTCAATACTGGGCCCAGCTGACCATGTGCATGGCTCCTGCACATCAGGAAGTTATTCGCTTTCTGGTGTTGCATAATCTGCATGATGTGGTCGTGTTGGGGTTGCCATGGCTACAAACCCATAATCCAGTATTGGATTGGAATTCCATGTCGGTATCCAGCTGGGGTTGTCAGGGGGTACATGGTGATGTTCCATTTTTGTCGATTTCGTCATCCACCCCTTCTGAGGTCCCAGAGTTCTTGTCTGATTATCAGGATGTATTTGAGGAGCCCAAGTCCGATGCCCTACCTCCGCATAGGGATTGTGATTGTGCTATCAATTTGATTCCTGGTAGTAAATTCCCTAAAGGTCGATTATTTAATTTATCCGTGCCCGAACATGCCGCTATGCGCAGTTATGTGAAGGAATCCCTGGAGAAGGGACATATTCGCCCATCGTCGTCACCACTGGGAGCAGGGTTCTTCTTGTAGCCAAGAAGGATGGTTCGCTGAGACCGTGTATTGATTACCGCCTTCTTAATAAGATCACTGTTAAATTTCAGTATCCCTTGCCATTGTTATCTGACTTGTTTGCTCGGATTAAGGGGGCTAGTTGGTTCACTAAGATAGATCTTCGTGGTGCGTATAATCTGGTGAGAATCAGGCAAGGAGATGAATGGAAAACTGCATTCAATACGCCCGAGGGTCATTTTGAGTATCTAGTGATGCCGTTCGGACTTGCCAATGCTCCATCTGTGTTTCAGTCTTTTATGCATGACATTTTCCGTGAGTATCTGGATAAATTCCTGATTGTTTACTTGGATGACATTTTGATCTTCTCAGATGATTGGGAGTCTCATGTGAAGCAGGTCAGAATGGTTTTTCAGGTCCTGCGTGCTAACTCTTTGTTTGTGAAGGGATCAAAGTGTCTCTTCGGTGTGCAGAAAGTTTCATTTTTGGGGTTCATCTTTACCCCTTCTACTATCGAGATGGATCCAGTTAAGGTCCAAGCCATCCAGGATTGGATTCAGCCGACATCTCTGAAAAGTCTGCAAAAGTTCCTGGGCTTTGCTAATTTTTATCGTCGCTTCATCTGTAATTTTTCTAGCATTGCCAAACCATTGACCGATTTGACCAAGAAGGGTGCTGATTTGGTTAATTGGTCTTCTGCTGCTGTGGAAGCTTTTCAGGAGTTGAAGCGTCGTTTTTATTCTGCCCCTGTGTTGTGTCAGCCAGATGTTTCTCTTCCGTTCCAGGTCGAGCTTGATGCTTCTGAGATTGGAGCAGGGGCGGTTTTGTCACAGAGAGGTTCTGATTGCTCAGTGATGAAACCATGTGCTTTCTTTTCCAGGAAGTTTTCGCCCGCTGAGCGTAATTATGATGTGGGCAATCGAGAGTTGCTGGCCATGAAGTGGGCATTCGAGGAGTGGCGTCATTGGCTTGAAGGAGCTAAGTATCGCGTGGTGGTATTGACTGATCATAAGAACTTGACTTATCTCGAGTCTGCCAAGCGCTTGAATCCTAGACAGGCCCGTTGGTCGTTATTTTTTGCCCGCTTCGACTTTGTGATTTCGTACCTTCCGGGCTCTAAAAATGTGAAGGCGGATGCTCTGTCTAGGAGTTTTGTGCCCGACTCTCCGGGTTTATCTGAGCCAGCGGGTATCCTCAAGGAAGGAGTCATTGTGTCTGCCATCTCCCCTGATTTGCGGCGGGTGCTGCAAAAATTTCAGGCGAATAAACCTGATCGTTGTCCAGCAGAGAAACTGTTCGTCCCTGATAGGTGGACTAATAAACTTATCTCTGAACTTCATTGTTCGGTGTTGGCTGGTCATCCTGGAATCTTTGGTAC
Organism: Ranitomeya imitator; assembly: GCF_032444005.1. Classification (NCBI taxonomy): domain Eukaryota; kingdom Metazoa; phylum Chordata; class Amphibia; order Anura; family Dendrobatidae; genus Ranitomeya; species Ranitomeya imitator. The sequence goes on along the minus strand of NC_091285.1, from coordinate 340,553,396 downwards.
CAGAGAGTTAGTGGCTAGATCCTTCTGGTGGCCATCTCTGTCACGGGATGTACGTACTTTTGTGCAGTCCTGTGGGATTTGTGCTAGGGCTAAGTCCTGCTGTTCTCGTGCCAGTGGGTTGCTTTTGCCCTTGCCGGTCCCAAAGAGGCCTTGGACACATATTTCGATGGATTTCATTTCTGACCTTCCCGTTTCTCAAAAGATGTCAGTCATTTGGGTGGTCTGTGATCGCTTTTCTAAAATGGTCCATCTGGTGCCCTTGGCTAAATTGCCTTCCTCCTCTGATTTGGTACCTTTGTTCTTTCAGCATGTGGTTCGGTTGCATGGCATTCCTGAGAATATTGTTTCTGACAGAGGTTCCCAGTTTGTTTCAAGGTTTTGGCGAGCCTTTTGTGGTAGGATGGGCATTGACCTATCCTTTTCCTCGGCTTTCCATCCTCAGACTAATGGCCAGACCGAACGAACCAATCAGACCTTGGAAACATATCTGAGATGTTTTGTTTCTGCAGACCAGGATGATTGGGTGTCCTTTTTGCCGTTGGCTGAGTTCGCCCTTAATAATCGGGCCAGCTCGGCTACCTTGGTTTCTCCATTTTTTTTGCAATTCTGGGTTCCATCCTCGTTTCTCTTCAGGACAGGTTGAGTCTTCGGACTGTCCTGGTGTGGATTCTGTGGTGGATAGGTTGCAGCAGATCTGGACTCAGGTAGTGGACAATTTGATCTTGTCCCAGGAGAAAGCTCAACTTTTCGCTAATCGCAGACGCCGTGTGGGTCCCCGACTTCGTGTTGGGGATCTGGTTTGGTTATCTTCTCGTCATATTCCTATGAAGGTTTCCTCTCCTAAATTTAAACCTCGTTTTATTGGTCCGTATAGGATTTCTGAGGTTCTCAATCCTGTGTCTTTTCGTTTGACCCTCCCAGACTCCTTTTCCATACATAATGTATTCCATAGGTCGTTGTTGCGGAGATACGTGGCACCTATGGTTCCATCTGTTGAGCCTCCTGCCCCGGTTTTGGTGGAAGGGGAATTGGAGTATATTGTGGAGAAGATTTTGGATTCTCGTGTTTCTAGACGGAAACTCCAGTATCTGGTTAAATGGAAGGGTTATGCTCAGGAAGATAATTCCTGGGTTTTTGCCTCTGATGTTCATGCTTCCGATCTTGTTCGTGCCTTTCATGCGGCTCATCCTGGTCGGCCTGGGGGCTCTGGTGAGGGTTCGGTGACCCCTCCTCAAGGGGGGGGTACTGTTGTGAATTCTGTGGCTGAATTCACTCCTGTGGTCACAAGTGGTACTGCAGCTTCTGAGCTTCCTCCCTCAGGTGTTCTGGTGAGCTCGTTAACTGCTTCATTACTTAACTCCGCCTGATGCTGCTATCCTTGCTCCTTGTCAATGTTTCAGTGTTGGATCTGAGCTTCTCCTGATTGTTCCGGTGACCTGCTGCTCTGTATAGCTAAGTGCTTTTTGCTTTTTTGTTGCTTTTTTTCTGTCCAGCTTGTCTTTTGTTTTGCTGGACGCTCTGAGACGCAAAGGGTGTACCGCCGTGCCGTTAGTTCGGCACGGTGGGTTTTTTTGCCCCCTTTGCGTGGTTTTGCTTTAGGGTTTTTTGTAGACTGCAAAGTTCGCTTTACTGTCCTCGCTCTGTCCTAGAATATCGGGCCCCACTTTGCTGAATCTATTTCATCCCTACGTTTGTCTTTTCATCTTACTCACAGTCATTATATGTGGGGGGCTGCCTTTTCCTTTGGGGAATTTCTCTGGGGCAAGTCAGGCCTATTTTTCTATCTTCAGGCTAGCTAGTTTCTTAGGCTGTGCCGAGTTGCCTAGGTAGTTGTTAGGCGCAATCCACAGCCGCTTTTAGTTGTGTTTAGGATAGGATCAGGTGTGCAGTCTACAGAGTTTCCACGTCTCAGAGCTCGTTCTTGTATTTTTGGGTATTTGTCAGATCACTGTGTGCGCTCTGATCGCTAAGCACACTGTGTTTCTGGATTGCCTTCATAACACCTGTCATTAGCAAACATAACAGGGTGAAGGGGTTAAATCTGTATTTCATGTGGTAATAACTCTGGAATGCTTCAACGAATCCCAATCAGAGGACAACAAAACATTCACTCCTAATCTAGGAACCGTTCCAATATTTACTGTTTATCACTTATCAGTCTCCCATAATGACAGCTCTGTGCTGTGTTGTGTATAAATATGTGATTCTTCTAATGTTGTATTGGTCTAAGCCTGATGAAGAGGCCTGAGTTGTCTCGAAAGCTTGCAATTTGTTACCATCTTTTCAGTTAGCCATTAAGGCCGGGATCACGCACAGCGAGATACGGCCGAATCTCGCAGTTTAAAACCAAGCTCTGGCACCGGCACTCCGGAGCAGAGCGTGCGGCCGCATAGCAATGCATGGAGCTGCACGCTCTGCTCTGGAGTGCCGATGCCAGAGCTTGTTTTTAACCTGCGAGACTCGGCCGTATCTCGCTGTAGTGTAACTCCGGCCTAAAAGGTAAAACCACTGAGGACTCTCAATTAGTGTTGAGCGATACCTTCCGATATCGGAAAGTATCGGTATCGGATAGGATAGGCCGATATTCAAAAAATATCGGATATCGCCGATACCGATACCCGATCCCAATGCAAGTCAATGGGACCAAAATATCGGAATTAAAATAAACCCTTTCTTTCCTTGTAGGTTCATTCTACATGAAGGAAAACAACAAAGAATAATCATACATAAAGGAGAACCAAGAGTCCAAAAATAGCCAAAATTACGTATGTTCAATCATGAACTATATTTATTGATAATTTATACAACTATACAACAACATAAACATTTAAAAACGTACCACTTATGTAATATAATGTGATAATTCCGTGGATACATAAAAAAAACAAAGATCATAGATCAGAACTCTGCCCGGTATACCTATATGTAGCATGCAGCTAGTGTGCTATAATAGTAAATACTGAGCTACTGATTGGCCATGGCATTCAAATTATCCATCAGGGTAAATGTGTACAATAACAGAGAATGTTTACTAGCAGCTATGCCACCCGGCCGATCATACGCTCAAGATAGTAACATTAAAACGGTACAATCCAGGTTATATTACCCATAGTAGATGTGGCAGGTCCTGTCCTGGTCCTTGTGTGGCTACCCCAACGCGCGTTTCGCGTCTGGTGAATATCGCTTCCTCAGGGGGCGTGGCTAAATTTGGATCTCCATCCGGTTTATATATAGGTCGCCGCAAATGAAGCGGCGATTGTGCCGGTGTTAATGCGCATGCGTGAACCGCATCCTTGCGTCTCAACCCTCAGACTCGTTCGACTCCCCACCGTCACGTGAGCGGGCCAGCGCCACGCCCACATCACGTGATCAGCGGTCGCCGGCGAGTAAGGGGCCGGAACCAGGAGCGTATACAATGACTGTAAGTGATAAAGTGACTAGTGCATATGTGCATAATTATCTGCAGCCGACCACCCAATCGATCGACTGACATATCGAAAAACAATCCAATCATCTCCCCTGGGGTACAGTTCACCCCTCCCCATGAACTGAAACCCCCCACAAATATAGGAGATCATAAAAGGATACGGATACCATATCTTACGATGTAATGGAGCAAAAACACCGGAAAAGATAAACATAAAATACAAAAAAGAGTGATCGTGATAAACAGTGATATGTTATTACATAATGTGGCAAGTAATAAAACATATAAAGACACACTATAAAATGATCTGAACCACTGTCCGTTCACAAGTAAATTCTGGCAAAAATGAACATGATGAATCTATATCCATATATAACTATACAGACAATTATCTAACAAGTATGTTAACCCCAACAGATCCATATGCAAAGTCCATCATAAATAAATAGCAATGAAACCCATGTCATTCATGACACCTAGTTGTCCATATTGCGGTCTTGTTTTGCGGCTTCATATAGATCGTTGAGGCGTTGGTTACTTCTATCCCATATTCATATAAATGTGCCCGACCGTGAAAGGCACGTGGAAAAGATCAGGTAAACAACACTCTAAAATGAATAACAGAGAAACAAATTAAAATCGATGGGAAATAGCAAAGGAGCAAAAGAGCGTACCCAGCATAATTTACAAAAAAGAAGAAAACCCCTGGGTTTCATTGAGACCCATTGGGGCCATGGTACCCAGTAGGGTGATCCAGCGGCATTCACGCTGTGCCAATATGCGTTTAATATCACCTCCTCTTATCCCACAGAGGACATGATCGATACCTCGTGCCTGGAACGTTTTAGGACTACACCCATGATGTTGTTTAAAATGACGCGGTATCGTCTTCAAAAGTGACATGTCCGTCACTGTTTCTGCGGCCAATATGTCGCGTACGTGTTCGCGTATGCGAGTCCCCAAACGTCGGGATGTCAAGCCTACATAGACTTTTGGGCAGCCGCATACCGCATAATAAACCACCTGAGTTGTGTTACAATTTATATGATGGTTGATGGTGTAAGTCCTACTACCATCCACTGAATCAAATGTAGTAGTCCGACTAATATTAGGGCATGTAATGCAGTTCCCACAAGGGAAACATCCCTTAGAGGGTCCACTTGAACCAAAACCGTATTTACTTCTTTTCGGGACATAGTGGCTGGAGACCAATAGATCTCTAAGATTTTTGCTCTTCCTGGCAGTCATTGCGGGGTATTTGTTAAGGCATTTAGAGAGTGTAGGGTCACTCTTGAGGATACCCCAATATTTCTGGAGACAACCCCTCATTGTCGACCACTCACTGTTATAGGTTGAAATATAACGTATGACATCCTGATCTTCATTTTTCCTTTTATTTTTACCACCAGAGCATAACAGTTCATTCCGTGGTGCATGTCTAGCTCTCAAATAACACTTCCTGATACTTCTATTACTATACCCCCTAGCTTGAAATCTGACTTTCAGGTCAGCTGCCTGTGCCTCAAATTTAGCAGTGGAAGAGCATATCCGCTTCATTCTTAGGTGCTGACCCACAGGGATGGCTTTGATGGTACTGTAGGGATGGCCCGATTCTACATGCAGAAATGCATTGACTGAGGTGGACTTTCTAAAGACATCCGTTTGTAAATACAAATTTTCATCAACTTCAATTTTGATGTCCAGAAAATCCACCTCAGTCCTACTGGTCTGATATGTCAACTTGATGTTATATGCATTGTTGTTTAATTCCTGCATAAATCCATGCAGTGCATCATCGGGCCCCTGCCATATGATGAGCAGGTCATCAATGTACCGCAGCCAGCACTGCACATGGTCCGCGGCCTGCGGCCCCCCCCCCCCCCGCCAAAAATCTCCCTTTCCCAATACCCCAGGAAGAGAAAAGAATAATGCAGGATGTATTTGGGGAGGTGGCGGAGACATTAAAGTCATAGAGGTTTAGCGCAATCAAATAGAATAGCCTTTTTTTCTAAAGACGTTCGTAGTGACTAAGATATTGACTATGTAACTTTTTTTAAATTTTGTCAGATATTGGTGTTTCACTATTCCACGCCCTTCCCCTTTTTTTTTTTTTACTTTTCCCACACTTTCATTTTCATCATCATCATCAGCATCTTTGACATCAACTTCTTCACCTTATTCATCTTCTTCTTCATCTTCTACCAATTTTTTTTTTATTACATTCTTCATATTCATTTTATTCAACTATTATTATTCTTCCTATTCTACATATTCATTTTCTTCAACTATTATTATTCTTCCTATTCTACTTCTTCATCATATTCTCATTTGTGACAGGCATTCCCGTAGTTGTTATCTATAAAAGTTTGAAGATTACACCTTCCGTTCTGCCAGTCACAAAAGTTACATTTGTCCGCGTTCAGTTTGGCCTGCAGCATCAGGCTTTATCCAGGGGCACCACGAGGAGGAACGGACTCACCCCCATACACTGCTTAGTCTTCTTCTGCATATAATTTAGATAATATCTTATGCTCTGATATTAAGTGTTATGCTTAATGTTCTTCTGCTCTTTGTTCTGCAGCCTCTTGTTCTTCTGCTTCTCGGTCTTCCATGTCGTCGTCTCCAGGGTCGTCGTCTCCAGGGTCGTCGTCTACGCCGTCGTCGTCTCCGCCGTCGTCGTCGTCATCGGGGTGATCTTCCGGGTCGTCGACTTTAGGGTCTTCAACTTGGAAATGTAGCAGAAGGTACAAGAAGGCTGAGAAAATGCCAAGAACCAGCTGATGGAACTGGAACTAGGATGGCTACCCGAAGGTTCAAGAGCCTATGGAACTACTGAGGACCAGCTGACGTTACTGGAACCCGGTTACTAAGCAGGAGGTACCCGTGCTAAAAAGCACTACCAAGGACCGCCTGACGTTGGCGGAACTCGGATACCCAGAAGGAGGCACCTAAGCCAAAGCCTCTGCCCGGAACCAGCTGACGTTACTGGAACCAGGATGGGGAGCAGAAGGTACAAGAGCAAAAGACACTGCCGAGAACCAGCTGACGGTACTGGAACCCGGATGGGTAGCCGAAGGTCCAAGAGCCAATGGAACTACCGAGGACCAGCTGACGTTACTGGAACCCGGTTACTAAGCAGGAGGTACCCGTGCCTGAAAGCACTATCAAGGACCACCTGACGTTGGTGGAACTTGGATACCCAGAAGGAGGCACCTAAGCCAAAGGCTCTGCCCGGAACCAGCTGACGGTACTGGAACCAGGATGGGGAGCAGAAGGTACAAGAGCAAAAGACACTGACGAGAACCAGCTGACGTTGCTGGAACCAGGTGGTGGACCCGAAGGTCCACAGGAGAGGAGAGAACAGCTAGGCCGCGAGGCAGCCGCAGTTACTGAACGCCAACAGTCCTACAGCGGGAGCTTGGCCTACTGACACTACAGAACCAGCCTTGACTACCAATTCACGCAGCCCACATAGGAAGCTCCTAAACTGGAGGCACCCTGGAGTTGGCTAACCCGACCGCAACACGACGGGGCAAGCATAGGTGTCTCAGTGAGTTTGACAGTACCCGGAAACAGCTGACGGTGCTGGAACCAGGCTGGGCACGAGGGAGTACCCGTGACAAAAACACTGCCGAGAACCAGCTGGCGGTGCTGGAACCCGGATGCGTTGCCTATTAAAGATTGTCTTCCTAGAGCCCCAACTAGCTGTGTTGGAGCAAAGGGTAAGCAGGGGGAGCAGAGTGTAGGCCGAAGCCTGCACTGGAGGCAACTTTGTGTCTGCGTTGCGTTTCCAGGACACTTTGCCGGCTACACAGTGGGGGAACCGCTGGCGTTGCTGAACCCCACTGACACAATGGCGGGTGTTTTTCTCTGTGCAGCTAGCACTTCCGGGCAAAAACTAGCGGTGTTAGAGCCCAGGGGCAGCAGGAGGAGGAGAGGAGCAGAGTGTAGGCCGAAGCCAAGTTGAACCAATTTCAAAGGAAACCTTTAACCCCCCCTCAGGTGTTAAAAAGTACAAGAGACACACCTTGTGCAGTATTAATGCTGCACAAGTCAAAGGTTGCTCTATTAATTTGTCTACTTGCACAAGCTGAATTAAAGACGTACACAATTTAGCCCATTCTACAGTCAAACTGTAGTGGAGGCGTGACTTGGCTTTTTAAGGAGACGCAGCACAGGTGTCCCAAATAACGACTTGGTGCTTGGCGCAGCTTCCTGAGCGTTGTTATTTGCTGTACAGGAGTCTGCGCTCTTGTGTTATCCCTTGGCAATGCCCTGTTAGCGCTGCCCGTCTTATGACCTCATTTCATGTTGGCCGTTGCGGTTAACGATGGCCATAAATCCCAGACCCACAGTGCCTTTTCATAAAGTCACACTGCGGTGCTGGGATTCGTGGCCTTGAGCAGTAAATATTTTCGCCGCTCACACACGTCCTTACACCTGCTTCAGACTGGGCGGCCTCTGCTGATCCCTTCTCGCATGCCGCGGCCATGAGGCTGCACAGTCTGAAGAAGGCGGAAGGAGATGAGTGACGACAGGCGAACATATGCACTGCTCGTGCCCATAAACCACACCCTCGCTGTCAAAATAAATAAGAAACTGAGGGGCGTTGTTTCGAGCAGGGCGGACGCACAGGCGCAGCCAGCTAACCAATGATGTCAAAAGACGGGAAGCGCTACCAAGGGTGGTGCTGCGTATCATTAGAAAGGAAAGTCACACCTCAGGGACAGTGGAATGGTCTCAATGAGACACATTTAGTACGTGTTGAGTTCCACGTGGGCAAGTAGAAAAAGTCAGCCACCTTGTACAAATGCAGCAGTACTGCTGTACAAGGTGGCTGCTATACATAGAAACACCTGGGGGTGGGGGGCAGGCTTCCTTCAATTTCAGTTCATGTGCCTGCGTGGCGTTTGCAGGTCACGTTGCCGGCTACACAGCAGGGGAACAGCTGGCGTTGCTGAACCCCACTAACACATTGGCTGGTGTTTTTCTCTGTGCAGCTAGCACTTCCGGGCCAAAACTAGCGGTGTTTGAGCCCAGGGGCAGCAGCAGGAGGAGAGGAGCAGAGTGTAGGCCGAAGCCTGCACTGGTGGCAGATTTTGGTCGGTTGTGCCAGCGTGGCTTGTGCTGGACACGATGCCGGCTACACAGCAGGGGAACAGCTGGCGGTGCTGAACCCCACTAACACATTGGCTGGTGTTTTTCTCTGTGCAGCTAGCACTTCAGGGCAAAAACTAGCGGTGCTAGAGCCCAGGGTCAGCAGGAGGAGGAGAGGAGCAGAGTGTAGGCCGAAGCCTAGTTGAACCAATTTCAAAGGTAACCTTTAACCCCCCCTCAGGTGTTGCAAGGTACAAGAGCCACACCTTGAACAGCATTAATGCTGCACAAGTCAAAGGTTGCTCTCTTAATTTTGCTCCTTGCACACGCTGAATATAACACGTACACTATTTAGCCCATTATACTGTCAAACAGTAGTGGAGGCGTGACTTGTCTTTTTAAGAAGACGCAGCACAGGTGTCAAAATTTACACCTAGGTGCTGGGCGCAGATTCCTGAGCGTTGTTATTTGCAGTACAGTAGTCTGCGCTCTTGTGTTATCCCTTGGCAATACCCTGTTAGTGCAGGCCGTCTTATGACCTCATTTCATGTTGGCCGGTGCGGTTAACGATGGCCATAAATCCCAGACCCACAGTGACTTTTCATAAAGTCACACTGCGGTGCTGGGATTCGTGGCCTTGTGCAGTAAATATGTTCGCCGCTCACACATGTCCTTACACCTGCTTCAGACTGGGCAGCCTCAGCTGATCCCTTATCGCCTGCCACGGCCATGAGGCCGCACAGTCTGAAGAAGGCGGAAGGAGGGGAGTGAAGACAGGCGAAGATATGCACTGCTCGTGTCCATCAATCACACCCTCGCAGTCATAATATATGAGACAACGAGGGGCGTTGTGTCGGGCAGGGCGGACGCACAGGCGCAGCCAGCCAACCAATGATGTCAGAAGACGGGCAGCGCTAACAATGTGGGTGCTGCGTGTCATTAAAAAGGAAATTCACACCTCAGGGACAGTGGAATGGTCTCAATGAGACACATTTAGTACGTGTTTAATTAAACGTGGGCAAGGAGAAAAAGTCAGCCACCTTGTACAAATGCAGCAGTACTGCTGTACAAGGTGGCTGTTATACATAGAAACACCTAGGGGGGTGAGGGCTGGTTCCCTTTAATTTCAGTTCAGGTGCCTGCATGGCGTTTGCAGGACACGTTGCCAGCTACACAGCAGGGGAACAGCTGGCGGTGCTGAACCCCACTGACACATTGACTGGTGTTTTTCTCTGTGCAGCTAGCACTTCCAGGCTACAACTGGTGGTGTTATAGCCCAGGGTCAGCAGGAGGAGGAGAGGAGCAGAGTGTAGGCCGAAGCCTGCACTGGTGGCAGCTTTTGGTCTGTTGTGCCAGCATGGCTTGTGCTGGACACGATGCCGGCTACACAGCAGGGGAACAGCTGGCGGTGCTGAACCCCACTGACACTATGGTGGGTGTTTTTCTCTGTGCAGCCAGCACTTCCGGGCCCCAACTGGCATAGTTAGAGCCCAGGGTCTGCAGGAGGAGCAGAGTGTAGGCGGAAGCCTACTTGAACCAATTTCAAAGGTAACCTTTAACCCACCCTCAGGTGTTACAATGTTGAAGAGCCACACCTTGTGCAGCAGTAAAGCTCCACAAGTTAAAGATTGCCCTTTAAGTTTTGCTCATTGCACACGCAGAATGAAAGACGTACACAATTTAGCCCATTGAACAGTAGTTCAGTTCTGTATTGGAGGCGTGACTTGTCTTTTTAAGGAGACGCAGCACAGGTGCACATAAATAACGCCTTGGTGCTGGGCACAGCCTCCTGAGCGTTGTTATTTGCTGTACAGGAGTCTGCGCTATTGTGATCCCTTGGCCATGCGCTGTGAGAGCTGCCTGTCTTCTCACCTCATTTCATGTTGGCCGGTGCGGTTAGCAATGGACATGAATCCCAGGCCCGCAGTGTGTTTTCAAAAAATCACACTGCGTGGCTGGGATTCGTGGCCTTGTGCAGTAAATATGTTTGCCGCTCACACATGTCCTTACACCTGCTTCAGACTGGGCGGCCTCAGCTGATCCCTTATCGCCTACCACGGCCATGAGGCCGCACAGTCTGAAAAAGGCGGAAGGAGATGAGTTAAGACAGGCGAACATATGCACTGCACATGCCCATCAATCACACCCTCGCAGCCAAAATATATGAGACAACGAGGGGGGTTGTGTCGGGCAGGGCGGACGCACAGGCACAGGCAGCCAACCAATGATGTCAGAAGACGGGTAGCGCTACCAAGGGGGGTGGTGCGTGTCATTAGAAAGGAAAGTCACACCTCAGGGACAGTGGAATGGTCTGAATGAGACACATTTTGTACGTGTTGAGTTCCACGTTGGCAAGGATAAAAAGTCAGCCACCTTGTACAAATGCAGCATTACTGCTGTACAAGGTACGTAGCTTTTATACATAGAAACACCTTGGGGTGGGTGGCAGGGTCCCTTTAATTTCAGTTCATGTGCCTGCATGGCATTTGCAGGTCACGTTGCCGGCTACACAGCAGGGGAACAGCTGGCAGTGCTGAACCCCACTAACACATTGGCTGGTGTTTTTCTCTGTGCAGCTAGCACTTCCGGGCAAAAACTAGCGGTGTTTGAGCCCAGGGGCAGCAGGAGGAGGAGAGGAGCAGAGTGTAGGCCGAAGCCTGCACTGGTGGCAGCTTTTGTTCTGTTGTGCCAGCGTGGCTTGTGCTGGACACGTTGCCGACTACACAGCAGTGGAACAGCTGGCGGTGCTGAACCCCACTGACACATCAGCTAGTGTTTTTTCTGTGTAGACAACACTTCCAGGTGGCAACTGACAGTGTTGAAACCCAGGGAATCAAAGAGGAGCAGAGTGTAGGCCGAAGCCTGCAGTGGAGCAAGTTGAAAGGGAACCTTTAACCCCCCCCCAGGCATTTGTTGCTGAAAGAGCCATCTTGTACAGCAGTAATACTGCACATGGAAAATGCGAAAATTATGCTCCTTGCAAACGCTGAAGTACACACTCATATAATGTGTCCCCTTACACCGTCAAACCATCCCGGAAGTGGGACTTTCCTTTGTAATGTGACACAGCACAGCCGTCATTCCAACCCTCTTGGTGCCGTGCGCCACCTCCTCAACGTTGTTTGGTTCTGTTACGGAGCCCGCGCTGTAATGTTATCCCTTGGCCATGCACAGTTAGCGGTGCCCGTCTTCTGACATCATTTAGGTGTCAGGCTGGCAGTGCCTGTGCGTCCAAGCTGCCCGAGATGCAACCTCGCAGTGTCATCTAATGTAATCCCACTGCGGGCCAGGGATCCATGGGCATGCGCAGTGCATATCATCGCCTCTCACTCACCTCCTTCCTGCTTCTTCAGACTGTGCGGCGTCACGGCCGTGGCATGCTATTAGGGATCAGCTGACGCCGCCTAGTCTGAAGAAGCGTGAAGAAGGGGAGTGAGAGGCTAGTATATGCACTGCACATGGCCATGGATACCAGGCCCACTGTGGGATCACATTAGACGACACTGTGAGGTGGGATTTCGGGCAGCGTGGACGCACAGGCGCAGCCAGGACGACAACAAATGATGTCAGAGGACGGGCAGCGCAAACTGTGCATGGCCAAGGGATAACATAACAGCGCAGGGTCCATGACGGAATCAAACAACGCTAAGGAGGCAGCACACGGTGCCAAGGGGGTAGCAATGACGGCTGTGCTGCGTCACATTACAAAGGAAAGTCCCACCTCCGGGACGGTTGGACGGTGTGAGGGGACACATTACATGAGTGTGTAGTTCAGCGTTTGCAAGGAGCATAATTTCAAGAGCGACCTTTTCCTTGTGCAGTATTAGTGCTGCACAAGGTGGCTCTTTCAGTAACAAACACCTAGGGGGGGGACAGGTCCCCTTACATTTTAGTTGTGCCAGCGTGGCGGTGGCATGACACATTGCCGGATACACAGCTGGGGATCAGCTGACGTTACTGAACCCCAATAACAGAGGAGCGACTGTTGACTGTGCAGACAGCACTTCCAGGCACCAACTGGCGGTGTTAGAGCCCAGGGACAGCAGGAGGAGCAGATTGGAGGTATTGCCGCACACACAGCTGGGGATCAGCTGACGTTACTGAACCCCAATAACAGAGGAGCGACTGTTGACTGTGCAGACAGCACTTCCAGGCACCAACTGGTGGTGTTAGAGCCCAGGGACAGCAGGAGGAGCAGATTGGAGGTATTGCCGCACACACAGCTGGGGATCAGCTGACGTTACTGAACCCCAATAACAGAGGAGCGACTGTTGACTGTGCAGACAGCACTTCCAGGCACCAACTGGCGGTGTTAGAGCCCAGGGACAGCAGGAGAGGCAGAGGAACAGAGTGTAGGCCGAAGCCTGATTGGAGCAAGTTGAAAGGGAACCTTTAACCCCACCCCCCAAGACGTTTGTAGCTGAAAGAGCCATCTTGTGCAGCACTAAGGATGCAAAAGGAAAAGGTTGCTCTTTTAATTATGCTCCTTGCAAACACAGAAGTAAACACTAAAATTGTGTCCCCTTATACCGTAAAACCGTCCCGGAGGTGCAAATTTCCTTCGTAATGGGACACAGCACAGCTGTCATTCCTATCCCCTTGGTGCCGTGCGCTGCCTCCTCAGCGTTGTTTTAAGCTGTCACGGAGCCTGTGCTGTTCTGTTATCCCTTGGCCATGCCCAATTAGCGCTGCCTGTCTTCTGACATAATTTGGTGTCAGGCTGTCAGTGCCTGTGCGTCCACGCTGCTCCAGATCCCACCTCGCAGTGTCGTCTAACGTAATCCCACTGCGGGCCTTGGATCCATGGGCATGCACAGTGCATATCCTCGACTCTCACTCCCCTCCTTCCCTCTTCTTCAGACTGTGCGGTGTCACGGCCGTGGCATGCTATTAGGGATCAGCTGACGGCGCACAGTCTAAAGAAGGCGGAGGGAGATGAGCGAGAGCCCGAGGGGAAGATATGCACTGCGCATGCCCATGGATCCCAGGCCCGCAGTGTGATTCAATCAGAAGACACTGCGAGGCGGGATCTCGGGCAGCGCGGCCGCACAGGCGCAGCCAGCCTGACACCAAATTATGTCAGAAGACAGGCAGCGCAAATAGGGCATGGCCAAGGGATAACAGAACAGTGCAGGCTCCGTGACAGCTTAAAACAATGCTGAGGAGGCAGCGCATGGCACCAAGGGGGTAGGAATGACGGCTGTGCTGCGTCACATTACGAAGGAAAGTCCCAGCTCCGGGACGGTATAACGGTATCAGTGAACACATTTTATAAGTGTTAAGTTCTGCGTGTGCAAGGAGCTAAACTAAAAGAGCTACATTTTCCTTGTGCAGCATTACTGCTGCACAAGATGGCTCTTTCAGTAACAAACGACGGGGGGGGGACAGGTTCCCTTACATTTAGGTTGTTGTGCCAGCGTGGCGGTCACAGGACACATTGCCGGCTACACAGCTGGGGATCAGCTGACGTTACTGAAACCCAATAACACTGGGTCGTATGTTTTTACTGTGCAGCCTGCACTTCTGAGCCGCAACTGGCGGTGTTGGAGCCCAGGAATAGCAGTTCAGGTGGTAGAAAGATGAACACAGCAGGAGACCTGGATGACACCCAATTACTTAATCAGGCAGAGGAGTGGCAAATTCCTGCGAGATCCAGGCCTGGTTCATTTTCAGGAAAGTAAGCCGGTCAACGTTATCGGAGGATAGTCGCATGCGACGGTCTGTTAGTACACCACCTGCGGCACTAAAGACACGTTCCAATAAGACACTAGCCGCAGGGCAAGCCAGCACCTCCAATGCATACTGGCTTAGCTCTGGCCATGTATCCAGCTTAGAGACCCAAAACTTGAACAGGGAAGAGCCGTCTGGGAGTACAGTAAGAGGGCAAGCCATGTAGTCTGTCACCATCTGACGGAACCGTTGCCTCCTGCTGACTTGAGCCGCTGGTGATGGTGTAGACATTTGGGGCGGGCACACAAAAGTGTGCCAGAATTGTGCCATACTGGGCTTGCCTTGGGCAGAGGCACTGCTTCTGCTCCCTCTTTGGGCAGAGCCTCCCCCACTGCCTCGACGCACTGAGCTGCTTTGTAAAGCACTAGCAGCACTCCTCTCAGTTGGACTGGAGAAGATGATGGAATTCACCAGTGTGTCGTGGTACTCCCGCAATTTACGCTCCCGGGTCAACGCTGGGATGAGGTTTTGGACGTTGTCCCGGTAGCGAGGATCGAGGAGGGTGAACACCCAATAATCAGGCATGTTGAGAATGTGGTCGATGCGGCGGTCGTTTCTCAGGCACTGCAGCATGAAATCCACCATGTGCTGCAGACTGCCAACTGGCCCAGAAACGCTGTCCCCTGCTTGAGACATGATCTCTGCCCGCTCGTCATCACCCCACCCTCGCTGTACACACTGACCACTGGACAATTGTGTCGCTCCCTCCTCAGGATGGAGCTCTTCCTCCTCCATTGACTCCTCCTCATCCTCCTCACAAAGTGGCCCCTGCGTACCCCTTTGTGAGGAACCACGTGGCGCTGACTCTCCAGAAGCTGATGGAAAAGGTGACTCCTCATCCTCCACCTCTTCCACAACATCATCCCTTAACCCTTGCAAAGTTTGCTGAAGCAGGCAGATAAGGGGGACAGTCATGCTGACTAGTGCATCATCTGCACTTGCCATCCGCGTGGAATAATCAAAAGGACGCAAAACCTGGCAGACATCCTTCATAGTGGCCCACTCTGTGGTTGTGAAGTCTGATCAGCGCTGACTGCGACTTCTTTGCGCCTGATGCAGCTGGTACTCCATAACTGCTTGCTGCTGCTCACACAACCGCTCCAACATATGTAACGTGGAATTCCACCGGGTAGGTAGGTCACATATGATGCGGTGTTCCGGAAGGCGGAATCGGCGCTGCAGAGCAGCAATGCGGGATCTTGCCAAGCTGGAACGCCGCAAGTGAGCACACTCTAGGCGGACCTTGTGCAGCAGTGCATCAAGATCCGGATAGTCCCTCAGAAAACTCTGCACAACCAAATTGAGCACATGTGCCAGACATGGGATGTGAGTGAGGTTGCCAAGGGCCAAAGCTGCCACCAGATTTCGGCCATTGTCATACACTACCATGCCTGGCTGGAGATTCGCTGGCAGTAACCACACATCGCTCTCCTGCTTGATGGCATTCCAGAGCTCCTGCGCTGTGTGGCTTCGATTCCCCAATGAAACTAGTTTCAAGATGGCCTGCTGACGTTTGGCCACGGCTGTGCTCATGTCGGTCATAGGTAAACGTTCACGGGTCCATGTGGAGGTGGACTGTGACGGCTCCTGCAGAGATGATTCTGAGGAACTTGTGTAAGAGGAGGAGTCAATGCGTACAGACTGGATTCCTGCAATCCTTGGAGTGGGCAGGACACGTCCTGCGCCACTCGCAAGATCTGTACCTGGCTCAACAACATTAACCCAATGGGCAGTGAGGGAAACGTATCGCCCCTGTCCATGCTGACTGGTCCACGCATCGGTGGTGAGGTGGACCTTGCTACTGACGGCGTTCAGTAGCGCATGTTTTATGTTTCCCTCAACATGCCTGTGCAGGGCAGGGACAGCTTGCCTGCTGAAGTAAAAGCGGCTGGGCACCTTGTACTGTGGGACTGCCAATGCCATCAAGTCACGGAAGCTGTCAGTCTCCACCAGCCTGAATGAGAGCATTTCCAGGGACAACAGTTTGGCAATGCCTGCATTCAGAGCCTGTGCTCGGGGGTGGTTGGCCGAGAATGCCCGCCTTTTCTCCCATGCCTGTACTACCGATGGCTGTAGAGTAGACTGGGAGTGTGAGGATGACTGGGAAGGTGGTGCTGTGGGTGGAATTACACTAGGTCTCTGGACAACAGTGCCAGAGGTTCTTCCATGGCGATCCTGGGAGGAAGCCAAACCAGCTGTGCGTGAGCTGGAGGAAGAGGCAACACGAGCTGAAGAGGTGGTAGCTGCCGCTGTTGGTTGGCCTACATCTTCAGTGTGTTTCTGTAACTCCACCGCGTGCCTGGTCCGCACATGTTTCCACATATTTGTGGTATTGAGGTTGCTGACACTTTTACCTCTTTTGACTTTCTGATGACACAGCTTGCATTTGACAAAACAAATGTCATCTGCAACTGTGTCAAAAAAGGACCAGGCACTGCAAGTCTTGGGAGCGCCCTTTTTGGCTTTGGAAAGAGACAGGCTCCTAACGGGTGCCAAAGTGGAGGCTACAAGCTCCGCAATCTTCCCTCTCCCTCTCCCTCTTTGGCCCGTAAGGGGAATCTCTTCCTCAGAGCTGCTCCCACCACCTTCCTGTTCCTCACGCCACGATGGGTCAACGACCTCATCATCTCCACTACCCTCTGCCACCAACTGCTCCTCCTGGGTAGTCTCGGCAGCATAGTACGCACCAGAAAGCGGCACCTGAGTTTCATCATCAGATGCGTACTGCGCTGTGGTCACCGCAGGCACTGGCCCACCCGCCGCTTCAGAGTCAGAGAGACAAAGCTGTTGGGCATCACTGCACACTGCCTCTTCTTCCATTTCTCCAATGCTGCTTGGCTGGCCCCCTGTTTCCAAGCCAAGAGATTCAGAGAACAGAAGTAGAGACGGCTCCTGTCCTGGGCTCTCTGACTGCCTGGCTAATTTGGCAGGTGGTGAAGAGACAGATGGCTGCTCTCCAGTGCTCTGTGCCTGAGAGGATGTGGCACTAACTGAAGTCGATGCCGAGGCGTTAGCTGCCATCCACCCGACAACGGCTTCAATTTGATCTTCACGCAGCAGCGGTGCACGGCGCTCTCCGACAATGCTGCGCATGAAGGACTGTTCCCTGCTGAAACTGAGTGACGACGAGTCACCGGTGCCCGCAGCAGGCACAGAATCACCACGTCCTCTCCCTGCTCCTCTCCCTGCTCCGCGCCCACGCCCACGTGCCTTACTCCCTGCCCTCTTCATCTTGGTTGACAGATAAAGATAAGCAGAAAAGTACTAAGGCCTTAGTGTGCTTATTCCTGAAATGCTCCTCCTAACAGGTGTAAGAAACACTAATGTTGTAAAGTGTGGACTAAACTTTATTATTTTTCAACTGTGGCCTACACAAGTGTTAAGTGGTGTTTGGTGAACTTTACTTTTTTTTTTTTTCTGCAGATCGGACTACAGAGCAAATTTAACTCACACAGGGACCGTGCAGACAGCCGTAAACGGCGCTGCAAGGCCCAAAAACCCTCCTCTAGGTTATCCTATGTAGTGTTTTTCCACTATTTAGCTGGAGACGGGTGGAAAGACACTAATAGGATTTTTTTTTTAAATTTTAAACAGGCTGCACTATTTGAAAAAAAGGAAATTTTTTTTCAAGGTATGAGGCAGTAACGCACCCTGAGCTGAATCCAACCGGCTATGGCTGCACACAGACTACAGGGCGAGCTGCGCTCACACGGAGACCATGCAGACAGCCGTAAACAGCACTGCAAGGCCCAAAAACCCTCCTCTAGGTTATCCTATGTAGTGTTTTTCCACTATTTAGCTGGAGACGGGTGGAAAGACACTAATAGGAATTTTTTTAAAAATTTTTTAAACAGGCTGCACTATTTGAAAAAAAGGAAATTTTTTTTCAAGGTATGAGGCAGTAACGCACCCTGAGCTGAATCCAACTGGCTATGGCTGCACACAGACTACAGGGCGAGCTGCGCTCACACGGAGACTGTGCAGACAGCCTTAAACGGCGCTGCAAGGCCCAAAAACCCTCCTCTAGGTTATCCTATGTAGTGTTTTTCCACTATTTAGCTGGAGACGGGTGGAAAGACACTAATAGGAAATTTTTAAAAAAATTTTATACAGGCTGCACTATTTGAAAAAAAGGAAAAATTTTTTTCAAGGTATGAGGCAGTAACGAACCCTGAGCTGAATCCAACCGGCTATGGCTGCACACAGACTACAGGGCGAGCTGCGCTCACACGGAGACCATGCAGACAGCCGTAAATGGCGCTGCAAGGCCCAAAAACCCCCCTCTAGGTTATCCTATGTAGTGTTTTTCCACAATTTAGCTGGAGACGGGTGGAAAAACACTAATAGGAAATTTGAGAAAAAATGTGCAGCAGGCTGCACTATGAGCAAAAAAGGACAACTGTGTGAGGCAGTGTGAACCCCCCCTGAGCTGAATACAACTGGGTATATGGCTGCACACAGACTACAGAGTGAGCTGCACACACACACACAGAGACCTTGCAGAACGCTGTTAAAACAGCGCTGCAAGGCAAGAGCAAGGTGAACAGTGAAGAACACACAGCGTTTTGCTAAATTAGCCTTGGGAAAGGAAAATAAAGCAATTAGCTATCTCAACTGGCCCTCAGTTAGAACACAGTGTAATGTCCCTAACTGAAATCACAGCAGAGTGAGCGCAAAATGGCGGCAGCGTTTTTTATAGTGCAGAGTGACATCATTTCAGCAGCCAATCACAGCTTTGCCAGTACTTACATGCCCACCATGCTAAACAGGATGTGCCCACACTTCCAATCATTCCTCATTGGCTGCTACGTGCAGTTTGAATTCTGGGAACTTCCGATTCCGGTATCCGATACGCGGGAAGTATCGGAATTCGGTATCGGAATTCCGATACCGCAAGTATCGGCCGATACCCGATACTTGCGGTATCGGAATGCTCAACACTACTCTCAATTCTAAATATTTTTCAACGAATCCCAGTATTTGCAAAAAAATTTTTTCAAGACACAGTGTACTTTAACTGGTTAATATTAGATCAATATGTTTTTCATTTATTTGCCGCGGGCTTCCCTGAGACGATCGGTACACGGTGATGTACTCACCGTGTACCGAGCGTCTTCTCCCTGCAGGCCCCGAATCCAAAATGGCCGCGGGGCTGCATCCGGGTCCTGCAGGGAGCACTTCCGGGTCAGGAGCAGGCTGCAGCTGCAGCTCTAATCCTGCCCGGCTGTTTGTCAGATCACCGATCTGACAGAGTGCTGTGTACACTGTCAGATCAGTGATCTGTGATGTCCCCCCCCGGGACAAAGTTAAAGAGTAAAAAAAAAAATTTCCACACGTGTAAAAAAAAAATAAAAAAAAAATTCCTAAATAAAGAAGAAAAAAAAAGATATTATTCCCATAAATACATTTCTTTATCTAAAAAAAAAAAAAACAATAAAAGTACACATATTTAGTATCGCCGCGTCCGTAACGACCCAACCTATAAAACTGTCCCACTAGTTAACCCCTTCAGTGAACACCATAAGAAAAAAAAACGAGCCAAAAAACAACGCTTTATTATCATATCGCCGAACAAAAAGTGGAATAACACGCGATCAAAAAGTTGGATATAAATAACCATGGTACCGCTGAAAATGTCATTGTATCCCACAAAAAACGAGCTGCCATATAGCATAATAACCAAAAAAATAAAAAAGTTATTGTCCTCAGAATAAAGCAATGCCAAAATAATTATTTTTTCTATAAAATAGCTTTTATCATATAAAAGCGCCAAAACATAAAAAAATGATATAAATGAGATATCGCTGTAATCGTACTGACCCGAAGAATAAAACTGCTTTATCAATTTTACCAAACGTAGAACGGTATAAACGCCTCCCCCAAAAGAAATTCATGAATAGCTGATTTTTGATAATTCTGCCTCACAAAAAATCGGAATAAAAAGCGATCAAAAACTGTCACATGTCCGAACATGTTACCAATAAAAACGTCAACTCGTCCCGCAAAAAACAAGACCTCACATGACTCTGTGGACCAAAATATGGAAAAATTATAGGTCTCAAAATGTGGAGACGCAAAAACTTTTTTGCTATAAAAAGCGTCTTTTAGTGTGTGACGGCTGCCAATCATAAAAATCCGATATAAAAAACGCTATAAAAGTAAATCAAACCCCCCTTCATCACCCCCTTAGTTAGGCTAGGTTCACATTGCGTTAATGGGTTAACGCTAACGGACAGCGTTGCACAGCGAAAATGTCGCAATTATCGCCGTGCAATGGGTCCGTTAGCGCACCCATTGACAGCAATGTGATTTTCGGGTGTAGCGCATCGCTAGAGCGTGCCATTTTCGGCTCACGCTAGCAAGGTGCCATTCTTTTGTGGCGCGCCTCGGACGCTGCTTGCAGCGTCCGCGGCGTGCCTGAGGTCCGATCCCCGATCTTCCAGAGCGGGGACATTAACGCGACCACTAAACGCGACACCTAAAAAGACATTGCGTTAGCGCAATCCGCTAGCGCTAAACGGATTGCCCTAACGCAATGTGAACCTAGCCTTAGGGAAAAATAAAATTTAAAAAAATGTATTTATTTCCATTTTCCCATTAGGGTTAGGGCTAGGGTAAGGGCTATGGTTAGGGTTTGGATTACATTTTTGGAAGTGCATTTGAACAGCAAGGTTGATTGCTGTTGAGGGGAACTAGAGAAAAAAAAATCTATAAATCTTCAGCAGAGCGAGTGTGAGCGAGCTGAGTGTGGCCTGAGCGTAAGTGTGGATGGCGGTAAGTGTGACTTGTGATTCAGTGACTTTGGAGTCAGGGAGTTTCCAAGGGAGGAATTACTGAATTGTGGTCTGATTTTTATTAATACTTTGTATTTATTTTTATTTTTTGATTGAACTGTTCTGTCTGGTGCAATCCCCATTAGGAAATGTGCTCCACGATTGTTAATGCCATCCAGTGCACATCTTGCCACATGTATGCAGTCCTTGAGCAGCCGATCGAGGGTGCATACTGCTGTGCGAGATGTGAGCACGTTGTGCATTTGGAAACCCAGATTCTGACTCTAAATGTGCAGCTGGCAACACTGAGATCCATAGACAATATGGAGAGGAGTCTTCTGCTCACGGAGCAGACGCTCAATGGGACAGATGAGGGGGGGGATGGTGGGATGGAGCTGCAGGACAATGAAGTAGCAAGCTGGGTGACAGTTAGGAAGCGGGGTAGAGGGAAGAGTGCCAGGGAGGCTAGTCCTGATCTGGAACACCCCAATAAGTTTGCTAAGTTGGCAGATGAGGGGGGTGCCAGTACAGGGGTAGCACTGCTGCAGCCAGGCATGTCCTCTGAAAGCCGGAGGAGTGACTGCTCCAGTAAGGAGGGAAATAGGAGAGCAGGGCAGGCCAGACAGGTGCTGGTAGTGGGCGATTCAATTATTAGGGGAACAGATAGGGCAATCTGTCACAAAGACAGGGATCGTCGAACGGTGTGCTGCCTACCTGGCGCTCGAGTCCGACACATCGCTGATCGGGTGGACAGATTATTGGGAGGGGCTGGTGAGGACCCAGCGGTCATGGTGCACATTGGCACTAATGACAAAGTTAGAGGTAGGTGGAAGGTCCTTAAAGATGATTTCAGGGAATTAGGCTGCAAGCTGAAAGCAAGGACCTCCAACGTGGTATTTTCCGAAATACTGCCTGTACCACGTGCCACGCCAGAGAGGCAACGGGAGATTAGGGAGGTTAATAAGTGGCTCAAGAATTGGTGTAGGAAAGAGGGGTTTGGGTTCCTGCAGAACTGGGCCGACTTCTCAGTTGGCTACAGGCTCTACGCTAGGGACGGGCTGCACCTCAATGGGGAGGGTGCAGCTGTGCTGGGGGAGAGAATGGCTAGAAGGTTGGAGGAGTGTTTAAACTAGGAATTGGGGGGGAGGGTATTCATTTTATAGGAGGGGAAGATAGTGCAGACAGAGACCTGGGCACAAATAAGGAAGTTGGGGGTGGCGGTGGCATGGGGGGTGGGGTCAGAACAGTTAATAATTTAAGAAATAGAAGTACAGAGAGGAACATAAAGTGCATGTATACTAATGCCAGAAGCCTCGCCAACAAAATGGACGAATTAGAACTAATGTTGTTGGAGCATAATTATGACATGGTGGGGATATCTGAAACGTGGCTGGATGAGAGCCATGACTGGGCTGTTAACTTGCAGGGCTATAGCCTGTTCAGAAATGACCGTACAGATAAGCGAGGGGGAGGGGTGTGTCTATATGTAAAATCATCCTTAAAACCCATCCTGCGCGATAATATAGGTGAATTTAATGAAAATGTAGAATCCCTGTGGGTGCAGATAAGGGGAGGGGGAAAAAATAATAAATTACTGATAGGGGTTTGTTATAAATCTCCAAAAGTAATGGAAGCAATGGAGAATATCCTCGTAAAGCAAATAGATGAAACTGCGACTCAAGGAGAAGTCATTATTATGGGGGACTTCAACTACACTGAAATAGATTGGGGAACAGAAACCTGCAGTTCCAGCAAAAGTAATCGGTTTTTGACAATTATGAGAGACAATTACCTTTCACAACTGGTTCAGGACCCAACAAGAAGGGGGGCACTGCTAGACCTAATATTAACCAACAGGCCAGACCGCATATCAAATATAAGGGTTGGGCGTCACTTGGGAAATAGCGATCACAAAATAATAAGTTTTCATGTATCCTTTAAAAAGATGTGTAGTAGAGGGGTTACAAGGACACTAAACTTCAGGAGGGCAAATTTCCAACGGATGAGAGAGGATCTTGGTGCAATTAACTGGGACGATATCCTGAGACACAAAAATACACAAAGAAAATGGGAGACGTTTATTAGCATCCTGGATAGGACCTGTGCACAGTATATACCGTATGGGAATAAACATACTAGAAATAGGAGGAAACCAATATGGCTAAATAGAGCTGTAAGGGGCGCAATAAGTGACAAAAAGAAAGCATTTAGAGAATTAAAGGAAGTAGGTAGTGATGAGGCATTAAATAAATACAAAAAATTAAATTAATTCTGTAAAAAGCAAATCAAGGCAGCAAAGATTGAGACAGAGAGACTCATTGCCAGAGAGAGTAAAAATAATCCTAAAATATTCTTTAACTACATAAATAGTAAGAAACTAAAAAATGATAGTGTTGGCCCCCTTAAAAATAGTCTGGGTGAGATGGTGGATGAGGATGAGGAAAAAGCCAATATGCTAAATGACTTTTTTTCATCAGTATTTACACAAGAAAATCCCATGGCAGACAAAATGTCTAGTGATAAAAATTCCCAATTAAATGTCACCTGCTTAACCCAGCAGGAAGTGCGGCGGCGTCTAAAAATCACTAAAATTGACAAATCTCCGGGCCCGGATGGGATACACCCTCGAGTACTGCAGGAATTAAGTACAGTCATTGATAGACCATTATTTTTAATCTTTAAAGGGAACCTGTCACCTGAATTTGGCAGGACTGGTTTTGGGTCATATGGGCGGAGTTTTCAGGTGTTTGATTCACCCTTTCCTTACCCGCTGGCTGCATGCTGGCTGCAATATTGGATTGAAGTTCATTCTCTGCCCTCCATCGTACATGCCTGCACAAGGCAAGATTGCTTTGCACAGGCGTGTACTATGGAGGACAGAGAATGAACTTCAATCCAATATTGCGGCCAGCATGCAGCCAGCGGGTAAGGAAAGGGTGAATCAAACACCTGAAAACTCCGCCCATATGACCCAAAACCAGTCCCGCCAAATTCAGGTGACAGAGTCCCTTTAAAGACTCCATAATAACAGGGTCTGTGCCGCAGGACTGGCGTATAGCAAATGTGGTGCCAATATTCAAAAAGGGAACAAAAACTGAACTCGGAAATTATAGGCCAGTAAGCTTAACCTCTACTGTGGGTAAAATCCTGGAGGGCATTCTAAGGGACGCTATACTGGAGTATCTGAAGAGGAATAACCTCATGACCCAGTATCAGCACGGGTTTACTAGGGACCGTTCATGTCAGACTAATTTGATCAGTTTCTATGAAGAGGTAAGTTCCGGATTGGACCAAGGGAACCCAGTGGATGTAGTGTATATGGACTTTTCAAAAGCTTTTGATACGGTGCCACACAAAAGGTTGATACATAAAATGAGAATAATGGGGATAGGGGAAAATATGTGCAAGTGGGTTGAGAGCTGGCTCAGGGATAGGAAACAAAGGGTGGTAATTAATGGAGCACACTCGGACTGGGTAGCGGTTAGCAGTGGGGTACCACAGGGGTCAGTATTGGGCCCTCTACTTTTTAACATATTTATTAATGACCTTGTAGGGGGCATTCAGAGTAGAATTTCAATATTTGCAGATGACACTAAACTCTGCAGGGTAATCAATACAGAGGAGGACAATTTTATATTACAGGATGATTTATGTAAACTAGAAGCTTGGGCTGATAAATGGCAAATGAGCTTTAATGGGGATAAATGTAAGGTCATGCACTTGGGTAGAAGTAATAAGATGTATAATTATGTGCTTAATTCTAAAACTCTGGGCAAAACCGTCAATGAAAAAGACCTGGGTGTATGGGTGGATGACAAACTTAAATTCAGTGGCCAGTGTCAGGCAGCTGCTACAAAGGCAAATAAAATAATGGGATGCATTAAAAGAGGCATAGATGCTCATGAGGAGAACATAATTTTACCTCTATACAAGTCACTAGTTCGACCACACTTAGAATACTGTGCACAGTTCTGGTCTCCGGTGTATAAGAAAGACATAGCTGAACTGGAGCGGGTGCAGAGAAGAGCGACCAAGGTTATTAGAGGACTGGGGGGTCTGCAATACCAAGAAAGGTTATTACACTTGGGGCTATTTAGTTTGGAAAAACGAAGACTAAGGGGTGATCTTATTTTAATGTATAAATATATGAGGGGACAGTACAAAGACCTTTCTGATGATCTTTTTAATCATAGACCTGAAACAGGGACAAGGGGGCATCCTCTGCGGTTGGAGGAAAAAAGGTTTAAGCATAATAACAGACGCGGATTCTTTACTGTAAGAGCAGTGAGACTGTGGAACTCTCTGCCGTATGATGTTGTAATGAGTGATTCATTACTTAAATTTAAGAGGGGACTGGATACCTTTCTGGAAAAGTATAATGTTACAGGGTATATACACTAGATTCCTTGATAGGGCGTTGATCCAGGGAACTAGTCTGATTGCCGTATGTGGAGTCGGGAAGGAATTTTTTTCCCCAATGTGGAGCTTACTCTTTGCCACATGGGTTTTTTTTGCCTTCCTCTGGATCAACATGTTAGGGCATGTTAGGTTAGGCTATGGGTTGAACTAGATGGACATATAGTCTTCCTTCAACCTTAATAACTATGTAACTATGTAACTAACGCAATGTGAACCTAGCCTTAGGGAAAAATAAAATTTAAAAAAATTTATTTATTTCCATTTTCCCATTAGGGTTAGGGCTAGGGTAAGGGCTATGGTTAGGGTTTGGATTACATTTACGGTTGGGATTAGAATTAGGGGTGTGTCAGGGTTAGGTGTGTGGTTAGGGTTACCGTTGGGATTAGGGTTAGGGGTGCGTTTGGATTAGGGTTTCAGGTAGAATTGGGGAGTTTCCACTGTTCAGGCACATCAGGGGCTCTCCAAACGCGACATGGCGTCCGATCTCAATTCCAGCCAATTCTGCATTGAAAAAGTAAAACAGTGCTCCTTCACTTCCGAGCTCTCCCGTGCGCCCAAACAGGGGTTTACCCCAACATATGGGGTATCAGCGTACTCGAGACAAATTGGACAACAACTTTTTGGGTCCAAGTTCTCTTGTTATCCTTGGGAAAATAAAAATTTGGGGGGCTAAAAATCATTTTTGTGGGAAAAAAAGGTTTTTTTATTTTCACGGCTCTGCGTTGCAAACTGTAGTGAAACACTTTGGGGTTCAAAGTTTTCACAACACATCTAGATAAGTTCCTTGGGAGGTCTATTTTCAAATATGAGGTCACTTGTGGGGGGTTTGTACTGTTTGGGTACATCAGGGGCTCGGCAAATGCAACGTGACGCCTACAGACCAATCCATCTAAGTCTGCATTCCAAATGGCGCTCCTTCCCTTCCGAGCTCTGCCATGCGCCCAAACAGTGGTCCCCCCCACATATTGGGTATCAGCGTACTCAGGACAAATTGCACAACAACTTTTAGGGTCCAATTTATCCTGTTACCCTTGTGAAAATACAAAACAGGGGGCTAAAATTCATTTTTGTGAAAAAGAGAAAGGAATTTTTATTTTCACTGCTCTTCATTATAAACTGTTGTGAAACACTTGGGGGTTTAAAGTTCTCACAACACATCTAGATAAGTTCCATGGGAGGTCTAGTTTCCAATATGGGGTCACTTGTGGGGGGTTTGTACTGTTTGGGTACATCAGGGGCTCTGCAAATGCAACGTGACGCCTGCAGACCAATCCATCTAAGTCTGCATTCCAAATGGCGCTCCTTCCCTTCCGAGCTCTGCCATGCGCCCAAACAGTGGTTCCCCCCCACATATTGGGTATCAGCGTACTCAGGACAAATTGGACAACAACTTTTGGGGTCCAATTTATTCTGTTACCCTTGTGAAAATACAAAGCTGGGGGCTAAAAAATAATTTTTGCGAAAAAAAAAAATTATTTTCACGGCTCTGCGTTATAAACTGTAGTGAAACACTTGGGGGTTCAAAGCTCTCAAAACACATCTAGATAAGTTCCTTAGGGAGTCTAGTTTCCAAAATGGTGTCAGTTGTGGGGGGTTTTAATGTTTAGGCACATCAGGGGCTCTCCAAACCAACATGGCGTCCCATCTTAATTCCAGTCAATTTTACATTGAAAAGTCAAATGGCGCTCCTTCCCTTCCGAGCTCTGCTATGCGCCCAAAAAGTGGTTTACCCCCACATATGGGGTATCATCGCACTCAGGACAAATTGCACAACAACTTTTGTGGTCTAATTTCTTCTCCTACACTTAGGAAAATAAAAAAATTGGGGGCGAAAAAATCATTTTTGTGAAAAAATATGATTTTTTATTTTTACTGCTCTGCATTATAAACTTCTGTGAAGCACTTGTTGGGTCAAAGTGCTCACAACACATCTAGATAATTTCCTTAAGGGGTCTACTTTCCAAATTGGTGTCACTTGTGAGGGGTTCCAATGTTTAGGCACATCAGGGGCTCTCCAAATGCAACATGGCGTCCCATCTCAATTCCAGTCAATTTTGCATTGAAAAGTCAAATGGCGCTCCTTTCCTTCCAAGCTCTGCCATGCGCCCAACCAGTGGTTTACCCCCACATATGGGGTATCGTCACACTCAGGACAAATTGCACAACAACTTTTGTGGTCTAATTTCGTCTCTTACCCTTGGGAAAATAAAAAATTGGGGGCAAAAAGATCATTTTTGTGAAAAAATATGATTTTTTATTTTTACGGCTCTGCATTATAAACTTCTGTGAAGCACTTGTTGGGTCAAAGTGCTCACCACACATCTAGATAAGTTCCTTAAGGGGTCTACTTTCCAAAATGGTGTCACTTGTGGGGGTTTCAATGTTTAGGCACATCAGGGGCTCTCCAAACGCAACATGGCATCCCATCTCTGTTCCAGTCAATTTTGCATTGAAAAGTAAAATGGCGCTCCTTCCCTTCCGAGCTCTGCCATATGCCCAAACAATGGTTTACACCCATATATGGGGTATCAGCAAACTCAGGACAAATTGGACAACAATTGTTGAGGTCCAATTTCTTCTGTTACTCTTGGGAAAATAAAAAAATTGGGGGCGAAAAAATCATTTTTGTGAAAAAATATGATTTTTTATTTTTACGGCTCTGCATTATAAACTTCTGTGAAGCACTTGGTGGGTCAAAGTGGTCACCACACATCTAGATAAGTTCCTTAGGGTGTCTACTTTCCAAAATGGTGTCACTTGTGGGGGGTTTCAATGTTTAGGCAAATGAGGGGCTCTCCAAACGCAACATAGCGTCCCATCTCAATTCCTGTCAATTTTGCATTGAAAAGTCAAATGGCGCTCCTTTCCTTCCGAGCTCTGCCATGCGCCCAAACAGTGGTTTACCCCCACATATGGGGTATCAGCGTACTCAGGACAGATTGTACAACAACTTTTGGCATCCATTTTATCCTGTTACCCTTGGTAAAATAAAACAAATTGGAGCTGAAATAAATTTTGTGTGAAAAAAGTTAAATATTCATTTTTATTTAAACATTCCAAAAATTCCTGTGAAACCCCTGAAGGGTTAATAAACTTCTTGAATGTGGTTTTGAGCACCTTGAGGGGTGCAGTTTTTAGAATGGTGTCATACTTGGGTATTTTCTATCATATAGAAAGTCAAAATGACTTCAAGTGAGATGTGGTCCCTAAAAAAAAATGGTGTTGTAAAAATGAGAAATTGCTGGTCAACTTTTAACCCTTATAACTCCCTAAAAAAAAAAAAATTGGTTCCAAAATTGTGCTGATGTAAAGTAGACGTGTGGGAAATGTTACATATTAAGTATTTTGCGTGGCATATCTCTGTGATTTAAGGGCATAAAAATTTAAAGTTGGAAAATTGCGAAATTTTCTAAATTTTCGCCAAATTTCCGTTTTTTTCACAAATAAACGCAAGTTATATCGAATAAATTTTACAACTACCATGAAGTACAATATGTCACGATAAAACAGTGTCAGAATCGCCAAGATCCGTTAAAGCGTTCCAGAGTTATAACCTCATAAATGGACAGTGGTCAGAATTGTAAAAATTGGCCCGGTCATTAACGTGCAAACCACCCTTGGGGCTTAAGGGGTTAAATCATAATGACAACCCAAAATATCCAAATGACCCTTATCAAAAGTTTACATATCCCATTTCTTAATATCGTCTTTTGTGGTAGTTGTGGACGAGGTTTTTTATTTTCTCAGATGGTAAAGCTGCCCACTCTTCTTGGCAAAATGCCTCCAGTTCCTGTAAATTCCTGGGCTGCAGGGTCTTACAGGCCCACCGGAGAACCAGAGGATTCTCTTTTGGGCCCAGGCACTGACATCTGCTGGCACACAGAGCCAGCAGCTGCCTTGGGATTCCACTGCCCTAAGGGCCCCAGAGGCACACTACGCAGCCTGTGAGTGGGGGAGGGGGTGAAGCAGATGTTCACAGGATGCAGGAGCCTGCTGCTGCAGCTAGCTCTGTGCCTGCTGCTAAAGAGAAATGAATATTCACTGCTCTACATGCCCATGGACGTGGTGAGCAGTGAATATTCATTTCTCTTTAGCAGCGGCATACCTGATCACCTGGCAGCTGTAGAAATCCAGCCAGCTAACACCGCTATTAAAGAGAGAGAATATTCACTGCCACCCAGGCTAGTTTCTTTTCTGGGCTGCCTCATGCGTTAGACATGCTGCACCTTTAAATGTAAATGATCTGGCTTCATTCATCTACAGAAGACAGGCCACTCACACTGCTGGCATGAGAAGAGCTTGTGGGAGATGTCAAGATCACTATCATGCCAGAAGCTGGCAGTAACTGGGTTTTAGGAAGTTTTGCCCCCAGCAGTTCGCCCCCAGCAGTTCGACCCCACCAGTTCGCCCCCAGCAGTTCGCCCCCAGGTACACTTCGCCACCGAACATTTTGCCCCCAGCATTTCGCCCCCAGGATGTTTCGCACCCACACATTTCACCCCCACACATTTCGCCCCCAGCAGTTCGCCCCCAGATGTTTTGCCCCCGGATGTTTGGCCCCCAGCAGTTCGCCCCCGGATGTTTTGCCCCCGGATGTTTCGCACCCAGCAGTTCGCCCCCGGATGTTTCTCCCCCCGCAGTTCACCCCCAGATGTTTCGCGCCCAGCAGTTCGCCCCCAGATGTTTCGGCCCCGGATGTTTCGCACCCAGCAGTTTGCCTCCGGATGTTTCGGCTCCCGGATGTTTTGCCCCCGGATGTTTCGCCCCCAGCAGTTCGCCCCCGGATGTTTCGCGCCCAGCAGTATGCCCCCAGAAGTTTCGCCCCCAGCAGTTCACCCCGGATGTTTCGCGCCCAGCAGTTTGCCCCCCAATGTTTCGCCCCTGGATGTTTCGTCCCCAGCAGTTCGCCCCTGGATGTTTCACCCCCAGCAGTTCACCCCCGAATGTTTCGACCCCGGATGTTTTGCACCCGGATGTTTCGCCCCCAGCAGTTCATCCCTGGATGTTTTGCCTCTAGCAATTTGCTCCTGGATCTTTCGCATCTGGGAAAGACCTGCCTGAACTGAACATTGGCAGGTTCGCTTGTCACTAATAATACACCATATGAGTCTTAGATATAGAATTCTGATCAAATTAGTTTTTTTTTATTCTAAAACTTTGTTTTCTAGATGAGTAATTTTACAAACAAACAGGGAAATAGTAGGATTTCATGGGTTGCTAAGGAGGTTGTGCCCCCTTGGTAGCAGAACGGATCCTGGCTCCCTATGATACATTCAGGGCTGCTTGTTCACAGCCCTCTGCAAAGCTCCCCTTCACCCTCCGCTCATGTGCTCTGTCCTGGACAAGAGGAGGGCTCCCCCTGCCTGTGTAAAGCCGTTACAGGATGGAACACATAGGGGTGACTTTGCAGGGTTTTAGGAAGTTGTGCCCCCAGCAGTTCGCCCCCAGCATTTCACCCCCAAGCACACTTTGCCCCCGAACATTTTGCCCCCAGCATTTCGCCCCCAGGTTGTTTCGCCCCCGCACATTTCCCCCCCGCACATTTCGCCTACAGCAGTTCGCCCCCAGATGTTTCGGACCCAGCAGTTCGCCCCTGGATGTTTCGCCCCCGGATGTTTCGCCCCCAGCAGTTCACCCCCCGCAGTTCGCCCCGGATGATTCGCCCCTGGATGTTTCGCGCCCGGATGTTTCGCCTCCAGCAGTTTGCCCCCAGATGTTTCGCCCCCAGCAGTTCGCCCCTGGATGTTTCGCCCCCAGCAGTTCGCAACCGGATGTTTCACCCCCGGATGTTTCGCACCCGCAGTTTGCCCCCGGATGTTTCGCACCCGGATGTTTCGCCCCTGGATGTTTCGCCCCCAGCAGTTTGCCCCCGGATGTTTTGCGCCCAGCAGTTTGCCCCCGGATGTTTCGGACCCAGCAGTTCGCCCCCGGATATTTCACCCCCGGATGTTTCGCCCCCAGCAGATCACCCACGGATGTTTCGCCCCCGGATGTTTCGCACCAGCAGTTCGCCCCTGGATGTTTCGCACCAGGATGTTTCACCCCTAGCAGTTCGCCCTCGGATGTTTCGCCCCCAGATGTTTTGACCCCAGCAGTTCATCCCTGGATGTTTTGCCTCTAGCAATTTGCTCCTGGATCTTTCGCATCCGGGAAAGACCTGCCTGAACTGAATATTGGCAGGTTCGCTTATCACTAATAATACACCATATGAGTCTTAGATATAGAATTCTGATCAAATTAGTTTTTTTTATTCTAAAACTTTGTTTTCTAGATGAGTAATTTTACAAACAAACAGGGAAATAGTAGGATTTCATGGGTTGCTAAGGAGGTTGTGCCCCCTTGGTAGCAGAACGGATCCTGGCTCCCTATGATACATTCAGGGCTGCTTGTTCACAGCCCTCTGCAAAGCTCCCCTTCACCCTCCGCTCATGTGCTCTGTCCTGGACAAGAGGAGGGCTCCCCCTGCCTGTGTAAAGCCGTTACAGGATGGAACACATAGGGGTGACTTTGCAGGGTTTTAGGAAGTTGTGCCCCCAGCAGTTCGCCCCCAGCATTTCACCCCCAAGCACACTTTGCCCCCGAACATTTTGCCCCCAGCATTTCGCCCCCAGGTTGTTTCGCCCCCGCACATTTCCCCCCCGCACATTTCGCCTACAGCAGTTCGCCCCCAGATGTTTCGGACCCAGCAGTTCGCCCCTGGATGTTTCGCCCCCGGATGTTTCGCCCCCAGCAGTTCACCCCCCGCAGTTCGCCCCTGGATGTTTCGCGCACGGATGTTTCGCCTCCAGCAGTTTGCCCCCAGATGTTTCGCCCCCAGCAGTTCGCCCCTGGATGTTTCGCCCCCAGCAGTTCGCAACCGGATGTTTCACCCCCGGATGTTTCGCACCCGCAGTTTGCCCCGGATGTTTCGCACCCGGATGTTTCGCCCCTGGATGTTTCGCCCCCAGCAGTTTGCCCCCGGATGTTTTGCGCCCAGCAGTTTGCCCCCGGATGTTTCGGACCCAGCAGTTCGCCCCCGGATATTTCGCCCCCGGATGTTTCGCCCCCAGCAGTTCACCCACGGATGTTTCGCCCCCGGATGTTTCGCACCAGCAGTTCGCCCCTGGATGTTTTGCACCAGGATGTTTCACCCCTAGCAGTTCGCCCTCGGATGTTTCGCCCCCAGATGTTTTGACCCCAGCAGTTCATCCCTGGATGTTTTGCCTCTAGCAATTTGCTCCTGGATCTTTCGCATCCGGGAAAGACCTGCCTGAACTGAATATTGGCAGGTTCGCTTATCACTAATAATGCACCATATGAGTCTAAGATATAGAATTCTGATCAAATTAGTTTTTTTATTCTAAAACTTTGTTTTCTAGATGAGTAATTTTACAAAGAGACAGGAAAATTGTAGGATTTCATGGGTTACTAAGGAGGTTGTGCCCCCTTGGTAGCAGAATGGATCCTGGCTCCCTATGATACATTCAGGGCTGCTTGTTCACAGCCCTCTGCAAAGCTCCCCCTCACCCTCCACTCATGTGCTCTGTCCTGGACAAGAGGAGGGCTCCCCCCTGCCTGTGTAAAGCCGTTACAGGACGGAATACATAGGGAGGCTTTGCAGGGTTTTAGGAAGTTTTGCCCCCAGCAGTTCGCCCCCAGCATTTCACCCCCAGGTTGTTTCATCCCCGCACATTTCGCCCCCAGCAGTTCGCCCCTGGATGTTTCGCGCCCACCAGTTTGCCTCGGATGTTTCGCACCCGGATGTTTCGCCCCCGGATGTTTCACCCCCAGCAGTTCACCCCTGGATGTTTCGCCCCCGAATGTTTCGCCCCCAGCAGTTTGCCCCGGATGTTTCGCCCCCAAATGTTTCGCCCCCAGATGTTTCGCCCCTAGCAGTTTGCCCCTGGATGTTTCACCCCCCAGCAGTTTGCCCCCGGATGTTTCGCCCCCAGCAGTTCACCCCTGGATGTTTTGCCCCCAGCAGTTCACCCATGGATATTTAGCTCCAGATGTTTTGCCCGAGCAGTTCGCCCACGGATGTTTTGCCCCCGGATGTTTCACCCCCAGCAGTTTGCTTCTGGATGTTTCACACCCAGATGTTTTGCCCCCAGCAGTTCATCCCTGGATGTTTTGCCTCTAGCAATTTGCTCCTGGATCTTTCACATCCGGGAAAGACCTGCCTGAACTGAACATTGGCTGGTTCACTTATCACTAATAATACACCATATGAGTCTAAGATATAGAATTCTGATCAAATTAGTTTTTTTATTCTAAAACTTTGTTTTCTAGATGAGTAATTTTACAAACAGACAGGAAAATAGTAGGATTTCATGAATTACTAAGGAGGTTGTGCCCCTTGGTAGCAGAACGGATCCTGGCTCCCTATGATACATTCAGGGCCGCTTGTTCACAGCCCTCTGCAAAGCTCCCCTTCACCCTCCGCTCATGTGCTCTGTCCTGGACAAGAGGAGGGCTCCCCCCCTGCCTGTGTAAAGCCGTTACAGGACGGAACACATAGGAGGGCTTTGCAGAGGGCTGTAAACCAGCAGCCCTTTATACATCATAGGGAATATATTGTTTGTTGCATGCTCCTGTGCAGCCACGCCCTCTAGAATCCATCCACAAGTACTGCTACTAAGGAGAAACAACCTCCTTAGCAACCACTGAAATCCTGCAGCACATGGAGCTTTAACTTGGATGAGACTTTTCACACAGAAGTGAAGCTGCTGGAAGGTCTCCTTTGGAAATGAATATCATGGGCACAGGTACTACAACATAACATGTTTTTTGTAGAGTTATGCTTTAACTGTATATATCAAAACTGTTTTAGCAAGAAACATAAAAAGGTATAGAGGGGAAGGATTAAAGAAAAAGAGAAAATACAAATTACAGGTTATAATGCTTGAATTATTTTACAGCTAAAAACACTGCTCTCAAAACATACAATATGTGACCATGAACTAAAATTCAAAGCTGTAGGCAATGCCTCTCAGATAATCCATCAAGCTTCTATTATTGAAATCTTGCACGATACGTTTAACCCTTGCTGAAATTGCAGCATACTTTTTGTTTCTTGCAGCGATGGGATTTCCTGCTATTATCTGAATAATTTCAAAACTATGGAGCTCTTGCTGATGTTTCAGACAGTTAATGAACCGGTATATATTTTGGAAAAGAGTACTACATGTTTCTCGAAAGCTACGTTGCCATCCTTCGACATGATTATTTGTTCGCTGTGTGTTGATCATTCAATGTTCATTCATACACATTCCAGAATTGAACTGGAAACAAAGGTGCTTGACGTCCTCTGCGATTCATTCGACCGATATAGCTGTCATCAAAATAGTTGGCAAAAGGTATTGCTTCTTGTGGAAAGTCAGGATCTTCCACCAATTCTTCAAATGATTGCACAACATTCTTTGGTGGTAGAAAGGCCAGGGCAGGCATCATGCGTATCCAACAGGCAAATTCATGGTCACCTTGGTATTGCATCTTGAGTCCTTCATTTTGAACTTTACGCCAAAATGGCTGTGATAGGTGGAAAAAGCAACCTGTCTTCACAAGGTTGGGGAATTCACTTTCAAATGCCTGTATTGCAGCTAGTTCAAAATCCAACATCAGGTTGTCTGGCTGCAGTCCAGGCTGCAAGTTCTTCAGCTCTTGCAGCAACCTCTGGTATGTAGAACTGCTCTTGTCTGTCAGCAAGGTGTACACTACTGGAACAACAAGGCCGCTGTGGACTACATGGATTGTGTAAAGTTGCTTAACCCCTTTCTGACCTCAGACGGGATAGTATGTCCGAGGTCAGATCCCCTGCTTTGATGCAGGGCTCCGCGGTGAGCCCGCATCAAAGCCAGGACATGTCAGCTGTTTTGAACAGCTGACATGTGCCCGTAATAGGCGCGGGCAGAATCGCGATCTGCCCGCACTTATTAACTAGTTAAATGCCGCTGTCAAACGCAGACAGCGGCATTTAACTACCGCTTCCGGCCGGGCGGCCGGAAATGACATCATCGCCGACCCCCGTCACATGATCGGGAGTCGGCGATGCATCAGGATGGTAACCATAGAGGTCCTAGAGTCCTCTATGGTTACTGATCACCGGTGGCTGTGAGCGCCACCCTGTGGTCGGCGCTCACAGCACACCTCCATTTCTGCTACATAGCAGCGATCAGCAGATAGCTGCTATGTAGCAGAGGCGATCGAGTTGTGCCTGCTTCTAGCCTCCCATGGAGGCTATTGAAGCATGGCTAAAGTAAAAAAAAAAAGTTTAAAAAAAATGTGAAAAAAATAAAAAAAATTTAAAAGTTTAAATCACCCCCTTTTTGCCCCAATCAAAATAAATTAAAAAAAATCAAATCTACACATATTCGGTATCGCCGCGGTCAGAATCGCCCGATCTATCAATTAAAAAAAAGCATTAACCTGATCGCTAAACAGTGTAACGAGAAAAAAATTCAAAACGCCAGAATTACGTTTTTTAGGTCGCCGCGACATTGCATTAAAATGCAATAACGGGCGATCAAAAGAACGTATCTGCACCAAAATGCTATCATTAAAAACGTCATCTTGGCACGGAAAAAATAAGCCCTCAACCGACCCCAGATCACGAAAAATGGAGACGCTACGAGTATTGGAAAATGGAGCAAATTTTTTTTTTTTTTTTTAGCAAAGTTTGGAATTTTTTTCACCACTTAGATAAAAAATAACCTAGTCATGTTAGGTGTCTATGAACTCGTACTGACCTGGAGAATCATAAAGGCAGGTCAGTTTTAGCATTTAGTGAACCTAGCAAAAAAGCTAAACAAAAAACAAGTGTGGGATTGCACTTTTTTTGCAATTTCACCGCACTTGGATTTTATTCCCGTTTTCTAGTATACGACATGCTAAAACCAATGAAGGCGTTCAAAAGTACAACTCGTCCCACAAAAAATAAGCCCTCACATGGCCAAATTGACGGAAAAATAAAAAAGTTATGGTTCTGGGAAGGAGGGGAGTGAAAAACGAACACGGAAAAACTAAAAATCCCAAGGTCATGAAGGGGTTAAATAAGGCTGGTGTAGTGAAAAACATGCCATCAGCAAACCACTCTTTACTTTGTGCCAGTAGGTGGAGATTGTCTCTTGTTCCAAATATCAACATACGGCTGTGTCCATTTCCTAATTTAAAATGAAAGTATTAGTGGAGGAAATAACAGAAAAAGTGTAACAAGCAGCAGACAGAGAATTTTTGGATAAATTCACCAAAAAAAATCCTAATCAGAAGCCTTTGTTCATATCTCACATTAAAAACTCACATTTTGCTCCAGATTTTCTGATTTCATAATAAAAGAACTGAAGCAAAATCTAGTGTGAAGGGGCCAACCAATAGTTTTTTACAACATATATTGTCCCAGTGGAAAATGACATATTTTTGTTTAAAATTAAAATTACTTCCAAACTTGAAATAGGTCACATTTTTAGGGTACCTTTAGACCCTTCAACTAGATGGCCGTTCAGCACGGCCGATTGCCGTCATGCTGAACGGCCCTCTAGTTGACAGCCGCATCCAGACGCGGCGTGCGGCTGAACGTCTGAATGAACAACTGGGCGGGCCGCCCGCCTGAATGGGGTGTTCCATTCAGGAGGATGGGCGCGCTAGTCGTTGGGTGGGCAGCGCGGACGTTCATGACGTCCACGCTGCCTATGCTGTCTCATTGAGGGGATTGTGCAGGACACAAAAAACGCCAGTAAAATTACCAGTGTGACCAGTGTGGCACTACAGAGTTTAAGTCCTCTTTTCTTCAGAAGAGGCAATTTGCATATTTAATTTCCCAGAGGAGCATTGCACGGCGAATAAGCCTCCTTACCTTGACAATCAAGCTGGTATGTGACTCTCCATAAGGAGAAACGCTACCCCTTAGACCCTAGTCCAGAGCCTCTCACCTAGCCAAATCAGTCCTCACGCTTCGCACTGACGAGGGCCAACATCCCGAACACTGTGTCTGCGAATTGAGATACTGATTTGGATTTTATCCTAAGTCATATTGCACGACTCGTTAAAGAGTTGATTGTGACTTGTAGGATCGCTACTTCCAACAGGTGGCGCTATAGAGTTTAAGTCCTCTTTTCCTCAGAAGAAGCAATTTGCATATTTAATTTCCCAGAGGAGCATTGCACGGTGAATAAGCCTCCTGACCTTGACAAGCCAGCTGGTATGTCACTCTCCATAAGGAGAAACGTTACCCCTTATACCCCAGTCCAGAGACTCTCACCTAGCCAAATCAGTTCTCATGCTTCGTATTGACGAGGGCCAACAGCCCGAAACACCGTGTCTGCGAACTGAGATACTGATTTGGCTTTTATCCTAAGTCATATTGCACGACTCGTTAAAGAGTTGATTGTGACTTGTAGGATCGCTACTTCCAACAGGTGGCGCTATAGAGTTTAAGTCCTCTTTTCCTCAGAAGAGGCAATTTGCATATGGTAAGATCGGCAGAAGTAAGATGGCGGACGGCGTGCATGCCCCTTTATAGCCCCTGTGACGCCGCAGAAAGCAAGCCAATCACTGACATGCCCTTCTCTAAAATGGTGGGAACCGAGACCTATGTCATCACGCTGCCCACACTCTGCGTCCTCCTTTATTGGCTGAAAAATGGTGCTGAAAGTGTCATACAAAACGCGACTTTTGCGCGCAGATCGCTAACCTCATGGCCGATCCCACACTAGGATCGGGTCGGGTTTCATGAAACCCGACTTTGCCGAAAGTCGGCGATTTTTGAATTTGTCCGATCCGTTTCGCTCAACCCTAATAGAGACAGCTGGTAGGAGAGCAACGGGCTACGTAGTCGAGTCTGGAGATGGCCAAATGCATCTGCCCTTACCAACCATATTGGAATGTAACCAGATTCCTGACAACAGGTCAGAGATACCTACGCCTGAAGATGCATCCCATCATCCTAATCTGAAGCATATAGAACACCTGATTCCTAACCTTGACACAGAGGCTCAAATAGTGTTGCTCCTTGGGAGAGATATTCTGTGAGTCCACAAGGTTAGGCAGCATATCAATGGCTCTCACAACACTCCATATGCCCAGAGACTCGACCTTGGGTGGGTCATTGTAGGAGAGGACTGTTTAGGAGAAGCACACAAACCGACGGTGGTTAACTACAAGCTTACCAGTACGCTCGAGAATAGACATCCATCTCTCCTTCAACCATGTGAAAATCACTACTTCATAAAGGAATTGCCACACAGCAGTTCAGCACCAAGTATCTTAGCAAGTCATGTCTATGATGATTGCATCCTGAATGACAACCAAGATCACCTTGAGTGTACAGTCTTCTGCAAGATGAAAGAAGATAATCATACAGCCATGTCATTTGAAGATAGACTGTTCCTAGAGATGATGGTGCAAGGAATGGTGCAGGACAAAATGAAAAGCTGGATTGCACCTCTTCCCTTCAAGCCTCAAATACAACGCTTGCCTAACAGAGAACAAGTTAACAATCAATTTGTCTCCATCATGCACAGCTTCTGTAGTAGACAAAAGATGAAAGACCATTTCTTAACCTTCATGGAGAAGATATGTAAGAACCCATAGAATGAAAGTCCGCAAGGACAGGGTCCTCTCTCCTCTGTACCACTCTGTCACTGTAAACTTGTTTACTGTAAACGATATCTATAACTCTGTATGTGACCCCTTTCTCATGTACAGCACCATGGAACTAAGGGTGCTATGTACATAAATAATAATAATAATAATAATAATGGTCATGCAGAGTTAGCACCTACACGTCAAGACTTTGAGGACCACTGGCACCATGGTAAACATGTCCACACAGCTCTATAGCTAGAGTAGTCAAAGAATATAATTATCCGAGCTGTACAACACGAAAACTATGCCAAAGAAATTGACTGTTTAACCAGTCAACTATCAATACCAAAAGATAGTGTTCTGAGGAAACTCAGAGCAGCAAGAGAACTGAAACTCTCTTTCAACTTGGATATGAATGACGTAGAAAAATACCTAAGTGTACAAGGGTGTACTTGGACATTCAACCCAGCACATTCTTCACATACGGGAGGTGTATGAGAGAGAATGATAGGTGTCGCAAGGAGAATCCTTGATTTAATCTTCTTACAGGAAGGATCTGCAAGACTGACACACGAAAGCGTGACAGCATTCATGACCGAAGTGTCAGCCATCATAAACGCCAGACCGTTGACTCCAATTTCCAGTGATCCTGATGACCCAACTGTTCTAACCCCAGCCCTGCTGCTTACGCAGAAAACCGACCCTAATTGCTCTCCACCTGGAGAATTTAATGTTAAAGACCATTACAGGAGTCGATGGAGACAAGTACAGAGTCTCTCCAATGCCTTTTGGGACAAGTGGAAAAACAGTACCTGCCTACTCTACAACAGAGGAGAAAGTGGCAAACCGGCAAGCCTAACCTCCAGTCTGGCGATATAGTACTAATGAAAGACTGTCAGTCTCGGAGAAATGAATTGCCATTAGGTCTCATTACCCAGACATTCCCAAGTAAGGATGGAATATGATGAAGGTAGAAGTAAAAATAGGAAAACAAGGCGAGACCAAATTGTTCCTCAGGCCAGTAGGGGAACTCATTCTGCTGTTCTCGTTCAATAAACACAATAGTGACGTCGGCTGACGTCAAGCGGGGAGTGTTCTGTCCAGCCATATAATTGCTGTCTAGAAAGTTTAGTCATTTTTTTATGTCTCCTTTATTACAGACATTGTATTTTTGTGTGTATTAATCCTTCCTATATTTCATATTGTAAGGTAACAGCACCACCTGCTGGCCGTTTAATGCATAGATTCTAGTTTAATTTGCAATGTCTTGTGGGAAGTTCCTAGGGTATTGTGGGATTGTTCCTGTTGCATCATTATTCCTCCAGGAGAAACTACACAATTGGTGTTCTTCATGCTCCTTTAACAGCCTACTCTAAGCATAGTTGGTAAGCACTATCTAGGTGTAATAATCCTGTGTTTATCAATACGTTTAGTGTACTAAGTAGGTAATCATCAGTTTGTATATTAGCTCATGCTACCTGTGCATTGCAGACTATTTGTGTTTCATGCTCTGTGGAGATATATATTCTGAAATGCTCCTGTTATTGCATCCTATAGTTTAACCCTTTTCTGTCACATCTGCAATCAATAAAGGTTACAATTTTACAGCCTCTTTTCTTAAAGAAGACTGGGGGTTTAGCTACACGTCTTATTGCACACCCTGCTAACGTGTATGAGGACAGAATAGTGCCAATATGACACAAATATTGCAAATTCAGATTCAGCCACTGAATCCGAACAGATTCCCTCAACTCTAGTAAAGAATGACTTTTTTGTAATGGAAGGAACACAGAAATGAAAAACACAAACACTGAAATCAGAACATTAGCGTAGGTCATATATTTACAAATTATATTTATAGGTATAATGAACTGCATTTCAACCATGATGATAAAAATTTTAATGTGTCTTGATAGCCCCTGTCAGTCTCTTTCTTAGGCTAGGTTCACATTGCGTTAATGGATTAACGCTAGCGGACTCCGTTACATGGTGAAATTGTCACAATTAACGCCATGCAACGGATCCGTTAGCGCAGGGGTCCCCAACTCCAGTCCTCAAGGCCCACCAACATGTCATGTTTTCAGGATTTCCTTAGTCTTGCCCAGGTAATAATTGCATCACCTGTGCAATGCAAAGGAAATCCTGAAAACATGACCTGTTGGTGGGCCTTGAGGACTGGAGTTGGGGACCCCTGCGTTAGCGCACCCATTGACGGCAATGTGCTAACGGATCTCTCGCGCATCGCTAGCGCATGCCATTTTCAGCACGCGCTAGCGATGTCCCGTTAGTTTCGGCCGGACCGTGGACGCTGCTTGCAGGGTCTGAAGTCTGTTCCTCGCTAGTGCAGATCGGGTGTCTGCGCTAGCGGGATCGCCAAATGCGATCCCTTTTGGGACATTTCGTTAGTGCAGTCCGTAGCGCTATGCGCTAAACGGACTGCCCTAACGCAATGTGAACCTAGCCTTATATAATTATTACTTATGGCTGCATTTTCTATCTTAAAGGGACACT
Organism: Ranitomeya imitator; assembly: GCF_032444005.1. NCBI lineage: Eukaryota > Metazoa > Chordata > Amphibia > Anura > Dendrobatidae > Ranitomeya > Ranitomeya imitator. Next base: position 340,511,882 of record NC_091285.1, on the reverse strand, counting down.
GTCACCTGAAGTTGGAGGGAACAATCTTCAGCCATAGAGGCAGGGTTTTCGGGTGTTTGATCCACCCTTTCCTTACCCGCTGGCTGCATGCTGGCTGCAATATTGGATTGAAGTTCATTCTCTGGCCTCCATAGTACACGCCTGCGCAAGACAAGATTGCCTTGCGCAGGCGTGTACTACGGAGGACAGAGAATGAACTTCAATCCAATATTCCAGCCAGCATGCAGCCAGCGGGTAAGGAAAGGGTGAATCAAACACCCGAAAACCCCGCCCCTATGGCTGAAGATTGTTCCCTCCAAATTCAGGTGACAGTGTCCCTTTAACCAATAATTGTTGGATAAAAAGGTTCTGGATAATAGTTTTGTATTCTAAATTATTTTGATAAAATCTTTCACATGTTCACTAAATGTCAGAGTATTAATAGATATGTGCTTGATCTGTATTGATTATCTGAACACTTAACCTACATGATATTTACATTATTTGAATTGGAAATTTCAGAATGATAAAAGAAAAATAATATTTTCAAATAATACTTTAAATGTCATTGATATTCTAGCTTTTCTTGCACTTGGACTCTGTTGGAACTGCATTATTACCAAATTGAGCAATTAAAGACATTAGACAATGTCAATTAACAATAATAATTAGGACTGACAATGCTATTCAGTAGCAATAAAAAAAATAGACATATCATAGAAGTGAAGGACAAAAAAGCTCCTTTAAAATGAAAAGCACTTTCAAGTCAGTCCTAAATAAACAACTGCAGTGTACTTTAAATTTGGAAATTACTTCTAAATCAAAAGAGACAGAGCAATTTTTCATTTAAATTGAAAGGCTATTTACTTTCTTAACTGATGCTTAGTACACTGATGTATAATGTCAAAAGGTAAATGATTTTGAACTAAATTCAATTTAAATTTCATTACATATATGCTTGAAATCATGGTTTTACTTATTTTTTGCATTCTCTTTGAGGATCTTTCACTTTTAATATTTTCTTGCCTAATGCCATGATCTATTTTACAGCACAAGTTAACATGAAAAATGCCTTTTTCATTCACTATAAACAGATTTAGTATGTCTGTGAAATAGACTTATGTGGTTCAAATGGCTTTTTCATCTACTATTGAAGTGGTGTTTTAAAAAGCTTAACAAATTGCACCATTGGTAGCACTGAGATATCTGCAGTTGGCTCTTACTCATCGAATCCAAAGTCACAAACACCTGACAGAGTATTTTATGTTTTCCAAGACTGAACTTTAAAAAAATTAAATCTTATTTTCCCTTTCTATGGCTATTGTTTTAAATATATGATATTTTCATATAAATGATGATCTATGATATATTGTATACGATTGTAGAAATGCTTCTACTTTACAAATTGAAAAAAACTAAGACAGAAACACAATAACCAAATAACCTGCAGTATATAAATAAACAGACTGACTTTTTTTGATCTGGACATTATATTGATGTGGTTCCCCATTGCTGTGTGTTCACTAGCTGGGCTCAGCCCTTCTCATCCCTTATGCAAGTCATAAATGACAAATGGTAACGTTTTAGTGTTAGAGTTAGGACTGTCCCGATTACGGTCACCATGAAGTGGTGGGATGGTTATGGCATTTTGTTGATCAAAATTATGTTAACTGAGTACCCTATATTATTTTATGCACTATTGCTATTAATTTAATTACTGAAGGGTATTTGCTCATTATGTTTCTGTGTTTGTTTTTTTTCTGTTTAGTGGACAGTATGAATATGCACCTATGTGCTACATGAATATCAATTTGTATCCAAGTTCATTTCTGTCTTTTTTTTCTACTTTACAAATTTGCAACAAGAGGGATGTGGAAACCACAAAGAAACGACCAAAAAAGGATAACTATAATCAATGAAAACTCTTTATTAGATACAACATACATTAAAATACTAGGACAAAGATGGAACACAATGGGGAAATGGTGCAGGTCACAACACAAATGCTACCGTGCAAACACAAGACGTGCAGAACAGGAACTGGCTCCCTATTATAAATATCAGGTGTTGGTATGGGGAGTAAGAACCAATGAGCCAGAGTGGCTAATGTATATGTAGCACAAACCAATGAATCTTTCTTGTTCTTATACCCTAGGACACACAATTAGACTATATAGACCTCACCATGGGTTAAAATACTGCACAAGTGTGTGTGGAAAACCAAAAAAAGAGGTTTCTGAATGTCCAGGGTAACCACTAATGGAACACCAGGCTAACTGTGCTACCATTGATACCAGCCATCGCTGGAGCCACTATCCCAAAACCAGGAAGAGTCAAGGTGGCAATAGCACAACCTCCATGTTAGGTGGACAATGCTGCCTCAGCATATATTACCTGGTCCGGGCGGTTCACGGGTGTGTACCAGATACACGGCCGGCACGTCTGCCCGACGCGCGTTTCGGAGCTGAACTCCTTCGCCCCCTGCTCAGCATAGATGTCAGTCCCAGGGTCTGGCTCAAGCTGATACTGTGCGGCTCGTTATTGCTGTCCTTCCAGGCTCAGCCATTGTAACAAGTACTGATCAGCGGCGAGCAGGCATCCCTGGGACTAAGTCCTGCTTTTCTTGTTTTGAGCATGCCCAAAGGATGACCTCTCATTGGAGGTCGGGGGTTACATGCTCAGGTCCTGTAGCAGCTCCTACTGGACAACTAGGAAGGTCCTGGAGAGCTTCCACTATAAAAGGTTTGCATGGCCACACGGCCATGTGCTAGTATAAACTTAGTAATGTGTGTGTGTGTGTGGATGTATGCCTGTTGATCGATGAAAGCTCCAAACCAGCATTTAGCTGTATAGCAGTGACTGCCAATGCGGCTCTGGGTGCTATTAGAGCGCTATACTGGCCCAAGTCTGGGTGGTTAGTGGCGTCCGCCAGAGCGGCACTGCACGCACTTTTAGGCATTAAATTATTACCCAGTAGTGGTGTCGAGTGCAAGAGGTCTAGAGGAACTCTTTCCCGGAGTCTTGGGACAGAATTCTGTGACTCTTTGCTTGCGCTCTTTGTGCGGTACCATGGCCCTGTGACGCAACAGGGTTCGTTTCCTTCTTACCGGGTCAAGCCAACCCTTGTGTGTATCCACATTATTCCACCATAGAGTCAGTCATTACTCATCAACAGGTTCCATCTCTGCAGGGTGGACCCCGGGCTGCGAACGCACCTTATACCATCCTTCTAATTATTTGGTGCGTTCCGCTAGCCCTAACACCCATAGAAATCTATTGGTGCCACAAATACCTGGCAAGTGTAAAAGAAGCCTTAAACAAGAAAAAAAAACATTATATCAATAATAAGGACACAACATTTGCATACTGTCAACCCCATTACATAGTCCAGCCATTCACGACTAAGCATCACAGTGGTTATGGAGACCACAAACTAATCCTGTATTCTGAGCCATAGAGGACATATCAACAATGAATCACAAGTAAATGGACAGCATGTGACTTAAATATGAGTGTCTGAGCAAAGGGTCTGAACACTTATGACCATCTGATATTTCAGTTTTTCTTTTTTATTAAGTTTGCAAAAATTTCTACATTTCTGTTTTTTTTCAGTCAAGATGAGGTGCAGTGTACATTAATGAAAAAAATAAACTTTTTTGAATTTACCAAACTATCAGAGGTATTATGACAAATTTCCCTTGATAAAGGAATGTGTGGGTAAGATTTTAGAACTAGCAACAAATATATAGAGCATGCTTCATTACTCATATTATTATTCTGTGTAAGGCTGAAACCTGAGGAATTGTGTCGAGAATATTAATGCATTTATTTTCTAAAATGTCCATGTGCAGATGCAAAAAAAACATCAGGCTACCAGATACATGCTTAACCCCTTAGTGACAGAGCCAATTTGGTACTTAATGACCGAGCCAATTTTTGCAATTCTGACCACTGTCACTTTATGAGGTTATAACTCTGGAACGCTTCAACGGATCCCGCTGATTCTGAGAGTGTTTTTTTGTGACATATTGTACTTCATGATAGTGGTAACATTTCTTCGATATTACTTGTGATTATTTATGAAAAAAACGGAAATATGGCAAAAAAAAATTTTAAATTTTGCAATTTTCAAACTTTGTATTTTTATGCCCTTAAATCGGAGAGATATGTCACGAAAAATAGTTAATAAATAACATTTCCCACATATCTACTTTACATCAGCACAATTTTGGAAACAAAATTTTATTTTGTTAGGGAGTTATAAGGGTTAAAAGTTGACCAGCAATTTCTCATTTTTACAACACCATTTTTTTTAGGGACCACATCACATTTGAAGTCATTTTGAGGGGTCTATATGATAGAAAAAACTACACCCCTCAAGGTTCTCAAAACCACATTCAAGAAGTTTATTAACCCTTTACGTGCTTCACAGGAACTGAAACAATGTGGAAGGAAAAAATGAACATTTAACTTTTTTTTGCAAACATCTTAATTCAGAACCATTTTTTTATTTTCACAAGTGTAAAAACAGAAATGTAACCATAAATTTTGTTAAGCAATTTCTCCTGAATATGCCAATACCCCATATGTGGGGGTAAACCACTTTTTGGGCGCACTGCAGAAATTAGAAGTGAAGGAGCGCCGTTTGACTTTTTCAATGCAGAATTGGCTGGAATTGAGTTCAGACGCCATGTCACGTTTAGAGAGCCCCTGATGTGCCTAAACAGTGGAAACTCCCCACAAGTGACACCATTTTGGAAACTAGACCCCTTAAGGAACTTATCTAGATGTGTGGTGAGCACTTTGAACTTCCAAGTGCTTCACAGAAGTTTATAACGTAGAGCTGTGAAAAAAAAAATCGCATTTTTTCAACAAAAATGATTTTTTGCCCACAAATTTTTATTTTCACAAGGGTAACAGGAGAAATTAGACCACTAAAGTTGTTGTGCAATTTCTCCTGAGTATGTCGATACCCAATATGTGGGGTGTAGCATGGCTAAAGGGTGTGTAGTCGATGGGAGGTATGTGCCACATAAGTGCCTTGTTGCTGTAATGTAGCCCGGAATATTGCGTTGTTTTATATAACCATATGTTTGTGTTTCAGGACCTGTGGTGATGTCAGACCACATGGCTAATCATGTGATAGATTACTGGGTGTGGTTAGTCCTATATAAGACTGGCTAATCCTTTACACAGCAGATATGTGTGGAGGTGAAACCCTCCTGAGTGTGTTCGGCTTCAGGACTGAGCCGGATGAACTGGACACTTGTTTTCCTTTGCCTGAACCAAAGGCTATTTTGCTTTCTGTTGTTTTGCCACATGGTTTATGAAGCAATAAACCCAGTGAACTTTAAAGGAACACGTCTCCTGAGTGTCAGCCGTCGCAGCTGAGTGAGTGAAATCCTTACAATTGATGGAGACCTGCGAGCAGCGTTCCCAGCGGAGACGTGAGTTTATTTTCGAATGTCCTGGGTCAAGGCTGTTGCAAGCCAGCAAGCATTGCCGGAGAAAATGGAGGACCTGCTGAAACACTTGGTCCAGCAGGAGCAAAGGCAGCAAGAGACCAACAGGCTGTTGATGCAGCAGATACAACAGAGCCAGCAGCAGATACAACAGAGCCAGCAGGAGCAACGGCAGAGTCAGCAGGAGCAACGGCAGCAGTTACAACAGAGCCAGCAGGAGCATCAGCAGCAGATGCAGCTTCTGGCAACCGCCATCCAGGGCAAGGCGAGCGCCCCAACCCCAGGTTTGGCTGATGACACCCACGTCCGGAAGACGGTAAGACGTGCATTGCAGAAAATGACTCCCGGGGATGATGTTGAGGCCTTCCTGATGGTGTTTGAGAGGGTCGCTGAGAGGGAAAAACTTCCGCCAGAGCAGTGGGCAGAGGTACTTGCGCCATACCTGACGGGAGAACCCCAGAAGGCGTACTATGATTTGACCTTGCAGGATGCCAAAGAGTATCACAAATTGAAAGCCGAGATTCTCGCACGTCTGGAGGTGACACTGACTGTCAGGGCACAGCGAGTTCACTCCTGGGGCTATCACCGGGACAAACCACCTCGTTCCCAAATGTTTGATCTGTTGCACCTGGTCCAGAAATGGCTGCAGCCAGAGACCTCTGCGCCTGCACAGATGGTAGAACGGGTGATGATGGATCGGTTTGTCCATTCCCTCCCGAGGCCTATACAGTCTTGGGTTGCCCAAGGTGATCCCCAGAATGCCGACGAGCTGATCGGACTGGTTGAGAGATACCAAGGGTTGGAAGGCTCCTTCGGGAGGCAGCCCATGCCGTACTGGGGGTCCCAGAGGGCAGCTGAGTCCCAAAAAGGGGTGGTGCGTCCAAGGTCACAAAGGGCGGGGGAGGTGGTGCCCAAGGTCCCCACGGGTGATGTTATTTGTTGGAGGTGCCACAAGCCAGGACATATAGCTGCCCGTTGTTCCCAAGCCACTGAGCAGATGGACTGCAGCATGGGACGCCGTTGTTCATACTATGCGTATCCAGTCTGTAGTGTGAACTCTCCATCCAACGAGGGACCTCAAGCGTGTCCCGTAAAGGTGAACGGTCGAGCAGTAACGGCACTGTTAGACTCGGGGAGCCTAGTGACCCTGGTGAGGGCCACTTTTCCTCTTCATCTGCTCCCAGGAAAGAAGGTCGGAGTGCGGTGCATACATGGTGATGCAAAGGACTACCCTATGGCCAGGGTGGACATTGAAACGGCATGTGGCACTGAATCCCACATAGTCGGCGTAGTTCAGGACTTGTTGCACCCTATAATTATTGGCCGGGATTTCTGTTTGTTTTGGGATTTGTGGGGAAAGGGTTCTGAGCTCCCTGGCAGGGAACCAGTGAACCCTGGAACGGTATCGCCACACCCAGAGGCAGACAGCTTTCCTTTTTGTGTTCTGGTTGGGGATGAGGAGGAAGTATCCCCTACATCTGACATTCTGGAATTAGAGGTTACCGGTGAAAATTTTGGGACTGCCCAACATAGGGACCCCACTCTGAGGGAAGCCTTTAATAATGTCACAGTTATTGACGGGGTGGTACAGGAGCCGGGGGCAGACAAAAGATTTCCCCATTTTCTGTTGAGGGGGGAATTGTTGTACCGGGTCACGAAAATAAGGGAGGAGTTGGTAGAGCAGTTGATGCCGGGTCCGTATAGACGGAAAGTGTTGGACATGGCCCATTCACACATCTTGGGTGGACATCTAGGGGTGGAAAAAACGCAGGAACGGGTTGTGCAGAGGTTCTATTGGCCTGGGTGCCACCGGGAAATAGTGAACTATTGCAGGTCCTGCCCTACATGTCAGCTAACTGCTCCTACTCCTCATTTCCGAAACCCCCTTGTGCCACTGCCCATTATTGAGGTGCCATTCGAGAGAATTGCCATGGACTTGGTCGGTCCCTTAGTTAAATCAGCCCGGGGCCATCAGTATATATTAGTCATCCTGGACTATGCCACACGCTATCCTGAGGCAATTCCCTTGAGAAATTCTTCCTCAAAGAGCATAGCCCGCGAGTTGGTCCATGTCTTTTCCCGGACAGGTCTGCCAAAGGAGATCCTTACTGACCAGGGTACACCTTTCATGAGCAAGGTGATGAGGGAGTTATGCAAAGCCCTGAAGATCTCCCAGTTGAGGACCTCGGTGTACCATCCCCAGTCAGATGGTCTTGTTGAGAGGTTTAACAAGACTCTAAAGAGCATGCTGAGAAATGCTATAGAGAAAGACGGTAGAGACTGGGATTGTCTCTTACCCTATCTGATGTTTTCCATTCGTGAAGTTCCACAGGCCTCCACAGGGTTCTCACCGTTTGAGCTTCTATATGGCCGACATCCACGAGGACTCCTGGATATAGCCAAGGAAACCTGGGAAGCCGAAGTCACGCCCCACAGAAGCGTCATTGAGCATGTGGCCCTGATGCAGCAGAGGATTGCAAAGGTGATGCCTATCGTGAAAGAACACCTTCTCCAAGCACAAGAAGCTCAAGCCAGGGTCTACAACCGGTCTGCAAGAGTGAGGCAGTTCAATTCGGGAGACCGAGTTCTGGTGTTAGTTCCAACGGTGGAAAGCAAGTTCTTGGCCAAATGGCAAGGGCCATATGAGGTTGTCGAGAAACTTGGTGAGGTAAATTATAAAATTCACCAACCAGGAAGACGGAAACCATTCCAAGTTTACCATGTCAACCTCATCAAGCCATGGCAAGATAGAGAGTCGACAGTTACTCCGTCATTGTTAAGCAACCCAGAAGGTGAGGTTGGAGCGGTTACTATAGCAGAGACGCTATCGAAAACCCAGAAACAGCAGTGCCGGGAGTTACTCCAGAAAAACAGGGACCTGTTTTCAGAATTGCCAGGATACACGAAGGTCATAGAGCACGAGGTCCTAACAGAGCCCCATGTGCGGGTGAATGTGAAACCTTATCGTATTCCTGAGGCTCGACGAGAAGTTATCTCCAAGGAAGTGGAGCGTATGTTGAGGCTTGGAGTCATTGAGGAATCCAAGAGCGGTTGGTCAAGCCCAATTGTCCTGGTCCCAAAACCTGATGGAGAGTGGAGGTTTTGCAACGACTATCGGAAGTTGAATGAGGTCTCCAAGTTTGACGCTTATCCCATGCCCCGTATTGATGAGCTCATCGAAAGGCTTGGGCACGCCAGATATATATCCACCTTGGATCTGACAAAGGGGTATTGGCAGATCCCCATGGCGCAGGAAGCCAAGGAGAAGACAGCCTTTTCGACACCTGATGGATGCTTCCAGTATGCCCGGATGCCGTTTGGCCTACAGGGAGCTCCGGCGACCTTCCAGAGGGCTATGGATAAAGTTCTTGCACCCCATAAGGCCTACGCTGCTGCATACCTAGATGATATCGTCATCTTTAGCCCGGACTGGGAGAGTCATCTGGAGAAAGTCCAAGCGGTGTTGGATGCTATAAGAGAGGCCGGATTTACTATAAACCCAAAGAAGTGTGCCTTGGGTAAAGAAGAAGCTAAGTACCTTGGATACATAGTGGGTCACGGAGAAATAAAACCCCAAATCAGTAAAGTGGAGGCAATTCAAACGTGGCTAAAACCAGTTTCCAAGAAGCAAGTTAAAGCCTTCCTGGGAATCGTGGGATATTACAGGAGGTTCATCCCAAACTTCGCCACGATGGCTGCGCCTCTGACTGACCTGCTAAAAGGGACAAAACCAGTAATGGTTAAGTGGTCTGAAGAAACAGAGTCAGCCTTCCAAGAAATGAAAAACGCTTTGTGTAAGCAACCCGTTCTGATGGCCCCAAACTTCAAGAAAGAGTTTATTCTTCAGACAGATGCCTCAGATGTTGGGGTGGGAGCAGTCCTTTCCCAAGAACTACATGGGGAGGAGCATCCTGTTCTCTATCTGAGTAGGAAGCTGTCCTCATCTGAAAAGAACTACTCAGTCGTTGAGAAGGAGTGCTTGGCCATAAAATGGGCAGTGGACACATTACGGTACTATCTGCTGGGACGTAAATTTAGACTGATATCAGACCATGCCCCACTTAGGTGGATGAGGGAAACGAAGGGTAGAAATGCTAGGGTCACCCGTTGGTTCTTATCCCTGCAGGACTTCAGTTTCCATGTGGAACATCGGGCCGGAAAGCTGCACGGTAATGCGGATGCCCTATCAAGAATCCCTTGTTTAGTGGGAGAAAGTGCCAAGCCCCACGGCTTTAGGCAGAGGGGGGAGGTATGTAGCATGGCTAAAGGGTGTGTAGTCGATGGGAGGTATGTGCCACATAAGTGCCTTGTTGCTGTAATGTAGCCCGGAATATTGCGTTGTTTTATATAACCATATGTTTGTGTTTCAGGACCTGTGGTGATGTCAGACCACATGGCTAATCATGTGATAGATTACTGGGTGTGGTTAGTCCTATATAAGACTGGCTAATCCTTTACACAGCAGATATGTGTGGAGGTGAAACCCTCCTGAGTGTGTTCGGCTTCAGGACTGAGCCGGATGAACTGGACACTTGTTTTCCTTTGCCTGAACCAAAGGCTATTTTGCTTTCTGTTGTTTTGCCACATGGTTTATGAAGCAATAAACCCAGTGAACTTTAAAGGAACACGTCTCCTGAGTGTCAGCCGTCGCAGTTGAGTGAGTGAAATCCTTACAGGGGGTAAACCACTGTTTGGGCGCACCGCAGAGCTTGGAAGAGAAAGAGTGCCGTTTTACTTTTTCAATGTAGAATTGGCTGGAATTGAGATCGGATGCCATGTCGCGTTTGGAGAGCCCCTGATGTGCCTAAACAGTAGAAATCCCCCACAAGTGACCCCATTTTGGAAACTAGACCCCCCATGGAACTTATCTAGAAGTGTGGTGAGAACTTTGAATGCCCAAGTCCTTCACAGAAGTTTATAATGCAGAGTCGTGAAAATAAAAAATATTTTTTTTTTCCACAAAAAAGATTTTTTAGCCCCCAAGTTTTTATTTTCACAAGGGTAACAAGAGAAATTGGACCCCAAAAGTTGTTGTCCAATTTGTCCTGAGTATGCTGGTACACCATATGTGGGGATAAACCACTGTTTGGGCGCACGGCAGAGCTCGGAAGGAAGGAGCGCCGTTTTGGAATGCAGACTTTGATAGAATGGTCTGCGGGCATTATGTTGCATTTGCAGAACCCCTGATGTACCTAACCAGTAGAAACCCTCCACAAGTGACCCCATTTTGGAAACTAGACCCCCCAAGGAACTTATATAGATGTGTGGTGAGAACTTTGAATGCCCAAGTGCTTCACAGAAGTTTAGAATGCAGAGTCGTGAAAATAAAAAATATTTTTTTTTTCCACAAAAAAGATATTGTAGCCCCCAAGTTTTTATTTTCACAAGGGTAACAGGAGAAATTGGACTGCAATAGTTGTTGATCAATTTATCCCGAGTACGCTGATGCGCCATATGTGGGGGTAAACCACTGTTTGGGCGCACGGCAGATCTTGGAAGGGAAGGAGCGCCGTTTTGGAATTCAGACTTTGATAGAATGGTCTGTGGGCGTTATCTTGCGTTTGCAGAGCCCCTGATGTACCTAAACTGTAGTAACCCCCCACAAGTGACCCCGTTTTGGAAACTAGACCCCCCAAGGAACTTATAGAGATGTGTGGTGAGAACTTTGAATACCCAAGTGCTTCACAGAAGTTTATAATGCAGAGTCATAAAAATATATATATATATATTTTTCCACAAAAAGGATTTTGTAGCCCCCAAGTTTTTATTTTCACAAGGGTAACAAGAGAAATTGGACCCCAGAAGTTGTTGTCCAATTTATCCTGAGTATGCTGATGCCCCATATGTGGGGGTAACCCACTGTTTGGGTGCACGGCAGAGCTCAGAAGGGAGGGAGCACCATTTGACTTTTTGAGTGCAAAATTGGCTGTCGTGTTTGGAGACCCCCTGATGTACCTAAACAGTGGAAACTCCCCAATTCTAGCTCCAACCCTAACCCCAACACACCCATAACCCTAATCCCAACCTGATCCATAATCCTAATCACTAACCCTAACCATAATCACAACCCTTACCCCAAAACAACCCTAATGTCAACCCTAACCATAACCCTAATCAAAACCCTAAATCCAACACACCCTTAATCCTAATCTCAACCCTAACCTCAAACCTAACCCTAATCCCAAAACACCCCTAATCACAACCCTAACCTTAACCCTAATCCCAAGCGTAACCCTAATGCCAACCCTAACCCTAACACCAACCCTAATCCAAACCCTAACCCTAATCCCAACTCTAACCCTAACTTTAGCCCCAACCCCAGCCCTAACTTTAGCCTGTGAAGAGCAGAACAAAAATGATTACCTCAATGAACAAAAATAAAAAAAAAAGAATTTGTGATAAATATTGACCTGTCCATTCAAGGACATTTTAGCTATAGTATGAAATCCTGTTTTTCTTGTCTGTGGAATTGCCTTTGTACTGTTTGTTGTGAAACTGCCGCCCACGAAACTGTTTTCTTTTCTTTTCTTTCTTTCCTGTTTTGTCTCTTTGTTTAAACATGCAAAACTTGTATAACCACTAAACAGCTATATAAAGAAGGGATAGCACATTGAAGGCAGGCGTGCTTCAGAGACTTCCCAGTGATACACTATACAAGACGTGTCTTGTGTATTATTTCTGGTGATTCACCACTTCCAAAGGCTGCTCCGACTGAGTGTGATCCCGACATTTCCTGGCGCCCGAACAGGGACCCGAGGTCTGTGTATTCCTTCAAGAACACCGGCAGAATACGAACGAAAAGAGAATCTGGGATAATGGACGGCAGATGAACAAAAACCTGGCCAGGTAAGAGACACTGTTAGATCTCTTATATCTGCCCTGCACTGTCCGTAAGATTTTCTGTGTCGTGTTCTTTAGCGGGTAGTTCTAGTAGAGGAGGATACCTATAGCTCGGGTTCTTGAACTATTTAGGAATTGATCACCTAACGGAGTACGGCATTGAATGAGAGTGAATGTGAATAGAAGGTGTGTGGAAGTTGGGAATAGCCCTATAAGCCGCCCAGGGGGTTGAAACAGAAGAAGTGACTGTCCCACTGGGCAACGTGGTTGCGTCCTTTCGGGGAGACCTCCGCGCCTATGTTCAATCTCTGATCCTGTCTTTGACAAAAACCTGGTGACGGATAAGTGTGTGATAGTATAAGCCCAGGACAGATAAATTAGCCTGGGACAAGATACGTTGTATGTTCTTTTTCTGTCTGGTTGCATTTGTGTTGTTTGCTATAGGTGTAGGAATCAGGATTTTCTTACATCAACACAGTTTAAACATCCTAGCTCCTTAGGAAGAAGGTAACGAGGTATTCTCATACCCAAACGCCACCTAGGGCAAGAAAAAGACATCCTAGCTCCTTAGGAAGAAGGTAACGAGGTATTCTCATACCCAAACGCCACCTAGGGCAAGAAAGCTCAGGATAAGAAAATGGGGAATAAGCAAACAAAGTCGGAACCAGAAGAATTAGATATCTATACTATCATAAAGGAGAGAAGTGGTGAAGATGCCACTAAGGGGCTGAAAAAGATTTTTAGTAAGTTTGGAGTTACTAGGGCAGAAGCTTTTAGTAGAAAACTATGGGAAGGCATTCAGGAAAGGAAAAAAGGCATAATCAGAGACAAGAAATGGATAGATCAGATCCAAGCATTGATTGATGTCTCTAGGGTAGCAGAAAATGAGGGATGGACATATAATCAACAGAGTAAAAAGTGGTGTATTAGACCTACAGGCTGTGGAGAAAAACAAAATGTGGAATCTAAAAATACCCCACCCCCATACCTTAACCCACATGCCCCATCTTTTCTCCAAACACCACCTCAAAGTTTAGCCGGACCAGGAGGATGGGTATGTCCGCACTGTGGACAACAAAATCCAGACTGGAGAAATGATTGCCTAGCCTGTGGTACACCTAGACATGGCGCTGTACTTGCCCCTGTTAGGGTAATACCAAGACCCTTTAGGGAACCTGGTGCTGACGGAGTAATGGGAACTAGATATCACCAAACTCGACAATATTTCCCTTGGTCCCCCGCTGAAGGCATGTCTCTCTTGCACAACGCACCAGATCCCACCCAGTGTCCAGTTAGATTTGCACAATATATACAGCAAATTATGCAGACTCACGCTGGAGTTTGGGCAGATGGAGAAGAATTATGTAGAATGAAAATGACTCCTGGACTCTTCCAGGAGCTATTAGCAAATCTACAGGTACATAGGCCCCAAGCAGGAGATGGTGCCTTACAAACGATAGAATCAGGTACACAATTTGTAGATCACTTAATGGTTTTCATGAGGGAGAGACAGAGGCAGAGAGGAACAACGGGAGTGGTGGCTCAGAAATCTGGACAATCAGTAGACGAATATTATCTAAGTGTAGAAAATAATTTCAGAGATGAAGGCATGGATCTAAGCGCTCCAGGAATGATGAGGTTAGTTACAAAAACCTTTATAGATGGATTGTCTCCAAAAGTGAAGGAAAAGCTTAAGGCCGCAACCCCTGATTGGAGAACCTTGGAAGACCCACACCTAGCTAGACAGAAAGCTGTAGGGATAGAAATGGACTTAAGAGAAAATTCTAAGCCAGTAAGAATTGCACAGGCTAATACTGGCTCTGCTAATCAAAAGTTTACTTGTCATTACTGTAAGAAGCCAGGACATTTCCAAAGGGAATGTAGGAAGAGAAAAACAGATATAGATTCAGGAACCTTTGTACCCAAAAATAGGATAAATAACCCAGTGCCTGATCAAACAGACAGCTCAGAATGACTGAAAGTTATGCAGGTCTCTCTTCCTTCTAGAAGACCAATAATACAAGTTGAAGTTGAGGGTAAAAATGTACCTTTTCTGATAGATACGGGAGCAACATCCTCCATTTTAAATCAGGACTTTTTACCATATCCTGACAATATATCCTCAAAGGTTACATATGCAGAAGGGTATGATGGTAAAATTCAGGCGTTGCCCTTTACAAAACCTTTAAATGTGAGCTTTGGTCCTAAAACTTTTGTATCCAAATTTTTATTTGCTAAAGGTGCACCTACCTGCTTGTTGGGTACTGATGTCTTAAGTAAAATGCATGCAAACATCCATTTTAGAGAAGATGGCACAGTTATGCTGACCATCCCTGAAGATGCAGAAACTCTGGAACCATATGTTAGAATACAGGCAATGGAGGATTTTCCCGAAATTTACACTCAACAAGCAAAAATTGACTTGTCTCGGGTTCCTGACAGCCTATGGGCAAAAGGAGACACTGATGTAGGATTTTTATCAGTAGCTCCTATACTGTTAGAAACTGCCCCGGGAACCATATTACCTCAGCTTAGGCAATACCCCATCAGCGCCCAGCAAGAACAGGCGATTTCTCAACAAATTCAGGATTATGTGTTACAAGGTGTTTTGGTAGAAATCAGGTCACCCGCCAATACACCCTTATATCCTGTTAAAAAGAAAGTGTCCTCCAAAGAAACTATGGTGAAATATCGCATGGTGCACGACTTACGGGAAATCAATAAGGTTTTGGCACCGGTCACCCCTGTGGTACCGAATCCTCATACCTTACTGTCTCAAATTCCTAGCACTGCTGCATATTTTACGGTAATTGACTTATCAAACGCATTTTTTTCTGTGCCACTACATAAGAACTGTTGGCATTTGTTTGCCTTTACATTCAAGGGTAAACAATTAGCATGGACAAGATTGCCACAAGGTATGGTACACTCACCAACTTTGTACTCTGAAGCAATGCAGACCGTGCTAAAAAATTTCATCCCAGAACCAGGAGTAGTCATTCTACAGTATGTAGATGACTTACTTATTTGTTGCCCTGATGAGCAGACGGCAGTTACCTCAACTGTTAATTTCTTAATTTTCCTAGCGCAAGAAGGCTGTAGAGTAAATAGACAGAAACTCCAGGCTTGTCAACAAACAGTCGTGTTTTTAGGTCACTGCATATCACAGGGCATCAGACACCTCACACCTCAACGTACGGAAGCCATACGTAACATGCTTGAACCCAGGAATCACAAACAGCTGCGTGCTTTCCTAGGTATTGTTTCACACTGTAGACAGTGGATCATACATGCAAGTCAACTCATGCAGCCTTTATATGACTGTATTGCCAACACACCATATTCACTCAGTGAAGAGGCTAAACAGTCATTTTCCTCTTTGAAAACAGCACTGGTGTCAGCTCCGGCTTTGGGACTCCCAGACTACACTAAACCTTTTCAATTGATGGCAGCTGAGATATCCTCACATGCTACAGGGGTGCTCACACAAAAACATGGAAACAAACAGAGACCTGTGGCATACATATCAGCTCATCTGGACCCTGTAGCTAGAGCCGCACCTTCTTGTGTAAGAGTAGTAGCCGCAATTTCACTGTTATTAGATAAAGCTTCTGAGATTGTTCTTGATCACCCACTTCTAGTTCAGACCACTCATGATGTACATGGCATTCTTAACCAGGTCCAACCTAAACATGTTTCAATGGCCAGACACCTCCGTCTCCAATGTTCCCTACTACTGCCGCCCAACATTTCCTTTGCCATGATTCAGACTCTTAATCTCGCGTCTTTGCTCCCTTTAGAGTCTGAGGGGGGTACCATACCTGAGGAAACTGCACTCTCCAACTCCTTTGAAACTGCACTCTCCAACTCCTTTGACCCATCAAAGTCAATGCATGATTGTGTACAATTAATGGAACAAGAGACTCAGGGCTTATGTAATGTACGTGACAAGCCACTCTGTAATGCTACATTTGAACTTTTCATAGATGGCAGTAGATATGCAGATATGAATGGACAATTTCATACAGGTTATGCGGTAGTAACTCAGCATGAAGTGCTGAAAGCAGAACCTCTCCCTGCTAATCAGTCTGCACAAGAAGCAGAACTTACGGCATTAGTTGAAGCTCTAAAAATAGCCAAAGATCAGACAGCAAACATATACACTGATTCTAGATATGCACATGGCATTATTTTCGATTTTGGCGTAATATGGAGAGCCAGAGGTTATATGACTGCTTCAGGCCAACCTGTTAAACATGCCTCCCTCATTAGACAGATTCTGGAGGCAGCACAAGAAACTAAAGAAATAGCGGTGATAAAGGTAGCTGCACATGTGAGACTCGACACCGAGGAAGCCAGGGGTAACGATAAAGCCGATAAGGCAGCAAAACAGGCAGCACGTAAACCCTTACATCATGCCCACACACTAGATAGCTCTGAAGATGATGAGGAAAGATTAAAGGAAGCTCAGAAACAGGTAGACGACGAAGAACGAGGGCAGTGGCAGAAAAAAGGGGCAGAAGATCAGCAAGGATTATGGAAAAAAGGAACTTTGTTGTGTTTACCCAGAGCCTGGTACCCCGCAGTGGCAAGTGACCTCCACCTACCCACGCATGTGTCGGCAAATGGTATGACGCTCAAGGTAAAAGAAAGGTGGTTGGCTCCAGGCTTTGGTAATTTTGCTCGGAACATGTGTGCTGCATGCGCTATATGCCTGGCACACAATCCAGGTCAGGCCATTAAAACCCCAACCAAGCATCATGTAAGACCACTGTATCCCTTTCAAAGACTCCAGATCGACTACATCCAACTTCCTAGGTACAATGGATACGAATATGTGCTTGTGTGTGTGGACATGTTCTCAGGGTGGCCAGAGGCTTATCCAGTTCGTAAAGCCTCAGCAAAAACTACTGCCATTAAAATAGCACATGAACTGATACCCCGTTACGGCATGCCTGAGGTGATCGAGTCAGATAGGGGTACCCATTTTACTGGGGAAATATTCCAGAATGTTATGAAAATGTTGGGAGTAGAAAACCAGTTTCACACTCCATATCATCCACAGAGTTCAGGTAAAGTGGAAAGATTAAATGGGACAATAAAATTAAAAATCCAGAAGGCCATGGCAGAAACAGGAAAGCCTTGGACCGAGTGTCTACCACTTGCCCTGTATTCCATCCGAAACACCCCAAGGGGGAAGGCTAAGCTGTCACCACATGAGATTCTTTTTGGTAGAGCAGCAAATTTGGGTTGTTATTTTCCACAACAACTGATGCTGAATACTGAGACTTTAACTGCTTATGTACAAGAATTACAAAAACGTTTAACTAAAATGCATTCGCAAGTTTTTGCTTCCCTTCCAGATCCAGAAAATCTCGAAGGAGGCCACAAGTTGGAACCTGGTGATCAAGTCTACGTGAAAAGACACACCAGAAAGACTCTGGAACCGAGATTTGACGGACCTTTCCAAGTCCTGTTAACAACTCCAACAGCAGTCAAGCTTGAAGGAAAGGCATCATGGATACATGCAAGCCATTGCAAAAAAGACGTACAACGACTCAGGGATCAGTATGACAAAGACAATGACCAAAATAAGGATAGCTGGTGGTCAGATACCTTTTCTTTTCTTAACCCGGCCAATTGGTTCAGAGGGATCGGTGGGTGGGTTACCGGGATTATGCAAAGCCTAATACATACAGTTATGGTTATTGTAATTATATATGTATTATTCAAGGTTGTACTCAAGGGTATCTCGGTATGCACAAATAAATTTTGTGTAATGGATGCGAGAATATAAAGTTTTTTTTTTGTAATATCACAAAAAGAATGACTAAAATGATCGACAAGGTTTTGAATGGAATATGTCAAAGGGGGGATTGTGAAGAGCAGAACAAAAATGATTACCTCAATGAACAAAAATAAAAAAAAAAGAATTTGTGATAAATATTGACCTGTCCATTCAAGGACATTTTAGCTATAGTATGAAATCCTGTTTTTCTTGTCTGTGGAATTGCCTTTGTACTGTTTGTTGTGAAACTGCCGCCCACGAAACTGTTTTCTTTTCTTTTCTTTCTTTCCTGTTTTGTCTCTTTGTTTAAACATGCAAAACTTGTATAACCACTAAACAGCTATATAAAGAAGGGATAGCACATTGAAGGCAGGCGTGCTTCAGAGACTTCCCAGTGATACACTATACAAGACGTGTCTTGTGTATTATTTCTGGTGATTCACCACTTCCAAAGGCTGCTCCGACTGAGTGTGATCCCGACAAGCCCCAACCCTAACCCTAGCCCTAAGGCTACTTTCACACTTGCGTCGTTTGGCATCCGTCGCAATCCGTCGATTTGGACAAGAAACGGATCCTGCAAATGTGCCCGCAGGATGCGTTTTTTGCCCATAGACTTGTATTGCCGACGGATCGTGACAGATGGCCACACGTCGCGTCCGTCGTGCACTGGATCACTGCACTGTTTTGGCGGACCGTTAGCACAAAAAAACGTTCAATGTAACGTTTTTTTGTACGTCGCATCCGCCATTTCTAACCGCGCATGCGTGGCCGTAACTGCGCCCCCTCCTCCCCAGGACATAGATTGGGCAGCGGATGCGTTGAAAAACTACATCCGCTGACCACGTTGTGCACAATTTTCACAACGTGCGTCAGTATGTCGGGTCGATGCATTGCGACGGCCCCGTACCGACATAAGTGTGAAAGAAGCCTAACCCTAAATTTAGCGCCAACCCTAACTCTAAATTTAGCCCCAAACCTAACCCTAAATTTAGCCCCAAACCTAACCCTAAATTTAGCCCCAACCCTAACCCTAAATTTAGCCCTAACCCTAATCCTAGCCCTAACCCTACCTCTAACCCTACCCCTAACCCTAGCCCTAACCCTACCCCTAACCCTACCCCTAACCCTACCCCTAGCCCTACCCCTACCCCTACCCCTAACCTTACCCCTAACCCTAGCCCTAACCCTACCCCTACCCCTAACCCTAACCCTAGCCCTACCCCTAACCCTACCCCTAACCCTACCCCTAACCCTACCCCTAACCCTAACCCTAACCCTAACCCTAGCCCTAACCCTACCCCTAACCCTAAACCTAGCCCTAACCCTACCCCTAACCCTAGCCCTAACCCTACCCCTAACCCTACCCCTAACCCTAACCCTAACCCTACCCCTAACCCTACTCCTAACCCTACCCCTAGCCCTAACCCTACCCCTAACCCTAACCCTACCCCTAACCCTAATTTTAGCCCCAACTGCTCTTCTCCTGCCGGCCGGCAGATGGAGACAGATGGCGGGCGCACTGCGCATGCGCCCGCCATTTTCTTTTCCCCAGAAGACGCCGGCGGCCAGGAGGAGCAGCAGGAGGACCCAGGGACACCGGTAAGTATGATAGGGTCCCCGAATCCCCCTATTTCTCTGTCCTCTGATGTGCGATCACATCAGAGGACAGAGAATTACACTTAGCTTTTTTTTTTTTTTTTTGCGGTCGCCAGTAAACAGTTAATTACCGGCGATCGCAAAACAGGGGTCGGTAAAACCGACCCCGATCATGCTCTTTGGGGTCTCGGCTACCCCCGGCAGCCGAGACCCCAAAGATTCTCCCGGGGCCGGCCGGCGGGCGCACTGCGCAGGCGCCCGCCATTTTGAAGATGGCGGCGCCCACCGGGAGCCACGAGGAGCCCGCCATTTTCTTTTCCCCAGAAGACGCCGGCGGCCAGGAGGAGCAGCAGGAGGACCCAGGGACACCGGTAAGTATGATAGGGTCCCCGAATCCCCCTATTTCTCTGTCCTCTGATGTGCGATCACATCAGAGGACAGAGAATTACACTTAGCTTTTTTTTTTTTTTTGCGGTCGCCGGTAAACAGTTAATTACCGGCGATCGCAAAACAGGCGTCGGTAATACCGACCCCGATCATGCTCTTTGGGGTCTCGGCTACCCCCGGCAGCCGAGACCCCAAAGATTCTCCCGGGGCCGGCCGGCGGGCGCACTGCGCATGCGCCCGCCATTTTGAAGATGGCGGCGCCCACCGGGAGCCACGAGGAGCATCGGGGGAGACAGGTGAGTATCGAGGGGCTATCTGGGACCCCTTTTCTCCCCTTTTCTCTGTCCTCTGATGTGCGATCACATCGGAGGACAGAGAAATTAAAAAGAAATCGCGTTTTGGTTTTTTTTGCGATCGCCGGTAAATGGTTAATTACCGGCGATCGCAAAAGCGGGGTGGGTAAAAAAAACCCCGAATCATGTTCTCTGGGGTCTCGGCTACCCCCGGCAGCCGAGACCCCAGAGAAAATCCGACTCTGGGGGGCGCTATTTACTTTTTCCACAGCGCAGTTAATTAACGGCGCTGTGGTTTAAGTACCCTTAGCGGCTGCCGTTAAAAGGCATATCGGCGGTCGCTAAGGGGTTAAAGAGACCATGACAAGGGCAACACAATAAAAAAACATAATATAATAGAATATATAGAGACTGAGAGTAGAATTTTGACCATTGCACAATGTACAAAGGTTTCCAAAAATTACCGCAAGGGGGCTGTATTATGCATGTTGAAAGAAATTATGAATGGTACATCAAAATACACTTTGCAGTTATTACAAGAGGTAGAGAGAGTACAAGTTTCACCACTGCACAATGTGCAAAGATTTCAAAAAAATTACCCAAAGTGTCTGCATCATACCTGTGATGGGGACCTCACAATACACTTTGCAGTTATTACAAGAGGTAGAAAGAGTACAAGCTTCACCATTGCACAATCTGCACAAAGGTTTAAAAAAATTACCCATGGGGTCTCTCTCAGACCACTTGAAAGATGCCATGATGGGGACATCACAATACACTTAACAGTTATTACAATAGTTAGAGCTATAGAGTTCAAGTTTCACTATTGCAAAATGTGCAAAGTTTTCAAAAAGTTTAAAACAATACCCATGTGGGGTATACATAGATGAAGAGGATATTAGGTGCGTTCGCAGTCCGGGGTCCACCGTGCAGATAGGACACCTGCTGCTTGGTAATGGCGAACTAGATGGCAGTATAATGTGAATACACACATGGGTTAGCTTTACCCGGCATGAAGGAAGCGAACCCTGTTGCATCACAGGGCCACGATACTGCGCAGAGAGCGCAAGAGTCACAGAACTCTGTCCCAATACACGGGGAAAGTGTTCCTCTAGACCTCTTACGCTCGACACCGCTACTGTGGTGACAGGAAAAGAATTGAACTAATAATTTTTCGCACAACAGTGCATACAACGCCGCTCTGGTGGACGCCACTAACCACCCTAACCAGGGCCAGGAAAGCACACTAAGCGCATGGTGCTGAGAGCTGCTGAATTGTGTGCTGGATGTGCGGAGTAGCACTGTCTGGTGCTAGGTAGCTTCCACCATTCGCAAGCAGGCAACAACACTAGAGATGGGAATGATTTGGAGCTTTCATCCATCGACAGACATTCATCCACACACACAAGTTAATAAGTTTACATTAGCACATGACCGAGCGGCCATGCAAACCTTTAATAGCAGTAGCACTCCAGGACCTTCCTGATGGTCCAATAGGATCCGCAACAGGACCTGAGCATGTGACACCCGACTTGCAATGGGAGGTCGTCCCGTGGGCATGCTCAATATGGGAAAAGCAGGACTTAGTCCCAGAAAGGCCTGCTCGCTGCTGATCAGTGCTGGCTACAAAGGCAGAGCCTGGAAAGGCAGCAGTAACCATTCGCACAGTATCAGCTTGAGCCATATGCTGGGTCGGATGTCTCTGCTGAGCAGGTTCTTGTTGTGAATTCTGTTGTCGAACTCCCTCCTGTGGTCGTGAATGGTACTTTGGCGAGTTCTGTCTATGGGCTCCCTCTGGTGGCTATGAGTGAAGCTGCTGCTTCTGAGGTTCCTTACACAGGTGACGTGGTTTATCCTTTGGTTGGATTATCTATTTAACTCCTCTCAGATCGTTACTCCATGCCAGCTGTCAATGTTTTTGCATTCGTTTAGTTCGCTCCTGGATCTCTCTGGTGACCTGCCTTCTCCTGCAGAAGCTAAGTTCCTTATAGTCTTATTTTGTTCTCTGTTTTCTTGTCCAGCTGGTTTTCATGATTTTGTCTTGCTAGCTGGAAGCTCTGGGATGCAGAGTGGTCCCTCCACACCGTGAGTCGGTGCGGAGGTCTTTTTTGCACACTCTGCGTGTTCTTTTGTAGGTTTTTGTGCTGATCGCAAAGTTACCTTTCCTATCCTCTGTCTATTTAGTAAGTCTGGCCTCCCTTTGCTGAACCTGTTTCATTTCTGCGTTTGTGACTTTCTTCTTTACTCACAGTCAATATATGTGGGGGGCTTCCTTTACCTTTGGGGAATTTCTCTGTGGCAAGGTAGGCTTTATTTTCTATCTCTAGGGCTAGATAGTTCTTAGGCTGTGACGAGGCGCCTAGGTCTGGTCAGGAGCGCTCCACGGCTATTTTTAGTGTGTGTGATAGGATTAGGGCTTGCGGTCAGCAGAGCTCACACATCCCAGAGCTCGTCCTGTATGAGGTTTAATTATCAGGTCATTCTGGGTGCTCCTAACCACCAGGTCATAACAGTACAGCTGGCCAAAAGTATTAATGCATCTCAATAGAGGGATAAGAGAACTTCTGAGACCATTTTTTTTCTTTGCACTCTGTTTTGTCTTTCTTTTCCCCTAGACCTTTGGGTGGTTCAGGACACAGGTGTAGATATGGACATTCAAGGTCTGTCCTCTTGTGTGGATCATCTCACTGCAAGGGTACAAAACATTCAAGATTTTGTGGTTCAGAATCCTATGTTAGAGCCTAGAATTCCTATTCCTGACTTATTTTCTGGGGATAGATCTAGGTTCTTGAATTTCAAAAATAATTGTAAACTGTTTCTGGCTTTGAAACCCCGCTCCTCTGGTGACCCCGTTCAACAGGTGAGAATCATTATTTCTTTGTTATGTGGTGACCCTCAAGACTGGGCATTTTCCCTTGCGCCAGGAGATCCTGCATTGCGTGATGTTGATGCGTTTTTTCTGGTGCTTGGATTGCTTTATAATGAACCAAATTCAGTGGATCAGGCAGAGAAAATCTTGCTGGCTTTGTGTCAGGGTCAGGATGAAGCGGAGGTGTACTGTCAGAAGTTTAGAAAGTGGTCTGTGCTTACTCAGTGGAATGAATGTGCCCTGGCGGCAATTTTCAGAAAGGGTCTTTCTGAAGCCCTTAAAGATGTCATGGTGGGATTTCCCACGCCTGCTGGTCTGAATGAGTCTATGTCTTTGGCCATTCAGATCGATCGGCGCATGCGTGAGCGCAAAGCTGTGCACCATATGGCGGTATTCTCTGAGCATAGGCCTGAGCCTATGCAGTGTGATAGGACTTTGACCAGAGCTGAAAGGCAAGAACACAGATGTTGGAATGGGCTGTGTTTTTACTGTGGTGAATCCACTCATGCTATCTCCGATTGTCCTAAGCGCACTAAGCGGTTCGCTAGGTCTGCCACCATTGGTACGGTACAGTCTAAATTTCATTTGTCCGTTACTCTGATTTGCTCTCTGTCGTCCTATTCTGTAATGGCATTTGTGGATTCAGGTGCTGCCCTGAATTTGATGGACTTGGAGTTTGCCAGGCGTTGTGGTTTTTTCTTGGAGCCCTTGCAGTATCCTATTCCATTGAGAGGAATTGATGCTACTCCTTTGGCCAAGAATAAGCCTCAGTACTGGACTCAATTGAGCATGTGCATGGCTCCTGCACATCAGGAGGATATTCGCTTTTTGGTGTTGCATAATCTGCATGATGTGGTCGTTTTGGGGTTGCCATGGCTACAGGTCCATAATCCAGTGTTGGATTGGAAATCTATGTCTGTGTCCAGCTGGGGTTGTCAGGGGGTACATGGTGATGTTCCATTGCTGTCAATTTCGCCATCCACTCCTTCTGAAGTCCCTGAGTTTTTATCAGATTACCGGGATGTATTTGAAGAGCCAAAATCTGGTGCCCTACCTCCTCATAGGGATTGCGACTGTGCTATTAATTTGATTCCTGGTAGTAAGTTTCCTAAAGGCCGTCTGTTTAATTTATCTGTGCCAGAGCACGCCGCTATGCGGAGTTATATAAAGGAATCCTTGGAGAAGGGTCATATTCGTCCGTCGTCGTCACCATTGGGAGCAGGGTTCTTTTTTGTGGCCAAGAAGGATGGTTCTTTGAGACCTTGTATTGATTACCGCCTTCTTAAAAAGTTCACAGTCAAATTTCAGTATCCTTTGCCGCTACTGTCTGATTTATTTGCTCGGATTAAGGGGGCTAGTTGGTTCACCAAGATAGATCTTCATGGTGCGTATAATCTTGTGCGAATTAAACATGGTGATGAATGGAAAACGGCATTTAATACGCCCGAGGGCCATTTCGAGTACCTGGTTATGCCATTCGGGCTTTCTAATGCTCCATCTGTGTTTCAGTCCTTTATGCATGACATCTTCCGAGAGTACCTGGATAGATTCATGATTGTATACAGTATTTGGATGACATTTTGGTCTTTTCGGATGATTGGGAGTCTCATGTGAAGCAGGTCAGAATGGTGTTCCAGGTCCTTCGTGCGAATTCCTTGTTTGTGAAGGGGTCAAAGTGTCTCTTTGGAGTTCAGAAGGTTTCATTTTTGGGTTCATTTTTTCCCCTTCTACTATCGAGATGGACCCTGTTAAAGTTCAGGCCATTTACGATTGGACTCAGCCGACATCTGTGAAGAGCTTACAGAAGTTCCTGGGCTTTGCTAATTTTTATCGTCGCTTCATCGCTAATTTTTCCAGTATTGCTAAACCGTTGACTGATTTGACCAAGAAAGGTGCTGATGTGGTCAATTGGTCCTCTGCGGCTGTAGAGTCTTTTCAGGAGTTGAAGCGTCGTTTTGCTTCTGCCCCTGTGTTGTGCCAGCCAGATGTTTTGCTCCCTTTTCAGGTTGAGGTTGATGCTTCTGAAATTGGAGCAGGGGCGGTTTTGTCGCAAAGAAGTTCTGATGGCTCGGTGATGAAACCGTGTGCCTTCTTTTCTAGAAAATTCTCGCCTGCTGAGCGCAATTATGATGTGGGCAATCGGGAGTTGTTGGCCATGAAGTGGGCATTCGAGGAGTGGCGACATTGGCTTGAAGGAGCTAAACATCGTGTGGTGGTCTTGACGGATCATAAGAATTTGACTTATCTCGAGTCTGCCAAACGGTTGAATCCTAGACAGGCTCGATGGTCGCTCTTTTTCTCCCATTTTGATTTTGTGGTTTCATACCTTCCGGGATCTAAGAATGTGAAGGCTGACGCCCTGTCAAGGAGTTTTGTGCCTGACTCTCTGGGTGTTCCGGAGCCGGCGGGTATTCTTAAAGAAGGGGTAATTTTGTCTGCCATTTCCCCTGATTTGCGGCGTGTGCTGCAAAAGTTTCAGGCTGATAGACCTGACCGTTGTCCTACGGAGAAACTGTTTGTCCCTGAGAGATGGACTAGTAGAGTTATCTCTGAGATTCATTGTTCAGTGTTGGCTGGTCAACCTGGAATCTTTGGTACCAGAGATTTGGTGGCTAGATCCTTTTGGTGGCCTTCTTTGTCACGGGATGTGCGTTCTTTTGTGCAGTCCTGTGGGACTTGTGCTCGGGCTAAGCCCTGCTGTTCTCGTGCCAGTGGGTTGCTTTTGCCCTTGCCGATCCCAAAGAGGCCCTGGACGCATATTTCCATGGATTTTATTTCTGATCTCCCTGTTTCTCAAAAGATGTCGGTCATTTGGGTGGTTTGTGATCGCTTCTCTAAGATGGTTCATTTGGTACCCTTGTCTAAGTTGCCTTCCTCCTCTGATTTGGTGCTATTGTTTTTCCAGCATGTGGTTCGTTTGCATGGCATTCCAGAGAACATCATCTCGGACAGAGGTTCCCAGTTTGTTTCGAGGTTTTGGCGGTCCTTTTGCGCTAAGATGGGCATTGATTTGTCTTTTTCTTCGGCTTTCCATCCTCAGACTAATGGCCAAACCGAACGAACTAATCAGACTTTGGAGACATATCTGAGATGCTTTGTTTCTGCTGATCAGGATGATTGGGTGTCCTTCTTGCCTTTGGCTGAGTTCGCCCTTAATAATCCGGCCAGCTCGGCTACTTTAGTTTCTCCTTTTTTCTGTAATTCTGGTTTCCATCCTCGTTTCTCTTCAGGGCAGGTTGAACCTTCGGACTTTCCTGGTGTGGATGCGGTGGTGGAAAGGTTGCAGCAGATTTGGACTCATGTGGTGGACAATTTGACATTGTCCCAGGAGAAGGCTCAACGCTTCGCTAACCGCCGGCGTTGTGTTGGTCCCCGACTTCATGTTAGGGATTTGGTTTGGTTGTCATCTCGTCACGTTCCTATGAAGGTTTCCTCTCCTAAGTTTAAGCCTCGTTTCATTGGGCCATACAAGATTTCTGAAGTTCTTAATCCTGTGTCATTTCGTTTGGACCTTCCAGCTTCTTTTGCCATCCATAATGTGCTCCATAGGTCGCTGTTGTGGAGATACATGGCGCCTATGGTTCCCTCCGTTGATCCTCCTGCCCCGGTGTTGGTCGAGGGGGAGTTGGAGTATGTGGTGGAGAAGATTTTGGATTCTCGTGTTTCGAGACGGAAACTCCAGTACCTGGTCAAGTGGAAGGGTTATGGTCAGGAAGATAATTCCTGGGTTTTTGCCTCTGATGTTCATGCTGCCGATCTGGTTCGTGCCTTTCATTTGGCTCATCCTGATCGGCCTGGGGGCTCTGGTGAGGGTTCGGTGACCCCTCCTCAAGGGGGGGTACTGTTGTGAATTCTGTTGTCGAACTCCCTCCTGTGGTCGTGAATGGTACTTCGGCGAGTTCTGTCTATGGGCTCCCTCTGGTGGCTATGAGTGAAGCTGCTGCTTCTGAGGTTCCTTACACAGGTGACGTGGTTTATCCTTTGGTTGGATTCTCTATTTAACTCCTCTCAGATCGTTACTCCATGCCAGCTGTCAATGTTTTTGCATTCGTTCAGCTCGCTCCTGGATCTCTCTGGTGACCTGTCTTCTCCTGCAGAAGCTAAGTTCCTTATAGTCTTATTTTGTTCTCTGTTTTCTTGTCCAGCTGGTTTTCATGATTTTGTCTTGCTAGCTGGAAGCTCTGGGATGCATAGTGGTCCCTCCGCACCGTGAGTCGGTGCGGAGGTCTTTTTTGCACACTCTGCGTGTTCTTTTGTAGGTTTTTGTGCTGATCGCAAAGTTACCTTTCCTATCCTCTGTCTATTTAGTAAGTCTGGCCTCCCTTTGCTGAACCTGTTTCATTTCTGCGTTTGTGACTTTCTTCTTTACTCACAGTCAATATATGTGGGAGGCTTCCTTTACCTTTGGGGAATTTCTCTGAGGCAAGGTAGGCTTTATTTTCTATCTCTAGGGCTAGATAGTTCTTAGGCTGTGACGAGGCGCCTAGGTCTGGTCAGGAGCGCTCCATGGCTATTTTTAGTGTGTGTGATAGGATTAGGGCTAGCGGTCAGCAGAGCTCCCACATCCCAGAGCTCGTCCTGTATGAGGTTTAATTATCAGGTCATTCTGGGTGCTCCTAACCACCAGGTCATAACTGGCTGGAGGAGAATGGGAGACCGCAGCGGACATGGTTCAAGATTCCCCCTGTGCAGCAGTGGGAACTTGACACCTAACAGACAGCTTCCAAAAAACATATGGCCTGCATTTACATAACATTGCTGTCATCCGTAGGGCTTACAAAGTCTGAGGAACTCCAGCCCTTCTTCAATTTTGGAAGAGTCAGCCTGTTATGGTCACTTAAGTAGTCCTTCACCATCTTGGTCAACTTCTCTCTCTTGGTCATAGTTATGCCCATAGATAGCCCTTGCTGATAGGATGGTTTCATGAAAATGGCCCAGTTGGTGGACATTCCATCCCCCTGAGTTGCACCTGGTATTGGTCATCCCTGTAATCCTTGTGGGTGAAAAGAACTGGTACCTCTGCTACCAGCGTTGTATGAGGGTGATATTTTGAACAAGTCTTCCACTATGGCCCTCTGGCATGCATGCACTGAAAATGACACGTCTGCCTCCAACATTAGAGAAGCAAATTTCTCCTTGTACCGTGGGTCAAGGAAGTCGCACAGCCAGTATTTCATTAAACAAAAACCCAGACTCATAATGTACGGTGGCCAGGAACAATGTCCAGGCCCCTCTAGCACCTACTCCAAATAAACTAGTTACAAACATAGGAGTCCCCTTGATAAAGCAGGCACAGGAGCGGTGAAACGCGCGTCGGGGGTTGCGCCCAATCCAGGGACCCCGATTACAGGGTAAGATCCGAGTTCGGTTCATATCTGGAGGGGGGTTTCACGCCAGCTGGCAATCTATTCTTATTACCCCCTGAGACATCTCCCACATTTCGGCCTCACTATGGACTATTATTGACAGCTTGATCTGCAGCAGTACAGCTATTTTAGCGCCAGTGGCACTGATCATAAATATAGGTGGATCTGACATTATTGTCCTGTTTTGAGGTGGTGTGGGTGCCACAGACCTTTTTCTTGTTTGCATCAATTTATGGTGACAAGGCAATATTACAATACTGAATGCCATATATATAATACTCAAATTGATTTTGTCTGGGTTATCCTGGTGTTTTCTATTGGTGTATTTTAGTGTGTCAATTTTAATGTTTTTTCTTAATAATAAAATGTATACTTTCCTATATACTCCTGTGGTTCTCCTATGTTTGTAGCCAGTATTTCATGTTGGAAAAAAGTCTTTCATGCGAGGGTCTTGGGAAAGGCATCTGAGTAAGAACTCTGCCATATGTAGCAGACTACAAAGAGTCAAGCGTTCAGTGCCCTCACAGGAAGAACACTAACGTTCCTCTCCTCCTCATGACATATAGCTTCCTCCTCCTGCTCTTTCTTTTCAGGCCATCCATGCTGGACAGGCATGAAGCTGGGATTGGGAGTCCCCTCTGTAGCGTAGAGCAAAAAATCCTGTTCGTCCTCCCCATAATCCTCCTCCTGTTTCTTATCATCACCCAATGTGGTCTGAAAATACTGTGTGAGGCTTCATAGCCACCTCCTCGGCATTCAATGTATCCTCTTTCAGATTCTGCAGTGACCATTTTAATAGACAGAGCAGTGGGATGGTTACGCTCATAATAGCGCCATCAGTGCTCACCATCTTGGTGCAGTACTTAAAGTTTTAATGAAGTTCACATAGGTCATCGATCCAAACCAACTCAGAAGTTGTTATTTGTGAGGGCTGAGTGTTACTCAGATGAACATTGAGCAGCTGGAATAAAGGGACTGCACTCTGCTGCCCACTAAGCCTTGCCAAAATATGGAAGGTCAAATTCTAGCATGTGGGTAGATCACAAATCAGTCTGTGATGAGGCAAATTAAAGCACTGCTGCAGCAAACTAGACAGGTAAAAACCTGAGATGACTTTCTGAAATGAGCACTGACATGTGTTACTTGGCAAGTAGGTCAGGCAAGTCAGGGTATGTTTTTAAAAACTGCTGTACAACCTAGTTCAGCACGTGGGCCATGCATGGAACTTGTGCTAGCTTGACAAGTTTTAAAGCCACCACCAATTTAAGCACATTATCACGCACAACCAGACCCGCTTCTAGGTTAAATAGGGAGAGCCACTGATCGGTCTGTTATTTTATCCCTTTCACCATATGGCTGCATTGTGAGCTTTATCACCTAAACAGATCAGCTTCAGCAGAGCATGCTGCAGCTTTGCTAAGGGTACCGTCACACTATACGATTTACCAATGATCACAACCAGCGATACGACCTGGCCGTGATCGTTGGTAAGTCGTAGTGTGGTCGCTGGAGAACTGTCACACAGACAGCTCTCCAGCGACCAACGATGCCGAGGTCCCCGGGTAACCAGGGTAAACATCGGGTTACTAAGCGCAGGACCGCGCTTAGTAACCCGATGTTTACCCTGGTTACCAGCGTAAAAAAAAAACAAACAGCACATACTTACATTCTGGTGTCTGTCCCTTGCCGTCTGCTTCCCGCACTCACTGACTGCCGGCCGTAAAGTGAAAGCACAGCACAGCGGTGACGTCACCGCTGTGCTCTGCTTTCACTTTACGGCCGGCAGTCAGTGAGTGCGGGAAGCAGACGGCAAGGGACCTGACGGACACCGGAATGTAAGTATGTGCTGTTTGTTTTTTTTTACATTTACACTGGTAACCAGGGTAAATATCGGGTTACTATGCACGGCCCTGCGCTTAGTAACCCGATGTTTACGCTGGTTACAAGCGAACGCATCGCTAGATCGGTGTCACACACACCGATCTAGCGATGACAGCGGGAGATCCAGCGACGAAAGAAAGTTCCAAACGATCTGCTACGACGTACGATTCTCAGCAGGATCCCTGATCGCTGCTGCGTGCCAGACACAGCGATATCGTATGGATATCGCTGGAGCGTCACAAATCGTACCGTCATAGCGATCAAAATGGCACTGTGTGACGGTACCCTAAGGCAGTGCTGCAGATCTCCCAGCTGGGGAGTGATAGGGATGCTAGTTCCACAGAGTGGGTGGAGGAGGAGATACAGGAAGTGGAATACGAGGAGACTGAAACCCTGATGGAAGTTGGGCCCACTATTCTTGGTGTGGGTAAGATGTGTGATGTCCCAGCCTATGACTCTGTCCAAGACTCCACCAGGTTAACCCAGTGTGCCATCAGGGAAATGTATCATCCCTGTCCACAAGAACTGTCCATGTGTCTGTGGTTAGGTGGAACTTCCCTATATGTAACACAACTGCTAGATAAAGAAACGCTATTTTTTTTACAACAGTAGAAAATTATAATTTTTTTTTCAATCGCCTTGCTGACACACTCCAAATGCTAAGTAATGAAGATTGCCCCTGCTAACTTGTCCCGTAAGACAATTTCTTCCCGGATTGCGCCAATTGCACAACTGCTAGAAAAATATTAGGTATTTTAAGCAATAGTTGAGGAATATTATTTAGCAATTAGATTTTAAAATGGATGTTACTATATCCTGCCACTGTGGAATATTATTTTGTGGTTAAAAAAAAAAAATTATACGCTGCTACACTGGAATATTATGTAGCTCCCAAAAATTGGTTTACCATTGGCTAGTACTTCCAATTAATATTTCCCTCTACAAATAGCTGATTTTTTATATTATGGTAGTAGATGAAACCCCCAATTTCACCCTAATCCCAAAGTCTGTTCATAATACTAACTACTATGCAGCACAGTGGAAAATATCAGAGATCTGCAGCATATACTTGCAATGATGAGAACGCCCAGGTGCCTGAGTTTCACCCTATCTCCTATTAAATCTCTCCCTACTTAAATCCTCATCTAACAAACAAGTAATCTTTTCACAGTCTTCAGCTCTTAAAAGGGCTTTTTGGAATAACTAATGCTCACTATAACCTTCAATCACTCTCGCTACACTGAAACTGCGCTCTATCTATGCTGTTTCCGGCTACATTATGCGTAAGATATTGCCGCCAGCCTTTATATAGTCCCCATGGCTCTGGAAGGCCAGTCAATCACAGTGATGCCACACCAAAGATGGCACCGGCATTACTGTGATTGGCTAGACAGCCCATCATGTTAATTGGCTTCAAATTAAGTGCCAAACATGCTGGGCAAGTCACTCGAATATAACGAGGCAAATACCCAATTACTCGCCGAGTTACAAATAGCCCAAATACCATACTATTTGTGCGAGTAATGAATAGTGCCGAATGTATTCTCATATTACTAGTTCTAAACATCTGTGAAGCACCTGGGAGTTCAAGGTGTTCACCACACATCTTAATACATTGCTTGAGAGGTTTAGTTTCCAAAATGGGGTCACTTGCGGGAGGTCTCTACGGTTTAGACACATCAGGGGCTCTTCAAATGGGACATGACGTCCGCTAATGATTCCAGGAAATTTTACATTCAAAAAGTCAAATGACGCTCCTTCCCTTCCGAGCCCTGCCATGTGCCCAAACAGTAGTTTTCTCCCACATATTGGGTATCGGTGTACACAGGAGAAAATGCACAACATATTGTATGGTGCTATTTCTCCTGTTACCCTTATGAAAATGCAACATTTTGGGATAAAACATATTTGTGGGGGAAATTAGATTTTTTTTTATTTCACTGCTCAACATTATACACTTCTGTTAGGCACCTGAGAGTTCAATGTGCTCACCACACATCTAGATCAGTTTCCTGAGAAGTCTAGTTTCCAAAATGGTGCTACTTGTGGGGAATTTTCAGTGTTTACGAACACCAGAGGCTTTCCACACGTAACTTGGTGTCCTCCAATTGTTCCAGCAAATTTTGCATTCAAAAAATCTGCATTCCGAGCTCTGCCATGCACCCAAACAGGGATTTTCTCCCTCATAAGGGGTATCGGCATGCTCAGGAAAAATTATTCAACACATTTTGGGGTCTATTATTTCTTGTTACCTTTGTCAAAATGAAAAAAATTTGGATCTCAAATACATTTTTGGTGGAAAAAAGTTAAATGTTCATTTTTTTTTCCACATTCCAAAAATTCCTCTGAGGCACCTAAAGGATTCATAAACTTCTTGAATGTGGTTTTGAGAACCTTGAGTGGTGCAGGTTTTCGAATGGTGTCACTTTTGGGTATTTTCTATTATATAGACCCCTCAAAGTGACTTCAAATGTGATGTGGTCCCTATAAAAAATGATTTTGTAAATTTTTTTGGAAAAATTAATAATTGTTATTCAATTTTTAATCCTTCTAAATTTCTTCCCAAAAAAATTGTGATTCAAAAATGGTGTTGCCGTAAAGTATTTTTATTTCTATTCACACCATTCAGCCGGTATATAGACAGACGAAAAAGATCCAACGTTTCGGCAGTACTTATGCCTTTATCAAGGAAGTCTATAACATTAGAAAAATCATAATCAATATACGTAAACAATTTATTAAACATAAAAAAAAATTTTAAAAAAAGGAAAATAGTCCCCAGGTCATGTGACTGAATCAAAGTAATGGTGTGACAAAAGAAAAAAAGAGGAAAGGAAAAAATTCGGGTATTTTTAATAACAGAAAGTGGGTCCAATGTCTAGCCAAACTCACTAGAGCCACTGGTAAAAGCATTTAAAGATGTAGATTACATCTAAGTTTCAGTAAAGTATGTAACCCATGCATCATTAGAAGGTGAATAAAGAGATCATATCAACTTAGAAAGGAACGATAGAAAAACACTATAGTGTTAGATAAGATCGAAGCACCAAGCTCCTAACAGAGAGAACCCAAAGAGAAGATGAGAGCACTGAGTACCTGTATAAGCTAATCTTTAATTCATAAAGTGTGCCGCTAGCCAAACGGCTAGATATTTAAGATGAGGCTACAAGAGAAAAAAACCCGGAAATAATATACGTCCTAATAGGGCTATCAGCCTGTGTATAATCTAAATCCTAATATACCTAACTGAACAGGGCATACCTGTGATCGGTGACCGGCGTGTATCCGATGGTGTCGGGAGGCAATGTGCACACTCTCGCCAGAAAACCGGATCGAAATAGCGCAAAGATATGACGTTGTTTCCGGTGTGCAATAAGCCACTAGCTATGGAGGAGATGGAAGCACAAAGCGAAAGTACGCGCATGCGCAATCTGCGTGAAGGGACGCCGAGACTAGAAAAAGAAAAAAAGAAAAGAAAAGAAAGATGCACAAATCCGCCCACCTAACGTCACCCATGGGCGGCGCCTGCGCAATATGGAGACGCAGCCAAGTGAGGCATCTATATGTATACACCGCACCGAGAGGCAATGTATGGAAAAATTAAGACAAACATAAATATATATATGGTACTCAGTAGCCCAAGCTAGAAATAAGATAACATAAATATATAGAGAAGGTAGTGTTCACCCAGTAGAAGAACAGCCCTGGAAAATGGTGGCGAAGTCATAGGGGCATCTAAAGAAAAGGGGAAGAAAAAAGAAAAGCGGAACAAATGAGAATACAGTAATCATATAATACATGATAATAAAATCATCATATTACTGTCAATACAGCATTATACATTCCTATATGGCATCATATTCCCTATTCATACCATATGGATGGAGTGTCTGCAGTGTATATATCCAAAAAGCCTCCCTTTCCTTCAGTTTTTGAATTCTATTACCACCACGTCTGGGGGAGGAAATACATTCTAACACTTGAAATCTCAATTGGGCAACCGAGTGCCCAGCCGAGATGAAATGGTAGGGGACAGGTAACATCATGCGTTTACACCTAATTGTAGACTTATGTTGAGATATGCGGTCTCGGATATGCTGGGTGGTTTCCCCAACATATCCGAGGCCGCACGGACATTTAATTAAATATATTACGAATGTAGAATCGCATGTAAAGAAACCTTTTATCTGGAAAAGTTTCCCAGACCTAGGGTGAGAGAAAGTATACAGTTTAGTTACATTCGAACATTGAAAGCAATGCAAGCACGGATATGTACCATTTCTTTTGGTAGCTAAGAGGGACTGTCTCTGTGCTATTTTGGTAGAACCCACATCTGCTCTAACCAACATGTCTCTGATGTTCTGAGGTCTCTTGTAGCATATTAAGGGAGGGACGGAGAATTCAGGGACAGTTGGGTAAGCCCTGTTTAACATAGGCCAGTATTCCAATATACATTTCTTAAAGAGGTTAGTATATGGATGATATGTGGTGACAAACGCCATCCTTTTTGCTTTCTCCTCCCGCCGCGGGCTGGGTTGTAAGGCTTTCTGCAAAATTGCTGGTGGATAACCACGATCAGCAAATTTTTGGCTCATCTCTGAAACTCGTTGGTCTTTTAAACTTGAACTGGTGACAATACGTTGTACCCGTTGTACTTGGGATTTAGGTAGTGATTGCTTAACATGAGAGGGGTGGCAACTGGAAAAAAGCAATAAATTGTTCCTATCGGTAGGTTTTGTATATAAATCGATATCAAGCAAACCCCCATCTCCAATAGTTATCAGTGTATCCAAAAAATTCACACTTTGTTGACTTTTAGACATCGTAAATGTCAATTTCGACAGTTGGATGTTCATGTCATGAAAAAACTGAGTCAAAGAGGCTTCATCACCCCCCCATATTAGAAATACATCGTCTATAAACCTTTTCCAATATAGCGAATGTTTTCGGAATAAGTTATGGGTATAGACAAATTTCTCCTCAAAGTAAGCCATAAAAATATTCGCATAAGGTGGCGCCATATTCGAGCCCATGGCGGTCCCAACCCTCTGAACAAAAAACTGATCTGCGAAAAGAAAGAAGTTTTTTGTAAGGATAAGTCTCAATAATGTTAAACAGAAAGTTTTCTGTATTGGTACAAACTCTGTGTATGTATCCAAAAACCAGCTGACAGCTTCAATACCCTTAGCGTGATCAATATTAGTGTATAGGCTGTTTACATCCATCGTTACGAGAAAACACCCCTGTGGTAAGGTACCCAACCTTCTCAGACCTTCTAAAAAATCTGGAGTATCCTTGATAAAGGAGACTATATGACCAAGGAGGGGAGTAAGAATTTTCTCGACCGTTTTTGCCAGGGGTGACAGCAGTGAATCGGTCGACGCCACAATCGGTCGTCCTGGGGGACGAGTTGGATGTTTGTGGATCTTGGGCAGTGCGTAGAATACGGGGACTATAGGATGTGCATTAATCAGATATTCACCCAACTTAGCATCAATAACATTTTGTTCCATAAAGGACTTAACAATTTGTTGAATCTCACATGTTATTTCTTTCGTAGGGTCCCTGTCAATAGGCATATAGGTATCACTATCATCCAGGTGTTGGCGGACCATTGAATGATAGAACGAACTGTCCATCACCACTATCGCACCCCCCTTGTCAGCCGGCTTTATCGTAATTGATTTATTGTTCTTAAGATCATCAAGGGCCCTTTTCTCCAACGGGGTGCAATTTCTTTTAACAGATAATAGGCCTCTATTAATATCCGTGCATTTCCTCTGTATATCTTGCGAGACAAAAGATATGTAAGTCTCCACCGGGTGGTATGTTTTAGGGGGATTATAACTACTCAATAAAGAGAGGCCCAATCCCTTAAGGCTAAAAATACTCCTATCTGGAACCATATTTATGGGAGTACTGGAATCCGTAATGGAAAAATGTGCTTTAAGTCTTAAATTCCTAAAGAACCTTTGAAGTTCTTGATCTAATTGAAATTCTCTGAATGACGGTGTGGGACAGAATGAGAGCCCTTTTTGCAGCACCGTCAATTCAGGTGGTGAGAGACTATACGAGGAGATATTGTAAACCAGGGTGTCCCTACCTGAGACCGAGTTCTGACTCTTGAGCTGCCGTCTGTGTGATCCAGAACCCCTCCGCGTCGGCCTTTGCTTGACCGTCCCCGCCTTTGTTCTAAAAAAGGAGAGGTTGTACGGGAATTGGAGTCATTGTCAGAACTAGATGAAGTAGTAAAGAAGTTAGAATTATCACGCCTATATTGACGTCGATCCCTCTGGGTATTAGAATCCCGCCATCTATATACTGCATTACGATGATAATCCTCAGTATCTCGTAGGAATTTAGTACGCTTCCTCTCCTGTAGTATATTCTTATATTCCTCGATAGTTTTATCTATTTTCTGTTTCAACGTATCAAATTTATCAGTTGATAATGTACTATTAAGTTGTATTTGTATACTCTCAATTTGTTTCTCCATCTCAGTTATCTCCCTTTGTAGGTATTCTATAGTCAGTACTATTATATCCATTGAACATTTATTGAGGATCCCCTCAAATTTTAAACAATAATCAGGTTTTTCTTGAAACAAAGTAGGCCGTAGAGACACTCGTAGTCCACGTGGTATACGTTTCACTTTGTGATATTCTGCCAGAGTTACATAATGCAATTCCAATTTAATTAAATGTCCGTGCGGCCTCGGATATGTTGGGGAAACCACCCAGCATATCCGAGACCGCATATCTCAACATAAGTCTACAATTAGGTGTAAACGCATGATGTTACCTGTCCCCTACCATTTCATCTCGGCTGGGCACTCGGTTGCCCAATTGAGATTTCAAGTGTTAGAATGTATTTCCTCCCCCAGACGTGGTGGTAATAGAATTCAAAAACTGAAGGAAAGGGAGGCTTTTTGGATATATACACTGCAGACACTCCATCCATATGGTATGAATAGGGAATATGATGCCATATAGGAATGTATAATGCTGTATTGACAGTAATATGATGATTTTATTATCATGTATTATATGATTACTGTATTCTCATTTGTTCCGCTTTTCTTTTTTCTTCCCCTTTTCTTTAGATGCCCCTATGACTTCGCCACCATTTTCCAGGGCTGTTCTTCTACTGGGTGAACACTACCTTCTCTATATATTTATGTTATCTTATTTCTAGCTTGGGCTACTGAGTACCATATATATATTTATGTTTGTCTTAATTTTTCCATACATTGCCTCTCGGTGCGGTGTATACATATAGATGCCTCACTTGGCTGCGTCTCCATATTGCGCAGGCGCCGCCCATGGGTGACGTTAGGTGGGCGGATTTGTGCATCTTTCTTTTCTTTTCTTTTTTTCTTTTTCTAGTCTCGGCGTCCCTTCACGCAGATTGCGCATGCGCGTACTTTCGCTTTGTGCTTCCATCTCCTCCATAGCTAGTGGCTTATTGCACACCGGAAACAACGTCATATCTTTGCGCTATTTCGATCCGGTTTTCTGGCGAGAGTGTGCACATTGCCTCCCGACACCATCGGATACACGCCGGTCACCGATCACAGGTATGCCCTGTTCAGTTAGTATATAACCTGTGTGAACAGGGTTCAGAGAGGAAAAATCCATGTGTGCATACAGGGTAGAACAGCTTTTGTGCAGATAGCCCAAGAGGAGTGGTGGAACTCCCCAGTCTTGTAGACACAAGAGAACAATTATGGAAACAGGAACACATGGGCTACTTGCACAGTGAACAAGTCTGTATGATCATGTTCACACACCACCAAGAAACCTGAAGACACAAAAGAGAATAGTAAAACCAAAAACACTCAGTTTGAAAAAATGTTGCAGTAATCCGCAAGTGCTAGTAAAAAATGTAAAAAACAGGGTATTTGGTTGATACATTTTTTGCAAAAAATGTATACTAAGCTGCTCTACCAATCTTCACGGTATACCCTTATCAGAGCAGTCCTAACTAATGTATGCAATCCCTATCTGATGTATTTAAAAACCTGATCATCTGTATATAACCTGTGTGAACAGGGTTCAGAGAGGAAAAATCCATGTGTGCATACAGGGTAGAACAGCTTTTGTGCAGATAGCCCAAGAGGAGTGGTGGAACTCCCCAGTCTTGTAGACACAAGAGAACAATTATGGAAACAGGAACACATGGGCTACTTGCACAGTGAACAAGTCTGTATGATCATGTTCACACACCACCAAGAAACCTGAAGACACAAAAGAGAATAGTAAAACCAAAAACACTCAGTTTGAAAAAATGTTGCAGTAATCCGCAAGTGCTAGTAAAAAATGTAAAAAACAGGGTATTTGGTTGATACGTTTTTTGCAAAAAATGTATACTAAGCTGCTCTACCAATCTTCACGGTATACCCTTATCAGAGCAGTCCTAACTAATGTATGCAATCCCTATCTGATGTATTTAAAAACCTGATCATCTGTATATAACCTGTGTGAACAGGGTTCAGAGAGGAAAAATCCATGTGTGCATACAGGGTAGAACAGCTTTTGTGCAGATAGCCCAAGAGGAGTGGTGGAACTCCCCAGTCTTGTAGACACAAGAGAACAATTATGGAAACAGGAACACATGGGCTACTTGCACAGTGAACAAGTCTGTATGATCATGTTCACACACCACCAAGAAACCTGAAGATACAAAAGAGAATAGTAAAACCAAAAACACTCAGTTTGAAAAAATGTTGCAGTAATCCGCAAGTGCTAGTAAAAAATGTAAAAAACAGGGTATTTGGTTGATAC
Organism: Ranitomeya imitator; assembly: GCF_032444005.1. Taxonomy (NCBI): domain Eukaryota; kingdom Metazoa; phylum Chordata; class Amphibia; order Anura; family Dendrobatidae; genus Ranitomeya; species Ranitomeya imitator. The sequence continues at coordinate 340,472,638 of NC_091285.1, read as the reverse complement.
GTTTTTTGCAAAAAATGTATACTAAGCTGCTCTACCAATCTTCACGGTATACCCTTATCAGAGCAGTCCTAACTAATGTATGCAATCCCTATCTGATGTATTTAAAAACCTGATCATCTGTATATAACCTGTGTAAACAGGGTTCAGAGAGGAAAAATCCATGTGTGCATACAGGGTAGAACAGCTTTTGTGCAGATAGCCCAAGAGGAGTGGTGGAACTCCCCAGTCTTGTAGACACAAGAGAACAATTATGGAAACAGGAACACATGGGCTACTTGCACAGTGAACAAGTCTGTATGATCATGTTCACACACCACCAAGAAACCTGAAGACACAAAAGAGAATAGTAAAACCAAAAACACTCAGTTTGAAAAAATGTTGCAGTAATCCGCAAGTGCTAGTAAAAAATGTAAAAAACAGGGTATTTGGTTGATACGTTTTTTGCAAAAAATGTATACTAAGCTGCTCTACCAATCTTCACGGTATACCCTTATCAGAGCAGTCCTAACTAATGTATGCAATCCCTATCTGATGTATTTAAAAACCTGATCATCTGTATATAACCTGTGTGAACAGGGTTCAGAGAGGAAAAATCCATGTGTGCATACAGGGTAGAACAGCTTTTGTGCAGATAGCCCAAGAGGAGTGGTGGAACTCCCCAGTCTTGTAGACACAAGAGAACAATTATGGAAACAGGAACACATGGGCTACTTGCACAGTGAACATATATATAACATATATATATATAACAGGTTTCTTGGTGGTGTGTGAACATGATCATACAGACTTGTTCACTGTGCAAGTAGCCCATGTGTTCCTGTTTCCATAATTGTTCTCTTGTGTCTACAAGACTGGGGAGTTCCACCACTCCTCTTGGGCTATCTGCACAAAAGCTGTTCTACCCTGTATGCACACATGGATTTTTCCTCTCTGAACCCTGTTCACACAGGTTATATACAGATGATCAGGTTTTTAAATACATCAGATAGGGATTGCATACATTAGTTAGGACTGCTCTGATAAGGGTATACCGTGAAGATTGGTAGAGCAGCTTAGTATACATTTTTTGCAAAAAACGTAGCAACCAAATACCCTGTTTTTTACATTTTTTACTAGCACTTGCGGATTACTGCAACATTTTTTCAAACTGAGTGTTTTTGGTTTTACTATTCTCTTTTGTGTCTTCCTGTTCAGTTAGGTATATTAGGATTTAGATTATACACAGGCTGATAGCCCTATTATGACGTATATTATTTCCGGTTTTTTTTCTCTTGTAGCCTCATCTTAAATATCTAGCCGTTTGGCTAGCGGCACACTTTATGAATTAAAGATTAGCTTATACAGGTACTCAGTGCTCTCATCTTCTCTTTGGGTTCTCTCTGTTAGGAGCTTGGTGCTTCGATCTTATCTAACACTATAGTGTTTTTCTATCGTTCCTTTCTAAGTTGATATGATCTCTTTATTCACCTTCTAATGATGCATGGGTTACATACTTTACTGAAACTTAGATGTAATCTACATCTTTAAATGCTTTTACCAGTGGCTCTAGTGAGTTTGGCTAGACATTGGACCCACTTTCTGTTATTAAAAATACCCGAATTTTTTCCTTTCCTCTTTTTTTCTTTTGTCACACCATTACTTTGATTCAGTCACATGTCCTGGGGACTATTTTCCTTTTTTTAAAATTTTTTTTTATGTTTAATAAATTGTTTACGTATATTGATTATGATTTTTCTAATGTTATAGACTTCCTTGATAAAGGCATAAGTACTGCCGAAACGTTGGATCTTTTTCGTCTGTCTATATACCGGCTGAATGGTGTGAATAGAAATAAAAATATTATCCTGCAAAAGCTTTAACTACTGTGGACTTGTTTTTGAGTGCCGAAGGTTTTCTCTGCTATATATTATTTTTTCCTTTGGGCACCTATCCCTTTAAGAGTGCACCACTCCTGACTGTCTGGACTTATATATCTTTTTTGAGTTGGTTGCACCATAGTGGCTCTTGAATTATGTCTTTTAATACTCTTTCCTATGGTCAAGCGGAGGTGGATGAGATCTTATCACATGTTAAAATCCCAGGAGAATTCCTGCATACTCCAGTGGAGGAGATTCGATCTAGAGACTGGGAAAGGGAACTCAGAAAGAAGACTTCCTTGGAATTGCACTCCTGACTGTCTGGTTGCCGTAAAGTAGACATGTGGGAAATATTACTTATTAAGGGCATGAAAATTCAAAGTTGGAAAATTGCAAAATTTTAAAAATTTTCGCCAAATTTGTTTTTTTTTCACAAATGCAAGTCCTACTGAAGAAATTTTACCACTATCATGAAGTACAATATGTCACGACAAAATAATCTCAGAATCACTGGGATCTATTGAAGCGTTCCAGAGTTATTACCTCATAAATTGACAGTTTTCAGAATTGAAAGATTGGCCTGTTGTTTAACATGCAAACCATCTTTGGAGGTAAAGGAGTTAATAGCCTGTTTAGACCAGCTGACCAAAATTTCAGTCCTTAGGCCGAGATCACACATACGTGAGATACGGTCGAGTCTCGCAGGTGAAAACCCAGCTCTGGCACCGGCACTCTGGAGTGGAGCGTGCAGCTCCATGTGTTGCTGTGCGGCTGCACGCTCTGCTCCAGAGTGCAGGCGCCAGAGCTGGGTTTTCACCTGTGAGACTCAGCCGTATCTCGTGTCTGTGTGATCCCAGCCTGAATATGATCATTTGATGTGCATAGATTAGTGTTTTTATCAGCTTCACATGTTTACATAGAACGATTTGCTGCCGAAAACAATGTAATTTAAGCAAAGTTAAAAATTATTTCCATCAATAAAGGAACATTTTGCTGGTACATTGAGTGATATCTGTTCAGATATGCAGATATTTGCTTTCTAATTATCGGTGTGTACACAGTGTGCCCACCAGAGTTGATGTGTAAGGCCAGATTAGAGATGTGATGAATGAGCTTGGAGAATCAATACAGTGCACACACACGCATAGTGTCCAGCATAACATTCCACTTTAATTAAATGAGGGTGGATTTATATACACAACTCATAGAAAGGGCTTCATGCTAACAAACAATAAACTGTTTTGTGGGATTCAGAGATAGTTGTGTCTAAGGCCAGCGTCACACTCGGCGTAAGACAATACGGTCCGTATATTACAGCCGTAATACGCAGAAATGTCCCCAAAATAGTGGTCCGTAGCTCCTCCGTAGGCAGGGTGTGTCAGCGTATTTTGTGCATGGCATCCTCCGTATGTGATCCGTATGGCATCCGTACTGCGTGTTTTTCTCACAGGCTTGCAAAACCGACATACGGATATACAAGGGATCCATGTGTAAAAAAAAAACATAAAAACATATAAACTGTCTATATATATATATATATATATATATATATATATGTCAGTAGACACATATATGTATATATATTAATATTTCATACAGCGGGAGATAGCTTTAAAGTCGGTAATTCAATTGCCAGCTTTTGCTATCTCCTTCCTAAACCCAACATGATATGAGACATGGTTTACATACAATAAACCATCTCATATCCCCATTTTTTTTGCATATTCCACACTAATAATGTTAGTAGTGTGTATGTGCAAAATTTGGCCATTCTAGCTATTAAATTAAAGGGTTAAATTGCGGAAAAAATTGGCGTGGGCTCCCGCGCAATTTTCTCCGCCAGAGTAGTAAAGCCAGTGACTGAGGGCAGATATTAATAGCCTGGAAAGGGTCCATGGTTATTGGCCCCCCCATTGCTAAAAACATCTGCCCCCAGCCACGCCAGAAAAGGCACATCTGGAAGATGCGCCTATTCTGGCACTTGGCCACTCTCTTCCCATTCCCGTGTAGCGGTGGGAAATGGGGTAATGAAGGGTTAATGCCACCTTGCTATTGTAAGGTGACATTAAGCCAAATTAATAATGGAGAGGCGTCAATTATGACACCTATCCATTATTAATCCAATAGTAGTAATGGGTTAAAAAAAAACACAAACACATTATTAAAAAGTATTTTAATGAAATAAACGCAAAGGTTGTTGTAATATTTTATTCTACGCTCAATCCATCTGAAGATTCTCGCTCTGTAACAAAGAAAAAATAATAAACCAACAATATACATACCTTCCGAAGATCTGTAACGTCCCACGATGTAAATCCATCTGAAGGGGTTAAAATATTTTACAGCCAGGAGCTCTGCTAATGCAGTGGTGCTCGTGGCTGCAAAACCCCGGGGAATGAAGGTAAAGTAGGTCAATGACCTATATTTACCTTCATTCGCGGTGAGGCGCCCTCTGCTGTTTGTCCTCATATGAACTCGAGCCTGGGAGCTTTCTAGGAAAGTTCCCATGCTCGAGGGACAACCAGCAGAGGGTGCCTCACCGCAAATGGATTTACATCGTGGGACGTTACAGATCTTCGGAAGGTATGCATATTGTTGGTTTATTATTTTTTCTTTGTTACAGAGCGAGGGTCTTCAGATGGATTGAGCGTAGAATAAAATATTACAACAACCTTTGTGTTTATTTCATTAAAATACTTTTTAATAATGTGTTTGTGTTTTTTTTAACCCTTTACTACTATTGGAATAATAATGGATAGGTGTCATAATTGATGCCTCTCCATTATTAATTTGGCTTAATGTCACCTTACAATAGCAAGGTGGCATTAACCCTTCATTACCCCATATCCTACCGCTACACGGGAATGGGAAGAGAGTGGCCAAGTGCCAGAATAGGCGCATCTTCCAGATGTGCCTTTTCTGGGGTGGCTGGGGGCAGATGTTTTTAGCCAGGTGGGGGGGCAATAAACATGGACCCTCTCCAGGCTAATATCTGCCCTCAGTCACTGGCTTTACTACTCTGGTGGAGAAAATTGCGCGGGAGCCCACGCCAATTTTTTCCGCAATTTAACCCTTTAATTTAATAGCTAGAACGGCCAAATTTTGCATATACACACTACTAACATTAGTAGTGTGGAATATGCAAAAAAAAATGGGGATATGAGCTGGTTTACTGTATGTAAACCATGTCTCATATCATGTCGGGTTTAGGAAGAAGATAGCAAAAGCCGGCAATAGAATTACCGGCTTTAAAGCTATCTAGCGCTGTATGAAATAATAATAATATATATATATATATGTCTCACTGACATATATATATATACCTATTCTATGTGTATACATTTATTCTACCTATTCTACTGTAAGCTGTCAGTGTGATTTTACTATACACCGCACTGAATTACCGGCTTTTCTCTCTAACACCGCTGCGTATTTCTCGCAAGTCACACTGCTGGTCCGTGTGTAATCCGTATTTTTCTGGCTTCCATAGACTTTCATTGGTGATTTTTTTTGCACAATACGGTGACAAACGCAGCATGCTGCGATTTTCTACGGCCGTAGAAAGCCGTATAATACAGATCAGTAAAATACGGCAGATAGGAGCAGGGGCATAGAGAATAATTGGGCCGTATGTAATGCGTGTTTTACGGACGTATTTTATGCGCTCATACGTCGTAAAACTCGTTAGTGTGACGCCGGCCTAAGTGTCTGGTTTGATCCAGAATCTCAGGGACTTGGAATATGTAAAGAGGGTGGGGAGGTTTCTATGTAAAATTCTGCATGATGAATTTACAGCAAAAATGGGTACTAAGAAGATAAAATGGATCCTAATTTCTCACATTGGCTACAATGCAAATGCACTTTACAGACTAATTGGTAAGTAGTAGATAGTGGCACTCACCACAATAATTTCTGTAAAAGGTACAGTAGCTTTATTTGGTCATGGGATGACAAACAGACAATCAGAAGGCAACAGCTGTTTTGCATGAGTACACGCTTCTTCCAGTTTACTCTTCTTACGGATATCTATTACTTACCAATCATGAAATAAGCTATTCAGAAGCTGAGCACTGCAATAGCTGAGAAAACCTTTTGCTGGATCCTGCCTTCCCTGGATTTGAGTGTGGTAGCAGTGCCAGCGTTTTTCTCTTCATTTTTTGCATTTTACAGAATAACTGACCTTTTTGGAGATTTTTTTGCATTTTTTTGCTCTTTAATTCTGAGCAGATTGGTGCAGATCCAGGTTCGGTGATCCCTACCAATCGCTCAAAAGCCATTGTAAAAGTGCGCTGCTCATTAGACAGGAATGCACAAACATCAGGAAGTGGATGCAGTAAATAGTCATAGGCTCCTGTCTCCTGAGCTGCACACTTCTAAGAGGTCTTTGGAGGTCTCCCCCTGCAATCATCTGTCACGGGGCCCCATACATATTAGACTAAGTTTCCATGATGAGCATTTGGTGTATATGAGATTTATGGAAATTTCATGCTCAGTGTGCGTTTTACATTGCAGAAACTTACCTACGGTGCGACTTTGAAATATGCAACATGTCAATTTCTCTTTTAGTAAATATGGATTTTAGCTACATATTTAACCCATTGACTTGCATGACATTAGAAAAATCAACAGATAAAAAAGTATATGTTTTTAGTTCATTTCCGCAGTGGAAACACAACAAAAGTGCATGTAATCCACAAATTACTTTTTTTTAAAGAAGTTCTATCAAAGCTAAGTAACAAGATTTATCAAATACAAAATAGTTTTATTTAAAGAATGACATACCAGAAGGAGACAGAGGACAGATAAAAAAAAGTGATAAAAACATGTAAAAAATGCAAATAACCTCATTTATCTAACTGGCACAGAAAATCTGCAAGATCAAAAATTCACCAACTACTCATTGTGGGAACTTAGTCTAAGGCAGGGATCACACTGGCGACTAAAATGGACGAGTGCAATTCGATAAAAAATCGCATTGCACTCGGACAAATGTTAAACTATGGGTAGTGTTGATCATTCCGATACTGCATATATCGGGTATCGGCCGATATTCGCTGTATCGGAATTCCGATACCGAGTTCCAATACTTTTGCGATATCGGATACCGGAAGTTCCCATAGTGCACTGATGCACTATAATGGAGTGTGAGCGGTGCGTGGGCAGAGACTGCGTGTCTGTATGTGCGGACGGGGTCTGTGCGTGTCGGGGATCTTAACGGGCCTGCCGGGGCTCTGTGCGGGCTGACGGGGGTCTGTGCGTGCCTGCTGGGGCTCTGTGCATGCCTGCTGGAGGTCTTAGCGGGCAAGCCGGGGCTCTGTGCGGGCCTGCCAGGGCTCTGTGCGTGTCTCCCGGGGCTCTGTGCGGGCTGCCGGGGGTCTGTGCGTGCCTGTCGGGACTCTGTGCCGGGGGTCTGTGCATGCCTGCAGGGCTCTGTGCCGGCTGCCGGGGTTCTGTGCGGCCTGCAGGGCTCTGTGTGGGCTGCCGGGGCTCTGTGCAGGCTGCCGAGGGTTGGTGCGTGCCTGCCGGGGCTCTGTGCGGGCTGCCGGGGGTCTGTGTGTGCCTGCCAGGGTTCTGTGCGGGCTGCCCGGGGTCTCTGGGTGCCTGCCAGGGCACTGTGTGGGCTGCCGGGGGTCTGTACACGCTTGCCGAGGCTCTGTGTGGGCTACCGGGGCTCTGTGCATGCTTGCCGGGGCTCTGTGCGGGCTGCCGGGGCTCTGTGCGTGTGTACAGGCATCGTCCAATGGGACTACAAGTCCCATTGGACGATGCCTGCTACAGTGACAGTGTACTGTATGTAGTATGTATGTAGTATGTACGTATGTAGTATGTATGTAGTATGTACGTAGTATGTATGTTTTGTTTTTTTGTTTTTTTCATTCAACACATTAGCCGGATGATGGGACTACTACTGTCCCATCAGTGGCTAATGTGTCAATCACTGTCACTGTAGCAGGCATCGTCCGATGGGACTTGTAGTCCCATCGGACGATGCCTGCACACACGCACAGACCCCTGGCAGCCCGCACAGAGCACCGGTAGCCCGCACAGAGCCCCGGCAGCCTGCACAGAGCCCCGGCAGGCACCGGCAGGGAAGCACAGAGCCCCGGTCGACCTGTACAGACCCCCGGCAGGCCCATACAGACCCCCAGCAGGCTCGCACAGAGCCCCGGCAGCCCGCACAGAACTCCGGCAGGCAAGCACAGAGCCCCGGCAGCCCGCACAGAGCCCTGGCAGCCCGCACAGAACTCCGGCAGGCAAGCACAGAGCCCCAGCAACCCGCACAGACCCCTGGCAGGCCATATAGAGCCCCAGCAGGCACGCACAAACCCCCGGCAGCCCTCACAGAGCCTCGGTAGGCACGCACAGATGCCTGACAGCCCACACAGAGCCCCGGCAGCCCGCACAGAGGCCCAGCAGGCCCGCACAGAAGCCCGGCAGCCTGCACAGAGCCCCGGCAGGCACGCACAGAGCCCCGGCAGCATGCACAGAGCCCCGGCAGGCACGCACAGACCCCTGGCAGACCATACAGAGCCCCGGCAGGCACAGACCCCCGGCAGCCTGCACAGAGCACCGGCAGGCACGCACAGACACCTGGCAGCCCACAGATAGCCCTGGCAGGCATGCACAGACCACAGCAGCCCACACAGAGCCCCTGCAGTCCGCACAGAGCCCCAGCAGGCCAGCAAAGAGCCCCGCAAGGCACGCACAGAGCCCAGGCAGGCACAGACCCCCGGCAGCCCGCACAGAGCAGCGGCAGGCACGCACAGACCCCTGGCAGCCCACAGAGAGCCCCGGCAGGCACGCACAGACCTCCGGCAGCCCACACAGAGCCCCTGCAGTCCGCACAGAGCCCCAGCAGGCCCACACAGAGCCCCGGCAGGCACGCACAGAGCCCAGGCAGGCACGCACAGAGCTCAAGCAGCCTACACAGAGCCTCGGCAGGCAAGCACAAACCTCTGGCAGCCCGCACAGAGCCCTGGCAGGCACGCACAGACCCCTGGCAGTCTGCACAGAGCCTTTGCAGCTCGCACAGAGCCCGGCAGGCCCGCACAGAGCCCCAGCAGCCTGTATAGAGCCTCAGCAGGCCTGTACAGACCCCCGGCAGTCCGCACAGAGCCCCGGCAGGCACGCACAGACCCCGGAAGCCTGCACAGAGCCCCAGCAGCCCGCACAGAGCCCCAGCAGCTCACATAGAGCCCCGGCAGCCTGCACAGAGCCCCGACAGGCACGCACAGAGCCCCGGCAGCATGCACAGAGTCCCAGCAGGCACGCACAGACCCCTGGCCGCCCGCAAAGAGCCCTGGCAGGCACGCACAGACCCCGGCAGATTGCACAGAGCCCCAGCAGCCTGCACAGAGCCCTGGCAGGCACGCACAGACCCCCAGCAGCCCGCATAGAGCCCCAGCAGGCATGCACAGAGCCCCGGCAGCATGCACAGAGCCCCAGCAGGCACGCACAGACCCCCGGCAGCCCGCACAGAGCCCTGGAAGGCACACACAGACCCCCAGCAGCCTGCACAGAGCCCCAGCAGCCCGCATAGAGCCCCGGCAGGCATGCACAGACCCCCAGCAGCCAGCACAGAGCCCCGGCAGTCCCGCACAGAGCCCTGGCAGCCCGCAGAGAGCCCCAGCAGGCACCCACAGAGCCCCGACAGCACACACAGAGCCCCGGCAGGCACGCACAGACCCCCGGCAGCACACACAGAGCCACGGCAGGCACGCACAGACACCCTGCAGCCCGGATAGAGCCCCGGCAGGCATCCACAGACCCCCGGCAGCCCGCACAGAGCCCGGCAGTCCCGCACAGAGCCCCGGCAGCCCGCAGAGAGCCCCAGCAGGCACGCACAGAGCCCCGACAGCACAGACAGAGCCCCGGCAGGCACGCACAGACCCCCGGCATCCCACACAGAGGCGTAGTTTGTACGTATGTAGTATGTATGTACGAGGGGCTCGGAGCACAGACACATGACACTTGGCTCCCACTCACAGCAGAGCAGGAGCTGAGGGTCATTAGCATATCGCATCCGATGCTCTTGCATCGGATGCAATACGCTATTGTGACTCCAGCCGTAAGCTACATTCACACATCTGGGTGATGCGTTTGTTTTTTTTCCATTCAGAAGCACTCTGCCCCATAGTGTATTCACACATCTGTTAAAATCATGGATCTGAGAATGATATCCATATGACTCAGAGCAGGTCCTTTTCTCATCTGATTTGCAGATCAGACTCAGCCATTCAAGTCTACGGTGATCCGTGAGAAACGGAATCAACGTAGAAGGCTTCCAATTTTCCGTGTGTCTCATTGATCTGTTACTCAGTGATAATTTTGAATAAAAACGTGACCTTCCAAAGGGTTTTTTATCGGATTGGAACAGAAGAGAAAAAAGCCGAAGCTACTAGGATGACACCTGAGAAAAAAATGATCCTCTTCTTATCGATTGTTATTTCTAGTAGGGGACATGACCACTTAAAGTGCCTAGAGCAGCATGAAGGCCAAATATGGCCCTGCTATCTGTAGAAATCAATCTTTAGAAGACCCCCTGCTGTCATGACAACCCATAGGTGCCCCGTAATCACAAAAGAGATAAGTGGATTGAAGCACCCCCTTGCTAGCACATTAAAGGCCGTTATCAGCAATTGACAGAGAGATGTAACAGGTTAACAGCCATGAGCAGAACTGTTTGAGGCACATGATGGCTGGTTAAATCACATCATGTGCCAGGAAAGATTTAAGCTTGGTGTGCAAGCCCGCATCAAAGTCAAGGAGACGGCACATGACATACCAATACATTATATGTCGGTAAGGGGTTAAACCTTTAATTGGCCTCACATGGTCACATACATCATTGAACCTCAATCAAAGGCCCCACATTAGCCTATTCTAACCCATTTTCCTTCAAATTCCAAAAACTAAAATAAAAAAAAAATTGTAAGAAAATTGTTTTGTTCATCTCTATGAAGGACACCAAAAATACACCAAAGTAGAGAAGGATGCCTCAAACAAAAAAGCATTGTTTGAAGTGTATTTTACATTTCAATGTAGGCTTTCGTGTAACATCAGTCTGCTGTCGTATTTTGGGGTTAATGATGCTTTAAAATTGACTGGAAAAGTACTACAGAAAAGCCAACATTTTTCAAAAACTCTATTTGAAAAAGTACCTTAATTCTGCAATGAGTAAAGGAATACGGTCAGAATTATCCTATACTTGTCATATGCATTCAATAAAATTGTGTAGATTTATGATATAAAATAAAGAGTGGTTACAGTAGAGAACATCAGCTAGAAGAAATCTAGTATGATGTGAGTAATACAGTAGGGAAATAATATATCCAGTTTGTCCGTGGACAGAAAATGTCCAGCAGCATTATAACAGATTCCTGAACATGTTCTTACAATCAGCATCAAAGACTCTATAAAAAAAAGTATAACATTTTCTATTAAAAAATAAACTGTGCAAGAGGCTCTGTCAATTTGAACTTTAAATTAAATTTGCTTCCTCTGGAGAGATTAAGTAGCTTCGATATTCAGTTTTCAGATATTATACACTTTTTAAATTACTGAGTCGTTTTATATTTCAAGTTAACAGTCACTAATAATCTACAATGTTAGATCTAGGTAACAAGATAATTAAAATATACACGTTATTTATGATTTAGCTTTTCGTTTTTGTGAACCTTAGGCAGACATCACACATTTGACATTCTATGTCTGATTGCAGACCACGTTGTATGGTATTTAATAGTGATGGGTGAGCACTAAAATGCTCGGGTGCTCATTGTTCGGGTCGAGCAAATTGGAATATTCGGGTACTCAACCCGAGCACCGAGCCAAATTTAGTCCCATATCATCAATGACTGTGGAACTTTGCATGTTCTCTTTGGGCAGTCATCTTTATAAATCTGATTGGAATGGCACAAAACAAAAGTTCCAGCATCATCACCTTGCCCAATGCAGATTCTTGATTCATCACTGAATATGACTTTCATCCAGTCATCCACAGTCCACGATTGATTTTCCTTAGGCCATTGTAACATTGTTTTTTTCTGTTTAGGTGTTAATGATGGCTTTCGTTTAGCTTTTCTGTATGCAAATCCAATTTCCTTTAGGCGGTTTCTTACAGTTCGGTCACAGACATTGACTCCAGTTTACACTCATTTGTTCCTCATTTGTTTTGCTGTGCATATCCTGTTTTGGAGACATATTGCTTGAAGTTTTCGCTCTTGACGTTTTGATGTCTTCCTTGGTCTACCAGTATGTTTGCCTTTAACAACCTTCACATGTTGTTTGTATTTGGTCCAGATTTTAGACACAGCTGACTGTGAACAAGCAACATCTTTTGCAACATTGCGTAATGATTTACCCTCTTTTAAGAGTTTGATAATCCTCTCCTTTGTTTCAATTGACATCTCTCGTGTTGGAGTCATGATTCATGTCTGTCCACTTGGTGCAACAGCAGTTCAAAGTGTGATCACTACTTTTTAGATGCAGACTAATGAGCAGATCTAATTTGATGCATGTATTATTTTTGGATATGAAAATTTACAGGGTGATTTCATAATTTTTTCCTCAGAATTTAGTGATTCTATAATTTTTTCCCTATGCTTGGTTAAAAAAAGTACCCGTTACTGGCTAGCCTACCACATTTTTTGTTCTTGATTTCTTTTAGTGTTTCTTAAAGCCAGAAAGTTGCCATTTGAAATGACTTTAGTTTTGTGCCATGTCTGTGATCTGCTTTCTTTCCAGAAAATTAAACAACAGACTGAACATCCTCCAAGGCCGATGATTCCATAATTTTTGCCAGGGGTTGTATATATGAACACACAGAAGGTTAGAGTGACTTATTGCTGTGTTTCCACAATAAATATATAGCCTACAGATATGATACACTGCCAGATATACAAAAAGCAAAATATATATTAAAATATGTTTATTAAATACATTATTGAAACAAACAATTACAGAATAATATGAAAAACAGAAGAAGGGTAAACAGAGCATCATAGAGTACATAGACATGGATAATTAAATATCAAGGTCATCAAATGTCAAAATAATTATGATAAAGCACAATTAGTGCACATTATAAATATATGATACATAATGACTCAAAATGCAGAAAGTTTACATAAGTGTTATTAAAGTGCTTATTAGTGGGCTCAAATGGTCACAGAAAAAAATACAAAAATGTTAGTATATGACTCAAATAAGCCAACAGTTTCTTTAACCCCTTAGAGACCGCCAATACGCCTTTTAACGGCGGCCGCTAAGGGTACTTAAACCACAGCGCCATTAATTAACGGCGCTGTGGAAAAAGTAAATAGCGCCCCCCAGAGTCGGATTTTCTCCGGGGTCTCAGCTGCCGGGGGTAGCCGAGACCCCAGAGAACATGATTCGGGGGGGTTTTAACCCACCCCGCATTTGCGATCGCCGGTAATTAACAGTTTACCGGCGATCGCAAAAAAAAAAAAAACGCGATCTCTTTTTAATTTCTCTGTCCTCCGATGTGATCGCACATCCGAGGACAGAGAAAAGGGGTCCCAGGTAGCCCTCCAATACTTACCTGTCTCCCCCGGTGCTCCTCGTGGCTCCCGGTGGGCGCCGCCATCTTCAAAATGGCGGGCGCATGCGCAGTGCGCCCGCCGGCCGGCCTCGCGAGAATCTTTGGGGTCTCGGCTGCCGGGGGTAGCCGAGACCCCAAAGAGCATGATCGGGGTCGGTTTTACCGACCCCTGTTTTGCGATCGCCGGTAATTAACTGTTTACCGGCGACCGCAAAAAAAAAAAAAAAGTCAAAGTGTAATTCTCTGTCCTCTGATGTGATCGCACATCAGAGGACAGAGAAATAGGGGGATTCGGGGACCCTGCCATACTCACCTGTGTCCCTGGATCCTCCTGCTGCTCCTCCTGGCCGCCGGCAAAAGAAAATAGCGGGCGCATGCGCAGTGCGCCCGCCATCTGTCTCCATCTGCCGGCCGGCAGGAGAAGAGCAGTTGGGGCTAAAATTAGGGTTAGGGGTAGGGGTAGGGTTAGGGTTAGGGGTAGGGTTAGGGTTAGGGGTAGGGTTAGGGGTAGGGGTAGGGTTAGGGTTAGGGGTAGGGTTAGGGGTAGGGTTAGGGCTAAGGTTAGGGGTGGGGTTAGGGGTGGGGTTAGGGGTAGGGCTAGGGGTAGGGTTAGGGCTAGGGTTAGGGTTAGGGCTAGGGTTAGGGGTAGGGGTAGGGTTAGGGCTAGGATTAGGGTTAGGGTTAGGGCTAAATTTAGGGTTAGGGTTGGGGCTAAATTTAGGGTTAGGGTTGGGGCTAAATTTAGAGTTAGGGTTGGCGCTAAATTTAGGGTTAGGCTTCTTTCACACTTATGTCGGTACGGGGCCGTCGCAATGCATCGGCCCAACATACCGATGCACGTTGTGAAAATTGTGCACAACGTGGGCAGCGGATGTAGTTTTTCAATGCATCCGCTGCCCATTCTATGTCCTGGGGAGGAGGGGGCGGAGTTACGGCCACGCATGCGCGGTCAGAAGTGGCGGATGCGACGTACAAAAAAACGTTACATTGAACGTTTTTTGTGCTGACGGTCCGCCAAAACACTGATCCAGTGCACGACGGACGCGACGTGTGGCCATCCGTCACGATCCGTCGGCAATACAAGTCTATGGGCAAAAAACGCATCCTGTGGCACATTTGTAGGATCCGTTTCTTGTCCAAAATGACGGATTGCGACGGATGCCAAACAACGCAAGTGTGAAAGTAGCCTTAGGGCTAGGGTTAGGGTTGGGGCTAAAGTTAGGGCTGGGGTTGGGGCTAAAGTTAGGGTTAGAGTTGGGATTAGGGTTAGGGTTTGGATTAGGGTTGGTATTAGGGTTAGGGTTGGCATTAGGGTTACGCTTGGGATTAGGGTTAGGTTTGGGATTAGGGTTAAGGTTAGGGTTGTGATTAGGGGTGTATTGGGATTAGTGTTAGGTTTGAGGTTAGGGTTGAGATTAGGATTAGGGGTGTGTTGGATTTAGGGTTTTGATTAGGGTTATGGTTAGGGTTGACATTAGGGTTGTTTTGGGGTAAGGGTTGTGATTATGGTTAGGGTTAGTGATTAGGATTATGGATCAGGTTGGGATTAGGCTTAGGGGTGTGTTGGGGTTAGGGTAGGAGCTAGAATTGGGGGGTTTCCACTGTTTAGGTACATCAGGGGGTCTCCAAACACAATAGCCAATTTTGCGCTCAAAAAGTCAAATGGTGCTCCCTCCCTTCTGAGCTCTGCCGTGTGCCCAAACAGTGGGTTACCCCCACATATGGGGCATCAGCATACTCGGGATAAATTGGACAACAACTTCTGGGGTCCAATTTCTCCTGTTACCCTTGTGAAAATAAAAACTTGGGGGCTACAATATCTTTTTTGTGAAAAAAAAAAATATTTTTAATTTTCACGACTCTGCATTCTAAACTTCTGTGAAGCACTTGGGCATTCAAAGTTCTCACCACACATCTAGATAAGTTCTTTGGGGGGTCTAGTTTCCAAAATGTGGTCACTAGTGGGGGGTTACTACAGTTTAGGTACATCAGGGGCTCTGCAATCGCAACATAATGCCCACAGACCATTCTATCAAAGTCTGCATTCCAAAAAGGCACTCCTTCCCTTCCGAGCTCTGCCGTGCACCCAAATAGTGGTTTACCCCCACATATGGCGCATCAGCGTACTCGGGATAAATTGGACAACAACTATTGCAGTCCAATTTCTCCTGTTACCCTTGTGAAAATAAAAACTTGGGGGCTACAATATCTTTTTTGTGGAAAAAAAAAATATTTTTTATTTTCACGACTCTGCATTCTAAACTTCTGTGAAGCACTTGGGCATTCAAAGTTCTCACCACACATCTAGATAAGTTCCTTGGGGGGTCTAGTTTCCAAAATGGGGTCACTTGTGGAGGGTTTCTACTGGTAAGGTACATCAGGGGCTCTGCAAACGCAACATAATGCCCGCAGACCATTCTATCAAAGTCTGCATTCCAAAACGGCGCTCCTTCCTTCCGAGCTCTGCCGTGCGCCCAAACAGTGGTTTACCCCCACATATGGGGTACCAGCATACTCAGGACAAATTGGACAACAACTTTTGGGGTCCAATTTCTCTTGTTACCCTTGTGAAAATAAAAACTTGGGGGCTAAAAAATCTTTTTTGTGGAAAAAAAAATATTTTTTATTTTCACGACTCTCATCAGGGTCTCTCCAAACGCGACATGGCGTCTGATCTCAATTCCAGCCAATTCTACATTGAAAAAGTAAAACGACACTCTTTCTCTTCCAAGCTCTGCGGTGCGCCTAAACAGTGGTTTACCCCCACATATTGGGTATCGACGTACTCAGGAGAAATTGCACAACAAATTTAGTTGTCTAATTTCTCCTGTTACCCTTGTGAAAATAAAAATTTGTGGGCAAAAAGATCATTTTTGTAGAAAAAATGCGATTTTTTTTTCCACGGCTCTACGTTATAAACTTCTGTGAAGCACATGGGGGTTCAAAGTGCTCACCACACATCTAGATAAGTTCCTTAAGGGGTCTAGTTTCCAAAATGGTGTCACTTGTGGGGGGTTTCCACTGTTAAGGCACATCAGGGGCTCTCCAAACGTGACATGGCGTCCAATCTCAATTCCAGCCAATTCTACATTGAAAAAGTAAAACGGCACTCCTTCTCTTCCAAGCTCTGTGGTGCGCCCTAACAGTGGTTTACCCCCACATATTGGATATCAGCGTACTCAGCAGAAATTGCACAACAACTTTTGTGGTCTAATTTCTCCTGTTACCCTTGTGAAAATAAAAATTTGTGGGCAAAAATATAATTTTTGTAGAAAAAATGCGATTTTTTTTTTCACGGCTCTACATTATAAACTTCTGTGAAGCACATGGGGATTCAAAGTGCTCACCACACATCTAGATAAGTTGCTTAAGGGGTCTAGTTTCCAAAATGGGGTCACTTGTGGGGGGTTTCTACTGTTTAGGCACATCAGGGGCTCTGCAAACGCGACATGGCGTCCAATCTCAATTCCAGCCAATTCTACATTGAAAAAGTAAAATGGCGCTCCTTCATTTCCAAGCTCTGCGGTGCGCCCAAACAGTGGTTTACCCTCACATATGGGGTATCGACGTATTCAGGAGAAATCGCACAACAACTTTTGTGGTCTAATTTCTCCTGTTAACCTTGAGAAAATAAGAATTTGTGGGCGAAAAGATCATTTTTTTGTAAACAAAAGCGATTTTTTTATTTTCACGGCTCTACGTTATAAACTTCTGTGAAGCACTTCGGGATTCAAAGTGCTCACCACACATCTAGATAAGTTCCTTAAGGGGTCTAGTTTCCAAAATGGTGTCACTTGTGGGGAGTTTCCAGTGTTTAGGCACATCAGGGGCTCTCTAAACGTGACATGGCGTCCGATCTCAATTCCAGCCAATTCTGCATTGAAAAAGTCAAACGGCGCTCCTTCACTTCTAAGTTCTGTGGTGCACCCAAAAAGTGGTTTATCCCCACATATGGGGTATTGGCGTATTCAGGAGAAATTGCATAACAAAATTTATCGTTACATTTCTGTTTTTACACTTGTGAAAATAAAAAAAATGGTTCTGAACTAAGATGTTTGCAAAAAAAAGTTAAATGTTCATTTTTTCCTTCCACATTGTTTCAGTTCCTGTGAAGCACGTAAAGGGTTAATAAACTTCTTGAATGTGGTTTTGAGAACCTTGAGGGGTGTAGTTTTTAGAATGGTGTCACACTTCATTATTTTCTATCATATAGACCCCTCAAAATGACTTCAAATGTGATGTGGTCCCTAAAAAAAAATGGTGTTGTAAAAATGAGAAATTGCTGGTCAATTTTAACCCTTATAACTCCCTAACAAAAAAAAATTTTGTTTCCAAAATTGTGCTGATGTAAAGTAGACATGTGGGAAATGTTATTTATTAACTATTTTTCATTACATATCTCTCTGATTTAAGGGCATAAAAATACAAAGGTTGAAAATTGCAAAATTTTACAAATTTTCGCCATATTTCCGTTTTTTTCATAAATAATCGCAAGTAATATCGAAAAAATGTTACCACTATCATGAAGTACAATATGTCACGAAAAAAACAATCTCAGAATCAGCGGGATCCGTTGAAGCGTTCCAGAGTTATAACCTCATAAAGTGACAGTGGTCAGAATTGCAAAAATTGGCTCGGTCATTAAGTCCCAAATTGGCTCTGTCACTAAGGGGTTAAGTATTATTAAAGTGCTTATTATTGGACCAAAAATGCCCACAACAAATATACACTATTATTTGTTCCAAAATATAAAAAAGATGTTAAAGAGCATCAGACATAATGGCAAAGGATGACCAAGGTAAGAAAATAAGTACAGACAGATGGTAAGTAATTATGTAAAAGAATACTGACCGTCTGCTATTGCACCTGCCCAACGCACGTTTTGCCGATGGCTCCAACGATTGACGATTGATCTCCTAATTGAAGCCACCTGCGAAACATGCATTGGGCAAGTGCAATAGCAGTGGGTTAGTATACTTTTACACTATTACCATCTGTCTGTACTTATTTCCTTACCGTGGTCATCCATTGCCAATATATCTGATGCTCTTTTTTATATTTTGGTACAAATAATTGTGTATATTTATTTGTGGCCATTTTTGGTCCACTAATAAGCACTTTAATAATGCTTAAAGAATTTGTTGGCTTATTTGAGTCACATACTAATAACTGTGTATATTTTTCTGTCGCCATTTGAGCCCATTAATAAGCACTTTAATAACACTTATGTAAACTTTTTGCATTTTATTTGAGCCATTATGTATCATATATTTATAAAGTGCACACATTGTGCTTTATCATAATCATTTTGACATTTCTTGACCTTGATATGTAACTACCCTTGTATATGCACTCTATGAGGCTCTGCTTACCCCTCTTTCGTTTTTCATATTAATCTGTAATTGTTTTAATTATGTATTTAATTAACATTATATTTTAATATATATTTTGGTTTTTATATATCTGGCTGTATATCATATCTGTAGGCTATATATATATATATATATATATATATATATATATATATATACACAGACACCTATACCTACTTATATATAGCCTCACATATAACTATGAGGCTGTTGAGTTTGGGTCAGATAATGCAGAGATCATCAATGTTGTATTTAAGCAAACCTTAAAGGGAATCTGTCACCTGGTTTTTGCTACCTCATCTGACAGCAGCATCATGTAGGAAAAGAGACCATGAATCCAGTGATGCATCACTTAGTTTACTTGGTGCAGCAGTTTTGATGCAGAGTTATTTAATTTAGCAAGAAGCAGAGCTGAGAAAGGTGCTTCCGCCCACCCCAGGCTCTATACAGTCATGGCCAAAAGTATTGACACCCCTGCAATTCTGTCAGATAATACTCAGTTTCTTCCTGAAAATGATTGCAAACACAAATTATTTGGTATTATTATCTTCATTCAATTTGTCTTAAATGAAAAAAACACAAAAAGAAATGTCTTAAAGCCAATTTGGATATAATTTCACACCAAACATAAAAAAGGGGGTGGACAAAAGTATTGGCACCCTTCGAAAAATCATGTGATGCTTCTCTAATTTGTGAAAATAGCAGCACCTGTAACTTACCTGTGGCACCTAACAGGTGTTGGCAATAACTAAATCACACTTGCAGCCAGTTGACATGGATTAAAGTTGACTCAACCTCTGTCCTGTTTCCTTGTGTGTACCACATCTGAGCACTGAGCATGGACAAAAGAAAGAAGACCAAAGAACTGTCTGCGGACTTGAGAAACAAAATTGTGAGGAAGCATGAGCAATCTCAAGGCTACAGGTCCATCTCCAAAGACCTGAATGTTCCTGTGTCTACCGTGCGCAGTGTCATCAAGAAATTTACAGCCCACGGCACTGTGGCTAACCTCCCTAGATGTGGACGGAAAAGAAAAATTGACATGAGATTTCAACGCAAGATTGTGCGGATGTTGGATAAAGAACCTCGACTAACATCCAAACAAGTTCAAGCTGCCCTGCAGTCCGAGGGTACAACAGTGTCAACCTGTACTATCCGTCGGCGCCTGAATGAAAAGGGACTGTATGGTAAGAGACCCAGGAAGACCCCACTTCTTACCCCGACACATAAAAAAGCCAGGTTGGAGTTTGACAAAACTTACCTGAAAAAGCCTAAAATGTTTTGGAAGAATGTTCTCTGGTCAAATGAGACAAAAGTAGAGCTTGTTGGGCAAAGGCATCAACATAGAGTTTACAGGAGAAAAAAAGTGGCATTCAAAGAAAAGAACACGGTCCCTACAGTCAAACATGGCAGAGGTTCCCTGATGTTTTGGGGTTGCTTTCCTGCCTCTGGCACTGGACTGCTTGACCGTGTGCATGGCATTATGAAGTCTGAAGACTACCAAAAAATTTTTCAGCATAATGTAGGGCCCAGTGTGAGAAAGCTGGGTCTCCCTCAGAGGTCATGGGTCTTCCAGCAGGACAATGACCCAAAACACACTTCAAAAAGCACTAGAAAATGGTTTGAGAGAAAGCACTGGAGACTTCTAAGGTGGCCAGCAATGAGTCCAGACCTGAATCCCATAAAACACCTGTGGAGAGATCTAAAATTGGCAGTTTGGAGAAGGCACCCTTCAAATATCAGGGACCTGGAGCAGTTTGCCAAAAAGAATGGTCTAAAATTCCAGCAGAGCATTGTAAAAAACTCATTGATGGTTACCGGAAGTGGTTGGTCGCAGTTATTTTGGCTAAAGGTTGTGCAACCACGTATTAGGCTGAGGGCGCCAATACTTTTGTCTGGCCGATTTTTGGAGTTTCGTGTGAAATGATCAATGTTTTGCTTTTTGCTTCATTCTCTTTTGTGTTTTTTCATTTAAGACAAATTAAATGAAGATAATAATACCAAATAATTTGTGTTTGCAATCATTTTCAGGAAGAAAATGAGTATTATTTGACAGAATTGCAGGGGTGTCAATACTTTTGGCCATGACTGTATGTACAAACCAGGGATTCAAGCTTGAGGAGGATAATTTGCATATTCCAGGTGCCTTCTGGGAAAAGTGAAGAGTCTCCCTCAGCAAGAAGATCGTTGGGTACAGCCGGGACCAGCTGCTTGGAAAGCATCAGCGAACCAGGGATTCAAGCTTGAGGAGGATAATTTGCATATTCCAGGTGCCTTCTGGGAAAAGCGAAGAGTCTCCCTCAGCAAGAAGATCGTTGGGTACAGCCGGGACCAGCTGCTTGGAAAGCATCACCAAACTAGGGATTCAAGCTTGAGGAGGATAATTTGCATATTCCAGGTGCCTTCTGGGAAAAGCGAAGAGTATTCCTCAGCAAGAAGATCGTTGGGTACAGCTGGGACCAGCTGCTTGGAAAGCAAATTTTTGCCTGTAGGACATTATTGCAAGAAAGCTTGGCTGAGAAGATTACACAAGAAGCAAAACACACAGCAAGTCAGCAGGATCTAGGAGCAACATGGCAGATGTGACAACCTACATGGTGAGCTGCAGCATGTGCTGCATGTTCACAGATCGACCAGAAGAAGAATCCAATTTCACCTGTCAGAAGTGTAGACTAGTGGCCCTTTTAGAAGAAAAGGTGCGGGGTCTGGAAGAAAGAATAGCAACTTTGAAACTCATCAAAGAGAATGAAGACTTCCTAGACAGAACAGAAGCATCTCTACTGGTCACAGAAGGTGAAAAAAGTGTCAGAGAACCTCCAAAAGCAGATGAGTGGAAGCATGTGACCAAAAGAAGCAAGAAGACCATGGAGAATTCACCAACCACACAACTGAAGAACCGATATCAAATCTTTGAAGAGGATGAAGATGGCACACCTAAGGATGAAGCAATACCAGCAAGCAAAAAAGAAAAGGGCACACAGCAACAAGTGACAGCAAAAAGTACAGCCAAGAAGCAACGAAGAGTGGTGGTGGTGGGAGACTCACTACTGAGAGGCACAGAAGAAGCCATCTGCAGACCGGACATAACCGCAAGAGAAGTATGCTGCCTTCCAGGTGCGATGATCAAGGATGTGACCGATAGGATACCAAAGCTCTTCAGCTCCAAGGACATCCACCCATTTCTTCTGATACATGTTGGCACCAATGACACGGCAAGGAAGGACCTATCGACAATCTGCAAGGACTTTGAAGAGTTGGGGAAGAAAGTAAAGGAACTGGATGCACAGGTAGTTTTTTCTTCTATCCTTCCAGTAGATGGGCATGGCACCAGGAGATGGAACAGGATCCTTGATGCGAACAACTGGCTAAGACGATGGTGCAGACAAACAAGGATTCGGATTCCTGGACCATGGTGTGAATTACTTGTACGATAGACTCCTCGCCAGAGACGGACTACACCTCAACAAACCTGGGAAACACACATTTGCCAGAAGACTCGCTACACTCGTCAGGAGGGCGTTAAACTAGAAGAAGAGGGGACGGGAAGAAAAACATAAGACTCGAACAAAGAAGACCCAGGAAAACATACGCAGAAGGGAGGTAAGAACATTTCTAAAACAATCCACAGCGAGGAGATTGGAACAAAACAAAATCCTCTAAACTGCATGCTCGCAAACGCCAGAAGCCTGACAAACAAGATGGAAGAACTAGAAGCAGAAATATCTACAGGTAACTTTGACATAGTGGGAATAACCGAGACATGGTTAGATGAAAGCTATGACTGGGCAGTTAACTTACAGGGTTACAGTCTGTTTAGAAAGGATCGTAAAAATCGGAGAGGAGGAGGGGTTTATCTCTATGTAAAGTCTTGTCTAAAGTCCACTTTAAGGGAGGATATTAGCGAAGGAAATGAGGATGTCGAGTCCATATGGGTCGAAATTCATGGAGGGAAAAATGGTAACAAAATTCTCATTGGGGTCTGTTACAAACCCCCAAATATAACAGAAACCATGGAAAGTCTACTTCTAAAGCAGATAGATGAAGCTGCAACCCATAATGAGGTCCTGGTTATGGGGGACTTTAACTACCCGGATATTAACTGGGAAACAGAAACCTGTGAAACCCATAAAGGCAACAGGTTTCTGCTAATAACCAAGAAAAATTATCTTTCACAATTGGTGCAGAATCCAACCAGAGGAGCAGCACTTTTAGACCTAATACTATCTAATATACCTGACAGAATAACAAATCTGCAGGTGGTCGGGCATCTAGGAAATAGCGACCACAATATTGTACAGTTTCATCTGTCTTTCACTAGGGGGACTTGTCAGGGAGTCACAAAAACACTGAACTTTAGGAAGGCAAAGTTTGACCGGCTTAGAGATGCCCTTAATCTGATAGACTGGGACAATATCCTCAAGAATAAGAATACAGATAATAAATGGGAAATGTTTAAGAACATCCTAAATAGGCACTGTAAGTGGTTTATACCTTGTGGGAATAAAAGTACTAGAAATAGGAAAAACCCAATGTGGCTAAACAAAGAAGGAAGACAGGCAATTAACTGTAAAAAGAAAGCATTTGCACTACTAAAGCAGGATGGCACCACTGAAGCTCTAAAAAAATATAGGGAGAAAAATACTTTATCTAAAAAACTAATTAAAGCTGCCAAAAAGGAAACAGAGAAGCACATTGCTAAGGAGAGTAAAACTAATCCCAAACTGTTCTTCAACTATATCAACAGTAAAAGAATAAAAACTGAAAATGTAGGCCCCTTAAAAAATAGTGAGGAAAGAATGGTTGTAGATGACGAGGAAAAAGCTAACATATTAAACACCTTCTTCTCCACGGTATTCACAGTGGAAAATTAAATGCTAGGTGAAATCCCAAGAAACAATGAAAACCCTATATTAAGGGTCACCAATCTAACCCAAGAAGAGGTGCGAAACCGGCTAAATAAGATTAAAATAGATAAATCTCCGGGTCCGGATGGCATACACCCACGAGTACTAAGAGAACTAAGTAATGTAATAGATAAACCATTATTTCTTATTTTTAGGGACTCTATAGCGACGGGGTCTGTTCCGCAGGACTGGCGCATAGCAAATATGGTGCCAATATTCAAAAAGGGCTCTAAAAGTGAACCTGGAAATTATACGCCAGTAAGTCTAACCTCTATTGTTGGTAAAATATTTGAAGGGTTTCTGAGGGATGTTATTCTGGATTATATCAATGAGAATAACTGTTTAACTCCATATCAGCATGGGTTTATGAGAAATCGCTCCTGTCAAACCAATCTAATCAGTTTTTATGAAGAGGTAAGCTATAGGCTGGACCACGGTGAGTCATTGGACGTGGTATATCTCGATTTTTCCAAAGCATTTGATACCGTGCTGCACAAGAGGTTGGTACACAAAATGAGAATGCTTGGTCTGGGGGAAAATGTGTGTAAATGGGTTAGTAACTGGCTTAGTGATAGAAAGCAGAGGGTGGTTATAAATGGTATAGTCTCTAACTGGGTCGTTGTGACCAGTGGGGTACCGCAGGGGTCGGTATTGGGACCTGTTCTCCTCAACATATTCATTAATGATCTGGTAGAAGGTTTACACAGTAAAATATCGATATTTGCAGATGATACAAAACTATGTAAAGCAGTTAATACAAGAGAAGATAGTATTCTGCTACAGATGGATCTGGATAAGTTGGAAACTTGGGCTGAAAGGTGGCAGATGAGGTTTAACAATGTTAAATGTAAGGTTATACACATGGGAAGAAGGAATCAATATCACCATTACACACTGAACGGGAAACCACTGGGTAAATCTGGCAGGGAGAAGGACTTGGGGATCCTAGTTAATGATAAACTTACCTGGAGCAGCCAGTGCCAGGCAGCAGCTGCCAAGGCAAACAGGATCATGGGGTGCATTAGAAGAGGTCTGGATACACATGATGAGAGCATTATACTGCCTCTGTGCAAATCCCTAGTTAGACCGCACATGGAGTACTGTGTCCAGTTTTGGGCACCGGTGCTCAGGAAGGATATAATGGAACTAGAGAGAGTACAAAGGAGGGCAACAAAATTAATAAAGGGGATGGGAGAACTACAATACCCAGATAGATTAGCGAAATTAGGATTATTTAGTCTAGAAAAAAGACGACTGAGGGGCGATCTAATAACCATGTATAAGTATATAAGGGGACAATACAAATATCTTGCTGAGGATCTGTTTATTTCAAGGAAGGTGACAGGCACAAGGGGGCATTCTTTGCGTCTGGAGGAGAGAAGGTTTTTCCACCAACATAGAAGAGGATTCTTTACTGTTAGGGCAGTGAGAATCTGGAATTGCTTGCCTGAGGAGGTGGTGATGGCGAATTCAGTCGAGGGGTTCAAGAGAGGCCTGGATGTCTTCCTGGAGCAGAACAATATTGTATCATACAATTATTAGGTTCTGTAGAAGGACGTAGATCTGGGGATTTATTATGATGGAATATAGGCTGAACTGGATGGACAAATGTCTTTTTCCGGCCTTACTAACTATGTTACTATGTTACTATGTTACTATTGACAATAAGCTACTTATCACAGGAAGGGGCATGGTTGAGTGCCCATCTGCCAGCTTGTCACAGCAATGATAATGTCATGGGGTTAAAGTCTACAGTTTAAGTAAACATCACACCGTTTAACAGTTGACAAATCAGTGAATTCTGTGTTTTAACTTCTACTCATGCTGTCCTCAAATAATATTGCAAAAACCTGTTTACAGATTTCCCTTTAAAAGGGTGTTCTTTTTTTTAATTAAAGACACATTCCCACCAATGTGACAATTAGAATAAAGTGGAATGGCACTGATAATGCAGTGTGTCACTTTTCCATCTGCAGAGTTTTGGAAGAAGCTTAATGAAGTCATGATGTCAACAAAATGTTCAAGAAACCAAGTAAATGACATGTTACTTTCCTAGCAAAGCTGCCACTTAGTCCTAGCTGTAGTGGGGCAACAGGGATTGATCAGACAACGGTGGCATAACCTACTAATAACCTACCAATATGTCAGTAATGTCATTGATGAGACAACACCTATGTTAAAGAATATTGTTTAATACTACATATCTAATATTCTGCTGTCTGCATGTGCTTGCAATTACTATTGAATAAAATTACATATTAATACATAAATTCGGTGATGACAGTGCCATTATTAGCAGCTTTTTAACATTTTATTGTTTT
Source organism: Ranitomeya imitator (assembly GCF_032444005.1). Classification (NCBI taxonomy): domain Eukaryota; kingdom Metazoa; phylum Chordata; class Amphibia; order Anura; family Dendrobatidae; genus Ranitomeya; species Ranitomeya imitator. The sequence continues at coordinate 340,446,622 of NC_091285.1, read as the reverse complement.
TGCTTAACTTTATCAATGGTAATAAACCTACAAGAACATTTTTATAGCTTTTCCAGAGCTCCAGGCACAAGAGAAGTTAATCCATATAGCCATGTTCATTCTCTTTTATATGCTTTACAGAAGATTACCCTGTAGTTATTAGGAATAAATCAGAAATTTTTACATTGCTCCAGTGCCATCTTTTATCATTGTGAACTGTGTGTCTTTAGTTAGAATACATAAATTCCATTTAGTAGTCCATATAATGTGAACATATTATATAGGCTGAACACTGCACTGGTATAGACTGCATGCTAGTTTGTCACAGTAGTAAAATCTATAGACTCATTCCATTCTTTGAGTCACAGCCCAAAGAAAACATTTTCTTTTTACTAAATGACTGTATAAAATCCCATGAGGCTTGGTGGCTTCATAATGTATAGTATTCAATTCTTTTTGTCAAGACTTCATTCTAGACAAGAAACCTTTAGTGAAGACAAGTGAATTATTCTAATATTAAAAGAGCATAACACTTCCTATTTCTACAATGAAACCATCTTTTTTCATCATAGTACTATAGAAATGCATCAAATATCACCCCGCTACAATCTTTTCTGTTTTTAAGTAAATTCATTTACTTACACACATTATTTGTTTTGCACTGTGAAGCCACTTTATGGCTATCTGTGATGAACACAATCTTAATGCAAAATAATATACAATAACTTTTGTATGAATAAAATAGGCAATAACATGGAAATTTACACAAGATGCCTAGTTGTGTGATCATGATGTATGCCTATCATTTGTACTATGAAAGTAAGCTTTTCATAATGCTTTACAATTCTCATACTGCTTAGTTTGTTCACTAGAGGTAAACGTATCTGATAAAATTCAAATTTGCCAAATCACTCGGATTAAACCAGGAACTTCGATTTGCAACAAATTTATTATTTGCCAGTTGAATGTCCTTAATTATGCCCTGGGGTCTGGAAATATGGAGAAAAAACAACTATTGCTCAACATACAGCTCAACTGTGCTAATCACTGTCCCTCGTATGATCATCGGTGTCTTTACTTACTGCCGCTCCATGTTACAGCGTCATTTTCAGCCTGGACTCTCGGCCACAAGTGCACGTCGTAAGGTCTCTGCACAAATCATGACATCAACACCTCATGACATGCACTTTAGGCCAAGACTTCCAGCTGTGACAATCCTGTCCAAGTGGAAATCCAGGCCTAGCATGAAGACGCAGTACAAAGGGCGGTGAGTTGGTGAATCGAGGACGATATGTAATAGAGCTGACCGCATAATTGACTGGAGAGGCGAGTCTTGAGGTGAATAATGCTATTTTTTCAATCTTTTGCCGGCCCTCTAAGGTTCAGGAAAATGGGTGTCGGCCAGTTGCTGTTTCCAAAATTAGCTGTTTTTAATGTAAAGAAGGCACAACTTGTCTACAAGGTTTGAAAACATTTTATGGCATTGCTGTGGTAGCACCAGAAGCTGCATGGGATAAATATATATGACAGGGCAAGAAAGGAAATGTCTGACTGTGCAGGGCTGTGAAAAGTAGATCCAAAGCAGCAGTACAGAATATGGCTTGCCATGAGCCATCGGCAATGGTGGCAGCAGAACAGTGTATAAGACAATGGACAGGGAGACCGACAGTACCACTGATGTAACAACTGACATCAGCTGTAGATTTATGCCTGATTTATGCCTGATTCATTTGACAAATTTAAGAGTTTATATACCTGCAGAGCATAACCTGTTCTTCTTGGGTGTGACAGAGCCACCAGCTGTGCTGAATAGAGTTGAGTGAATTTGATCGGGTCCCTGCATGATATGTTTCTTATCCCACAAGCATTTCAGGATGCAGCTTGCCATGCTTATCAGCATAACAATTCAGTTGGTTCACTTTCCACACTCTGCTGCAAAGATTGATCATCATTGCCATAGTTGTCATTATCATTATCACTATCAACCTCATCCACTCTCTGTGCCAACTCTATGTCCCCTTCAAAATCCACCTGCTGCTGCTTCTCCGCTTTCTCCGCTTCTTCCACCTCCACTTCCTGCACTTGCTGTTACATGTAGCATGAATCTTGATGGACAACAGCCACAAGGCAAAGATGAACATGTTCAAGTTGCTTTTTTTTCCTCTATCCCCTGTTACATTCTTGTGAGTATTTTTTCCAGGATAAATGTGAGAGGAAGACATCATTGATGCCACACTTGTTCCTACAGACAAATTTTGTAGCCTCTTCGAATGGCTTCAGTAGGTGACATGCGTCATCAGCAGCCAATGGCAGATCTCAAGGTAACCCACACTCCAGTTTCAATGTGTGCATCATATATATGAAAAAATAAATCCACAGTATAATGAACCGAATTTACCACAACCTTCAAATATCAAATCAGCCCAGCTATCGGATATAAAAATTAGTCACCCATGCGAGAAAAGCAGAGTCCTTGTTTGACATAAGCAGATACAGAGGTTGCAACTTGTGCTATTGGAGCAACTTGTGCAGCCACTCAGGGGCTGAAGATGTAAGGGTGAAATTGTGCTTTGTGATGAGCTACTGGACTGCAAAGGGCCCGTATATTGTTCTTGAACAAAGGCCCTCTTATGGGTGTGCCGTCCTAAAACAAATATTACTATCTCATTTATCTACTTACTGTATATAATAACCAAGTATATTGACTAGCAAAATTAAATGTTTACTTCATGTAGCAAAGTTGAATAGCAGGTGACCGATTCAAACATCACTAAAGAGTATTCAAAGAAAAACTGTTTTGTGGATTTTGGAGTGGATAAACTTTAAAATCCATGTTAAACAATCTGGTAATCTCATTTCTTATTTCAGAGAAAAAACATGTTTTTCTTTATATGTAAATAAGATATTAAGATCTATTGGCTGGACACAGATCTCCTTGAGAATCTGTTCTAAAGATTATTTTAAATTAAATGGGACATTACCAGTATAAAGCATTTACTGACTGATAGTCTGCTCTATCAATCTGACTGTAGAGCTGTTTGTGATTATAACTAACACAGTACAGCAGATTGCAACTAACAATTCTTCAGCTTCCAAGTTAGAGGAAGTCAGTGTTGGGTGGAAGGGCAGTACAGCTTACCTAACAGCAGTGTGAAAGGAGAGCTGCAGCTGCAAATTTTTGTATTACAATATTTGCAATGAGACAGAGTTCATCTCAGCTGTACAGTATTAGTTATAATCACACTCAGCTCTGCAGTGAGATCAGGAGAGCAGACTGTCAGCCATTAAATGTCTCATACTGGTAACACCCCCTTTCAGGCTTGGAGCGGCCCAAGGGGAACAGAAGAATCCCCCTGTGCATTGCTGTGCAGTAGTAACCCACCTATCTCCCAACAAGAGCAGTAGTAGTAGTAATACACTTGATTCTCTATGTACTGTCAAGAGTAGTATCTCATCATTCATTAAACAAGCAACCTAGTTTATTATTATATAGACGAATATATATGGACGTCCACATAGGTCTACAAACAGTGTAATGTGAACCACATATCCCTCCATAAAGTATAGTAAGCCCTATATAGTGTTCCATTTAGTATAATGGGCCCAACATAGCCTTCTGTATAGTATAATCGCCCAATATAGCCTCTATATAGCATAATACAAACTTTATAGCCCTCCAAATAGTATAATGACGTGCACATATCCCCCAATTTCCCTGGTGCTTCGGTTTCGACAGCGAGTGTTCTGAAGCTCTGCACTGCTTGGCACAGAGGGCACGATGTAATGACATCATTGTGTCCGTAGACTGAGACATCAGAGCTCAAACGCAGAGGGAGAATTATGGAGGAGGGGGCAGACGCCTCCTTGTTCCAGCAATGCTTTCAACTATATATTCATCCATAATGTGAGGAGATGAGCCCATAAGACATTGGCCACATAGATGCCATGTGGCCTGTGCTGTTAGCTATACATCACTGTGTACAGCAATCTAGGCCTTACCATTCTTAGCATCTCATTTAAAAAATAATGTCATGTCCCAAAATAACACATGCATTGTTGGATTTTATTAGCATTCATTTAAATCGGAATATGCTCATATTTTAGAGTCAAGAGTGAAATGTCAATATAGCCTTAATGTTTCTATAGCAATTAAGAAGGCAATTTAAGCCTGTTGCTGCTAACAAATATACTTGATTATTTGGAAACAGTACCAACTCTATAAAAAGACAGAAATTTTCGCTGGTTGTTTAAGTGCTTCTATTTGGTAGCACCATGAAAAAGGAGAAAAGACATCTTCATTCATTTAATAGAAACTGTTCTAAAGGTTTATAAAGCCATTTGTTTGTTTGGCAAACAATAAGCCAACAGAAGAAAGCCATATGTGAAAAAATAAGTATGCCACATGATATATTCATATTGCACATAATGATATATTGGTTGCATTTAGGGTATTTGTAAATAAAGTACTTACATTGCAAGCTTGACATCTGCTACATGTGAGCCCATCTGTTTATTTATATGTTTCATTAAGAATACATTGATTTAATAGAAAAAGGAAAAAAAAAAAGAAAGCTATCTAAGCAGGTGTCATGTGAACTACTTATAAGGCTATAAGGCTTAAAGATCGATCAGTGGAGGATTAACATCTAGTCGGATTTCCAGAAATTTCCAGGATCCCACAAATATGAAATTTGAAATCTATGATTCGATACAAGATGATATGCAAAAAAAAATGCCTGTTCCATTTCAGATCTACGAAACATTGAGTTTGAGTCGAATTTCCTGATATTCATGATTTCACATAACATTCGAACATTTTGAGATTCAATTTGCGGTTCGAAAAATAAAAGTTTCCCTGCACCATCTTCCACACTATGGAATTATCAAAAAGCAGGCTAATTTCATTTTGTGTTGCTGTATGGGCCTCCTCATAATTCCCTGCAGCTATAACATCTTAGGAATATCATACCTTGTATAGTGTTGGCCAATACATGGGCGGTCTGGGATCGGTAGATCCCAGCGGAGCACAGTTTGCTTGGCAGAGTTGTTTTCCATCTCTACAGTCACTGGATAAGTCTCTCTCCTATAGAGTGTAAGCTCCTATGGTCAGTGGGGTCCTCTTTATCTCACCTGTAGAGTTTAATTTCTAAAGATCAGAAGGGTCTTCTCTCTGCTCTAGAGTGTTAGCTGCTATAGTCAGCAGGGTTCTCTCTCTTCTGTAGAGTGTAAGCTCTTAGGATCGGTGTGTTCCTTTCACTCTCATGGAGAGTGTAAGGGTACCGTCACACTATACGATTTACCTACGATCACGACCAGCGATATGACCTGGCCGTGATCGTAGGTAAATCGTAGTGTGGTCACTGGGGAGCTGTCACACAGACAGCTCTCCAGCGACCAACGATGCCGAGGTCCCTGGGTAACCAGGGTAAACATCGGGTAACTAAGCGCAGGACCGCGCTTAGTTACCCGATGTTTACCCTGGTTACAAGTGTTAAACTAAAAAAAAAACAAACAGCACATACTTACATTCTGGTGTCCGTCAGGTCCCTTGCAGTCTGCTTCCCGCACTCAGTGACTGCCGGCCGTAAAGTGAAAGTGAAAGCACAGCCGCTGTGCTCTGCTTTCACTTTACGGCCGGCAGTCACAGTGCGGGAAGCAGAGACGGCAAGGGACCTGACGGACACCAGAATGTAAGTATGTGCTGTTTTTTTTTTTTTAGTTTAACGCTTGTAACCAGGGTAAACATCGGGTAACTAAGCGTGGTCCTGCGCTTAGTTACCCGATGTTTACCCTGGTTACAAGCGAACGCATCGCTGGATCGCATCGCTAGATCGCTAGATCGGTGTCACACACACTGATCTAGCGATGACAGCGGGAGATCCAGCGATGAAAGAAAGTTCCATACGATCTGCTACGACGTACGATTCTCAGCAGGATCCCTGATCGCTGCTGCGTGTCAGACACAGCGATATCGTAACGATATCGCTGGAACGTCACGAATCGTACCGTCGTAGCGATAGAAATGGTATAGTGTGACGGTACCCTAAGAGAGTGTTCTGCTCATTACAGATTCCTCCAATCACTAAAGCCCTTAATGTTTTATATAGCATAAATTCCATTCTTTCAATTAAACCTGTTTTTGTCCTGCCATGAAGACCCTTATGTCACAGCACTTTGGGACTAAGGAGCATTGTAGACCATAACAACTTCTTTGAGTTGATTTATTGGAACAAATGAACTCCCTGCCTTTGTTCTAGGATGACATGGGGCTGGAGGAGATGGATAACATTATTTTAAAGGGAATCTGTCACCACATTTGATCTATCTAAACTATTAATATGGGCATACAGGTTATAGACTGCTGAGGAGAGTGATACTTGTGTGCCTTATATCACATGCCTTCTTCTTGTTGATAAATCATCTTTTATTACTTCCAAGCTATGGGGAGGACTCTGCCTGAAAGATAACTCTGCCTCCAGAGATTATTTTATATGAAGGGGGAGTTACCAGGGTAATATGCAACGGTCACTCTCTGTTCTCTTCCTCTCAGTTTCTGGTTCCATCTCATAGGTAGACAAGGTTGCAATATTGTTGCAATAAGGCATAGCTCAGAGTGAAGCAAAAAATTTGTATGCAAGAATGCAAATTTAATTTCTCCTGTTCTGTGTTAGTTGCTTGTCTCACTGGTTTCACCCACCTCATCCCCTCATGTAAAATAAGCTCTGGAGCAGTGGTTCTCAACCTTTCTAAGGCCGTGACCCCGCAATATAGTTCCTCATGTTGCGGTGACCCCAAATCAAAAAATAATTTTGGTGGCTACTTCATAACTATTCATTACTAATTCCAATAAGTAACATTTCACCATGGCATAGCATGGGTTTAAATATAACAACAGTAATATATAACCGTGAACAACAGTGCAATATTTTGCATCCGTATGCTGCCCAATTCAGTGAGATGGTTGTGGTTGCTTCTGGCTTACCAATTCAGAAATTCTTGGGGCAGTCTTTGCAAGGGCACAGCGAAGATCATTTTACCTTATTAACCTTTTTTACACCAGCAGGCTGTCTCACAGGCTCTCTTGGCTCTCCGCCTCCTAGGCATCTGTCCTCCGGCACTTGTTGCGTCCACCCACTGATGTCAGCAAGCAACGGGGACACGTAATGCGCTGCTATGAATGAGCTGGCGGGCTGCTATGGACTGTGGAGCATTCCCCCCGCTTCCCCCATCCTTTAGGCCCCGGACGGATGATGCAATCACGTCTGCGCATGCGCGCAGGCATTCAGTTTGTAACGCACATCCATAACGGCGTGTGTTCCAGCTGAATAGCGCTGCTGCAGATGGTAGCGCGGCTTCTCAGCAGCTAAAGCCATCGGAAATATGTATTTTCCGATGGCTTTAGGCGACCCCTGTGTTTTGGTCATTCGACCCTGGCCGGGGTCGCGACCCACAGGTTGAGAACCGCTGCTCTGGAGGAAGAGTTATCTTCCATGCAGCGTCCTTCTCATATCCTGGAAGATATATATATATATATATATATATATATATATACAGTGGGGCAAAAAAGTATTTAGTCAGTCAGCAATAGTGCAAGTTCCACCACTTAAAAAGATGAGAGGCGTCTGTAACTTACATCATAGGTAGACCTCAACTATGGGAGACAAACTGAGAAAAAAAACCCCAGAAAATCACATTGTCTGTTTTTTTATCATTTTTTTTGCATTTTATGGTGGAAAATAAGTATTTGGTCAGAAATAAACAATCAAGATTTCTGGCTCTCACAGACATGTAACTTCTTCTTTAAGAGTCTCCTCTTTCCTCCACTCATTACCTGTAGTAATGGCACCTGTTTAAACTTGTTATCAGTATAAAAAGACACCTGTGCACACCCTCAAACAGTCTGACTCCAAACTCCACTATGGTGAAGACCAAAGAGCTGTCAAAGGACACCAGAAACAAAATTGTAGCCCTGCACCAGGCTGGGAAGACTGAATCTGCAATAGCCAACCAGCTTGGAGTGAAGAAATCAACAGTGGGAGCAATAATTAGAAAATGGAAGACATACAAGACCACTGATAATCTCCCTCGATCTGGGGCTCCACGCAAAATCCCACCCCGTGGGGTCAGAATGATCACAAGAATGGTGAGCAAAAATCCCAAAACCACGTGGGGGGACCTAGTGAATGAACTGCAGAGAGCTGGGACCAATGTAACAAGGCCTACCATAAGTAACATACTACGCCACCATGGATTCAGATCCTGCAGTGCCAGACGTGTCCCACTGCTTAAGCCAGTACATGTCCGGAAACCGTCTGAAGTTTGCTAGAGAGCATTTGGATGATCCAGATGAGTTTTGGGAGAATGTCCTATGGTCTGATGAAACCAAACTGGAACTGTTTGGTAGAAACACAACTTGTCGTGTTTGGAGGAAAAAGAATACTGAGTTGCATCCATCAAACATCATACCTACTGTAAAGCATGGTGGTGGAAACATCATGCTTTGGGGCTGTTTCTCTGCAAAGGGGCCAGGACGACTGATCCGGGTACATGAAAGAATGAATGGGGCCATGTATCGTGAGATTTTGAGTGCAAACCTCCTTCCATCAGCAAGGGCATTGAAGATGAAACGTGGATGGGTCTTTCAACATGACAATGATCCAAAGCACACCGCCAGGGCAACGAAGGAGTGGCTTCGTAAGAAGCATTTCAAGGTCCTGGAGTGGCCTAGCCAGTCTCCAGATCTCAACCCTATAGAAAACCTTTGGAGGGAGTTGAAAGTCCGTGTTGCCAAGCGAAAAGCCAAAAACATCACTGCTCTAGAGGAGATCTGCAGGGAGGAATGGGCCAACATACCAACAACAGTGTGTGGCAACCTTGTGAAGACTTACAGAAAACGTTTGACCTCTGTCATTGCCAACAAAGGATATATTACAAAGTATTGAGATGAAATTTTGTTTCTGACCAAATACTTATTTTCCACCATAATATGCAAATAAAATGTTAAAAAAACAGACAATGTGATTTTCTGGATTTTTTTTTCTCAGTTTGTCTCCCATAGTTGAGGTCTACCTATGATGTAAATTACAGACGCCTCTCATCTTTTTAAGTGGTGGAACTTGCACTATTGCTAACTGACTAAATACTTTTTTGCCCCACTGTATATATATATATAATAAAAAAGAAGAATATGTGGCACTCACCCAGAAAAGCTGCTGAATTAAAGTCCTTTATTCATGATGCGATAAAACGGAACACTTTTGGAGAGGCGGCTGGGATCGGGAGATGGTGCTAGGAGGAGGAGAGGTGGACGACGATCGTTTCGCGCAGATGCGCTTCAACGGGTCCAGGTGCACAATTAAAAACGTCATATCCTTTATAGAGGACCAGCTGACGTATCATTAACAGGTGTGTGAGATAAAAACACATAGGGTTAAGTGCAAAACACTATTAACAAGCACATGTAAATTACAACATTATAAGACATATATGAAAAAATCATGTCTAACCTTACAAAAAAATCATGTCTAACCTTACAAAAAAATCGACATGTCTAATTTATCATTAAGGCCGATGGGGCCCTGAGCATTAGTATCCATTATCCACTTTGCCTCCCGCTGCAGTAAGATTTTATTGCGATCTCCGCCTTGCACGGGACATTTAACTATTTCTAAGCCAGCGAACCGTAACACATTAGGGTTCGCATTATGATAATCCTGCATATGTTTAATGAACCGAGGGCACCCTTTACCGGATAACACTGAATTATAATGCTCTTTGAATCTAGTGACCATCGGCCGTATTGTTTTACCGATGTAGTAAAAAAGACATGGGCAGAGAATTAAATAGACAACATATTGGGTTTTGCATGTAATTAAATGCCGAACAGAATGGCAAACAGGACCTACACGAATTGGATTGTCTAGGAGTCTTAAATGACAAAACTTACAGTTGCCGCATCTGTGGTTACCTGTTGGTTGTGACCGCGTAAGCCAATTGTTACCCGTCGAAGATAATCTATTGTTGACTAGCAAATCCCCCAAATTTCTCGTCCGCTTATAACCGAATCTTGGACGACTCATGGCTATTGCTGCCAAATCCCGGTCGTTTTGCAAAATATGCCAATTTTTATTTATGGCTGCATAAATATTTTTATCGATAGGGCTATGCGTAAAAGTAAACGTAAATCTTTTTTGTTGCTCGTCGACTTTGCGAGGGACCTGTTTTTTGCGTTTACGGGTTTTTAGTAATTTATTTTGGGTGAGCTGTTTAACGCGTTGTTCTGCTGTTGCTAAAATCTGGGGAGGATAATTTCTTTTTAAGAAGTCATTTTTTAATTCCATTAACTGGTGTTCGAAGCTTGTCTCGTTGTTATTAATTTTCCTGTAACGTACCATTTGACTATATGGGAGACTATTTTTAGTGTGTTGCGGGTGCGCACTAGAAAAATGCAACAAACTGTTTGTTGCAGTTGATTTTTTATGGACTTGCGTATTCAATCTCCCATCTGTAATATTGAGTTTAACGTCCAGAAATTCAAGGGTATTACCGCCGTAACAGGCTGTGAATTGCATGTTCTCATTATTCACTTCATTCAGATACTCAACGAACAAGTCAAAATCATTATGAGACCCATCCCAGACGATAAAGATATCGTCTGCGAATCTAAGAAATAAACGAATAAATTTCAAAAAAGGGTTCGTGATAGAGGTAATATACTTTTCTTCAAACGCAGCCAAAAATAAGTTGGCAAAAACGCAAGCCACGGGCGTACCCATTGCGGTACCGGTGCGTTGTAGGAACCACTTTTCGCCAAATTTAAAAGCATTATGGGACAAGATGAACCGTAAGCTTTTAACAATAAACGCAACGAAATCCTGATCCTTGTTCGTATTTGAAAGAATGGTTTCAATAGCCGCAATGCCTTTCTCCTGCGGAATCCTCGTATAAAGGCTAACAACGTCAATAGAGGTTAATACATAAGATGGTTGCCAGTTAATAGATTGCAGAGCCACCAAAAAGTCCCCTGAATCCTTTACAAACGAGGGGATTTTATGCAGCAATGGTTTAAGGAGCCAGTCGAGAAATTGGGACAAGGGTTCCGTCAGTGACCCAATCCCGGAGATTATCGGGCGACCTGGAGGATGAGTAGCGTTCTTGTGCACTTTAGGCAGACTATACCAATGCGGTGTAGAGGGATGGATGGGAAATAATTTTTCAGCTCTGCTTTTTAACAAAGTGCCCTTAGACACATATTTATTTAATAAACATCTTAATTTTTCTTTGTACTTCTCTGTTGGATTGTGGTCCAAAGAAATATAGGTATTTTTGTCGTTTAGTTGGGACATAGCTTCATTGACATAATAACTTTTGTCAAGCAGGACTATGTTGCCCCCCTTGTCCGCTTTTCTAATAATGACATCCTCCCACTGCTGCATTTCCCGTATTGCGGATTCCTCCATATGTGACAGATTCTTTATTGGCTTACGATATAAAATGGCCTCGACATCTTTGATTACTAGGTCCTGGAACAAATCAATCATATTGCCCGGAGAAACGGGGGGCATAAACGTGGACTGTAGGCCACCTTTAAAAGGCTCAACACCTAAATCTATGTCCTCAGCAGCTGTAGGTCCAATGCTGTTCTGCGAAGATTCGTCAAGATTGGCCAACATCCATGCGTCTTCAAGGTCCTGTGGATCAGCGGGAGGAAACGCAATGAAGCCCAAAGTTCCAATAGTGGCCGGATTTTCCGTTGACGTGGTATGCGGCTTATTGCTCCGGTTTTTAGAGCCAGCGAAATATTTTTGTAAATGTAATTTTCGTGTAGCCTTAAAAAGATCGATTTTAAAGTTAGTTAGATTAAATTCGTCCGGAATGCAAAAATTAAGGCCTAAAGATAGCACAGTCTTCTGTGTGGGAGATAGAATCTTATTAGACAAGTTTATTATCTGGAGTTCATTAGACGTTATTTCCTCCATGAAACCTGCTTGCGCTTTTTCTGCGCATTTTTTTCTGCCACCCCGTCTGATCTTTTTTCTAAAGGGCCCTTCGCTCCCACCGATGTAGTGACGGGGGTAATCTCATTTACGTGATCTTCGACACCACTAGAATCCGAGTCCGTAATCCACCCGTCTTTGTAAGGCTTGCGTTTGTTGAATTTTTTAGGATGACGCTGTCTTTGGAAATTCCTTCTTTTGTTTTTATTCCAAGTAAAAACTTGGCCAGTTTCGAAGTCCTTCTTATCCCGCAAAAATTTATCTTTCTTTTGTTGTTTTGTCTCAATTTGGATTAGTACTAATTTCTTCTCCAGTTTTTTGAGGAACAGTTTATACAGATTATCCGTCAAACGAGATTTTAATTCCTGCTTGGCTTTGTCTAATTGTTCGCAAAGAATAATATATTCCTTCTCATTTTGTGCGATGACCAATGCTAATAAATTTCGAGAGCATTGCAAGTGTATTTCATCCCATGCTTGCTGAAATGCCGGATCTTCAGCAAATTGGGAAATTTCTTTAAAAACACGTAGTCCTCTTGGAACTCTTCCGCACTCTGTATAGGAATTTAGGGATTTAATTGTCCAATACATCCTAATTTCTCTCTCTGCCAGAGAATAAATTTTAGTTTCCAGTAATTTCGTGCTTATTAATAACAAATCTTCCTTAAAATTGGCATATTTTGCAAAACGACCGGGATTTGGCAGCAATAGCCATGAGTCGTCCAAGATTCGGTTATAAGCGGACGAGAAATTTGGGGGATTTGCTAGTCAACAATAGATTATCTTCGACGGGTAACAATTGGCTTACGCGGTCACAACCAACAGGTAACCACAGATGCGGCAACTGTAAGTTTTGTCATTTAAGACTCCTAGACAATCCAATTCGTGTAGGTCCTGTTTGCCATTCTGTTCGGCATTTAATTACATGCAAAACCCAATATGTTGTCTATTTAATTCTCTGCCCATGTCTTTTTTACTACATCGGTAAAACAATACGGCCGATGGTCACTAGATTCAAAGAGCATTATAATTCAGTGTTATCCGGTAAAGGGTGCCCTCGGTTCATTAAACATATGCAGGATTATCATAATGCGAACCCTAATGTGTTACGGTTCGCTGGCTTAGAAATAGTTAAATGTCCCGTGCAAGGCGGAGATCGCAATAAAATCTTACTGCAGCGGGAGGCAAAGTGGATAATGGATACTAATGCTCAGGGCCCCATCGGCCTTAATGATAAATTAGACATGTCGATTTTTTTGTAAGGTTAGACATGATTTTTTTGTAAGGTTAGACATGATTTTTTCATATATGTCTTATAATGTTGTAATTTACATGTGCTTGTTAATAGTGTTTTGCACTTAACCCTATGTGTTTTTATCTCACACACCTGTTAATGATACGTCAGCTGGTCCTCTATAAAGGATATGACGTTTTTAATTGTGCACCTGGACCCGTTGAAGCGCATCTGCGCGAAACGATCGTCGTCCACCTCTCCTCCTCCTAGCACCATCTCCCGATCCCAGCCGCCTCTCCAAAAGTGTTCCGTTTTATCGCATCATGAATAAAGGACTTTAATTCAGCAGCTTTTCTGGGTGAGTGCCACATATTCTTCTTTTTTACTATATGGAATGGACTTGATTTTTCTATGTGGAGCACCGCCGTAGTCTGCTTTATCTGTGCTTGCTACACGAATCCTGCGCAGACATTGTGCTGCTTTGCGTCAAAGATTGGGTGCATTTTGAGCCTGGTGCCGTCTATATTCTTTGTTTTGTCAATTTTATATGCTCTACCAGTGTTGAGACTGAGCACAGGCTGTGATAATTTGCACGAAAGGTGTTTTTTTTTTTTTTTTTTTTTTTTTCCCTTTTTTACTGCAATGAACATCAATCAAGAGGATGTTATGGATTCAGAGGCAAGCACTTCAGAGGAGTGTGGCTTATTGGCTGGACGGGAGGGTGCGGAGGAGTTCTTTATGGACTGTAACCATAAGGAAGATTTGTTATTAATAAGCACGAAATTACTGGAAACTAAAATTTATTCTCTGGCAGAGAGAGAAATTAGGATGTATTGGACAATTTAATCCATAAATTCCTATACAGAGTGCGGAAGAGTTCCAAGAGGACTACGTGTTTTTAAAGAAATTTCCCAATTTGCTGAAGATCCGGCATTTCAGCAAGCATGGGATGAAATACACTTGCAATGCTCTCGAAATTTATTAGCATTGGTCATCGCACAAAATGAGAAGGAATATATTATTCTTTGCGAACAATTAGACAAAGCCGAGCAGGAATTAAAATCTCGTTTGACGGATAATCTGTATAAACTGTTCATCAAAAAACTGGAGAAGAAATTAGTACTAATCCAAATTGAGACAAAACAACAAAAGAAAGATAAATTTTTGCGGGATAAGAAGGACTTCGAAACTGGCCAAGTTTTTACTTGGAATAAAAACAAAAGAAGGAATTTCCAAAGACAGCGTCATCCTAAAAAATTCAACAAACGCAAGCCTTACAAAGACGGGTGGATTACGGACTCGGATTCTAGTGGTGTCGAAGATCACGTAAATGAGATTACCCCCGTCACTACATCGGTGGGAGCGAAGGGCCCTTTAGAAAAAAGATCAGACGGGGTGGCAGAAAAAAATGCGCAGAAAAAGCGCAAGCAGGTTTCATGGAGGAAATAACGTCTAATGAACTCCAGATAATAAACTTGTCTAATAAGATTCTATCTCCCACACAGAAGACTGTGCTATCTTTAGGCCTTAATTTTTGCATTCCGGACGAATTTAATCTAACTAACTTTAAAATCGATCTTTTTAAGGCTACACGAAAATTACATTTACAAAAATATTTCGCTGGCTCTAAAAACCGGAGCAATAAGCCGCATACCACGTCAACGGAAAATCCGGCCACTATTGGAACTTTGGGCTTCATTGCGTTTCCTCCCGCTGATCCACAGGACCTTGAAGACGCATGGATGTTGGCCAATCTTGACGAATCTTCGCAGAACAGCATTGGACCTACAGCTGCTGAGGACATAGATTTAGGTGTTGAGCCTTTTAAAGGTGGCCTACAGTCCACGTTTATGCCCCCCGTTTCTCCGGGCAATATGATTGATTTGTTCCAGGACCTAGTAATCAAAGATGTCGAGGCCATTTTATATCGTAAGCCAATAAAGAATCTGTCACATATGGAGGAATCCGCAATACGGGAAATGCAGCAGTGGGAGGATGTCATTATTAGAAAAGCGGACAAGGGGGGCAACATAGTCCTGCTTGACAAAAGTTATTATGTCAATGAAGCTATGTCCCAACTAAACGACAAAAATACCTATATTTCTTTGGACCACAATCCAACAGAGAAGTACAAAGAAAAATTAAGATGTTTATTAAATAAATATGTGTCTAAGGGCACTTTGTTAAAAAGCAGAGCTGAAAAATTATTTCCCATCCATCCCTCTACACCGCATTGGTATAGTCTGCCTAAAGTGCACAAGAACGCTACTCATCCTCCAGGTCGCCCGATAATCTCCGGGATTGGGTCACTGACGGAACCCTTGTCCCAATTTCTCGACTGGCTCCTTAAACCATTGCTGCATAAAATCCCCTCGTTTGTAAAGGATTCAGGGGACTTTTTGGTGGCTCTGCAATCTATTAACTGGCAACCATCTTATGTATTAACCTCTATTGACGTTGTTAGCCTTTATACGAGGATTCCGCAGGAGAAAGGCATTGCGGCTATTGAAACCATTCTTTCAAATACGAACAAGGATCAGGATTTCGTTGCGTTTATTGTTGAAAGCTTACGGTTCATCTTGTCCCATAATGCTTTTAAATTTGGCGAAAAGTGGTTCCTACAACGCACCGGTACCGCAATGGGTACGCCCGTGGCTTGCGTTTTTGCCAACTTATTTTTGGCTGCGTTTGAAGAAAAGTATATTACCTCTATCACGAACCCTTTTTTGAAATTTATTCGTTTATTTCTTAGATTCGCAGACGATATCTTTATCGTCTGGGATGGGTCTCATAATGATTTTGACTTGTTCGTTGAGTATCTGAATGAAGTGAATAATGAGAACATGCAATTCACAGCCTGTTACGGCGGTAATACCCTTGAATTTCTGGACGTTAAACTCAATATTACAGATGGGAGATTGAATACGCAAGTCCATAAAAAATCAACTGCAACAAACAGTTTGTTGCATTTTTCTAGTGCGCACCCGCAACACACTAAAAATAGTCTCCCATATAGTCAAATGGTACGTTACAGGAAAATTAATAACAACGAGACAAGCTTCGAACACCAGTTAATGGAATTAAAAAATGACTTCTTAAAAAGAAATTATCCTCCCCAGATTTTAGCAACAGCAGAACAACGCGTTAAACAGCTCACCCAAAATAAATTACTAAAAACCCGTAAACGCAAAAAACAGGTCCCTCGCAAAGTCGACGAGCAACAAAAAAGATTTACGTTTACTTTTACGCATAGCCCTATCGATAAAAATATTTATGCAGCCATAAATAAAAATTGGCATATTTTGCAAAACGACCGGGATTTGGCAGCAATAGCCATGAGTCGTCCAAGATTCGGTTATAAGCGGACGAGAAATTTGGGGGATTTGCTAGTCAACAATAGATTATCTTCGACGGGTAACAATTGGCTTACGCGGTCACAACCAACAGGTAACCACAGATGCGGCAACTGTAAGTTTTGTCATTTAAGACTCCTAGACAATCCAATTCGTGTAGGTCCTGTTTGCCATTCTGTTCGGCATTTAATTACATGCAAAACCCAATATGTTGTCTATTTAATTCTCTGCCCATGTCTTTTTTACTATATCGGCAAAACAATACGGCCGATGGTCACTAGATTCAAAGAGCATTATAATTCAGTGTTATCCGGTAAAGGGTGCCCTCGGTTCATTAAACATATGCAGGATTATCATAATGCGAACCCTAATGTGTTACGGTTCGCTGGCTTAGAAATAGTTAAATGTCCCGTGCAAGGCGGAGATCGCAATAAAATCTTACTGCAGCGGGAGGCAAAGTGGATAATGGATACTAATGCTCAGGGCCCCATCGGCCTTAATGATAAATTAGACATGTCGATTTTTTTGTAAGGTTAGACATGATTTTTTTGTAAGGTTAGACATGATTTTTTCATATATGTCTTATAATGTTGTAATTTACATGTGCTTGTTAATAGTGTTTTGCACTTAACCCTATGTGTTTTTATCTCACACACCTGTTAATGATACGTCAGCTGGTCCTCTATAAAGGATATGACGTTTTTAATTGTGCACCTGGACCCGTTGAAGCGCATCTGCGCGAAACGATCGTCGTCCACCTCTCCTCCTCCTAGCACCATCTCCCGATCCCAGCCGCCTCTCCAAAAGTGTTCCGTTTTATCGCATCATGAATAAAGGACTTTAATTCAGCAGCTTTTCTGGGTGAGTGCCACATATTCTTCTTTTTTACTATATGGAATGGACTTGATTTTTCTATGTGGAGCACCGCCGTAGTCTGCTTTATCTGTGCTTGCTACACGAATCCTGCGCAGACATTGTGCTGCTTTGCGTCAAAGATTGGGTGCATTTTGAGCCTGGTGCCGTCTATATTCTTTGTTTTGTCAATTATATATATATATAAAGTGATATAATGTGACTTCTTAACAACAAGGAATCTGCTATGAGACATACAGGTATCAATCTTTTCAACATTCTTTAACCTGTATGCCTATATTAATAGTTTAGATAGGTGAAATGTGCCTAAAAACTTCCTATAATGCCAAGCTTTTCAAGGCTTTACATTCTTTTCCACTGCAGGTGATGCAGTATAAGCAGTTGGTGTACATGGCTCTCAAGTGACTGGAAGGTCTGATTGCTGTGATTGCGAGCTATACATGCAGATAAGTTATGTGTGAGAGTTTTTTGCACATTACTGCTAGATGACTTTTTGGCAGTTTGAGGCTTTACAAGTGGAGAAGAAAATAAAAAGGAAAAATTGATCATGTGGTCAATAGTTAAACCAATCAATTATTGAAAATATATATATAAACTTTATTTATTCCAAGCAATGAGCAAACAGTGGATATGCAACAAGGAAAAGGGGCTCACACCGGAAATGTAAGCATTTTCACTCATAAGAGTGAGTAAAAATTGTAAAATGGGTATAGCAACCGGGAGGGGGATAGAAGAGGGTGATGGAGCACTGCTCAGTTAACTACCATATGTATAGTAATTATACTTAATTTAAATGTAGCTGGATATAGAACTTGTCACGTGTAATCATGCATGCATATACACTTTGTGACAAAGTCACTGGTAAAGTGCTGGAGGGGAGATATGCTTCACTATGCCTAAGGGTGTTAGTGATATAAAACACAGAATTTTTCCTCCAGCACATTAAGCACAATAAGCGTTGTAAGGGTTAAGCTAAGTTGCATAATGGGCTGGCTTTTATGTGGACATTCATAGATCGGGTGGGAGAATATCCACCTTATCTCCATCTCCAGAGCCGGTACCGCTGTGTGCTGACAGGAACTGTGTGATGTCGCAGGCATGTGATCAGTCACATGATGGAGGAGTCACATGTAGGGTTGAGCGAAACGGGTCGAACATTTTCAAAAGTCGCCGACTTTTGGCTAAGTCGGGGTTTCATGAAACCCGATCCGACCCCTGTGCGGGGTCGGCCATGCGGTACGCGACTTTCGCGCCAAAGTCGCGTTTCAATGACGCGAAAAGCGCCATTTCTCAGCCAATGAAGGTAAACGCAGAGTGTGGGCAGCGTGATGACATAGGTCCTGGTCCCCACCATCTTAGAGAAGGGCATTGCAGTGATTGGCTTGCTGTCTGCGACGTCACAGGGGCTATAAAGAGGCGTTCCCGCCGACCGCCATCTTACTGCTGCTGATCTGAGCTTAGGGAGAGGTTGCTGCCGCTTTGTCAGAAGCAGGGATAGCGTTAGGCAGGGTCCATTAACCACAAAACCGCTTGTGCTGCAGCGATTTGCACTGTCCAACATCACCCTCGGTGTGCAGGGACAGTGGAAGTTTTTTTTTTTTTTTTTTTCCCCTCAGCGCTGTAGCTCATTGGGCTGCCCTAGAAGGCTCCCTGATAGCTGCATTGCTGTGTGTACGCCGCTGTGCAAACCAACTGCTTTTTTCAAAGCACAAATCCTCTTGTTCCTTCCTTTCTGCACAGCTATCTTTTTTGTTTGTCCACACTTTTTATTTCATTTGTGCATCAGTCCACTCCTTATTGCTGCCTGCCATACCTGGCTGAGATTACTGCAGGCAGGGAGATAGTAGCTGCCTGCCATACCTGGCTGAGATTACTGCAGGCAGGGAGATAGTAATTGTAGGACATTCCCTGTTTTTTTTTTTTTTTTTTTTTTGGTGGGAGATTAAGATTGGCAATTTGGCATTTCTGCTAGAGTGCCATCCCTGTGTGTGCCATCTCTCTCACATAGTGGGCCATAGAAAGCCTTTTCATTTTTCTGTATTTTTTTTTGTGGGGTGTATAAATTCTCCCTGATAAAAATACAGTGGGAGATTAATATTGGCCTTTGGGCTTGTGTGCCAGTCCTGAGTGTGCCATCTCTCTCACAAATAGTGGGCCATAGAAAGCCTATTTTATTTTTTTTGGGGTTTTATAAATTCTCCCTGAAAAAAAGGGAGATTAATATTGGCCTCTGGGCTTGTGTGCCAGTCCTGAGCGTGCCATCTGTGCCAGCCCTGAGCGTGCCATCTCTCTCACAAATAGTGGGCCATAGAAAGCCTATTTATTTTTTTTTTTGGTTTTATAAATTCTCCCTGAAAAAAAGGGAGATTAATATTGGCCTCTGGGCTTGTGTGCCAGTCCTGAGCGTGCCATCTGTGCCAGCCCTGAGCGTGCCATCTCTCTCACAAATAGTGGGCCATAGAAAGCCTATTTAATTTTTTTTTTTTGTTTTATAAATTTTCCCTGAAAAAAGGGAGATTAATATTGGCCTCTGGGCTTGTGTGCCAGTTGTGAGCGTGCCATCTATGCCAGTCCTGAGCGTGCCATCTCTCTCACAAATAGTGGGCCATAGAAAGCCTATTTAAATTTTTTTTTGGTTTTATAAATTCTCCCAGAAAAAAAGGGAGATTAATATTGGCCTCTGGGCTTCTGTGCCAGTCCTGAGCGTGCCATCTGTGCCAGTCCTGAGCGTCCCATCTCTCTCACAAATAGTGGGCCATAGAAAGCCTATTTTATTTTTTTTGGGGGTTTTATAATTTCTCCCTGAAAAAAAGGGAGATTAATATTGGCCTCTGGGCTTGTGTGCCAGTCCTGAGCGTGCCATCTGTGCCAGCCCTGAGCGTGCCATCTCTCTCACAAATAGTGGGCCATAGAAAGCCTATTTTTTTTTTTTTTTTTGTTTTATAAATTTTCCCTGAAAAAAGGGAGATTAATATTGGCCTCTGGGCTTGTGTGCCAGTTGTGAGCGTGCCATCTGTGCCAGTCCTGAGCGTGCCATCTCTCTCACAAATAGTGGGCCATAGAAAGCCTATTTAAATATTTTTTTGGTTTTATAAATTCTCCCAGAAAAAAAGGGAGATTAATATTGGCCTCTGGGCTTCTGTGCCAGTCCTGAGCGTGCCATCTGTGCCAGTCCTGAGCGTCCCATCTCTCTCACAAATAGTGGGCCATAGAAAGCCTATTTTATTTTTTTTTTGGGTTTTAGAAATTCTCCCTGGAAAAAAAAAGGGAGATTAATATTGCCCTTTGGGCTTGTGTGCCAGTACTAAGCGTTCCATCTCTCTCTCTCTCTCTCTCTCAGTCAGTGGGCCATAGAACGCCTATTTTTGGTTTTATTTGTTTTATAAATTCTCCCTGAAAAAATCATTTTATTTTATTTGGTTTCTAAATTCTTCCTGATAAAATCTTTTTTTTTTTATTTTTTTTTTTTTCTAAAGTCTCCCTGAAAAAAAAAAAAAAAAACAGTGGGAGATTAATATTGGCCTTTCTGCTTGTGTGCCAGTCTTGACTCCTGGGTGCGTCATCTCTCAGTCAGTGGGCCATAGAACGCCTATTTTTGGTTTTATTTGTTTTCTAAATTCTCCCTGAAAAAATCATTTTATTTTATTTGGTTTCTAAATTCTTCCTGATAAAATCACATTTTTTTTATTATTTTTTTTTCTAAAGTCTCCCTGAAAAAAAAAAAAAAAAACAGTGGGAGATTAATATTGGCCTTTCTGCTTGTGTGCCAGTCTTGACTCCTGGGTGTGCCATCTCTCTCTCTCTCTCTCTCTCTCTCTCCAATTGTGGTCCATAGAAAGCCTACATTTTTTTTCCTTGATTTGGGTTCCAAAATCTACCAGAGAAAATAACTCCATCAATCATTGGTAGAAAAATATTGGCCTCTGGGCTTGTGTGCCACTCCTGATTCCTGTGTGCGTCATCTCTCACTCAGTGGCCCATAGAAAGCATATAGTTTGTTACATTTGTTTTCTAAATTCTCCCTGCAAAAATCTTTTTTTTTTTTTTTGGGGGGTTTCTAAAGTGTTCCTGAAAAAAATAAAAATAAAAAAAAAATAATAGTGTGACATTAATATTAACATTTGTGCTTCAGTGACAGTCCTGCGTGTGGGGCATCTCTCTAATTTGCAGCCACCAAAAAAAGAGTGTGTAACATTGGGCCTGATTTTCGCTGTGGTCTCACCAACCTGTAAAGGGGTAGCTAAATCATACTGAAGTTATAGCTCACCGTGTAAGTTGTGTGACTGCAACAAATAACGTTAGTTTGGTTACGTTTTTAAAACAATGAGGAAGTCTAGTGGAAGAGGTCGTGGCCGGGGGCGTTCATTGTCAGCTGGTAATGAGGGTAGTGGTAGTGGTGGAGCATCAGGTGGTCGTGGGGAAAAAAATATTGCACCTAAGTCTGGAGCTGTGGAGCCAGGTTCGTCGTCCGGCTACACAAGGCCTCGAACGCTCCCTTTTCTGGGATTAGGAAAACCGCTTTTAAAGCCGGAGCAGCAAGAGCAAGTTTTGGCTTATCTTGCTGACTCAGCCTCTAGCTCTTTTGCCTCATCTCGTGAAACTGGTAAAAGTAAAAGCAGCGCGTCGTTAGTGGATGTTCACGGTCAGGGACAAGTCACTTCCTTGTCCTCTTCAGCAAAAACAACAACAGAGAAGAATGCAGCAGGCGACACAACGGGTTACTCCATGGAGCTCTTTACACATACCGTCCCTGGCTTAGAAAGTGAAGCAGTTAACAGTCCATGCCCATTACAAATTGAATCTGACATGGAGTGCACTGACGCACAGCCACAGCCAGACTACTATGCTGGTCCTTTGACTCAGACCACAACATTGCCCTCGCAGGGTGCTGATCAAGAATCAGACCCTGATGAGACTATGTTGCCCCATCACGAACGCTATACCACCGAACGACACGGTGACACAGACGAAGTTGCGCAGGAGGTACAAGAAGAGTTATTAGATGACCCAGTTCTTGACCCCGATTGGCAGCCATTGGGGGAACAGGGTGCAGGCGGCAGCAGTTCTGAAGCAGAGGAGGAGGAGGGGCCGCAGCAGGCATCAACATCGCCACAGGTTCCATCTGCCGGGCCCGTATCTTGCCCAAAAGGCGTGGCAAAGCCAAAACCTGGTGGAGGACAGCGTGGCCATCCGGTTAAAGCTCAGTCTGCAATGCCTGAAAAGGTATCCGATGCTAGAAAGAGTGCAGTCTGGCATTTTTTTAAACAACATCCAATTGATCAGCGCAAAGTCATCTGTCAAAAATGTTCTACTTCCTTAAGCAGAGGTCAGAATCTGAAAAGTCTCAATACTAGTTGCATGCATAGACATTTAACCACCATGCATTTGAAAGCTTGGACTAACTACCAAACGTCCCTTAAGGTTGTTGCACCCTCGGCCAATGAAGCTAGTCATCAACGCAACATCCCTTCCGGCAGTGTAGGACCACCATTTAGCGCACCACCTGCTGTATCTGTGCAGGTATCTTTGCCAGGCCAAAGCAGTCAGGGTCAGGGAATCACCAGTTTCGTAGTAGGAAACACTGCATCTAGGGCACCGGCGGCAACAATACCATCTCCCACCGTCTCTCAGTCTGCCATGTCCACCGGCACCCCCGCTAGTTCCACGATCTCCAGCTCTCCAGTCCAGCTCACCCTACATGAGACTATGGTTAGAAAAAGGAAATACTTAGCCTCGCATCCGCGTACACAGGGTTTGAACGCCCACATAGCTAGACTAATCTCGTTAGAGATGATGCCCTACCGGTTAGTTGAAAGCGAAGCTTTCAAAGACCTGATGGACTACGCTGTACCACGCTACGAGCTACCCAGTCGACACTTTTTTTCCAGAAAAGCCATCCCAGCCCTCCACCAGCATGTTAAAGAGCGCATCGTCCATGCACTCAGGCAATCTGTGAGCACAAAGGTGCACCTGACAACAGATGCATGGACCAGTAGGCATGGCCAGGGACGTTACGTGTCCATCACGGCACACTGGGTAAATGTGGTGGATTCAGGGTCCACAGGGGACAGCAAGTTTGGGACAGTTCTGCCTAGCCCACGGTCTAGTAAACAGTTGTCTGTAGCCGTTCGCACCCCCTCCTCCTCCTCCTCCTCCTCCTCGTCCTCCTGCAGAAGCAAGAGCTCGTCCACAGACCGCAGTCGCACAAACACTCCATCCGCACCTGCCACTGTTGCACACCAGGTCTCCCATTATGGGGCAGCTACTGGCATACGTCAGCAGGCTGTATTGGCTATGAAGTGTTTGGGCGACAATAGACACACCGCGGAAGTTCTGTCCGAGTTCTTGCAGCAAGAAACGCAGTCGTGGCTGGGCACTGTAGATCTTGAGGCAGGCAAGGTAGTGAGTGATAACGGAAGGAATTTCATGGCTGCCATCTCCCTTTCCCAACTGAAACACATTCCTTGCCTGGCTCACACCTTAAACCTGGTGGTGCAGTGCTTCCTGAAAAGTTATCCGGGGTTATCCGACCTGCTCCTCAAAGTGCGTGGACTTTGCGCACATATCCGCCGTTCGCCTGTACACTCCAGCCGTATGCAGACCTATCAGCGTTCTTTGAACCTTCCCCAGCATCGCCTAATCATAGACGTTGCAACAAGGTGGAACTCAACACTGCACATGCTTCAGAGACTGTGCGAACAGAGGCGGGCTGTTATGTTTTTGTGGGAGGATACACATACACGGGCAGGCAGTAGGATGGCAGACATGGAGTTGTCAGGTGTGCAGTGGTCGAAGATTCAAGACATGTGTCAAGTCCTTCAGTGTTTTGAGGAATGCACACGGCTGGTTAGTGCAGACAACGCCATAATAAGCATGAGCATCCCCCTAATGCGTCTGCTGATGCAAAGTTTGACGCACATAAAGGATCAGGCGTCTGCACCAGAGGAAGAGGAAAGCCTTGATGACAGTCAGCGATTGTCTGGTCAGGGCAGTGTACATGACGAGGTACCGGGCGAAGAGGAGGTGGAGGATGAGGAGGATGATGGGGATGAGTATATTTTTAATGAGGAAGCTTTCCCGGGGGCACGGGAAATTGGTGGCGTGGCAAGGCCGGGTTCTGGTTTTTTGAGGGACACAAGTGACGTAGATTTGCCTGCAACTGCCCCTCAACCAAGCACAACCGCAGATTTGACAACGGGAACTTTGGCCCACATGGCGGATTATGCCTTGCGTATCCTCAAAAGGGACACACGCATTACAAAAATGATGAACGATGACGATTACTGGTTGGCCTGCCTCCTTGATCCTCGCTATAAAGGCAAATTGCAAAATATTATGCCACATGAGAACTTGGAACTAATATTAGCAACAAAACAATCAACTCTTGTTGACCGTTTGCTTCTGGCATTCCCTGCACACAGCGCCCGTGATCGTTCTCACACGAGCTCCAGGGGCCAGCAGACCAGAGGTGTTAGAGGGGCAGAAATCAGAAGTGGCGTTGGCCAGAGGGGTTTTCTGACCAGGTTGTGGAGTGATTTTTCTATGACCGCAGACAGGACAGGTACTGCAGCATCAATTCAAAGTGACAGGAGATAACATTTGTCCAGTATGGTTACAAACTATTTTTCATCCCTTATCGACGTTCTCCCTCAACCGTCATTCCCATTTGATTACTGGGCATCCAAATTAGACACCTGGCCAGAATTGGCAGAATATGCATTGCAGGAGCTTGCTTGCCCGGCAGCTAGTGTCCTATCAGAAAGAGTATTCAGTGCTGCAGGTTCAATACTAACAGAAAAAAGGACTCGTCTGGCTACCCAAAATGTAGATGATCTAACCTTCATTAAAATGAACCACAACTGGATTTCAAAATCTTTTGCCCCACCCTGCCCGGCTGACACCTAGCTTTCCTATGAAAAGGTCTTGCCTGTGGACTATTCTGAATGACTTTTCCAATCTCGTAATTTTCTTCACCTGATTGTCCAGCATACGACATGTTTCCACCTCACGAAATGGCCAAACTCCCCACACGGGGCCGTGCTATCGCCACTTTGCGCTTGGACCCTTGAGAGTGCTGTTTGTCTGAAGAGGTGGGTGTGGCCGCTTTTGGTCGACGGCACTGCCACTGGGTCCCTCATAGTACAATAAAGTGTCTCTGGCGGTGGTGGTGCGCACCCAACGTCAGACACACCGTTGTAATATGAGGGGCCCTGTGCCTGTAACGCCGGCCACAAGACAGTTCCCCCCCCAGCTAAAACAGTGCTCTACCACTAGCAAAATTATCTCTCACAGCTTCACCAATGTGTAGTCTAGGCGCTGACATCCTTCAATGCCTGGCACTGACAATACCATTGTTTTGACATTTTAGTTATGTTAGGCCTTCGAAGCCTGTCTGCGGTCCCTTCTTTCTACAACTACTACACTGACCAGGCCACTGCTGGCCGTGTTACCCTGGAACCAATTTAAAAGTGCCTACAGTCAGCCCAATTTTGTTATGTTAGGCCTTCGAAGACTGTCTGCCGTCACTCCTTCCACTAGACTTCCACTGACCATACACTGCTGCCCATGTACCCCTGGAACCAATTTAAAGTGCCTACAGCCAGCCCAATTTTGTTATGTTAGGCCTTCGAAGCCTGTCTGCGGTCACTCCTTCCACTAGACTTCCACTGACCAGACCACTGCTGCCCGTGTACCCCTGGAACCAATTTAAAAGTGCCTACAGCCAGCCCAATTTTTTTATTTTAGGCCTTCGATGCCTGTCTGCGGTCCATTCTTTCAACTACTACTACACTGACCAGGTCACTGCTGCCCGTGTACCCCTGGAACCAATTTAAAATTGCCTACAGCCATGTGTTATTATTTTAGGCCTTCGATGCCTGTCTGCGGTCACTCCTTCCACTAGGCCTCCACTGACCACACCACTGCTGCCCGTGTACCCCTGGAACCAATTTAAAATTGCCTACAGCCAGCCCAATTTTTTTATTTTAGGCCTTCGATGCCTGTCTGCGGTCCATTCTTTCAACTACAACTACACTGACCAGGTCACTGCTGCCCGTGTACCCCTGGAACCAATTTAAAAGTGCCTACAGCCAGCCCAAGTTTGTTATGTTAGGCCTTGGAAGCCTGTCTGCGGTCACTCCTTCCACTAGACTTCCACTGACCAGACCACTGCTGCCCGTGTACCCCTGGAACCAATTTAAAATTGCCTACAGCCAGCCCAATTTTTTTATTTTAGGCCTTCGATGCCTGTCTGCGGTCCATTCTTTCAACTACTACTACACTGACCAGGTCACTGCTGCCCGTGTACCCCTGGAACCAATTTAAAATTGCCTACAGCCAGCCCAATTTTTTTATTTTAGGCCTTCGATGCCTGTCTGCGGTCCATTCTTTCAACTACTACTACACTGACCAGGTCACTGCTGCCCGTCTACCCCTGGAACCAATTTAAAATTGCCTACAGCCATGTGTTATTATTTTAGGCCTTCGATGCCTGTCTGCGGTCACTCCTTCCACTAGGCCTCCACTGACCACACCACTGCTGTCCGTGTACCCCTGGAACCAATTTAAAATTGCCTACAGCCATGTGTTATTATTTTAGGCCTTCGATGCCTGTCTGCGGTCACTCCTTCCACTAGGCCTCCACTGACCACACCACTGCTGTCCGTGTACCCCTGGAACCAATTTAAAATTGCCTACAGCCAGCCCAATTTTTTTATTTTAGGCCTTCGATGCCTGTCTGCGGTCCATTCTTTCAACTACTACTACACTGACCAGGTCACTGCTGCCCGTGTACCCCTGGAACCAATTTAAAATTGCCTACAGCCATGTGTTATTATTTTAGGCCTTCGATGCCTGTCTGCGGTCACTCCTTCCACTAGGCCTCCACTGACCACACCACTGCTGCCCGTGTACCCCTGGAACCAATTTAAAATTGCCTACAGCCAGCCCAATTTTTTTATTTTAGGCCTTCGATGCCTGTCTGCGGTCCATTCTTTCAACTACTACTACACTGACCAGGTCACTGCTGCCCGTGTACCCCTGGAACCAATTTAAAATTGCCTACAGCCAGCCCAATTTTTTTATTTTAGGCCTTCGATGCCTGTCTGCGGTCCATTCTTTCAACTACTACTACACTGACCAGGTCACTGCTGCCCGTGTACCCCTGGAACCAATTTAAAATTGCCTACAGCCAGCCCAATTTTTTTATTTTAGGCCTTCGATGCCTGTCTGCGGTCCATTCTTTCAACTACTACTACACTGACCAGGTCACTGCTGCCCGTGTACCCCTGGAACCAATTTAAAATTCCCTACAGCCATGTGTTATTATTTTAGGCCTTCGATGCCTGTCTGCGGTCACTCCTTCCACTAGGCCTCCACTGACCACACCACTGCTGCCCGTGTACCCCTGGAACCAATTTAAAATTGCCTACAGCCAGCCCAATTTTTTTATTTTAGGCCTTCGATGCCTGTCTGCGGTCCATTCTTTCAACTACTACTACACTGACCAGGTCACTGCTGCCCGTGTACCCCTGGAACCAACATCAGAAAATATAAAAATAAGTATTTTGCTTATAAAAAAGAAAATACTGGTGAGATATCAAATGCAGACATTTTAACATTAAAAACAAACACACAACTCTAATCTGGTACAGTACTAAAAATGGCCACCAGCTACAATTACTTTCTCCTGCAAGTAGTTAACTGAAAGTTTTTTTAAATTGAAAACACACATATGGCATCCACCGAGTGTTGTCCTGTCGCGTCTTCTTTATATTATTGCCGAGAAGATGCAAAATAATGAAAATAATAAAATCATTAATTACCAAAATAATAGAGAAAGTCAAAACCACATTGCAAATAAACATTCATTCCAAATAAAGAAGCAGGGCGCGTCCGAGGGTGAGTATATACCTAATAAGAATCTAATCACCCTCGGACGCGCAATGCTTATTTCCAACAGCCTTCCTTCCTAAGAATCATCCCTTCCGTGGTGTAGAGAGACGTTGTGTTACACTCCAAGGTGTTCCCCAGGTTGCCTTTCCTGAGCTTCGATCTACCGGCTCTCGTTTAGTAGTTGTTGGAAACTACGCTGCATTAGGCCTTCAAATTGGGTATGGGGTGTAGAGAGATGGTGTGTTCCACTCCAAGGTGTTCCCCTGGTTGCCTTTCCTGAGCTTCGATCTTCCGGCTCTCGTTTAGTAGTTCTTGGAAACTACACTGCATTAGGCCTTCAAATTGGGTATGGGGTGTAGAGAGAGGGTGTGTTACACTCCAAGGTGTTCCCCAGGTTGCCTTTCCTGAGCTTCGATATTCCGGCTCTCGTTTAGTAGTTGTCGGAAACTACGCTGCATTAGGCCTACAAATTGGGTATGGGGTGTAGAGAGAGGGTGTGTTACACTCCAAGGTGTTCCCCAGGTTGCCTTTCCTGAGCTTCGATCTTCATGCTCTCGTTTAGTAGTTGTCGGAAACTACGCTGCATTAGGCCTACAAATTGGGTATGGGGTGTAGAGAGAGGGTTTGTTACACTCCAAGGTGTTCCCCAGGTTGCCTTTCCTGAGCTTCGATCTTCCGGCTCTCGTTTAGTAGTTGTTGGAAACTACGCTGCATTAGGCCTTCAAATTGGGTATGGGGTGTAGCGAGAGGGTGTGTTACACTCCAAGGTGTTCCCCAGGTTGCCTTTCCTGAGCTTCGATCTTCCGGCTCTCGTTTAGTAGTTCTTGGAAACTACACTGCATTAGACCTTCAAATTGGGTATGGGGTGTAGAGAGAGGGTGTGTTACACTCTAAGGTGTTCCCCAGGTTTCCTTGCCATTGCTTCGGTCTTCCGACTCTCGTTTAGTAGTTGTAGAAAAGTACACTGCATTAGGCCATACAAAATGGGTATGGGGTGGAGAGAGATGGTGTGTTACACTCCAAGGTGTTCCCCAGGTTGCCTTTCCTGAGCTTCTATCTTCAGGCTCTCATTAAATTGTGGTTAAATGGAACAACTGCATTTGGCGTACTAGTTGGTTTGGGGCCTACTATCGGTGTCTGCCACTCCTTGCTGTTCTCCTCCACTGAACAAAGCTGTGCCGCCTGTTTACTACGGTTGCCAATTTTGAACTGCATTTCGACTACTTACTGATTTGGCCCTACTCTCTGTGTCAGCCTCTCATTCCAGTTGTCCTCCACTGCAATGCCCCCTGGTTATTCCTGTGTTACCAATTTTGAACTGCATTTAGCCCACTTTCTTCTTTGGGCCTATATCTGTGTTTCCACTTCATCGTGCCCATTGCCCAGCCAGTGATAGATGAGTCTGCTGGTACATTGACCCATAACGCAACATTCCCCGTGCACGCTACACAACAACATTGTGACCCTGCTGAAAGTCAGGTTGCTCTTCCCGCATACCATACCACCTTACACGGGGACAAAGAGGAAGGTGCAGATGAAAGTGCAGGTTCCTTCATCAGGTGGGGGGAGGAATACTAGTTGGCGACGTCACTGGCACAGGGCCTCTCATAGTACGCAAAAGTGTTGCTGCCGGTGGGAGGCGCCCCCGCCGTGCAAACACACCGCTGTACTTTGAGGGGCCCTGTGCCAGTGCCAATGCCAACGAGTGGGCCCCCCCTGCTTGCTCAGGTTCACAGCACTTGCAAAGTTGAAATACTTACCTCTCCCTGCTCCACTGCCGTGACGTGGTCCAGATTTCCTGGGCCCACTAATTACTTGAACCAGCCCTACCCCCCACAACTTTAGCCAAATGACCCCCAATTTCAAATGCCTTCCAATTATTATAAGGTAAATTACGCTTGACAAGCTTCATTAAGAAGAATGGATGGTTTTGACATTAAAATGGGCACTCTAGGTGTTTTCCTGGCCCCCACTCACTGCCGACTATGCTGCCCCATTGACTTGCATTGGGTTTCGTGTTTCGGTCGATCCCGACTTTACGTCATAATCGGCCGATTTCACTCGACCCGACTTTGGACATAGTCGGGTTTCGCAAAACCCGGCTCGACTCTAAAAAGGTCAAGGTCGCTCAACTCTAGTCACATGGTCTGGTGCTTAAATAGCTGTCTTCCAAAGGCATCAGTGTTCATTGTGCCTGGAGAGGAAGCACTCCAGGAAAGTGTTTGTGCCTGTGTTGTATGTTAATGACGTGAACCGATGACATTGCTGACCCTGAGTGGGCTGATCTCTGCTAGTTGAAGGACTGTGATTTTGTTTTGTTTTACTGTTTTGTCCAGAGGGCCATGTTAATATTTCCCATCTTGGTTTATATATATATACTGTATATATATATGTATATATATATATATATATGTATATGTGTATATATATATATATATATATATATATATATATATATATATATATATATATATATATATATATATATATATGTGCTGCCCTTAACCCCTTAACACCCGTAGCTATTTTCGTTTTAGCTTTTTAGTTGCTCCCTTCCTCCCAGAGCCATAACTTTTTCATTTTCTGTCAATATGGCCTTGTGAGGACTTGTTTTTTGCAGGAAAAGTTTAACTTTTGAACGACACCATTAGTTTTAACGTATCATGTACTTGAAAACGGGAAAAAAATTCCAAGTGCCGTGAAATTGCAAAAAAAGTGCAATCCCACAATTGTTTTTGTTTTGCTTATTTACTATGTTCACTAAATGCTAAAACTGACCTGCCATTATGATTCTTTTTTGTGATACCATTTTGGTGTAGATACGATCTTTTGATCACCCATTATTGCATTTTAATGCAATGTTGCGGCAACCCAAAAAAATGTAATTCTGGCGTTTTGACTTTTTTTTCTTATTACGCCGCTTAGCGATCAGGTGAATTTTTTTTATATTAATACATCAGGCGAATCTGAACGCAGCGATACCAAATATGTGTACATTTGATTTTTTAATTGTTTTATCTTGAATGGGGCGAATGGTGGGTGATTTGAACTTTTAGATTTTTTTTTTTTTTTTACTTTTGGCATGCTTGAATAGTGTCCATGGGAGACTAGAAGCTGCCATATCCCAATAGCCTCTGCTACATACAGGTGATGATTAGTTGGCACTCATAGTAATCCGGCAGTGACAACCATAGATGTCTGTTGGATACCTCTGGTTGTCATACCAACCCATCAGCAACCCAAGGTCATGTGACAAGGACACCAATGGGTGGGATTTCCGGCTCACTTGCCGGTAGCTCATGTTAAATGTTGCTGTCAGAGTTTGACAGAGACATTTATCTAATTAACAGCCGCAGGTGGATTGCTGACATGTGCCGGAAAAGATGTGGGCTCAGCGGTGGAGCCTACATCAAAGGATGGGTGTCCGACATTGGCGTAATATTTCACCTGATGTTGGAAAAGGGTTAATAAACCAAGCATGTTCTTAAAGAGACAGTTCCATTTCAACCTCTGTGCCCGCCCGAGTGAGCTGCTCTACCACAACTATCACGATATCAAATCTTTGTAGAGGATGAAGATGGCACACCTAAGAATGAAGCAATACCAGCAAGCAAAAAA
The DNA here is from genome assembly GCF_032444005.1 of Ranitomeya imitator. Classification (NCBI taxonomy): domain Eukaryota; kingdom Metazoa; phylum Chordata; class Amphibia; order Anura; family Dendrobatidae; genus Ranitomeya; species Ranitomeya imitator. The sequence continues at coordinate 340,414,677 of NC_091285.1, read as the reverse complement.
GAAAAGGGCACACAGCAACAAGTGACAGCAAAAAGTACAGCCAAGAAGCAACGAAGAGTGGTGGTGGTGGGAGACTCACTACTGAGAGGCACCGAAGCAGCCATCTGCAGACCGGACATAACTGCAAGAGAAGTATGCTGCCTTCCAGGTGCGATGATCAAGGATGTGACCGATAGGATACCAAAGCTCTTCAGCTCCAAGGACGTCCACCCATTTCTTCTGATACATGTTGGCACCAATGACACGGCAAGGAAGGACCTACCGACAATCTGCAAGGACTTTGAAGAGTTGGGGAAGAAAGTAAAGGAACTGGATGCACAGGTAGTTTTTTCTTCTATCCTTCCAGTAGACGGGCATGGCACCAGGAGATGGAACAGGATCCTTGATGCAAACAACTGGCTAAGACGATGGTGCAGACAACAAGGATTTGGATTCCTGGACCACGGTGTGAATTACTGGTATGATGGACTCCTCGCCAGAGACGGACTACACCTCAACAAACCTGGGAAACACACATTCGCCAGAAGACTCGCTACACTCATCAGGAGGGCGTTAAACTAGAAGAAGAGGGGACGGGAAGAAAAACATTAGACTCGAACAAAGACGACCCAGGAAAACATACTCAGAAGGGAGGTAAGAACATTTCTAAAACAATCCACAGTGAGGAGATTGGAACAAAACAAAATCCTCTAAACTGCATGCTCGCAAACGCCAGAAGCCTGACAAACAAGATGGAAGAACTAGAAGCAGAAATATCTACAGGTAACTTTGACATAGTGGGAATAACCGAGACATGGTTAGATGAAAGCTATGACTGGGCAGTTAACTTACAGGGTTACAGTCTGTTTAGAAAGGATCGTAAAAATCGGAGAGGAGGAGGGGTTTGTCTCTATGTAAAGTCTTGTCTAAAGTCCACTTTAAGGGAGGATATTAGCGAAGGGAATGAGGATGTCGAGTCCATATGGGTTGAAATTCATGGAGGGAAAAATGGTAACAAAATTCTCATTGGGGTCTGTTACAAACCCCCAAATATAACAGAAAGCATGGAAAGTCTACTTCTAAAGCAGATAGATGAAGCTGCAACCCATAATGAGGTCCTGGTTATGGGGGACTTTAACTACCCGGATATTAACTGGGAAACAGAAACCTGTGAAACCCATAAAGGCAACAGGTTTCTGCTAATAACCAAGAAAAATTATCTTTCACAATTGGTGCAGAATCCAACCAGAGGAGCAGCACTTTTAGACCTAATACTATCTAATAGACCTGACAGAATAACAAATCTGCAGGTGGTTGGGCATTTAGGAAATAGCGACCACAATATTGTGCAGTTTCACCTGTCTTTCACTAGGGGGACTTGTCAGGGAGTCACAAAAACATTGAACTTTAGGAAGGCAAAGTTTGAACAGCTTAGAGATGCCCTTAATCTGGTAGACTGGGACAATATCCTCAGAAATGAGAATACAGATAATAAATGGGAAATGTTTAAGAACATCCTAAATAGGCAGTGTAAGCGGTTTATACCTTGTGGGAATAAAAGGACTAGAAATAGGAAAAACCCAATGTGGCTAAACAAAGAAGTAAGACAGGCAATTAACAGTAAAAAGAAAGCATTTGCACTACTAAAGCAGGATGGCACCATTGAAGCTCTAAAAAACTATAGGGAGAAAAATACTTTATCTAAAAAACTAATTAAAGCTGCCAAAAAGGAAACAGAGAAGCACATTGCTAAGGAGAGTAAAACTAATCCCAAACTGTTCTTCAACTATATCAATAGTAAAAGAATAAAAACTGAAAATGTAGGCCCCTTAAAAAATAGTGAGGAAAGAATGGTTGTAGATGACGAGGAAAAAACTAACATATTAAACACCTTCTTCTCCACGGTATTCACGGTGGAAAATGAAATGCTAGGTGAAATCCCAAGAAACAATGAAAACCCTATATTAAGGGTCACCAATCTAACCCAAGAAGAGGTGCGAAACCGGCTAAATAAGATTAAAATAGATAAATCTCCGGGTCCGGATGGCATACACCCACGAGTACTAAGAGAACTAAGTAATGTAATAGATAAACCATTATTTCTTATTTTTAGTGACTCTATAGCGACAGGGTCTGTTCCGCAGGACTGGCGCATAGCAAATGCGGTGCCAATATTCAAAAAGGGCTCTAAAAGTGAACCTGGAAATTATAGGCCAGTAAGTCTAACTTCTATTGTTGGTAAAATATTTGAAGGGTTTCTGAGGGATGTTATTCTGGATTATCTCAATGAGAATAACTGTTTAACTCCATATCAGCATGGGTTTATGAGAAATCGCTCCTGTCAAACCAATCTAATCAGTTTTTATGAAGAGGTAAGCTATAGACTGGACCACGGTGAGTCATTGGACGTGGTATATCTCGATTTTTCCAAAGCGTTTGATACCGTGCCGCACAAGAGGTTGGTACACAAAATGAGAATGCTTGGTCTGGGGGAAAATGTGTGTAAATGGGTTAGTAACTGGCTTAGTGATAGAAAGCAGAGGGTGGTTATAAATGGTATAGTCTCTAACTGGGTCGCTGTGACCAGTGGGGTACCGCAGGGGTCAGTATTGGGACCTGTTCTCTTCAACATATTCATTAATGATCTGGTAGAAGGTTTACACAGTAAAATATCGATATTTGCAGATGATACAAAACTATGTAAAGCAGTTAATACAAGAGAAGATAGTATTCTGCTACAGATGGATCTGGATAAGTTGGAAACTTGGGCTGAAAGGTGGCAGATGAGGTTTAACAATGATAAATGTAAGGTTATACACATGGGAAGAGGGAATCAATATCACCATTACACACTGAACGGGAAACCACTGGGTAAATCTGACAGGGAGAAGGACTTGGGGATCCTAGTTAATGATAAACTTACCTGGAGCAGCCAGTGCCAGGCAGCAGCTGCCAAGGCAAACAGGATCATGGGGTGCATTAAAAGAGGTCTGGATACACATGATGAGAGCATTATACTGCCTCTGTACAAATCCCTAGTTAGACCGCACATGGAGTACTGTGTCCAGTTTTGGGCACCGGTGCTCAGGAAGGATATAATGGAACTAGAGAGAGTACAAAGGAGGGCAACAAAATTAATAAAGGGGATGGGAGAACTACAATACCCAGATAGATTAGCAAAATTAGGATTATTTAGTCTAGAAAAAAGACGACTGAGGGGCGATCTAATAACCATGTATAAGTATATAAGGGGACAATACAAATATCTCGCTGAGGATCTGTTTATACCAAGGAAGGTGACGGGCACAAGGGGGCATTCTTTGCGTCTGGAGGAGAGAAGGTTTTTCCACCAACATAGAAGAGGATTCTTTACTGTTAGGGCAGTGAGAATCTGGAATTGCTTGCCTGAGGAGGTGGTGATGGCGAACTCAGTCGAGGGGTTCAAGAGAGGCCTGGATGTCTTCCTGGAGCAGAACAATATTGTATCATACAATTATTAGGTTCTGTAGAAGGACGTAGATCTGGGTATTTATTATGATGGAATATAGGCTGAACTGGATGGACAAATGTCTTTTTTCGGCCTTACTAACTATGTTACTAACTATGTTACTATGGTCTAGATATCAATAACCATACAGTCACACAATATAGGTATTATAGGTATTATAATACACATATGTCCAAAAAGAGAACTATAAAGTGATAGACACTCTAAATGCAATACACTATCCCTGACAACTGGAATTTACTGCCAAAGGATACAAAAGTGATTCCAGTATGAATAATAAAACCATGATTTATTAGTATATAGGCTGGGCCATTTATATGGATACACCTAAATAAAATAGGAATGGTTGGTAATATTCATTTCCTGTTTGTGGCACATTAGTAATATAAGAACATACACAGTAACATAGTTATTAAGGTTGAAGGAAGACTTTAAGTCCATCTAGTTCAACCCATAGCCTAACCTAACATGCACTAACATGTTGATCCAGAGGAAGGCAAAAAAAAACCATGTGGCAAAGAATAAGCTCCACATTGGGGAAAAAAATTCCTTCCAGACTCCACATACGGCAACCAGACTAGTTCCCTGGATCAACACCCTATCAAGGAATCTAGTGTATATAACATTATACTTTTCAAGAAAGGCATCCAGTCCCCTCTTAAATTTAAGTAATGAATCAATCATTACAACATCATACGGCAGAGAGTTCCATAGTCTCACTGCTCTTACAGTAAAGAATTTGCATCTGTTATTATGCTTAAACCTTCTTTCCTCCAGACATAGAGGATGCCCCCTTGTCCCTGTCTCAGGTCTATGATTAAAAAGATCATCAGAAAGGTCTTTGTACTGTCCCCTCATATATTTATACATTAAAATAAGATCACCCCTTAGCCTTCGTTTTTCCAAACTAAATAGCCCCAAGTGTAATAACCTATCTTGGTATTGCAGACCCCCCAGACCTTGGTCGCTCTTCTCTGCACGCGCTCTAGTTCAGCTATGTCTTTCTTATACACCGGAGACCAGAACTGTGCACAGTATTCTAAGTGTGGTTGAACAAGTGACTTGTATAGAGGTAAAATTATGTTCTCCTCATGAGCATCTATGCCTCTTTTAATGCATCCCATTATTTTATTTGCCTTTGTAGTAGCTGCCTGACACTGGCCACTAAATGTGAGTTTGTCATCCACCCATACTCCCAGGTCTTTTTCACTGACGGTTTTTCCCAGAGTTTTAGAACTAAGCACATAATTATACATATTATTTCTTCTACTCAAGTGCATGACCTTTCATTTATCCCCATTAAAACTCATTTGCCACTTATCAGCCAAAACTTCTAGTTTACATAAATCATCTTGTAATATAAAATTGTCCTCCTCTGTTTTGATTACCCCACAGAGTTTAGTGTCATCTGCAAATATTTAAATTCTGCTCTGTATGCCCCCTACAAGTTTATTAATAAAAATGTTGAAAAGAAGAGGGCCCAATACTGACTCCTATGGTACCCCACTGCTAACCGCGATCCAGTCCAAGTGTGCTCCATTAATAACCACCCTTTGTTTCCTATCCCTGAGCCAGCTCTTAACCCACTTACACATATTTTCCCCTATCCCCATTATTCTCATTTTATGTATCAACCTTTTGTGTCGCACCGAATCAAATGCTTTTGAAAAGTCCATATACACTATGTCCACTGGGTTCCCTTGGTCCAGTCCGGAACTTACCTCTTCATAGAAATTGATCAGATTAGTCTGACTAGAACGGTCCCTAGTAAACCCATGTTGACATTGGGACATGAGGTTATTCCTCTTCAGATACTCCAGTATAGCATCCCTTAGAATGCCCTCCAGGATTTTACCCACAGTAGAGGTTAAGCTTACTGGCCTATAATTACCGAGTTCAGTTTTTGTCCCCTTTTTGAATATTGGCACCACGTTTGCTATACGCCAGTCCTGTGGTACAGACCCTGTTATTATGGAGTCTTTAAAGATTAAAAATTATGGTCTATCAATGACTGTATTTAATTCCTGCAGTCCACGGAGTGTGTATCCCATCCGGGCCCGGAGATTTGTCAATTTTAGTGATTTTTAGAAGCCACTGTACTTCCTGCTGGGTTAATCAGGTGACACTTAATGGGGAATTTCAAGTGTTTATTTCTGTTAATGTTGATGATCATGGCTTACAGCCAATGAAAACCCAAAAGTCATTATCTCAGTAAATTAGAATACTTTATAACACCAGCTTGAAAAATGATTTTAAGATCCGAAATGTTGACCTACTGAAATATATGTTCACTAAATGTACTCAATATTTGGTCAGGGCTCCTTTTGCATCAATTACTGCATCAATTCAGTGTGGCATGGTGGCAATCAGACTGTGGAACTGCGGAGGTGTTATGGAAGCCCAGATTGCTTTTATTGCAGCCTCCAGCTCATCTACATTGTTGGGTCTGGTTTCTCTCATCTTCCTCTTGACAATACCCCATATATTCTCTATGGGGTGAAGGTCAGACGAGTTTGCTGGTCTATCAAACACAGTGATACTGTTGTTTTTAAACCAGGTATTGGTACTTTTGGCACTGTGGACAGGTGCCAAGTCCTGCTGGAGAATTAAATTTCCATCTCCTAAAAGCTTGTCGGCAGAGGGAATCATGAAGTGTTCTAAAATTTCCTGGTAGATGGCTGCGCTGACTTTGGTCTTGATAAAACACAATGGACCTACACCAGCTGATGACATTGCTCCCGAAACCATCATCGATTGTGGATACTTCACACTACACCTTGGAAATCAAGGTCCCAGAGTCTGGAGGAAGAATGGAGAAACAGACAATCCAAGCTGCTTGAGGTCTAGTGTGAAGTTTCCACAATCAGTGATGGCTTGGGGAGCTATGTCATCTGCTGGTATAGCTATGCTGTGTTTTATCATATAGGTATTTTAAACATGCTGAGCAAGGAAGATAAAGTAGATACCTACAGTATGAAGGGTTAGGAACTCCCTTAGGTGAGTGGTGTCCACTATGATGTAAGGTTTGGCGATGACTTTGTCAGAAGATCATGAGCTGTTGGTACAAAAGGCTCTATAGTGACTGAAAGGTCCATTTGCATTGATGGAGAGTTAGTCGTGCAGGTATTTTGCATCAGAGTTTTTTGTACATTGCTGCTAGATGATTTGTTGTTAGTCTGAGGCTCAACAAATGGAGAATAAGCTGTGGATATTGTGGCTTCTCTAGACTAGCCCAGCAATCAGTATAATGCTCAAGTTGTCCTCGAACCCCTTGTATGTTATGCCCTTTTTTCTAACCACCAGGCCATGCATTCAATATTATATTACCCTGTTAGTGTCAGAACTACTAGTATATCCCCTACTCCTTCGCAACATTAAATATCCATCCCTGATTTCTATAAAAGAAACAGTTGTCACACCAAAGCAGACCAGGTTATCTGCCACAAGCATTGAAAGCCTTACATTTATCAAAATGAATCAGGCATGGATTAGTGCTAACATTCATTCACTTACAGTTGATGTCACTAATTAAATTAAACACTCAGCCGCTCATCTACTCACTATACATCATGTCATCTTTACTGTAGTATTGCTCCCATTGTTGGCCATTCATTGCCAGACATCTCTTTGCCTCTTCCATCCTATATGTCTACCATGCGACTTCTGCCACTGCTATTACCCCTTCTGCCACATACGGCTTCTTCTGACTGCCCATTTTGTTTTAAAGTGTTAAATGATACTGTTGCCACTGGAAGTGCCATTGCTAGATCTACAACTGTTGGTTAGCGCCTTGCTTGCCCCATCCTAAACCTCTGTGTGGAGACATGGAGGTCAATAGGTGCTCTCATCCGTTGGCCTGGCTGTCTTTAAAAAAGACCAGAGCTCATCCCACTGAATGCTTATACCCCTTTCCCGTGGGCATAGTGTTACTTCGACAAAGCAGGTTGATGGTAAAGCAGTGTGACAATACTTTATTGAACCACCAACATTCAATAACATATATATCAGTCCCAGCAAATACACAAGATGGTGCAAATTACAGAGTCTGACTTCTCCTTTGCCCTGCTGGGATTAGAGCAGCTGTGAGTTTAGGGCTTCCAGGTTCGACTACCCCTATCAATGGCACCCCACTTTTGGCAGGCACCCACAGAGAGGAAGGAACAACAAGCTTAGGAAGCTGGCAGCCCACTGAGGTACGAGGCTAGGTGACCTGATTGCTCCAAACTGGCTTCTTTAAATGTCTTCATGGGGTCAGTTGACTTGATTGTCGCAACCAGGCTTCTGAGAACGTCTGTGGTCTGTTAAACTGGCATCCTGTAGGGTGTCAAATCTGTATTCTTCCAGTTGTAGCAATGGCACCTTGGCTATTGTCATGTAAAGTTTCAGGAAAGCAGAGGCAGATCCTTCTTTTATAGTTCACAGCTCTTATTCAGGCATTTTTCCACAGGATTGTAAGAAGGTGGAGGGAGATCATCTCTCATTGTTTGAGTGTTCAAATAACCTTAGTAGTTTCTCCTTCAATATTTGAAGAATAAGTTACGTCGACAAATACAAAGGGCAATCAACATAATAACACACATTAATTGTTCAATTTTTCTGTGCCTCTGTTTCCTAAGGATAGTAGGTAAAGTAAACAGCAGTCATTCAGCAATTAATAAACATAAATTCAATCTACAAAAAGAGCCAACATTCAGACTCATATAAACAATAGATCATGTCATCACACTCTACCATGCAGCTTCTGCTACCTCTACAGCCAAAGCAAAGCCACACTAGCCACACTGATAAGAATTTTTCATACAAGAAAAATGCACATATCCATGAAATGGCTACAGATTGAGGAGCATAATGCAATAACTGTCCATCAGTATCATCCATTTACAATTCATGTCCATGAAATGGCTACAGATTGAGGGGCATATTGAAATAACTGTCCATCAGTATCATTCATTTACAAATCAGCGTTTCCATATCCAATGTATTTCAATAGACAATTTGGTGTCATGCTTCTCCATTGACAACCATTATTAGGACAGAAGTGTATATATACTAGTGCCAGAAAGACTATGCTTTCAACAGATTTATTAAAATGAAGTAATAAAAGTACCAAATGTTTTATAAGAAACTTGTCAGGTGATTCATGTCAGGTGATTCAAATAGTAGGGAACATGACTCAGTATATCATCCAAAATCCCACTGTTAACCCTATCCACAGACTAGAGTAACTCAGCGCCTGGTTGGCTCTATCTAAATATGTACACATGAAGGAGAAATCTCACAAACATCTGCAGCAGTGCTGGGATCAACTGGCCATGGGAGGCATTGACTAATCAGGTTCCAGCCATCGTCTTCGGACATATCTTAAAAGTTTATTTTCTTTGATTAGGATACTTTACCTGGCTGCAATAAAAAAAACAGCTAACATAGGAAAATTCAAAAAACACATACCGTAAGATACGGCCTTCCTGTCTTATGACAAATGCACATCAAGCAGGATCCAGCAGTCTTCCACTGATAAAAGCAAGGGGCAGCACAGGTGCAAACTACTGATAAAAACAGCCAGCTCCACACCTACCAGATTATGGACGGGTTGGTTGCGTAGTTGAAAAATTGCACATTGATATGGCTTGCATAGGATGCCAGTCACACAGGTAAATGTGATGCAAAGTGTCTGGCTTGCAGCCTATTAATGACGCCTTTGTATTAACAGGCGAGCTACCCAGCACTATAATAAGCAATAAACAGGGACAGATGCCCTAATAAACCAAGCCAGCAAAACGAGGCCTAGCTACATCCTGCAAAAATTATATGATAAAATGTGCAAAAAATTAATGCATATGATAAATACATTAAATGAGGTATTAGTTAATATTTTGGCCAAATTAGATAAGCTCGCAACCCACATCAAGGGTCCCTATACTTGCGAGTCCTACCACTAATATCAAAAAACAGCTAACGTAGAAAAATTCAAAAAACACATACCATAAGATACTTCCCAAAACCCTGTCTGATGACAAATGCACATCTAGCAGTATGCAGCAGGCCTCCACTGATAAAGGCAAGAGGCAGCACACGTGCAAACTACTGATAAAAACAGCCACCTCCTCACCTACCAGATTATGGAGGGGTTGGCTTCCTAGTAGGAAAAATTGCACATTGATATGGCTTGTATAGTATTCCAGTCACACAGGAAAGTATGATGCAAAGTGTCTAGCTTGCAGCCTGTTAATGACGCCCTTGTATTAACAGGTGGGCTGCCCAGCACTATAATATGCAACACACAGGGACAGATGCCCAAATAGACCAAGCCAACAAAAAGAGGCCTAGCTACATCCTGCAAAAAATTATATAAAAAGTGCAAAAAATTAATGCATATGATAAATACATTAAATGAGGTATTGGTTAATATTTTGGCCAAAATAGATAAGCTTGCAACCCACGTCAAATGGGTTAGAAAAATTCAAAAAACAGATACCATAAGATGCGGCCTGCTGGGATCAACTGGCCATGAGTGGCATGGACTAGTCAGGTTCAAGATATGGCCCTCGGACAAATCTTGAATGTTTATTTTCTTTGATTAGGATAATTTACCCGGCTGCAATCAAGCAGACAGACTTTGTGCAACCCTTAGTTTGGGCAGCATGAATCGCCTGACAGTTTCCCTTTACTTACAATCAGAAGATGATCCTACCCACACTGTTAATCAGTCTATGGTATCTTCTGCATGTTCCTAAACTGGTCTAGTATTTATCCTTCACTGAATTTTGTGCTGCCCTTTTCTCTTTTACAGTGAAGGACATCTGAGGACTTAGTCAAAAAGTTTGTTACTCGTGATTAGGGTTGATCAGACAAATTCAAAAATCGCCGACTTTCGGCAAAGTCGGGTTTCGTGAAACCCAACCCGATCCTAGTGTGGGATCGGCCATGAGGTCGGCGATCTTCATGCCAAAGTCGCGTTTCGTATGACGTTTTCATCCATTTTTCAGCCAATGAAGGAGGACGCAAAGTGTGGGCAGCGTGATGACATAGGTCTCGATCCCCACCATCTTAAAGAAGGGCATGACAGTGATTGGCTTGCTTTCTGCAGCGTCACAGGGGCTATAAAGGGGCGTGCACGCTGACCGCCATCTTACTTCTGCCGATCGTAGCATAGGGAGAGCTTGCCGCAGCTGTATCAGAAGAAGGGATATAGTTAGGGAGGGAAGATTAAGCCCCGAAACTGCTTGTGCTGTAGCGATTTCCACTGTCCAACGCCACCTTTTCTTTGCAGGGACATTGGAGTTTATATTTTTGTGCATCAGCTCTGTAGCTTATTAGGCTGCCTTATAAGGCTCCCTGATAGCTGCATTGCTGTTTGTACGCCGCTGTGCAAACCAACTGCTTTTTTAAAAGCAAAAATCCTGTTGCTCCTTTCTGCACAGTTATCTTGTTTATTTGTCCACACTTTTGTGTGCAGCAGTCCTTTTTATTGCTGCCATACTTGTCCTGAGATCATTGTTAGGAGATTGATATTGTACCACAGTCCTTGTATTTTTTCATATATCTTCCAGCCACGTTCTGCCACTTACTTTGTGTAGTGTAATACACTGGGCCTGAGTTTTGGTGCATTCTTCCCCCCAAAAAAGGGAGATTTAAATTGTTACAAAATTGATCTACGTCAGTTCTGTTAGTTTGTCGTATATCTTCCAGCCACGTTCTGTGACTTACATTGTGTAGTGTTATACACTGGGCCTGAGTTTTGGTGCAGTCTCCCCCCAAAAAAGGGAGATTTATATTGTCACCACGTGGATCTACGTCAGTTATGTTAGTTTGTCGTACATCAGCCAGCCACGTTCTGCCACTTATATTGTGTAGTGTTATACACTGAGCCTGAGTTTTTGTTCAGTCTCCCCCCCAAAAAAGGGAGATTTAAATTCTCAACAAGTTTATATACACCTTCTACCTTGTTTTACAGTACCATATAATGGTTGTTATTTTGGTTAGATTTTCCCAAAAATGAGGAAGTCTGGTGGAAGAGGCCGTGGGCGGTCGTTGCCAGCTGGTACTGATGGTGGTGGTGGTGGTGGAGCATCTGGAGGTAGTGGGAAAAGCAAAATAGCACCTAAGGCTAGAGGTGTTGAGCCAGCGTCATCGTCTGGCTACACAAGGCCTCGAAGGCTCCCTTAACTGGGAGTAGGAAAACAGCTTTTAAAGCCAGAGCAGCAGGAAAAAGTTTTTGCTTTCCTTGCTGACTCAGCCTCTAGCTCTTTCGCCTTCTCTTCAGAAAGTTCGAAATATAAAAGCAGCGAGTCGTCAGTGGATGCTCCCGGTCAGGAACAAATCGCTTCCTTGTGTCCTTCACCCAAAGCAAAAGTGAAGGATGCAGCAGGCGACACTAGAGTTTACTCTATGGAGCTCTTTACACATACTGTGCCTGGGTTAGAAAGGGAAATTGTTAACAGCCCATTACAAGATGAATCAGACATGGAGTGCACTGATGCACAGCCACAGCTAGATTATTATGCTGTTCCATTGACTCAGATCACTACATTGCCCTCGCAGTGTACTGAGCCAGAATCTGACCCTGATGAGACTATGGTGCCCCGTCACAAACGCTATAGCACCTTACACGGTGACACAGAGGAAGGTGCACATGACATTGAAGAGGAGGTGATAGATGACCCAGTTGTTGACCCAGATTGGCAGCCATTGGGGGAAGAGGGTGCAGCTGCCAGTAGCTCAGCGGCGGAGGAGGATGATCCACTGCAGCCATCTATATCGCAACAGCTTTCATCTGGCAGGCCCGTATCTGGCCAAAAGCGTTTGTCAAAAACAAAAACAGTTTTAGGACAGCGTGGCCATCCGGTGAAAGTAGCACAGCGAGCAATGCCTGAAAGCGTGTTCCATAGTAGGAAGAGTGTAGTGTGGCAATTTTTTAACCAAGATCCGAATGATCAGCGCAAAGTTATCTGTAAGAAATGCTCAAAGACCTTTAGCAGAGGGAAGAATCTCCAAAATTTAAATACAACGTGCATTCTTAGACATTTAACCAGCATGCACTTGCAAGCCTGGACTAACTACCAAAAGTCCCGTGCTGTTGGTGCACCTGCTCAGAATGAAGGTAGTCAGCAACGCTACATTGCTTCCCTCACTGTAAGCCCACCGGTTAGGACACCACCAACAGCAAATGTGGAGGTATCGTTGCAAGGCCAAAGCAGTCAGGGAATCACAAGGTTCTTGGACTGATGGTCTGAGGCACAGTTGGGGTTCAGGATGCAGTTGTTGACGTGTTTCCAGTACTTCATCTCTGTCCAGGAAGGCGCACCATTACCTCGTCATGAGACTCGTCACTAGCATGCTCCTCCACCTCCTCTGCTGACCTCATGGACTGGCGGACTTGGGGTTGACAGTAATCGGGGTCTGCAACCTCGTCATCATCATCCTGTGTGTTCTCACACCCGTCGTCCTCAGAGCCAACCTCTTCCTGCCCCGACCGAAAAGTCAAGTTTTCGTTCCAATCAGGTATCTCATCATCATCTTCCTCATTGTCTCCACCAACAGGAGTTACAGTTTGGGAACGAGGGTCTACATTATGCTCAGAACCTTCCTCATCTGGGCCTGGATCCGACTCACAAAGCTACTGGGCATCAGTGCAGATCATTTCCTCATCTGGATTCACAGAAGCTCTGGAGCAGACCTGTGATTCCCAGGCTATAGTATGCGTAAACAGCTCTACAGACTCAACCATGTGTGTTACCCCATGCTCAGACAGGCAGCTGGAGACGTGGGAGGACTCTGAGGACTGGAGTAGTTGTGATGTTGAAGTTGACATGGAGGAGAGCCCACTTGAACGAGCACTTGATATTCGTTCAAGCACCTGCTGTTTTTGTGTCTCATCTGGAATTTTTGGCGATGCTTGTAGCGATGGTCGTAAGAAAGGGATCATATCAGATTGTCCACGAAAAGAAGTAGACATCTTACTTTGGCTGGAAGATGGTCTTTCTTCTGCAGATGTTACTGTTGCTTTACCACCTACCCCACGAACACAACCTTTTTTTCCCTTTCCAACACGCCTATTCCCCTTTCCACCAGCAGCAGGCCTTAGTGCTTAACCAGTGCTTAAAGGGACTCTGTCACCTGAATTTGGAGGGAACGATCTTCAGCCATAGGGGCGGGGTTTTCGGGTGTTTGATTCACCCTTTCCTTACCCACCGGCTGCATGCTGGCTGCAATATTGAATTGAAGTTCATTCTCTGTCCTCCATAGTACACGCCTGCGCAAGGCGGCATAGTTTGCTTCTCAAGGGGAAAGTGAGTGCTGACAGCGGCGAAACATGCATTGGGGTACGTGCAGTGGGCCCCACATTCATAGGTGAGACATGCTTCCCTAGCATCCATATGTTTACCCACCAGGCCGGGTACTTTTACGGCTAGAGGTTTTACAATAGCTAGTGGTGTGCGGTATCCACACTCCCATAGGTTATTACAAGAAATGGTCTGTGTACTAATGTGTTATGATCCGGTGACCTTGGAGCCGCATGGAACTTTCTCTGGAGTTGGTGTAAACTGTACTGACCGCAAATCCTGAACTTAACACCGCAACTAGAAGTTGCCGTGGGGCGTGCCTAACAAATCCTAGACACCTCGACACAGTCGCAGGACTAAATACCCCTATAGATGGAAATAGGAATTCTACCTTGCCTCAGAGCAGAACCCCAAAGGATAGGCAGCCCCCCACAAATATTGACTGTGAGTAGTAGAGGGAAAGACACACACAGGCAGTAAACAGGATTTAGCAAAAGAGGCCACTCTAGCTAAAATAGGAAAGGATAGGACAGAATACTAAGCGGTCAGTATTAAAATCCTTCCAAAAATATCCACAGCAGAAAATACAAAAAACTCCACCATCTAACTAAAGATGTGGAGCGTATATCTGCAACTCCAGAGAATCCAACAAGACTGAGAAAACACTGACACAGTCTAAGCTGGACAAGAGAAAACAAATGAATAGCACAGAATTATTAAGCACACAGCATGTGTGCCACAGAAACAAAAACCAGACACTTATCTTTGCTGAATTGGCAGCAAGGCAGGAGGAACCAGACAAAGATCCAAAACCTCCCAGAACCATGGACAACTGGCAAAGACTAATGAATCCTGCACACCTAAATACCCCAGTCAGAACTGCAATTAGCAGAAACACCTGACCAGGACTGCAACTTAGGGACAACTGCATTACCACCTACAACCACTGGAGGGAACCCAAAAGCAGAATTCACAACAGTACCCCCCCTTGAGGAGGGGTCACCGAACCCTCCCTGGGGCCCCCAAGACGATCAGGACGAGCCAGATGAAAGGCACGGACCAAATCAGCAGCATGGACATCAGAGGCAAAAACCCAAGAATTATCCTCCTGGCCATAACCCTTCCATTTGACAAGGTACTGAAGCCTCCGCCTCAAAAAACAAGAATCCAAAATCTTCTCAACCACATACTCCAACTCCCCATCAACCAACACAGGGGCCGGAGGATCAACAGAGGGAACAACGGGCACCACATATTTCCACAATAAAGATCTATGGAAGACATTATGGACAGCAAAAGAAGCCGGAAGCGCCAATCGAAAAGACACCGGATTAATAATCTCAGAAATCCTATAAGGACCAATAAACCGAGGCTTAAATTTAGGGGAAGAAACCTTCATAGGAACATGACGGGATGACAACCAGACCAGATCCGCAACCCGAAGCCGGGAACCAACACACCGATGATGGTTAGCAAGACGTTGAGCCTCCTCCTGAGACAACACCAAATTGTCCACCACGTGAGCCCAAATGTGCTGCAACCTGTCAACCACAGAATCCACACCAGGACAGTCAGAAGGCTCAACCTGCCCAGCAGAAAAACGAGGATGAAAACCAAAATTACAAAAGAAAGGCAAAACCAAAGTAGCCGAACTAGTCCGATTATTAATGGCAAACTCGGCCAATGACAAGAAGGCCACCCAATCATCCTGATTAGCAGACACAAAGCATCTCAAATAAGTCTCCAAAGTCTGATTAGTTCGCTCAGTCTGGCCATTTGTCTGAGGATGAAATGCAGAAGAAAAAGACAAATCAATGCCCAGCCTAGCACAAAAGGCCCGCCAAAACCTAGAAACAATCTGGGAACCTCTGTCGGACACAATATTCTCTGGAATACCATGCAGACGAACCACATGCAGAAAAAACAACGGAACCAAATCTGAAGAGGAAGGCAATTTAGGCAAAGGCACCAAATGAACCATCTTAGAGAACCGGTCACAAACAACCCAGATAACAGACATCTTCTGGGAAACCGGAAGATCAGAAATAAAATCCATTGAAATATGCATCCAGGGCCTCTCAGGGACTGGCAATGGCAAAAGCAACCCACTAGCACGGGAACAACAAGGCTTGGCCCACGCACAAGTCCCACAGGACTGCACAAAAGAACGCACATCACGTGACAAAGAAGGCCACCAAAGGACCTACCAACCAAATCTCTGGTACCAAAAATACCAGGATGACCAGCCAACACAGAACAGTGAACCTCAGAAATCACTCTACTAGTCCATCTGTCAGGAACAAACAGTTTCCCCACGGGACAGCAGTCAGGTCTGTCAGCCTGAAATTCCTGAAGAACCCGTCGTAAATCAGGAGAAATGGCAGAAAGAACCACCCCTTCTTTCAGAATGCCGACCGGTTCAAGGACCTCAGGAGAATCAGGCAAAAAACTCCTAGAGAGGGCATCAGCCTTAATATTTTTAGAACCCGGAAGACACAAAACTACGAAATCAAAATGGGAAAAAAACAAGGACCATCGAGCCTGTCTAGGATTCAGCCGTTTGGCAGACTCGAGGTAAATCAGATTCTTATGATCGGTCAAGACCACAATACGGTGCTTAGCTCCCTCAAGCCAATGTCGCCACTCCTCAAACGCCCACTTCATAGCCAACAACTCCCGATTGCCAACATCATAATTGCATTCAGCAGGCGAAAACTTACGGGAAAAGAAGGCACACGGTTTCATCAAGGAACCAACAGGATCCCTCTGAGACAAAACGGCCCCTGCCCCAATCTCAGAAGCGTCAATCTCAACCTGAAACGGAAGATAAACATCCGGTTGGCGCAACACCGGAGCAGAAGTAAATCAGCGTTTAAGCTCCTGAAAAGCAGCGACAGCCGCAGAGGACCAATTCGCCACATCAGCGCCTTTCTTTGTCAAATCGGTCAAGGGTTTAACCTAGAGAAGTTAGCAATGAAATGGCGATAAAAATTTGCAAAACCCCCAAATTTCTGAAGGCTCTTCACGGATGTGGGTTGAATCCAATCATGAATGGCCTGAACCTTAACCGGATCCATCTCCATAGATGAGGGAGAAAAAATGAAGCCCAAAAAAGAAACCTTCTGCACCCCAAAGAGACACTTAGACCCCTTCACAAACAAAGCATTGTCACGAAGGATCTGAAATACCATCCTGACCTGTTCCACATGAGACTCCCAATCATCGGAAAAAATCAAAATATCGTCCAAATATACAATCAAGAATTTATCAAGATAAATCCGGAAGATATCATGCATGAAGGACTGAAAAACAGATGGAGCATTAGAGAGCCCGAATGGCATCACAAGATATTCAAAATGACCTTCAGGCGTATTAAACGCAGTTTTCCATTCATCAACCTGCTTAATACGAACAAGATTATATGCCCCCCGAAGGTCAATCTTAGTAAACCAACTAGCCCCCTTAATCCTAGCAAACAAATCAGAAAGCAAAGGTAAAGGGTATTGAAACTTGACCGTGATCTTATTCAAGAGGCGATAATCAATACAGGGTCTCAAGGAGCCATCCTTCTTAGCAACAAAAAAAAAATCCCGCTCCCAACGGTGAAGAAGATGGCCGAATATGCCCTTTCGCCAAAGACTCCTTAATATAATTCCGCAAGGCGGTATGTTCAGGCACAGACAGGTTGAAAAGTCGGCCCTTAGGAAACTTACAGCCTGGAATCAAGTCAATAGCACAATCACAGTCCCTGTGCGGTGGAAGGGAGCTGGACTTGGGCTCATCGAATACATCCTGAAAATCAGACAAAAACTTAGGAATTTCAGAAGAGGAAGAAGAGGAGATTGACATCAAAGGAACATCATTATGAATCCCCTGACAACCCCAACTAGTCACAGACATAGACTTCCAGTCCAACACAGGATTATGTACCTGCAACCACGGAAAACCCAGCACAATAGCATCATGCAAATTATGCAACACCAGAAATCGACAATCTTCCTGATGGGCTGGCGCCATGCGCATGGTCACCTGTGTCCAAAACTGGGGCTTATTTTTTGCCAAGGGTGTAGCATCAATGCCCCTTAAAGGAATAGGGTTCTGCAAAGGCTGCAAGGGAAAACCACAATGCCTGGCAAACTCAAAGTCCATTAAGTTCAAGGCGGCGCCTGAATCCACCAAACGCCATGACAGAAAATGATGACAATGAGCAGATCAAGGACACAGATAACAGAAATTTAGGTTGTACAGTACTAATGGTAAATGAACTGGCGTTCCTCTTTGTCCGCTTAGGGCAGACAGAAATGACATGAGAAGCGTCGCCACAATAATAACACAACCTATTCTGACATCTGAAACCTTGTCATTCCGTTCTAGACAGAATCCTCTCACACTGCATTGGCTCAAGAATTTGCTCTGAGGACAACGCCACAGCACGCACAGTTCTGCGCTCCCGCAAGCGCCAATCAATCTAAATGGCCAGAGACATAGAATCACTAAGACCGAAAGGCGTGGGAAACCCCACCATAACATCTTTAACGGATTCAGAAAGACCCTTTCTAAAAATTGCCGCCAAAGCATCATCATTCCATTTAGTCAACACAGACCACTTTCTAAATTTCTGACAATACAATTCTGCCGCCTCTTGACCCTGAGATAGGGCCAACAAGGTCTTCTCCGCTTGATCCACAGAATTAGGTTCATCATATAATAAACCTAAAGCCTGAAAAAAGGAGTCTACATTAAGCAAAGCCGGATTCCCAGATTCCAGGGAAAATGCCCAATCCTGTGGATCGCCACGCAGCAGGGAGATGATGAAACAGTTTACAGTTGTTTTTAAAACTCAAAAATTTGGACCTGTCACCAAAAAACAAATCAGGAGTAGGAATCTTCAGCTCTAAAACAGGAGTCTGAACAATATAATCAGAAATACCCTGCACCCGAGCAGCAAGCTGGTCCACACGAGAAGCTAATTCCTGAATATCCATGCTAGCACAAGACTCCTCAGCCACCCAGAGAAAAAGAGGGAAGAAAAGACAAAACAGAGTGCGGAAAAAAAATGGCTCAACACCTTTCTTCCCTTCTCCTGAGATGCATTTAACTCATTATGGGCCAGTTGTACTGTTATGATCTGGTGACCTTGGAGCCGCATGTTACTTTCTCTGGAGTTGGTGTAAACTGTACTGACCGCAAATCCTGAACTTAACACCGCAACTAGAAGTTGCCGTGGGGTGTGCCTAACAAATCCTAGACACCTCTACACAGCCGCAGGACTAAATACCCCTATAGATGGAAATAGGAATTCTACCTTGCCTCAGAGCAGAACCCCAAAGGATAGGCAGCCCCCCACAAATATTGACTGTGAGTAGTAGAGGAAAAGACACACAGGCAGGAAACAGGATTTAGCAAAAGAGGCCACTCTAGCTAAAATAGGAAAGGATAGGACAGAATACTAAGCGGTCAGTATTAAAATCCTTCCAAAAATATCCACAGCAGAAAATACAATAAACTCCACCATCTAACTAAAGATGTGGAGCGTATATCTGCAACTCCAGAGAATTCAACAAGACTGAGAAAACACTGACACAGTCTAAGCTGGACAAGAGAAAACAAATGAATAGCACAGAATTATTAAGCACACAGCATGTGTGCCACAGAAACAAAAACCAGACACTTATCTTTGCTGAATTGGCAGCAAGGCAGGAGGAACCAGACAAAGATCCAAAACCTCCCAGAACCATGGACAACTGGCAAAGACTAATGAATCCTGCACACCTAAATACCCCAGTCAGAACTGCAATTAGCAGAAACACCTGACCAGGACTGCAACTCAGGGACAACTGCATTACCACCTACAACCACTGGAGGGAACCCAAAAGCAGAATTCACAACACTAATGATTTTTACCGCTCATGATTGGGGGTTGCGGCTACCTGTGATATTTCTGGGAGCATTTGTTTTTTCACCAGTTGTATTTATATCAATGCACTAAGGCAATTACCTATGTATTTTGAGGGCCACTCATGATCTGGTGACTTTGTTTAAATAGCACTTTCATGACATTGTTTGTGTGTTTTTAAAATGTTTATATTTGTTAATAAAGCTTTGTGATATTTTTATACAAAAACAAAAGCTTCCGCTGTTTTTCCGGTATTTTCATAACTGGATTATATGCAGTAAAAATAGAGATACACAAGCGGTATAGTTTGTTTCACAGGCGGACTACTCTGCTGACACGCAGATACTGCTCCTAGGTAGGGTTGAGCGAAATGGATCGGACAAATTCAAAAATCGCCGACTTTCTGCAAAGTCGAGTTTCATGAAACCCGACCCGATCCTAGTGTGGGATCGGCCATGAGATCGGCGATCTTCACGCCAAAGTTGCGTTTTGTATGACGCTTTTAGCGCCATTTTTCAGCCAATGAGGGAGGACGTAAAGTGTAGCAGCGTGATGACATAGGTCTCGGTCCCCACCATCTTAGAGAAGGGCATGACAGTGATTGGCTTGCTTGTAGCGGAGTCACAGGGACTATAAAGGGGCGTGCACGCCAACCGCCATCGTACTTCTGCCGATCGTAGCATCACTGTAGGGAGATTGAAATTGTACTACAGTTCTTGTATTTTTTCATATATCTTCCAGCCACTTTCTGCCGTTTACATTGCGTTGTTATATACACTGGGCCTGAGTTTTGGTTCAGTCTCCCCCAAAAAAAGTGAGACTCAAATTCTCACTAAGTGGATATACTGCAGTCCTGTTAGTTTTTCGCATGTCAGCCAGCCGCTTTCTGCCAATTACATTTTGTTGCATTACAGGAGCTCGCTTGCCCTGCTGCTAGTATGCTATCAGAAAGAGTCTTCAGTAGTGTTGAGCGATACCTTCCGATATCGGAAAGTATCGGTATCGGATTGGATCGGCCGATATTCAAAAAATATCGGATATCGCCGATACCGATACCCGATCCCAATACAAGTCAATGGGACCAAAATATCGGAATTAAAATAAACCCTTTCTTTCCTTGTAGGTTCATTCTACATGAAGGAAAACAACTAAGAATAATGCAGGATGTATTTGGGGAGGTGGCGGAGACATTAAAAGCATAGAGGTTTAGCCCAATCAAATAGAATAGCATGATTTTTTTTTTTTTAAAGACGTTCGGAGTGACAAAGATATTGACTATGTAAATTTTTTTTTATGTTGTCAGATATTGATGTTTCACTATTCCACGCCCTTCCCCTTCTTTTTTTTTTACTTTCCCCACACTTTCATCTTCATCATCATCAGCATCTTTCACATCAACTTCTTCTTCACCTTATTCGTCTTCTTCTTCATCTTCTACATTTTTTTTTATTACATTCTTCATATTCATTTTATTCAACTATTATTATTCTTCCTATTCTACATATTCATTTTATTCAACTATTATTATTCTTCCTATTCTACTTCTTCATCATATTCTCATTTGTGACAGGCATTCCATTAGTTGTTATCTATAAAAGTTGGAAGATTACACCTTCTGTTCTGCCTGTCACAAAAGAGTTACATTTGTCCGCGTTCAGTTTGGCCTGCAGCATCAGGCTTTATCCAGGGGCACCACGAGGAGGAACGGACTCACCCCCATACACTGCTTAGTCTTCTTCTGCATATAATTTAGATAATATCTTTTGCTCTGATATTAAGTGTTATGCTTAATGTTCTTCTGCTCTTTGTTCTGCAGCCTCTTGTTCTTCTGCTTCTCGGTCTTCCATGTCGTCGTCTCCAGGGTCGTCGTCTCCAGGGTCATCATCTCCGCCGTCGTCGTCGTCGTCGTCATCGGGGTGGTCTTCAGGGTCGTCATCTCCAGGGTCATCGTCATCTCAGTGGTTGTCGTCTCTGGTGTCGTCATCATCTTAGGGGTGGTCTTCCGGGTCGTCGTCTTTAGGGTCTTGAACTTGGAAATGTAGCAGAAGGAACAAGAAGGCTGAGAAAATGCCGAGAACCAGCTGATGGAACTGAAACTCGGATGGCTACCCGGAGGTCCAAGAGCCAATGGAACTACCGAGGACCAGCTGACGTTACTGGAACCCGGTTACTAAGCAGGTACCCGTGCTAAAAAGCACTACCAAGGACCGTCTGACGTTGGCGGAACTCGGATACCCAGAAGGAGGCACCTAAGCCAAAGGCTCTGCCCGGAACCAGCTGATGGTAGTGGAACCAGGATGGGGAGCAAAAGGTACAAGAGCAAAAGACACTGCCGAGATCCAGCTGACGGTACTGGAACCCGGATGGGTAGCCGAAGGTCCAAGAGCCAATGGAACTACCGAGGACCAGCTGACGTTACTGGAACCCGGTTACTAAGCAGGAGGTACCCGTGCCTGAAAGCACTACCAAGGACCACCTGACGTTGGTGGAACTCGGATACCCAGAAGGAGGCACCAAAGCCAAAGGCTCTGCCCGGAACCAGCTGATGGTAGTGGAACCAGGATGGGGAGCAGAAGGTGCAAGAGCAAAAGACACTGCTGAGAACCAGCTGACGGTGCTGGAACCAGGATGTGGACCAGAAGGTCCACAGGAGAGGAGAGAACAGCTAGGCCGCGAGGCAGCCGCAGTTACCGAACACCAACAGTCCTACAGGGGGAGCTTGGCCTACTGGCACTACAGAACCAGCCTTGATTGCCAATTCCCGCAGCCCACATAGGAAGCTCCTAAACTGGAGGCACCATGGAGTTGGCTAACCCGACCGCAACACGACGGGGCAACGCATAGGCGTCTCAGTGAGCTTGACACTACCCGGAAACAGCTGACAGTGCTGGAACAAGGCTGGGCACGAGGGAGTACCCGTGACAAAAACACTGCCGAGAACCAGCTGGCGGTGCTGGAACACGGATGCGTTGCCCAAGTGTGCAAGAGCCAATGGCACCGAGGACCAGCTGACGGTGCTGGAACACGGTTACTAAGCTGTAGGTGCCCGTGCTTAAATGCACTACCAAGGACCGCCTGGCGTTGGCGGAACTCGGATACCCAGAAGGAGGCACCTAAGCCAAAGGCTCTGCCCAGAACCAGCTGACGGTGCTGGAACCAGGATGTGGACCAGAAGGTCCACAGGAGAGGAGAGAACAGCTAGGCCGCGAGGCAGCCGCAGTTACCGAACCACAACAGTCCTACAGGGGGAGCTTGGCCTACTGGCACTACAGAACCAGCCTTGACTGCCAATTCACACAACCCACATAGGAAGCTCCTAAACTGGAGGCACCCTGGAGTTGGCTAACCCGACCGCAACACGACGGGGCAACGCATAGGCGTCTCAGTGAGCTTTACACTACCCGGAACCAGCTGACGGTGCTGGAACCAGGCTGGGCACGAGGGAGTACCCGTGACAAAAACACTGCCGAGAACAAGCTGGCGGTGCTGGAACATGGATGCGTTGCCCAAGTGTGCAAGAGCCAATGGCACCGAGGACCAGCTGACGGTGCTGGAACACTTTTACAAAGCTGTAGGTGCCCACGCTTAAAAGCACTACCGAGGACCGCCTGGTGTTGGCGGAACTCGGATACCCAGAAGGAGGCACCTAAGCCAAAGGCTCTGCCCGGAACCAGCTGACGGTGCTGGAACCAGGATGTGGACCAGAAGGTCCACAGGAGAGGAGAGAACAGCTAAGCCGCGAGGCAGCCGCAGTTACCGAACCCCAACAGTCCTACAGGGGGAGCTTGGCCTACTGGCACTACAGAACCAGCCTTGACTACCAATTCACGCAGCCCACATAGGAAGCTCCTAAACTGGAGGCACCCTGGAGTTGGCTAACCCGACCGCAACACGACGGGGCAACGCATGGGCGTCTCAGTGAGCTTGACACTACCCGGAAACAGCTGATGGTGCTGGAACCAGGCTGGGCATGAGGGAGTACCCGTGACAAAAACACTGCCGAGAACCAGCTGGCGGTGCTGGAAAACGGATGCGTTGCCTATTCAAGATTGTCTTCCTAGAGCCCCAACTAGCGGTGTTGGAGCAAAGGGTAAGCAGGGGGAGCATAGTGTAGGCCGAAGCCTGCACTGGAGGCAGCTTTGTGTCTGCATTGCGTTTGCAGGACACGTTGCCGGCTACACAGCGGGGGAACAGCTGGCGTTGCTGAACCCCACTGACACATTGGCTGTTGTTTTTCTCTGTGCAGCTAGCACTTCCGGGCAAAAACTTGCGGTGTTAGAGCCCAGGGTCTGCAGGAGGAGCAGAGTGTAGGCTGAAGCCTAGTAGAACCAATTTCAAAGGTAACCTTTAACCCTCCCTCAGGTGTTACAAAGTAGAAGAGCCACACCTTGTGCAGCAGTAATGCTCCACAAGTGAAAGGTTGCTCTTAAAATTTTGCTCATTGCACACGCTGAATGAAACACATACACAATTTTGCCCATTATACAGTAAGACTGTATTGGAGGCGTGACTTGTCTTTTTAAGGAGACGCAGCACAGGTGTCCAAAAATAACGCCTTGGTGCTGGGCGCAGCCTCTTGAGCGTTGTTATTTGCTGTACAGGAGTCTGCGCTCTTGTTAGCCCTTGCCCATGCCCTGTTATCGCTGCCCGTCTTATGACCTCATTTCATGTTGGCCAGTGCGGTTAACGATGGCCATGAATCCCAGACCCACAGTGTCTTTTCATAAAGTCACAGTGCGGGGCTGGGATTCGTGGCCTTGCGCAGTAAATATCTTCGCCGCTCACACATGTCCTTACACCTGCTTCAGACTGGGCGGCCTCAGCTGATACCTTATTGCCTTCCACGGCCATGAGGCCGCACAGTCTGAAGAAGGCGGAAGGAAGGGAGTGAATACAGGCGAAGATATGCACTGCTAGTGCCCATCAATCACACCCTTGCAGTCAAAATATATCAGACAACGAGGGGCGTTGTGTTGTGCAGGGCGGACGCACAGGCACAGGCAGCCAACCAATGATGTCAGAAGACGGCCAGTGTTACCTAGGGGGGTGCTGCGTGTCATTAAAAAGGAAAGTCACACCTCAGGGACACTATAATGGTCTCTAATGAGACACATTTTGTATGTGTTGAGTTCGACTTGGGCAAGGAGAAAAAGTCAGCCACCTTGTACAAATGCAGCATTACTGCTGTACAAGGTGGCTGTTATACATACAAACACCTGGGGGGCAGGATCCCTTTAATTTCAGTTCAGGTGCCTGCGTGGTGTTTGCAGGACACGATGCCGGCTACACAGCAGGGGAACAGCTGGCGGTGCTGAACCCCACTGACACATTGGCTGGTGTTTTTCTCTGTGCAGCTAGCACTTCCGGGCAAAAACTGGCGTTATTAGAGCCCAGGGTCAGCAGGAGGAGGAGAGGAGCAGAGTGTAGGCTGAAGCCTGCACTGGTGGCAGCTTTAGGTCTGTTGTGCCAGCGTGGATTGTGCTGGACACGTTGCTGACTACACAGCAGGGGAAGAGCTGGCGTTGCTGAACCCCACTGACACATTGGCTGGTGTTTTTCTCTGTGCAGCTAGCACTTCCGGGCAAAAACTGGCGGTGTTAGAGCCCAGGGTGAGCAGGAGGAGGAGAGGAGCAGATTGTAGGCCGAAGCCTAATTGAACCAATTTCAAAGGTAACCTTTAACCCACCCTCAGGTGTTACAATGTAGAAGAGCCACACCTTGTACAGCAGTAATGCTACACAAGTGAAAGGTTGCTCTTAAAATTTTGCTCATTGCACACGCTGAATGAAACACGTACACAATTTTGCCCATTGTACAGTAAAACTGTATTGGAGGCGTGACTTGTCTTTTTAAGGGGACGCAGCACAGGTGTCCAAAAACAACGCCTTGGTGCTGGGCGCAACCTCCTGAGCATTGTTATTTGCTGTACAGGAGTCTGCGCTCTTGTTAGCCCTTGGCCATGCGCTGTGAGCGCTGCCCGTCCTATGACCTCATTTCATGTTGGCCGGTGCGGTTAACGATGGCCATGAATCCCAGACCCACAGTGTCTTTTCATAAAGTCACAGTGCGGGGCTGGGATTCGTGGCCTTGCGCAGTAAATATCTTCGCCGCTCACACATGTCCTTACACCTGCTTCAGACTGGGCGGCCTCAGCTGATCCCTTATTGCCTTCCGCGGCCATGAGGCCGCACAGTCGGAAGAAGGCGGAAGGAGGGGAGTGAAGACAGGCGAAGATATGCACTGCTCGTGCCCATCAATCACACCCTCGCAGTCAAAATAGATCAGACAACGAGGGGCGTTGTGTCGGGCAGGGCGGACGCACAAGCACAGGCAGCCAACCAACAATGTCAGAAGACGGCCAGCGTTACCAATGGGGGTGCTGCGTGTCATTAAAAAGGAAAGTCACACCTCAGGGACACTATAATGGTCTCTAATTAGACACATTTTGTACGTGTTTGTTGAGTTTGACGTGGGCAAGGAGAAAAAGTCAGCCACCTTGTCCAAATGCAGCATTACTGCTGTACAAGGTGGCTATTATACATAGAAACACCTGGGGGTGGGGGGCAGGGTCCCTTTAATTTCAGTTCAGGTGCCTGCGTGGCGTTTGCAGGTCACGTTGCCGGCTACACAGCAGGGGAACAGCTGGCGTTGCTGAACCCCACTGACACATTGGCTGGTGTTTTTCTCTGTGCAGCTAGCACGTCCGGGCAAAAACTGGCGGTGTTAGAGCCCAGGGTCAGCAGGAGGAGGAGAGGAGCAGAGTGTAGGCCGAAGCCTGCACTGGTGGCAGCTTTAGGTCTGTTGTGCCAGCGTGGCTTGTGCTGGACACGTTGCCGACTACACAGCAGGGGAACAGCTGGCATTGCTGAACCCCACTGACACATTGGCTGGTGTTTTTCTCTGTGCAGCTAGCACTTCCGGGCAAAAACTGGCGGTGTTAGAGCCCAGGGTCAGCAGGAGGAGGAGAAGAGCAGAGTGTAGGCCGAAGCCTAATTGAACCAATTTCAAAGGTAACCTTTAACCCACCCTCAGGTGTTACAATGTAGAAGAGCCACACCTTATGCAGCAGTAATGCTCCACAAGTGAAAGGTTGCTCTTTAAATTTTGCTCATTGCACACACAGAATTAAAGACGTACACAACTTTTGCCCATTGTACAGTAAAACTGTATTGGAGGCGTGACTTGTCTTTTTAAGGAGACGCAGCACAGGTGTCCAATAACAACGCCTTGGTGCTGGGCGCAGCCTCCTGAGCGTTATTTGCTGTACAGGAGTCTGTGTGCTTGTTATCCCTTGGCCATGCGCTGTGAGCGCTGCTTGTCTTCTCACCTCATTTCATGTTGGCCGGTATGGTTATCGATGGCCATGAATCCCAGACCCCCAGTGTGTTTTCAAAAATTCACACTGCGGGGCTGGGATTCATGGCCTTGTGCAGTAAATATCTTCGCCGCTCACACATGTCCTTACACCTGCTTCAGACTGGGTGGCCTCAGCTGATCCCTTATTGCCTTCCGCGGCCATGAGGCCGCACAGTCGGAAGAAGGCGGAAGGAGGGGAGTGAAGACAGGCGAAGATATGCACTGCTCGTGCCCATCAATCACACCCTCGCAGTCAAAATAGATCAGACAACGAGGGGCGTTGTGTCGGGCAGGGCGGACGCACAAGCACAGGCAGCCAACCAACAATGTCAGAAGACGGCCAGCGTTACCAATGGGGGTGCTGCGTGTCATTAAAAAGGAAAGTCACACCTCAGGGACACTATAATGGTCTCTAATTAGACACATTTTGTACGTGTTTGTTGAGTTTGACGTGGGCAAGGAGAAAAAGTCAGCCACCTTGTCCAAATGCAGCATTACTGCTGTACAAGGTGGCTATTATACATAGAAACACCTGGGGGTGGGGGGCAGGGTCCCTTTAATTTCAGTTCAGGTGCCTGCGTGGCGTTTGCAGGTCACGTTGCCGGCTACACAGCAGGGGAACAGCTGGCGTTGCTGAACCCCACTGACACATTGGCTGGTGTTTTTCTCTGTGCAGCTAGCACGTCCGGGCAAAAACTGGCGGTGTTAGAGCCCAGGGTCAGCAGGAGGAGGAGATGAGCAGAGTGTAGGCCGAAGCCTGCACTGGTGGCAGCTTTAGGTCTGTTGTGCCAGCGTGGCTTGTGCTGGACACGTTGCCAACTACACAGCAGGGGAACAGCTGGCGTTGCTGAACCCCACTGACACATTGGCTGGTGTTTTTCTCTGTGCAGCTAGCACTTCCGGGCAAAAACTGGCGGTGTTAGAGCCCAGGGTCAGCAGGAGGAGGAGAAGAGCAGAGTGTAGGCCGAAGCCTAATTGAACCAATTTCAAAGGTAACCTTTAACCCACCCTCAGGTGTTACAATGTAGAAGAGCCACACCTTATGCAGCAGTAATGCTCCACAAGTGAAAGGTTGCTCTTTAAATTTTGCTCATTGCACACACAGAATTAAAGACGTACACAACTTTTGCCCATTGTACAGTAAAACTGTATTGGAGGCGTGACTTGTCTTTTTAAGGAGACGCAGCACAGGTGTCCAATAACAACGCCTTGGTGCTGGGCGCAGCCTCCTGAGCGTTATTTGCTGTACAGGAGTCTGTGTTCTTGTTATCCCTTGGCCATGCGCTGTGAGCGCTGCTTGTCTTCTCACCTCATTTCATGTTGGCCGGTACGGTTATCGATGGCCATGAATCCCAGACCCCCAGTGTGTTTTCAAAAATTCACACTGCGGGGCTGGGATTCATGGCCTTGTGCAGTAAATATGTTCGCCGCTCACACATGTCCTTACACCTGCTTCAGACTGGGCGGCCTCAGCTGATCCCTTATTGCCTTCCGCGGCCATGAGGCCGCACAGTCGGAAGAAGGCGGAAGGAGGGGAGTGAAGACAGGCGAAGATATGCACTGCTCGTGCCCATCAATCACACCCTCGCAGTCAAAATAGATCAGACAACGAGGGGCGTTGTGTCGGGCAGGGCGGACGCACAAGCACAGGCAGCCAACCAACAATGTCAGAAGACGGCCAGCGTTACCAATGGGGGTGCTGCGTGTCATTAAAAAGGAAAGTCACACCTCAGGGACACTATAATGGTCTCTAATTAGACACATTTTGTATGTGTTTGTTGAGTTTGATGTGGGCAAGGAGAAAAAGTCAGCCACCTTGTCCAAATGCAGCATTACTGCTGTACAAGGTGGCTATTATACATAGAAACACCTGGGGGTGGGGGGCAGGGTCCCTTTAATTTCAGTTCAGGTGCCTGCGTGGCGTTTGCAGGTCACGTTGCTGGCTACACAGCAGGGGAACAGCTGGCGTTGCTGAACCCCACTGACACATTGGCTGGTGTTTTTCTCTGTGCAGCTAGCACGTCCGGGCAAAAACTGGCGGTGTTAGAGCCCAGGGTCAGCAGGAGGAGGAGAGGAGCAGAGTGTAGGCCGAAGCCTGCACTGGTGGCAGCTTTAGGTCTGTTGCGCCAGCGTGGCTTGTGCTGGACACGTTGCCGGCTACACAGCAGGGGAACAGCTGGCGTTGCTGAACCCCACTGACACAATGGCGGGTGTTTTTCTCTGTGCAGCCAGCACTTCCGGGCCCCAACTGTCGTTGTTAGAGCCCAGAGTCAGCAGGAGGAGGAGAGGAGCAGAGTGTAGGCCGAAGCCTGCACTGGTGGCAGCTATTGTTCTGTTGTGCCAGCGTGGCTTGTGCTGGACACGTTGCCGGCTACACAGCAGGGGAACAGCTGGCGTTGCTGAACCCCAGTGACACAATGGCGGGTGTTTTTCTCTGTGCAGCCAGCACTTCCGGGCCCCAACTGGCGTTGTTAGAGCCCAGGGTCTGCAGGAGGAGCAGAGTGTAGGCCTAAGCCTAGTAGAACCAATTTCAAAGGTAACCTTTACCCACCCCTCAGGTGTTGCAAAGTACAAGAGCCACACCTTGTGCAGCATTAATGCGGCACAAGTCAGAGGTTGCTCTATAAATTTTTCTACTTGCACACGCTGAATGAAACACGTACACAATTTTGCCCATTATACAGTCAAACTGTATTGGAGGCGTGATTGACTTGTCTTTTTAAGGAGACGCAGCACAGGTGTCCAATAACAACGCCTTGGTGCTGGGCGCAGCCTCCTGAGCGTTATTTGCTGTACAGGAGTCTGCGCTCTTGATAGCCATTGGCCATGTGCTGTGAGCGCTGCCCGTCTTATGACCTCATTTCATGTTGGCCGGTGCGGTTATCGATGGCCATGAATCCCAGACCCCCAGTGTGTTTTCAAAAATTCACACTGCGGGGCTGGGATTCATGGCCTTGTGCAGTAAATATCTTCGCCGCTCACACATGTCCTTACACCTGCTTCAGACTGGGCGGCCTCAGCTGATCCCTTATCGCATGCCGCGGCCATGAGGCCGCACAGTCTGAAGAAGGCGGAAGGATATGAGTGAAGACAGGCGAACATATGCACTGCATATGCCCATCAATCACACCCTCGCAGTCAAAATAGATCAGACAACGAGGGGCGTTGTGTCGGGCATAGCGGACGCACAGGCACAGCCGGCCAACCAATGATGTCAGAAGACGGGCAGCGCTACCAAGGGTGGTGCTGCGTGTCATTCAAAAGGAAAGTCAGACCTCAGGGACAATGTAATGGTCTGTAATGAGACACATTTTGTACATGTTGAGTTCCACGTGGGAAAAGGAGAAAAAGTCTGCCACCTTGTACAAATGCAGCATTACTGCTGTACAAGGTGGCTGTTATACATAGAAACACCTGGGGGGGCAGGTTCACTTTAATTTCAGTTCAGGTGCCTGCATGGCGTTTGCAGGTCACTTTGCCGGCTACACAGCAGGGGAACAGCTGGCGGTGCTGAACCCCACTGACACATTGGCGGGTGTTTTTCTCAATGCAGCTAGCACTTCCGGGCTAAAACTGGCATTGTTAGAGCCCAGGGTCAGCAGGAGGAGGAGAGGAGCAGAGTGTAGGCCGAAGCTGGTGGCAGCTTTTGTTCTGTTGTGCCAGCGTGGCTTGTGCTGGACACGTTGCCGGCTACACAGCAGGGGAACAGCTGGCGGTGCTGAACCCCACTAACACATTGGCTGGTGTTTTTCTCTGTGCAGCTAGCACGTCCGGGCAAAAACTGGCGGTGTTAGAGCCCAGGGTCAGCAGGAGGAGGAGATGAGCAGAGTGTAGGCCGAAGCCTGCACTGGTGGCAGCTTTAGGTCTGTTGTGCCAGCGTGGCTTGTGCTGGACACGTTGCCAACTACACAGCAGGGGAACAGCTGGCGTTGCTGAACCCCAGTGACACAATGGCGGGTGTTTTTCTCTGTGCAGCCAGCACTTCCGGGCCCCAACTGGCGTTGTTAGAGCCCAGGGTCTGCAGGAGGAGCAGAGTGTAGGCCTAAGCCTAGTAGAACCAATTTCAAAGGTAACCTTTACCCACCCCTCAGGTGTTGCAAAGTACAAGAGCCACACCTTGTGCAGCATTAATGCGGCACAAGTCAGAGGTTGCTCTATAAATTTTTCTACTTGCACACGCTGAATGAAACACGTACACAATTTTGCCCATTATACAGTCAAACTGTATTGGAGGCGTGATTGACTTGTCTTTTTAAGGAGACGCAGCACAGGTGTCCAATAACAACGCCTTGGTGCTGGGCGCAGCCTCCTGAGCGTTATTTGCTGTACAGGAGTCTGCGCTCTTGATAGCCATTGGCCATGTGCTGTGAGCGCTGCCCGTCTTATGACCTCATTTCATGTTGGCCGGTGCGGTTATCGATGGCCATGAATCCCAGACCCCCAGTGTGTTTTCAAAAATTCACACTGCGGGGCTGGGATTCATGGCCTTGTGCAGTAAATATCTTCGCCGCTCACACATGTCCTTACACCTGCTTCAGACTGGGCGGCCTCAGCTGATCCCTTATCGCATGCCGCGGCCATGAGGCCGCACAGTCTGAAGAAGGCGGAAGGATATGAGTGAAGACAGGCGAACATATGCACTGCATATGCCCATCAATCACACCCTCGCAGTCAAAATAGATCAGACAACGAGGGGCGTTGTGTCGGGCATAGCGGACGCACAGGCACAGCCGGCCAACCAATGATGTCAGAAGACGGGCAGCGCTACCAAGGGTGGTGCTGCGTGTCATTCAAAAGGAAAGTCAGACCTCAGGGACAATGTAATGGTCTGTAATGAGACACATTTTGTACATGTTGAGTTCCACGTGGGAAAAGGAGAAAAAGTCTGCCACCTTGTACAAATGCAGCATTACTGCTGTACAAGGTGGCTGTTATACATAGAAACACCTGGGGGGGCAGGTTCACTTTAATTTCAGTTCAGGTGCCTGCATGGCGTTTGCAGGTCACTTTGCCGGCTACACAGCAGGGGAACAGCTGGCGGTGCTGAACCCCACTGACACATTGGCGGGTGTTTTTCTCAATGCAGCTAGCACTTCCGGGCTAAAACTGGCATTGTTAGAGCCCAGGGTCAGCAGGAGGAGGAGAGGAGCAGAGTGTAGGCCGAAGCTGGTGGCAGCTTTTGTTCTGTTGTGCCAGCGTGGCTTGTGCTGGACACGTTGCCGGCTACACAGCAGGGGAACAGCTGGCGGTGCTGAACCCCACTAACACATTGGCTGGTGTTTTTCTCTGTGCAGCTAGCACGTCCGGGCAAAAACTGGCGGTGTTAGAGCCCAGGGTCAGCAGGAGGAGGAGAGGAGCAGAGTGTAGGCCGAAGCTGGTGGCAGCTTTTGTTCTGTTGTGCCAGCGTGGCTTGTGCTGGACACGTTGCCGGCTACACAGCAGGGGAACAGCTGGCGGTGCTGAACCCCACTAACACATTGGCTGGTGTTTTTCTCTGTGCAGCTAGCACGTCCGGGCAAAAACTGGCGGTGTTAGAGCCCAGGGTCAGCAGGAGGAGGAGAGGAGCAGAGTGTAGGCCGAAGCTGGTGGCAGCTTTTGTTCTGTTGTGCCAGCGTGGCTTGTGCTGGACACGTTGCCGGCTACACAGCAGGGGAACAGCTGGCGGTGCTGAACCCCACTGACACATTGGCTGGTGTTTTTCTCTGTGCAGCTAGCACGTCCGGGCAAAAACTGGCGGTGTTAGAGCCCAGGGTCAGCAGGAGGAGGAGAGGAGCAGAGTGTAGGCCGAAGCCTGCACTGGTGGCAGCTTTAGGTTTGTTGTTCCAGCGTGGCTTGTGCTGGACACGTTGCCGGCTACACAGCAGGGGAACAGTTGGCGTTGCTGAACCCCACTGACACAATGGCAGGTGTTTTTCTCTGTGCAGCCAGCACTTCCGGGTCCCAACTGTCGTTGTTACAGCCCAGGGTCTGCAGAAGGAGCAGAGTGTAGGCCTAAGCCTAGTAGAACCAATTTCAAAGATAACCTTTAACCCCCCCTTCAGGTGTTGCAAAGTACAAGAGCCACACCTTGTGCAGCATTAAATTTTTCTACTTGCAAACGCAGAATGAAACACGTACACAATTTTGCCCATTATACAGTCAAACTGTATTGGAGGCGTGATTGACTTGCCTTTTTAAGGAGACGCAGCACAGGTGTCCAAAACAACGCCTTGGTGCTGGGCGCAGTCTCCTAAGCGCTGTTATTTGCTGTACAGGAGTCTGCGCTCTTGTTATCCCTTGGCCATGCGCTGTGAGCGCTGTCTGTCTTCTCACCTCACTTCATGTTGGCCGGTGCGGTTATCGATGGCCAGGAATCCCAGACCTGCAGTGTCTTTTCATAAAGTCACACTGCCGGGCTGGGATTCATGGCCTTGCGCAGTAAATATGTTTGCCGCTCACTCATGTCCTTACACCTGCTTCAGACTGGGCGGCCTCGGCTGATCCCTTATCGCATGCCGCGGCCATGAGGCCGCACAGTCTGAAGAAGGCGGAAGGAGATGAGTGAAGACAGGCGAACATATGCACTGCATATGCCCATCAATCACACCCTCGCAGTCAAAATAGATCAGACAACGAGGGGCGTTGTGTCGGGCATGGCGGACGCACAGGCACAGCCAGCCAACCAATGATGTCAGAAGACGGGCGGCGCTACCAAGGGTGGTGCTGCGTGTCATTAAAAAGGAAAGTCACACCTCAGGGACAATGTAATGGTCTCCAATGAGACACATTTTGTACGTGTTGAGTTCCACGTGGGCAAGGAGAAAAAGTCAGCCATCTTGTACAAATGCAGCATTACTGCTGTACAAGGTGGCTGTTATACATAGAAACACCTGGGGGGGGGCAGGGTCCCTTTAATTTCAGTTCAGGTGCCTGCGTGACGTTTGCAGGACACGTTGCCGGCTACACAGCAGGGGAACAGCTGGCGTTGCGGAACCCCACTGACACATCAGCGAGTGTTTTTTCTGTGTAGACAACACTTCCAGGTGACAACTGACAGTGTTGAAACCCAGGGAATCAAAGAGGAGCAAAGTGTAGGCCAAAGCCTGCACTGGAGGAAGGAAAATGTCTTTTATTGTGCCAGCGTGGCTTGTGCTGGACACGTTGCCGGCTACACAGCAGAGGAACAGCTGGCGTTGCTGAACCCCACTGACACATTGGCGGGTGTTTTTCTCTGTGCAGCTAGCACTTCCGGGCAACAACTGGCGGTGTTAGAGCCCAGGGTCTGCAGTAGGACCAGAGTGTAAGCCGAAGCCTGCAGTGGAGCAAGTTGAAAGGGAACCTTTAACCCCCCCCCAGGCATTTGTTGCTGAAAGAGCCATCTTGTACAGCAGTAATACTGCACATGGAAAATGGTGGCTCTTAAAATTATGCTCCTTGAAAACACTGAAGTACACACTCATATAATGTGTCCCCTCACACCGTTAAACCATCCCGGAGGCGGGACTTTCCTTTGTAATGTGACACAGGACAGCCGTTATTCCAACCCCCTTGGTGCCGTGCGCCACCTCCTCAACGTTGTTTGATTCTGTCACGGAGCCCGCGCTGTAATGTTATCCCTTGGCCATGCACAGTTAGCGGTGCCTGTCTTCTGACATCATTTAGGTGTCAGGCTGGCAGTGCCTGTGCGTCCAAGCTGCCCGAGATCCAACCTCGCAGTGTCATCTAATGTAATCCCACTGCGGGCCTGGAATCCATGGGCATGCGCAGTGCATATCATCGCCTCTCACTCCCCTCCTTCCTGCTTCTTCAGACTGTGCGACGCCGCCTAGTCTGAAGAAGTGTGAAGAAGGGGATTGAGAGGCTAGTATATGCACTGCGCATGGCCATGGATACCAGGCCCACTGTGGTATCACATTAGACGACACTGCTAGGTGGGATTTCGGGCAGCGTGGACGCACAGGCGCAGCCAGGACGACAACAAATGATGTCAGAGGATGGGCAGCGCAAATTGTGCATGGCCAAGGGATAACATAACAGCGCAGGGTCCGTGACAGAATTAAACAACGCTAAGGAGGCAGCGCACGGAGCCAAGGGGGTAGGAATGACGTCTGTGCTGCGTCACATTACAAAGGAAAGTCCCACCTCTGGGACGGTTTGATGGTGTGAGGCGACACATTACATGTGTGTGTAGTTCAGCGTTTCCAAGGAGCATAATTTAAAGAGCGACCTTTTCCTTGTGCAGTATTAGTGCTGCACAAGGTGGCTCTTTCAGTAACAAACGCCTAGGGGGGGGGGGACAGGTCCCCTTACATTTTAGTTGTGCCAGCGTGGCGGTCGCATGACACGTTGCCGGATACACAGCTGGGGATCAGCTGACGTTACTGAACCCCAATAACAGAGGAGCGACTGTTGACTGTGCAGACAGCACTTCCAAGCACCAACTGGCGGTGTTAGAGCCCAGGAACAGCAGGAGGAGCAGATTGGAGGTATTGCCGCACACACAGCTGGGGATCAGCTGACGTTACTGAACCCCAATAACAGAGGAGCGACTGTTGACTGTGCAGACAGCACTTCCAGGCACCAACTGGCGGTGTTAGAGCCCAGGGACAGCAGGAGGAGCAGATTGGAGGTATTGCCGCACACACAGCTGGGGATCAGCTGACGTTACTGAACCCCAATAACAGAGGAGCGACTGTTGACTGTGCAGACAGCACTTCCAAGCACCAACTGGCGGTGTTAGAGCCCAGGAACAGCAGGAGGAGCAGATTGGAGGTATTGCCGCACACACAGCTGGGGATCAGCTGACGTTACTGAACCCCAATAACAGAGGAGCGACTGTTGACTGTGCAGACAGCACTTCCAGGCACCAACTGGCGGTGTTAGAGCCCAGGGACAGCAGGAGGAGCAGATTGGAGGTATTGCCGCACACACAGCTGGGGATCAGCTGACGTTACTGAACCCCAATAACAGAGGAGCGACTGTTGACTGTGCAGACAGCACTTCCAGGCACCAACTGGCGGTGTTAGAGCCCAGGGACAGCAGGAGGAGCAGATTGGAGGTATTGCCGCACACACAGCTGGGGATCAGCTGACGTTACTGAACCCCAATAACAGAGGAGTGACTGTTGACTGTGCAGACAGCACTTCCAGGCACCAACTGGCAGTGTTAGAGCCCAAGGACAGCAGGAGGAGCAGATTGGAGGTATTGCCGCACACACAGCTGGGGATCAGCTGACGTTACTGAACCCCAATAACAGAGGAGCGACTGTTGACTGTGCGGACAGCACTTCCAGGCACCAACTGGTGGTGTTAGAGCCCAGGGACAGCACGAGTAGCAGAGGAACAGAGTGTAGGCCGAAGCCTGATTGGAGCAAGTTGAAAGGGAACCTTTAACCCCCCCCCAAGACGTTTGTAGCTGAAAGAGCCATCTTGTGCAGCACTAAGGATGCAAAAGGAAAAGGTTGCTCTTTTAATTATGCTCCTTGCAAACACAGAAGTAAACACTAAAAATGTGTCCCCTTATACCGTAAAACCATCCCGGAGGTGCGACTTTCCTTCGTAATGGGACGCAGCACAGCTGTCATTCCTACCCCCTTGGTGCCATGCGCTGCCTCCTCAGCATTATTTTAAGCTGTCACGGACCCTGCGCTGTTCTGTTATCCCTTGGCCTTGCCCAATTTGCGCTGCCTGTCTTCTGACATAATTTGGTGTCAGGCTGTCAGTGCCTGTGCGTCCACGCTGCCCCAGATCCCACCTCGCAGTGTCGTCTAATGTAATCCCACTGCGGGCCTTGGATCCATGGGCATGCACAGTGCATATCCACGCCTCTCACTCCCTTCCTTCCCTCTTCTTCAGACTGTGCGGCGTCACGGCCGTGGCATGCTATTAGGGATCAGCTGACAGCGCACAGTCTGAAGAAGGCGGAGGGAGATGAGCGAGAGCCCGAGGGGAAGATATGCACTGCGCATGCCCATGGATCCCAGGCTTGCAGTGTGATTCAATCAGAAGACACTGCGAGGCGGGATCTCGGGCAGCGCGGGCGCACAGGCGCAGCCAGCCTGACACCAAATTATGTCAGAAGACAGGCAGCGCAAATTGGGCATGGACAAGGGATAACAGAACAGCGCAGGGTCCGTGACAGCTTAAAACAACGCTGAGGAGGCAGCGCACGGCACCAAGGGGGTAGGAATGACGGCTGTGATGCGTCACATTACGAAGGAAAGTCCCAGCTCCGGAACGGTATAACAGTATCAGTGAACACATTTTATAAGTGTTAAGTTCTGCGTGTGCAAGGAGCTAAACTAAACGAGCTACCTTTTCCTTGTGCAGCATTACTGCTGCACAAGGTGGCTCTTTCAGTAACAAACGCCAGGGGGGGGGACAGGTTCCCTTACATTTAGGCTGTTGTGCCAGCGTGGCGGTCGCAGGACACATTGCCGGCTACACAGCTGGGGATCAGCTGACGTTACTGAAACCCAATAACACTGGGTCGTATGTTTTGACTGTGCAGCCTGCACTTCTGAGCCGCAACTGGCGGTGTTGGAGCCCAGGAATAGGAGTTCAGGTGGTAGAAAGATGAACACATCAGGAGACCTGGATGACACCCAATTACTTAATCAGGCAGAGGAGTGGCAAATTCCTGCGAGATCCAGGCCTGGTTCATTTTCAGAAAAGTAAGCCGGTCAACGTTATCGGAGGATAGTCGCATGCGACGGTCTGTTAGTACACCACCTGCGGCACTAAAGACACGTTCCGATAAGACACTAGCCGCAGGGCAAGCCAGCACCTCCAATGCATACTGGCTTAGCTCTGGCCATGTATCCAGCTTAGAGACCCAAAACTTGAACGGGGAAGAGCCGTCTGGGAGTACAGTAAGAGGGCAAGACATGTAGTCTGTCACCATCTGACGGAACCATTGCCTCCTGCTGACTGGAGCCGCCGGTGATGGTGTAGACATTTGGGGCGGGCACACAAAAGTTTGCCACAGTTGTGCCATACTGGTCTTGCCTTGGGCAGCGGCACTGCTTCTGCTCCCTCTTTGTGCAGAGCCTCCTCCACTGCCTCGATGCACTGAGCTGCTTTGTAAAGCACTAGCAGCACTCCTCTCAGTTGGACTGGAGAAGTGTTGTGAATTCTGTTGTCAAGCTCCCTCCTGTGGTCATGAATGGTACTTCGGCTGGTTCTGTCCATGGGCTTCCTCTGGTGGTTGTGAGTGGAGCTGCGGCTTCTGAGTTTCCTTCCACAGGTGACGAGGTTAATTCGTTAGCTGGCTGCTCTATTTAACTCCACTTAGATCATTGCTCCATGCCACCTGTCAATGTTTCAGTATTGGTCTAGTTTTCTCCTGGATCGTTCTTGTGACCTGTCTTCCCAGCAGAAGCTAAGTTCCTGCTTGTTTTTCTCTGGTTTGCTATTTTTCTGTCCAGCTTGCTATTTTGATTTTTGTCTTGCTTGCTGAAAGCTCTGGGACGCAGAGGGAGCGCCTCCGCACCGTGAGTCGGTGCGGAGGGTCTTTTTGCGCCCTCTGTGTGGTCTTTTTCTAGTTTTTTGTGCTGACTGCAAAGTGACCTTTCCTATCCTCTGTGTGTTCAGTAAGTCGGGTCTCACTTTGCTAAATCAATTTAATCTCTGTGTTTGTAATTTTCATCTTTACTCACAGTCATTATATGTGGGGGGCTGCCTTTTCCTTTGGGGAATTTCTCTGAGGCAAGGTAGGCTTTATTTTTCTATCTCTAGGGCTAGCTAGTTTCTTAGGCTGTGTCGAGTTGCATAGGGAGCGTTAGGAGCAATCCACGGCTATTTCTAGTGTGTGTGATAGGATTAGGGATTGCGGTCAGCAGAGTTCCCACGTCTCAGAGCTCGTCCTATATAATTAGTAACTATCAGGTCATTCCGTGTGCTTTTAACCACCAGATCCATTATTGTCCTTACCACCAGGTCATAACAGTACAGGTGGCCCAAAGTATTAATGCATCTCAATAGAGGGATAAGAGAAGTTCTGAGACCATTTTTTTTCTTTGCAGTGTGTTTTGTCTCTCTTTTCCCCTTTACCTCTGGGTGGTTCAGGATACAGGTGTAGATATGGACATTCAAGGTCTGTCCTCTTGTATGGATAATCTCACTGCAAGGGTACAAAACATTCAAGATTTTGTGGTTCAGAATGCGATGTTAGAGCCTAGGATTCCAATTCCTGATTTGTTTTTTGGGGATAGATCTAAGTTTCTGAATTTCAAAAATAATTGTAAATTGTTTCTTGCTTTGAAACCTCGCTCCTCAGGTGACCCTGTTCAACAAGTGAAAATCATTATTTCTTTGTTACGTGGCGACCCTCAAGACTGGGCATTTTCCCTTGCGCCAGGAGATCCGGCATTGCGTGACGTTGATGCGTTTTTTCTGGCGCTCGGATTGCTTTATGATGAACCTAATTCAGTGGATCAGGCAGAGAAAATCTTGCTGGCTCTGTGTCAGGGTCAGGATGAGGTAGAAATATATTGTCAGAAGTTTAGGAAGTGGTCTCTATTCACTCAGTGGAATGAATGTGCCCTGGCGGCAATTTTCAGAAAGGGTCTCTCTGAAGCCCTTGGGGATGTCATGGTGGGTTTTCCCATGACTGCTGGTCTGAATGAGTCTATGTTTTTGGCCATTCAGATCGATCGACGCTTGCGTGAGCGTAAAGCTGTGCACCATTTGGCGGTATTATCTGAGCATAGACCTGAGCCTATGCAATGTGATAGGACTTTGACCAGAGCTGAACGGCAAGAACACAGACGTCGGAATGGGCTGTGTTTTTACTGTGGTGATTCCACTCATGCTATCTCCGATTGTCCTAAGCGCACTAAGCGTTTCGCTACGTCTGCTACCATTGGTACGGTACAGTCGAAATTTCTTTTGTCCGTTACTCTGATTTGCTCTTTGTCATCCTATTCTGTTATGGCATTTGTGGATTCAGGCACTGCCCTGAATTTGATGGACTTGAAGTTTGCTAGGCGCTGTGGTTTTTTCTTGGAGCCCTTGCAGTATCCTATTCTATTGAGAGGAATTGATGCTACGCCTTTGGCCAAGAATAAGCCTCAGTACTGGACCCAATTGACCATGTGCATGGCTCCTGCACATCAGGAGGATATTCGCTTTTTGATGTTGCATAATC
Organism: Ranitomeya imitator; assembly: GCF_032444005.1. Taxonomy (NCBI): domain Eukaryota; kingdom Metazoa; phylum Chordata; class Amphibia; order Anura; family Dendrobatidae; genus Ranitomeya; species Ranitomeya imitator. The sequence goes on along the minus strand of NC_091285.1, from coordinate 340,374,530 downwards.
TGCATGATATGGTCGTTTTGGGGTTGCCATGGCTACAGGTCCATAATCCAGTATTGGATTGGAAATCTATGTCTGTGTCCAGCTGGGGTTGTCAGCGGGTACATGGTGATGTTCCATTTTTGTCTATTTCGTCATCCACCCTTTCTGAAGTCCCGGAGTTTTTGTCGGATTACCGGGATGTATTTGATGAGCCCAAATCCAGTGCCCTACCTCCTCATAGGGATTGCGATTGTGCTATCAATTTGATTCCTGGTAGTAAGTTTCCTAAGGGCCGACTGTTCAATTTATCTGTGCCAGTGCACGCCGCTATGCGGAGTTATGTAAAGGAATCCTTGGAGAAGGGTCATATTCGCCCGTCGTCGTCACCATTGGGAGCAGGTTTCTTTTTTGTGGCCAAGAAGGATGGTTCTTTGAGACCTTGTATTGATTACCGCCTTCTTAATAAGATCACAGTCAAATTTCAGTACCCTTTGCCGCTGCTGTCGGATTTATTTGCTTAGATTAAGGGGGCTAGTTGGTTCACCAAGATAGATCTTCGTGGTGCGTATAATCTTGTGCGTATTAAACAGGGCGATGAATGGAAAACAGCATTTAATACGCCCGAGGGCCATTTTGAGTACCTGGTTATGCCATTCGGGCTTTCCAATGCTCCATCAGTATTTCAGTCCTTTATGCATGACATCTTCCGAGAGTACCTGGATATATTCCTGATTGTATATTTGGATGATATTTTGGTCTTCTCGGATGATTGGGAGTCTCACGTGAAGCAGGTCAGAATGGTGTTCCAGGTCCTTCGTGCGAATTCTTTGTTTGTGAAGGGGTCAAAGTGTCTCTTTGGAGTTCAGAAGGTTTCATTTTTGGGTTTCATTTTTTCCCCTTCTACTATCGAGATGGACCCTGTTAAAGTCCAGGCCATTTATGACTGGACTCAGCCGACATCTGTGAAGAGTCTGCAAAAGTTCCTGGGCTTTGCTAATTTTTATCGTCGCTTCATCAGCAATTTTTCTAGTGTTGCTAAACCGTTGACTGATTTGACCAAGAAGGGTGCTGATGTGGTCAATTGGTCTTCTGCGGCTGTGGAAGCTTTTCAGGAGTTGAAGCGTCATTTTTATTCTGCCCCTGTGTTGTGCCAGCCAGATGTTTCGCTTCCGTTTCAGGTCGAGGTTGATGCTTCTGAGATTGGAGCAGGGGCTGTTTTGTCTCAAAGAAGTTCTGATGGCTCGGTGATGAAACCATGTGCCTTCTTTTCTAGGAAGTTTTCGCCTGCTGAGCGCAATTATGATGTTGGCAATCGAGAGTTGTTGGCCATGAAGTGGGCATTCGAGGAGTGGCGTCATTGGCTTGAAGGAGCCAAGAATCGCGTGGTGGTCTTGACGGATCACAAGAATTTGACTTATCTCGAGTCTGTCAAACGGTTGAATCCTAGACAGGCTCGTTGGTCGCTATTTTTCTCCCGTTTTGATTTCGTGGTTTCGTACCTTCCAGGCTCTAAGAATGTGAAGGCTGATGCTCTGTCAAGGAGTTTTGTGCCCAACTCTCCGGGTGTTCCTGAGCCAGCGGGTATTCTCAAAGAGGGGGTAATTTTGTCTGCCATCTCCCCTGATTTGTGGCGGGTGCTGCAAAAATTTCAGGCTGATAGACCTGACCGTTGCCCAGCGGAGAAACTGTTTGTCCCTGATAAATGGACTAGTAGAGTTATCTCTGAGGTTCATTGTTCGGTGTTGGCTGGTCATCCTGGAATCTTTGGTACCAGAGATTTGGTGGCTAGATCCTTTTGGTGGCCGTCTTTGTCGCGGGATGTGCGTTCTTTTGTGCAGTCCTGTGGGACTTGTGCTCGGGCTAAGCCCTGCTGTTCTCGTGCCAGTGGGTTGCATTTGCCATTGCCGGTCCCGAAGAGGCCCTGGACGCAGATCTCTATGGATTTTATTTCGGATCTCCCTGTCTCTCAAAAGATGTCGGTCATTTGGGTGGTTTGTGATCGCTTCTCTAAGATGGTCCATTTGGTACCCTTGTCTAAATTGCCTTCCTCCTCTGATTTGGTGCCATTGTTTTTCCAGCATGTGGTTCGTTTACATGGCATTCCGGAGAACATCGTTTCGGACAGAGGTTCCCAGTTTGTTTCGAGGTTTTGGCGAGCCTTTTGTGCTAGGATGGGCATTGATTTGTCTTTTTCCTCGGCTTTCCATCCTCAGACAAATGGCCAAACCGAACGAACTAATCAGACTTTGGAAACATATCTGAGCTGCTTTGTTTCTGCTGATCAGGATGATTGGGTGTCCTTTTTGCCTTTGGCTGAGTTCGCCCTTAATAATCGGGCCAGCTCGGCTACTTTGGTTTCGCCGTTTTTCTGCAATTCTTGTTTCCATCCTCGTTTCTCTTCAGGGCAGGTTGAGTCTTCGGACTATCCTGGTGTAGATACTGTGGTGGATAGGTTGCAGCAGATTTGGACTCATGTGGTGGACAATTTGACATTGTCCCAGGAGAAGGCTCAACGTTTCGCTAACCGCCGGCGCTGTGTGGGTCCCCGACTTTGTGTTGGGGATTTGGTTTGGTTGTCATCTCGTTATGTTCCTATGAAGGTTTCCTCTCCTAAGTTTAAGCCTCGTTTCATTGGTCCGTATAAGATTTCTGAGGTTCTCAATCCTGTGTCGTTTCGTTTGACCCTTCCAGCTTCTTTTGCCATCCATAATGTATTCCATAGGTCATTGTTGCGGAGATACGTGGCGCCTGTGGTTCCATCCGTTGATCCTCCTGCCCCTGTGTTGGTTGAGGGGGAGTTGGAGTATGTGGTGGAGAAGATTTTGGATTCTCGTATTTCGAGACGGAAACTCCAGTACCTGGTCAAGTGGAAGGGTTATGGTCAGGAAGATAATTCCTGGGTCTTTGCCTCCGATGTTCATGCTGCCGATCTGGTTCGTGCCTTTCATTTGGCTCGTCCTGGTCGGCCTGGGGGCTCTGGTGAGGGTTCGGTGACCCCTCCTCAAGGGGGGGTACTGTTGTGAATTCTGTTGTCAAGCTCCCTCCTATGGTCATGAATGGTACTTCGGCTGGTTCTGTCCATGGGCTTCCTCTGGTGGTTGTGAGTGGAGCTGCGGCTTCTGAGTTTCCTTCCACAGGTGACGAGGTTAATTCGTTAGCTGGCTGCTCTATTTAACTCCACTTAGATCATTGCTCCATGCCACCTGTCAATTTTCCAGTATTGGTCTAGTTCTCTCCTGGTTCGTTCTTGTGACCTGTCTTCCCAGCAGAAGCTAAATTCCTGCTTGTTTTTCTCTGGTTTGCTATTTTTCTGTCCAGCTTGCTATTTTGATTTTTGTCTTGCTTGCTGGAAGCTCTGGGACGCAGAGGGAGCGCCTCCGCACCGTGAGTCGGTGCGGAGGGTCTTTTTGCGCCCTCTGCGTGGTCTTTTTGTAGTTTTTTGTGCTGACCGCAAAGTGACCTTTCCTATCCTCTGTGTGTTCAGTAAGTCGGGCCTCACTTTGCTAAATCTATTTCATCTCTGTGTTTGTAATTTTCATCTTTACTCACAGTCATTATATGTGGGGGCTGCCTTTTCCTTTGGGGAATTTCTCTGAGGCAAGGTAGGCTTTATTTTTCTATCTCTAAGGCTAGCTAGTTTCTTAGGCTGTGTCGAGTTGCATAGGGAGCGTTAGGAGCAATCCACGGCTATTTCTAGTGTGTGTAATAGGATTAGGGATTGCGGTCAGCAGAGTTCCCACGTCTCAGAGCTCGTCCTATATTGTCAGGTCCATTATAGTCCTTACCACCAGGTCATAACAGAGAAGATGATGGAATTCACCAGTGTGTCGTGGTACTCCCGCATTTTATGCTCCCGGGTCAACACTGGGATGAGGTTTTGGACATTGTCCCAGTAGCGAGGATCGAGGAGGGTGAACACCCAATAATCAGTCATGTTGAGAATGTGGTCGATGCGGCGGTCGTTTCTCAGGCACTGCAGCATGAAATCAACCATGTGCTGCAGACTGCCAACTGGCCCAGAAACGCTGTCCCCTGCTTGAGACATGATCTCTGCCCACTCGTCATCACCCCACCCTCACTGTACACACTGACCACTGGACAATTGTCTAACTCCCTCCTCTGGACGGAACTCTTCCTCCTCCATTGACTCCTCCTCATCCTCCTCACAAAGCGGCCCCTGCGTACCCCTTTGTGAGGAACCACGTGGCGCTGACTCTCCAGAAGCTGATGGAAAAGATGACTCCTCATCCTCCACCTCTTCCACAACATCATCCCTTAACGCTTGCAAAGTTTGTTGAAGCAGGCAGATAAGGGGGACAGTCATGCTGACTAGTGCATCATCTGCACTTGCCATCCGCGTGGAATAATCAAAAGGACGCAAAACCTGGCAGACGTCTTTCATAGTGGCCCACTCTGTGGTTGTGAAGTCTCATCGGCGCTGACTGTGACTTTTTTGCGCCTGATGCAGCTGGTACTCCATTACTGCTTGCTGCTGCTCACACAACCGCTCCAACATATGTAACGTGGAATTCCACCTGGTAGGTAGGTCACATATGATGCGGTGTTCCGGAAGGCGGAATCGGCGCTCCAGAGCAGCAATGCGGGATCTTGCCAAGCTGGAATGCCGCAAGTGAGCACACTCTAGGCGGACCTTGTGCAGCAGTGCATCAAGATCCGGATAGTCCCTCAGAAAACTCTGCACAACCAAATTGAGCACATGTGCCAGACATGGGATGTGAGTGAGGCTGCCAATGGCCAAAGCTGCCACCAGATTTCGGCCAGTGAGGTGGACCTTGCTACTGACGGCGTTCAGTAGCGCGTGTTTTATGTGTCCCTCCACATGCTTGTGCAGGGCAGGGACAGCTTGCCTGCTGAAGTAAAAGCGGCTGGGCACCTGGTACTGTGGGACTGCCAATGCCATCAAGTCACGGAAGCTGTCAGTCTCCACCAGCCTGAATGAGAGCATTTCCAGTGACAGAAGTTTGGCAATGCCTGCATTCAGAGCCTGTGCTCGGGGGTGGTTGGCCGAGAATGCCCACCTTTTCTCCCATGCCTGTACTACCAATGGCTGTAGAGTAGACTGGGAGTGTGAGGATGACTATGAATGTGGTGCTGTGGGTGGAATTACACTAGGTCTCTGGACAACAGTGCCAGAGGTTCTTCCATGGCGATCCTGGGAGGAAGCCGAACCAGCTGTGCGTGAGCTGGAGGAAGAGGCAACACGAGCTGAAGAGGTGGTAGCTGCCGCTGTTGGTTGGCCTAGGTCTTCAGTGTGTTTTTGGAACTCCACCGCGTGCCTGGTCCGCACATGTTTCCACATATTTGTGGTATTGAGGTTGCTGACACTTTTCCCTCTTTTTACTTTCTGATGACACAGCTTGCATTTGACAAAACAAATGTCATCTGCAACTGTGTCAAAAAAGGACCAGGCACTGCAAGTCTTGGGAGCGCCCTTTTTGGCTTTTGAAAGAGACACTCCTAACGGGTGCCAAAGTGGAGGCTACAGGCTCCGCAGTCTTCTCCCTCCCTCTCCCTCTTTGACCCGTTAGGGGAATCTCTTCCTCAGAGCTGCTCCCACCACCTTCCTGTTCCTCACGCCACGATGGGTCAAGGACCTCATCATCTCCACTACCCTCTGCCACCAACTGCTCCTCCTCGGTAGTCTCGGCAGCACAGTACGCACCAGAAAACAGCACCTGAGTTTCATCATCAGATGCGTACTGCGCTGTGGTCACCGCAGGCACTGGCCCACCCGCCTCTTCAGAGTCAGAGAGACAACGCTGTTGGGCATCACTGCCCACTGCTTCTTCTTCCATTTCTCCAATGCTGCTTGCCTGGCCCCCTGTTTCCAAGCCAAGAGATTCAGAGAACAGAAGTAGAGACAGCTCCTGTCCTAGGCTCTCTGACTGCCTGGCCAATTTGGCAGGTGGTGAAGAGACAGATGGCTGCTCTCCAGTGGTCTGTGCCTGAGAGGATGTGGCACTAATTGAAGTCGATGCCGATGCGTTAGCTGCCATCCATCCGACAACGGCTTCAATTTGATCTTCACGCAGCAGCGGTGCACGGCACTCTCCGACAAAGCTGCGCATGAAGGACTGTTCCCTGCTGAAACTGAGTGATGACGAGTCACGGGTGCCCGCAGCAGGCACAGAATCACCACATCCTCTCCCTGCTCCTCTCCCTGCTCCGCACCCACGCCCACGTGCCTTACTCCCTGCCCTCTTCATCTTGGTTGACAGATAAAGATAAGCAGAAAAGTACTAAGGCCTTAGTGTGCTTATTCCTGAAATGCTCCTCCTAACAGGTGTAAGAAACACTAATGTTGTAAAGTGTTTATTATTTATAAAATGTGGCCTACACAAGTGTTAAGTGGTGTTTGGTGAACTTTACTTTTCTTTTTTCTGCAGATCGGGCTACAGAGCGAGTTTAACTCACACGGGGACCGTGCAGACAGCCGTAAACGGCGCTGCAAGGCCCAAAAACACTCCTCTAGGTTATCCTATGTAGTGTTTTTCCACTATTTAGCTGGAGACGGGTGGAAAGACACTAATAGGAAATTTTTGGAAAAATTTTCAACAGGCTGCACTATTTGAAAAAAGGACAAGTTATTCAACGGTATGAGGCAGTGACGCACCCTGAGCTGAATACAACCGGCTGTGGCTGCACACAGACTACAGGGCGAGCTGCGCTCACACAGAGACTGTGCAGACAGCCGTAAATGGCGCTGCAAGGCCCAAAAACACTCCTCTAGGTTATCCTATGTAGTGTTTTTCCACTATTTAGCTGGAGACGGGTGGAAAGACATTAATAGGAAATTTAAAAAAAAAATTTCAACAGGCTGCACTATTTGAAAAAAAGGACAAGTTGTTTAACGGTATGAGGCAGTAACGCACCCTGAGCTGAATACAACCGGCTGTGGCTGCACACAGACTACAGGGCGAGCTGCGCTCACACGGAGACCGTGCAGACAGCCGTAAATGGCGCTGCAAGGCCCAAAACCCCCCCTCTAGGTTATCCTATGTAGTGTTTTTCCACAATTTAGCTGGAGACGGGTTGAAAAACACTAATAGGAAATTTTAGAAAAAATGTGCAGCAGGCTGCACTATGAGCAAAAAAGGACAATGGATAGAACTGTATGAGGCAGCGTGAACCCCCCCTGAGCTGAATACAACCGGGTATATGGCTGCACACAGACTACAGAGTGAGCTGCACACACACACACACACACACAGAGACCTTGCAGAACGCTGTTAAAACAGCGCTGCAAGGCAAGAGCAAGGTGAACACACAGCGTTTGCTAAATTAGCCTTGGAAAAGCAAAATAAAGCAATTAGCTATCTCAACTGGCCCTCAGTTAGAACACAGCATCCTGTCCCTAACTGAAATCACAGCAGAGTGAGCGCAAAATGGCAGCAGCGTTTTTTATAGTGCAGAGTGACATCATTTCAGCAGCCAATCACAGCCTTGCCAGTACTTACATGCCCACCATGCTAAACAGGATGTGCCCACACTTCCATTCATTCCTCATTGGCTGCTGCGTGCAGTTTGAATTCTGGGAACTTCCGACTCCAGTATCCGATACGCGGGAAATATCGGAATTCGGTATCGGAATTCCGATACCGCAAATATCGGCCGATACCCGATACTTGCGGTATCGGAATGCTCAACACTAGTCTTCAGTGCTGCTGGTTCAATACTGACCGAAAAAAGGACACGTCTGGCTACCCAGAATGTTGATGATCTGACCTTCATTAGAAAGAACCAATCATGGATTTCAAATTATTTTGCCCCACCTTCTTCTGCTGACACGTAGATTGCCTGAAAAATGTCTTGCTTTTGGCCTCCTGTTACTGACTTCTCCAATTCCACCATTTGCAGCTGCTGAATGTCTACCATAGGCCATTTTTATACCCCCAAAATGGGCTGACTCCCCTCACAGGGCCGTGGTCACCACCTGGCGCAAGCACCCGTGCGAGTGCCGTTTGCCTGGAGAGGTGGGTGCCTCCACTCTTGGGCGACGGCACCGGCACAGAGTCCCTCATAGTACAATGAAGTGTCTCTGACGGTGGTGCACAACTAACGTCAGACACACCGTCGTAATATAAAGGGCCCTGTGCCAGTACCGCCGCCCACGATAGAGTGTTCCCCCCAGCTCGAACAGTGCTCTACCACTTGCAATACTTACCTCTCCCTGCTCCACCACTGTGTAGTCTGTACTGTTAAATCCTTCAATGGCACTGCCAACACAAATTTGTTGAAATGATAGATGATGTTAAAATATACAGGGGCCCTGGCCTCCATTTAGACCAGTTAATACTTTGCGCCTACTACCACTGTCTGCTACTCAGCAGAGGAGCCCACCCCAGTACCTAGCTATGCCGCCTGTTTAGTCCTGTTACTAATTTTGAACTGCATTTCGCCTACTTTTGTATTTGGGCCTACTAACCGTGTCTGCGCCATTCATTACAGTTGTCCTCCACTGAACAAAGCTAGGCTGCCTGTTTAGTCCTGTTACCAATTTTGTACTGTTTTTAGCCTACATTTGTATTTGGGCCTACTAATAGGGTTGAGCGACTTTTCTTTTTATAGGATCGGGTCGGGTTTCACGAAACCCGACTTTTTCAAAAGTCGGGTCGAGTGAAATCGGCCGATCCTATAGAAAAGTCGGGGTCGGGGTCGGCCGAAACACGAAACTCAATGCAGTGCATTGGGTTTCTAATGGTTCCCAGGGTCTGAAGGAGAGGAAACTCTCCTTCAGGCCCTGGGATCCATATTTAAGTGTAAAATAAAGAATCAAAATAAAAAATATTGATATACTTACCCTCGGACGCGCCCTGGTTCTCACCGGCAGCCTTCCTTCCTAAGAATGAGTGCCTGAAGGACCTTCGATGACGTCGCGGCATGTGATTGGTCGCGTGAGCGGTCACATGGGCGTCACGCGACCAATCACAAGCCACGACATCATCTAAGGTCCTTCAGGCGCTGATTCTTAGGAAGGAAGGCTGCCAGTGAGAACCAGGGCGCGTCCGAGGGTGAGTATATACCTATTAGGAATATACTCACCCTCGGACGCGCCCTCGGACGCTTCCTTCCTAAGAATTAGCGCCTGAAGGACCTTAGATGACGTCGCGTCTTGTAATTGGTCGCGTGATGCCCATGTGACCGCTCATGCGACCAATCACAAGCCGCGACGTCATCGAAGGCCCTTCAGATGCTCATTCTTTGGAAGGAAGGCTGCCGGAGAGAACCAGGGCGCGTCCGAGGGTGAGTATATCAATATTTTTTTATTTTTATTCTTTATTTTACACTTAAATATGAATTCCGATACCGATTCCCGATATCTTAAACATATCGGAACTCGGTATCGGAATTCCGCTTCCAGATCAGAAGATTGCCGACCTCATGGCCGACCCCACACAGGGGTCGGGTCGGGTTTCATGAAACCCGACTTTGCCAAAAGTCGGCGACTTCTGAATCTGGCCGACCCGTTTCGCTCAACCCTACCTACTAACCGTGTCTGCGCCACTCATTACAGTTGTCCTCCACTGAACAAAGCTTGGCCGCCTGTTTAGTCCGGTTACCAATTTTGAACTGCCTTTAGCTTACTTTATTATTTGGGCCTATATCTGTGTTTCCTCCTCATCCTGCCCATTGCCCAGCCACTGCTAGATGAGTCTGCTGGTACATTGACCCAGACCATTACATTCCCCTTGCACGCTACACAGCCTGAATCTGACCCTGCTGAAAGTCAGGTTCCCCTTCCCGCATACTATACCACCTTACATGGGGACAAAAAGGAAGGTGCAGATGAAAGTGCAGGTTCCTTTATCAGGTGGGAGGGGCATACTCGTTGGCGACGTCACTGGCACAGGGCCCCTCATAGGACGCAAAAGTGTCTCTGGCAGTGGGAGACGCAACCCGCCGTCAAACACACCGTTGTACTATGAGGGGCCCTGTGCCAGTGCCAAGTGCCAATGAGTGGGCCCCCTTGCTTGCTCAGGATCACAGTACTTACAAAGTTGAAATACTTACCTATCCCTGCTTCACCGCTGTGACGTATTCTGCATTTCCTGGGCCCACGAAAATCTTGAGCCAGCCATACCCCCCCACAACTTTAGCCAAATGACCCCCTGTTTTCAATGCCTAACTATTATTATAAAGTAAATTAAGATTTATAAGCTTAAGAAATACGAATTGATGTTTTTGGCATTGAAATAGGCACTGTAGGTGTTTTCCTGTCCTCCACTCACTGCTGACTTTGATTCCCCATTGACTTGCATTGGGTTTTGTGTTTTGGTCGGCCCCCGACTTTTCGAAATAATCGGCCGATTTCACCCTGCCCGACGTTTGACAAAGTTGGGTTTTGTGAAACCCGACTCGAACCTAAAAAAGTAAAAGTTGCTCAACTCTACTCCTAGGCCCTAAACTATTATCTGGATTAGATGCAGTGAAAATAGAGATACACAGGCGGTATAGTGTGTTTCACAGGTGGGCTACTCAGATGACTATCAGACAATGCCCAAAAGGATTGGCTGAGCTAGATTACACCAAATGCTGTGACAAACACTTGCACAGCACTGGCACAGACCTGCCTGGCAAACAGTGCTATGAACTGCTGTAACCTACCCTAAAAAGGGCTGATATTAACCCCTTTGCCCCCAAGGGTGGTTTGCACGTTATGGACCGGGCCAATTTTTACAATTCTGACCACTGTCCCTTTATGAGGTTATAACTCTAGAACAGGGGTCCCCAACTCCAGTCCTCAAGGCCCACCAACAGGTCATGTTTTCAGGATTTCCTTTGCATTGCACAGGTGATGCAATTATTACCTGGGCAAGACTAAGGAAATCCTGAAAACATGACATGTTGGTGGGCCTTGAGGACTGGAATTGGGGACCCCTGCTCTAGAAGGCTTCAACGGATCCCGGTAATTCTGACACTGTTTTCTCCAGACATATTGTACTTCATGATAGTGGTAACATTTCTTTGATATTACCTGTGTTTATTTGTGAAAAAAAAGGAAATTTGGCGAAAATTTTGAAAATTTCGCAATTTTCCAACTTTGAATTTTTATGCAATTAAATCACAGAGATATGTCACACAAAATACTTAATAAGTAACATTTCCCACATGTCTACTTTACATCAGCACAAATTTGGAACCCAAAATTTTTTTTGTTAGGGAGTTATAAGGGTTAAAAGTTGACCAGCAATTTCTCATTTTTACAACACCATTATTTCTAGGGACCACATCTCATTTGAAGTCATTTGGAGGGGTCTATATAATAGAAAATACCCAAGTGTGACACCATTCTAAAAACTGCACCCCTCAAGGTGCTCAAAACCACATTCAAGAAGTTTATTAACCCCTTCCCGACCCATGACACCACGTAGGCGTCATGAAAGTCGGTGCCAATCCGACCCATGACGCCTATGTGGCGTCATGGAAAGATCGCGTCCCTGCAGATTGGGTGAAAGGGTTAACTCCCATTTCACCCGATCTGCAGGGGCAGGGGGAGTGGTAGTACAGCCCAGGGGGGGGTGGCTTCACCCCCCCTTGGCTACGATCGCTCTGATTAGCAGTTTCACTTTCAACAGCCAATCAGAGAGATTTGTAATATTTTACCTATTATAACTGGTGAAATATTACAATCCAGCCATGGCCGATGCTGCAATATCATCGGCCATGGCTGGAAACACTAATGTGCCTCCACCCCACCCCACCGATCACCCCCCCAAGCCACCGATCTGTCCGGTACACTGCTCCGGCTCCCCTCCGTCCTGTGCTCCGCTCCCCCCGTGCTCTTGTCCGCTTCCCCCGTGCTCCAATCAACCCCCATGCTCCGATCCAACCCCCTGCACTCCAATCCACCCCCCCGTGCATCATCCACCCCCCTGTGCTCCGATCCACCCCCCCATGCTCCGTTCCACCCCCCCATGCTCCGTTCCACCCCCCAGCGCTCCGATCCACCCCCATGCTCCAATCCCCCCCCGTGCTCCCCCCCACCCCATCATACTTACTGATCCTGCCGGGGTCCGTCCGTCTTCTCCCTGGGCGCCGCCATCTTCCAAAATGGCGGGCGCATGCGCAGTGCACCCGCCGAATCTGCCGGCCGGCAGATTCGTTCCAAAGTGCATTTTGATCACTGAGATATAATCTATCACAGTGATCAAAATAAAAAAAATAATAAATGACCCCCCCCCCCCCTTTGCCACCCCCATAGGTAGGGACAATAAAAAAATAAAGATTTTTTTTTTCCACTAAGGTTAGAATAGGGTTAGGGTTAGGGTTAGGGTTAGGGCTAGGGCTAGGGCTAGGGCTAGGGTTAGGGCTAGGGCTAGGGCTAGGGTTAGGGTTAGGGCTAGGGCTAGGGTTAGGGTTAGGGCTAGGGCTAGGGTTTCGGTATGTGCACACGTATTCTGTTCCTCTGCGGATTTTTCCGCTGCAGATTTGATAAATCCGCAGTGCTAAACCGCTGCGGATTTATGGCGGATTTACTGCGGTTTTTCTGCGCATTTCACTGCGGTTTTACAACTGCAATTTTCTATTGGAGCAGTTGTAAAACCGCTGCGGAATCCGCAGAAACAAGTGACATGCTGCAGAATGTAAACCGCTGCGTTTCCGTGCAGTTTTTCTGCAGCATATGTACAGCGATTTTTGTTTCCCATAGGTTTACATTGAACTGTAAACTCATGGGAAACTGCTGCGGATCCGCAGCATTTTCCGCAGTGTGTGCACATACCTTTAGAATTAGGCTGTGCACACGGTGCGGATTTGGCTGCGGATCCGCAGCGGATTGGCCGCTGCGGATTCGCAGCAGTGTTCCATCAGGTTTACAGTTCTATGTAAACCTATGGAAAACTAAATCCGCTGTGCCCATGGTGCGGAAAATACAGCGTGGAAACGCTGTGTTGTATTTTCCGCAGCATGTCAATTCTTTGTGCGGATTCCGCAGCGTTTTACACCTGTTCCTCAATAGGAATCCACAGGTGAAATCCGCACAAAAAACGCTGGAAATCCACAGTAAATCCGCAGGTAAAACGCAGTGCCTTTTACCCGTGGATTTTTCAAAAATGATGCTGAAAAATCTCACACGAATCCGCAACGTGGGCACATAGCCTTAGGGTTAGGGTTGGAATTAGGGTTGTGGTTAGGGTTGTGATTAGGGTTATGGCTACAGTTGGGATTAGGGTTAGGGGTGTGGGGGGTTAGTGTTGGAGGTAGAATTGAGGGGTTTCCACTGTTTAGGCACATCAGGGGTCTCCAAACGCAACATGGCGCCACCAATCTTTTATTCAAAAAGTCAAATGGTGCTCCCTCACTTCCGAGCCCCGATGTGCGCCCAAACAGTGGTTTACCCCCTCATATGGGGTATCAGTGTACTCAGGACAAACTGCGCAACAATTACTGGGGTCCAAATTCTCCTGTTACCCTTGTGAAAATAAAAAAATGCTTGCTAAACATCATTTTTGAGGAAAGAAAAATGTTTTTTTATTTTCACGGCTCTGCGTTGTAAACATCTGTGAAGCACTTGGGGGTTCAAAGTGCTCACCACATATCTAGATAAGTTCCTTGGGGGGTCTAGTTTCTAAAATGGGGTCACTTGTGGGGGGTTTCTACTGTTTAGGCACACCAGGGGCTCTGCAAACGCAACGTGACGCCCGCAGACCATTCCATCAAAGTCTGCATTTCAAAAGTCACTACTTCCCTTCTGAGCCCCGACGTGTGCCCAAACAGTGGTTTACCCCCACACATGGGGTATCAGCGTACTCAGGAGAAACTGGACAACAACTTTTGTGGTCCAATTTCTCCTGTAACCCTTGGGAAAATAAAAAAATTCTGGGCTAAATAATTATTTTTGAGGAAAGAAAACGTATTTATTATTTTCACGGCTCTGCATTATAAACGTCTGTGAAGTACTTGGGGGTTCAAAGTGCTCACCACACATCTAGATAAGTTCCTTTCGGGGTCTAGTTTCCAAAATGGGGTCACTTGTGGGGGGTTTCTACTGTTTAGCCACATCAGGGGCCCTGCAAACGCAACTTAACGCCTGCAAGCATTCCATCAAAGTCTGCATTTCAAAATGTCACTACTTCACTTCCGAGCCCCGGCATGTGCCCAAACAGTGGTTTAACCCACATATGGGGTATCAGCGTACTCAGGAGAAACTGGACAACAACTTTTGGGGTCAAATTTCTCCTGTTACCCTTGGGAAAATAAAAAATTGCAGGCTAAAATATCATTTTTGAGAAAATAATTTTTTTTTTTTTTTTCATGGCTCTGCGTTATAAACTTCTGTGAAGCACTTGGGGGTTCAAAGTCCTCACCACACATCTAGATTAGTTCCTTTGGGGGTCTAGTTTCCAAAATGGCGTCATTTGTGGGGGGTTTCTACTGTTTAGCCACATCAGGGGCTCTGCAAACGCAACATAACGCCCGCAGAGCATTCCATCAAAGTCTGCATTTCAAAACGTCACTACTTCAATTCCGAGCCCCGGCATGTGCCCAAACAGTGGTTTACCCCCACATATGGGGTATCAGCGTACTCAGGAGAAACTGGACAACAACTTTTGGGGTCAAATTTCTCCTGCTACCCTTGGGAAAATAAAAAATTGCAGGCTAAAAAATCATTTTTGAGAAAATAATATTTTTTTTATTTTCATGGCTCTGCGTTATAAACTTCTGTGAAGCACTTGGGGGTTCAAAGTGCTCAATATGCATCTAGATAAGTTCCTTTCGGGGTCTAGTTTCCAAAATGGGGTCACTTTTGGGGGGTTTCTACTGTTTAGCCACATCAGGGGCTCTGCAAACGCAACGTAACGCCCGCAGAGCATTCCATCAAAGCCTGCATTTCAAAACGTTACTTCTTCACTTCCGAGCCCCGGCATGTGCCCAAACAGTGGTTTACCCCCACATATGGGGTATCAGCGTACTCAGGAGAAACTGGACAACAACTTTTGTGGTCAAATTTCTCCTGATACCCTTGGGAAAATAAGAAATTGCAGGCTAAAAATCATTTTTGAGAAAATAATTTTTTTTTTTATTTTCATGGCTCTGCGTTATAAACTTCTGTGAAGCACTTGGGGGTTCAAAGTCCTCACCACACATCTAGATTAGTTCCTTTGGGGGTCTAGTTTCCAAAATGGGGTCACTCGTGGGGGGTTTCTACTGTTTAGCCACATCAGGGGCTCTGCAAACGCAACGTAACGCCCGCAGAGCATTCCATCAAAGTCTGCATTTCAAAAGTCACTACTTCACTTCCGAGCCCCGGCATGTGCCCAAACAGTGGTTTACCCCCACATATGGGGTATCAGCGTACTCAGGAGAAACTGGACAACAACTTTTGTGGTCAAATTTCTCCTGTTACCCTTGGGAAAATAAAAAATTGCAGGCTAAAAATCATTTTTGAGAAAATAATTTTTTTTTTATTTTCATGGCTCTGCGTTATAAACTTCTGTGAAGCACTTGGGGGTTCAAAGTGCTCAATATGCATCTAGATAAGTTCCTTTCGGGGTCTAGTTTCCAAAATGGGGTCACTAGTGGGGGGTTTCTACTGTTTAGCCACATCAGGGGCTCTGCAAACGCAACGTAACGCCCGCAGAGCATTCCATCAAAGTCTGCATTTCAAAACGTTACTACTTCACTTCCGAGCCCGGAATGTGCCCAAACAGTGGTTTACCCCCACATATGGGGTATCAGCGTACTCAGGAGAAACTGGACAACAACTTTTGGGGTCAAATTTCTCCTGTTACCCTTGGGAAAATAAAAAATTGCAGGCTAAAAATCATTTTTGAGAAAATAATTTTTTTTTAATTTTCATGGCTCTGCGTTATAAACTTCTGTGAAGCACTTGGGGGTTCAAAGTCCTCACCACACATCTAGATTAGTTCCTTTGGGGGTCGTAATATAAAGGGCCCTGTGCCAGTACCGCCGCCCACGATAGAGTGTTCCCCCCAGCTCGAACAGTGCTCTACCACTTGCAATACTTACCTCTCCCTGCTCCACCACTGTGTAGTCTGTACTGTTAAATCCTGCCCAGCGCTCCGATCCACCCCCATGCTCCGATCCCCCCCCGTGCTCCCCCCCACCCCATCATACTTACTGATCCTGCCGGGGTCCGTCCGTCTTCTCCCTGGGCGCCGCCATCTTCCAAAATGGCGGGCGCATGCGCAGTGCACCCGCCGAATCTGCCGGCCGGCAGATTCGTTCCAAAGTGCATTTTGATCACTGAGATATAATCTATCACAGTGATCAAAATAAAAAAAATAATAAATGACCCCCCCCCCCCTTTGCCACCCCCATAGGTAGGGACAATAAAAAAATAAAGATTTTTTTTTCCACTAAGGTTAGAATAGGGTTAGGGTTAGGGTTAGGGTTAGGGCTAGGGCTAGGGCTAGGGTTAGGGCTAGGGCTAGGGTTAGGGCTAGGGCTAGGGTTAGGGTTAGGGCTAGGGCTAGGGTTTCGGTATGTGCACACGTATTCTGTTCCTCTGCGGATTTTTCCGCCGCAGATTTGATAAATCCGCAGTGCTAAACCGCTGCGGATTTATGGCGGATTTACTGCGGTTTTTCTGCGCATTTCATTGCGGTTTTACAACTGCGATTTTCTATTGGAGCAGTTGTAAAACCGCTGCGGAATCCGCAGAAACAAGTGACATGCAGCAGAATGTAAACCGCTGCGTTTCCGTGCAGTTTTTCTGCAGCATGTGTACAGCGATTTTGTTTCCCATAGGTTTACATTGAACTGTAAACTCATGGGAAACTGCTGCGGATCCGCAGCATTTTCCGCAGTGTGTGCACATACCTTTAGAATTAGGCTGTGCACACGGTGCGGATTTGGCTGCGGATCCGCAGCGGATTGGCCGCTGCGGATTCGCAGCAGTGTTCCATCAGGTTTACAGTTCTATGTAAACCTATGGAAAACTAAATCCGCTGTGCCCATGGTGCGGAAAATACAGCGTGGAAACGCTGCGTTGTATTTTCCGCAGCATGTCAATTCTTTGTGCGGATTCCGCAGCGTTTTACACCTGTTCCTCAATAGGAATCCACAGGTGAAATCCGCACAAAAAACGCTGGAAATCCGCAGTAAATCCGCAGGTAAAACGCAGTGCCTTTTACCCGTGGATTTTTCAAAAATGATGCTGAAAAATCTCACACGAATCCGCAACGTGGGCACATAGCCTTAGGGTTAGGGTTGGAATTAGGGTTGTGGTTAGGGTTGTGATTAGGGTTATGGCTACAGTTGGGATTAGGGTTAGGGGTGTGGGGGGTTAGTGTTGGAGGTAGAATTGAGGGGTTTCCACTGTTTAGGCACATCAGGGGTCTCCAAACGCAACATGGCGCCACCATTGATTCCAGCCAATCTTTTATTCAAAAAGTCAAATGGTGCTCCCTCACTTCCGAGCCCCGACGTGCGCCCAAACAGTGGTTTACCCCCTCATATGGGATATCAGTGTACTCAGGACAAACTGCGCAACAATTACTGGGGTCCAATTTCTCCTGTTACCCTTGTGAAAATAAAAAAATGCTTGCTAAAACATCATTTTTGAGGAAAGAAAAATGTTTTTTTATTTTCACGGCTCTGCGTTGTAAACATCTGTGAAGCACTTGGGGGTTCAAAGCGCTCACCACATATCTAGATAAGTTCCTTGGGGGGTCTAGTTTCTAAAATGGGGTCACTTGTGGGGGGTTTCTACTGTTTAGGCACACCAGGGGCTCTGCAAACGCAACGTGACGCCCGCAGACCATTCCATCAAAGTCTGCATTTCAAAACGTCACTACTTCACTTCCGAGCCCCGGCATGTGCCCAAACAGTGGTTTAACCCACATATGGGGTATCAGCGTACTCAGGAGAAACTGGACAACAACTTTTGGGGTCAAATTTCTCCTGTTACCCTTGGAAAAATAAAAAATTGCAGGCTAAAATATCATTTTTGAGAAAATAATTTTTTATTTTATTTTCATGGCTCTGCGTTATAAACTTCTGTGAAGCACTTGGGGGTTCAAAGTCCTCACCACACATCTAGATTAGTTCCTTTGGGGGTCTAGTTTCCAAAATGGTGTCACTTGTGGGGGGTTTCTACTGTTTAGCCACATCAGGGGCTCTGCAAACGCAACATAACGCCCGCAGAGCATTCCATCAAAGTCTGATTTCAAAACGTCACTACTTCAATTCCGAGCCCCGGCATGTGCCCAAACAGTGGTTTACCCCCACATATGGGGTATCAGCGTACTCAGGAGAAACTGGACAACAACTTTTGTGGTCAAATTTCTCCTGTTACCCTTGGGAAAATAAAAAATTGCAGGCTAAAAAATCATTTTTGAGAAAATAATATTTTTTTTATTTTCATGGCTCTGCGTTATAAACTTCTGTGAAGCACTTGGGGGTTCAAAGTGCTCAATATGCATCTAGATAAGTTCCTTTCGGGGTCTAGTTTCCAAAATGGGGTCACTTTTGGGGGGTTTCTACTGTTTAGCCACATCAGGGGCCCTGCAAACGCAACGTAACGCCCGCAGAGCATTCCATCAAAGTCTGCAATTCAAAACGTCACTTCTTCACTTCCGAGCCCCGGCATGTGCCCAAACAGTGGTTTACCCCCACATATGGGGTATCAGCGTACTCAGGAGAAACTGGACAACAACTTTTGTGGACAAATTTCTCCTGTTACCCTTGGGAAAATAAAAAATTGCAGGCTAAAATATCATTTTTGAGAAAATAATTTTTTTTTTTATTTTCATGGCTCTGCGTTATAAACTTCTGTGAAGCACTTGGGGGTTCAAAGTCCTCACCACACATCTAGATTAGTTCCTTTGGGGGTCTAGTTTCCAAAATGGGGTCACTAGTGGGGGGTTTCTACTGTTTAGCCACATCAGGGGCTCTGCAAACGCAACGTAACGCCCGCAGAGCATTCCATCAAAGTCTGCATTTCAAAAGTCACTACTTCACTTCCGAGCCCCGGCATGTGCCCAAACAGTGGTTTACCCCCACATATGGGGTATCAGCGTACTCAGGAGAAACTGGACAACAACTTTTGTGGTCAAATTTCTCCTGTTACCCTTGGGAAAATAAAAAATTGCAGGCTAAAAGATCATTTTTGAGAAAATAATTTTTTTTTAATTTTCATGGCTCTGCGTTATAAACTTCTGTGAAGCACTTGGGGGTTCAAAGTGCTCAATATGCATCTAGATAAGTTCCTTTCGGGGTCTAGTTTCCAAAATGGGGTCACTTTTGGGGGGTTTCTACTGTTTAGCCACATCAGGGGCTCTGCAACCGCAATGTAACGCCCGCAGAGCATTCCATCAAAGTCTGCATTTCAAAACGTCACTACTTCACTTCCGAGCCACGGCATGTGCCCAAACAGTGGTTTACCCCCACATATGGGGTATCAGCGTACTCAGGAGAAACTGGACAACAACTTTTGGGGTCAAATTTCTCCTGTTACCCTTGGGAAAATAAAAAATTGCAGGCTAAAATATCATTTTTGAGAAAATAATTTTTTTTTTTTATTTTCATGGCTCTGCGTTATAAACTTCTGTGAAGCACTTGGGGGTTAAAGGTGCTCAATATGCATCTAGATAAGTTCCTTTCGGGGTCTAGTTTCCAAAATGGGGTCACTTTTGGGGGGTTTCTACTGTTTAGCCACATCAGGGGCTCTGCAACCGCAATGTAACGCCCGCAGAGCATTCCATCAAAGTCTGCATTTCAAAACGTCACTACTTCACTTCCGAGCCACGGCATGTGCCCAAACAGTGGTTTACCCCCACATATGGGGTATCAGCGTACTCAGGAGAAACTGGACAACAACTTTTGGGGTCAAATTTCTCCTGTTACCCTTGGGAAAATAAAAAATTGCAGGCTAAAATATCATTTTTGAGAAAATAATTTTTTTTTTTTATTTTCATGGCTCTGCGTTATAAACTTCTGTGAAGCACTTGGGGGTTAAAGGTGCTCAATATGCATCTAGATAAGTTCCTTTCGGGGTCTAGTTTCCAAAATGGGGTCACTTGTGCGGGGTTTCTACTGTTTAGCCACATCAGGGGCTCTGCAAACGCAACGTAACGCCCGCAGAGCATTCCATCAAAGTCTACATTTCAAAACGTCACTACTTCACTTCCCAGCCCCGGCATGTGCCCAAACAGTGGTTTACCCCCACATATGGGGTATCAGCGTACTCAGGAGAAACTGGACAACAACTTTTGGGGTCAAATTTCTCCTGTTACCCTTGGGAAAATAAAAAATTGCAGGCTAAAAATCATTTTTGAGAAAATATATATTTTTTTTTATTTTCATGGCTCTGCGTTATAAACTTCTGTGAAGCACTTGGGGGTTCAAAGTCCTCACCACACATCTAGATTAGTTCCTTTGGGGGTCTAGTTTCCAAAATGGGGTCACTTGCAGGGGTTTCTACTTTTTAGCCACATCAGGGGCTCTGCAAACGCAACATAACGCCCGCAGAGCATTCCATCAAAGTCTGCATTTCAAAACGTCACTACTTCACTTCCAAGCCCCGGCATGTGCCCAAACAGTGGTTTACCCCCACATATGGGGTATCAGCTTACTCAGGAGAAACTGGACAACAACTTTTGCGGTCAAATTTCCCTGTTACCCTTGGTAAAATAAAAAATTGCAGGCTAAAAAATCATTTTTGAGAAAATATTTTTTTTTTTTTATTTTCATGGCTCTGCGTTATAAACTTCTGTGAAGCACTTGGGGGTTCAAAGTGCTCAATATGCATCTAGATAAGTTCCTTTCGGGGTCTAGTTTCCAAAATGGGGTCACTTGTGGGGGGTTTCTACTGTTTAGCCACATCAGGGGCTCTGCAAACGCAACGTAACGCCCGCAGAGCATTCCAACAAAGTCTACATTTCAAAACGTCACTACTTCACTTCCCAGCCCCGGCATGTGCCCAAACAGTGGTTTACCCCCACATATGGGGTATCAGCGTACTCAGGAGAAACTGGACAACAACTTTTGGGGTCAAATTTCTCCTGTTACCCTTGGGAAAATAAAAAATTGCAGGCTAAAAATCATTTTTGAGAAAATATATATTTTTTTTTATTTTCATGGCTCTGCGTTATAAACTTCTGTGAAGCACTTGGGGGTTCAAAGTCCTCACCACACATCTAGATTAGTTCCTTTGGGGGTCTAGTTTCCAAAATGGGGTCACTTGCAGGGGTTTCTACTTTTTAGCCACATCAGGGGCTCTGCAAACGCAACATAACGCCCGCAGAGCATTCCATCAAAGTCTGCATTTCAAAACGTCACTACTTCACTTCCAAGCCCCGGAATGTGCCCAAACAGTGGTTTACTCCCACATATGGGGTATCAGCTTACTCAGGAGAAACTGGACAACAACTTTTGGGGTCAAATTTCTCCTGTTACCCTTGGAAAAATAAAAAATTGCAGGCTAAAAGATCATTTTTGAGAAAATATTTTTTTTTTTTATTTTCATGGCTCTGCGTTATAAACTTCTGTGAAGGACTTGGGGGTTCAAAGTCCTCACCACACATCTAGATTAGTTCCTTTGGGGGTATAGTTTCCAAAATGGGGTCACTAGTGGGGGGTTTCTACTTTTTAGCCACATCAGGGGCTCTGCAAACGCAACGTAACGCCCGCAGAGCATTCCATCAAAGTCTGCATTTCAAAACGTTACTACTTCACTTCCGAGCCCGGCATGTGCCCAAACAGTGGTTTACCCCCACATATGGGGTATCAGCGTACTCAGGAGAAACTGGACAATAACTTTTGGGGTCAAATTTCTCCTGTTACCCTTGGGAAAATAAAAAATTGCAGGCTAAAATATCATTTTTGAGAAAATAATTTTTTTTTTTATTTTCATGGCTCTGCGTTATAAACTTCTGTGAAGGACTTGGGGGTTCAAAGTCCTCACCACACATCTAGATTAGTTCCTTTGGGGGTCTAGTTTCCAAAATGTGGTCACTTGTGGGGGTTTTCTACTGTTTAGCCACATCAGGGGCTCTGCAAACGCAACGTAACGCCCGCAGAGCATTCCATCAAAGTCTGCATTTCAAAACGTCACTACTTCACTTCCGAGCCCCGGCATGTGCCCAAACAGTGGTTTACCCCCACATATGGGGTATCAGCGTACTCAGGAGAAACTGTACAACAACTTTTGGTGTCAAATTTCTCCTGTTACCCTTTGTAAAATAAAAAATTGCAGGCTAAAAGATCATATTTGAGAAAATAATTTTTTTTTTTATTTTCATGGCTCTGCGTTATAAACTTCTGTGAAGCACTTGGGGGTTCAAAGTCCTCACCACACATCTAGATTAGTTCCTTTGGGGGTCTAGTTTCCAAAATGTGGTCACTTCTGGGGGTTTTCTACTGTTTAGCCACATCAGGGGCTCTGCAAACGCAACGTAACGCCCGCAGAGCATTCCATCAAAGTCTGCATTTCAAAACGTCACTACTTCACTTCCAAGCCCCGGCATGTGCCCAAACAGTGGTTTACCCCCACATATGGGGTATCAGCTTACTCAGGAGAAACTGAGCAACAACATTTGGGGTCAAATTTCCCTGTTACCCTTGGTAAAATAAAAAATTGCAGGCTAAAATATCATTTTTGAGAAAATAATTTTTTTTTTTATTTTCATGGCTCTGCGTTATAAACTTCTGTGAAGGACTTGGGGGTTCAAAGTCCTCACCACACATCTAGATTAGTTCCTTTGGGGGTCTAGTTTCCAAAATGGGGTCACTAGTGGGGGGTTTCTACTTTTTAGCCACATCAGGGGCTCTGCAAACGCAACGTAACGCCCGCAGAGCATTCCATCAAAGTCTGCATTTCAAAACGTTACTACTTCACTTCCGAGCCCGGCATGTGCCCAAACAGTGGTTTACCCCCACATATGGGGTATCAGCGTACTCAGGAGAAACTGGACAATAACTTTTGGGATCAAATTTCTCCTGTTACCCTTGGGAAAATAAAAAATTGCAGGCTAAAAATCATTATTGAGAAAATAATTTTTTTTTTATTTTCATGGCTCTGCGTTATAAACTTCTGTGAAGCACTTGGGAGTTCAAAGTGCTCAATATGCATCTAGATAAGTTCCTTTCGGGGTCTAGTTTCCAAAATGGGGTCACTTTTGGGGGGTTTCTACTGTTTAGCCACATCAGGGGCTCTGCAAACGCAACATAACGCCCGCAGAGCATTCCATCAAAGTCTGCATTTCAAAACGTCACTACTTCACTTCCGAGCCCCGGCATGTGCCCAAACAGTGGTTTACCCCCACATATGGGGTATCAGCGTACTCAGGAGAAACTGTACAACAACTTTTGGCGTCAAATTTCTCCTGTTACCCTTTGTAAAATAAAAAATTGCAGGCTAAAAGATCATATTTGAGAAAATAATTTTTTTTTTAATTTTCATGGCTCTGCGTTATAAACTTCTGTGAAGCACTTGGGGGTTCAAAGTCCTCACCACACATCTAGATTAGTTCCTTTGGGGGTCTAGTTTCCAAAATGTGGTCACTTCTGGGGGTTTTCTACTGTTTAGCCACATCAGGGGCTCTGCAAACGCAACGTAACGCCCGCAGAGCATTCCATCAAAGTCTGCATTTCAAAACGTCACTACTTCACTTCCAAGCCCCGGCATGTGCCCAAACAGTGGTTTACCCCCACATATGGGGTATCAGCTTACTCAGGA
Source organism: Ranitomeya imitator (assembly GCF_032444005.1). Lineage (NCBI taxonomy): Eukaryota > Metazoa > Chordata > Amphibia > Anura > Dendrobatidae > Ranitomeya > Ranitomeya imitator. The sequence continues at coordinate 340,350,889 of NC_091285.1, read as the reverse complement.
GAAACTGAGCAACAACATTTGGGGTCAAATTTCCCTGTTACCCTTGGTAAAATAAAAAATTGCAGGCTAAAATATCATTTTTGAGAAAATAATTTTTTTTTTTATTTTCATGGCTCTGCGTTATAAACTTCTGTGAAGGACTTGGGGGTTCAAAGTCCTCACCACACATCTAGATTAGTTCCTTTGGGGGTCTAGTTTCCAAAATGGGGTCACTAGTGGGGGGTTTCTACTTTTTAGCCACATCAGGGGCTCTGCAAACGCAACGTAACGCCCGCAGAGCATTCCATCAAAGTCCGCATTTCAAAACGTTACTACTTCACTTCCGAGCCCGGCATGTGCCCAAACAGTGGTTTACCCCCACATATGGGGTATCAGCGTACTCAGGAGAAACTGGACAATAACTTTTGGGGTCAAATTTCTCCTGTTACCCTTGGGAAAATAAAAAATTGCAGGCTAAAAATCATTATTGAGAAAATAATTTTTTTTTTATTTTCATGGCTCTGCGTTATAAACTTCTGTGAAGCACTTGGGGGTTCAAAGTGCTCAATATGCATCTAGATAAGTTCCTTTCGGGGTCTAGTTTCCAAAATGGGGTCACTCGTGGGGGGTTTCTACTGTTTAGCCACATCAGGGGCTCTGCATACGCAACATAACGCCCGCAGAGCATTCCATCAAAGTCTGCATTTCAAAACATCACTACTTCACTTCCAAGCCCCGGCATGTGCCCAAACAGTGGTTTACCCCCACATATGGGGTATCAGCTTACTCAGGAGAAACTGGTCAACAACTTTTGGGGTCAAATTTCTTCTGTTACCCTTGGTAAAATAAAAAATTGCAGGCTCAAAGATCATTTTTGAGAAAATAATTTTTTTTTTTTATTTTCATGGCTCTGCGTTATAAACTTCTGTGAAGCACTTGGGGGTTCAAAGTGCTCAATATGCATCTAGATAAGTTCCTTTCGGGGTCTAGTTTCCAAAATGGGGTCACTTGTGGGGGGTTTCTACTGTTTAGTCACATCAGGGGCTCTGCAAATGCAACGTAACGCCCGCAGAGCATTCCATCAAAGTCTGCATTTCAAAACGTCTCTACTTCACTTCCCAGCCCCGGTATGTGCCCAAACAGTGGTTTACCCCCACATATGGGGTATCAGCGTACTCAGGAGAAACTGGACAACAACTTTTGGTGTCAAATTTCTCCTGTTACCCTTGGGAAAATAAAAAATTGCAGGCTAAAAGATCATTTTTGAGAAAATAATTTTTTATTTTTGTTTTCATGGCTCTGCGTTATAAACTTCTGTGAAGCACTTGGGGGTTCAAAGTCCTCACCACACATCTAGATTAGTTCCTTTGGGGGTCTAGTTTCCAAAATGGGGTCACTTGCAGGGGGTTTCTACTTTTTAGCCACATCAGGGGCTCTGCAAACGCAACATAACGCCCGCAGAGCATTCCATCAAAGTCTGCATTTCAAAACGTCACTACTTCACTTCCAAGCCCCGGAATGTGCCCAAACAGTGGTTTACCCCCACATATGGGGTATCAGCTTACTCAGGAGAAACTGGACAACAACTTTTGGGGTCAAATTTCTCCTGTTACCCTTGGGAAAATAAAAAATTGCAGGCTAAAAGATCATTTTTGAGAAAATATTTTTTTTTTTTATTTTCATGGCTCTGCGTTATAAACTTCTGTGAAGCACTTCTGTGAAGCAGTTAATACAAGAGAAGATAGTATTCTGCTACAGATGGATCTGGATAAGTTGGAAACTTGGGCTGAAAGGTGGCAGATGAGGTTAAACAATGATAAATGTAAGGTTATACACATGGGAAGAAGGAATCAATATCACCATTACACACTGAACGGGAAACCACTGGGCAAATCTGACAGGGAGAAGGACTTGGGGATCCTAGTTAATGATAAACTTACCTGGAGCAGCCAGTGCCAGGCAGCAGCTGCCAAGGCAAACAGGATCATGGGGTGCATTAAAAGAGGTCTGGATACACATGATGAGAGCATTATACTGCCTCTGTACAAATCCCTAGTTAGACCGCACATGGAGTAATGTGTCCAGTTTTGGGCACCGGTGCTCAGGAAGGATATAATGGAACTAGAGAGAGTACAAAGGAGGGCAACAAAATTAATAAAGGGGATGGGAGAACTACAATACCCAGATAGATTAGCAAAATTAGGATTATTTAGTCTAGAAAAAAGACGACTGAGGGGCGATCTAATAACCATGTATAAGTATATAAGGGGACAGTACAAATATCTCACTGAGGATCTGTTTATACCAAGGAAGGTGACGGGCACAAGGGGGCATTCTTTGCGTCTGGAGGAGAGAAGGTTTTTCCACCAACATAGAAGAGGATTCTTTACTGTTAGGGCAGTGAGAATCTGGAATTGCTTGCCTGAGGAGGTGGTGATGGCGAACTCAGTCGAGGGGTTCAAGAGAGGCCTGGATGTCTTCCTGGAGCAGAACAATATTGTATCATACAAATATTAGGTTCTGTAGAAGGACGTAGATCTGGGGATTTATTATGATGGAATATAGGCTGAACTGGATGGACAAATGTCTTTTTTCGGCCTTACTAACTATGTTACTATGTTACTATGTTACTATGTCACTTGGGGGTTCAAAGTGCTCAATATGCATCTAGATAAGTTCCTAGGGGGGTTTAGTTTCCAAAATGGGGTCACTTGTGGGGGAGCTCCAATGTTTAGGCACACAGCGGCTCTCCAAACGCGACATGGTGTCCGCTAGCAATTGGAGCTAATTTTCCATTCAAAAAGTCAAATGGCGCGCCTTCCCTTCCGAGCCCTGCCGTGTGCCCAAACAGTGGTTTACCCCCACATATGAGGTATCGGCGTACTCGGGAGAAATTGCCCAACAAATTTTAGGATCCATTTTATCCTATTGCCCATGTGAAAATGAAAAAATTGAGGCGAAAATAATTTTTTTGTGAAAAAAAAGTACTTTTTCATTTTTACAGATCAATTTGTGAAGCACCTGAGGGGTCAAAGTGCTCACTATGCATCTAGATAAGTTCCTTGGGGGGTATAGTTTCCAAAATGGGGTCACTTGTGGGGGAGCTCCAATTTTTAGGCACACGGGGGCTCTCCAAACGTGACATGGTGTCCGCTAAAGAGTGGAGCCAATTTTTCATTCAAAAAGTCAAATGGCGCTCCTTCCCTTCCAAGCCCTGCCGTGCACCCAAACAGTGGTTTACCCCCACATATGAGGTATCAGCGTACTCAGGACAAATTGGACAACAACTTTCATGGTTCAGTTTCTCCTTTTACCATTGGGAAAATAAAAAAATTGTTGCTAAAAATAATTTTTGTGACTAAAAAGTTAAATGTTCATTTTTTCCTTCCATGTTGCTTCTGCTGCTGTGAAGTACCTGAAGGGTTAATAAACTTCTTGAATGTGGTTTTGAGTACCTTGAGGGGTGCAGTTTTTAGAATGGTGTTACTTTTGGGTATTTTCAGCCATATAGACCCCTCAAACTGACTTCAAATGTGAGGTGGTCCCTAAAAAAAATGGTTTTGTAAATTTCGTTGTAAAAATGAGAAATCGCTGGTCAAATTTTAACCCTTATAACTTCCTAGCAAAAAAAAATTTTGTTTCCAAAATTGTGCTGATGTAAAGTATACATGTGGGAAATGTTATTTATTAACTATTTTGTGTCACATAACTCTCTGGTTTAAAAGAATAAAAATTCAAAATGTGAAAATTGCGAAATTTTCAAAATTTTCGCCAAATTTCCGTTTTTATCACAAATAAACGCAGAATTTATTGACCTAAATTTACCACTAACATGAAGCCCAATATGTCACGAAAAAACAATCTCAGAACTGCTAGGATCTGTTGAAGCGTTCCTGAGTTATTACCTCATAAAGGGACACTGGTCAGAATTGCAAAAAACGGCAAGATCTTTAAGGTCAAAATAGGCTGGGTCATGAAGGCTTTAACCCTTCAGTGGTTTCACTGAAATTTTTGGAATGTTAAAATAAAAATGAACATTTAACTTTTTTTCACAAAAAATTTATTTCAGCTCCAATTTGTTTTATTTTACCAAGGATAACAGGAGAAAATGGACCCCAAACGTTATTTTACAATTTTTCCTGAGTACGCCGATACCCGACATGTGGGGGTAAACCACTGTTTGGGCGCATGACAGAGCTCGGACTTTTCAATGCAAAATTGACTGGAATTGAGATGGGACGCCATGTTGCGTTTGGAGAGCCACTGATGTGCTTAAACATTGAAACCGCCCACAAATGACACCATTTTGGAAAGTAGACCCCCTAAGGAACTTATCTAGAGGTGTAGTGAGCACTTTGACCCATTAAGTGCTTCCCAAAAGTTTATAATGCAGAACAGTAAAAATAAAAAATCGTTTTTTTCACAAAAAATATCTTTTTGCCCCCAATTTTTTATTTTCCCAAGGGTAAGAGAGCAAATTGGACCCCAAAAGTTGTTGTACAATTTGTCCTGAGTATGCTGATACCCAATATGTGGGAGTATATCACTGTTTGGGCGCATAGGAGAGCTCGGAAGGGAAGGAGCGCCGTTTGACTTTTCAATGCAAAATTGACAGGAATTGAGATGGGACACCATGTTGCGTTTGGAGAGCCACTGATGTGCCTAAACATTGAAACCCCCAAGTGACACCATTTTGGAAAGTAGACCCCCTAAGGAACTTATCTAGATGTGTGGTGAGCACTTTGACCCACCAAGGGCTTCACAGAAGTTTATAATGCAGAGCCGTAAAAATAAAACAAAAATTTTTTCCCACAAAAATTATTTTTTAGCCCCAAGTTTTGTATTTTCCCGAGGGTAACAGGAGAAAATGGACCCCAAAAGTTGTTGTCCAATTTGTCCTGAGTGCGCTGATACCCCATATGTGGGGGGAAACCACCGTTTGGGCACATGGGAGGGATCGGAAGGGAAGGAGCGCCATTTGGAATGCAGACTTAGATGGAATGGTCTGCAGGCGTCACATTGCGTTTGCAGAGCCCCTAATGTACCTAAACAGTAGAAACTCCCTACAAGTGACACCATTTTGGAAAGTAGACCCCCTAAGGAACTCATCTAGATATGATGTGAGAGCTTTGAACCCCCAAGTGTTTCACTACAGTTTGTAACGCAGAGCCGCACAAATAAAAAATATTTTTTTTTCCACAAAAATTATTTTTTAGCCCCCAGTTTTGTATTTTTCCAAGGGTAACAGGAGAAATTGGACCCTAAATATTGTTGTCCAATTTGTCGTGAGTACGCTGATACCTGACATGTCGGGGGGAACCACCGTTTGAGCGCATGGCAGAGCTCGGAAAGGAAAGAACATCATTTGGAATGTAGACTTAGATGGATTGGTCTGCAGGCGTCACATTACGTTTGCAGAGCACCATATGTACCTAAACAGTAGAAACCCCCCACAAGTGACCCCATATTGGAAACTAGACCCCTCCAAGGAACTTATCTAGATGTGTTGTGAGAACTCTGACCCCCCAAGTGTTTCACTACAGTTTATATCGCAGAGCCGTGAAAATAAAAAATCCTTTTTTTTCCCACAAAAATTATTTTTTAGCCCCCAGTTTTGTATTTTCCCAAGGGTAGCAGGAGAAATTGGTCCCCAAAAGTTGTTGTCCAATTTTTCCTGAGTACGCTGATACCCCATATGTTGGGGTAAACCCCTGTTTGGGCACACGGGAGAGCTCGGAAGGGAAGGAGCACTGTTTTACTTTTTCAACGCAGAATTGGCTGGAATTGAGATTGGACGCCATGTCGCGTTTGGAGAGCCCCTGATGTGCCTAAACAGTGGAAACCCCCCAATTATAACTGAAACCCTAATCCAAACACACCCCTAACCTTAATCCCAACGGTAACCCTAACCACACCTCTAACCCAGACACACCCCTAACCCTAATCCCAACCTTATTCCCAACCGTAAATGTAATCCAAACCCTAACCCTAACTTTAGCCCCAACCCTAACTGTAGCCTTAACCCTAGCCCCAACCCTAGCCCTAACCCTAGCCCCAACCCTAACCCTAACCCTAGCCCTAACCCTAGCACTAACCCTAGCCCCAACCCTAACCCTAACCCTAGCCCCAACCCTAACCCTAACCCTAGCCCTAACCCTAGCCCTAACCCCAATGGGAGAATGGAAATAAATACATTTTTTAATTTTTCCCTAACTAAGGGGGTGATGAAGGGGGGTTTGATTTACTTTTATAGTGGGTTTTTTTGTGGATTTTTATGATTGGCAGCCATCACACATTAAAAGACGCATTTTATTGCAAAAAATATTTTTTGCGTTACCACATTTTGAGAGCTATAATTTTTCCATATTTTGTTCCACAGAGTCATGTGAGGTCTTGTTTTTTGCGGGACGAGTTGAAGTTTTTAATGGTAACATTTTCGGGCATGTGACATTTTTTGATCGCTTTTTATTCCGATTTTTGTGAGGCAGAATGACCAAAAACCAGCTATTCATGAATTTCTTTTGGGGGAGGCGTTTATACCGTTCCGCGTTTGGTAAAATGGATAAATCAGTTTTATTCTTCAGGTCAGTACGATTACAGCGATACCTCATTTATATCATTTTTTTATGTTTTGGCGCTTTTATACGATAAAAACTATTTTATAGAAAAAATAATTATTTTTGCATCGCTTTATCCTGAGGACTATAACTTTTTTATTGTTTTGCTGATGATGCTGTATGGTGGCTCATTTTTTGCGGGACAGGATGATGCTTTCAGCGGTACCATGGTTATTTATATCTGTCTTTTTGATCGCACGTTATTCCACTTTTTGTTCGGTGGTAAGATAATATAGCGTTGTTTTTTGCCTCGTTTTTTTTTTTTCTTACGGTGTTTACTGAAGGGGTTAACTAGTGATATAGTTTTATAGGTGGGGTCGTTATGGACGCGGCGATACTAAATATGTGTACTTTTATTGTTTGTTTTTTATTTAGATAAAGAAATGAATTTATGGGAATAATATTTTTTTTTCATTATTTAGGTTTTTTTTTTTTTTACACGTGTGGAAATTTTTTTTTTTTTTTTTTTTTACTTTGTCCCGGGGGGGGGGACATCACAGATCGGTGATCTGACAGTGTGCACAGCACTCTGTCAGATCACCGATCTGACTTGCAGCATTGCAGGCTTCACAGTGCCTGCTCTGAGCAGGCTCTGTGAAGCCACCTCCCTCCCTGCAGGACCCGGATGCCGCGGCCATCTTGGATCCGGGCCTGGAACAGGGAGGGAGGTGAGCAGACCCTCGCAGCAATGCGATCACATCACGTTGCTGCGGGGGTCTCAGGGAAGGCTTCCCTGTACCATCGGCACACCGCGATCATGTTTGATCGCGGTGTGCCAGAGGTTAATGTGCCAGGGCGGTCCATGACCGCTCCTGGCACATAGCACCAGATGTCAGCTGCAATAGGCAGCTGACACCCGGCCGCGATTGGCCGCGCTCCCCCCGGGAGCGTGGCCGATCACGCTGGACGTACTATTCCGTCCTTGGGAAGTAGGGCCCACCCCACATGGACGGAATAGTACATCCATTGGCAGAAAGGGGTTAAAACTAGTCCCGACTCCTCCCCACTCCCTAAACCTATCTCTCTGACAATTCTCTCCAAAAAAACACTCTTTGTCTGTATAGCGCCCAAAGCAGCAGCAGTGCCGTCTAACACTAAGCTGCAGCATTGAGGAAATGGTGGCGATGGGGCAAATGGCTGGTTCTTATAGGGCAAGGACATGGGACATACACAGCCAATGACACATGCCCTTGCTTGTGTGCATCACATGCACATTGCTGTGTGTGTGCGCACTGCTGATAGGCTGAGAGACTGCACCGCCCCACTGTAAATGCGGGAAAGAAAAAAAATGGAGATCGGTGTTATTTCAGCACAGATCTATCCCCCCAGCCCACTATACACTGAAACAGTCTACCGTATATGCTCGAGTATAAGCCGAGATTTTCAGCCCATTGTTTTGTGTAATTATGCTTGCCTACTGCTGGCGCGGTCCCTGGACGTCCCTGCTTCTTCCAGCGCTGCACATTCTTCCTGTACTGAGCGGTCACATGGTACCGCTCATTACAGTAATGAATATGCGGCTCCACCTCCCCTAGAAGTGGAGCCGCATAGTCATTAGTGTAATGAGCGGTAACTGTGACCGCTCAATACAGGAAGAAGATGCAGCGGTGGAAGAAGCAGGGACACAGCGCCAGCAGTAGGTAAGTATACGGGGAGGGGGAGCGCAGCGCTGTGCGATATTTACCTCTCTTCATTCCAGTGCGGCTCCATCTTCAGCGTCTTCTGGCTGTGACACTCAGGTCAGAGGGTGCAGTGACGTAGTCAGTGCGCGCCCTCTGCTGAACGTCAGTGCCGAAGACGGAGCCGCACAAGGAGCAGGTAAATATTGAAAGTTCCGGGGTCCTGAGTGAAGAGAGGTGAGTATGTGATTTTTTTTTTATTGCAGCAAAAGCATATGTGGCAAGTGACTGTACGGAACATCTTATGGGGACATAATGCTTGTGCAGCACTATATGGGGCAAGTGACTATACAGAGCATCTTATGGGGCCATAACACTTGTGCAGCACTTTATGGAGCAAGTGGCTGTACGGAGCATCTTATGGGGCCATAACGCTTGTGCAGCACTATAAGGGGCAAGTGACTGTACGGAGCATCTTGCGGGGCCATAACACTTGTAGAGCACTATATGGGGCAAGTGTCTGCATGGAGCATCTTATGGGGCCATAACACTTGTGCAGCACTATATGGGGCAAGTGACTATGCGGAGCATCTTATGGGGCCATAACACTTGTGCAGCACTATAATAGGGCAAGTGACTGTATGGAGCATCTGTATGGGGCCATAACACTTGTGCAGCACTATATGGGGCAAGTGGCTGTGCGGAGCATCTTATGGGGCCATAACACTTGTGCAGCACTATATGGGGCAAGTGGCTGTACGGAGCATCTTACGGGGCCATAACACTTGTGCAGCACTATATGGGGCAAGTGGCTGTATGGAGCATTTGCATGGGGCCATAACGCTTGTGCAGCACTATATGGGGCAAGTGGCTGTACGGAGCATCCTATGGGGCCATAACACTTGTGCAGCACTATATGGGGCAAGTGGCTGTATGGAGCATCTTATGGGGCCATAACGCTTGTGCAGCACTATATGGGGCAAGTGACTATACGGAGCATCTTATGGGGCCATAACGCTTGTGCAGCATTATATGGGGCAAGTGGCTGCACGGAGCATCTTATGGGGCCATAACACTTGTGCAGCACTATATGGGGCAAGTGACTGTACGGAGCATCTTATGGGGCCATAACGCTTGTGCAGCACTATATGGAGCAAGTGACTGTATGGATGATCTTATGAAGCCATAACGCTTGTGCAGCACTATATAGGGCAAATATCTCTATGAAGCATCTTATGGGGCCCTTATTACCCTTTATGCAGGATTATATGGGGCATATTTTAATATGGAGCTTCTAATGGGGCCATCAAACTTTATGGAGCATTATACGGGGCTCCTGATTCAATATGGATATCCAAAAACACTTAACCTACTGATGTCTCAATTAATTTTACTTTTATTGGTATCTATTTTTACTATTGAAATTTACCGGTAGCTGCTGCATTTTCCACCCTACTCGAGTCATTAAGTTTTCCCAGTTTTTGTGGCAAAATTAGGGGGGGTCGGCTTATACTTATACTTATACTTAAGTGCAGTGGCAAAAACCATCAAGCTCTACAAAGAAACTGGCTCACTTGAGGACTGTCCCAGGAAAGGCAGACCAAGAGTCACCTCTGCTTCAGAAGATAAGTTTATCCGAGTCACCAGCCTCAGAAATCGCAGGTTAACAGCAGCTCAGATTAGAGACCAGGTCGATGCCACACAGAGTTTTAGCCTCAGACACATCTCTACAACAACTGTTAAGAGGAGACTTTGTGCAGCAGACCTTCATGGTAAAATAGCTGCTAGGAAACCACTGCTAAGGACAGGCAACAAGCAGAAGAGACTTGCTTCAGCTAAAGAACACAAGCAATGGAGATTAGACCATTGGAAATCTATGCTTTTGTCTGATGAGTCCAAATTTGAGATCTTTTGTTCCAACCACCGTGTCTTTGTGCGACGCAGAAAAGGTGAACGTATGGACTCTACATGCCTGGTTCCCACCGTGAAGCATGGAGGAGGAGGTGTGATGGTGTGGGGGTGCTTTGCTGGTGACACTGTTGGGGATTTATTCAAAATTGAAGGCATACTGAACCAGCATAGCTACCACAGCATCTTGCAGCGGCATACTATTCCATCCGGTTTGCGTTTAGTTGGACCTTAATTTATTTTTCAACAGGACAATGACCCCAAACACGCCTCCAGGCTGTGTGAGGGCTATTTGACCAAGAAGGAGAGTGATGGGGTGCTACGCCAGATGACCTGGCCTTCACAGTCACAAGACCTGAACCCAATCAAGATGGTTTGGGTTGAGCTGGACCGCAGAGTGAAGACAAAAGGGCCAGCAAGTGCTAAGCATCTCTGGGAACTCCATTAAGATTCTTGGAAGACCATTTCCAGTGACTACCTCTTTAAACTCATCAAGAGAATGCCAAGAGTGTGCAAAGCAGTCATCAAAGCAAAAGGTGGGCTACTTTGAAGAACCTAGAATATAAGACATATTTCAGTTGTTTCACACTTTTTTGTTAAGCACATAATTCCACATGTGTTAATTCATAGTTTTGATGCCTTCAGTGTGAATGTACAGTTTTCATAGTCATGAAAATACAGAAAAATCTTTAAATAAGAAGGTGTGTCCAAACTTTTCTTCTGTACTGTACATACATATTCTAGAATACCCGATGCGTTAGAATCGGGCCACCATCTAGTTCTCAATAAAGCTGCTACCTCCACAATGACATTTTGAAACTTTGTAAAGTAATACACAGACCACTCAAACATTTAAAATCATTGGTCAGTCATGACTCAGTTAATGGACATTAAACCCCATCAGCTCACTTTCTATGAATAAATGTTAATGTTTATTTTAACAATATATAATTTTTATATTGGAGACATATATTTTGGTAATAAAAAATTTGGTTATTAAAAATATTAGACAGTTTTGCATGTTCTTCATTATTGTAGAGCTGCATTTTTTCATTATCCTAAATGCTTAATTATAAGAGGTAATAACATAGTCAATCCCTATGATGCCCCATATTTATTCATAGGACATTAATTTTATGTATCTGCTATGGTCTAATAACAATTACAGGGTAGAGTTCCTTCCAATTTTTCAGATACATTTTTATGTGTTCTAAAAAGTGGCAAAGTGGCTTCATAAAGTCATTGTTCATATTATTTAATGTATTTACACCAAGAAATTAATCATAATAAGGTGTTCCTTAAGGTACCGTCACACTAGACGATATCGCTAGCGATCCGTGACGTTGCAGCGTCCTTGCTAGCGATATCGTCCAGTGTGACAGGCAGCAGCGATCAGGCCCCTGCTGTGCTGTCGCTGGTCGGGGAAGAAAGTCCAGAACTTTATTTGGTCGCTGGACTCCCCGTAGACATCGCTGAATCGGAGTGTGTGACACCGATTCAGCGATGTCTTCACTGGTAACCAGGGTAAACATCGGGTAACTAAGCGCAGGGCCGCGCTTAGTAACCCGATGTTTACCCTGGTTACCATCCTAAAAGTAAAAAAAAACAAACAGTACATACTTACCTACCACTGTCTGTCCTCCAGCGCTGTGCTCTGCACTCTTCCTGCTCTGGCTGTGAGCGTCGGTCAGCCGGAAAGCAGAGCGGTGACGTCACCGCTCTGCTTTCCGGCCGCTGTGCTCACAGCCAGAGCAGGAGGAGTGCAGAGCACAGCGCTGGAGGACAGACAGCGGTAGGTAAGTATGTACTGTTTGTTTTTTTTTACTTTTAGGATGGTAACCAGGGTAAACATCGGGTTACTAAGCGCGGCCCTGCGCTTAGTTACCCGATGTTTACCCTGGTTACCAGCATCGTTGGTCGCTGGAGAGCGGTCTGTGTGACAGCTCTCCAGCGACCAAACAGCGACGCTGCAGCGATCCGGATCGTTGTCGGTATCGCTGCAGCGTCGCTAAGTGTGATGGTACCTTTAGTGATTCTATTCTAAAAGAACTATTATTTAGAAAGTGAAGACAACAAATGACAATCTTTATACTATGTATGGAGGTTGTCACCCAACTATTATGCTTATCAGATCTCATTGTTGACCTGACGGCATGTTTTAGTGTTTCAAATACGTATGAAAATCTTCAATTAAAGCAGAAGGTTTGTGGATTGTTAATGCATTCCTGTAAACTATTTAAACATTTTACCCATTTCAGTGCATTAAATTTTAGGTCACACCACAGTGGGTAACATCTTCAGGCAAGTAGATAAAGTTAAACAATATAGTTTTAGATTTCTGTGTTGAAATAAACAGGTTATACACGGATATTCAGCCTATCGGGAAAATATATTCCTCCATACAAATCTGGTAAAGCATGTCAATTATGTAGTGCCGATGTCTCTGCGTGCGGTCACTCTCCCCTTGCAGAGACGCCAGTGTTCCAAGCGCGCACACACACCCACTTTCTTAAAGAGGTTGCGTGCATTCCCTAAAGTGTCCCATGCCAATATCTGGAGGAGCCTTACTATTTAAGACACTTCCTCCAACATGGAGTTGTGTTTGTTTCTTAACACTCTTTCTCAGGTCCATGTACGCTACACCTGCCAGCGCTCATCTCAATGTCAGCCAGTTCGGCTGCACCTGCCAGGGCTCATCTCAACATCAGCAGGTCCTGCTGAACCGGCCAAAGCTCAACTTAGCTTCACCTGGTCCAGTTACACTTGCTATGGCCCATTTCTCTGTCAGACATTCCAGTCTGCACCCATGGTTCTTCTCCTTTTACTCCACCTGCCTGCATCTGTTGGACATTCCCTTGGGTCTCCCCAGCTATCTGTTCCTAAGGGGTCAGCTTCCACCTACCCAAGGTCAGTCCTGGAATAGCACCTGAACCACCTCCCTTGCCTCTCCTCGGATCTCGGTGTCTTATGCCGCTGTGTATCTGTGGTCAGATTAGGGGACGCTCCTAGTCATGCCCCTCCAGGTCTTCCTTGGGCTCTTGCACAGTGATTCTACCACTCAGACCATTACAAATTAAGTGCTCAATAGCAAATAAAAAATAAATTTAAGCAACAGGAGGAATACATTTTTAAAGCTTAACTGTAATTATCATCAATATACAATGCTATTTTATATTTTGTATTTACAATAATTAGGAAATATAATCAAATATACATTCACTACAGAAAAATAGCAATAGAAATGTTAGTTTGTGTGAGTATCTACATTGGAATGTTAGAATGACTCATAAACAATTTGAAACAAATCTGTCAGAAAATTAAAAGCTTGATAAGTATAGGCATAATCAACACAGCTTTAAATTCAGATATGCTCATGTGGTCTCAATATTAAATTTGTGACTTTCTATGGAAACATAAGTCCACTAAAATCCTAGTTATTTACAGCATGGGTTCATTTTTCAATACATGAGTAAATTCTTAAAATAAGCCATAAAATTGCTAGGACATTTGCTTGTAAATCAATCAGCAGATAATGTAACTTTTGGTATTTTTTATGGCAGGGTATGGCTGTATTATTTATAACATAGACATGGCAGAACATTATGAATATTGTTTTGCAGCATTCATTTCAGTTTTTTGTTGTTGCTGTAACTCTGTCTTATATTATTTGGTCGTGTTTTTCCAAAAATGTTAACTTTCTTTTGGTTTATTCTACACTAACTTGAACAAATTATTTAGAAATAATTAGTTTACACATATTTTTTCTTTAGTATCATTAGAGCTGATTGATCTTTCTTAATTAGTATCTTTCTATACATATTTTTCAACTCTATCTCTCTAATGAATTTCTGTAAGTTTCCAACCGAGCACAAATTTGCAGTTAGTCAGTAGATTATGCATTTGCATGGAATAATTATAAAATCCTGTGTACAATCTTGACAAAACCAAATTGTCAATATAAAAAAGAAATCTTTGAATGGAGTTGTTCTAAATGAATATTTCCCATTTACATATCGGTGAAACAATTTGTGGTAGATCATTTAAAAATTTAGGGGCTTGGAAAATGGAAAACTTTATAAAAAGTGTCAGTGGGTCATACAAAATTACCTATAAATAAAAAAAACATGTGGGTTTGGCGTTTGGATCCCACTCTTTATGCTCAAAGCTGACACATTTGCTTCAATTTAAATCAATTAAAGAATAATGGTTTTACTTGGAAGAATGTCCCTTGAAAGACAGGAGCCGCTTCCCCAGACCTAGCCAGGTATAAGATGTGCTGGTGTTCCTCCTCTGAATTAGTTATAACAAATGACTAAGGCAAGACACGAGTTTGAGGCAAAGGCAGAGAAAACACCTGGCCACAAGGTTGAAAAGGAAAAGCCCGAAAGCATGGAAGGAGGGATCTTAGGCACAATCTAGGCAAGGCAATTAGTAGCACAATACAGTCCCTATTGAAGCACCTGGACTAGTCAACAACTGACGAATATCGAGGCAGTCATGGGAGACCTAGAATTGAGTTTTCAGACTTAGTTAACATGTAAAAAAAAGTTCCAATCTGCAGGGTAACTGGCAATGTGTAATAAAGAATATATTCTGCCTGAAGTTGTCTGTCAGCAGAAGCAAAAACCAGAGGATAATGAAGTTTTTGCATATGGAGGTGAAGTAAAGACACTAGATCCTGATGGTTGAAATTGCCCACGGAACTGGAATCCAGATGGGCAGCCACAGAGAGAGATCTCTACTTTTTGGCCAGGACAAATTTGATCACGAGTATTGGAGAGCAATGCCTTTCACCTAGGGTCACCCCTCCAACCATCCAAAAATGTTTGGGTTCTCCAGGCTTCACTATGCACTAATGAACATAATAGCCTTTTCCACCACTTTCACCACAGTACATGTACACATTGTCTCAAAACTTTTGCTGTCGCTCTTGTACAGAACGTTTGGCACTCTCTACCTGCCTTCCCTCCATAGCAAGAGATGGAGCTTGTGCACTGGAAGGTTGGAACTTACCTGGGAGTTTCCCTGAAAAGAAAATGGTGAAACCAAGTGTATATGTCCAAATCTGCATTGCTGATAAAGATGGATGGCAAATGATATTCTTCAAAGCTTTATTTCAAAACAGATTATATATAGCGATGAGCGAATACATTCGGCACTATTCGTTACTCGCACAAATAGTAAGAAATTTGGGCTATTTGTTACTTCGCAAGTAATTTGCTATTCCCCTCAGTATATTTGAGAGACCCACCCAGCATGTTTGGCACTTTATTTGCAGTCAGTGAATATGCTGGGCTTGCTTGCCAATCACAGTCATGCCAGTGCCATCTTTCGTGTGGCATAACTATGATTGGCTGGCCTTACAGCATCACAGGGAATATTTAATTGCTGCCGGCGCAATCTTGCACGCATTATGATACAATGCAATACACTATTTATTCCAAGGGAAATTATAGTGAATTATAGTGAAATATTGTGAATTATTAGAAAATTATAATTAGGTGACCCCAAACTTTAATTTAAACAAAAAAACTTGATCTTTCATCCCATCTTTCCTGCTAGCGCTGCTTTCATCTGAGCAGGAGAGAAAGGATGAATGCGGGCTTCAGCACCACACACAGGGGACAGCGCTTACTGTAACGCTGTCTCTACTACCGCGGCACGTGCACACAGAGGAGAGTGCACACTGTTCTCCGTGTGCACGTGTGCGGGATGCTTTGAGGACCGTGCTGCCGGAGAAAAACGGACATGTCTATCTGTTTTCAACATGGACACATGGTCCGTGAAAACACGCAGACATGTGCATAGACCTATTCATTTGAATGGGTCAACGTGTGTCAGTGTCTCCGGTACGTGAGGAAACTGTCACTAAACGTACTGGAGACACTGACGTGTGAAACCGGCCTTAGGTGGAGATAATGTAGGGAGAGTATTAATAAGAGGGAGAGGGAAATGCAGGCACCTGGGTGTCATCATTGTAAGTACATGTTGGAGACCTCTGCTAGTTTGCATTGTGTTGTATAGTGTAGGAACAGACTGTGAGATTAGGGAGAAAGGCAGGGGTTCATATTTTGTTCCATAATAAGCAAAACAGGTTTTTTTAGAGCCAAATAATATTACACAATTGCAGCATATACTAAACACATATTTTTGGACATACATAATTTTCCTGCATACCATCATATATAGTGATACTCGATGCTTGGGTTTTCCTGAGCACGCTCGGGTGGTCTCCGAGTATTTGTTAGTGCTCAGAGATTTAGTTTTCCTTGCCGCAGCTGCATGATTTCTGTCTGCTAGACAGGTTGAATACATGTGAGGAATGCATGTTTGTTAGGGAATTCGCACATGTATTTAGCCTGTCTAGCAGCCATCGATCGTGCAGCTGAGGTGACAACACTAAATCTCTGAGCACTAACAAATACTCGGAGATCATTCCAGCATGCTCGGGAAAACCCGATCAACGAGTAGACTCGCTCATCACTAATCATATACTAAACCGTGTTTTTACAGCTAAATAATATTCCTCAGTGTCAGTGGATTGCCCCCAATGGCTGTGGGGTACTCTGTACCTGGTCCTTCGGTTCTCAAGGGGGATGTCACGGTGGCTGACCCGGTCCATGACCCTTGGGAGGTCTGTTGTAAAAGCGAAAAGGTCTTTAAAGGGATAATGTTTGTGACGCCACCTGTGGTATCCGGTCAGGGTGACCGACACTGCTGTAAGGGGTCCGCTGGGGTGATGTTATGGCAGCTAGATGGTATACCTTCCCACAGGTGAAGTATGTCTCCAGGGCTTCCCAGTATATATATGGTGGATAGTGAATGGTGTAAGGTGCAGTGAAGAACGAGGACAAAAGGTTGCAGTCTCTTTACCTTTACTGAAGGCTTCAGCATCCACAGTCCAGAGCACAAGATCACAGGGCAGGCAGAGTCCGGCCGGTCTGAAGGCAAATCCAGAGTCCCCTTATTCAGGTGGAAATCAGTAGCCTTCCTCTAGCGCCTGGGTGTTGTAGTACCTTCCTGCTGATCTTCTTGGTAAGGTCCTTACAACTGTTGTAGATGTTATAGATGTTATGTCTCTCTCTGTCCCCCAGATGGATAGGAACAAACCCATGTGACTGGTGGCCTGGGCTTTTTACAGGGACTCTAGCATGCCCCGGCCCCCCCAAGTTGCCACCATGCCTCATGGGTGTAGGTGCGGATCAATAATGTGCAATTAGCTGTCCTGCCGATCTCTGGAGCAAGGCATGGAGACGATTGCTCCCTCGGTGTTCCGGCTACCGGATCCTGCGCCTCAGAAGGAGGCAGCTATCGCAGGGCAGAACTCCTTCTGGCTTCCTCTCCTTTTGCTATGACTTCGTTTCTCACCCTCTACAATACAATTTGCTGTTCTTTTCTCTTTCTTAGGATGCTGCCGCATCGGTAGGCAGGCGCAGCTCCGTGGCCTTCTGTCTATGCCTTTGACAGGATCCCACCCCTGTCAGGGACCACCCTGTCAGCAACTGCTAGATGTTCCTCCTTTCCCTCTGTCTGTCTGACAGGGACTGACTGAGTGAAGCTCATCCAGCTTCTGATTAACTTCCTATCCAGACCACCAGTTTTACCTAATTGTGAAGAGTGCCCTAATAAATAGGAGCATTGCTCCCACTGGCGGACTGGAGTGTGAAATGTGTTGCATGGTTTGTGATACCTGGTAAAGTCATCTCCTTTATTGCCCTCAGACGTAACATCACTCCCCCCTAGAGAAGAATGATATTACTGCAACGACCAGGACCCTGGGGCGCTGCATCATCATATACTAAACATCTTTTTGAAAGCTAATTGCTAAATAATATTTTTCGCCTTTAGCTGAATTATCTAATATTTTTCTAACAGCTTTGCGACTGGCACAAAATCTGAAGAGATACGCAAAAGTCATTATTTACCAGTAATTTACCTGAGTCTGCTGTTGTTGCATGTAATAAAGGCGATATGAAAAAAATTCTATTCGTTAATAAATAGTGCATATTTATCTAGCAGTTGTCCGACTGTCGCAAAGCCTGCAGAGGTACGCAAATGTCACTATTTACCAGTGCTAATCATTTTCCTTACTTTGCTGTTGACGTGTGTCATAAAAACGTTGTAAAAAATAAAAAAATTCTATTAGTTGAATAAATAGTGTATCTCTATCTAACAGTTGTGTGATTGCCGCAAAGTCTGCAGAGATACACAAATGTCACAATTTACCAGTGCCGATAATTTTCCTTACTCTGCTGTTGGCATGTGTCATAAAGGCGATAAATTTTTTTTAATTTTCTATTGGTTTAATCAAATAGTGTATCTTTATCTAACAGTTGTGTGACTGGTGCAAAGCCTGCAGAGATACACAAACATCACAATTTACCAGTGCCAATAATTTTCCTTAGGCCGGAGTCACACTAGAGAAGAATACGGATGAGTGCTATGAGAGAAAAAATTGCATAGCATTTGGTCCAATGTTAATGTATGGGGCAGCTCCCATCATCAGTTTTTTTCTCGGCCGTATTATATGTATGAGTGAAATCACAGCATGCTGCGAATTGCACCATATATCAGGCGAGACACGCCAATGAAAGTCTATGGGTGCGAGAAAACCTCGCACAACACACGGACCATAGTGTGACTTGCGAAAAATGCGCACCATTGTCCTTTCGAGAAGCCAGCAGTTCAGTGTGGTGTACAGTAAGATCACACTGACAGGTTAGAATAGTATAGATAAAATAAATGTATACACATGGTATAGGTATACAGTATATATATATATATATTTATATATATGTCATTAACACATACACATATATATATATACATATATTATATAATTTTTTTTTTATTTTTTTTTACAAAGAGAGTTAGGTAGCAGAATAGCCGATAATTCAATTGTCGGCTTCTGTAATATCTTTGCAGAAGCCGACAGGATATGAGACATGGTTTACATATAGTAAACCATTGCATACGGATCACTGTTCAGGGATCTTTTATGCGATTCTTGTCAGTGTAAAATGGACCAATTTTTTATGCTTTGTGTGTGACTCCAGCCTTACTCTGCTGTTGGCGTGTGTCATAAAGGCAATATATAAAAATGCCAATTTCTATTGGTTAAGTAAATATCGTATATTTATCTACCAGTTGTGTGACTGGCGCACAGCTTGCAGTGAAATGCAAATGACACAATTTTCCAGTGCCAATAATTTTCTTTACTCTGCTGTTGGCATGTGTCATAAAGGCGATATAAAAAATGTTTTACTTTCATATTGGTTGAATAAATAGCGTAAATTTACCTAGCAGTTGTGGGACTGACACAAAGCCTGCTGAGAACGTTACTATTTAAATGCAATTTTTGTAAGACTGCTGTTGTCATGTGTAATAAAGCTGATATCTGAAAAAAAAATACCCACACATTGCTAGATACAGGAATTTTTACATAGCACCTCTATGAGGGTACTTATAAAAAAAATTCCTTGCTTTATTTTTCACAACGCATTCAATATAGGAAAATGTGAAGCTTAGGAACATGGATGTGGATGTAGTGGTGCCCACCAAGGCCATGTGACAGATCAGAAGGTGACTGTATCTCGTACAAGCCTCCTGTCAAAATATGGTCAGCGTGCTATACCACTGTCAAACCTTGACAAGTTTTAGGATTAGGGTTGAGCGAAACAGATCAGCACTTTTCAAAAGTCGCCAACTTTTAGCAAAGTTGGGTTTCGTGAAACCCGACCCGATCCCACTCTGGGATCGGGTCGGCGGTCGGCGATCTCTACTTAAAAGTCGGATTTTGTTTTATATATATATATATATATATATATATATATGTCATTCAGACACAAATATATATATATATTTATATTAACTTCAGCGCGATATAGCAGGAAAGCCGGTAATTCAATTACTGGCTTTTCATTTCTCCTGCCAAAACCCGACATGATTTGAGACATGGTTTACATTCAGTAAACCATGTCATATCCCCCTTTTTTTGCATATTCCACACTACTAATGATAGTAGTGAGTATGTGCAAAATTTCAGTGCTCTAGCTCTTAAATTTAAGGGTTAAATCGCGGAAAAAAATTGCGTGGGCTCCTGCGCAATTTTCTCCGCCAGAGTAGTAAAGCCAGTGACTGAGGGCAGATATTAATAGCCTGGAGAGGGTCCACGGTTTTTGGCCCCCCCTGGCTAAAAACACCTGCCCCCAGCACCCCAGGAAAGGCACATCTGGAAGATGCGCCTACTCTGGCACTTAGCCACTCTCTTCCCATTCCCGTGTAGCGGTGGGATATGGGGTAATGAAGGGTTAATGTCACCTTGCTATTGGAAGGTGACATTAAGCCAGATTAATAATTGAGAGGCATCAATTCTGACACCTATCCATTATTAATCCATTTGCATTAAATGGTTAAAAAAAACACACACATTATTAAAAAGTATTTTAATGAAATAAAAACACAGGTTGTTTTAATATTTTATTGTACGCTCAATCCACTCGCTGAAGACCCTCGCTCTGTAACAAATAAAAAATAATAAACCAACAATATCCATACCTTCCGTAGATCTGTAACGTCCCACGTTGTAAATCCATATGAAGGGGTTAAAATATTTTACAGCCACAAGCTCTGCTAATGCAGCTGTGCTTGTGGCTGTAAACCCCAGCGAATGAAGGTAATGTAGGTCAATGACCTATAGTTACCTTCATTCGCGGTGATGCGCCCCCTGCTGGATGTCCTCATATGACCTCGAGCCTGGGAACTTTTTTGTGTGTGTTTTTTTAACTCTTTCATACAATTGGATTAATAATGGATAGGTGTCAGAATTGACGCCTCTCCATTATTAATCTGGCTTAATGTCACCTTACAATAGCAAGGTGGCATTAACCCTTCATTACCCCATATTCCACCGTTACACGGGAATGGGAAGAGAGTGGCCAAGTGCCAGAATAGGCGCATCTTACAGATGTGCCTTTTCTGGGGTGGCTGGGGGCAGGTGTTTTTAGCCAGGGGGGCCAATAACCGTGGACCCTCTCCAGGCTATTAATATCTGCCCTCAGTCACTGGCTTTACTACTCTGGTGGAGAAAATTGCACGGGAGCCCACGCCAATTTTTTCCGCGATTTAACCCTTAAATTTAAGAGCTAGAGCGCCGAAATTTTGCATATACACACTACTAACATTAGTAGTGTGGAATATGCAAAAAAAGGGGGATATGACATGGTTTACTGTATGTAAACCATGTCTCATATCATGTCGGGTTTTGGCAGGAGAAATGAGAAGCCGGTAATTGAATTACCGGCTTTTCTGCTATATCGCCCTGAAGGAAATGTAAAAAAAAAAAACCCATTGACTTACATTGGGTTTCGAGTTTCGGCCGATCCCCGACCCCGACTTTTCAATAGGATTGGCCGATTTCACTCGACCCGACTTTTGAGAAAGTCGGGTTTCATGAAACCCGACTCGACCCTGAAAAACTAAAAGTCGCTCAACCCTGTTGTGGGTTGGGCGGCAGACAAAGTCTCCAGTGTGTTGACAATCAGCACCTCCAAGTCTTCCACCTTTTTCAGTCTCAGTAGCCAAGAAGCTTGGCCTCACAATCCTCAACCTAGTCCTCCTTCCTCCCCTCATCATGAGTCCCAGGAGACATTTGACCACAATGCTGGCCACTCTGAGGAACTCTTAATGTTTCCTTGTAATTATTCAGGCCTGTCAACGTGTACCATTAAAGAGGGTCATGAGGAGGTTGAGCAGCGCACTGATGCACAAACATTTCAGCACAAACGGGCAGGAGCAAACCACGTTGGGGAAGGACAATTCATGTCTGAAGAGGTGAAGGATAATCATGATGCAAATTTGCCATTAGATCAGCCTAAAAAAAATCACAACTCAGAAGGAAGATCAGATTGATGAATTGGAAGACGACGTGGTCATAACCTGGCAAGGTGGCATGCCTAGTAAGCACAGCAGTGCAGAGAAGGATTGTTTGCTCTAAAACAGGTAAGAAGACGTAGTGTTTTGACCCGAAGGAGAACTCTGTCAACTGTTCTACATGTTCTACAGAGCCGCCCTACTCGCCTAGATAACTGGCAAGGGTGCGTTGTTCCCCTGTATGTCAGTTTTTATCTGAAAGTCCTTCAGACAAAATAACTGTATTTTGCAGCATCTACTAAGCCAAACTGAGAGGAGCAAGAACACTGCCAAATTGAGCATCACCAGCATGCAGAAGCACATGGCAGCCAAATCTGTGTCTGAGGGGCAAACCACTGCCCTTTGCCCTGTACTGCAGCCTTCCCAATCTGCTGTCAGGAATCAGGCACTGATACCTCCTGCCCACAGTCTGCAGTTACACAGACACAACAGTCAGTACCACGCCACAATATCAGCCATGCTCTGGCCAACGCAGTCACAGGGAAGGTCCACCTAACCACTGACATGTGGACAAGTTCTTGTGTACAGTGATGTAATATTTCCCTGATGGCACACTGGGTGAACCTGGTGGAGTCTGTGACAGAGTCAGAGGCTGGGACATCAAAAATCTTACCCACACTAAGAATAACGGGTCCAAGCTGGGAGGTCTCAGCACTGCCTTGGCGAAGTGGCTGCATGCTCAAGTGATAAAGCTCATAACGCAGCAGAGCAATTGAAAGGGATAAAAGAGCAAACCAATCAGTGGCTCTCCCTGGTAAACCTCCAACCAGGTCTGGTTGTGTGCGATAATGGGCGTAACTTGGTGGCGGCTTTAAATTTCGGCCAGCTAATACACGTTCCATGCATGACCCATGTGCAGAACTTGCTTGTACAGCGGTCTATAAAAACACATCCTGACTTGCTGGACCTACTTGCCAAGAAACGCTGTGTCAGCTTCCATTTCCGAAAAGTAATCTCAGGCTTTCGCTGGTCTAGCTTTGCTCTAGCAGCTCTTTCATTTGCTTCGTCATCGACTTATGTGTGACCTGCCCACACGCAGGAATTCAACCTTCATATGTGGGCAAGGCATAGTGAGCAGCAGAGGGCAGTGTCTGAATTCCAGATTCTCAATGCCCATCAGAGTAACATTCAACCCCAAAACATAGCAACTATTGAGTGAGTGTGGATCGCTGACATTTGTGAGGTTCTTCAAAACTTTGAATACTGCACCAAGATGGTGATCGCTGATGACCCTTATCAGTGTAATCATCCCACTTCTCTGTCTATTAAAACATTCACTGCAGAATCTCAAAGAGGAAGCTTTGAATGCCAAGTAGGTGGCTATGGAGCAACATTAATAATAATAATTATATAGCACTAACATATTCCGCAGTGCTTTACAGTTTTGCACACATTATCATCACTGTCCCCGATGGGGCTCACAATCTAGAATCCCTATCAGTATGTCTTTCGAATGTGGGAGGAAACAGGAGTGCCCGGAGGAAACCCACGCAAACACGGAGAGAACATACAAACTCTTTGCAGATGTTGTCCTGGGTGGGATTAGAACCCAGGACCCCAGCGCTGCAAGGCTGCTGTGCTAACCACTGCACCACCGTGCTGCCACATTTTACAGTGCCTAATACCACACAGCCCAGCCTCAGACAATATTCTCAGGCAACATTGGGTGATGGCGAGGAACAGAAGAAGGAGAAGAAGGAACAGGAATTTTTGGCTTGCGCTACAGAAGGGACCCCCTAACCCAGCTTCAAGCCTGTAAAGCATGGATGGCCTGAAGAGGAGGAGGAGGAGGCGATGCATCATGAAGAGGGGAGGATGGTAGTGTTCATCCTGGTGGGGACACTGAAAATTTGACTCTTCAGGAAATCACGTCCTTCTCCTCCTGATTCCGCAACAAGTACTTAGTGGTCATATATGTATACCTGACGAGGGTAATAATGTAAAATTTACAAAACTTTGCACATTGTGCAATGGTGAAACTTGTACTCTCTATCTCTTTCTAGTGTAATAACTGCAAAATGTATTGTGAGGTGCCCATCACATTATCTTTCAGCGTGTATGATATAGACTCCTTGGGTAATTTTTGCCAAACTTTACACATTGTGCAATAATTTAACTTCTACTCCCTATCTCTACCTATTCTAATAACAGCAAAATGTATTATGAGGTCCCCATCACGGTCTCCTTCAGCGTGCATAATACCCTTTGGGTAATTTTTAGAAACTTTTGTACATCGTGCAATGGTAAAACTTGTCTTCACTATATCTAGCAATTATAATAACTGAAACATTTATTGTGAGGTCCCCATTAGGGTTGAGCGAAACGGGTCGTTCATTTTCAAAAGTCGCCGACTTTTGGCAAAGTCGGGTTTCATGAAACCCGATCCGACCCCTGTGCGGGGTCGGCCATGCGGTACGCGACTTTCGCGCCAAAGTCGCGTTTCAATGACGCGAAAAGCGCCATTTCTCAGCCAATGAAGGTAAATGCAGAGTGTGGGCAGCGTGATGACATAGGTCCTGGTCCCCACCATCTTAGAGAAGGGCATTGCAGTGATTGGCTTGCTGTCCGCGGCGTCACAGGGGCTATAAAGGGGCGTTCCCGCCGACCGCCATGTTACTGCTGCTGATCTGAGCTTAGGGAGAGGTTGCTGCCGCTTCATCAGAAGCAGGGATAGCGTTAGGCAGGGTCCATTAACCACCAAACCGCTTGTGCTGTAGCGATTTCCACAGCCCAATACCACCTTCGGTGTGCAGGGACAGTGGAAGCTACATTTTTTTTTTTCCTCAGCGCTGTAGCTCATTGGGCTGCCCTAGAAGGCTCCCTGATAGCTGCATTGCTGTGTGTACGCCGCTGTGCAAACCAACTGCTTTTTTCAAAGCACAAATCCTCTTGTTCCTTCCTTTCTGCACAGCTATCTTGTTTGTTTGTCCACACTTTTTATTTAATTTGTGCATCAGTCCACTCCTTATTGCTGCCTGCCATACCTGGCTGAGATTACTGCAGGGAGATAGTAATTGAAGGACAGTTCCTTTTTTTTTTTTTTTTTTTTTTTTGTGGGAGATTAAGATTGGCATTTCTGCTAGAGTGCCATCCCTGTCTGTATCATCTCTCACTCAGTGGGCCATAGAAAGCCTATTTATTTTTTTGCTTGATTTGGGTTCTAAAATCTACCTGAAAAAATCACAACATCAATCAGTGGGAGAAAAATATTGGCCTCAGGGCTTGTGTGCCACTCCTGACTCCTGTGTGTGCCATCTCTCACTCAGTGGGCCATAGAAAGCCTATTAATTTTTTTGCTTGATTTGGGTTCTAAATTCTACCTGAAAAAATCAATAAATCAATCAGTGGGTGATTAATATTGGCCTTTGGGCTTGTGTGCCAGTCCTAAGCGTGCCATCTCTCTCTCTCAGATAGTGGGCCATAGAAAGCCTATTTATTATTTTTTTTATTGGGTTTATAAATTTTCCCTGGAAAAAAAAAAAAAAGTGGGAGATTAATATTGGCCTCTGGGCTTGTGTGCCCGTCCTGAGCGTGCCATCTCTCTCACAACTAGTGGGCCATAGAAAGCCTATTTATTTTTTTGGTTGATTTGGGTTCTAAATTCTACCTGAAAAAATCAATAAATCAATCAGTGGGAGATAAATATTGGCCTCTGGGCTTGTGTGCCACTCCTGACTCCTGTGTGCGTCCTCTCTCACTCAGTGGGCCCTACAAAGCCTATTTTTTTTTAATTTGTTTGCTAAATTCTCCCTGAAACAATCATTTTATTTTATTTTGTTTCTAAATTCTTCCTGAAAAATTCATTTTTTTGTATTTTTTTTTCTAAAGTCTCCCTGAAAAAAAAAAAAAAATCAAATCAGTGGGAGATTAATATTGCCCTTTCTGCTTGTGTGCCAGTCTTGACTCCTGGGTGTGCCATCTCTCTCTCTCCAATTGTGGGCCATAGAAAGCCTATTTTTTTTTTTTTGCTTGATTTGGGTTCCAAAATCTACCTGAAAAAATCACTAAATCAATCAGTGGGAGATAAATATTGGCCTCTGAGCTTGTGTGCCACTCCTGACTCCTGTGTGCGTCATCTCTCACTCAGTGGGCCATAGAAAGCCTATTTTTTTTTTATTTGTTTTCTAAATTGTCCCTGAAACAATCATTTCATTTTATTTGGTTTATAAATTATTCCTGAAAAAATCATTTTTTTTTATTATTTTTTTTTTCTAAAGTCTCCCTTTTAAAAAAAAAAAAACAAATCAGTGGGAGATTAATATTTACATTTGCGCTTCAGTGACAGTCCTGCGTGTGTGGCATCTCTCTCATTTGTTGCCACCAACAACAGAGTGTGTAACATTGTGCCTGATTTTCGTTGTGGTCTCACCCACCTGTAAAGGGGTAGCTAAATCATACTGAAGTTATAGCTCACCGTGTAAGTTGTGTGACAGCAACAAATACCGTTAGTTTGGTAACGTTTTTAAAACAATGAGGAAGTCTGGTGGAAGAGGTCGTGGCCGAGGACGTTCATTGTCAGCTGGTAATGAGGGTAGTGGTAGTGGTGGAGCATCAGGTGGTCGTGGGAAAAAAAATATTGCACCTAAGTCTGGAGCTGTGGAGCCAGGTTCGTCGTGTGGCTACACAAGGCCTCAAACGCTCCCTTTTCTGGGAGTAGGAAAACCGCTTTTAAAGCCGGAGCAGCAAGAGCAAGTTTTGACTTATCTTGCTGACTCAGCCTCTAGCTCTTTTGCCTCCTCTCGTGAAACTGGTAAAAGTAAAAGCAGCGCGTCGTTACTGGATGTTCACGGTCAGGGACAAGTCGCTTCCTTGTCCTCTTCAGCAAAAACAACAACAGAGAAGAATGCAGCAGGCGACACAACGGGTTACTCCATGGAGCTCTTTACACATACCGTCCCTGGCTTAGAAAGTGAAGCAGTTAACAGTCCATGCCCATTACAAGTTGAATCTGACATGGAGTGCACTGATGCACAGCCACAGCCAGACTACTATGCTGGTCCTTTGACTCAGACCACAACATTGCCCTCGCAGGGTGCTGATCAAGAATCAGACCCTGATGAGACTATGTTGCCCCATCACGAACGCTATACCACCGACCGACACGGTGACACAGACGAAGTTGCACACGAGCTACAAGAAAAGGTAATAGATGACCCAGTTCTTGACCCCGATTGGCAGCCATTGGGGGAACAGGGTGCAGGCGGCAGCAGTTCTGAAGCGGAGGAGGAGGGGCCGCAGCAGGCATCAACATCGCAACAGGTTCCATCTGCCGGGCCCGTATCTTGCCCAAAACGCGTGGCAAAGTCAAAACCTGTTGGAGGACAGCGTGGCCATCCGGTTAAAGCTCAGTCTGCAATGCCTGAAATGGTATCCGATGCTAGAAAGAGTGCAGTCTGGCATTTTTTTAAACAACATCCAATTGATCAGCGCAAAGTCATCTGTCAAAAATGTTCAACTACCTTAAGCAGAGGGCAGAATCTGAAAAGTCTCAATACAAGTTGCATGCATAGACATTTAACCACCATGCATTTGCAAGCTTGGACTAACTACCAAACGTCCCTTAAGGTTGTAGCACCCTCGGCCAATGAAGCTAGTCATCAATGCAACATCCCTTCCGGCAGTGTAGGGCCACCATTTTCTGCACCACCTGCAGTATCTGTGCAGGTTTCTTTGCCAGGCCAAAGAAGTCAGGGTCAGGGAATCACCAGTTTCGTAGTAGGAAACACTGCATCTAGGGCACCGGCGGCAACAATACCATCTCCCACCGTCTCTCAGTCTGCCATGTCCACCGGCACCCCCGTTAGTTCCACGATCTCCAGCTCTCCAGTCCAGCTCACCCTACATGAGACTATGGTTAGAAAAAGGAAGTACTTATCCTCGCATCCGCGTACACAGGGTTTGAACGCCCACATAGCTAGACTAATCTCGTTAGAGATGATGCCCTACCGGTTAGTTGAAAGCGAAGCTTTCAAAGCCCTGATGGACTACGCTGTACCACGCTACGAGCTACCCAGTCGACACTTTTTTCCAGAAAAGCCATCCCAGCCCTCCACCAGCATGTTAAAGAGCGCATCGTCCATGCACTCAGGCAATCTATGAGCACAATGGTGCACCTGACAACAGATGCATGGACCAGTAGGCATGGCCAGGGACGTTACGTGTCCATCACGGCACACTGGGTAAATGTGGTGGATGCAGGGTCCACAGGGGACAGCAAGTTTGGGACAGTTCTGCCTAGCCCACGGTCTAGGAAACAGTTGGCTGTAGCCGTTCGCACCCCCTCCTCCTCCTCCTCGTCCTCCTGCAGAAGCGAGACCTCGTCCACAGACCGCAGTCGCACAACCACTCCATCCGCAGCTGCCACTGTTGCACACCAGGTCTCCCATTATGGGGCAGCTACTGGCAAACGTCAGCAGGCTGTATTGGCTATGAAGTGTTTGGGCGACAACAGACACACCGCTGAAGTTCTGTCCAAGTTCTTGCAGAAAGAAACGCAGTCGTGGCTGGGCACTGTAGATCTTGAGGCAGGCAAGGTAGTGAGTGATAACGGAAGGAATTTCATGGCTGCCATCTCCCTTTCCCAACTGAAACACATTCCTTGCCTGGCTCACACCTTAAACCTGGTGGTGCAGTGCTTCCTGAAAAGTTATCCGGGGTTATCCGACCTGCTCCTCAAAGTGCATGGACTTTGCTCACATATCCGCCGTTCGCCCGTACACTCCAGCTGTATGCAGACCTATCAGCGTTCTTTGAACCTTCCCCAGCATCGCCTAATCATAGACGTTGCAACAAGGTGGAACTCAACACTACACATGCTTCAGAGACTGTGTGAACAGAGGCGGGCTGTTATGTTTTTGTGGGAGGATACACATACACGGGCAGGCAGTAGGATGGCAGACATGGAGTTGTCAGGTGTGCAGTGGTCGAAGATTCAAGACATGTGTCAAGTCCTTCAGTGTTTTGAGGAATGCACACGGCTGGTTAGTGCAGACAACGCCATAATAAGCATGAGCATCCCCCTAATGCGTCTGCTGATGCAAAGTTTGACGCACATAAAGGATCAGGCGTCTGCAGCTGAGGAAGAGGAAAGCCTTGATGACAGTCAGCCATTGTCTGGCCAGGGCAGTGTACAGGACGAGGTAGCGGGCGAACAGGAGGAGGAGGACGAGGAGGATGATGGGGATGATTATATTTTTAATGAGGAAGCTTTTCCGGGGCCAGTGGAAATTGTTGGCGCGGCAAGGCCGGGTTCTGGTTTTTGGAGGGACACAAGTGACGTGGATTTGCCTGAAACTGCCCCTCAACCAAGCACAACCACAGATTTGAGAACTGGAACTTTGGGCCACATGGCGGATTATGCCTTACGTATCCTCAAAAGGGACACACGCATAACAAAAATGATGAACGATGACGATTACTGGTTGGCCTGCCTCCTTGATCCTCGCTATAAAGGCAAATTGCAAAATATAATGCCCCATGAGAACTTGGAACTAATATTAGCAACCAAACAATCAACTCTTGTTGACCGTTTGCTTCTGGCATTCCCTGCACACAGCGCCCGTGATCGTTCTAACACGAGCTGCAGGGGCCAGCAGACCAGAGGAGTTAGAGGGGCAGAAATCAGAAGTGGCGTTGGCCAGAGGGGTTTTCTGACCAGGTTGTGGAGTGATTTTGCTATGACCGCAGACAGGACAGGTACTGCAGCATCAATTCAAAGTGACAGGAGACAACATTTGTCCAGTATGGTTACTAACTATTTTTCATCCCTTATCGACGTTCTCCCTCAACCGTCATTCCCATTTGATTACTGGGCATCAAAATTAGACACCTGGCCAGAATTGGCAGAATATGCATTGCAGGAGCTTGCTTGCCCGGCAGATAGTGTCCTATCAGAAAGAGTATTCAGTGCTGCAGGTTCAATACTAACAGAAAAAAGGACTCGTCTGGCTACCCAAAATGTAGATGATCTAACCTTCATTAAAATGAACCACAACTGGATTTCGAAATCTTTTGCCCCACCTTGCCCGGCTGACACCTAGCTTTCCTATGTAAAGGTCTTGCCTGTGGACTATTCTGAACGACTTTTCCAATCTCGTAATTTGCAGCACCTGATTGTCCAGCATCCGACATGTTAACACCTCCCTAAATGGCCAAAGTCCCCACACGGGGCCGTGGTATCGCCACTTGGCGCCAGCACCCGTGAGAGTACTGTTTGTCTGAGGAAGTGGGTGTGCCCGCTTTTGGTCAACGGCACTGCCACTAGGTCCCTCATAGTACAATAAAGTGTCTGGCGGTGGTGGTGCGCACCCAACGTCAGACACACCGTTGTAATATGAGGGGCCCTGGGCCTGTACCGCCGGCCACAAGACAGTCCCCCCCCCAGCTCAAACAGTGCTCTACCACTTGCAAAATTTTCTCTCACAGCTCCACCAATGTTTAGTCTATGCGCTGACATCCTTCAATGCCTGGCACTGTCAATACCATTGTATTGACATTTTTCTTATGTTAGGCCTTCGAAGCCTGTCTGCGGTCACTCCTTCCACTAGGCCTCCACTGACCTGTCTACTGCTGCCCGTGTTCCCCTGGAACCAATTTTAAATTGCCTACAGCCCAATTTTTGTTATGTTAGGCCTTCGAAGCCTGTCTGCGGCCCGTTCTTTCCACTACTACTACACTGACCTGGCTACTGCCGCCCGTGTTCCCCTGAAACCAATTTAAAATTGCCGACAGCAAGCCCAATTTATTATGTTAGGCCTTCGAAGCCTGTCTGCGGTCCCTCCTTCCACTAGGCCTCCACTGACCTGTCTACTGCTGTCCGTGTTCCCCTGGAACCAATTGTAAATTGCCTACATCCCAATTTTTGTTATGTTAGGCCTTCGAAGCCTGTCTGCGGCCCGTTCTTTCCACTACTACTACACAGACCAGGCCACTGCTGCCCGTGTTCCCCTGGAACAAATTTTAAATTGCCTACAGCCAGCCCAATTTATTATGTTAGGCCTTCGAAGCCTGTCTGCGGTCCCTCCTTCCACTAGGCCTCCACTGACCTGTCTACTGCTGCCCGTGTACCCCTTGAACCAACATCAGAAAATATAAAAATAAGTATTTTGCTTATAAAAAAGAAAATACTGGAGAGATATCAAATGCAGACATTTTAACATTAAAAACAAACACATACAACAAAAATCTGGTACAGTACTAAAAATGGCCACCAGCTACAATAACTTTCTCCTGCAAGTAGTTAACTGAAAGTTTTTTTCAATTTAAAACACAGATATGGCATCCACCGAGTGTTGTCCTGTCGCGTCTTCTTTATATTATTGCCAAGAAGATGCAAAACAATGAAAATAATAAAATCATTATTTACCAAAAAAATAGAGTAAGTCAAAACCACATTGCAAATAAACATTCATTACAAATAAAGAAGCAGGGCGCGTCCGAGGGTGAGTATATACCTAATAAGAATATAATCACCCTCGGACGCGCCCTGCTTCTTTCCGACAGCCTTCCTTCCTAAGAATCAGCCCTTCCGTGGTGTAGAGAGAGGGTGTGTTACACTCCAAGGTGTTCCCCAGGTTGCCTTTCCTGAGCTTCGATCTTCATGCTCTCGTTTAGTAGTTGTCGGAAAGTAGGCTGCATTAGGCCTACAAATTGGGTATGGGGTGGAGAGAGATGGTGTGTTACACTCCAAGGTGTTCCCCAGGTTTCCTTGCCATTGCTTCGGTCTTCCGACTCTCGTTTAGTAGTTGTAGAAAACTACACTGCATTAGGCCTACAAAATGGGTATCGGGTGGAGAGAGATGGTGTGTTACACTCCAAGGTGTTCCCCAGGTTTCCTTGCCATTGCTTCGGTCTTCTGACTCTCGTTCAGCAGTTGTAGAAAACTACACTGCATTAGGCCTACAAAATGGGTATCGGGTGGAGAGAGATGGTGTGTTACACTCCAAGGTGTTCTCCAGGTTGCCTTTCCAGAGCTTCGATCTTAATGCTCTCGTTTAGTAGTTGTTGGAAACTACACTGCATTAGGCCTCCAAATTGGCTATGGGGTGGAGAGAGATGGTGTGTTACACTCCAAGGTGTTCTCCAGGTTTCCTCGCCATTGCTTCGATCTTCCGACTCTCGTTTAGTAGTTGTAGAAAACTTCCCTGCATTAGGCCTACAAAATGGGTATCGGGTGGAGAGAGATGGTGTGTTACACTCCAAGGTGTTCCCCAGGTTTCCTTGCCATTGCTTCGGTCTTCCGACTCTCGTTTAGTAGTTGTAGAAAACTACACTGCATTAGGCCTACAAAATGGGTATCGGGTGGAGAGAGATGGTGTGTTACACTCCAAGGTGTTCCCCAGGTTTCCTTGCCATTGCTTCGGTCTTCCGACTCTCGTTCAGTAGTTGTAGAAAACTACACTGCATTAGGCCTACAAAATGGGTATCGGGTGGAGAGAGATGGTGTGTTACACTCCAAGGTGTTCTCCAGGTTGCCTTTCTAGAGCTTCGATCTTAATGCTCTCGTTTAGTAGTTGTTGGAAACTACACTGCATTAGGCCTCCAAATTGGCTATGGGGTGGAGAGAGATGGTGTGTTACACTCCAAGGTGTTCCCCAGGTTTCCTTGCCATTGCTTCGGTCTTCCGACTCTCGTTTAGTAGTTGTACAAAACTACACTGCATTAGGCCTACAAAATGGGTATCGGGTGGAGAGAGATGGTGTGCTACACTCCAAGGTGTTCCCCAGGTTTCCTTGCCATTGCTTCGGTCTTCCGACTCTCGTTCAGTAGTTGTACAAAACTACACTGCATTAGGCCTACAAAATGGGTATCGGGTGGAGAGAGATGGTGTGTTACACTCCAAGGTGTTCCCCAGGTTTCCTTGCCATTGCTTCGGTCTTCAGACTCTCGTTTAGTAGTTGTAGAAAACTACACTGCATTAGGCCTACAAAATGGGTATCGGGTGGAGAGAGATGGTGTGTTACACTCCAAGGTGTCCCCCAGGTTTCCTTGCCATTGCTTCGGTCTTCCGACTCTCGTTCAGTAGTTGTAGAAAACTACACTGCATTAGGCCTACAAAATGGGTATCGGGTGGAGAGAGATGGTGTGTTACACTCCAAGGTGTTCTCCAGTTTGCCTTTCCAGAGCTTCGATCTTAATGCTCTCGTTTAGTAGTTGTTGGAAACTACACTGCATTAGGCCTCCAAATTGGCTATGGGGTGGAGAGAGATGGTGTGTTACACTCCAAGGTGTTCTCCACGTTTCCTCGCCATTGCTTCGATCTTCCGACTCTCGTTTAGTAGTTGTAGAAAACTACACTGCATTAGGCCTATAAAATGGGTATCGGGTGGAGAGAGATGGTGTGTTACACTCCAAGGTGTTCCCCAGGTTTCCTTGCCATTAGGGTTGAGCGAAACGGGTCGAAATTGTTCAAAAGTCGCCGACTTTTGGCAAGGTCGGGTTTCATGAAACCCGACCCGACCCCAGTGGGGGGTCGGCCATGAAGTCGGCGATCTTTTGAATCTGGAATCGGAATTCCGATCCCGATTCCCGATATGTTTAAGATATCGGGAATTGGTATCGGAATTCAGATTAAAGTGTAAAATATAGAATTAAAATAAAAAATATTGCAATACTTACCCTCTGACGCGCCCTGGTACTAACCGGCAGCCTTCCTCCTTCGAATCCGCGCTTCTAGGACCTTGCCGTGACGTCGCGGTGACGTCGCGGCTTGTGATTGGCCGCGCGGCCGCCCATGTGACCGCTCGCGCGGCCAATCACAAGCCGCGACGTCACCCGCGACGTCACCGAAGGTCCTGGAAGGGCTGATTCTTAGGAAGGAAGGCTGTCGGAAGGAAGCAGGGCGCTTCCGAGGGTGAGTATATACCTAATAGGAATATACTCACCCTCGGAAGCGCCCTGCTTCCTTCCGACAGCCTTCCTTCCTAAGAATCAGCCCTTCCAGGACCTTCGGTGACATCGCGGGTGACGTCGCGGCTTGTGATTGGCCGCGCGAGCGGTCACATGGGCGGCCGCGCGGCCAATCACAAGCCGCGACGTCACCCGCGACGTCACCGAAGGTCCTGGAAGGCTGATTCTAAGGAAGGAAGGTTCCCGGTTAGTACCAGGGCGCGTCAGAGGGTAAGTATAAGGATATTTTTTATTTTAATTCTATATTTTACACTTAAATATGGATCCCAGGGCCTGAAGGAGAGTTTCCGCTCCTTCAGACCCTGGGAACCATGGAAACCCAATGCATTGCATTGGGTTTCGAGTTTCGGCCGACCCCGACCCCGACTTTTTTATAGGATCGGCCGATTTCACTCGACCCGACTTTTCCAAAAGTCGGGTTTCGTGAAACCCGACCCGATCCTATAAAAGTGAAGGTCGCTCAACCCTACTTGCCATTGCTTCGGTCTTCCGACTCTCGTTTAGTAGTTGTAGAAAACTACACTGCATTAGTCCTACAAAATGGGTATGGGGTGGAGAGAGATGGTGTGTTCCACTCCAAGGTGTTCTCCAGGTTGCCTTTCCTGAGCTTCTATCTTCAGGCTCTCATTAAATTGTGGTTAAATGGAACAACTGCATTTGGCGTACTAGTTGGTTTGGGGCCTACTAACAGTGTCTGCCGCTCCTTGCTGTTCTCCTGGTTTCCTGTCCTGAAATTCCGTTTTCAGGCGCTCGTTAAGTAGTTGTTAATGTTAGACTGCATTTGGCCTACTAGTTGGGTTGGGGCCTACTATCGGTGTCTGCCACTCCTTGCTGTTCTCCTCCACTGAACAAAGCTGTGCCGCCTGTTTACTACGGTTGCCAATTTTGAACTGCATTTCGACTACTTACTGATTTGGGCCTACTCTCTGTGTCAGCCTCTCATTCCAGTTGTCCTCCACTGCAATGCCCCCTGGTTATTCCTGTGTTACCAATTTTGAACTGCATTTAGCCAACTTTATTCTTTGGGCCTATATCTGTGTTTCCTCCTCATCCTGCCCATTGCCCAGCCAGTGATAGATGAGTCTGCTGGTACATTGACCCATAACGCAACATTCCCCGTGCACGCTACACAACAACATTGTGACCCTGCTGAAAGTCAGGTTGCTCTTCCCGCATACCATACCACCTTACACGGGGACAAAGAGGAAGGTGCAGATGAAAGTGCAGGTTCCTTCATCAGGTGGGGGGAGGAATACTAGTTGGCGACGTCACTGGCACAGGGCCTCTCATAGTACGCAAAAGTGTTGCTGCCGGTGGGAGGCGCCCCCGCCGTGCAAACACACCGCTGTACTTTGAGGGGCCCTGTGCCAGTGCCAATGCCAACGAGTGGGCCCCCCCTGCTTGCTCAGGTTCACAGCACTTGCAAAGTTGAAATACTTACCTCTCCCTGCTCCACTGCCGTGACGTGGTCCAGATTTCCTGGGCCCACTAATTACTTGAACCAGCCCTACCCACCACAACTTTAGCCAAATGACCCCCAATTTCAAATGCCTTCCAATTATTATAAGGTAAATTACGCTTGACAAGCTTCATTAAGAAGAATGGATGGTTTTGACATTAAAATGGGCACTCTAGGTGTTTTCCTGGCCCCCACTCACTGCCGACTATGCTGCACCATTGACTTGCATTGGGTTTCGTGTTTCGGTCGATCCCGACTTTACGTCATAATCGGCCGATTTCGCTCGACCCGACTTTTGAGATAGTCGGGTTTCGCGAAACCC
This sequence comes from Ranitomeya imitator, assembly GCF_032444005.1. Lineage (NCBI taxonomy): Eukaryota > Metazoa > Chordata > Amphibia > Anura > Dendrobatidae > Ranitomeya > Ranitomeya imitator. The sequence continues at coordinate 340,315,147 of NC_091285.1, read as the reverse complement.
GGCTCGACTCTAAAAAGGTCAAGGTCGCTCAACTCTAGTCCCCATCACTGTCTCTTTCAGCGTGTATGATGCAAACCCCTTGGTCATTTTTGGAAACCCTTGTACATTGTGCAGTGGTCAAATTTCTACTGTCGATCTCTATACATTCTATTATTACTAAAGTTTTTATTGTGTTTCCTGTCTGAACTTGGGCATTGTGGAAAATCAATGCATTAATATGTTCCACACACTTATTCAGGATTCAGCCTTACACAGAATAATAATATAATTAATGAAACATGGTTTATATATATGCTGTTATTTAAAAAAAACTTACCCACACATCTAATATATAAGGCGGAATGTGTGTGTGTATGTGTGTATGTCCGGGATTGGCATCTGCACCGTCGCAGCTACGGCCACAAAATTTTGCACAGTCACACGTCTGGACCCCGAGAGCGTCATAGGCTATGTTGTGAGGCGAAATGTTAACCCCGCGCGTTCCAATTCACCAAACAATTTTGCCCCTATCTACATAATGGGGGAAAAAGTGAAAGGAAAAGTGTTGGAGGCGTCGCAGCTACAGCCACAAAATTTTGCACAGTCACACGTCTGGACCCCGAGAGCGTCATAGGCTATGTTGTGAGGTGAAATTTTAACCCCGCGCTTTCTAATTCACCAAACAATTTTGCCCCTATCTACATAATGGGGAAAAATGAAAGGAAAAGTGTAGGAGGCAAATTGACAGCTGCCAGATGTGAACAAGGGGGACTTAAAGAATGAGAGCGATGGCGCCAAAGAGTATATACCGTACAGTTGCTAAGGTGGGGCCCCGACATGGGATACTCACCACACACGGGGATATGAACACACACAAAATGCGCCACACACTACCACATGCTTGAAGACATATTACCCTCAGCACACATTTCACCACAAATACACCAACCTCGCCACATAAAAGTCGAAACACAAAAGTCGCCACTCAAAACTCGCCACGCGCAGAACTCGCCACATGCAAAAACTAGGCAATTGCAAAACTCGCCACAAGTGCAAAACTCACCTCATGGAAAACTCACCACACGCAAAACTTGCACACGCGGAAAAATTGCCACATACACAAAAGTTGCAACACATGCAAAAGTTGCCTCACACAAAACTTGCACATACTCAAAAGGCACCACACATAAAACTCGCCACGCGCAAAACTCGCCATGCGCAAAACTTGCTGCACACAACTTGCTACACTAACCTGTCACATGCAACTCGACACACAAAAAGTTGCTACACGCATGTTGCCACACAAAACTCATCTAACAAAAGTCGCTACGTGCATGTCGTCACACGCAACTCAACACACACAACTTGACAAACGAAACTCGCCCTAAAACACACACAAGTCTGGTATTATCCTTCAAAAATAAAAATCTGATTAACAAGTAGACAAACTACAACAAATGTACCATATAGGAAATACGGCAGCTGTCAGTCACATGACCTGTCTATTATGTGTATGTGTGAGCTAATATATACTGCCAGGGGGAGGGCTTCCTGTTGGCTGGGGATATATCAGGCTGCCAATTTAGCTTACAAATACTGAGGTAAAAATACTGAGCAAATAACGTGTGAACGAGGTCTAATACAGGAGGAGATGACACACAGGTATATACTATATACAGGGGAGATGACACACAGATATATACTATATACAGGAGAGATGACACACAGGTATATACTATATAGTGGAGGAGATGACATACAGGTACATATATATACAGGAGGAGATGACATACAGGTATATGCTATATACAGGAGGAGATGACATACAGGTATATGCTATATTTAGAAGATGACATGCAGGTATATACTATATACAGGAGGAGATGACACACAGATATATACTATATACAGGGGAGATGACACACAGGTATATACTATATACAGGAGGAGATGACATACAGGTATATGCTATATATAGAAGATGACATGCAGGTATATACTATATACAGGAGGAGATGACACTCAGATATATACTATATACAAGGGAGATGACACACAGGTATATAATATATACAGGAGGAAATGACATACAGGTATATACTATATATAGAAGGAGATGACATTCAGGTATATACTATATATAGGGGAGATGACACACAGCAGGTAAATACTATATAAAGGGGAGATGACATACAGGTATATACTATATACAGGAGATGACATACAGATGTATACTATATATAAGGGAGATGACAAACATGTATATACTGAGGTGATGAGGTGAAAATGAGAGGTGTGAGGTGAAAATGAAAAGGTGTGAGTGCAAAATGAGAGGAGTGAGGAAAAATAGTGGAGTGATCAGAAAATGACAGATGTGAGGTTGAAATGACAAGTGTTGGGGGGAATGAGAGGAGTGAGGGAGGAAATGAAAGGTGTGAGGGAGAAAATGAGAGATGTGAGGGGGAAAATGAAAAATGTGATTGGGAAAATGAGAGGCGTGATGGGAAAATAAGAGAAGTGAGGTGCTATAACTAACCACAGATATTTACTATGCCCAGGCAACGCCGGGCTCTTCAGCTAGTCTACTATATAAAGCTGAATGTGTGTGTGTGTGTGTATGTGTGTGTGTATGTCCGGGATTGGCATCTGCACCGTCGCAGCTACGGCCACAAAATTTTGCACAGTGACACGTCTGGACCCCGAGAGCGTCATAGGCTATATTGTGAGGCGAAATTTTAACCCCGCGCTTTCCAATTCACCAAACAATTTTGCCCCTATCTACATAATGGGGAAAAAAGTGAAAGGAAAAATGTTGGAAGCGTCGCAGCTACGGCCACAAAATTTTGCACAGTCACACGTCTGGACCCTGAGAGCGTCATAGGCTACGTTGTGAGGTGAAATATTAACCCCGCGCTTTCCAATTCACCAAACAATTTTGCCCCTATCTACATAATGGGGAAAAAGTGAAAGGAAAAGTGTTGGAGGCGTCGCAGCTACAGCCACAAAATTTTGCACAGTCACACGTCTGGACCCTGAGAGCGTCATAGGCTATATTGTGAGGCGAAATTTTAACCCCGCGCGTTCCAATTCACCAAACAATTTTGCCCCTATCTACATAATGGGGAAAAAAGTGAAAGGAAAAGTGTTGGAAGCGTCGCAGCTACGGCCACAAAATTTTGCACAGTCACATGTCTGGACCCTGAGAGCGTCATAGGCTACGTTGTGAGGTGAAATATTAACCCCGCGCTTTCCAATTCACCAAACAATTTTGCCCCTATCTACATAATGGGGAAAAAAGTGAAAGGAAAAGTGTTGGAAGCGTCGCAGCTACGGCCACAAAATTTTGCACAGTCACATGTCTGGACCCTGAGAGCGTCATAGGCTACGTTGTGAGGTGAAATATTAACCCCGCGCTTTCCAATTCACCAAACAATTTTGCCCCTATCTACATAATGGGGAAAAAAGTGAAAGGAAAAGTGTTGGAGGCGTCGCAGCTACAGAAACAAAATTTTGCACAGTCACACGTCTGGACCCTGAGAGCGTCATAGGCTACGTTGTGAGGTGAAATTTTAACCCCGCGCGTTCCAATTCACCAAACAATTTTGCCCCTATCTACATAATGGGGAAAAATGTGAAAGGAAAAGTGTTGGAAGCGTCGCAGCTACAGCAACAAAATTTTGCACAGTCACATGTCTGGACCCCGAGAGCGTCATAGGCTACGTTGTGAGGTGAAATTTTAACCCTGCGCGTTCCAATTCACCAAACAATTTTGCCCCTTTCTACATAATGGGGAAAAAAGTGAAAGGAAAAGTGTTGGAGGCGTCGCAGCTACAGAAACAAAATTTTGCACAGTCACACGTCTGGACCCCGAGAGGGTCATAGGCTGCGTTGTGAGGTGAAATTTTAACCCTGCGCGTTCCAATTCACCAAACAATTTTGCCCCTATCTACATAATGGGGAAAAAGTGAAAGGAAAAGTGTTGGAGGCGTCGCAGCTACAGCCACAAAATTTTGCACAGTCACATGTCTGGACCCCGAGAGCGTCATAGGCTATATTGTGAGGCGAAATTTTAACCCCGCACGTTCCAATTCACCAAACAATTTTGCCCCTATCTACTTAATGGGGAAAAAAGTGAAAGGAAAAGTGTTGGAGGCATCGCAGCAACAGAAACAAAATTTTGCACAGTCACACGTTGGGACCCTGAGAGCGTCATAGGCTTCGTTGTGAGGTGAAATTTTAACCCTGCGCGTTCCAATTCACCAAACAATTTTGCCCCTATCTACATAATGGGGAAAAATGAAAGGAAAAGTGTTGGAAGCGTCGCAGCTACAGCAACAAAATTTTGCACAGTCACACGTCTGGACCCCGAGAGCATCATAGGCTATGTTGTGAGGTGAAATTTTAACCCCGCGCTTTCCAATTCAACGAACAATTTTGCCCCTATCTACATAATGGGAAAAAATGAAAGGAAAGGTGTAGGAGGCAAATTGACAGCTGCCAGATGTGAACAAGGGGGACTTAAAGAATGAGAGCGATGGCGCCAAAGAGTATATACCGTACAGTTGCTAAGGTGGGGCCTCGACATGGGATACTCACCACATACGTGGATATGAACACACACACACAAAATGCGCCACACACTACCACGTGCTTGAACACATATACCACCCTCAGCACACATTTCACCACAAATACACCAACCTGGCAACATAAAAGTCAAAACACAAAAGTCGCCACTCAAAACTCGCCACGCGCAGAACTCGCCACATGCAAAAACTGGGCTCTTGCAAAACTCGCCACAAGTGCAAAATTCTCCTCATGAAAAACTCGCCACACGCAAAACTTGCACATGCGGAAAAATTGCCACATGCACAAAAGTTGCAACACATGCAAAAGTTGCCTCACACAAAACTTGCACATACTCAAAAGGCACCACACATAATCCTCGCAACGCGCAAAACTCGCCATGCGCAAAACTTGCTTCACACAACTTGCTACACTAACCTGTCACATGCAACTCGACACACAAACAGTTGCTACACGCATGTTGCTACACACAACTCATCTCACAAAAGTCGCTACATGCATGTCACCACACGCAACTCAACACACACAACTTGACAAACGAAACTCGCCCTAAAACACACACAAGTCTGGTATTATCCTTCAAAAATAAAAATCTGATTAATAAGCAGACAAACTACAACAATTGCACCATATAGGAAATACGTCAGCTGTCTATTATGTGTATGTGTGAGCTAATATATACTGCCAGGGGGAGGGCTTCCTGTTGGCTGGGGATTTATCAGGCTGCCAATTTAGCTTACAAATACTGAGGTAAAAATACTGAGCAAATAACGTGTGAACGAGGTCTAATACAGGAGGAGATGACACACAGGTATATACTATATACAGGGGAGATGACACACAGATATATACTATATACAGGAGAGATGACACACAGGTATATACTATATAGAGGAGGAGATGACATATAGGTACATATATATACAGGAGGAGATGACATACAGGTATATACTATATACAGGAGGAGATGACATACAGGTATATGCTATATATAGAAGATGACATGCAGGTATATACTATATGCAGGAGGAGATGACACTCAGATATATACTATATACAGGGGAGATGACACACAGGTATATACTATATACAGGAGAAGATGACATACAGGTATATGCTATATATAGAAGATGACATGCAGGTATATACTATATGCAGGAGGAGATGACACTCAGCTATATACTATATACAAGGGAGATGACACACAGGTATATACTATATACAGGAGGAGATGACATACAGGTATATACTATATATAGAAGGAGATGACATTCAGGTATATACTATATATAAGGGAGATGACACACAGCAGGTATATACTATATACAGGGGAGATGACATACAGGTATATACTATATACAGGAGATGACATACAGATGTATACTATATATAAGGGAGATGACAAACATGTATATACTGAGGTGATGAGGTGAAAATGAGAGGTGTGAGGTGAAAATGAAAAGGTGTGAGTGCAAAATGAGAGGAGTGAGGAAAAATAGTGGAGTGATCAGAAAATGACAGATGTGAGGTTGAAATGACAAGTGTTGGGGGGAATGAGAGGAGTGAGGGAGAAAATGAGAGGTGTGAGGGAGAAAATGAGAGATGTGAGGGGGAAAATGAAAGATGTGATTGGGAAAATGAGAGGCGTGATGGGAAAATAAGAGAAGTGAGGTGCTATAACTAACCACAGATATTTACTATGCCCAGGCAACGCCGGGCTCTTCAGCTAGTCCCTTTATAAAGGAAAATTTGACAATTTCTCTGTTAGCATACGCCATATACTGCTCAAGTATGCCGCACCCCAGTAGGTGGACGGAATGCCTGGGTTCAAAATCTGTGTCTGAGGATGAAAACACTGGCCCTTCACCTGTGTTATGTCATTCCCAATCTGCTGTCCAGGAAGGAGGTGCTGATGGCTCTTGCTCACAACCTGCAGTTGCACAGACATAAAATTCAGTAACCACGTCCAATTCAATGTCACAGCGCCGAGTTCATTTGTCCCTTGTCATCATATACAGTTGTGGCCAAACGTTTTGACACCCCTGCAATTCTGTCAGATAATATTCAGTTTCTTCCTGAAAATGATTGCAATCACAAATTATTTGGTATTGTTATCTTCATTTAATTTGTCTTAAATGAAAAAAACACAAAAGAGAATGAATCAAAAAGCAAAACATTGATCATTTCACACAAAACTCCAAAAATGGGCCAGACAAAAGTATTGGCATCCTCAGCCTAATACTTGGTTGCACAACCTTTAGCCAAAATAACTGCGACCAACCACTTCCGGTAACCATCAATGAGTTTCTTACAATGCTCTGCTGGAATTTTATACCATTCTTCTTTGGCAAACTGCTCCAGGTCCCTGATATTTGAAGGGTGCCTTCTCCAAACTGCCATTTTTTAGATTTCTCCACAGGTGTTCCATGGGATTCAGGTCTGGTCTTATTGCTGGCCACCTTAGAAGTCTACAGTGCTTTCTCTCAAACCATTTTCTAATGCTTTTTGAAGTGTGTTTTGAGTCATTGTCCTGCTGGAAGACCCATGACCTCTGAGTGAGACCCAGCTTTCTCACACTGGGCCCTACATTATGCTGCAAAATTTGTTGGTAGTCTTCGGACTTTATAATGCCATGCACACGGTCAAGCATTCCAGTGCCAGAGGCAGCAAAGCAACCCCAAAACATCAGGGAACCTCCGCCATGCTTGACTGTAGGGACATTGTTCTTTTCTTTGAATGCCTCCTTTTTTTCTCCTGTAAACTCTATGTTCATTCCTATGCCTATGTTCAAGCTCTACTTTTGTCTCATCTGACCAGAGAACATTCTTCCAAAAGGTTTTAGGCTTTTTCAGGTAAGATTTGGCAAACTCCTGACTGGCTTTTTTAAGTCTCGGGGTAAGAAGTGGGGTCTTCCTGGGTCTCCTACCATACAGTCCCTTTTCACTCAGACGCCGATGGATAGTACGGGTTGACACTGTTGTACCCTCAGACTGCAGGGCAGCTTGAAATTGTTTGGATGTTAGTTGATGTTCTTTATCCAACATCCGCACAATCTTGCGTTGAAATCTCTTGTCAATTTTTCTTTTCTGTCCACATCTAGGGAGGCTAGCCACAGTGCCATGGGTTTTAATCTTCTTGATGACACTGCGCACGGTAGAAACAGGAACATTCAGGTCTTTGGAGATTAACCTGTAGCCTTGAGATTGCTCATACTTCCTCACAATTTGGTTTCTCAACAGTTCTTTGGTCTTTCTTTTCTCCATGCTCAATGTGGTACACACAAGGACACAGGACAGAGGTTGAGTCAACTTTAATCCATGTCAACTGGCTGCAAGTGTGATTTAGTTATTGCCAACACCTGTTAGGTGCCATGGGTAAGTTAAAGGTGCTGTTAATTACACAAATTAGAGAAGCATCACATGATTTTTCAAACAGTGCCAATACTTTTGTCCACCCCCTTTTTTATGTTTGGTGTGGAATTATATCCAATTTGGCTTTAGGACAATTATTTTTGTGTTTTTTCATTTAAGACAAATTAAATGAAAATAATAATAATAACAAAGAATTTGTGTTTGCAATCATTTTCAGGAAGAAACTGAGTATTATCTGACAGAATTGCAGGGGTGTCAATACTTTTGGCCACAACTATATGTCTCTTCCGAAATTGATAGTTAGATAGGGCATACATATTCATTGGCACTTTATATTGTCTGGTGCTGGGCAAACACCATTGCTGTTTTTTCTAGGCTCCTAGAACAGATTTGTGTCCCTTTATTAACCCCTTTACCCCCAAGGGTGGTTTGCACGTTAATGACCAGGCCAATTTTTACAATTCTGACCACTGTCCCTTTATGAGGTTATAACTCCGAAACGCTTCAACGGATCCTGGTGTTTCTGACATTGTTTTCTCGTGACATATTGTACTTCATGATAGTGGTAAAATTTCTTTGATAGTACCTGCGTTTATTTGTGAAAAAAACGGAAATTTGGCGAAAATTTTGAAAATTTCGCAATTTTCAAACTTTGAATTTTTATGCAATTAAATCACAGAGATATGTCACACAAAATACTTAATAAGTAACATTTCCCACATGTCTCCTTTACATCAGCATAATTTTGGAACCAATTTTTTTTTTTGTTAGGGAGTTATAAGGGTTAAAAGTTGACCAGCAATTTCTCATTTTTACAACACCATTTTTTTTTTGGGACCACGTCTCATTTGAAGTCATTTTGAGGGGTCTATATGATAGAAAATGCCCAAGTGTGACACCATTCTAAAAACTGCACCCCTCAAGGTGCTCAAAACCACATTCAAGAAGTTTATTAACCCTTCAGGTGTTTAATAGGAATTTTTGGAATGTTTAAATAAAAATGAACATTTAACTTTTTTACACAAAAAATTTACTTCAGCTCCAATTTGTTTTATTTTACCAAGGGTAACAGGAGAAATTGGACCCAAAAAGTTGTTGTCCAATTTGTCCTGAGTACGCTGATACCCCATATGTGGCAGTAAACCACTGTTTGGGCGCATGGGAGAGCTCGGAAGGGAAGGAGCGCTATTTGACTTTTCAATGCAAAATTGACAGGAATTGAGATGGGACGCCATGTTGCGTTTGGAGAGCCATTGATGTGCCTAAACATTGAAACCCCCCACAAGTGACACCATTTTGGAAAGTAGACCCCCTAAGGAACTTATCTGGATGTGTGGTGAGCACTTTGACCCACCAAGTGCTTCACAGAAGTTTATAATGCAGAACCGTAAAAATAAAAAATCATATTTTTTCACAAAAATTATATTTTTGCCCCCAAATTTTTATTTTTCCAAGGGTAAGAGAAGAAATTGGACCTCAAAAGTTGTTGTCCAATTTGTCCTGAGTACGCTGATACCCCATATGTGGCAGTAAACCACTGTTTGGGCGCATGGGAGAGCTCGGAAGGGAAGGAGCGCAGTTTGACTTTTCAATGCAAAATTGACAGAAATTGAGATGGGACGCCATGTTGCGTTTGGAGAGCCACTGATGTGCCTAAACATTGAAACCGCCCACAAGTGACACCATTTTGGAAAGTAGACCCCCTAAGGAACTTATCTAGAGGTGTGGTGAGCACTTTGACCCACCAAGTGCTTCACAGAAGTTTATAATGCAGAACCGTAAAAATAAAAAATCATATTTTTTCACAAAAATTATATTTTTGCCCCCAATTTTTTATTTTTCCAAGGGTAAGAGAAGAAATTGGACCTCAAAAGTTGTTGTCCAATTTGTCCCGAGTACGCTGATACCCCATATGTGGCAGTAAACCACTGTTTGGGCGCATGGGAGAGCTCGGAAGGGAAGGAGCGCCGTTTGACTTTTCAATGCAAAATTGACAGGAATTGAGATGGGACGCCATGTTGCGTTTGGAGAGCCACTGATGTGCCTAAACATTGAAACCCCCCACAAGTGACACCATTTTGGAAAGTAGACCCCCTAAGGAACTTATCTGGATGTGTGGTGAGCACTTTGACCCACCAAGGGCTTCACAGAAGTTTATAATGCAGAGCCATAAAAATAAAACAAAATTTTTTTCCCACAAAAATTATTTTTTAGCCCCCAGTTTTGTATTTTCCCTAGGGTACCAGGAGAAATTGGACCCCAAAAGTTGTTGTCCAATTTGTCCTGAGTACGCTGATACCCCATATGTGGGGGGGAACCACCGTTTGGGCGCATGGGAGGGTTCGGAAGGGAAGGAGCGCCATTTGGAATGCAGACTTAGATGGAATGGTCTGCAGGCGTCACATTGCGTTTGCAGAGCCCCTAATGTACCTAAACAGTAGAAACCCCCCACAAGTGACACCATTTTGGAAAGTAGACCCCCTAAGGAACTCATCTTGATGTGTTGTGAGAGCTTTGAACCCCCAAGTGTTTCACTACAGTTTATAACGCAGAGCCATGCAAATAAAAAATATTTTTTTTTCCACAAAAATTATATTTTAGCCCCCAGTTTTGTATTTTTCCAAGGTTAGCAGGAGAAATTGGACCCTAAATGTTGTTGTCCAATTTGTCCTGAGTACGCTGATACCCGATATGTGGGGGGGAACCACCGTTTGGGCGCATGGGAGGGTTCGGAAGGGAAGGAGCGCCATTTGGAATGCAGACTTAGATGGAATGGTCTGCAGGCGTCACATTGCGTTTGCAGAGCCCCTAATGTACCTAAACAGTAGAAACCCCCCACAAGTGACACCATTTTGGAAAGTAGACCCCCTAAGGAACTCATCTTGATGTGTTGTGAGAGCTTTGAACCCCCAAGTATTTCACTACAGTTTATAACGCAGAGCCATGCAAATAAAAAATATTTTTTTTTCCACAAAAATTATATTTTAGCCCCCAGTTTTGTATTTTTCCAAGTTTAGCAGGAGAAATTGGACCCTAAATGTTGTTGTCCAATTTGTCCTGAGTACGCTGATACCCGATATGTGGGGGGGAACCACCGTTTGGGCGCATGGGAGGGCTCGGAAGGGAAGGAGCATCATTTGGAATGCAGACTTAGATGGATTGGTCTGCAGGCGTCACATTGCGTTTGCAGAGCCCCTAATGTACCTAAACAGTAGAAACCCCCCACAAGTGACCCCATATTGGAAACTAGACCCCTCAATGAACTTATCTAGATGTGCTGTGAGAACTTTGAACCCCCAAGTGTTTCACTACAGTTTATAACGCAGAGCCGTGAAAATAAAAAATCTTTTTGTTTTCCCACAAAAATTATTTTTTAGCCCCCAGTTTTGTATTTTCCCAAGGGTAACAGGAGGAATTGGTCCACAAAAGTTGTTGTCCAATTTGTCCTGAGTACGCTGATACCCCATATGTTGGGGTAAACCCCTGTTTGGGCACACAGGAGAGCTCGGAAGGGAAGGAGCACTGTTTTACTTTTTCAACGCAGAATTGGCTGGAATTGAGATCGGACGCCATGTCGTGTTTGGAGAGCCCCTGATGTGCCGAAACAGTGGAAACCCCCCAATTATAACTGAAACCCTAATCTAAACACACCCCTAACCCTAATTCCAACGGTAACCCTAACCACACCTCTAACCCTGACACACCCCTAACCCTAATCCCAACCCTATTCCCAACTGTAAATGTAATCTAAACCCTAACCCTAACTTTAGCCCCAACCCTAACTGTAGCCCCAACCCTAACCCTAGCCCTAACCCTAATCCTAGCCCTAGCCCTAACCCTAACCCTAGCCCTAACCCTAGCCCTAACCCTAGCCCTAACCCTAGCCCTAACCCTAGCCCTAACCCTAACCCTAGCCCTAGCCCTAACCCTAGCCCTAACCCTAGCCCTAACCCTAGCCCTAGCCCTAACCCTAGCCCTAACCCTAGCCCTAATGGGAAAATGGAAATAAATACATTTTTTTTTATTTTTCCCTAACTAAGGGGGTGATGAAGGGGGGTTTGATTTACTTTTATAGCGAGTTTTTTAGCGGATTTTTATGATTGGCAGCCGTCACACACTGAAAGACCCTTTTTATTGCAAAAAATATTTTTTGCAATACCACATTTTGAGAGCTATAATTTTTCCATATTTTGGTCCACAGAGTCATGTGAGGTCTTGTTTTTTGCGGGACGAGTTGACGTTTTTATTGAAAACATTTTTGGGCACGTGACTTTTTTTATCGCTTTTTATTCCGATTTTTGTGAGGAAGAATGACCAAAAGCCAGCTATTCATGAATTTCTATTGGGGAAGGCGTTTATACCGTTCCGCGTTTGGTAAAATTGATAAATCAGTTTTATTCTTCGGGTCAGTACGATTACAGCGATACCTCATTTATATCATTTTTTTATGGTTTGGTGCTTTTATACGATAAAAACTATTTTACAGAAAAAATAATTGTTTTTGCATCGCTTTATTCTCAGGACTATAACTTTTTTATTTTTTTGCTGATGATGCTGTATGGCGGCTCTTTTTTTGCGGGACAATATGACGCTTTCAGCGGTACCATGGTTATTTATATCTGTCCTTTTGATCGCGTGTTATTCCACTTTTTGTTCGGCGGTATGATAATAAAGCGTTGTTTTTTGCCTCGTTTTTTTTGTTTTTTTCTTACGGTGTTTACTGAAGGGGTTAACTAGTGGGACAGTTTTATAGGTCGGGTCGTTACGGACGCAGCGATACTAAATATGTGTACTTTTATTGTTTTTTTTTTTTTATTTAGATGAAGAAATGTATTTATGGGAATAATATATTTTTTTTTTTTTCATTATTTTGGAATATTTTTTTTAATTTTTTTTACACATTTGGAAAATTTTTTTTTTACTTTTTTACTTTGTCCCAGGGGGGGACATCACAGATCAGTGATCTGACAGTTTGCACAGCACTCTGTCAGATCACTGATCTGACATGCAGCGCTGCAGGCTTCACAGTGCCTGCTCTGAGCAGGCTCTGTGAAGCCACCTCCCTCCCTGCAGGACCCGGATCCGCGGCCATCTTGGATCCGGGGCTGGAGGGAGCAGGGAGGGAGGTGAGACCCTCGCAGCAACGCGATCACATCGCGTTGCTCCGGGGGTCTCAGGGAAGCCCGCAGGGAGCCCCCTCCCTGCGCGGTGCTTCCCTGCACCGCCGGCACATCGCGATCATCTTTGATCGCGGTGTGCCAGGGGTTAATGTGCCGGGGGCGGTCCGTGACCGCTCCTGGCACATAGTGCCGGATGTCAGCTGCGATAAGCAGCTGACTCCCGGCCGCGATCGGCCGCGCTCCCCCCGTGAGCGCGGCCGATCGGCTATGACGTACTATCCCGTCCAGGGTCAGATAAGCCCAGGGCACCTTGACGGGATAGTACGTCTAAGGTCACAGAGGGGTTAAGCTGTCGCTTCCCTTAAATTTTCTAAATTTAGGTAAAAAAATGGTGATGTGGTATTGCCCAATTTCTGTACATTTTAAGCATGTCTAATAGACTGAGTTAATATGCTCCACAGACCTATTCAGGCCACAGCCTTGCAGATATTGGAACATTGTCATTGTCGTTGCCACGCTAAGGCCTTTACCTGAGCTCTGTAGCACTGCCTGTCACCTGAGTAATACACTCCACAGACCTCGACACTCTCTGGGACATATCCTCTAATTACTTCATTGTTGCTCAAAACCATGCAAAAGGGAAATTCTGTCTGTTGGGTAGTTTCCAGAAAATGAGCATAGGCCTGTGCAAATTGGTCAATGGCACTTCTGTCTCTTTCACTTGAGGAGGCAGCTTCCAAGTAAAATGAGGCTTGTACGTGTTCCTGACATGGGTTTCAAGCCTCACAGACTGACCACAACACAGGCCCTTGCTTGCATACACTTTATTCCGAATTTAATTCTAATGCTTTTGGTGTCTGGTAGAATCGTAAAGTGATGGGAAATATGTATTCCACTATCTAGCTAACAATTGGGAATGAGGGATGGACCTCCCAAATGTAGGATTGAGAGCTCTTACAAGTGTAAAAGGAAAAACTAAAGCCAAAATGCTCTGTGTGAACATACAGTATGCTAAAGGCAAGGTACAACTTTTTTAAATTTATTTTGTGTTATATGCATGTATTTATGAAGGAAAACATATTTCTTAGCATTTTTCAATTTATAAAAAAAGGTAGGTTTGGTTTGATATTAAATCCGTAAAACCGGCGCAATAGTCTGACAACATTATTCCCATATAACATATGTGAGTCAGAAAGGCATGCAGCAATCTTCTCAATGCTGTTCCCATTTGGTTTTAGCACTTTCCCATTCATTTCTGCTTTTTTTGCACACTTGTTTGTTGGATCCAGCAGAAAAATATTTTCCCATTGACTTGCATTGGATTCGTTATTCGGTGCGAATACACGGATATTAGAAATTATTTGCGCTGATTTTTCCGAATCCGAACATTTCTCTATTTGCTCATCACTAACTATATAGTCAAAGTGTTGTGAGTTTATGCAGGATCTCTTCATCAGGACAAAACCTTATAAGTGGTTTGTCAGATCTGGACTTTCTTATATGGTTTTTTGTTTTGTTTTGTTTTTTATAAACTCACCAAACCACACAGGACAAGCCAAAGTTCATGAAGCAAAAGCATCACAAACACTGACTAAATACAATACAAATAAACAGACCATGTGTGTAACGAATCTATGAATAAACAATAAAAAGAACCATCCAGAGAAAAAAAAATAGTGATGAGCACGTATACTCGTTGCTCGGGTTTTCCAGAGCACCCTCGGGTGGTCTCCCAGTATTTGTTAGTGCTCGGAGATTGAGTTTTTTCAACAAAGCATGATTTATGGCTGCTAGACAGGCTGAATACATGTGAGGAATGCCTGTTTGTTATGGAATTCCCACATGTATTCAGGCTGTTCAGCAGCCATAAATCATGCAGCTGAGGCGAGGAAAACTATATCTCTGAGCACTAACAAATACTCGGAGATCAACCAAGCATTCTCTGGGAGACCTGAGCAACAATGCTATACTCTCATCACCAATAAAAATGTAAAAACAAGTATTTATATAAAAGTGTATAAAAATGATTGTTGAATAAAAACTCCTTTATCAAAACATGTATTATTCTTTAAGAAATATCCCATCTTAGATACGAGCTCACATTCAAATGACCTGAAATTACCAAAACTGTGTCAATTTTGCACCAAGCCACTCAAACCGCTTATGTTTTAATCAACGGCAAGATTGTGTAAACCGCATCAGGTCACAGGAAACGTACTCTGGAACTTGCTAAAGTTAGAAGTCAGACTGGTGATGGTTAAGGATGATGGATAAAGGAATGGCCAATGATCCCGGAACAAAGCTTCATATGTGTTACAAAAATGTAAAGAATTAGATCAAAATGCAGGTGAATAAACTTTTTTAGGAATAGCAAAGAAGGGAAAAAATTATAATAGTGATGGGCAGATGTATGAAATGGAAAAAACTTCAGCGAATATAGTAGTTTTATTAATTTTTTAAAGTATGGACCAACCTAGCTGTGATGTAGGACAGCAGAAAGCTGCTAGATTCTTTGGCAGTGGACCAATATCAACTTTGAGCAGGAATGGGGGCTGTTGGACAGAGTTTCCTTACCAAGGGTGGGGTAGTGAGTCTGTCATCCATCTTTATCAGCAAAGCAGGTTTGGACACATACACCAGGTTTCACCATTATTCTCAGTCTTTGGACCCGTGTCCTGCAGCAGCTAATGTTAGGGCTAGCGGAACGCACCGAGTAAATAGAGATGTTTATTGATATTGGTGCGTTCGCAGCCCGGGGTCCACCGTGCAGGAGTACCTGCTGCTAGCAAACGGAGGAGCTATATGGCGGTATAGACTAACTCAGTTAATTCACTGAGTAGCCGTGAAAGGAAAGCACTGTGCCCTGTTAGACTCCACAGAGGCACAGGCTAACTGCCCAAACAGAAAGCAGTCAGTGGTCACATAAACACACAAAACTCCTCGCCGGAGGAGCCAGCATTCTAGGGGCTTATTTCAGCCGGGTCCCTGAATACACTCAGACTCAATCTCCTCGCTGGAGGAGCCAGCATTCTAGGGGCTTATTTCAGCCAGGTCCCTGAACACACATACATGTGACCACACTGGCGCAAAGCACATAACATAAGACAATACTAGCGCATGGCCGTGCGGTCATGCGCAGTTTATATAGTTGCAGCACAGGAAGCTGCTACTGAAGTTTTTGCCCTTTCAGGACCTTCCAGAAGGACCAATGGAAAGTGCTGCAGTACCTGAGCATGTTTTGCCCTTTCAGGACCTTCCAGAAGGACCAATGGAATGTACTGCAGCACCTGAGCATGTGACCGAACATGTGGCCCTCAACCTCCAATGGGAAACCCTGCCCTGGGCATGCTCAGTGTGAGCAAACAAGGACTCAGTCCCAGAGAGGCTCGCTCGCAGCAGATCAGTGCAGGGTACCATAGGAAAGCCATAAAAGGCAGTAGTGACCCTATGCACCGAATCAGCCCCAGCGAGATGCTGGGAGCGACGTCTCCGCTGAGCAGAGCCCACTGCGGCCGAAACCGAATGGGAGACCGCAGCAGACACGGATCGAGATTCCCCCTGTGCAGCAGAGGAAACTCAACTCCTAACATTACCCCCCCTCCTAGGGCCCCCCCTCCTTGAGCCTCACTACGCTCAAAAGCTGCGATAAGCAGCAGAGCCCGAATGTGCTCCACAGGCTCCCAGGTTCTATCCTCTGGGCCGTGACCCTTCCAGTCCACCAGATAAAATTTCTTGCCACGTACCACCTTGCACCCCACAATAGCATTCACCTCAAACTCATCCGTGGATGAACCCGATGTCCCAGCAGATGACTCGGAAAACCGGGACAAATGAACGGGCTTTAAGAGGGAAACGTGGAAAGTATCGATGATACCAAGGCGTGGAGGAATAGCCAAACGGTAGACCACAGGGTTGACCTGTTCCAGAACCTTAAACGGGCCAATGTAGCGAGGAGCAAACTTAGTGGACTCAACTCGCAGCCTGATGTTACGGGCGGAGAGCCACACTAAGTCGCCAGGAGCAAAGACCGGAGCGGGGCGCCGGTGTGTATCAGCCGAAACCCTCATTCTCTCCTTGGAGGCCCGGATGGCATCCTGTGTGCGGTCCCAGATGTCACGTGCCTCCACCGCCCAGTCTGCCACCCTAGAATCGGTGGATGACACGGGCATGGGCACAGGGACACGCGGATGCTGGCCATAATTAAGGAGAAAAGGAGTTTGACCAGTGGAATCGGCTACGGCGTTGTTCAAGGCAAATTCCGCTCAAGGTAGCAAAGATGCCCAGTCATCCTGCCTAGCAGAGACAAACTGTCGCAAATATGTCACCAGAGTCTGGTTGGTTCTCTCCACCAACCCATTCGTCTCGGGATGGTATGCAGAGGAGAGGTTTAACTTTATGCTGAGTAAACGGCAGAGCTCTCTCCAAAACCGAGATGCGAACTGGGGACCCCGATCGCTGACAATCTTATCAGGCATACCATACAAACGGAAAACGTGTTTAATGAACAACACCGCCAAGGCCCGTGCTGAGGGTAACCGAGGAAGCGGCACCAAATGCACCATCTTGGAGAAATGGTCGGTGACAACCCAAATAATGGAGCAGCCACGCGACTTGGGTAGACCCAACACAAAGTCCATCCCGACCATCTCCCAGGGCCTGTCTGCCACCGGTAGAGGGTAAAGCAACCCAGCAGGCCGTTGCCGAGGAGACCGATTCTGGGCGCAAGAAACGCACGCCTGAATATAGTCCTTGATATCTCGGGCCATATGCGGCCACCAGTATGTTCTCGCCAGAAGCTCAGATGTCCTCTTGGTCCCAAAATGCCCACCCACTCTGGAGGAGTGAGCCCAAGAGAGAACCTCCGGTCGCAAGTTAGCTGGTACGAAAGTCTTGGCCGGGGGCACAGACTCTAGCGAAACCGGAGCTACAGTTCTCAGGCTCTCAGAAGGGACAATAAGCCGAGGCTCCTCCTCCGATGACACCACGGAGCGGGAGAGAGCGTCAGCACGAACGTTCTTCTCCCCGGAGAGGAAATGGAGAGTAAAATGGAACCGGGAGAAGAACAGGGACCATCTAGCCTGGCGAGAATTCAGCCGCTGGGCCGTTTGCAGATACACCAAGTTCTTGTAGTCAGTGAAGACTTGGAAGGGAAAGCGAGCTCCCTCCAAGAGATGTCTCCACTCCGAAAAAGCCAACTACATGGCCAGCAACTCCCTGTCCCCGATGGAATAATTCCTCTCCGCTGGTGTGAAGGTCTTGGAGAAGAAGAAGCAAGGATGCTTCCGACCTTGAGCATCCTTTTGGAAAAGGACTGCTCTAGCACCAACGGATGAGGCATCCACCTCCAAGATAAATGGCTTATCAACATCGGGGCGATGTAGGATGGGAGCGCTAGCGAAGTGTGACTTGATTGAAAGAAAGGCTTTGGAGACCTCCTCTGACCACAACTTGGGATTTGCTCCCTTCTTGGTGAGGGCAACCAAGGGAGCTACCAAAGTTGAGAAGTGTGGAATGAACTGGCGATAGTAATTACTGAACCCCATAAAGCGCTGCACCGCTTTAAGAGAATGGGGTTCCTGCCAGTCCATTACAGCCTGTAGCTTGGCAGGATTCATAGCCAAACCCTGGGCAGAGATGATATAACCAAGGAAAGGCAAGGACTCCTGCTCAAACACACACTTCTCCAACTTGGCGTAGAGGGAGTTTGCCCGTAAGAGGTCGAAGACTTTGCGAACATCTCTCCGATGGGAGTCAATATCTGGAGAGAAGATGAGAATATCATCCAGATAGACTACGACCGAGGTGGTGAGCATATCCCAGAAGATGTCGTTCACAAAGTCTTGGAAAACGGCTGGGGCATTACAGAGCCCGAAGGGCATCACCAGATATTCATAGTGCCCATCCCTGGTGTTAAATGCCGTCTTCCATTCATCCCCCTCACGGATGCGAATCAGGTTGTAAGCACCCCGCAGATCTAACTTTGTAAATACCCTCACTCCCCGTAGCCTATCAAGCAGCTCAGATATCAGGGGTAGTGGGTACTTGTTCTTAACGGTGATGGCGTTAAGACCCCTGTAGTCTATGCATGGACGTAAGTCTCCAGTCTTCTTTTGTACGAAGAAGAACCCTGCCCCTGCCGGTGACACTGACTTCCTAATGAATCCTCTTGCCAGATTCTCTTGGATGTACTGGGACATTGCCTCCATCTCCGGGAGAGATAACGGATAGACTCGACCCCGGGGAGGCTCAGCACCAGGCAAGAGGTCAATAGGACAGTCATAGGGGCGGTGAGGCAGAAGGGTCTCCGCAGCTCTTTTGGAGAACACATCTGCATAGGGCCAATAGTGCTTGGGGAGAGAGGAAAGATCTGCGGGTACCTGTGTAGTAGCAACCTGAACGCACTCCCTCAGACATCTACCCTCGCAGGATTTACTCCATCCCAAAATTCTCCCAGAGGAACACTCAATATGAGGAGAATGGTAGCGAAGCCATGGTATCCCCAACAGGACCTCATCAATTCCCTCAGGAATGACTAATAGGGAGATTATCTCCTGATGTGATGGAGACACAGAGAGCGTGAAAGGAATGGTTTGGTGGGTAATCTGTGAAGGTAGTGTTGACCCATTTACCACTCGAACGGTTACTGGCTTGGCGAGCATCACCAAGGGTATTGCGTGACGCTGGGCAAAAGCGGAAGACATAAAATTACCCTCTGCCCCAGAATCCACGCATAGCTCGACCATAAGAGTGGATGGGCCTATGGTAATTGTCCCCTTGAAGGACAACTTTGAGGCAAACGTCGCCGTGTCTAGTGTACCTCCTCCAACTGGCACTAGACGCTGACGTTTCCCCGACCGCTGAGGACCCTTGGAGGCAAGGTGTCCTGACTGCTGGCAAACATGACGGACCTTATGTGCACGGGCAGACTGAGACTTGGATCCCGCTCGTGTCACCTCTAAGGCCTCATGTGACTCGGATGCCTGGACTGGAGATTCCAAAGGTTTGGCGAAGGTGGGAGCCAGCCGAAACCTCTGCCTACACTGGGCTCGCTCCAACCTCCGCTCGTTAAAACGGAGGTCAATGCGAGTAGAGACAGTTATTAACTCCTCCAGTGTGGCAGGAATCTCCCTAGTGGCCAGAGCATCCTTAATGTGGTCAGCCAGGCCCTCCAAAATATGGGGATAAGGGCTTTATCCGACCATTCCAGCTCGGAAGCTAAAGTACGGAAGCGGACGGAAAAATGGCTGACCAAGGACTCACCCTGAGTTAATGCCAGTAGTTGGAGCGCTGTGTCATGGGTGACTTGAGGTCCTAAAAAGACCTTTTTCAGAGTGCTCAGGAACAACGGAGCACTCTGCACCACATGATCACCACGCTCCCACAGCGGTGTAGCCCACTCCAACGCCCTGTCCGACAAAAGAGACACAATAAATCCCACCTTAGCCCGCTCTGTAGGAAAACGTGCAGCCAGGAGCTCGAGGTGAATAGAGCACTGACTCACGAATCCCCTACAAGTTTTGCTATTTCCAGAAAATATTTCTGGCAGCGGGAGGCGAGATAACGTCGGAACAGGGGTGGCAGTGGACAAGGTTGCTGCAGCCACGCTAGCAGCCTGTACAGCAACTGCGGTAACATCCACAGCTGAGGTTGAGCTCTCGAGAGCCGCCAACCTACCCTCCAGCTGCTGGATATACCGCAAAGATTGCTGAATGTCCGCCATTTACTAACCAGACCCTGGCGCTAGTATTCTGTTAGGGCTAGCGGAACGCACCGAGTAAATAGAGATGTTTATTGATATTGGTGCGTTCGCAGCCCGGGGTCCACCGTGCAGCAGTACCTGCTGCTAGCAAACAGCGGAGCTATATGGCGGTATAGACTAACTCAGTTAATTCACTGAGTAGCCGTGAAAGGAAAGCACTGTGCCCTGTTAGACTCCACAGAGGCACAGGCTAACTGCCCAAACAGAGAGCAGTCAGTGGTCACACAAACACACAAAACTCCTCGCCGGAGGAGCCAGCATTCTAGGGGCTTATTTCAGCCGGGTCCCTGAATACACTCAGACTCAATCTCCTCGCCGGAGGAGCCAGCATTCTAGGGGCTTATTTCAGCCGGGTCCCTGAATACACATACATGTGACCACACTGGCGTAAAGCACATAACATAAGACAATACTAGCGCATGGCCTTGCGGTCATGCGCAGTTTATATAGTTGCAGCACAGGAAGCTGCTACTGAAGTTTTTGCCCTTTCAGGACCTTCCAGAAGGACCAATGGAAAGTGCTGCAGTACCTGAGCATGTTTTGCCCTTTCAGGACCTTCCAGAAGGACCAATGGAATGTACTGCAGCACCTGAGCATGTGACCGAACATGTGGCCCTCGACCTCCAATGGGAGACCCTGCCCTGGGCATGCTCAGTGTGAGCAAACAAGGACTCAGTCCCAGAGAGGCTCGCTCGCCGCAGATCAGTGCAGGGTACCATAGGAAAGCCAGAAAAGGCAGTAGTGACCCTATGCACCGAATCAGCCCCAGCGAGATGCTGGGAGCGACGTCTCCGCTGAGCAGAGCCCACTGCGGCCGATACCGAATGGGAGACCGCAGCAGACACGGATCGAGATTCCCCCTGTGCAGCAGAGGAAACTCGACTCCTAACAGCTGATTCATGCTTTTTACCTCTCCCCTGTACACCATATATTTTTACCAGTAAAGACCATATTTGCGCTTTTTTTGCTCTCCAAATTTTCTACTTCTATTCCTGATAAGAAAAGACTCTTCAACCTTTTCCATATCTCGCTCATGAAACAGAAATCAATGCTAGCTCAGGCTAGGTGTGGCGGGGGGCGCTGTCTAATACAACACCTGCTGGTAGGTAACTGGCTGATGAATCCAAACCCTGCAGGATACAACAGCTTTAAATTCATTCAGTATCTGGCCATGCCTTTAGCCATGTGGACACATCAGGGATAAGCAGCAGAGATGGAAGGGCTGCATTAAAAATCAGCGCAGCAGCCTTAGAAGAAGATAAGAAGAGCGGCAAACACAGTGAGTAACACGGCATCGGGAAAGCAGGTGAGTTACTGCTGTGACATTCAGCATTCTCAATTCACAGGTAAAATCTGTATTCTGTGGAGACAGAGTTTCACATTACTTTGATAAAAGATAACAGTTGCTGCTGATAAGATTCTATGTAGATGGGAGGGGGAGAAAGAAGGGAGGAAAGAGGGAGAAGCTTTGTCTCTAGAGCTCCCTCCTCTAATCAGATCTTTATGAGTGCGAACTACAATCTCCTCTCTCAGAACAACAAAATTCCCATATATGAATAAATACAGGACAATAAGAAGACATCCCCAAAATATATAGAAATAAAATAATAAATTTTATTTGGCAATATTTAAAAACCTCTTATGTAAAAAAAAGCAGAAATGCCATTAGGGGACGCCGAGCGCAAAATACCAGTGGGAGAGGAAGGGGTATCACATAGGGTATAATGTGGATAGCTACAAGGGGTAAGTAAAGTTACAATGACCTCCATATAACAGATAAACAACCACAAAGTATATACTCATAAGAATCAATATATATTATACCACCTCAAAAAACAGTCCCTCGCTTAATGGCAGACCTACAGGGTGAATGAAGTAGTCGCCAGGCAAATACAAAATAAAGATGGTACATAATCCATCTATACAGTCCCTCTTAATGGAAATAAATGAGGGCTGGCCACATCAGAAGAAGATACTGATGGTAGCCACAATGTATCATGTGTGTAGATCTGATGTTAGGACCAGCTCCCCGATGGGCACTCACTGGTGGCTGCATGGGGGGTTAGCCTGGACGGTGATGGGGACAGCCTTGTCACACCAGTGAGCTGTGAGAGTGGTACCAGTGGCGCTTGTCAGAGCTGGCCACTCTCCAGAGAAGGCAAACAGGACCTGCGGTCATGTGACCGTGAGTCAGAGGGGGTGGGCGGAGCCTAGTGCCACTGTATGTGCCTACAGTGCAGAGCTGCAGCGGTTTTGGGGGGAAAGTGCAAAAGGGAGAGGAGACCCCAGGGATGTAAAAAGGGGTGACAGGAAAACGTAGTCACATAAGCCAAAGTCAAACACAGAGAGATCGGTAAAGTACACAGGAGCAGTCAGAAGAATTGTCAGGATGTAGCAAGAGATCAGTAAACAAGAATAGACGGTGCAGAAACAGCAGGCAAAATCACAATAGGGACAGAACCAGATCAGAAACCAACCAGACAGTAGGTGGTATATACACAAAGCAGAGGAACACCAGGGTCAGACAAACTCAGCCAAGGGTCAGAGTATAAAAGACAAACATTGGCCTCAAAGTGAGGCTATAAAAAGCCAGAAAGAGGCCATCCGAGTTAACCCTGCAACTACCTGACCCAGTAAACCATGACACCTGGCACCCATAGGTAAAAATGCTATGAAATATGTATTACCTGTAGGGTATAAACCAGCCACGAGGTGTATGCTCCAGGCGTACCCTCACCCCGACACTCATTTTGCCATCAGCTTCAACTGGACTTTATAGAGTATCGTCTTTTCTATTATATACTGGAAGACTTAAGTATTGAAGAAAAGAAAGAAAAAGATCAAGCAATAACAGGTTCACTCATCCTATGGAGGGTACATTATGCCACACCATAATCCTGGGATTAGGACGGTTTTGATGCTCCTTTGTGCCTCTTAATGACTTTGCCAATATAGTCTTCAGACTAATCTCTGATAATCATTGCATCCAAGAAAAAAGTGTTATTCATCACTAAAGAGGACAAGCCTCCATTCTAGCTGATACTACAATCTTGCTCTGCAATATTTAAGCCTTTGAGAGTGTTGGCATTAGACAAGACCTGTAGCTGGATGTCTGACTAATAGTCCAAAGTCTTGAAAACACTTTCTGATGGTTTACATAGACACTTTTTGACACATTATGGTATGTCACTTCCAATTTAACTTGCAGAGTATATCAATTGTGGAAAAAGTGGTAGAGCCATTTCTCCAAAACATCCTTGGAGCCATTTTTTAACCCAACTATGCTAGGTTAAATTTTGCTCTTGCTATTGAAAGCAGTCTGTGCGGCCTAAATGTGCTACCATGATCTCCGGACTTGTCTCCCATCAAGCATACATCATGGATTTGCATTTCCAAAGGGAGATGCCAACAGCAGATCCTGATTATTTGTGTGCTCAAGCATGGCAGAATATTCATCAGACAATCATTAATCATTTCATTAATAGCATGCAAAGGCCTGTAGGTTCATGTATTTCAGTGCACAGAGTTGATACTCAATACTCAAGATCTTTTGAAAATGTTGTTTCTATGCTTTCATCACTTGCATATCATTGACATTTATTTTTATCATTTATATACTTATTTTTACTTTTCCTCCCTGGTGTTGAGGATTGATTATAAGTTTAGTCATAAAAAAAATAATTATACTGACTTATAGTTTCTTCATACTACAATATCAATACTTTAAAAATTAAACCCATTCAGAATTATTTACTGTTTTTCAGAACATTACATGGTAAATTGAATGGTGTCATTCAAAACAGCAAAAAAAAAGCTGGTTGTGTGGATGGAAAAATTAAAAATCTTAGCTTTTGAAAAAAGGTTGTAAAAAAATGAAAGCTCAAAAATGAAAAATTGCTGATCAAGAAGAAAAAAAATACCCTTTATCTGAAGTGAGGTGAGTAATGGATAGTAAATTGGGCACGAGTTTATTAGTTTCCGTATGTGTTTGCGCATGTATATCCAACAGTACATATTACAAAGAAAGTAGAAAAGTGAACTGATTTATCATGTAAGGTTAGTTTATATTTACTACAACTAATACTGTAATGCAATTTAGAAACCTAGGTAGTATCAACATGTTTTTTTCTTGCTAGTATTAGTGTTATACTTTACAAATCCACATGGAATACAGAACAAAAAGATGAAAAGGGATTTCTTATACTTATCTTCTCTTTTTTGTCAGGAAGATTATGTATTTAGTGTTGAAGGATTCTCAGTAGAGTTTTACAAAAATGCAGCTTTACTGGAAGTGAAGTGATCACTATGTTTCTTAAACCATTTTGGAGATTACAGCATAGCGAAGACAAATTCTAATCTAGGTCATTACAAACTGTAAAGCACTTGTCAAAGATACAGTAAAAGAATGTGATGGTGAACGACTACCACAATATTCTCCACTCACATTCATGATTCAAGAAAACAGTACAGCCCTGAATCATTCAGTAAATGAATGGAACTACACAGAATAATGAATTCTCACAAACATCTAAAAACATATCTTAAAGTAAAGCAGCTTTGTAATAGTTTATTCTGTTTAAGGTCTTAGTTAAACTATTTGGCAACAGTTAAATGGGCTTTGACTAGATAATTAGTTTTTTTTTTAATTTTATTCAGTCCAGTAATTTTGAAGAGAAAATAAAATATCGAGTTTAGAGAATAAATTCTACTTAGCGAGCAATAAATACAAAAGTTAAGGTTGCCCATCTGATGTCATGTCTAGAACGTGCAGTTCACCCAAATATCTTACAATACATTTGCATGTCTGGGTTGTAGTCATGTGATTAGACTGTGTAATGGATTTTTGTGACCATTACTTTTGGGTGTATTAACTATGATCTTTGGTATTCATTAAACTTGTGTACCAGTGTTAAAATCATTCTTCTAAATACATAGAGACATCTGCATAGCTGCAGTATTTTACAATATTACTTACAGGCTTACAAGATTAATGTAGCGGCATAGGTAAGAATTGGGCAATGTTTTAGTTGAACTCCAATTTGCATGTACCTTCATGTAATATGCAAGATTACTATGTACTAACTCCTAGTGTAATCTATGTACCTACAGAAATCTTAGAAGTATTAGATTTGTAAATCACTCCCACTTAAAGGCAACAACAGTGACATACATTAATGATTTTATTTACTACCATCAGTACAAAGAGAGTTTAATTAAGAGAAGCCTGTACCTGTTTAGTAATATTGTACATGTAAAGTGGAGTAGCCATGGGCAAGGCACTCGTCCTTCACACCCTAGCACATGAAAGTGAGGGTCCAGGCCAGGTGTGTTTTTTAGACGCATGCGTTGTTGCATGCGGTTAAAAAAATGCCACGTTTGTACGCGTTTACATGCGTTTTTTCCTGCGTTTGCGTTTTTGGTGCACATGATGAGAAATTTCACAAGAGAAAAATCAAGATAACCAGACACCGCCAATGGGACTACAGAGGGCGTGTATGATGGGATCTCTATATATTGTGAGGCAGTGACCCCTGTTACAGCTAGGGGGCGCTGTATGTGCTCTCCAGAATGTGCAAGGAAGCGTAGTGAAGCCATGAGGGCGTACTACAGACACAGCTGTGGCTGTAATTAGAATAGTGAAGCAGTGACTGTTTAAAAAGCCCTGTAGTACTGGGGGAAGGGTGTCAGTGTGTTCTTGGAAGCAGACAGGGCAGTTGTCTGCAGAGCTCTTCTGTGTGGAGCAGCACAGAGGCTAAAGTAACCAGAGAGACTGACACCCTGCGTCTTGGGCTGTCTTATGTGTACCCGGCTGCACTCCAGAGGATAAAGAGTGCAGTGCGCTGAGTGAGTACAGAGACTTGTTACCGACGTGCAGTCATCCAGGGAAACTGGACAGAGGGAAGTTCGGCCTGTGTATTGACTGCGTCATATAGCCATGCATTATTAATGGACTGTATGAAGAAGCTGTATACTATATTGATTGTGTGAAGTAACACAATAAAAGAACGTTTTGTTTGAACTTGCTTGGGTCACTGCCGTTTCACTGTGTATGGTCCTACCGCTGCATCACATATGGTGGAAAGAATGCGGGCGATGTGAACTGAGGCATACCCAAAGTGTGCTGCATGTCAGTGATTAAGCCTGCAAAGCTGGAAAAATGGAGGAACTTTTGGAGCAGGTTGTGCTTAGTCAGCAAAGGCTTCAACATGAGACGCTGCAGTTTCAACATTCCCAGCAAGAGAATTTGCAGCAGCGGCAGCATGAGACAATGCAGAGGGAGCTAGCGGAGCTTCAATGATTTAAAGTGGAGACCTCTAATGTGAGGGGTGAACAGCAGAGTCCTGAAGAGACCCCAAAGGTAAGGGGCGATCATTGGGTGGACCAGTGGTCCTATGTAGAGACTCGGTCTGCCAGGTCTCAAGCAAGTGACTTGTTGCAATTGGTGGAGGAGTGGCTTCAGCCTGAGTTCTGTTCTCCGTATGAGATGATGGAGAGAATAGTGGCTGAACGGATGGTGAGAGCTCTGCCGGCCGCCATGCAGCGTTGGGTCGGGCTGAGGGACCTAGGCCACCTGGAACTGCTGATAGAATTGATTGAGCGTTATAAGTCCACTCAGGACATTGCACCAGAGCCGAGCACGGGGCTAGTAACTGTTCAGTAAAATCTAAGCTCGTGGACTGTAGGAACACTGGTCAGGAGTCTATGTGTGCCCGGCCTGTCTGTATCACCACTAGGGGAACAGCTGGTGGCGAACCAGAATTGTGCCAGGTACTTGTGAATGGGTGCTGAACAGAGGCTCTCCTGGACACGGGGAGTAAAGTGACTCTGGTCCATCATTCCCTTGTTGCTGGGGACAACACCAATGGACAGAAAGTGGAGGTGATGGGTATCCATGGGAAAATCCGAGAGTACCCAACCGTGGAGGTCAATATTTCTACACCATGTGGAGACATTAGGCATGTGGTGGGAGTGGCAAAGACCCTTCCTTGTGGGACTGTGTTGGGAAGAGATTTTCCCCTGTTTTGGTCCCTGTGGGAGACCAGGGTAAACCCTCTCATGGAAAAGTTATACCGGGTGCAGAACCCAAAGATGTTGAAATACCTGCCATAGGGGTCACCAACTTAAGGACAGAGTGTAATTCCGTTAGGCTCCCCCTAGAGGTAATGGCAGGAGAAGCTAAAGATGTTGTTTCGGGAGTAGAACCTGAAGATCCTAAGATGTATGCCACAGGGGTCGCCAATTTAGGATTAGAGTGTAATCCCGATAGGCTCCCTCTAGAGGTTGTGGCAGTAGAGGTTGTGAGCACCCCATTGAACCCTGAGCTGGAGGTGTTCCCTGGTAAGGTTGGGACAGCTCAGATCCAGGGTCTCTTTCGGAGACGCAGATATAAAATACGCAGGTATGAGAAGAGCCGAGAGTGTACGATTGCAGAGGTGACTGGGGTGCAGAGGCGACTGGGGACGTGCCCACAAGGAACCCTCTGGCACCAGTCAAGGAAGGGGCCAGGGGTCAGAGTAAATTTGATAGAGTGCTCACTAGACAGCATTGTCGGGAGGCTCCGGTTTGGGTGCGGCGTAGTACAGATATATGCCCAGAGTTGCCAGCGTGGTCCGTGGCGTTTCATCATGATATAGTCACTGAGGCACTGGTAAGGGTACAGAGGAAGCGGTACAAGGGCCCAAAAGCAGATACTTAGGTGACAGGATGACTCGTGGGGTTAGTGAACCTGAGGTAAACAAAGTAAAGACCACCCAAAACTGGCCCAAATCTGCGGTTAATCAGAAAAGAGGGTTTGGCTTCTGCAATGGAGATCAGGGTGGGTGGTCTCGTAATGAAATATGGAGGAGAAACGCAAAGGGGAGGGATGCGTGCGTTGAGCGATGGTTCCGGTCCCTACTTTGGTTTCTTAATATAGTGAGCGTGGATGTCAGGGGGGCATACTGATGCCCTGTCTTTCGCCCTTACAAGGTAACAAATGTTCAACCCCACAGGTATGAACAGGGGGAGTAAATGTCCTACTCATTATTAATTAAATATAAATATTGTTATTAATATATTCAATATTTAAAACAATATACAACAAACAAGAAAAGTGAAAAACAATAACTCATGAGGGGAAGGAGCAACACAACTGTAGTAACAGACCGGGTATGTGAGCAAAACCTGGCAGGGATGTAATCCAGACTCATAAGTATCCCTTACAATCACTATAAGCCACAAAACATAGGGCTGGGAACTAATGACACTGCTATGGCCGTCTTATCCACATGTATAGCATAAATAGTGAATCTTCTATGGGGCCAAGTGCAACCCAAATATAAAAACAGGACCCCTAGACAGGATGCTACAACTCACCCATAGTCGTATCTGTCAGTGTGCGCTCCACAGCAGCCCCAACGCGCGTTTCGCGTGGGCTTCTTCCGGGGGCCCCGCGTTGGGGCTGCTGTGGAGCGCACACACATATTGAATATATTAATAAAAATATTTATATTTAATTAATAATGAGTAGGACATTTACTCCTTTCTGGTCTTATGTAGGATTTATGCTGTTTTGGAGTGTCCTGTGGTACCGATCAGTAGTCTACCATTGTGGCAGTTTGCTCTCTGGAGAGAATTCTGTGTATTTCAGTGGTCTCTTTTTCTATAAGGTATGAACAGGGGGGTAGGATATGTGAGGCAGTGACCCCTGTTACAGTTAGGGGTCGCTGTATGTGCTCTCCAGAATGTGCAATGAAGCGTATTGAAGCCATGAGGGCGTACTACAGACGCAGCTGTGGCTGTAATTAGAATAGTGAAGCAGTGACTGATTAAAAAGCCCTGTAGTACTGGGGGAAGGGTGTCAGTGTGTTCTTGGAAGCAGACAGGGCAGTTGTCTGCAGAGCTCTTCTGTGTGGAGCAGCACAGAGGCTAAATTACCCAGAGAGACTGACACCCTGCATCTTGGGCTGTCTTATGTGTATCCGGCTGCACTCCAGAGGATAAAGAGTGCAGTGCACTGAGTGAATACAGAGACTTGTTACCGGCGTGCGGTCATCCAGGGAAACTGGACAGAGGGAAATTTGGCCTGTGTACTGACTGCGTCATATAGCCATGCATTATTAATGGACTGTATGAAGAAGCTGTATACTATATTGATTGTGTGAAGTAACACAATAAAAGAACGTTTTGTTTGAACTTGCTTGGGTCACTGCCGTTTCACTGTGTATGGTCCTACCGCTGCATCACAATATAGACCCTAGGGCTACTGAAATTTTAACAGTTTGCTACTGTATCCTGTGTCATGATGGATCTTCGCATGGAGAGCTTTTATTTCAACCTGGATTTCAGCTTCAAGCTGTTTCTTGCCTGTGCTTTTGCTTGGGAGCAAGACAGAAATCGCGAAAGATGGAGAAGGAGACAACGTAGGCATTTTTGAAGACACCCCATTATCGAAGTACGTGAGAGCCGTGGAGCCTATCACATGCTCTATGCCGAGCTTAATGCCAACCCGGAGAAGTTCCAGGAATACACACGAATGTTGCAAGACTCATTCCGGGATTTTCTTTCTCGTGTCCAAGGAGCCATACGGCAACAGGACACCCAGCTCCGTAGAGCAATTCCACCCGAGGAACGTCTGCTGGTTACATTAAGGTACGTTCAAAATCTAAACCAATGACAGTCCAAATTTAGTGTTTTCTGACATGTATTTTTTGTGTATTTTCCATTCTTTCTTTATCGTAACCACACCATAGAAAGAATAGATTGTAATGTTTTTTTTTGTGTTTGTTTTTCTTCCAGATTTCTGGCCACCGGAGAGAGCTTATCATCCCTCCACTTCAAATACCGGCTTGGAATATCCACCCTGTCCGGAATAGGTGTGGACAGCTGCCGGGCTTTGTGGAATGTTCTCCAGGATGAGTTTATATCCCTACCCACCTTGGACAAGTGGCTTGAAATTGCAGAAAAATTCTGGAATGTGTGTGATTTCCCCAACTGTTTAGGAGCAGTAGATGGAAAGCACATTCGCATTATCAAACCAGCCAGGACAGGATCGGAGTACTTCAATTACAAAAAATATTTTTCTATGGTGCTCATGGCAATAGCCGATGCGAACTGTCGCTTCATCGCCGTGGACATTGGAGCTTTTGGCTGTGGCAACGATTCCCAGACTTTCAATAACTCGGATATGGGCCGCCATGTGTATGGCAACAATTTCAATTTTCCACCGCCACAACCTCTCCCCAACACTCAAGGTCCACCGATGCCTTTTGTTATGGTTGGGGATGAGGCCTTCCAGATGTGTGAAAACCTACTGAAGCCATAATCCAGTCGGGACTTGAACCACACTAGAAGGATCTTTAACTACAGACTGACCAGGGCCCTGAAGAACAGTAGAGTGTACCTTTGGCATTCTGGTCGCTAAATGGCACATTCTTGCATCAGCCATAAATCTAAAAGTGGAAACAGTCAACGAGGTGGTCAAAGCCTGTGTGGTTCTGCACAATTATATAATGGTTAAGGAGCAACCCAACATTGAACTGAATGAACCAGTTGCACACCCACTGCCCGATTTTCAGCATCACCTGCTGCGGTCAACTGCAGCCGTTGGTCACATGCGGGACAAATTTGCTGCCTTTTTTATTCAGATATTGGACGTGTGTCATGGCAGGACAATGTTGTGTAAATGTCCTGTTGTAATTACATCTGTACCAGTAATTTTCTACAATGATAATATTTCTCATTAATAAACTTTAGTTTTGGTTGTGTTAATGTGGCCACTAAAAGTAAGTGTGTGGCGATGTTTCTTGGCACACGGTGTGTGTTGCCGGCGGCAGAAGACACAATAAAAAAAACATAATTGTGGCAAATCAAATTGTTTTTATTTTGTTAACAACTCAAAAAATTATTTTTTACTGCACCGGCTTGGGGTAGAGTGATGTAAACGGATGGTGTGAAGAACTGAGGCCTGGCTAACCATGGACGACGCAGAGGTGGCAGGAGAAGGGTCAATGAAACTAGAAGGGTCTGGAAGTTCGGGGATGGGGCTTGACACATGAGAGGCTTGAGACGCACTGGAAGGGTGAGACAAATCTGACATTACAGACACATTGGAAGGTGAAAGGGGAGGAATGCTAAGAGTCCTCTGGTTTTTTTTTCTGTGTTTTTTTTTTTGGTTTGCCTGGTTGGGGGAGGTCTTGGTGGGCACATATGGCGTGGCGTGGTGGCGGGTGGCCTGTCAGGGTCCGGCTGCACTGTGTCAGATTCCATAGTGCTCGTAGAGCGTGCAGCCATGCCAGAGTCCATAGTGCTCGTAGAGCGTGCAGCCATGCCAGAGTCCATAGCGCTTGTAGAGCGGAAGGCCATGCCAGGGTCCTGCTGCATCGTGGTGGTGGCAGTACGGAAGGCCATGCCAGGGTCCTGCTGCATCGTGGTGGTGGCGGTACGGAAGGCCATGCCAGGGTCCTGCTGCATCGTGGTGGTGGCGGTACGGTGAGAAGTGACCTGCAACTGTCCACACCCTCCCTTTTATCACCTTGATGGTGGGGGGTGGCTTATCAGTGTCTAGACATGGTTTTCTCTTTTGAAACGCATGCGTTCAAAAACGCAACCAAACGCATGTGCTTAAAAACACATGCGTTTACAAAGACAGCAATGCGTTTTTTTGACGCAAACCTTGCGCAATCGAACGCATGCGTTTCCTGGCGGCAAATAGACACCTCTAGAAATTACTACAGGTTGCATTTCCGCGCCAAGCCGCAAGCGACGAAAAGACGCATGTGTCGTCAAACGTGGCAAAACGCAAACAAAAAAAATGCATGCGTTTTTAATGTTAAATATAGGAAAACACAACGCATGCGTTTATATGCGGTACAAACGCTGCGGCAAAAAACACAAATGTGAAACCCGCCTTAAGCAGGTGACATTTAATGGGGAATTTCTATCACTAGTCATTTTGTCTGCCATGGGATTTTCTTGTGTAAATACTGATGAAAAAAAAACATTTAGCATATTGGCTTTTTCCTCATCCTCATCCACCATTTCACCCAGACTATTTTTAAGGGGGCCAACACTATCATTTTTTAGTTTCTTACTATTTACATAGTTAAAGAATATTTTGGGATTATTTTTACTCTCCCTGGCAATGAGTCTCTCTGTCTCAATCTTTGCTGCCTTGATTTGCTTTTTACCAAATTTATTTTATTTTTTGTATTTATTTAATACCTCATCACTACCTACTTCCTTTATTTCTCTAAATGCTTTCTTTTTGTCACTTATTGCACCCCTTACAGCTCTATTTAGCCATATTGGTTTCCTCCTATGCCTAGTATGTTTATTGCCATACGGTATATACTGTGCACTGGTCCTATCCAGGATGCTAATAAATGTCTCCCATTTTCTTTGTGTATTTTTGTGTCCCAGTTATTTGCACCAAGATCCTCTCTCATCCGTTGGAAATTTGCCCACCTGAAGTTTAGTGTCCTTGTAACCCCTCTACTACACATCTTATTAAAGAATACATGAAAACTCATTATTTTGTGATCACTGTTCCTCAAGTGACCCCCAACCCTTATATTTTATATGCAGTCTGGCCTGTTGGTTAATATTAGGTCTAGCAGTGCCCCCCTTCTTGTTGGGTCCTGAACCAGTTGTGAAAGGTAATTGTCTCTCATAGTCTCTCAAAAACCGATTACCTTTGCTGGAACTGCAGATTTCCATTCCCCAATCTATTTCAGGGTAGTTGAAGTCCCCCATAATAATGTATTCCCCTTGAGTCGCAGCTTCATCTATTTGCTTTACGAGGATATTCGTTCGGTCATTTCTGAACAGACTATAACCCTGCAAGTTAACAGCCCAGTCATGGCTCTCATCCAGCCACGTTTCAGATATCCCCACCATGTCATAATTATGCCCCAACAACATTAATTTTCTTTCGTCCATTTTGTTGGCAAGGCTTCTGGCATTAGTATACATGCACTTGATGTTCCTCTCTGTACCTCTATTCTTTCTTAAATTATTAACTGTTCTAACTCCATCCCCCATGCCACCACCACCCTCATCTTCCTTATTTGTGCCCAGGTCTCTATCTGTACTATCTTCCCCTCCTATAAAATGAATACCCTCCCCCCCAATCCCTAGTTTAAACACTCCTCCAACCTTCTATCCCTTTTCTCCCCCAACACAGCTGCACCCTCCCCATTGAGGTGCAGCCCATCCCTAGCATACAGCCTGTAGCCAACTGAGAAGTCGGCCCAGTTTTGCAGGAATCCAAACCCCTCCTTCCTACACCAATTCTTGAGCCACTTATTAACCTCCCT
The DNA here is from genome assembly GCF_032444005.1 of Ranitomeya imitator. Lineage (NCBI taxonomy): Eukaryota > Metazoa > Chordata > Amphibia > Anura > Dendrobatidae > Ranitomeya > Ranitomeya imitator. The sequence continues at coordinate 340,281,036 of NC_091285.1, read as the reverse complement.
AATCTCCCATTGCCTCTCTGGGGTGGCACGTGGTACAGGCAGTATTTCAGAAAATACTACGTTGGAGGTCCTTGCTTTCAGCTTGCAGCCTAATTCCCTGAAATCATCTTTAAGGACCTTCCACCTACCTCTAACTTTGTCATTTGTGCCAATGTGCAGCATGACCGCTGGGTCCTCACCAGCCCCTCCCAGTAATCTGTCCACCCGATCAGCGATGTGTCGGGCTCGAGCGCCAGGTAGGCAGCACACCGTTCAACGATCCCTGTCTTTGTGACAGATTGCCCTATCTGTTCCCCTAATAATTGAGTCCCCCACTACCAGCACCTGTCTGGCCTGCCCTGCTCTCCTATTTCCCTCCTAACTGGAGCAGTCACTCCTCCGGCTTTCAGAGGACATGCCTTGCTGCAGCAGTGCTACCCCTGTACTGGCAACCCCTCATCTGCCAACTTAGCAAACCTATTGGGGTGTGCCAGATCAGGACTAGCCTCCCTGGCACTCTTCCCTCTACCCTGCTTTCTATCTGTCACTGTCATGATCCCAATGGCAGGGGATCACAAAAGGACAAGCACAAAAACAAAACAAGCTCTAGGGTGATGGAACCTGAGCTGACCGCGATCCTGAACCTAAACACACAACTAGCAGTAGCCGGGGAACGTGCCTACGATGATTCCTAGACGTCTCGCGCCAGCCGAAGGATTAACTTCCCCTATTAGAAGAAACACAGACCTCACTTGCCTCCAGAGAAACACCCCACAGAAATAGCAGCCCCCCACATGTAATAACGGTGAAATGAGAGGAAAGCACATACGTAGTTATGAAAATAGAATCAGCAAAAATGAGGCACGCTAAAGCTAGATAGCAGAGGATACAAAAGTGAACTGCGCGGTCAGCGAAAAACCCTTCAAAAAACCATCCTGAAATTACTTGAACTCATGTGCCAACTCATGGAACATGAGGAGTAATTTCAGCCCACTAGAGCAACCAGCAGCAAGGAAACACATATCAGCAAGCTGGACTAAGACAAAAATAAAGCAAAACGTGGAACAGGAAAATCAAAACTTAGCTTGTCCTGAAGATAACAGACGCAGGGAGCAGAGGTAAAAAGACACGCTGATTACATTGATAGCCGGCGAGGAAATGACAAAAAGGCCAGGTTAAATAGGAAACTCCCATAACCTGATGGAACAGGTGGACACCAGAGACCGCAGAGAACACAAGTCACCCAGTACCATCAGTAACCACCAGAGGGAGCCCAAAAACAGAACTCACAACAGTACCCCCCCCTTGAGGAGGGGTCACTGAACCCTCACGAGAACCACCAGGGCGACCAGGATGAGCCCTATGAAAAGCACGGACCAAATCGGCAGCATGAACATCAGAGGCAATACCCAAGAATTATCCTCCTGACCATAACCCTTCCACTTGACCAAATACTAGAGTTTCCGTCTGGAAACACGAGAATCCAAGATCTTCTCCACAACATACTCCAATTCACCCTCCACCAGCACCGGAGCAGGAGGCTCAAGCGAAGGAACAACAGGTACCTCATACTTCCGCAACAACGACCGATGGAACACATTATGAATAGCAAATGATGCCGGGAGATCCAAACGAAACGACACAGGGTTAAGAATTTCCAAGATCCTATAGGGACCGATGAACCGAGGCTTGAACTTAGGAGAAGAGACCTTCATAGGAACAAAACGAGAAGACAACCACACCAAGTCCCCAACAAGAAGTCGAGGACCCACGCGGCGACGGCGATTAGCAAACTGCTGAGCCCTCTCCTGGGACAACTTCAAATTGTCCACCACATGACTCCAAATCCGATGCAACCTATCCACCACCATGTCCACTCCAGGACAATCAGAAGGCTCCATCTGACCAGAGGAAAAACGAGGATGAAACCCCGAATTACAAAAGACAGGAGAAACCAAGGTAACAGAACTAGCCCGATTATTAAGGGCAAACTCGGCAAGCGGCAAAAAGGAAACCCAGTCATCTTGATCAGCAGAAACAAAACACATTAAATAAGTTTCTAAAGTCTGATTAGTTCGTTCCGTCTGGCCATTCGTCTGGGGATGGAATGCAGACGAAAAGGACAAATCAATGCCCATCTTAGCACAGAACGTCCGCCAAAATCTAGACACAAACTGGGATCCCCTGTCAGAAACGATGTTCTCCGGAATGCCATGCAAACGGACCACGTTTTGAAAAAACAGAGGGACCAACTCAGAGGAGGAAGGTAACTTAGGCAAGGGTACCAGATGAACCATCTTAGAAAAGCGGTCACACACAACCCATATGACGGACATTTTTTGAGAGACAGGGAGATCCAAAATAAAGTCCATGGAAATGTGCGTCCAAGGCCTCTTCGGGATAGGCAAATGTGACAACAATCCACTGGCCCGAGAACAGCAAGGCTTAGCCCGAGCGCAAACTCCACAAGACTGCACGAAAGAACGCACATCCCTCGACAAGGAAGGCCACCAAAAAGACCTGGCCACCAAGTCTCTAGTACCAAATATTCCAGGATGACCTGCCAACACAGAAGAATGGACCTCGGAGATGACTCTACTGGTCCAATTATCCGGAACAAACAGTCTTTCCGGCGGACAACGATCAGGTTTATCCGCCTGAAACTCCTGCAAAGCACGTCGCAAGTCTGGGGAGACAGCCGACAAAATCACCCCATCCCTAAGGATACCAGTGGGCTCAGAATTTCCAGGGGAGTCAGGCACAAAACTCCTAGAAAGAGCATCCGCCTTCACATTCTTTGAACCTGGCAGGTATGAAACCACAAAATTGAAACGGGAGAAAAACAGTGACCAACGAGCCTGTCTAGGATTCAGACGCTTGGCAGACTCAAGGTACATCAAATTTTTGTGATCAGTCAAGACCAGCACACGATGTCTAGCACCCTCAAGCCAATGACGCCACTCCTCAAATGCCCACTTCATGGCCAAAAGCTCCCGATTACCAACATCATAATTCCGTTCAGCGGGCGAAAATTTTCTAGAAAAGAACGCACATGGCTTCATCACTGAGCCATCGGAGCTTCTCTGTGACAAAACTGCCCCCGCTCCGATCTCGGAAGCATCAACCTCAACCTGAAAAGGAAGCGACGTATCTGGCTGACGCAACACAGGAGCAGAACAAAACCGGCGCTTAAGTTCCTGAAAGGCCTCCACAGCCGCAGGAGACCAATCAGTCACATCAGCACCCTTCTTAGTCAAATCCGTCAAAGGCTTAACAACACTAGAAAAATTAGTTATGAAGCGACGATAAAAATTAGCAAAGCCCAAGAACTTCTGTAGACTCTTAAGAGATGTAGGCTGCGTCCAGTCACAAATAGCCTGAACCTTGACGGGATCCATCTCAATAGTAGAAGGGGAAAAAATATACCCCAAAAAGGAAATCTTCTGGACTCCAAAGAGACATTTAGAACCCTTTACAAACAAAGAATTGGCCCGCAGGACCTGAAACACCTTCCTGACCTGCTGAACATGAGACTCCCAGTCATCAGAAAAAACCAAAACATCATCCAAATACACGATAATAAATTTATCCAGATATTCACGGAAAATATCGTGCATAAAAGACTGGAAGACAGAAGGAGCATTAGAAAGTCCAAAAGGCATCACCAAATACTCGAAATGGCCCTCAGGCGTATTAAATGCGGTTTTCCACTCATCACCCTGCCTTATCCGCACAAGATTATACGCACCCCGAAGATCAATCTTAGTGAACCATTTAGCCCCCTTAATGCGAGCGAACAAATCAGCCAACAATGGCAAAGGATACTGATATTTGACTGTAATCTTATTCAAAAGACGATAATCTATGCAAGGCCTCAAGGAACCATCTTTTTTGGCCACGAAAAAAAAACCTGCTCCCAAAGGGGACGAAGATGGACGGATATGTCCCTTTTCCAAGGACTCCTTAACATAATTCCGCATAGCAGTATGCTCTGGCACTGACAGATTGAACAAACGACCTTTAGGGAATTTACTGCCAGGAATCAAATCTATAGCACAATCGCAATCCCTGTGAGGAGGAAGCGAACTGAGCTTAGGCTCCTCAAAAACCTCCCGATAATCAGACAAAAATGCCGGAACCTCAGAAGGAGTAGATGAAGCGATAGAAATCGGAGATGCATCATCATGAACCCCCTGACATCCCCAGCTTAACACAGACATTGTTTTCCAGTCTAGGACTGGGTTATGAGTTTGTAACCATGGCAGACCAAGCACTAAGACATCATGTAAATTATACAGTACCAGGAAGCGAATCACCTCCTGATGAACGGGAGTCATACGCATGGTCACTTGTGTCCAGTACTGAGGTTTATTCATAGCCAAAGGTGTAGAGTCAATTCCTTTCAAAGGAATAGGAACTTCCAGAGGTTCCAGACTAAACCCACAGCGATTGGCAAATGACCAATCCATAAGACTCAGGGCAGCGTCTGAATCCACATAAGCATTGACGGAAATGGATGATAATGAACAAATCAGAGTCACAGACAGAATGAACTTAGACTGTAAAGTACCAATGGCAACAGACTTATCAACCTTTTTTGTGCGTTTAGAGCATGCTGATATAACATGAGCTGAATCACCACAATAAAAACACAATCCATTTTTCCGCCTATAATTTTGCCGTTCACTTCTGGACTGAATTCTATCACATTGCATTATCTCAGGTGCCTGTTCAGAAGACACCGCCAAATGGTGCACAGATTTGCGCTCCCGTAAACGCCGATCAATCTGAATAGCCATAGTCATGGACTCATTCAGACCTGTAGGCGCCGGGAACCCCACCATCACGACTTTAATGGCCTCAGAAAGGCCATCTCTAAATTTTGCAGCCAGAGCGCACTCATTCCACTGAGTAAGCACCGACCATTTCCGAAATTTCTGACAATATATTTCTGCTTCATCTTGCTCTTGAGAGAGAGCCAATAAAGCTTTTTCAGCCTGAATCTCTAGGTTAGGTTCCTCATAGAGCAAGCCCAATGCCAGAAAAAACGCATCCACATTGAGCAACGCAGGATCCCCCGGTGCCAATGCAAATGCCCAATTCTGAGGGTCACCCCACAGGAAAGATATAACAATCTTGACCTGCTGAGCAGGGTCTCCAGAGGAGCGAGATTTCAAAGAAAGAAACAACTTGCAATTGTTCCTAAAATTCAGAAAACTAGATCTATCTCCAGAAAAAAACTCTGGGATAGGAATTCTAGGTTCAGACATAGGCGTATGTACAACAAAATCTTGTATATTTTGAACCTTAGCAGCAAGATTATTCAGGCTGGAAGCCAAACTCTGGACGTCCATGATAAACAGCTGAGGTCAGAGCCATTCAAGGATTAAGAGGAGGGAAAAAAAAACAGCCAAGCTGCAATTAAGGCTAGGCAGCAAACACTGAGGAGGGGAAAACAAAAAAAAAAAAAAACTTCCTCAGACTATTTTTCCTCCTACTTCAGCCAAAACGATGACCAATTTTTTTTTTTTTGGGCCGGCTATACTGTCATGATCCCAATGGCAGGGGATCACAAAAGGACAAGCACAAAAACAAAACAAGCTCTAGGGTGATGGAACCTGAGCTGACCGCGATCCTGAACCTAAACACACAACTAGCAGTAGCCGGGGAACGTGCCTACGATGATTCCTAGACATCTCGCGCCAGCCGAAGGATTAACTTCCCCTATAAGAAGAAACACAGACCTCACTTGCCTCCAGAGAAACACCCCACAGAAATAGCAGCCCCCCACATGTAATAACGGTGAAATGAGAGGAAAGCACATACGTAGTTATGAAAATAGAATCAGCAAAAATGAGGCCCGCTAAAGCTAGATAGCAGAGGATACAAAAGTGAACTGCGCGGTCAGCGAAAAACCCTTCAAAAAACCATCCTGAAATTACTTGAACTCATGTGCCAACTCATGGAACATGAGGAGTAATTTCAGCCCACTAGAGCAACCTGCAGCAAGGAATAACATATCTGCAAGCTGGACTAAGACAAAAATTAAGCAAAACGTGGAACAGGAAAATCAAAACTTAGCTTGTCCTGAAGATAACAGACGCAGGGAGCAGAGGAAAAAAGACACGCTGATTACATTGATAGCCGGCGAGGAAATGACAAAAAAGCCAGGTTAAATAGGAAACACCCATAACCTGATGGAACAGGTGGACACCAGAGACCGCAGAGGACACAAGTCACCCAGTACCATCAGTAACCACCAGAGGGAGCCCAAAAACAGAACTCACAACATGTCACCCAGCTTGCTACTCCACTGTCCTGCAGCTCCATCCTACCATCCCCCACCTCATCTATCCCATTGAGAGTCTGCTCAGTTAGCAGAAGACTCCTTTCCATGTTGTCAATGGATCTCAGTGTTGCCAGCTGCACATTTAGATCCAGAATCTGGGACTGCACAGCACATCCTTGAGGCAAGCACTTTCAGAACAGGTCCGGTCAGATCCAGCTCTTACATTTCGGCAAATACTGGCGGAACAGTGGCCCAAAGTAAAGGAGAAAACTACACATCTGGGGTGATGCATGTCCAGGGCGCCAATACCAGAGGTGACCCAAACCATCAGAAGGTGCTGGTCCAGGTGATGCAAGACTTGCAGCGGTCCCTTGTCAACGTGCCAGAGAAACTGACCCAGATGGAGCGAAGAGTGGGGAACTACAACAGTCTGGCCCATCGTACTCATGCAACTATTCTTTAGCCCACCTGAAAAAAGATCAGTGAGAGCAAACTCTCTCCCATCAGGCATCAGAGGCACAAGGACAGGTTCAAGGTGCCCCCTGGCAAGGAGGAGGCATCCAATGCTGGGAATGTGGAGGATGGGGGCACCTTGCTGGAGACTGTCGGAATTATGCTCAAGGCCAGCAGAAGCTGCCATTAAACTACCAACCCCTGCAGTAGTGCAGCATTCTGCAGGGAAGGTGCGGAGACAGGCCGCTCCGTATCATAATGAACACTGGATTGCTGGGTGTCCCATCCTGTGTGTTGAATTCGAGGGTGTTCTAGTGGATTGCTTGACAGATACCGGGTCACAAGTGACAACTAGGGTTGAGCGACTTTTACTTTTATAGGATCGGGTTTCACGAAACCAGACTTTCTCAAAAGTCGGGTTGAGTGAAATCGGCCGATCCTATTGAAAAGTCGGGGTCGGCCGAAACACGAAACCCAATGCAGTGCAATGGGATACTATGGTTCCCAGGTTCTGAAGGAGATGAAACTCTCCTTCAGGCCCTGGGATCCATATTTAAGTGTAAAATAAAGAATTAAAATAAAAAATATTGCTATACTTACCCTCTGACGCGCCCTGGTACTAACCTGCAGCCTTCCTTCCTTAGAATCAGCGCGTGAAGGACCTTAGATGACGTCGCGGCTTGTGATTGGTCGCGCGACCGCCCATGTGACCGCTCACGTGACCAATCACAAGCCGCGACGTCACCGAAGGTCCTTCAAGCGCTGATTCTTAGGAAGAAAAGGCTGCCGGAAAGAAGCAGGGCGCGTCCGAGGGTGAGTATATACCCTGCTTCTTTCCGGCAGCCTTCTTTCCTAAGAATCCGCGCTTGAAGGACCTTCGGTGACATCGCGGCTTGTGATTGGTCGCGTGAGCGGTCACATGGGCAATCGCGCGACCAATCACAAGCCGCGACGTCATCTAAGGTCCTTCACGCGCTGATTCTAAGGAAGGAAGGCTGCCGGTTAGTACCAGGGCGCGTCAGAGGGTAAGTATAGCAATATTTTTTATTTTAATTCTTTATTTTACACTTAAATATGGATTCCGATACCGATTTCCGATATTGCAAACATATCAGAACTCGGTATTGGAATTCCGATACCAGATTCAGAAGATCGCCGACCTCATGGCCGACCCCACACAGGGGTCGGGTCGGGTTTCATGAAACCCGACTTTGCCAAAAGTCGGCGACTTCTGAAAATGGCCGACCCGTTTCGCTCAACCCTAGTGACAACAATGCCAGAAACGTATTTCAAGCAGCATTTCCATGCCCTGGCCAAGCCAGAAAAAGAGACATTGATCCGGTTGTTTGCTGCCAACCAACAACCAATACCATTCACAGGGTTCATATGGATGAATATTCGAATCTGTAGGCAAGAAGTGGGGAGAAGGGGGATCCTGCTAGACCCTAAGCCTATCAAAGAAGATGTGCCTGTAGTACTGGGAATGAATATCCAATGTTAACTAGATCAGATTATGTTTACCAAACAGGGGCCCGGATATTGGAAAACTACTGCACATAAGCCTACTCAAGAAGCCCTTCAACGACTGATCTGCGTCTGTGGGACACAGAAGAGTGTGCCATTTTATCAGACAGTAGTGGTCATCAGTGATCCTGGTAAAGAGCCTGTAATCCTGCCTCCCTAGCGAGAAACTATATTACCCCTTCCAGGACTTATCGTAACCTCGACGGGTTGGAAGTGATTGTTCAGCCTGTTGTAGGCAGAAGAGTGTACCAAGAAGTCATGATAGCTTGTACGATAGCTGTGGTCCAGTGAGGACATGTCCCCATAAGAGCTTTGAATGTGGGCCTGGGGAGGTCACCTTGCCACGAGGGACAGATCTGGCCCTGGTGTACCTACATAAGGGTGAAGTGGTGAGTCAGAATTAGATGTCTTTATTGCCGATAGAAGGTGTGGGGTGGACCCTAGAAGTTGCTGCAGGAGCCGAAGAGACACCATCCCCGGAGTGGAGTGGACGGGTCACCCTTGATCAAATGGAAGTGGATGCGAAGCTGAGGATTTTAGCTGTACTGAAGCCATCACCCATGAGATACCAATCGGGGAAGCTCGTCCAATTCGAGAACGATACTGGCAGATCCCGCCCAAGATGTACCAAGAGGTGAAGACATTACTGAGGCAGATGCTGGATTCAGGAGTAGTGCAGACTCCAGAGTAGTCAGAGCCCTTGGGCAGCCCGGGTGGTGCTCGTCAATAAAAAAGGATGGAACAATCCGGTTCTTTGTAGATTACAGGAAACTCAATGCCAGCATTGTTCAAGACTCATATCCGTTACCCCGCATCGAGGAATCCTTGACAGTATTGGGGAAAGCCAGCTTTGACCTAGCAAGCAGATACTGGCAAGTAGCTGTGGCAGAGAAAGACAAAGAAAAAAAAGCCTTCATCCTCCCTATGGGACTGTTTGAGTTTAACTAGATGCCCTTCAGGCTCTCCAATGCTCCGGGCATGTTTCAACAGCTGATGGAAAAGTGTTTGGGGAGACTTAAATTTTGAGGCTACCCTGGATGACATCATTGTGTTTTCGGCCTCATTCAAAGAGCACCTCACCCCGCTTGGACAGGTACTCAGAAGACTGCAGGCTCATAACCTGAAGGTGAAGCCAAAGAAGTGCTACCTCTTCAAGAGAGAGATTGAGTACCTGGGCCACATAGTGTCACAAGATGGAGTTCTACCCTCACCAGAAAAAGTGGCTGCTATTCAGAAATGGCAAGTCCTTTGAACAGTGAGAGAACTCCAGGCCTTTCTAGGGCTCGCTGGGTACTATCGCTCTTTTGTCAAAGACTTTGCGAAAGTGGCGGGTCTTCTGAATGAGCCACTGAGAGGGACAGCCAGAGTGCCAAAGACCCACTGCATCCCTTGGGCCGAGAGACAAGAAAAGGCCTTCCAGGCTGTAAAGAATGCCCTTACTTCAGCCCTGATTTTGGCCTAAGCAGATTTCATTCAACCATTCCTGTTGTACACAGACAGTAGCCTTCATGGACGCAGTGCAGTACTTTCTCAGATACAGGATGGACATGAGGAAGTTATCAGGTATGCCAGCAGGTCCCTGCAAGACAACGAAAGAAACCCCCACAATTACAGCTCCTTCCGGTTAGAGCTCCTGGCTCTGGTGTGGGCCATGGCAGAAAAGTTTCCGGGCTTCCTGACAGGACCAAGATTCAAGTTCGAACAGACAATAATCCCCTGGTCCGCCTTGAGAATGCTAAATTGGGGACTTTAGAACAACGGTGGGTGGCTCACCTAGCCAAGTTTGACTTTACCATCCGTTATCGCTCTGCTACCGAAAACGCAAATGCTGACGGGCTGTCAAGAGTGACTATGGAGACTCCAGTGGGGTATCTGGGTGAACAACTTGAAGAGGAAGAAACTCCATACTTTTGTAAGTTTAAGCCCCCAGTGGTTGCGGCCCAGTCAAGTAGGGAGGCCTGCGCCCTACCCCGGTCCCTGGGGAGACCAAAGAGGAATGGAGACATGTTTAGGATGAAGACGAAGGGCTGAGACAGATGAAATGGTGGGTAACTCAGAAGCGGAAACCTGGCAAACAAGAGAGAGTCGATCTGGCCACTAAAATGAAGAGTGTCCTACACCAGTGGGATAGACTGCAAGTGCGAGAATCAGTGTTATATCGTAAGAAACAACAGCCAAAAGATATGGAAGTAAGGTGGCAGGTGGTCATCCCAAGAAGATTGGCTCAAGAAGTAGCAAAACAACCCCACAAATTTGGAGCTCATTTTGGACCTACCAATGGTTACAGCGGTACGTGTATTGCCCCGGGTTGGAGTCTGTGGTGGAAGAGGTTTGCCAGCAATGTCGAGTATGCGACCTCATTAAGAGTACCAAACAGAAGACACCCATCCAGACCATATACAAACTAAGGAACCACTAGAATTCTTGATGATCGACTATCTCCTCGTGGGACATTTGGCCGGGGGCTACATTACTGTAAGTGATGACCGATCATTTCTCCAAGTTCACAGTAGTCACCCCGACTAGAGATCAGACTGCAGAGTCGGTGGCGTGAGTCATCGATCAAGACTTCATCAGGGTGTATGGGTGCCCAAAGCACATCCAATCTGATCAAGGCGCATGTTTCCAAGGCAAGGTGATGGAAGAATTGTATCATATGTATGGCATTGAGCGGTCTTGGATCACCCCTAACCATCCTCAAGGCAACAGAGCATGTAAACGCTTCAACCGATCCATACTTCAAATGCTGAGAACGTAGGAGGATGATAAGAAGGCATGTCAGCCAGACTACCTGCCAGAGTTGGTCTGGACCTACAAAACTCGGGTCCACTCCACTATGGGTTATATGCCTTATCTACTGCTATTTTGAAGAGCTGGATGAGAGATCATTGAGCTGAATTTGGAACAACCAGAGGAGCTGATGGAGCAAACTGTCACTTCATGGGTGAAAGAGCACTGGCAACGATTACAAACAATACGGCGGTTGGCGGGTCAGCAGCTGCAGGAAAAAGAACATATGGGCCGTAAACCAACTCAAGAGATACAGCTCCAACTTGGAGACTGAGTATTGTTGAGAGAGAAATGCCCCAAGTGAAAACTAAGTGAGAGATGGGAAGTACAGCCATACAGAGTAATCGAACGAATGTATGCTGACGGCCCGGTCTACACGGTGCAGAATGAGAGTGGGGCATCCGCCCGAAGAGTACTTCTTAGAAATATGCTGCAGCTCTGCCGGTCTAAGGTCTGTTCTGCGCCATTGCTCCACTTCTTGAATCTGTCATGCCTGATGGTGAAATCGATGATGATTACTTAGTCATCCCTGACACAGTAAGGAGTCCTCAGCCATACAGAGACAGTAATCCCATGGATGTACCACTACCGCCACGTGAGGACAAGACCCAACAAGAGCCCACTAGGACTCCTGCAGCAAGTGTTCCTCTGGAAGATAGTCAAGCCTTGCCTGACAGCCAAGAGCTTTGGATATCCCAGAGGTCTACTGCAGGGGTTCCACCAGTCCGATATGTAGAACAGTGTACTCTGTCTGCTTTTCCTACTTTGTTGCCTCCTATAGAGGTGCTGTTTCTGCATTGCACATTCCTTCATTACACTGTACCTTAACCCCTTAATGACCGCCAATACGTCTTTTAACTGACCTGAGATATAAGAGAATAGCCTCCCCATACAGGTGACAATCCAGGAGCTGTTGGCTGTACACTATAGCTGACAACTTGCTGTATCAGCGACAATCAGTGTTGGCATCGTACATATCTGTTTAACCCCTTAGATGCTGCTGTCAATAGTGACTACATCATTATAAATGGTTAACAGAGTGTGGGGGCTTCCTCTTTATCCCAATCGGTACCTTCAGATCATGATTTTGTGGTCCTGATTTTTGCGATGATAATTCACAACCAAAGAGCGGCCTTAGAGTCTGTCGGCTGTTGTAACCTGTTCAGAAGTTACCGACATTTAGGTAGTAAAAATGCACATTGTCATTTCTGTCATACCACTTTGCATTAATTCCTGTAAAGCATCTGAAGGGTTAATAAACTACCTGACTGCAGTTTTCAATATGTCAGGGGGTGCAGTTTTTAAAATGGTATCACATTTTGGGGTTTCCCAATATGTGGGACCCCTAAAGTCAATTCAAACATGGATAGTTCCCTAAAAAAATAAATGTTGTAAATTTCCTTGAAAAAATGAAAAATTGCTGCTACATTTTTAAACCTCCTAAAATGCTAACAAAATAAAAGAACATTTTACAAATGGTGCTGATGTAAAGCAGACATGTGGGAAATGTTGTTTTGTTAATAGTTTGCTGTGGTATGACTATCTGGATTAAAGGGATAATCATTCAAACTTTGAAAATTGCTAATTTTTTAACATTTTTCTCAAATTTTTGATATTTATTATAAATAAACACAAAACATATTGACCTAAATTTACCATTATCATAAAGTATAATGTGTCACGAAAAAACATTCTAAAAATCACTGGCATTTGTTGAAGCGTTACAGAGTTATTACCACATAAAGTGACACTTGTCAGATTTCAAAAATTTGGCTCCGTCACTAAGGGGTTAATGCTGTGAAGGCTGAGGATGACTATCATTAAGTAGGGAGGCATGTAGCGGGGTGGTGCTGTTATGAACAGTAAGGTTTCTTTCACACTTCCGTCGTTTGGCATCCGTCGCAATCCGTCGTTTTGGGAAAAAAACAGATCCTGCAAATGTGCCCGCAGGATGCGTTTTTTCCCATAGACTTGTATTAGCAATGGATCGCGACAGATGACCACACGTTGCGTCCGTCGTGCAACGGATCTGTCGTGTTTTGGCAGACCATCGGCACAAAAAAACGTTCAAGTTGCGTCTGCCATTTTCTACCGCACATGCACGGCTGAAACTCCACCCCCTCCTCCCAGGACTTCAGAATGGGCAGCGGATGCATCAAAAAACAGCATCCGCTGCCGACTTCATGCAAAAATTTCACAACGCCTGTTGGTACGTCAGCCCGACGCATTGCGACGGACCCCTACCGACGGAAGTGTGAAAGAGGCCTAAGGAACATGCTGCCACTTTAAGAGACAGCTGTTATGAATAGGTAATTCAGAACCACAATGGACCTTGAAGTTCAGAGCACACAAGTGACCTGACAAAAACCACAAAACATAGGACGAGCTCTGAGACGTGGAAACTCTGCTGACCGCAATCCCTAAACCTATCAAACCACACTAGAGGTAGCCGTGGATTGCGCCTAACGCTCCCTATGCAACTCGGCACAGCCTGAGAAACTAGCTAGTCCTGAAGATAGAAAAATAAGCCTACCTTGCCTCAGAGAAATTCCCCAAAGGAAAAGGCAGCCCCCCACATATAATGACTGTGAGTTAAGATGAAAATACAAACACAGAGATGAAATAGATTTAGCAAAGTGAGGCCCGACTTACTGAATAGACCGAGGATAGGAAAGATAGCTTTGCGGTCAACACAAAAACCTACAAACAACCACGCAGAGGGGCAAAAAGACCCTCCCACCGACTAACGGTACGGAGGTGCTCCCTCTGCGTCTCAGAGCTTCCAGCAAGCAAGCAAAACCAAAAAAGCAAGCTGGACAGAAAATATAGCAACAAAAGTAACACAAGCAGAACTTAGCTTATGCTGAGCAGACAGGCCACAGGAACAATCCAGGAGAAAGCAAGACCAATACTAGAACATTGACTGGAGGCCAGGATCAAAGCACTAGGTGGAGTTAAATAGAGCAGCACCTAACGACTTAACCTCATCACCTGAGGAAGGAAACTCAGAAGCCGCAGTACCACTCGTGACCTCAGGAGGGAGCTTGATCACAGAATTCACAACAGTACCCCCCCTTGAGGAGGGGTCACCGAACCCTCACCAGAGCCCCCAGGCCGACCAGGATGAGCCATATGAAAGGCACGAACAAGATCGGCAGCATGGACATCAGAGGCAAAGACCCAGGAATTATCTTCCTGACCATAACCCTTCCACTTAACCAGCAAACTCCAAGTCCATCAAATTCAGGGCAGCACCTGAATCCACAAATGCCATGACAGAATAGGAAGACAAAGAGCAGATCAAAGTAATGGACAAAAGAAATTTCGACTGTACCGTACCAATGGTGGCAGACTTAGCGAACCGCTTAGTGCGCTCAGGACAAATGGAGATAGCATGAGTGGAATCACCACAGTAGAAACACAGCCCATTCTGACGTCTGTATTCCTGCCTTTCAGCTCTGGTCAAAGTCCTATCGCACTGCATAGGCTCAGGTTTATGCTCAGATAATACCGCCAAATGGTGCACAGATTTACGCTCACGCAAGCGTCGACCGATCTGAATGGCCAAAGACATAGACTCATTCAGACCAGCAGGCATAGGAAATCCACCATGACATCCTTAAGGGCTTCAGAGAGACCCTTTCTGAAGATTGCTGCCAAAGCACATTCATTCCATTGAGTGAGCACAGACCACTTTCTAAACTTCTGACAATAAATCTCTATCTCATCCTGACCCTGACACAGAGCCAGCAAATTTTTCTCTGCCTGATCCACTGAATGAAAAAACGCATCAATATTACATAATGCAGGATCTCCTGGCACAAGGGAAAATGCCCAGTCTTGAGGGTCGCCACGTAATAAAGAAATAATAATCTTAACTTGTTGAACTGGGTCACCAGAGGAGCGAGGTTTCAACGCCAGAAACAGTTTGCAATTATTTTTGAAACTCAGAAATTTAGCTCTATCTCCAGAAAACAAATCAGGAATCGGAATTCTTGGTTCTAACATAGAATTCTGAGCCACAAAGTCTTGAATATTTTGTACTCTTGCAGTGAGAAGATCCACACATGAAGACAGACCTTTAATGTCCATCACCACACCTGTGTCCTGAACCACCCAAATGTCTAGGGGAAAAAAAAGGCAAAACACAGTGCAAAGAAAAAAAAATGGTCTCAGAACTTCTTTTTCCCTCTATTGAGAAGCATAGTACTTTGGGCCTCCAGTACTGTTATGAATAGGTAATTCAGAACCACAATGGACCTTGAAGTTCAGAGCACACAAGTGACCTGACAAAAACCACAAAACATAGGACGAGCTCTGAGACGTGGAAACTCTTCTGACCGCAATCCCTAAACCTATCAAACCACACTAGAGGTAGCCGTGGATTGCGCCTAACGCTCCCTATGCAACTCGGCACAGCCTGAGAAACTAGCTAGTCCTGAAGATAGAAAAATAAGCCTACCTTGCCTCAGAGAAATTCCCCAAAGGAAAAGGCAGCCCCCCACATATAATGACTGTGAGTTAAGATGAAAATACAAACACAGAGATGAAATAGATTTAGCAAAGTGAGGCCCGACTTACTGAATAGACCGAGGATAGGAAAGATAGCTTTGCGGTCAACACAAAAACCTACAAACAACCACGCAGAGGGGCAAAAAGACCCTCCCACCGACTAACGGTACGGAGGTGCTCCCTCTGCGTCTCAGAGCTTCCAGCAAGCAAGCAAAACCAAAAAAGCAAGCTGGACAGAAAATATAGCAACAAAAGTAACACAAGCAGAACTTAGCTTATGCTGAGCAGACAGGCCACAGGAACAATCCAGGAGAAAGCAAGACCAATACTAGAACATTGACTGGAGGCCAGGATCAAAGCACTAGGTGGAGTTAAATAGAGCAGCACCTAACGACTTAACCTCATCACCTGAGGAAGGAAACTCAGAAGCCGCAGTACCACTCGTGACCACAGGAGGGAGCTTGATCACAGAATTCACAACAGTACCCCCCCTTGAGGAGGGGTCACCGAACCCTCACCAGAGCCCCCAGGCCGACCAGGATGAGCCATATGAAAGGCACGAACAAGATCGGCAGCATGGACATCAGAGGCAAAGACCCAGGAATTATCTTCCTGACCATAACCCTTCCACTTAACCAGATACTGGAGTTTCCGTCTCGAAACACGAGAATCCAAAATCTTCTCCACTATATACTCCAACTCCCCCTCCACCAAAACCGGGGCAGGAGGATCAACAGATGGAACCACAGGCGCCACGTATCTCCGCAACAATGACCTATGGAATACGTTATGGATGGAAAAAGAATCTGGAAGGGTCAAACGAAAAGACACAGGATTAAGAACCTCAGAAATCCTATACGGACCAATGAAACGAGGCTTAAACTTAGGAGAGGAAACCTTCATAGGAATATAACGAGATGACAACCAAACCAAATCCCCAACACGAAGTCGGGGACCCACACAGCGTCTGCGATTAGCGAAACATTGAGCCTTCTCCTGGGACAAGGTCAAATTGTCCACTACATGAGTCCAAATCCGCTGCAACCTGTCCACCACAGCATCCACACCAGGACAGTCCAAAGACTCAACCTGCCCTGAAGAGAAACGAGGATGGAACCCAGAATTGCAGAAAAACGGTGAAACCAAGGTAGCCGAGCTGGCCCGATTATTAAGAGCGAACTCAGCCAACGGCAAAAAGGACACCCAATCATCCTGATCAGCAGAAACAAAACATCTCAGATATGTTTCCAAGGTCTGATTGGTTCGTTCAGTCTGGCCATTTGTCTGAGGATGGAAAGCCGAGGAAAAAGACAAATCAATGCCCATCCTAGCACAAAAGGCTCGCCAAAACCTCGAAACAAACTGGGAACCTCTGTCAGAAACGATGTTCTCTGGAATGCCATGTAAACGAACCACATGCTGGAAGAACAATGGCACCAAATCAGAGGAGGAAGGTAATTTAGACAAGGGTACCAAATGGATCATCTTAGAGAAGCGATCACAAACTACCCAAATAACCGACATTTTTTGAGAGACGGGGAGATCCGAAATAAAATCCATAGAGATATGTGTCCAAGGCCTCTTCGGGATCGGCAAGGGCAAAAGCAACCCACTGGCACGAGAATAGCAGGGCTTAGCCCGAGCACAAATCCCACAGGACTGCACAAAAGAACGCACATCCCGCGACAGAGACGACCACCAAAAGGATCTAGCCACCGAATCTCTGGTACCAAAGATTCCAGGATGACCAGCCAACACCGAACAATGAACCTCAGAGATAACTTTATTCGTCCACCTATCAGGGACAAACAGTTTCTCTGCTGGGCAACGATCAGGTTTATTAGCCTGAAATTTTTGCAGCACCCGCCGCAAATCAGGGGAGATGGCAGACACAATTACTCCCTCTTTGAGAATACCCGCCGGCTCAGGCAAACCCGGAGAGTCGGGCACAAAACTCCTAGACAGGGCATCCGCCTTCACATTTTTAGAGCCCGGAAGGTACGAAACCACAAAGTCAAAACGGGAGAAAAACAGCGACCAACGAGCCTGTCTAGGATTCAACCGTTTGGCAGACTCGAGATAAGTCAAGTTCTTGTGATCAGTCAAGACCACCACGCGATGCTTAGCTCCTTCAAGCCAATGACGCCACTCCTCGAATGCCCACTTCATGGCCAGCAACTCTCGATTGCCAACATCATAATTTCGCTCAGCAGGCGAAAACTTCCTGGAAAAGAAGGCGCATGGCTTCATCACCGAGCAATCAGCACCTCTTTGCGACAAAACAGCCCCCGCTCCAATTTCAGAAGCATCAACCTCAACCTGGAACGGAAGCGAAACATCTGGTTGACACAACACAGGGGCAGAAGAAAAACGACGCTTTAATTCTTGAAAAGCTTCCACAGCAGCAGAAGACCAATTGACCACATCAGCACCCTTCTTGGTCAAATCGGTCAATGGTTTAGCAATACTAGAAAAATTACAGATGAAGCGACGATAAAAATTAGCAAAGCCAAGGAACTTTTGCAGACTCTTCAGAGATGTCGGCTGAGTCCAATCATAAATGGCCTGGACCTTAACAGGGTCCATCTCGATGCTAGAAGGGGAAAAAATGAACCCCAAAAATGAAACCTTCTGAACACCAAAGAGATACTTTGAACCCTTCACAAACAAAGAATTAGCACGCAGGACCTGGAACACCATTCTGACCTGCTTCACATGAGACTCCCAATCATCCGAGAAGACCAAATTATCATCCAAGTATACAATCAGGAATTTATCCAGGTACTCTCAGAAGATGTCATGCATAAAGGACTGAAATACTGATGGAGCATTGGCAAGTCCGAATGGCATAACTAGGTACTCAAAATGGCCCTCAGGCGTATTAAATGCAGTTTTCCATTCATCGCCCCGTTTAATACGCACAAGATTATATGCACCACGAAGATCTATCTTGGTGAACCAACTAGCCCCCTTAATCCGAGCAAACAAATCAGATAGCAGCGGCAAGGGGTACTGAAATTTGACCGTGATTTTATTTAGAAGGCGGTAATCAATACAAGGTCTCAGCGAACCATCCTTCTTGGCCACAAAAAAGAACCCTGCTCCCAATGGCGATGACGACGGCCGAATATGACCCTTCTCCAAGGATTCTTCTACGTAACTCCGCATAGCGGCGTGCTCAGGTACAGATAAATTAAACAGTCGACCCTTAGGAAACTTACCACCAGGAATCAACTCGATAGCACAATCACAATCCCTATGCGGAGGTAGGGCATTGGACTTGGGCTCATCGAATACATCCCGGTAATCAGACAAGAACTCTTGGACCTCAGAAGGGGTGGATGATGAGATAGACAGAAATGGAACATCACCATGTACCCCCTGACAATCCCAGCTGGACACAGACATTGATTTCCAATCTAATACTGGGTTATGGACTTGTAGCCATGGCAACCCCAACACGACCACATCATGCAGATTTTGCAACACCAGAAAGCGAATAACCTCCTGGTGCGCAGGAGCCATGCACATGGTCAGCTGGGTCCAATACTGAGGCTTATTCTTGGCCAAAAGCGTAGCATCAATTCCTCTCAATTGAATAAGACACTGCAAGGGCTCCAAGACAAACCCACAGCGCCTAGCAAACTCCAAGTCCATCAAATTCAGGGCAGCACCTGAATCCACAAATGCCATGACAGAATAGGAAGACAAAGAGCAGATCAAAGTAATGGACAAAAGAAATTTCGACTGTACCGTACCAATGGTGGCAGACTTAGCGAACCGCTTAGTGCGCTCAGGACAAATGGAGATAGCATGAGTGGAATCACCACAGTAGAAACACAGCCCATTCTGACGTCTGTATTCCTGCCTTTCAGCTCTGGTCAAAGTCCTATCGCACTGCATAGGCTCAGGTTTATGCTCAGATAATACCGCCAAATGGTGCACAGATTTACGCTCACGCAAGCGTCGACCGATCTGAATGGCCAAAGACATAGACTCATTCAGACCAGCAGGCATAGGAAATCCACCATGACATCCTTAAGGGCTTCAGAGAGACCCTTTCTGAAGATTGCTGCCAAAGCACATTCATTCCATTGAGTGAGCACAGACCACTTTCTAAACTTCTGACAATAAATCTCTATCTCATCCTGACCCTGACACAGAGCCAGCAAATTTTTCTCTGCCTGATCCACTGAATGAAAAAACGCATCAATATTACATAATGCAGGATCTCCTGGCACAAGGGAAAATGCCCAGTCTTGAGGGTCGCCACGTAATAAAGAAATAATAATCTTAACTTGTTGAACTGGGTCACCAGAGGAGCGAGGTTTCAACGCCAGAAACAGTTTGCAATTATTTTTGAAACTCAGAAATTTAGCTCTATCTCCAGAAAACAAATCAGGAATCGGAATTCTTGGTTCTAACATAGAATTCTGAGCCACAAAGTCTTGAATATTTTGTACTCTTGCAGTGAGAAGATCCACACATGAAGACAGACCTTTAATGTCCATCACCACACCTGTGTCCTGAACCACCCAAATGTCTAGGGGAAAAAAAAGGCAAAACACAGTGCAAAGAAAAAAAAATGGTCTCAGAACTTCTTTTTCCCTCTATTGAGAAGCATAGTACTTTGGGCCTCCAGTACTGTTATGAATAGGTAATTCAGAACCACAATGGACCTTGAAGTTCAGAGCACACAAGTGACCTGACAAAAACCACAAAACATAGGACGAGCTCTGAGACGTGGAAACTCTTCTGACCGCAATCCCTAAACCTATCAAACCACACTAGAGGTAGCCGTGGATTGCGCCTAACGCTCCCTATGCAACTCGGCACAGCCTGAGAAACTAGCTAGTCCTGAAGATAGAAAAATAAGCCTACCTTGCCTCAGAGAAATTCCCCAAAGGAAAAGGCAGCCCCCCACATATAATGACTGTGAGTTAAGATGAAAATACAAACACAGAGATGAAATAGATTTAGCAAAGTGAGGCCCGACTTACTGAATAGACCGAGGATAGGAAAGATAGCTTTGCGGTCAACACAAAAACCTACAAACAACCACGCAGAGGGGCAAAAAGACCCTCCGCACCGACTTACGGTATGGAGGTGCTCCCTCTGCGTCTCAGAGCTTCCAGCAAGCAAGCAAAACCAAAAAAGCAAGCTGGACAGAAAATATAGCAACAAAAGTAACACGAGCAGAACTTAGCTTGTGCTGAGCAGACAGGCCACAGGAACGATCCAGGAGGAAGCAAGACCAATACTAGAACATTGACTGGAGGCCAGGATCAAAGCACTAGGTGGAGTTAAATAGAGCAGCACCTAACGACTTAACCTCATCACCTGAGGAAGGAAACTCAGAAACCGCAGTACCACTCGTGACCACAGGAGGGAGCTTGATCACAGAATTCACAACAGACAGCACTCCCTTGTCTGGTGTGATGGAATGTTCTGCTCCCCTGCAATAGACTGTGTGAATGAACTGCCCTGTGCTGAGGAGAGGGCTTGAGCCTTTAGATTGTGTAAGAAAAAGCTACCGCAGTGAACGTCTGTGCTTATAGCTGTGAAAGAGTACCCACAGCCTGGGACAGAGTGGACTCATGAATTTGGACAGACTCTTCGGCAGCAGCAAGGGTGGCTGTCCTGTGCTAGTTCGAGAAGCCACAAAGATACCGAGAAAAGGATTTACAGTTTCCAGGAGCACCTCCCAGACACAGAAGCAAGGAGAAGACCACGTTTCATGGAGCTGGCAGAGAGCCATGTGCATCGCCGTACTAGACTGTTGAGGGCCCCGGGACTGGATCTGAGTACCCAACATCATCATGAGTTTGTTCCTGTTTTGTGCACATGTCAGGGCCTAGTGTAGGCTTCAACAGACAGAACACGGCAGCCGTGTGGCTTGCTTAGAAAGGCCAGGGAGGCTATACATAGAGTAGCATCATTCTTTGTTTAGCTGTAGTCTCATCAGCTGACACCACTGACCAGATGTAAACTTTATACTTCCGATCACAGCTGAGTGCTCACCATGGCTCTCTGACCAATGGAAATTATTTAATCGCCAATCAGAAGCACTATTCTGCTGTTTCCCACGCTGTCACATAGCATGGGAAACACCGTCTTTTGTGCTGTAACACCGGCTTTTGTGCTGTGTATGTTTGGCTATATTCAGTTACTAAATCATTAAATATTGCAAATTCGGTGACCATGAGCTGACCGAATATTGAAATATTTGCTCATCTCTATCAGTGATTGCTCTATAGTATTGGCACTAAGAAAGGCATGTGTCTGATGTGATCAGTTATTGGTTGTAGTGGTCACATAACCTGTACACACATACTTGTGGGGAACAACCAGATCATCTGTGATATACTATATCAGTGGAAAATAAAGAGGTAAATCGTATTTGACTTTTTAAAGCACATTTGCTGCAGCTTTTTTTAATTAATTTAATCACAAATTCTAGACTTTGTTCCTTTACCAGTAATATTAACATAAGGCCATCTGATGAGGTGACTTTTACTTCTCTGCATTACTACAATTAGTCATTATTCTCACTTTGAACATCTCCAAATGTGTCTCTTTTGCATCTTCATAGGTAATGATCATTGGAAACAAATGTAGAAATCAAATTAAATCATTGAAGTTACAAGTCTCTTAGCTCTTAAATGAACTCAATTAAATTATCAATTGAAAGAATGAAAATGTGGTAAAATATAGAGAAAGTATTACGTGTTAGGAACTAAAAGGAAAAAAAGATATGTAAGAGTAACTATGAAATTGACTAGGCAAATAGGTTTACCATACAAATATTATGCAAATTGCCTCTTCAGAGAAAAAGATAACTTGAACTCTATTGCGCCACCTGTTGGAAATAGAGATCCTACAAGTCACAATCAACCCTTTAAAGAGTCTTGTAATATGACCTTTGATGAAAGCCAAATCAGTATCTCAATTTGCAGACATGGTGTTTTGGACTGTTGGCCCTCATCAGTGCAATTCATGAGAACTGATTTGGCTAGGTGAGAGGCTCTGAACTGGGGTCTATGGGATAAGGTTTCTCCTTGTGGAGAGGGACATACCAGCTCTGGCTTGTCAAGGTAAGGAGGCTTATTCACCATGCAATGCTCCTCTTGGAAATTTAATATGCAAATTGCCTCTTCAGAGAAAAAGAGGACTTGCACACTATAGCACCACCTGTTGGAAGTAGCCTCTCACCGAGAAAAATCAGTTCTCATGCTTTGCACTAACGAGGGCCAACAGCCCAAAACACCGTGTCTGCAAGTTGAGATACTGATTTGGCTATTATCCTAAGTCATATTACAAGGCTCGTTAAAGGGTTGATTGTGACTTGTAGGATCGCTACTTCCAACGGGTGGCGCTATAGAGTTCAAGTCCTCTTTTTCTCTGCATATTAATTTTACCAGAGGAGCATTGCACAGTGAATAAGCCTCCTTACCTTGACAAGCCAGAATGTCACTCTCCAAAAGAAGAAACCTTACCCCATACAAATATTATTAATTTACATGATATTCCCTTGGATATTTGTAACGCTTTTTGCTTACGATTACCATATGTCTAAAAGAGCAGTGTTAGGTGTTGAATTCCTGCCTCTGCACAGGGGGAATCTCAAACCATCTCTGCTGCGGTCTCCCATTCTCCTCCAGCCACAGTGGAGTCTGCTCAGCGAAGATGTCATTCCCAGCATCTTGCTCAGTCTCACTCTGTGCATAGGATTACTGCTGCTTTGCCTGCTTCTGCCATTGAAGCCAGTGCTGGGCAGCGGCGAGCAGACACTTTTGGGATCTAAGTCCTGCTTTTTCCCTTCTGAGCATGCACAGGGTGAGATCTCCCATTGGAGATCGAGGGTCACATGCTCAGATGCTGCAGCGGTTCCCATTGGTCCTTTATTGGAAGGTCCTGAACGTGCTGCAGCTATATAAGCTGCGCATGACCGCACGACCGTACGCTAGTGTACATTTGTAAACGTGTGTGTGTTGTGAGTGAAAGTCATTCTTTAAAATCCCCTCCCTATTGGATGACTGTTCGCGGAAGGTGGGTGATTGCTATCTAGCGCCCGACTTAACTACCAGCACGTTACACACCATACAGCGTCTAATTGCTGTGACCGCCAGTGCGGCGCCGTGCGCTTTCACAGCGCTTTCCTGACCTAAGCCTGGGTGGTTAGTGGCGTCAGCCAGTGCGGCACCGCATGCACTCTCGTGCATCTGTTATTATTACTTTGGTTACGCTGAAACCCCCTTAGCGGTGTCGAGCGTAAGTAGTCTAGTCGGACTCGGATCCCAAGTCTTGGGACTGAGCTTGGTGACTCTTTGCTTGCGCTCTTGTGTGCGGTACCGCGGCCCTGTGACTTAACAGGGTTCGCTTCCTTCACACAGGGTGAATTTAACCCGTGTGTGTATTCACATTGTACTGCCATATAGTCCGTCATTACTTGGCAGCAGGTTCCATTTCTGCACGGTGGACCCCGGGCTGTGAACGCACCTTAATCTATCTTATTATTTGGTGCGTTCCGCTAGCCCTAACATTACACTAGCGCCAGGGTCTGGCTAGTAATAACAGACATACAGCAATCCTTGCGGTATATCCAGCAGCTGGAGGGTAGGTTGGCGGCTCTCAAGAGCTCAACCTCAGCTGTGGATGTTACCGCAGTTGCTGTACAGGCTGCTAGCGTGGCTGCAGCAACCTTGTCCACTGCCACCCCTGTTCCGACATTATCTCGCCTCCCGCTGACAGAAAAATTTTCTGGAGATAGCAAATCTTGTTGGGGATTCATGAGTCAGTGCTCTATTCACCTCGAGCTCCTGGCTGCACGTTTTCCCACAGAGCAGGCTAAGGTGGGATTTATTGTCTCTCTCTTGTCGGATAGGGCGTTGGAATGGGCTACGCCGCTGTGGGAGCTAATAACTGGAGGAGTTAATAACTATCTCTACTCGTATTGACCTCCGTTTTAACGAGCGGAGGTTAGAACGAGCCCAGTGTAGGCCGAGGTTTCAGCTGGCTCCCACCTTCGCCAAACCTTTGGAATCTCCAATCCAGGCATCCAAATCACATGAGGCCATGGAAGTGTCACGAGCGGGATCTAAGTCCCGGACCACTTGTGCACTCAAGGTCTGTCATGTTTGCCAGCAGTCAGGACATCTTGCCACCAGATGTCCCCAGCGGTCAAGGAAATGTCAGCGTCTAGTGGTAGTGGGTGGAGGTACACTAGACACGGTGACGTTTGCCTCCAAATTGTCCTTTAAGGGGACAATTATTATAGGCTCATTCTCCCACTCGGTAGAGCTCTGCGTGGATTCTGGGGCGGAGGGCAATTTTATGTCTTTTGCCTTCGCCCAACGTCACGCAATACCCCTGGTTATGCTAGCTCAACCAGTAACGGTACGAGTGGTGAATGGGTCGACACTGCCCTCACAGATAACACACCAGACCATCCCATTTACTCTGTCCATGTTGCCATCCCATCAGGAGATTATATCTCTGCTCGTCATTCCTAAGGGAATTGATAAGGTCCTGTTGGGAATACCTTGGCTACGGTACCACTCTCCTCATATTGAGTGGTCCTCAGGCAGAATTCTGGGATGGGGTGAATCTTGTGGGGGTAGGTGTCAGAGGGAGTGCATTCAGGTTGCTACTACAGAGGTACCCGCAGATCTTTCCTCTCTCCCGAAGCAATACTGGTCTTTAGGGTTGAGCAAAACGGGTTGGCCATTTTCAGAAGTCGCCGACTTTTGGCAAAGTCGGGTTTCATGAAACCCGACCCCTGTGAGGGGTCGGCCATGAGGTCGGCGATCTTCTGAATCTGGTATCGGAATTCCGAAACCGAGTTCCGATATGTTTGCAATATCGGAAATCAGTATTGGAATCCATATTTAAGTGTAAAATAAAGAATTAAAATAAAAAATATTGCTATACTTACCCTCTGACGCGCCCTGGTACTAACCGGCAGCCTTCCTTCCTTAGAATCAGCACGTGATTGGTCGCGTGAGTGGTCACATGGGCGGTCGCGTGACCAATCACAAGCCGCGACGTCATCTATGGTCCTTCACGCGCTGATTCTAAGGAAGGAAGGCTGCCGGTTAGTACCAGGGCGCGTCAGAGGGTAAGTATAGCAATATTTTTTATTTTAATTCTTTATTTTACACTTAAATATGGATCCTAGGGCCTGAAGGAGAGTTTCCTCTCCTTCCAACCCTGGGAACCATAGTTTCCCATTGCACTGCATTGGGTTTCGTGTTTCGGCCGACCCCGACCCCGACTTTTCTATAGGATCGGCCGATTTCACTCGACCCGACTTTTGAGAAAGTCGGGTTTCGTGAAACCCGACCCAATCCTATAAAAGTAAAAGTCGCTCAACCCTACTGGTCTTATGCAGACGTGTTCTCCAAAAAGGCGGCGGAGACCCTTCCGACCCCATTGCCCCTATGACTGTCCTATTGATCTCTTGACTGGTGCTGAGCCTCCCCGGGGTCGAGTCTATCCATTATCTCTCCCGGAGACGGAGGCAATGTCACTGTACATCCAGGAAAATCTGGCAAGAGGATTCATTAGGAAGTCAGTGTCACCTGCTGGGGCAGGGTTCTTCTTCGTGCAGAAGAAGAATGGGGAATTGCGTCCATTCATAGACTACAGGGGTCTTAACGCCATCACCGTTAAGAATAAGTATCATTTGCCCTTGATATCTGAGCTCTTCGATAGGCTTCGGGGAGCAAGGGTATTTACTAAGTTAGATCTGCGGGGTGCTTACAACCTGATTCGCATCCGTGAGGGGGACGAATGGAAGACGGCTTTTAACACCAGGGATGGGCACTATGAATATCTGGTGATGCCCTTCGGGCTCTGTAATGCCCCAGCCGTCTATATAAGCTGCGCATGACTGCACGGCCATGCGCTAGTGTACATTTGTAAACGTGTGTGTGTTGTGAGTGAAAGTCGTTCTTTAAAATCCCCTCCCTATTGGATGACTGTTCGTGGAAGGTGGGTGATTGCTATCTAGCGCCCGACTTAGCTACCAGCACGTTACACACCATACAGCGTCTAATTGCTGTGACCGCCAGTGCGGCGCCGTGCGCTTTCACAGCGCTTTCCTGACCCAAGCCTAGGTGGTTAGTGACGTCCGCCAGTGCGGCACCGCATGCACTCTCGTGCATCTGTTATTATTACTTTGGTTACGCTGAAACCCCCTTAGCGGTGTCGAGCGCAAGTAGTCTAGTCGGACTCGGATCCCAAGTCTTGGGACTGAGCTTGGTGACTCCTTGCTTGCGCTCTTGTGTGCGGTACCGCGGCCCTGTGACTTAACAGGGTTCGCTTCCTTCACACAGGGTGAATTTAACCCGTGTGTGTATTCACATTGTACCGCCATATAGTCCGTCATTACTTGGCAGCAGGTTCCATTTCTGCACGGTGGACCCCGGGCTGCGAACGCACCTTAATCTATCTTATTATTTGGTGCGTTCCGCTAGCCCTAACATTACACTAGCGCCAGGGTCTGGCTAGTAATAACAGACATACAGCAATCTTTGCGGTATATCCAGCAGCTGGAGGGTAGGTTGGCGGCTCTCAAGAGCTCAACCTCAGCTGTGGATGTTACCGCAGTTGCTGTACAGGCTGCTAGCGTGGCTGCAGCAACCTTGTCCACTGCCACCCCTGTTCCGACATTATCTCGCCTCCCGCTGACAGAAAAATTTTCTGGAGATAGCAAATCTTGTTGGGGATTCATGAGTCAGTGCTCTATTCACCTCGAGCTCCTGGCTGCACGTTTTCCCACAGAGCAGGCTAAGGTGGGATTTATTGTCTCTCTCTTGTCGGATAGGGCGTTGGAATGGGCTACGCCGCTGTGGGAGCTAATAACTGGAGGAGTTAATAACTATCTCTACTCGTATTGACCTCCGTTTTAACGAGCGGAGGTTAGAACGAGCCCAGTGTAGGCAGAGGTTTCGGCTGGCTCCCACCTTCGCCAAATCTTTGGAATCTCCAATCCAGGCATCCAAATCACATGAGGCCATGGAAGTGTCACGAGCGGGATCTAAGTCCCGGACCACTTGTGCACTCAAGGTCTGTCATGTTTGCCAGCAGTCAGGACATCTTGCCACCAGATGTCCCCAGCGGTCAAGGAAATGTCAGCGTCTAGTGGTAGTGGGTGGAGGTACACTAGACATGGCGACGTTTGCCTCCAAATTGTCCTTTAAGGGGACAATTATTATAGGCTCATTCTCCCACTCGGTAGAGCTCTGCGTGGATTCTGGGGCGGAGGGCAATTTTATGTCTTTTGCCTTCGCCCAACGTCACGCAATACCCCTGGTTATGCTAGCTCAACCAGTAACGGTACGAGTGGTGAATGGGTCGACACTGCCCTCACAGATAACACACCAGAACATCCCAGGCAGAATTCTGGGATGGGGTGAATCTTGTGGGGGTAGGTGTCAGAGGGAGTGCATTCAGGTTGCTACTACAGAGGTACCCGCAGATCTTTCCTCTCTCCCGAAGCAATACTGGTCTTTAGGGTTGAGCAAAACGGGTTGGCCATTTTCAGAAGTCGCCGACTTTTGGCAAAGTCGGGTTTCATGAAACCCGACCCGACCCCTGTGTGGGGTCGGCCATGAGGTCGGCGATCTTCTGAATCTGGTATCAGAATTCCGATACCGAGTTCCGATATGTTTGCAATATTGGAAATCGGTATCGGAATCCATATTTAAGTGTAAAATAAAGAATTAGAATAAAAAATATTGCTATACTTACCCTCTGACGCGCCCTGGTACTAACCGGCAGCCTTCCTTCCTTAGAATCAGCACGTGATTGGTCGCGTGAGTGGTCACATGGGCGGTCGCGTGACCAATCACAAGCCGCGACGTCATCTATGGTCCTTCACGCGCTGATTCTAAGGAAGGAAGGCTGCCGGTTAGTACCAGGGCGCGTCAGAGGGTAAGTATAGCAATATTTTTTATTTTAATTCTTTATTTTACACTTAAATATGGATCCCAGGGCCTGAAGGAGAGTTTCCTCTCCTTCCGACCCTGGGAACCATAGCTTCCCATTGCACTGCATTGGGTTTCGTGTTTCGGCCGACCCCGACCCCGACTTTTCTATAGGATCGGCCGATTTCACTCGACCCGACTTTTGAGAAAGTCGGGTTTCGTGAAACCCGACCCAATCCTATAAAAGTAAAAGTCGCTCAACCCTACTGGTCTTATGCAGACGTGTTCTCCAAAAAGGCGGCGGAGACCCTTCCGACCCCATTGCCCCTATGACTGTCCTATTGATCTCTTGCCTGGTGCTGAGCCTCCCCGGGGTTGAGTCTATCTGTTATCTCTCCCGGAGACGGAGGCAATGTCACTGTACATCCAGGAAAATCTGGCAAGAGGATTCATTAGGAAGTCAGTGTCACCTGCTGGGGCAGGGTTCTTCTTCGTGTAGAAGAAGAATGGGGAATTGCGTCCATGCATAGACTACAGGGGTCCTAACGCCATCACCGTTAAGAATAAGTATCCTTTGCCCTTGATATCTGAGCTCTTCGATAGGCTTCGGGGAGCAAGGGTATTTACTAAATTAGATCTGCGGGGTGCTTACAACCTGATTTGCATCCGTGAGGGGGACGAATGGAAGACGGCTTTTAACACCAGGGATGGGAACTATGAATATCTGGTGATGCCCTTCGGGCTCTGTAATGCCCCAGCCATCTATATAAGCTGCGCATGACTGCACGGCCATGCGCTAGTGTACATTTGTAAACGTGTGTGTGTTGTGAGTGAAAGTCGTTCTTTAAAATCCCCTCCCTATTGGATGACTGTTCGTGGAAGGTGGGTGATTGCTATCTAGCGCCCGACTTAGCTACCAGCACGTTACACACCATACAGCGTCTAATTGCTGTGACCGCCAGTGCGGCGCCGTGCGCTTTCACAGCGCTTTCCTGACCCAAGCCTAGGCGGTTAGCGACGTCCGCCAGTGCGGCACCGCATGCACTCTCCTGCATCTGTTATTTTACTTTGGTTACGCTGACACCCCTTTAGCGGTGTTGAGCGCAAGTAGTCTAGTCGGACTCGGATCCCAAGTCTTGGGACTGAGCTTGGTGACTCCTTGCTTGCGCTCTTGTGTGCGGTACCGCGGCCCTGTGACTTAACAGGGTTCGCTTCTTTCACACAGAGTGAAGTTAACCCGTGTGTGTATTCACATTGTACCGCACGGTGGACCCCGGGCTGCGAACGCACCATAATCTATCTTATTATTTGGTGCGTTCCGCTAGCCCCAACAAGCAGTTAAAAACTCATCAGTACATGGTAAAGAGTGAGTTTCCAGCCCAAAACAGATTTGAAAGAGCGATGTTCAAAAATCAAAGTTATGGTTACGATGGCAATACTGGGCATATGTCTGAAGCAGTAGAAATGGTACAATCAATGATTCAGCCAGCATATAACGCTGACACTGGCAGCTGAGATTACCATTGTGATACAGTGGCAAGTAGAAATGGGTGAACCTGTGAATGCTCGGGTCTGCCAGGTTTGGCTGATCATTTCAAAAAAGTTCAATTTGTGTAAAAGAACAGTAGCCAAACTTGAACCCCACCCCGGGGCTCATTTAGATAGGTGGAGGGCCCGAACATTCGTTGTTTGCCACGTTGTCATCTGCATGACAGCATGGTAAATATGGGCTCAAATCAGCATTAATGTCATTACCACTGATCAGAAGGCCTGATTACCACTAGTCACAGGCGTAGGCTGAAGAGGGAGTTTAACTCTCATCATCCTACACTTGCTGTTGCTGATAGAATAAAAAACCGGCTGCAATGATGAGAATAATTATCAGCCACCTCCTCTGCTATAAATAAATAAGAAAAATGACATGGTGTCTCTTCTATTTTTGATAACCACTGCATGCAAAACTGACAGCTGCGAGCTGCAGCCTTCAGCTGTCAGCTTTATCATGACTTAGAGAGGTTTATCAAGAATACGGGGGTCCCACACTATTTTTGTTTTAATTATTTAAATAAATATTTTTTACAAATAGCGTGGGGTCCCCCACCCATTTCTGAAAACCAGAACAGCTAAAGAAGACAGCTGGGGGCTGGTTTTCTCAGACTGGGAAAGAGCCATGGATATTGGCCCCCCAGCCTAAAAATAGCAGCCCGAAGCCACTCCAGTAAAGGCACCATTCCTGGTGCTTTGCCCAGCTCTTCCTACTTGCCCTGGTGTGGTGGCAAGTGGGGTGATAGGTTTGGGGTTGATGTCAGCTGTTTTTTGGCTGCTGACATCAAGCCCAGGAGTTATTAATGGAGAGGCGTATATAAGACACCTCTATTACTAATCCCACTGTTAGATTGTAAAAAAGATACAGCCAGAATAAAGTCCTTTATTTGAAATGAAAACACTGACACCTTGATCTAATATATAAAGCTGAATGTGTGGGTGTGTGTGTGTATGTGTGTATGTCCGGGATTGGCATCTGCAACGTCGCAGCTACAGCCACAAAATTTTGCACAGTCACACGTCTGGACCCCGAGAGCGTCATAGGCTATGTTGTAAGGCGAAATTTTAACCCCGCGCGTTCCAATTCACCAAACAATTTTGCCCCTATCTACATAATGGGGAAAAAAGTGAAAGGAAAAGTGTTTGAGGCGTCGAAGCTACAGCCACAAAATTTTGCACAGTCACACGTCTGGACGCTGAGAGCGTCATAGGCTATGTTGTAAGGCGAAATTTTAACCCCACGCGTTCCAATTCACCAAACAATTTTGCCCCTATCTACATAATGGGGAAAAAAGTGAAAGGAAAAGTGTTGGAGGCGTCGCAGCTACAGCCACAAAATTTTGCACAGTCACACGTCTGGACCCCGAGAGCGTCATAGGCTATGTTGTAAGGTGAAATTTTAACCCCGCGCATTCCAATTCACCAAACAATTTTGCCCCTATCTACATAATGGAAAAAAATGAAAGGAAAAGTGTAGGAGGCAAATTGACAGCTGCCAGATGTGAACAAGGGGGACTTAAAGAATGAGAGCGATGGCGCCAAAGAGTATATACCGTACAGTTGCTAAGGTGGGGCCCCGACATGGGATACTCACCACACACGGGGATATGAACACACACAAAATGCGCCACACACTACCATGTGCTTGAACACATATTACCCTCAGCACACATTTCACCACAAATACACCAACCTCGCCACATAAAAGTTGAAACACAAAAGTCGCCACTCGAAACTCGCCACGCGCAGAACTCGCCACATGCAAATACTAGGCTCTTGCACAACTCGCCACAAGTGCAAAACTCACCTCATGGAAAACTCGCCACACGCAAAACTTGCACACGCGGAAAAATTGCCACATGCACAAAAGTTGCAACACATGCAAAAGTTGCCTCACACAAAACTTGCACATACTCAAAAGGCACCACACATAAAACTCGCCACGCGCAAAACTCGCCATGCGCAAAGCTTGCTGCACACAACTTGCTACACTAACCTGTCACATGCAACTCGACACACAAAAAGTTGCTACACGCATGTTGCCACACAAAACTCATCTCACAAAAGTCGCTACATGCATGTCGCCACACGCAACTCAACACACACAACTTGACAAACGAAACTCGCCCTAAAACACACACAAGTCTGGTATTATCCTTCAAAAATAAAAAATCTGATTAATAAGTAGACAAACTACAACAAATGTACCATATAGGAAATACGGCAGCTGTCAGTCACATGACCTGTCTATTATGTGTATGTGTGAGCTAATATATACTGCCAGGGGGAGGGCTTCCTGTTGGCTGGGGATTTATCAGGCTGCCAATTTAGCTTACAAATACTGAGGTAAAAATACTGACCAAATAGCATGTGAACGCGGTCTAATACAGGAGGAGATGACACACAGGTATATACTATATACAGGAGAGATGACACACAGGTATATACTATATACAGGAGAGATAACACACAGGTATATACTATATAGAGGAGGAGATGACATACAGGTACATACTATACACAGGAGGAGATGACATACAGGTATATACTATATACAGGGGAGATGACACACAGGTATATACTATATACAGGAGAGATAACACACAGGTATATACTATATAGAGGAGGAGATGACATACAGGTACATATATATACAGGAGGAGATGACATACAGGTATATACTATATACAGGAGGAGATGACATACAGGTATATGCTATATATAGAAGATGACATGCAGGTATATACTATATACAGGAGGAGATGACACACAGATATATACTATATACAGGGGAGATGACACACAGGTATATACTATATACAGGAGGAGATGACATACAGGTATATGCTATATATAGAAGATGACATGCAGGTATATACTATATACAGGAGGAGATGACACACAGATATATACTATATACAGGGGAGATGACACACAGGTATATACTGTATACAGGAGGAGATGACATACAGGTATATACTATATATAGAAGGAGATGACATTCAGGTATATACTATATATAGGGGAGATGACACACAGCAGGTATATACTATATACAGGGGAGATGACATACAGGTATATACTATATACAGGAGATGACATACAGATGTATACTATATATAAAGGAGATGACAAACATGTATATACTGAGGTAATGAGGTGAAAATGAGAGGTGTGAGGTGAAAATGAAAAGGTGTGAGTGCAAAATGAGAGGAGTGAGGAAAAATAGTGGAGTGATTAGAAAATGACAGATGTGAGGTTGAAATGACAAGTGTTAGGGGGGAATGAGAGGAGTGAGGGAGAAAATGAGAAATGTGAGGGGGAAAATGAGAGGCGTGATGGGAAAATAAGAGAAGTGAGGTGCTATAACTAATCACAGATATTTACTATGCCCAGGCAACGCCTGGCTCTTCAGCTAGTTTGAAATAAAAAGCAAAGTTATACTCACCTTTAAGCCTATTCCACTGATGCCCATATCCTCTTTAAAGACAACAACAATAAACTGCTATATTCCTCATCTAACCGATGAGATGATAATTCATATCTGTCCTGCAACGATCCAGTTGATTTGGAGAGCAGTCACATCAATGACGACTCTCCACGCCAGCCAGCTGACACTTAGACAGGAGTGTGATTAGGGATAGGGGTCCTATCACTGATGCGACAGCTAACCAAATCATCCAGATATTCATGGGACCGACATGGATTATCACTAGACAGGTGAGAAATATGGTGGTTTATTATTTTCTGTCTTTTACAGGGATCATGGACATCAGTTGATTAGGTGCAAAGGTAAGTATAACTTTGCATTTTTGTTTTTATCTAATATATAAATCTGAATGTGTGTATGTGTGTATGTGTGTATGTATGTCCGGGATTGGCATCTGCACCGTCACAGCTACAGCCACAAAATTTTGCACAGTCACACGTCTGGACCCCGAGAGCGTCATAGGCTATATTGTGAGGTGAATTTTTAACCCCGCGCATTCCAATTCACCAAACAATTTTGCCCCTATCTACATAATGGGGAAAAAAGTGAAAGGAAAAGTGTTTGAGGCGTCGAAGCTACAGCCACAAAATTTTGCACAGTCACACGTCTGGACCCCGAGAGCGTCATAGGCTATGTTGTGAGGCGAAATTTTAACCCCGCGCATTCCAATTCACCAAACAATTTTGCCCCTATCTACATAATGGGGAAAAAAGTGAAAGTAAAAGTGTTGGAGGCGTCGCAGCTACAGCCACAAAATTTTGCACAGTCACACGTCCGGACCCTGAGAGCGTCATAGGCTATGTTGTGAGGTGAAATTTTAACCCCGTGCTTTCCAATTCAGCAAACAATTTTGCCCCTATCTACATAATGGGAAAAAATGAAAGGAAAAGTGTTGGAGGCAAATTGACAGCTGCCAGATGTGAACAAGGGGGACGTAAACAGTGAGAGCGATGGCGCCAAAGAGTATATACCGTACAGTTGCTAAGGTGGGGCCCCAACATGGGATACTCACCACACACGGGGAAATGAACACACACACAAAATGCGCCACACAATACCACGTGCTTGAACACATATCACCCTCAGCACACAATTCACCACACATTCTCCAACCTCGCCACATAAAAGTTGAAACACAAAAGTCTCCGCTCAAAACACGCCACGCGCAGAACTCGCCACATGCAAAAGCTAGGCTCTTGCAAAACTCGCCACAAGTGCAAAACTCACCTCATGGAAAACTCGCCACACGCAAAACTTGCACACGCGGAAAAATTGCCACATGCACAAAAGTTGCAACACATGCAAAATTTGCCTCACACAAAACTTGCACATACTCAAAAGGCACCACACAAAACTCGCCACGCGCAAAACTCGCCATGCGCAAAACTTGCTGCACACAAGTTGCTACACTAACCTGTCACATGCAACTCGACACACAAAAAGTTGCTACACGCATGTTGCCACACAAAACTCATCTCACAAAAGTCGCTACATGCATGTCGCCACACGCAACTCAACACACACAACTTGACAAACGAAACTCGCCCTAAAACACACACAAGTCTGGTCTTATCCTTCAAAAACAAAAATCTGATTAATAAGCAGACAAACTACAACAAATGTACCATATAGGAAATACGGCAGCTGTCATAGTCACATGACCTGTCTATTATGTGTATGTGTGAGCTAATATATACTGCCAGGGGGAGGGCTTCCTGTTGGCTGGGGATTTATCAGGCTGCCAATTTAGCTTACAAATACTGAGGTAAAAATACTGAGCAAATAACGTGTGAACGAGGTCTAATACAGAAGGAGATGACACACAGGTATATACTATATACAGGGGAGATGACACACAGATATATACTATATACAGGAGAGATGACACACAGGTATATACTATATAGAGGAGGAGATGACATACAGGTACATATATATACAGGAGGAGATGACATACAGGTATATACTATATACAGGAGGAGATGACACACAGGTATATGCTATATATAGAAGATGACATGCAGGTATATACTATATACAGGAGCAGATGACCTACAGGTATATACTATATACAGGAGGAGATGACATACAGGTATATGCTATATATAGAAGATGACATGCAGGTATATACTATATACAGGAGGAGATGACACACAGATATATACTATATACAGGGGAGATGACACATAGGTATATACTATATACAGGAGGAGATGACATACAAGTATATACTATATATAGAAGGAGATGACATTCAGGTATATACTATATATAGGGGAGATGACACACAGCAGGTATATAATATATACAGGGGAGATGACATACAGGTATATACTATATACAGGAGATGACATACAGATGTATACTATATATAAGGGAGATGACAAACATGTATATACTGAGGTGATGAGGTGAAAATGAGAGGTGTGAGGTGAGAATGAAAAGGTGTGAGTGCAAAATGAGAGGAGTGAGGAAAAATAATGGAGTGATCAGAAAATGACAGATGTGAGGTTGAAATGACAAGTGTTAGGGGGGAATGAGAGGAGTGAGGGAGAAAATGAGAGATGTGAGGGAGAAAATGAGAGATGTGAGGGGGAAAATGAAAGATGTGATTGGGAAAATGAGAGGCGTGATGGGAAAATAAGTGAAGTGAGGTGCTATAACTAACCACAGATATTTACTAGGCCCAGGCAACACCGGGCTCTTCAGCTAGTCTACTATATAAAGCTGAATGTGTGTGTGTGTGTGTGTGTGTGTGTATGTATATATGTATGTATGTCCGGGATTGGCATCTGCACCGTCGCAGCTACAGCCACACGTCTGGACCCTGAGAGCGTCATAGGCTATGTTGTGAGGTGAAATTTTAACCCCGTGCTTTCCAATTCACCAAACAATTTTGCCCCTATCTACATAATGGGGAAAAAGTGAAAGGAAAAGTGTTGGAGGCGTCGCAGCTACAGCCACAAAATTTTGCAGTCACACGTCTGGACCCCCAGAGCATCATAGGCTATGTTGTGAGGTGAAATTTTAACCCCATGCTTTCCAATTCACCAAATAATTTTGCCCCTATCTACATAATGGGGAAAAAAGTGAAAGGAAAAGTGTTGGAGGCGTCACAGCCACAGCCACAAAATTTTGCACAGTCACACGTCTGGTCCCTGAGAGCATCATAGGCTATGTTGTGAGGCAAAATTTTAACCCCGCGCTTTCCAATTCACCAAACAGTTTTGCCCCTATCTACATAATAGGGAAAAAGTGAAAGGAAAAGTGTTGGAGGCAAATTGACAGCTGCCAGATGTGAACAAGGGGGACTTAAAGAGTGAGAGCGATGGCGCCAAAGAGTATATACCGTACAGTTGCTAAGGTGGGGCCCCGACATGGGATACTCACCACACACGGGGATATGGACACACACAAAATGCGCCACACACTACCACGTGCTTGAACACATATACCACCCTCAGCACACATTTCACCACACATACACCAACCTCGCCACATAAAAGTCGAAACACAAAAGTCGCAGCTCAAAACTCGCCACGCGCAAAACTCGCCACATGCAAAAACTAGGCTCACGCAAAACTCGCCACAAGTGCAAAACTCACCTCATGGAAAACTCGCCACACGCAAAACTTGCACACGCGGAAAAATTGCCACATGTACAAAAGTTGCAGCACATGCAAAAGTTGACTCACACATAACTTGCACATACTCAAAAGGCACCACACATAAAACTCGCCATGCGCAAAACTCGCTATGCGCAAAACTTGCTGCACACAACTTGCTACACTAACCTGTCACATGCAACTCGACACACAAAAAGTTGCTACATGCATGTTGCCACACAAAACTCATCTCACAAAAGTCGCTACATGCATGTCGCCACACGCAACTCAACACACACAACTTGACAAACGAAACTCGCCCTAAAACACACACAAGTCTGGTATTATCCTTCAAAAATAAAAATTAGATTAATAAGCAGACAAACTACAAGAGCAACAAATGTACCATATAGGAAATACGGCAGCTGTCAGTCACATGACCTGTCTATTATGTGTATGTGTGAGCTAATATATACTGCCAGGGGGAGGGCTTCCTGTTGGCTGGGGATTTATCAGGCTGCCAATTTAGCTTACAAATACTGAGGTAAAAATACTGAGCAAATAATGTGTGAACGAGGTCTAATACAGGAAGAGATGACACACAGGTATATACTATATACAGGGGAGATGACACACAGATATATACTATATACAGGAGAGATGACACACAGGTATATACTATATAGAGGAGATGACATACAGGTACATACTATATACAGGAGGAGATGACACACAGGTATATACTATATACAGGAGCAGATGACCTACAGGTATATACTATATACAGGAGGAGATGACATACAGGTATATGCTATATATAGAAGATGACATACAGGTATATACTATATACAGGAGGAGATGACACACAGATATATACTATATACAGGGGAGATGACACACAGGTATATACTATATACAGGAGGAGATGACATACAGGTATATACTATATATAGAAAGAGATGACATACAGGTATATACTATATATAGGAGGAGATGACATACAGGTATATACTATATACAGGGGAGATGACACACAGCAGGTATATTATATATACAGGGGAGATGACATACAGGTATATACTATATACAGGAGATGACATACAGGTGTATACTATATATAAGGGAGATGACAAACATGTATATACTGAGGTGAAAATTAAAAGGTGTGAGTGCAAAATGAGAGGAGTGAGGGAAAATAGTGGAGTGATCGGAAAATGACAGATGTGGGGTCGAAAGAGGAGTGAGGGAAAATAGTGGAGTGATCGGAAAATGACAGATGTGAGGTCGAAATGACAAGTGTTAGGGGGGAATGAGAGGAGTGAGGGAGAAAATGAGAGTTGTAAGGGAGAAAATGAGAGATATGAGGGGGAAAATGAAAGATGTGATTGGGAAAATGAGAGGCGTGATGGGAAAATAAGAGAAGTGAGGTGCTATAACTAACCACAGATATTTACTATGCCCAGGCAACGCCGGGCTCTTCAGCTAGTTTCAAATAAAGGTGTCAGTGTTGTCTAATGGATGCACCATTTCTGGGTCAGCTGAGGGCTCATGTTTTTAGTCTGGGAGGGGGCCAACAACTATAGCCCTTTCCTAGGATATTAATATTAGCCCACAGCTTTCTGTTGCTGGTTATTGAATATAGGGGGACCCCACGTCATTTTTTAAGGGGGTATTTATTTATTTATTATTATTTATCCTCAATTCTAACCAGTAAAGGCTAAGCAAACAGCTATGAGCTGATATTAATAGCCTGAGAACCTTTATGGATATTTGCCTGTTCCCAGAATATCAACATCATCCCCAGCTGTTGGCTTTCCCTCAGCTGTTTATGAAAATTACATTGGATTGTATTTTTTATTAACAAATACAGCAAAATAAACA
Organism: Ranitomeya imitator; assembly: GCF_032444005.1. Classification (NCBI taxonomy): domain Eukaryota; kingdom Metazoa; phylum Chordata; class Amphibia; order Anura; family Dendrobatidae; genus Ranitomeya; species Ranitomeya imitator. The sequence continues at coordinate 340,242,039 of NC_091285.1, read as the reverse complement.
CAGAAGGAAAACTTAGTTCATACCCTACAGATGTTCCAGCAGCTGGAATCTTCAGTAACCTTAAATTGTCCTTCAAAGGTTCCCATAAGGTTTCTAGGTCTCACAGCTGCCGTGAGACACTGTGATTGTGAACTCTGGTAAAATAAAATGTTACTTGAGTTCAGGTTTTCTGAGCTCAAACCATCGGGTCTCGTGGTATCTCCAGTGCTGGACTGTTGAAAGCCAGAGTGCCAAATTCTGACCTTGCAGGCATTCATCAGTCCGGTACATCATCAGTAAGAAACAGCTGCTATGAGCTTAGGTGACCTTATTGCTCTTGTTAATAAATAAAAAACGAATTGATAAAAAAACAAGTGATGTAATTTTCATAATCAGCAGAATGCAAGCCACATCTGGGGGCTGATGTTAATAGACTGATATGGAGACAATATCCATAAATAATCCCAGGCTATTAATATCAGCTCTTAGCTGTTTGCTTAGCCTTTACTGGTTATTTTAGGGGAGATCACTCCCAAAAAATATGTGGGGTCCCCTATAACCAGCAAAGGCTAAACAGACAGCTGTGGCAGATATTAATAGCATAGGAAAGAGTCATGGAGATTGGACCCAGACTAAAAAATCAGCCCTCAAGCCCAAGAAAAGGGTATCCAGAAGATGCATCAAATCTGGTGTATAACCTTGCTCTTTCCACTGTCCCTGTGGCAGTGGCAAGTGGGGTAATATAGTTGGAGTTGATGTCATTTTATATTGTCACCTGACATCAAGCCTAGGGGTTAGAAATGGGCTGGCATTTTTAAGACACCTTATTACTAACCCCATAGTAAGTTTTGAAATAAACACACAACAAGAATAAAATCCTTTTTTTTAAATAAAGACACTCCTTTATTTGAAATAGAAATAAAAAAGCAAAGTTATACTCACCTTTATGCCTAATCCTTTCATGCCCATATCAACTGTAAAAGAAAAAAAACAATAAACAACCATATCCCTCAACTGCCCGATGAGTAGATAATCCAGTTGTCCAGTGATGAGTATTGCTCTGCTGCATCTAGATGCCATGTTGAATGTTAGCATGATTCAAGCATTCAGTCTGGCAGTCAGCAGAGATACTGAGGTATGTGTGCTAGCACAGCATCAGTGTCTCGCTGTGACGTGAATAAGATAAGTGGAGTTCACAGCTGATGAACTCCGTACACCTCGCTGACGTCAACGCAAGGGAGAGCAAACATTCTCATGCTAATAGTGATACCAGTGAGGTGAACAGAGTTAATTAGCTATGAACTCCAGTTGCCTTATTCACATCAGCTTGAGACACTGATGCTGCACTATGACGCACAGCTCAGTGTCTCTGCTGGCTGCCGGGCTGAATGCTTGCATCATACCATCATTCAGCATGGCATCTAGATGTAGAAGAGCTAGACTTGTCGCAGAACATCTGAATTATCTTATTGTCAGACAGGTGAACAACATGGGACTTTATTATTTTTAGTTTTTTTTACAGGGAACATGGGCACTGGAGGATTATTTTCACATCGGACAGGTGAGGAATATGGTTGTTTATTATTTTCTGTCTTTTGCAGGGGACATGGGCTTCAGTGAATTAGGTGTAAAGGTGAGTTTAAATTTACTTTTTTATTTTTAATTCAAATAAAGAAGTAATTGTCTGTATCTCAATTAAAGAACTTTGTTCTAGCTGGGATTCTTTTTAAAATCTTACTATGGAGTTAGTAATGGGGGTGTCTTATACAAGCCTTTCCATTATCCTTGGGCTTGATGTCAGCAGACATAAAACAGATGACATCAAACCCAAACATACTACATTACTTGCCATCACACCAGGGAAAGTAGGAAGAGCTGGGCAAAGCGCCAGAATTGGCACATTAACCCCTTCATGACCCAGCCTATTTTGACCTTAAAGACCTTGCCGTTTTTTGCAATTCTGACCAGTGTCCCTTTATGAGGTAATAACTCAGGAACGCTTCAACGGATCCTAGCGGTTCTGAGATTGTTTTTTCGTGACATATTGGGCTTCATGTTAGTGGTAAATTTAGGTCAATAAATTCTGCGTTTATTTGTGATAAAAACGGAAATTTGGCGAAAATTTTGAAAATTTCGCAATTTTCACATTTTGAATTTTTATTCTGTTAAACCAGAGAGATATGTGACACAAAATAGTTAATAAATAACATTTCCCACATGTTTACTTTACATCAGCACAATTTTGGAAACAAAATTTTTTTTTGTTAGGAAGTTATAAGGGTTAAAATTTGACCAGCGATTTGTCATTTTTACAACGAAATTTACAAAACCATTTTTTTAGGGACCACCTCACATTTGAAGTCAGTTTGAGGGGTCTATATGGCTGAAAATACCCAAAAGTGACACCATTCTAAAAACTGCACCCCTCAAGGTACTCAAAACCACATTCAAGAAGTTTATTAACCCTTCAGGTGCTTCACAGCAGCAGAAGCAACATGGAAGGAAAAAATGAACATTTAACTTTTTAGTCACAAAAATTATATTTTAGCAACAATTTTTTTATTTTCCCAATGGTAAAAGGAGAAACTGAACCACGAAAGTTGTTGTCCAATTTGTCCTGAGTACGCTGATACCTCATATGTGGGGGTAAACCACTGTTTGGGCGCACGGCAGGGCTTGGAAGGGAAGGAGCGCCATTTGACTTTTTGAATCAAAAATTGGCTCCACTCTTTAGCGGACACCATGTCACGTTTGGAGAGCCCCCGTGTGCCTAAAAATTGGAGCTCCCCCACAAGTGACCCCATTTTGGAAACTAGACGCCCCAAGGAACTTATCTAGATGCATAGTGAGCACTTTGAACCCCCAGGTGCTTCACAAATTAATCCGTAAAAATGAAAAAGTACTTTTTTTTCACAAAAAAATTATTTTAGCCTCAATTTTTTCATTTTCACATGGGCAACAGGATAAAATGGATCCTAAAATGTGTTGGGCAATTTCTCCTGAGTACACCAACACCTCACATGTGGGGGTAAACCACTGTTTGGGCACATGGTAAGGCTCGGAAGGGAAGGAGCGCCATTTGACTTTTTGAATGAAAAATTATTTCCATCGTTAGCGGACACCATGTCGCGTTTGGAGAGCTCCTGTGTGCCTAAACATTGGCGCTCCCCCACAAGTGACCCCATTTTGGAAACTAGACCCCCCAAGGAACTTATTTAGATGCCTAGTGAGCACTTTAAACCCTCAGGTGCTTCACAAATTGATCTGTAAAAATGAAAAAGTACTTTTTTTTCACAAAAAAATTCTTTTCGCCTCAATTTTTTCATTTTCACATGGGCAGTAGGGTAAAATGGATCATAAAATTTGTTGGGCAATTTCTCCCGAGTACGTCGATACCTCATATGTGGGGGTAAACCACTGTTTGGGCACTCGGCAGGGCTCGGAAGGGAAGGCGCGCCATTTGACTTTTTGAATGGAAAATTAGCTCCAATTGTTAGCGGACACCATGTCGCGTTTGGAGAGCCCCTGTGTGCCTAAACATTGGAGCTCCCCCACAAGTGACCCCATTTTGGAAACTAGACCCCCCAAGGAACTTATCTAGATGCATATTGAGCACTTTAAACCCCCAGGTGCTTCACAGAAGTTTATAACGCAGAGCCATGAAAATAAAAAATAATTTTTCTTTCCTCAAAAATGATTTTTTAGCCTGGAATTTACTATTTTGCCAAGGATAATAGGAGAAATTGGACCCCAAATATTGTTGTCCTGTTTGTCCTGAGTACGCAGATACCCAATATGTGGGGGTAAACCACTGTTTGGGCGCACGGCAGGGCTCGGAAGGGATGGCACGCCATTTGGCTTTTTAAATGGAAAATTAGCTCCAATCATTAGCGGACACCATGTCACGTTTGGAGAGCCCCTGTGTGCCTAAACATTGGAGATCCCCCAGAAATGACACCATTTTGGAAACTAGACCCCCAAAGGAACTAATCTAGATGTGTGGTGAGGACTTTGAACCCCCAAGTGCTTCACAGAAGTTTATAACGCAGAGCCATGAAAAAAAAAAAAAAAATTATTTTCTCAAAAATGATCTTTTAGCCTGCAATTTTTTATTTTCCCAAGGGTAACAGGAGAAATTTGACCCCAAAAGTTGTTGTCCAGTTTCTCCTGAGTACGCTGATACCCCATATGTGGGGGTAAATCACTGTTTGGGCACATGCCGGGGCTCGGAAGTGAAGTAGTGACGTTTTGAAATGCAGACTTTGATGGAATGCTCTGTGGGCGTCACGTTGCGTTTGCAGAGCCCCTGATGTGGCTTAACAGTAGAAACCCCCCACAAGTGACCCCATTTTGGAAACTAGACCCCCAAAGGAACTTATCTAGATGTGTGGTGAGCACTTTGAACCCCCAAGTGCTTCACAAAAGTTTATAATGCAGAGCCGTGAAAATAATAAATACGTTTTCTTTCCTCAAAAATAATTATTTAGCCCAGAATTTTTTATTTTCCCAAGGGTTACAGAAGAAACTGGACCCCAAAAGTTGTTGTCCAGTTTCTCCTGAGTACGCTGATACCCCATATGTGGGGGTAAACCACTGTTTGGGCACATGCCGAGGCTCGGAAGTGAAGTAGTGACGTTTTGAAATGCAGACTTTGATGGAATGCTCTGTGGGCGTCACGTTGCGTTTGCAGAGCCCCTGATGTGGCTTACCAGTAGAAACCCCCCACAAGTGACCGCATTTTGGAAACTAGACCCCGAAAGGAACTTATCTAGATATGTGGTGAGCACTTTGAACCCCCAAGCGCTTCATAGAAGTTTATAATGCAGAGCCGTGAAAATAATAAATACGTTTTCTTTCCTCAAAAATAATTATTTAGCCCAGAATTTTTTAATTTTCCCAAGGGTAACAGGAGAAATTTGACCCCAATATTTGTTGTCCAGTTTCTCCTGAGTATGGTGATACCCCATATGTGGGGGTAAACTACTGTTTGGGCACATGCCGGGGCTTGGAATTGAAGTAGTGACGTTTTGAAATGCAGACTTTGATGGAATGCTCTGCGGGCGTCACGTTGCGTTTGCAGAGCCCCTGATGTGCCTAAACAGTAGAAACCCCCCACAAGTGACCCCATTTTGGAAACTAGACCCCGAAAGGAACTTATCTAGATGTGTGGTGAGCACTTTGAACCCCCAAGTGCTTCATAGAAGTTTATAATGCAGAGCCGTGAAAATAATAAATACGTTTTCTTTCCTCAAAAATAATTATTTAGCCCAGAATTTTTTATTTTCCCAAGGGTTACAGGAGAAATTGGACCACAAAAGTTGTTGTCCAGTTTCTCCTGAGTACGCTGATACCCCATGAGTGGGGGTAAACCACTGTTTGGGCACACGTCGGGGCTCAGAAGGGAAGTAGTGACTTTTGAAATGCAGACTTTGATGGAATGGTCTGCGGGTGTCACGTTGCGTTTGCAGAGCCCCTGGTGTGCCTAAACAGTAGAAACCCCCACAAGTGACCCCATTTTAGAAATTAGACCCCCCAAGGAACTTATCTAGATATGTGGTGAGCACTTTGAACCCCCAAGTGCTTCACAGACGTTTACAACGCAGAGCCGTGAAAATAAAAAATCATTTTTCTTTCCTCAAAAATTATGTTTTAGCAAGCATTTTTTTTTATTCACAAGGGTAACAGGAGAAATTGGACCCCAGTAATTGTTGCGCAGTTTGTCCTGAGTATGCTGGTACCCCATATGTGGGGGTAAACCACTGTTTGGGCACACGTCAGGGCTCGGAAGTGAGGGAGCACCATTTGACTTTTTGAATACGAGATTGGCTGGAATCAATGGTGGCGCCATGTTGCGTTTGGAGACCCCTGATGTGCCTAAACAGTGGTAACCCCTCAATTCTACCTCCAACACTAACCCCAACACACCCCTAACCCTAATCCCAACTGTAGCCATAACCCTAAACACAACCCTAACCGCAACACACCCCTAACCACAACCCTAACCCCAACACACCCCTAACCATAACCACAACCCTAATTCCAACCCTAACCCTAAGGCTATGTGCCCACGTTGCGGATTCGTGTGAGATATTTTTGCACCATTTTTGAAAAATCCGCGGGTAAAAGGCACTGCGTTTTACCTGCGGATGTTCCGCGGATTTCCAGTGTTTTTTGTGCGGATTTCACCTGCGGATTCCTATTGAGGAACAGGTGTAAAATGCTGCGGAATCCGCACAAAGAATTGACATGCTGCGGAAAATACAACGCAGCGTTTCCGCGTGGTATTTTCTGCACCATGGGCACAGCGGATTTGGTTTCCATATGTTTACATGGTACTGTAAACCTGATGGAACTCTGCTGCGAATCCGCAGCCAAATCCGCACCGTGTGCACATAGCCTAATTCTAAAGGTATGTGCACACGCTGCGGAAAACGCTGCGGATCCGCAGCAGTTTCCCATGAGTTTACAGTTCAATGTAAACCTACGGGAAACAAAAATCGCTGTGCCCATGCTGCGGAAAAACTGCACGGAAACGCAGCGGTTTACATTCCGCAGCATGTCACTTCTTTGTGCGGATTCCGCAGCGGTTTTACAACTGCTCAAATAGAAAATCGCAGTTGTAAAACCGCAGTGAAATGCGCAGAAAAACCGCGGTAAATCCGCCATAAATCCGCAGCGGTTTAGCACTGCGGATTTATCAAATCCGCAGCGGAAAAATCCGCAGAGGACCAGAATACGTGTGCACATACCGAAACCCTAACCCTAGCCCTAACCCTAACCCTACCCCTAGCCCTAACCCTACCCCTAACCCTACCCCTACCCCTAGCCCTAACCCTACCCCTAGCCCTAACCCTACCCCTAGCCCTAACCCTAACCCTAGCCCTAACCCTACCCCTAACCCTACCCCTAACCCTAACCCTATTCTAACATTAGTGGAAAAAAAAAAAATTCTTTATTTTTTTATTGTCCCTACCTATGGGGGTGACAAAGGGGGGGGTCATTTATTATTTTTTTTATTTTGATCACTGAGATAGATTATATCTCAGTGATCAAAATGCACTTTGGAACGAATCTGCCGGCCGGCAGATTCGGCGGGCGCACTGCGCATGCGCCCGCCATTTTGGAAGATGGCGGCGCCCAGGGAGAAGACGGACGGGACCCCGGCTGGATCGGTAAGTATGATGGGGTGGGGGGGGACCACGGGGGGGGGATCGGAGCACGGGGGGGGGGAATCGGAGTGCGGGAGGGGTGGAACGGAGCACGGGGGGCGTGGAACGGAGCACGGGGGGCTGGAACGGAGCACGGAGGGGTGGAACGGAGCACCGGGGGGGGTGGATCGGAGTGCAGGGGGGGTGATTGGAGCACGGGGGGGTGATTGGAGCCCGGGGGGAGCGGACAAAAGCACGGGGGGGAGCGGAGCACTGGACGGAGGGGAGCCGGAGCAGTGTACCGGCCAGATCGGAGGGCTGGGGGGCGATCGGAGGGGTGGGGTGGGGGCACACTAGTATTTCCAGCCATGGCCGATGATATTTCAGCATCGGCCATGGCTGGATTGTAATATTTCACCCGTTATAATGGGTGAAATATTACAAATCGCTCTGATTGGCAGTTTCACTTTCAACAGCCAATCAGAGCGATCGTAGCCACGAGGGGGTGAAGCCACCCCCCCCTGGGCTAAACTACCACTCCCCCTGTCCCTGCAGATCGGGTGAAATGGGAGTTAACCCTTTCACCCGATCTGCAGGGACGCGATCTTTCCATGACGCCGCATAGGCGTCATGGGTCGGAATGGCACCGACTTTCATGACGCCTACGTGGCGTCATGGGTCGGGAAGGGGTTAATAGACAGGCCTTTTATGGGGAGGCTGCGGACTGCTGTTTTCAGGCTGAGGACAACCAATATACATGGCCCATTCCCAGTCTGAGAATAACAGACCCAAGCTAAAATTATTTAGTTAACCCCATAATGACCTCCAATACATCTTTTTACTGACTTGAGATATAAGAGACTAGCATTTCCATAAAGGTAACAATCCAGCAGTCTCCAAATGCAGCATACAAGTAACCCTTAACCCTAGAATGCATGACGTGAAAAATATACATATTAACGTATTGGGGGCATTTTAGGCCCCCATGCACATAATGTAGAAAAACACACTTAAATAACTTTCACAAGTTTATTTCAAAATTGCTCAATAAAATATGAATAGTGGACAAAATTTTAATTATAATTTTTCACAGAAAACACAAAAAAATCTTTTTTTTTCCCAAATTTCACACAAAGACATGAAAACACACAAAAACGCATAGAAATCTATAGCAAACTAGCTGCAGCTACATTTTTATTCTAACTTTCTTTTCTATTATATTAGTCTTCCAAACAATTCTGACATGTCATTTTTTCAGAAGAGTGTTCTTTGCAAACAGTTTCCTTATGAGTGGAACAATATCACTCAGTTTTCCTCTCTATGTTTCTTGGACACATTAAACAACGCTTTCGTTTTCTTTCTCCTGGCTCTGGCATAATCTGAAACTGTACACCACACCATTTCATTGCTTCTTTAGTTTGCTTTGGCAAGCATTTCAAGTCACTTCGCTCAATCATGTGAGGCATTACAAGTTCATGACAAAGGTCCTCCAAGAATATGGGTCTCCTGTCCTTCCTCTGTGCATGAAATTCCGGATGAGTTTCTGTATAAATAATGAATGAATTTAGGGCTGCTACATCAAGCATATTTGAAAATAGTACTACAGGCCATCGTTTTGTTTGCCTCTTACATGAATATTCTCCCACCATTGTCCGACTAATGTAGGATTACTGTCCCAAAAAACATTCGTTTTGGATGTTCTGCTTATCACTTCTTGAGGATCCACTAGATTCACTTCTTCATCATCAGAAGAATCACTGGATGAGGATGTTTGATTAGCTGGTGGCAAATATTCTTCATCAGACAAAGATAGTTCACTTTCATCATCGCTTTGAAACATAATTGCTTCAATCTCTTGGTCAGTCAGACACTTGGAGGAAGAGTGTGCCATTGCTGACTAGATGTTAGCAAACTAAAAGAAAAAACAATGAATAGAATCAGGGTTGTCCACTCTTTGCTTGTGTGTGACACACTGTGAGTGTAATGTCCCCCCTTCTTCCTCTCACCCTCAGCAGCTCTTACCTTTTATACTTTTGGGTGGTGTATAGTGTTGAGCATTCCGATACCGCAAGTATCGGGTATCGGCCGATACTTGCGGTATCGGAATTCCGATACCGAGATCCGATACTTTTGTGGTATCGGGTATCGGTATCGGATCAATAGGGATGTGTAAAATAAAGAATTAAAATAAAAAATATTGATATGCTCACCTCTCCGGCGGCCCCTGGACATCACGCTGGTAACCGGCCGGCTTCTTTGTTTAAAATGAGCGCCTTCAGGACCAGCGAATGACGTCGCGGCTTCTGATTGGTCGCGTGCCGGTCACATGGGTGGCACGCGACCAATCAGAACCCGCGACGTCATTCGCAGGTCCTGAAGGCGCTCATTTTAAACAAAGAAGCCGGCCGGTTACCAGCGTGATGTCCAGGGGCCGCCGGAGAGGTGAGCATATCAATATTTTTTATTTTAATTCTTTATTTTACACATCCCTATGTATCCCAGGGCCTGAAGGAGAGTTTCCTCTCCTTCAGACCCTGGGAACCATGAGAATACCTTCCGATACTTGATGTCCCATTGACTTGTATTGATATCGGATATCGGTATCGGCGATATCCGATATTTTTCGGGTATCGGCCGATACTATCCGATACCGATACTTTCAAGTATCGGACGGTATCGCTGAACACTAGTGGTGTACAATTCTCTGGATTTTTGTGGCTCACAGGCTCTAGCCTTTGCAAGCTTCTTAGAAACAGAAACTGAAAATGAATCAGATTTCCTCTCAACAGCTTATCTTATCACAGGTCCTTCAGCAATTAGCTCACAGTGTATACTGTCCTCAATACTCTATACACAGCTCATTACTGTGTTCCGAAGGACCTGAGGTGATGTCATGGCCTTATCACTCCAAGCCAGAAAGTGAACCAACACTTCACAAGGAACATTGACTACTGGCAAGGGCTAAAGGATCCTGCCCACTTAAATATCCCAGTCAGAATTGCAATCATCCGATACACCTGGCCAGGTCTGTGACTCAGAGAAAACGGCATTCCCAACTATAACCACTGGAGGGAACCCAAGAGCAGAATTCACAACACATCTCCCAGGGTCTGTCTGCCACCGGCAGGGGATGAAGCAACCCAGCTGGCCGTTGACGAGGAGACTTGTTCCTGGTGCAAGGGACACATGCCCGAACATAGTCTGTGACATCACGGGCCACATGCGGCCACCAATATGTCCTCGCCAGTAGCTCAGATGTCCTTTTGTCCCTAAATGTCCACCTACCCTAGATGAGTGAGCCCAAGAGAGAACCTCTGGACGCAAACTGGATGGTACAAAAGTCTTCCCCGGAGGCACAGACTCTAGCAAAACCGGGACCACAGTTGTCAGGCTCTCGGAAGGGACAATAAGCCGATGCTCCTCTTCCTCCTCCTCAGATGATACAATGGAGTGAGAGAGAACATCGGCACAAATGTCCTTCTCCCCGGAAAGAAAATGGAGGGTTAAATGGAACCGAGAGAAGAACAAGGACCATCTAGCCTGGTGAGAATTTAGCCACTGGGCAGTCGGTAAATAAACCAAATTCTTGTGGTCAGTGAATACTTGGAAGGGAAAACAAGCCCCCTCCAAGAGATGTCTCCACTCTGAGAAGGCTAACTTCATTGCTAGCAACTCCCTGCTGTCCCCGATGGAATAATTCCTCTCCGCTGGCGTGAAGGTTTTGGAAAAGAAGAAGCAAGGATGCTTCCGACCTTGAGCATCCTTTTTGAAGAGGACTGCTCCAGCACCAACGGAAGAGGAATCCACCTCCATTATAAACGGCTTATCTATATTGGGGCGATGTAGAATGGGAGCGCTAGCAAAATGAGATTTAATAGAAGTGAAAGCCTTGGAGACCTCAACAGACCACAATTTGGGATTTGCTCTCTTCTTGGTGAGGGCTACCAAGGGAGCTACCAAAGTTGAGAAATGAGGAATGAACTGGCGATAATAGTTAATGAACCCCATAAAGCGCTGCACCACTTTAAGGGAGTGGGGTTCTTGCCAGTCCATCACAGCCTGTAGTTTGGCAGGATCCATTATTCTTAATGGTGATGGCGTTAAGACCCCTGTAATCTGTGCATGGACGTAATTCTCCACTCTTCTTCTGCACGAAGAAGAACCCAGCCCCTGCGGGTGACACTGACTTCCTAATGAATTCTCTTGCCAGATTTTCCTGGATGTACTGTGACATTGCCTCCATCTCTGGGAGAGATAACAGATAAAGTTGACCCTGGGGAGGCTCAGCACCAGGCAAGAGGTCAATAGGACAGTCATAGGGGTGATGACGGGAAGGGTCTCCGCAGCTCTTTTGGAGAACACGTCCGCATAGGGCCAATATTGCTTGGGGAGAGAGGATAGATCTGCGAGTACCTCAGTAGTAGCAACATGAACACATTCCGTCTGACATCTACCCCCACAAGATTCACCCCATCCCCAAATTCTGCCTGTGGACCACTCAATATGAGGAGAGTGGTACCGTAGCCAAGGTATCCCTAACAGGACCTCATCAATTCCCTCAGGAATGATGAGCAGAGATATAATTTCCTGATGAGATGGCGACATGGACAGAGAAAAAGGGATGGTCTGGTGTGTTATCTGTGAGGGCAGTGTCGACCCATTTACCACTCGTACGGATACTGGTTGAGCTAACATTACCAGGGGAATTGCGTGACGTTGGGTGAAGGCAGAAGACATAAAATTGCCATCCACCCCAGAATCCACGCAGAGCTCTAAAGAGTGGGTAAATGAGCCTATAGTAATTGTCCCCTTAAAGGACAATTTGGAGGCAAACATCGCCGTGTCTAGTGTACCTCCACCAACTACCAATAGACGCTGACATTCCCTCAACCGCTGAGGACATCTGGTGGCAAGATGTCCTGACTGCTGGCAAACATGACAAACCTGGAGTGCATGACCGGTCCGGGACTTAGATCCTGCTCGTGACCCTACCATGGCCTCATGTGACTCAGGGACCAGGACTGGAGATTCCAAAGGTTTGGCAAAGGTGGGAGCCAGCCAAAACCTCTGCCTACACTGGGCTCGCTCTAACCTTCGGAGGTCAATACGAGTGGATACAGTTATTTACTCCTCCAGTGTGGCGGGAATCTCCCTAGTGGCCAGAGCGTCCTTCATGTGGTCAGCCAGCCCCCTCCAAAATATCGGAATAAGGGCTTTATTCGCCCACTCCAGCTCAAATGCTGGGGTGCGAAAGTGGTCGGCAAAATGGCTGACCAAGGACGAGCCCTGAGTCAGTGCTAACAGCTGGAGCGCAGTATCATGGGTGACATGAGGTCCTAAAAAGACCTGTTTCAGAGTGCTCAGGAACAACAGAGCACTCTGCACCACATGATCGCCATGCTCCCACAGCGGCGTAGCCCACTCCAACGCCCTGTCCGACAGGAGAGTCACAATAAATCCCACCTTAGCCCGCTCTGTGGGGAAACTTGCGGCCAGAAGCTCGAGATGTAGAGAGCACTGGCTCACGAAACCCCTACAAGATTTACCATCACCAGAAAATTTTTCTGGCAGCGGGAGGAGAGATAGAGTCGGAACAGGGGTGACAGTGGACATGGTTGCTGCAGCCACGCTAGCAGCCTGAACAGCAACTGCGGTTACATCCACAGCTGAGGTTGTGCGCTCAAAAGCCGCCAACCTACACTCCAGGTGCTGGATGTACTGCATGGATTGCTGTGTTTCCGCCATGACTAGCCAGACCCTGGCGCTAGTATACTGTTAGGGTTGGCGGAACGCACCGAGTATATATTTATTAGAAGAAGTTGGTGCGTTTTCAACCCGGGATCCACCGTGCAGGAAAGCACCTGCTGCTAGATATGGTGGTACAATAAAGTAGTATAAACAGACTCTGTTACTTCACAGAGTCTGTTAGCAAAGATAACGCTGTGCCCTGTTTGGCTCACAGGGGAACACAGCTACTTAGTAGAGCATATGGTGGTCATGCAGTCAAATGCAAACATGAAACTCCTCGCCGGAGGTGCCAGCATTCTAGGGCCTTATTTCAGCCGGGTCCCTGAATACACACACACGAAAACTCCTCGCCGGAGATGCCAGCATTCTAGGGGCTTATTTCAGCCGGGTCCCTGACTGCATACAAACATGACCACACTGGCGCTGAGCTCATACATAAATTGATACTAGCGCATGGCCGTGCAGTCATGTGCACCTCTTATGGCTACAGCAAATACAGGACTTTCCTAGAAGGACCAATGAGAGGCTGCCACAGACATTGAACACCTTCAGGACCTTCCTAGAGGACCAATAGGATTTGCTGCAGTACCTGAGCATGTGACCCCCAATCTCCAATGACAGATCTTACCCTGGGCATGCTCAGAAGGGGAAAAGCAGGACTTAGTCCCAAAGACGTCTGCTTGCTGCTGACCAGTACTGGCTACAATGGCAGAAGCTGGAAGGACAGCAGTAACCCTTCGCACAGTGTCAGACTGAGCATGACACTGGGACCGACGCCTCCGCTGACCAGGCTCCACTGTGGCAGGAGAAAAATGGGAGACCGCAGCGGAGATGGCTCGAGATTCCCCCTGTGCAGAGGCAGGAACTCGACCCCTAACAAGTAGTAGTGTGAATGTGGACAGAGCAGGGGAAATTGCCGAACACACAGCAGGGGATCAGCTGACGTTACTGAACCCCAATAACACTGGAGCATGTGTTCACTGTGCAGATGGCACTTCTGAGCAGCATCTGGCGGTGTTGGAGCCCAGGATACATACTAGAAACAGGGTGGAAGCAGAGGTCTAATTGGATCAACTTTAAAATCAGTAGTATTGTGAATCTGGACAGAGCAGGAGAAATTGCCGGACACACAGCAGGGAATCAGCTGACGTTACTGAGCCCCAAAAACACTGGAGCATGTGTTGACTGTGCAGACAGCACTTCTGAGCAGCAACTGGCGGTTTTGGAGCCCAGGGTAAATACTAGAAACAAAGTGGAGGCAGTGGCCTAATTGGAGCAAGTTTAAAATCAGTAGTAGTGTGAATGTGGACAGAGCAGGGAAAAAATGCCGGACACACAGCAGGGGATCAGCCGACGTTACTGAACCCCAATAACACTGGAGCATGTGTTGACTGTGCAGATGGCACTTCTGAGCAGCAACTGGTGGTGTTGGAGCCCAGGGTAAATACTAGAAACAGAGTGGAGGCAGAGAACTAATTGGAGCAGGTTTAAAATCAGTAGTAATGTGAATGTGGACAGAGCAGGGCAAATTGCCGGACACACAGCAGGGAATCAGCTGACGTTACTGAACCTCAATAACACTGGAGCATGTGGCGGTGTTGGAGCCCAGGGATTACATTTCAGGTGATAGAAACATGAACACAACAGGAGACCTGGATATTGTTGCCAACCAAGAGGACTGGCAAATTCCTGCGAGATCCAGGCCTTGTTCATTTTCAGATAAGTGTGCCGGACAATGTTATCGGAGGATAGTTGCATGTGACGGTCTGTTAGTGCACCACCTGCGGGACTAAAGACGAGTTACGATAAAACACTAGCAGCAGGGCAAGCCAGCACCTCCGATGCATACTGGCTGAGCTCTGGCCATGTATCCAGCTTAGAGACCCAAAACTTGAAGGGGGAAGAGCCATCTGGGAGTACACTGAGAGGGCAAGACATGTAGTCTGTCACCATCTGACGGAAACGTTGCCTCCTGCTGACTGGAGCCGACTGTGATGGCGTAGACATTTCTGGCGGGGACACAAAAACTTTTCCACATTTGGGCTATACTGGTCTTGCCTTGTGCTGAGGCATTGCTTCTGCTCCCTCTTTGTGCAGAGCTTCCTCCACTGCCACTGCCACGACGCACTGAGCTGCTTTGTAAAGTACTAGCAGCACTGCTCTTGGGTGGAATGGAGAACATGATGGAATGCACCAGTGTGTCTTGGTACTCCCGCATTTTACGCTCCCCGTTCAACAATGTTATGAGGCTTTGTAAGTTATTCCGGTAGTGAGGATCTAGGAGGGTGGACACCCAATAGTCATCCGTGTTGAGAATGTGGGCGATGCAGCGGTCATTTCTCAGGCACTGCAGCATGAACTCAACCATGTGATGCAGACTGCCAACTGGCCAAGAAATGCTGCCCCCAGCTTGAGGTGTGATCTCTGCCTGCTCTGCATCACCCCACCCTCGCTCTACATTCTGACTACTAGAGCATTGTGTACCTCCCTCCTCTGGACAGATGTCTTCTTCCTCCATTGACTCCTCCTTATCCTCCTCACAAAGTGTCCCCTGCCTAGGCCTTTGTGAGGAACCATGTTGCACAGACTGTCCAGAAGCAGATGGCATTTATGACTCCTCATCCTCCACCTCTTCCAAAACCTCCTCCCTTAGTGCTTGCAGTGTTTTTTCAAGCAGGCAGATAAGGGGGATAGTCATGCTGACTAGTACATCATCTGCACTCACCATCCACGTGGAATCATCGAAGGCACGCAAAACGTGGCAGATGTCCTTCATAGAGGCCCACTCAGTGGTGGTGAAGTGTGACCGGCGCTCAGTGCGACTTGTTTGCGCCTGATGCAGCTGGTACTCCATTACTGCTGCCTGCTGCTCACTCAACCTCTCCAACATATGTAACATTGAATTCCACCTGGTGGGTAGGTCACATAAGATGTTCCAGAAGGCAGGATCAGTGCTGCAGAGCTGCAATGCGCGCTCTTGCCATGCTGGAACGTAGCAAGTGAACACAATCTATGCGGACCTTGTGCAGCAGTGCATCAAGATCCTGATAATCCCTCAAAAAACTCTGCACGACCAAGTTGAGCCCATGTGTCAGACATGGGATGTGAGTGAGGTTGCCTAGACCCAGAGCTGCCGTCAGATTTCAGCCATTGTCACACACTACCATGCCTAGCTGGAGATTCGCTGGCACAAACCACACGTCGCTCTGCTGCTTGATGGCATTCCAGAGCTCCAGCGCTGTGTGGCTTCGATTCCCCAAAGAAATTAATTTCAATACGGCCTGTTGACGTTTGGCCACGGCTATGCTCATATCGGTCGTAACTAGTGTTGAGCGATACCGTCCGATACTTGAAAGTATCGGTATCGGATAGTATCGGCCGATACCCGAAAAATATTGGATATCGCCGATATCGATATCCGATACCAATACAAGTCAATGGGACATAAAGTATCGGAAGGTATTCTCATGGTTCCCAGGGTCTGAAGGAGAGGAAACTCACATGGGCGGCACGCGACCAATCAGAAGCCGCGACGTCATTCTCATTCACAAAAACTCCTAATTCTAGGAATTGAGGACCTGCGAATGACGTCACGGCTTCTGATTGGTCACGTGCCGGTCACATGGGCGGCACGCGACCAATCAGAAGCCAGGACGTCATTCGCAGGTCCTAAAGGCATGCATTTTAAACAAAGAAGCCTCCCGGTTAGCAGCGTGATGTCCAGGGGCCGCCGGAGAGGTGAGCATATCAATATTTTTTATTTTAATTCTTTATTTTACACATCCCTATTGATCCGATACCCGATATCACAAAAGTATCGGATCTCGGTATCGGAATTCCGATACCGCAAGTATCGGCCGATACCCGATACTTGCGGTATCGGAATGCTCAACACTAGTCGTAACAGGTAAGCGTTCACGGGTCCATGTGGAGGTAAACCGTGACGGCTCCTGCAGCGCTGATTCAGAGGAACTGGAGTATGAGGAGGAGTCATTGTGTACAGACTGAATTCCAGCAATCCTAGAAGTTGGCAGAACACGTACAGTGCCACTCTCAAGATCTGTACCCGGCTCCACAACATTTAACCAATGGGCAGTGAGGGAAAAGTATCGTCCCTATCCATGCTTACTGATCCAAGCTGAGGTGGATCTTGTTACTGACGGCGTTTAGTAGCGCATGTTTAATTTTTCCCTCCACATGCTTTTGCAGGGCAGGGACGGCTTGCTTGCTGAAATAAAAGCGGCTGGGCACGTTGTATTTTGGGACTGCCAATGCCATGAAGTTATGGAAGGTGTCAGTCTCCACCAGCCTGAATTATAGCATTTCAAGGGACAGTAGTTTTGCAACACCAGCATTCAGAGCCTGTGCTCGGGGGTGGTTTGCCAAGTATGGGTGCCTTTTCTCCCATGCCTGTGCTACCGATGGCTGTAGACTGGCCTGGGAGTGTGAGGATGACAGGGAATGTGGTGCTGTGGGTGGAATGACACTGTGTCTCTGTGCACCAGTGTGAGAGGTTCTTCCATGGTGATCCTGTGAGGAAGCCGAACCAGCTGTGTGAGGAAGCCAAACCAGCTGTGTGTGAGCTGGAGGAAGAGGCTACAACACGAGCTGAAGAGGTGGTAGGTCGCTGTAGGTTGGACAAGGTCTTCATTTTGATAGCATTAGAGACAGTTTTGGTCAACAACCCCCAGAGCCCTTCCTCCCGATTTCCCAGCCCTCCACCTCCAAAACCAACTTCTCCACCATTACAGAAGATCGACTCTCCACTCTACTCTCAAGATCGCATCACACCACCTGTGCACTTGACCCACTCCCATCCCACTTCATCCCAAACCTCACCAGTCTTCATCCCAACCCTAACCCATCTCTTCAACCTATCACTAACAACTGGTGTTTTCCCCTCAAGCTTTAAACATGCCTCCATCACACCTATCCTCAAAAAGCCCTCTCTTGACCCATCCTCTGTATCTAGCTATCGCCCTATATCACTTCTCCCCTATGCCTCCAAACTACTGGAACAACACATTTACCTTGAACTGTCCTCCCATCTCTCTTCTTGCTCCCTCTTTGACCGCCTACAATCTGGCTTCCGGTCACACCATTCCACCGAAACTGCCCTAACTAAAGTCACCAATGACCGCTTAACCACCAAGAGCAAGCGACACTACTCTATCCTCCTCCTCCTCGACCTGTCGGCTGCCTTTGACACAGTGGACCATTCCCTATTATTACAAACCCTCTCATCCCTTGGCATCTCAGACTTGGCCCTATGCTGGATCTCATCATACCTAACAGACAGGACATCTCCCACTCACACACCACCTCCTCACCTCGCCCCTTATCTGTCGGAGTCCCACAAGGTTCAGTTCTTGGGCCCTTGCTCTTCTCCATTTACACCTTTGGCCTGGGACAGCTCATAGAATCTCATGGCTTTCAGTATCACCTCTACGCTGACGACACACAGATCTACATCTCTGGACCAGATATCACCTCCCTTCTAACCAGAATCCCTCAATGTCTGTCTGCTATTTCATCCTTCTTCTCCACTAGATTTCTAAAACTTAACATGGACAAAACAGAATTCATCATCTTTCCCCCATCTCACGCGACCCCCCCAACGAACCTATCCATTACAGTAAATGGCTGCCCACTCTCCCCAGTCCCACAAGCTCGCTGCCTCGGGGTAATCCTTGACACTGATCTCTCCTTCAAACCACATATCCAAGCCCTTTCCACTTCCTGCCGCTTTCAACTCAAAAATATTTCACGAATCCGTTCATTCCTCAACCATGAATCTGCAAAAACCCTAGTCCATGCCCTCATCATCTCTCGCCTTGACTACTGCAACCTCCTGCTCTGTGGCCTCCCCTCTAACACTCTCGCACCCCTCCAATCTATTCTAAACTCTGCTGCCCGACTAATCCACCTGTCCCCCCGCTATTCCCCGGCCTCTCCCCTCTGTCAATCCCTTCACTGGCTCCCCATTGCCCAGAGACTCCACTACAAAACCCTTACCATGACGTACAAAGCCATCCACAACCTGTGTCCTCCATACATCTGTGACCTCGTCTCCCGGTACCTACCTACCCGCAACCTCCGATCCTCACAAGATCTCCTTCTCTACTCCCCTCTTATCTCCTCTTCTCACAATCGTATACAAGATTTCTCTCGCGTATCACCCCTACTCTGGAACCCTCTACCACAACACATCAGACTCTCGCCTACCATCGAAACCTTCAAAAAGAACCTGAAGACCCACCTCTTCAGACAAGCCTACAACCTGCAGTAACCACCGATCGACCAAACCGCTGCATGACCAGCTCTACCCTCACCTACTGTATGCTCACCCATCCCTTGTAGATTGTGAGCCTTCGCGGGCAGGGTCCTCATTCCTCCTGTACCAGTTATGACTAGTGTTGAGCATTCCGATACCGCAAGTATCGGGTATCGGCCGATACTTGCGGTATCGGAATTCCGATACCGAGATCCGATATTTTTGTGATATCGGGTATCGGTATCGAATCAATAGGGATGTGTAAAATAAAGAATTAAAATAAAAAATATTGATATGCTCACCTCTCCGGCGGCCCCTGGACTTCACACTGCTAACCGGGAGGCTTCTTTGTTTAAAAAGCGCGCCTTTCGGGCCTGTGAATGACGTCCCGGCTTCTGATTGGTCGCGTGCCGCCCATGTGACCGGCACGCGACCAATCAGAGGCCGCTACGTCATTCGCAGGTCCTCAATTCCTAGAATTAGCAGTTTTGTGAATGAGAATGACGTCGCGGCTTCTGATTGGCCGCGTGCCGGTCACATGGGCGGCACGCGACCAATCAGAAGCCGGGACGTCATTCACAGGTCCGAAAGGCGCGCTTTTTAAACAAAGAAGCCTCCCGGTTAGCAGCGTGAAGTCCAGGGGCCGCCGGAGAGGTGAGCATATCAATATTTTTTATTTTAATTCTTTATTTTACACATCCCTATGGATCCCAGGGCCTGAAGGAGAGTTTCCTCTCCTTCAGACCCTGGGAACCATGAGAATACCTTCCGATACTTGATGTCCCATTGACTTGTATTGGTATCGGATATCGGTATCGGCGATATCCGATATTTTTCGGGTATCGGCCGATACTATCCGATACCGATACTTTCAAGTATCGGACGGTATCGCTCAACACTAGTTATGACTTGTATTGTTTAAGATTATTGTACTTGTTTTTATTATGTATACCCCTCCTCACATGTAAAGCGCCATGGAATAAATGGCGCTATAACAATAAATAATAATAATTGTGAGGAAAATGTATATCATAAGTTAGTTTTCTTGCTAGCCTGCGTGGGCTAAGCCCCCCTTCTTGGAGTGATACTGCCACAGTTTGTAGCTTCAAGCCCCTTCCCTTTCATTCAGCCGAGAGCTGCTTGGCCAATGTACTGGGGGAAGTTTTATGGCCGAGAGGAATTTACGACCAGGTTAGAATCTTCCTCCAGCTAGAACAGGAAAAATGGCTTAAAAATTCATGAAAGATCCTTTGTTTGGTTTTTGTACGATATTATGCACCATGTTTACATTAAGAACACGAAAATATATATTCGTATTCCCACTCGGTGTACCTACCCATCCCTTGAAACTCGGGCTTCTAACTCCATCTGGTAAAGAAGTAGGGATTTCTCTGTAAATATGTATCCCAGATAGGACATATTTGATCTCATTAGAATGCCCACGTTAATCTGAGATGAATGATGAGTTTTTTAGGACTCTGACATGTTTTGTAGTGAAGTTATAGAAATTAGAGAGAATAGTTTAAAGTTTAGGCAGAATGTAGAGAGAGGAGGGTCTGGATAAGCCAGCCTTTCTGTGATGTCACAGCCTTAATATTTTAAGTGTCTGGCAGGCTCTGAGGAGTCACTTTCTGTTTGATTTCTTGTCTTCTCCTGGAAGAGCCCTGCTCACGTCCAAATGAGGTGGGACGTATGGGAAAAACTCCACTAGCCTGGTTGCCTGCAATGTTTTGAACATGTGAGTGTTATCTTTTCTCATTTATTCCCTTTATGTTATAATTACCCTTGTACATATTTGCAATTGTCTCATTTGTAACATCTTTATAAAATATTTTTGATAAAGCACTGCCTAATTTTTCAATGGGATATACTATTATATGTTAGTTCATTCTCCTGTTCTAAACCGTACCCTAAGTCTCTTGAAGAGAATTACGCTACTGTTTTGGGTTAGCTTCGGACCCGTTTAATCGAAGCTGGTGGCAGCATACGTTTTGTACCGGGTAGTTGGGTGGCGTTATAGCGACTGTGGCATTGATAATTATTGATCCTGCCTAAGTGGGAGTAGTTATCGCGTCGTTGCAGCGTGCCCAATAGCCAGTACATAGCAGGCAGCCTTTCTGGCGACTAATTACCCAGGGTGCAGTACCTAATCTGACCTGAGAGTAAGGGGGGCGCCAGAGAGCTGCAAGTGTTAAGTGGAACTGTAAGCGGGATATACATAAATCCCTGCAGGTTGTGGTATATTGAAAGCAGTGGGATACCTAGAATAAGCCCCTGCTGTAAGCTAAGAGGTCAATAGCCCTGTGTGTGGTTGTTCATCACATCGTGGAGTGGAGGGATAACTAAGATAAGCCCCCCTGCACATGTGATAGCCGTCTGTTGGCCTAAAGTCACCTCAATCCGTGACGTAGGGGTGACGGTCACGGTGTGAATCCTGACCTGTTGGTGACAGCGGTCAGGGGAATCGTGACAATTGGTGGCAAGGCGGTGGGATATCTTAGAGCATTAGTGATTTGGTTTGAGCAATCATTCCTCTCACTAAAAACTTGCAGAAAGTTCTTGCGAGGACTCTGCGCAAATAAGTTTGGAGAACGAACTCAGTGCTTTTTAGTTGTGAGACAATTGCGTACTGGTAATTATCCCTTCCCTTTCTCTTCGTTTTTCTATCCTATCTTTTATTTGGCAACCATGGCTGCGAAAGGGGAAGCCTGGTACAACCAGCAGAAGAAGGACTTTCTTGCTGGGATATGCATGTGCCATGGCCTGAACCCCCAGGGCAAGACCAAGACTCAAATTGTCGCTGAACTGGTGCAATTTGAAGCAGACCAAGCCAGGCCACAGAGCCCAGAGGCCACAGAAGCCAGCACCAGCGAACATGGTGCTGCAGCAGAGGTCCAACCACTGAATACGGGCCCTACTGGCAACCAGGGGGGTGCAGACCTCCTCCTGCAGCTGGCTCTGCAACAATGCTCCGCAGATGACCTAGAGAGGCGTCTGCAGCTGATCCAGCAATACCAGGAGCGAGCCGAGTGAGAGGCTGAGAGAGCTGAGCGCCAAGCCCAGCGAGCACATGAACTGGAGATGCTCCGGCAGGGGGGGATGCCCTCCACCGCCCAGAGACGTGTGCCCAGCAGCGCTCAGATACCTAAGCCCCGGCCCGATCACTTCCCTGTTATGGAGAAGGACGGAGACTTGGACACTTTTCTGTGGGCCTTTGAGAAAGCCTGCAGACAGTACCGGCTGCCTACAGATAAATGGGCCCGATACCTGACACCAGTGCTGAGAGGTAAAGCTCTGGAGGCGTTTGCTGTCCTCCCTCAAGAACAAGATGGTGACTATGAGGCCATCAAGCAGGCTCTGATAGCCAAGTACCAGCTTACACCCGAGGTGTACCGTAGAAAGTTCCGGACCCTCCAACGTGGCCCACACGACAGTTACAGTGATGTGGTGCATGGACTGGGCACCCACTTTGACCAGTGGACCCAAGGACTGTCAGTGACCACCTTTGCACAGCTGCGAGACCTGATGATCAAAGACCAGTTCTTTCATCTTTGCCCAGCTGAGGTGCGACAGTTCGTGATGGACAGAGAACCCAAAGACGTGACGAAAGCAGCGCAGATTGCCGATGCCTATGAGGCCAACCGTAGATCGGAAGTGCGGAAGCCAGTCACCACCAGCTGGAGAGGGGGTAAGCCTGCAACCAACGCCAGTACCCCTGCCAGCCAACACACCAGAGGTCCTGGCCCAATGGCCAACAGCACCAGACCTACCACCGAACCTCGCAAGTGTTTCACCTGCCATCAGACTGGTCATATCAGTCCCTCCTGCCCAACCAAGCAGAATAACACCCCAGCCAAGGCCCCTGGGCCTAATGCAGCAGTTCTTTTGGTGGGTGGTGTGGTTGGGAGGGTGTGTGACAACGTACAGCACGTGACTGTGGGAGGCCATGTTGCTACAGGCCTCAAGGACACCGGGGCTGAACGAACCCTCATCCAACCCGAACTGGCGGCCCCTGAAGAATTCTTTCGGGGGAAAACCCTAACTGTCACTGGGATTGTGGGCATCAGCTGTCCCTTACCAATGGCCCGGGTTTATATTGATTGGGGTGGCGGGAGCGGGGTGAAGGAAGTGGGGCTGTCTGATAATTTGCCCACTGATGTTTTGTTGGGGACTGATTTGGGGAGGATGGTTGCATACTACGTCCCTGACACCCCTCCACAATCTACTAATGAGGGTAAAGTTAACCCAGATGATGATGATGATGATGGGAAATCGCATGTGTTACCTGACCATGCTTTATCTTGTAATGATGCATCTATTAACCATTCTTTCCCTAGGATTGTTGGTGAAAATGTTGTACCTGTGCCAGCTGAACCTGATATTGATTTTTCTGTGAAGGTTAGTGTGTCCATAGGTACAGGCGTGCCCAGCCACGTCGCTCTGCGGAGTGAGACGGCTGAGGAACCCCTAACAGGGGCAAGTGTCGGTGCTACAGGAAATGGGGAGATGCATGGGAACCGTGAGGAAGGTGATGCCATGAAAGTGACCAGTGCCACTGAGGAAGGTAACTGGCCCATAAGTAGCACTGCCCCTGGAGTGTTGGGGGTGGATGGGGAGGTAGAGCCCATAGCAGCGCCGGCTGATGGGTCTGTAGAAACCCCCGGGGAGGCAGCCTACGTAGCTGCTGTCACCCGCAGTCAGAGTGCCCGGGATGCAGATAACTGTCAGCCTTCCTGACCCTCCTCAGTCATCAGTGTGACTGAACCAGAGGTGGACCCAGAGCAGGTCCAAGAGGGTTCCCGTGGGGAAGGGACCCTGACGTCGCTTCTGGCTTCCCCTAGCCAGGAGTTTCAGGCCGCTCTGCACACAGATGCGAGCCTAGAGAGTTTGAGACAACTTGCCGGGGCGCACTTCTCCGAGGCTGATAAGGAGAAGGTGTTCTGGGAACGAGGAAGGTTGTACCGGGAGACAGTACCTGGAGAATCACAAAAGGAGTGGTTGAGGGAAAGACAGCTGGTCGTCCCGCAGCAATTCCGGGGTGAGTTGTTGCGGATTGCCCATGAGATCCCGCTAGCTGGACACTTGGGGATCAGCAAAACTAAGGCCCGGCTGTCTCAACACTTCTATTGGCCTAAGATGGGGACAGATGTGTCAAACTACTGCCGCTCCTGTGTCACCTGTCAAAGAGTGGGGAAGGCGGGGCCTGCTCTTAAGGCTCCCCTGATCCCTTTGCCAGTGATAGAGGAGCCTTTCCAGAGGATCGCGGTGGACATTGTGGGCCCGCTGGCTGTCCCCAGCAGCTCTGGAAAGCAATACATCCTTACTGTGGTAGACTATGCTACCCGGTACCCAGAGGCAGTAGCTCTGTCGTCAACTAGGGCAGATAAGGTGGCGGATGCCCTTTTGGCCATCTTTTCACGTGTAGGGTTTCCCAGGGAAATGCTTACTGATCAAGGGACCCAATTTATGTCTCGCCTAATGGAGGCTCTCTGTAAGAGAATGCAGGTGAAGCACCTGGTATCGAGTGCGTATCACCCACAGACCAATGGCTTGTGTGAACGCTTCAATGGTACCCTCAAACAGATGCTACGCATGCTAGTGGAGACTCAAGGGCGCGACTGGGAGCGGTACCTCCCACACCTGCTGTTCACTTACTGAGAGGTTCCGCAGGCCTCGACGGGGTTCTCCCCCTTCGAGCTCCTGTATGGCAGGTGAGTCCGGGGACCCCTTGGGTTGGTAAGAGAATCCTGGGAAGAGGAGCTGAACCCTTCTGAAGTGTCCATAGTGGAGTATGTCATGCGCTTCCGTGACAAGATGCAGACCTTGACGCAGTTGGTGCATGACAACATGACGCAGGCTCAGGCTGATCAGAAGCACTGGTACGACCAGAGTGCCCGGGAGCGGACCTACCACGTGGGTCAAAAGGTGTGGGTGCTGGTCCCCGTACCAACGGATAAGTTTCAGGCAGCCTGGGAGGGCCCGTACGTCGTCCACCAACAGCTCAACCCGGTCACTTACGTGGTCACGCTTGACCACGCTCGGGGTAGGCGAAAGGCCTTTCACATCAACATGATGAAGGCTCATCACGAACGTGAACCTTTCGTCCTACCGGTCTGCAGCTTGCCCGAAGACGGTGAGGAAGACACCCTCCTGGACTTGCTGGCCCAAGCCAAGGCCAATGGGTCCATCGAGGATATGGAGGTAAGCGCCACACTGGAACCCTTCCAGGTCGTGTTCTCCAACCGACCTGGGAGGACTGAGTTAGCAGTCCACGAGGTGGACACCGGGAATCACGCCCCACTACGGCGAACACCCTATCGTATCTCTGACCAGGTGCAGCAGATTATGCGCCAAGAGATCGATGAGATGTTACAGCTGGGGGTGATTCGACGGTCAAAGAGTGCGTGGGCCTCACCTGTAGTTCTCGTGCCAAAGAAGGACCAGACCACCCGGTTCTGCGTGGACTACAGGGGGCTCAATGCCATCACAGCCTCGGATGCGCACCCAATGCCGCGCATCGAGGAGCTGCTTGAGAAGTTAGCTGGCGCAAATTACCTAACAATAATGGATCTGAGTCGAGGATACTGGCAGATTCCCCTGAGCCCTGAGGCGCAGGAGAAGTCCGCCTTTATCACACCCTTTGGACTGTACGAGTCCACGGTCATGCCCTTCGGCATGAAGAATGCCCCTGCTACTTTCCAGCGGATGGTCAACCTCCTGCTTCAGGGACTGGAGAAGTACGCCGTGGCGTACTTGGATGACATTGCCATCTTCAGTCTCTCCTGGGAGGAACACCTGCAGCATCTCAAGGAGGTGCTCAGGCAAATTCACCAAGCAGGACTGACTATCAAGCCGGGAAAGTGTCAGATGGGCATGAGGGAGGTTCACTACCTGGGGCACCGGGTAGGCGGAACACCCTGAAGCTAGAGCATGGCAATGGTGATGGGTTGGCCCACCAGGGTGAACCTGCTGAGGTGCGCATAGAGGAGAACCATCAGGTCCTGCCTCCCTAGCGCACACCTGAAGGGAGAGGTGTGAGGAAAATGTATATCATAAGTTAGTTTTCTTGCTAGCCTGCGTGGGCTAAGCCCCCCTTCTTGGAGTGATACTGCCACAGTTTGTAGCTTCAAGCCCCTTCCCTTTCATTCAGCCGAGAGCTGCTTGGCCAATGTACTGGGGGAAGTTTTATGGCCGAGAGGAATTTACGACCAGGTTAGAATCTTCCTCCAGCTAGAACAGGAAAAATGGCTCCAAAATTCATGAAAGATCCTTTGTTTGGTTTTTGTACGATATTATGCACCATGTTTACGTTAAGAACACGAAAATATATATTCGTATTCCCACTCGGTGTACCTACCCATCCCTTGAAACTCGGGCTTCTAACTCCATCTGGTAAAGAAGTAGGGATTTCTCTGTAAATATGTATCCCAGATAGGACATATTTGATCTCATTAGAATGCCCACGTTAATCTGAGATGAATGATGAGTTTTTTAGGACTCTGACATGTTTTGTAGTGAAGTTATAGAAATTAGAGAGAATAGTTTAAAGTTTAGGCAGAATGTAGAGAGAGGAGGGTCTGGATAAGCCAGCCTTTCTGTGATGTCACAGCCTTAATGTTTTAAGTGTCTGGCAGGCTCTGAGGAGTCACTTTCTGTTTGATTTCTTGTCTTCTCCTGGAAGAGCCCTGCTCACGTCCAAATGAGCTGGGACATATGGGAAAAACTCCACTAGCCTGGTTGCCTGCAATGTTTTGAACATGTGAGTGTTATCTTTTCTCATTTATTCCCTTTATGTTATAATTACCCTTGTACATATTTGCAATTGTCTCATTTGTAACATCTTTATAAAATATTTTTGATAAAGCACTGCCTAATTTTTCAATGGGATATACTATTATATGTTAGTTCATTCTCCTGTTCTAAACCGTACCCTAAGTCTCTTGAAGAGAATTACGCTACTGTTTTAGGTTAGCTTCGGACCCGTTTAATCGAAGCTGGTGGCAGCATACGTTTTGTATCGGGTAGTTGGGTGGCGTTATAGCGACTGCGGCATTGATAATGATTGATCCTGCCTAAGTGGGAGTAGTTATCGCGTCGTTGCAGCGTGCCCAATAGCCAGTACATAGCAGGCAGCCTTTCTGGCGACTAATTACCCAGGGTGCAGTACCTAATCTGACCTGAGAGTAAGGGGGGCGCCAGAGAGCTGCAAGTGTTAAGTGGAACTGTAAGCGGGATATACATAAATCCCTGCAGGTTGTGGTATATTGAAAGCAGTGGGATACCTAGAATAAGCCCCTGCTGTAAGCTAAGAGGTCAATAGCCCTGTGTGTGGTTGTTCATCACATCGTGGAGTGGAGGGATAACTAAGGTAAGCCCCCCTGGCCTAAAGTCACCTCAATCCGTGACGTAGGGGTGACGGTCACGGTGTGAATCCTGACCCATTGGTGACAGCGGTCAGGGGAATCGTGACAATAATAATAATAATAATAATAATAATAATAATAATAATTTTGTCTTTGTAACTCTACCACGTGCTTGGTCCGCACATGTTTCCACATATTTGTGGTATTGAGGTTGCTGACACTTTTCCCTTTTTTCACTTTCTGATTACACAGCTGGCATTTCACAAAGAAAATGTCGTCTGCAACTGTGTCAAAAAAGGACCAGGCACTGCAAGTCTTGGGAGCACCTGTTTTGTGTTTTGGAAGATGCATGCTCCTAATGGGTGCTGAAGTGGAGGCTACAGGCAACCGAGTCTGTCTCCTCCCTCTCCCTCCTTTTTTGGCCATTTGGGGAATCTCTTCCTCAGAGCTGCTCCCACCACCTTCCTGTACCTCACGCCATGATGGGTCAAAGACCTCATCATCTACGCTACCCTCTTCAAACAACTGCTTCTACTGGGTAGTCTCGACAGCACAGTACGCACCAGAAAGTGGCACCTGAGTCTCATCATTAGAAGCGTGCTGAGGTGTGCTGACCATAGGCACTGGCCCACCCACCTCTTCAGATTCAGAGAGACAAAGCTTTTCTGCATCACTGCATACTACCTCTTCTTCAGATTCTAGAATGCTGCTTGGCTGGCCCCCTCTTTCCAAACCAAGAGATTCAGAGAATAGAAGTAGAGATGGCTTCTGTCCAGGGCTCTCTGACTGCCTGGGCAATTTGGCAGGTGGTGAAGAAACAGATGGTTGCTCTTCAATGCTCAGGACCTGAGAGGATCTGGAACCATCCGACAATGGCTTCAATTTGGTCCTCCCGCAGCAGTGGGGTATGGTGAGCTCCTACAAAGCTGCTCATAAAGGACTGTTCCCTCGTAAAACTGGGGGATGCTGAGTCACTGGTGCCTGCAGCAGACACAGAATCCCCACGTCCTCACCCTGCAGAAGCTCCATGCCCACGACTTTGTGCCTTACTCCCTGCCTTCTTCATCTTGGTAGACTGATAAAGATAGGCAGAAAAGTATTAAGGGCTTAGTGTGCTTTTTCCTGAACAGCTGCTTACAGTTTTAAGAAACACTAATTTTATAAAGTGTGGACTAGACTTTAATATGAGCTAATGTGGCCTACACAACTGTAAAGTGGAGTTTGGTGAACTTTATTTCCTTTTTTTTTTCACAAAAAGACACTGGATGTGCCCAAAGATGTAAAACCAGTAGTATCACAAACTTTTTGTAGCTATTAAAATGCAGGAAGGTAACCTACAATGCAATAGATTAGGCTCCAAAAAATGCTGCAGGGCACAAGCCAGCAGAAAGGCTCCTCTATCTACTCCTATATAGTATTTGCAAGCAATCTAGCTGGATACGGACACATTAATAAGAGAATCAGGAAAAATGAGCAGCACTAATGCAAAAAAGGACAATGTATGAGGCAGTGACGCACACTGAGCTGACTGCAACCAGAGGTGGCTGAAGAACACACTATAGTGTGAGCTGCACTCACACACACAGACCTCGCAGACAGCCGTGAACAGTGCAGACAACTGTGCACTAGTGCTGCAAGGCTGCAGAAAGGCTCCTCTATCTACTCCTATACATAGTGTTTGCAAGCAATCTAGCTGGACACGGATGGAACCACACTAGTAGGAGAAATCAGGAAAAATGAGCAGCACTAATGCAAAAAAGGACAATGTATGAGGCAGTGATGCACGCTGAGCAGACTACAACCGGAGGTGGCTGCAGAACACACTACAGTGTGAGCTGCACTCACACACAGAGACGTCGCAGACAGCCATGAACAGTGCTGCAAGGCAAATGAAAGCTTCTCACACAGCGGTTGCTAAAGTAGCCTGGGTAAAGCACAATAAAGCAAATCGCTACCTCAAACTGTCCATCGGAGTCAGAACAGCAGCGTCCTGTCCCTATGTAAATTCATAGCAAAGTGAACCCACAATGGCGGCAGCTTTCATAGTGCATCATGACATCATTTCAACAGTGAATCACAGCCATGCCATTAGTTAACATGCCTAACATGCCTAACAGGATGTTCCCACACTTCTTAGGATCCTCATTGGCTGAATAAAATCAAACTGGCTCATTGCGTTATGGGAACTACCGATTCTGGTATTCGATATTCTAAAAGTATTGGAACTCCGATACAGCGAATATCGGTCGATACCCGATATTTCAGTATCGGAATGCTCAACACTAGGGTTGAGCGAAACGGGTCGAAATTGTTCAAAAGTCGCCGACTTTTGGCAAGGTCGGGTTTCATGAAACCCGACCCGACCCCAGTGGGGGGTCGGCCATGAAGTCGGCGATCTTTTGAATCTGGAATCGGAATTCCGATCCCGATTCCCGATATGTTTAGATATCGGGAATTGGTATCGGAATTCAGATTAAAGTGTAAAATATAGAATTAAAATAAAAAATATCCTTATACTTACCCTCTGACGCGCCCTGGTACTAACCGGCAGCCTTCCTCCTTCGAATCCGCGCTTCTAGGACCTTGCCGTGACGTCGCGGTGACGTCGCGGCTTGTGATTGGCCGCGCGGCCGCCCATGTGACCGCTCGCGCGGCCAATCACAAGCCGCGACGTCACCCGCGACGTCACCGAAGGTCCTAGAAGGGCTGATTCTTAGGAAGGAAGGCTGTCGGAAGGAAGCAGGGCGCTTCCGAGGGTGAGTATATACCTAATAGGAACAGCCTTCCTTCCTAAGAATCAGCCCTTCCAGGACCTTCGGTGACGTCGCGGGTGACGTCGCGGCTTGTGATTGGCCGCGCGAGCGGTCACATGGGCGGCCGCGCGGCCAATCACAAGCCGCGACGTCACCGCGACGTCACGGCAAGGTCCTAGAAGCGCGGATTCGAAGGAGGAAGGCTGCCGGTTAGTACCAGGGCGCGTCAGAGGGTAAGTATAAGGATATTTTTTATTTTAATTCTATATTTTACACTTAAATATGGATCCCAGGGCCTGAAGGAGAGTTTCCGCTCCTTCAGACCCTGGGAACCATGGAAACCCAATGCACTGCATTGGGTTTCGAGTTTCGGCCGACCCCGACCCCGACTTTTTTATAGGATCGGCCGATTTCACTCGACCCGACTTTTCCAAAAGTCGGGTTTCGTGAAACCGGACCCGATCCTATAAAAGTGAAGGTCGCTCAACCCTACTCAACACTAGTCAAGAGCAATCATATTTTAACCAAACCAAATGACAATTTCAAAACACTCGTTCCTTCGGTAATCCACAGCATTTTTACAATGCACAATTATCAGGAATGTGTACAGTTTCCCATGCAATCTTTGCATGCATTTAACCCCTTAACCCCATATGACATACTATCCCGTCAAGGTGACTTGGGACTTAATTCGCAGTGACGGGATAGTACGTCCTACTGTTTAATGCGACATCGCGACTTAAGTTGCGGTGATTGCATAAAATTTCTGGCGCCATCTTACCTGGAGGAAGATGGCATCGGCATCCCAGGGCCTGGCTCTGCCCCCCAGACCTCTCGACCGCTGTGATTGGCTGTTCAATTCAGAACAGCCAATCACAGCGTTTTTCATTGTTTCAGCCAATCGGAGCGGCGGAAACAATGAGGTCCCAGGCTAGGATCGAGTACCGATGTCCTTGATCCTAGGGCCGGTGCCTGGCAACGCCAGGCACCGACAAAACCCCCCCGGATTGACGCGATCACCGATCGTATTGATATTACCGCGCTGTGCCCTGCTGTACCGGCCTGCATAGGTGCTGCAATTGCACCGATCGTAGGCCAGAGCCTAGTGCAGGCCCAGCAGGGCCTGTAGGAGCTGATTGGCTCGATCGATGCTATCGATGATCGCTCCAATCAAAGGGCACAGCGGCGGTATTGTTTACCCTGCTCCCTGCTGTACCTTGCTCCCTGCTGTACCCTTGTGGATCGGCCTTGATCGGTGCTGCAATCGCACTGATCGCAGGCCAGA
Organism: Ranitomeya imitator; assembly: GCF_032444005.1. Classification (NCBI taxonomy): domain Eukaryota; kingdom Metazoa; phylum Chordata; class Amphibia; order Anura; family Dendrobatidae; genus Ranitomeya; species Ranitomeya imitator. The sequence goes on along the minus strand of NC_091285.1, from coordinate 340,210,489 downwards.
GACTAGTGCAGGCCCAGGAGGGCCTGCAGGAGCTGACTGGCGCAATCGATGCTATCGACGATCACGCCAATGCCCTGCTGGTGACCTGGCTGTGACCTGCCTAGGATCGGAGGGATCCTAGGCAGTTGCCATGGTCACCAGGGCCTGCAGGGATTGGTGGGATCGATGTTCTCATTCGATCCCACCAATGATAGCTCACAGCAGCGGTGTGACCGCTCTGTGACCTGTCTGTCACCTGCAGGTGACCTGTCTGACCGCCCTGCAGGGGTCCCCACTCTGCTGAGGACTCCTGCAGAGCGGCCACACAGCCAGATCTAGTCTTGCTGGGCCTTGTGGTGCTACAGAAGCCTGTAACACCACAATCCCTGCATTCATAAAGAAAGAAAGAAAGAAGACAAAAGAAAGAAGAAAGAAGAGAGACTACAAACGTAAGTGTTATCAGCCCCTACCCGATCTCTCTTCACCCACCAATCCCCCCTTCCCCATCCCCCCTTCCCCCTCTTCTTTACCCCCTCCATTCCTCTTTGTGCTGCCTCTGTGCGCACGTTTAGCAGCCGCTGAGCGTTGATTGGTGACACAGTTCACCGATCAACACTCGTGCTCGCATTTTTTTCATCAGCCCCCTTTGCCCAATTCCGTACACCCATCCCGCAGCTGCCAAACTTTGATAAGTGACGCAGTTCACTTATCAGAGCTTGTGCCTGCCGTTTTCCTTTTTTTTCACCACACCTGTGCGCACACCCAGCAGCTATCGAACTTTGATAAGTGCCGCGGTTCACTTATCAAAGCTCTCGTGCCTTCCTTTTTTTTCCATCTCCGTGCGCTCACCCAGCCGCGTCTAACCCGTTCCTTCCTTTTCTTTTCTTTTTTCCCATCCCCGTGCGCTCACCCAGCTGCGGCGTCTAACCCATGCCTTCCTTTTCTTTTTCTTTTTTTCCCAGCCGCCGCGTCCAACCCGTGCCTTCCTTTTCTTTTTTTTCCCCATCCCCGTGTGCTCACCCAGCCGCCGCGTCTAACCCGTGCCTTCCTTTTCTCTTTTTTTCCCAGCCGCCACGTCTAACCCGTGCCTTCCTTTTCTTTTTTTATCTTCCATCCCCGTGCGCTCACCTAGCCGCCGCGTCTAACCCGTGCCTTCCTTTTCTTTTTCTTTTCTTTCACATCTCCGTTCGCACACCCAGCAGCCGCTGAACTTTGATAATTGACGCAGTTCACTTATCACAGCTCTCGTGCCTGCCGTTTTTTTTTCACATCCCCGTTCGCACACCCAGGAGCCGCCAAACTTTGATAAGTGACGCGGTTCACTTATGAGAGCTAGGGCCTGCTGTTTTAGACTTTTCTTTCACAGGTTTTTTTTACCCTATTTGATTTTTTTCCTTTAGCTTTTTCTTTTCAGAGTAGTTTGCACCAAGCACTATCCCCCCACACTTACACATAGTTAGCAATAAAGTACACCCAAGCACCATACCATTTTTTCCCATCCCCGTGCGCTCACCCAGCCACCGTGTCTAACTCTTGCCTTCCTTTTTTTTTTCCATCCCCGTGCGCTTACCCAGCCGCCGCGTCTAACCCGTGCCTTCCTTTTCTTTTTTTTCCCAGCCGCCGCATCTAACCCGTGCATTCCTTTTCTTTTTTTTCTCCAATCCCTGTGCGCTCACCTAGCCGCCGCGTCTAACCCGTGCCTTCCTTTTCTTTTTCTTTTTTTTTCACATCTCCGTTCGCACACCCAGCAGCCGCTGAACTTTGATAAGTGACGCGGTTCACTTATCAGAGCTCTCGTGCCTGCCATTTTTTTTTCACATCCCCGTTTGCACACCCAGGAGCCGCCAAACTTTGATAAGTGACGCAGTTCACATATCAGAACTAGGGCCTGCTGTTTTAGATGTTTCTTTCACAGGTATTTTTTTACCGTATTTGCTTTTTTCCTTTAGCTTTTTCTTTTCAGAGTAGTTTGCACCAAGCACTATCCCCCCCACACTTACACATAGTTACCAATAAAGTACACCCAAGCATCAAACTTACAAACAAAAAAATGTCCCGCTCGTCCCGTTCGTCCCTATTCAGCAGAGGCGGCATATTCTTTCCTTGTCTCCGACACTGATAGCGAGGGAGAGGATCCCACATTCCTTTGCTCTTCAGATTCTTCCTCATCCTCTTCCCACTCCTCATCTTCCTCCTCCGGCCCTGCGGAACCGCCACGCAGACAGCGCAGGACTGAAGATGAGGCAGCGCCCACCATTGCCAATGACGAACCAGCGCGCCCCTCTTCAGACCCCATATGGACCTCGCCACCCGAAAATTACGAGACACTCAAGTTTGTCACCACCGGCCTCACAGAAATAGACTTTTTCAAAGTTTTTTTCTCTGAGGCTTTCGTTAACTTCATGGTGGAGCAAACTAACTTGTATGATCGGCAATTTTTGGACCAAAACTCGGGTTCATCATATTCTAACTGGTCTCAAGTAGACACAGTTGAAATGATGCAGTTTTGGGGCCTGGTCCTCCTTATGGGGATCCTGAAGAAGCCTGAACTTCGGCAATATTGGAGTGTTGATATTTTATATAACACTCCAGTGTTCTGAACGGTCATGACCCGGATGCATTTTGAGGCCATCCATAAGTTCCTGCATTACAACGATAATACATGGTGTCCCGCATGAGATGACCCCAACTTTCACCGTCTGTTCAAAGTTCGGCTAGTCATCGAACACTTCAACAAAAAGTTTGCTGAAGTGTACGTGCCTCAAAGGGACATTTCAGTGGATCAGTCCTTAATTCATTTTAAGGGGTGGCTCAGATTCCATCAATACCTGCCCAGCAAAAGGGCCAGGTACGGAATCAAACTCTACAAGCTCTACAACCCACAGCTTTGGAATCTACGAAGGGAAGGACACCAGGATTGAACCGCCTGAGTGTCCTTCTATCCTGGGAGTGAGTGGGAAAATTGTGTGGGATTTGGTGCACCCACTGCTGGATAAAGGTTATCACCTCTATACTGATAACTTTTACACCAGCATCCCACTCAACAAATCTCTCTCTGCGCGAGGTACCGCAGCCTATGGTACTGTCCGCAAAAATCAGAGGCCTCTCGAAGACACTACTTGGGCAGACTCTCAGAAAAGGTGAGAGCAAAGCCCAATGTAGCGACCACTTGCTGGAGGTCAAGTACAAGGACAAAAGGGATGTCCTTCTCTTGACCACCATACACGGTGATGGCAGAGCCCTCAGCACTATAAGGGGTACCTCTACAGAGGTCAGCAAACCGACCTGTGTACTAGGGTACAACAAAACATGGGGGGCGTTGATCTCTCTGATCAACTATTCCAACCGTACAGTGTTTGAGAAAGACCAGGGTGTGGTACAAAAAGCTGTCCATGCACATTGTACAAATGGCAATGCTCAATGCTTTCCTGCTGTCTCGATGTGCACACAACATCGATACGTCGTACCTTCATTTCCAGGAAGTAGTGGTTAAGGCCCTGATGTTTGCCATGAGGGAAGGAGCGGGCCCCAGGACTTCTGGAACTGAAGGTGCACGTATCGTACCAGGTCAGTATTTTCCGGGGGTCGTCCCGCCAACTGAAGAAAAGATAAGCTGCAAAAAAGGTGCTGAGTGTGCTACAAAAAAGGAATACGCAAGGACACCATCTATCAATGCGACACCTGCCCCGAAAAACCTGGCCTGTGTATGAAGGATTGCTTTAAATTGTACCACACCTCCATGCACTACCAATTTACAGGATACAGATTTATTCCAAAGGAGGCACATCTACATAAGTTCTTTGGGGGTCTACTTTCCAAAATGTTGTCACTTGTGGGTTTTTTTCCTATTTAGGCACATCAGGGGCTCTGCAAACGGAACATGACGCCCGCAGACGATTCCATCAAAGTCTGCATTCCAAAATGTCAGTACTTCCCTTTCGAGCCCCAACGTGTGCCCAAACAGTTTTTTCCCACATTTGGGGTACCAGCATACTCAGGACAAATTGGACAACTCTTGTGGTCCAATTTCTCCTGTTACCCTTGGAAAATTAAAAAATTGGGGACTAAAAGATCATTTTTGTGGGCAAAAAATAGGATTTTTTATTTTCACACCCGGGCGTTATAAACTTTAGTGAAACACTTTGGGGTTCAAAGTTCTCACCACACATCTAGACAAGTTCCTTAGGGGGTCTAGTTTCCAAATTGGGGTCACTTATGGGGGGTTTCCACTGTTTAGGCACATCAGGGGCTCATCAAACGGAACATGATGGCCGCAGACGATTCCATCAATGCCTGAATTCCAACACATCACTACTTCCCTTCCGAGCCCTGACGTGTGCCCAAACAGTAGTTTTCTCCCACATATGGAGTACCAGCGTACTCAGGACAAATTGAAAAACAACTTTTGTGGTCCAATTTCTCCTGTTACCCTTGGGAAATTAAAAAATTGGGGACTAAAAGATCATTTTTGTGGGCAAAAAATAGGATTTTTTATTTTCACGCCTGGGCGTTATAAACTTTAGTGAAACACTTGGGGTTTCAAAGTTCTCACCACACATCTAGATAAATTCCTTAGGGGGTCTAGTTTCCAAATTGGGGTCACTTGTGTTTTTTTTTTACTGTTTAGGCACATCGGGGGCTCATCAAACGGAACATGATGGCCGCAGATGATTCCATCAAAGCCTGCATTCCAGCACGACACTACTTCCCTTCAGAGCCCTGACGTGTGCCCAAACAGTAGTTTTCTCCCACATATGGGGTACCAGCATAATCAGGACAAATTGGACAACAACTTTTGTGGTTCAAATTCTCCTGTTACCCTTGGGAAATTAAAAAATTGGGGACTAAAAGATCATTTTTGTGGGCAAAAAATAGGATTTTTTATTTTCACGCCCGGGCGTTATAAACTTTAGTAAAACACTTGGGAGTTCAAAGTTCTCACCACACATCTAGACAAGTTCTTTAGAGGGTCTAGTTTCCAAAGTGGGGTCACTTGTGGGGGATGTCCACTGTTTAGGCACCTCAGAGGCTCACCAAACGCGACATGGCGTCCGATCTCAATTCCAGCTAATTTTAGCTTGAAAAAGTCAAATGGCGCTCCTTCCATTCTGAGCCCTGCCATACGCCCAAACAGTGGTTCCCCCCACATATGGGGTATCAGCGTACTCAGGACAAATTGGACAACAACTTTTGCAGTCCAATTTCTCCTGTTACCTTTGGGAAAAGACAAAATTGGGGACTAAACCATCATGTTTGTGGAAAAAATATGATTTTTTTATTTTCAAGCCCGGCGTTATAAACTTCTGTGAAGGACTTTGGTGATAAAAGTGCTCACCATACATCTAGATAAGTTTCGTAGGTGGTCTAGTTTCCAAAGTGGGGTCACTTGTGGGGGATTTCCACTGTTTAGGCACCTCAGAGGCTCACCAAACGCGACATGGCGTCCGATCTCAATTCCAGCTAATTTTAGCTTGAAAAAGTCAAATGGCGCTCCTTCCATTCTGAGCCCTGCCATACGCCCAAACAGTGGTTCCCCCCACATATGGGGTATCAGCGTACTCAGGACAAATTGGACAACAACTTTTGCAGTCCAATTTCTCCTGTTACCTTTGGGAAAAGACAAAATTGGGGACTAAACCATCATGTTTGTGGAAAAAATATGATTTTTTTATTTTCAAGCTCGGCGTCATAAACTTCTGTGAAGGACTTTGGCGATAAAAGTGCTCACCATACATCTAGATAAGTTTCGTAGGTGGTCTAGTTTCCAAAGTGGGGTCACTTGTGGGGGATTTCCACTGTTTAGGCACCTCAGAGGCTCACCAAACGCGACATGGCGTCCGATCTCAATTCCAGCTAATATTAGCTTGAAAAAGTCAAATGGCGCTCCTTCCATTCTGAGCCCTGCCATACGCGCAAACAGTGGTTTCCCCCACATATGGGGTATCAGCGTACTCAGGACAAATTGTACAACAACTTTTGCAGTCCAATTTCTCCTGTTACCTTTGGGAAAAGACAAAATTGGGGACTAAACCATCATGTTTCTGGAAAAAATATGATTTTTTATTTTCAAGCCCGGCGTTATAAACTTCTGTGAAGGACTTTGGGGATAAAAGTGCTCACCATACATCTAGATAAGTTTCGTAGGTGGTCTAGTTTCCAAAATGGGGTCACTTGTGGGGGGTTTCCACTGTTTAGGCACATCAGGGGCTCACCAAATGCGACATGGTGTCCGATCTCAATTCCAGCTAATTTTAGCTTAAAAAAGTGAAATGGCGCTCCTTCCCTTCTGAGACCTGCCATGCGCCCAAACTGTGGTCCCCCCCATATGGGGTATCAGTGTACTCAGGACAAATTGGACAAAAATGTTTGCAGTCCAGTTTCTCCTGTTACCTTTGGGAAAAGAAAAAGTTGGGGACTAAACGATCATGTTTGTGGAAAAAATATGATTTTTTATTTTAATGCCCGGGCGTTATAACCTTCTGTGAAGCCCCTGGGGGTTGAAAGTGCTCATCACACATCTAGATAAGTTCCCTAGGGGGTCTAGTTTCCAAAATGGGGTCACTTGTGGGGGGTTTCCACTGTTTAGGTACATCAGGGGCTCGTCAAACGCAACATGGTGTCCGATCGCAATTCCAGCCAATTTTAGGTTGAAAAAATCAAATGGCGCTCCTTCCCTTCTGGGCCCTGCCATGCACCCAAACAGTGGTTAACCCCTACATGTGGGGTATCAGCATTTTTTGGGGTCCAATTTCTCCTGTTACCTTTGTAAAAAAAAATTGTTGCTAAAAATCGTTTTCATGACTAAAAAGTTAAATTTTCATTTTTTCCTTCAACATTGCTTTAGCTCTCATGAAGCACCTGAAGGGTTAATAAACTTCTTGAATTTGGTTTTGATCAGCTTGAGGGGTGCAGTTTTTAGAATGGTCTCACTTTTGGGTATTTTTTGCTATATAAACCCCCAAACTGACTTCAAATGTGAGGTGGTCCCTAAAAAAATGGTTTTGTAAATTTTGTTGTAAAAATGAGAAGTTGCTGGTCAACTTTTAACCCTTATAACTCCCTAACAAAAGAAATTGTTTCCAAAATTGTTCTGATGTAAAGTAGACTTGTGGGAAATGTTACTTATTAAGTATTTTGGGTGGCATATCTCTGTGATTTAAGGGCATTCAAATTCAAAGTTGGAAAATTGCAAAATTTTCAAAATTTTCGCCAAATTTCCATTTTTTGCACAAATAAGCGCAGGTAATATCAAAGAAGTTTTACCACTGTCATGAAGTACAATATGTCACAAGAAAGCAGTGTCAGAATCGCTAATATCCGTTGAAGCGTTCCAGAGTTATAACCTCATAAAGGGACAGTGGTCAGCATTGTAAAAATTGGCCCAGTCGTTAACGTGCAAACCACCCTCGGGGCTTAAGGGGTTAATATAAAGATAGTGTCACTATAACAATCATTATTTAAAAAAAAAAAAACATTTCCATTTCTGTTTTTTAGGGTGATTCACATCTAAAAACAGAAAAGTCTAGTGCATGCTGCATTTTTTTTACTCTGCCAGTGTGGGAAAAAATTAAAAAAGCTGCAGGTACTTCTCACAAAATTAGAATATCAAAAAGTTAATTTATTTCACTTCTTCAATACAAAAAGTAAAACTCATATATTACTTAGGGTCATTACAGAGTTATCTATTTCAAGTATCTATTTCGGTTAATGTTGATGATTATGACTTGCACCCAATGAAAACCCACATGTCATTATCTCAGTTAATTAAAATACTTAACAAAAAACACCTGCAATGGCTTTTAAAGCATTTAAAAAGGTACTTTAGTCTGTGTCAGTAGGCTCCACAATCATGGGGAAGACTGCTGACTTGACAAATGTCCAGAATGCAGTCATTCACACACTCCACAAGGAGGGTAAGCCACAAAAGGTATTTGCTAAAGAAACCGGCTGTTCACAGAGTGCTGTATCCATACATATTAATGGAAGGTTGAGTGGAAGGAAAAATTGCAATTGAAAAAGGTGCGCAAGCAACGAGGCTAACAGCAGCCTTGAAAGGATTGTAAGAAAAGGCCATTCCAAAATTTGGGACAGATTCACAAGAAGTGAACTGCTGCTGGAGTTATTGACTCAAGGGCCACCACACACAGATGTATCCATGGCATTCCCAATAGGTGTCACATTCCTTGTGTCAATCCATTCATGGCCAATAGACAATGCAAGAAGCAAAAGAGAAAAAGAACCAGGGCCAAAGAGAAAAATAACTCCATTGTTGCTCAGTACTCCAAGGTGTTGTTTTCAGATGAAAGTAAATTTTGCATTTCATTTGAAAATCAAGGTCCCTGACTCTGGAATAAGAGTGGTGAGGCGCATAATCCAAGCTGCTTGAGGTCTAATGTGAAGAACTCATAATCAGTGATGGTTTGGATAGCCATGTACTATGCTGTTGTAGGTACACTCTGTTTTATCAAGACCAAAGTCAGCGCAGCCATCTATCAGGAAATTTTAGAGCACTTCATGCTTCCCTCTGCTGACAAGCTTTTTGAAGATGGAAATTTCATTCTCCAGCAGGACTTGACACATGTTCTCACTGCCAAAAGTACCAATACCTGGTTTAAAAACAACATTATCCCTGTGCTTGATTGGCCAGCAAACTCGCCTGACCTTAACCCCATAGATAATCTATGGGGTATTGTCAAGAGGAAGATGAGAGACACCAGACTCAACAATGCAGATCAGATGAAGGCTGCTATCAAAGCATCCTGGGCTGCCATAACACCTCAGCAGTGCCACAGGCTGATCACCTCCATGCCACACCACGTTGATTTAATAATTGATGCAAAAGGAGCCCCGACCAAGTATTGAGTGCATTTACTGAACATACATTTCAGTAGGTCAACATTTCGTATTTTAAAATCATTTTTTAAGCTGGTATTATAAATTATTCTTATTTACTGAGATAATGACTTTTGGGTTTTCATTGGCTGTAAGCCATACTCATCAACATTAACAGAAATAAACACTTAAAATAGATCACTCTGATTTTAATCACTCTAAATATTTTAGGAGTTTCACTTTTTGTATTTCAGAACTAAAATAGGCAGACCATTCAACTCTATTTGTCCAAGTGCAGTCCTTTCTGTGCACAGATAGCATGCAAACAGATAATAAACTATACAGGATACAGACAGAATACAGATACAATATTGGTGATAAAATCTGCAAAATAAGGATGACCTAACAGTTGACATACATACTATGTGCAAAAGTACCCAGCAATTAATGAATACATGAATTCCACTATTGACATACAAGTAAAAAAATGTGAGATAACATTTTGTTGTAAAAAAAATTATAAAAGCAGTCCAACCATGCCAAGATGGAACCTTTTATATTGGCCACAGCGTTCTTGTACATTACCTTATTTATTTAAAGAAGTGTTAGGAGTTGAATTCCCACCACTGCACAGGGGGAATCTCGAGTCGTGTCTGCTGCAGTCTCCCATTCTGCATTGGCCAAAGTGGAGCCTGCTCAGCGGAGACGTCGGTCCCAGCATCTCATCGGATCTGATACTGTGCAAAGGGTTTCTGCTGTCTCTCCAAGCTCTGCTATTGTACCCTGCACTGGTCTGCGGCAAGCGGGCTTTTCTGGGACTAAGTACTGCTTTGCACACACTGAGCATGCCCAGGGTAAGATCTCTCAGTGGAGGTCTAGGGTCACATGCTCAGGTACTGCAGCGACTTCCATTGGTCCTCCAGGAAGGCCCTGTACCTGATCAAGTTCTGTGGCAGCTTTCCATTGGTCCTTCTTTGAAGGTCCTGTACATGCTGCAGCTATAAAAGGTTTGCATGAGCATGTTGCCATGCGCTAGTGTCAATTTATGTTTGAGCTCAGAGCCAGTGTGGTCGTGTTTGCATGCAGTCAGGGACCCGGCTGAAATAAGCCCCTAGAATGCTGGCACCTCCAGCGAGGAGTTTCGTGTGTGTGTATTCAGGGACCCGGCTGAAATAAGCCCCTAGAATGCTGGCAACTCTGGCGAGGAGTTTCATATGAGTGGATTAAGGGCTGGCGTATAGCCATTAGAATTCCAGCTCCACCGGAGAGGAGCTGCGTGTTTGCATTTGACTGCATGACCACTAACTGCTCTACTAAGTTGCTGTGTTCCTCTGTGAGCTAAACAGGGCACAGCTTTCTCTTTGCTAACAGACTCTGTGAAGTAACTCTGTGAGTTTGTTTATAGTACTATATTGTACCGCCATACTTAGCAGCAGGTTCTTTCCTGCATGGTGGATCCTGGGTTGCGAACGTAACTACTACTACTAATAAATATATATATATTCGGTGCGTTCCACCAACCCTAACAAGAAGCACTCTCATTAAGATTTTTTAATACAGCTCTATATATGTGTATATGTGTATACATATTGTAGTGTGTATGTGTTAATATACTTATCTGCTGCTGCCTTCCCCTGTATCCAGTGCCGTTCTGCTTTTTTATCAGAGTGATATCACTACTTCATAGGCTTACATTGAAAAAGAGACTTCTGGCTCACGCTTAGAGATCACTTTATACCCTAAGCGTGATCCGGAACTCTCTTTTACAATATTATCTTATGTAGCCTTGTTCTGATGCACCATAGATTTACATTGTAAAAGCTAGCAACGTGTGACCCAGAGAGTGTGAAGGTTGATGAGAAAGACATCAGAACAGCTTTGGATCTTGTAGAAGATGGCAGAAGGTGAGTATATTAGTACATACTCACTCATAGCAAACACATATACACATTTATTTAAAAAAAAATCTTCAAGGGAGTGATTCTTTAATACTAAAGATGTGCAAGCCTGTTTTTGTAATTTTTTTTAGCTTGCATTGGATTGTGTGGAATAACACTTTTCCTAAAATAAATATTTTTTATTTCAATTCAATTTCTTTAAACTGGTTGTTAGGAGACTATAAATAGCATTGAGTGACAACCTACCATTTTAGAGCCCTGAGCAACATATTTTAAGTACAAATTGCCTGCTGAAAAATTTGCAGTAGGTCCATGTTATTATTTCACAAGACTAGTTAGGCTTCTTCCAAATCTACACAGGATCTGTCAAGACTTTGAAATGACGGATCCTGTGCAGATTGTGGAAAACGTGTGCACTGGACCCGTCTGTCTGACGGATCCGTTGAGCCTATGTGCACCTGTTGTGTATGCGCCTTCACAGTGGTTTTCTGCTGCAAAAACGCATACACAACACAAACCAGGTTAAAAAAATAAAAAAATCGCAGTATTCTCACCCACCGGCGTTCCCGTGCAGCGATGCTCCCGGCAGCTAGCGTTCCTAGTAATACATTGCGAAATCTCGAGAGAAGTCTCAGTCTCGCTCTTCTCGCGATATTTTGCAATGTATTACTAGGAAGTAAAGCTAGCTGCCGGGAGCATCGGTGACGCTGCGCGGGAACGCCGGTAGGTGAGAATATTGCGATTTTTTATTTTTTTAATTATTTTTAACATTATATCTTGTTACTATTGATGCTGCATAAAGTGAAAAAAAAAGTCTTAACACCTGTTTTATCATAAAATGGGAGAGAAGCGTGTGGATTCCAGCTATTTTCTTATCAAACCAAATTGATCCATGTTCAAATTCAATTAATAGATTGCAGTCAATCTACTTGTCACCAGGAAACTAATGAAAGCTTGTGTCAAGGTATCTTACTGTCTACTGAAGACTATACTTATTTTTAAAATAAATGTATTACCAGAAAATGACCTATTTTTAAATAAAGTTTTAAAAAAATGGCAATTTTTTTTTCCAAATTACTATATGTATTAAAAAAGCAAAATTTGAAATCATGCCACTTTCCTACTGGCAACAGAGAATATTTTATACTGTAACTTCTTGTCCTTTCAGGAAAAGTTATTCACAGTTTCCTTATGCCAGGCAGGATTACATTTACAGGTAATACAGTGGGGCAAAAAGGTATTTAGTCAGTCAGCAATAGTGCAAGTTCCACCACTTAAAAAGATGAGAGGCGTCTGTAATTTACATCATAGGTAGACCTCAACTATGGGAGACAAACTGAGAAAAAAAAAATCCAGAAAATCCCATTGTCTGTTTTTTTAACATTTTATTTGCATATTATGGTGGAAAATAAGTATTTGGTCAGAAACAAACAATCAAGATTTCTGGCTCTCACAGACCTGTAACTTCTTCTTTAAGAGTCTCCTCTTTCCTCCACTCATTACCTGTAGTAATGGCACCTGTTTAAACTTGTTATCAGTATAAAAAGACACCTGTGCACACCCTCAAACAGTCTGACTCCAAACTCCACTATGGTGAAGACCAAAGAGCTGTCAAAGGACACCAGAAACAAAATTGTAGCCCTGCACCAGGCTGGGAAGACTGAATCTGCAATAGCTAACCAGCTTGGAGTGAAGAAATCAACAGTGGGAGCAATAATTAGAAAATGGAAGACATACAAGACCACTGATAATCTCCCTCGATCTTGGGCTCCACGCAAAATCCCACCCCGTGGGGTCAGAATGATCACAAGAACGGTGAGCAAAAATCCCAGAACCACGCGGGGGGACCTAGTGAATGTCCTATGGTCTGATGAAACCAAACTGGAACTGTTTGGTAGAAACACAACTTGTCGTGTTTGGAGGAAAAAGAATACTGAGTTGCATCCATCAAACACCATACCTACTGTAAAGCATGGTGGTGGAAACATCATGCTTTGGGGCTGTTTCTCTGCAAAGGAGCCAGGACGACTGATCCGGGTACATGAAAGAATGAATGGGGCCATGTATCGTGAGATTTTGAGTGCAAACCTCCTTCCATCAGCAAAGGGCATTGAAGATGAAACATGGCTGGGTCTTTCAACATGACAATGATCCAAAGCACACCGCCAGGGCAACGAAGGAGTGGCTTCGTAAGAAGCATTTCAAGGTCCTGGAGTGGCCTAGCCAGTCTCCAGATCTCAACCCTATAGAAAACCTTTGGAGGGAGTTGAAAGTCCGTGTTGCCAAGCGAAAAGCCAAAAACATCACTGCTCTAGAGGAGATCTGCATGGAGGAATGGGCCAACATACCAACAACAGTGTGTGGCAACCTTGTGAAGACTTGCAGAAAACGTTTGACCTCTGTCATTGCCAACAAAGGATATATTACAAAGTATTGAGATGAAATTTTGTTTCTGGCCAAATACTTATTTTCCACCATAATATGCAAATAAAATGTTAAAAAAACAGACAATGTGATTTTCTGGATTTTTTTTCTCAGTTTGTCTCCCATAGTTGAGGTCTACCTATGATGTAAATTACAGACGCCTCTCATCTTTTTAAGTGGTGGAACTTGCACTATTGCTGACTGACTAAATACTTTTTTGCCCCACTGTACATGGACATACACAGTTGAGGGCACAAGACTATCTAATCATAATACATAATTTCACAGCTCCACCATTCTAATCCCTTCACAATCCCCTTTATACATGCTTCAATGCAAATGATAGGGTAGGAGTCAATTAATTGCTGCTAGTATACATGTGTTTCCTCAAAGAATAGGATGTAGTACCTTAAAATAAACCACAGCAATGAGTATGAAAATCGCAAGATTTAAAATGTTATTTTTAATATCCATCGTGATATGGAACAAATAAATAAAAAAATAAATTTAAACCAAAAATCTTATTTAAACAATAGATAATATTCCTTTTATTGGGTTTCAATTTGACCAATTTTTCTGTTTCTGCACATTGATAAATAAAATTGAGAACCCCATTGGGGACAAGGATTGCTTTGAGAGGGGAATGCACTTCAAAATAAAATGGTAAATTATAGACATACAAAAGCTTTAATATGCCTATAAATATCAAAAATAGTCTTTAGAATTCAGCTATATCATAGCAATAACAAAGTCATTTTTAAAGATTCCATTAAGACTTGCCTTCAGTTGTGTTAGTCCAAGTATACGCCAGATCAACTGTAAGTCACTGCATCTTAACGTTTTAAATAATTAACAACATAGTACTTGTACTTGCTAGTTCTTGGCCACTACTGGTACTTGAACACATTAGTTTCTTATGCTGCCTGATCAAATACATTTTTTCTAGGCTAAATTTTAGTATGCTTTAATATTAACCTGTAGATAAAGTTTGCAGGATCTGGGTGGGACAGTGACTTGGGAGCACAAAGTTGTCCTAAAACAAGACTGAAATAGCAAATTGTTAGGTAAGAATGATACACAGTAGTAATTCATATACAGTGTCTTGCGAAAGTATTCAGCTCCCTGGAACTTTTCAACCTTTTCCCACATATCATGCTTCAAACAAAGATACCAAATGTAAATTTTTGGTGAAGAATCAACAAGTGGAACACAATTGTGAGGTTGAACGAAATTTATTGGTTATTTTAAATTTTTGTTTAAATTCAAAAACTGAAAAGTGGGGCGTGCAATATTAATCGGCCTCTTTACTTTCAGTGCAGCAAACTCACTACAGAAGTTCATTGTGGATCTTTGAATGATCCAATGTTGTCCTAAATGCCTAATGATGATAAATATAATCCACCTGTGTGTAATCAAGTCTCCATATAAATGCACATGCCCTCAACAGGGCAGACAAAGTACCCCTGCGTCGGAGCCACAGCGTGAAGACCAGAAGAGGACGTCATCGTAAGAAGATGGGAGGCCCCAGACCCGGACTGCGATGCCCATCGGATCGGACATCCCGCCCAGGTGACTATAATCTAACCTTTTTTTCTCATCTTTTAGGATGCATTGGGGGTTTATCTACAGCATTTCAGAATTCTGTAGATAAGCTCCTGATGCCAGTGGGTTTAGCTCACCGTTGATTTTGGGAGTAACTGTTAGATGGAGTCAAATACCGGACCATTCTTAAAGAAAACCTGTTGGAGTCTGCAAAAAACCTGAGACTGGGAAGGAGATTTGTCTTCCGACAAGACAATGATCCCAAACATAAAGCAAAATCTACAATGGAATGGATCACAAATAAACGTATCCAGGTGTTAGAATAGCGAAGTCAAAGTCCAGACCTTAATCCAATCGAGAATCTGTGGAAAGAGCTGAAAACTGCTGTTCACAAACGATCTCCATCAAACCTCACTGAGCTCGAGTTGTTTGCCAAGGAAGAATGGGCAAGAATTTCAGTCTCTCGATTTACAAAACTGATAGAGACATACCCCAAGCGACTTGCAGCTGTAATCGCAGCAAAAGGTGGAGCAACAAAGTATTAAGTTAAAGGGGATGAATAATATTGCACGCCCCACTTTTCAGTTTTTGATTTTACTCAAAAATTTAAAATAACCAATACATATTGCTCAACTTCGCAATTGTGTTCCAGTGTTGATTCTTCACCAAAAATGTACATTTGGTATCTTTATGTTTGAAGCATTGTATGTGGGGAAAGGTTGAAAATTTCCAGGGAGCCGAATACTGTCTCAAGGCACTGTATATTAAAAGGGATTCTAAGTATTTGTTCTTTTTAGTTAAAAGCAGTGTAAAATATAAAGACATAGTTGCTGAATCTGCATCTTTTATTTTTGTTGAAGCAAGAAAAAAAAATATCACAACAATAGATCTTTTAATGATGTATCTAATCACCTGGCTCAATAAAATCTTCTCTTGAAACTGCTTTCACTCCTGTTATTATGTTTCATCTGTTCCGTACAAAACTGACATTTAATTTTTAGTTGAACGGTCTTTATAGAGATAAACAAATGTCTGTAAATAAAAGACGATGAGAAATGTCAAAAAATAGACAAACTTTAAAATTAATGAATAAATGTGTTACATTTATGTCACTGAAAAAGAAATGACATATTGAAAACTTTTGTCTATAAGTACTTTTCTTTTGCGTACAAAATTTCACAAATACTCTCCACCTTGGTAACTGGTATTCTCTGTACTTGCGCTCCGAATGTAGTAAAGGGACATTTAGTAGCCAAGCATTCATTTATAATTATTATTATCATGGATTTAGAGGTAGGAGTTTTCATGAGCTACTCTAAGAAGATAAACATTTCAGTCTTCTCAAGGTGCTAATCTTTATTTTAAAGTCAGAATTTTTCACAATTTGCTCTATGCCACCGAGCAACATATCTGTCTAATAACCTATGTGCTGAAGTTTTACCTATAACGATACCATTTCACAAAATCTGGGCCCAATGTAGTCATTTTGATTGACACATCACTTCAGCAGCCCATGATTGTAATGCTGGGTTTAGACAGCTCGCCAATCGTTGGTCATTAAATAACTTGTTTGCATAGCCTTAACCGAATTCTATGTGCACATCATGATCGTTAATACAATCATTTGTGCAGGTAGAATATCCTGTTACTGGCAGCACATCAGTTGTTAACATTAGACGAAGTGCAGCTAAACACTATGAATTTTAACCCTGCATGATCTTTTAAAGGAAACCTGTCACCACTTTTCTGTCCTACCAGCTAAAAATATCATTTTATTCAGTGTCAGCTATGCATTCCTTAAATACTTATGTAGCCCTTAACTCCCCATGTATCACCCATAAAAAACTTTTAGATTTCTTCCGCGATGCTAATGGAGTGCGTCCGGTCCAATAGGCGTGGCTGCGGTTCATTCACTCCATGCCTCTTCTCGGCTGCAGCACTCAGTCCTTGACGTGGATGATGCAGATCACTGTGAGATATCGCGCTCTCGCAGTCAAATGGTTTCTCACACGTACTTAATATGCTTTGCCCCACTGCGAGCAAAGCTGATAGCAGAATTGAGCACACACAAGAAACTATTTCACTCTGCGGGTGCGATATCTCACAGAGATCTGCGTCATCCAAAATCAGCAAGGGATCAAATACTTATTTCCCCCACTGTACATATTTTCTCGTGCAATCTGACTGATGAGGGTCAATGTTTATGACAAATGTTGCATTTTTTGGAGATTGCTTCACTAAATAAATATATTCTTCATTTCTGAAAGAGTGCCAGATTTTGCTTTCTACATCCCTTGCAACTACTGACAAAAAACCCTTTCATGGCTGATTAACTCCTCAGCACATAGCATGCAGGAGAGAAACCTCTGTGTTTCACACCATGGAAGATGGCAATCTTGATGATACATATCTCCCCTTGCATATTTTACCAGTGACCCTGACACATGTTATACAACAATTGAATGTGCTGCAACATAATCAACTACTAATGATATAACTGCCCATGGTCAAACTACTGAACTGAAGACTAACCCAATCTATTTTTTCTGTCTGTCAATGTATGTTGGCTCCCTCAATATATGAATATATGTTCTGTCTGTGCTCAAGGTGTGGGGGTTATGAATTTGGAGACAGTATTCGGAGGAGCTATGATGAGCTTGTAACAGTTGGTGAGGAGTCATTTTGAGCTGATAATGAGATTGCTGGTTGCAGAGTGAGGGGTGATTTTTTTACGCAAATTGGTCTTTTTCATACAGTAGTATTATTCCTTGCCTCATTGTAATAAGAATAACCTGAAACCCCGATAAATAAAAGAGTGATTCTGATCTAAGTATACATGAATTCACTTGGGACATCTGGAAGGTTGATTTCCATAAGATCTTCTGTATGCCCCTTTTTATGTGACTGTTAATAGGCCTGCGTGGTCAATTAAATAAATTGAAGACATATTATGTATGTCCAAACCATGACACGTGCAGAAATGGGGACAAATGCGCACATAAGATAGTAAAGTTAAGATATAGGGAATTGAGGTTGGACATGTAGTTTGTGAAAGGTGCAACTTGTTTTGAAAGCCTGTAATTACCAGCTGCTATTGCTCATTCAGGTTGTGTTTTTTGTTTGGAGAAATGTGGTGGTGCAGCTCTGAAATGCATCAACTAATAAACTGCATATGTGTTGCACCAATAATATATTTGGAAGTCACAATATACCAAACAGCACCTCAAACCTATCCATGGATTTCCTTTACTTTTTCCATAACTTTCCATAACGTTTACTTTTACTTTATACGTTCCATAACTTTCCATAACATAACCCCTGGACGAAGCAATTCAGTGCGAAACGCGCTTCGGGTGTGGTGGGTCCCCGGGTACGCCTCCTGGTAACTGTGCCTTATTTACATCTACACAGTCTTTTAACATCTATGTGCATGTTGGTAGTTTAAGTTGGATAGTGTTTATTTTTTACTATTTGTCTGCTCAGTGCAAATATGGATGCGATTGCATACTTGATTTTCTGATATATCTCTATGTTATCACTAGATTTTGATTTACTTTTATGCTGTTAGTATGCATTCTGATTTGCATTTTCAGACGAACTACTTTAGGTATTTCCTGTAATACTGCCATATTTGACATTTATATTGTTTTTATACTTTATGGTGTATTTTAATTGTGTTGGGGGCGTTTCTGTTCATGTCCCACCATTTCATCTGTAATTGTGGTATTTGCCCTGCTTTTATAATTATATGTAGTTTAATAAAGATATATACATTTCTAACACAATTTGGCCTTATGTGAAGGGTTGTTCTTTTTGGTTTTGATTTTTCCATAACTTCGTAAAAAGTTGTCTTTGCAAGTTGTGCATATGAGTAAATTGTTTTCATTTTTCACTCACCTCCTTCACAGAGCCATAATTTTTTAATTTTTCATCAATATGGCCCATGTGAGGGCTTATTTTTTGTGGAACAAGTTGCACTTTTGAATGAATCCATTGATTTTACCATGTCATGTACTAGAAAACAGGAACAAATTTCCAAGTGCGATGAAATTGCAAAAAAAGTGCAATCCCACACTTGTTTTTTGTTTGGCTTTTTTGCTAGGTTCACTGAATGCTAAAACTGACCTGACATTATGATTCTCCAGGTCATAATGAGTTCATATACACCAAACATGTCTAGATTTTTAAATCTAAGTGGTGAAAAAAATTCCAAGCTATGCTAACAAAAACAAAACAATTGCACATTTTTCTGATACCCGTAGTGTCTCTATTTTTCGTGATCTCGGGTTGAACGAGGGCTTATTTTTTGCATGCAAAGCTGATGTTTTTAATTATACCATTTTGGTGCAGATACGTTCTTTTGATTGCCCAATATTGCATTTTTAATTCAATTTTGCAGCGACCAAAAAAATGTAATTGGCGTTTTGACGTTTTTATCACTACACCGTTTAGCGATCAGGTTAATCTTTTTTTATTGACAGATCAGGTGATTCTGAATGCGACCATACCAAATATGTGTATGTTTGATTTTTTTTAAATTTTGAATGGGGCAAAATGGGGGTGATTTGAACTTTTTTCTTTTTTTACATATTTTTTAAAACATTTTTCTTTAACTTTTGGCATGCTTCAATTGTATTCATAGGGGACTATAAGCTGCCATAGCCCAATCTGCTCTGCTACATAGAGGCGATGTTCATATCATCTCTATGTTTCAGACATACTGGCTTGCTATGAGAGCCAACTACTGGGTGGCGCTCACAGCAATCCGGCACTGACAACCATAAAGGTCTCAAGCAGACTTCTGCTTGTCATGTCGGCAAACCAATGACCCCTGATGACGTGACGGGGGTCACGGGTGCTTGTATTTTCCGCCCAATGGCCGGAAGCGCGATTTAAATGCCACTGTCAGAGTTTGACAGTGGCATTTAACTAGGTAATAGCAGTGGGTGGATCGCAATTTCACCCGCGGCTATTGCTGGCACAAGTCAGCTGTTCAAAACAGCTGACATGTCCTGGAAAATATGTGGGCTCACCGCCGGAGTCCACATCAAAGTGGGGGATACCGACATCGGTGTACTATTATGCTCGATGTCGGCAAGGAGTTAAAAAGAGTTCAAATGCTCCTGATATAATTATGAATACATTTCTGATATACTTGCATTAAAAATTCTTGACTGGCAGCTGCAATTCTTTCTACATCCTTGATTCAGTGGAGCACTTTTCATAGGTTGTAACTTGTGAGCAGGGCCCTCATTCCTCTTGGTATCTGTTGTTTTATGTGATTGTGATTATTCTGAAATGTCGTTTATTGTCAATACAAGTCCCCTCTAAAATGTAAAGTGCTGCAGAATATGTTGGCACTATAGAAACAAAATTATTATTATTATTTGTAGGCCACGTTATCTGAACTGAGGTTTAATGGAATCTGTCATTTGGATCAACCCTCTTAAGCCATTTATATTGGCATAATGATACCTTGATATTTGATGTTTTATTCCAATGAAATCCACATTTTTCTAAATAAATATGACTTTTCCAGGCTATGGGCCAGACACTCATCTGCATGAGAATTTGCCACCAGGGCTTATTTTACATGAAGGGGGATACACTGTGACGGTCTTAGGTGGGGAGGAGGCCCTTAAACTGTCCCTGGACCTGGGAACATAACTATCTCTGTCCCTGGTGTACTCTTGATGGTACAGTGGCCCGAGTCACCAATCTCATTATGCTCCTGTTAGTCCCTGGTCTGTCCGTTCACTCCCCACATGGAGCCTGGGACAGAAATGTAATGTGGACAAGTCACACAAGACAATTTAGGGATAACAGAAACCCTCTATCATACAAAAACCAACAACCAACAATCTGAAGGATAGGGACAGGGAGGAATAAGCTAAACAAGAATAGGGACCAAAAGATAAACCCACACGTACAACAGAACACAAGTACAATAACTTCTTTCCAAAACACTTAGCTTAAACACACTGCACAGGAAGACAAATCTCCAATAGCAACAACTAACTCCTATTCAGCAAAATAACTCCTAGGAGCAAAGAAGCAGAGCTTTCAATGGCAAGACAGAGAGGGTATGGCAAGGTTATAGCAGAAGAGTTAATGACAAGATTAGAAGTAGCTGAAATAGTGCTGCATGCTTCTGACCAGCATAGAGAGGGTTGCTAACCTCTTCAGCATTAAAAGAAACCAAATTAATTTAATATGGGATCCAAACACACAGGCTAAATGGAAGATCTGCAATTCATAATACGCAGTGATCTTCAACCACCAGATCTTCCAGGTTTCCATGACACAGTCATAACAGTACTCCCCCTTTAATGAGGGGCCCCATGTCCCTCAGAGCCGGGTTTACCCAGATGGGCCAAATGAAAGGACCATATCAACCTATTGATATTAACTTCAGATACTGGCCACCACATCCTCTCCTCTGGACCATATCTTATCCAATGTTCCAGGTACTGTACAGATCAACAAACCATATGGAAATCGTTGATTTTCGCTATCTGAAAGTCTAAATTGCCCTCAACAATAACTGGTGGCGGCGGTAAAGGTGACAGTTCCAAAAAAGTTTGTGAGCAAAAACCTGCGAAAAACATTATGGATCTTGAAAATCGGCGGAAGCTTAAGATAAAAAGCTACAGAGTTGATTACAGTGACTACATTATAAGGACCAATAAAGCTAGGACCTAATTTCCAAGAAGGACTTCCAGTTTAATATTTTTGGTCAATAGCCATACTAAATTATTCACCCCCATTTCTGCATCTGACAAACTTTTCTTATCAGCCATAAGTTTGGATTTGTCCCCCATGATCTTTAAATTGTTTCTAACCCCTTACCACACAAATGTGAGCAAAGAAAACAGTTGTTGCTCCTCAGGAAATCCTGAAGACTCATCTTTCCTGAAGGTACAGAATAGTGGATGGTAACCATATGTACCAAAATATGGCGACTTACCATTGGACTCACAGCAAGAATTGTTTAACTCAAATTCTGCCAGTGGCAGAAAAGAAGATCAATGCTCCTGGTTATCTGACTTATACCATTTGAAGTAAGTCTCCAAACTTTAGTTTAGGCACTCAGTCTGGCCATTAGTTTGAGGATAGAACACTAATGAAAAGGAGTGATGCATCCCTAAACAAACACAAAACGTCCTCCAAAATTTAGATACACATTGGGTTTCCCGATCTGACATGACATCAGAGGAAACCCCGTGAAGCTTCACAATCTCAGTGATAAACACCTACGTCAGTGTCTTGGCATTAAGGAGAGCAGGTAAAGCTCTCCTTAGGGTTAACACACCCTGGCATGGCCCTTGTGCGCCTTACGCCAACGACTGCTGGCACTACTTCTATCAGGGTTTCCTCCGCCTCCTATAGAAGTTCATGCAAGAAAATAGTTTAAATTTAAATTTCTCATCCATACAGTATTACATGTTTCCTGTCACATTTCGGTGGTAAACCAAAAACTTGTTCCAAATTTATCGGAATCATATTGCTCACCCATAGGATATTACATCTTCTTAAGTACATCTTTGTTATTTAACGCTCAAAAAGCGTGTTCAAAATGTTATTGCTATTATGTAGCTCACTCATAGACTATTCTGCAGTCTGGAGTACATTTTGTTGCTATATAAGCCTCAAAAAAATTGTTCCAAATTTATCAATATCATATTGCTCACTTGGTTAAAATTTATCATTAGTATATTGCTCATCCATAGAGTATTCCGTGGTCTGAATTACATTTTGTTGGTATATAAAGTGTTTGTTTGCCCTCTTCCTGATTTCTTATTCTTTAGCATGTTTGTCACACTTACCTTATTTTTCCGACCATAAGACGCACTTTTTTTCCTCCAAATTTGGGAGGAAAGTGTGGGTGCATCTTATGCTATGGATGTAATATGTTGGGGCAGCGGCCAGTGGGATCCCACTTGCAGGCGGCAGAAAAATGTCCCCAACAAAAGAAAAAGAAAAAAGAGGGACGACACTACCTTCCACTTGGAGATTCACAGCCTCTTTGCACATCAAGTGCTTCCATACAGCAAAACAGTCCAAATTCCACCACAAGCTGCCGGGTGCTCCTCCAGAAATCACATGAGAGTCAGTGCATTGCATAAGAAAGGAAGGAGGGCACTCACCGATCTGAAGCTTGACTTGACTTTATTGAATGCTCATAAAAACATCATGGCCGGGAGAGTGAACAAGGAGCTCCTGTGAGCAGTGTGGAGATGACGGCCGTTTCGCGCTCTCACTGCGCTTCCACGGGTCTCTATGTGGAAGGACGCCGGGAGGGAAGATCATATGCTCCGGCCACGGCATACTCCTCTCATTCCCAGTTCCTCCCACCTGGCCATGAGATACAAATTACAACAAAACATTAAAACACAATTAAAACTATATAAAGCACCCATAAATCTTGTACATTAAATAATGTAACCAGCACAAATAGTGAGAACAACAATAATTCATTTACTATCTACTCCACTAGCGACCTTCAGTCCTGCAAATGTGTCACTAGTATGAAAAAAAATGCTCCTTCGTTACCGCTACTAAACCCCTTTTGGTCATTACAGGAAAACCGACATGTCCAAATTATCTTTGAACCCCGTCGGTCCCATTGCATTAGTGCGCATTATCCACTTAGACTCGCGTTTGAGGAGGAGCTTATTCCAATCTCCGCTCCGCGCTGGTAAGCGAACCCTCTCAATGCCTGCAAAGGAGAGGACTCCTGGGTTTCCCCCATGTACTTCACTTATGTGCGTGATCAATCTTGGTACTCCTTTGCCCGTTCTAATTCTAATTCTTTAATTTTATGCCACAGAACATATACTGTATAAGAGTGGGCCACATTTCTTCAATATTCTCCCTGAAAAAATAAAAAGGGGGAGATTTTTATTGGTAGTGTGTGCATCTGCGTCAGTCCTGTTAGTGGCATATCTGTCTGCCACTGAAGCTGTGTACTGTTATACATTGGGCCTGATTTTCCCTGCAGTCTCACCCACCTATAAAGGGATATATAAATCCAACAGAAGTTTGAGTTCACCTTGTTTTACAGTAACAAATACCGTTAGTTTGGTTACGTTTTTCAAACAATGAGGAAGTCTGGTGGAAGAGGTCGTGACCGTGGGCGGTCATTGCCAGCTGGTAATGATGGTAGTGGTGGTGGAGCATCAGGTGGTCATGGGAAAAGCAATATAGCACCTAAGTCTCGAGTTGTTCAGCCACCGTCATCGTCTGGCAACACAAGGCCTCGAACGCTCCCTTTTCTGGGAGTAGGAAAACCGCTTTTAAAGCCGGAGCATCAAGAACAAGCTTTGGCTTTCCTTGCTGACTTTGCCTCTAGCTCTTTCGCCTCCTCTTCTGAAACTGCTAAATGTAAAAGCAGCGCGTCGTCAGTGGATGTTCACGGTCAGGGACACGTCGCTTCCTTGTCTTCTTCACCAAGAACAACAGAGAAGGATGCGTCAGGCGACACAACGGGTTACTCCATGGAGCTCTTTACACATACCGTTCCTGGGTTAGAAAGTGAAATAGTTAACAGGCCATGCCCATTACAAGTTGAATCGGACACAGATGCAGGGTGCAGCCGGCAGTAGCTCTGAAGTGGATGAGGAGGAGCCGCAGCAGGCATCAACATCGCAACAGGTTCCATCTGGCAGGGCCGTCTCAGGCCAAAAACGTGTCTAAACCAAAACCAGTTGTAGGACAGCGTGGCCATCCGGTTAAAGTAGCTCAGTGTGCAATGCCTGAAAAGGTATCCAATAGTAGGAAGAGTGCAGTCTGGCATTTTTTTAACCAACATCCAAATGATCAGTGCAAAGTCATCTGTAAGAAATGCTCAAGGACCTTCAGCAGAGGTCAGAATGTTAAAAGTCTAAATACAAGTTGCATGCGTAGACATTTAAACACCATGCACTTGCAAGCCTGGACTAACTACCAAACGTCCCTTAAGGTTGTAGCACCCTCGGCCAATGAAGCTAGTCAGCAACGTTACATCCCTTCCCTCACTGTAAGCCCAACGTTTACCACACCACCTGCAGCAAATGTGGAGGTTTTGTCGCAAGGCCAAAGCAGTCATGGAATCACCATGTTCTTGGTAGGAAACACTGTATGTAGGCCAACAGCAAGAATACCATCACCAACCCTCTCTCAGTCTGCCATGTCCACTGGCACCCCCGCTAGTACCACCATATGCAGCTCTCCAGTCCAGCTCACCCTACAAGAGACTCTCGTTAGGAAAAGGAAGTACTCATCCTCTCATCCGCATACACAGGGTTTGAACGCCCACATTGCTAGACTAATCTCGTTAGAGATGATGCCCTACCGGTTAGTTGAAAGCGAAGCTTTCAAAGCCCTGATGGACTATGCTGTACCACGCTACGAGCTACCCAGTCGACACTTCTTTTCGAGAAAAGCCATTCCAGCCCTCCACCAGCACATAAAAGACTGCATTGTCCATGCACTCAGGCAATCTGTGAGTAGAAAGGTGCACCTGACAACAGATGCATGGACCAGTAGGCATGGCCAGGGGCATTACGTGTCCATCACTGCACACTGGGTTAATGTGGTGGATGCCAGGTCCACAGGGGACAGCAATATTGGGACAGTTCTGCCTAGCCCACGGTGTAGGAAACAGTTGGCTGTAGGCTTTGGCCCCCCTCCTCCTCCTCCTCGTCCTCCAGCAGAAGCGACAGCTCGTCCACAGACCGCAGTCGCATGACCAGTCCATCCGCAGCTGCCACTGTTGCCCACGAGGTGTCCCATTATGGAACAGTGAGTGGCAAGCGTCAGCAGGCTGTGTTGGCAATGAAGTGTTTGACAACAGACACACCGCAGAAGTTCTGTCCGAGTTCTTGCAGCAAGAAACTCAGTCATGGCTGGGCAGTGTACATATTGAGGCAGGCAAGGTTGTGATTGATAATGGAAGAAATTTTATGGCTGCCATAGCCCTTTCACAACTGAAACACATTCCTTGCCTTGCTCACACCTTAAACCTGGTGGTACAGTGCTTCTTGAAAAGTTTTCCGGGGTTACCCAACCTGAAGGTGTGCAGTCTTTGATCGCACATCCGCCGTTCGCCCGTACACTCCAGCCATATGCAGAACCATCAGCGATCTTTGAACCTTCCCCAGCATCGCCTAATCATCGACGTTGCAACGACATGGAACTCCACACTGCACATGCTTCAGAGACTGTGCAAACAGAGGCATGCTGTTATATATTTGTGGGAGGATACACATACACGGGCAGGCAGTTGGATGGCAGACATGGAGTTGTCAGGTGTGCAGTGGTCGAAGCTACAAGACCTCTGCCAAGTCCTTCAGTGTTTTGAGGAATGCACATGGCTGATTAGTGCAGACAACGCCATAATAAGCATGAGCATCCCCCAATGCGTCTGGTGATGCAAAGTTTGATGCACATAAAGGAGCAGGCGTCTGCAGCCAAGGACGAGGGAAGCCATGATGACAGTCAGCCATTGTCTGGTCAGTTAAGTCTACTGGATGAGGGTGGCGGGCGAAGAGGAGAAGGACGAGGAGGATGATGGGGATGAGTATTTTTTGGATGAGGAAGCTTCTCAGGGGGCAATAGAAACTGGTGGCCTTGCAAGGCCAGGTTCAGGGTTTTTGAGGGAGGCAAATGACGTTGATTTGCCCGAAAGTGCTCCTCAACCCAGCAGAAGCAGTGAATTAACAACTGGAACATTGGCCCACATGGCGGATTATGCCTTGCGTATCCTAAAAAGGGACCCCCGCAATATAAAAATGATGACCGATGACGATTACTGGTTGGCCTGCCTCCTTGATCCATGCTAAAAGGGGAAACTGCAAAACATCATGCCACATGAGAACCTTGAACAAATATTGGCAACCATACAAGCAACTCTTGTTGACCGTTTGATTCAGGCATTCCCAGCACACAGCGCCAGTGATGGTTCTCCCACGAGCTGCAGGGGGCAACAGGGCAGAGGAGTTAGAGGTGCACAAATCAGAAGTGGTGTTGGATAGAGGGGTTTTCTGACCAAGTTGTGGAGTGATTTCGCAATGATTGCAGACAGGACAGGTACTGCAGCATCAATTCAAACTGACAGGAGACAACATTTGTCCAGTGTGGTTACTAACTAGTTTTCCTCCCCTATCGATGTTCTCCCTCACCCGTCATTCCCATTTGATTACTGGGCATCCAAAATAGGCACAAGGCCTGAATTGTCCGAATATGCATTGCAGGAGCTCGCTTGCCCAGCAGCTAGTGTGCTATCAGAAAGAGTATTCAGTGCAGCTGGTTCAATACTGACCGAAAAAAGGACTCGTCTGGCTACCCAAAATGTTGATGATCTAACCTTCATTAAAATGAACCACTCATGGATTTTTAATTATTTTGCCCCACATTTCCCGGCTTACGCCTAGCTTTCCTTTAAAAAGGTCTTGCTTTTGGACTGGTCTTACTGAGTGTTCAAATTTCACCATTTGCAGCTGCTGTATGTCCAGCATATGTCACGTTTACATCTCCCTAAATGGGCTGACTCCCACCACGGGGCCGTGGTCTCACTACTTGGCGAAAGCATCCGTGAGAGTGCCTTTTTTTTCTGAAGAGGTGGTTGTGCCCACTTTTGGTCGACGGCACTGGCACCGGGTCCCTCATAGTACAATGACGTGTCTCTGGCGGTGGTGGCGCGCACACTACGTCAGACACACCATTGTAACATGAGGGCCTTTGGCCAGTACCGCCGGGCACGAGAGAGTGCCCCCCAACCCCCACGCTAAAACTGTGCTCTACCACTTGCAAAATTATCTGTCACTGCTCCACCGCTGTTTAGTCAATGCAGTGAAATCCTTCAATGCCTGGCACTGACAATACCAATTTGTTGACATGT
The DNA here is from genome assembly GCF_032444005.1 of Ranitomeya imitator. Classification (NCBI taxonomy): domain Eukaryota; kingdom Metazoa; phylum Chordata; class Amphibia; order Anura; family Dendrobatidae; genus Ranitomeya; species Ranitomeya imitator. The sequence goes on along the minus strand of NC_091285.1, from coordinate 340,182,934 downwards.
ATGATGCTACTTAAAATATTCAGTGGCACTGTCCTACATTTACACCAGTGCAGATGAAAGTGCAGGTTCCTTCATCAGGTGGGGGGGGGGAATACCCGTTGGCGACGTCACTGGCACAGTGCCCCTCATAGTACGCAAAAGTGCCGCTGCCGGTGGGAAGCGCCCCCGCCGTGCAAACACACCACTGTACTTTGAGGGGCCTTGTGCCAGTGCCAATGTGAACAAGTGGGTCCCCCCTGCTTGCTCAGGATCACAGCATTTGCAAAGTTGAAATACTTACCTCTCCCTGCTCCACTGCTGTGACGTGGTCCACATTTCCTGGGCCCACTACATACTTGAACCACCATACCCCCCACAACTTTAGCCAAATGACCCCCAATTTCCAATGCCTAACTGTTATTATAAGGTAAATTAAGATTGACAAGCTTCAGTACCAAGAATGGATGTTTTTGCCATTAAAATGGGCACTGTAGGTGTTTTCCTGGCCTCCACTCACTGCCGACTATGCTCCCCCATTGACTTGCATTGGGTTTCGTGTTTCGGTCGATCCTGTCCCCGACTTTACCCCGACCCTTAAATTTAATAGCTAGAACGCCGAAATTTTGCACATACACACTACTAACAATAGTGTGTAATATGCAAAAAAAAAGGGGGATATGACATGGTTTACTCTATGTAAACCATGTCTCATATCATGTCGGATTTAGGCAGGAGAAATGAAAAGCCAGCAATTGAATTACTGGGTTTTCAACATTATCGCGCTGAAGTAAATATAAATATATATATATATATATATATATATATATATACATGTGTCTCTATGACATAAATATATATATATAAAACCGACTTCGAAGTACAGATCGCCAACCGCCAACCCGATCCCAGAGTGGGATCGGGTCGGGTTTCACGAAACCCGACTTTGCAAAAAGTCGGCGACTTTTGAAAAGTGCCGATCTGTTTCGCTCAACCCTACCCTTGAGTGCTTTGCTATTTTGTGACCGGCCCCTTATCGAGTCGTGTCACGCCAAGACAGTCACTTTGTGACCTTTTTTTCCCTTAACTTTGTATTGATTGTGACAGCCAATCAGGGCACAGAAACCATCCACAATATCATGACACAAGGTCTTCAGTGGCGGACAAAGTCACATGTTCCTGGCCATATAAAAAGCAGAAATCTTGTTTTGCTGGCGCCATTATCTCAGTGTCAATGTGCAGAGAGGTTGCTCCTGCGCTAATACTGGTGCTGAAAGTGACATTTTCAGTTAAATAGATAGGATCCTGCCCGATGTGAAATTGATCCTCCATCATCGAAGTAGATTGTGCAAAAACTTTGTGGCAATCTCTAGAGGCACCATTTGCTACTCCAAATCATTTGTGTTATAACTGTGTTTCAGTGTCAAATCAGAAGGCCAGATTGCCACTCAAAAATCACTAGGTCTAATATTGGGATGCAGCCTGGAGGGCCAATTAGCTCATTCAAATCGTTTGTGATAAAACTTTTTTTCAGTGGCAAATCAGAAGGCCAGATTTGCACTTAACAATTGTTAGACCTAATATTGGGGTGCAGCCTTGAGGGCCAATTAGTTACTCCAAATTGTTTGTGATAAAATTGCATCTACATATCAAGGCCTCCTGATGATCTGCTGAGGTGAAACGCATTGAGGCGCATTATACATCAACTTTGATCGCAATCTAGAACGAAACCGCCGCACAGCTGTTCCTTACACATGGGCGATATTAGCGGTGCATGTATCACTTATCTTGGATCCAACCGCCAGGTAGAGGTGCACGCAGGAGACAAGTCAAACCACTGGTACTGTGTAGAAAGAAGCGGCAACACTCACCGGTCCTGTGTGGTCTGAGTCTTTATTTAGAAGATTACAACCATCGTATCTTCACGGCGTCGGGATACAAACGAAGGGGGAGGTGAGCAGGATGTGACGACGGCCGTTTCGCGCCGACGATAGCGCTTCACAGGACCACACAGGACCGGTGAGTGTTGCCGCTTCTTTCTATACATCAACTTTGATAAGTATCTATTCTCACCCTCTGCTATTTTCTGTGATATACCATGCAATGTTCAGCTATAGATAGAACTGACTAATGCTATTTTCCTGGCACTGCCGTTTTGACTATACATATGTGTGGCTACTTTCAATTTGTTAATCTGAGAATTATCATCAGCTCAGTTACAGGGAATCTGAGGGTCAGCCACCGGTGAGTGGGGGCGCCATATCCGCTGACAAGTAGGGTGCCAACCTTCACAGCCAGGCAGGTGCACAGCAGTAGGAGTGAGAGGTAGTGAGTTGAGGTTTTTAGTTTTTAGCACGAGCACTGTTTTGTCTACACTGTTGTTTGAGTCCGTGTATCTCACCCTGGCACACACCAAAGGCTAAGATATATGTGTATCCATATATATATATATATATATATATATATATATATATATATATATATATATATATATATATATATATATATTAACTAGCCTTTTTGTTATCCTGCCTATCTTTTTTCCGGTGGAATATATGACGAGGCATCTGTGACACCTTTTAACAGGGGATATAGTAGGAGTCACAGGGTCGGCCGATGGTGAGCGGGGGCGCCAATCTCGTTTGTATGTGTAGGGTGCCAACCTCCGCTGATAGGCAGGATTTGTATATAGGTGCTAATAACAGGGCAATCTAGAGCACACGGTTGTGTGTTATTTTTGTGTATATCTGGTTGTAGTTGTGTCATGGTTTTAATTGAACGTAATAACTTGATGTTTTATCTATATCATCGTAGAAAATTAAGGGTTATTTGCTTTACTTAATTTGAATTTTTCTGACTCTTTTGGTGGCTGTATTAGCCTATGGTTGCTATATTGTAAAATTGTATTTCAGAAACAAATCAGAAGGCCAGATTTCCACTTAAAAATCATTAGGACTAATATAGTGGTGCAGCCACTAGGCCCAATTAGCTGATCCAAATAGATTGTGATAAAACTGTGTTTCAGTGGTAAATCAGAAGGCCAGATTTCCACTTACAAATTGTAAGGCTATGTGCTCATGTTGCAGATTTTGATGCGTTTCTGCAGTGTTTTGGATGCGTGGAATTGTATCAAATCCACAGTATAGTGCACAATCAATGTTAGTCAATGGGAAATTGAGAACTGTTGTGCACATGCTGCGGTACAAAATGCACGGATTTGCAGCGTTTTATTTTCTGCAGCATGTCAATTCTTTTTGCAGATTTGCAGCATTTCTGCACCCATTGACTACCATAAAAAGATCTGCGGTTTTGCTGCAGAGTTGCCTGCTAGAAACACTGCAGATCTGGAGGAGTTAGAGTGTGTGGGCGGAGACTATGTGTGTGGGCGGGACTATGTGTGTGCGGAGACTGTGTGTGTGCGGAGAAGATGTGTGGGTGTGCTGGTCTGAATGTCTGAATGTAGATAGGCATCGTTCGATGGGACCACTAGTCCCATCTGGCTATGCCTGCCACAGTGACAGCTAGCTGATGATGGGACAGTAGTAATCCCAATCTCCGGCTACTGTGTGAAAAAAAACATGCATACACACATATACAGTACATACTCACCAATCACCTAGTCCCTGACACCCTCGATCACCTGTAAAAAAAAATTTAAATAATAATCCAACAGTATACTCCCTATTCCGATGTAATCCATTTAATAACGAGTGTCCCACGATGATCTCCCGTGGAGAGCTGTCACATTAGCGGATGGATGTGACCGCTCTCCAGTGGCCTTGGTGATACAATGACAGGAGATAATCCTCCACACTGTATCCCTCCGCCGCCGTGATTTCAGCAGAGTTCATACTGTCACTTGCAGCACCACTGTGTGGACAAATTCTCATGCAGTAGTGCCGCAAAGTGAGAGAATGAACTCATTGAACCCTCAGTGATAACACTGCAGGAGCCATTGTCTTCTGTCAGTGTGTCACTGGAGGCCTATAGAGCAGTCACCTCCTGATTAGGGTTGAGCGACTTTTAGTTTTTCAGGGTCGAGTCGGGTTTCACGAAACCCGACTTTCTCAAAAGTCGGGTTGAGTGAAATCGGCCGATCCTATTGAAAAGTCGGGGTCGGGGATCGGCCGAAACTCGAAACCCAATGTAAGTCTATGGGTTTTTTTTTTTTTTTTACATTTTCTTCAGGGCGATATAGCAGAAAAGCCGGTAATTCAATTACCGGCTTTTCATTTCTCCTGCCAAAACCCGACATGATATGAGACATGGTTTACATACCGTAAACCATCTCATATCCCCCTTTTTTTTGCATATCCCACACTACTAATGTTAGTAGTGTGTATGTGCAAAATTTCAGTGCTCTAGCACTTAAATTTAAGGGTTAAATCGCGGAAAAAATTGGCGTGGGCTCCCGCGCAATTTTCTCCTCCAGAGTAGTAAAGCCAGTGACTGAGGGCAGATATTAATAGCCTGGAGAGGGTCCACGGGTATTGCCCCCCCCCCTGGCTAAAAACACCTGCCCCCAGCCACCCCAGAAAAGGCACATCTGTAAGATGCGCCTATTCTGGCACTTGGCCACTCTCTTCCTATTCTCCTGTAGCGGTGGGATATGGGGTAATGAAGGGTTAATGCCACCTTGCTATTGTAAGGTGACATTAAGCCAGATTAATAATGGAGAGGCATCAATTATGACACCTATCCATTATTAATCCAATTGTATGAAAGAGTTAAAAAACACACACACAATATTAAAAAGTATTTTAATGAAATAAACACACCGTTTGTTGTAATATTTTATTGTACGCTCAATCCACTCGCTGAAGGCCCTCGCTCTGTAACAAATAAAAAATAATAAACCAACAATATACATACATTCCGTATATCTGTACGTTGTAAATCCATCTGAAGGGGTTAAAATATTTTACAGCCAGGAGCTCTGCTAATGCAGTGCTACTCGTGGCTGTAAACCGCAGCGAATGAAGGTAATGTAGGTCAATGACCTGTAGTTACCTTCATTCGCGGTGATGCGACTTTTGAAAAGTGCCGATCTGTTTCGCTCAACCCTACTCCTGATGTGACAGCTATACAGAGGAGATTGTCGTGGGACAGTCGTTATTAAATTGACTACATTAGACAAGGGAGTACAGTATTTGTGTCGGTTTATAATTTAATTTTTTTTTGCAGGAGATCGAGGGCATCGCATGGATTGGCAGAACAACAAAGATGGCAAACTGTGTAGTGTTTTATTTCATTAAAACACTTTATTCTGGCTGTGTGTTTATTTAACCCTTTCACAACTATAGGATTAGTAATTGATAGGTATCTTATTGACGCCTCTCCATTACTAAGCTGGCTTGATGTCACCTTACAATACAAAGGTAACATCAACCCCACAAATATTACCCAATATGGCACCGCTACAAGGCAGTTGGAAGAGAGAGGCTAAATGCCAGAATTCGCGCATCCTAGAGATGCGCAATTTCTGGGGCGGATGTGAGCTGGTGTTTGTAGCCAGGGAAGTACAATCTTCCCAGGCTATGAATATCAGCCCTCAGCTGTCTGAATAGCCTTCTCTGGTTATTAATTATAGGGGGACCCCAGATCATTATTTTTTGGGGGGTCCCCCTATTTTGTTAACCAGTAGGGCAAAATATACAGCTGCGGGCTTATATTCATTGCCTGGGAAGATCCATGGGTATTAACCCATTCCTAGGCTATAAACATCAGCCCCAGTCACTGGCTTTCCCTCTCTGCCGCAGAAAATTGTGTGGGAGCCCACCCGATTTTTCTTTCATTTTTTTTAAATTAAACAGATATTGTGTTTAAGGCCAAAGACATACTGATAGGGATTCTAGATTGTGAGCCCCATTGGGGACAGCGATGACAATGTGTGCAGACTGTAAAGCACTGCAGAATATGTTAGTGCTAAATAAAGATAAAGATTATTATCATTATTATAAGGCCAGGGTCACACTTGCGAGAAACTCGCATGAGTCTCACACCTCAATACCCGGCACTTGCCATTGGCACTCGGGACCGGAGTGTGCGGCTTCATGCATTTCTATGCAGCTGAACACTCCAGTCCGAGTGCCAGTGGCAGTGTCGGGTATTGAGGTGCGAGACTTATGCAAGTTTCTCGCAAGTGTGACCACGGCCTAACACAGATTTTGTGGTGTGTGCATGTCTTTATTTAACTCTCTATGTACCATTTTATTATGGCTATTATTAAACATCGGGCTTAGTATTATCTATCTATCCATCTATCTACAGATGTACAGTTATATGAAAAAGTTTGGGCACCCCTATTAATCTTAAGCTTAATGTTTTATAAAAAATGTTTTTTTTGCAACAGCTCTTTCAGTTTCCTATATCTAATAACTGTTGGACACATTAATGTTTCTGCCTTGAAATGAGGTTTATTGTACTAACAGAAAATGTGCAATCTGCATTCAAACAAAATTTGACAGGTGCATAAGTATGGGCACCCCACCAGAAAAGTGACATTATTATTTAGTAGATCCTCCTTTTGCAAAAATAACAGCCTCTAGTCGCTTCCTGCAGCTTTTAATGAGTTCCTGGATCCTGGATGAAGGTATTTTTGACCATTCCTCTTTACAAAACAATTCCAGTTCAGTTAAGTTTGATGGTCGCCCAGCATGGACAGCCCTCTTCAAATGATCCCACAGATGTTCAATGATATTCAGGTCTGGGGACTGGGATGGCCATTCCAGAACAGTGTAATTGTTCCTCTGCTTGAATGCCAAAGTAGATTTGGAGCAGTGTTTTGGATCATTGTCTTGCTGAACCCCAATAACACGGCAGCAATTGTTGACTGTGCAGACGGCACTTCTGAGCAGCAACTGGCAGTGTTGGAGTCCAGGGAATCCAGGAGAAGCAGAGTGTAGGCTGAGGCCTAATTGGAGCAAGCTTAATATCTGTTGTAGTGTGAGTGTGGACAGAGCAGGAGAAATTGCCAGATACACAGCAGGGGATCAGCTGACATTACTGAAATCCAATAACACTGGGTCATGTGTTGACTGTGCAGACGGCACTTCTGAGCAGCAGCTGGCGGTGTTGGAGTTCAGGGATTACAGTTCAGGTGGTAGAAACATTAATACAACAGGAGACCCGGACACTGGTGCCAAACAATTATTTAATCTGGAAGAGGAGTGGCAAATTCCTGCGAGATCCAGGCCTTGTTCATTTTCAGAAAATTAAGCCGGTCAACGTCATCAGAGGATAGTCGCATGCGACGGTCTGTTAGTACACCACCTGCGGCACAAAAGACGCGTTCCAATAATACACTAGCAGCAGGGCAAGCCAGCACCTCCAACGCATACTGGCTAAGCTCTGGCCATGTATCTAGCTTAGAGACCCAAAACTTGAAGGGGGAAGAGCCGTCTGGGAGTACACTGAGAGGGCAAGACATGTAGTCTGTCACCATCTGACGGAAACGTTGCCTCCTGCTGACTGGAGCTGTCTGTGATGGTGTAGACATTTGTGGCGGGCACACAAAACTTTGCCGCATTTGGGCCAAACTGGTCTTGCCTTGTGCTGAGGCACTGCTTTTGCTCCCTCTTCAAATGATCCCACAGATGTTCAATGATATTCAGGTCTGGGGACTGGGATGGCCATTCCAGAACAGTGTAATTGTTCCTCTGCTTGAATACCTGAGTAGATTTGGAGCGGTGTTTTGGATCATTGTCTTGCTGAACGCCAATAACACGGCAGCAATTGTTGACTGTGCAGACAGCACTTCTGAGCAGCAACTGGCAGTGTTGGAGTCCAGGGAATCCAGGGGAAGCAGAGTGTAGGCTGAGGCCTAATTGGAGCAAGCTTAATATCTGTTGTAGTGTGAGTGTGCTCAGAGCAGAAGAAATTGCCAGATACACAGCAGGGGATCAGCTGACATTACTGAAATCCAATAACACTGGGTCATGTGTTGACTGTGCAGACAGCACTTCTGAGCAGCAACTGGCGGTGTTGGAGCTCAGGGATTACAGTTCAGGTGGTAGAAACATTAATACAACAGGAGACCCGGACACTGTTGCCAACCAATTATTTAATCTGGAAGAGGAGTGGCAAATTCCTGCGAGATCCAGGCCTTGTTCATTTTCAGAAAATTAAGCCGGTCAACGTCATCGGAGGATAGTCACATGCGACGGTCTGTTAGTACACCACCTGCAGCACTAAAGACGCGTTCCAATAATACACTAGCAGCAGGGCAAGCCAGCACCTCCAATGCATACTGGCTAAGCTCTGGCCATGTATCTAGCTTAGAGACCCAAAACTTGAAGGGGGAAGAGCCGTCTGGGAGTACACTGAGAGGGCAAGACATGTAGTCTGTCACCATCTGACAGAAACGTTGCCTCCTGCTGACTGGAGCCGTCTGTGATGGTGTAGACATTTGTGGTGGGCATACAAAACTTTGCCGCATTTGGGCCAAACTGGTCTTGCCTTGTGCTGAGGCACTGCTTCTGCTCCCTCTTTGTGCAGAGCTTCCTCCACTGCCTCGACGAACTGAGCTGTTTTGTAAAGCACTAGCAGCACTGCTCTCGGTTGGAATGGAGAATATGATGGAATGCACCAGTGTGTCTTGGTACTCCCGCATTTTACGTTCCCGGTTCAATAGTGTTATGAGGCTTTGTAAGTTGTCCCGGTAGCAAGGATCTAGGAGGGTGTACAACCAATAATCAGCCGTGTTGAGAATGTTGGCGATGTGGCGGTCGTTTCTCAGGCACTGCAGCATGAAATCAACCATGTGCTGCAGACTGCCAACTGGCCAAGAAATTATGTCCCCTGCTAGAGGCGTGATCTCTGCCTGCTCTGCATCACCCCACCCTCGCTCTACATACTGACTACTAGAGCATTGTGTACCTCCCTCCTCTGGATAGATGTCTTCTTCCTCCATTGACTCCTCCAAATCCTCCTCACAAATTGTCCCTTGCCTAAACCTTTGTGAGGAACCACGTTGTGCACACTGTTCAGAAGCAGATGGCATTTGTGACTCCTCATCCTCTACATCTTCCACAACCTCATCCCTTAGCGCTTGCAGAGTTTTTTCAAGCAGTCAGATAAGGGGGAAAGTCATGCTGACTAGTTCATCATCTGCACTCGCCATCCGTGTGGAATCATCGAAGGCACGCAAAACCTGGCAGATGTCCTTCATAGTGGCCCACTCAGTGGTTGTGAAGTCTGAACGGTGCTCAGTGCGACTTTTTTGCTCCTGATGCAGCTGGTACTCCATTACTGCTACCTGCTGCTCACACAACCGCTCCAACATATGTAATGTTGAATTCCACCTTTTGGGTAGGTCACATATGATGCAATGTTCCAGAAGGCGGAATCGGCGCTGCAGAGCTGCAATGCGCTATCTTGCCATGTTGAAACGCCGCAAGTGAACACGCTCTATGTGGACCTTGTGCAGCAGTGCATCAAGATCCTGATAATCCCTCAAAAAACTCTGCACGACCAAGTTGAGCACATGTGCCAGACATGGGATGTGAGTGAGGTTGCCCAGGCCCAGAGCTGCCGCCAGATTTTGGCCATTGTCACACACTACCATGCCTGGCTGGAGATTCGCTGGCACAAACCACACATCACTCTCCTGCTTGATGGCATTCCAGAGCTCCTGTGCTGTGTGGCTTTGATTCCCCAAAGAAATTATTTTCAATATGGCCTGTTGACGTTTGACCACGGCTGTGCTCATATCGGTCATAACAGGTAAGTGTTCACGGGTCAAGGTGGAGGTAGACTGTGACGGCTCCTGCAGCACTGATTCAGAGGAACTGGAGTATGAGGAGGAGGCAATGTGTACAGACTGGAGTTGGCAGAACACGTACAGCGCCACTCACAACATTTATTGTTTGCGTTGAGAAACACGTGATGGTGTCTCCGCGGCTTTTCTACATGCATTTGCATATTTCCCATAAGAGAGGGGGCAGTGTTTGGGATCACTGCTTTGAGAAACACGTGATTGTGTCTCCGCGGTGTTGGATGTTTTGATCTCCCCAAGGTTATTCATCCTTATGTTTACAGACTGGACTTGGCAGAATACGTACAGCGCCACTCACAAGATCTGTACCTGGCTCCAGAACATTTACCTAATGGGCAGTGAAGGAAATGTATCGTCCCTGTCAATGGTGACTGGTCCACGCATCGGTGGTGAGGTGGACCTTGCTACTGACGGCGTTTAGTAGTGCATGTTTAATGTTTCCCTCCACATGCTTTTGCAGGGCAGGGATGCTTGCCTGCTGAAATAAAAGCGGCTGGGCACTTTGTATTGTGGGACTGCCAATGCCATGAAGTTACGGAAGGTGTCAGTCTCCACCAGCCTGAATGAGAGCATTTTAAGGGACAGTAGTTTTGCAATGCCAGCATTCAGAGCCTGTGCTCTGGAGTGGTTTGCTGAGAATGGCCACCTTTTCTCCCATGCCTGTGCAACCGATGGCTGTAAACTGGACTGGGAGTGTGAGGATGACAGGGAACGTGGTGATGTGGGTGGAATTACACTGGCTCTCTGAACAACAGTGCCAGAGGTTCTTCCGTGGCGATCCTGTGAGGAAGCCGAACCAGCTGTGTGTGAACTGGAGGAAGAGGCTACAACACGAGCTCAAGAGGTGGTAGGTGCCACTGTGGGTTGGCTTAGGTCTTTAGTGAGTTTTTGTAACTCCACCATGTGCTTGGTCTGCACATGTTTCCACATATTTGTGGTATTGAGGTAGCTGACACTTTTCCCTCTTTTGACTTTCTGATTATACAGCTTGCAACTGACAAAGCAAATGTCATCTGCAACTGTGTCAAAAAAGGACCAGGCACTGCAAGTCTTGGGTGCACCCGTTTTGGGTTTTGGAAGAGGCATGCTCCTAATGGGTGCTGAAGTGGAGGCTACAGACAACCGAGTCTGCCTCCTGCTTCTCCCTCCTTTTTTGGGGAATCTCTTCCTCAGAGCAGCTCCCACCACCTTCCTGTACCTCACGCCATGATGGGTCAAGGACCTCATCATCTACACTACCCTCTTCCAACAACTGCTTCTCCTGGGTAGTCTTGGCAGCACAGTACGCACCAGAAAGTGGCACCTGAGTCTCATCATCAGATGCGTACTGAGGTGTGCTGACCGTAGGCACTGGCCCTCCCGCCTCTTCAGATTCAGAGAGGCAAAGCAGTTGCGCATCACTGCATACTGCCTCGTCTTCAGTTTCTCGAATGCTGCTTTGCTGGCCCCCTCTTTCCAAGCCAAGAGATTCAGAGAACAGAAGTAGAGATGGCCCCTGTCCTGGGCTCTCTGACTGCCTGGGCAATTTGGCAGGTGGTGAAGAGACAGATGGGTGCTCTCCAGTGCTCTGTGCCTGAGAAGATGTGGCACTAATTGAAGTTAATGCGTTAGCTGCCATCCATCCGACAACAGCTTCAATTTGTTCATCCCGCAGCAGCGGGGTACGGCGATCTCCTACAAAGTTGCGCATGAAGGACTATTCCCTGCTGAAACTGGGAGATGATGAGTCACCGGTGCCCGCATCAGGCACAGAATCCCCACGTCCTCTCCCTGCAGAAACTCCACACCCACGACGACGTGCCTTACTCCCTGCCTTCTTCATCTTGGTAGACTGATAAAGATAGGCAGAAAAGTACTAAGGGCTTAGTGTGCTTATTCCTGAACAGCTGCCTACAGGTATAAGAAACACTAATTGTATAAAGTGTGGACTAGACTTTAATATAAGCTAATGTGGCCTACACAACTGTAAAGTGGAGTGTTTGGTGAACTTTATTAACTTTTTGTTTTTTTCAGAAAAAGACACTGAATGTGCCCAAAGATGTAAAACCGATAGTATCACAAACATTTTGTAGCGATTACAATGCAGGAAGGTAACCTACAATGCAATAGATGAGGCTCCAAAAAATAGGCTAATACTAATCTGGCTGGGGATGCAGGGCACAAGGCTGCAGAAAGGCTCCTCTATGTACACCTATATAGTGTTTTTAACACTAGAACTACTGGTATAGTCATTTTGACTACTTACTTGCAGTAGTTCTAGTCAGGGTTCATGAGTCCAGTAGTCCTAGTGTTAAGCAATCTAGCAGGATACGGATGGAAACCCACTAATAGGATAAATCTGGAAAAATGTGCAGCAGGCAGCACTAATTGAAAAAAGGACAATGGAACAATATGAGGCAGTGACGCATGCTGAGCTGACTACAACCAGCGTTGGCTGCAGAACAGACTATAGCGTGAGCTGAACTCACACAGAGACCTTGCAGACAGCCGTGAACAGCGCTGTGAGGCCAAAAAAGCTCCTCTATGTACTCCTATATAGTGGTTTTCCACAATCTAGCAGGATACGGATGGAAACCCACTAATAGGATAAATCTGGAAAAAATGTGCAGCAGGCAGCACTAATTAAAAAAAGGACAATGGAACAGTATGAGGAAGTGATGCTCGCTGAGCTGACTACAACCAGCTGTGGCTGCAGAACAGCCTACAGCGTGAGCTGCACTCACACAGAGACCTTGCAGACAGCCGAGAACAGCGCTGCAAGGCAAAAACAAGGTTCTCACACAGCGGTTGCTAAATTAGCCTGGGTAAAGCACAATGAAGCAAATCGCTATTTCAAACTGTCCCTCAGGCAGAACAACAGAGTCCTGTCTCTAACTGAATTCCCAGCAGAGTGAACCCAAAATGGCGGCGGCGGCTTTTTTAGTGCATCATGACATCATTTCAGCAGCCAATCACAGCCATGCCAGGAGTTACATGCCTAACATGCAGAACAGGATGTGCCCACACTTCTTAAAATTCCTCATTTGCTGAATTAAATAAAACTGGCTCATTGCATTATGGGAACTTCCGATTCCAATATTGCAAAAGTATCGAAACTCGGTTTCGGAATTCTGATTCTGCGAATATCGTCCGATACCCAATATTTGCAGTATCGGAATGCTCAACAGTAGTGATCACCGAACAATCAAGTGTTGTCATGGCAAATAGCCAACAGGGTCGCAAGAAGCGTGTTGGGCAAAAAAGGCACAAAATAACTGCCCAGGAATTGAGGAAAATCAAGCGTGAAGCTGCCAAGATGCCAATTGCTACCAGTTTTGCCATATTTCAGAGCTGCAACGTTACTGGAGTAACAAAAAGCACAAGGTGTGCAATTCTTAGGGACTCGGCCAAGGTAAGGAAGGCTGAGAAACGACCACCTTTGAACAAGAAAAATAAGATAAAACATCAAGACTGGGCCAAGAAATATCTTAAGACTGACTTTTCAAAGGTTTTATGGACTGATGAAATGAGAGTGACCCTTGATGGGCCAGATGAATGGGCCAGAGGCTGGATCAGTAAAGGGCAGAGAGCTCCACTCTGACTCAGACGCCAGCAAGGTGGAGGTGGGGTACTGGTATGGGCTGGTATAATCAAAGATGAACTTATGGGACCGTTTTGGGTTGAGGATGGAGTGAAGCTCAACTCCCAGACCTACTGCCAGTTTCTGGAAGACAACTTCTTCAAGCAGTGGTGCAGGAAGAAGTCAGTATCATTCAAGAAAAACATGAATTTCATGCAACATCACATGCCTCCAACTACTCCACAGAGTGGCTGGCCAGTAAAGGTCTCAAAGAAGAAAAAATAATGACATGGCCCCCTTGTTCACCTGATCTGAACCCCATAGAGAACCTGTGGTCCCTCATAAAATGTGAGATCTACAGGGAGGGAAAGCAATACACCTCTCGGAACACTGTCTGGGAGGCTGTGGTGGCTGCTGCACGCAATGTTGATTGCAAACAGATCAAACAACTGACAGAATCTATGGATGGCAGGCTGTTGAGTGTCATCATAGTGAAAGGTGACTATATTGGTCACTAATTTTTTTGGATTTTGTTTTTGCAAGTCAGAAATGTTTATTTCTAAATTTTGTGCAGTTATATTGGTTTACCTGGTGAAAAAAACAAGTGAGATGGGAATATATTTGGTTTTTATTAAGTTGCCTAATAATTTTGCACAGTAATAGTTACCTGCAAAACAGATATCCTCCTAAGATAGCCAAATCTGAAAAAAACCCACTCCAACTTCCAAAAATATTAAGTTTTAATATTTATGAGTCTTTTGGGTTGATTGAGAGCATAGTTATTGATCAATAATAAAAATAATCCTCTAAAATACAACTTGCCTAATAATTCTGCACACGGTATAGATAGATTGATCTATAGATAGATCGATCTATAGATAGATCAATCTATAGATAGATCAATCTATAGATAGATCGATCTGTAGATCTATCTATAGATCTATCTATCGATCAATATATATATATATATCTGTCTACCTATACGCATACAAACCCGCATGAAAAAAAACACATCAAAAACTCATCAAATCCGCACGGATTTTTACCTACATTTTCTGCCAAGAGAGGCAGAAAATTCCACAGGCAAATCTGCAACATGTGCACATACCCTTAGGCCTGATATTTCGGGGCAGCCATGAGGTCCAATTAGCTACTCCAAATCATGTATGATTAAACTGTGTTTCAGTGACAAATCAGAAGGCCAGGTTTCCACTTACAAATTGTTAGGTATAACAGTGTTGTTCTGGCAAACTATCTAAGAAAATAAATAGTGATTGTTCATTTAATGACAGGTGACTGACAGCTGTGGGTCTAAAGGCCCCGTCACACATAGCGACGCTGCAGCGATACCGACAACGATCCGGATCGCTGCAGCGTCGCTGTTTGATCGCTGGAGAGCTGTCACACAGACAGCTCTCCAGCGACCAACGATCCCGAGGTCCCCGGTAACCAGGGTAAACATCGGGTAACTAAGCGCAGGGCCGCGCTTAGTAACCCGATGTTTACCCTGGTTACCATCGTTAAAGTAAAAAAAAACAAACGCTACATACTTACCTACCGCTGTCTGTCCCCGGCGCTCTGCTTCTCTGGTCTGGCTGTGAGCACAGCGGCCGGAAAACAGAGCGGTGACGTCACCGCTCTGCTTTCCGGCTGCCCGGCGCTCACAGCCAGTACAGGAGGAGTGCAGAGCACAGCGCTGGAGGACAGACGGCTGTAGGTAAGTATGTAGTGTTTGTTTTTTTTTCTTTTAGGATGGTAACCAGGGTAAACATCGGGTTACTAAGCGCGGCCCTGCGCTTAGTTACCCGATGTTTACCCTGGTTACCAGTGAAGACATCGCTGAATCGGTGTCACACACGCCGATTCAGCGATGTCTGCGGGGAGTCCAGCGACCAAATAAAGTTCTGGACTTTCTTCCCCGACCAGCGACAGCACAGCAGGGGCCTGATCGCTGCTGCCTGTCACACTGGACGATATCGCTAGCGAGGACGCTGCAACGTCACGGATCGCTAGCGATATCGTCTAGTGTGACGGTACCTTAAGGTTGTGAAGCAGGAGATTACAAAATGGGAAGGCTACTTACAACATGAGTGGGAAAAAGCAAGGTCGTGGTGGAAAAAGGAATAGGTTTGGAGTTCGACGTGTGATGAAATATCAACTGAACAAACACAGGCTCTTCCTATCCACAGACCACTGACAACATCTGTTCCTGTTTATGGACTCAGAAAATTATTTGACAAAAGGGACAAAAATCAAATAGTGAACATATATTTCCTTAAAATCACTTTTAATATTTAAATACTAAAAACACCTTCCCAGTGAAAAAAATGGTATTTACCCATAATGAATTCAGACCATTAATTCTACCCTATACATTCCTATAATAGGCCTAATCTGTATCTGCCTAAACAATGATTTTTTGGCGCTCCCACTCTGGACCCAAGTCCGTATAAATATAGGTGGAAAAACAATTTCTTAATAGAACAGAGATGAAAAAAAGAAATTATCAGAAGCAAAAAAAATTTCCTCAGGGTTTTTTTTAGTAGGCAATTAATCAACAAAATATAAAGAAAAGGAAATAAATCCAACAACACGATAAGTACTTATCAACATGCAACCTGATGCACATAATGAAACTTGTCCCACTAAATACTATAGGGACACATACAGTATAAGCCAGATAATTCATAGAAATAACATTGGCGATTTATTATGAGCATGATACACCCTGATACGTTTCCCCACTGAAATGGATCATCAGGAGGTCTAAACAGATACTGTAGATGCTCAACATGCCAGATGCCATGATAATGGATGGCAGAAGCCGGCGGTCACATGGCTGTACGTAAATAATCACCATTCATTAGCAGTGCTATAATTAGCTATGCCCATCAGGTGACAAGCAGTTTTTACAACCGGATCATTTAATAATACTCTGTACCTATATTGATACCTAAAGTCCTCACCTATCCCAGCGTATGTTTCACCAATTTCAGAAGCGATATTGATGTCACTTCCGGGCGATGGAGGTATCGTGCGTTCCAGCTGGTGGAACGCATTAATTGATAATGATGTCAATTCTAGTGATGTCCCCGGGTTACAGGCGTCCAATTGTGATGATTGCTTAAGCATATGGGATGCATTTAAATCCAAGCCCCCTACCAATATGTAAATTAGGCGTTAAAGACTGAGACATCGCAGATAGCTAAAAATAGAAGTATTTAATAATATTTATATTCCTGGGATAAAATACTTGTGGACCAGTGGTGGAGTATAACAAGATGCACTAGAAAATTAAATTAACAAAAATTATATAAATAAACAGATATCATCAATCAATGTGGCTCATGTAAAAAACATGTTGCAATATGTAGTTAAGATAGAATCACCCAAACAACTCATAAGGGATAAAGGTAGCAAACAGACCAAACACCTCAAAATAACCCAAATTTCTGGTCTTAAAAAGATTAAATAAAGCAAGTATATGAGAGTCATTCATTTATCCCATTATGGGAAAGGCACTGTAACCTGAAAATCCACTCCAACTCACACCTTTGAAAGATTTTGTCAATGTTCCCCCCTCTAATTCTTGACTTGACCAATTCAATCATATTGAAGGTGATGTCACACAATCGTCCATCATGCACATTATTCAAGTGTCACAACTGGTGTGTCCTGTTTATTTCTGATATCATCCAAATGTTCGCCCACCCTCACCCTCAACTCTCTAATAGTCTTGCCAACATAATCCATTGGATAGGTGCACGTAGCTTTGTACGCCAATCCCATTGAACTACAATTGCCAAAGTCCCTAATACAGAAGGTCCTACCATTGGTCGAACTAGTGAAGGTTTTACATTGGGACATCATTACACATCTGGAGCAATTCCAACATTTAAGAAACCTAGAGGCTTCCTATCAAGTCATGTACCTGTCTTCGCATGTCATAGTAACATAGTAACATAGTAACATAGTTAGTAAGGCCGAAAAAAGACATTTGTCCATCCAGTTCAGCCTATATTCCATCATAATAAATCCCCAGATCTACGTCCTTCTACAGAACCTAATAATTGTATGATACAATATTGTTCTGCTCCAGGAAGACATCCAGGCCTCTCTTGAACCCCTCGACTGAGTTCGCCATCACCACCTCCTCAGGCAAGCAATTCCAGATTCTCACTGCCCTAACAGTAAAGAATCCTCTTCTATGTTGGTGGAAAAACCTTCTCTCCTCCAGACGCAAAGAATGCCCCCTTGTGCCCGTCACCTTCCTTGGTATAAACAGATCCTCAGCGAGATATTTGTATTGTCCCCTTATATACTTATACATGGTTATTAGATCGCCCCTCAGTCGTCTTTTTTCTAGACTAAATAATCCTAATTTCGCTAATCTATCTGGGTATTGTAGTTCTCCCATCCCCTTTATTAATTTTGTTGCCCTCCTTTGTACTCTCTCTAGTTCCATTATATCCTTCATGAGCACCGGTGCCCAAAACTGGACACAGTACTCCATGTGCGGTCTAACTAGGGATTTGTACAGAGGCAGTATAATACTCTCATCATGTGTATCCAGACCTCTTTTAATGCACCCCATGATCCTGTTTGCCTTGGCAGCTGCTGCCTGGCACTGGCTGCTCCAGGTAAGTTTATCATTAACTAGGATCCCCAAGTCCTTCTCCCTGTCAGATTTACCCAGTGGTTTCCCATTCAGTGTGTAATGGTGATATTGATTCCTTCTTCCCATGTGTATAACCTTACATTTATCATTGTTAAACCTCATCTGCCACCTTTCAGCCCAAGTTTCCAACTTATCCAGATCCATCTGTAGCAGAATACTATCTTCTCTTGTATTAACTGCTTTACATAGTTTTGTATCATCTGCAAATATCGATATTTTACTGTGTAAACCTTCTACCAGATCATTAATGAATATGTTGAAGAGAACAGGTCCCAATACTGACCCCTGCGGTACCCCACTGGTCACAGCGACCCAGTTAGAGACTATACCATTTATAACCACCCTCTGCTTTCTATCACTTAGCCAGTTACTAACCCATTTACACACATTTTCCCCCAGACCAAGCATTCTCATTTTGTGTACCAACCTCTTGTGCGGCACGGTATCAAACGCTTTGGAAAAATCGAGATATACCACGTCCAATGACTCACCGTGGTCCAGCCTATAGCTTACCTCTTCATAAAAACTGATTAGATTGGTTTGACAGGAGCGATTTCTCATAAACCCATGCTGATATGGAGTTAAACAGTTATTCTCATTGAGATAATCCAGAATAACATCCCTCAGAAACCCTTCAAATATTTTACCAACAATAGAGGTTAGACTTACTGGCCTATAATTTCCAGGTTCACTTTTAGAGCCCTTTTTGAATATTGGCACCACATTTGCTATGCGCCAGTCCTGCGGAACAGATCCTGTCGCTATAGAGTCCCTAAAAATAAGAAATAATGGTTTATCTATTACATTACTTAGTTCCCTTAGTACTCGTGGGTGTATGCCATCCGGACCCGGAGATTTATCTATTTTAATCTTATTTAGCTGATTTTGCACCTCTTCTTGGGTTAGATTGGTGACCCTTAATATAGGGTTTTCATTGTTTCTTGGGATTTCACCTAGCATTTCATTTTCCACCGTGAATACCGTGGAGAAGAAGGTGTTTAATATTTTAGCTTTTTCCTCGTCATCTACAACCATTCTTTCCTCACTATTTTTTAAGGGGCCTACATTTTCAGTTTTTATTCTTTTACTATTGATATAGTTGAAGAACAGTTTGGGATTAGTTTTACTCTCCTTAGCAATGTGCTTCTCTGTTTCCTTTTTGGCAGCTTTAATTAGTTTTTTAGATAAAGTATTTTTCTCCCTATAGTTTTTTAGAGCTTCAATGGTGCCATCCTGCTTTAGTAGTGCAAATGCTTTCTTTTTACTGTTAATTGCCTGTCTTACTTCTTTGTTTAGCCACATTGGGTTTTTCCTATTTCTAGTCCTTTTATTCCCACAAGGTATAAACCGCTTACACTGCCTATTTAGGATGTTCTTAAACATTTCCCATTTATTATCTGTATTCTTTTTTCTGAGGATATTGTTCCAGTCTACCAGATTAAGGGCATCTCTAAGCTGGTCAAACTTTGCCTTCCTAAAGTTCAGTGTTTTTGTGACTCCCTGACAAGTCCCCCTAGTGAAAGACAGGTGAAACTGTACAATATTGTGGTCGCTATTTCCTAGATGCCCAACCACCTGCAGATTTGTTATTCTGTCAGGTCTATTAGATAGTATTAGGTCTAAAAGTGCTGCTCCTCTGGTTGGATTCTGCACCAATTGTGAAAGATAATTTTTCTTGGTTATTAGCAGAAACCTGTTGCCTTTATGGGTTTCACAGGTTTCTGTTTCCCAGTTAATATCCGGGTAGTTAAAGTCCCCCATAACCAGGACCTCATTATGGGTTGCAGCTTCATCTATCTGCTTTAGAAGTAGACTTTCCATGGTTTCTGTTATATTTGGGGGTTTGTAACAGACCCCAATGAGAATTTTGTTACCATTTTTCCCTCCATGAATTTCGACCCATATGGACTCGACATCCTCATTTCCTTTGCTAATATCCTCGCTTAAAGTGGACTTTAGACAAGACTTTACATAGAGACAAACCCCTCCTCCTCTCCGATGTCTCTGATAGAGGCTATGTACTAGACGTTCTCCAATAGATCTACCCCTTCTTTATGTAATACTTGGTTTAGGTGACACAACATTATTCAAGTTGGGGTCTGCCAATAGGATACCCAAATGATTTTTAAAAACCTAGTAGACCCTCTTGGCCTGTCCGGCATATGGGCCAATAAGTCTCACCAAATTCCCACCATCATCATCCGGGGCATCCTATGGCACATGAAGAGATTCCCTACCAGCAGATAAGCAGCAGATAAGGCCTCATTGTAAGGTCCATCAAGTATATTACAGGGGTACCCTCTCATTCTAAATCTCTGATAGAGATCTCCAGCCTGCCTTCTAAAGGATCCCATATCAGAGCAGTTCCTCCTGATTCAGAGAAACTGCCCCTTGGGTATACCTTTTCTGAGAGGGACAGAATGATGGCTTATCCATCTCAGTAAATTATTAGTTGCTGTAGGCTTT
Source organism: Ranitomeya imitator (assembly GCF_032444005.1). Taxonomy (NCBI): domain Eukaryota; kingdom Metazoa; phylum Chordata; class Amphibia; order Anura; family Dendrobatidae; genus Ranitomeya; species Ranitomeya imitator. The sequence goes on along the minus strand of NC_091285.1, from coordinate 340,162,480 downwards.
CGGTAAGTTCAGGTACTGATACTGCCATCCAGTTCCTTAATGATAGTCAAATCAAGAAAATGTATACTCCTATTATGATGCTCAGATGTAAACCTAAGACCAATAGAATTGATATTAATACTCTCAACAAAGAGATAAAAATCAGCCTCCGGGCCAGACTAAAAAATCAAAATATCATCAGTGTATCTGGCCCAGAGGCTAATGCATGAGTTCCACCACCCCTCCTTCTCCACAAAAATATGGGTTTCCTCCCACCAGCCCAGGAAGATATTTGCATATGTGGGGGCATATGGGCTCCCCATCGTAGTACCCCTGAGCTGGTGAAAGTACTTACAATTAGGCTTGAGCGAAATGGATCGGACAAATTCAAAAGTCGCCGACTTTTGGCAAAGTCGGGTTTCATGAAACCCGACCCGATCCTACTGTGTGATCGGCCATGCGGTCGGCGATCTTCGCGCCAAAGTCGCGTTTCGTATGACGCGTTTGATGCCATTTTTTCAGCCAATGAAGGAGCGTGGGCAGAGTGATGACATAGGTCTTAGGGGCGTGGATGCTTATCGCCATCTTCTCACTGTAGCGATTTGCAATGTGTAACACCAGCTTTTCTGTTCAGCGATGGAGGGGAGAGAGAGAGAGTGAGAGAGAGAAAGAGAGAGAGAAAAAAAAATTCCCATTGACTTTGCATTGGGTTTCGTGTTTCGGTCGATCCCCGACTTTTCGCCATAGTCGGCCGATTTCACTCGACTCGACTTTTGAGATAGTCGGGTTTCGCGAAACCCGACTCAACCCTAAAAAAGTAAAGTCGCTCAACCCTACTTACAATCAAAGAAAAAGTAGTTATGGGTGAGAGTAAAATTCAAAAGTTCATCAATGGACAGATTGTGTCCTCGCCATTCAACTGCTCTGGTTGGTAAAAAATGGGTAATTGCCCTCATCCCGCAATCATGTGGGATACTGCTGCGCCTCCACATCGATTGATGCCACCAATGTGTCAGCCTCCACAACAACTCTCTCCAACAAACTCAAAAGATGAAATGTTTCCTGTACATATGAGGGAAGCAATATCCCAAAAGGTCTAAGCATTTTGTCCAGATAAATCCCACTATTTTGCAATAAGGAATCAATCCTTGCAACAATGGGTCGACCTTTTAACGGTTCTAAACCTTTATCAACCTTAGGCAAAGCATAAAAAGTGGGTACCACTGGGTTACTTGACAACAAAAAATTATACTCATTGTCAGAGATGAATTCCCTCTCTCTTGCCTGGTTCAAAATACTTAATTAATTTTTGTATTCTAAGGTTGGATATCCCCTTAATATCTCATACGTATCAGAATGGGGTAGTAGTGAATAACATATCTCATGATAACCGCGATGATCCATGAGCACTAGATTTCAGCCCTTGTTGGCCTTAATGATAACATCCCCATTTTTTTCCTGCCTCTCAAGGGCCATTCTTTCACCTGGCCCAAGGTTGGAAATATTCTAATGCTCATAGCAAGGGATTTTATGTAGATCTGCCTCCACCATCTTAATAAAGATATCCACACTAGTCACCTCACTGTTAGGTGGAATTATAGTGCTTCTATTTTTCAGATAAGTGAATGGACCCCTACCCCGCTGTTGTTCATTCTCCTTCAAGAGACCAGTAAGAGCTTGAAGCCTCTCTAAGTCCTAAGAAAATGGGAGACGTTTATTAGCATCCTGGATAGGACCTGTGCACATTATCTACCGTATGGGAATAAACATACCAGAAATAGGAGGAAACCAATATGGCTAAATAGAGCTGTAAGGTGCACAATAAGTGACAAAAAGAAAGAATTTAGAGAATTAAAGGAAGTAGGTAGTGATGAGGCATTAAATAAATACAGAAAATTAAATAAAGTCTGTAAAAAGCAAATCAAGGCAGCAAAGATTGAGACAGAGAGACTCATTGCCAGAGAGAGTAAAAATAATCCCAAAATATTATTTAACTACGTAAATAGTAAGAAACTAAAAAATGATAGTGTTGGCCCCCTTAAAAATAGTCTGGGTGAAATGGTGGATGAGGATGAGGAAAAAGCCAATATGCTAAATGATTTTTTTCATCAGTATTTACAAAAAGAAAATCCCATGGCAGACAATATGATCAATGATAACAAAAATTCCACATTAAGTGTCACCTGCTTAACCCAGCAGGAAGTACGGCGGTGTCTAAAAATCACTAAAATTGACAAATCTCCGGGCCCGGATGGGATACACCCCGAGTACTGCAGGAATTAAGTACAGTCATTGATATACCATTATTTTTAATCTTTAAAGAGTCCATAATAACAGGGGCTGTACCACAGGACTGGCGTATAGCAAATGTGATGCCAATATTCAAAAAGGGGACAAAAACTGAACTCGGTAATTATAGGCCAGTAAGCTTAACCTCTACTGTGGGTAAAATCCTGGAGGGCATTCTAAGGGATGCTATACTGGAGTATCTGAAGAGGAATAACCTCATGACCCAATATCAGCACGGGTTTACTAGGGACCATTCATGTCAGACTAATTTGATCAGCTTCTATGAAGAGGTAAGTTCCGGACTGAACCAAGGGAACCCAGTAGATGTAGTGTATATGGACTTTTCAAAAGCTTTTGATACGGTCCCAAACAAAAGGTTGATACATAAAATGAGAATAATGGGGATAGGGGAAAATATGTGTAAGTGGGTTGAGAGCTGGCTCAGGGATAGGAAACAAAGGGTGGTTATTAATGGAACACACTCGGACTGGGTCGCGGTTAGCAGTGGGGTACCACAGGGGTCAGTATTGGGCCCTTTTCTTTTTAACATATTTATTAATGACCTTGTAGGGGGCACTCAGAGTAGAATTTCAATATTTGCAGATGACACTAAACTCTGCAGGGTAATCAATACAGGGGAGGACAAATTTATATTACCGGATGATTTATGTAAACTAGAAGCTTAGGCTGATAAATGGCAAATCAGCTTTAATGGGGATAAATGTAAGGTCATGCACTTGGGTAGAAGTAATAAGATGTTGTTAGGGCTAGCGGAACGCACCAAATAATAAGACTGATAGTGTACGGTGCGTTCGTAGCCCGGGGTCCACCGTGCAGAGATGTAACCTGCTGCTGAGTAATGACGGACTATATGGCGGTACTCATAAGTATACTTGCGTGGGTTAAACTTCACCCAACGTGAAGGAAGCGATCCTGTTGCGTCACAGGATCGCGGTACCGCACATAGAAGGCGAGCAAGCAGTCAGCGAACTTAACCCCAACTAGGATTGAAGTCCGATTAGACCACTTGCTGACACAACACCGCAACAGGGTGTGTTAGGCAACTCTTATAATTAGAGCACCGAAGTGCGAACTGTGCCGTGCTGGCAGGCACCACTGAGCACCCAGACGTGGGTCAGGAAGCGCACTACTGGTGCGTGGCGCCGCACTGGCGGTCACAGCAATAGACGCTGATACGTGTGTGACACGTTGAGTGATTTGTCGGGCGCTAAATAGCAGCCATACTCCATACGCGAACAGTCATACAATAGGGAAGGGGTATTTAATGAACGACTTGCACTCACAACAAACACACGTATTCAATTGTACACTAGCGCATGGCCGTGCGGTCATGCGCTGTTTATATAATTGCAGGACAGGAAGTGGCCACAGAAACTTTGCCCTTCCAGGGCCTGCCAAGAGGACCAATGGAATGCGCTGCAGAGCCAGAGCACATGACCCTCGATCTCCAACGGGAGATCTTGCTCTGGGCATGCTCAGTGTGCGCAAACAAGGACTTAGTCCCAGGGAAGTCCGCTCGCCGCTGACCAGCACTGACTTTAATGGCAGGAGCTGAAGAAGCAGCAGTAACTCTCTGTACAGAGTGAGAGCGAGCAAGACACTGGGAGCGACGTCCCTGCTGAGCAGACTCCACTGCGGCTGGAGGAGAATGGAAGACCGCAGCGGAGACAGATCGAGATTAACCCTGTGCAGCAGAGGAAACTCGACTCCTAACATTACCCCTCCTCCTAGGCCCCCCCCTCCTTGGGCCTCGCTACGCTCGAAGGCAGCAATGAGCTGTGGGGCCCGAATGTTTTCAGCAGGCTCCCAAGACCTGTCCTCTGGACCATAACCCTTCCAATCCACCAAATAAAACTCTTTGCCGCGTACCACCTTGCACCCCAAAATAGCGTTCACCTCGTAATCGTCCGTAGACGAACCCGATGTCCCGGCAGATGACTCGGAAAACCGGGACATGTATACGGGTTTCAAGAGGGACACATGAAAGGTGTCGGTGATACCCAAGCATGGAGGAAGAGCCAGGCGGTAGACCACAGGATTAACCTGTTCGAGAACCTTGAAGGGACCCAAGTAGCGAGGAGCAAACTTAGTGGACTCAACTCGCAGCCTGATGTTACGGGCGGAGAGCCACACCAAGTCGCCAGGGGCAAAAGTCGGAGCGGGGCGTCGATGAACATCGGCGGAGGACCTCATTCTCTCCTTGGAGGCCCGAATGGCATCCTGCGTGCGATCCCAAATGTCCCGTGCCTCCACAGCCCAGTCTGCCACCCTGGGATCAGCGGAAGACACAGGCATGGGCACAGGAACACGCGGATGCTGGCCGTAATTTAAGAGGAATGGAGTCTGACCGGTAGAGTCGGCTACGGCATTGTTAAGTGCAAACTATGCCCACGGTAGCAAGGATGCCCAGTCATCCTGTCTGGCAGAAACAAAATGTCGCAGATATGTGACCAAAGTCTGGTTGGTCCTTTCTACCAACCCATTCGTCTCGGGATGATATGCCGAAGAGAGATTTAACTCAATACTGAGTAGACGACATAGCTCCCTCCAGAATCGAGACGCAAACTGGGGACCCCGGTCACTAACAATTTTGTCTGGCATACCGTGTAAGCGAAAGATATGCTTGATAAACAAGACAGCCAACGCCCTTGCAGATGGTAGCCATGGAAGAGGCACCAAATGCACCATTTTGGAAAAATGATCGGTGATCACCCAGATAATGGTGCAATTACGAGACTTGGGTAAGCCAACCACAAAGTCCATCCCGACCATCTCCCAGGGCCTGTCAGCCACGGGCAGAGGATAAAGCAACCCAGCTGGCCGTTGCCGAGGAGTCTTGTTCCTGGCGCAAGAGACACACGCCCGAACGTACTCCGCGATATCACGAGCCATATGCGGCCACCAGTATGTCCTCGCCAGTAACTCTGATGTCCTTTTAGTACCAAAATGTCCACCCACCCTGGACGAGTGCGCCCAAGAGAGAACCTCCAGTCGCAAACTAGATGGAACAAAAGTCTTGCCCGGGGGCACAGACTCCAGTGAAACCGGGGCCACGATTCTCAAACTCTCGGTGGGGACAATAAGCCGAGGCTCCTCCTCCTCCTCCGCAGATGACACAACGGAGCGAGAGAGAGCGTCGGCCCGAATGTTCTTCTCCCCAGAAAGGAAATGGAGGGTGAAATGAAACCGGGAGAAGAAAAAGGACCATCTGGCCTGGCGAGAATTCAACCGCTGAGCTGTCTGCAGATACAGCAAATTTTTGTGATCTGTGAAGACTTGGAAGGGAAAACGTGCTCCCTCCAAGAGATGTCTCCACTTCGAGAAAGCCAACTTCATGGCTAGCAACTCCCTGTCCCCGATGGAATAATTCCTCTCTGCTGGTGCGAAGGTCTTGGAGAAAAAGAAGCAAGGATGCTTCCGACCTTGAGCATCCTTTTGGAAGAGGACTGCTCCAGCACCAACAGAAGAGGCATCCACCTCCATGATAAATGGCTTATCAACATCGGGGCGTTGAAGAATGGGAGCGCTAGCGAAGTGTGACTTTATAGAGATAAAAGCCTTGGAGACCTCCTCAGACCACAATTTGGGATTCGCTCCCTTCTTGGTGAGGGCAACCAAGGGAGCTACCAAAGTTGAGAAATGCGGGATGAACTGGCGATAATAATTGATGAACCCCATAAAGCGCTGCACCGCTTTAAGAGAATGGGGTTCCTGCCAGTCCATCACAGCCTGTAGTTTGGCAGGATCCATAGCCAATCCCTGGGCTGAGATGATGTAGCCTAGGAAAGGTAAGGACTCCTGCTCAAACATACACTTCTCCAACTTGGCATAGAGGGAGTTTGCCCGTAGGAGGTCGAAGACTTTGCAAACATCTCTCCGGTGGGAGTCAACATCTGGAGAGTAGATGAGAATATCATCCAGATAGACTACGACTGAGGTGGAAAGCATATCCCGGAAGATATCGTTCACAAAGTCTTGGAAAACGGCTGGGGCATTACAGAGCCCAACGGGCATCACCAGATATTCATAGTGCCCATCCCAGGTGTTAAAAGCCGTCTTCCATTCGTCCCCCTCACGGATGCGAATCAGGTTGTAAGCAGCCCGCAGATCTAATTTAGTAAATACCCTTGCTCCCCGAAGCCTATCGAACAGTTCAGATATCAAAGGCAAAGGGTATTTATTCTTAACGGTCATGGCGTTAAGACCCCTGTAGTCTATGCATGGACGCAATTCCCCTCTCTTCTTCTGCACGAAGAAGAACCCTGCCCCAGCAGGTGACACTGACTTCCTGATGAACCCTCTTGCCAGATTTTCCTGGATGTACTGTGACATTGCCTCCGTCTCCAGGAGAGATAGCGGATAGACTCGACCCCGGGGAGGCTCAGCACCAGGCAAGAGGTCAATAGGACAGTCATAGGGGCGATGGGGCGGAAGGGTCTCCGCCGCCTTTTTGGAGAATACGTCTGCATACGACCAATACTGCTTGGGGAGAGAGGAAAGATCTGCGGGTACCTCAGTTGTAGCTACCTGAACGCACTCCCTCTGACACCTACCCCCACAAGATTCACCCCATCCCAGAATTCTGCCTGAGGACCACTCGATATGAGGAGAGTGGTACCGTAGCCAAGGTATTCCCAACAGGACTTCATCAATTCCCTCTGGAATGACGAGCAGAGAAATAATCTCCTGATGAGATGGCGAAATGGACAGAGTAAAAGGGATGGTCTGGTGAGTTATCTGTGAGGGCAGAGTCGACCCATTCACCACTCGTACCGTTACAGGTTGAGCTAGCATAACCAGAGGTATTGCGTGGCGTTGGGCGAAGGCAGAAGACATAAAATTGCCCTCCGCCCCAGAATCCACGCAGAGCTCTACCGAGTGGGAGAATGAGCCTATAGTAATTGTCCCCTTAAAGGACAATTTAGAGGCAAACGTCGCCGTGTCTAGTGTACCTCCACCTACGACCACTAGACGCTGCCGTTTCCTCGACCGCTGAGGACATCTGGTGGCTAAATATCCAGACTGCTGGCAAACATGACAGACCCTGAGTGCACAAGCGGTCCGGGACTTAGGTCCCGCTTGTGACACTTCCCTGGCCTCATGTGACTCAGGAACCAGGAACGGAGATTCCAGAGGTTTGGCGAAAGTAGGAGCCAGCCGAAACCTCTGCCTACACTGGGCTCGCTCTAACCTCCGCTCGTTAAAACGGAGGTCAGTTCGAGTGGAGACTGTTATTAACTCCTCCAGTGTGGCAGGAATCTCCCTAGTGGCCAGAGCGTCCTTTACATGGTCAGCCAAGCCCCTCCAAAATATGGGGATAAGAGCTTTATCCGACCATTCCAGCTCAGATGCTAAAGTGCGGAATTGGACGGCAAAATGACTGACCAAGGACTCACCCTGAGTTAATGCCAGCAGTTGGAGCGCAGTGTCATGGGTGACTTGAGGTCCTAAAAAGACCTGTTTTAAAGTGCTCAAAAAAAGAGGAGCACTCTGCACCACATGATCGCCACGCTCCCACAGCGGCGTAGCCCATTCCAACGCCCTGTCCGACAATAGAGACACAATAAATCCCACCTTAGCCCGCTCTGTGGGGAAACGTGCAGCCAGAAGCTCGAGATGAATAGAGCACTGACTCACGAATCCCCTACAAAATTTGCTATTACCGGAAAATTTTTCTGACAGCGGGAGGCGAGAAAATGTCGGAACAGGGGTGGCAATGGACAAAGTTGCTGCAGCCACGCTGGCAGCCTGTACAGCAACTGCGGTAACATCCACAGCTGAGGTTGCGCTCTCGAGAGCCGCCAACCTACCCTCCAGCTGCTGTATATACCGCAGGGATTGCTGTTTGTCCGTCATCACTAGCCAGACCCTGGCGCTAGTGTAATGTTAGGGCTAGCGGAACGCACCAAATAATAAGACTGATAGTGTACGGTGCGTTCGTAGCCCGGGGTCCACCGTGCAGAGATGGAACCTGCTGCTGAGTAATGACGGACTATATGGCGGTACTCATAAGTATACTCGCGTGGGTTAAACTTCACCCAACGTGAAGGAAGCGATCCTGTTGCGTCACAGGATCGCGGTACCGCACATAGAAGGCGAGCAAGCAGTCAGCGAACTTAACCCCAACTAGGATTGAAGTCCGATTAGACCACTTGCTGACACAACACCGCAACAGGGTGTGTTAGGCAACTCTTATAATTAGAGCACCGAAGTGCGAACTGTGCCGTGCTGGCAGGCACCACTAAGCACCCAGACGTGGGTCAGGAAGCGCACTACTGGCGCGTAGCGCCGCACTGACGGTCACAACAATAGACGCTGATACGTGTGTGACACGTTGAGTGATTTGTCGGGCGCTAGATAGCAGCCATACTCCATACGCGAACAGTCATACAATAGGGTAGGGGTATTTAATGAACGACTTGCACTCACAACAAACACACGTATTCAATTGTACACTAGCGCATGGCCGTGCGGTCATGCGCAGTTTATGTAATTGCAGGACAGGAAGTGGCCACAGAAACTTTGCCCTTCCAGGGCCTGCCAAGAGGACCAATGGAATGCGCTGCAGAGCCAGAGCACATGACCCTCGATCTCCAACGGGAGATCTTGCTCTGGGCATGCTCAGTGTGCGCAAACAAGGACTTAGTCCCAGGGAAGTCCGCTCGCCGCTGACCAGCACTGACTTTAATGGCAGGAGCTGAAGAAACAGCAGTAACTCTCTGTACAGAGTGAGAGCGAGCAAGACACTGGGAGCGACGTCCCTGCTGAGCAGACTCCACTGCGGCTGGAGGAGAATGGGAGACCGCAGCGGAGACGGATCGAGATTCCCCCTGTGCAGCAGAGGAAACTCGACTCCTAACAGATGTATAACTATGTGCTTAATTCTGAAACTCTGGGCAAAACCGTCAATGAACAAGACCTGGGTGGATGACAAACTCATGTTCAGTGGCCAGTGTCAGGCAGCTGCTACTAAGTGTGGTTTCACACTTGCGTTTTTGTCTGCAGCCTGTTTTGCACAAAAAAACGCACGCGTTTTTTTCCTATATTTAACATTGAAAACGCATGCGTTTTTTGTTGTACGCGTTTGGTCGCGTTTTGAAACGCATGCGTTTTTTTGCTGCATGCGTTCTTTTTCAGAAATGCAACTTGTAGTTTTTTTGAGAGGCGTTTTTTTGACACATAAAAACGCATGCGTTTTCATGCGTTTTTTTGTGTCAAAAAATACATTGGAGTCAATGGAAACGCATGCGTTTTTAAGCACATGCGTTTGTTTGCTTTAAAAACGCATGCATTTTTATAAAAAAAAAACAGAAAACACACTGATATGCCAACCCCCACCATAAAGGTGATAAAGGGATCCTAACCCTAACCCTAAAGGGATCCTAACCCTAACCCTAAAGGGATCCTAACCCTAACCCTAAAGGGATCCTAACCCTATCGTGGAAAACAGAAGAAGGCGTTCCAGCTCCATAAAATTTCAAATCTTTATTTCTCCGTTAGAATACAAATAAGAACAACAAATCCTTGTCTAAGTGCGAATGCAGGAGTGCACATAACATGCGACGCGTTTCGATCGTTAACCGATCGTACTCAATGCATCGAAACGCGTCGCATGTTATGTGCACTCCTGCATTCGCACTTAGACAAGGATTTGTTGTTCTTATTCGTATTTTAACGGAGAAATAAAGATTTGAAATTTTATGGAGCTGGAACGCCTTCTTCTGTTTTCCACTATATCTACTCATCCTGGTCCGAGATGAAGTTCCGTGCACCTGCGTTTGATCGGTGAGCTGGCTGTGGCTTTTTAGCCCAAACTTTTTTTGCTTATCCTAACCCTATCCCTAACCCTATCCCTAACCCTAACCCTACCCCTAACCCTAACCCTAAAGGGATCCTAACCCTAACCCTACCCCTAACCCTAACCCTAAAGGGATCCTAACCCTAACCCTAACCCTACCCCTAACCCTAACCCTACCCCTAACCCTAAAGGGATCCTAACCCTAACCCTAATCCCTTTAGTGTTAGGGTTAGGATCCCTTTAGGCTTAGGGTTAAGGGTAGGGTTAGGGTTAGGATCCCTTTAGGGTTAGGGTTAGGGTTATGATCCCTACCCCTAACCCTACCCCTAACCCTAACCCTAACTATTTCTGTTTATAGTGGGTTTTTTACTTTATTTTGATGATTGGCAGCTGTCACACATTTCTCAGCATGCGTTTAAAAAACGCAAACGCATGAAAAAACGCATGTAAACGCGTCAAAATGCTGCGTTTTTTTCACCACATGCAAAAACGCATGCGTCAAAAAAACGCAGCGTTTGCACGCGTTTACATGCGTTTTTTCACCATGCGTTTTTTTTTTTTTAAACGCATGCATTTTGAAACGCAAGTGTGAAACCAGCCTAAGGCAAATAAAATATTGGGATGCATTAAAAGAGGCATAGATGCACATGAGGAGAACATAATTTTACCTATATACAAGTCACTTGTTCGACCACACTTAGAATACTGTGCACAGTTCTGGTCTCCGGTGTATAAGAAAGACATAGCTGAACTGGAGCGGGTGCAGAGAAGAGCGCCCAAGGTTATTAGAGGACTGGGGGGTCTGCAATACCAAGATAGGTTATTACACTTGGGGCTATTTAGTTTGGAAAAATGAAGACTAAAGGATGATCTTATTTTAATGTATAAATATATGAGGGGACAGTACAAAGACCTTTCTGATGATCTTTTTAATCATAGACCCGAGACAGGAACAAGGGGGCATCCTCTACGTCTGGAGGAAAGAAGGTTTAAGCATAATCACAGACGTAGATTCTTTACTGTAAGAGCAGTGAGACTTTGGAACTCTCTGCCGTATGATGTTGTGATGAGTGATTCGTTACTTAAATTTAAGAGGGGACTGGATACCTTTCTGGAAAAGTATAATGTTACAAGATATATACACTAGATTCCTTGATAGGGCGTTGATCCAGAGAATTAGTCTGATTGCCGTATGTGGAGTCGGGAAGGAATTTTTTTCCCCAATGTGGAGCTTACTCTTTGCCACATGGTTTTTTTTTGCCTTCCTCTGGATCAACATGTTAGGGCATGTTAGGTTAGGCTATGGGTTGAACTAGATGGACTTAAAGTCTTCCTTCAAACTTAATAACTATGTAACTATGTAACTCCTCAGATAATCCCAGTTATTTATTAAAGGTTATTATTTAATTAAAGTGGGTATTAAACAAGATTTGTTTGCCTAAATACTCCTTTGCGTGAAGTCATACAGCATAGAGGCTGTCAGTACAGCATAGGCAGGTGGAATTGGTTAGGGAATAAAGCTGGAGTGACAGAGGCTTCAGAAACCTTATTTGCATATCAATTAAATGCTGATATCTTAGGAATGGTAAAGCAGACTGGCCATTAAACAGAATTGCTGACATGCCATTGAAAGCACTAAATCTACTATATAATTGTCTAAGGTCCACCTCCGTCTTTCTGTCTGTCTTTCTTTCTGTCATGGAAATCCCAAGTCGCTGATTGGTTGCGGCAAAAAGTCCACGATCAATCAGTGATGGGCACAGTCCAGTGGCAAAATGGCCGCTACTTACTCCCCGCAGTCAGTGCCCGCAGTCCATACTCCCCCCAGTCAGCGCTCAAACAGGGTTAATGGCAGCGTTAACGGACCGCGTTATGTTGCGGTGTAGCGCAGTCCATTAACACTGCTATTAACCCTGCGTGACCAACTTTTTACTATTGATGCTGCCTATGTGGCATCAATAGTAAAAAGATCTAATGTTAAAAATAATTTTAAAAAAATTATTATATACTCACCTTCCTTGGAGCCCCGGATCCAGCCGAGGCCTTTCCCGCTCCTCGCAACGTTCCAGTGATCAGTCCATTCATTGCAGTCTCATGAGATGATGACATAGTGGTCTCGCGAGACCGCTACATCATCATCTCATGAGTCCGCAATGCACTCTTTTAACCGGAGCATCGCGAGGAGCATCAGTAAATGCCTCAGCTGGATACGGGGGCTCCGGAAGGTGAGTATATAGCTATTTTTTAGTTTAATTATTTTTTTAACAGGGATATGGTGCCCACATTGCTATATACTACGTGGGCTGTGTTAGATACTGCATGGGTTGTGTTACATACTGCGCAGGCTGTGTTATACACTACATCTCTGTGCTATATACTATATGGGCTGTGCTATATACTATGTGGCTGTGGTATATATTATGTGGCTAGGGAATATACTACATCACTGTGCTCTATACTATGTGGCCTGGGTTATATACTGCATGGGCTGTGTTATATACTACATCTCTGTGCTATATACTAAGTGGCTGTGCTATATACGTGGCTGTGCAATATACTATGTGGCTGGGCAATATACTACGTGGCTGTGCTATATACTACGTGTCTGTGCTATATACTACGTGGCTGTGCTATATACTACGTGGCTGTGCTATATACTATGTGGCTGTAAACTACATACATATTCTAGAATACCCAATGCGTTAGAATCGGGCCACCATCTGGTGGTGATATGATTTGTTTTTTAGGTGAAATCCTGCTGACATGTTATCTTTAAATAACCTCTAAGATTTAATTAAATTCATCACTTGAACCACTATAGATTTGTATTATACTTAAAATCATTTTCTCAGTTACCTTTCATAATTTTCCAGTTGTCATTTTTTTCAGCCAATTTGCCTCTCTAAATAACGATGCATGCTATTGCTTTTTGAGTACTGTTTATTGTATTTACCTGTCAAAATAAAATGTGAAAAAGAAGGTATTGATTTATTGTCGTATAGAAACTTTCAAATTGGCAGGGAAGAACCATTTTGCTAAATTAGTCTGCCATTTTCCTTGCTCACGACAAAACCATGCACTTTACTAAATTACTTTTATTAGGTTCATTCTTTTAAATAAATTATTTCACTGTCTTTACATCCCGCTGCTATTACTGATCACGTTCTTATGTACTCTCTGATCATGTACTTTAGCACATAACCTAATCTTCCCACTTTAAACTTAAGGATAAGCATTATGAATCATGACATGTTTTTTTCATCTGAAATAAAATTAATTACTGCTCAATAAATTTAATATTTTAATGTATAATATTCATGACCCTCTTTGATATGAAGTGAACTTAATAATAAAGAAAGCAGTAGCATCTGTTTTAGGAGAAAATAATCATTATTAACAAATGCATACTATTCATGGCTTTTAAATGTAGTCTGTTAAGATGAGCTACCAATATTACTGGCATTTTTCCTTTCGGTCGTTTTTTGCTCCAATTATGGCAGAAATGTGATTTCTACAAAGATTATGACCCTGAGTGATTAAAGCTTTACCTCCAGGATTCTTGTATTAAAAGAAATAACATAGTAACATAGTTATTAAGGTTGAAGGAAGACTTTAAGTCCATCTAGTTCAACCCATAGCCTAACCTAACATGCACTAACATGTTGATCCAGAGGAAGGCAAAAAAAAAGCCATGTGGCAAATAGTAAGCTCCACTTTGGGGGAAAAAAATTCCTTCCCGACTACACATACGGAAATCAGACTAGTTCCCTGGATCAACTCCCTATCAAGGAATCTAGTATATATACCCTGTAACATTATACTTTTCAAGAAAGGTATCCAATCCCCTCTTAAATTTAAGTAATGAATTACTCATTACAACATTATATGGCAGAGAGTTCCATAGTCTCACTGCTCTTACAGTAAAGAACCCGCGTCTGTTATTATGCCTAAACCTTCTTTCCTCCAGATGTAGAGGGTGCACCCTTGTCCCTGTCTCAAGTCTATGATTAAAAAGATCATCAGAAAGGTCTTTGTGCTGTCCCCTCATATATTTATACATTAAAATAAGATCACCCCTTAGTCTTCATTTTTCCAAACTAAATAGCCCCAAGTGTAATAACCTATCTTGGTATTGCAGACCCCCCAGTCCTCTAATAACATTGGTCGCTCTTCTATGCACCCGCTCCAGTTCAGCTATGTCTTTCTTATACACCAGAGACCAGAACTGTGCACAGTATTCTAAGTGTGGTCGAACTAGTGACTTGTATAGAGGTAAAATTATGTTCTCCTCATGAGCATCTATGCCTCTTTTAATGCATTCCATTATTTTATTTGCCTTTGTAGCAGCTGCCTGACACTGGCCACTGAATATGAGTTTGTCATCCACCCATACACCCAGGTCTTTTTCATTGACGGTTTTGCCCAGAGTTTTAAGCACATAGTTATACATCTTATTACTTCTACCCAAGTGCATGACCTTACATTTATCCCCATTAAAGCTCATTTGCCATTTATCAACCCAAGCTTCTAGTTTACATATATCCTGTAATATAAAATTGTCCTCCTCTGTATTGATTACCCTGCAGAGTTTAGTGTCATCTGCAAATATTGAAATTCTGCTCTGAATGCCCCCTACAAGGTCATTAATAAATATGTAAAAAAGAATAGGGCCCAATACTGACCCCTGTGGTACCCCACTGCTAACCGCGACCCAGTCCCAATTTTAGGGGGGCAACACGAGGCTACTCAGTCATTTTGTAACTTTAGGCATTTTTATGCATAATGACCCAGTCTCAACTAAGTGGATTAGTCTGAGATGGGACAGGGGCGAAATGGGGACTGGTGACCCTACTCAAAAAGTTCATGATGAGTGGGGGCATGCCTCATACCACAAATCTTTCTCCAGTATATGACAGGGATAAGATTTGTGGCAGGGCACAAGTGTTATGCTGTGCAATCAGGCAACACAGTCTGCAGTAATCAGCGCACATACAGTGATATGGCAATAACCCAAAAACAATAGAACAAGCTCTGAGACGTGGAATCTCTGCAGACTGCAATACCTGAACCTATCCTCACACAACTAAAAGCAGCAGTGGATTGCGCCTAACACTACCTATGCAACTCGGCACTGCCTGAGGAGCTGACTAGCCTGAAGATAGAAATACAAGCCTGACTTGCCTCAGAGAAATACCCCAAAGGAATAGGCAGCCCCCCACATATAATGACTGTTAGCAAGATGAAAAGACAAAACGTAGGAATGAAATAGATTCAGCAAAGTGAGGCCCGATATTCTAGACAGAGCGAGGATAGCAAAGAGAACTATGCAGTCTACAAAAAACCCTAAAGCAGAACCACGCAAAGGGGGGCAAAAAGACCCACCGTGCCGAACTAACGGCACGGCGGTGCACCCTTTGCGTCTCAGAGCTTCCAGCAAAAGAGAATAGCACAGCTGGACAGAAAAAACGGAAACAAAAACAAAGTAACACTTATCTAGCAGAGCAGCAGGCCACAGGAAAGATGCAGTAGCTCAGATCCAACACTGGAACATTGACAAGGAGCAAGGAAGACAGACTCAGGTGGAATTAAATAGCAAGGCAGCCAACGAGCTCACCAAAACACCTGAGGGAGGAAGCCCAGAGGCTGCAATACCACTTGTGACCACAGGAGTGAATTCAGCCACAGAATTCACAACAGTACCCCCCCTTGAGGAGGGGTCACTGAACCCTCACCAGAACCCCCAGGCCGACCAGGATGAGCCACATGAAAGGCACGAACAAGATCTGGGGCATGGACATCAGAGGCAAAAACCCAGGAATTATCCTCCTGAGCATAACCCTTCCATTTGACCAGATACTGGAGTTTCCGTCTAGAGACACGAGAATCCAAAATTTTCTCCACAATATACTCCAATTCCCCCTCCACCAAAACAGGGGCAGGAGGCTCCACAGATGGAACCATAGGTGCCACGTATCTTCTCAACAACGACCTATGGAATACATTATGTATGGAAAAGGAGTCTGGGAGGGTCAGACGAAAAGACACCGGATTGAGAATCTCAGAAATCCTATACGGACCAATAAAACGAGGTTTAAATTTAGGAGAGGAAACCTTCATAGGAATATGACGAGAAGATAACCAAACCAGATCCCCAACACGAAGTCGGGGACCCACACGGCGTCTACGATTAGCGAAAAGCTGAGCCTTCTCCTGGGACAAGGTCAAATTGTCCACTACCTGAGTCCAGATCTGCTGCAACCTGTCCACCACAGAATCCACACCAGGACAGTCCGAAGACTCAACCTGTCCTGAAGAGAAACGAGGATGGAACCCAGAATTGCAGAAAAATGGAGAGACCAAGGTAGCCGAGCTGGCCCGATTATTAAGGGCGAACTCAGCCAACGGCAAAAATGACACCCAATCATCCTGGTCAGCAGTAACAAAACATCTCAGATATGTTTCCAAGGTCTGATTGGTTCGTTCGGTCTGGCCATTAGTCTGAGGATGGAAGGCCGAGGAAAAAGATAGGTCAATGCCCATCCTACCACAAAAGGCTCGCCAGAACCTCGAGACAAACTGGGAACCTCTGTCAGAAACAATATTCTCAGGAATGCCATGCAAACGAACCACATGCTGGAAGAACAAAGGCACCAAATCAGAGGAGGAAGGCAATTTAACCAAGGGCACCAGATGGACCATTTTAGAAAAGCGATCACAGACCACCCAAATGACCGACATCTTTTGAGAAACGGGAAGGTCAGAAATGAAATCCATCGAAATATGTGTCCAAGGCCTCTTCGGGACCGGCAAGGACAAAAGCAACCCACTGGCACGTGAACAGCAGGGCTTAGCCCTAGCACAAATCCCACAGGACTGCACAAAAGCACGCACATCCCGTGACAGAGATGGCCACCAGAAGGATCTAGCCACTAACTCTCTGGTACCAAAAATTCCTGGATGACCAGCCAGCACCGAACAATGAAGTTCAGAGATAACTTTACTAGTCCACCTATCAGGGACGAACAGTTTCTCGGCCGGACAACGATCAGGTTTATTAGCCTGAAATTTCTGCAACACTCTCCGCAAATCAGGAGAGATGGCAGACACAATGACTCCTTCCTTGAGGATACTCGCCGGCTCAGATAACCCCGGAGAGTCGGGCACAAAACTCCTATACAGAGCATCCGCCTTCACATTTTTAGAGCCCGGAAGGTACGAAATCACAAAATCAAAACGAGCAAAAAATAACGACCAACGGGCCTGTCTAGGATTCAAGCGCTTGGCAGACTCGAGATAAGTAAGATTCTTATGATCAGTCAATACCACCACGCGATGCTTAGCTCCCTCAAGCCAATGACGCCACTCCTCGAATGCCCACTTCATGGCCAGCAACTCTCGGTTGCCCACATCATAATTACGCTCAGCAGCAGAAAATTTCCTAGAAAAGAAAGCACATGGTTTCAACACTGAGCAACCAGAACCTCTCTGTGACAAAACCGCCCCTGCTCCAATCTCAGAAGCATCAACCTCGACCTGGAACGGAAGAGAAACATCTGGTTGACACAACACAGGGGCACAGCAAAAACGATGCTTCAACTCCTGAAAAGCTTCCACGGCAGCAGAAGACCAATTAACCAAATCAGCACCCTTCTTGGTCAAATCGGTCAATGGTCTGGCAATGCTAGAAAAATTACAGATGAAGCGACGATAAAAATTAGCAAAGCCCAGGAATTTCTGCAGACTTTTCAGAGATGTCGGCTGAGTCCAATCCTGGATGGCCTGGACCTTAACCGGATCCATCTCGATAGTAGAAGGGGAAAAGATGAACCCCAAAAATGAAACTTTCTGCACACCGAAGAGACACTTTGATCCCTTCACGAACAAGGAATTAGCACGCAGTACCTGGAAAACCATTCTGACTTGCTTCACATGAGACTCCCAATCATCAGAGAAGATCAAAATGTCATCCAAGTAAACAATCAGGAATTTATCCAGATACTCACGGAAAACGTCATGCATAAAAGACTGAAAAACAGATGGAGCATTGGCAAGTCCGAACGGCATCACCAGATACTCAAAATGACCCTCGGGCGTATTAAATGCCGTTTTCCATTCATCTCCCTGCCTGATTCTCACCAGATTATACGCACCACGAAGATCAATCTTAGTAAACCAACTAGCCCCCTTAATCCGAGCAAACAAGTCAGATATCAATGGCAAGGGATACTGAAATTTAACAGTGATCTTATTAAGAAGGCGGTAATCAATACACGGTCTTAGCGAACCATCCTTTTTGGCTACAAGAAAGAACCCTGCTCCCAATGGTGATGACGATGGGCGAATATGTCCCTTCTCCAGGGATTCTTTCACATAACTGCGCATAGCGGTGTGTTCAGGCACGGACAAATTAAATAAACGACCCTTAGGGAATTTACTACCAGGAATCAAATTGATAGCACAATCACAATTCCTATGCGGAGGTAGGGCATCAGACTTGGGCTCTTCAAATACATCCTGAAAGTCCGACAAGAACTCTGGGATGTCAGAAGGAATGGATGATGAAATAGACAAAAATGGAACATCACCATGTACTCCCTGACAACCCCAGCTGGTTACCGACATAGAGTTCCAATCTAATACTGGATTATGGGTTTGTAGCCATGGCAACCCCAACACGACCACATCATGCAGATTATGCAGTACCAGAAAGCGAATAACTTCCTGATGTGCAGGAGCCATGCACATGGTCAGCTGGGCCCAGTACTGAGGCTTATTCTTGGCCAAAAGTGTAGCATCAATTCCTCTCAACGGAATAGGACACCGCAAAGGCTCCAAGAAAAATCCACAACGTTTAGCATAATCCAAATCCATCAGATTCAGGGCAGCGCCTGAATCCACAAACGCCATGACAGAATACGATGACAAAGAGCATATCAAGGTAATGGACAGAAGGAATTTGGACTGTACAGTACCAATGACGGCAGAGCTATCGAACCGCCTAGTGCGCTTTGGACAATTAGAAATAGCATGAGTGGAATCACCACAGTAGAAACACAGCCTGTTCAGACGTCTGTGTTCTTGCCGTTCAACTTTAGTCATAGTCCTGTCGCACTGCATAGGCTCAGGTTTACTCTCAGACAATACCGCCAGATGGTGCACAGATTTACGCTCGCGCAAGCGACGACCGATCTGAATGGCCAAGGACATAGACTCATTCAAACCAGCAGGCATAGGAAATCCCACCATGACATCCTTAAGAGTTTCAGAGAGACCCTTTCTGAACCAAGCCGCCAGTGCAGATTCATTCCACAGAGTGAGTACTGACCACTTCCTAAATTTCTGACAATATACTTCTACATCATCCTGACCCTGGCATAAAGCCAGCAAATTTTTCTCAGCCTGATCCACTGAATTAGGCTCATCGTAAAGCAATCCAAGCGCCTGGAAAAACGCATCAACATTACTCAATGCAGGGTCTCCTGGCGCAAGAGAAAACGCCCAGTCCTGTGGGTCGCCGCGCAAAAAAGAAATAATAATCAAAACCTGTTGAATAGGATTACCAGAAGAATGAGGTTTCAAGGCCAGAAATAGCTTACAATTATTTTTGAAGCTCAGGAACTTAGTTTTGTCACCAAAAAACAAATCAGGAATAGGAATTCTTGGTTCTAGCATAGATTTCTGATCAATTGTATCTTGAATCTTTTGTACATTTATAACGAGATTATCCATTGAGGAGCACAGAGCCTGAATATCCATGTCCACACCTGTGTCCTGAAGCACTCTAATGTCTAGGGGAAAAAAAAAAAACTGAAGACAGAGCTGAGGAAAAAAAAAATGATGTCAGGACTTCTTTTTTCCCTCTATTGAGAATCATTGGTTTGGGCTCCTTGTACTGTTATGCTGTGCTATCAGGCAACACAGTCTGCAGTAATCAGCGCACATACAGTGATATGGCAATAACCCAAAAACAATAGAACAAGCTCTGAGACGTGGAATCTCTGCAGACTGCAATACCTGAACCTATCCTCACACAACTAAAAGCAGCAGTGGATTGCGCCTAACACTACCTATGCAACTCGGCACTGCCTGAGGAGCTGACTAGCCTGAAGATAGAAATACAAGCCTGACTTGCCTCAGAGAAATACCCCAAAGGAATAGGCAGCCCCCCACATATAATGACTGTTAGCAAGATGAAAAGACAAAACGTAGGAATGAAATAGATTCAGCAAAGTGAGGCCCGATATTCTAGACAGAGCGAGGATAGCAAAGAGAACTATGCAGTCTACAAAAAACCCTAAAGCAGAACCACGCAAAGGGGGGCAAAAAGACCCACCGTGCCGAACTAACGGCACGGCGGTGCACCCTTTGCGTCTCAGAGCTTCCAGCAAAAGAGAATAGCACAGCTGGACAGAAAAAACGGAAACAAAAACAAAGTAACACTTATCTAGCAGAGCAGCAGGCCACAGGAAAGATGCAGTAGCTCAGATCTAACACTGGAACATTGACAAGGAGCAAGGAAGACAGACTCAGGTGGAAATAAATAGCAAGGCAGCCAACGAGCTCACCAAAACACCTGAGGGAGGAAGCCCAGAGGCTGCAATACCACTTGTGACCACAGGAGTGAATTCAGCCACAGAATTCACAACACACAAGCCCCTTTCCACCTCACTTGATTCATTTATAGGTCTGTGCCTCACACATCAACCCGCCAGCTATGAAGACCTGTGTGGAAAATGCCATCCTTGATTTTTCAGGGCCTAAGGTGTAAAGGATGTCTAATGTTTATATAACAGCTTTCTACATCCTCTGGGAGCTATTTGTTACAAATGTTGTAAACTGCTACACACAGAAACATATTTTACTCACAAATGTATCTCACTCATCTGACAACTATAAGTCATGTCATATGGAATTACAGCTCAAAGTTGAATGTAGAGTAAGTTGCAATTTTGAGTGACTTACTTTTTATTCAAGCTGGTCCTAATATTTAAGTGCTTTAGTAGACAGCACACAAACACCCCTGCCTGGCATTATACTTTCAGCTGTAAATGCAGATATAGTTGTAAGCAGTGATTGAACAGGATGCTGTCAGCAACCTCCTCCATTATTCTCGCTGTGAATCTGAGATGTGATGTTTCAGTGCAGTAGGTGTGATGACATCATCACATGGTGCCCACTGTGCAGAGCTTAAGAACACATGCTGCAGAGATAAGAGTAGTGGGAGAGAGGTGAGTATTTTTTTAAAATCAATAAGTACTTTGTGGTGGCCATTATACCGTTTGGAGAGCTGTGTGGGTGCCATTAAACTGTTTGCAGGGCTATGTGGGGGCCATTATACTGTTTGTAGGGCTATGTTGGGCAAATTATTTTGTTTGAAACGCTATGCAGGGGCCATAATACTGTGTGAAGGGTTATGTGGGGGCTATTATGCTGTGTGTGGGCCATTATACAGTGTGGAAGGTTGTGTGATGTCCATTATACTGTGTGCAGTGTTGTGTGAGGGCCATCATATTCTGTTTAGGGCCATTATACTGTATTGATGGCCATCATAGTGTATGAAGGGCAATCACACTGTATAGAGGGATGTGTAGGGGCAATTATATTGTGTTAAGGGCTGTGAGGGCTCCATACTGTGTTGGAGAAACTGTTTTGGGATCACCCTGGGGGTATCATACTGTATTGAAGTTATTGTAGAGATATCTTACTTTGCAGGAAGGGGTGGGGTGCTACTCTAGAATTACCAATTAGGACATCTACCGTGTGTCCCCATTAGGGTTGAGCGAAACGGGTCGTTCATTTTCAAAAGTCGCCGACTTTTGGCAAAGTCGGGTTTCATGAAACCCGATCCGACCCCTGTGCGGGGTCGGCCATGCGGTACGCGACTTTCGCGCCAAAGTCGCGTTTCAATGACACGAAAAGCGCCATTTCTCAGCCAATGAAGGTAAACGCAGAGTGTGGGCAGCGTGATGACATAGGTCCTGGTCCCCACCATCTTAGAGAAGGGCATTGCAGTGATTGGCTTGCTGTCTGCGGCGTCACAGGGGCTATAAAAGGGAGTTCCCGCCGACCGCCATGTCACTGCTGCTGATCTGAGCTTAGGGAGAGGTTGCTGCCGCTTCGTCAGAAACAGGGATAGCGTTATGCAGGGTCCATTAACCACCAAACCGCTTGTGCTGTAGCGATTTCCACTGCCCAACACCACCTTCGGTGTGCAGGGACAGTGGAAGCTACATTTTATTTTTTTTTTCCCCCTCAGCGCTGTAGCTCATTGGGCTGCCCTAGAAGGCTCCCTGATAGCTGCATTGCTGTGTGTACGCCGCTGTGCAAACCAACTGCTTTTTTCAAAGCACAAATCCTCTTGTTCCTTCCTTTCTGCACAGCTATCTTTTTTGTTTGTACACACTTTTTATTTAATTTGTGCATCAGTCCACTCCTTATTGCTGCCTGCCATACCTGGCTGAGATTACTGCAGGGAGATGGTAATTGAAGGACACTCCCTGTTTTTTTTTTTTTTTTTTTGTGGGAGATTAAGATTGACATTTCTGCTTGAGTGCCATCCCTGTCTGTGTCATCTCTCACTCAGTGGGCCATAGAAAGCCTATTTATTTTTTTGCTTGATTTGGGTTATAAAATCTACCTGAAAAAATCACTACATCAATCAGTGGGAGAAAAATATTGGCCTCAGGGCTTGTGTGCCACTCTTGACTCCTGTGTGTGCCATCTCTCAGTCAGTGGGCCATAGAAAGCCTATTTATTTTTTTGCTTGATTTTGGTTCTAAAATCTACCTGAAAAAATCACTACATCAATCAGTGGGAGAAAAATATTGGCCTCAGGGCTTGTGTGCCACTTCTGACTCCTGTGTGCATCATCACTCACTCAGTGGGCCATAGAAAGCCCTTTTTTTTTTTTTTTTTGCTTTATTTGGGTTCTAAATTCTACCTGAAAAAATCAATAAATCAATCAGTGGGAGATTAATATTGGCCTTTGGGCTTGTGTGCCAGTCCTAAGCGTGCCATCTCTCTCTCTCAGATAGTGGGCCATAGAAAGCCTATTTATTTTTTTTTTATTGGGTTTATAAATTTTCCCTGGAACCAAAAAAAAAAAAGTGGGAGATTAATATTGGCCTCTGGGCTTGTGTGCCAGTCCTGAGCGTGCCATCTCTCTCACAAATAGTGGGCCATAGAAAGCCTATTTATTTTTTTGCTTGATTTGGGTTCTAAAATGTACCTGAAAAAATCACTACATCAATCAGTGGGAGAAAAATATTGGCCTCAGGGCTTGTGGGCCACTCCTGACTCCTGTGTGCATCATCACTCACTCAGTGGGCCATAGAAAGCCCATTTTTTTTTTTTTTGCTTTATTTGGGTTCTAAATTCTACCTGAAAAAATCAATAAATCAATCAGTGGGAGATTAATATTGGCCTTTGGGCTTGTGTGCCAGTCCTAAGCGTGCCATCTCTCTCTCTCAGATAGTGGGCCATAGAAAGCCTATTTATTTTTTATTTTTTTATTGGGTTTATAAATTTTCCCTGGAACAAAAAAAAAAGTGGGAGATAAATATTGGCCTCTGGGCTTGTGTGCCACTCCTGACTCCTGTGTGCGTCATCTCTCACTCAGTGGGCCATAGAAAGCCTTTTTTTGTTTTATTTGTTTTCTAAATTCTCCCTGAAAAAATCATTTTATTTTATTTGGTTTCTAAATTCTTCCTGAAAAAATCATTTTATTCTATTATTTTTTTTTCCTAAAGTCTCCCTGAAAAAAAAAAAAAAATCAGTGGGAGATTAATATTGCCCTTTCTGCTTGTGTGCCAGTCTTGACTCCTGGGTGTGCCATCTCTCTCTCTCTCTCCAATTGTGGGCCATAGAAAGCCTATTATTTTTTTAGCTTGATTTGGGTTCCAAAATCTACCTGAAAAAATCACTACATCAATCAGTGGGAGATAAATATTGGCCTCTGGGCTTGTGTGCCACTCCTGACTCCTGTGTGCGTCATCTCTCACTCAGTGGGCCATAGAAAGCCTTTTTTTGTTTTATTTGTTTTCTAAATTCTCCCTGAAAAAATCATTTTATTTTATTTGGTTTCTAAATTCTTCCTGAAAAAATCATTTTATTCTATTATTTTTTTTTCCTAAAGTCTCCCTGAAAAAAAAAAAAAAAAAAAAATCAGTGGGAGATTAATATTGCCCTTTCTGCTTGTGTGCCAGTCTTGACTCCTGGGTGTGCCATCTCTCTCTCTCTCTCCAATTGTGGGCCATAGAAAGCCTATTATTTTTTTAGCTTGATTTGGGTTCCAAAATCTACCTGAAAAAATCACTACATCAATCAGTGGGAGATACATATTGGCCTCTGGGCTTGTGTGCCACTCCTGACTCCTGTGTGCGTCATCTCTCACTCAGTGGGCCATAGAAAGCCTTTTTTTGTTTTATTTGTTTTCTAAATTCTCCCTGAAAAAATCATTTTATTTTATTTGGTTTCTAAATTCTTCCTGAAAAAATCATTTTATTCTATTATTTTTTTTTCCTAAAGTCTCCCTGAAAAAACAAAAAAAAAAAACAAATCAGTGGGAGATTAATATTGCCCTTTCTGCTTGTGTGCCAGTCTTGACTCCTGGGTGTGCCATCTCTCTCTCTCTCTCCAATTGTGGGCCATAGAAAGCCTATTATTTTTTTAGCTTGATTTGGGTTCCAAAATCTACCTGAAAAAATCACTACATCAATCAGTGGGAGATAAATATTGGCCTCTGGGCTTGTGTGCCACTCCTGACTCCTGTGTGCGTCATCTCTCACTCAGTGGGCCATAGAAAGCCTTTTTTTGTTTTATTTGTTTTCTAAATTCTACCTGAAAAAATCATTTTATTTTATTTGGTTTCTAAATTCTTCCTGAAAAAATAATTTTATTCTATTATTTTTTTTTCCTAAAGTCTCCCTGAAAAAAAAAAAAAAAAAAATCAGTGGGAGATTAATATTGCCCTTTCTGCTTGTGTGCCAGTCTTGACTCCTGGGTGTGCCATCTCTCTCTCTCTCTCCAATTGTGGGCCATAGAAAGCCTATTATTTTTTTAGCTTGATTTGGGTTCCAAAATCTACCTGAAAAAATCACTACATCAATCAGTGGGAGATAAATATTGGCCTCTGGGCTTGTGTGCCACTCCTGACTCCTGTGTGCGTCATCTCTCACTCAGTGGGCCATAGAAAGCCTTTTTTTGTTTTATTTGTTTTCTAAATTCTCCCTGAAAAAATCATTTTATTTTATTTGGTTTCTAAATTCTTCCTGAAAAAATCATTTTATTCTATTTTTTTTTTCCTAAAGTCTCCCTGAAAAAAAAAAAAAAATCAGTGGGAGATTAATATTGCCCTTTCTGCTTGTGTGCCAGTCTTGACTCCTGGGTGTGCCATCTCTCTCTCTCTCTCCAATTGTGGGCCATAGAAAGCCTATTATTTTTTTAGCTTGATTTGGGTTCCAAAATCTACCTGAAAAAATCACTACATCAATCAGTGGGAGATAAATATTGGCCTCAGGGCTTGTGTGCCACTCTTGACTCCTGTGTGTGCCATCTCTCAGTCAGTGGGCCATAGAAAGCCTATTTATTTTTTTGCTTGATTTTGGTTCTAAAATCTACCTGAAAAAATCACTACATCAATCAGTGGGAGAAAAATATTGGCCTCAGGGCTTGTGTGCCACTTCTGACTCCTGTGTGCATCATCACTCACTCAGTGGGCCATAGAAAGCCCTTTTTTTTTTTCTTTTTGCTTTATTTGGGTTCTAAATTCTACCTGAAAAAATCAATAAATCAATCAGTGGGAGATTAATATTGGCCTTTGGGCTTGTGTGCCAGTCCTAAGCGTGCCATCTCTCTCTCTCAGATAGTGGGCCATAGAAAGCCTATTTATTTTTTTTTTATTGGGTTTATAAATTTTCCCTGGAACCAAAAAAAAAAAAGTGGGAGATTAATATTGGCCTCTGGGCTTGTGTGCCAGTCCTGAGCGTGCCATCTCTCTCACAAATAGTGGGCCATAGAAAGCCTATTTATTTTTTTGCTTGATTTGGGTTCTAAAATGTACCTGAAAAAATCACTACATCAATCAGTGGGAGAAAAATATTGGCCTCAGGGCTTGTGGGCTACTCCTGACTCCTGTGTGCATCATCACTCACTCAGTGGGCCATAGAAAGCCCATTTTTTTTTTTTTTGCTTTATTTGGGTTCTAAATTCTACCTGAAAAAATCAATAAATCAATCAGTGGGAGATTAATATTGGCCTTTGGGCTTGTGTGCCAGTCCTAAGCGTGCCATCTCTCTCTCTCAGATAGTGGGCCATAGAAAGCCTATTTATTTTTTATTTTTTTATTGGGTTTATAAATTTTCCCTGGAAAAAAAAAAAAAAAGTGGGAGATTAATACTGGCCTCTGGGCTTGTGTGCCAGTCCTGAGCGTGCCATCTCTCTCACAAATAGTGGGCCATAGAAAGCCTATTTATTTATTTTTTTTTGGTTTTATAAATTCTCCCTTAAAAAAAAAAGGGAGATTAATATTGGCCTTTGGGCTTGTGTGCCAGTCCTAAGCGTGCCATCTCTCTCTGTCTCTCAGATAGTGGGCCATAGAAAGCCTATTTATTATTTTTTTTATTGGGTTTATAAATTTTCCCTGGAACAAAAAAAAAAGTGGGAGATAAATATTGGCCTCTGGGCTTGTGTGCCACTCCTGACTCCTGTGTGCGTCATCTCTCACTCAGTGGGCCATAGAAAGCCTTTTTTTGTTTTATTTGTTTTCTAAATTCTCCCTGAAAAAATCATTTTATTTTATTTGGTTTCTAAATTCTTCCTGAAAAAATCATTTTATTCTATTATTTTTTTTTCCTAAAGTCTCCCTGAAAAAAAAAAAAAAAAAAAAATCAGTGGGAGATTAATATTGCCCTTTCTGCTTGTGTGCCAGTCTTGACTCCTGGGTGTGCCATCTCTCTCTCTCTCTCCAATTGTGGGCCATAGAAAGCCTATTATTTTTTTAGCTTGATTTGGGTTCCAAAATCTACCTGAAAAAATCACTACATCAATCAGTGGGAGATAAATATTGGCCTCTGGGCTTGTGTGCCACTCCTGACTCCTGTGTGCGTCATCTCTCACTCAGTGGGCCATAGAAAGCCTTTTTTTGTTTTATTTGTTTTCTAAATTCTCCCTGAAAAAATCATTTTATTTTATTTGGTTTCTAAATTCTTCCTGAAAAAATCATTTTATTCTATTATTTTTTTTTCCTAAAGTCTCCCTGAAAAAAAAAAAAAAATCAGTGGGAGATTAATATTGCCCTTTCTGCTTGTGTGCCAGTCTTGACTCCTGGGTGTGCCATCTCTCTCTCTCTCTCCAATTGTGGGCCATAGAAAGCCTATTATTTTTTTAGCTTGATTTGGGTTCCAAAATCTACCTGAAAAAATCACTACATCAATCAGTG
Organism: Ranitomeya imitator; assembly: GCF_032444005.1. NCBI lineage: Eukaryota > Metazoa > Chordata > Amphibia > Anura > Dendrobatidae > Ranitomeya > Ranitomeya imitator. The sequence continues at coordinate 340,134,956 of NC_091285.1, read as the reverse complement.
GGAGATACATATTGGCCTCTGGGCTTGTGTGCCACTCCTGACTCCTGTGTGCGTCATCTCTCACTCAGTGGGCCATAGAAAGCCTTTTTTTGTTTTATTTGTTTTCTAAATTCTCCCTGAAAAAATCATTTTATTTTATTTGGTTTCTAAATTCTTCCTGAAAAAATCATTTTATTCTATTATTTTTTTTTCCTAAAGTCTCCCTGAAAAAACAAAAAAAAAAAACAAATCAGTGGGAGATTAATATTGCCCTTTCTGCTTGTGTGCCAGTCTTGACTCCTGGGTGTGCCATCTCTCTCTCTCTCTCCAATTGTGGGCCATAGAAAGCCTATTATTTTTTTAGCTTGATTTGGGTTCCAAAATCTACCTGAAAAAATCACTACATCAATCAGTGGGAGATAAATATTGGCCTCTGGGCTTGTGTGCCACTCCTGACTCCTGTGTGCGTCATCTCTCACTCAGTGGGCCATAGAAAGCCTTTTTTTGTTTTATTTGTTTTCTAAATTCTACCTGAAAAAATCATTTTATTTTATTTGGTTTCTAAATTCTTCCTGAAAAAATAATTTTATTCTATTATTTTTTTTTCCTAAAGTCTCCCTGAAAAAAAAAAAAAAAAAAAATCAGTGGGAGATTAATATTGCCCTTTCTGCTTGTGTGCCAGTCTTGACTCCTGGGTGTGCCATCTCTCTCTCTCTCTCCAATTGTGGGCCATAGAAAGCCTATTATTTTTTTAGCTTGATTTGGGTTCCAAAATCTACCTGAAAAAATCACTACATCAATCAGTGGGAGATAAATATTGGCTTCTGGGCTTGTGTGCCACTCCTGACTCCTGTGTGCGTCATCTCTCACTCAGTGGGCCATAGAAAGCCTTTTTTTGTTTTATTTGTTTTCTAAATTCTCCCTGAAAAAATCATTTTATTTTATTTGGTTTCTAAATTCTTCCTGAAAAAATCATTTTATTCTATTTTTTTTTTTCCTAAAGTCTCCCTGAAAAAAAAAAAAAAATCTGTGGGAGATTAATATTGCCCTTTCTGCTTGTGTGCCAGTCTTGACTCCTGGGTGTGCCATCTCTCTCTCTCTCTCCAATTGTGGGCCATAGAAAGCCTATTATTTTTTTAGCTTGATTTGGGTTCCAAAATCTACCTGAAAAAATCACTACATCAATCAGTGGGAGATTAATATTGCCCTTTCTGCTTGTGTGCCAGTCTTGACTCCTGGGTGTGCCATCTCTCTCTCTCTCTCCAATTGTGGGCCATAGAAAGCCTATTATTTTTTTAGCTTGATTTGGGTTCCAAAATCTACCTGAAAAAATCACTACATCAATCAGTGGGAGATAAATATTGGCCTCTGGGCTTGTGTGCCACTCCTGACTCCTGTGTGCGTCATCTCTCACTCAGTGGGCCATAGAAAGCCTTTTTTTGTTTTATTTGTTTTCTAAATTCTCCCTGAAAAAATCATTTTATTTTATTTGGTTTCTAAATTCTTCCTGAAAAAATCATTTTATTCTATTATTTTTTTTTTCCTAAAGTCTCCCTGAAAAAAAAAAAAAAATAAAATAAAATCAGTGGGAGATTAATATTGCCCTTTCTGCTTGTGTGCCAGTCTTGACTCCTGGGTGTGCCATCTCTCTCTCTCTCCAATTGTGGGCCATAGAAAGCCTATTTTTTTTTAGCTTGATTTGGGTTCCAAAATCTACCTGAAAAAATCACTACATCAATCAGTGGGAGATAAATATTGGCCTCTGGGCTTGTGTGCCACTCCTGACTCCTGTGTGCGTCATCTCTCACTCAGTGGGCCATAGAAAGCCTTTTTTTGTTTTATTTGTTTTCTAAATTCTACCTGAAAAAATCATTTTATTTTATTTGGTTTCTAAATTCTTCCTGAAAAAATCATTTTATTCTATTATTTTTTTTTCCTAAAGTCTCCCTGAAAAAAAAAAAAAATCAGTGGGAGATTAATATTGCCCTTTCTGCTTGTGTGCCAGTCTTGGCTCCTGGGTGTGCCATCTCTCTCTCTCTCCAATTGTGGGCCATAGAAAGCCTATTATTTTTTTAGCTTGATTTGGGTTCCAAAATCTACCTGAAAAAATCACTACATCAATCAGTGGGAGATAAATATTGGCCTCTGGGCTTGTGTGCCACTCCTGACTCCTGTGTGCGTCATCTCTCACTCAGTGGGCCATAGAAAGCCTTTTTTTGTTTTATTTGTTTTCTAAATTCTCCCTGAAAAAATCATTTTATTTTATTTGGTTTCTAAATTCTTCCAGAAAAAATCATTTTATTCTATTTTTTTTTTCCTAAAGTCTCCCTGAAAAAAAAAAAAAAAAATCAGTGGGAGATTAATATTGCCCTTTCTGCTTGTGTGCCAGTCTTGACTCCTGGGTGTGCCATCTCTCTCTCTCTCTCCAATTGTGGGCCATAGAAAGCCTATTATTTTTTTAGCTTGATTTGGGTTCCAAAATCTACCTGAAAAAATCACTACATCAATCAGTGGGAGATTAATATTGCCCTTTCTGCTTGTGTGCCAGTCTTGACTCCTGGGTGTGCCATCTCTCTCTCTCTCTCCAATTGTGGGCCATAGAAAGCCTATTATTTTTTTAGCTTGATTTGGGTTCCAAAATCTACCTGAAAAAATCACTACATCAATCAGTGGGAGATAAATATTGGCCTCTGGGCTTGTGTGCCACTCCTGACTCCTGTGTGCGTCATCTCTCACTCAGTGGGCCATAGAAAGCCTTTTTTTGTTTTATTTGTTTTCTAAATTCTCCCTGAAAAAATCATTTTATTTTATTTGGTTTCTAAATTCTTCCTGAAAAAATCTTTTTATTCTATTATTTTTTTTTCCTAAAGTCTCCCTGAAAAAAAAAAAATCAAATCAGTGGGAGATTAATATTTACATTTGTGCTTCAGTGACAGTCCTGCGTGTGTGGCATCTCTCTCATTTGTTGCCACCAACAACAGAGTGTGTAACATTGTGCCTGATTTTCGTTGTGGTCTCACTCACCTGTAAAGGGGTAGCTAAATCATACTGAAGTTATAGCTCACCGTGTAATTTGTGTGACAGCAACAAATACCGTTAGTTTGTTTACGTTTTTAAAACAATGAGGAAGTATGGTGGAAGAGGTCGTGGCCGGGGGCGTTCATTGTCAGCTGGTAATGAGGGTAGTGGTAGTGGTGGAGCATCAGCTGGTCATGGGAAAAAAAATATTGCACCTAAGTCTGGAGCTGTGGAGCCAGGTTCGTCGTCAGGCTACACAAGGCCTCGAACGCTCCCTTTTCTGGGAGTAGGAAAACCGCTTTTAAAGCCGGAGCAGCAAGAGCAAGTTTTGGCTTATCTTGCTGACTCAGCCTCTAGCTCTTTTGCCTCCTCTCGTGAAACTGGTAAATGTCAAAGCAGCGCGCCGTTAGTGGATGTTCACGGTCAGGGACAAGTCGCTTCCTTGTCCTCTTCAGCAAAAACAACAACAGAGAAGAATGCAGCAGGCGACACAACGGGTTACTCCATGGAGCTCTTTACACATACCGTCCCTGGCTTAGAAAGTGAAGCAGTTAACAGTCCATGCCCATTACAAGTTGAATCTGACATGGAGTGCACTGATGCACAGCCACAGCCAGACTACTATGCTGGTCCTTTGACTCAGACCACAACATTGCCCTCGCAGGGTAATGATCAAGAATCAGACCCTGATGAGACTATGTTGCCCCATCACGAACGCTATACCACCGACCGACACGGTGACACAGACGAAGTTGCACACGAGCTACAAGAAGAGGTAATAGATGACCCAGTTCTTGACCCCGATTGGCAGCCATTGGGGGAACAGGGTGCAGGCGGCAGCAGTTCTGAAGCGGAGGAGGAGGGGCCGCAGCAGGCATCAACATCGCAACAGGTTCCATCTGCCGGGCCCGTATCTTGCCCAAAACGCGTGGCAAAGCCAAAACCTGTTGGAGGACAGCGTGGCCATCCGGTTAAAGCTCAGTCTGCAATGCCTGAAAAGGTATCCGATGCTAGAAAGAGTGCAGTCTGGCATTTTTTTAAATAACATCCAATTGATCAGCGCAAAGTCATCTGTCAAAAATGTTCAACTACCTTAAGCAGAGGACAAAATCTGAAAAGTCTCAATACAAGTTGCATGCATAGACATTTAACCACCATGCATTTGCAAGCCTGGACTAACTACCAAACGTCCCTTAAGGTTGTAGCACCCTCGGCCAATGAAGCTAGTCAGCAATGCAACATCCCTTCCGGCAGTGTAGGGCCACCATTTTCCGCACCACCTGCAGTATCTGTGCAGGTTTCTTTGCCAGGCCAAAGCAGTCAGGGTCAGGGAATCACCAGTTTCGTAGTAGGAAACACTGCATCTAGGGCACCGGCGGCAACAATACCATCTCCCACCGTCTCTCAGTCTGCCATGTCCACCGGCACCCCCGCTAGTTCCACGATCTCCAGCTCTCCAGTCCAGCTCACCCTACATGAGACTATGGTTAGAAAAAGGAAGTACTTAGCCTCGCATCCGCGTACACAGGGTTTGAACGCACACATAGCTAGACTAATCTCGTTAGAGATGATGTCCTACCGGTTAGTTGAAAGCGAAGCTTTCAAAGCCCTGATGGACTATGCTGTACCACGCTACGAGCTACCCAGTCGACACTTTTTTTCCAGAAAAGCCATCCCAGCCCTCCACCAGCATATTAAAGAGCGCATCGTCCATGCACTCAGGCAATCTGTGAGCACAAAGGTGCACCTGACAACAGATGCATGGACCAGTAGGCATGGCCAGGGACGTTACGTGTCCATCCCGGCACACTGGGTAAATGTGGTGGATGCAGGGTCCACAGGGGACAGCAAGTTTGGGACAGTTCTGCCTAGCCCATGGTCTAGGAAACAATTGGCTGTAGCCGTTCGCACCCCCTCCTCCTCCTCTTCGTCCTCCTGCAGAAGCGAGAGCTCGTCCACAGACCGAAGTCGCACAACCACTCCATCCGCAGCTGCCACTGTTGCACACCAGGTCTCCCATTATGGGGCAGCTACTGGCAAACGTCAGCAGGCTGTATTGGCTATGAAGTGTTTGGGCGACAACAGACACACCGCGGAAGTTCTGTCCGAGTTCTTGCAGAAAGAAACGCAGTCGTGGCTGGGCACTGTAGATCTTGAGGCAGGCAAGGTAGTGAGTGATAACGGAAGGAATTTCATGGCTGCCATCTCCCTTTCCCAACTGAAACACATTCCTTGCCTGGCTCACACCTTAAACCTGGTGGTGCAGTGCTTCCTGAAAAGTTATCCGGGGTTATCCGACCTGCTCCTCAAAGTGCATAGACTTTGCTCACATATCCGCCGTTCGCCCGTACACTCCAGCCGTATGCAGACCTATCAGCGTTCTTTGAACCTTCCCCAGCATCGCCTAATCATAGACGTTGCAACAAGGTGGAACTCAACACTGCACATGCTTCAGAGACTGTGCGAACAGAGGCGGGCTGTTATGTTTTTGTGGGAGGATACACATACACGGGCAGGCAGTAGGATGGCAGACATGGAGTTGTCAGGTGTGCAGTGGTCGAAGATTCAAGACATGTGTCAAGTCCTTCAGTGTTTTGAGGAATGCACACGGCTGGTTAGTGCAGACAACACCATAATAAGCATGAGCATCCCCCTAATGCGTCTGCTGATGCAAAGTTTGACGCACATAAAGGATCAGGCGTCTGCAGCTGAGGAAGAGGAAAGCCTTGATGACAGTCAGCCATTGTCTGGCCAGGGCAGTGTACAGGACGAGTTAGCGGGCGAAGAGGAGGAGGAGGACGAGGAGGATGATGGGGATGATTATATTTTTAATGAGGAAGCTTTTCCGGGGCCACTGGAAATTGGTGGCGCGGCAAGGCCGGGTTCTGGTTTTTGGAGGGACACAAGTGACGTGGATTTGCCTGAAACTGCCCCTCAACCAAGCACAACCGCAGATTTGAGAACTGGAACTTTGGCCCACATGGCGGATTATGCCTTACGTATCCTCAAAAGGGACACACGCATAACTAGAATGATGACGATTACTGGTTGGCCTGCCTCCTTGATCCTCGCTATAAAGGCAAATTGCAAAATATAATGCCACATGAGAACTTGGAACTAATATTAGCAACCAAACAATCAACTCTTGTTGACCGTTTGCTTCTGGCATTCCCTGCACACAGCGCCCGTGATCGTTCTCACACGAGCTGCAGGGGCCAGCAGACCAGAGGAGTTAGAGGGGCAGAAATCAGAAGTGGCGTTGGCCAGAGGGGTTTTCTGACCAGGTTGTGGAGTGATTTTGCTATGACCGCAGACAGGACAGGTACTGCAGCATCAATTCAAAGTGACAGGAGACAACATTTGTCCAGAATGGTTACAAACTATTTTTCATCCCTTATCAATGTTCTCCCTCAACCGTCATTCCCATTTGATTACTGGTCATCAAAATTAGACACCTGGACAGAATTGGCAGAATATGCATTGCAGGAGCTTGCTTGCCCGGCAGCTAGTGTCCTATCAGAAAGAGTATTCAGTGCTGCAGGTTCAATACTAACAGAAAAAAGGACTCGTCTGGCTACCCAAAATGTAGATGATCTAACCTTCATTAAAATGAACCACAACTGGATTTCGAAATCTTTTGCCCCACCTTGCCCGGCTGACACCTAGCTTTCCTATGAAAAGGTCTTGCCTGTGGACTATTCTGAATGCCTTTTTTAATCTCGTAATTTTCTGCACCTGATTGTCCAGCATACAACATGTTTACACCTCACTAAATGGCCAAACTCCCCACACGGGGCCGTGGTATCGACACTTGGCGACAGCACCCGTGAGAGTGCAGTTTGTCTGAAGAGGTGGGTGTGCCCGCTTTTGGTTGACGGCACTGCCACTGGGTCCCTCATAGTACAATAAAGTGTCTCTGGCGGTGGTGGTGTGCACCCAACGTCAGACACACCGTTGTAATATGAGGGGCCCTGGGCCTGTACCGCCGGCCACAAGACAGTTCCCCCCCAGCTCAAACAGTGCTCTACCACTTGCAAAATTATCTCACAGCTCCACCAATGTTTAGTCTATGCGCTGACATCCTTCAATGCCTGCCACTGACAATACCATTGTATTGACATTTTTGTTATGTTAGGCCTTCGATGCCTGTCTGTGGTCACTCCTTCCACTAGGCCTCCACTGACCACACCACTGCTGCCCGTGTACCCCTGTAACCAATTTAAAATTGCCTACAGCCATGTGTTATTATTTTAGGCCTTCGATGCCTGTCTGCGGTCACTCCTTCCACTAGGCCTCCACTGACCACACCACTGCTGCCCGTGTACCCCTGGAACCAATTTAAAATTGCCTACAGCCATGTGTTATTATTTTAGGCCTTCGATGCCTGTCTGCGGTCACTCCTTCCACTAGGCCTCCACTGACCACACCACTGCTGCCCGTGTACCCCTGTAACCAATTTAAAATTGCCTACAGCCATGTGTTATTATTTTAGGCCTTCGATGCCTGTCTGCGGTCACTCCTTCCACTAGGCCTCCACTGACCACACCACTGCTGCCCGTGTACCCCTGTAACCAATTTAAAATTGCCTACAGCCATGTGTTATTATTTTAGGCCTTCGATGCCTGTCTGCGGTCACTCCTTCCACTAGGCCTCCACTGACCACACCACTGCTGCCCGTGTACCCCTGTAACCAATTTAAAATTGCCTACAGCCATGTGTTATTATTTTAGGCCTTCGATGCCTGTCTGCGGTCACTCCTTCCACTAAGCCTCCACTGACCACACCACTGCTGCCCGTGTACCCCTGGAACCAATTTAAAATTGCCTACAGCCATGTGTTATTATTTTAGGCCTTCGATGCCTGTCTGCGGTCACTCCTTCCACTAGGCCTCCACTGACCACACCACTGCTGCCCGTGTACCCCTGGAACCAATTTAAAATTGCCTACAGCCATGTGTTATTATTTTAGGCCTTCGATGCCTGTCTGCGGTCACTCCTTCCACTAGGCCTCCACTGACCACACCACTGCTGCCCGTGTACCCCTGTAACCAATTTAAAATTGCCTACAGCCATGTGTTATTATTTTAGGCCTTCGATGCCTGTCTGCGGTCACTCCTTCCACTAGGCCTCCACTGACCACACCACTGCTGCCCGTGTACCCCTGGAACCAATTTAAAATTGCCTACAGCCATGTGTTATTATTTTAGGCCTTCGATGCCTGTCTGCGGTCACTCCTTCCACTAGGCCTCCACTGACCACACCACTGCTGCCCGTGTACCCCTGGAACCAATTTAAAATTGCCTAGAGCCATGTGTTATTATTTTAAGCCTTCGATGCCTGTCTGCGGTCACTCCTTCCACTAGGCCTCCACTGACCACACCACTGCTGCCCGTGTACCCCTGTAACCAATTTAAAATTGCCTACAGCCATGTGTTATTATTTTAGGCCTTCGATGCCTGTCTGCGGTCACTCCTTCCACTAGGCCTCCACTGACCACACCACTGCTGCCCGTGTACCCCTAGAACCAATTTAAAATTGCCTACAGCCATGTGTTATTATTTTAGGCCTTCGATGCCTGTCTGCGGTCACTCCTTCCACTAGGCCTCCACTGACCACACCACTGCTGCCCGTGTACCCCTGGAACCAATTTAAAATTGCCTACAGCCATGTGTTATTATTTTAGGCCTTCGATGCCTGTCTGCGGTCACTCCTTCCACTAGGCCTCCACTGACCACACCACTGCTGCCCGTGTACCCCTGGAACCAATTTAAAATTGCCTACAGCCATGTGTTATTATTTTAGGCCTTCGATGCCTGTCTGCGGTCACTCCTTCCGCTTGGCCTCCACTGACCACACCACTGCTGCTCGTGTACCCCTGGAACCAATTTAAAATTGCCTACAGCCATGTGTTATTATTTTAGGCCTTCGATGCCTGTCTGCGGTCACTCCTTCCACTAGGCCTCCACTGACCACACCACTGCTGCCCGTGTACCCCTGGAACCAATTTAAAATTGCCTACAGCCATGTGTTATTATTTTAGGCCTTCGATGCCTGTCTGTGGTCACTCCTTCCACTAGGCCTCCACTGACCACACCACTGCTGCCCGTGTACCCCTGGAACCAATTTAAAATTGCCTACAGCCATGTGTTATTATTTTAGGCCTTCGATGCCTGTCTGCGGTCACTCCTTCCACTAGGCCTCCACTGACCACACCACTGCTGCCCGTGTACCCCTGGAACCAATTTAAAATTGCCTACAGCCATGTGTTATTATTTTAGGCCTTCGATGCCTGTCTGCGGTCACTCCTTCCACTAGGCCTCCACTGACCACACCACTGCTGCCCGTGTACCCCTGGAACCAACATCAGAAAATATAAAAATAAGTATTTTGCTTATAAAAAAGAAAATACTGGAGAGATATCAAATGCAGACATTTTAACATTAAAAACAAACACATACAACAAAAATCTGGTACAGTACTAAAAATGGCCACCAGCTACAATAACTTTCTCCTGCAAGTAGTTAACTGAAAGGTTTTTTCAATTTTAAACACAGATATGGCATCCACCGAGTGTTGTCCTGTCGCGTCTTCTTTATATTATTGCCAAGAAGATGCAAAACAATGAAAATAATAAAATCATTATTTACCAAAAAAATAGAGTAAGTCAAAACCACATTGCAAATAAACATTCATTACAAATAAAGAAGCAGGGCGCGTCCGAGGGTGAGTATATACCTAATAAGAATATAATCACCCTCGGACGCGCCCTGCTTCTTTCCGACAGCCTTCCTTCCTAAGAATCAGCCCTTCCGTGGTGTAGAGAGAGGGTTTGCTACACTCCAAGGTGTTCCCCAGGTTGCCTTTCCTGAGCTTCGATCTTCTGGCTCTCGTTTAGTAGTTGTTGGAAACTACGCTGCATTAGGCCTACAAATTGGGTATGGGGTGTAGAGAGATGGTGTGTTCCACTCCAAGGTGTTCTCCAGGTTGCCTTTCCTGAGCTTCGATCTTCCGGCTCTCGTTTAGTAGTTGTTGGAAACTACGCTGCATTAGGCCTACAAATTGGGTATGGGGTGTAGAGAGATGGTGTGTTCCACTGTAGAGAGATGGTGTGTTCCACTCCAAGGTGTTCCCCAGGTTTCCTCGCCAATGCTTCGATCATCATGCTCTCGTTTAGTAGTTGTTGGAAACTACGCTGCATTGGGCCTACAAATTGGGTATGGGGTGTAGAGAGATGGTGTGTTCCACTCCAAGGTGTTCCCCAGGTTGCCTTTCCTGAGCTTCGATCTTCCGGCTCTCGTTTAGTAGTTGTTGGAAACTACGCTGCATTAGGCCTACAAATTGGGTATGGGGTGTAGAGAGATGGTGCGTTCCACTCCAAGGTGTTCCCCAGGTTTCCTCGCCAATGCTTCGATCATCATGCTCTCGTTTAGTAGTTGTTGGAAACTACGCTGCATTGGGCCTACAAATTAGGTATGGGGTGTAGAGAGATGGTGTGTTCCACTCCAAGGTGTTCCCCAGGTTGCCTTTCCTGAGCTTCGATCTTCCGGCTCTCATTTAGTAGTTGTTGGAAACTACGCTGCATTAGGCCTACAAATTGGGTATGGGGTGTAGAGAGATGGTGTGTTCCACTCCAAGGTGTTCTCCAGGTTGCCTTTCCTGAGCTTCGATCTTCCGGCTCTCGTTTAGTAGTTGTTGGAAACTACGCTGCATTAGGCCTACAAATTGGGTATGGAGTGTAGAGAGATGGTGTGTTCCACTGTAGAGAGATGGTGTGTTCCACTCCAAGGTGTTCCCCAGGTTTCCTCGCCAATGCTTCGATCATCATGCTCTCGTTTAGTAGTTGTTGGAAACTACGCTGCATTAGGCCTACAAATTGGGTATGGGGTGTAGAGAGATGGTGTGTTCCACTCCAAGGTGTTCTCCAGGTTGCCTTTCCTGAGCTTCGATCTTCCGGCTCTCGTTTAGTAGTTGTTGGAAACTACGCTGCATTAGGCCTACAAATTGGGTATGGGGTGTAGAGAGATGGTGTGTTCCACTCCAAGGTGTTCCCCAGGTTTCCTCGCCAATGCTTCGATCATCATGCTCTCGTTTAGTAGTTGTTGGAAACTACGCTGCATTAGGCCTACAAATTGGGTATGTGGTGTAGAGAGATGGTGTGTTCCACTCCAAGGTGTTCTCCAGGTTGCCTTTCCTGAGCTTCGATCTTCCGGCTCTCGTTTAGTAGTTCTTGGAAACTACACTGCATTAGGCCTACAAATTGGGTATGGGGTGTAGAGAGATGGTGTGTTCCACTCCAAGGTGTTCTCCAGGTTGCCTTTCCTGAGCTTCGATCTTCCGGCTCTCGTTTAGTAGTTCTTGGAAACTACACTGCATTAGGCCTACAAATTGGGTATGGGGTGTAGAGAGATGGTGTGTTCCACTCCAAGGTGTTCCCCAGGTTGCCTTTCCTGAGCTTCGATCTTCCGGCTCTCGTTTAGTAGTTGTTGGAAACTACGCTGCATTAGGCCTACAAATTGGGTATGGGGTGTAGAGAGATGGTGTGTTCCACTCCAAGGTGTTCTCCAGGTTGCCTTTCCTGAACTTCTATCTTCAGGCTCTCATTAAATTGTGGTTAAACGGAACAACTGCATTTGGCGTACTAGTTGGTTTGGGGCCTACTATCGGTGTCTGCCACTCCTTGCTGTTCTCCTGGTTTCCTGTCCTGAAATTCCGTTTTCAGGCGCTCGTTAAGTAGTTGTTAATGTAAGACTGCATTTGGGCTACTAGTTGGGTTGGGGCCTACTATCGGTGTCTGCCACTCCTTGCTGTTCTCCTCCACTGAACAAAGCTGTGCCGCCTGTTTACTACGGTTGCCAATTTTGAACTGCATTTCGACTACTTACTGATTTGGGCCTACTCTCTGTGTCAGCCTCTCATTCCAGTTGTCCTCCACTGCAATGCCCCCTGGTTATTCCTGTGTTACCAATTTTGAACTGCATTTAGCCAACTTTATTCTTTGGGCCTATATCTGTGTTTCCTCCTCATCCTGCCCATTGCCCAGCCAGTGATAGATGAGTCTGCTGGTACATTGACCCATAATGCAACATTCCCCGTGCACGCTACACAACAACATTGTGACCCTGCTGAAAGTCAGGTTGCTCTTCCCGCATACCATACCACCTTACACGGGGACAAAGAGGAAGGTGCAGATGAAAGTGCAGGTTCCTTCATCAGGTGGGGGGAGGAATACTAGTTGGCGACGTCACTGGCACAGGGCCTCTCATAGTACGCAAAAGTGTTGCTGCCGGTGGGAGGCGCCCCCGCCGTGCAAACACACAGCTGTACTTTGAGGGGCCCTGTGCCAGTGCCAATGCCAACGAGTGGGCCCCCCCTGCTTGCTCAGGTTCACAGCACTTGCAAAGCTGAAATACTTACCTCTCCCTGCTCCACTGCCGTGACGTGGTCCAGATTTCCTGGGCCCACTAATTACTTGAACCCCAATTTCAAATGCCTTCCAATTATTATAAGGTAAATTATGCTTGACAAGCTTCATTAAGAAGAATGGATGGTTTTGACATTAAAATGGGCACTCTAGGTGTTTTCCTGGCCCCCACTCACTGCCGACTATGCTGCCCCATTGACTTGCATTGGGTTTCGTGTTTCGGTCGATCCCGACTTTACGTCATAATCGGCCGATTTCACTCGACCTGACTTTTGAGATAGTCGGGTTTCGCGAAACCCGGCTCGACTCTAAAAAGGTCAAGGTCGCTCAACTCTAGTCCCCATGATTTCAATGTATGCTCCTGGTGCTACAGCTTCCTGCCTAGTCCTTCGCTGGCTCACTTCTTACCTCAGGCTATAATCTTCTGTTTTGTCTTCAGATTTCTTCACTCTTTCACAGCCTTCTTTGAGATGAGGCATGTCATGCTTCAATCCACATTTTCATTACATCATTTGAAGCCTAGTAGTCAGTACTAGCACCAGAGGTAGAACGTCAGACAGTGGGAGAACGGGCAAAGGCTGTGGTGTCAAGACATGTGAACGGTGAGGTGAAATTATATGTATTTTATTTAAATCTCTTTTTGGTTCTAAAAAGAACTATGCTAAATGCCAGCAGGTGGCCATTTTGCTTGATTAGTAAAAATAGAATCATAAATAATTTGCTTTCTGCTAATCTGAATTTTTTTTTTAGTTTTTTAGTAAATTCAATTTGTTTGAAATCAATACCCTCATCTCCCGTTTTTATTATTATTATTATTATTATTATTATTATTATTATTATTAAATTATATGTAGTAGTTTTAATTTATTCAGAAAATTTGTTTTTTTTATCTGATGCCTAATTTATTCATACAGCTTTTTATAAAAAAAAAACAGTAAAATACTTGTGTTGCTTTATTAATCTATTACAATTTGTTAGTACAACAGCTGCTAGTTATTTAATGCAATGCAATAAATTACACATAGAAAATATATCAGTGACGCTTTATTATTAAACTTTCAGCCTTACTATTTAAAGATCAATAAAATGGAATACAGTCTGATGAATCAACCATACCGAATAACCCCATTTGCAAACAGCTAAATCTAAAACAATATTAGAGTCTAAAATCCTAATGCTCATATGAATACATATTGCAAACATATTTTAAATGTTTTAGGCTGCCGTCACACGATCAGTATTTGGTCAGTATTTTACATCAGTATTTGTAAGCCAAAACCAGGAGTGGAACAATTAGAGGAAAAGTATAATAGAAACATACGCACCACTTCTGTATTTATCACCCACTCCTGGTTTTGGCTTACAAATACTGATGTAAAATACTGACCAAATACTGATAGTGTGACGGCAGCCTTATACTATAATAACTTTTGGAAACAGGAGAGGATAGGAGCTGATTTTCAGATATCGGCTCCAGGTTTGCGTGGGCCCCTGGCGAAAAAGTCTCAGTGGGTTTTAACACATACCACAATTCATGATGCACAGATACAGCAGAGAAATATAGGTATAGAACAATGCCAAAGATTTCACTTACTTCTTACATTACATATCTATTGTAAATTCTACAATAGCTCAGAAGCCGACAGTATTGTCCTCCTCTGAACTATGATTAAAAACCAGTCGGTTTGAAACACGTAAGGCCATGAGATTCCCGGGTTACTTCCCTTTTTTCTAAATTAATGGTTTTATGCCATAATTTTAACCATGTGAAACATTAAAGATTTTTGTTCTAAAATAATTTTCCACCAATGGATCTGCTGACCGATACATTTCCTTCTTTGATATTGCTTGTTTGCTGCTAACATGAACTTTTTTCCGTGCATGGCCATTGGATTCTACTGCGGTGAGCTTGATTTTTTCCTCTAAGTTTTTTGTTCTTCCATACAGTATTATGGGCACCACATAGTGATCTATATAAAATAAGGAGCCCCATATTTTGCTCCATACTGTATAATGGACCCCATATAGTCCTCCATACAGAAAAATGAGCCCCATGTATTGCTCAATACAGTATTATGGGCACCACATAGCGCTCCATACAGAATAATGAGCCCCATGTATTCCTCCATACAGTTTTATGGGCACCACATTGTGCCCCATACAGAATAATAAGCCCCATATATTGCTCCATACAGTATTATGGGCACCACATTGTGCCCCTTACAGAATAATGAGCCCCATTTATTGCTCCATACAGTTTTATGGGCACCACATAGTGCTCCATACAGAATAATGAGCTCCAAATATTGCTCCATACAGTATAAGGAGCCCTCTATAATGCTCCAAACAGTATAATGAGTCCCACATAATGCCCCATACAGTGTAATGAGCCCCACATTTTGTTCCATTCATAATGAGCCCCATATAATGCTCCATATAGTATATGATGGGCCTCGTATATTGCTTTATACAGAATGGGCCCCCTTTGATACTCCAGTATATGATGGACCCCATATTATGCTCCATATATAACCATCCCCATATAATGCTCCATGTGACCATATGATGCTGCGGCATATGATGGGTCCCATATGTGATGCTGCAGTGCAGGAATGGGGAGAGGTAAGTATTGTAAGTACTGCAAGCGGCAGGGGGGTGCCTTCACAGGTATCAGACCCCCATGTCGCACCAGTATACCTGATAGCGAGTGGGGCCCCCGCCTGCTCAGGGCCCCAGTACTTGTACAGGTGGGCCGGGTGCTGACACCAGCCCTAGTGACAGATCACTACTGATCAGCTATTAATGGCCCATTATAGATATATGTCATAAATGTTAGATGTCCAGATAATCCCTTTAAAACAATAGCATACTGTAATATTGTCCATTGATGATATAGCATTTCTCCAGCCAAAAATACATTGACATTCATCAATTCATACTTCCCTATAAATGTCCCTTTAAATTTAATAGCACCTACTTTTCTGCTACTTTGTGATAGCCACGTTTGCTTTATGGAGTTATAGTGCACAGCCAGGAGACATCATGCACCTTTGTAAACATTAGAATGGGGGTGCAACAACAGTACCTGCCAACATGTATTAAGGGGCTGACAGATGCCATATTAGAAGAACCTCTAAACTAACAATATGGAAGTGAAAGGTGTCAGTTAAATTATTTATCAATTTTTCAACGAACTTATGTTACATAGCTTTTTTTCTATTGTAGTCATAAAAATCCTGATATTTTAACTAGCTACTCATGACTTATTGCTCTGCATATTCATAGGTTATTTAGGACTCACAGGTAGAGATGAGGAAATACATTTGCAATACCCTTTGTCAGGAACCCTTCAAACAGTCTCCTACCTTTCGGCATCTGCAACTCCTCTTTTATACCTTCCTTTGAAACCTCCCTGAAAACCCCTCCTGAAGGGACAGGAAGTATGAGTTTAAAAACCCTTGTAACCAGTAAGAAAATTACTAATTTTGTTTTTTAATAAGCATCCTGGTATTAAAAAAAGTTTGCCAATCATTTGTTTTTACAAATACATGTTGCACAAAAATCTGATTTAAAAATAGGTCATTGCCTGATTATAGTTTCTCTTTAATGAGTGATTTTCTGATAGAGATGAGTGAATAAGTTTCAGGCAAATCAAATGCGCAAAACTGTACAAAAAATTCAGATTGTCCTAAATCCAAATTCTTGTCATTTGGTTAGGACTAATCCATGAAAACGATGGTTATCCAGAATTTTCCTTTATTGTAGAGGGCCATGAAGGGGTTTATTTAAAAAATATATATACTCACCCCACTCTAGTCTCTTCTGTTGAATATTCTTGCTCTGGTCATCTTCTGTCTGGTCAGTGGTGTGGCATCTTCAGCACCAATGGCGCTGACAAAACCCTATGACTACCTAATGTGTGTCATTCCCCAAAGTCATCAAATTGTGAGGCCTAATCAGTGCAAACGATGCCTTTGAAGATACTAAATAAGTGACACAAGAGAAAGAGATTGCATAGAGAGCAGTAGTACAGGTGACAGTTGGATGAGCATATTTTTTAATTGGTTTTACATGGTTATTATGCTGTGGGGTCTGGAGAGACATCAAAGTATAATAATATTTGATTCACATTAATGACTTCAATGCAAATTGAATTTCAGAGCCTATTTTTTTAATTCAATTTCTGCAGTTTGATAATGTATTATGATATAATCTAGCACTCTGGTACAACCAGTACTACTTCCTCTGGTCAGTATTACTAGGTTGTAGCTTTCCTATTTCACTATGGAGTCTGCAAGTTTCTAAAGGTTTTAGCATTCCTCCAGCTCTGTTACCAATCTCACAAAACTGGCCATGGTTCACAGGCTATGCTTCCTATGATTTTACCATTCAGAGCACTATGAGATCTTCTGCGTGCTAGGGTTGTACTTGATTTTCTGAATGAGGTGTGTTATCCACAGGTGCTTGATATATAGCAACTCTTGGAACCGCATTTGAAGTAACTCATACTTGCCAACCTAACCAGAAAAGTGGATATTTTTTATGCTAATTTTATGGAAAAAGGTGTACATCTATCTGAGACTGGTGAGATTTCCACATTGTCCTTGATTCAGAAGTTGTGGGTCAGAAGCTAGAATTATTAATTTGTAGTGCTAGTGTCCTGAGTAGTGTTGAGCATTCCGATACCGCAAGTATCGGGTATCGGCCGATATTTGCTGTATCGGAATTCTGATACTGAGTTCCGATATTTTTGTGATATCGGGAATCGGTATCGGGATTTAGATTAATGTGTAAAATAAAGAATAAAAATAAAAAATATTGATATACTTACCCTCGGACGGGCCCTGGTTGTCACCGCTGCAATCGCCATGTTTTCCTTCCTATGAATGAGCTTGTTAAGTACTTAAGTACCTTCGATGACGTCGCGGCTTGTGATTGGTCGCTGAGCGGTCATGTGACCGCTCACGTGACCAATCACAAGCCGCGACGTCATTGAAGGTTATTAACGCGCTCATTCATAAGAATGAGCGCGTTAGGGACCTTCGATGACATTGTGGCTTGTGATTGGTCGCGTGAGCAGTCACATGACCGCTCAGCGACCAATCACAAGCCGCGACGTCATCAAAGGTCATTACAGCGCTCATTCTTAGGAAGAAAAGCATGGCGATTGCAGCGGTGACAACCAGGGCCCGTCCGAGGGTAAGTATATCAATATTTTTTATTTTTATTCTTTATTTTACACATTAATATGGATCCCAGGGCCTGAAGGAGAGTTTCCTCTCCTTCAGACCCTGAGAACCATTACGGATACCTTCCGATATTTGTGTCCCATTGACTTGTATTGGTATCGGATATCGGTATCGGCGATATCCGATATTATTCGGATATCGGCCGATACTATCCGATACCGATACTTTCAAATATCGGACGGTATCGCTCAACACTAGTCCTGAGTTTAAATTAGAGACGAGTGGATCAATTTGCAATTCAATTGATAGTCAAACTTTCTGAAATTCGTGGTTTCATCCAACTACAAACATTTTGAAGTTCATTACGCAATTTGCAAAAAAAAAATTATAGTCACAGCTTATGGATTTTCAAACTTTGTATAATTTGGGTCAGTACCTGGGCCATCAGAAATAAGAGGCTCCCAGTTGAGCACAACTTGTTCAGCAGAGATGTTTTCCAACTCCAGATTCACTTAGTAAGTCACTCTTTGCTGTAGCGTTAAAGCTCTTAGGCTATGTTCACACTTTGCGGATTTTGCGGCAGATCCGCAGCGGATTTGACCGCTGCGGATCTGCAGCAGTTTCCCATGAGTTTACAGTACAATGTAAACCTATGGGAAACAAAAAACGCTGTGCACATGCTGCGGAAAAAACCACGCGGAAACGCAGCGGATTACATTCGGCAGCATGTCACTTCTTTTCTGCGGATTTTCACCTGCTCCAATAGGAAACTGCAGATGAAAATCTGCAGAAGAAACCGCAGTAAAAACCGCGATAAATCCGCAGTAAAAATGACGACTGGTTTTCACTGCGGATTTTGTAATTCTGCTGCGGGAAAGTCCGCAGTGGAATCCGCAAAGTGTGAACTTAGCCTTATAGTCAGTGGGGTCGTCTCTCTCACCTGTAAATTGTAAGCTTTTATGATTAACAGAGTCCTATCTCTCTCTCTCTGTACAGTGTAAGCTCTTATGATCGGTGGAATCCTCTATCTCTCCTGTAGATTTTAATCTTTTATGCTCATTGAGGTCATCTCTCTCTCGCCTGCAAAGTATAAGCTTTTATGTTAGCAAAGTCCTCATTATCTGTAGAGTGTAAGTTCATATGATCACTGGAGTCCTCCATCTCTCCTGTAGATTGTAAGCTCTTTTGGTCAGTGGGGTCCTCGCTTCTATAAAGTGTAACCTGTTCTGGTCTGTGTGGTTCCTTCTCTCTCCTCTTGCCCACATGTACTTTATAAGCAATTACAAGCTTCTCAGTATTGAAATTTAAAATTTGCAGAAATGTAATAGCTGAAAATCAATTTGTCAGGGAAAATTCATTAAATTCCTATTTTAAAAGATTCGCTGACCTCTAGTTTAACCTCTTTGTGACATGCGCCATACTATTATAGCGCATGTCACTTCTCTCCCTTTGATGTGGACTCTGGCGGAAAGCCCACATCTTTCCCAGAACATGTCAGCTGTTTTGAATAGCTGACATGTGCCCGATTCAGCGACGGGTGGAATCGCAATCCACCCGTGGCTATTAACACATTAAATGCCGCTGTCAAACTCTGACAGCAGCATTTAACATGCTCTTCCAGCCATCGGGCCAGAAATCTGCCCACCGGTGACACCTGTCACATGATTGCGGGTAAGTGGGGGTTGGCATGACAACCAGAGTTCTCCAGGAAGCCTCTATGGTTGTCACTGCCGGCTTGCTGTGAGCACCGCCCAGTGGGTGGCACTCATGATCACCTCTAAGTAACAGCAACTTCTAGTCTTCCATGGAGACTGTTGAAGCATGCCATAAGTAAAAAAAAAGTTTTAAAAAAATTTAAAAAATTCCAAAAATATAAAAGTTTAAATCACCCCTCTTTCGCTCCATTCAAAACAAAACAATAAAGAAAAACATATTTGGTATGGCCGCGTTCAGAATCACCCAATCTATCAATAAAAAAAGGATTAACCTGATGGCTAAACGGCGTAGCAAGAAAAAAGTCAAAATGCCAGAATTACGTTTTTTTGGTCACCACAACATTACATTAAAATGCAATGATAGGAGATAAAAAGTTCATATATGCACCAAAATGGGATCAACAAATCCATGATCTCGGCATGCAAGAAATAAGCCCCCAGTCAACCTGAGATCATGAAAAATTGAGACGCTACAGGTGCAATTTTGTTTTTAACATATTTTGGATTTTTTTTCACCACATAAATAAAAAAGAAACTAGACATGTCTAGTGTCTATGATCTTGTAATGACCTGGAGAGCCATAATGGCAGGTCAGTTTTAACATTTGATGAACATGGTAAAAAAATCCAAAAAACCATTGTGGATTTGCCCTTTTTTTGCAATTTCACTGCACTTGGAATTTGTTTCCTGTTTTTTGAGTACAAGCTATAGTAAAACCAATCATGTCCTTCAAAATTACAGCTTGTCCTGCAAAAAACATGCCCCCACATGACCATATTGATGGAAAAATAAAAAAGTTATGGCTCTGGGAAGAAGGGGAGCGAGAAACAGAAATGCAAAAACGAAAATGGGCTGCAGCTCAAAGGGTTTAAATCAAGTGCAAAATCTTCAGTGAGTTTTTATGATGTTCCATGTATTCATGGGTTTCCTCCTACACTCTCAAAACACCTTGATAGGGACTTTAGATTGTGAACCCCAATGGTGGCAATGATGCTGATGATTGTAGACCTGGAGATTGTTAAAGGATATATTAGCGCTATATAAATAAAGCAAAATAAATAAGTATATTCTAATGTTTGGAAAGTAGATCATATCTTTTCTAATACAACTTTTTCTTGAGATGTTTCATTTTGTGTAAAAAAAAAGGCATTGATTATTGTTTTAGTCTTATGATACTGCACAAAAATAATTGCCTCTACGCTACAACTCAAGCTATAAAAAAGGTTTTACAAAGGAAAAGAACAAAATATATCCATAAAACTATTAACGTTTGCATGAAAGTAATCAAAATGTATTCCTTATATTTTTTTTCTAGTAGAGGTGGAATTATTTATACTGTCTGATAGCTTTCACAAAGCTATCTTGGAACATCTTTTGTATTGTTAAATTGAAAGGTGTGTAAGCCCTGAAGGCAATTGACAGTTATGATAGGGTCTTTAATGTCACCTGCAAACATTTTCATTGCACACATTGATTTGTATGTAAAATGTTGCATTACATTAGGAAACTGTGTCAATCAATTATTGGAAGTGCTTTACAAGATTAGGGAGCTTCAATTATTTTGCTCAGAAAAAAAGGAGATGTAAACTGTGCATTTAATTTTGTTTTCCTGTATCCCCAAAGTGCAAAGACAAGTCGACAGACAAAAGTGTCCTTTGTGTTTCATAGAGAAGCGATCACTTGCAGCAAACAAAGAGGCTTTTGTAAGCTCTGCAAGCGATAAAATACCCATTGGACACAGGAGGCATATATCTGGAATCTATCCTTTAATGGCCTTGCTTAGTCCTTGAGCCTCTTAACATAGCATGTATGAGACCTGAACAGCTTCTGGCTTGTTTATATGCTTATTTTATCTTCCTCTATGGTCATTGTTGTTCATTAAGTGCTAATAGTTTGAGTGTCGTTTATATGAATAAGCTCAAAGTCTTTACATAAGTGTCTCTCTCTTTTCAGAGGCTAAATGCAATTTTACCAATATGATTGTGCTTCAATATATCTACAAAAACAAGTGTGAACACCAATGTCACTTTTGTGGTTATTTATTTACCAGAGCTCTTATCATAGCAAAGTATAATGATAACATTTTTAAATGTTAATGTGAAAATATAAAGCTAGGTTCACATTGCGTTAGGGCAATCCGTTTAGCGCACAGCGCTAGCGGATTGCGCTTAAGCAATGTCTTTATAGGGGTCGCGTTTGTAGTTTCCGCTAGTGCAGATCCCCGATCTGCGCTAGCGAGGAATGGACCTCGGAAGCTGGAAGCTGCAAGCAGCGTCCGAGGTCCGTCAGAAACTAACGGCACATCGCTAGTACGTGCCGAAAATGGCACATTGCTGTCAATGGGTGCGCTAACGGACACGTTGCACGGCGTTAATTGTGACAATTTCGCCGTGCAACGCAGTCCGTTAGCGTTAACCCATTAACGCAATGTGAACCTAGCCTTAGGCATTTAAAAGTTGGTTATATGGATGTTATGTGTGCACTTTGAAATCGCATTTCATATTTTTGTATTTAAGTACTAATAAGTATATTTTTTGCATTACTTTACATGTTACACTGCATTTTAAATGGCATTTTGTGGATTAAAAATGTATAAGTTTGTGAGTGTGCATGTAACTCTCTGCTAACACACAATCACCTAGAGATGATATCCTATCTAGTAGGGAAGAAATGGGTGGTAATTTGATTGCAACATTATATCATACAGAACATTAGGCTTACTATTTTGTGCAACATCTATTTCTCGGACAATTTATATGTATTTATAGCAGCCCAAGGGCTGAGGAGGCAAAATCTGAAGATGTACCAATCAGTGTTCGATTTTTTGCACAAAAAATGATCTGAAAGTAAGACAATAAAGAAATAGTGTAAAGCCATGCAAAATTTTTCACCTAACATGAGCCATTGTGATAAAAATTTAGTCTGTTTGGAGTAAGGCTATGCTGTCTATATATTACACAGGATTAGAAATTCTGACCCAGCATTTGTTTGCAGTCTGTTAACCTGACCTGTCAATTTATATGTATTTCCATGCAGAATGGCAATGAATTCAGAGATCTTGGGAAATACAAGTTTAAAACAAACATTTCAGGAGACTTAAAAAAACTTTAAAAAGATCTAAGTATAAACAGTAGTTGAAACTAAATATATCATTCATACTCACTCTAAAAGCATAGCAAATTATGTGCAGCATAATTGATGTCCCAGCTCATATCAAGCTTTAATGGCTATGCCTTGTAAAATCTAAACTACTATACTGCATAATGCAGCACTGATTTACAAAAAGTTGAGTTTTGATTTAATCATCACAAAGCATATGCGTATCTTGCCTTCTGGTGCCATTGTCTTATTTTTAATTTGATGTAGCTGCTAAATGATTCTACTATAGTACCATCTCTTTTCTACTATGAGAATGAGAATTATAGAGACATATGAGAAAATATTAACTATCTACAACCATCTCATGTGATAGCATTTAATTTGATGAGTTCAACTGCAGCAGAAAAATATTGTAGCAAACTAGCAAATATATTGGGGTAAATAATCTGTCCATGTGTAGAGCACTATTTTTCTTGGAGTTAACCACCTTCTTGTTCTTTATATGCACCTACAAGAAAATCACATTTTCAGAGGGCCAGCAGCTGCCATGAAACCTGTTGTGAATTCTGTGGTCAAGCTCCCTCCTGTGGTCATGAGTGGTACTTCGGCTGGTTCTGTCTATGAGCTTCCTCTGGTGGATGTGAGTGGGGTTGCGGCTTCTGAGTTTCCTTCCTCAGGTGATGAGGTTAAGTCGTTAGGTGCTGCTCTATTTAACTCCACCTAGTTCCTTGTTCCTTGCCTCCAGTCAATGTTCCAGTATTGGTCTTGCTCTCTCCTGGATCGTTCTTGTGGCCTGTCTGCTCTGCATAAGCGAAGTTTTGCTTGTGTTACTTTTGTTTGCTATATTTTCTGTCCAGCTTGCTATATTGGTTTTTCTTGCTTGCTGGAAGCTCTGAGACGCAGAGGGAGCACCTCCGTACCGTTAGTCGGTGCGGAGGGTCTTTTTGCGCCCTCTGCGTGGTTGTTTGTAGGTTTTTGTGCTGACCGCAAAGCTATCTTTCCTATCCTCGGTCTATTCAGTAAGTCGGGCCTCACTTTGCTAAAATCTATTTCATCTCTATGTTTGTATTTTCATCTTTACTCACAGTCATTATATGTGGGGGGCTGCCTTTTCCTTTGGGGAATTTCTCTGAGGCAAGGTAGGCTTATTTTTCTATCTTCAAGGTTAGCTAGTTTCTCAGGCTGTGCCCGAGGCGCCTAGGTCTGGTCAGGAGCGCTCCACGGCTACCTCTAGTGTGGTATGATAGGATTAGGGATTGCGGTCAGCAGAGTTCCCACGTCTCAGAGCTCATCCTATGTTATTAGTAACTATCAGGTCACTTTGTGTGCTCTTAACCACTAGGTCCATTGTGGTTCTGAATCACCAGTTCATAACAGAAACCTGAGTTTGGGATGGGCCCTCAGGTGGCCCTGTATCATACAGTACATTTGGGAGAGCTCTCACTAGCTGCATATATGTAGAACATGTTTCATTACTCGTATAATTCTGTGTAAGGTTGAAAACTGAAGAAGTGTGTGGAGAATATTAATGCATTGATGCTCCAAAATGTCTAAGTGCAGACCAAAAAATCAACATCAGGCTACCAGATACATGCTGAAAGAGACTGTGCTGGGGATCTCACAATAAATTGTGCAGTTATTATCATTGCTAGAGATAGGGAGTACAATTTTCACCATTGCACAATGTGTAAAGTTTAAAAAAAAATTACTCTAGTGGTCTGTATCATACAAGATGAAAGAAACCATGATGGGGACCTCACAATACATTTTTCTGTTATTACAAGAGGTAGAGATAGGGAGTACAAGTTTCACCATTGCACATGTGCAAAGTTTCAAAAAGTACCCAAACTGTCTGCATTAGTTATGAGTGAGTATGCTTGTTACTCGAATTTCTCTGAGTATGCTCTGTTGGTCTCCGAGTATTTCGGCATGCTCAGAGATTTTGTTTATGTTGATGCAGCTGCATGATTTGCGGCTGCTAGACAGCTTGAATACATGTGGGGATTGCCTGTTTGTTGAGGACCTCACAATACATTTTGCAGATATTTCAAAAGGTAGAGATAGAGAGTACAAGTTTCACCATTGCACAATGTGCAAAGTTTTCAAAAAGTAAAAAGCATTACCCACGTGGGGTTTACATAGATGACCACTAAGTACTTGTTGCAGAAGCAGGAGGAGGAGGAGGTGATTTCTGAATAAAATGGGTTTGGATGGTAAGAGATGGACGTTACGACAACTTCCCAAAAAACATTTAGGCTGCATTTTATGTTACGTTGCTGTCATCCATAGGGATAACAAAAAGTCAGAGGAAATCCAGCCTTAGATCAATTTTAGGAGAGTCAACCTGTCTGAATTTATCCATTGACAGCCGTTTGCACCTATCCATGTGCTATTTGGTGACCACCTGTTTTGTTTCCACACATTTGTAATTATCTACCAGCTGAGGTTTCTCATCATGGAGCCTGATGCTTTGCCCTTATCCCATGGATTACTAACAGGACGGGAGAACGTGGACTTCTATTTTTCATAGTGTGAACAACATGATGACATCTTTTCCCTGAGTACTAAGACTTTGGAATACAATTTATTTAATGTCGCTGAAAGAGAAGTTAACCTCTTTTGGACCAATAATTCATTGAAATCTTACATGGACTGCGGGAGCGTATAGTTGGGACTGAGGGTCTACAAAGACATGTCCCAGTTCAAGGACAATACACAATTTGTCATGGATTGGGAAAAGATATTGCTAAAATGTTACCAAGATTTCCTTCAGTTGGTGTTACAGCATAATATGAGTAACTGGACCGAACGTCAGTGGTCAATGCTTGATAAGAAGTTGGACAGTGGCTATTCAAACTGACATCAAACAAAAGAAAAGGTATTAAATTTATCCGTGATAAAGCTGACTTTGAATCTGGTAAGATTTTTTCTTGGAATAAGACTAAATATATGCAAGGAAACCAAAGACATTTTAGAATAAGAAATAATAAGAACAGGAATCCCAAAAGGACAAATAAAAAGGATTACTTGACCACGGATTTAGATTCAAGTGCCAATGACAACACTGTAGCCGTAGCTGGCCCATCCACTTCTCTTTTCTCTATAGGAACTTTGGCCCCTTTAGGCACAGGATGCATAGAGGGGGTAGGAGACATAGAGCCCAGCAATCAACGCAAAAGGAAGCAGGTCTCCTGGAGGACGGCTCCACATCAGATGAGCCGATGATTACAGTAATTAATTTGACTGATCATGACCTCAGTGCAGCACATCTCTCTGTACTCTCGAAGGGTTTGAATTATTGTTTACCTGAGGATTTTGAATTAGTAGACTTTAAAATTGATTTATATAAAGCAGTGGGAAAAATCCATCTACATAAATCTTTTATATCTTCTAAAGAAATAGCTGCTGCAAAATGCCCAGGTGAGATTCCTTGTAGAGTGGGCTTTTAGGTTTCATCAAACAGTGTCATCAAACTGTTTCATCAAACAGTGCACCGGTGTCCAGTTTTGGGCACCGGTGCTCAGGAAGGATATAATGGAACTAGAGAGAGTACAAAGGAGGGCAACAAAATTAATAAAGGGGATGGGAGAACTACAATACCCAGATAGATTAGCGAAATTAGGATTATTTAGTCTAGAAAAAAGACGACTGAGGGGCGATCTAATAACCATGTATAAGTATATAAGGGGACAATACAAATATCTTGCTGAGGATCTGTTTATACCAAGGAAGCTGACAGGCACAAGGGGGCATTCTTTGCGTCTGGAGGATAGAAGGTTTTTCCACCAACATAGAAGAGGATTCTTTACTGTTAGGGCGGTGAGAATCTGGAATTGCTTGCATAAGGAGGTGGTGATGGCGAACTCAGTCGAGGGGTTCAAGAGAGGCCTGGATGTCTTCCTGGAGCAGAACAATATTGTATCATACAATTATTAGGTTCTGTAGAAGGACGTAGATCTGGGGATTTAATATGATGGAGTATAGGCTGAACTGGATGGACAAATGTCTTTTTTCGGCCTTACTAACTATGTTACTATGTTACTATGTTATTGGTGATGATTATACAATGGATGTACGCAATGATGCCCAGATTTTGCTTTGTCTCACTAATCCCGTAGCTGCTGAAGTTGACTATACGGTTCCACCCATTACACCAGTTACAGGGGGAGTTCAGTCTACGTATATGCCTCCTGTATCTCCAGGTAACCTCATTGATGTTTTTGAGGGACAGGTCATAAAAGATGTAGAGGCTTTGATTTATCCCAAATTTGACACCAAATGAAAAACGCGCCCTCATGGATATTTTATGTTGGTCTGACACCATTGTCCGGGCTGCTGAGAAAGGAGGTAATACCGTCCTTTAGTCTAAAGATTATTATCTATTTGAGGCCCACAGGCAATTGTCTGAAAATGACACCTATTTAAAATTGAGGTCGGACCCCACATCCAGGTTTAAAAATAAGTTGTGGTCTTTTCTTAGAACACAAGTAGAACGTGGAGTTATGTAAAAAAAAACAGGCTGAAAAGCTGTTACCTGATTTTCGAAAGAAACCTTATTGGTATCACATTCCCAAAGTGCACAAGTCTCTGACCAGGCCACCCCATTGTGTCAGGGATCGGGTCGCTCATGGAGCCCCTTTTCCGTTACTCAGACTGGTTGTTGCATCTGCTGTTACCCGGCATACCTTTTGTATGTTCAGGATGCAAGAGACTTTTTACGGGTGCTAAAGGGTTTCGTCTGGCAGGTGTGATACAAGAAAGTTGAGCGAGTCTCTCGCATCCATACCTGGTGCTGTCAGTGTCACTCGGGACTGGAGCATTTAGCTACATGTATTTCTTTGTAGCCGCATGCTCCAGTCTGGAGTGTTGGCGGAAGCACCAGGTATTGATGTGAGTTTCTCGCATCACACTCGCAGGTGTGACCATGGCCTAACCATCCCGCTGCTCTGTCTACCAAATTGTTCGCTGTAGAATCTCAAAGAGGAAGCTTTGAATGCTGAGCAGGTGGCTACAGAGCAAGATTCTACAGTGGCTGATGCCAAATAGCCCAGACTCACACAATATTCTCAGGCCACATTGGGTGATGACAGACAACAGTAGAAGGATGAGGAGGAACAGGAGTTTCTGATATGCGCTGATACCCACTCGCAAGTGTGGTCCCGGTCTTATGCTGATAAAATCATCATCAGCGCTCACCATCTTGATGCACTGCTCAAAGTTTTGAAGAACCTCACATATGTCAGCGATCCACACCCACTCAGCAGTTGATATGTGTGGGGGCTGAGTGTTACTCTGATGAGCACTGAGAAGCTGGAATTAAGACTCTGCCCTCTGTAGCACACTAAGCCTTGCCAAAATATGAAAGGTCGTATTCCAGCATGTGGGCAGGTCACAAATCAGTCAGTACAGCAACAAATTAAAGTGCTGCTTTAGCGAAGCTAGACCGGCAAATGCCTGAGATGACTTTCCGAAATGCGTGCTGACACAGCATACCTTGGCAAGTAGGTCAAGATATGTTTTTAAAAAGTGCTGTTCAACCAAGTTTAGCACGTGGACCATGCATGGAACGTGTACCAACTTGCCAAGCTTTAAAGCCGCCACCAAGTTACACCGATTATCGCACAAAACCAGAAGGAGAGCCACTGATCGATCTGCTTTTTATCCCTTTCAAAAGCTCGGCTGCATTGTGCGCTTTATCACCTAATCAGAAGAGCTTCAGCAGAGCATGCTGTCGCTTTGCCAAAGCAGTGTTGCAAACTTCACAGCTAGGGAGTGATGGGGAGGCTATTTCCGCTGAGGAAGAGGTAAAACAGGAATTGGAATATGATGAGACTGAAACCCTGATGTTGGATATTCTTGGTGTGGGTAAGATGTGTGATGTCCCAGTGTCTGACTCTGTCTCATGCTCCACCAGGTTAATCCAGTGTGCCATCAGGGAAATGTAACGTCCTTGTTCACAAGAATTTGTCCTCGTGTTTGTGGCCAGAGCACGGCTGATATTGTGTAACACGTGCTTATGTAACACAAGGACGGCACACCGGAAAAAATGGTGGTGGCTGGGAATTGAGTACCATGTGGTTGGCACCACCAGAAGGTCGTGGAAAGACTCAGTTCCAGCAAGTCAGAACAGCAACATTTCCAGGGCTAGTAATTTGGCAATGTGGGTGTTTAGCATTTGGGCCTGTGGGTGGGTGGATATTTCTGTTTTCTATTAAATGTCTTAGGCAGGGACAACTGAATGCTGCACTTGGACAACCAGCTGGACGTGATTGTTGACTGTTGTGTCTGTGCAACTGCAGGTTGTATACAGGAGGCATCAGCACCTGCTTCATGGACAGCAGATTGGGAAGACCGAAACACAGTGGAAAGGGCAGTGGTTTCACTCTCAGACAAAGATTTGGTACCCAGGCATTCTGAACACCTACTGGGGTCCTTTGCTGCCATATGCTGTTCATACTGGTGGTTCCCAGGTTGGCAGTGTTCTTACCTCTTCTTAGCTTGGTTTGGCATATGCTGCAAATTACAGTTGCTTTGTATGAAGGAATTTCAGAAAAAAATTATATACGGGGGAACAACGCACCCTTGGCCTGTTATCTCCCTCTGGTCAAATCACTACCTCTTCTTGCATATTTTCGTGCAACGGATTCATCCGGCTCTACACTGCTGTGCTCGCTAGGCATGCACCATGCCAAGTTGGATCAGTGGCCTCATCATCGACCACATCGTCTTCCAATTCTTCAATCTGATCCTCCTTCTGAGTTTCAATTTTAGGCTGACCTGATGGCAACTGTTCTTCATGATTATCCTCCACCTCTTCAGATATGAATTGACCTTCTCCAACGTGGCTTTCTCCAGGCCGTGGGTGCTCAAATGTGTGCGCATCACTGCACTCCACCTCTTCATGACCCTCTTTATTATTGCACATTGAGAGGACTAAAAAATTACAAGGATACATAAACAGTTCCTCGGAGTTGCCAGCGTAAGGTGGTCATACGTCTCCTACGACTCTTGATGGTGGGAAGAAGGAGGACCAGGTTGTGGGTTCAGAGGCCCAGCCTCTTGGCTACTGAGACTGGACCATGTAGATGACTTTGTGGTGCTGCTTGTCAATACAGTGTTGCCTTTCTCTGCCATCCAACCCACATCCTTGCATTCGTCTGGGTTTGTCAGTGGTGTAGCACGCTGATTCAATTTGGACAGCAAGCTAGATCGAGATAGTCACCTTCTGATCTGTCACACAGCCTTGGCGGGCACCACCACATCCACATTCCTTAATGTCGCCCTTTCTTATATTGAATGCGTTATGCTTGTGAAAAAAATCCTGACTTTATTTTTCACAAATGCCCTCACAGAGATGTTATGTACAAATTCACTATATCTAGCAATGTGTGGCTATTTTTTTCAGATATCAGCTTTAATACACAACGCAACAGCAGACTCACGAATATTATGGGAAAATAGTCACATTTTCGTATCTCAGCAGGCTTTGCACCAGTTGCACAACTGCTAGATAAAGATATGCTATTTATTAAACTAATAGAAAATGAGTTGTCTTTTTATATCGCCTTGATCAGGGGTGTCAAACTGCATTCCTCAAGGGCCGCAAACCATGCGTGTTTTCAAGATTTCCTTAGCATTGCACAAGGTGCTGCAATCATTATGTGTGTAGGTGATTAAATTATCACCTGTGCAGTACAAGGAAATCTTGAAAACATGACCTGGTTGCAGCCCTCGAGGAATGCAGTTTGACACCCCTGGCCTTGATGACACACTGCAACAGCGGACTAATGAAAATTATTGCCACTGGTAAATTGTGACATTTGCTTATCTCTGTCCATATTGCAACTGTCACCCAGCTGCTAGATAAAGATACGCTATTTATTAAACCAATAGAAAATTTGCATTTTTTATATTGCCTTGATGAAACATTGCAACAGCGGACTAATGAAAATTATTGCTACTTGTAAATTGTGTAATTTGCTTATCTCTTCCCGGATTGCGCCAGTCACACAATGTTAGGTGTCGAGTTCCCACCGCTGCACAGGGGGAATCTCGAACCACTTTCGCTGCGGTCTCCCATTCTTCTCCAGCCGCAGTGAAGCCTTCTCAGCAGAGACGTTGGTCCCAGCGTCTGGCTCAGGCAGATACTGTGTGCTTGGTTACTGCTTATCATCCATGCGATCATTCTGTGACACAGCATATGCGTCACAGGGTGGATTGGCACCAACTTTCATGACGCATACGCTGTGTCACAGGTCGGGAAGGGGTTAAAATTTTAGCACACTTTTTTGGTGCTTTTTTATGTGCGCGGCATCGTGTGCAGAGCATTTGTGCTCTTCCTGTATCCGCAGCGATTTCATCAATATCGCTGAAAATTATCAGCCCGTCATTCTGGATTTCAGCAGCAGCTCAGGAAACCAGTTTGACACCACTGACCTCAATGAAATTGACTTCTTCAAATTCTTTTTCAGTGAGGAAATGATAAATCTTATGGTGCCCCAGACGAATCTGTATGCCCAGCAATTTTTCACCCAAAATCCCACGTCATCATACCACAGATGGACCCCCGTAAATGCAGCAGAGATGATGACATTTTGGGGAATTGTGCTGCATATGGGCATAATAAAAAAACAGAGATTTGTCAGTACTGGAGTACTGATATTCTCTACAGTACACCGGTATTCCACATGGCCATGACTAGGACACGATTTGAATGGATCCAAAGATTTTTGCATTATAGTGAGACGATCCTAACTTTGATCGTCTATATAAGATTCGGCCAGTTTTTGAACACTTCAGCAGAAAATTTGCTGAGGTGTACATACCCCAGAGGAACATCACTATTGATGAATCTCTCGTTCACTTCAAAGGGAGGCTACAATTCCAACAATACCTGCCCACTAAGAGGTTCAGGTACGGAATAAAGCTGTACAAACTGTGCAACAGTACCTCAGGGTGCACCCACAGATTTAGGGTTTATGAGGGGAAGGACACCCAAATTAACCCCCTTGAATGCCCCCCCTCATCCTGTGGATGAGTGGGAAAATTGTGTGGGAATTGCTGCACCCACTGCTGGATAAGGGTTATCACCTCTACATTGATAACTTTTACACCAGCGTCCCACTCTTCAAGGCCCTCTCTGCCAGAGGTACAGCTGCATGTGGCACCATGCGAAAAAAATCAGTGAGGCCTCCCTAAGCTGCTAATTGGGCAAATGCTGAGAAAAGGAGAAAGCAGAGCCCAATGCAGCGACAACATGCTGGTGCTCAAGCATAAGGACAAAAGGGATGTCCTTATCCTGACCACCATACACCATGACAACAGCACCCTTGTCACTATTCGTGGGACCACAACACAAGTCCAAAAGCCAGATTGTATCTTGGATTACAATCAGTACATGGGGGTGTGGATCTTTCAGATCAGGTCCTCCAACCATACAGTGCCATGCGAAAAGCCAAAGTATGGTACAAATAATTGGCCATGCACATTGTACAGATGGCACTGTACAATGCTTTTGTGCTGTTCAGATCTGCAGGCAATACGGGGACCTTCCTTCAGTTTCAGGAGAAAGTCATCAAGGCCCTAATGTTTGGCACTTGGGGAGGCGAGGGCCCCAGTACTTCTGAAACTGATAGTGTCCATATTGTCCCATGTCAACATTTCCCAGGACAGGTTCCCCAAGCAGCGAGGACAGGCCGATCACAAAAACGGTGCAGAGTATGCTCCAAGAGAGGAATCCAAAAGGACACAACTTAGGCTGCTTTCACATTTCCGTCAGTAGTCACCAGTCACAGTCACTATATTTATGATTGTGATACTGATTTATATATAGCCTTTATTTTATTTGGGTTGTTCTTTTGTAATTTTCTCAGGAGAAAATGTGCAACAACGTTAGGTGTCTATTTTCTCCCGTTACCTTTGTGAAAATATAACAATTGGGGCTAAAAATCATTTTTGTGGAAAATTTTTCATGGTTCTACGTTATAAACTTCTGTGAAGCACCTCACCATACAGATACATAAGTACGTTAAAGGGTCTAGTTTCCAAAATGGGGTCACTTTTTGGGGTTTTTTCTAATGTTTAGGCACATCAGGGGATCTTCAAATGCGACATGACATTTTCTCTCAAATCCAGCCAATTTTGCGTTCAAAAAGTCAAGAGGTGCTCCTTCCGAGCCCTGCTGTGTGCTCAAACAGTGGTTTTCCCCCCACATATGGAGTATCGGCGTATTCAGGAGAAATTGCTCAACATCTTTAGTGGATAATTTTCTCCTTTTACTCTTGTGAAAATAAACAAATTGTTGCCGAATGATCATTATTTGTGACTTTAAAGTTAAATGTTATTTTTTTCCTTCCACATTGCTTCATCTCCTGTGAGGCACCTGAAGGGTTAATAAACTTCTTGAATGTGGTTTTGAGTACCTTGAGGGGTGCAGTTTTTGGAATGATGTCACTTTGGGTATTTTCTGTCATATAGACCCCTCAAAGTGACTTCAAGTGTGAGGTGATGCCTAAAAAAAATGGTTTCATAAATTTTATTGAAAAAATGAAAAATTGCAGGTCAACTTTTAACTCTTATAACTTCCTGACAAAAAAATATTTTGGTTCCAAAATTGTGCTGATGTATAGTACACATGTGGGAAATGTTATTTATTAACTAATTTTTGTGACATATCTCTCTGATTTAAGGGCATAAAAATTCAAATTTCAAAAATTGCTAAATTTTCAAAATTTTCTCCAAATTTCCGTTTTTTTTTTCACAGATAACTATAAGGCTGCTTTCACACATCAGGTTTTTAGTTTCAGGCACAATCTGGATCAGTTTTTTTCTGATGCCTGATCTGTTTTTTCCCCATAGAGTTGTATTACTGCCGGATTGTGCCTGAAGGACATGTGTTTCACCCCTTTTGTGCCGGATCCGTCCCTTCAGGCTTTTTTGCCGGATACAAAAAACGTTTTTTGTGTCCGGCGAAAAAGCCTGAATGGACGTTTCCGGCAATAAACGCATGGAACTGATGTGTGAAAGAACATTTCCGGCGACCGAATCTGTTTTTAACACACTGAGCATGCCCAGAAGCTTTGTTTTTGATTCTGGAATGGAGAAATCTCTCCCTCTCCCTCTCCCCCTCTCTCCGTCTCTCCCTCTCTCTCTCCTCAAAAACTATGCCCAGGAACTCAAAAACCATGCGCAGTACATAAAGCCGAATCCAGCTAAAAACCGGATCCAGGGACGTCACCACCATCTTTAACAGCTCCACAGGCGGAGCCGGCACCGGACTGCAGCGGTCAAAGGGAAGTACGCGACCCCCTCCTCCACGCGTCCCCCCTGCTGCCTCGGCTAACCGCTTATGCGGCTCACCGCTTACGTCCAGCAGTGCTCCCTCCGGCCAAGTGCTCCTGGCGGTGCTCTCCGGCGGGCTGTCTGGCGCAGCGGTGGGCCATCCCCTAGCTTGTACGGCGGCGCCTGCGGAGAAGGGAGAGCGCTTTGAGCAGCGGCAGCACAGGAGGAGATCACCGTCTGTGGCGGCGCTCCGCTCCCTCGGCGACCCGGTGAACGCCCCTGACATCTCCCTGAGGGTGAACTGAGAGAGCGGTGGATTTCCCGCCAACCCTGCCGCCATCTTTGGTTGCTGTTTGGTGCGGGGAGAATCCCTGATTGCTGAAGGGTGGGCTGTGCCTTGCTGGGGCCATCTTTAGTCTGAAGTATATAACCGAACTCTGTTCCCAGCTGCCCCATACCCATATGCCTGCCATTTGTGGAGCTGGATTACCTATTTGTGGAGGGTGCCCGTAATATCACCAGGGTGCATAGACACAGAGGACTGCTCCTCATGCTGGGATCACATTAAGCCTGCAACCCATGAGCACGCTTCATCTCCTGCTGCCCCATACCCAATGGTGTTTAACCCTTGTTGGACTGGATTAGTTCAACATCTACCAAATGTGATTGCTTTGCCAGCTCCCTATCACGGAGATATCAGGAGATCAATCTATCTATGCTCAGTAACACTGAGATTTATTAGAGAACAAGGTCTTAACCACCCATTATTTCCTTTTTCTTTCTTTTTTTTTTTTTTCTGAAAACTCTCATAAGATACTCTTATTTCCACTAAGTTTAATATACCAGGAGAAACGTTCAGCAAGACTGTGTTGCTATTTCCTGATCTTATAGTGACACCTAGTGTCCATCCTGAATTTACGCTTTAAACCCAATGCAATGAGTGACTGAAATTTTTCCTCTTTGTCCAAGTTGTGACTGCAGCACTTCACGTTTTTCTGACGCTCTCAAGATGGTTAAATCACAAAAAGAACATGAAAAACTTACAAATAAAGCCATGGCGGATGACCAGAAGAAAGGTGCTCATGGTGCTCTTGACTCATACCTAAAAAAAAAAAATAAGGTCTCTCAAACCCCTACTAGGCGGTCCCTCAAAAAAGCAATCTCATCAGAAAACATAGATGAATCGGACCTCAGTGATGCTGATTCTGACAGTGACTCTGCTACAGGAGACATAGCCCCTATCTCCAGAGCCTTTATGAAAAAGTTGATGGCCCAAAACATAAAGCCACTCTTAGAGGAAGTCTCGGGTATGCGAGCTGACCTTCAGCGCCTAGGCCACAGGGTCGAGTCACTAGAAACTGCAAACGTTGACATAGTGGAAGCTGTTACCTGCCTAAACGAGCAAGCCCTTAAACAGCAACAACATCTAAACGTAGCGCTATTAGCTGTTGAAGATCAAGAGAACAGGAGTAGAAGGAAAAATATCCGGATAAGAGGGGTTCCAGAGTCCTTCGCTCGAAAAGTGCTAGACAAGGTGGCGAGGGAACTCTTCGCTAATCTTCTAGACACAGAAAGGGCCTCAAAAATTATTATTGAAAGAATTCATCGCGCTCTAAGGCCTAAACCAAAAGCTGAAGAACCACCCAGAGACATTATTTGGGGCCTTCTTAGCTACGTTGACACAGCCGCCATCCTGGCATGCGCTAGGGAACAAGACAAAATAATATATGACAACTCACATATTCAACTTTTTCAGGACCTGGCCCCATCTACACTAGCAAAAAGACGGATACTCAGGCCCCTTCTTGCCGCTTTGAAAGCCAAGAATCTGACATACAAATGGCTATTCCCATTTGGCCTTGCAGTAAACACCGCCAGCCGTCAACCTACAATCCGTACCTCAGAGGATCTTCACAAGGCTTGGGAGACTCTAAATATCACACCAATTGATATACCGTCCTGGATGCCTGTCGACTCCAGTTGGAGCCTACCCTCAATGAAAAAACCCTCGGAGTGGTCACAAAAGAAGAAACATACATCTCCCAAAGTTAAGAAACAAGACC
Source organism: Ranitomeya imitator (assembly GCF_032444005.1). Taxonomy (NCBI): domain Eukaryota; kingdom Metazoa; phylum Chordata; class Amphibia; order Anura; family Dendrobatidae; genus Ranitomeya; species Ranitomeya imitator. The sequence continues at coordinate 340,099,193 of NC_091285.1, read as the reverse complement.
CGAAGAAACAGCCACCATGAGTTCCCTCCTTCTCCCCTCCTGTTTCTATAAACAAGAACAGAACAATTACTCTACTTGGGTTGCTTTTTAAGCAGCCATGTCCGCCTTTCTAAGTTTTTTCTAAAAATGTTATATTTTGCTCTTCTCATTGCATTAAGAGATATCACAACTTGGACTACCCTCGCCTATGTCTGGGTGTTACTACCCCCCCCCACCCCCCTGCGATGGGCGAGTGCTTAAATGTACATAGTTTGTTATTCATGTTTTGTTTCTCCTTTTCTTTCCCTAGGTACTGGGGTGTGACAAACTCTTCTCTAACATATGACGAGTATGAATGATAAGGTGAGCTCTGGGTCCATCACAGTTGCCTCTTTTAACGTTAAGGGCCTTAATGCACCTGCAAAAAGAAACCAAATTTTAACTCTTCTAAAGAAACAAAAAACTCAGGTAGCCTTCCTCCAAGAAACACACTTCAAAAATGGGAGAACCCCTAATACCTCCTTCTCCCCATACCCAACCTGGTTCAATAGTTGTAACTCTTCAGCATCCAAAAGTGTTAGTATTGTGCTAAAAAAAGGCCTACCATTCTCACCCAGGGATACATTGAGTGACCATGAAGGGAGATACATTTTTGTCAAAGGCCATCTAGCCAACACTTTAGTTACATTCGCCAACCTGTACGCACCCAATAAACAGCAGACCCAGTGGATTACCAAAACATTAGAGGTGCTGCAACTCTTCACAGAAGGGTTATTAATTGTGGGCGGTGACTTTAATATCACTCTGGACCCTGAGATTGACTCCTCAAGCGGTCTTTTCTTCATATCACAGAAAGCGAGACACAACCTACTGAATAAGTTATCTTCCCTCCATCTTATCGACCCATGGGGTATAATTCATCCCACAACTAAAGATTTTACTTTCTTTTCCCATCCTCATGCATCCTACCATCGTATTGATCTCATCTTGATTCAGTCGCGATCTCTTAGTCTAGTTAAATCCGCCAATATAGGACAAATCACAATATCTGACCATGCCCCGATCTTTATAGATATTGCCATTGACACCTTGCCCCGCCCTCCAACATCCTGGAGACTAAATGAATCCCTAATGGATAACCTGCAAAATTTGGAAAAAATATAATACACGCTGTCGCGTTATTTTATAGAAAATGTCGCAGACGGTCAACTTACACCCAGTATATGGGAAGCACACAAAGCTGTTCTTCGGGGGGAGCTCATTTCAATTGGTGCTCATGCAAAAAAACAGAGAGAGAAAGAAATGATGTCTCTTTTACATCAAATAGCAACCACAGAACGCCTACACAAAAAAACTAACACTCAGAATCTACAACGGGACCTGGTGGCTCTTCGTAATAAATTAAAAGATTTGCTCAACATTAAATCTGCAAAGATCTTCATGCATTATAAACACCGATTCTATGTCCACGGAAATAAGAATAGCAGACTGACTTCTCATCTGCTTAAAAAGCAGAGAGAGAACAAATTTATGAAGCATATTCAAAGAGACCCAAACACGAGGGTCGACAGGTCTGAGGATATTGTGGAGGCGTTCAGATGCTACTACCAATCCCTCTATAACTTAGAAGCCCCTGACCCCATGAAAGATTGTCTAACTGCTGCAGATAGGATCCAGGAGTTCCTGGCCCCCCTTTCCCTCCCAAAAGTCCAAATTAAAGATCATCCGGCTCTTTTAGCCCAAGTCACTTGCCAAGAAATTAGCGACACTTTACAAAACATGGCAATCAATAAGACTCCAGGCCCAGACGGCTTCCCAATGTCCTATTATAGAAAATTCTCAGATATACTTCTCCCACGCTTGGCCTCTCTTTTTAACTCCTTCCTGGCAGGAAACCCCCCCAACTAAACAAACTTTATAAGTGCACATATCTGTTATCCCAAAGGAGGGGAGAGACGGCAGCAAATGTGGTAACTACCGCCCAATATCTTTGTTGAATTCAGATTTGAAACTTTGGGCAAAAATCCTTGCATCTAGGATTAACATCGTCCTTGAATCCCTGATTCACCCTGACCAGGTGGGCTTTGTTAGGGGACGAGAGGGAAAAGACAATGCCCTAAAAATCCTCTTAGCCATTTCACATGCCAAACGCTCTGGAACCCCGTTGGCTCTGTTATCTACTGATGCTGAGAAAGCCTTTGACAGAGTCAGCTGGCACTACATGGAATGCACTTTGCGGAAGTTTAACTTCCCCCAACCTTTTATTGACGCCATCATGACTCTGTACTCTGCTCCAACCGCTAGGGTCAGGGACAACGGGTTACTTTCAGATTCCTTCAGGATTAGGAATGGAACCAGACAAGGCTGCCCTCTCTCCCCCACCCTCTTTGTGCTAGTTATGGAGACCTTAATACAAAGAATAAGACAGGAGGAGTTGATCAGAGGTCTAGTCGTGGAGCAAACAGAATAAAAAACAGCTGCACGCAGACGACCTTATGATCGTGATCTCAAATCCTACGACTGCTTTTCCCTCTATCTTGAAACTTCTTGACGAATTTGGGGTTATCTCCAATTTCAAAGTTAATATGCACAAATCGGAAGTCATGAATGTTTCGTTACCGGTCAAAACTGTCTTGGATCTTAAAAAGTCTACCCCCTTCAAATGGCTCGCAGACAAACTAAAGTATCTCGGAGTCTTTCTCACTGCTAATCCCTCATCTCTGTATAAACACAATTTTGTACCCCTTCTGGATAATCTCCAAACACTTCTTAAATCCTATGACTTACCATTTCTCTCATGGATCGGGAGGATAAATATAATTAAATCTTACATCCTACCAAAAATATTCCACCATATGACCATGATTCCCATACCTCTCCCCAAATCTTTCTTCACTTCAGCCAATAAAATAATCAGTGGGTATGTGTGGAGGGGTAGGAGGGCTAGATTATCCTTCAAAATACTCTCGCTCCCGAAAAAGAAAGGTGGTCTTGGACTCCCTAACTTTAAGACCTACTACCAGGCGGTCCATCTGGCCAGGTGGATGTGCCTGGTTAAAACAAGATATGATCCAAAAACCCCTAATCTTGAACGCTTGCTAATGGGAAGCGAGGCGGAGAAGTATCTCTGGTCCTCTGCTGTCCCCCCACAAAATTCTTTGGAGGAGATAACCAGTAACACCCTGACTATAAGGAAGAAGCTAGTCCAGAACAACTGGCCACGTTGCCTTTTTTTGGACAGTATGCCTCTGGGAGTTATACCTTGGCTCATTGAGCCAAGGTATATAGACACATTTGACCTCTTGAAATCCCTGCCATCCCTCCCAATCTCACACCTACTCTCCAACCAAATTAGTTGCACAAACAGCTGGCCTCGAGACGCCAAGAAACAACCCAGAGATTTCATTCAAATCCACCATATACAATATATTATTTCTAGGCTTAAGTCAGACATTCAAAATAATTCAGATTGGCTCTGGCTGGAACTTCTTCTTAAACTCAACCCTACACCCCCTAAATTAATTTCTAAACTATATCATAACCTAATCTCCCCTAAATCTCACTTTAAACCCCTATATATCTCCTCATGGGAGTCTGAATTGAACATATCTCTATCTGACAGAGAAATAACGCAGGTCTTAGAGCACTCACATGGGTTCTCAAGATGTGTCTTGCTCCAGGAGAATGCCTTTGAAGTCCTCTCCAGATGGTACAGAACCTCTGAGTCGCTCTACCACCTTGGCCTCTCGGACTCTCCGCTGTGCTGGAGATGTATGAAGACCAGAGGCTCTTTGGCGCACATTTTTTGGTCATGTCCAACTATCGCTAAATTTTGGGAGGAAATTTTTAACCGACTCCGCCAGATGAAACTAATAACGCAGAATTTGACCCCTCAAGAGGTTCTACTGTCCCTCCCCACGAAGTCTTACAAACCTAAGAAGCATGACCTACTCCCTCTCCTGATAGCTGCTGCCAAACAATTGATCACCTTACACTGGAGACAAACGTCCCCCCCATATTAATGAATGGCTTAAAAAAGCACATGACATCTGCAGGATGGAAGAGTTGTCCAGTTGGGACTCACATACACATGACAAATTCTTTCGTATATGGTTGCTCTGGCAGTTAGCTTCCCAAACTACCCCTTAGCCTCTCATTCACTATTCTCCTTACACAACATATGGTTGTACTAACTTTGTTTTCTCATAAGGCTCTCTTATTGCACTGTGATGGACCCGGATACAGCTCAACTTCCTAATTGTTTGAGTCATGCTTGATACTCAACTTGTTTCTCTGCATCATAATTGGTCAAAATTGTCTGTTCTGCTCCCCGTATGTTTATGGTTTCGTTCTGACCGTTTTTTACCTCTGACGGGGTATTTTTGTACAAGGAGCTCTGCTTTGACCGCTTCTCCCCCCCGGTACATCCCTCACCCCCCCTCCCTTCCCTTCTTATTTTTTATTTTTTATTTTTCTTGAGTGTACTGTCGGTTTTTAATTTCTGAATGACTTCTTCTTGAGACTCAGGTTACGGAGTATATAGCCTATTACTTGGATTGCACACCAGTGCTACCATTATCAGATCTGGGGTCACTTCCAGCTATTAATCTGCAATGAAGGTTCAGCCGAAATGTGATAGTATATTTCATTTTAAGCATGTTTCCACCTTCATCCAATTCATGTAACCTGTAAGACTGTTCATTTGTTTATATGTGTTGAAAAATTTGAAAATTAAAAATTAAAAAAAAAAAAAAAAACGGATCCAGTGCATCAGTTTGCATCCGTTTTTTCACTATTTACACCGGATCCGTTTTTTAGCAAATTTGCCGGATTGTGCCTGAAACCAAAAACCTGATGTGTGAAAGCAGCCTAAGTCATATCAAAGAAATTTTACCACTATCTTAAAGTACAATATGTCATGAGAAAACAGTCTCAGAATAACTAGAATCCATTGAAGCATTTCAGAGCTATGACCTCATAAAATAACAGTGGTCAGAATTGAAAAAAATGGCTTGGTCAGGAAGTTGAAAACAGGTTTTGGGGTGAAGGGGTTAAACATTACAAAATAATTATGTTACTATGGTTCTTTAGAAGGACGTAGATCTGGGGATTTTTTCTGACGGAGTATAGCCTGAACAGAATGGACAAATGTCTTTTTTTGGCCTTGCATGCTAACTATGAAAACAGTCCTTAGAAATGTTTGAATTTCATGTTTACATTTTTTTTAAACAGTTTAAATTAATTGAGATAATGAGCATGGCAGAGACCTCTTTATTTCAGTGCATAACATAAGCAATCAAATGTTCGCAGGTACAAGTTCCACTTGGAGACTAAAACATAAAGTAAAAAATAAAATATAAGTATACAAAATATGAAGTCACTAACTTTTTCCAATTCAAAAATAAATAACTAAGAAATGATAAAAAATAGTATTATCTAACAATATATAAAATTATTCAAACTGTGCCTTAAACTCCAAAATGATAATACATTTAAGTGCGATTTTTGTCATCTTGCACAATGCTCTTCTATAAAAATAAAAAATAAACAATTGTTATTAACATGTATCAAATTGTATGTACCCCAAATGGTATCATTAAAAAGTCTAGCTCGGCATGCGAAAAGCACTCACACAACTTCATGGATGGAAAAGTATAACAATTACAGTTCTCAGAATATGGTGACACAAACAAATGTTTTTTGCAAGGCTTTTAATTTGTTTAAATGCAAAAGTATAAAAAAAAATCTTAAGTTTGGGATTAAAGTAATTAAACTGACCTGGAGAATTGTATTGACAAGTCAATTTTATAATATATTGGTAAATAGCAAAACCCAAAAAGCAATGACAGAATTGCATATTTTTCATAATTTTATCACACATTGATTTTGAAAAATAATTTTTCAGTATATTATTTGGTAAAATGAATGGTCTCATTCAAAATTACAACTCAGCTTGCAAAAATCCAGAAACCTTATGGTTATGTCAATGGAATGATAGTTATGTCTCTTTTAGGAAGTTAAGAAAATAACAAAAGTCCAAAACAAAAAATGTCTGGGTAATTAAAAGGAATCTATCAGCAGGATTTCACACCTCAATCTCTTTCAAATTGCATACAGCTTTTTCAAAGACAAGTTCAGCAATAACTTTGAGCAGCCAGCCCATTCGCTGTGGCTCTACTTCCCACCCAACTCTGCCTTCTTCTTGACTGACAGCCTCTATGCTGTATGACTTCAGCTGTCACTCAAGAAGAAGGAAACAGCACTCGAGGAAGGAATAGAGCTGGAGTGACAGAAGTTTTAGATCTACAGCCTCATTTGGTATCAGTAAAAGACTGATTTTTCAAGAATGGAGGGACAGACTGTCTAGTTAAAGGTATAGCTGTACTTTTTAAAATAGAGCAACATGAGCAATTGGTTGGGAGGGAGGAACGGTAGGGTGAGAGTGAAATTGTGCTGACAAATTCCCTTTAAAGCAGCAATTGAAAAAAAAATGTTAATTCTGTATCAAGAAGCTGTTTTCAAAATAGACTTCATGTGTTTAAGGGGCTCTGAAATATTGAAATATTGAGCTATCAGTTACCAAATCAGACAGTTTTCTATAGATGCTGCACACTTTACATTTCATATATTTCATCCCACAATACAGCATAGCTTAACATGAACTGTATCACACAAGCTACTGAGAATGTCAGCTTAAGGTTTGCTGGAGTATTTAACATGTTAATGTGAAGTTCACAGTAACCGCTCCTGTGCATTCAAGGTGCTAACCATAGGCAATAAGATTTTTTCTTTAAAAACTCTGTTGCCAAGTTTTATATGCATTGTAATGAGAAAGAAAGCATGTTGAATTTGTGATTATGTTCATTAGTCGACCTTGATGTGCCTCCATTACTCTAATGTTACAATTTAACATACAGTATATTATACATTTTTTCAGCTAGATAGAAATGTAAATGGTTTTCAGTATATTATTACTTAGGTAATCGTTTAGCTGATTTACGTAGGAGGATGATTAAAAGGCCTAATTAAAATTCAAAGTGTTCTGGTTCTTAAACTGGAAACAATATCTACCGGTATCCAGAAAATGATATAATCATTGTGAAACAGAGCTGCAATAATAGCCTGTGTTGTAGAACGACGGCATATAAGTCACTTACTTTGCTTTTTAGTAATTTCCTTGACATATATTGTAACTGCAAATAGCTTAGAGACAACATGCTAAATAATATGCTAATTGCTTTTCCTGACATATGCTTGAAGAAACTGAGCATTCCCCAATGTTTCACTTATCCATATCTGTCTATGTAATGGCTAAACCAGCCTGACCCCCAAAAAGCTGTTTCAATCCGATCTTAAACATTACAATTGACTAAGGCGCTGTTCTTTCATTTATATATTTACTTATTCTACTAAGCTGTCTGGCTTTAATCACTCTACGGCGAGGTTAGTATTCCTTGGTCCCTGATGTATTATGCCTGCTAGATTCAGCACAATGCTGAGGTTAAAAACTGTTTCAAAAGCAACTATGGCCGTAGATCACAATAAAAAGCTTCCTTGGTGTTCAGACCAATAAATAAATTAGAAGGAGGGCTTTAAGCTCTGCATGATAAAACAAACTGAACGTGGGGCAGGGAACGAACAACCTCTGCAATGAGTCTCGCCCGGGGCTAGAAAGAATCAGACATTCTTTTTGTATAACAATGTATGGTGCTGTAACAATACAGAGAGTTGGGGACTGAGATTTTCACAGCCTCGGGATAGCAGTGATTTGGCAGTGTATAATGATATTGATGGCCAGAAACTCTCTAAATAAATCTAGTCTTTGGGACTCATATTTTCAACCTGCAGCTCTGAACAAAAATTGAAGATTTGACTTGATGTTTTATCTCCTGGAGCATGGATATTCTCCTTGTATATATCTGCACAAAACATAAGATGGAGCTTTAGTGTGATTTAAAATGTAATCAAAATAAAAAAATATATATTGACATGTAAAATATTTTTAGTTTGGGCAAGTGAAAAGTTACCACTAGTTGAATATGAAAGTTTTGAAAATAAATGAGCCCTTCAAATTTCGTTTAACCCCTTCCCTACATTGGAAGTATTCATTCATCATGTTCGGCTGGTATTATTGACCTATGATGTATGGGTATGTCATAGCGATTGTGCATGCACAGAGGCTGTGTGCTCAATTGCCAGCAGATTTCAGCAGATCCTGACACCCGGCACTCGGTGCACGAGTGGTGCCCGCACCGTTCCTGACACTTTAACCCCCTCAATACTGTGATCGATATCGTTTGAAGTTTTTAGCAAGCAAGAAGGGGTAGGGAGCACCACTGCTCTCCGTTCGGCACTCTCCCGATGTCATTTGGAGGCACCAATCACTGCCATGGTGACTCCGATCTAGCAAACTTGCAAGATCTTGCTCAGAGCATGATGTAGCAAGTTTGTCAGTACAGCGTTGCCAATTTGTAAAGCATAGCAAAGCTCCTAAGTCAGATAAAGTAAATATCACATTGCGGGATAAAGTAAAAAAGTAAAAAAAAGAAAGTGAATGCAAAATTGTAAAATTATTTTTTTTTTAAAAATCACAAAATAGAAAAATAAAAATATATTGTACACATGAATAAATATTTTTTTATGAAAAAAATAATAAAAAAATTCAAAAAAACACATACTTGGTATCGCCGCATCCAGAATGAACTGACCTATAAAAACTGTCCAACTAGTTAATCACTTTAGTGAACACCGGAAAAAAAAAGCGAGGCAAAAACAATGCTTTATTATCATACCGCCAAACAAAGAGTAGAATAAAACACAATAAAAAAGATGAGTATAAATTAAAATGGTATTACTGAAAACGTCATCTAGTCCCACAAAGCACAAGCCTCCATACATCTCCATCAACAGAAAAATAAAAAAGTTACAGATCTCAGAATAAAGAGATGCAAAAATAAATATTTTTACTATAAAATAGTTTTTATTGTAAAAAAGGGCCAAAACATAAAAAACTATATAAATGTGGTATCTATGTAATTGTACTGACCCGAAGAGTAAAGTTGCTTATAATCATTATACAGAGTAAAATAAATAAAACCAATTTTTCACCTGCTGTTGATTTATTTATTCTGCCTCCCAAAAATTGCAGTAAGGCTCAGCTCACATTTATCCTGTTTTCTGCGCTACGTACTTGCATCGGGGTATACATGTAAATTTCTGAAATGCACGATTCAGGTGGAACCCCTGGCAGAAGATTACCTGTAATAAGGCAAATGAAGTCACTGTGTATGGCCTGTTATCCAGTGGTGTCCTTCTTTTTAGGTGTGCATAAAAACAGGGTCCGCCACAGTTTGGTGCACTTCTGGAAAAAAAGGACATAGCCAAATAGAGGTAACTCTGCTGCCTCATTATAGTGAATGGATCCTTTGGGTGTTTAATCTGGATCACATCTCTCGGAGATTTAGATGTACACCCTAAGGTAAGTGTTTAGAACAGAATAAATATGATCCCAAACGTTATGTAAAATGTTACTAACAAAAGCTTCAAATCAATTCACAAAAAAAGTCCCCACTCAGGTTCATCATTTTTCAATGGAAATATAGGGAGCTTCCATGTTACTGGTAGCACAAAGGCACTGGAAAAGCAAAATGGCTCCTCACCCTCCAAAATAAATTCAGCAAATTCTGTGCTTCCACGTCCAAATGACCCTTTCCCTTCCAAGCCCTACTTTGTGCCTTAATCAAAGTTAGCATCTACATATTTGACATTTTTGTCTAGTTTACGGGTGCGTGTCTACAGAAGCATGAACTAGGCACAATATATTGGTCACTACAATTTACTGGTCTCTTCATTGTACTAGTCACTACAACAGCAGTTTGCAATTTTCATTCAGCAAAATTCACTGCTGCTTGGTTCTGTAAAACACCCATGCAGTTAAAATTGCCACTATACCAGTAAATAAATTCCCAAAGGGGTATAATTTCCAAAATGGGGTCACTTGAGGGGGGATTCTGCTCTTCTAGCACTTAAGGGCTCTGTATTTGAAGCCCACAAGCTATTCTAGGAAAATCTGTGCTGTATGAGGCAAATAGCTCTATGTGCAACCTGATTCTCGCCTATGGCTAAGCAGTACTGTACAGCCATATATAGGGTACTAGCTATTGAACCCGTTCTACGCCCGGGTGGCGTGCATTTATATTGGTATATGGTCTCCATCCTGGTATGTGCTGCTCCATCCTGCGCCCCCATCCTGTCATGTGCTGCTCCCATCCTGCGCCCCCGTTCTGTCATGTGCTGCTCCCATCCTGCGCCTCCATTCTGTCATTTGCTGCTCCCATCCTGCGCCCGTTCTGTCATTTGCTGCTCCCATCCTGCGTCCCCGTTCTGTCATTTGCTGCTGCCATCCTGCGCCCGTTCTGTCATGTGCTGCTGCCATCCTGCGCCCGTTCTGTCATGTGCTGCTGCCATCCTGCGCCCGTTCTGTCATGTGCTGCTGCCATCCTGCGCCCGTTCTGTCATGTGCTGCTGCCATCCTGCGCCCGTTCTGTCATGTGCTGCTGCCATCCTGCGCCCGTTCTGTCATGTGCTGCTGCCATCCTGCGCCCGTTCTGTCATGTGCTGCGGCCATCCTGCGCCCGTTCTGTCATACGATACGATACGATACGATACACTTTATTGATCCCGTGGGAAATTATGGTATCACAGCAGCACAACTTAAATCATAAAAATCATAAAGGAATTCCATAGTTGACATGACAGTTTGTTGACAGAAGAACATTATACATTAGAATAGGACATACACAACGAGTGAACTGAAATGTAGAGAAATAAGTAGACATTCACCTTGGTGGTTTAACCCTAATGTTATTGTTGTACATTCCCATGGCAGTTGGCACAAACGATTTCCTATATTTTTCCTTCTTACACCTCAGAAGTATTAGCCGGTTGCTGAAGGTGCTCTTCTGTCTCATGAATAGCTCATATAGTGGATGTGCATTATTGTTCATAATTGTCATACACTTTCTCAGAGTTCTTTTCTCCACTACCTCCCCAAAAGAGTCCAGATTGTAGCCCACAGCAGAACTTGCCTTCTTAATAATCTTATTCAGCTTATTAGCATCAGAGGCCCGCACACTACTACCCCAGCATGTGATTGCAAAAAAGATGGCACTTGCCACCACAGATTGGTAGAACATTTCTAACATTTTGCTACACACATTAAAAGACCTCAGTTTCCTTAGGAAATACAGTCTGCTCATCCCCTTCTTGTAGACAAACTCTGAGTGGCATCTCCAGTCCAGTTTGCTATCCAAATGGACCCCCAAATATTTGTAACTCTCCACCTGCTCTACCTCCTGACCAGCAATAGTGATCGGTAAGCATTCCAACTTTATCCTGCTATAGTTGGCCACCAACTCCTTGGTTTTCTTAACATTTAGCTGCAGATAGTTACCATTGCACCAATCCACGAAATTTGACACCACCCTTCTATATTCCTCATCCCCCTGATCTCCCCTAATGCATCCCACAACCACGGAGTCATCCGAAAATTTTTGAAGATGGCAAAGTTCAGATTTATACTGAAAGTCTGAAGTATACAGTGTGAATAGAAAGGGCGCAAGCACCGTTCCCTGGGGGGCACCTACACTGCTCAATAATCTGCTTGACACCACTGCTCCCATCTGTACAAACTGTGGCCAATCTGATAGGTAGTCAGTTATCCAATTTCTCATCCCCTCCTCCACCTTCATATCAGTCATCTTTTTGTGTAGTAAAAGTGGCTGCAGGGAGTTAAATGCACTCGAGAAATCGAAGAACATCGCTCGCACCGTGGCTCCGTCATTCTCCAGAAATGAATGTACCCTATGTAACAGAGAAAGGATAGCATCATCCACCCCCAATCTATGTCGGTAAGCAAACTGAAGGGGATCAATAAAAGCATTGACCCTCGGTCTTAAGTGAGCAAGCACTAATCTTTCCAAGGCCTTCATAGCGTGAGATGTTAAGGCTACAGGACGATAGTCATTTAGGGTTGCAGGAGAAGTCGTCTTGGGTACCGGCACCAGACAGGAAGTTTTCCATAACACCGGTACCCTCTGTGTTTGTAGACTTCCATTAAATAGGCGCGTAAAGACAGTACACAGCTGGTCTGCACACACTTTAAGGACACGTGAGCTGAGTCCATCAGGTTCTGCAGCTTTACCAATGTTAAGTGACTTAAACTGCCTCCTCACATCATTTTCGGATACTCTAAAATAGGTCTGCTCATCCTCCAATATCGATGTTGCAGAATTTGCACCCAGTTCCCATCCACTATCAGTTGGCACATGTACACATGTACTGCTGAACCTGTTGAAATACTCATTCATCTCATTAGCCTTGTCCATTGTTCCTGGATCATTTTCAAGCCTCAGCTTAAGCCCAGTCAGTAATTTCATTCCTGCCCAAACCTCTCTGGTATTATTGTGGGACAGTTTCTTTTCAAGTTTAATTCTGAAGGCTTCCTGGGCCTCCTTTATTTTATGCTTCAATTCATGCTGTATCATTTTAATTTCCTCTTTGTCACCCACTTTAAATGCCTTTTTTTTCCTGTTGAGCAAATGCTTCAATTCCTTTGTTATCCATGGCTTGTTGTTTGCAAAACACCTAATCTTTTTAGTCGGCACCAACATATCAGTGCAGAAGTTAATGTAGTCAGTCACTCTACCAACCACTTCATTAACATTTGTATACTCGTCCATTGTCCCAAGCAACACATCCCAGTCTGTAAGATGAAAGCAATCCTGTAAAGCCTGTTCATTTGTTGGATTCCACATTCTAACTGATTTAATCTTAGGAGGCTGTGTACTAACAACAGGTTGGTAGACTGGTGACAATAGTACAAGATTGTGATCAGATTTCCCCAAGGGCGGCAGGGTAGACGATGAATAAGCATTCTTGACATTCGCATAGAGTAAGTCCAACGTAATTTTGTCACGTGTTGTACATTTAACAAATTGATAGAATTTAGGTAAGGCAGTAGACATTTTAGCCCGGTTAAAATCCCCAGAGATTACAGTAAGCGAGTTGGGGTGTTTCATCTGGAGCCGGGCAATGACTCCTGACAGCACTTCACCTGCAGCCTCATGGTTTGCAGTTGGTGGTATGTACAACACTATTGCAATAACAAGTGAGAATTCTCTAGGAATATAGTAAGGTCTGAGGCCAACAGCTAGCAATTCAATGTTCGGACAACAATGGCGCTCCCTTACAGTCACATGCCCCTGATTGCACCAACCATTGTTTATGTAGAGTATAACTCCACCACCCTTTTTTTTGCCGCTCTTCATAGTGTCTCTATCCGCCCGGACCATGTGAAATCCTGGTACTGAAACACTTGAGTCCGGGATCTCGCCACGTAACCATGTTTCAGTAAAACATATCAAACTGCATTCCTTGTATTCCCTCTGGGTCCGTATTAATGCCAGCAGTTCATCCGACTTATTACCCAGTGATTGAACATTCCCCATGATGATGGACGGAACTACAGGTTTAAACCGTCTTCGCCTTGCCTTAAGTTTTTTGCCCGCTCTGCAGCCTCTGTAGGGTCGCCTTACCTCACACGGGACACATGGTCTACCCACCGCAGGAGAAGGCATTAGCCTGCGCAGCTCCAGAAGTCGGACCCTTGAGTAAGCAACACGTTTATGAACAGACTTAGGGACATCAATCAAAACCTTGCCCATGTTAGTCGCACTAAGCCTGTCCGTGTAGGGAGGTATACAGTGCACGCCTCCAGACATAACTGTACCAATTCCCAGACAGGTAGTGGCCGCCTGGCAGTAGATGCGTATAATACCAGTCCTAGGTTGCAAGGAGATCACAAATGCACTGTAAATCCAGATAGCTGCGGGTAGCAGCAAACATCCAAGGGAAACCTTCCAGGGGAGCCAAGGATCAGAAGCATACATCCAGAAAGCTGTGGGTAGCAGTATGCATCCAGGGGAAACAAATCAGAGTATCCCAGGTTCAGAAGCAACCAGCCAAGGGGAAATCCAAGGGTTCAGCATAAATCCAAGGGTTCAGCATGAATCCAAGGGAAGCATTCCAGCGGATCCAAGTTCAGAAGGAGAAGGTATTGGGGAAAAGAAAATTCCTTAGGAGTACCAAAAAGCTGAGGTTCAGAAAGAAAAAGGTTCACACATAACAAAAATAATTTCAAAATAAAATAATGTAAAGTAGAACAAAACAAAATAAAACAAAACAAAACTAAAACAAAACAAAACTATTGCTGCTGCAATGGGCTGCCACTAGCACGGCGCCTTATTGTCCTCATCCAGCAGAGAGCAGAGCTGCTGCCATCCTGCGCCCGTTCTGTCATGTGCTGCGGCCATCCTGCGCCCGTTCTGTCATGTGCTGCTGCCATCCTGCGCCCGTTCTGTCATTTGCTGCTCCCATCCTGCGTCCCCGTTCTGTCATTTGCTGCTGCCATCCTGCGCCCGTTCTGTCATGTGCTGCTGCCATCCTGCGCCCGTTCTGTCATGTGCTGCTGCCATCCTGCGCCCGTTCTGTCATGTGCTGCTGCCATCCTGCGCCCGTTCTGTCATGTGCTGCTGCCATCCTGCGCCCGTTCTGTCATGTGCTGCTGCCATCCTGCGCCCGTTCTGTCATGTGCTGCTGCCATCCTGCGCCCGTTCTGTCATGTGCTGCTGCCATCCTGCGCCCGTTCTGTCATGTGCTGCTGCCATCCTGCGCCCGTTCTGTCATGTGCTGCTGCCATCCTGCGCCCGTTCTGTCATGTGCTGCTGCCATCCTGCGCCCGTTCTGTCATGTGCTGCTGCCATCCTGCGCCCGTTCTGTCATGTGCTGCTGCCATCCTGCGCCCGTTCTGTCATGTGCTGCTGCCATCCTTCGCCCGTTCTGTCATGTGCTGCTGCCATCCTGCGCCCATTCTGTCATGTGCTGCGGCCATCCTGCGCCCGTTCTGTCATGTGCTGCTGCCATCCTGCGCCCGTTCTGTCATGTGTTGCGGCCATCCTGCGCCCGTTCTATCATGTGCTGCTGCCATCCTGTGCCCGTTCTGTCATGTGCTGCGGCCATCCTGCGCCCGTTCTGACATGTGCTGCTGCCATCCTGCGCCCGTTCTGTCATGTGCTGCTGCCATCCTGCGCCCGTTCTGTCATGTGCTGCTGCCATCCTGCGCCCGTTCTGTCATGTGCTGCTGCCATCCTGCGCCCGTTCTGTCATGTGCTGCTGCCATCCTGCGCCCGTTCTGTTATGTGCTGCTGCCATCCTGCGCCCGTTCTGTCATGTGCTGCTGCCATCCTGCGCCCGTTTTGTCATGTGCTGCTGCCATCCTGCGCCCGTTCTGTCATGTGCTGCTGCCATCCTGCGCCCGTTCTGTCATGTGCTGCGGCCATCCTGCGCCCGTTCTGACATGTGCTGCGGCCATCCTGCGCCCGTTCTGTCATGTGCTGCTGCCATCCTGCGCCCGTTCTGTCATGTGCTGCTGCCATCCTGCGCCCGTTCTGTCATGTGCTGCTGCCATCCTGCGCCCGTTCTGTCATGTGCTGCGGTCATCCTGCGCCCGTTCTGTCATGTGCTGTGGCCATCCTGCGCCCGTTCTGTCATGTGCTGCGGCCATCCTGCGCCCGTTCTGTCATGTGCTGCGGCCATCCTGCGCCCGTTCTGTCATGTGCTGCGGCCATCCTGCGCCCGTTCTGTCATGTGCTGCTGCCATCCTGCGCCCGTTCTGTCATGTGCTGCTCCCATCCTGCGCCACCATTGTATTATATGCCCCCGAATGCTGCTGCCATATAAAAAAAAAAAAAAATACCATACTCACCTATCGTCCGGCTGCACTGCAGGTATGTCTTCAAGAAAATGGCGCCGGAAAGCGGGGACTGCGCAGGCGCCGATTCCGGCAGCAGGAATCAGCGCCTGAGCAGTCCGCGCTTTCCGGCGCCATTTTCTTGAAGACACACCTGCAGTGGAGTCGGAGTGTGTCTTCAAGAAAATGGCGCCGGAAAGCGCGGACTGCGCAGATGCCGATTCCGGCAGCAGGAATCGGCGCCTGCGCAGTCCGCGCCCTCCGGAGCCGGGAGCAGAGGAGCCGGGAGATGGAGCCGCAAGCAGCGCTGGAACCGGGAAAGGTGAGTATACTTACCCTCCCTCCTGGCGGTCCCTGACTTTCCGGTGGAGATCGCGGTATGCGTTCAGTGCTTACGCATACCGCGATCTCCCGGGAGCGTCGCTCTGTGAGGCCCAGACTGCGCCGGCGCTTGCGCTTGCGCAGTCTATAGAGGCTTCGGACAGAGTGACGCTCCCAGCGTTATATTATAGATTTCAATAATCAACAGAAATTGTAGGGCACATTTTGGTGTCATTTGTATCCATTTCCCAGTGTGAAACTGCAAAATCTGGGGCTAAAACAAAATATTGGTGGTAAAAATGTAATTATTTTATTCTTCACTCCCCAATGCTATAAAATTCTGTGACCCACCGGTGGTATCAATATGATCACTGTCCCACTAGATGCATTAATTCATGGGCGTAGTATGCAAAATGGTGTCTCTCATGGGGATTCTGCCGTTATGGCATCTAAGGGGATCTAACAATGTGACACGGCACTCTCAAACCAGTCCAACAAAATCTGAACTTCAATATGGCGCTTCTTCTCTTTTGAGCTTTGTACTGTACCTCAAAAGTAGTTTTCAACAACATATAGACTATCAGCGTATTCATGAGAAATTGCATACCAAATGTAGGCATCCATGTTCTCCTGTTACCATTGTAAATTGAGGCTGAAATAACATCTTTGTTGGAAAAATGTGTTTTTTTTATTTTTACAGCTCTACTTTATAAACTTCTGTGAAGCACCTGGGGTTCAAGATGCTCACCACAAATCTATAAACATTTCTTTCCCTTGGTCTAGTTTCCAAAATGTGGTCACTTGTGGGGATTTCTACTGTTTAGGCACATGAGAGGCTCATCAAATGCGACATGACACTTTCAGGTCATTCCAAATCTGGGTTCCAAAACGTCACTCATTACTTTCTGAGCTATGTCATGAGTCCAAACACTAGTTTTTCACCACATGGGGTATCTTCATGCACAGGAGAAATTGCACAACACATTTTGGGGTCCTTCTTCCCCTGTTACCTTTGTGAAAATTAAAAATTTCAGGCTAAAATATCATTTTTGTGGGAAAAGTATGATTTTTTTATTTCCGCGGCTCTACGTTATAAACTTCTGTGAAGCACCTGGGGGTATCAAAGTGCTCACTACACATATAGATACATTCATTGAGTGGTCTAGTTTCCAAAATGGTGTCACTTATGAGATGTTTCCACTGTTAAGGCTGCCTTCACACTAGCAGTATATGGTCAGTATTTTACATCAGTATTTGTAAGCCAAAACCAGGAGTTGAACAATTAGGCTAGGTTCCCATTGCGTTAGGGCATTCCGTTTAGCGCATAGCGCTAGAGGATTGCGCTAACGTAATGTATTTTTTGGGGTCGCGTTTAACGTCCCCGCTAGCGCAGATCCCCGATCTGCGAGAGCAGGGAACGGACCTCGGGCGTGCCTCGGACTCTGCAAGCAGCATCCGAGGCGCGCCACAAAAGAACGGCACATCGCTAGTGCGTGCCGAAAATGGCACGCGCTAGCGATGCGCGTTAACATTGCTGCCAATGGGTGTGCTAATGGACGTGTTGCACGGCGTTAACTTCGCCGTGCAACGCTGTCCGTTAGCGCTGTCCCATTAACGCAATGGGAACCTAGCCTTAGAGGAAAAGTATAATAGAAACATATGCACCACTTCTGTATTTATCACCCACTCCTGGTTTTGGCTTACAAATACTGATGTAAAATACTGACCAAATACTGCTAGTGTGACGGCAGCCTAAGGCATATCAGGAGCACTCCAAACACGACATGGCGTCCGCTAATTATTCCAGCAAATTTTGCTCTGCTGCATGCTCAAACATTAGTATTCCTCCACATTTTGGTTGTCAGCGTACACAAGAGAAATTGCACAACAAGTTTATGGTGCAGTTTCACCTGTTACCCTTATGAAAATGTAAAATTTGTGGCTAATAACATTTTACGGAAAAAAGGGGTTATTTTTCAATTTCATGGCTCAATGTGATAAAATTCCTCTTCTAACGTGACAGGGCATTCACTAATTATTCCAGTAAATTTTGCAGTCAAAAAGTCAAGTGGCTTTCCTTCTTTTCCGAGCCCTGTCATGTGCCCAAGCAGTGGTTCCTCCCTGGTATAGCATACCAGCATGCTCAGGAGAAAATGCACAAATTTTGCTGTCCATTTTTTACTGTTACCGTTGTGAAGATAAAAAAAATTGGGGTCTGAACAAATTTTTTTAAAATAATTCAATGCTCATTTTTTAACACTTTAAAAAAATTCTTGTGAATTGTGGTTTTGATCACCTTTAGGGATACAGTTTTTAGAAAGCTGTCACTTTCGGGTTTTTTATGTCACATACACCACTCAAAGTCACTTGAAAAGTAATGTAGCCCCCCAAAAAATGGCTTTGTAAATTTTTTGGAAAAAATGAGAAATCGCCGGTCAAATTTTAATTCTTATAACTTCCTATCTTAAAAAAAAAATATGTTTCAAACATTGTGCTGATGTATAGTAGACATGTGAGAAATGTTATTTATGAACTATTTTGTGTGACATAACTCTGAATTAAAGGCAGAAAAATTAAAAGTTTGAAAATTGATACATTTTTTTAATTTTTGCCAAAGTTCATTTTTTTCACAAATAAACATGAGTCATATTTGAAGAAATTTTACCACAATCATCATGAACTAAACATTTTTAAAATGAAAAAACGATCTCAGAAACAGTTGGATCTGTTGAAGCATTCCACAGTTATTACCTAATAAATTGACACTGGTCAGAATTGTAATATTCGACCAGGTCCTCCTGAACAGAGATGAGAAAACTTTTCAAGGTTCGATTCGGATTCAGCGAATGGACCTTCGTTTGATAAACAGTTTGCCGAACGTATCGAACCCCTTTACATTCAATAGGAGGCAACATCTTAAGGGGTGACAAAAAGCTTCCCAAACAGTTAAAATTAGGGGCAGAAACCAGGAAAAATGGCATCAAATGACCCACAGTAGAAATTTGCAAATGGCACAGCAGCAGTCAGCCATGGGTCATGTATAAGGTATCATGACTTGGCCAAGCAATTACAGCTTGGAATTGAAGTTGAATGAGGACCTGGTGATTAAGGGAGCAGTGTAAGCATTTTTAGCTGGGAGACAATACATCTCATGCGACACCTCAAAATTTTTTTATTCCAGCCACACTCATATGGTACAAACCAGTTTTAGAGACTACTATTGGTAGAAAAATGTAAGGAAAGTAACACAGGTAGTTCACTGAAAGTAAGTGCAGGCCTACCTGTCTGGGAAAGCTACTTACACGGGCAACACAATAGATGGAGAGCTTACTTGGAGTCTCCGCATTTCAAAAAAGTAATTGTCACACAGCACAAAAGTGTGAACACTTGGAATTGTGACACAGGAGGAAGGAGCAGTGGATAGGGTTAATTAGACGGCCAGTAGTTGGTAGTAGCGAAATTCCCAAACTAAGGCATGTCAATTGTGCAGGTGCCTGTTCACGCATATTGTTGTCAATTTTTTTTGCAAATTTGACAGATAATGTGTGTCGTGTCATCTTTTGCGGTCTCAAAAAACACCCAGGTTAAGCATCCCTTCCTGCCCCAGAGAGTGCTGGCCAGAGGCAGAGTTGGGGCTGAAGATGCAGTGCTTGTCGTGGTTCGTGTCTGTGTGGGAAGCCGCAATGTAACCTCCTCATATCCCTCCTCTTTTTCCTCCTCCTCCACATCCTCTGCTGAGCTACTCAGCTGCGTACCTCTGGGTTTGCAGCAAGTGGAATTTACAACCTCATCATCATCTTCTCTGTTCTCACACCGCTCATCCTGAGAGTCACCTTCCTCTTCTTCCTGCCTTGACACCACAGTACAGTCAGCGTGCACCTCTCGTATCTGAGTCTCACAAGGATCACCTCTACCCTTGGTTGTTAATGTCTGGTGATGAGGGTCTGGGTTCTGCTTGGACCCTACTTCATCTGGTCCCGGATCCAACATGAAAACATTTTGGGCATAGGTGCAGATGCTTTCCTCCTCTGTATTCTGTGATTCTTAGGAGCAGATGTCTGATGCCCATGGAATACAATGTGTGAACAGATCTTCCGAATGGCCCATCTAAGGTTCCCCATAGTCAGTTGGGTGTTTTAAAATATTTGACGGGCAGGAAACCAGTGAGATTGGGGAGCCATCTCTGAGGATTGTACTGTGTGTGATGTTAAGGTGGAGGAAGAAGAGGAGAGGCCACTTGATGCAGCGCTTGGCATCTACTGGAGCACATGCTCTTTCTGATCCTCATCTACAAGGCGTACCACTGTGAAGCTGCCAAAGCAAGGGAGTCGATCAGGCCAGCCAGTAACAGATGTTGTCAGTGTTCTTTGAATAGGACAAGACAGTGTTGGTTCTGTTGAGCTTTCATTCACGTTAACACTTAACCAAGATACTTGTTGAACACCAAGCCTTTTTCCCACTCATGTTGTAATAGCCTTCCCCTCTTGTACACTGTTGTTTCACAACCTTAGGCTGCCATCACACTAGCAGTATTTGGTCAGTTTTTTACATCAGTATTTGTAAGTCAAAACCAGGAGTGGAACAATTAGATTAAAAGTATAATAGAAACATATGCACCATTTCTGCATTTATCACCCACTCCTTGTTTTGGCTTGCAAATACTGATGTAAAATACTGACCAAATACTGCTAGTGTGACGCAGCCTTAGGCCCACAGCTGTCAGTAACCTGTCACTAAATGAGCAAGCACTATTTATTCTCATAGTGTGCCTGAACAACACTGTTATGCCTAATGATTTTTACTTGGAAAGAGAGCCTTCTGATTAGCCACTGAAAAACAGTTTTAGCACAAATGATTAGGAGTAGCTAAATGGGCCTAATGACTGCAACACTATAACACCTGTTAGAGGTCAGGACTTCCATGCCAGGTGGGATGTATTGCAAAAACTGTTTGTTGCTCTGATCTCCCATTCAAGGTCCAGCTGCTGGGTTTGCTGCTTAGCGCAGACATTGGTCCCAGCACCTTGCTCAGGCTAACCAGTGGTAACCTATGCTAAGTCTATGGTAACCAGTAGTATACAGAGGCAGCCCCGCTCCTGGAGTCTAAGTCAAGAAATCACCTTGCTGAGCATGTACGTGATGTGGCGCCTTGTCATTGGTGCTCGGCTGCTTTCTGCTCTGGTGATATACCAGCTCTGGATTGGCCCACGGGGACACCCTGTCTGACTGGGCATGAGTGTTTGGGGTGGAGCCTAGTGCATAAATGGCCTTCAGCAAAGCATGAGTGCATGCTAGCGTCACTTGTGTTTGGTGTATGCGTGGGTGGAAATGCTATCGCTCTGTCTGTGTGATTGGTGTGTTTAGCATTGTGTCAGCTACCAGTGGGACATCAGTAATCTGTGTCAGCATGTGTTCAGGGCTGGCTCTGTGCCATTAGAATTCCAGCACCTCCGGAGAGAAGATTGGCTGTGTGAGTTCAGGGCTGGCATTAAGCCAATAGAATTCTCGCTCCTCTGGAGAGGAGATTTGCTGCATGTTCTTGATGACTGTGAGTTTTTGCTATCTGTTTCTGTCCCGTGTGTATGTTAAACTTCCCTGAGGGATTAACAGGGTATTGCATCACAGAGCAAGTTCAACCAAAGTGTTCTTTTGCAGTGGTATTACACACTTCCTATTGTCCCTGTACCCTTTGGTGGTTAGCTGAGCTGGTACTTACCATCCCTGTACCGCACGGTGGTTAGCTGAGCTGGTACTAACCTTTCCTGTACCCATCAGTGGTTAAATGAGCAGGTACTTACTGTTCTTGTACCCCTCGGTGGTTAGCTGAGCTGGTACTAACCTTCCCTGTACCCCTTGGTGGTTAGCTGAGCTGGTACTTTCCTTCCCTGTACCCCTCGGTGGTTAGCTGAGCTGGTACTTACCTTCCCTGTACCCCTTGGTGGTTAGTTGAGCTGGTTCTTACCTTCCCTGTACCCCTCGGTGGTTAGCTGAGCTGGTACTTACCTTCCCTGTACCCCTCGGTGGTTAGCTGAGCTGGTACTTACAGTCCTTGTACCTCTTGGTGGTTAGTTGAGTATTTATTCCTCTCCTTGTGCACCTCTGAGTTGTATTAGTGTTTGTTTTTTTGCATTTTATTCACACTGAGTGGAGTTTAACTCAGTGTGTTTAAGGAGGAACGTTCGCTAGTTTTCTGTCGGTCATTATTCACACTAGCAGCAGTTATTTCTCTCTGCAAGATGGACCCTGTGTTGGGATTACACTTTATAGTTTAATTTAATTTTGTGCAACCCGCCAACCATAACAGTACGCTAGCACAAGGGTCTGGCTAGCAAATACGGATGGACGGTTGGAGCAAAGGAAAGCTTCAGCCGTCGAGAAAAAGTTCTCCCCTGCCTCACTGCATGTGGCAGCCTTCGAGCTTTGCAAATGTCACCAGAAGGTGACCTTAGCGGGGAATAATGTTGGAGGCCGAGACTTCCCAGCCAGGTGAGATGTACTGCAGGCGCTGTTTGGTGCTCTGGTCCCCCATTCAAGGTCCAGCTGCTGGGTCTGCTGCTTAGCGCAGGCATTGGTCCCATCATCTTGCTCACACTCCTGTTATACATGTGGTTACTGCTGGCTCTCCAGCTAAAGTGTATGGTAACCAGTGGTATACAGAGGCAGCCCCACTCTCGGAGTCTAAGTCCAGAAATCCCTTTACTGAGCATGTCTGTGATGTGGCGCCTTGTCATTGGTGCTCAGATGCTTTCTGCTCTGTTGATTTGGCAGCTCCGGATTGGCCCACAGGCGATGCCCATTCCGACTGGGCATGAGTGTTTGAGGTGAAGCCAGGTGCATAAAGAGCTTTCAGCAAAGCACGCGGGCTTTCTAGGGTCACTTCTTTGGTGAATGTGTGGGTGGATACGCTATCGCTTTGTCTGTGTGTTTCGTGTGTTTATCACCGTTTCAGCTACCAGTGGGACATCAGAGATCTGAGTCAGCATGTGTTATGTGTTCAGGACTTGCCCTGTGCCATTAGAATTCCGGCATCCCGGAGAGGAGATTGGCTGTGTGAGTTCAGTACTGGCATCAAGTCATTAGAATTCTGGTTCCTCTGAAGAAGAGGTTTGCTGTGTCTTACTGACTGTGAGTTTTTGCTATCTATTTCCATCCCATGTGCATGCTATACTTCCCTGAGGAGTTAACAGGGTATTGCACCACAGAGCAAGTTCAACCCACGTGTTCTTTTGCAGTGGTACTAACAGGGTATTACACACTTCCCATTGTCCCTGTATCCCTCGGTGGTTAGCTGAGCTGGTACTTACCGTCCCTGTATTCCTTGCTGGTTAGCTGAGCTGGTACTTACCGTCCCTGTACCCCTTGGTGGTTAGCTGAGCTGGTACTTACCTTCCCTTTACCCCTCGGTGGTTAGCTGAGCTGGTACTTACTGTCCCTGCACCCCTTGGTGGTTAACTGAGCTGGTACTTACCTAGCCTGTACCCCTCGGTGATTAGCAGAGCTGGTACTTACCTACCCTGTACCCCTCGGTGGTTAGCTGAGCTGGTACTTAACTTCCCTGTACCCCATGGTGATTAGCTGAGCTGGTACTTACTTTCCCTGAACCCCTCGGTGGTTAGCTGAGCTGGTACTTTCCTTCCCTGTACCCCTCGGTGGTTAGCTGAGCTGGTACTTACTGTCCCTGTACCTCTTGGTGGTTAGCTGAGTAGGTACTCCTCTCCCTGTGCACCTCTGAGTTGTATTTGGGTTTGGTTTTCTGTGTTCCATTCACACTGTGTGGAGTTTAACTCAGTGTGTATACGGAGGAAAGTTCGCTAGTTTTTTATCCATCATTATTTACACTAGCAGCCTGTTATTCATCTCTGAACAGTGGACCCTGGGTTGCAATTGCACTTTATAGTTTAATTTAATTTAGTGCAATCCGCCAACAATCCCTAACAAGACCTAATAATTTTTAAGTGGAAATCCGGCCTTAGGATTTGCCACTGAAACACAGATTTAGCAAAAATGATTAGGAGTAGCTAATTGGGCCTCATGGCTGCAACACTATATTAGGCCTAACAATTTTTAAGTGAAAATCTGGCCTTCTGATTTGCCACTGAAACACAGATTTAGCATAAATGATTTGGAGTAGCTAGTTGGGCCTCATGGCTGTAGCACTATATTACACCTAATGATTTTTAAGTGGAAATATGGCCTTCTGATTTGCCACTGAAATATAGTTTTAGCACAAATAATTAGGAGTAGCATATTGGGCTTCCGGAGACTGCCACACAGTATTTGTAACACAATCAGCCTCAGTGTCTTGCTTTCAGCACTGACAGATTACCCTCATGGTAAACAACCAATATACTGTAGCTATAAGGGTCCTGGCTACATCAAGATAAAATGTAACTTTTAATAATAACCTTTAAAAACAAATCCAGACCATCCATATTTGTGACACAAAAAAAGCCAGACATATAAAGTGCTCGTGCTTACCAGTGCTCAATAAAAAATGGTTTGGTCTCACCACATCTCATTGTCCCATATAGAATCCACCATGGACAGGAGCATGTATGGCTATTTTTATCTAGGGAAGGAGAAAACTAATCTTCCCTGTCATGCCCATGCATTGCTGCTGTCCTGACAAGGACAGTCCCCAAATATTTCTGTTATGGGGTACCCACCACCACCTAGAATAATGTATGTCATCCCTACGCGTTTCCTCCCCGATATAGGGGATTCATCAGGGGAAACTAATCCAATAATAGGTATCTAAGAAAGTGGGAATTCTGTATATAAGAAATAGTGATAGGAGACTGCGGTGGCAGGTTTCTCCTATCCAGGCGTGACCATTTGTGTCTACGGCCCTATTGCAAGTGTGACATGCCAGGACAGGACAAGAGCAATGCATGGCCATGACAGGGAAGATTAGTTTTCTCCTTCCCTAGATAAAAATAGCCATAGATGCTCCTGTCCATGGTGGATTCAATATGGGACATTGAGATGTGGTGAGACCAAACCATTTTTTATTGAGCACTGTTAAGCACGAGCACTTTATATGTTTGTTTTTTTTTGTGTCACAAATATGGATGGTCCGGATTTGTTTTTAAAGGTTATTATTAACCCCTTTACCCCCAAGGGTGGTTTGCACGTTATGGACCGGGCCAATTTTTACAATTCTGACCACTGTCCCTTTATGAGGTTATAACTCTGGAACGCTTCAACAGATCTTGGTGATTCTGACACTGTTTTCTCGTGACATACTGTACTTCATGATAGTGGTAAAATTTCTTTGATATTACCTGCGTTTATTTGTGAAAAAAATGGAAATTTGGCGAAAATTTTGAAAATTTTGCAATTTTCCAACTTTGAATTTTTATGCAATTAAATCACAGAGATATGTCACACAAAATACTTAATAAGTAACATTTCCCTCATGTCTACTTTACATCAGCACAATTTTGGAACCAAAATTTTTTTTTGTTAGGGAGTTATAAGGGTTAAAATTTGACCAACACCATTTTTTATAAGGGACCACATCTCATTTGAAGTCATTTTGAGGGGTCTATGTGATAGAAAATACCCAAGTGTGACACCATTCTAAAAACTGCACCCCTCAAGGTGCTCAAAACCACATTCAAGAAGTTTATGAACCCTTCAGGTGTTTCACAGGAATTTTTGGAATGTTTACATAAAAATGAACATTTAACTTTTTTCACAAAAAATTTATTCAGCTCCAATTTGTTTTATTTTACCAAGGGTAACAGGGGAAAATGGACACCAAAAATTGTTGTACAATTTGTCCTGAGTACACTGATACCCCATATGTGGGGGTAAACCACTGTTTGGGCGCATGACAGAGCTCGGAAGTGAAGGAGCGCCATTTGACTTTTCAATGCAAAATTGACTGGAATCGAGATTGGACACCATGTTGCGTTTGGAGAGCCCCTGATGTGCCTAAACATTGAAACCCCCCACAAGTGACACCATTTTGGAAATTAGACCCCCTAAGGAACTTATCTAGAGGTGTGGTGAGCACTTTGACCCACCAAGTGCTTCACAGAAGTTTATAATGCAGAGCCGTAAAAATAAAACAAACATTTTTTCCCACAAAAATTATCTTTTAGCCCCCAGTTTTGTATTTTCCCGAGGGTAACAGGAGAAATTGGACCCCATAATTTGTTGTCCAATTTGTCATGAGTGCGCTGATATCCTATATGTGGGGGGGAACCACCGTTTGGGCGCAAGGGAGGGCTCGGAAGGGAAGGAGCGCTATTTGGAATGCAGACTTAGATGGAATGGTCTGCAGGTGTCACATTGCGTTTGCAGAGCCCCTAATGTACCTAAACAGGAGAAACCCCCACAAGTGACATCATTTTGGAAAGTAGACCCCCTAAGAAACTTATCTAGATGTGTGGTGAGCGCTTTGACCCACCAAGGGCTTCACAGAAGTTTATAATGCAGAGCCGTAAAAATAAAACAAACATTTTTTCCCACATAAATTATTTTTTAGCCCCCAGTTTTGTATTTTCCCAAGGGTAATAGGAGAAATTGGACCTCAAAAATTGTTGTCCTATTTGTCCTGAGTACGCTGATACCCCATATGTTGGAGTAAACCCCTGTTTGGGCACACAGGAGAGCTCGGAAGGGAAGGAGCACCCATACACACCCCTAACCCTAATCCCAACCCTATTCCCAACCGTAAATGTAATCTAAACCCTAACCGTAACTTTAGCCCCAATGCTAACCCTAACTTTAGCCCCAACCCTAACTGTAGCCTTAACCCTAGCCCCAACCCCAACCCTAATCCTAGCCCTAACCCTAACCCTAGCCCTAGCCCTAACCCTAACCCTAGCCCTAGCCCTAACCCTAACCCTAACCCTAGCCCTAGCCCTAACCCTAATCCTAGCCCTAATGGGAAAATGGAAATAAATACATTTTTTTAATTTTTCTCTAACTAAGGGGGTGATGAAGTGGGGTTTGATTTACTTTTATAGCGGGTTTTTTAGCGGATTTTTATGATTGGCAGCCATCACACACTGAAAGACGCTTTTTATTGCAAAAAATATTTTTTGCATTACCACATTTTGAGAGCTATAATTTTTCTATATTTTGGTCGACAGGGTCATGTGAGGTCTTGTTTTTTGCGGGACGAGTTGATGTTTTTATATGTAACATTTTCAGGCACGTGACATTTTTTGATCGCTTTTTATTCCGATTTTTGTGAGGCAGAATGATCAAAAACCAGCTATTCATGAATTTCTTTTGGGGGAGGTGTTTATACCGTTCTGCGTTTGGTAAAATTGATAAAGCAGTTATATTTTTCAGGTCAGTATGTTTACAGCGATACCTCATTTATATCATTTTTTTATGTTTTGGCGCTTTTATACGATAAAAACTATTTTATAGAAAAAAATAATAATTTTTGCATCGCTTTATTCTGAGGACTATAACTTTTTTATTTTTTGCTGATGATGCTGTATATTGGCTTGTTTTTTGCGGGACAAGATGACATTTTCAGCGGTACCATGGTTATTTATATCCGTCTTTTTTGATTGCGTGTTATTCCACTTTTTGTTCGGCGGTATATTAATAAAGTGTTGTTTTCTGCCTCATTTTTTTTTCTTACAGTGTTTACTGAAGGGGTTAACTAGTGGGACAGTTTTATAGGTCAGGTCATTACGGACGCGGCGATACTAAATATTTGTACTTTTATTGTTTTTTTATTATTTAGTTAAAGAAATGTATTTATGGGAATAATATATATATATATATATATATTTTTTTTTTTTTCATTATTTAGGAATTTTTTTTTTTTTTTTTACACATTTGGAAATTTTTTTTTAACTTTTTTATTTTGTCCCGGGGGGGGGGACATCACAGATCGGTGATCTGACAGTTGCACAACACATCGCGTTGCCTCGGGGGTCTCAGGGAAGGTGCTGGATTGGAAGACTATGTCTGTGACTAGTTGTGGTTGTCAAGGGGTACATAGTGACGTTTCTTTGATGTCAATTTCCTCTTCCCCCTCTTCTGAGGTCCCTGAGTTTTTGTCGGATTTCCAGGATGTATTTGATGAGCCCAAGTCCAGTTCCCTTCCTCCACATAGGGACTGTGATTGTGCTATTAACTTGATTCCTGGTTGTAAGTTCCCTAAGGGCCGACTTTTCAATCTGTCTGTGCCAGAGCATGCCGCCATGCGGAGCTATGTTAAGGAATCTTTGGAGAAAGGGCATATTCGGCCCTCTTCGTCACCATTGGGAGCGGGTTTCTTTTTTGTTGCTAAGAAGGATGGCTCCTTGAGACCCTGTATTGATTATCGTCTTCTTAATAAGATCACGGTCAAATTCCAATACCCCTTGCCTTTGCTTACTGATTTGTTTGCTCAGATTAAGGGGGCTAGTTGGTTTACTAAGATTGACCTCCGAGGGGCATATAATCTTGTTCGTATTAAACAGGGTGACGAATGGAAACTGCATTTAATACGCCCGAAGGCCATTTTGAATAACTTGTGATGCCATTTGGGCTCTCTAATGCTCCATCTGTGTTCCAGTCTTTAATGCATGATATTTTCCGCAATTATCTTGATAAATTCATGGTCGTATATTTGGATGATATTTTGATTTTTTCCAATGATTGGGAGTCTCATGTGAAGCAGGTCAGGATGGTGTTCCAGATCCTTTGTAATAATGCTTTATTTGTGAAGGGGTCTAAGTGCCTATTCGGAGTTCAGAAGGTCTCTTTTTTGGGTTTTGTTTTTTGTCCCTCGTCTATAGAAATGGATCCTGTTAAGGTCCAAGCTATTCATGACTGGATCCAACCCACATCTGTGAAGGGTCTTCAAAAATGTTTGGGCTTTGCTAATTTCTATCGCCGTTTCATTGCCAACTTTTCCAGTGTGGTTAAGCCCCTTACTGATTTGACGAAGAAAGGCGCTGATGTGACGAATTGGTCCTCTGAGGCTGTTGAGGCCTTTCAAGAGCTTAAACGCCGATTTACTTCTGCCCCTGTGTTGCGTCAACCGGATGTTTCTCTTCCTTTTCAGGTTGAGGTCGACGCTTCTGAGATTGGGGCAGGGGCTGTCTTGTCTCAGAGGGAGTATGATGGTTCTTTGATGAAACCGTGTGCTTTTTTTTCCAGAAAGTTTTCGCCTGCGGAGCGCAATTATGATGTCGGCAATCGGGATTTGTTGGCTATGAAGTGGGCGTTTGAGGAGTGGCGACATTGGCTTGAGGGAGCTAAACACCGTGTTGTGGTCCTGACTGATCATAAGAATCTGATTTACCTCGAGTCGGCCAAGCGGCTGAATCCTAGACAGGCTCGATGGTCCCTGTTTTTCTCCCGTTTTGATTTTGTGGTCTCGTATCTTCCGGGATCTAAGAATGTTAAAGCTGATGCCCTCTCTAGGAGTTTTTCGCCTGATTCTCCTGGAGTCCTTGAGCCGGTTGGCATTCTTAAGGAGGGGGTGATTCTTTCTGCTATCTCCCCTGATTTGCGCCGGGTGCTTCAGGAATTTCAGGCTGATAGGCCTGACCGCTGTCCAGTGGGGAAGCTGTTTGTTCCTGATAGATGGACAAGTAAGGTAATTTCTGAGGTTCATTGTTCAGTGTTGGCTGGTCATCCTGGGATTTTTGGTACCAGAGATTTGGTTGCTAGGTCCTTTTGGTGGCCTTCCTTGTCTCGCGATGTGCGTGCTTTTGTGCAGTCCTGTGGGACTTGCGCCCGGGCCAAGCCTTGCTGTTCCCGCGCTAGTGGGTTGCTTTTGCCTTTGCCGGTCCCTGAGAGGCCCTGGACGCATATTTCCATAGATTTTATTTCGGATCTTCCTGTTTCCCAGAAGATGTCTGTTATCTGGGTTGTTTGTGACCGGTTCTCTAAAATGGTCCATTTGGTACCTTTGCCTAAGTTGCCTTCCTCCTCAGATCTGGTTCCATTGTTTTTTCAGCATGTGGTTCGTTTGCATGGCATTCCGGAGAATATTGTGTCTGACAGAGGTTCTCAGTTTGTCTCTAGATTTTGGTGGGCCTTTTGTGCTAGGATGGGCATTGATTTATCTTTTTCTTCGGCGTTTCATCCTCAGACTAATGGCCAAACTGAGCGAACTAATCAGACCTTGGAAACCTATTTGAGATGCTTTGTGTCTGCTGATCAGGGTGATTGGGTGTCTTTCTTGCCGTTGGCCGAGTTTGCCCTTAATAATCGGGCTAGTTCGGCTACTTTGGTTTCACCTTTCTTTTGTAATTTTGGTTTTCATCCTCGTTTTTCTTCTGGGCAGGTTGAGCCTTCTGATTGTCCTGGTGTTGATTCTGTGGTGGACAGGCTGCAGCAGATTTGGACTCATGTGGTGGACAATTTGACGTTGTCTCAGGAAAGGGCTCAACGTTTTGCTAACCGCCGTCGGCGTGTTGGTCCCCGGCTTCGTGTGGGGGATTTGGTTTGGTTGTCTTCTCGTCATGTTCCTATGAAGGTTTCTTCTCCTAAGTTTAAGCCTCGGTTTATTGGTCCTTATAAAATTTCTGAAATTATTAATCCGGTCTCTTTTCGTTTGGCTCTTCAAGCCTCTTTTGCCATTCATAATGTTTTCCATAGATCTTTGTTGTGGAGATATGTGGTGCCTGTTGTTCCCTCGGTTGACCCTCCTGCCCCGATGTTGGTTGAGGGAGAGTTGGAATATGAGGTTGAGAAGATTTTGGATTCTCATTTTTCGAGGCGGAGGCTCCAGTATCTTGTCAAGTGGAAGGGTTATGGCCAGGAGGATAATTCTTGGGTTGTTGCCTCCGATGTCCATGCTACCGATTTGGTTCGTGCTTTTCACTTGGCACATCCTGATCGGCCTGGGGGCTCTGGTGAGGGTTCGGTGACCCCTCCTCAAGGGGGGGGTACTGTTGTGAATTCCGTTCTTGGGCTCCCTCCGGTGGTTGTAAATGGCACTTTTGTGAATTCTGCCCTTGGGCTCCCTCTGGTGGTTTTGAGTCGAACTGCCACTTCTTGGGTTTAGCTTTAGCAGCTGCTTTCACTAATCATCTCTCCTGGCTCTGCTATTTAACCTGGCTCTAGTCTTCAGCCTATGCCACTTGTCAATGTTTTCAGGCTGGATTCACATCTCTGCTTGGATTCTCCTGGTTTCCTGACCAGTTCTGCAAAGATAAGTTCTGGCTTTGCTCATTTCAGTCCACATGTTGTGGACTTATTGTTCTGTGCATTCTATTTTTGTCCAGCTTGTCATTATGGATTTTTTCTGTTAGCTGGAAGCTCTGGGAAGCAGATTTACCCTCCACACCTTTAGTCAGGTGTGGAGATTTTGTAAACTCTGTGTGGATTGTTTTGTAGTTTTTATACTGACCGCACAGTATCCTTTTCTGTCCTATCTATCAAGCTAGACTGGCCTCCTATGCTGAAATCTGATTTCATCTCTGCGTATGTTATTTTCCCCTCCTCTCACCATCAATATTTGTGGGGGGCTATCTTTCCTTTGGGGATTTTCTCTGAGGCAAGATAGGTTTCCTGTTTCCATCTTTAGGGGAAGTAAGATCTTAAAACACCTAAACAACAAGGATCCCTAAAATATAACGTTTATTGAACCAATAATAAAAAATCTCTTAATCATGACACAAGTAAAAACGAATTAAATAGACAAATTATGTACCTATTAGGTCCTAGTAAGTCACTACGCTGAATCCTACCTGCCAGTGGAGGTTGGCACCCTAATTTTCTGCGGTAGGCGCCCCCACTCCGCGTCGACTCGACCCTCACAAGTCCCTAGAATTCCCTAAATAAGGAACCCTAGGAGATCCTAACAATATCCCTAAAGGAAAATCCTATGGCTCCTATTTTATGCAGCTATCTATCAGCTCTATATACCCCTGATGAACCCCCACTATACATAGATGGGGGAGAAACGCGTCGGGCATTGTTGTGGGGAGATTGCTATCTAGCGCTTGATGCGAATGGTATTCTAGTTGTGCCGTACATCTCCGCAAGCCTGCAGATGAGTATCAATGATATGGCATTTTTTGGGGGGATGATTGTGTCCCTCCATGTATGAGAATATATTGCCTCTCTGGGGGCCCCAGGCTTGTGGGGTCGGCCTGTTACATTACTGCAGCATGCACTTAAGATAACTTGTCTATAAGATTTTATCTACTTGATAGATCATGCTTATTGCAATGTGCACTTTAAATGGGATAGGTACAATACATGGTGATATCTATTTACCCTGAGGTGCTTTGCTATTTACCCTGAGGTGCTATTTGATTCCCATTTTCTTCTTTGTGATACATGTCTCTTTAATAATGCACTGGCTCATTGAGACGTCTCGACATATAATTTTGACCACTATCTGTAGAGGTGGTTTTTGTTATAGTGCATGTCAGTATGCAGTAAATAGTGTGTTTTTCATTTGATATACACACTATAAGCATCCATGTATTATATTGTATGAGCGCTTTTTTGTATATGGACAATATTAAAATCATACAGTATCATCTCATTTACCCATTTTTGAGATCTCTGCATTTACACATATAAGAGCATATTTGTGCTATATTATAGAGATACCCGATATTGGACTATTTGGGTGTATCTCTTAAGGGATGAGACATTGTCTCATTTTTTTGTATATATTTTTTTTCTATTTTTTATTATTATTACTATTTTTTTTCTTTTTTTTTTTTTTTTTGTGTGTTTCTCTTTATTTTTGGTTTTTTTGGGAGTTTTTGGGTACATTTCTTTATTTCTATCCCTATTTAGGGACTTTGTAGGGTTCCTAGGGTTAGTCGACGCGGAGTGGGGGCGCCTACCGTTTCAAATTAGGGTGCCTACCCCCACTGCCAGGTAGGATTTTCCTTTAGGGATATTGTTAGGATCTCCTAGGGTTCCTTATTTAGGGAATTCTAGGGACTTGTGAGGGTCGAGTCGACGCGGAGTGGGGGCGCCTACCGCAGAAAATTAGGGTGCCAACCTCCACTGGCAGGTAGGATTCAGCGTAGTGACTTACTAGGACCTAATAGGTACATAATTTGTCTATTTAATTCGTTTTTACTTGTGTCATGATTAAGAGATTTTTTATTATTGGTTCAATAAACGTTATATTTTAGGGATCCTTGTTGTTTAGGTGTTTTGATTTTTCTAGGGTCCTTAGTTATCCCCTTTTTTGGTTTTGTTCTGAAGTTAGATCTTAGGCTGTGCCGAGGAGTCTAGGGAGCGTCAGGTACCCCCCACGCTATTTCTAGTTGCGCTGCTAGGTTCAGGGTCTGCGGTCAGTACAGATACCACCTCCTTCAGAGTTTGTCTCATGTTGTTCCTAAACCACCAGATCATAACACCCCTCCCTGCGCGATGCTTCCCTATACCGCCGGCACATCGGGATCATGTTGATCGCGGTGTGCCAGGGGTTAATGTGGCGGGGGCGTTCCGTGACTGCTCCTGGCACATAGCGCCAGATGTCAGCTGCGATAGGCAGCTGACACCCAGCCGCGATCGGCCGCGCTAGCTGCGATCGCCCGCGCTGCCCCCATGAGCGCGGCCGATCGAGCTGGACGTACTATTCCGTCCATAGGAATTAAGGCCCACCCCATATGGACGGAATAGTACGTCCAATGACATAAAGGGGTTAAAAGTTACATTTTATCTTGATGCACACAGTATTTGTACAATCTACTTCAATGCATGAGGAGCAATTTCACACAGTACAGGATCCTATCTACAGTATTTCACTCACAAGCTTATTTTCAATAACATCAGCTCTAGTGCAGGAGTAAACTCACTGTACTGTGATACTGAGCAAATGGTGCCAGAAAACAAGATGTCCACTTTTTATATGGCCAGGGACATGGGACTTTGGCAATCAATCACATAAGACCTTGTGTAATGACATTGTGGATGGTTTCCGTGCATTGATTAGTTGCTGCAATCAACACAACATAAATTTAAGGGGAAAAAAAGCTCACGCCTCTTCTGTAATCTCTTCAGCCGCTCCTTTAACCACTCCACAGCCTCTCCCCTCATCAAACACATCCCCCCATGTCCCACCTCTCATAATATAGCACCACTATTCCTGGCCAAAGTGATACAAAAGCATTAGCATAAATACAATGATTTATCGAACTGTAACTAACTTTTGCTTACTTTCAGTAAAAATGCTCTTGAAAGCGAACATGAATTTGAATGTGCTAAGTTTGTGCCGAACTTGAGATTGGCGAAAGTTTTATGTACACGTTCGCTCATCTCTAGTCATGAAGGTGAAAGCAAGCTTGTGGGCTGAAGGGTTTAACGATCAGTATTAATCTAGTAATTTCTGCATGAGATGAGCAGATCAGGAAAAAATTAAATTTGCTTGTTTCCTGGTAAATTCAATTTGTAGTGAAGTTATTCTCTACAATTTGAATACACCTTGTTATGTTCTGAGGTCTCTTTAAAGTCCATAGGATAAACGTAAGTTGCAAAAAATGTATATATTTTTACTCATCCTACTGCCCACCTCCCTGGCCTATCCGACCCTCACTTTTACCTGTGTTGAATGCTTCATCATTTTCTTACTACTGCAAGTGCTGAATCCCTTGAACTTTTCACACTCAGCCCAGGATTGTTATGCACAAGTGCATGTACTATCACATTGTCAAGACATCATGACATGCCCATTGACCTTGCACACACATGTGCAGAAATATCCCAGGCCTCTTCAGATCAAGAAGTTCTGGCTAACATTAAGAAACCCATAGATTCAGGGCTTGCCACGGAAATAATAAGATGAGAAGGGGAAAGGACAGGTGAATGGCGGTCAGCAGCCATTATTTAGAATCAGCACAGAAGCAAATTTAAAAAAAAAATCTGTCTTTTGCCTAATGCGGATTTTTGTAGTATTCAAGCAGAATTCATTCGCAAATGAATATATTCTCTCATCTCTAATTTCTGTCATATTGGTTTGTCAGTACTTTTTATGTTCCTAAAACAATAGGAATGATAAAATAATTGTAGTAAATATTGATTTCTGTATGAGTGAGAGTGTGAATTTCACATCAGGCTGTATACTTTATGAAATGGGTAGAAAATCTGTAGATCTGTAAAATGTTTCACAATTTCCAATGCCTGCGGATTTCCCATAAGCTTTTAACATTGAAAAGTACATTATTTTTTATACTTTATTATTATATCATGTCTGGGTCATTGTCATATTTAATACTTAAGATAAAATAAAGCAGTATAGATATATCACAGAACAAGACTGACAAGTATTAGTCAGAATGTAGAATAAAAAAGTACAGATCAAGCCAACGCATCTGTAGTAATAACTGAATGCACAGGTCCATGTGTGCCATTGCCATTGATACAAACAAATGTGTGTCAGCACTCTACAATTATTAAATGCAATTATTAAATTATTTAATCTTTTTTTAATCAAAAACTGAATAAACCATCCACCAACGGCAATGGGTAGGTACCTCCTTGATGAGCCATAACTTTAGTGACTCACCTCTCTTTATGCCTGAATAAATCACAGATTTTGTAAAGGGAAAGGACACAGTTTAACTCTAAGGCTATGTGCACACGCTGCGGATTTTGCTGTGGATCCGCACAACATTCCGCAACGTGCGCACATACCGCAAAACCTGTCTGAAAAAGATGGGTGGGAAAGGATGCATTTTTTTGCACTGTACATTGGAGTGAGATGGTGGTTGCCCCTTGGGACATCCAACCTTATCCACCCATTTTTCCCAGACTGGTCTTAGTAAGAGCTAATACAGGTGATGTCCCTTCCCCAATACATATAAGGCATTCAGGCACATAAGAGAGGGGAGCAACTAGAGCAAGGGGCCTTTCATGGAATAGCTTATACTCTTTTTGATCAAAAAGGAATAATTAAGGAGATTCTGTCAGCACAATTTTGTAATGTACAGACAAGGCTGTAATGGCGCTGTAATACTGACTACATTTTTACCTATGGTGTTGAAATCCGATTTGCTGCTCTTCCTTAATTATTATTTGAAATTTTCGGCCAATTTTTGTTTTAGTGCACAAGGGCTGGATTGTACATAGGGTCTTCTCCTCGCTGTGTGTGATTCTCAGCACCTCCGCCTGCCTCTGATCTGTGAATGACATATCACTGCTGAGATTTCAAACAAAAGAGTCTGGTCATTTAAAGCCCATAGGCAGGCAGAGAGGCTGGGGAATCATAGACATCGAGAAGATCCAGTTTACAGTCCGGCCCCTGTGCACCCAAATTTAATTGTCAAAAAACTTCAAATGGCAATTAAAACAGAACAACAGAGTATTTCTTCACATAAGGTACCAAATGTAATCTGTGTCTCTACTTTACATTGCAAAATCGTGCTGACAAGTTTTCTTTCAGTATCGCAAATTATATTTGAAGTAGTAGTGGAATTTATCTATTTACTAATTGCAGGGTTGTCATCAATTAAGCTTTGGTCACATAAAGAGCTGACAAAATGAGAAAAAAATACTCTAAAGGTAGCTATACAATCTAGATACTGTACTTTTGTTTGAAACATAATATGTTTATCTTTGGAATAGTCAACATTTTTAAGATAAATTATATTGTGATATCGTGTTTGCTAGTAAAATCCACGTGAATACTATTATGTAGAAAAGCATATCACTTTTAAAATAATTTTGTCCTAATCGACATGATAGAATTTACATACATCTTTAAAATAATAATTTTCAAGTAGTCAAAACCTAGTTTTAATAATCCATTTGGGGACAACTTTACGAAGACTTTTCAGACATATGAGACTCTAGAGAGGTCTTAAAACTTAAGGCAACTCTATCAGCATGGTGCTACTGTTACTTACAATGCCATTAAATGCTGTTGTCCCAAACAAAATACCTTTTAATTAATAGACCTTGTAATAATGTTAAGTTCCACGATTGTATGTGTTAAAAAATGTTCCTCCTCTTTTCCCTCTTCAAAAGTAAAAAACAATTAACTATAGCAAAAATAAAATATATTGAGTATAACTGCATCTGAAAAAGTCTTATCTATCAAAATGCTACATTATTTCACTCTTTTAATAGGATATCTCAAAAGGCGCAAGCTGATGGTTTTACAATGGGCCTCACAGTTCTCTGATGAGAACATCATTGGAAATCTGTAACTAGACCTCAAAGCAGCAGTGCATGCAAGAAGACCAAGAAATCTCAGTAGGACTGGAAGAATTTTCCAAGGAAGAATAGAGGAAAATCAATCAAGCAAGAACTGAAAGACTCTTGGCAGGCTACAAAAAAAGTTTTACAAGCTGTGATACTTTCAGAACAGTGTGCTACTAGGTACTAAAAAATACAGGTTGCCCAAAGTTTTGCATTGTCTTATGTTCCTTTTTGTAATTTGTAAAATGTAAAAAAAGAAAAAATATATATATACACTGCTCAAAAAGATAAAGGGAACACTAAAATCCCACATCCTAGATATCACTGAATGAAATATTCCAGTTGTAAATCTTTATTCATTACAAAGTGCAATGTGTTGAGAACAATAAAACCTAAAAATTATCAAAGTAAATCACAACTAATATCCCATGGAGGTCTGGAGTTGGAATGATGCTCAAAATCAAAGTGTAAAATGAAGTTACTGGCTGATCCATCTTCAGTGGAAATGCCTCACGACAAGGAAATGATGCTCAGTAGTGTGTGTGGCTCCACATGCCTGTATGACCTCCCTACAAAGCCTGGGCATGCTCCTGATGAGGCGGAGGATGGTGTCCTGAGGGATCTCCTCCCAGACCTGGACTAATGCATCCGCCAACTCCAGGATAGTCTGTGGTGCAATATGATGTCCCAGATGTGTTCAATCGGATTCAGGTTCAATCGGATTCAGGCCATTCCATAGCTTCAATGCCTTTATCTTGCAGGAACTGCTGACACACTCCAACCACATGAGGTCTGGCATTGTCCTGCATTAGGAGGAACCCAGGGCCATCCGCACCAGCATATGGTCTCAAAGAGGGTCTAAGGATCTCATCTCAGTACCTAATGGCAGTCAGGCTACCTCTGGTGAGCACATGGAGGGCTGTGCGGCCCTCCAAAGAAATGCCATCCCACACCATTACTGACCCACTGCCAAACCGGTCATGCTGAAGGATGTTGCAGGCAGCAGATCACTCTCCACGGCATCTCCAAACTCTGTCACATCTGTCACATGTGCTCAGTGTGAACCTGCTGTCATCTGTAAAGATTACAGGGCGCCAGTGGCGAATTTGCCAATCCTGGTGTTCTGTGGCAAATGCCAGGCATCCTGCACGGTGTTGGGCTAAGAGCAGAACCCCCATCTGTGGACGTCGGGCACTCAGACCATCCTCATGAAGTCAGTTTCTAACCGTTTTTGCAGACACATGCACATTTGTGGCCTGCTGGAGGTAATTTTGCAGGGCTCTGGCAGTGCTCCTCCTGTTCCTTCTTGTACAAAGGCTGAGGTAGCGGTCCTGCTGCCGGGGTTATTGCCCTTATATGGCCCCCACCACGTCTCCTGTTGTACTGGCCTGTCTCCTGGCAGCGCCTCCAGCTTCTGGACACTACGCAGACAGACACAGCAAACCTTCTTACCACAGCTCACATTGATGTACCATCCTTGATGAACTGCACTACCTGAGCCACTTGTGTGGGTTGTAGCGTCCATCTCATGCTGCTACAAGTGTAAAAGCACAACCAACATTCAAAAGTGACCAAAACATCAGCCAGAAAGCATTGGTACTGAAATGTGGTCTGTTGTCCCCACCTGCAGAACCACTCCTTTATTAAGTGTGTCTTGATAACTGCCAATTATTTCCATCTGTTGTCTATTCCATTTGCACAACAACATGTGAAATTGATTATCAAACAGTGTTGTTTCCTAAGTGGACAGTTTGATTTCACAGAAGTTTGATTTATTTGCAGTTATATTCTGTTGTTTAAATGTTCCCTTTATTTTTGGAGCAGTGTATATAGTCTAAAATACAAAAGAAATGTGTAATCTTTTATTTTAGGCCTTGTAGGGTTCTTTTCATCTTCATCTTGCCAAACTGTTAACAATAACAGTAATTTTTGCAAAGGGTGCCCAAACGTTTACATGCCACTGAAATTCATGTGGTTCTTTTGTAGATTTTGATGAAATCTACATCTCCTATGAGCATATGCCTTTATGTGACCTATTATGAATTTTCACCAGTTTTCCCCTTTGTATTCTCTATCCGTACCTTACAATCCACTGGCAGCTGGGGGGATACAAGATGCAAACCCAAATGGGGTTTGCCCAGGTCGAGGCTTGTCTAATCAACAGAGATACCATAACATCTTGGTCTAGTCCAAAGGAAAAAGATGAGTGTGGAATGTGAAATGGATCTGGCACTGATTGTTGAAACTATAGCTCTCCTTGGAGTCTCTAACATAGCAGGACAGAAGCAGCTGACCAAAGGATCAGAGGTGCGGGTATGATGCAGAATATGGAGAAATGCATAAACAAGGTGCTAGTGGGATAGAAATCAACGTTTATACAAAGAGTGGTGGGAGGAGATGCCTAGCATAGACTGCTGGCACGGGATAGGCCAGGGAACATAATCTTTGCAGGGCACAGCAGGGTTAAATTCCTGTGGAGACTTACAACTCCCCCCTAAAGACAAGTGAAAACTACATGCTAATGCAGCAGTGCAGAGGAATGCTGCAAAAGGTAACCTCAGTGAGACAGCCTGACATGAGGAGAAGCCGTTTGGTGACCACGGTGAGTAGGGTGGTGGTGAGGAGGCATGAGAGTTACCACCGTAACACCAGTGACGCTGCTACCATTAGGCGATTTGAGCTTTTTTGCTCAGGCGGCAGAAGAGAGATTCTGTAGTACCCGGCCCCTAGGGCCCCCAGCCAGGAGTGGACATACCGCCAATGCCACTGCTCTGGGGCCGAGAGGTGGA
This sequence comes from Ranitomeya imitator, assembly GCF_032444005.1. Taxonomy (NCBI): domain Eukaryota; kingdom Metazoa; phylum Chordata; class Amphibia; order Anura; family Dendrobatidae; genus Ranitomeya; species Ranitomeya imitator. The sequence continues at coordinate 340,059,210 of NC_091285.1, read as the reverse complement.
AGGTGGCCCCTGCAGGCAGGCCCGGTATCATGTAGCATCAGGCCCCTGTCACTGGCTCCTGTAATCCTGATACAGCAAAAAGGACTAATAAAACGTAACTTTTAATAGTCAAAAAGTAACCTAAAAAAACACACAAATCACCCAAGTGAAAAATAAAATAGAACAGGGGCTATGTCTCCACCATATAACGTGATGGTCCATAGAGACTAGTGAGCCCTCTATAGGATAAAACAGAACTCGACTGCAATAACAACAGCCAGAATCCTGATTGCTGAGGCAGTGAATATGACAAAGCTGTGCCACCAATGTTTATATGTGGACACAGCAAATCTACTGCACTCAGTCACATAAGACCAGAAAAAACAGTCCTAGCATATATTGTAAATAATGTTTGCTGGTGTTTAATAAATGTACATATAAATAAATAAGGAACGGTCTCACCAATTCCAAAGCGAGGGCAACGGAGCACCAGATAATCCCCTGTTAGGTTGACATCCAGGATACGAAGGGATGACAGTCCCTATATCAATCCCTATGGGGCTATACAGGTCCTTCTCAAAAAATTAGCATATAGTGTTAAATTTCATTATTTACCATAATGTAATGATTACAATTAAACTTTCATATATTATAGATTCATTATCCACCAACTGAAATTTGTCAGGTCTTTTATTGTTTTAATACTGATGATTTTGGCATACAACTCCTGATAACCCAAAAAACCTGTCTCAATAAATTGGCATATTTCACCAATTTATTGAGACAGGTTTTTTGGGTTATCAGGAGTTGTATGCCAAAATCATCAGTATTAAAACAATAAAAGACCTGACAAATTTCAGTTGGTGGATAATGAATCTATAATATATGAAAGTTTAATTGTAATCATTACATTATGGTAAATGATGAAATTTAACACTATATGCTAATTTTTTGAGAAGGACCTGTAAATAGTCTATCCCCCAAAGCTCCTGCCCTTACAAGGGCAGTCCACAACTACCCCTATACATAGGAAGCCCTGCACTCTCCCTTATAAATTTGTCCCTCGCTTTGGAATTGGTGAGACCGCTCCTTATTTATTTATATGTATATTTATTAACCCCTTAGCCTTTTAACGGCGGCCGCTAAGGGTACTTAAACCACAGCGCCGTTAATTAACGGCGCTGTGGAAAAAGTAAATAGCGCCCCCCAGAGTCGGATTTTCTTCGGGGTCTAGGGGGTAGCCGAGACCCCAGAGAACATGATTCGGGGTTTTTTTTACCCACCTCGCTTTTGCAATCGCCGGTAATTAACCGTTTACCGGCGATCGCAAAAAAAACAAAAAAACGCGATTTCTTTTTAATTTCTCTGTCCTCCGATGTGATCGCACATCAGAGGACAGAGAAAAGGGGAGAAAAGGGGTCCCAGATAGCCCCCCGATACTCACCTGTCTCCCCCGATGCTCCTCGTGGCTCCCGGTGGGCGCCGCCATCTTCAAAATGGCGGGCACATGCGCAGTGCGCCCGCCGGCCGGCCCCGGGAAAATCTTTGGGGTCTCGGCTACCGGGGGTATCCGAGACCCCAAAGAGCATGATCAGGGTCGGTTTTACCGACCCCTGTTTTGCGATCGCCGGTAATTAACTGTTTACCGGCGACCGCAAAAAAAAAAAAAAAAGCTAAGTGTAATTCTCTGTCCTCTGATGTGATCGCACATCAGAGGACAGAGAAATAGGGGGATTCGGGGACCCTATCATTCTTACCGGTGTCCCTGGGTCCTCCTGCTGCTCCTCCTGGCCGCCGGCGTCTTCTGGGGAAAAGAAAATGGCGGGCGCATGCGCAGTGCGCCCGCCATCTGTCTCCATCTGCCGGCCGGCAGGAGAAGAGCAGTTGGGGCTAAAATTAGGGTTAGGGGTAGGGTTAGAGGTAGGGTTAGGGTTAGGGGTAGGGTTATGGCTAGGGTTAGGGGTAGGGTTAGGGTTAGAGGTAGGGGTAGGGTTAGGGGTAGGGTTAGGGGTAGGGTTAGGGGTAGGGTTAGGGGTAGGATTAGGGGTAGGGTTAGGGCTAGGGTTAGGGGTAGGGTTAGGATTAGCGGTAGGGTTAGGGCTAGGGGTAGGGTTAGGGGTAGGGTTAGGGCTAGGGTTAGGGCTAGGGTTAGGGCTAGGGGTAGGGTTAGGGGTAGGGTTAGGGCTAGAATTAGGGTTAGGGCTAAATTTAGGGTTAGGGTTGGGGCTAAATTTAGGGTTAGGGTTGGGGCTAAATTTAGAGTTAGGGTTGGCGCTAAATTTAGGGTCAGGCTTCTTTCACACTTACGTCGGTATGGGGCCGTCGAAATGCATCGGCCCGACATACCGACGCACGTTGTGAAAATTGTGCAGAACGTGGGCAGCGGATGTAGTTTTTCAACGCATCCGCTGCCCAATCTATGTCCTGGGGAGGAGGGGGCGGAGTTACGGCCACGCATGCGCGGTCAGAAATGGCAGATGCGATGTACAAAAAAACGTTACATTGAACTTTTTTTGTGCTGACGGTCCGCCAAAACACTGATCTAGTGCACGACGGACGCGACGTGTGGCCATCCGTCACGATCCGTTGGCAATACAAGTCTATGGGCAAAAAACGCATCCTGCGGGCACATTTGCAGGATCCGTTTCTTGTCCAAAACGACGGATTGCGACGGATGCCAAACGACGCAAGTGTGAAAGTAGCCTTAGGGCTAGGGTTAGGGTTGGGGCTAAAGTTAGGGCTAGGGTTGGGGCTAAAGTTAGGGTTAGAGTTGGGATTAGGGTTAGGGTTTGGATTAGGGTTGGTATTAGGGTTAGGGTTGGCATTAGGGTTACGCTTGGGATTAGGGTTAGGTTTGGGATTAGGGTTAAGGTTAGGGTTGTGATTAGGGGTGTATTGGGATTAGGGTTAGGTTTGAGGCTAGGGTTGAGATTAGGATTAGGGGTGTGTTGGATTTAGGGTTTTGATTAGGGTTATGGTTAGGGTTGACATTAGGGTTGTTTTGGGGTAAGGGTTGTGATTATGGTTAGGGTTAGTGATTAGGATTATGGATCAGGTTGGGATTAGGGTTAGGGGTGTGTTGGGGTTAGGGTTGGAGCTAGAATTGGGGGGTTTCCACTGTTTAGGTACATCAGGGGGTCTCCAAACACGACAGCCAATTTTGCGCTCAAAAAGTCAAATGGTGCTCCCTCCCTTCTGAGCTCTGCCGTGCGCCCAAACAGTGGGTTACCCCCACATATGGGGCATCAGAGTACTCGGGATAAATTGGACAACAACTTCTGGGGTCCAATTTCTCTTGTTACCCTTGTGAAAATAAAAACTTGGGGGCTACAAAATCCTTTTTGTGGAAAAATATATATATATATTTTTTTATGACTCTGCATTATAAACTTCTGTGAAGCACTTGGGCATTCAAAGTTCTCAACACACATCTATATAAGTTCCTTAGGGGGTCTAGTTTCCAAAACGGGGTCACTTGTGGGGGGTTACTACTGTTTAGGTACATCAGGGGCTCTGCAAACACAACATAACGCCCACAGACCATTCTATCTAAGTCTGCATTCCAAAACGGCGCTCCTTCCATTCCGAGCTCTGCCGTGCGCCCAAACAGTGGTTTACCCCCACATATGGGGCATCAGCATACTCAGGATAAATTGGACAACAACTTTCGTGGTCCAATTTCTCCTTTTACCCTTGTGAAAATAAAATCTTGGGGGCTACAATATCTTTTTTGTGAAAAAAAAATATTTTTTATTTTCACGACTCTGCATTCTAAACTTCTGTGAAGCACTTGGGCATTCAAAGTTCTCACCACACATCTAAATAAGTTCCTTGGGGGGTCTAGTTTCCAAAATGGGGTCACTTGTGGGGGGTTTCTACTGGTTAGGTACATCAGGGGCTCTGCAAACGCAACATAATGCCCGCAGACCATACTATCAAAGTCTGCATTCCAAAACGGCGCTCCTTCCTTCCGAGCTCTGCCGTGTACCCAAACAGTGGTTTACCCCCACATATGGGGTACCAGCATACTCAGGACAAATTGGAAAACAACTTTTGGGGTCCAATTTCTCTTGTTACCCTTGTCAAAATAAAAACTTGGGGGCTAAAAAATCTTTTTTGTGGAAAAAAAAAATATTTTTTCTTTTCACGACTCTGCATTATAAACTTCTGTGAAGCACTTGGGCATTCAAAGTTCTCACCACACATCTAGATAAGTTCCATGGGGGGTCTAGTTTCCAAAATGGGGTCACTTGTGGGGGATTTCTACTGTTTAGGCACATCAGGGGCTCGGCAAACGCGACATGGCGTCCGATCTCAATTCCAGACAATTCTACATTGAAAAAGTAAAACGGCACTCCTTCTCTTCCAAGCTCTGCGGTGCGCCCTAACAGTGGTTTACCCCCACATATTGGGTATCAGCGTACTCAGGAGAAATTGCACAACAACTTTTGTGGTCTAATTTCTCCTGTTACCCTTGTGAAAATAAAAATTTGTGGGCAAAAAATCATTTTTGTAGAAAAAATGCGATTTTTTTTTTCACGGCTCTACATTATAAACTTCTGTGAAGCACATGGGGGTTCAAAGTGCTCACCACACATCTAGATAAGTTCCTTAAGGGGTCTAGTTTCCAAAATGGTGTCACTTGTGGGGAGTTTCCACTGTTTAGGCACATCAGGGGCTCTCTAAACGTGACATGGCGTCCGATCTCAATTCCAGCCAATTCTGCATTGAAAAAGTCAAACGGCGCTCCTTGACTTCTAAGTTCTGCGGTGCGCCCAAAAAGTGGTTTACCCCCACATATGGGGTATTGGCGTATTCAGGAGAAATTGCAAAACAAAATTTATGGTTACATTTCTGTTTTTACACTTGTGAAAATAAAAAAAATGGTTCTGAATTAAGATGTTTGCAAAAAAAAGTTAAATGTTCATTTTTTCCTTCCACATTGTTTCAGTTCCTGTGAAGCACGTAAAGTGTTAATAAACTTCTTAAATGTGGTTTTGAGAACCTTGAGGGGTGTAGTTTTTAGAATGGTGTCACACTTTATTATTTTCTATCACATAGACCCCTCAAAATGACTTCAAATGTGATGTGGTCCCTAAAAAAAAATGGTGTTGTAAAAATGAGAAATTGCTGGTCAACTTTTAACCCTTATAACTCCCTAACAAAAAAAATTTTGTTTCCAAAATTGTGCTGATGTAAAGTAGACATGTGGGAAATGTAATTTATTAACTATTTTTCGTGACATATCTCTCTGATTTAAGGGCATAAAAATACAAAGTTTGAAAATTGCAAAATTTTAAAAATTTTCGCCATATTTCCGTTTTTTTCATAAATAATTGCAAGTAATATCGAAGAAATGTTACCACTAACATGAAGTACAATATGTCACGAAAAAACAATCTCAGAATCAGCGGGATCCGTTGAAGCGTTCCAGAGTTATAACCTCATAAAGTGACAGTGGTCAGAATTGCAAAAATTGGCTCGGTCATTAAGTACCAAATTGGCTCTGTCACTAAGGGGTTAAACACCAGCAAGCATTATTTACAATATATGCTAGGACTGTTTTTTCTGGTCTTATGTGACTGAGTGCAGTAGATTTGCTGTGTCCACATATAAACATTGGTGGCACAGCTTTGTCATATTCACTGCCTCAGCAATCAGGATTCTGGCTGTTGTTATTGCAGTCGAGTTCTGTTTTATCCTATAGAGGGCTCACTAGTCTCTATGGACCATCACGTTATATGGTAGAGACATAGCCCCTGTTATGGTTTATTTTTCACTTGGGTGATTTGTGTTTGTTTTTTTTAGGTTACTTTTTGAGTATTAAAAGTTACGTTTTGTTAGTCCTTTTTGCTGTATTGGGATTATTTATAGGATTATTTATTGTATTTATTACACAGATTTTGCTTTGTTATCTCCTGTAATCCTGCCAACACTCTCAGCTGGGGAGAGAGCGGCGCGGGAAGTGCAGGACTTCAAAAGCGGGGCGTGTCATGCAGGGAGAGACGCTGGCCAATGAACGCTTTCCTCACCAGACTGAGGAGAGCGCTCACTGGCTGCTGTCTCTGTCCTCCTGCATGGCGCGTCCCTGGTGACTGGTGAGTACTCCCTCCCTTACAGTACAGTCGGGGCCCCGCCGCACAGCACAGAGGGACAGCAGTGGAGGAAAAGCAGGACTTACAGTGTGTCTTCTTCCTCCACTGTTCTGTCCCCAGCAGGCTGCAGCATCTCCGTCCTCACTGTGAAGAGATGGGGGAGGAGCTCACTGCACGGGACAGCACAGCAGCACCAGGGGGCTGTTATCAGTCTGCTCTGTGCCCCATCACCCACAGTGAGGTCTGCAGCCCTCTCCAGCTGAACTGACCTCCTCCAAGGCTCCTCTGATCACCTATACAAGATTAGTATGTGTGTATGTATATGCTTGTATATGTATGTATGTGCATCTGTGTATGTACAGTGTGTGTGTATCTATGTGTATGCTTCTGTGTGTATCTGTGTATGCATGTACAGTATGTGTATGTCTGTGTGTATAATATGTGTGTATCTGTATGTGCGATATATTTGTATGTATATACGGTATGTATGTTTATGTGCATGTATGTACAGTATATGTGTATGTCTGTGTGTACGGTATGTGTATACTTTGTGTATATAACTGTATATGTATGTACGGTACGAGTATGTGTACCTGTATGCATGTACGGTATATGTATGTACGGTATATGCGTGTATGTATGACGGTATGTGTATCTGTGTGTATGTACAGTATATGTATGTACAGTATGTGTGTGTACGGTATGTGTGTGTATGTACGGTATATGCATGTGTCTTCGATATTTACCTCTCCTCGTTCCAGTGCGTCTCCGTCTTCAGCATCCTCTGGCAGTGACGCTCAGGTGAGAGAGCGCGGTGACGTAGTCAGTGCGCGCCCTCTGCTGAACGTCAGTGCCGAAGATGGAGCCGCACGAGGAGCAGGTAAATATTGAAAGTGCCGGGGTCCTGAGCGAAGAGAGGTGAGTATGTGATTTTTTTTTTTTTATCGCAGCAAAAGCATATGGGGCAAGTGGCTGTACGGAGCATCTTATGGGGCCATAACGTTTGTGCAGCACTATATGGGGCAAGTGACTATATACGGAGCATCTTATGGGGCCATAACGTTTGTGCAGCACTATATGGGGCAGTGACTGTATGGATCATCTTATGGGGCCATAACACTTGTGCAGCATTATATGGGGCAAGTGGCTGTGCGTAGCATCTTATGGGGCCATAACACTTGTGCAGCACTATAAGGGGCAAGTGGCTGTGCGTAGCATCTTATGGGGCCATAACACTTGTGCAGCACTATATGGGGCAAGTGACTGTATGGATGATCTTATGGGGCCATAACATTTGTGCAGCATTATAAGGGGCAAGTGACTGTACGGAGCATCTTATGGGGCCATAACACTTGTGCAGCATTATATAGGGCAAATATCTCTATGGAGCATCTTATGAGGCCCTTATTACCCTTTATGCAGGATTATATGGGTCATATTTTAATATGGAGCATCTAATGGGGCCCATCAAACTTTATGGAGTATTATATGGGGCTTCTGATTCAATATGGATATTCAAAAACACTTAACCTACTGATGTCTCAATTAATTTTAGTTTTATTGGTATCTATTTTTACTTTTGAAATTTGCTGGTAGCTGCTGCATTTCCCACCCTAGGCTTATACTTGAGTCATTAAGTTTTCCCAGTTTTTTGTGGCAAAATTAGGGGGGTCGGCTTATACTCGAGTATATACGGTTGTTAGAGGTCGAGTTCCCGCTTCTGCACAGGGGGAATCTCGGGCCGTCTCCGCTGCGGTCTCCCATTCTGTTCCAGCCGCAGTGGAGTCTGCTCAGCAAAGACGTCTGTCCCAGCGTCTTGCTCAATCTCACTCTGTTCTAAGAGTTACTGCTGCTTCTCCAGCTCCTGCCATTAAAGCCAGTACTGGTCAGCAGCAAGCGGACTTCTCTGGGACTAAGTCCTTGTCTGCACATACTGAGCATGCCCAGGGCAAGTTCTCCCGTTGGAGATCGAGGGTCAGGTGCTCAGGCTCTGCGGCACATTCCATTGGTCCTCTTGGCAGGTCTTGGAAGGGCAAAAGTTCTGTAGCCACTTCCTGTGCTGCAACTATATAAACTGCGCATGACCGCACGGCCATGCGCTAGTATTGTCTCATAATGATATATGTGTGTGTGTAGATGGATGTATGTCGATGGATGAAAGCTCCTAAATATCCCTCCCTAGAGTTGTTGTCTGTTCGCGGATGTTGGTAGCTATCTAGCGCCCGACTAACCATCTGCACGATACACACATTACAGCGTCCTCTTGCTGTGTTCGCCTGGACGGCGCCGTGCGCTTGCCTTGCGCTTTCCATACACAAGCCTGTGTGGTTGGTGGCGTCCGACAGTGCGGCATTGCTCGCACTCCTGTGCATTTATATATTTCTATTTAGTTTCCTTACACACCCAGTTGTGGTGTAGTGCCAGCAAGGGTCTAATCGGACTTCAATCCCTGTTGGGGTTAAGTACGCTGACTGCTTGCTCGCACTTTAGGTGCGTTACCGCGGTCCTGTGACGCAACAGGATTGCTTCCTTCACGCTGGGTGAGGTTGAACCCACGTGTGTTTACTTTAGTGTACCGCCAGATAGTCTGCAATTTACTAGCAGCGGGTTTTCACCTGCACGGTGGACCTCGGACTGCGAACGCATCTAAATCATCTTTCTGGGTGCGTTCCGCCAGTCCTAACATAATACTAGCGCCAAGGTCTGGCTAGTAAATGGCGGACGATCAGCGTTTACAGCGGTACATCCAGCAGCTGGAGGGAAGGTTGGCGGCTCTAGAGCGTTCAACTTCAGCTGTGGATGTTACTGCTGTCGCTGTTCAGGCTGCAAGTGTGGCTGCAGCTACCTTGTCCACTGCCGCCCCTGTACCGACGCTATCTCGCCTCCCGCTACCAGAGAAATTTTCTGGTGACAGTAAGTCCTGTAGGGGTTTCGTGAGTCAGTGCTCAATACATCTCGAGCTTCTGGCCTCTCGTTTCCCTACAGAGCGGGCTAAGGTGGGCTTTATCATTTCCTTATTGTCGGACAGGGCGTTGCAGTGGGCTACGCCGCTGTGGGAGCGTGACGATCTTGTGGTGCAGAGTGCTCCGTTATTCCTGAGAACTCTGAAACAGGTCTTTTTAGGACCTCGTGTCACCCATGATACGGCGCTCCAACTGTTGGCATTGACTCAGGGCTCGTCCTTGGTCAGCCTTTTTGCCGTCCACTTTCGCACTCTAGCATCTGAGCTGGAGTGGACGGGTAAAGCCCTTATCCCTATATTTTGGAGGGGGCTGGCTGACCACGTTAAGGACGCCCTGGCCACTAGGGAGATTCCCACCACACTGGAGGAATTAATAACTGTATCTACTCGTATTGACCTCCGTTTTCACGAGCGGAGGTTAGAGCGAGCCCAGTGTAGGCAGAGGTTTCGGCTGGCTCCCACCTTCGCCAAACCTTTAGAATTTCCAGTCCAGGCTCCTGAGTCCCATGAACCTAAGGTGGTGTCACGAGCGGGATCTAAGTCCCGGACCGCCCGTGCACTCCAGGTTTGCCATGTATGCCAACAGTCAGGACATCTTGCCACCAGATGTCATCAGCGGTCGAGGAAACGTCAGCGTCTAGTGGTAGTAGGTGGAGGTGCACTAGACACAGCGACGTTTGCCTCCAAATTGTCTTTCAAGGGGACAATTACTTTTGGCTCATCCTCCCACTCGGTAGAGCTCTGCGTGGATTCTGGGGCGGAGGGCAATTTTATGTCTTCTGCCTTCGCCCAACGTCACGCAATACCCCTGGTTATGCTATCTCAACCAGTAACGGTACGAGTGGTGAATGGGTCGACACTCCCCGCACAGATAACACATCAGACCATCCCTTTTACTCTGTCCATGTCACCATCCCATCAGGAGATTATATCCCTGCTCGTCATTCCTGAGGGGATTGATGAGGTCCTGTTGGGGATACCTTGGTTACGGTACCACTCTCCTCACATCGAGTGGTCCTCTGGCAGAATTCTGGGATGGGGTGAATCATGTGGGGGTAGGTGTCACCGAGAGTGCGTTCAGGTTGCTACTACAGAGGTACCCGCAGATCTATCCTCTCTCCCCAACCAATATTGGTCTTATGCAGACGTGTTCTCCAAAAAGGCGGCGGAGACCCTTCCGCCCCATCGCCCCTATGACTGTCCTATCGATCTCTTGCCTGGTGCGGAGCCTCCCCGGGGTCGAGTTTATCCATTATCTCTCCCGGAGACGGAGGCCATGTCTCAGTACATTCAAGAGAATCTGGCAAGAGGGTTCATCAGGAAGTCAGTGTCACCTGCTGGGGCAGGGTTCTTCTTCGTGCAGAAGAAGAATGGGGAACTACGTCCATGCATAGACTACAGGGGTCTTAACGCTATCACCGTTAAGAACAAGTATCCTTTGCCCTTGATATCCGAGCTCTTCGATAGGCTTCGGGGAGCTAGAGTGTTTACTAAATTAGATCTGCGGGGTGCTTATAACCTGATTCGCATCCGTGAGGGGGACGAATGGAAAACGGCATTTAACACCAGAGATGGGCACTATGAGTATCTGGTGATGCCCTTCGGGCTCTGTAATGCTCCAGCCGTTTTCCAAGACTTTGTCAACGACATCTTCCGGGATATGCTTTCCACCTCAGTTGTAGTCTATCTGGATGATATTCTCATCTTTTCTCCAGATATGGACTCCCACCGGAGAGATGTTGGCAGAGTCTTCGACCTCCTACGGGCAAACTCTCTCTATGCGAAATTGGAGAAGTGTATGTTTGAGCAGGAGTCCTTACCTTTCCTGGGCTATATCATCTCCGCCCAGGGATTGGCTATGGATCCTGCCAAACTACAGGCTGTGATGGACTGGCAAGAGCCCCATTCTCTTAAAGCGGTGCAGCGCTTTATGGGGTTCATTAACTATTACCGCCAGTTCATTCCCCACTTCTCAACTCTGGTAGCTCCCTTGGTAGCCCTCACCAAGAAGGGAACGAATCCCAAATTGTGGTCGGAAGAGGTCTCCAAGGCCTTCACTTCTATTAAGTCCCACTTTGCTAGCGCTCCCATCTTACGTCGCCCCGATGTTGATAAGCCATTCCTAATGGAGGTGGATGCCTCATCCGTTGGTGCTGGAGCAGTCCTCTATCAAAAGGATGCTCAAGGTCGGAAGCATCCATGCTTCTTTTTCTCAAAGACCTTTACATCAGCGGAGAGAAATTACTCCATCGGGGATAGGGAGTTGCTAGCGATGAAGTTGGCCTTTTCGGAGTGGAGACATCTTCTGGAGGGTGCACGGTTTCCTTTCCAGGTCTTCACGGACCACAAAAATTTGGTGTATTTACACACAGCCCAGCGGCTGAATTCTCGTCAGGCCAGATGGTCCTTATTTTTCTCCCGGTTCCATTTTACTCTTCACTATCTCGCCGGGGAGAAGAATATTCGTGCCGACGCTCTCTCTCGCTCCCTTATGTCAACTGAGGAGGAGGAAGAGGAGCCTCGGCTTATTGTCCCTGCTGAGAGCCTGAAAACCGTAGCGCCGGTTTCACTGGAGTCTGTGCCTCCGGGCAAGACTTTTGTGCCCATTAATTTGCGAACGGAGGTTCTCTTTTGGGCTCATTCGTCCAGGGTGGGTGGACACTTTGGGACAAAAAGGACATCTGAGCTACTGGCGAGGACGTACTGGTGGCCGCATATGGTCCGGGATGTCAGGGATTATATTCTGGCGTGTGTCTCCTGCGCCAAAAATAAATCTCCGCGTCAAAGGCCAGCTGGGTTGCTCTATCCCTTGCCGGTGGCAGATAGGCCCTGGGAGATGGTCGGGATGGACTTTGTCGTGGGTTTACCCAAATCTCGCGGCTGTACCATCATTTGGGTCATCACCGATCATTTCTCAAAAATGGTGCATTTGGTGCCGCTACCACGGTTACCTTCTGCACGGGCCTTGGCAGCGTTGTTCATAAAACACATCTTCCGCCTACATGGTATGCCTGACAAAATTGTCAGTGACCGAGGTCCCCAGTTTGCGTCTCGGTTACGGAGAGAGCTTTGTCGTCTACTCAGTATTGAGTTGAATCTCTCTTCTGCTTATCATCCCGAGACGAATGGGTTGGTAGAGAGGGCCAATCAGACCTTGGTCACATACCTGCGACATTTTGTTTCAGCCAGGCAGGATGACTGGGCATCCTTGCTATCATGGGCAGAGTTTGCGCTGAACAACGCCGTAGCCGACTCCACTGGACAAACCCCATTCCTCCTCAACTATGGTCAGCATCCACGAGTACCTGTGCCTATGCCCGTGTCCTCCGCAGACTCCAGGGTGGCAGACTGGGCTGTGGAGGCACGGGATATTTGGGACCGCACTCAGGATGCCATTCGGGCCTCTAAGGAGAGAATGAGGTCCTCCGCCGATGCTCATCGGCGCCCCGCTCCGACCTTTGCTCCTGGCGACTTGGTGTGGCTCTCCGCCCGTAACATCAGGCTGCGAGTTGAGTCCACTAAATTTGCTCCTCGCTACTTGGGTCCCTTCAAGGTCCTCGAACAGGTTAATCCTGTAGTCTACCGTCTGGCTCTTCCTCCACGCCTTGGTATCACCGACACCTTTCATGTGTCCCTCCTTAAGCCCGTATACATGTCCCGGTTTTCTGAGTCATCTGCCGAGACATCGCGTTCGTCTACGGACGATTTCGAGGTGAACGCTATCTTGGGGTGCAAGGTGGTACGTGGCAAAAAATATTTTTTGGTGGACTGGAAGGGTTACGGCCCTGAGGACAGGTCCTGGGAGCCTGCTGAGCACATTCGGGCTCCGCAGCTTATTGCTGCCTTCGAACGTAGCGAGGCCCAAGGAGGGGGGGGGCCTTAGGAGGGGGGGTAATGTTAGAGGTAGAGTTCCCGCTTCTGCACAGGGGGAATCTCGGGCCGTCTCCGCTGCGGTCTCCCATTCTGTTCCAGCCGCAGTGGAGTCTGCTCAGCAAAGACGTCTGTCCCAGCGTCTTGCTCAATCTCACTCTGTTCTAAGAGTTACTGCTGCTTCTCCAGCTCCTGCCATTAAAGCCAGTACTGGTCAGCAGCAAGCGGACTTCTCTGGGACTAAGTCCTTGTCTGCACATACTGAGCATGCCCAGGGCAAGATCTCCCATTGGAGATCGAGGGTCAGATGCTCAGGCTCTGCGCCACATTCCATTGGTCCTCTTGGCAGGTCTTGGAAGGGCAAAAGTTCTGTAGCCACTTCCTGTGCTGCAACTATATAAACTGCGCATGACCGCATGGCCATGCGCTAGTATTGTCTCATAATGATATATGTGTGTGTGTAGATGGATGTATGTCGATGGATGTGTGACGCCCAGGAGACCGGGATACCCAGCACCGGACCAATGGAGTCTGTCTTTTGAGGGGGATGTCACGGGTGGCTTGACCCGGTGCTGTGGCCTCAGGCAATGCACAGTGTAAGGGGTATCGTGAGGGGACAGGCACTTACTTGATCAGCAGCAGGTTCTCCCAGCGGTGACGATCCCGATCCTGGATAGATGGCTATTGTCCAAATGAAAGACTGAGGCACTGAAACGTTTAACCAGTTTACTTTAACATAAAAGGATTTACAACCAGTCCTGTCACCGGAGTCTGTATGGGAACTCTGAGTTACTTTGACCCTGCCGGGGTCTTCGCCTCTTATTGTGCGCAATTTCTGTGTGGCCCTGCTGCTGTATGTGAACTGGCTGCCGGCCCAATCTGTCCCCTCCGGGTCCTGGTTCGACGGGCAACCCGAGTCCTTTTATCGGTTTACCCCCTCTGGGAGTACCGCTGAACTCTGTATCTGTTGCTGCGTCCGGCCCTAGTGAAGCTGATATCACCTCACGTTTTTCCGGTTGCTGTATTATATATAATGAATACAGCCACGGATCCGGTATCCGTCTTTGCGCCTGTTCTGGGTAGTGATTAATGCTACCCGGTTCTCACAATGTCCTTTTTCTCTGTCCCTCTTCTCCTCAGGCCGGTGATTTAGGCCTGGTAACAGTCACAGGGCTGTTAGATATTCAACTGTATGACCTCTCACTTTCAGCTCCTTGGCCCAACTGCCATTTCTTCTCTCAGACCAGAATGGATCAAGGGGAGTCTCTGGAGCTCCCCCTTCTGGCCGGAGGTGGTAGTGCAGTCTTGCTAATTTAGTATTTGTATTTACTGTCAGTAACTATTTTTGTGGCAAATACCCCTAGGGGTGCCACATTCCCCCTTAGTTAAGAATAGTACTCCGGGACTGTGGGACAATAACATTTTGAAATAACAATTAATATGTACAGAGTCTTAAAAATGAAAAGTTACAAAAACCACTCAAGGAAACAAAAATAGAGTTCTGTAAAAAGTCACTTCAAATAGCGTCCATTAATACAGTTCTATCCTTGAAGGTATTAGGAAAGGCACTGTACTTAGTGTCCAGGAATTTAGTTCCATTTTTCCAACGGAGTTATCAATATAAAGTCTAAAGAAAGTTCAAAAAGAGCAAAAAGCAAAGTTCAAAAAGCAGTCTTTCCGGAGCTTTGATTTAGTGCCTCCGGGCTGATAAAAAGTTCAAGAATATGCAATAAGTTCATACAGACAAGTCTCTGTAGGCACTGGGCTTAAACGTTGCAGACTGATAACAATGACTATACTACATTTTCTGTTTAACTATATACGGCATAACATATATACAATTCACATTATGAGCTTTATAGTTGGTAATCTGCATACCTGGCCGGTAATTGACCCTGGGTACTACGCTGTGATCTACGTAATAGCGGTGTCTCTTCATGTGGTGTACTACTGTCTACTGCGGATGTAGTATCTGCCCGCTCTGCTAAAGATAATTCCACGACTATGGAGTTGGCAAGTCCACCGTGAATGGGATTACTCTGACCAGGAATCTGTTCTTCCTGGCCTGGAACCTCCTGTAGTACGGGGTCAGCCTCTTCCTGTCTTGGGACTTCTGGTATTGGGTTCGGTGTTGGGTAAAAGGCCACCATGGGAACCACTACTGCACCATGGTATGTAAGTAGGGTTTTGGGAAAGTCTCCTATACAGGTGTGATACACTTCCTCTTCTTTTTCCTTTACTGGTTGAACCTGTATGGGTTGAATAACTTCTGGTTCTGGCTGGACAACGTCTGGCTCTTTCAATGCTTCCGGACATAATTTAAGATTGTCTCTTGACACTAGTACAGATGTTAAGCCTCCGTTTTTGCTAATGAGACACATTTTAGGATTATCCACTCTTGTTGGTAAAACTGTGTAGGGTACGGCTTCCCACTGATTGTCCAGTTTATTGGTTCGACGATTTCTCTTGAGCACTTGGTCACCCGGTCTTAATGGGGTCGCTAGAGCATTCTGGTTGAAAGTTCGCTCTTGTCTTTCTCTAGTTTGCTGAAGGCTTCTTTCCACACTCTCTTGCACTTGGCGATACTGCTTTTGCCATGTGATATCCCAATTGGAGTCTTGAACCTCTGCGTCTGGTTTCAGAATTCCCATTTCTAGATCGATTGGTAATTGGCCGGGTCTTGCACGCATAAGATAAGCTGGGGTGCAGTTGGTGGAGCTCACCAGGACATGATTATACAGATCCACCAAGTCAGGCAATTTCTCTGGCCATTGATTCCTTTCTGTCTCAGGTAAAGTCTTTAGTAGGTCTATTACAATATGGTTCATCTTCTCGCATAAGCCGTTTGTTTGTGGATGATAGGCCGTCGTCCTGATCTTTTTGCAACCATACATATTACAGAATTCTCTGAAGATCTCTGATTCAAAGGCTGTACCTTGGTCGGTGAGAACCTGTTCCGGATATCCATGGGGTCTACAAAAGTACGTTTGGAACGCTTTGGCTGCTGTTTTTGCTGTCAGATCTTTTACGGGTACTACTACCAAGAAGCGTGAATAATGGTCCACGATGGTCAAGGCATAGACATAGCCGGACCGGCTTGGTATTGACTTCACGTGGTCTATGGCTACAAGTTCAAGTGGTTGTTTGGTGATTATGGGCTGCAGTGGTGCTCTTTGGTTCTTTTGATCGTTTCTTCTGAGGTTGCACGGGCCACAATTTCTGCACCACTGTTCGATTGATTTTCTCATCCCGACCCAATAAAATCATTCTCTTAGAAGTACTTCTAACTTTTTCCAACCAAAGTGACCAGCACCATTATGGTAAGCTTCGAGGACCATCTTGACATATTGTTTAGGCACGATAATCTGCCAAACCAATTCATGTGTTTTCGGATTGGTGTACCTTCTACAGAGCTTCCCTTGATACAGGAACATTTTGCCTCTCTCTTTCCAGAGTTGATGCGTCTCTTCTGGGGCATCCTCATCGGGATATGCACTTTGCTCAGTTAACAGTTCCTTCACCAACTTCACAGCCGGATTGCTGTCTTGGGTGTCAGCCCATCTATGGTGTGCTAACGGATTAAAATTCACCTCTTGTTGTTTCTGATAGGTACTTGACTGATGATGTTTTGCCTTGGGATGATGGAAGGCTGGTAGTTCAATTTCTTCAAGCTCCCCCGTTTCTTCTTCTACATCTCTCAAGTGTGGCATCCGGGATAGGGCATCGGCATTTCCATTCTTGCGACCTGCTCGATACTTGATCTTGAAGTTGTAATTAGATAACCGGGCTATCCATCGCTGTTCTAACGCACCTAATTTGGCTGTGTCCAGGTGGGTCAACGGATTGTTGTCAGTATAGACAATAAATTCTGCAGCGGCCAGATAGTGTTTGAAACGCTCCATCACAGCCCAAACTACTGCCAGTAGTTCCAATTTGAAGGAGCTATAATTTTCTGGATTTCTTTCAGTAGGCCGGAGCTTT
This sequence comes from Ranitomeya imitator, assembly GCF_032444005.1. Classification (NCBI taxonomy): domain Eukaryota; kingdom Metazoa; phylum Chordata; class Amphibia; order Anura; family Dendrobatidae; genus Ranitomeya; species Ranitomeya imitator. The sequence goes on along the minus strand of NC_091285.1, from coordinate 340,042,323 downwards.
CTACTTGCAAAGGCGATGACTTTCTCCCGACCTTCTTGCTTTTGTGACAGCACCGCTCCTAGTCCCACATTACTGGCATCGGTGTAGAGGATGAAAGGTTGATGGTAATCTGGGTATGCCAGAACCTCTTCCCCGGTTAGTGCCTTCTTTAGTTGTTCAAAGGAGTCTTCCCTTTAGTTGTTCCACTGGAAAGGAGGGTTTCGGTTTGAAGGTTTCTTCGTCTGCCCTACCAAGGCGTCTTGCAAGGGTGCTGCCAACTTGGTAAATCCTTTTATAAATCTGCGATAGTAACCCACCAATCCCAGGAATTGCCTCACTTCTTTTGCGCTGGTAGGTCTCGGCCAATCCCTTATGGCGGTTATTTTCTCGGGATCCGGTGCTACTCCCTCCGAACTCACGATGTGTCCCAGGTACTGTACCTTTGGCTTGAGAAGGTGACATTTGGATGGCTTGATTTTCATGCCATACCTGGATAAGGCTTCGAACACTTCTGCCAAGTCTTTTAAGTGTTGTTCGTAAGTCTTTGAGTAGACGATCACATCATCTAGGTACAGGAGGACGGTCTCGAAGTTCTTGTGCCCGAGGCAGCATTCCATCAGCCGCTGGAAGGTACCGGATGCATTGCAGAGTCCGAACGGCATGCGATTAAATTCACTTAGACCCATTGGTGTGGTGAATGCCGTCTTTTCCTTATCTCTCTCAGCCACAGGGACTTGCCAATACCCGCTTGTTAAGTCTAAGGTGGAAAAATAATTAGCAGATTTCAAAGCAGTCAAGGACTCTTCTATCCTAGGCAAGGGGTAGGCATCTTTATGGGTGATGTTATTAATCTGCCGGTAGTCTACGCACATTCTCAAAGTTCCATCTTTTTTTTTGACAATCACTAGAGGGGCCGCCCAGGGGCTACAGCTGTCTCTTATTACCCCGGCCTGTTTCATTTCCCTCAGCATATCTTTTGCACATTGATAGTGAGCGGGCGGTATGGGTCTATATCTTTCTTTTATTGGGGGATGGTCACCTGTGGGGATTGTGTGTTCTACCCCTTCTATCCGTCCGAAGTCCAATGGGTGTTTACTGAAGACTTGTTCATATTCCGTCACTAGCCTATACACCCCTTGTTTTTGATGGGTAGGTGTTGAATTTATGCCCACGTGTAGCTGTTGGCACCAATCCTCCATTTCTCCATCTGAGCCATTGCCTTCCACCTGACAGGTTGGTTCTAAGGGCTCAATGGTTGTGATGGCATTGTTGTCAACAGTATATAGCTTTGCCATTGTAGCATACCTTGGCAAAGTGACCTCTTCCTCTCCACAGTTCAAAAGTCGTACCGGCACTCGTCCCCGGTGTACCTCGACTATCCCTCGTGCTGTGAGTATAGTGGGCCTGCTGTCGGTGTACACTGGTTCTATTAAGGCTTGATAATCTCGTCCCTTAGTACCAATGGCTGCTCTACACCATACCAGCATTTCTGTTTTTGGTGGGATTACAATAGATGTTGGATCACTTACCCTCACACTGCCGATTTCTCCACCTGCAACTTCTACCTGTTGCCTTAACATCAATACTTTTATTTCCCTCCGGAGAACTCTCTGCTGGCAGGATTGGGCAGTTTCAGCAATTTGCTGGAAGACAGAAATGACTTCGGAAAAGCAGTTCTCTAACACATTCATTCCTATCAATACAGTTGGTTCACAGTTCCGCCGGTCAACATCAACAACAATTATACCCTGTTTCTTCAATTCTACTTTACCAATCTTTATGGTCATCTCCCTGAATCCTAGTTTCGGTACCAACTTACCATTACTGGCCCATATATCTAGTTCAACATCAGAGGGCCCTTTATCAATATCTGCATCAGCCCAGTACCTCTTATAAAGGATATACGGTATAGATGAAATCTGGGAACCTGTGTCCAGCAAAGCGTTGAGGGGCATTCCGTCCAGCACTATAGGGATAATGGGTCGTCCTCCGATGTACCTGTCGTGCCAGGGTGTTGGGCCTTGAAAGTTCATTCCTGCGAAGCGGCCCGCATTCCCAGGGGATTCCCATTTAAATCACAATCTCGTGCAAAGTGGCCTGGCTGCTGGCAACGGCGGCAAATGGGCTGTCCATCCGGTTGGTAGCAGTCGCGGGGTCGTCCTCTCCATGTCGGGTATCTCTGGGGTCTCATCCATGGAACATCTTCTCTACGGTTTGCCAACTCCATCTTGGGTCCTCTCATCTCCTGCATGGTTTTAGCCATTGAAGCAACAACATCAGTTAAAGAGTCAAGCTTTTGTTGAAGAGCCTCATTAGTACTGGGCCCCAGTGGCTTAGCAATGGCCCCGGACATAGCTGATGTCACTGGTACTCCATGTTGTTGAGGAGCCTCTGCCATGAGTTGCGCAGGCTCCTGATCCCGAGGTGCTTCTGCCAGCTGGAGACGTATAACGCTCTCCTTTAATTGGGCAAATGTCAATTCAGGGTTCTTAAAAACAAGCATGCTCACATGCCCCCGGTGAGAAGGGGTGTAGAGTCCCTCAATAAATTGATCTCTTAGCAGTTTATCCGCTCCGGTGTTAAAAATGGGTTCAGCCAGTGTAAGTGATTTAAGGGCTTCCTGCAGGTTTAAGGCAAAGTCTCTCACGCACTCATTAACTTTTTGTTTGCAATTAAAGAATCGTACTTTAGCTTTGCTGCTGGCAGTGGTTTCAAATGTAGCTTTTAATCCAGCAAATATGCATTCAACAGTGCCTTTTAGATCAGCTGCCCATGCTGTGACTTCTCGCTTAGCATGGCCACTTAACTGCATCATCAGGAGACTAACACGCTGAACTTCACCCACGGGGAACATGTCAAAATGGGCCAGCATCTTTTCTCTGAAATCGTCAAGGGTATTAGGCTCACCTTCATACATTGGAAGCCATGGGCCACCCAGGGTATATGGCATCAGCACCGACATGATGGGCGCCACTCCTTGCACCGCTGCGCTACCGGACTCTCTATCGACACTCTGTCTTTCAGCTGCATTAGCATCGCCGGGTGCTGCGGCGTCTCCGTGCTGCGACATACTGTGCCCCCTTAGTTAATCCGGACCCTTCCGGTCCTCCGCTTCCGTCGGGATAGTGTAGATTCGTTCCGCTGTGCAGCAGGATCGATTTTCCCCTTGCTCTGATGTCAGAGCGCTCAGCTTGGTGCCGCCCACAATGACACCCACCCACCGCGCTCTGTAATGGCGGATTCTGAAGTTTTTCAGTTAGACTGGGGCTCAGGTGATGGCGTAGCTCAATTAACAGTCACGTGCCTAACGGTTATGAAGTGATTACCTCAGGGGATGGCGGCCATCTTTACTCCATTATAACCAATGGGGAAAAGTCACTTTCAATAGTTTTCAATGGGAAATGGAATTTTCTTTAATAAAGTCAATTTTCAAGATTTTTCATCCAAGTTTTCAAAATTTTGGACTCCAATCATGGCACACAATACCCGGTATACGGGCTGGCTGAATCCTGTTCGTGACGCCAATTGTGACGCCCAGGAGACCGGGATACTCAGCACCGGACCAATGGAGTCTGTCTTTTGAGGGGGATGTCACGGGTGGCTTGACCCGGTGCTGTGGCCTCAGGCAATGCACAGTGTAAGGGGTATCGTGAGGGGACAGGCACTTACTTGATCAGCAGCAGGTTCTCCCAGTGGTGACGATCCCGATCCTGGATAGATGGCTATTGTCCAAATGAAAGACTGAGGCACTGAAACGTTTAACCAGTTTACTTTAACATAAAAGGATTTACAACCAGTCCTGTCACCGGAGTCTGTATGGGAACTCTGAGTTACTTTGACCCTGCCGGGGTCTTCGCCTCTTATTGTGCGCAATTTCTGTGTGGCCCTGCTGCTGTATGTGAACTGGCTGCCGGCCCAATCTGTCCCCTCCGGGTCCTGGTTCGACGGGCAACCCGAGTCCTTTTATCGGTTTACCCCCTCTGGGAGTACCGCTGAACTCTGTATCTGTTGCTGCGTCCGGCCCTAGTGAAGCTGATATCACCTCACGTTTTTCCGGTTGCTGTATTATATATAATGAATACAGCCACGGATCCGGTATCCGTCTTTGCGCCTGTTCTGGGTAGTGATTAATGCTACCCGGTTCTCACAATGTCCTTTTTCTCTGTCCCTCTTCTCCTCAGGCCGGTGATTTAGGCCTGGTAACAGTCACAGGGCTGTTAGATATTCAACTGTATGACCTCTCACTTTCAGCTCCTTGGCCCAACTGCCATTTCTTCTCTCAGACCAGAATGGATCAAGGGGAGTCTCTGGAGCTCCCCCTTCTGGCCGGAGGTGGTAGTGCAGTCTTGCTAATTTAGTATTTGTATTTACTGTCAGTAACTATTTTTGTGGCAAATACCCCTAGGGGTGCCACATTTGAAAGCTCCTAAATATCCCTCCCTAGAGTTGTTGTCTGCTCGCGGATGTTGGTAGCTATCTAGCGCCCGACTAACCATCTGCACGATACACACATTACAGCGTCCTCTTGCTGTGTTCGCCTGTACGGCGCCGTGCGCTTGCCTTGCGCTTTCCATACACAAGCCTGTGTGGTTGGTGGCGTCCGACAGTGCGGCATTGCTCACACTCCTGTGCATTTATATATTTCTAATTAGTTTCCTTACACACCCAGTTGTGGTGTAGTGCCAGCAAGGGTCTAATCGGACTTCAATCCCTGTTGGGGTTAAGTACGCTGACTGCTTGCTCGCACTTTAGGTGCGGTACCGCGGTCCTGTGACGCAACAGGATTGCTTCCTTCACGCTGGGTGAGGTTGAACCCACGTGTGTTTACTTTAGTGTACCGCCAGATAGTCTGCAATTTACTAGCAGCGGGTTTTCACCTGCACGGTGGACCTCGGACTGCGAACGCATCTAAATCATCTTTCTGGGTGCGTTCCTCCAGTCCTAACATACGGTAACTGGATTTGCGCTGCTAGTTTTTTTTTTTTATAAAACTCCGGGGTCAAGTGCCCGCCCCCCCTCCTCCCTCCTTCCCGCCCCCCCTCCAGCAGGGACTGTGTGTGTGTGGGGGGGTGGGCGCCATTTTTCCGTTCGCCTCAGGCAGCAGAGAGGCTAGGTTCACCCCTGCGTAACACTGTGTTATATGACACCTTCAGTCCATCTCCTTGAAACAAGATGGATTTGGGCTGATTTTTCATGATGAGTGAATAGTGAGTTCAGCAATCAGGAGGGAGTAAAGAAGAGTCTGATAAGTGATGAAGGAAGCTGATTTCTCTGATAAGATCCATGACTAATTTTCTTACAAGCTGCTGTTACTATTCATTTATGCAAAGTTTCTTGAAAGTATAATTCCTTTTATACGAATGTGCCAAAAAGTAATTGGTCATACTGCTTCCCATTACACTATGCTTAATTATTTCTTATTGCTAGCTATTTGTGTAAATTATGTATTTTTGTCATGTAGGTTATGGAAAAAAAATGGCACAATCTGTTTGATAAATGTGGGCTACTATAATCATTAAATTATTACATACTTAGGAAATAACTAGAGGAATCGCATTAAGGTGTTATCCATATTATAGTATTTTTAAGAGGTGGGTACACTTACCTCATGTGGTTGTGGGAGACACAACACTGAATAGGTATCAAAACAAGGCACCAGCTGCAGCAAATCAGCAGATCCATTGTTATAACATGGGTACTTTGGAAATAATGGGTAACCTCTGTTGCTGGTATACATGCAATCATGGTGTCAAATTGAAGAGAGAGTAATGTCATCAGAGTTCTTTCTGATATTACTCTTTCTTGAATTTGACCGCTTGATTGGGTATATGTATAACAGCAGAAAAAGTCTGCTATTTCCAAACTTCCTTTATTATTCCATAATTGGTATTACAGGCTTTCTATTTGGGGTGTTATAGGTGTGTGTTCACCATAACTAAGCCTGGCTGACTTAAAGGGAACCTGTCACCTGAATTTGGCGGGACTGGTTTTGGGTCATATGGGCGGAGTTTTCAGGTGTTTGATTCACCCTTTCCTTACCCGCTGGCTGCATGCAGGCTGCAATATTGGATTGAAGTTCATTCTCTGTCCTCCATAGTACACGACTGCACAAGGCAAGATTGCTTTGCGCAGGCGTGTACTATGGAGGACAGAGAATGAACTTCAATCCAATATTGCAGCCAGCATGCAGCCAGCGGGTAATGAAAGGGTGAATCAAACACCTGAAAACTCCGCCCATATGACCCAAAACCAGTCCCGCCAAATTCAGGTGACAGAGTCCCTTTAATGAAGTAAACTGTTACTGCAGGAGTAAGGAATGACGTGTTTAAACCACCATAAAAATATGCCAGAAGTGAAAAACCATATACTTAAATTTAAATTATCAATCAACAAGCCACATAAATATATACGAGCAGTAAATGTACTTATATAAGATCCTCGTGGAGAGCTGTAATGATTAGAAATGAAGCAAACTGGTTTGGAAAAAGTTGGCCAAGCTCAAATTCGGCACGAACCTTGCACATTCGCAATTCATGTTCGGATTCCCAAACATTTTCCGCAAATTTGGCAAAAATCAGCCAAAGTTTAGTAAATAATCAAGTTTTGACTAATGCTTTTGTTAGGACTTTGGCTGGGATAGCGATGCTGTATTATGAGTGGAGGAGATGTGTTTAAACTAACGTGTGGAGATTCTAGCAGTCAATCAGGTACCAGAAATCATCCACAACATCCAGATACAAGGGCTTGTGTCATGAGCTGCTGAAGTCTCATGTCCCTCTCCATACCAAAATTGGACATTTGACTTTGGTGCTGTTTTGTGAGTGTAACAGGGTAGTGAGGCTGCTGCTGCAAGTAGTCAGATAGGCGATTTATTTTCAGTTAGTTCAGATAGGATCCTGTGTCAAATCGACCTGCCAGCATATAAATCTGGAGCGCTAATTCTGCGGTGCAGCCACAAGTCACCACTTCAGCATATAAATCCATAGTGCTGTTGATTCTGTGGTGCACTGAGCAGTTGCCATTTTAGCATATAAATCCATAGTGCTGCTGATTCTGTGATATAGCAACAAGTGATGAGCGAGCATACTCAGTAATGCTCATTACTCACACGAGCATCACTGTACTCGTGGTACTCGGCGAGCACCGAGCATTTCTGGGTTTTCTTGCTGGGAGCTCGGGTCTCCACCCTGAATTATTAACGCTCTTAACAGAGCCAATCATCATGCAGGGATTGTGTGCCATGCACTGTAATGCCGCAGCCATCTTTGTTATGGTATTACAGTGATTGACTGGCCGCACAGCGTCATCAGGTCTAGGAGACCTGGTGCTGCTCTGCTTGGCGCATTCAGCTCCTGGATTGAGACAGTGTAGGGAGAGCTGCTGCCGAGATAGGTTCATATTTGGGGATTTATTAGTTAGTGTGGGTCTATCATCATAGAATCCACAAATCCAGCTAAACCAACAGGCCTTCTAAAAACTAATAACAGAGTATATAGATTGCAGTGCTAGGTAGGCAGGGGAGTGTATGTGGCTCTATCCATATTAATGCAAGGCCTGCAGGCACTGAATGTGGGTAGATAGTTATCATTGCATACATCGAGAGGCTCCTAATGGTCCAACAGGAGCTGCGACAGGACCTTAGCGTGTGACCCCTGACCTCCAATGGGAGGTCGTCCTGTGGGCATGCTCAGTATGGGAAAAGCAGGGCTTAGTCTCTGAAATGCCTGCCTGCTGCTGATCAGTACTAGCTACAAAGGTAGAGCCTGGAAAAGCAGCAGTAACCAAGTGCACAGTATCAGCTTGAGCCAGACGCTGGGACAGACGTCTCCGCTGAGCAGGCTCCACTGCGGCTGGAGGCGAATGGGAGACCACAGCGGACATGGTTTGAGATTCTCCCTGTGCAGCGGAGGGAACTCGACTCCTAACATTATCCCTCTCCTAGGGCCCCCCTCCCTGGTCCTCTCTATGCTCAAAGGCCGCAATGAGCAGGGGAGCCTGAATGTGCTCAACAGGCTCCCAGGTCCTGTCCTCTTGGGCCATGACCCTTCCAATCTACCAGATAGAATTTTTTGCCACTTCCACCTTACACCCCATAATAGCATTCACCTCGTAATCACCTGTGGACGAGCTCGATGTGCCAGCAAATTATATGGGAAAATGGGACATGTGAACGGGTTTTAGGAGGGACACGTGAAAGGTGTCGGTGATACCTAGGCGTGGAGAAAGGGCCAACCGATAGACTACAAGGTTGACTTGTACCAGGATCTTGAAAGAGCTGATGTAGTGAGGCACAAACTTAGTGGACTCAACTTGCAGCCTGATGTTATGGGCGGAGAGCCACACTAAGTTGCCTGGAGCAAAGGTCGGAGCAGGGCGCCGATGTGCATCGGCAGAAACCATAATTCTCTCCTTGGAGGCCGGGATGGCATCCTGTGTGTGGTCCCAAATGTCATGTGCCTCCACCGCCCAGTCTGCCACCCTATAATCGATGGATGACACAGACATGGGCACAGGGACACGCAGATGCTGGCCGTAGTTAAGGAGGAATGGGGTCTGCCCGGTGGAGTCGACTACGGCATTGTTCAATGCAAACTCAACCCATGGTAGTAACGATGCCCAGTCGTCCTGCCTGGCAGAGACAAAATGTCGCAGGTATGTGACCAGAGTCTGGTTGGCCCTCTCTACCAACCCATTCATTTTATTATTATTATTATTATTATTATACATTTTTATAGCGCCATTTATTCCATGGCGCTTTACATGTGAATACGGGGCAAATATAGACAAATACATTAAACATGAGCAGATAACAAGGCACACGAGTACATAAGGAGGGAGGACCCTGCCCGCGAGGGCTCACAGTCTGCAGGGGGTGGGTGAGGATACACTAGGAGAGGGAAGAGCTGGCTGTGCGGCTGTTCAGTAGAGTACCACCCCGAGTATTCATCTCAGGGTGGTACGCAGAAGAGAGCTTCAGCTCATTGCTGAGTAAACGACAGAGCTCTCTCCAAAAGCGAGACACAAACTGGGGACCCTGGTCACTGACAATCTTGTCTGGCATACCATGTAGGCGGAAAAACCGGATTACTTACCAGTAATGCTCTTTTATAGAGCCCACGACAGCACCCACTGAGAGAGGGGATCCGCCCCTAGGAACAGGAAACCTACAGAGAGATAAAAGGGGCGGCCCCCTCCTCGCTCCTCAGTTGTATCGCAGAGAAAGAGGAGGAACCGTCACCAGGTTTTAGTTAATATGCTCCATAAAATTAAATACATATCAATAATCTTACAAAATGTACAGTTTACTATATATAACTGACCTTTCACCAAGGAACTACTATGTGCTACTATAATAGGGATGTGAGTGGGTGCTGTCGTGGGCTCTATAAAAGAGCATTACCGGTAAGTAATCCATTATTTTCTCTTCGCCACGACAGCACCCACTGAGAGATTTACAGAGACAATCACCTGGGTGGGACCACTGTTATGAATTGGTGGTTTAGGAGCAACATGGGACGAGCTCTGAAGGAGGTGGTACCTGTACTGACCTGTTGTGAATTCTGTTGTCGGGCTCCCTCCTGTGGTCATGAGTAGTAGTGCGGCTGGTTCTGTCTATGAGCTTCCTCTGGTGGATGTGAGTGGGGCTGCGGCTTCTGAGTTTCCTTCCTCAGGTGACGAGGTTAAGTCGTTAGGTGCTGCTCTATTTAACTCCACCTAGTTCTTTGTTCCTGGCCTCCAGTCAATGTTCCAGTATTGGTCTTGCTCTCTCCTGGATCGTTCTTGTGGCCTGTCTTCACTGCATAAGCTAAGTTCTGCTTGTGTTACTTTTGTTTGCTATTTTTTCTGTCCAGCTTGCTATATTGGTTTTTCTTGCTTGCTGGAAGCTCTGGGACGCAGAGGAAGCACCTCCGTACCGTTAGTCGGTGCGGAGGGTCTTTTTGCGCCCTCTGCATGGTTGTTTGTAGGTTTTTGTGCTGACCACAAAGCTATCTTTCCTATCCTCGGTCCTTCACTAAGTCGGGCCTCACTTTGCTAAAACCTATTTCATCTCTGTGTTTGTATTTTCATCTTTACTCACAGTCATTATATGTGGGGGGCTGCCTTTTCCTTTGGGGAATTTCTCTGAGGCAAGGTAGGCTTATTTTTCTATCTTCAGGGCTAGCTAGTTTCTCAGGCTGTGCCCGAGGCGCCTAGGTCTGGTCAGGAGCGCTCCACGGCTACCTCTAGTGTGGTGTGATAGGATTAGGGATTGCGGTCAGCAGAGTTCCCACGTCCCAGAGCTCGTCCTATGTTATTATTAACTATCAGGTCACTTTGTGTGCTCTTAACCACCAGGTCTATTGTGTTTCTGAATCACCAGTTCATAACACTGACCGCAGTCCCTAAGCTCAACACAACACTAGAAGTAGCCGTGGGATGCTCCTGTCACTCCCTAGGCACCTCGTCACAGCCTGAGAACTAACTACCCCTAAAGATAGAAACAGGAAAACTATCTCGCCTCAGAGAAAATCCCCAAAGGATAGATAGCCCCCCACAAGTAATGACTGTGAGTGGAGAGGGAAAAGACATACACAGAATGAAACCAGGATGTAGCACAGGAGGCCAGTCTAGCTAGATAGATAAGACAGGATAGAATACTGTGCGGCCAGTATTAAAAACTACAAAAATCCACACAGAGTTTACAAAAATCTCCACACCTGACTAAAGGTGTGGAGGGTAAATCTGCTTCCCAGAGCTTCCAGCTTAACAGAAATAATCCATACTAACAAGCTGGACAAAACATAGAATGCACAGAACGAATAAGTCCACAACATGTGGACAGAAAAGAGCAAAGCAAGGACTTAAAGGGACTCTGTCACCTGAATTTGGCGGGACTGGTTTTGGGTCATATGGGCGGAGTTTTTGGTTGTTTAATTCACCCTTTCCTTACCCGCTGGCTGCATGCTGGCTGCAATATTGGATTGAAGTTCATTCTCTGTCCTCCATAGTACACGCCTGCGCAAAGCAATCTTGCTTTGTGCAGGCGTGTACTATGGAGGACAGAGAATGAACTTCAATCCAATATTGCAGCCAGCATGCAGCCAGCGGGTAAGGAAAGGGTGAATCAAACACCCGAAAACTCCGCCCATATGACCCAAAACCAGTCCCGCCAAATTCAGGTGACAGGTTCCTTTTAACTTTGCTGAACTGGTCAGGATATCAGGGAAATCCAAGAGAGATGTGAATCCAACCTGGAACTATTGACAAGTGGCACTGGCTAAAGGGAAGAGCCAGGCATAAATAGCCGAGCAGAAAGACAATCAGTGGAAGCAGCTGCAGACTGCTAAATCCAAGGAGCAGCCATACCACTTAAAACCACCAGAGGGAGCCCAAGAGCAGAACTCACAAAAGTGCCACTTACTACCACCGGAGGGAGCCCAAGAGCGGAATTCACAACAGACCACCGTGTCAAGAACTGATACTTCAAAATCTAAATCAGATGAAGATGATAGGTCTACCCTATAGTGCCTATAAAAGGTAGAAGGTGACGACCAGGTTGCAGCCTTACATATGAGATCTATTGGAACGTCCGCCCTTTCGGCCCAGGAAGCAGACATGGCCTTTGTGGCTGGCTTTATACAGTAGGTCAACATTATGGCATCTCTAATCCAGCGAGACAACGTATTTTTCGTGACTTGATCCCCTTCTTATTTCCCTGAAATGACACAAAGAGAGCCCTGCTCTGCCTCCAGGCCTTAGTCTTATCCAAGTAGGCCAGAACAGCTCTCTACATCCAAGGTATGAAGTATATCTTCCTCTGGTGTCAAAGGATTTTCATGAAATGTAGGCAGGAAGATTTCTTGTGACCTATGAAGTTTTGTAGCCATTTTGAGGAGATATGATGGGTCTATTTTTAAGACTATACTGTCAGGAAATATTGTCAAAAAAGGAGGATCAATTGATAACGCTTGAAGATCACTCACTCTCCTAGCGGACACTAAAGTCACTAATAATATAGTTTTTAAAGTGACAAGTTTTATTGAGGCTAAAGGTAGAGGCTCAAATGGGCACTCGGTTAACGCATCCAAAACTAAATGTAAATCCCATGGTGGGACCTGTGGTACATGGACAGGGTCTGAAGGCTGGCAAGCAGATATAAAATGAGATACCCATCTATTACCTGCAACATCATTATTATAAAGGGCCCCTAGAGCTGAAATTTGAACTTTTAGGGTGTTTACTGAGAGGCCTAACTCAAGTTCTTTTTGTAGGAATTCTAAAATGGGATATATAGGAACTTCAGTAGCTGTATCTGAAGTATAAAAGTGTAAACATTTCTTCCAGACTTTAGTGTAGATTTTTGCTGTGGATGGCTTCCTACTTTTTAAGAGGGTATTAATTAACCCTTCAGAGAAACCTCTAAGTTTTAATAATTGCCTCTCAAATTCCATGCCGTCAGGTTGAGGCCTTTGACCTGAGGGTGGAAGAAGGGGCCTTGAGAGAGTAAATCTCTGGTTTCTGGAAGAACATTGCTTTTAACCACAAAAACCATGGCCTCTTGGGCCAAAACAGAGCTATTAAAAGTACCCTTGTTCCATCCTCTCTTATCTTCCTGATGACTATTGAAGAAGATTCCACGGAGAAAAGGCATAGGCCAGATGGAATGTCCATGGTATCTGCAGGACATCGACTATGTCTGGATTGTCCTGCCTGTACAATGATGTGAATGTCTTGAGTTGCCAGTTTTGTCTTGTTGCAAACAAGTCTATTTGAGGCACTCCCCATCTGGCAGTTATCATCCTGACGATTTGTTTGTTGAGCACCCACTCCCCCTGATGCAGGCTATGGCGGCTGACAAAATCTGCTCGGGTGTTTTCTATGCCCCTGACATTTACTGCTGAAAGAGATAAGAAATGTTTCTCGGCTAGAATAATAATATCTGCTGTAATGGCTATGCGGGTGTTTGATCGCATACCTCCTTGATGGTTTATGTAAGCTACTGAGGTTGTTTGTCTGACTGTATCCTTATATGAGAGCCTTGTAGCTGCGGAAGAAAGTTAAACACAGCATGATATATCGCCTTCAGCTCCTTCACATTAGAAGAGTCATTAGCCTCTGCTCTAGACCACCGACCTTGGACTACTTCATCCCTAAAATGTGTGCCCCAGCCAAATGGACTAGCATCTGTGGTGACTATGTTTGAGGGAACCACCACCCAAGTAACCCCAGTCTGAGATATTTTTCGGATTTAACCACCATCTAAGGGATTGGATTACCTCTGCTGGTAGAAATATAGAACCTAAAGCCTACTATCTTCCTGTGATATAAAATTCTGTAATTCTCTAGTTTGCAGTTGAGCCCACTGCACTGCAGGAATAAAAGAGGTTAATGAACCCAATAAAGACATGCCTTTCCTTAAACACATACTACAATTACTGATCGCTTGGTCTACTTTATGAATTATAGATGACTTTTTGCATCAGGGAGTAGTCATTTCTGATTCACTAAGTCCAGATGAAGAACTAGAAACATCTGGCAGGTGACAGGCCGTAATCTAGATTTCTCCCAATTAATCAACCAGTCAAGCTCCTGCAAGGAATATACTATAACCCCCAGTCTTTGTTCGCATTGAAGGGAAGAATTGCCCACTATTAAGAGGTAATTTAAGTATGGAATAATTATGGTATCCTTTACCCGTAAATACGACATTGCTTCTGACATTAGTTTAGTAAATACGCGGGGTGCAATAGATAAACCAAAGGGCATAGCTTTGAACTGCAGATGACATATGTGACCTCCCATTGTGACTGCTACCCGGAGAAATTGTTGATACAATTTATGTATGGGCATTGGGCAGATGATAGTACGCATCTTTAAGATCTAATACCGCCATATAACAACCGGGAAACAACATTTTTATGGCTGAACGTACAGATTCCATCTTAAAGGTCTTAGATCTTAGGAAGGAATTTAATTTTTTTAAGTTAATTATGGTTTGAAATGACCCACCAGATTTGGGAATTAGAAATAATAGAAAAACAACACAAGAAATAGACCATATAAGGGGATCACCTGAGGCAATGGATTAAATGTAGAAAAGTACAAATTTTATTGATATAACACAAATGAACACAGGAAAAAACTACACAGAGCACACAATTAAAAACATTTAAAATTGGTCACACATGTGACCTAGAAACAGTAACAAAAAGGCCCATGGTAGAGCCAACCCCCTGCCGCCGCTCCCCAGACAAGGTATAGTGGCAAATTTTGGTAAATACAGTGTAAGATGTCTGCATGAACAGCACTTCTGAGCTTTTAGGTAGAATGTCCACTGCCTTGAAAAAACAATTATAACTATTTTATGACAATATATAGATACCTTATAACTGGCAGACTCGGCTATACACCACAAAGAATCGAATACATGCAAAAAACTTGTTACAATAATGCAGATAATGGAGTGTGGCAGCCTGTAGTGATGTATACACATGAATTTACCTCCAAGCCCACAGACATAGTAAACAAATACAATAAGAGAGAGTATAGAACTATACACTATGCTGGATTATCCATATACAAGCTCCACCCACATGGTTAACTACAATGGTGTAGAGACCATTGTAGTTGGTAGTCCCACAATACAATGTGCCCAGCCACTTTTATTTCAGCAGGCAAGCCATCCCTGCCCTGAAAAAGCATGTGGAGGGAAACATTAAACATGCGCTACTAAACGCCATCAGTAGCAAGGTCCACCTCACCACCGATGCGTGGACCAGTCACCATGGACAGGGACGATACCTTTCCCTCACTGCCCATTGGGTTAATGTTGTGGAGCCGGGTACAGATTGTGAGAGTGGTGCTCTACGTGTTCTGCCAACTCCTAGAATTGCAGTAATCCAGTCTGTGCACATTGACTCCTCCTCATACTCCAGTTCCTCTGAATCAGCGCTGCAGGAGCCGTTACGGTCCACCTCCACATGGACCCGTGAATGCTTACCTGATCTGTATATATGAGCACAGCCGTGGCCAAACGTCAACAGGCTGTATTGAAATTAATTTCTTTGGGGAATCGAAGCCACACAGCGCAGGAGCTCTGGAATGCCATCAAGCAGGAGAGTGACGTGTGGTTTGTGCCAGCGAATCTCCAGCCAGGCATGGTAGTGTGTGACAATGGCCGAAATCTGGTGGCAGCTCTGGGCCTAGGCAACCTCACTCACATTCCATGTCTGGCACATGTGCTCAACTTGGTCGTTCAGAGTTTTTTGACAGACTATCCGGATCTTGATGCACTGCTGCACAAGGTCCGCCTAGAGTGTGCTCACTTGCGGCGTTCCAGCATGGCAAGATCGCGCATTGCAACACTGCAGCGCCGATTCTGCCTTCCGGAACATCTCATCATTATGTGACCTACCCACCAGGTGGAATTCAACGTCATGCATCAGGCGCAAAAAAGTCGCAGTGCGTGCCGTTCAGACTTCACAACCACTGAGTGGGCCAGTATGAAGGACGTCTGCTAGGTTTGCGTGCCTTTGATTACATGCGGATGGCGAGTGCAGATGATGCACTAGTCAGCATGACTGTCCCCCTTATCTGCCTGCTTGAAAGAACACTGCAAGCGCTAAGGGATGAGGTGGTGGAAGAGGTGGAGGATGAGGAGTTATAAATGCCATCTGCTCCTGGACAGTCTGCGCCACGTGGTTACTCACAAAGGCCTCACTTTGTGAGGAGGATGAGGAGGAGTCAATGGAGGAGGAAGAGATCTGTCCAGAGGAGGGAGTTACACAAATCTCCAGTAGTCAGTATGCAGAGCGAGGGTGAGTTGATGCAGAGCAGGCAGAGATCACGCCTCAAGCAGGGGACAGCATTTCTTGGCCAGTTGGCAGTCTGCAGCACATGGTTGAGTTCATGCTGCAGTGCCTGAGAAACGACTGCCGCATCGCCCACATTCTTACCACGGCAAATTATTGGGTGTACACCCTCTTGGATCCACACTACCGAGACAACTTACAAACCCTCATAACACTGTTGCAACGGGAGCATAAAATGTGGGAGAACCAAGACACACTGGTGCAGTCCATCATCTTTGCCAGTCCAATCGAGAGAAGTGCTGCCAGTGCTTTGCAAATTCCATTTTCAGGCTCTCGTTAAGTAGTTGTTGAAACAACACTGCATTAGGCCTACAAGTTGGGTCTGGGATGTAGAGATGGTGTCTGCCGCTCCAAGGTGTTCTCCAGGTTGCCTCTCCCTAGCTTCTATCTTGAAGCTCTCGTTAAGTAGTTGTTGAAACAACACTGCATTAGGCCTACAAGTTGGGTCTGGGTTGTAGAGACGGTGTCTGCCGCTCTAAGATGTTCTCCAGGTTGTCTCTCCCTAGCTTCTATCTTGAAGCTCTCGTTAAGTAGTTGTTGAAACAACACTGCATTAGGCCTACAAGTTGGGTCTGTGTTGTAGAGACGGTGTCTGCCGCTCCAAGGTGTTCTCCAGGTTGCCTCTCCCTAGCTTCTATCTTGAAGCTCTCGTTAAGTAGTTGTTGAAACAACACTGCATTAGGCCTACAAGTTGGGTCTGGGTTGTAGAGACGGTGTCTGCCGCTCCAAGATGTTCTCCAGGTTGCCTCTCCCTAGCTTCTATCTTGAAGCTCTTGTTAAGTAGTTGTTGAAACAACACTGCATTAGGCCTACAAGTTGGGTCTGGGTTCTACAAACGGTGTCTTCCGCTCCAAGGTGTTCTCCAGGTTGCCTTTCCCTAGCTTCTATCTTCAGGCTCTCGTTAAATAGTTTTTAATATAACACTGCATTTGGCCTACTTGTTTTGTTGGCCCTACTAACGGTGTCTGCAGCTCCTTGATGTTCTCCTACACTGAACAAACCAGTGCCGCCTGTTTACTTCTGTTACCAAATTTGAACTGCATTTAGCCTTCTTACTGATTTGGGCCTACTCACTTTGTCAGCCTCTCATTACAGTTGTACTCCACTGAACAAAGCAATGCCTCCTGGTTAGTCCTGTTACCAATTTTGAACTGCATTTAGCCCACTTTATTCTTTGGGCCTATATCTGTGTTTCCTCCTCATCCTGCCCATTGCCCAGCCAGTGATAGATGAGTCTGCTGGTACATTGACCCATAACGCAACATTCCCCGTGCACCTTACACAGCAAGATTGTGACCCTGCTGAAAGTCAGGTTCCCCTTCCGGCATACCATACCACCTTACATGGGGACAAAGAGGAAGGTGCAGATGAAAGTGCAGGTTCCTTCATCAGGTGGGGGGGGAAACTCGTTAGCGACATCACTGGCACAGGGCCCCTCATAGTACGCAAAAGTGTCGCTGCCGGTGGGAGGCGCCCCCGCCATGCAAACACACTGCCGTACTTTGAGGGGCCCTGTGCCAGAGCCAATGCCAACGAGTGGGCCCCCCCTGCTTGCTCAGGATTACAGCACTTGCAAAGTTGAAATACTTACCTCTCCCTGCTTCACTGCCGTGACGTGGTCCACATTTCCTGGGCCCACTAAATACTACCCCCCACAATTTAAGCCAAATGACCCCCAATTTCCAATGCCTTACTATTATTATAAGGTAAATTAAGATTGACAAGCTTCAGTAACAAGAATTGATGTTTTTGCCATGAAAATGGGCACTGTACATGTTTTCCTGGCCTCCACTCACTGCCGACTACGCTTCCCCATTGACTTGCATTGGGTTTCGTGTTTCGGTCGTTCCCCGACTTTTCGCGATAATCGGCTGATTTCACTCAACTCGACTTTTGAGATTGTCGGGTTTCGCGAAACCCTATAAAACTAAAAGTCGCTCAACCCTACTCATCACTATTGTCTATGCATTTGGTTTTACCTCCCATTGAATTCAATGAGGTTTGGATAAGTTTGATGAACTGTTCGGCAAACATCGGGAAGTTCGCTGAACTGAACCTGAAAAGGTACACTCATCTCTCGTGATGATGATGAAACTGCTAAAAAGCCTTCTGTACAGAAAAGGAAGTGTGAATCTAATGCTAGACATAGTGGCCAGTGTGAAAATTGAAAGGTTTCAGATAATCTTGAGAGATACTAAAATGGAGAATTGTAATAAAAATGTCCAATTATGTTTTAAAAATACATTCAACTATTAAAAAAAATAAAAATTTAAACTGTAGGCAATTTTCTGAAGCCATTTAATAGCTTGTAATGAGCCATAACTTTAAACCATAGTAAATGGAAGAGTTTTGTTTTATTTTCCTAAGGGTGCTAATAGAGGTAGCGTTCACCTCTGTTAAATGCCATTGCTGTATAATTCTAAAGATGAGTTAAAGGGGTATTCCAGTACCTGTAATTCTGTGTGACACTGTATCTGCTCCTCCCCTTCCCTTATGAGATGCTATGTAACAGATCAGGAGATGTGGCCTGCTCGCTGTTTCTAGCAGCAGAACCAGCCCTCTGATAATGTCTGTCAGCAGTCAGAGATGAGTGGTCGTTGCCTGCTCTTTGCTTGTAGCCTTGCAGACAAGGAGACATTATCAGGTGTCTGGTTGCTGCTACTAGGAGCCTAATTGGAGGCTGGCATTGCTATTGTATTAATCAATTGGTCAGGGTACTTCACACATTGCTTTGGTCATGTGCCGAAGGTGGAATCACCGTTTCATGTCGAGCACAGGACCGGAAGTGAAGCTGCTACAACCAAGGATGGAGTTATATTGTATAAAACATTTACTTAAAACTCATTTCTGTATAATTTTGCTTGGCTTGAAACCCCCTTTAATAACTTAGTTTACATTCATAGTAATACCAGTATGCTTGCATAAGATAGAAGCAGGATAGGTAATAGTCTTTGAGTGTAACATACTGTAGAATCAATGATTTACTATATTTCATCAGTTTGGCTTAAATATTTCCGATAAAGCTTTACTGTTAAAGTCATTCAAATATCCATAATGGCTGTTTGAAATGTATTGCTCTGTTTTATCTAATAAAGAAACCTGTCTCTTGTAAATATAAAGATCGGGAAATTAATTATTGCAATAAATTACTTTGCCGTAAGATGTAACCTTTTCAGCAGACGGCATACGAGGGAAATGTCACAGAGCATGCTGTTTCTTGCGCACTGGCAACAGTATTTACTACAGCTGTGGAAGCAGAATCACCTGTCATCAGAGCTTTGTTATCTAATTTGCCCTGTTTGATATTATTGACCCTGCTCTTTACTGATCCGCTAAAAAATCTTAACACTTTCCAGACTGCAAAGTTCCCAAGCACTTTATGAATGCCGCCATTTTCTAGACTAACATGGAAGCGTTAATCACTTTTATAGATTTTTTATGTGAGTATTGAAGATTTTACCTAGCGCAATTTCATTTATTTATTAGCTGGAGGAAATAGACTTTCTTGTCACCAAAGTGAGAACATACCAAGTTTTCTTAAATGGCATTTGCTAATTTGTCACGTAAGTGTCCCTAATGTCTGCATCCCTTGAGCAAATGTATGATCTTGTTATAAATCCTGCCTTTACGATAATCTTTTCTATTGAAGTGGAAAGAGGTTTAAAGGAATGACTCAGAAATTTACAGCAGCAAATAAAAGAAAAATATAGATAACTACACAAACTGATCCAGTATGAAGCTTGTAAAATTCTTCTGTAAATATAAATGAATCACCTATCAACCAAGAGGAACCTGCCAGGGTTTTACACAAAACTGTTATGGACATTTTTAGCTTCCAACATGGCCAAAGCTAAAATGACTTACCTACTTAGCCCATGGGCTCGATTCATCAAAGCTTTCACGCCATCATTCTGGTGCAAAAGTAATTGAAACGTTGCATAATTTTGCAGCCGCGCTAAACATTTTGTGACTTTTGGAAACTGGGAGGCACTGGGGCATGACGGCCATGTTTGCTACCCCACAAATCTTACTACCAGCTGAGACTGGAGTAAGATTTGTGATGAGATGTATATAGAGATGCATGCTACTCGTCTGGCACTCCTGATTAATGAAGAGTCATATGCCTCTTCATGAATCAAGTGCGTCTGACTCCGGCCCATCTTCTCATCAAGGCAGGCATGAACAACAGTCTCTGGGTGGAATCGCGATACACTCGCAGCTGTTAACATGCTAAATGTCACTGTCAATCACTAGCTCTGCCCATCGGTGCTTTTGTCACATGATCGAGGGTGCACATGGGTGCACATGTTAATAAAAATGTCAGCTCGGTGCCAAAAAAATTTAGCCCTCACCGGGCCCTAGATCCCAAAAATGGAGCGATTTTTCTTTTTTTTTTTTTTACAAATTTTGGATTTTTTTTTTCTCCACATAAATAAAAAAAAACTATACTTGTTTGGTATATACAAACTCAGAATGACCTGGGGGACAATAATGGTAAGACAGTTTTAGCATTTAGTGAACATGGTGAAAAAAAAAAACAACAAAATATGTGAAATTGCATTTTTTCTGCAATTTCACCGCCCTTGGAATCTTTTTCCCGTTTTCCAGTAAACTATATGGCAAAATCAATTGTGTCATTGAAAAGTACAACTAGTTCCAGAAAAAAAAGCCATCAAAAGGCCACATTGATGGAAAAAATAAAAATGTTATGGCTTTGGGAAGAAGACAAAAAAATGAAAACAGAAAATCCCAAGGTGGTGAAGAGGTCAATCAATCAAATAAGACTGACTTTGTACTTCAGAGAGCCTTACTAGTTTCAGCCGTTTTATACTGATAGTGTTAAGAGACAAAGGATTAAATAATATCAGATAGTCTACCTGATTCTGATAAAAACAAGGCATGAGAAAAAAATTGATTCAACTAAGTTGTTACAGTAATGCAACTAGAATGACATCTGATAAAAAAAAATCGGTATATTTCTCTCCAGTGGTAGCACTCACTCACAATCTAGCCCTAAATGGAGTTCAGGAGGAAAATGAAATGTAAAGCTGTACTTTTAATTTTGGCATGTGCTTTGACCACATATGGTGAGCTCTAGGCATCACTTTAGTTTGTCTGGTGATGTACCAGTAGGAAAAGCCTGCGAGGCCCTATTGTAGATCACATCACTTCAGTCATTGATCAGAAACTGCATATTTTATATACTAGAGATGATCAAATATATTTGAGAGCAATACCTTTCTACATGAAAATTACAAAAATCTGCATTCTCCAAAAATGCAGATTTTTTTTGTAATTTGCTTCTGCGTGGATTCAGAAAGATGTTGGTCGCTGTGTAAGGGACACAAGGAGCTCTCTGTAAAGATTACTTACAAATGTCTTTGTAAGTGTCCATGTTGTGGATTTCCCTGCTATGTATAACTACTGTTACAGTTGTAGGAAAAGCGTAGTACCCTAGTTTGGCCAAAAGATGGAGGTGCAGAGTTATTCAGCTTGTAAATAGTTAAGTGGGAGGAGCTAATGGCAGTTAATGTGGGAAACATCTGGAAATTTGAATCAGTTGAGCTGCATAGTCAGTCATATGCACCCCATTACGCCTTGGAACCCACATACTGGATGGGCCCATGAAAATCCACTCGTATTTTGTAATGTTATGATTGTTCCCTCTTTGTCGAATTATTTACAATAGAATTTGGCAATTTTATTTGCTATGTTTTAACACTAAGGTTCAGATACGGCTTTAAATAAGGCTAATACTTGCAATACAATGCAATTTTATTGCAAACTACAAAATTCAAGGAATAGTATGATTGAATTGTGTGAGTGCATACACTTTTGAATATGTTAACATACAAAGGTTAATAAGTACATATAAGGATTAAATACATATAGTGATTACGTATATATGAAGATTAACTACATAGAGTATACTTACATCATCCACAGGAGGCTTTTAAACATCATCCGTCTGAAATATCAGAGAAGCCACACCAAGACAGAGAACCCCTGGGAGATTACCTACACTGCATGAGCATCCCCAATTATGCAGGTATCAGCACACTGTACATGTACAGTTTTGGCATCTGTCTTAGTCATGTTTCTCTGTTCTTATACAGCCATGGTCAAAAGTATTGACACCCCTGCAATTCTGTCAGATAATACTCATTTTCTTCCTGAAAATGATTGCAAACACAAATTATTTGGTATTATTATCTTCATTTAATTTGTCTTAAATGAAAAAACACAAAAGAGAATGAAGCAAAAAGCAAAACATTGATCATTTCACACAAAACTCCAAAAATGGGCCAGACAAAAGTATTGGCACCCTCAGCCTAATACTTGGTTGTACAACCTTTAGCCAAAATAACTGCGACCAACCGCTTCCGGTAACCATCAATGAGTTTCTTACAATGCTCTGCTGGAATTTTAGACCATTCTGCTTTGGCAAACTGCTCCAGGTCCCTGATATTTGAAGGGCGCCTTCTCCAAACTGCCATTTTTAGATCTTTCCACAGGTGTTCTATGGGATTCAGGTCTGGACTCATTGCTGACCACCTTAGAAGTCTCCAGTGCTTTCTCTCAAACCATTTTCTAGTGCTTTTTGAAGTGTGTTTTGGGTCATTGTCCTGCTGGAAGACCCATGACCTCTGAGGGAGACCCAGCTTTCTCACACTGGGCCCTACATTATGCTGCAAAATTTGTTGGTAGTCTTCAGACTTCATAAGCCATGCACACGGTCAAGCAGTCCAGTGCCAGAGGCTGCAAAGCAACCCCAAAACATCAGGGAACCTCCGCCATGTTTGACTGTAGGGACCGTGTTCTTTTCCTTGAATGCCTCTTTTTTTCTCCTGTAAACTCTATGTTGATGCCTTTGCCCGAAAAGCTCTACTTTTGTCTCATCTGACCAGAGAACATCTTCTAAAATGTTTTAGGCTTTTTCAGGTAAGTTTTGGCAAACTCCAGCCTGGCTTTTTTATGTCTCGGGGTAAGAAGTGGGGTCTTCCCTGATCTCCTACCATACAGTCCCTTTTCATTCAGACGCCAATGGATAGTACTGTTGTTGAGCACGTTCCCCCTGGTGATCTAGTGGCAGTTAAAGGACACATTGCAGGAGACAGAATTAAGAAGTAGGGCACTTGCTCATGGGGGGTACATTTTTTAAAAATATTTCGTGTAAATCATAGACACCCTTTCCAAAAAATTGACTGTCTGTAGCAGCACAGAACACGTGAACCCTGGTGATCTAGTGATGGAGAATGAAGAGAAATTGATGAAGGACGCATTAAAACCTAGGCCCAATGTAAAGGATTGTGTCTCTTACACTTGTAATGCTGATACATTAAGTGTATAGGCTGACAAACATTTCCCCAAGGGGGATACATTTATTAAAAACATAGTATGGCCATCCTAGACACCCTTGCCCAAAAATTGACTGTCTGTAGCAGCATGGAACACATGAACCCTGGTGATCTAGTGGTGAAAAATGATGAGAGGTGGAGGAAGACCTCATTAAAAAGTAGGCCCAATGTCAATGAGCGGGTCTCCTTGACTTGTAATGCCCATACACTAAGTGCATGGGCTGTCAAACATTTCCCCGGGGGGGTTCATATTTTTTTAAATTATTTACGGGCACCATAAACACCTTTGCAAAACTGTAAAGTGGTTTCCTACACAGTTGTTGCTGGGAAGGTGCTTTTTTTGTTTAGAAAAATGGTGGACGAATCGTTGGATGAAGTGATCAGAAAAAGGGGCATGGTGATGACAGGAATGGGAACGTACATGATTAATAACAGCGGTGGCTAAGGGAGGTATGAGATCCAGGATACAGCCTACAATGATTATTCGTTTATCCACCACCAATTACCAGAATGTGTTTCATGCCCATCAGAAGATCGGTGTAACAGAGGCACGTGTTTGACTCGGCCTAAAAAATGCCTGTCACAAATATGTTGCCAAAGACGCACATGTCTGTCTAAATGGCAAAGTGCAACATGCTTGTGAGATGATGAATTAGAGAAAGCAGATCAGTGTTGGAGGAAAACCAAACAAACTGATGGATGCTTGTGAAAAAATAAGTTTAAAGAGGAGTGCACCATCCATAACTATAAACACATCCGTGGCACAAGCTTCTTCATCTTCACCCATACAAATTACCAATAATATCCAAATGTCACAGTTGAAAATTATTTGTTATAGTGTAACGAACACTGTTAAAGGAATGCCACTAAATGTAGATAACCACTACCCTGGGAAACACCAGATTTCCTCTTTACAAGATATGGATGATGATGGTATTGATGACGACTTTGAATTTACAACATCCACACCAAGAAGATGAAGATCACAGCTTCAAAACATGTGCAAAAAAGGCCGGGAATGTCTGGAAAATCATTTTCTCTTGGGCAAACCTTCCGCTTACTAAAGTGGTACCGAATGATGCATACACAGCTCTCATGTCTATTTAGCGTGAGATGGTTGAAAGATGATGTATTCTGTTTTGTCCATGTCCCCTTTTTGAAAGCGAGCAGAAAAGAAGGATGAAATAGCGTGAAGATGTGTGATTTTAGTCACTAAAGAGGTGACGTCAGGTACAGATAGGTAGATCTGTGTGTCATCGGCATACTGATGATATAGCAAAAGTCATGCAGCTGCAGTGCAGTACAGCGCAACCTCCACCAGGGGGAGCCTGGTAGGGAAGCCAGACTGCACACAAAGAGCAACTGAACAGATGCCACCTAGTGGCGAGAGCGAGGTCAGGAAAACCAAGTCAGAGCACAACAGTACAAAAGGATTTAGACAGAATGGATAGTTAGGACATAGCAAGGGATCAGTAAACCAGGACGGGCAAAATACGGTACAATAGGAACAAACTGAAAAGGAGTCAAAAAGCCAAGCCAAGAGATCAGAACCAGGGAGTCAAGCAGAACTACAGACAAAAAAAGAGACACTGGGAAAGGGCAGGCAGGGGGAGATAACAGACACAGGACAAATCAGGGTTCACAGTAGAACAAATCAAGGGCTTCCAGAGTCAGGTTCACATGCCAAAGACAGAGCTATAGCTGACACCACCCTCAGGATACCTGGAAGCTAAATAGCAAACCCGAGCCCAGAATGAGGCAGAGCAAAGTTAACCCTTGACATGATCCACCCAGAGAAAGAGCAGACAAGACTAAACTCCGGAATGGATCATGACAGCAAACTATGCCATTACATCAGCTGTCCCAGGCCGAAGGTGTAGATGGAGACGAGTTGGGGTCCTAGAACTGAGCCTTGGGGAACACTGAAAGACTGGGGTCAAAGTGAGGAGGTGGTGTGGGAGAGGGAGACACTGAATGTCCCTGTAACAGCTAGGTTGTTTTTTAAAGACTGTGCAGATAAACCCAAATAGGCCATTTGCACCACCCGCCATGCCCACAGCAGCAAGGGTAGCAAAAATCCCATCCTAACCACCACAAGCATGATCAGGCACATGGCAGCAAAGCACCAGACTTTGTTGGTTGAACATAAGGCTCCATGAACAGTGTCTGTGGGTGATACCACTGCTTCTTCCGATGCTGTGCATGCAAGCCAATCCACTGTCCATGGTGCATTTTAAGATGCCTCATGCCCTGCATCTGCAGTTGCATAAAAAATTAAATAGCACTATCAACAAGCACGTCCATGTCCTTGTCCCAGTGCAGCGTTCAATTGTCCATACCCCAGTCCTTGGAACGCAAGCCAAAATACGCAGCCAATGCCTCAGAACTAAATTCACACATTTGTCGTCTGTTTGCACTGGAAATGTTGCATTTTAGGCCCGTGGGAGATGTAAGCTTTCCGCAACCTGATGGTGGTGACAATCTCAAGGTAATCATTACCCAGCCGCCACAATTTTTCCTTGTCTGTTGTCATCACATCACACAAGCAAGCATGTGTCTGAAAACATTACCTGTGCCCTCCACAATGCTGTTATTGGGAAAGTCCACCTAACC
Source organism: Ranitomeya imitator (assembly GCF_032444005.1). Classification (NCBI taxonomy): domain Eukaryota; kingdom Metazoa; phylum Chordata; class Amphibia; order Anura; family Dendrobatidae; genus Ranitomeya; species Ranitomeya imitator. Next base: position 340,016,522 of record NC_091285.1, on the reverse strand, counting down.
ACAGACACGTAGACAAGTGCTTGTGGGCAGGGACGGTACATCTCACTAACGGCACACTGGATTAACATAGTGGAAGCCGGGACCCAGTCCGACCTTTGGATGGTGCACGTCCTCCAAAAAAGAAAAAATGGTTCCAGCTTCTAATAATAAAATATGAAACTTTAATCCAACATGGTTAAAATCAGAGTTGCTCCTGGGACAACACCATAGCACTTGTGAGGCAAGCCACGCGTTTTGACCGACACAGTGGTCTTTGTCACAGCTTTTTTGCAGAGTTTCACTACGTCTCATCAGGACGGAGTTCCGGGCTTCTTCTACTAATTGGTGAGCTGGCTTTTTTGCCGCTTTTTTTGTATTCCACGTCCTCCAAACCCCAAGTATTGCAGGCCCTACGTCAATCTAGGTTGCCCCCACAGTCTACAGCTCCTGCACCTCCTCCTCTTTCGCGTCCTCTTCAGCCTCCATCTCCGAAAGTAACACATCAGTCACAAGCTGGAAGTACTGCAGCACTGCCTCAGCCAATCAGAAACAGGCTGTGCTGAAGGTAACATGCTATGACAAGCCGCACAATGATGAAGAGTTGTGGACAGCTCTGAAACAGCAGGCAGATCTGTGGCTGACACCGCTCAACCTACAGCTAGGCATGGTCATGTGTGACAATAGCTGGAACCTGGTGGCTGCTCTGTTTCGAGGCAAGCTCACACATATGCCATGCCTGGCCCATGTGCTTAACCTCATTGCCGAACATTTTCAGAAAAGCGACAAGGAGCTGCCAGATCTGCTAGGAAAAGAACGAGGCTATGCGTACCCATTTTAGAAAGTCAGCTAGAGCTTCATTTGCTTTTGCCGTGATTCTGCAGCACTTGCAGCTTCTGGTTCACCGACTGATGTGTCATGTCCTCCCCATGCATTTGAACTCTACACTGCATATTATGGAAATTATTTGTGAGCAGAAGAAGGCATTTGTAGACTACCAGCATCATCAAGGCCGTCGGTATTCAGTTCTGATTTCGCACATTAGATATCGGGAGTGGACATGGATGTCAGACATACGAACTATCCTCCAAAACGTTGAGGAATTCACCAAGATGGTGATCGGCAATGATGCCATAATTAAGATCCCCATCATGCTTCTCTGAGTTCTAATATTAATATTTATAGTTATTTACAAAGCGTCAACATATTTACAGTTTCAAACACAACAGTCCTAAGTAACAACGATAACAATACAATAATTAAACAGAAATCAAACTACCCTGCTAGTGACAGCTTACAATCTACACTAAGTAACGATAACAATAATTAAACCCCCCAAAAAAGCATCTTGCTCGTGACAACTTACAATCTACAATGAGGTGGGGGAGAAAAAACTACAGGGGAATGTATTTACAGTGATGTATTTACAATGGTATTACTGTGGCTTGCCAAAAGTCGTGGAGGCCTGAAGAAAAGGAGGAGGAGACCATGGTCAGTTGTCCACTAGGTGAGGACATGGAAGTATCGACTGTTAGCAGTCTTGCACGCATGGCTGAGTTTCAGTTACACTGCCTTTCCCGTCACCCTCGCGTTCTCAAAATTTTAGGTGACATGCAACACTAATTGTTGACAATTCTAGACCCACGCAACAAGCAGAACTTTGTATCTCTTATTCCAGAGGCAGACAGGTGTACTACAATGTTGTAGGACCATAGGGCCTTTCTTCCTGAATTATTAAAAAAATCACATCTGAAAACACTGGCAGAAGTGGTCACAGTTTGTTGGCCAAGCAAAGAGTACAGGTGAGAGAGACATAACTCCAATACAGCAGAGGCAGTGGAACATTGACAAAGTTCGGGGAGAGTTTTTTTACACCCTCCTATCACCCTGGCCCTGAGGCGTGGTGGACTCTCACAAGGAGTGCTTTGTTTGGGAAAATGCTGAGGCAGTACCTTGCTGACCATACCAATGAACTCTGTCATTCCTCTGTGCCCTTTCATTATTGTTTTGCAAAGCTGAACATGGAGCATGAACTGTCTCTCTCTACTGCGAGCGTGCGCTGTACTCACGGTCATGGAGCGCAAGGTGCCTCGCTCTCTGGCGGTCACTGTGAACATGGCTCATTGCTTTCTGGCAATACTGCTTTTATTGGCGGGAGCAAACGCCTTTGTAATACAGAGACAGAGTACAACACCACCCAAGCGTTCACACTCTGCTCCTCAGACTTTCTTTGTGCGCAGTGACTGCCTCTAAGCAGAAGATGATGATGATGGTGGTAATAGTAGTTTGAGCATTTAACACAGTCATGAAGCAGCCATAACAACTTGAAAGAGAAATATAGCCTGTATTTTTTAAATTTTTTAAACTAAAATAGTGTACCGAAATAGGGTAACAGACAGCAAATAAAGCTGAATGTAGGCCTGAATTTCCACATTTTGTAGGTCGCAAATACATCAGACATCTGACAGCAATAACACACTGCCAAATATGTGGCCTGTATTTTTTAAAATGCAAAAGAATGCTGTATATAAGTAGAGTAATAGACAGCAAAAAAAAGTGGTGCACTGGCCTACAATGCCCAAACTTGGAGCATGTAGATATATGAAGGCTGTCACAGAAATGCCACATTGGCAAATATGTGGCCTTTTTATTTTTTTTTAGGCTAAATAGTCCTTTATATAAGTAGAGTATCAGACAGCAAAAAAAGTGGTCCACTGGCCTACAATAACCAAATGTGAAGCATGCAGATATTAGAGGGCTGTCACGGAAATACCACACTGGCAAATATGTGGCCTTTTTAGATTTTTTAGGCTAAATAGTGCTGTATATAATTACAGTAACAGGCAGCAAAAAAAGTGGTCCACCGGCCTACAATAGAGAAAAAAGGAATTTAGTCAGCGTACCGGTCAGAGACGAAATCCCCAGACCTGCCAACGCCCAGCACGGTTCGGGGTGAGCGCCCACAGCAAATGAAGACAAGAAGAGAAATGATCCAGCTGGAGGTGGAGGCAGTTCAGACTTTGTGAGACTTTATTATACAACTAAAGCAATAAAAAATTCTTCCACAAGAAAAATCTTTACATAGCCAACACCTGGCACACCAGTGAGGAGGATCAACGCGTTTCAACTATGAAGTCTTACTCATGATCTACCATCATGAGTAAGACTTCATAGTTGAAAGGTGTATGATTGCTATCTAGCGCCCGACTTACCAAACAGCACGTTACACACCAATACAGTGTCTAGTTGCTGTGTCCGCCAGTGCGGCGCTGTGCGCTTTAACAGCGCATTCCTGACCCAAGCCTGGGTGGTTAGTGGCATCCGCCAGTGTGGCACCGCACGCACTCTCGTGCATTCTTTTGTTATTATTTTGGTTACGCTGACACCCCAGTAGCATTGTCGACTGCAAGTAGTCTACACAGACTCAGATCCCAAGTCTTAGGACTGAGCTCGGAGACTCCTTGCTTGTGCTCTTGTGTGCGGTACCGTGGCCCTGTGACTTAACAGGGTTCACTTCCTTCACACAGGGTGAAGTTAACCCATGTGTATTCACATTGTACCGCCATATAGTCCGTCATTACTTGGCAGCAGGTTCCATCTCTGCATGTTGGACCCCGGGCTGCGAACGCACCTTATTCTACCTATCTTATTATTTGGTGCGTTCCGCTAGCCCTAACAAGTGCTTTAGTAAGTCAGTAAAAAGTAGGTAGGAGTATTTAAAACAAGAAAATGATAAGGGTGCCCATTAGTGTTGAGCGATACCTTCCGATATTCAAAGGTATCGGTATCAGATGGTATCGGCCGATATCCAAAAAATATCAGATATCGCCGATACCGATACCCGATACCAATGCAAGTCAATGGGACACAAATATCGGAAGGTATCCTGGATGGTTCCCAGGGCTGAAGGAGAGGAAACTCTCCTTCAGGCCCTGGGATCCATATTCATGTAAAAAATAAAGAATAATAATAAAAAATATGGATATACTCACCCCTCCGAAGGACCCTGTCTGTCACCGCTGCGAGTGTCTGCCTCCGTCCCTAAGAATGCAGTGAGTGAAGGACCTTCGATGACGTCGCGGTCAGGTGACCGGTCACCTGACCGCTCACGTGACTGTGATGTACCACAAACCATCTCGATTGGTTCAGCTCTGGTGACTGTGCAGGCCAAGTCATCTGGCGTTTGGCGTGAAGGCAACACAGTTCAACACCCTGAATACACCATCCCCACTGTCAAACATGGTGGTGGCAGAATCATGGTTTGCGCCTGCATTTCTTCAGCAGTGACAGGGAAGATGGTTAAAATTGATGGGAAGATGGATGGAGCCAAATACAGGACCATTCTTGAAGAAAACCTGTTGGAGTTTGCAAAAGACCTGAGACTGGGATGGAGATTTGTCTTCCAACAAGACAATGATCCCAAACATAAAGCAAAATCTACAATGGAATGGTTCACAAATAAATGTATCCAGGTGTTAGAATGGCCAAGTCAAAGTCCAGACCTCAATCCAATCGAGAATCTGTGGAAAGAGCTGAAAACTGATCAAAAACGATCTCCATCAAACCTCACTGAGCTTGAGCTGTTTGCCAAGGAAGAATGGGCAAGAATTTCAGTCTCTCGATGTACAAAACTGATAGAGACATACTCAAAGAGACTTGCAGCTGTAATCACAGCAAAAGATGGCACAACAAAGTATTAAGTTAAAGGGGCCAAATAATATTGCACGCCCTACTTTTCAGTTTTTTAATTTCAACAAAAATTTTAAATAACCAATACATTTTGTTCAACTTCACAATTGTGTGCCACTTGTTGATTCTTCATCAAAAATTTACATTTGGTATCTTTATGTTTGAAGCATGACATTTGGGAAAAGGTTGAAAAGTTCCAGTGGGCCTAATACTTTCGCAAGGCACTTTCGCAAGGCACTGTATATTCAGCTGGAGCTTCATGGAGGCCCTATGTTATCCCTCAGATGATTAGTTGACCTTATTCCCATAGCTCCTTCCCTTACAAGGGCAGTCCACAGCTGGCCCTCACAATGAACTTGCCCTGCATACTAATGAGCATCCCACTTCTGAGTTCTTCAGGGGAGATTTCTGCACACAAATTACAGTAGTATCCTGCCTATTCCCAGATACGTATATCACAAAATCCCAAATATCATGAAAACCTTCAAACAATATTACAAAACACAATTCTCCATATATTTAGGGGAAAGAAAGGCATACAAAAGAGATAAAATTGAAAACAACTTTATTGAAAATTACCATAAATAACCATAAAAAAACATGAAAATTAACAAACAGGGAAAATCTCAACTGAAAACAGAGCAGACACCGGGAAATTATGATCTACCAGACATGATTGGCATGCATTAATTTTAGAAGAAAAGTTCTATGCAACCCTATGTGAAAACTAGCAAATACAATGTAAAGAATATAATGCACAATTTCATGCCACAAAGGGCCAAGAAATGCTACAAAGCTATCATGTACTGCACAATTACATTCTAAAATTTCCATGCATTTATCACATATGTCAATATGATACTACATGTGCCAACATAACCGATGGTAGAGTAAAATATCAAATGCAATAGGCAACAAAGGCACAGTATGTAGGACAGCTACTGTAGAAAGCAAGATTAAATTCACACAGGCTGTATGAATTAATTAAATACGTGTCATTACCAATGAAGTGCTACATATGCGGGGACAGCTAATAGTAGAACACAGGGTAAAGTGCAATTAGTGCTAAAAATCTACATTTAACAGATCAGATGTACAACCTGCACAATCTATATCAGGCTAGTAATATAGCATAAAATTACATGTTAAAAGAGTGTGCATCAGACACGTAGAAAAAAAGGGATATGCGGTAAAGTGCAATTAGTGCTAAAAGCCTATGGTTATATGAAAGCTAATAGGTACAATACGCAACCCATATAAGAACTCCTAAAGAAATATAGTTCTAATGTATAGTACCATGTCTAAAGCATGCATGTGTATTAGGTTAAATTAGATGCGCACTCAAAGGGTAATATACACGTAAATGAATGAAACTTACATCAGTTATGTTGGCACATGTAGTACCATATTGACATATGTGATAAATGCATGGAAATTTTAGAATGTAATTGTGCAGTACATGATAGCTTTGTAGCATTTTTTGGCCCTTTGTGGCATGAAATTGTGCATTATATTCTTTACATTGTATTTGCTAGTTTTCACATCGGGTCGCATAGAACTTTTCTTCCAAAATTAATGCATACCAATCGTGTTTGGTAGATCATAATTGCCCGGTGTCTGCTCTGTTTTTAGTTGAGATTTTCCCTGTTTGTTAATTTTCATGGTTTTTTATGGTTATTTATGGTAATTTTCAATAAAGTTGTTTTCAATTTTATCTCTTTTGTATGCCTTTCTTTCCCCTAAATATATGGGGAATTGTGTTTTGTACTATTCCTAGATACTTCTAGTGAAGGATAATGTTAATAAAGGGTTATTAGCATGATACTTCATTAGGAGTATCTTGGAATAGGCAAGATACTCTTCTGTGTGTAAGAATATTTCCTGAAGAACCCTTAAGGGGCAAACGCATTTGGAGGCACATGAGTGGTGCACATATCGAGAATATGCTACATCTGGGTCATCTGACCCCTGGATGAAGCAGTAATTGTGTAACATATGTCAGGTGTGTTGGACGCTCGGACCAGTGGCACCTACTTAGGTACAATTGTTGTTTATGTGTAAACTCTATAGATACTTGATACGGCACTATGTACTGGCATGTGTGATCTCTCACATACTTGAATTTCTTCACTTGGCAGCTATTAGGATATGTGAATTACCAATTTAATATTATTAAAACATTTTTTGGTTATGTGTACAGTTTAAATACTATGTGGTATTACTAGTCGCTGTATTTCCTACCCACACCCAGCATACATTTATATCCATTTGATTATGCACTGTGTCTTGTCTACCTATTTACTTTGATATTTATATGTACTATTTTGTATTATATATATTATTTCTTCATATTGTGTGATTGTTTTCTCGCCAGGGTTTCCACTATTTTTTTTTTCATCTGTAGCTTCCCTTGTTTTTAACCCCTTCCCGACCTGTGACACAGCGTATGCGTCATGAAAGTCGGTGCCAATCCGACCTGTGACGCATATGCTGTGTCACAGAAAGATCGCGTCCCTGCAGATCGGGTGAAAGGGTTAACTCCCATTTCACCCGATCTGCAGGGACAGGGGGAGTGGTAGTTTAGCCCAGGGGGGGTGGCTTCACCCCCTCGTGGCTACGATCGCTCTGATTGGCTGTTGAAAGTGAAACTGCCAATCAGAGCGATTTGTAATATTTCACCTAAAAAAATGGTGAAATATTACAATCCAGCCATGGCCGATGCTGCAATATCATCGGCCATGGCTGGAAATACTAATGTGCCCCCACCCCACCCCACCGATCGCCCCCCCCAGCCCCCCGATCTGTGGCCCACTCCCCTCCGTCCTGTGCTCCGCTCCCCCGTCCTCCTGTCCGCTCCCCCCGTGCTCCAATCACACCCCCCCGTGCTCCAATCAAACCCCCCCGCACTCCGATCCCCCCCCGTGCTCCGATCCACCCCCCCTGCACACCGATCCACCCCCCTGCACACCGATCCACCTGCCCGCACACCGATCACTCTCCCCCATGCTCCGATCCCTCCCCCCCGTGCTCCGACGCCCCCCCGTGCCCTGATCTCCCCCCCTGTGCCCTGATCTCCCCCCCTTATACTTACCGATCCTGGCGGGGTCCGTCCGTCTTCTTCCCCGGGCGCCGCCATGTTCCAAAATGGCGGGCGCATGCGCAGTGCGCCCGCCGAATCTGCCGGCCGGCAGTTTCTTTCCAACGTGAATTTTGATCACTGTGATATAATCTATCACAGTGGTCAAAATAAAAAAACAGTAAATGACCCCCCCCATTTGTCCCCCATAGATAGGGACAATAATAAAATAAAGATTTTTTTTTTTTTCTCACTAAGGTTGGAGTTAGAACTAGGGTTAGGGTTAGGGGTAGGGTTAGGGGTAGGGGTAGGGGTAGGGGTAGGGTTAGGGGTAGGGTTAGGGGTAGGGGTAGGGGTAGGGTTAGGGGTAGGGTTAGGGGTAGGGGTAGGGTTAGGGGTAGGGTTAGGGTTAGGGTTTCGGTATGTGCACACGTATTCTGGTCCTCTGCGGATTTTTCCGCAGCGGATTTGATAAATCCGCAGTGCTAAACCGCTGCGGATTTATGGCAGATTTACCGCGGTTTTTCTGCGCATTTCACTGCGGTTTTACAACTGCGATTTTCTATTGGAGCAGTTGTAAAACCGCTGTGGAATCCGCAGAAAGAAGTGACATGCTGCGGAATGTAAACCGCTGCGTTTCCGTGCAGTTTTTCCGCAGCATGTGTACAGCGATTTTTGTTTCCCATAGGTTTACATTGAAATGTAAACTCATGGGAAACTGCTGCGGATCCGCAGCGTTTTCCGAAGCGTGTGCACATACCTTTAGAATTAGGCTATGTGCACACGGTGCGGATTTGGCTGCGGATCCGCAGCGGATTGGCCGCTGCGGATCCGCAGCAGTGTTCCATCAGGTTTACAGTACCATGTAAACCTATGGAAAACCAAATCCGCTGTGCCCATGGTGCGGAAAATACCGCACGGAAACGCTGCGTTGTATTTTCCGCAGCATGTCAATTCTTTGTGCGGATTCCGCAGCGTTTTACACCTATTCCTCAATAGGAATCCGCAGGTGAAATCCGCGGTAAATCCGCAGGTAAAACGCAGTGCCTTTTACCCACGGATTTTTCAAAAATGGTGCGGAAAAATCTCACACGAATCCGCAACGTGGGTACATAGCCTTAGGGTTAGGGTTGGGTTGGAATTAGGGTTGTGGTTAGGGTTACGGGTGTGTTGGGGTTAGGGTTGTGGTTAGGGGTGTGTTGCGGTTAGGGTTGTGGTTAGGGTTACGGCTACAGTTGGGATAAGGGTTAGGGGTGTGTTGGCGTTAGAATTGAGGGGTTTCCACTGTTTAGGCACATCAGGGGGTCTCCAAACGCAACATGGCGCCACCATTGATTCCAGCCAATCTTTTATTCAAAAAGTCAAATGGTGCTCCTTCCCTTACGAGCCCCGACGTGTGCCCAAACAGTGGTTTACCCCCACATATGGGGTATCAGTGTACTGGGCAACAATTACTGGGGTCCAATTTCTCCTGTTACCCTTGAGAAAATAAAAAATTGCTTGCTAAAACATCATTTTTGAGGAAAGAAAAATGATTTTTTATTTTCACGGCTCTGCGTTGTAAACGTCTGTGAAGCACTTGGGGGTTCAAAGTGCTCACCACATATCTAGATAAGTTCCTTGGGGGGTCTAGTTTCCAAAATGGGGTCACTTGTGGGGGGGTTTCTACTGTTTAGGCACACCAGGGGCTCTGCAAACGCAACGTGACGCCCGCAGACCATTCCATCAAAGTCTGCATTTCAAAACGTCACTACTTGACTTCCGAGCCCCGACATGTGCCCAAACAGTGGTTTACCCCCACATATGGGGTATCAGCGTACTCAGAACAAACTGGGCAACAATTACTGGGGTCCAATTTCTCCTGTTACCCTTGAGAAAATAAAAAATTGCTTGCTAAAACATCATTTTTGAGGAAAGAAAAATGATTTTTTATTTTCACGGCTCTGCGTTGTAAACGTCTGTGAAGCACTTGGGGGTTCAAAGTGCTCACCACATATCTAGATAAGTTCCTTGGGGGGTCTAGTTTCCAAAATGGGGTCACTTGTGGGGGGTTTCTACTGTTTAGGCACACCAGGGGCTCTGCAAACGTAACGTGACGCCCGCAGACCATTCCATCAAAGTCTGCATTTCAAAAGTCACTACTTCCTTCTGAGCCCCGACGTGTGCCCAAACAGTGGTTTACCCCCACATATGGGGTATCAGCGTACTCAGGAGAAACTGGACAACAACTTTTGGGGTCCAATTTCTCCTGTAACCCTTGGGAAAATAAAAAATTCTGGGCTAAAAAATTATTTTTGAGGAAAGAAAACGTATTTATTATTTTCATTGCTCTGTGTTATAAACTTCTGTGAAGCACTTGGGGGTTCAAAGTGCTCACCTCACATCTAGATAAGTTCCTTTCGGGGTCTAGTTTCTAAAATGGGGTCACTTGTGGGGGGTTTCTACTGTTTAGCCACATCAGGGGCTCTGCAAACGCAACGTAACGCCCGCAGAGCATTCCATCAAAGTCTGCATTTCAAAACATCACTACTTGACTTCCGAGCCCCGACATGTGCCCAAACTGTGGTTTACCCCCACATATGGGGTATCAGCGTACTCAGGAGAAACTGTACAACAACTTTTGGGGTCAAATTTCTCCTGTTACCCTTGGGAAAATAATAAATTGCAGGCTAAAAAATCATTTTAGAGAAAATAAAATTTTTATTTTATTTTCATGGCTCTGCGTTATAAACTTCTGTGAAGCACTTGGAAGTTCAAAGTCCTCACCACACATCTAGATTAGTTCCTTTGGGGGTCTAGTTTCCAAAATGGGGTCATATGTGGGGGATCTCCAATGTTTAGGCACACAGGGGCTCTCCAAACGTGACATGGTGTCCGCTAATGATTGGAGCTAATTTTCCATTTAAAAAGCCAATTGGCGTGCCTTCCCTTCCGAGCCCTGCCGTGCGCCCAAACAGTGGTTTACCCCCACATATGGGGTATCAGCGTACTCAGGACAAACTGGACAACAACATTTGCGGTCCAATTTCTCCTATTACCCTTGGCAAAATAGGAAATTCCAGGCTAAAAATCATTTTTGAGGAAAGAAAAACTATTTTTTATTTTCATGGCTCTGCATTATAAACTTCTGTGAAGCACCTGGGGGTTTAAAGTGCTCAATATGCATCTAGATAAGTTCCTTGGGGGGGTCTAGTTTCCAAAATGGGGTCACTTGTGGGGGAGCTCCAATGCATAGGCACACAGGGGCTCTCTAAACGCGACATGGTGTCCGCTAACAATTGGAGCTAATTTTCCATTCAAAAAGTCAAATGGCGCGCCTTCCCTTCCGAGCCCTGCCGTGTGCCCAAACAGTGGTTTACCCCCACATATGAGGTATCGGCGTACTCGGGAGAAATTGCCCAACAAATTTTAGGATTCATTTTATCCTATTGCCCATGTGAAAATGAAAAACTGAGGCGAAAAGAATTTTTTTGTGAAAAAAAAAGTACCGTATTTTTCGCTTTGTAAGACGCTCCGGATTATAAGACGCACCCCAAATTTTGAGGAGAAAAATAGGAAAAAACTATTTTTTAATAAATTGGTGGGGCGTCTTATAATCCATGCGTCTTATTACTTACCAGGGGTTGTGGTTGTGGTGGATCAGGGTCCCAGGCTCGTTGCCGGAGGCAGGAGTGGAGCATTGCTGCAGGCTGGGATGAGGGGGTCTGCAGGGGGCTCCTGTGCTGCAGGGGGGCTCCTGTGCTGCAGCCTGGGATGAGGGGTCTGCAGGGGGCTCCTTTGCTGCAGGCTGGGATGAGGGGTCTGCAGGGGGCTCCTTTGCTGCAGGCTGGGATGAGGGGTCTGCAGGGGGCTCCTGTGCTGTAGGGCTGTCTCCGGTGCTGCGGGGGGCTCTGGCGACATTTTGTGAAAGACCAGAGCCCCCCGGCAGTTCTTCCATGCGTTCCAGTATGACTAATTCCGGGAAAATGGCCGCCGGAATCTCGAGAGATGAGATCTCAGCGCTGAGATCTCATCTCCCGAGATTCCGGCGGCCATTTTCCCGGAGTCAGTCATACTGGAACTAACTCCGGGAAAATGGCCGCCGGAATCTCGAGAGATGAGATCTCAGCGCTGAAATCTCATCTCCCGAGATTCCGGCGGCCATTTTCCCGGAATTAGTCATACTGGAACGCATGGAAGAACTGCCGGGGGGCTCTGGTCTTTCACAATATGTCGCCAGAGCCCCCCGCAGCACCGGAGCCTTCAGCATCACCCGGGGCAGCAGCGGACAACCCCGGCAGTGGCGGCGGACGACAGCGGCGGCAGGCGGTAGCGGCGGCGGACACCCCCTCCTCCCAGCCTGTAATGGTAAGCGGTATATCCGCTTTGTTAGACGCACCCACATTTCCCCCCCAAATTTGGGGGAAATAAAGTGCGTCTTACAAAGCGGAAAATACGGTACTTTTTCATTTTTACAGATCAATTTGTGAAGCACCTGAGGGTTTAAAGTGCTCAATATGCATCTAGATAAGTTCCTTGGGGGGTCTAGTTTCCAAAATGGGGTCATTTGTGGGGGAGCTCCAATGTTTAGGCACACGGGGGCTCTCCAAACACGACATGGTGTCCGCTAACGATGGAGATAATTTTTCATTCAAAAAGTCAAATGGCGCTCCTTCCCTTCCGAACCTTACCATGTGCCCAAACAGTGGTTTACCCCCACATGTGAGGTATCGGTGTACTCATGAGAAATTGCCCAACAAATTTTAGGATCCATTTTATCCTGTTGCCCATGTGAAAATGAAAAAAATTGAGGCTAAAAGAATTTTTTTGTGAAAAAAAAGTACTTTTTCATTTTTACAGATCAATTTGTGAAGCCCCCGGGGATTCAAAGTTCTCACTATGCATCTAGATAAGTTCCTTGGGGCGTCTAGTTTCCAAAATGGGGTCACGTGTGGGGGAGCTCCAATTTTTAGGCACACGGGGGCTCTCCAAACGTGACATGGTGTCCGCTAAAGAGTGGAGCCAATTTTTCATTCAAAAAGTCAAATGGCGCGCCTTCCCTTCCAAGCCCTGCCGTGCGCCCAAACAGTGGTTTACCCCCACATATGAGGTATCAGCGTACTCAGGACAAATTGGACAACAACTTTCGTGGTTCAGTTTCTCCTTGTACCATTGGGAAAATAAAAAAAATGTTGCTAAAAGATAATTTTTGTGACTAAAAAGTTAAATGTTCATTTTTTCCTTCCATGTTGCTTCTGCTGCTGTGAAGCACCTGAAGGGTTAAAAAACTTCTTGAATGTGGTTTTGAGCACCTTGAGGGGTGCATTTTTTAGAATGGTGTCACTTTTGGGTATTTTCAGCCATATAGACCCCTCAAACTGACTTCAAATGTGAGGTGGTCCCTAAAAAAAATGGTTTTGTAAATTTCGTTGTAAAAATGAGAAATCGCTGGTCAAATTTTAACTCTTATAACTTCCTAGCAAAAAAAAATTTTGTTTCCAAAATTGTGCTGGTGTAAAGTAGACATGTGGGAAATGTTATTTATTAACTATTTTGTGTCACATAACTCTCTGGTTTAACAGAATAAAAATTCAAAATGTGAAAATTGCGAAATTTTCAAAATTTTCGCCAAATTTCCGTTTTTATCACAAATAAACGCAGAATTTATTGACCTAAATTTACCACTAACATGAAGCCCAATATGTCACGAAAAAACAATCTCAGAACCGCTAGGATCCGTTGAAGCGTTCCTGAGTTATTACCTCATAAAGGGACACTGGTCAGAATTGCAAAAAACGGCCAGGTCATTAAGGTCAAAATAGGCTGGGTCATGAAGGGGTTAACTTATATCATGTGCATACTTTTAGATTAGATTCAATAAAATATTATTTTAAATGCATTATGGTCTAATCATGAAGTATTTGTTTATTTGGTGATCTATATAGAATTAAAAGTTATATTTTAGCTATTAGCCTCACTTGTTTGCTTATACACAGTTTGGCAATTATGGCTGTGTTCTGTCCAAAATAAGACATATTCTTGAGATGTTAAATTCTTTACTAGAAAATATCAATAATATTGCCCACAATGGATTGTAAAGGGCTTGTGACTTAATCTGTTCTAATGGAAATGTTGGTAAATTATTCTAAAAACATAAGAAGTATTAAAAAAATACATTTTGACACATAGATGGACATAAGTTTTAGATGCCACAGTGAATTTAATTAAAGCATGCTATCATCCTGAACTGACATTGAGTGCTGCAACTGTTAAAACCTAAAGTAATAACTTAAACGTTTTTTTTAAATGTCAAAAGACTTGGATGCCATTAAATGGACTTCACCTTTCACCTAGGTGCAAAATGAGTTGGGACTCTTTCAACTTGTATATCCATTTCTCAAGAGACTTCATCAAGATCAGGACATCATTCCTGTGCTATAATTTATACTGCACGTGTCAAAAAGATAATTTCACTGCTCTTTGCAAATTTTGTGTGGCATTTCAGATTTTTTAATATACCATTCCTGATAAAAGAAGAAGGCTTCCGCAGTTTGAAAATCCTGCAATTGAAAACTTTTCTTTGAATGATGGATTCATAGAAGATGCCAAAAAGCCATTTCCTCCAGAAACATCTTCCAAGAATAGGGGAAAATCTCATAATATTGATGAAAAGGTCTAGATATAAGCAGCAGTGTTATATTTAATTTGCACTAAAGATCAATTCAAGATATAAAAGTAAAAATTAAATGAAATTTGTAAAACATTAGAATAAAGAAGATGACTGCAAAACATAACTTTTTTTTTCTATGTGATCAAAAGAATAGCGTTGCAGCTGTATGAGTCACAGTACACTACACTCTCTACCCGAATAATTACCCATAATATTGGTCAGGGCAATACTTCATCTAAGCTTTAATAAGAATATGTCAGAACAATCTGCAAACTGCCCCTACGGGCATGTAGGTCTTTGACACATATGTCAATCTGTACCTTTACTTAAAGAAGCATCATAGTTCTTATTCTCTTAATGTATTCTAAATATTACCATAGCAATATCTCGAGAGATTGTCAGCTCATTTGCACATGGAATAAAACATTTTTTTTGTAAATTATCAAAGGATTTCTTAAAGAAGCATTTCCATCAAAGTTTTTATCATCTTAAATATATTGCAGTCATTATATTATATAGCACTGTGTTCCTATAATTGCTCATTTTGCCTTTCAAGCCAGCTAATTCTTCTCTTTTCTCACTTCTATGTTTAAATCAGAAAGTTTATTTTCCCTGCATATATCATCTTGGTCTTTCCAGAGACTTATGCAGTGCTGACTCATGCAGGTAAAAGAGACTTTCTTTTTATACGGAGGGTTTAGAAGGATCAGCTAGTCAGTTTTTATTCTTGTGATGTCACAGACCTAATGGACGTAGAAAATAATTAACTTGGTAGAAAAGGAAAATTAGCAATTCTAAGTACACAGTGCCATATAACATGATAATTGAAGGTGATAAAAATTTTAATGGGAGTATTCCTTTAAGAAATTTGTTGCTCCAGAATAAAAATGTTTCATGCCATATGCAATTGAGCTGACATCCTCTTTAGGTATTGCAATGATGAATATTGGGTTATGTTAAACTACGGTGTTCATATGTTTTGATGTACAATCTCATTTTTCTTTTTCATTTGCAAAAAAGATCTCTTTAGAAATTGATAGCAGGATTGCATTTTAATAAATTTGGAACAAGATAACCAAAGGGTGAAAAAAATAAGTGGTACTAAAAAACAGTTGAATGGACAATTTTCAATTCATTTGCATGACTTTATAAAAAGAGCATTCTTAATAGGCAGGTTCTCTCAGAAGCAAAGATGGTCAGGAATAAACTAATCTATAAAGAATTATGCCTAATAACTCAGGTATGCAAAATTTGGGTTTATGAACATTTTCAAATCCAGTGACTGCTTCTTATGTTTTCTTATGCACTGATTTAAAAAAACACTTCTATTTTTAACCATCAAGTATGGATTTTGCACAAAAAGCAAATGGAATTACAAAAAGTGGCATGTCAAAGTTTGGGTAACCCTGGTCAAAATTACTGTTACTGTGAACAGTTAAGCATGTTAAAGATGAATAGATCTCTTAACCCATTAAAACCCAAGGGTGGTTTGTACGTTAATGACCAGGCCAATTTTTACAATTCTGACCACTGTCCCTTTATGAGGTTATAACTCTAGAACACTTGAACAGATCCTGATGATTCTGATACTGTTTTCTTGAGACGTATTGTACTTCATGATAGTTGTGAAAATTCTTTGATATTACCTGTGTTTATTTGTGAAAAAAATGAAAATTTGGCAAAAATGTTAAACATTTTGCAATTTTACAACTTTGAATTTGTATGCCCTTAAATCTCAGAGTTATGTCACACAAAATACTTAATAAGTAACATTTCCCACATGTCTACTTTACATCAGCACAATTTTGGAACCAGCATTTTTTTTTGTTAGAGAGTTATCAGGGTTAAAAGTTGACCAGCAATTTCTCATTTTTACAGCATCGTTTTTTTTAGGGACTACATCACAATTGAAGTCACTTTGAGGTGTCTATATAATTAAAAAAAACCTAAGTGTGACACCATTCTAAAAACTGCACCACTCAAAGTGCTCAAAACCACATTCAAGAAGTTTATTAACCCTTCGGTATTTCAGAGGAATTTTTGGAATGTTTAAAAAAAATTTAACATTTTACTTTTTTCACATAAAATTTAATTCAGCTTCAATTAGTTGTATTTTACTAAGGGTAACAGGAAAAATTGGACAACAAAAGTTGTTGTGCAATTTGTTCTGAGTATGCTGATACCCCATATGTGGGGGTAAACCACAATTTGGGTGCATGGCAGAGCTCGGAAGGGAAGGAGCGCCGTTTGACTTTTCAATGCAAAATTAACTGTAATTGAGATAGGATGCCATGTCGCGTTTGGAGAGCCCCTGGTGTGCCTATTCATTGAAACTTCCCACAAGTGACAACATTTTGGAAAGTAGACCACCTAAGTAACTTGTCTAGATGTGTGGTGAGCACTTTTACCCACCAAGTTCTTCACAGAAGTATATAATGTAGAGCTGTAAAAATAAAAAATCATATTTAAAAAAAAAAATGATCTTTTCGCCCCCAATTTTTTATTTTTCAAAGGGTATCAGAAGAAATTGGTCCCCAAAAGTTGTTTTGCAATTTGTCCAGAGTATGCTGACACCCCATATGTGGGGGTAAACCACTGTTTGGGTGCATGGCAGAGCTCGGAAGGGAAGGAGCGCCGTTTGACTTTTCAATGCAAAATTGACTGGAACTGAGATGGGACACCATGTCACATTTGGAGAGCCCCTGATGTGCCTAAACATTGAAACCCCCCATAAGTGACACAATATTGGAAACTAGACCCCCAAGGAACTTATCTAGATGTGTTGTGAGAACTTTGAATCCCCAAGTGTTTCACTACAGTTAATAACGCAGAACCGTGAAAATAAAAAATAAAAAATTTTCTACAAAAATTGTTTTTTAGCCCCCAGTTTTGTATTTTCCCGAGGGTAACAGGAGAAATCAGACCTGAAAAGATGTTGTCCAATTTGTCCTGAGTATGCTGATACCCCATATGTAGGGGGAACCACCGTTTGGGCGCATGGCAGAGCTCGGATGGGAAGGAGCGCCGTTTGGAATGCAGACTTAGATGGATTGGTCTGCAGGCATCTTGTTGCATTTGCAGAGCCGCTGATGTACCTAAACAGTAGATACCCCCCACAAGTGACCCCACATTAGAAACTAATCCCCCAAGGAACTTATCTAGATGTGTTGTGAGAACTTTGAACCCCCAAGTGTTTCACTACAGTTTATAATGCAGAACCGTGAAAATAAAAAATAATTTTTTTCCCACAAAAATGATTTATTAGCCCCCCAAATTTTAATTTTCCCAAGGGTAACCAGAGAAATTGGACCCCAAAAGTTGTTGTCCAATTTGTCCTGAGTATGCTGATACCCCATATGTTGGGGTAAACCCCTGTTTTGGTGCACTGGAGAGCTCGGAAGGGAAGGAGCACTGTTTTACTTTTTCAATGCAGAATTGGGTGGAATTGAGATCGGACGCCATGTCACGTTTGGAGAGCCCCTGATGTGCCTAAACAGTGGAAACCCCCAATAATAATTGAAACCCTAACCCAAACACACCCCTAACCCTAATCCCAACCCTATCCATAGCCCTAACCACAATCCTAACCCGAACATGCCCCTAACCCCGACTTCACCCGCTCAGCGGATCTTCTATCATATGCTCTACTTTGGACTGTCATGCTACTATTAACTTATCTGTACACTGGCTTTTTTTCTGACAGTTGTGGTTTTCATTCTCACTATTATTGGAGTGGACAATTTATTTATTAATATCATCATATGACAATGTAATAGAAAACCAGAGAACATCTTGAAAACATGGGAATTTAAACACTTAGTAGTGCCAAAAGCCACAAGCAAAAGGGCAACCAACTCCATACCTAGATCAGAAGAGGAGGACACAGGAGTGTGTAGGTTAAAAAGTAATAATATTTTATTTCACATACCAAATGTCAATACATAGTGTATACAAATTCATACAAAAGCGGTGTATATAGTCAGTTCGACCAGTACACATAGTGGCAGTGAGCTGCTATAATCTATTATTGTAGTCACCAAAAAGAGTCAGATATGCATGCAGCGCTTACCAATGAATACGACAATAAAACACAGGGTAGGATCCAGAAGGAAAGATCCCCGACGCGCATTTCGCTTCTTGTGAATAGCTTTCTCAAGGGGAAGTGAGACAGCTACTCACAAGCAGCGAAACGCGCGTTGGGGGTCTTTCCTTCTGTATTGGCATTTGGTATGTAAAATAAAATATTATTACTTTTTAACCTACACACTCCTGTGTCCTCCTCTTCTGATCATATAAGAATGAGTAGAAAAGCTCGAAGTACTTTCATTTTATAAGTATATTCAGTATATTCTATATAACAGTAATGTAGACCAAATTTCTTATATTAAATATTTGCATACAGTACATGTTAGTGTATACAGAGTGCTGCTATATTATATGGTTTGTATATTAGTCATAGCAGCTTGCACCTGTTCACGCTTGCTTTATTCTGTTGTGAGGTGCTGGTCATTTATTGTTTTTTTAGTATAATATTGAAAGTGGCGACTGCTTCAATATTTAATTCCTCCTATCAAAAAAGCAGAGGCGGGCACAGACAGAAAAGGGCCCACTGCAAGAACAGGATATGAGCCTTTGCAGTTCGATAATTCTTTTTTATGGGCTTTGGAAAATGAAAACACTAGCAAAGTTTATTGTTTTGTTTTTTTCAAATTTCTAAACTATTTTTGACCACTCAAATAAAAAAAAACTGTACATGTTGGATGTTTGGCATATGTGTAATCATCCTGACCTGGAGAATCATATTGCCAGGTCAGTTATATGACTGGGAGTGCAGCAATGGGTGTGAGGAATGACACTCCCCCTGCTGGTGAATGTTAAATGCCCCTGTCAAATGCTGCTGTCAATCTTTATCAGGGTAACAGTCACATACTACGCTCCATCCACTGCTGTTAAAGACCCATAATGGCTAATTAAATCAGCCATCATCTGCTAGAAAATATACAGGAATATACAGCTTACATCAATGTTAGGAACACAACATCATATGTTCTGAAGGGGTTTATATATATGACAATGTGTTCTCTATCCTCTTTGGCATTGTACTAACACATTACTGAATGCTCCAGGCCAGCAAACTGCCAGAAGTTCTGTTTTTATAAAAGTGGTGACATATGCTGCTGTTCAGCTAAGGTAATATTCACCTACTTAAGATGACCAGATGTTTTACTGTTTTGACTTCGTGTCCTGATTTGTAAAACCATATATTTCAAATAAGATGTAGTTAGTTTTTCTCATTACGGTGTATGCAAAACTTATGGCCCTAGCGTGATGGGAATAAAGCCTAAATGACCATTGTTTCCATTAATTAAATATTTTCTTCTTACAATGAAATGTCAGACGCATTTGAATAAATCTATTCTCTTCGTTTCGTGATTATTACTGTAATAAAATATTTGCTACAACATAACACTTGATAAAATAAAATACTGAAATTCCATTGTCTGCCTTGTACCAAATCAGATAGGTGATTGCAAAGTAGGAGAGATGTAATTGAATTTCCTCAGGCATGTGTGTATTCAAGCAAAGAAAGTTTAAGCCACTTGCCATCCACAGACAGTTGACTATGGCAAGCAGCTTTAGACAGGATTTTCATTCTGAAAGCATTATAAAGTTGTTTGCAGCTTTTACAAGCAAATTCATTTTCCAATGAAATCTACCACATCATAACAGTAACAGCATTGGAAGTAAACCCATTCAAGAAAAAGAAAGAAAATGTACAAAAACGTATATATTTTAGAGCTTTTTTCACTAATTAATTGATAATAATGCATACATTATAATAATTTTGACATAATTTTCTTTATTATTCTGGACTAGATGGCCTGAGCAGCTAGAATGATTTTAATAGGTTATTGACCATACTAGGGCAATTTTAAACTCCTAAAACACAGATAAATGTAAAACCACAAGCAGTACAAATTTACATAATGATGTATTCACGCTAAATTTATTGCATTAGCTACAAATGCAGTCCCATGTAAACCAGAGGTGGCCTATTACAATAATCTACCACATGATAAATATAGATCTTTAATAATTTACTCTTCTTTGCTATAAAATGCTTACTTTGTCATATAACACAAGTTCAGAACATGCTTAGGCAGAACGTCACTGATTTATCAAAGTGCTTACTCCAGAAATATGGTGTAAAATACTTTATTAAGTTAGAAAATTTTTGACTTTTAGCGTTTTTGCCAGTTTCGACAAGCTCAACCAATATGACGTGTGGCGTGGCATCACCTGCTCGGCTAATTTGTGATGAGTAGAGATGAGCAAATAGTGAAATATTCAGAGTTGTGAAAATCGGCACAAATAATTTCTAATATCTGTGTATTTGTACCGAATAACGAACCCAATGCAAATCAGTGCGCAATCCAAATATTTTTCTGCTGGACCCAACAAACAGGTCTAGGGGGCCTGAGAAAAAAGCTGAAATGAATGCTAATGGATACAGCAAGGAGAAGATGCCTGCATGCCTTTCTGACTCACATATGGTATCTGGGAATAATGTTGTCAGACTATTGCCACTGAAAGGTGGCAGATGAGGTTTAACAATGATAAATGTAAGGTTATACACATGGGAAGAGGGAATCAATATCACCATTACACACTGAACGGGAAACCACTGGGTAAATCTGACAGGGAGAAGGACTTGGGGATCCTAGTTAATGATAAACTTACCTGGAGCAGCCAGTGCCAGGCAGCAGCTGCCAAGGCAAACAGGATCATGGGGTGCATTAAAAGAGGTCTGGATACACATGATGAGAGCATTATACTGCCTCTGTACAAATCCCTAGTTAGACCGCACATGGAGTACTGTGTCGAGTTTTGGGCACCGGTGCTCAGGAAGGATATAATGGAACTAGAGAGAGTACAAAGGAGGGCAACAAAATTAATAAAGGGGATGGGAGAACTACAATACCCAGATAGATTAGCGAAATTAGGATTATTTAGTCTAGAAAAAAGACGACTGAGGGGCGATCTAATAACCATGTATAAGTATATAAGGGGACAATACAAATATCTCGCTGAGGATCTGTTTATACCAAGGAAGGTGACGGGCACAAGGGGGCATTCTTTGCGTCTGGAGGAGAGAAGGTTTTTCCACCAACATAGAAGAGGATTCTTTACTGTTAGGGCAGTGAGAATCTGGAATTGCTTGCCTGAGGAGGTGGTGATGGCGAACTCAGTCGAGGGGTTCAAGAGAGGCCTGGATGTCTTCCTGGAGCAGAACAATATTGTATCATACAATTATTAGGTTCTGTAGAAGGACGTAGATCTGGGTATTTATTATGATGGAATATAGGCTGAACTGGATGGACAAATGTCTTTTTTCGGCCTTACTAACTATGTTACTATGTTACTATGTTATTGCGCTGGTTTTATGGATTTATAAGAAGACATACCAAACCTATTTTTTTTAAGGGAAAAATTCTAAAAATACATTTAACATTCATAATTACATGTATATAACGCAAAAATAAATAAATAAATTATATATACCTCCCCTTTAGCATTTGTTCCCAAGGAGCTTTTTGGCTTTAGTTTTTCCTTTAACATTTGTGAAGGGTCTCACTCCTACATTTGGGAGGTCCCTTCCTCATTCCAAATTGTTAGCTAGATAGTGGAATATACAGTTAGGTCCATATATATTTGGACAGAGACAACATTTTTCTAATTTTGGTTATAGACATTACCACAATGAATTTTAAACAAAACAATTCAGATGCAGTTGAAGTTCAGACTATCAGATTTCATTTGAGGGTATCCACATTAAAATTGGCTGAAGGGTTTAGGAGTTTCAGCTCCTTAACATGTGCCACCCTGTTTTTAAAGGGACCAAATGTAATTGGACAGATTCAATAATTTTAAATAAAATGTTCATTTTTAGTACTTGGTTGAAAACCCTTTGTTGGCAATGACTGCCTGAAGTCTTGGACTCATGGACATCACCAGACACTGTGTTTCCTCCTTTTTGATGCTCTGCCAGGCCTTCACTGTGGTGGTTTTCAGTTGCTGTTTGTTTGTGGGCCTTTCTGTCTGAAGTTTAGTCTTTAACAAATGAAATGCATTCTCAATTGGGTTGAGATCAGGTGACTGACTTGGCCATTCAAGAATATTCCACTTCTTTGCTTTAATAAACTCCTGGGTTGCATTGGCTTTATGTTTTGGGTCATTATCCATCTGTAGTATGAAACGACAACCAATCAGTTTGGCTGCATTTGGCTGGATCTGAGCACACAGTATGTCTCTGAATACCTCAGAATTCATTCGGCTGCTTCTGTCCTGTGTCACATCATCAATAAACACTAGTGACCCAGTACCACTGGCAGCCATGCATGCCCAAGCCATCACACTGCCTCTGCTGTGTTTTACAGATGATGTGGTATGCTTTGGATCATGAGCTGTACCACGCCTTCGCCATACTTTTCTCTTTCCATCATTCTGGTAGAGGTTGATCTTGGTTTCATCTGTCCAAAGAATGTTCTTCCAGAACTGTGCTGGCTTTTTTAGATGTTTTTTCAGTAAAGTCCAGTCTAGCCTTTTTATTCTTGATGCTTATGAGTGGCTTGCACCGTGCAGTGAACCCTCTGTATTTACTTTCATGCAGTCTTCTCTTTATGGTAGATTTGGATATTGATACGCCTACCTCCTGGAGATTGTTGGTCACTTGGTTGGCTGTTGTGAACGGGTTTCTCTTCACCATGGAGATTATTCTGCCATCATCCACCACTGTTGTCTTCCATGGGCGCCCAGGTCTTTTTGCATTGATGAGTTCACCAGTGCTTTCTTTCTTTCTCAGGATGTACCAAACTATAGATTTTGCCACTCCTAATATTGTGGCAATTTCTCAGATGGGTTTTTTTCTGTTTTCGCAGCTTAAGGATGGTTTGTTTCACCTGCATGGAGAGCTCCTTTCACCGCATGTTTACTTCACAGCAAAATCTTCCAAATGCAAGCACCACACCTCAAATCAACTCCTGGCCTTTTATCTGCTTAATTGAGAATGATATAACAAAGGGATAGCCCACACCTGTCCATGAAATAGCTTTGGAGTCAATTGTCCAATTACTTTTGGTCCCTTTAAAAACAGGGTGGCACATGTTAAGGAGCTGAAACTACTAAATCCTTCAGCCAATTTTAATGTGGAAACCCTCAAATGAAAGCTGAAAGTCTGAACTTCAACTGCATCTAAATTGTTTTGTTTAAAATTCATTGTGGTAATGTCTATAACCAAAATTAGTAAAATTTTGTCTCTGTCCAAATATATATGGACCTAACTGTATATTGCCCAGCACTTTACAATTCCAGCTAAAACATGCTCATTTGAAATTTGGGCTTATCCACCACCACCACCACGTCCACCACCATGTCATTATGAGGCCCTCACTACACATTTTCAGAGGGCCAGCAAGTGCTATGAAACCTGAGTTTGGGAAGGGACCTTACGTGACCCTTTTTCATACATTTGTGAGGTCCCTCCCTAAATCAAAATTGTTTGCTAGATAGTGGAATACACATTCCCCATCACTTTACAATACCAGCTACAGTAAAACATGCCCATTTGAATTTTGGGCTTCGCCCGTCACTCTCACCACGTACATCACTATGTGATTATGCAGCCCTCGCTTCACATTTTCAAGGGAACAGCAGGTGCCGTGAAACCTGAGTTTTTGGGAAGGGCCCTCAGATGGCTTGTATCATACATTTGGGTGAGCTCTCACTCCTATATTTGGGAGGTCTTTCCCTCATTCAAAATTGTGGAGAGTGAAAAGCAGGAACCTGGGAGTTATCAATTCACATCATCATTAGTGTTGAGCGATACCGTCCGATACTTGAAAGTATCGGTATCGGATAGTATCGGCCGATACCCGAAAAGTATCGGATATCGCCGATACCGATACCCGATACCAATACAAGTCAATGGGACACCAAGTATCGGAAGGTATCCTGATGGTTCCCAAGGCCTGAAGGAGAGGAAACTCTCCTTCAGGCCCTGGGATCCATATTAATGTGTAAGATAAAGAATTAAAATAAAAAATATTGATATAATTACCTCTCTGGAGGCCCCTGGACATCACCGCTGGTAACCGGCAGCCTTCTTTGCTTAAAATGAGCGCGTTTAGGACCTGAGAATGACGTCGCAGCCTCTGATTGGTCGCGTGCCGCTCATGTGACCGCCACGGGACCAATCAGAAGCCGCGACGTCATTCTCAGGTCCTAAATTCCTAGAATGAGGAGTTTAGGACCTGAGAATGACGTTGCGGCTTCTGATTGGTCGCGTGGCGGTCACATGAGCGGCACGCGACCAATCAGAAGCCGTGACGTCATGGAAGTCCCTAAACGCGCTCATTTTAAACAAAGAAGGCTGCTGGTTACCAGCGGTGATGTCCAGGGGCCTCCGGAGAGGTGAGTATATCAATATTTTTTTATTTTAATTCTTTATTTTACACATTAATATGGATCCGATACCGATTCCCGATACCAAAAAAGTATCGCAACTCGGTATCGGAATTCCGATACCGCAAGTATCGGCCGATACCCGATACTTGCGGTATCGGAATGCTCAACACTAATCATCATTGCAAGTATTTAATGGAGAACTCTGCTATTTTTCATTGTGTTGTTTAGATTAGGATTAGGTACAGACTGTGGGATTAGAGAGAGAGAAAGGAAGGCTTTCAACCACTACCATAATAAGCAAATCAGCTCTTTTTAGAGACAAATAATATTGGAAAGTACCAGCATATACAAAACCAATTTTTTGGAGCTACATAATATTTCTGCTTAGCAGCATAGAATTTTTTTTACAGCTAAATAATATTCCCCAGTGCCAGCATATAGTAACATCCTTTTAAAAGCTAATTGTGAAATAATATTCCTTGCCTATTGATTAAATAGCTAATACAATGGGGAAAAAAAGTATTTAGTCAGCCACCAATTGTGCAAGTTCTCCCATTTAAAATTTGAGCGAGACCTGTAACTGACATCATATGTAGACCGCAACTATGAGAGTCAAAATTGAGAAAACAAATCCAGAAAATCACCTTGTCTGATTTGGGAAGATGTATTTTTCAAATTATGTTGGAAAATAAGTATTTGACCATTAATAAAAGTTCATCTCAATATTTTGTTATATATCCTTTGTTGGCAATGACCGAGGTCAAATGTTTTCTGTAAGTCTTCACAAGGTTGGCACACACTGTTGGTGGTATGTTGACCAATTCCTCCATGCAGAACTCTTCAAGAGCAGTGATGTTTTGGACCTGTCGCTGGACAACACGGACTTTCAACTCATTCCATAGGTTGCTAGGCCACTCCAGGACCTTCATATGCTTCCTACGAAGCCACTCCTTAGTTGCCCTGGCAGTGTGCTTGGGATCAATATCATGCTGAAAGACCCATCCACTTTCATCTTCGATGCCTTTGCTGATGTCAGGAGTTTTGCACTCAAAATCTCACAATGCATGGCCCCATTCATTCTTTCATGTACACGGATCAGTTGTCCTGGTCCCTTTTCAAAGAAACAGCTCCAAAGCATGATGTTGCCACCCCCATGCTTCACAGTAGGTATGGTGTTCTTTGGATGCAATTCAGCATTCTGTCTCCTCCAAACACAACGAGTTTTGTTTCTACCAAACAGTTCTACTTTGGTTTTATCAGACCATATGACATTCTCCCAATACTCTACTGGATAATCCAAATGCTCTTTAGCAAACTTCAGACTGGCCCACGCATGTACTGGCTTAAGCAGATGGACATGTCTGGCACTACAGGATCTAAGTCCCTTGCGGCATAGCGTATTACTGATTGTAGCCTTTGTTATTGTGGTCCCAGCTCTATGCAGGTCATTCACTAGGTCCCCCCATGTGGTTCTGGGATTTTTGATCACCGTTCTTCTGATCATCTTGAACCCATGGGGTGAGATCTTGCATGGAGCCCCAGATTGAGGGAGATTATCAATGGTCTTGTATGTCTTCCATTTTCTTATTATTGCTCCCACAGTTGATTTCATTACACCAAGCTGCTTGCCTATTGCAGAATCAGTCTTCCCAGCCTGGCGCACGGCTACAGTTTGTTTTTGTTGTTCTTTGACAGCTCTTTGGTCTTCACCATAGTGGAGTTTGGAGTGTTACTGTTTTGGGTTGTGGATAGGTGTCTTTTATACTGATAACAAGTTCAAACAGGTGCCATTACTATAGGTAATAAGTGGGGGACAAAGGAGTCTCTTAAAGAAGAAGTTACAGGTCTGTGAGAGTCAGAAATCTTGAATGTTTTTAGGTGACCAAATACTTATTTTCCACCATAATATGCAAAATAAATCTTGCCAAATCAGACAAGGTGATTTTTCTGGATTTGTTTTCTCAATTTTGACTCTCATAGTTGTGGTCTACCAATGATGTCAATTACAGATGTCACTGCATTCTGTCAATATCTGGTTTTCGGCATGGCAATGCATATGTTTGCTTTAACCCTTTACTCTTTTCCCCCTAATTTGAGCTGGGATACTGTTGGCTGTTACCTGGATGGAGCCTTCTCAGTTCCCTGCTCTGCTGCGCAACCGTACATGGGTGGTTAAGCCTTTTCTATTGCTTGACAATCCGCATGTGCAGTCCCTGGTTGCCGCTGTGGAAGCTGTCCATGGGTTGTGAGGTCATTTGCAGCTGGTGCATGACTTTCCACATGTCAGTGTGTGCGGTCACAGCCTGGAGCCCTGGTACCCAGTTCCTGCACTGATTGTGCTGTAATGGTTTCTGCGTATGCTAAGGGCATGCACGGCCACACCTCCCCTGCTTCTATCAGGGTTAGGGTGTGTACTTGAAATACTGTCCCCAGCCAATTGCTGAGGGGCAGCTCCTATATAAAGCTCCCCTGCCCTATGGGTGGGGCCTGAGTTACACACAAAGCTCCTTAACTTTGCTATGTATGTTTGTGTTCCTGCACCTCTACTGTCTATCTTTTGGTACCAAAGTCCTTGCCTTGATTCCTGTTTTGTTCTGTTCTGGCGCCTGTCCTGGAGGCAGTATATTCAGGCATGAATCCTTGATCCTGTACATTAACCTGTCTGAACTGTGTCTGCTGTGATTATGTTCCTGGAATCCCTCTGCCTCACACCCAGTGACTTTGAGTCTCTTGAAACTGTTGTTTCTGCTGAGCATCTATTACTCTGTGCTCTGACTACCATGCGGTATTAATCCTGTCTGGCTCACGTCCAGTATGGCGGTGCTTGCACCATCACGCTTGAGTCCTTCCTAGGTCCAATGCCCAGAGCCTGACGACCGCAGTCTGGAACCTGAGGACCGCTGCCTGGAGCTTGGAGCCTGATGACTGGTGGTGCCTGTAGGTCGTGTTGGATGTCCGGAACTGAACGACTCCTGTTATGAAAGGTAATTCAGTACCACAATGGACATAGAGGTCAGCGCACATACAGTGACCTGGCAATAACCCAAAAAACAAGAACGAGCTCTGAGACGTGGGAACTCTGTTGACCGCAATCCCTAATCCTCTCCAACTACACTAAAGGCAGCCGTGGATTGCGCCTAACGCTCCCTATGCAACTCGGCACGGCCTGAGAAACTAGCTAGCCTGAAGATAGAAAAAAAGCCTACCTTGCCTCAGAGAAATATCCCCAAAGGAAAAGGCAGCCCCCCACATATAATGACTGTGAGTTAAGATGAAAAGACAAACGTAGAGATGAAATAGATTTAGCAAAACGAGGCCCAACTTTCTGAACAGAGCGAGGATAGGAAAGGTAACTTTGCGGTCAACACAAAACCCTACAAAAACCACGCAAAGGGGGCAAAAAGACCCTCCGTACCGAACTAACGGCACGGAGGTACACCCTCTGCGTCCCAGAGCTTCCAGCAAGCAGGAAAAAACAAATAGACAAGCTGGACAGAAAAAAAACAGCAAACAAATAGCAAAGAATAACTTAGCTAAGCAGAGCAGCAGGCCACAGGAACAATCCAGGAGGAGACAGGTCCAACACTAGAACATTGACTGGAGGCCAGGATCAAAGCACCAGGTGGAGTTAAATAGAGCAGCACCCAACGACTCCACCATATCACCCGAGGAAGGAAACTCAGAAGCCGCAGTACCACTTTCCTCCACCAACGGAAGCTCACAGAGAGAACCAGCCGAAGTACCACTCGTGACCACAAGAGGGAGCTCTGCCACAGAATTCACAACAGACTCCTGTCTGATGTCTGCCAGTGACCCTGGATCCAGATGTCCTGATGTCCTGTCTGTAACCTGATGTCCTGCCTATGTCCTGATGACCTCATGGACCCTGATGGACCCTGATGTTCTGATGTCCTTGTGTGTCCTGGTGTCTTACCTGCATCCCAATGACCTCGTGTTCCCTGATGTCCTGATGTCCTTCCTGTGTTCGATGTCCTGATGTAACTGATGACCTGGGCTGCCACGCCAGTGTCCCAGATGTCTTTCTGGTATTCCTGTGTCCTGATGCCCTGCCTGTGTCCTGATGTCCTGAGGTCCTTCCTGTGTCCTGATGTCCTGATGTACTGTCTGTATCCTGATGTCTTTCCTGCTTCCTGAAGTCCTCGTGTACCCTAATGTCCTGCCTGTGTCCTGGTGTCCTGCCTGTGTCCTGATGTCCCGCCTATGTGTGTCTCGGTGATCCGTTGGTGCCTTGGGGTCCACTGGGTACCCTTCTGGAGGTGTGGAATTGGGAGCCTGACATCGTCATGTTTTGTTGATGTACTGTGTGACTTTACTTTAGTAAACTTTACTTTCTCTATACCTGAAGATATGCAGTGTAATCAAGTCCTACGTGTCTCTTTCCTTGTCCACATGCTCAGCTGCCACAGAACCCTGGTCTCTGCTCTCCCTTAGTTCGGGTAGGCCCGGGTCCCCCTCTGTGGTATAAAATGTCCGTATTGTGTCCCTGAGGGACACGCGCCCCACGACTTCTGAGGTCGGTCGGCTTAGGGGCGTCTATGGGCTGGGCCGCATCGGCAGCTGCAGCTGATCATGACAACAGGCTTCTCTCATATTTTTATGTGGTAGAACTTGCACAATTGGTGGCTGACTAAATACTTTTTTCCCCACTGTATTTATCTAGAAGTTGTGTGACTGGCGCAAAACCTGCTGAGCTACTGAAACATCACTATTTACCAGTAATTTCCCTGAGTTTGAAAATCCCCCCCAAAATTTATTGGTTAAACACAATGCGTATTTTCATCTAGCATTTGTGCAACTGGCTCAAACTGTGCAGAGATACACAAATGTCACAATTTATTAGTGGCAATAATTTTTATTAGTCCGCTTTTGCAGTGTGTCACAAAGGCGATAGAAAAAAATACAAATTTTCTATTGGTTTAATAAATAGCATATCTTTAACTATCAGTTGTTCAACTGGTGCAATCCGGGCAGAGATAAGCAAACATCACAATTTACCAGTGGCAATCATTTTCATTAGTTAACTGTTCAGTGTGTAAGCAAAGCGATATAAAAAATTACATATTTTCTATTGGTTTAATAAATAGAGTATCTTTATCTAGCACTTTTGTGATTGGCGCAATCCAGGCAGAGGTAAGTAAACGTCACAATTTACCAGTGGCAATAACTTTCATTAGTCCACAGCTGCATAAGGTTAGCAAGGTGATATAAAAAAATACCCATTTTCTATTCATTTAATAAGTAACATATTTTTATCTATCAGTTGTGCGACTGGCACAATCCTGGCAGAGATTAACAAATGTCACAATTTTCCAGTGGCAATCATTTTCATTAGTCCGCTGTTGCAGTGTGTCAGCAAGGCAATATAAAAAATACAAATTTTCTATTGATTTAATAAATAGCGTATCTTTATCTAGCAGTTGTGCGACTGCCGTAGTCTAGGCAGAGATAAGCAAATAAAGATAGAGGCATTTTCAGATGGTAGGCTTATCACTAACGTATTCAGAAAACAGACAGCAACCAACACTTTATTACATGCCTCCTCTGCTCACCACAAGTCAACAATAAATGGCATCCCCATTGGTCAGTTCCTTAGAGTTAAAAGAATTTGTACCCTTGATAACGATTATGATCAGGCATCTGATCTGGCCCATAGATTTGCTGATAGGGGATATAGCAATAAACAGATCAAGAAGGGATTTACAGTTGTGGCTAAAAGTATTAACACCCCTGCAATTCTGTCAGATAATACTCAGTTTCTTCCTGAAAATGATTGCAAACACAAATTCTTTGTTATTATTATCTTCATTTAATTTGTCTTAAATAAAAAAACACAAAAAGAATTATCCTAAAGCCAAATTGGATATATTTCCACACCAAACATAAAAAAGGGGGTGGACAAAGGTATTGGCACTGTTGGAAATATCATGTGATGCTTCTCTAATTTGTGTAATTAACAGCACCTGTAACTTACCTGTGGCACCTAACAGGTGTTGGCAATATCTAAGGCTAGTTTCACATTTGCGTTTAAATCCGCAGCATTTAATACGCATCCGCAAGGGGTGGAAAAAATGCATATAAACGCGTACAAACGTGGCGTTTTTTAGACGCATGCGGTAAAAAACCCCGCGTTTGTACGCGTTTATATGTGGTTTTTCCTGCTTTTACGTTTTTTGTGCACATGATGAGAAATTTCACAAGAGAAAAATCTAGATAACCAGACACCGCCAATGTGACTACAGAGGGCGTGTATTATGGGATTTCTTTATATAGACCCTTGAACAGCTGTAATATTCAGATTTTGCTCCTGTATCCTGTGTCATGATGGATCTTCGCATGGAGAGCTTTTATTTCAACCTGGATTTAAGCATCAAGCTGTTTCTTGCCTGTGCTTTTGCTTGGGAGCAAGACAAAAATCGCGAAAGATGGAGAAGGAGACAACGTCTGCGTTTTTGGAGACACCCCATTATCGAACTACGTGAGAGCCGTGGAGCCTATCACACGCTGTATGGTGAGCTTAATGCCAACCCGGAGAAATTCCATGAATATACACGGATGTTGCAAGACTCGTTCTGGGATTTGCTTGCTCCTGTCCAAGGAACCATACGGAGACAGGACACCCAGCTGCGTAGAGCGATTCCACCAGAGGAATGTCTGCTGGTTTCATTAAGGTACGTTACAAATCTAAACCAATGACAGTCCAAATTTTGTGTATTCAGACATGTATGTTTTGGATATTTTCCTAGCTTCCTTTAGCATAAACACACCATAAATAGAATAGATTGTAATTTTTTTTTTGATTATTTTCTTCCAGATTTCTGGCAACCGGAGAGAATTTATCATCCCTCCACTTCCAATACCCCCTTGGAATATCCACCCTGTCTGGAATAGTTGTGGACACCTGTTGGGCTTTGTGGAATGTACTCCGGGATGAGTTTATATCCCTACCCACCGCGGACATGTGGCTTGAAATAGCTGAAAAATTCTGGAGTGTGTGTGATTTCCCAAACTGTTTAGGAGCGGTGGATGGAAAGCACATCCACATTATCAAACCTGCCAGAACAGGATTGGAGTTTTTCAACTATAAAAAATATTTTTCTGTTGTGCTCATGGCAATAGCTGATGCGAACTGTCGCTTCATCGCCGTGGACATTGGAGCTTTTGGCTGTGGCAACGATTCCCAGACTTTCAAGAACTCGGATATGGGCTGGCGTGTGTATGGTGAAAATTTCAATTTTCCCCCGCCACAACCTCTCCCCAACACTCAAGGTCCACTGATGCCATTTGTTATGGTTGGGGATGAGGCCTTCCAGGTGTGTGAAAACCTACTGAAGCCATATTCCAGTCGGGACTTGAACCACACTAGAAAGATCTTTAACTACAGACTGACCAGGACCCGAAGAACAGTAGAGTGCACCTTTGGCTTTCTTGTCTCTAAATGGCGCATTCTTGCATCAGCCATAAATCTAAAAGTGTAAACAGTTGACGAGGTGGTCAAAGCCTGTGTGGTTCTCCACAATTATATAATGGCTAAGGAGCAACCCAACATTGAACTGGATGAACCAGTTGCACACCCACTGCCCGATTTCCAGCATCACCCGCTGCGGTCAACAGCAGCAGTTGGTCACATGCGGGACCAATTTGCTGCATTTTTTGATTCAGATATTGGGCGTGTGTCATGGCAGGACACTGTTGTTTAAATGTCCTGTTGTAATTAGATCTGTAACACTAATTATCTGAAATTATAACAATATTTCTCATTAATAAACTTTAGTTTTGGTTGTGTTGACCGTGTCTCCTATGTTTTTACTCTACAAACCAAGTCTGTCCTAAAACTAGCAGTATTTGGTCTGTATTTAATATCAGTATTTGTAATCCAAAACCAGGAGTGGGTGTTAAAGGCAGAGGTGCTAGTTATTATGTTAATAACATAATTTGACTCTAATTGTTCCACTCCTTGTTTTGGCTTACAAATACTGATATAAAACACTGACCACATACTGCTTGTGTTATGGCAGCCATGTTGCTTTAAGCTTGGTGACGTCATTGCATCCTGATTCTGTTCTGCAGTATCCATTGGACACAGACTGAAGAGACAATGACTGTCACATTAAAGAGATCTATACTCATCAAGTCAGGTGTCAGAAATAATGAATTCATGATGCACATATAACAGCCTCGTGAATTCACTATTTGTCACCTGTGCTGGTGAGCATAGATATGCCGTGTGTGACCACCATTGTCCCTTCATTTTGTGTGTAATAGATTATGTACACAGAAAAGAAAATGGAGGTTATACAAGGCAGTTCTTTACTCACCAGGTCAGGTTTCCTAACTAATTAGGTTTTTGACACCTGACCTGTTCAGTAGAGTTCTGCACTGTATTTCCGCCATTTTCTCTTCAGACTGTAACACTAGTCACAGCAGAAAGAAGAGATTATGGAGATAATACATCTATTATTTTTTGGCCCATCTCATATCTTTATACTAAAGACACAAAAAGCTGCAGTCTTTTTTTATAACTACTGGAGTAATGATGTGACCCAAAAATTAAGTGTGTGGCGAAGTTTCTTATTTGTCGCACGGTGTGTGCTGCCGGCGGTGATAGACACAATAAACCAAACATAATTGTGGCAAATCAAATTGTATTTATTTTTTTAACAACCAAAAAAATTTATTTAACTGCGCCGACTTGGGGTAGAGTGATGTAAATGGGGGGTGTGAAGCACTGAGGCCTGGCTAACCGTGGACGACGCAGAGGTGACAGGAGAAGGAGCAATGAAACTAGTGGGGTCTGGTAGTTCAGGGATGGGGCTTGACACATGAGAGGCTTGAGACGCACTGGAAGGGTGAGACAAACCTACTATTACAGACACATTGGGGGGTGAAGGGGGAGGAATGCTAAGAGTTCTCTGTTTTTTTTCTGTTTTTTTTTAGTTTGACGGGTTCTGGGAGGTATTGGTGGGCTCATATGGCATGGCGTGGTGGTGGGTGACCTGTCAGGGTCCGGCTGCACCATATCAGAGTCCATAGTGCTCGCAGAGCGTGCAGCCATGCCAGAGTCCATAGTGCTCGGAGAGCGTGCAGCCATGCCAGAGTCCATAGTGCTCATAGAGCGTGCAGCCATGCCAGAGTCCATAGTGCTCATAGAGCATGCAGCCATGCCAGAGTCCATAGTGCTCGTAGAGCGTGCAGTCATGCCAGAGTCCATAGCACTTGTAGAGCGTGCAGCCATGCCAGAGTCCATAGCACTTGTAGAGTGGAAGGCCATGCCAGGGTCCTGCTGCATCGTGGTGGTGGTGGTACGGAAGGCCATGCCAGGGTCCTGCTGCATTGTGGTGTTGGCGGTATGGAAGGCCATGCCAGGGTCCTGCTGCATTGTGGTGGTGGCGGCACGGAAAGCCATGCCAGGGTCCTGCTGCATCGTGGTGGTGGCAATATGGAAAGCCATGCCAGGGTCCTGCTGCATCGTGGTGGTGTTGGTACGGAAAGCCATGCCAGGGTCCTGCTGCATTGTGGTGGTGGCGGCACGGAAAGCCATGCCAGGGTCCTGCTGCATCATGGTGGTGGCAATACGGAAAGCCATGCCAGGGTCCTGCTGCATCATTGTGGTGGCGGTACGGAAGGCCATGCCAGGGTCCCGCTGCATCGTGGTGTCAGTGGAGGAGGTCCAAGCAGGAGCAGCGGTTGTCATGGTGGTGGCAGTGGGATGTTCAACTGCACTCGGCATGGTGCTGGCGCTGTAGTGGTGTCCGGCTGTGGAAGGAATTGAGGTGGCCATGCAGTGGTATGCAGCAGAGGTCGGCATTGAGGTTAATCGTGACATTGAAGGCACAGTTGGATATGCCGACACTGTCTGCTGGAAATTCCAACTCTGCTGCATAGCCTGAACGTAAGCAGCATTGCAGGCCTGCATGACACTCAGCTGGAGATCAGGAGTAAGGTGTTCTGACATGCCCTGTTCAATTTGGTTAAAAAAGTGATGTGCTGGCCTCTGGAGGTCAGCTTTCACTTGATCAAGGCTTTTGGTGACCTCCTGGATACGTGTATTCAAGAGGCTATGTGAAACATCCATTCGGTCACCCAAAGCCTTGATTGCTTTGTGTAAAACCGAGCTCAAGTGCAAAAACTCGGGCATGAGTGACCTGTCTGAAGCCCTCTGCCGCTGCCGGGAGGAGCCCCCAAAAAAGGGGCAGTGGAAGAGGACTGCGAAAGGGAAAGACCTGATGGACCAGCTCCCTGGTCTCCAGTTAGTGTGGAAGGCCCACTTGCTGCTGCGCTGCTGGATGGCTGGGACGGGTCCGCGGCTGTCGGATGAAGGACCACTCCAGAACCTGGGCCAACAGTAGTGCTCTATGTGCTGTGAAAAAAGGAAAAAGAAGATTAATACCAAAAATAAACCAGATACCAAATCCTGTTGAATAGAAATATACATAGTATGGCAATGCAATGCAACCTAATGCACGTGATAATTACTTACGCTTTCTGGGCAAGGACCGGTCTTAAAAATGCCAGAATGCGATGGTATTTGTACATTCGGATCCTTGCTCCTGAACCACTGGGAACACGGCTCTCTTGACGCAGGTCCTTGTTGAAGCGGTCCTTAACCGAACGCCAACGTGTTTTGACTTTGGCCACTGTTAAAAAAATAAAAATGGTCACAAAAAGGACTTTTGGCCGTGCTCACACAACTGTGTGTGATGACAGAAACTCCTGAGAGTTTCTTTCATCACACACAGTCGAGTGAGCACGGCCAAGGTCTCTGCTGCTTCACACTGCAGTGCAATACTTATCAAATGCAGTTCGGACCTGATTCTGGGCGTTGTCCCAGCCATCCCACATCTCTTTGGCCACCTCATTCCATAGGCACCCGAGCGTGATGTTGTTTGAGTGCAGTGGATCCCGGGTGTCCCACAACGGGACTCCCTCCTGGACCAGGGAGATGAGGAGTTCATTCTCAATCAGATCATCCTCCCATTGTGGAACCTAAAAATTAAATAAAGTCATTAAAGTTTGGTCAATTAAAGGGACTCTGTCACCTGAATTTGGCGGGACTGGTTTTGGGTCATATGGGCGGAGTTTTCAGGTGTTTGATTCACCCTTTCCTTACCCGCTGGCTGCATGCTGGCTGCAATATTGGATTGAAGTTCATTCTCTGTCCTCCATAGTACACGCCTGCGCAAAGCAATCTTGCCTTGTGCAGGCATGTACTATGGAGGACGGAGAATGAACTTCAATCCAATATTGCAGCCAGCATGCAGCCAGCGGGTAAGGAAAGGGTGAATCAAACACCTGAAAACTCCGCCCATATGACCCAAAACCAGTCCCGCCAAATTCAGGTGACAGGTTCCCTTTAACATAAGGAAAAGAAAGAAAAAAGATGTAGAGAAATGGCATGAATAGGAAAGTCAACATACAAAAGCATTCCAGAAGAAAAAAGTAAAGAAATACAAATGGAAAGAAAGGAAGATTCAAGAATATTACACTGAGGATACATAACAGTCAGCCTTGTATACGTACCCGCTGCCATCTATCCACCCGACCTTGACTCCGCTGCTCCTGCCCAGTCTCTGTCGCAGATGAAGAAGAGCTCTAAAAAAATGAAAAACAAAAATTGTCCCATGTGTGGATGTGACAGTGAATACTTACCAATCGGACGAGGCAAGTACTCACCTCACTGACATGCTCGACTTCCGACGGCCCAGGAAGAAACTCCTCATGAGAAGAAGCTGAAGAAGAAGACATTCTGATGCATGTAGAAAGAAAGAAATGGCAGAAATTAGGACATGTAGAGACAGAAAATTGAAAATAAAGGCATTGGCTAGGATATACTCACATTGTTCAGAGTCTGGTTTCCTCCAAGGTGCTTGTGTCTGTCTGCTCTGCTTCAGTGTCTGCTGAGCAGTGACCTGCAAATGTCCACTACCTCCCTTTATCACCTACTATGTGGGGGGTGGCTTATCAGTGTCTAGACATGTTTTTTTCACATGAAATGCATACGTTCACTGACGCAACCAAACGCATGTGCTTCTGAACGCATGCTTTTATATTGACAGCAATGCGTTTTTTTGGGGCGCAAACCTTGCGCAATCGACCGCATGTGTTTCCAGGTGGCAAATTGACGCCTCTAAAAATTACTACATGTTGCCTTTCCGCGCCAAGCCACAAACGACCAAATTACACATGCGTCGTCAAACGCAGCAAAACGCGAACAATCACAAATGCATGCGTACCTAATGTTAACCCCTTCCCGACCTTTGACGCCACGTAGGCGTCATGAAAGTCGGTGCCATTCCGACCCATGACGCCTATGCGGCGTCATGGAAAGATCGCGTCCCTGCAGATCGGGTGAAAGGGTTAACTCCCATTTCACCCGATCTGCAGGGACAGGGGGAGTGGTAGTTTAGCCCAGGGGGGGTGGCTTCACCCCCTCGTGGCTACGATCGCTCTGATTGGCTGTTGAAAGTGAAACTGCCAATCAGAGCGATTTGTAATATTTCACCCATTATAACGGGTGAAATATTACAATCCAGCCATGGCCGATGCTGAAATATCATCGGCCATGGCTGGAAATACTAGTGTGCCCCCACCCCACCACTCCGATCGCCCCCCCACCCCCCCGATCTGGCCGGTACACTGCTCCGGCTCCCCTCCGTCCAGTGCTCCGCTCCCCCCCGTGCTCGTGTCCGCTCCCCCCGTGCTCCAATCACCCCCCCGTGCTCCAATCACCCCCCCTGCACTCCGATCCACCCCCCCCGTGCTCCGTTCCACCCCCCCGTGCTCCGTTCCAGCCCCCCCGTGCTCCGTTCCACGCCCCCCGCGCTCCGTTCCACGCCCCCCGCGCTCCGTTCCACCCCGCCCGCGCTCCGATTCCCCCCCCCGTGCTCCGATCCCCCCCCCCGTGGTCCCCCCCCACCCTATCATACTTACCGATCCAGCCGTGGTCCCGTCCGTCTTCTCCCGGGCGCCGCCATCTTCCAAAATGGCGGGCGCATGCGCAGTGCGCCCGCCGAATCTGCCGGCCGGCAGATTCGTTCCAAAGTGCATTTTGATCACTGAGATATAATCTATCTCAGTGATCAAAATAAAAAAAATAATAAATGACCCCCCCCCCTTTGTCACCCCCATAGGTAGGGACAATAAAAAAATAAAGAAATTTTTTTTTTCCACTAATGTTAGAATAGGGTTAGGGGTAGGGTTAGGGTTAGGGGTAGGGTTAGGGTTAGGGTTAGGGGTAGGGTTAGGGGTAGGGTTAGGGTTAGGGGTAGGGTTAGGGGTAGGGTTAGGGGTAGGGTTAGGGCTAGGGTTAGGAATGTGCACACGTATTCTGGTCCTCTGCGGATTTTTCCGCTGCGGATTTGATAAATCCGCAGTGCTAAACCGCTGCGGATTTATGGCGGATTTACCGCGTTTTTTTCTGCGCATTTCACTGCGGTTTTACAATTGCGATTTTCTATTGGAGCAGTTGTAAAACCGCTGCGGAATCCGCACAAAGAAGTGACATGCTGCGGAATGTAAACCGCTGCGTTTCCGTGCAGTTTTTCCGCAGCATGTGTACAGCGATTTTTGTTTCCCATAGGTTTACATTGAACTGTACACTCATGGGAAACTGCTGCGGATCCGCAGCGTTTTCCGCAGCGTGTGCACATACCTTTAGAATTAGGCTATGTGCACACGGTGCGGATTTGGCTGCGGATCCGCAGCAGTGTTCCATCAGGTTTACAGTACCATGTAAACATATGAAAAACCAAATCCGCTGTGCCCATGGTGCGGAAAATACCGCGCGGGAACGCTGCGTTGTATTTTCCGCAGCATGTCAATTCTTTGTGCGGATTCCGCAGCGTTTTACACCTGTTCCTCAATAGGAATCCGCAGGTGAAATCCGCACAAAAAACACTGGAAATCCGCGGAAAATCCGCAGGTAAAACACAGTGCCTTTTACCCGCAGATTTTTCAAAAATGGTGCGGAAATATCTCACACGAATCCGCAACGTGGGCACATAGCCTTAGGGTTGTGGTTAGGGTTAGGGGTGTGTTGGGGTTAGTGTTGTGGTTAGGGGTGTGTTGGGGTTAGTGTTGTGGTTAGGGGTGTGTTGCGGTTAGGGTTGTGATTAGGGTTATGGCTACAGTTGGGATTAGGGTTAGGGGTGTGTTGGGGTTAGTGTTGGAGGTAGAATTGAGGGGTTACCACTGTTTAGGCACATCAGGGGTCTCCAAACGCAACATGGCGCCACCATTGATTCCAGCCAATCTCGTATTCAAAAAGTCAAATGGTGCTCCCTCACTTCCGAGCCCTGACGTGTGCCCAAACAGTGGTTTACCCCCACATATGGGGTACCAGCATACTCAGGACAAACTGCGCAACAATTACTGGGGTCCAATTTCTCCTGTTACCCTTGTGAATCTAAAAAAATGCTTGCTAAAACATAATTTTTGAGGAAAGAAAAATGATTTTTTATTTTCACGGCTCTGCGTTGTAAACGTCTGTGAAGCACTTGGGGGTTCAAAGTGCTCACCACATATCTAGATAAGTTCCTTGGGGGGTCTAGTTTCTAAAATGGGGTCACTTGTGGGGGGTCTCTACTGTTTAGGCACACCAGGGGCTCTGCAAACGCAACGTGACACCCGCAGACCATTCCATCAAAGTCTGCATTTCAAAAGTCACTACTTCCCTTCTGAGCCCCGACGTGTGCCCAAACAGTGGTTTACCCCCACATATGGGGTATCAGCGTACTCAGGAGAAACTGGACAACAACTTTTGGGGTCCAATTTCTCCTGTAACCCTTGGGAAAATAAAAAATTCTGGGCTAAATAATTATTTTTGAGGAAAGAAAACGTATTTATTATTTTCACGGCTCTGCATTATAAACTTCTATGAAGCACTTGGGGGTTCAAAGTGCTCACCACACATCTAGATAAGTTCCTTTCAGGGTCTAGTTTCCAAAATGGGGTCACTTGTGGGGGGTTTCTACTGTTTAGGCACATCAGGGGCTCTGCAAACGCAACGTGACGCCCGCAGAGCATTCCATCAAAGTCTGCATTTCAAAACGTCACTACTTCAATTCCAAGCCCCGGCATGTGCCCAAACAGTAGTTTACCCCCACATATGGGGTATCACCGTACTCAGGAGAAACTGGACAACAACTTTTGGGGTCAAATTTCTCCTGTTACCCTTGGGAAAATTAAAAAATTCTGGGCTAAATAATTATTTTTGAGGAAAGAAAACGTATTTATTATTTTCACGGCTCTGCATTATAAACTTCTATGAAGCACTTGGGGGTTCAAAGTGCTCACCACACATCTAGATAAGTTCCTTTGGGGGTCTAGTTTCCAAAATGGGGTCACTTGTGGGGGGTTTCTACTGTTAAGCCACATCAGGGGCTCTGCAAACGCAACGTGACGCCCACAGAGCATTCCATCAAAGTCTGCATTTCAAAACGTCACTACTTCACTTCCGAGCCCCGGCATGTGCCCAAACAGTGATTTACCCCCACATATGGGGTATCAGCGTACTCAGGAGAAACTGGACAACAACTTTTGGGGTCAAATTTCTCCTGTTACCCTTGGGAAAATAAAAAATTGCAGGCTAAAAGATCATTTTTGAGAAAATAATTTTTTTTTTTATTTTCATGGCTCTGCGTTATAAACTTCTGTGAAGCACTTGGGGGTTCAAAGTCCTCACCACACATCTAGATTAGTTCCTTTGGGGGTCTAGTTTCCAAAATGGTGTCATTTCTGGGGGATCTCCAATGTTTAAGCACACAGGGGCTCTCCAAACGTGACATGGTGTCCGCTAATGATTGGAGCTAATTTTCCATTTAAAAAGCCAAATGGCGTGCCATCCCTTCCGAGCCCTGCCGTGCGCCCAAACAGTGGTTTACCCCCACATATGGGGTATCAGCGTACTCAGGACAAACTGGACAACAATATTTGGGGTCCAATTTCTCCCATTATCCTTGGCAAAATAGGAAATTCCAGGCTAAAAAATCATTTTTGAGGAAAGAAAAATTATTTTTTATTTTCATGGCTCTGCGTTATAAACTTCTGTGAAGCACCTGGGGGTTTAAAGTGCTCAATATGCATCTAGATAAGTTCCTTGGGGGGTCTAGTTTCCAAAATGGGGTCACTTGTGGGGGAGCTCCAATGTTTAGGCACACAGGGGGCTCTCCAAACGCGACATGGTGTCCGCTAACAATTGGAGCTAATTTTCCATTCAAAAAGTCAAATGGCGCGCCTTCCCTTCCGAGCCCTGCCGTGTGCCCAAACAGTGGTTTACCCCCACATATGAGGTATCGGCGTACTCGGGAGAAATTGCCCAACAAATTTTATGATCCATTTTATCCTACTGCCCATGTGAAAATGAAAAAATTGAGGCGAAAATAATTTTTTTGTGAAAAAAAAGTACTTTTTCATTTTTACAGATCAATTTGTGAAGCACCTGAGGGTTTAAAGTGCTCACTAGGCATCTAAATAAGTTCCTTGGGGGGTCTAGTTTCCAAAATGGGGTCACTTGTGGGGGAGCGCCAATGTTTAGGCACACAGGAGCTATCCAAACGCGACATGGTGTCCGCTAACGATGGAAATAATTTTTCATTCAAAAAGTCAAATGGCGCTCCTTCCCTTCCGAGCCTTACCATGTGCCCAAACAGTGGTTTACCCCCACATGTGAGGTATTGGTGTACTCAGGAGAAATTGCCCAACACATTTTAGGATCCATTTTATCCTGTTGCCCATGTGAAAATGAAAAAATTGAGGCTAAAAGAATTTTTTTGTGAAAAAAAAGTACTTTTTCATTTTTACGGATCAATTTGTGAAGCACCTGGGGGTTCAAAGTGCTCACTATGCATCTAGATAAGTTCCTTGGGGCGTCTAGTTTCCAAAATGGGGTCATTTGTGGGGAAGCTCCAATTTTTAGGCACACGGGGGCTCTCCAAACGTGACATGGTGTCCGCTAAAGAGTGGAGCCAATTTTTGATTCAAAAAGTCAAATGGCGCTCCTTCCCTTCCAAGCCCTGCTGTGTGCCCAAACAGTGGTTTACCCCCACATATGAGGTATCAGCGTACTCAGGACAAATTGGACAACAACTTTCGTGGTTCAGTTTCTCCTTTTACCATTGGGAAAATAAAAAAATTGTTGCTAAAAGATAATTTTTGTGACTAAAAAGTTAAATGTTCATTTTTTCCTTCCATGTTGCTTCTGCTGCTGTGAAGCACCTGAAGGGTTAATAAACTTCTTGAATGTGGTTTTGAGTACCTTGAGGGGTGCAGTTTTTAGAATGGTGTCACTTTTGGGTATTTTCAGCCATATAGACCCCTCAAACTGACTTCAAATGTGAGGTGGTCCCTAAAAAAAATGGTTTTGTAAATTTCGTTGTAAAAATGACAAATCGCTGGTCAAATTTTAACCCTTATAACTTCCTAACAAAAAAAAATTTTGTTTCCAAAATTGTGCTGATGTAAAGTAAACATGTGGGAAATGTT
The DNA here is from genome assembly GCF_032444005.1 of Ranitomeya imitator. NCBI lineage: Eukaryota > Metazoa > Chordata > Amphibia > Anura > Dendrobatidae > Ranitomeya > Ranitomeya imitator. The sequence continues at coordinate 339,974,169 of NC_091285.1, read as the reverse complement.
ATTTATTAACTATTTTGTGTCACATATCTCTCTGGTTTAACAGAATAAAAATTCAAAATGTGAAAATTGCGAAATTTTCAAAATTTTCGCCAAATTTCCGTGTTTATCACAAATAAATGCAGAATTTATTGACCTAAATTTACCACTAACATGAAGCCCAATATGTCACGAAAAAACAATCTCAGAACCGCTAGGATCCGTTGAAGCGTTCCTGAGTTATTACCTCATAAAGGGACACTGGTCAGAATTGCAAAAAACGGCAAGGTCTTTAAGGTCAAAATAGGCTGGGTCTTGAAGGGGTTAAATATAGGAATACACAACGCATGCGGATATATGCGGTAGAAACGCTGTGGACACAAACGCAAATGTGAAACCGGCCTAAATCACACTTGCAGCCAGTTGACATGGATTAAAATTGACTCAACCTGTGTCCTTGTGTGTACCACATTGAGCATGGGGAAAAGAAAGAAGACCAAAGAACTGTCTGAGGACTTGAGAAACCAAATTATAAGGAAGCATGAGCAATCTTAAGGCTGCAAGTCCACCTCCAAAGACCTGAATGTTCCTGTGTCTACCGTGACCAGTGTCATCAAGAAGTTTAAAGCCCATGGCACTGTGGCTAACCTCCCTAGATGTGGAAGGACAAGAAAAATTGACAAGAGATTTCAATGCAAGATTGTGTGTATGTTGGATAAATATCCTCGACTAACATCCAAACAAGTTCAAGCTGCCCTGCAGTCCAAGGGTACAGCAGTGTCAACCCGTACTATGTGTCGGCATCTGAATGAAAAGGGACTGTACGTAGGAGACCCAGGAAGACCCCACTTCTTACCCCGAGACATAAAAAAAGCCAAGCTGGAGTTTGCCAAAACTTACCTGAGAAAGCCTAAAACGTTTTGGAAGAATGTTCTCTTGTCAGATGAGACAAATGTAGAGATTTTTGGGAAAAGGCATCAACATAGAGTTTACAGGAGAAAAAAAGAGGCATTCAAAGAAAAGAACACGGTCCCTACAGTCAAACATGGCAGAGGTTCCCTAATGTTTTGGAGTTGCTTTGCTGCCTCTGGCACTGGACTGCTTGACCGTGTGCATGGCATTATGAAGTCTGAAGACTACCAACAAATTTTACAGCATAATGTAGGGCCCAGTGTGAGAAAGCTGGGTCTCCCTCAGAGGTCATGGGTCTTCCAGCCAGACAATGACCCAAAACAAACTTACCAGAAGCGGTTGGTCGCAGTTATTTTGGCTAAAGGTTGTGCAACCAAGTATTAGGCTGAGGGTGCCAATACTTTTGTCTGGCCCATTTTTGGAGTTTTGTGTGAAAGGATCAATGTTTTGCTTTTTGCTTCATTCTCTTTTGTGTTTTTTCATTTAAGACAAATTAAATGAAGATAATAATATTAAAGAATTTGTGATTACAATCATTTTCAGGAAGAAACTGAGTATTATCTGACAGAATTGCAGGGGTGTCAATACTTTTGGCCACAACTGTAGGATAGCTGAAAGATCTAACAGAAATGAATTGCTTCATGGCAATAGGAAAAAAACAAAAGACAACAGCTGTTAATCATGTTAGGTTTATTACAAGATATATAACAAACAATGGCCAGAATTGGTGGCAATCATGCATAAGCATTGGGGGGTATTACAATCAGACCCAATTCTTAAGAGAATTCAAAAAATCAGGACTAGGGAATACATAAGGGACATCGACAAGGTGATATCTACTAAAGATATACCGTATATACTTGAGTATAAGCCGAGAGTTTCAGCCCATTTTTAAAGGCTGAAATTGCCCCTCTCGGCTAATACTCGAGTCATTCCCAGGGGTCGGCAGGGGAGGGGGAGTGGTAGCTGTTTAATCATACTCACCTGCTCCTGGTGCGGTCCCTGCACGTCCCTGCTTCTCCGGGTACTGACAGCTTCTTCCTGTGTTGAGCGGTCATGTGGTACAGCTCATTACAGTAATGAATATGGTTGTGAATCTACTCCCATAGGGGTGGATCCGCATATTCATTCCTGTAATAAGCGGTAACGGTGACCGCTCAATGCTGGAAGAAGCTGTCAGCTCCCGGAGAACCAGGGATGTGCAGGGACCGCACCAGGAGCAGGTGAGAATAACTGGGGCATTGTGCGATATTCACCTCTCCTCGTTCCACTGCCAGGCTCCATCTTCTGCGTCCTCTGTCTGTGACGTTCAAGTGAGAGGGCACGATGATGTGTTATTGTGCGTACTGCCCTCTGCCTGAATAGTCACTGCGGAGGACGCTGAGGAGCAGCAGGCAGCGACGAGAGGTGAGTATGTAATTTTTTTTGAATTGCAGCAGCAGATATACTGTACAGTTAATAATATCAGCATAAACTGCATTTTATGGGGCCATAACCTACTTTTATGCAGCATTATATGGGGCAAATTTCCTATGGATCATCTTATGGGGCAATATTCAACTTTTATGCAGCATTATATGGGGCAAATGTTTCCATGGAGCATCTTATGGGGCAATAATCAACTTTTATGCAGCATTATATGAGGCAAATTTCCTATGGAGCATCTTATGGGGCAATAATCAACTTTTATGCAGCATTATATGGGGAACATTTCCTATGCAGCATCTTATGGGGCAATAATCAACTTGTATGCAGCATTACATGGGACAAATGTCTTTATGGAGAATCTTAAGGGGCCATAATCAACATTTGTGCAGCATTATATGGGGCATATTTTAATATGGAGCATCTTATAGGGCCCATCATACACTTTATGGAGCATTATATGGGGCGTATTTTGTATGGAGCATCTTATGGGGCCCATCATGAACTGTATGAAGCATCTTACGGGACCCATCATGAACTACAGGTCCTTCTCAAAAAGTTAGCATATAGTGTTAAATTTCATTATTTACCATAATGTAATGATTACAATTAAACTTTCATATATTATAGATTCATTATCCACCAACTGAAATTTGTCAGGTCTTTTATTGTTTTAATACTGATGATTTTGGCATACAACTCCTGATAACCCAAAAAACCTGTCTCAATAAATTAGCATATCAAGAAAAGGTTCTCTAAACGACCTATTACCCTAATCTTCTGAATCAACTAGTTAACTCTAAACACATGCAAAAGATACCTGAGGCTTTTATAAACTCCCTGCCTGGTTCATTACTCAAAACCCCCATTATGGGTAAGACTAGCGACCTGACAGATGTCAAGAAGGCCATCATTGACACCCTCAAGCAAGAGGGTAAGACCCAGAAAGAAATTTCTCAACAAATAGGCTGTTCCCAGAGTGCTGTATCAAGGCACCTCAATGGTAAGTCTGTTGGAAGGAAACAATGTGGCAGAAAACGCTGTACAACGAGAAGAGGAGACCGGACCCTGAGGAAGATTGTGGAGAAGGACCGATTCCAGACCTTGGGGAACCTGAGGAAGCAGTGGACTGAGTCTGGTGTGGAAACATCCAGAGCCACCGTGGACAGGCGTGTGCAGGAAATGGGCTACAGGTGCCGCATTCCCCAGGTAAAGCCACTTTTGAGCTACAGAGAAGCAGCACTGGACTGTTGCTAAGTGGTCCCAAGTACTTTTTTCTGATGAAAGCAAATTTTGCATGTCATTCGGAAATCAAGGTGCCAGAGTCTGGAGGAAGACTGGGGAGAAGGAAATGCCAAAATGCCTGAAGTCCAGTGTCAAGTACCCACAGTCAGTGATGGTGTGGGGTGCCATGTCAGCTGCTGGTGTTGGTCCACTGTGTTTCATCAAGGGCAGGGTCAATGCAGCTAGCTATCAGGAGATTTTGGAGCACTTCATGCTTCCATCGGCTGAAATGCTTTATGGAGATGAAGATTTCATTTTTCAGCACGACCTGGCACCTGCTCACAGTGCCAAAACCACTGGTAAATGGTTTACTGACCATGGTATTACTGTGCTCAATTGGCCTGCCAACTCTCCTGACCTGAACCCCATAGAGAATCTGTGGGATATTGTGAAGAGAAAGTTGAGAGACGCAAGACCCAACACTCTGGATGAGCTTAAGGCCGCTATTGAAGCATCCTGGGCCTCCATAACATCTCAGCAGTGTCACAGGCTGATTGCCTCCATGCCACGCCGCATTGAAGCAGTCATTTCTGCCAAAGGATTCCCGACCAAGTATTGAGTGCATAACTGAACATTATTATTTGATGGTTTTTTTGTTTGTTATTAAAAAACACTTTTATTTGATTGGATGGGTGAAATATGCTAATTTATTGAGACAGGTTTTTTGGGTTATCAGGAGTTGTATGCCAAAATCATCAGTATTAAAACAATAAAAGACCTGACAAATTTCAGTTGGTGGATAATGAATCTATAATATATGAAAGTTTAATTGTAATCATTACATTATGGTAAATAATGAAATTTAACACTATATGCTAATTTTTTGAGAAGGACCTGTATATGGAGCATTATATGGGGCTCCTGATTCAATATGGATATTCAAAAACACTTAACCTACTGATACCTCAATTAATTTTACTTTTATTGGTACCTATTTTTATTTTTTAAATTTACCGGTAGCTGCTGCATTTTCCACCCTAGGCTTATACTCGAGTCATTAAGTTTTCCCAGTTTTTTGTGTCAAAATTAGGGATCTCGGCTTATACTTGGGTCAGATTATACTCGAGTATATATGGTAAATGGATTAAAAACTTTGCCAAGGCACTTCAAGCTATACCATAACTGTGATCTGAGTGAACTAAAAATCCAAGCCATTGGTCAGGTGCACTTGGGTTTTAGGGGGGTAATCTTGGCCAGATGTTGGCACAGAAAGAGAGCCAATGGATTTATCTATTGGGAACTATGGTTCCGCAAGGCCTTAATGAAACTATGGGCTTTTCCGCATTTTTGTAATTGTTTACATTTTATCCACAAATTAATAATTCTTATCCTATTTTTTATTTGGGTTTTTTGGTGTTTTGAATTTAATATTATTTTTTTCTGTCTAATTAATCAGAGACATCGTATGAGGCAGCAGTTCTCCCTTTATCTTTCCCTCATAAGGATGTGAATGGGTCCTGTCTCAGAGATACATCCTTTATGGATTATTTTAATCATGCTGTTTGTTTTTTCATTATTTCTTTGTTATGAATTTTGTACATGAATTTTGTATATAATTTGGGAGTAGGTACCATTTTGTCTCTTTTTAGTCTAATTATGTATATGAGATTATTTTGTATGTGACATTATTAGGGATTATGTTTAATAATATAAGCAATAGAATTTGGGCTCAGTTTATCTAGTTATAATTACTAGAATATGTATATTTTGATAGGGCATTATATTTGGTAAATTAATTGTTGTTTTTTCACATAAATACATTATAATATTTATTATGATTTGTTGCATATAATTCATTGTTAATATGGTTATTATTGTCATGTTGTTATTATATATATATATATATATATATATATATATATATATATATATATGCACTGGGTTATTTTATTCAGTGCACTTTTTGTATTTATATCATTTGGTTACATTGTTTACAGATATAAATAATATCAATTGACACTATAGTTAATTATAGTGCACTTTTAGATTGTTTAGAAAGGATATATTTAAGCCCTTAATCAATAAATCTTTTCTCTATAACATCAGCACCTTGTTATCTGCCCAGATCCACTTTTTTTTCCTTGCAGTGCTATTGCAATCTCTTGGTTTTTCGGCGCCCGGTTGGCGCATGCGCAAGTCAGGAACTTCCCCGTGACTTCCTGCCTCGCTCATGATGGTGGTGCATAGCGTTCCACGCTTGCGTTCCAGATGCAATGAGCAGGAAGTCACTATTTACAAGGGAGGAAGTCCAAGGACAGATGCCGACATTACCATCAGCTGTTTAAGGGGATATTTATAGATGGGCAGTTCTAATTGCATCACACATGCCCCCTGTTGAGGAAGCCAGTACGGCGAAACGGCACTGTCAAGAGGGGTATTTGAGGGCACAGACACCGAGACCAATACTTATGTAAGTAATATGATTTAGTTGATACATGGGCAAGAGCTTAGACTAATGCACCTATCTGCACTAAGCACTTTACATCTTATACTATACTACCATCTGGTCATCACAACAATGATTCATTGCACTGTGCATTTTTTATAAAGTGTTGTTGGTTGATCATTTAAATTGATTAGGTGTCATACGGCATTAACTATATATCCCATTGTTCATAATTCCTGGTCTCTGTATTACCTTCAATAATTTTGCGAATTTCCCTTGCTATAGTTTTAATAGATATATGTAAAATAAATTATTGAATTTTAATAGTATGTCATTTTGTTTTTTTCCTCTGTTCTCTCTATTATACATATGAGGGATTTGATTAGTTAGAGATAAGCAAATGTCACAATTTACCAGTGGTAATAATTTTTATTAGTCCACTGTTGCAGTATGTCAGCAAGGCAATATAAAAAAAAACAAATTTTCTAATGGCTTAATAAATAGCATATCTTTATCTAGCAGTTCTGTGACGGGCGTAATCTGGGCAGAGATAAGCAAATGTCACAATTTACCAGTGGCAATCATTTTCATTAGTCCGCTGTTGCAGTGTGTCAGCAAGGTGATATAAAAAATACAAATTTTCTATTGGTTTAATAAATAGCGTATATTTATCTAGCAGTTGTGCGACTTGGGCAATGCCTGCTGAGACACACAAATATGACTATCTACCTGTAATTTTTGAGAGTCTGCTGTTGCCGTGTGAAATAAAGCTGATATCCGGAAAAAAATAGCCACGCATTGCTAGATAAAGGGAATTTATACATAACACTTCTGTGAGAATACTTGTGAAAAGTAATGCAAGGAATTTTTTGCTACATAAGCATAACATATTCAATATTAGAAGGGGTGATGTTAAGTGACGTGGATGTGGCAGCGTCAGCCAAGGCCGTGTGACAGATCAGAAGGTGACTGTATCTCGTTCTGTCTTCCAGGCAAAATTTGGTCAGTGCACTACACTACTGATGAACCCAGAAAAGTGCGAGGATCTTGTGGGTTGCATGGCAGACAAATGCTCCAGTTTGTTGAAAAGTAGCACCACAAAGTCTTCTACACGGTCCAGTCTCAGTAGCCTAGAGGCTGGGGCTCTGAATATTCAACCTGGTCCTCCTTCCTCCCACCATCAAGAGTCCCAGGAGACATATGACCCCAAAGCTGGCCACTCTGAGGTACTGTTTACAATACATTGCAATTTTTCAGGCCTCTCAACGTGCACCAATAAAGAGGGTCATGAGGAGGAGGAGTGCAGTGATGCCCAAACATTTGAGCACCTATTGGCCAGGTCAGCCTAAAATCACAACTCAGAAGGAGGATCAGATTGATGAATTGGAAGATGATAAGGTCTATGATGAGGCCACTGATCCAACCTGGGATGGTGGCATACGTAGCAAGCACAGCAGTGCCGAGAGGGAAGGATCCATAGCTTGAAAACAGGAAAGTAGAGGTAGTGGTTTGACCAGAGAGAGAACTCAGTCCACTGTTCCACAGAGCCCCCCCCCCTCCCCACTCAGCTAAATAATAGGCCAAGGGTGTGTTTTTCCCCTGCATGGCAGGTTTTTCTAAAATTCCTTCATAGAAAACAACTGCAATTTGCAGCATCTGCCAAACCAAATGTGACTAAGAAGAGGCAAGAACACTGCCAGTCTGAGCACAAGCAGCATTCAAAAGCCCATGGCCCACAGGCTCAAATGCTAAACACCCACATTGCCAGATTGCTAGCCCTGTAAATTTTGACATTTTGACTTGTAGGAACTGAGTCTTTCCGGGACCTATAGGCAGTTACAGCCCCACGGTACTCGATTCCCAGCCGCCACCATTTTTATTAATGTGTGTTAGGACTGGCGGAACACACCAAGAAAGGTGATATAGATGCGTTCGCAGTCCGGGGTCCACTGTGCAGGTGAAAACCTGCTGCTAGTAAATACAGACTATATGGCGGTACACTAAAGTATATACACGTGGGTTCAACCTCACCCAGCGTGAAGGAAGCAATCCTGTTGCGTCACAGGATCGCGGTACCGCACCTAAAGCGCGAGCGAGTAGTCAGCGTACTTAACCCCAACTGGGATTGAAGTCCGATTAGACCCTCGCTGGCACTACACCACAACTGGGTGTGTAAGGAAACTAAGTATAAATATATAAATGCACAGGAGTGCGAGCAATGCCGCACTGACGGACGCCACCAACCACACTGGCTTGAGTATGGAAAGCGCAAGGCAAGCGCACGGCGCCGTACAGGCGGACACAGCAAGAGGACGCTGTAATGTGTGTATCGTGCAGATGATTAGTCGGGCGCTAGATAGCTACCAACATCCGCGAGCAGACAACAACTCTAGGGAGGGATAATTAGGAGCTTTCATCCATCGACATACATTCATCTACACACACACATATAACATTATGAGACAATACTAGCGCATGGCCGTGCGGTCATGCGCAGTTTATATAGTTGCAGCACAGAAAGTGGCTACAGCACTTTTGCCCTTCCAAGACCTGCCAAGAGGACCAATGGAATGTGCTGCAGAGCCTGAGCACATGACCCTTGATCTCCAACGGGAGATCTTACCCTGGGCATGCTCAGTACATGCAGACAAGGACTTAGTCCCAGAGAAGTCCGCTCGCTGCTGACCAGCACTGACTTTAATGGCAGAGACTGGAGAAGCAGCAGCAACTCTTCGCACAGAGTCAGACTGAGCGAGACGCTGGGATCGACGTCCCTGCTGAGCAGACTCCACTGTGGCTGGAGGAGAATGGGAGACCGCAGCGGAGACGGATCGAGATTCCCCCTGTGCAGCAGAGGAAACTTGACTCCTAACATTACCCACCCTCCTAGGCCCCCCCCCTCCTTGGGCCTCGCTACGTTCGAAGGCAGCAATGAGCTGCGGAGCCCGAATGTGCTCAACAGGCTCCCAGGACCTGTCCTCGGGGCCATAACCCTTCCAGTCTACCAAATAAAATTTTTTACCACGCACCACCTTGCACCCCAAGATAGCGTTCACCTCATAATCGTCCGTAGTTGAACCCGATGTCCCAGCAGATGACTCGGAAAACCGGGACATATACACGGGTTTCAAGAGGGACACATGAAAGGTGTCGGTGATACCCAGGTGTGGCGGAAGGGCCAAACGATAGACCACAGGATTAACCTGCTCGAGGACCTTGAATGGGCCCAAGTAGCGAGGAGCAAATTTAGTGGACTCAACTCGCAGCCTGATGTTACGGGCGGAGAGCCACACCAAGTCGCCAGGAGCAAAGGTCGGAGCGGGGCGCCGATGAGCATCGGCGGAGGACCTCATTCTCTCCTTAGAGGCCCGAATGGCATCCTGAGTGCGGTCCCAAATATCCCGTGCCTTCACAGCCCAGTCTGCCACCCTGGAGTCGGCGGAAGACACGGGCATAGGCACAGGCACCCGTGGATGCTGACCATAGTTGAGGAGGAATGGGGTTTGTCCAGTGGAGTCGGCTACGGTGTTGTTCAGTGCAAACTCTGCCCATGATAGCAAGGATGCCCAGTCATCCTGCCTGGCTGAAACAAAATGTCGCAGGTATGTGACCAAGGTCTGGTTGGCCCTTTCTACCAACCCATTTGTCTCGGGATGATAAGCGGAAGAGAGATTCAACTCAATACTGAGAAGACGACAGAGCTCTCTCCAGAACCGAGACGCAAACTGGGGACCCCGGTCACTGACAATTTTGTCTGGCATACCATGCAGGCGGAAGATATGTCTAATGAACAACGCTGCCAAGGCCCGTGCAGAAGGTAACCGCGGCAGCGGCACCAAATGTACCATTTTTGAGAAATGATCGGTGATGACCCAAATGATGGTACAGCCGCGAGACTTGGGCAAACCCACCACAAAGTCCATCCCGACCATCTCCCAGGGCCTATCTGCCAACTAGGGTTGAGCGAAACGGGTCGAACATTTTCAAAAGTCGCCGACTTTTGGCTAAGTCGGGGTTTCATGAAACCCGATCCGACCCCTGTGCGGGGTCGGCCATGCGGTACGCGACTTTCGCGCCAAAGTCGCGTTTCAATGACGCGAAAAGCGCCATTTCTCAGCCAATGAAGGTAAACGCAGAGTGTGGGCAGCGTGATGACATAGGTCCTGGTCCCCACCATCTTAGAGAAGGGCATTGCAGTGATTGGCTTGCTGTCTGCGACGTCACAGGGGCTATAAAGAGGCGTTCCCGCCGACCGCCATCTTACTGCTGCTGATCTGAGCTTAGGGAGAGGTTGCTGCCGCTTTGTCAGAAGCAGGGATAGCGTTAGGCAGGGTCCATTAACCACAAAACCGCTTGTGCTGCAGCGATTTGCACTGTCCAACACCACCCTCGGTGTGCAGGGACAGTGGAAGTTTTTTTTTTTTTTTTTCCCCTCAGCGCTGTAGCTCATTGGGCTGCCCTAGAAGGCTCCCTGATAGCTGCATTGCTGTGTGTACGCCGCTGTGCAAACCAACTGCTTTTTTCAAAGCACAAATCCTCTTGTTCCTTCCTTTCTGCACAGCTATCTTTTTTGTTTGTCCACACTTTTTATTTCATTTGTGCATCAGTCCACTCCTTATTGCTGCCTGCCATACCTGGCTGAGATTACTGCAGGCAGGGAGATAGTAGCTGCCTGCCATACCTGGCTGAGATTACTGCAGGCAGGGAGATAGTAATTGTAGGACATTCCCTGTTTTTTTTTTTTTTTTTTTTTTGGTGGGAGATTAAGATTGGCAATTTGGCATTTCTGCTAGAGTGCCATCCCTGTGTGTGCCATCTCTCTCACATAGTGGGCCATAGAAAGCCTTTTCATTTTTCTGTATTTTTTTTTGTGGGGTGTATAAATTCTCCCTGATAAAAATACAGTGGGAGATTAATATTGGCCTTTGGGCTTGTGTGCCAGTCCTGAGTGTGCCATCTCTCTCACAAATAGTGGGCCATAGAAAGCCTATTTTATTTTTTTTTGGGTTTTATAAATTCTCCCTGAAAAAAAGGGAGATTAATATTGGCCTCTGGGCTTGTGTGCCAGTCCTGAGCGTGCCATCTGTGCCAGCCCTGAGCGTGCCATCTCTCTCACAAATAGTGGGCCATAGAAAGCCTATTTAATTTTTTTTGGGGTTTTATAAATTCTCCCTGAAAAAAAGGGAGATTAATATTGGCCTCTGGGCTTGTGTGCCAGTTGTGAGCGTGCCATCTGTGCCAGTCCTGAGCGTGCCATCTCTCTCACAAATAGTGGGCCATAGAAAGCCTATTTAATTTTTTTTTTTGTTTTATAAATTTTCCCTGAAAAAAGGGAGATTAATATTGGCCTCTGGGCTTGTGTGCCAGTTGTGAGCGTGCCATTTGTGCCAGTCCTGAGCGTGCCATCTCTCTCACAAATAGTGGGCCATAGAAAGCCTATTTAATTTTTTTTTTGGTTTTATAAATTTTCCCTGAAAAAAGGGAGATTAATATTGGCCTCTGGGCTTGTGTGCCAGTTGTGAGCGTGCCATCTGTGCCAGTCCTGAGCGTGCCATCTCTCTCACAAATAGTGGGCCATAGAAAGCCTATTTAAATATTTTTTTGGTTTTATAAATTCTCCCAGAAAAAAAGGGAGATTAATATTGGCCTCTGGGCTTCTGTGCCAGTCCTGAGCGTGCCATCTGTGCCAGTCCTGAGCGTCCCATCTCTCTCACAAATAGTGGGCCATAGAAAGCCTATTTTTTTTTTTTTTTTGGGTTTTAGAAATTCTCCCTGAAAAAAAAAGGGAGATTAATATTGCCCTTTGGGCTTGTGTGCCAGTACTAAGCGTTCCATCTCTCTCTCTCTCTCAGTCAGTGGGCCATAGAACGCCTATTTTTGGTTTTATTTGTTTTCTAAATTCTCCCTGAAAAAATCATTTTATTTTATTTGGTTTCTAAATTCTTCCTGATAAAATCATATTTTTTTTATTATTTTTTTTTCTAAAGTCTCCCTGAAAAAAAAAAAAAAAAAAAAAAAACAGTGGGAGATTAATATTGGCCTTTCTGCTTGTGTGCCAGTCTTGACTCCTGGGTGCGTCATCTCTCAGTCAGTGGGCCATAGAACGCCTATTTTTGGTTTTATTTGTTTTATAAATTCTCCCTGAAAAAATCATTTTATTTTATTTGGTTTCTAAATTCTTCCTGATAAAATCATATTTTTTTTATTATTTTTTTTTCTAAAGTCTCCCTGAAAAAAAAAAAAATCAAATCAGTGGGAGATTAATATTGCCCTTTCTGCTTGTGTGCCAGTCTTGACTCCTGGGTGTGCCATCTCTCTCTCTCTCTCTCTCTCCAATTGTGGTCCATAGAAAGCCTATATTTTTTTTCCTTGATTTGGGTTCCAAAATCTACCATAGAAAATAACTACATCAATCATTGGTAGAAAAATATTGGCCTCTGGGCTTGTGTGCCACTCCTGACTCCTGTGTGCGTCATCTCTCAGTCAGTGGGCCATAGAACGCCTATTTTTGTTTTTATTTGTTTTATAAATTCTCCCTGAAAAAATAATTTTATTTTATTTGGTTTCTAAATTCTTCCTGATAAAATCATATTTTTTTTATTATTTTTTTTTCTAAAGTCTCCCTGAAAAAAAAAAAAAAAAAACAACCAAAAAAAACAGTGGGAGATTAATATTGGCCTTTCTGCTTGTGTGCCAGTCTTGACTCCTGGGTGTGCCATCTCTCTCTCTCTCTCTCTCTCTCTCTCTCTCTCCAATTGTGGTCCATAGAAAGCCTATATTTTTTTTCCTTGATTTGGGTTCCAAAATCTACCAGAGAAAATAACTCCATCAATCATTGGTAGAAAAATATTGGCCTCTGGGCTTGTGTGCCACTCCTGATTCCTGTGTGCGTCATCTCTCACTCAGTGGCCCATAGAAAGCATATAGTTTGTTACATTTGTTTTCTAAATTCTCCCTGCAAAAATCTATTTTTTTTTTTTGGGGGGGTTTCTAAAGTGTTCCTGAAAAAAATAAAAATAAAAAAAAAATAATAGTGTGACATTAATATTAACATTTGTGCTTCAGTGACAGTCCTGCGTGTGGGGCATCTCTCTAATTTGCAGCCACCAAAAAAAGAGTGTGTAACATTGGGCCTGATTTTCGCTGTGGTCTCACCAACCTGTAAAGGGGTAGCTAAATCATACTGAAGTTATAGCTCACCGTGTAAGTTGTGTGACTGCAACAAATAACGTTAGTTTGGTTACGTTTTTAAAACAATGAGGAAGTCTAGTGGAAGAGGTCGTGGCCGGGGGCGTTCATTGTCAGCTGGTAATGAGGGTAGTGGTAGTGGTGGAGCATCAGGTGGTCGTGGGGAAAAAAATATTGCACCTAAGTCTGGAGCTGTGGAGCCAGGTTCGTCGTCCGGCTACACAAGGCCTCGAACGCTCCCTTTTCTGGGATTAGGAAAACCGCTTTTAAAGCCGGAGCAGCAAGAGCAAGTTTTGGCTTATCTTGCTGACTCAGCCTCTAGCTCTTTTGCCTCCTCTTCTGAAACTGGTAAAAGTAAAAGCAGCGCGTCGTTAGTGGATGTTCACGGTCAGGGACAAGTCACTTCCTTGTCCTCTTCAGCAATAACAACAACAGAGAAGAATGCAGCAGGCGACACAACGGGTTACTCCATGGAGCTCTTTACACATACCGTCCCTGGCTTAGAAAGTGAAGCAGTTAACAGTCCATGCCCATTACAAATTGAATCTGACATGGAGTGCACTGACGCACAGCCACAGCCAGACTACTATGCTGGTCCTTTGACTCAGACCACAACATTGCCCTCGCAGGGTGCTGATCAAGAATCAGACCCTGATGAGACTATGTTGCCCCATCACGAACGCTATACCACCGAACGACACGGTGACACAGACGAAGTTGCGCAGGAGGTACAAGAAGAGTTATTAGATGACCCAGTTCTTGACCCCGATTGGCAGCCATTGGGGGAACAGGGTGCAGGCGGCAGCAGTTCTGAAGCAGAGGAGGAGGAGGGGCCGCAGCAGGCATCAACATCGCCACAGGTTCCATCTGCCGGGCCCGTATCTTGCCCAAAACGCGTGGCAAAGCCAAAACCTGGTGGAGGACAGCGTGGCCATCCGGTTAAAGCTCAGTCTGCAATGCCTGAAAAGGTATCCGATGCTAGAAAGAGTGCAGTCTGGCATTTTTTTAAACAACATCCAATTGATCAGCGCAAAGTCATCTGTCAAAAATGTTCTACTTCCTTAAGCAGAGGTCAGAATCTGAAAAGTCTCAATACTAGTTGCATGCATAGACATTTAACCACCATGCATTTGAAAGCTTGGACTAACTACCAAACGTCCCTTAAGGTTGTTGCACCCTCGGCCAATGAAGCTAGTCATCAACGCAACATCCCTTCCGGCAGTGTAGGACCACCATTTAGCGCACCACCTGCTGTATCTGTGCAGGTATCTTTGCCAGGTCAAAGCAGTCAGGGTCAGGGAATCACCAGTTTCGTAGTAGGAAACACTGCATCTAGGGCACCGGCGGCAACAATACCATCTCCCACCGTCTCTCAGTCTGCCATGTCCACCGGCACCCCCGCTAGTTCCACGATCTCCAGCTCTCCAGTCCAGCTCACCCTACATGAGACTATGGTTAGAAAAAGGAAATACTTAGCCTCGCATCCGCGTACACAGGGTTTGAACGCCCACATAGCTAGACTAATCTCGTTAGAGATGATGCCCTACCGGTTAGTTGAAAGCGAAGCTTTCAAAGACCTGATGGACTACGCTGTACCACGCTACGAGCTACCCAGTCGACACTTTTTTTCCAGAAAAGCCATCCCAGCCCTCCACCAGCATGTTAAAGAGCGCATCGTCCATGCACTCAGGCAATCTGTGAGCACAAAGGTGCACCTGACAACAGATGCATGGACCAGTAGGCATGGCCAGGGACGTTACGTGTCCATCACGGCACACTGGGTAAATGTGGTGGATTCAGGGTCCACAGGGGACAGCAAGTTTGGGACAGTTCTGCCTAGCCCACGGTCTAGTAAACAGTTGTCTGTAGCCGTTCGCACCCCCTCCTCCTCCTCCTCCTCCTCGTCCTCCTGCAGAAGCAAGAGCTCGTCCACAGACCGCAGTCGCACAAACACTCCATCCGCACCTGCCACTGTTGCACACCAGGTCTCCCATTATGGGGCAGCTACTGGCATACGTCAGCAGGCTGTATTGGCTATGAAGTGTTTGGGCGACAATAGACACACCGCGGAAGTTCTGTCCGAGTTCTTGCAGCAAGAAACGCAGTCGTGGCTGGGCACTGTAGATCTTGAGGCAGGCAAGGTAGTGAGTGATAACGGAAGGAATTTCATGGCTGCCATCTCCCTTTCCCAACTGAAACACATTCCTTGCCTGGCTCACACCTTAAACCTGGTGGTGCAGTGCTTCCTGAAAAGTTATCCGGGGTTATCCGACCTGCTCCTCAAAGTGCGTGGACTTTGCGCACATATCCGCCGTTCGCCTGTACACTCCAGCCGTATGCAGACCTATCAGCGTTCTTTGAACCTTCCCCAGCATCGCCTAATCATAGACGTTGCAACAAGGTGGAACTCAACACTGCACATGCTTCAGAGACTGTGCGAACAGAGGCGGGCTGTTATGTTTTTGTGGGAGGATACACATACACGGGCAGGCAGTAGGATGGCAGACATGGAGTTGTCAGGTGTGCAGTGGTCGAAGATTCAAGACATGTGTCAAGTCCTTCAGTGTTTTGAGGAATGCACACGGCTGGTTAGTGCAGACAACGCCATAATAAGCATGAGCATCCCCCTAATGCGTCTGCTGATGCAAAGTTTGACGCACATAAAGGATCAGGCGTCTGCACCAGAGGAAGAGGAAAGCCTTGATGACAGTCAGCGATTGTCTGGTCAGGGCAGTGTACATGACGAGGTACCGGGCGAAGAGGAGGTGGAGGATGAGGAGGATGATGGGGATGAGTATATTTTTAATGAGGAAGCTTTCCCGGGGGCACGGGAAATTGGTGGCGTGGCAAGGCCGGGTTCTGGTTTTTTGAGGGACACAAGTGACGTAGATTTGCCTGCAACTGCCCCTCAACCAAGCACAACCGCAGATTTGACAACGGGAACTTTGGCCCACATGGCGGATTATGCCTTGCGTATCCTCAAAAGGGACACACGCATTACAAAAATGATGAACGATGACGATTACTGGTTGGCCTGCCTCCTTGATCCTCGCTATAAAGGCAAATTGCAAAATATTATGCCACATGAGAACTTGGAACTAATATTAGCAACAAAACAATCAACTCTTGTTGACCGTTTGCTTCTGGCATTCCCTGCACACAGCGCCCGTGATCGTTCTCACACGAGCTCCAGGGGCCAGCAGACCAGAGGTGTTAGAGGGGCAGAAATCAGAAGTGGCGTTGGCCAGAGGGGTTTTCTGACCAGGTTGTGGAGTGATTTTTCTATGACCGCAGACAGGACAGGTAACATAGTAACATAGTAACATAGTTAGTAAGGCCGAAAAAAGACATTTGTCCATCCAGTTCAGCCTATATTCCATCATAATAAATACCCAGATCTACGTCCTTCTACAGAACCTAATAATTGTATGATACAATATTGTTCTGCTCCAGGAAGACATCCAGGCCTCTCTTGAACCCCTCGACTGAGTTCGCCATCACCACCTCCTCAGGCAAGCAATTCCAGATTCTCACTGCCCTAACAGTAAAGAATCCTCTTCTATGTTGGTGGAAAAACCTTCTCTCCTCCAGACGCAAAGAATGCCCCCTTGTGCCCGTCACCTTCCTTGGTATAAACAGATCCTCAGCGAGATATTTGTATTGTCCCCTTATATACTTATACATGGTTATTAGATCGCCCCTCAGTCGTCTTTTTTCTAGACTAAATAATCCTAATTTCGCTAATCTATCTGGGTATTGTAGTTCTCCCATCCCCTTTATTAATTTTGTTGCCCTCCTTTGTACTCTCTCTAGTTCCATTATATCCTTCCTGAGCACCGGTGCCCAAAACTGGACACAGTACTCCATGTGCGGTCTAACTAGGGATTTGTACAGAGGCAGTATAATGCTCTCATCATGTGTATCCAGACCTCTTTTAATGCACCCCATGATCCTGTTTGCCTTGGCAGCTGCTGCCTGGCACTGGCTGCTCCAGGTAAGTTTATCATTAACTAGGATCCCCAAGTCCTTCTCCCTGTCAGATTTACCCAGTGGTTTCCCGTTCAGTGTGTAATGGTGATATTGATTCCCTCTTCCCATGTGTATAACCTTACATTTATCATTGTTAAACCTCATCTGCCACCTTTCAGCCCAAGTTTCCAACTTATCCAGATCCATCTGTAGCAGAATACTATCTTCTCTTGTATTAACTGCTTTACATAGTTTTGTATCATCTGCAAATATCGATATTTTACTGTGTAAACCTTCTACCAGATCATTAATGAAGATGTTGAAGAGAACAGGTCCCAATACTGACCCCTGCGGTACCCCACTGGTCACAGCGACCCAGTTAGAGACTATACCATTTATAACCACCCTCTGCTTTCTATCACTAAGCCAGTTACTAACCCATTTACACACATTTTCCCCCAGACCAAGCATTCTCATTTTGTGTACCAACCTCTTGTGCGGCACGGTATCAAACGCTTTGGAAAAATCGAGATATACCACGTCCAATGACTCACCGTGGTCCAGTCTATAGCTTACCTCTTCATAAAAACTGATTAGATTGGTTTGACAGGAGCGATTTCTCATAAACCCATGCTGATATGGAGTTAAACAGTTATTCTCATTGAGATAATCCAGAATAACATCCCTCAGAAACCCTTCAAATATTTTACCAACAATAGAGGTTAGACTTACTGGCCTATAATTTCCAGGTTCACTTTTAGAGCCCTTTTTGAATATTGGCACCACATTTGCTATGCGCCAGTCCTGCGGAACAGACCCTGTCGCTATAGAGTCACTAAAAATAAGAAATAATGGTTTATCTATTACATTACTTAGTTCTCTTAGTACTCGTGGGTGTATGCCATCCGGACCCGGAGATTTATCTATTTTAATCTTATTTAGCCGGTTTCGCACCTCTTCTTGGGTTAGATTGGTGACCCTTAATATAGGGTTTTCATTGTTTCTTGGGATTTCACCTAGCATTTCATTTTCCACCGTGAATACCGTGGAGAAGAAGGTGTTTAATATGTTAGCTTTTTCCTCGTCATCTACAACCATTCTTTCCTCACTATTTTTTAAGGGGCCTACATTTTCAGTTTTTATTCTTTTACTATTGATATAGTTGAAGAACAGTTTGGGATTAGTTTTACTCTCCTTAGCAATGTGCTTCTCTGTTTCCTTTTTGGCAGCTTTAATTAGTTTTTTAGATAAAGTATTTTTCTCCCTATAGTTTTTTAGAGCTTCAATGGTGCCATCCTGCTTTAGTAGTGCAAATGCTTTCTTTTTACTGTTAATTGCCTGTCTTACTTCTTTGTTTAGCCACATTGGGTTTTTCCTATTTCTAGTCCTTTTATTCCCACAAGGTATAAACCGCTTACACTGCCTATTTAGGATGTTCTTAAACATTTCCCATTTATTATCTGTATTCTCATTTCTGAGGATATTGTCCCAGTCTACCAGATTAAGGGCATCTCTAAGCTGTTCAAACTTTGCCTTCCTAAAGTTCAATGTTTTTGTGACTCCCTGACAAGTCCCCCTAGTGAAAGACAGGTGAAACTGCACAATATTGTGGTCGCTATTTCCTAAATGCCCAACCACCTGCAGATTTGTTAATCTGTCAGGTCTATTAGATAGTATTAGGTCTAAAAGTGCTGCTCCTCTGGTTGGATTCTGCACCAATTGTGAAAGATAATTTTTCTTGGTTATTAGCAGAAACCTGTTGCCTTTATGGGTTTCACAGGTTTCTGTTTCCCAGTTAATATCCGGGTAGTTAAAGGTATCCGGGTAGTTAAAGGTACTGCAGCATCAATTCAAAGTGACAGGAGACAACATTTGTCCAGTATGGTTACAAACTCTTTTTCATCCCTTATCGACGTTCTCCCTCAACCGTCATTCCCATTTGATTACTGGGCATCCAAATTAGACACCTGGCCAGAATTGGCAGAATATGCATTGCAGGAGCTTGCTTGCCCGGCAGCTAGTGTCCTATCAGAAAGAGTATTCAGTGCTGCAGGTTCAATACTAACAGAAAAAAGGACTCGTCTGGCTACCCAAAATGTAGATGATCTAACCTTCATTAAAATGAACCACAACTGGATTTCAAAATCTTTTGCCCCACCCTGCCCGGCTGACACCTAGCTTTCCTATGAAAAGGTCTTGCCTGTGGACTATTCTGAATGACTTTTCCAATCTCGTAATTTTCTTCACCTGATTGTCCAGCATACGACATGTTTCCACCTCACGAAATGGCCAAACTCCCCACACGGGGCCGTGCTATCGCCACTTTGCGCTTGGACCCTTGAGAGTGCTGTTTGTCTGAAGAGGTGGGTGTGGCCGCTTTTGGTCGACGGCACTGCCACTGGGTCCCTCATAGTACAATAAAGTGTCTCTGGCGGTGGTGGTGCGCACCCAACGTCAGACACACCGTTGTAATATGAGGGGCCCTGTGCCTGTACCGCCGGCCACAAGACAGTTCCCCCCCCCAGCTCAAACAGTGCTCTACCACTAGCAAAATTATCTCTCACAGCTTCACCAATGTGTAGTCTAGGCGCTGACATCCTTCAATGCCTGGCACTGACAATACCATTGTTTTGACATTTTTGTTATGTTAGGCCTTCGAAGCCTGTCTGCGGTCCCTTCTTTCTACAACTACTACACTGACCAGGCCACTGCTGGCCGTGTTACCCTGGAACCAATTTAAAAGTGCCTACAGTCAGCCCAATTTTGTTATGTTAGGCATTCGAAGACTGTCTGCCGTCACTCCTTCCACTAGACTTCCACTGACCAGACCACTGCTGCCCGTGTACCCCTGGAACCAATTTAAAAGTGCCTACAGCCAGCCCAAGTTTGTTATGTTAGGCCTTTGAAGCCTGTCTGCGGTCACTCCTTCCACTAGACTTCCACAGACCAGACCACTGCTGCCCGTGTACCCCTGGAACCAATTTAAAAGTGCCTACAGCCAGCCCAAGTTTGTTATGTTAGGCCTTGGAAGCCTGTCTGCGGTCACTCCTTCCACTAGACTTCCACTGACCAGACCACTGCTGCCCATGTACCCCTGGAACCAATTTAGAAGTGCCTACAGCCAGCCCAAGTTTGTTATGTTAGGCCTTGGAAGCCTGTCTGCGGTCACTCCTTCCACTAGACTTCCACTGACCAGACCACTGCTGCCCGTGTACCCCTGGAACCAATTTAAAAGTGCCTACAGCCAGCCCAAGTTTGTTATGTTAGGCCTTCGAAGCCTGTCTGCGGTCACTCCTTCCACTAGACTTCCACAGACCAGACCACTGCTGCCCGTGTACCCCTGGAACCAATTTAAAAGTGCCTACAGCCAGCCCAAGTTTGTTATGTTAGGCCTTGGAAGCCTGTCTGCGGTCACTCCCTCCACTAGACTTCCACTGACCAGACCACTGCTGCCCGTGTACCCCTGGAACCAATTTAAAAGTGCCTACAGCCAGCCCAAGTTTGTTATGTTAGGCCTTCGAAGCCTGTCTGCGGTCACTCCTTCCACTAGACTTCCACAGACCAGACCACTGCTGCCCGTGTACCCCTGGAACCAATTTAAAAGTGCCTACAGCCAGCCCAAGTTTGTTATGTTAGGCCTTGGAAGCCTGTCTGCGGTCACTCCTTCCACTAGACTTCCACTGACCAGACCACTGCTGCCCATGTACCCCTGGAACCAATTTAAAAGTGCCTACAGCCAGCCCAAGTTTGTTATGTTAGGCCTTGGAAGCCTGTCTGCGGTCACTCCTTCCACTAGACTTCCACTGACCAGACCACTGCTGCCCGTGTACCCCTGGAACCAATTTAAAAGTGCCTACAGCCAGCCCAAGTTTGTTATGTTAGGCCTTCGAAGCCTGTCTGCGTCCCGTTCTTTCAACTACAACTACACTGACCAGGCCACTGATGGCCGTGTTCCCCTGGAACCAATTTTAACTTGCCTACAGCCAGCCCTATGTTATTATGTTAGGCCTTCGAAGCCTGTCTGCGTCCCGTTCTTTCAACTACAACTACACTGACCAGGCCACTGATGGCCGTGTTCCCCTGGAACCAATTTTAACTTGCCTACAGCCAGCCCAATGTTAGGCCTTTGATGCCTGTCTGCCGTCACTCCTTCCACTAGGCCTCCACTGACCTGTCTATTGCTGCCCGTGTACCACTTGAACCAACATCATTAAATATAAAAAAAATTAATTTGATTATAAAAAATAAGATCGTGTTGAGATCTCAAATGCAGACATTTTAACAATCAAAACAAACACACAACAAATATCTGGAACTGTACTACAAAGGTCCAACAGCTACAATTTCTTTCTCCTGCAAGAAGTTAACTGAAAGTTTTTTGGAGTTGTTAACACAGATATGGCATCCACCGAGTGTTGTCCTGTCGCGTCTCCTTTAAATTATTTCCAATAAGATGTTAAACTATTAATTTAATAAAATCAATAATTAAAAAAATAATTGAGTAAGTCAAAAGCACATTGCAAATAAACATTAATTACAAATCAAGAAGCATGGCGCGTCCGAGGGTGAGTAGATACCGAATAAGAATATAATCACCCTCGGACGCGCAATGCTTATTTAAAACAGCCTTCCTTCCTAAGAATCAGCCCTTCCGTGGTGTAGAGAGAGGTTGTGTTACACTCCAAGGTGTTCCCCAGGTTGCCTTTCCTGAGCTTCGATCTTCCGGCTCTCGTTTAGTAGCTGTTGGAAACTATGCTGCATTAGGCCTACTAATTGTGTATGGGTGAAACAGTGGCGCATCTGCGGTCCCTCCTTCCACTAGGCCTCCACTGACCTGTCTACTGCGGCCCGTGTACCCCTTGAACCAACCTAATAAAATATTTAAAAAATTAGTTTGATTATAAAAAATAAGATCGTGTTGAGATCTCAAATGCAGACATTTTAACAATCAAAACAAACACACAACAAATATCTGGAACTGTACTACAAAGGTCCAACAGCTACAATTTCTTTCTCCTGCAAGAAGTTAACTGAAAGTTTTTTGGAGTTGTTAACACAGATATGGCATCCACCGAGTGTTGTCCTGTCGCGTCTCCTTTAAATTATTTCCAATAAGATGTTAAACTATTAATTTAATAAAATCAATAATTAAAAAAATAATTGAGTAAGTCAAAAGCACATTGCAAATAAACATTAATTACAAATCAAGAAGCATGGCGCGTCCGAGGGTGAGTAGATACCGAATAAGAATATAATCACCCTCGGACGCGCAATGCTTATTTAAAACAGCCTTCCTTCCTAAGAATCAGCCCTTCCGTGGTGTAGAGAGAGGTTGTGTTACACTCCAAGGTGTTCCCCAGGTTGCCTTTCCTGAGCTTCGATCTTCCGGCTCTCGTTTAGTAGCTGTTGGAAACTACGCTGCATTAGGCCTACTAATTGTGTATGGGTGAAACAGTGGCGCATCTGCGGTCCCTCCTTCCACTAGGCCTCCACTGACCTGTCTACTGCGGCCCGTGTACCCCTTGAACCAACCTAATAAAATATTTAAAAAATTAATTTGATTATAAAAAATAAGATCGTGTTGAGATCTCAAATGCAGACATTTTAACAATCAAAACAAACACACAACAAATATCTGGAACTGTACTACAAAGGTCCAACAGCTACAATTTCTTTCTCCTGCAAGAAGTTAACTGAAAGTTTTTTGGAGTTGTTAACACAGATATGGCATCCACCGAGTGTTGTCCTGTCGCGTCTCCTTTAAATTATTTCCAATAAGATGTTAAACTATTAATTTAATAAAATCAATAATTAAAAAAATAATTGAGTAAGTCAAAAGCACATTGCAAATAAACATTAATTACAAATCAAGAAGCATGGCGCGTCCGAGGGTGAGTAGATACCGAATAAGAATATAATCACCCTCGGATGCGCAATGCTTATTTACAACAGCCTTCCTTCCTAAGAATCAGCCCTTTCGTGGTGTAGAGAGAGGTTGTGTTACACTCCAAGGTGTTCCCCGGGTTGCCTTTCATGAGCTTCGATCTTCCGGCTCTCGTTTAGTAGTTGGTGGAAACTACGCTGCATTAGGCCTACAAATTTGGTATGGGGTGTAGAGACAGGTTGTGTTACACTCCAAGGTTTTCACCAGGTTGCCTTTCCTGAGCTTCGATCTTCATGCTCTCGTTTAGTAGTTGTAGAAAAGTACGCTGCATTAGGCCTACAAAATGGGTATGGGGTGGAGAGAGATGGTGTGTTACACTCCAAGGTGTTCCCCAGGTTGCCTTTCCTGAGCTTCGATCTTCATGCTCTCATTTAGTAGGTGTCGGAAAGTAGGCTGCATTAGGCCTAAAAAATGGGGAATGGGGTGGAGAGAGATGGTGTGTTACACTCCAAGGTGTTCCCCAGGTTTCCTTGCCATTGCTTCGGTCTTCCGACTCTCGTTTAGTAGTTGTAGAAAAGTACACTGCATTAGGCCTAAAAAATGGGTATGGGGTGGAGAGAGATGGTGTGTTACACTCCAAGGTGTTCCCCAGGTTGCCTTTCCTGAGCTTCGATCTTCATGCTCTCGTTTAGTAGGTGTCGGAAAGTAGGCTGCATTAGGCCTACAAATTGGGTATGGGGTGGAGAGAGATGGTGTGTTACACTCCAAGGTGTTCCCCAGGTTGCCTTTCCTGAGCTTCGATCTTCATGCTCTCGTTTAGTAGGTGTCGGAAAGTAGGCTGCATTAGGCCTACAAATTGGGTATGGGGTGGAGAGAGATGGTGTGTTACACTCCAAGGTGTTCCCCAGGTTTCCTTGCCATTGCTTCGGTCTTCCGACTCTCGTTTAGTAGTTGTAGAAAAGTACACAGCATTAGGCCTACAAAATGGGTATGGGGTGGAGAGAGATGGTGTGTTACACTCCAAGGTGTTCCCCAGGTTGCCTTTCCTGAGCTTCGATCTTCATGCTCTCGTTTAGTAGGTGTCGGAAAGTAGGCTGCATTAGGCCTAAAAAATGGGGAATGGGGTGGAGAGAGATGGTGTGTTACACTCCAAGGTGTTCCCCAGGTTTCCTTGCCATTGCTTCGGTCTTCCGACTCTCGTTTAGTAGTTGTAGAAAAGTACACTGCATTAGGCCTAAAAAATGGGTATGGGGTGGAGAGAGATGGTGTGTTACACTCCAAGGTGTTCCCCAGGTTGCCTTTCCTGAACTTCGATCTTCATGCTCTCGTTTAGTAGGTGTCGGAAAGTAGGCTGCATTAGGCCTACAAATTGGGTATGGGGTGGAGAGAGATGGTGTGTTACACTCCAAGGTGTTCCCCAGGTTTCCTTGCCATTGCTTCGGTCTTCCGACTCTCGTTTAGTAGTTGTAGAAAAGTACACAGCATTAGGCCTACAAAATGGGTATGGGGTGGAGAGAGATGGTGTGTTACACTCCAAGGTGTTCCCCAGGTTGCCTTTCCTGAGCTTCTATCTTCAGGCTCTCATTAAATTGTGGTTAAATGGAACAACTGCATTTGGCGTACTAGTTGGTTTGGGGCCTACTATCGGTGTCTGCCACTCCTTGCTGTTCTCCTGGTTTCCTGTCCTGAAATTCCATTTTCAGCCTCTCGTTAAGTAGTTGTTAATGTTAGACTGCATTTGGCCTACTAGTTGGGTTGGGGCCTACTATCGGTGTCTGCCACTCCTTGCTGTTCTCCTCCACTGAACAAAGCTGTGCCGCCTGTTTACTACGGTTGCCAATTTTGAACTGCATTTCGACTACTTACTGATTTGGCTCTACTCTCTGTGTCAGCCTCTCATTCCAGTTGTCCTCCACTGCAATGCCCCCTGGTTATTCCTGTGTTACCAATTTTGAACTGCATTTAGCCCACTTTCTTCTTTGGGCCTATATCTGTGTTTCCACTTCATCGTGCCCATTGCCCAGCCAGTGATAGATGAGTCTGCTGGTACATTGACCCATAACGCAACATTCCCCGTGCACGCTACACAACAACATTGTGACCCTGCTGAAAGTCAGGTTGCTCTTCCCGCATACCATACCACCTTACACGGGGACAAAGAGGAAGGTGCAGATGAAAGTGCAGGTTCCTTCATCAGGTGGGGGGAGGAATACTAGTTGGCGACGTCACTGGCACAGGGCCTCTCATAGTACGCAAAAGTGTTGCTGCCGGTGGGAGGCGCCCCCGCCGTGCAAACACACCGCTGTACTTTGAGGGGCCCTGTGCCAGTGCCAATGCCAACGAGTGGGCCCCCCCTGCTTGCTCAGGTTCACAGCACTTGCAAAGTTGAAATACTTACCTCTCCCTGCTCCACTGCCGTGACGTGGTCCAGATTTCCTGGGCCCACTAATTACTTGAACCAGCCCTACCCCCCACAACGTTAGCCAAATGACCCCCAATTTCAAATGCCTTCCAATTATTATAAGGTAAATTACGCTTGACAAGCTTCATTAAGAAGAATGGATGGTTTTGACATTAAAATGGGTACTCTAGGTGTTTTCCTGGCCCCCACTCACTGCCGACTATGCTGCCCCATTGACTTGCATTGGGTTTCGTGTTTCGGTCGATCCCGACTTTACGTCATAATCGGCCGATTTCACTCGACCCGACTTTGGACATAGTCGGGTTTCGCAAAACCCGGCTCGACTCTAAAAAGTTCAAGGTCGCTCAACTCTACTGCCAACGGCAAGGGATAGAGCAAACCAGCTGGCCTTTGACGCGGAGATTTATTTTTGGCGCAGGAAACACATGCCAGTACATAATCCCTGACATCCCGGACCATATGCGGCCACCAGTACGTCCTCGCCAGTAGCTCAGATGTCCTCTTTGTCCCAAAGTGTCCACCGACACTGGACGAATGAGCCCAAGAGAGAACCTCCGGTCACAAATTAATGGGCACAAAAGTCTTGCCCGGAGGCACAGACTCTAGCGAAACCGGCGCCACGGTTCTCAGGCTCTCGGAAGGGACAATAAGCCGAGGCTCCTCTTCCTCCTCCTCAGTTGACATAAGGGAGCGAGAGAGAGCGTCAGCATGGATATTCTTCTCCCCGGCGAGATAATGAAGGTAGAAGTGGAACCGGGAGAAGAACAAGGACCATCTGGCCTGGCGAGAATTTAGCCACTGGGCTGTCTGCAAATAGACCAAATTTTTGTGGTCTGTGTAAACTTGGAAGGGAAACCGCGCACCTTCCAGAAGGTTTCTCCACTCCGAAAAGGCCAACTTCATTGCTAGCAACTCCCTGTCCCCGATGGAGTAGTTCCTCTCCGCTGGCGAGAAGGTCTTGGAGAAGAAGAAGCATGGATGCTTCCGACCTTGAGCATCCTTTTGGTAGAGGACTGCTCCAGCACCAACGGACGAGGCATCCACCTCCATTAGGAATGGCTTATCCACATCGGGACGATGTAAGATGGGAGCGCTAGCAAAGTGGCACTTAATAGAAGTGAAGGCATTGGAGACCTCTTCCGACCACAATTTGGGATTCGCTCCCTTCTTGGTGAGGGCTACCAAGGGAGCTACCAAAGTTGAGAAGTGCGGAATGAACTGGCGGTAATAGTTTATGAACCCCATAAAGCGCTGCACCGCTTTAAGAGAATGGGGCTCTTGCCAGTCCATCACAGCCTGTAGTTTGGCAGGATCCATAGCCAATCCCTGGGCGGAGATGATATAGCCCAGGAAAGGTAAGGACTCCTGCTCAAACACACACTTCTCCAACTTTGCATAAAGAGAGTTTGCCCGTAGGAGGTCGAAGACTCTGCCAACATCTCTCCGGTGGGAGTCAATATCTGGAGAAAAGATGAGAATATCATCCAGATAGACTACAACCGAGGTGGAAAGCATATCCCGGAAGATGTCGTTGACAAAGTCTTGGAAAACGGCAGGTGCATTACAGAGCCCTAAGGGCATCACCAGAAACTCATAGTGCCCATCTCTGGTGTTAAATGCCGTTTTCCACTCGTCCCCCTCACGGATGCGAATCAGGTTATAAGCACCCCGCAGATCTAGTTTAGTAAACACTCTAGCTCCCCGAAGCCTATCGAAAAGCTCAGATATCAACGGCAAAGGGTACTTGTTCTTAACTGTGATAGCATTAAGACCCCTGTAGTCTATGCATGGACGTAGTTCTCCATTCTTCTTCTGAACGAAAAAGAACCCTGCCCCAGCAGGTGACACTGACTTCCTGATGAACCCTCTTGCCAGATTCTCTTGTATGTACTGAGACATTGCCTCCGTTTCCGGGAGAGATAATGGATAGACTCGACCCCGGGGAGGCTCAGCACCAGGCAAGAGATCAATAGGACAGTCATAGGGGCGATGGGGCGGAAGAGTCTCCGCTGCCTTTTTGGAGAACACGTCTGCATAAGACCAATATTGCTTGGGGAGAGAGGAGAGATCTGCGGGTACCTCTGTAGTAGTAACCTGAACGCACTCTCGATGACACCTGTTCCCACAAGATTCACCCCATCCCAGAATTCTGCCTGAGGACCACTCGATGTGAGGAGAGTGGTACCGTAACCAAGGTATCCCCAAGAGAACCTCATCAATTCCCTCAGGAATGACGAGTAGAGATATAATCTCCTGATGAGATGGTGACATGGACAGAGTAAAAGGGATAGTTTGATGTGTAATCTGTGTGGGCAGTGTCGACCCATTCACCACTCGTACCGTTACTGGTTGAGATAGCATGACCAGAGGAATTGCGTGACGCTGGGCGAAGGCTGAAGACATAAAATTGCCCTCCGCCCCAGAATCCACGCAGAGTTCCACCGAGTGAGAGGATGAGCCCAATGTTATTGTCCCCTTAAAGGACAATTTGGAGGCAAACGTCGCCGTGTCTAGTGCACCTCCACCAACTACCACTAGACGCTGACGTTTCCTCGACCGCTGGAGACATCTGGAGGCAAGATGTCCAGACTGTTGGCAAAGATGACAAATCTGGAGTGCACGAGCGCTCCGGGACTTAGATCCTGCTCGAGACTCTACCACAGGCTCATGGGGCTCAGGAGCCTGGTCTGGAGATTCCAAAGGTTTGGCGAAGGTGGGAGCCAGCCGAAACCTCTGCCTACACTGGGCTCGCTCTAACCTCCGCTCGTGAAAACGGAGATCAATACGAGTGGATAGAGTAATTAATTCCTCCAGTGTGGCGGGAATCTCCCTAGTGGCCAGGGCGTCCTTAATGTGGTCAGCCAGCCCCCTCCAAAATATTGGAATGAGGGCTTTATCCGACCACTCCAGCTCAGATGCTAAGGTGCGGAAGTGGACGGCAAAATGACTGACCAAGGACGAGCCCTGAGTCAATGCCAACAATTGGAGCGCCGTATCATGGGTGACACGAGGTCCCAAAAAGACCTGTTTCAGAGTGTTCAGAAACAACGGAGCACTCTGCACCACATGATCGCTACGCTCACATAGCGGCGTAGCCCACTGCAACGCTCTGTCCGACAGAAGAGACACTATAAATCCCACCTTAGCCCGCTCTGTAGGGAAACGAGAGGCCAGAAGCTCGAGATGGATAGAGCACTGACTCACGAAACCCCTACAAGACTTACTGTCTCCAGAGAATTTCTCTGGAAGCGGGAGGCGAGTTAGAGTCGGGACAGGAGCGGCAGTGGACAAGGTGGCTGCAGCAACACTAGCAGCCTGAAAAGCGACAGCAGTGACATCTACAGCTGAAGTTGAACGCTCAAGAGCCGCCAACCTTCCCTCCAGCTGCTGGATGTACCACTGTGAACGCTGATTGTCCATCATTTACTAGCCAGACCCTGGCGCTAGTATTCTGTTAGGACTGGCGGAACGCACCAAGAAAGGTGATATAGATGCGTTCGAAGTCCGGGGTCCACCGTGCAGGTGAAAACCTGCTGCTAGTAAATACAGACTATATGGCGGTACACTAAAGTATATACACGTGGGTTCAACCTCACCCAGCGTGAAGGGAGCAATCCTGTTGCGTCACAGGATCACGGTACCGCACCTAAAGCGCGAGCGAGTAGTCAGCGTACTTAACCCCAACTGGGATTGAAGTCCGATTAGACCCTCGCTGGCACTACACCACAACTGGGTGTGTAAGGAAACTAAGTATAAATATATAAATGCACAGGAGTGCGAGCAATGCCGCACTGACGGACGCCACCAACCACACTGGCTTGAGTATGGAAAGCGCAAGGCAAGCGCACGGCGCCGTACAGGCGGACACAGCAAGAGGACGCTGTAATGTGTGTATCTTGCAGATGATTAGTCGGGCGCTAGATAGCTACCAACATCCGCGAGCAGACAACAACTCTAGGGAGGGATATTTAGGATCTTTCATCCATCGACATACATTCATCTACACACACACATATAACATTATGAGACAATACTAGCGCATGGCCGTGCGGTCATGCGCAGTTTATATAGTTGCAGCACAGGAAGTTGCTACAGCACTTTTGCCCTTCCAAGACCTGCCAAGAGGACCAATGGAATGTGCTGCAGAGCCTGAGCACATGACCCTCGATCTCCAACGGGAGCTCTTACCCTGGGCATGCTCAGTACGTGCAGACAAGGACTTAGTCCCAGAGAAGTCCGCTCGCTGCTGACCAGCACTGACTTTAATGGCAGAGACTGGAGAAGCAGCAGCAACTCTTCGCACAGAGTCAGACTGAGCGAGACGCTGGGATCGACGTCCCTGCTGAGCAGACTCCACTGCGGCTGGAGGAGAATGGGAGACCGCAGCGGAGACGGATCGAGATTCCCCCTGTGCAGCAGAGGAAACCCGACTCCTAACAATGTGCCATCCCCATGTTACATTAGCATGTGTTACACAATATCATCTGTGCTCCGGCCAACGCTGTCACAGGGAAGGTCTACCTAATCACAGACACATGGTCAAGTTTTATAGACATGGATGCTACATTTCCCTGATGGCACACTGGGTTAACTTGGTTGAGTCTGGGACAAAGTCAGAAGCTGGGACATCACACTTCTTACCCACACCAACCTCCATCGGCGTTTCAGTCTCCTCTTATTCCATTTCCTGTCCCTCCTTCTTCTCCTCATCCTCAGTGGAACTAGCCTTCCCATC
This sequence comes from Ranitomeya imitator, assembly GCF_032444005.1. Lineage (NCBI taxonomy): Eukaryota > Metazoa > Chordata > Amphibia > Anura > Dendrobatidae > Ranitomeya > Ranitomeya imitator. The sequence goes on along the minus strand of NC_091285.1, from coordinate 339,943,988 downwards.
ACTCCCCAGCTGGGAAGTCTGCAGCACTGTCTTGGTGAAGTGGCAGCACGCACTGCTGAGGCTCATCTGTTTAGGTGATAAAGCTCACAAGCAGCCGAGCTGTTGAAAGGGATAAAAGAACAGACCGATCAGTGGCCTTCCCCGCTGAACCTCCAACCATATCTGGTTGTTAGTGATAATGGGTATAACTTGGTGGCGACTTTAAAGCTTAGCAAGCTGGTACACGTTCCATGCATGGTCCACATGCTGAACTTGGTTGTAAAGCGTTCTTTAAAAATATACCCTCACTTGCTGGACCTACTTGCAAGGTAAACCGTGTCAGCACACATTTCCAATCCTCATTTCAGACTTTTGCCAGTCTAGCTTTGCTACAGCCACGCTTTAATTTGCCTCATCAAAGACTGATTTGTGAACTGCCCAGACGCTGGAATTCTACCTTTCATATATTAGCAAGGCTTAGTGAGCAGCATAAGGCAGTGTCTGAATTCTAGCTTCTGAATGCTCGTCAGAGTAGCACTCAGCCCCCATAGATAACAACTGCCGAGTGTGGATTGCTGATATATGTGAGGTTCTTCAAAACTTTGAGTACTGCACCAAGATGGTGACCGCTGATGACGCTATTATAAGCATAACCATCCCACTGCTCTGTCTATTAAAAAGTTCACTGTAGAATCTCAAAGAGGAAGCTTTTATTGCCGAGCAGGTGGCTATGGAGCAAGATTTTACAGTGGCTGATGCCACATAGCCCAGCCTCAGACAATATTTTCAGGCTACTTTGGGTGAAGACGAGGAACAGGGGGAGGAGGAATAGGATCAGGAGGAACAGAAGTTTTTGGTCTGTGCTTCAGAGGGGACTCCCAATCCCAGCTCCATGTTAGGCCAGCATGGATGGTCTGAAGAGGAGCAGGAGGAGGCTATGCATTTTGAGAAAGAGTGGATGGTTAGTGTTCTTCCTGGTGAGGACACTGAAGGTTTGACTTTTTGTAGTCTGCCACACATGGCACAGTTTATGTCTTTCCCAAGACCCTCACGTGAAACACATTTTGTCTAACATTAAATACTGGCTGGGCACCTTTCTTGACCTATGGTACAAGGGGAAATTTCCTTACGTCAGGTCGTATGCAGATGTGCCACTTTCAGTGCATGCATGCCAGAGGGCCGATGTGGAATACATGCTAAAAAGATTACCCTCATACATAGCCACATGCAAAGGTACTGGCTCTTTTCACCCTCAAGGGTTAAGAAGAGGGCCACACATCAGGTGCAACTCAGGTGAGGGGAAATATCCACCAACTGGGCCATTTTCATGAAACCGTCACATCAGCAAGGGCTATCTGTGTGTGTAGCTATGATTAGGAGGAAAAGTTGACTAAGGTGGTGAAAGACTATCAAAGTGACCATACCAGGCTGACTCTTCTAAACTTGAATAAGGGCTGGATTTCCTCCAACTTTGTAAGCCCTATGGATGACAGCAATGTAACATAAATGCAGCCCAAATGTTTTTTTTAAGTTGTCCTCACATTCATCCCTTACCATCCAAACCCATTTTGTTCAGGTAATCACCATTTTCCCCTCCTGCTTCTGCAACAAGTTCTTAGTGGTTATCTATGTATACCCCATGTGAGTAACATTTTTTACTTTTTGAAATCTTTACACACTGTGCAATGGTGAAAATTGTACTCCCTATCTCTACGTATTGTAATAACTGCAAAATCTGTTGTGAGGTCCAGATCACGGCCTCTGTCATCTACTATGATACAGACCCCTTGAGCAATTTTTTGAAAACTTTACACATTGTGCAATAGTGAAACTTGTACTCCTTATCTCTACCTCTTGTAATAACTGCAAAATGTATTGTGAGGTCCCCATCATGACGTCTTTCAGCTTGTAGGATACAGACCCCTTGGGTAATTTATTTAAAAACTTTGCACATCGTGCAATCATGAAAATTGTGCTCCCTATTGCTACCTCTTGTAATAACTACAAAATGTATTGTTAGATCCTCATCAAGGCCTTTTTCAGCTTGTGTGATAAAGACCCTTTAGGTAATTTTTTGAAAACTTTGCACATTGTGGAATGGTGAAAATTGTACTCCCTATCTCTACCTATGTTAATAACAGCAAAATGTTTAGTGAGTTCCACATCATGGTCTCTTTCAGCATATATCTGGTAGTCTGATGTTGATATTTTGGTCTGCATTTGGACAATTTGGAACGTCAATGCATTAATCTGTTCCACACACTTTTTCAGGTTTCAGCCTTACACAGAATAAATACTGAATACTGAAACATGCTTTATATGTATGCTGCTAGATTGAAAATCTTACTCACACATCCCTTAATAAAGGGAAATTCTACATAATACGTATGCTAACAGATACGCCATGTACTGCTCACATTAGAAGCAGCACAGTAGGTGGGTGGATTGTCTGTGTACAAAATCTTTGTCTGAGGGTGAAGGCACTGGCCCTTCCCATGTGTTACAGCCTTCCCAATCTGCTGTCCAGGAAGCAGGCACTGATGCATCCTGCCCACAACCCACAGTTGCACAGACACAACAGTCAGCAAATATGTTCAGTTTGCTATCCCAGCGCAGCATTCAATTGTCCCTTGTCAGCATATTTGTCTGCTCGCAAACTGTTAGTTATATAGGGCATGCATATTCGTTACTACTTTACACTGTCTGATGCTGGACAAAGACCAATGCTGGCTTTTCCAGCCTCCTAAATAAGACTTGTGTCTCTTTATTAAACTGTCGCTTCCCTTAAATTTTCTAAATTTGGGTCCTTAAAAAATGGTGGTGGGGTATTGCCCAGTTTCTATACATTTTAAGCACATCTAAGAGACTGGGTTCATATGCTCCACAGACCGCAGTCTTACACATATTGGAACATGGCCATTGCCACGCTATGGCCTTTACCAGAGCTTTATAGCACTGCCTGTCACCTGAGTAATGCACTCCACAGACCTCGTCACTCTCTGGGACATATCCTGTAATTATTCCATTGTTGCTCAAAACCATGCATTCTGCCTGGTTGGGTGGTTTCCAGATGAAATGCATTAGCTTGTCCAGATTGGTCATTTGCACTCCTGTTTCTTTCCCTTGAGGAGGCTGCCTCCATTAAAAATGAGGCTTGTACATATTCCTGACATGGGTTTCAGGCCTGACAGACTGACCACAATATAGGCCCTCACTTGCAAACACTGTATTAAGAATTTCATTCTAGTGTTTTAGTGTCTGGTAGAATTCAGTTTACTGACATTGAACATAGAGCTCCCCCAACTTTTGTATTATATTCACCTTACAGCAGGTTCACCTGCTGTGACAGTGGCTCCATTGGGATCCAGTGGCCAAAATGAACTGTGGAGCTCGCAAAACTCAGGTTTCACAGCACTTGCTGGCCATCTGAAAATGTGAAGCGAGAGACGCTTAATGACATGGCAGTGGACATTTTGGTGGTGACTGGCGAAGCCCAAAATTCAAATGGGCATGATTTAGCTGCCATTGTGAATGGATGGGGAATATGTTTTCCACTATCTAGCTAACAATTTGGAATGAGGGAGGGACCTCCCAAATATAGGATTGAGAGCTCTCCCAAAATGTATGATGTGAGGCCACCTGAGGGCCCTTCCCAAAAACTCAGGTTTCATGGCACCTGCTGGCCCTCTAAAAATGTCAAGAGGGCCACATAATGACAAGGTGGTGAACGTGGTTGTAGTGGCGGTCGAAGACCAAAATTCAAATGTTCATGTTTTATCTGGCATTGAAGTGTTGGTAAACATGCATTCCACTATCTAGCTAAAAATTTGGAGTGAAGGCGGGACTTCCCAAATATAGGAGTGAGTGCTCTACAAAATGTATGATACAGGACGACCTGAGGGCCCTTCCCAAAATCAGGCTTCACAACATCTGCTGACACTCTGAAAATGTCAAGGCAGACCTACATAATGACATAGCAGTGGACGTGGTGGTGGGTGAAGCCCAAAATTCAAATGGGCTGGTTTTAGATGGCAATGTGAAATGATAGGGAATATGTATTCCACTATCTAGCTAATAATTTGGAATGAGGGAGGGACCTCCCAAATGTGGGAGTGAGAGCCCTCACAAATGGTAATGGAAAATTAAGACAAAACTCTCCATTTGAACCTATGCCATAGGGGAGGTATACTTTTAATGGTTAACATCTGGTGATGAGGGTCTGGATTCTGCCCGGAATCTGCTTCGTCCGAGCCCAGATCCAACATGAAAAAAATGTTTGGCATCGGTGCAGATGTTTTCCTCCTGTGGATTCTGTAAATCTTTGAAACAGACCTCTGATGCCCATAGAATAGAATGTGTGAGCAGCAATGCAGAATGACCCATCTGTGGTTCGCCACAGTTAGATGGGCTTTTGAAAATTTGTGACGCAGTGGGAGGCAAGGGTGATTGGGGTGCCACCTCTGAGGATTGTACTGTGCGTGATTTTAAGGTGGAGGAAGAGTAGGAGAGGCCACTTGATCCAGTGCTTCACATCTACTGCAGCGCATGCTCTTTCTGGTCCTTATCTACAAGGTGTACTGCTGTGCGGCTGCCAAAGAAAGGGAGTGAAGTAGCCCATCCAGTAACAGATGATGTCAGTGGTCTTCGGATAGGAGGAGCCAGTGTTTGTTCAGTAGAGCTTTTGTTAACATTAACACCTAAACCATGTACACATCGAACACCAAGCCTATTCCCCCTTCTACCACGACATCGCTTTTACCCACTTTTGTTGAATGTACCCTTCCCCTCTCGTAACCTGCTGATTCACAACATTAGGCCCATACCTGTCAGTCACCTGTCATTAAATGAACTATCATTATTTATTTTCTTAGATAGTGTGCCTGGACAACACTGTTATACATAACAATTTTTAAGAGTAAATGTGGCCTTATGATTTTTCACTACAACACAGTGTTATCATAAATGATTTGGATTACTAAATTGGGCATCCTTGCTGTACCCCAATATTAGGCTTACCAAATTTTAAGTGGAAATATAGCCTTTTGAATTCTCACTGAAACACTGTTTTATTACAAATGATTTGGATAAGCAAATTGGGCTTCCTGAGACTGCAACATGGTTTTTGCACATTCTATTTAGATGTTGAAAGATCAATTGCAAACAGGACAGGATCCTATTTAGCTAACTGACTAGACCTCTCTCACACCCCTCGCCCCAGCAACAAACGCGGTGGAGGAGTTGGCTTGCTCCTGTCTGACACCTGCTCCTTTACTCCAATCCCGCTACCACCCTCCGCTACTCTTCCCTCGTTTGAGGTGCACTCTGTCCGCATCTATTCCCCCTCCAACCTCCAGCTGGCTGTCATCTACCGCCCCCCAGAACTAGCCATCTCCACCTTTCTCGACCACTTCACCACCTGGCTACTTCATTTCCTCTCTGTTGACATCCCCACTATCATCATGGGTGATTTCAATGTCCCCATTGACACTTTCACCTCAGCTACCTCTAAACTTTTATCACTGACTGCCTCCTTTGGCCTCACTCAATGGTCCTCTGAGGCCACTCACAAAGATGGCCACACGCTGGACCTCATCTTCACCCGCCTCTGCTCCCTTACTAACCTCACTAACACACCCCTCCCCCTGTCTGACCACAACCTACTGACATTCTCGTCCCTCTCCTCTCCTAGTGTGCAACCCCCACTCCACAAACTCACTCACCCTCGCAGAAATCTCAAACATCTCAACTTACAATCACTCTCTGAGTCCCTTCTCCCTCTCACAGACATAGCCTCCCTTCATGACACAGATGCTGCTGCCACTTTTTATAACACCACAATAACAACAACACTCGATTCGGCCACCCCACTCATGCATAGTAAAACTCGTACAATTAACAGGCAGCCCTGGCTGACCAGCCTGACCAAAGAATTGAGACGGGCTTCCAGGATTGCTGAGCGGAGATGGAAGCGATCCCACTCTGCCGACCACTTCACTGCATACAAGCAGTCCCTCGCCAGCTTCAAGTCTGCGCTCACTGCCGCAAAACAAACTTACTTCTCATCCCTCATATCCTCCCTGTCCCACAACCCTAAACAGCTTTTCAACACTTTCAATTCTCTACTCCGTCCCCCCGCACCTCCTCCCTCCCCCCTCATTTCTGCTGATGACTTCGCCTCTTTCTTTAAACAGAAGATCGATACGATCAGAGAAAGCTTTGGCCCACAGCGCCCACTGCCCCTCTTAGCTGCTCAACCCTGCTCCTCCAAAACCAGCTTCTCCACCATGACAGAAGATCAGCTCTCCACCCTCCTGTCAAGATCACACCTCACCACCTGCACGCTTGACCCGCTCCCATCCCACCTCATCCTTAACCTTTCCACGGTCTTCATCCCAACCCTAACACACCTCTTCAACCTCTCACTCACAACAGGTGTCTTTCCCTCATCCTTCAAGCATGCCAAGATCACACCCATCCTCAAAAAGCCCTCCCTCGACCCATCCTCTGTGTCTAGCTATCGCCCAATATCTCTTCTCCCTTATGCCTCCAAATTGCTGGAGCAACACGTCCATCTTGAACTGTCCTCCCACTTCTCCTCCTGCTCCCTCTTTGATCGGTTACAATCAGGCTTCCGTTCCCATCACTCAACTGAAACTGCCCTAACTAAAGTCACCAATGACCTACTAACTGCCAGGAGCAAGCGACACTACTCTGTCCTCCTTCTCCTGGACTTGTCTTCTGCCTTTGACACTGTAGACCACTCCCTTTTGCTACAAATCCTCTCATCCCTTGGCATCACAGACTTGGCCCTTTCCTGGATCTCGTCATATCTGACAGACCGAACATTCAGTGTCTCCCTCCCCCACACCACCTCCTCACTTCGCCCCTTGTCAGTCGGTGTTCCTCAAGGCTCTGTTCTAGGACCCCTACTCTTCTCCATCTACACTTTCGGCCTGGGACAGCTCATAGAATCCCACGGTATGCAGTACCATCTCTACGCTGACGACACGCAGATCTACCTCTCCGGACCTGACCTCTCCTCCTTGCTTACCAAAATCCCGCACTGTCTGTCTGCCATTTCAGCCTTCTTTTCTGCTCGCTTTCTACAACTGAACATGGACAAAACAGAATTCATCATCTTTCCCCCATCTCACTCTACCCCTCCACCAGACCTATCCATCAATGTCAATGGCTGCTCACTATCCCCAGTCCCACACGCCCGGTGCCTCGGGGTGATCCTCGACTCTGCCCTCTCTTTCAAGCCACATATCCAAGCCCTTGCCTCCTCCTGTCGTCTCAAACTCAAAAATATTTCCCGGATCCGTGCTTTCCTTGACCGCAACACTGCAAAAACGCTAGTGCATGCCCTTATCATCTCCCGCCTCGACTACTGCAACCTCCTACTCTCTGGACTCCCCTCTAGCACTCTGGCACCACTCCAATCCATCCTACACTCTGCTGCCCGACTAATCCACCTGTCACCCCGCTATTCCCCAGCCTCTCCCCTGTGTCAAGCCCTTCACTGTCTTCCTATCGCCCAGAGACTCCAGTTCAAAACCCTCACACTGACATACAAAGCCATCCACAACCTGTCTCCTCCATACATCTGTGACATGGTCTCCCGGTACCTACCTACACGCGACCTCCGATCCTCCCAAGACCTCCTTCTCTACTCCCCTCTCATCTCTTCTTCCCATAACCGCATCCAAGACTTCTCCCGTGCTTCCCCCATACTCTGGAACTCTCTACCCCAACACATCAGACTTGCGCCTACCATAGAAACCTTCAAAAAGAACCTGAAGACTCATCTCTTCCGACAAGCCTACAGCCTGCAGTGATCCTCAACCTACTGAACAGCCGTACAGCCAGCTCTTCCATCTCCTAGTGTATCCTCACCCACCCCCTGCAGACTGTGAGCCCTCGCGGGCAGGGTCCTCCCTCCTTATGTACTCGTGTGCCTTGTTATCTGCTCATGTTTAATGTATTTGTCTATATTTGCCCCGTATTCACATGTAAAGCGCCATGGAATAAATGGCGCTATAAAAATGTATAATAATAATAATAATAGATCATTTGCAGCACTAGCAAGAACGGCTTCTCTGCAATGTGACACTGACAAAATGGTGCCATCCAAAATAAGATGTCTTTCTATATGGCCATGGACATGTAACTTCTGCAGACAGTCACAGAGGACCTTGTGCTATGACATTGTGGATAGTTTCAGCGCGCTGATTGGCTACTGGAATATACACACATTAAGTTATTAAAGAAAAAAAGGAAAAAAAACATTTTTTTCAAAGCTTCTCTGAACAAGACACACACCTTCCCCTCATCAAACAAGTCCCCCTATCACCCTCACTCATCATACAGCATCATTATCCTAGCCAAAGTAATAACAAAATCAATAGTGGAAACATGATGATTTTCTGAACTGTGACCAATTATGCCATAAAATTTTTTTAATTTTGCAGTAAAAATGCTTGTGAAATCGAACATGAATCCAAATGTGCTACATTTGTGCTGAATTTGAGATTGGCAACATGTTTTCTCATCTTTTTGCATGGTCTCACTGCAGAGTTGTGCCTGTTTATAACAAACACCTCTATTGCTTCCATCTCATAGGAAGCAAATGTGAAGAGATGTGCAGCAAAGCTTGCTGACACCACTGTGAGGTGAGAGGACAGTTGCAACTTCAGACATATTTGTAATGAGAAGTTTCTGCTGCTCTATCCCTTTCTATACAATGATTGCATGTCAAGTGGAAGGTAAAAAAGCGTTAGTTGTGGTCAGACACAGCCCTGCAGCTGAGCGGACAGCACTGTGAGAGGAGAATTACATCTGTAGATTAGAGATGATCAAGCACTAAAATTTTCGAATGCTCAATAATCGAAACGAGCAGGTCGGATACCCGGACGGGCTCGACTCAAGTACCGAGTATAATGGAAGTCAATGGGCTTGTATTTTTAAATTGGGACCAGCCCAATAACCATGATTCTGATTATATAAGCCCGCAGCTGTCTACTTTACTTTGGCTGGTTATCAAATATAGGGGGACCCCAAGGCATTTTTTAAATTATTTACTTATTAGGCTGCCGTCACACTAGCAGTATTTGGTCAGTATTTTACGTCAGTATTTGTAAGCCAAAACCAGGAGTGGAACAATTAGAGGAAAATTATAATAGAAACATATGCACCACTTCTGCATTTATCACCCACTCCTGGTTTTGGCTTACAAATACTGATGTAAAATACTGACCAAATACTTCTAGTGTGACGGCAGCCTTAAAACCAGGCTAAAAACACCTGTGTAAAAGCACTTAGAAAAAGCACATAACTGCAGATTTACCAAATCTAATGCAAGTCTATGGAGAAATTCTGAGCAAAAGACTGAGCATTCCCGCAGGAGAAATTGACATGCTGTGGCTCAGAAACCTGCACCAAAGGTGAGGCACCAAAGGTGAGATTATGCTGTGTGAAAAATAAGTACACTGGACATCGGATTTCCATTAATCCCATCCACTGTGCTTGTACATATATATATATGTGTATATATATATATATATATATATAGTTACATAGTTATTAAGGTTGAAGGAAGACTATATGTCCATCTAGTTCAACCCATAGCCTAACCTAACATGTTGATCCAGAGGAAGGCAAAAAAAACCCATGTGCAAAGAGTAAGCTCCACATTGGGGAAAGAAATTCCTTCCCGACTCCACATACGGCAATCAGACTAGTTCCCTGGATCAACGTCCTATCAAGGAATCTAGTGTATATACCCTGTAACATTATACTTTTCCAGAAAGGTATCCAGTCCCCTCTTAAATTTAAGTAATGAATCACTCATTACAACATCATACGGCAGAGAGTTCCATAGTCTCACTGCTCTTACAGTAAAGAATCCGCGTCTGTTATTATGCTTAAACCTTTTTTCCTCCAACCGCAGAGGATGCCCCCTTGTCCCTGTTTCAGGTCTATGATTAAAAAGATCATCAGAAAGGTCTTTGTACTGTCCCCTCATATATTTATACATTAAAATAAGATCACCCCTTAGTCTTCGTTTTTCCAAACTAAATAGCCCCAAGTGTAATAACCTATCTTGGTATTGCAGACCCCCCAGTCCTCTAATAACCTTGGTCGCTCTTCTCTGCACCCGCTCCAGTTCAGCTATGTCTTTCTTAAACACCGGAGACCAGAACTGTGCACAGTATTCTAAGTGTGGTCGAACTAGTGACTTGTATAGAGGTAAAATTATGTTCTCCTCATGAGCATCTATGCCTCTTTTAATGCATCCCATTATTTTATTTGCCTTTGTAGCAGCTGCCTGACACTGGCCACTGAATTTAAGTTTGTCATCCACCCATACACCCAGGTCTTTTTCATTGACGGTTTTGCCCAGAGTTTTAGAATTAAGCACATAATTATACATCTTATTACTTCTACCCAAGTGCATGACCTTACATTTATCCCGATTAAAGCTCATTTGCCATTTATCAGCCCAAGCTTCTAGTTTACATAAATCATCCTGTAATATAAAATTGTCCTCCTCTGTATTGATTACCCTGCAGAGTTTAGTGTCATCTGCAAATATTGAAATTCTACTCTGAATGCCCCCTACAAGGTCATTAATAAATATGTTAAAAAGAAGAGGGCCCAATACTGACCCCTGTGGTACCCCACTGCTAACCGCTACCCATAAAGAATTATATGATTATAGAGAAACCAAGCGCACCACTATATGCAAAGATACCAGAGGAAAAGGAAAATTAGGGGTAAACAATAATGTCCAAAAAAGAGAATGCACCACTGCAATAAATGCACACCACAAAATTGTATAGAAAATTATTTAACAGTAGATTTTATTGGTACACCACACAAAATATTGAAACATAATTGTTAGGAGTCGAGTTCCCATCGCTGCACAGGGGGAATCTCGAACTATGTCCGCTGCGGTCTCCCATTCTCCTCCAGCCGCAGTGGAACCTGCTCAGCAGAGATGTCGGTCACAGCATCTGGCTCAAGCTGATACTGTGCGGCTGGTTACTGCTGTCATTCCAGGGTCAGCCATTGTAACTAGTACTGATCAGTGGCGAGCAGGCGTCCCTGGGACTAAGTCCTGCTTTTCTTCTTCTGAGCATGCCCAAAGGATGACCTCTCATTGGAGGTTGGGGTTCACATACTCAGGTCCTGTAGCAGCTCCTATTGGACCACTAGGAAGGTCCCGGAGAGCTTCCGCTACAAAAGGTTCGTATGTATAAACTTACTAATGTGTATGTGTGGATGTATGACTGTCGATTGATGAAAGCTCCTGACGAAGCCCTTTCCACTAGAGCGATATGCTTCCAGAGTTGCGCCACATAGCCCCATGAGCCACTAAGTCTGAGTTTGGTTTATATGCATATAGGTGTATATTGGGCACTATAACATGTACTTTTTTTTCTGAGTGGATTGATTCTTTTCTGGTTTTAATTATGTTTTCATATTTTGTGTGGCATACCAATAAAATATACTGTTAATTAATTTTCTATACAATGTTGTGGTGTGCATTTATTGCAGTGTTGCTTTCTCTATATAGATAAAGAATACACTTTGTGCTGTATTGACATATTTGTAGTTATACCAATACTTTTCTATGCTTGTTTTTGCTTTTATACTTTTATCCACTTTAATGCTTTACAATCATTATATGGATGTATTCACAGTACGTGTTTGTGAAAGCTTTACTCAAGAAAACAAGAACCATGCACAAGAATTGCACTTTGTGTCACATACAGTGCAATTTTCAAATAATATAGAAATTGTTGCAATTAAGAACATCTTCTTAAAGGGAACCTGTCACCTGAATTTGGCGGGACTGGTTTTGGGTCATATGGGCGGAGTTTTTGGGTGTTTGATTCACCCTTTCCTTACCCACTGGCAGCATGATGGCCGCAATATTGGATTGAAGTTAATTCTCCGTCCTCCGTAGTACACGCCTGCGCAAGGCAAGATTGCCTTGCGCAGGCGTGTACTACGGAGGACGGAGAATGAACTTCAATTCAATATTTCGGCCAGCATGCAGCCAGCGGGTAAGGAAAGGGTGAATCAAACACCCAAAAACTCCGCCCATATGACCCAAAACCAGTCCCGCCAAATTCAGGTGACAGGTTCCCTTTAAAGGTTAAGTAGTGTAAAGGAACAGAGAGGTCTATGTTTTGTAAGTTCAGAATGTGTTACTTTTAACATTATCCTTTTTAACACCAACTGAAAAAAAAAACGTTTTCAATTTAAGCAATTCAAAAATTTAAATCACTAATTATTATTTTTCCATATATGAATGATATTATATTATAACAATTGTTCATTTAATTACAACTTTTACCACTCGCTGTAAAGCTGAATAGTATTGATTGGCAATGAAAAATGCCTACATAATCAGCAAAATTATAAAGCTAGTATAGACAGAATACAGACATAAAGAATAATAAAGATAACATATGCTATTAGTATGTCATTTCCATCAATTCAGGAGAATAGATTAACCACAGCTTGATGACAAACGTTTACGTTATGTAAATCATTTCTAATGAGGAGCAATTAGAAAGAAAAATTGAAACATTAAATAGGTTCACAATCAGTCTTGTAAGTCTTCAGGTGATATTTCTCGGTCAGCATTTGGCAGACACACCCTTGTCTTGTGTGGCAATGGATTTTGATAATGTTTTAATTAATGGCAGTGACCAAATGTATAATGTTAGTGAATGGGAATCTGTCAGTTGCAATTCTGCCATTGCAAATCTTATGGGGCTTTCAAGTATGCTCCAAGTATGGCAGAGGTCATTTGGCAGCTTTGGCTGCAGATGTTTAATGTAGTAAAAAAAACAAGTCGTGTCAGCGACGGGCACAGTCCGGACGCGAATTCTCCCCTCCCTACTTCCGTCCAGTCAGTGCCTTCTCCATACTCCCCTCCAGTCAGCACTCACACAGGGTTAATGGCTGCGTTAATGGACCTCGTTATGCCACGGTGTAATGCACTCCGTTAACGCTGCTATTAACCCTGTGTGACCAACTTTTTACTATTGATGCTGCCTATGCAGCTACTACTATTGATGCTGCTCCAGCACTGATGCTCTGGGGGTCTCCGCTAGTCTCAGCACTGGGCTGCAGGGGTGTTGTGGCTCCAGGGGTCTCTGCCAGTTTCAGCACTGGGCTGCAGGGGGTGTTGTGGTTACGGGGGTCTCCACTAATCTCAGCAATGGGCTGCAGGGGTCTTGTGGCTTCACCTTATATTATAGCTGCAATGTGAATAATAACCATCAGGGCCCACGGAGCCAGAGGGGATTTAGCAGAGTAAGTTGGGGGACATGTAGGACTTTTTTATCTCTTTTTATTCTGCTGTTTGTAAAGTAGGATGTAGAAAAAGATGGCAATTCTGATAATGTTTCCTATTGTCAGAAAATGTGTTAATGTGATTGCACGGCCCCCTTCACTCAACCTATCATGTTTTTCACGGATGCCACGTATGCCCTATTTGACCTACGATGCTGCCCTCATGTCTGTGTTTTCCCAGCAGCACAGATGGCAAGGGCCAGTACAAGTCTATGAGTCCGTGTAAACATGCTGTCCGTGTGCCATACGTGTGCTGTCTGTGTTTAACATGGAAAGTATATGAGAAGCTTTGTAATTTCATTTCCATTATCCGTACCGGAAAAACACGGATGGCACATGGATGGCACACGGATTGAAAACACTGGTGACACCGATATCGGTGTAACGTGTACGTGTTTTATATGGACAGTGGGGCCCCACTTTGAATTTTGCCTAGGGCCCCAATTTGTCTAAAATCGGCTCTGATTGTAGATGCTGTATTGTACCTGCTCCTTCAAATGAAACACATCCACCAAAAAAAAGGATATTTTCATGAGAGCAGGGGTCAATAAGGTAGAAGCTGCATCCATTGTAAGCATCCCTATAATACATTGGTACTATATTACAGTATAAATCTGATGAATTTGCAGATTGACCAGGGGCCTTCTTCCAGTTACGTTAAAATTTAAAAAGAGTTTTCCTAATATCATCAGTATTATCATATAATAGTAATAATCAGTAAGGCCATTTGTATGGATTAGGATTTTATTATTAGATCATACTGTGCATAGCTCATGATGTTTTCACAGAATGATTAACATAGTAAGGGCTACGTACTGTATCTGGATCAAATCCCCTTTCCTCTCCCTTCAACATAAATACAATTCTGAAATAATAAGATTATAGCTAACAAATGAAATAAGCCAAAATATAGAGTAAAACCAATAAATTGAAATATTAAGCAGTCTTATGCAGCTCTTACACCTGCTGTAGCTTAATTTTGCTTTCAGCTTATAACATTTCTATTTGGTCTTTGTTTTAATATCTAGAGTTATTATATATTATTTCTAAATCATCTTTATTTTCCAGGTCATATATGTTGAATAATAATCTTAAAATCTGTTAAGGAGTTTAGGATCAAGGACAGCATTACCTGTTCCACTACTAAAGTTATTTATCTTATTGAGTGCCCATGCAAGAAATTGTATGTGGGCCGCACTAAGAGGCCCCTTATGGTGCGGATCAAGGAACATTTGATGAATATTCAAAAGGGTTTTTCTGGTCACCCTCTCTCGCGACATTTCTGCGAAAATCACAACAAATCTATTAAAAATGTCCGTTTTCTTGGGATTCAAAAAATCCAACAAAATATACGAGGGGGTAACCTGATTCAGGCTATGTCCAGGGTGGAATCCAAATGGATTTTCACCTTGGACTGTCTTGCACCAAAAGGCCTGAATTACGGGCTAGAACTATATGCCTTTTAATCATATGTATACACAGGGATGTTTCCGGATTTTTATCAATGTTGTCTCTTTTATTATTAGCTATATATATATATATTTTTGTTGTTGTTTTTAGCTTCAGTGCTACACGTTTCAGTGATATTTTTATCGCTCAGATGGGAAGTCCCCCCCCCTCTCTCTTTTTTAAGTTTTTAAGTATTATATTATTAAAAATTGTTTTTAGGTATATTTACATATTTATGCATTTTTACTACACTGTACCCTGTAGCCGACCCTTGATTCAGTATTTATGGGGTCGGTGACTCCCCGTATATATTTGCATATTGTTTTGATGTGTAGTAAGCAGCTTGTAATAGTGTCTGTCTGGTTCACCTATCCCCAGCAATCACTATCCCATATTCCAGCAACTGTGACACTGTGGGTACATGCATGCACGACCATTCATTCATTAAATTGGATAGGTGGGCGGGGCCTCTTTAGGGAGATTGACAGGGGCTTAGCTTATATTCTTGGGAGCGACTGTGGCCGGGTAACCCTGACGAAGAAGGACGCTGCTTCTTCGAAACGCGTTGGTCATTACCTTGTCCCTAGCGCCGCTCCGTAGCTTTCTAGCTGTGACAGCACACGCTCAGTCCTCTGTCGGCCATCTTCCTCGTGCTTGTATCCAGGGACGCCACCGGCCGGGGCTCTCCCTGGCTCTACATAGCCCTTCTGCAGTCCCCGCGTGCAGCACCGTTCCGGGAACCTGTGGACTTTCCACCGTATCTCCACACCTGGCGCCGGCCATTCTTCTTGGCAGCGCCACACGCAACTCTGCACCTGGCACGTGGGCGCCCTTATTCCAGCCTATTATACAGCTGCATTTCTCGGCACAGTTCCTTTACGCGGTTACCCAGAAGTTACAGGTACGATCACCATATATGCCGAGGGACACAGCCCATCTCTTTGGGGTACTATATATGTATTTATTTTGGTTTTAGTGTTTTTTGCCCGGGCCTATGTAGTATTGCTGTTTGTTGATTGTATTGGTCCACAGTAATTAAGGGACCTTTCAGTTCCATTATATACCATTTAGTGCCGTGGTATTGCATATTTTTTCTTGTTCTATTTTACTCCCTTATGCGCGGTCTCTATTACTACTTTTTTCCTATTCTACGTTTACACCAGGAGTGGCGTTTCCCTGGTTTTGAGTCCAGCTGCAAAGGGTTTTTACCTTTAGGTTGAGTAAGCGCTGGTGTGTTTGGTATCATATAGACTTTATTCCTTTACGCCTCGCACTACAGCAGCTTCTCCTATGGCTATTCATGCTCTATGGATGGACCGTGATCACCGTATGGCCTTCATTAAGGACAGATTTTCCTTCCATGGTGCACCCCCATCTGACACTACTAAAACAAGGGATCTATTGAAATCCCTAGAAAAATTGCTGCATACTGAGATGCGGGACATGTGGGAGGTAGCTTCTTTGGAGAAGTACACCCAAGCCCGCATTGTGCCCAAAGGTCTTATCTATATATATGATTGTCTAAGGATTTTTCCGTCTGTCTGTCTGTCTTGGAAATCTGACGTCTCTGATTGGTCGAGGCCGCCAGGCCTCGACCAATCAGCGACGGGCACAGCATGGTGACGATGATGTCATAAAGGTTGCCTCGACCAATCAGCGACGGGCACAGTCTGCCGCGAATTCGCCTCGACCAATCAGCGACGGGCACAGTATTGACGTAGATGTCATAATGGTTGCCATGACGAAGATGATGTCATAAATGTTGCCTCGACCAATCAGCGACCGGCACAGTCTGCCGCGAATTCTGGAATCATCATGGTCCATATACTACGGGGACATGCATATTCTAGAATACCCGATGCGTTAGAATCGGGCCACAATCTAGTCATACATAAGACACTAGCAGGGGACTTTGGAGATCCCTCTATATTATAAGAGTGGGACGATATGTTTCAATCTTTCTCACTTAGAGCACTACAATTCATAGTAGATAAGCGATCAGAGAACATCAACAAAATAAGCCTCCTGATTGAACAAACATTCACACAACTTCGTACTTGTAATCTCACTCAGGATTTACAAGACCTGGCCGATAATATTCTATACAGACTAAAGGAAAAAGAGAAGGAGATCATTAATAAGAAAATTAAGAAATTCCAAAGAGATCACATACCAGAGGAAGCATATATGAATTATTCAACACCGAATAGATCTAGTGATAGAACTAATATTAACATAGAGTACAAATCAGATGATTTTGTGGTGGTGGACGAATATAACGTCACACCTACACCCGACAAGATGGATT
Organism: Ranitomeya imitator; assembly: GCF_032444005.1. Taxonomy (NCBI): domain Eukaryota; kingdom Metazoa; phylum Chordata; class Amphibia; order Anura; family Dendrobatidae; genus Ranitomeya; species Ranitomeya imitator. The sequence goes on along the minus strand of NC_091285.1, from coordinate 339,926,881 downwards.
TTTCCCTAGTGCTATCGACATATGCTGAATCTAATTCTACACAATACACACCTGTAGTCACATGGAATGGTAGCCATTCAAGACTACTAGTCACTCCAAATAAAGATCTTAATCAGGACGATACTTTGGAGATTTCTATATACCCTAATACTCCTCTTTACACACATGAAGATAACAACCCTTGCCCTGGAGCCGTCACCCATACCTCAAATAGATTTTCCCCATTATCTATGGACAACACTGTATCCATGACACCACAGTTGTTCCATGAACAACCCATGAGCCAACGGGATACATCCCCTCCAAGGAGACCAGTGAATAAATCCACACAAGGTACCCACAGTACATCTGGGAGGAGCACCAACAAAGTCCCAGCCTCTGGAACCAGTAAGAGTAAACTACCCATGAATAGGCTCAAAGCCAATATACCCAAAAAAAACAAGAAGCCTGGCACTACGAATATTCTAGCACCCAAGCATCGTGCGCCGATCAATCGGGATTTTTTTCGGGTAAAACCTACAAAACCAAGAGAGGTGGGAGGGGGAGGAAACTCACCAAAGCGAAAGTGAATCCAACATGCAATAATTCACAAAAAATATTTAATTTAAGCTCACACGAATTAACAACTAATGAAACTTCACTCCTTCAAAAAGGGTTGAAATTTGCACCTACTGCCAGTGGGAAACCATTCGATCTATACATATGTATGAAAAAGTACCTGAGGTACCTATCTGTTAAAAAGTATTTCTATAAAAAAAGTAAAAGTACAACGGAGCCCGCCAATCAAGATTGCGGAGAGTACATCCATACCTCTCTAGCAAACCCATCCACTTTTAATCCCATCCAAGAACAATCAGAGGCATTCTTAACCTTCGATAGGTTGGTCACCAATGACATTAGGAGACTACAGAGAAAGAAAAAACCTCGGTTCATACCTCAGAACCTAAACCATCAGGAAAAGAAAGCCATCAAGGATATACAAGAAAATAATAACATCATTATTCGCCCCGCAGACAAGGGAGGAGGTATTGTTATTCTGGACTATATCACATACCATCAGGAATCTGTTAGACTCCTTAGTGACCAGGTCACTTACAGGAAACTTAAAAGTGACCCGACACCATACTATATCAAAAAATTAAGAAATTTATGCCTCAAGGGCCAGTCAATGGGGATACTTAACAAGAAAGAGTTTCAATTTGTGTTCAATAAGGACCCAAGTACAGCCATTTTCTACCATATCCCTAAGATACGCAAAAGTTCTGCATGCCCTCCAGGGAGGCCTATCATTTCAGGCATCAATAGCCTTACAGCAAATTTGTCACAATATGTGGACATGCATCTACAAAAATGTATGAGGCTTATACCAGCCTATCTAAAGGATACAGGCCACATTTTACGAGTGCTGGAGGGGGTGGATTGGAAGTCTACTTACATTTTGAGGACGTTGGATATAAAATCATTATACACGGTTATCAACCAAAAGATGGGTTGTCACATAGCAGGTAACTTCCTCCAAACACTGGGCACATACCCTGAAACTCAGGTAACATTCATCAAGGAATGCATTGATTTTATCCTTCAACACAATTATTTCTGGTATGAAGGGGAGTTCTTTTTACAAGTTTGGGGCACCGCTATGGGCACGCGTTTTGCCCCCAGTTACGCCAACCTCTTTGTAGCCAAGTGGGAGGAGTCCTATATCTACACCTCCGGACACCTTCGCTCGGGACTAATACTTTGGCGCAGATTTATCGATGATGTGTTGTTTATTTGGGATGGCTCGAGGCATGATCTGGACCGGTTTACTGCCAGTCTGAACGATAACGTGTTTGGGCTGGAATTTACACCAACAATCAGCGCCACGAACGTTAATTTCTTGGACCTAAATGTGTACATTGAGAACTCCCAATTATACACCAAATGCTACCGCAAGGATGTGGACACAAACAGCTTTATTAACACCCTCAGCTGCCATTTACCCGTGTGGCTGACTAACATTCCCAAGGGTCAGTACACTAGACTTAGACGAAACTGTACAACCCTGGAGGATTACAATATGGAAGCCAAGGTGCTGACTCAACAATTTCTTGATAAAGGTTATTCATGCTCATTGTTGGCACAAACAGAACAGGAGGTGAGGGACACTCCAAGAGATTCCCTGCTGCACAGAGAAAAAGCCGCCAATCCAACAATCATGAGCATGCCTGATCAGATCCATGAATTACCCTTTATTACACAATATCATGCAGACCATCCTAAGTTCAGGTCCATCATTCGTAAGCATTGGCCCATTTTACAAGGGGATAAAGTTATAGGGGGCCATCTACCGAATGTTCCCAGATTTATATTTAGGAAGGCCCGCTCACTGGGTAGCCTGATTGCTCCCACAATTAAATTAGGTGTCAACCATGAATCACGTCCTGGCACCCAGACTAACTCAAGATCGGGGTTTACACCCTGCGGCAACTGTTTTGGTTGTAGGAACACGTCCTTCAACAAGATTTGTTACTCCACATTCACAGATTCAGGCTCTGTTAAGGAGTTTAGGATCAAGGACAGCATTACCTGTTCCACTACTAAAGTTATTTATCTTATTGAGTGCCCATGCAAGAAATTGTATGTGGGCCGCACTAAGAGGCCCCTTATGGTGCGGATCAAGGAACATTTGATGAATATTCAGAAGGGTTTTTCTGGTCACCCCCTCTCGCGACATTTCTGCGAAAATCACAACAAATCTATTAAAAATGTCCGTTTTCTTGGGATTCAAAAAATCCAACAAAATATACGAGGGGGTAACCTGATTCAGGCTATGTCCAGGGTGGAATCCAAATGGATTTTCACCTTGGACTGTCTTGCACCAAAAGGCCTGAATTACGGGCTAGAACTATATGCCTTTTAATCATATGTATACACAGGGATGTTTCCGGATTTTTATCAATGTTGTCTCTTTTATTATTAGCTATATATATATATATATTTGTTGTTGTTTTTAGCTTCAGTGCTACACGTTTCAGTGATATTTTTATCGCTCAGATGGGAAGCCCCCCCCTCTCTCTTTTTTAAGTTTTTAAGTATTATATTATTAAAAACTGGTTTTAGGTATATTTACATATTTATGCATTTTTACTACACTGTACCCTGTAGCCGACCCTTGATTCAGTATTTATGGGGTCGGTGACTCCCCGTATATATTTGCATATTGTTTTGATGTGTAGTAAGCAGCTTGTAATAGTGTCTGTCTGGTTCACCTATCCCCAGCAATCACTATCCCATATTCCAGCAACTGTGACACTGTGGGTACATGCATGCACGACCATTCATTCATTAAATTGGATAGGTGGGCGGGGCCTCTTTAGGGAGATTGACAGGGGCTTAGCTTATATTCTTGGGAGCGACTGTGGCCGGGTAACCCTGACGAAGAAGGACGCTGCTTCTTCGAAACGCGTTGGTCATTACCTTGTCCCTAGCGCCGCTCCGTAGCTTTCTAGCTGTGACGTCACACGCTCAGTCCTCTGTCGGCCATCTTCCTCGTGCTTGTATCCAGGGACGCCACCGGCCGGGGCTCTCCCTGGCTCTACATAGCCCTTCTGCAGTCCCCGCGTGCAGCACCGTTCCGGGAACCTGTGGACTTTCCACCGTATCTCCACACCTGGCGCCGGCCATTCTTCTTGGCAGCGCCACACGCAACTCTGCACCTGGCACGTGGGCGCCCTTATTCTAGCCTATTATACAGCTGCATTGCTCGGCACAGTTCCTTTAAGCGGTTACCCAGAAGTTACAGGTACGATCACCATATATGCCGAGGGACACAGCCCATCTCTTTGGGGTACTATATATGTATTTATTTTGGTTTTAGTGTTTTTTGCCCGGGCCTATGTAGTATTGCTGTTTGTTGATTGTATTGGTCCACAGTAATTAAGGGACCTTTCAGTTCCATTATATACCATTTAGTGCCGTGGTATTGCATATTTTTTCTTGTTCTATTTTACTCCCTTATGCGCGGTCTCTATTACTACTTTTTTCCTAATCTTAAAATTAAATTTTTGGAAAAAGAAAGAAGAAAATTAAAGTAAATAAAACAGATATTTAATGAACAGGTACATGACACATTTAAAAAATTACTGTCTTTTTTGATACGAGATATTATTTACATGTTTTCAACTTATCTAAGAGTCATTATACAAGTGAGTCCAAGAATATAATCTAGTCTCTTCTATATAGGTGAGACCACACAAATGACTAGAGATTGGATATCTAGCCGCAAATCGACCATTAGACGGGCAAAAAAATAACTTCTGACCCCAGATTATTTTCATATCGCCAGACATTTCATATCACAATTAAAATTCAAAATTATCGAACAGGTTCCAATTGCAAGGAGGGGTGGCAATCAAATTAGTCTGCTTAAAAATGTGAATCATACTGGATTCCGACATTCCATCTCTTTCTCCAAAAGCATTAAATAGAGAATATCACCTAATACTGTGCATAGCTCATGATGTTTTCACAGAATGATTAACATAGTAAGGGCTATGTACTGTATCTGGATCAAATCCCCTTTCCTCTCCCTTCAACATAAATACAATTCTGAAATAATAAGATTATAGCTAACAAATGAAATAAGCCAAAATATAGAGTAAAACCAATAAATTGAAATATTAAGCAGCTCTTACACCTGCTGTATCCTCACCCATCCCTTGTAGATTGTGAGCCCTCGCGGGCAGGGTCCTCTCTCCTCCTGTACCAGTTGTGACTTGTATTGTTCAAGATTATTGTACTTGTTTTATTTTGTATACCCCTCCTCACATGTAAAGCGCCATGGAATAAATGGCTCTATAATAATAAATAATAATAATAATAATAATCTGAATATATTGTTTGATCCATTGAATGTTAATTCACTTTACATATATTTTTTATATTTCACAGAATTGCTGATTCAATACCATTTGAATACATCATGTGCAGGTAGTATAACCCTCACCTGGTCATTTATGAACTTTCATAATATTATTGCTTCTTCCACAATGTCTTTTTCCTTCCTTTCCCCCCTTTTTCTTTTTGTTTTCCTAGTTAATAGATTCAATTTTCCTGTTTTCTCCCTCCATTCCCTTCCCCCTCCTTTTATTGATTCTTATTTTATTATTTTCAGACCCTTTTTTTTCTTCATATTATACAGTTAGGTACCATACAGTGGGGCAAAAAAGTATTTAGTCAGTCAGCAATAGTGCAAGTTCCACCACTTAAAAAGATGAGAGGCATCAGTAATTTACATCATAGGTAGACCTCAACTATGGGAGACAAACTGAGAAAAAAAAATCTAGAAAATCACATTGTCTGTTTTTTTAACATTTTATTTGCATATTATGGTGGAAAATAAGTATTTGGTCAGAAACAAAATTTCATCTCAATACTTTGTAATATATCCTTTGTTGGCAATGACAGAGGTCAAATGTTTTCTGTAAGTCTTCACAAGGTTGCCACACACTGTTGTTGGTATGTTGGCCCATTCCTCCATGCAGATCTCCTCTAGAGCAGTGATGTTTTTGGCTTTTCGCTTGGCAACACGGACTTTCAACTCCCTCCAAAGGTTTTCTATAGGGTTGAGATCTGGAGACTGGCTAGGCCACTCCAGGACCTTGAAATGCTTCTTATGAAGCCACTCCTTCGTTGCCCTGGCGGTGTGCTTTGGATCATTGTCATGTTGAAAGACCCAGCCACGTTTCATCTTCAATGCCCTTGCTGATGGAAGGAGGTTTGCACTCAAAATCTCACGATACATGACCCCATTCATTCTTTCATGTACCCGGATCAGTCGTCCTGGCCCCTTTGCAGAGAAACAGCCCCAAAGCATGATGTTTCCACCACCATGCTTTACAGTAGGTATGGTGTTTGATGGATGCAACTCAGTATTCTTTTTCCTCCAAACACGACAAGTTGTGTTTCTACCAAACAGTTCCAGTTTGGTTTCATCAGACCATAGGACATTCTCCCAAAACTCCTCTGGATCATCCAAATGCTCTCTAGCAAACTTCAGATGGGCCCGGACATGTACTGGCTTAAGCAGTGGAACACGTCTGGCACTGCAGGATCTGAGTCCATGGTGGCGTAGTGTGTTACTTATGGTAGGCCTTGTTACATTGGTCCCAGCTCTCTGCAGTTCATTCACTAGGTCCCCCCGCGTGGTTCTGGGATTTTTGCTCACCGGTCTTGTGATCATTCTGACCCCACGGGGTGGGATTTTGCGTGGAGCCCCAGATCGAGGGAGATTATCAGTGGTCTTGTATGTCTTCCATTTTCTAATTATTGCTCCCACTGTTGATTTCTTCACTCCAAGCTGGTTGGCTATTGCAGATTCAGTCTTCCCAGCCTGGTGCAGGGCTACAATTTTGTTTCTGGTGTCCTTTGACAGCTCTTTGGTCTTCACCATGGTGGAGTTTGGAGTCAGACTGTTTGAGGGTGTGCACAGGTGTCTTTTTATACTGATAACAAGTTTAAACAAGTGCCATTACTACAGGTAATGAGTGGAGGAAAGAGGAGACTCTTAAAGAAGAAGTTACAGGTCTGTGAGAGCCAGAAATCTTGATTGTTTGTTTCTGACCAAATACTTATTTTCCACCATAATATGCAAAAAAAATGATAAAAAAACAGACAATGTGATTTTCTGGATTTTTTTTTCTCAGTTTGTCTCCCATAGTTGAGGTCTACCTATGATGTAAATTACAGACGCCTCTCATCTTTTTAAGTGGTGGAACTTGCACTATTGTTGACTTACTAAATACTTTTTTGCCCCACTGTATATACTCAATTGCCAATACTATCTATACTTCCTATTGCATACATACTGCATACATATCTTTCTGCTTTATGCCTGAACTGTCGCAAGCACACCTGTTATGATCTGGTGGCCTTGGAGCAGCATGAGACGTACTCTGGAGAAGGTTGCACCTGTACTGACCGCAAACCCTGAACCTAGCAGCGCAACTAGAAGTAGCCGTGGGGGATACCTAACACTCCCTAGACCCCTCGGCACAGCCTAAGAACTAACTACCCCTAAAGACAGAAACAGGAAACCTATCTTTCCTCAGAGAAAATCCCCAAAGAATAGACAGCCCCCCACAAATATTGACTGTGAGAGGAGAGGGAAATAACATACGCAGACATGAAATCAGGATTTAGCATAGGAGGCCATACTAGCTAAAAAGGAAGGATAGAACAGAGTACTATGCGGTCAGTATTAAAACACTAGAAAATATCCACCACAGAAAATACAAATCACCACATCTGACTAAAGACATGGAGGGTATATCTGCATCTCCAGAGACACAGCTAGGCTGCAAAAAATCCTTCACAGACAAAGCTGGACAAGACAAAACATGAAACTGCACAGAACTATAAGGTCCACAGCAGGTGGACAGCAAAAACAAAGCCAGGACTTATCTTTGAAGAAAAGCACAGCAAACAGGAGAGACCAGAAGGGATGTGAATCCTCCAAAAACAATTGACAACTGGCAGGGACTAAAGAGTCCTGCAAAGCTATATACCCCAGTCAGTTTTGCAATTAGTAGATACACCTGTCCAATCCTGCAGTCCAGGCACAACTGCATTACCCTCTACAACCACCGGAGGGAGCCCAAAAGCTGAATTCACAACACACACCCCTCCATGATGTGAATCACAGCCTGGTATCTAATGCATTTCCCTTCATGATGCCATCTGTGTCATTGATTGTCACACCCACGATGCAAATCGTGTCACTAAACACACCCTCTTATGACATGTCAAGTGTCAGATATGGATGCGCTCCTTCATGACCTGATTGGCACCATACTTTATACCTCCTTCTGTGATGTGATCAGCATCAGATAAAGGACACACCGCCAATGATGCAAGCCGAATTAGGCTTATATAGTATTACATTAACCCCTTCAAGTCGCGGCCCTTTTTCATTTTTGCGTTTTCGTTTTTCGCTCCCCTCCTTCCCTGAGCCATAACTTTTTTATTTTTCCGTCAATATGGTCATGTGAGGGCTTATTTTTTGCGGGACAAGTTGTACTTTTGAAAGACACCATTGGTTTTACCATGTCTTTTACTAGAAAATGGGAAAAAAATTCCAAGTGCGGTGAAATTGCAAAAAAAGTGCAATCCCACACTTGTTTTTTGTTTGGCTTTTTTGCTAGGTTCACTAAATGCTAAAACTAACCTGCCATTATGATTACCTAGGTCATTACGAGTTCATAGACACCTAACATGACTAGGTTATTTTTTATCTAAGTGGTGAAAAAAAATTCCAAACTTTGCTAAAAAAAAAAAAAAAAAAAAAAGTGCCATTTTCCGATACCCGTAGCGTCTCCATTTTTCGTGATCTGGGGTCGGGTGAGGGCTTATTTTTTGCGTGCCGAGCTGATGTTTTTAATGATACCATTTTTGCGCAGATACGTTCTTTTGCTCGCCCGTTATTGTATTTTAATGCAATGTCGCGGCGACCAAAAAACGTAATTCTGGCGTTTCGGATATTTTTCTCGCTACGCCGTTTAGCGATCAGGTTAATGCTTTTTTTTAATTGATAGATCGGGCGATTCTGAACACGGCGATACCAAATACGTGTAGGTTTTTTTTTTTTTTTAATTGTTATATTTAGGATGGGGCGAAAGGGGGGTGATTTAAACTTTTATATTTTTTATATTTTTTTCATATTTTTAAAAACATTTTTTTTTTACTTGTGCCATGCTTCAATAGCCTCCATGGGAGGCTAGAAGCTGGCATAGCCTGATCGGCTCTGCTACATAGCAGCGATCATCAGATCGCTGCTATGTAGCAGAAATGCAGGTGTGCTGTGAGCGCCGACCACAGGGGGGCGCTCACAGCAGACCTGCATCAGTAACCATAGAGGTCTCAAGGACCTCTATGGTTACCTTCCTGATGCATCGTCGACCCCCGATCATGTGACGGGTAGGGTTGAGCGAAACGGGTCGTTCATTTTCAAAAGTCGCCGACTTTTGGCAAAGTCGGGTTTCATGAAACCCGATCCGACCCCTGTGCGGGGTCGGCCATGCAGTACGCGACTTTCGCGCCAAAGTCGCGTTTCAATGACGCGAAAAGCGCCATTTCTCAGCCAATGAAGGTAAACGCAGAGTGTGGGCAGCGTGATGACATAGGTCCTGGTCCCCACCATCTTAGAGAAGGGCATTGCAGTGATTGGCTTGCTGTCTGCGGCGTCACAGGGGCTATAGAGGGGCGTTCCCACCGACCGCCATGTTACTGCTGCTGATCTGAGCTTAGGGAGAGGTTGCTGCTGCTTCGTCAGAAGCAGGGATAGCGTTAGGCAGGGTCCATTAACCACCAAACCGCTTGTGATGTAGCGATTTCCACTGCCCAACACCACCTTCGGTGTGCAGGGACAGTGGAAGCTACATTTTTTTTTTTTCCCCTCAGCGCTGTAGCTCATTGGGCTGCCCTAGAAGGCTCCCTGATAGCTGCATTGCTGTGTGTACGCCGCTGTGCAAACCAACTGCTTTTTTCAAAGCACAAATCCTCTTGTTCCTTCCTTTCTGCACAGCTATCTTTTTTGTTTTTCCACACTTTTTATTTAATTTGTGCATCAGTCCACTCCTTATTGCTGCCTGCCATACCTGGCTGAGATTACTGCAGTGAGATAGTAATTGTTGGACACTCACTGTTTTTTTTTTTTTTGTGGGAGATTAAGATTGACATTTCTGCTAGAGTGCCATCCCTGTGTGTGCCATCTCTCACTCAGTGGGCCATAGAAAGCCTATTTATTTTTTTGCTTGATTTGGGTTATAAAATCTACCTGAAAAAATCACTACATCAATCAGTGGGAGAAAAATATTGGCCTCAGGGCTTGTGTGCCACTCTTGACTCCTGTGTGTGCCATCTCTCAGTCAGTGGGCCATAGAAAGCCTATTTATTTTTTTGCTTGATTTGGGTTATAAAATCTACCTGAAAAAATCACTACATCAATCAGTGGGAGAAAAATATTGGCCTCAGGGCTTGTGTGCCACTCCTGACTCCTGTGTGCATCATCACTCACTCATTGGGCCATAGAAAGCCCATTTTTTTTTTTTTTGCTTTATTTGGGTTCTAAATTCAACCTGAAAAAATCAATAAATCAATCAGTGGGAGATTAATATTGGCCTTTGGGCTTGTGTGCCAGTCCTAAGCGTGCCATCTCTCTCTCTCAGATAGTGGGCCATAGAAAGCCTATTTATTTATTTTATTATTGGGTTTATAAATTTTCCTTGGAACAAAAAAAAAAAAAGTGGGAGATTAATATTGGCCTCTGGGCTTGTGTGCCAGTCCTGAGCGTGCCATCTCTCTCACAAATAGTGGGCCATAGAAAGCCTATTTATTTTTTTGCTTGATTTGGGTTCTAAAATCTACCTGAAAAAATCACTACATCAATCAGTGGGAGAAAAATATTGGCCTCAGGGCTTGTGTGCCACTCCTGACTCCTGTGTGCATCATCACTCACTCAGTGGGCCATAGAAAGCCCTTTTTTTTTTTTTTTTTGCTTTATTTGGGTTCTAAATTCTACCTGAAAAAAATCAATAAATCAATCAGTGGGAGATTAATATTGGTCTTTGGGCTTGTGTGCCAGTCCTAAGCGTGCCATCTCTCTCTCTCAGATAGTGGGCCATAGAAAGCCTATTTATTATTTTTTTTATTGGGTTTATAAATTTTCCCTGGAACAAAAAAAAAAAGTGGGAGATTAATATTGGCCTCTGGGCTTGTGTGCCAGTCCTGAGCGTGCCATCTCTCTCACAAATAGTGGGCCATAGAAAGCCTATTTATTTTATTTTTTTTGGTTTTATAAATTCTCCCTGAAAAAAAAAAGGGAGATTAATATTGGCCTTTGGGCTTGTGTGCCAGTCCTAAGCGTGCCATCTCTCTCTCTCAGATAGTGGGCCATAGAAAGCCTATTTATTTATTTTTTTATTGGGTTTATAAATTTTCCCTGAAAAAAAATAAAAAGTGGGAGATTAATATTGGCCTCTGGGCTTGTGTGCCAGTCCTGAGCGTGCCATCTCTCTCACAAATAGTGGGCCATAGAAAGCCTATTTATGTTTTTGGTTGATTTGGGTTCTAAATTCTACCTGAAAAAATCAATAAATCAATCAGTGGGAGATAAATATTGGCCTCTGGGCTTGTGTGCCACTCCTGACTCCTGTGTGCATCATCTCTCACTCAGTGGGCCATAGAAAGCCTTTTTTTGTTTTATTTGTTCTCTAAATTCTCCCTGAAAAAATCATTTTATTTTATTTGGTTTCTAAATTCTTCCTGAAAAAATCATTTTATTCTATTATTTTTTTTCCCTAAAGTCTCCCTGAAAAAAAAACAAAAACAAATCAGTGGGAGATTAATATTGCCCTTTCTGCTTGTGTGCCAGTCTTGACTCCTGGGTGTGCCATCTCTCTCTCTCTCCAATTGTGGGCCATAGAAAGCCTATTATTTTTTTAGCTTGATTTGGGTTCCAAAATCTACCTGAAAAAATCACTACATCAATCAGTGGGAGATAAATATTGGCCTCTGGGCTTGTGTGCCACTCCTGACTCCTGTGTGCGTCATCTCTCACTCAGTGGGCCATAGAAAGCCTTTTTTTGTTTTATTTGTTTTCTAAATTCTCCCTGAAAAAATCATTTTATTTTATTTGGTTTCTAAATTCTTCCTGAAAAAATCATTTTATTCTATTATTTTTTTTTCCTAAAGTCTCCCTGAAAAAAAAAAAAAAAAACAAATCAGTGGGAGATTAATATTGCCCTTTCTGCTTGTGTGCCAGTCTTGACTCCTGGGTGTGCCATCTCTCTCTCTCTCTCCAATTGTGGGCCATAGAAAGCCTATTATTTTTTTAGCTTGATTCGGGTTCCAAAATCTACCTGAAAAAATCACTACATCAATCAGTGGGAGATAAATATTGGCCTCTGGGCTTGTGTGCCACTCCTGACTCCTGTGTGCATCATCTCTCACTCAGTGGGCCATAGAAAGCCTTTTTTTGTTTTATTTGTTTTCTAAATTCTCCCTGAAAAAATCATTTTATTTTATTTGGTTTCTAAATTCTTCCTGAAAAAATCATTTTATTCTATTATTTTTTTTTCCTAAAGTCTCCCTGAAAAAAAAAAAAAATCAAATCAGTGGGAGATTAATATTTACATTTGTGCTTCAGTGACAGTCCTGCGTGTGTGGCATCTCTCTCATTTGTTGCCACCAACAACAGAGTGTGTGACATTGTGCCTGATTTTCGTTGTGGTCTCACTCACCTGTAAAGGGGTAGCTAAATCATACTGAAGTTATAGCTCACCGTGTAAGTTGTGTGACAGCAACAAATACCGTTAGTTTGTTTACGTTTTTAAAACAATGAGGAAGTCTGGTGGAAGAGGTCGTGGCCGGGGGCGTTCATTGTCAGCTGGTAATGAGGGTAGTGGTAGTGGTGGAGCATCAGCTGGTCGTGGGAAAAAAAATATTGCACCTAAGTCTGGAGCTGTGGAGCCAGGTTCGTCGTCTGGCTACACAAGGCCTCGAACGCTCCCTTTTCTGGGAGTAGGAAAACCGCTTTTAAAGCCGGAGCAGCAAGAGCAAGTTTTGGCTTATCTTGCTGACTCAGCCTCTAGCTCTTTTGCCTCCTCTCGTGAAACTGGTAAATGTGAAAGCAGCGCGTCGTTAGTGGATGTTCACGGTCAGGGACAAGTCGCTTCCTTGTCCTCTTCAGCAAAAACAACAACAGAGAAGAATGCAGCAGGCGACACAACGGGTTACTCCATGGAGCTCTTTACACATACCGTCCCTGGCTTAGAAAGTGAAGCAGTTAACAGTCCATGCCCATTACGAGTTGAATCTGACATGGAGTGCACTGATGCACAGCCACAGCCAGACTACTATGCTGGTCCTTTGACTCAGACCACAACATTGCCCTCGCAGGGTAATGATCAAGAATCAGACCCTGATGAGACTATGTTGCCCCATCACGAACGCTATACCACCGACCGACACGGTGACACAGACGAAGTTGCACACGAGCTACAAGAAGAGGTAATAGATGACCCAGTTCTTGACCCCGATTGGCAGCCATTGGGGGAACAGGGTGCAGGCGGCAGCAGTTCTGAAGCGGAGGAGGAGGGGCCGCAGCAGGCATCAACATCGCAACAAGTTCCATCTGCCGGGCCCGTATCTTGCCCAAAACGCATGGCAAAGCCAAAACCTGTTGGAGGACAGCGTGGCCATCCGGTTAAAGCTCAGTCTGCAATGCCTGAAAAGGTATCCGATGCTAGAAAGAGTGCAGTCTGGCATTTTTTTAAACAACATCCAATTGATCAGCGCAAAGTCATCTGTCAAAAATGTTCAACTACCTTAAGCAGAGGACAGAATCTGAAAAGTCTCAATACAAGTTGCATGCATAGACATTTAACCACCATGCATTTGCAAGCCTGGACTAACTACCAAACGTCCCTTAATAATAATAATAATCTTTATTTTTATATAGCGCTAACATATTCCGCAGCGCTTTACAGTTTTGCACACATTATCATCACTGTCCCCGATGGGGCTCACAATCTAGAACCCCTATCAGTATGTCTTTGAAATGTGGGAGGAAACCGGAGTGCCCGGAGGAAACCCACGCAAACACGGAGAGAACATACAAACTCTTTGCAGATGTTGTATTAGAACCCAGGACCCCAGCGCTGCAAGGCTGCTGTGCTAACCACTGCGCCACCGTGCTGCCCTTAAGGTTGTAGCACCCTCGGCCAATGAAGCTAGTCAGCAACGCAACATCCCTTCCGGCAGTGTAGGGCCACCATTTTCCGCACCACCTGCAGTATCTGTGCAGGTTTCTTTGCCAGGCCAAAGCAGTCAGGGTCAGGGAATCACCAGTTTCGTAGTAGGAAACACTGCATCTAGGGCACCGGCGGCAACAATACCATCTCCCACCGTCTCTCAGTCTGCCATGTCCACCGGCACCCCCGCTAGTTCCACGATCTCCAGCTCTCCAGTCCAGCTCACCCTACATGAGACTATGGTTAGAAAAAGGAAGTACTTAGCCTCGCATCCGCGTACACAGGGTTTGAACGCCCACATAGCTAGACTAATCTCGTTAGAGATGATGCCCTACCGGTTAGTTGAAAGCGAAGCTTTCAAAGCCCTGATGGACTACGCTGTACCACGCTACGAGCTACCCAGTCGACACTTTTTTTCCAGAAAAGCCATCCCAGCCCTCCACCAGCATGTTAAAGAGCGCATCGTCCATGCACTCAGGCAATCTGTGAGCACAAAGGTGCACCTGACAACAGATGCATGGACCAGTAGGCATGGCCAGGGACGTTACGTGTCCATCACGGCACACTGGGTAAATGTGGTGGATGCAGGGTCCACAGGGGACAGCAAGTTTGGGACAGTTCTGCCTAGCCCACGGTCTAGGAAACAGTTGGCTGTAGCCGTTCGCACCCCCTCCTCCTCCTCTTCGTCCTCCTGCAGAAGCGAGAGCTCGTCCACAGACCGCAGTCGCACAACCACTCCATCCGCAGCTGCCACTGTTGCACACCAGGTCTCCCATTATGGGGCAGCTACTGGCAAACGTCAGCAGGCTGTATTGGCTATGAAGTGTTTGGGCGACAACAGACACACCGCGGAAGTTCTGTCCGAGTTCTTGCAGAAAGAAACACAGTCGTGGCTGGGCACTGTAGATCTTGAGGCAGGCAAGGTAGTGAGTGATAACGGAAGGAATTTCATGGCTGCCATCTCCCTTTCCCAACTGAAACACATTCCTTGCCTGGCTCACACCTTAAACCTGGTGGTGCAGTGCTTCCTGAAAAGTTATCCGGGGTTATCCGACCTGCTCCTCAAAGTGCGTGGACTTTGCTCACATATCCGCCGTTCGCCCGTACACTCCAGCCGTATGCAGACCTATAAGCGTTCTTTGAACCTTCCCCAGCATCGCCTAATCATAGACATTGCAACAAGGTGGAACTCAACACTGCACATGCTTCAGAGACTGTGCGAACAGAGGCGGGCTGTTATGTTTTTGTGGGAGGATACACATACACGGGCAGGCAGTAGGATGGCAGACATGGAGTTGTCAGGTGTGCAGTGGTCGAAGATTCAAGACATGTGTCAAGTCCTTCAGTGTTTTGAGGAATGCACACGGCTGGTTAGTGCAGACAACGCCATAATAAGCATGAGCATCCCCCTAATGCGTCTGCTGATGCAAAGTTTGACGCACATAAAGGATCAGGCGTCTGCAGCTGAGGAAGAGGAAAGCCTTGATGACAGTCAGCCATTGTCTGGCCAGGGCAGTGTACAGGACGAGTTAGCGGGCGAAGAGGAGGAGGAGGACGAGGAGGATGATGGGGATGATTATATTTTTAATGAGGAAGCTTTTCCGGGGCCACTGGAAATTGGTGGCGTGGCAAGGCCGGGTTCTGGTTTTTGGAGGGACACAAGTGACGTGGATTTGCCTGAAACTGCCCCTCAACCAAGCACAACCGCAGATTTGAGAACTGGAACTTTGGCCCACATGGCGGATTATGCCTTACGTATCCTCAAAAGGGACACACGCATAACTAAAATGATGAACGATGACGATTACTGGTTGGCCTGCCTCCTTGATCCTCGCTATAAAGGCAAATTGCAAAATATAATGCCACATGAGAACTTGGAACTAATATTAGCAACCAAACAATCAACTCTTGTTGACCGTTTGCTTCTGGCATTCCCTGCACACAGCGCCCGTGATCGTTCTCACACGAGCTGCAGGGGCCAGCAGACCAGAGGAGTTAGAGGGGCAGAAATCAGAAGTGGCGTTGGCCAGAGGGGTTTTCTGACCAGGTTGTGGAGTGATTTTGCTATGACCGCAGACAGGACAGGTACTGCAGCATCAATTCAAAGTGACAGGAGACAACATTTGTCCAGTATGGTTACAAACTATTTTTCATCCCTTATCGATGTTCTCCCTCAACCGTCATTCCCATTTGATTACTGGGCATCAAAATTAGACACCTGGCCAGAATTGGCAGAATATGCATTGCAGGAGCTTGCTTGCCCGGCAGCTAGTGTCCTATCAGAAAGAGTATTCAGTGCTGCAGGTTCAATACTAACAGAAAAAAGGACTCGTCTGGCTACCCAAAATGTAGATGATCTAACCTTCATTAAAATGAACCACAACTGGATTTCGAAATCTTTTGCCCCACCTTGCCCGGCTGACACCTAGCTTTCCTATGAAAAGGTCTTGCCTGTGGACTATTCTGAATGCCTTTTCCAATCTCGTAATTTTCTGCACCTGATTGTCCAGCATACGACATGTTTACACCTCACTAAATGGCCAAACTCCCCACACGGGGCCGTGGTATCGACACTTGGCGACAGCACCCGTGAGAGTGCTGTTTGTCTGAAGAGGTGGGTGTGCCCGCTTTTGGTCGACGGCACTGCCACTGGGTCCCTCCTAGTACAATAAAGTGTCTCTGGCGGTGGTGGTGCGCACCCAACGTCAGACACACCGTTGTAATATGAGGGGCCCTGGGCCTGTACCGCCGGCCACAAGACAGTTCCCCCCCAGCTCAAACAGTGCTCTACCACTTGCAAAATTATCTCACAGCTCCACCAATGTTTAGTCTATGCGCTGACATCCTTCAATGCCTGCCACTGACAATACCATTGTATTGACATTTTTGTTATGTTAGGCCTTCGAAGCCTGTCTGCGGTCACTCCTTCCACTATGCCTCCACTGACCACACCACTGCTGCCCGTGTACCCCTGGAACCAATTTAAAATTGCCTACAGCCAGCCCAATTTTTTTATTTTAGGCCTTCGATGCCTGTCTGCGGTTTGTTCTTTCTACTACTACTACACTGACCAGGCCACTGCTGCCCTTGTACCCCTGGAACCAATTTAAAATTGCCTACAGCCATGTGTTATTATTTTAGGCCTTCGATGCCTGTCTGCGGTCACTCCTTCCACTAGGCCTCCACTGACCACACCACTGCTGCCCGTGTACCCCTGGAACCAATTTAAAATTGCCTACAGCCAGCCCATTTTTTTTACTTTAGGCCTTCGATGCCTGTCTGCGGTCACTCCTTCCACTAGGCCTCCACTGACCACACCACTGCTGCCCGTGTACCCCTGGAACCAATTTAAAATTGCCTACAGCCATGTGTTATTATTTTAGGCCTTCGATGCCTGTCTGCGGTCACTCCTTCCACTAGGCCTCCACTGACCACACCACTGCTGCCCGTGTACCCCTGGAACCAATTTAAAATTGCCTACAGCCATGTGTTATTATTTTAGGCATTCAATGCCTGTCTGCGGTCACTCCTTACAATATGCCTCCACTGACCACACCACTGCTGCCCGTGTACCCCTGGAACCAATTTAAAATTGCCTACAGCCAGCCCAATTTTTTTATTTTAGGCCTTCGATGCCTGTCTGCGGTCCGTTCTTTCTACTACTACTACAGTGACCAGGCCACTGCTGCCCGTGTTCCCCTGGAACCAATTTAAAATTGCCAACAGCAATGTGTTATTATGTTAGGCCTTCGATGCCTGTTTGCGGTCACTCCTTCCAATAGTTCTCCACTGACCAGACCAATGCTGGCCGTGTACCCCTGGAACCCAGCTGAAAGTGCATGTAGCCTCCTTTTTTTCTTTGTTTTATATTTAGAAAGCCCAGATGAACTACGCTGTGCAACGGTTCAAGCTACCCAGTCGACATTTCTTTTGCGAGAAAAGCCATCCCAGCCCTCCACCGGCATGAAAAAGTCTGCATTGTCATAGCACTCAGGCAATCAAACAGTAGAAAGGTGCACCTGACAAGAGACGCATGGACCAGTAGGCATGTCCACAAAAAGTTACGTGTCCATTACGGCGCACTGGGTTAATGTGTTGGATGCATGGTCCACAGGGGACAGCCTACAAAGTCTGTCTGCAGTCCCTAATTCCAATTTTCCTCCGCTGACCACACCACTGCTGCCCGTGTACCCCTGGAACCAATTTTACAGTGTCTACAGCCTAATTTTGTTATGTTAGGCCTACTACGCCTGTCTGCGGTCCCTCCTTCCAATACTCGTCCACTGACCACACCACTGCTGCCCGTGGACCCCTGGAACCTATTTTTAATTGCATAGAGCATCCTTTTTTTAATAGTAGGCGTACAAAGTCTGTCTGCGGTCGACTATTGAAATTGTCCTCCACTGCCCAGAGCACTGCTGCTTGTGTACCCCTGTAACTTTTTTAAGCTGCAGTGAGCCACATTTTTGGGTTAAGTCCTACTACCTGTGTCTGTCTGCGCCACTCAATTCAGCTGTGTTCCTTTGAAAAAAGCTGAGCGTCAATAGTCTTGTTTTCAGCCTCTAGGAATTTTAAAACTGCATTGGGGGTACAACTTTGGTAGGGCCTACTAACGGTGTCTGCCTCCCCAAGGTGTGCCCCAGGTTTCCTCGCCATTGCTTCGATCTTAATGCTCTTGTTTAGTAGTTGTTGGAAACTACACTGCATTAGGCCTACAAATTGGGTATGGGGTGTAGAGAGATGGTGTGTTCCACTCCAAGGTGTTCTCCAGGTTACCTTTCCTGAGCTCCGATCTTCCAGCTCTCGTTTAGTAGTTGTTGGAAACTACACTGCATTAGGCCTACAAATTGGGTATGGGGTGTAGAGAGATGGTGTGTTCCACTCCAAGGTGTTCTCCAGGTTGCCTTTCCTGAGCTTCGATCTTCCGGCTCTTGTTTAGTAGTTCTTGGAAACTACACTGCATTAGGCCTACAAATTGGGTATGGGGTGTAGAGAGATGGTGTGTTCCACTCCAAGGTGTTCTCCAGGTTGCCTTTCCTGAGCTTCGATCTTCCGGCTCTCATTTAGTAGTTGTTGGAAACTACGCTGCATTAGACCTACAAATTGGGTATGGGGTGTAGAGAGATGGTGTGTTCCACTCCAAGGTGTTCCCCAGGTTTCCTCGCCAATGCTTCGATCTTCATGCTCTCGTTTAGTAGTTGTTGGAAACTACACTGCATTAGGCCTACAAATTGGGTATGGGGTGTAGAGAGATGGTGTGTTCCACTCCAAGGTGTTCTCCAGGTTGCCTTTCCTGAGCTTCGATCTTCCGGCTCTCGTTTAGTAGTTCTTGGAAACTACACTGCATTAGGCCTACAAATTGGGTATGGGGTGTAGAGAGATGGTGTGTTCCACTCCAAGGTGTTCTCCAGGTTGCCTTTCCTGAGCTTCGATCTTCCGGCTCTCGTTTAGTAGTTGTTGGAAACTATGCTGCATTAGGCCTACAAATTGGGTATGGGGTGTAGAGAGATGGTGTGTTCCACTCCAAGGTGTTCCCCAGGTTTCCTCGCCAATGCTTCGATCTTCATGCTCTCGTTTAGTAGTTGTTGGAAACTACACTGCATTAGGCCTACAAATTGGGTATGGGGTGTAGAGAGATGGTGTGTTCCACTCCAAGGTGTTCTCCAGGTTGCCTTTCCTGAGCTTCGATCTTCCGGCTCTCGTTTAGTAGTTCTTGGAAACTACACTGCATTAGGCCTACAAATTGGGTATGGGGTGTAGAGAGATGGTGTGTTCCACTCCAAGGTGTTCTCCAGGTTGCCTTTCCTGAGCTTCGATCTTCCAGCTCTCGTTTAGTAGTTGTTGGAAACTACGCTGCATTAGGCCTACAAATTGGGTATGGGGTGTAGAGAGATGGTGTGTTCCACTCCAAGGTGTTCTCCAGGTTACCTTTCCTGAGCTCCGATCTTCCGGCTCTCGTTTAGTAGTTCTTGGAAACTACACTGCATTAGGCCTACAAATTGGGTATGGGGTGTAGAGAGATGGTGTGTTCCACTCCAAGGTGTTCTCCAGGTTGCCTTTCCTGAGCTTCGATCTTCCGGCTCTCGTTTAGTAGTTCTTGGAAACTACACTGCATTAGGCCTACAAATTGGGTATGGGGTGTAGAGAGATGGTGTGTTCCACTCCAAGGTGTTCTCCAGGTTGCCTTTCCTGAGCTTCGATCTTCCGGCTCTCGTTTAGTAGTTGTTGGAAACTACACTGCATTAGGCCTACAAATTGGGTATGGGGTGTAGAGAGATGGTGTGTTCCACTCCAAGGTGTTCTCCAGGTTTCCTCGCCAATGCTTCGATCTTCATGCTCTCGTTTAGTAGTTGTTGGAAACTACACTGCATTAGGCCTACAAATTGGGTATGGGGTGTAGAGAGATGGTGTGTTCCACTCCAAGGTGTTCTCCAGGTTGCCTTTCCTGAGCTTCGATCTTCCGGCTCTCGTTTAGTAGTTCTTGGAAACTACACTGCATTAGGCCTACAAATTGGGTATGGGGTGTAGAGAGATGGTGTGTTCCACTCCAAGGTGTTCTCCAGGTTGCCTTTCCTGAGCTTCGATCTTCCAGCTCTCGTTTAGTAGTTGTTGGAAACTACGCTGCATTAGGCCTACAAATTGGGTATGGGGTGTAGAGAGATGGTGTGTTCCACTCCAAGGTGTTCTCCAGGTTACCTTTCCTGAGCTCCGATCTTCCGGCTCTCGTTTAGTAGTTCTTGGAAACTACACTGCATTAGGCCTACAAATTGGGTATGGGGTGTAGAGAGATGGTGTGTTCCACTCCAAGGTGTTCTCCAGGTTGCCTTTCCTGAGCTTCGATCTTCCGGCTCTCGTTTAGTAGTTCTTGGAAACTACACTGCATTAGGCCTACAAATTGGGTATGGGGTGAAGAGAGATGGTGTGTTCCACTCCAAGGTGTTCTCCAGGTTTCCTCGCCAATGCTTCGATCTTCATGCTCTCGTTTAGTAGTTGTTGGAAACTACACTGCATTAGGCCTACAAATTGGGTATGGGGTGTAGAGAGATGGTGTGTTCCACTCCAAGGTGTTCCCCAGGTTTCCTCGCCAATGCTTCGATCTTCATGCTCTCGTTTAGTAGTTGTTGGAAACTACACTGCATTAGGCCTACAAATTGGGTATGGGGTGTAGAGAGATGGTGTGTTCCACTCCAAGGTGTTCTCCAGGTTGCCTTTCCTGAGCTTCGATCTTCCGGCTCTCGTTTAGTAGTTCTTGGAAACTACACTGCATTAGGCCTACAAATTGGGTATGGGGTGTAGAGAGATGGTGTGTTCCACTCCAAGGTGTTCTCCAGGTTGCCTTTCCTGAGCTTCGATCTTCCGGCTCTCGTTTAGTAGTTCTTGGAAACTACACTGCATTAGGCCTACAAATTGGGTATGGGGTGTAGAGAGATGGTGTGTTCCACTCCAAGGTGTTCCCCAGGTTTCCTCGCCAATGCTTCGATCTTCATGCTCTCGTTTAGTAGTTGTTGGAAACTACACTGCATTAGGCCTACAAATTGGGTATGGGGTGTAGAGAGATGGTGTGTTCCACTCCAAGGTGTTCTCCAGGTTGCCTTTCCTGAGCTTCGATCTTCCGGCTCTCGTTTAGTAGTTCTTGGAAACTACACTGCATTAGGCCTACAAATTGGGTATGGGGTGTAGAGAGATGGTGTGTTCCACTCCAAGGTGTTCTCCAGGTTGCCTTTCCTGAGCTTCGATCTTCCGGCTCTCGTTTAGTAGTTGTTGGAAACTACGCTGCATTAGGCCTACAAATTGGGTATGGGTGTAGAGAGATGGTGTGTTCCACTCCAAGGTGTTCCCCAGGTTTCCTTGCCAATGCTTCGATCTTCATGCTCTCGTTTAGTAGTTGTTGGAAACTACACTGCATTAGGCCTACAAATTGGGTATGGGGTGTAGAGAGATGGTGTGTTCCACTCCAAGGTGTTCTCCAGGTTGCCTTTCCTGAGCTTCGATCTTCCGGCTCTCGTTTAGTAGTTCTTGGAAACTACACTGCATTAGGCCTACAAATTGGGTATGGGGTGTAGAGAGATGGTGTGTTCCACTCCAAGGTGTTCTCCAGGTTGCCTTTCCTGAGCTTCGATCTTCCGGCTCTCGTTTAGTAGTTGTTGGAAACTACGCTGCATTAGGCCTACAAATTGGGTATGGGGTGTAGAGAGATGGTGTGTTCCACTCCAAGGTGTTCTCAAGGTTACCTTTCCTGAGCTCCGATCTTCCGGCTCTCGTTTAGTAGTTTTTGGAAACTACACTGCATTAGGCCTACAAATTGGGTATGGGGTGTAGAGAGATGGTGTGTTCCACTCCAAGGTGTTCTCCAGGTTGCCTTTCCTGAGCTTCGATCTTCCGGCTCTCGTTTAGTAGTTCTTGGAAACTACACTGCATTAGGCCTACAAATTGGGTATGGGGTGTAGAGAGATGGTGTGTTCCACTCCAAGGTGTTCTCCAGGTTGCCTTTCCTGAGCTTCGATCTTCCGCCTCTCGTTTAGTAGTTCTTGGAAACTACGCTGCATTAGGCCTACAAATTGGGTATGGGGTGTAGAGAGATGGTGTGTTCCACTCCAAGGTGTTCCCCAGGTTTCCTCGCCAATGCTTCGATCTTCATGCTCTCGTTTAGTAGTTGTTGGAAACTACACTGCATTAGGCCTACAAATTGGGTATGGGGTGTAGAGAGATGGTGTGTTCCATTCCAAGGTGTTCTCCAAGTTGCCTTTCCTGAGCTTCGATCTTCCAGCTCTCGTTTAGTAGTTGTTGGAAACTACGCTGCATTAGGCCTACAAATTGGGTATGGGGTGTAGAGAGATGGTGTGTTACACTCCAAGGTGTTCTCCAGGTTGCCTTTCCTGAACTTCTGTCTTCAGGCTCTCATTAAATTGTGGTTAAACGGAACAACTGCATTTGGCGTACTAGTTGGTTTGGGGCCTACTATCGGTGTCTGCCACTCCTTGCTGTTCTCCTGGTTTCCTGTCTTGAAATTCCATTTTCAGGCTCTCGTTAAGTAGTTGTTAATGTTAGACTGCATTTGGCCTACTATTTGGGTTGGGGCCTACTATCGGTGTCTGCCACTCCTTGCTGTTCTCCTCCACTGAACAAAGCTGTGCCGCCTGTTTACTACGGTTGCCAATTTTGAACTGCATGTCGACTACTTACTGATTTGGGCCTACTCTCTGTGTCAGCCTCTCATTCCAGTTGTCCTCCACTGCAATGCCCCCTGGTTATTCCTGTGTTACCAATTTTGAACTGCATTTAGCCCACTTTATTCTTTGGGCCTATATCTGTGTTTCCTCCTCATCCTGCCCATTGCCCAGCCAGTGATAGATGAGTCTGCTGGTACATTGACCCATAACGCAAAATTCCCCGTGCACGCTACACAGCAAGATTGTGACCCTGCTGAAAGTCAGGTTCCTCTTCCCGCATACCATACCACCTTACACGGGGACAAAGAGGAAGGTGCAGATGAAAGTGCAGGTTCCTTCATCAGGTGGGGGGAGGAATACTAGTTGGCGACGTCACTGGCACAGGGCCTCTCATAGTACGCAAAAGTGTTGCTGCCGGTGGGAGGCGCCCCCGCCGTGCAAACACACCGCTGTACTTTGAGGGGCCCTGTGCCAGTGCCAATGCCAACGAGTGGGCCCCCCCTGCTTGCTCAGGATCACAGCACTTGCAAAGTTTAAATACTTACCTCTCCCTGCTCCACTGCCGTGACGTGGTCCAGATTTACTGGGCCCACTAATTACTTGAACCAGCCCTACCCCCCACAACTTTAGCCAAATGACCCCCAATTTCAAATGCCTTCCAATTATTATAAGGTAAATTACGATTGACAAGCTTCTTTAACAAGAATGGATGTTTTTGCCATTAAAATGGGCAGTGTAGGTGTTTTCCTGGCCTCCACTCACTGCCGACTATGCTCCCCCATTGACTTGCATTGGGTTTCGTGTTTCGGGCGATACCCGACTTTTCGCGATAATCGGCCGATTCCACTCGACTCGACTTCTAAGATAGTCGGGTTTCGCGAAACACGGCTCGACTCTAAAAAGGTCAAGGTCGCTCAACCCTAGTGACGGGGTCGGCGATGACGTCATATCCGGCCACCCGGCCGGATGCGGTAGTTAAATGCCGCTGTCTGTGTTTGACAGCGGCATTTAACAGGTTAATAGCGGCGGGTGAATAGCGATTTCACCCGCCGCTATTGCGCGCACATGTCAGCTGTACAAAACAGCTGACATGTCGCGACTTTGATGTGGGCTCACCGCCGGAGCCCACATCAAAGGGGGAGACACAATATGAGCAGTACATGTACTGCTCATGTCATGAAGGGGTATTGGTATCAATAGGGTTTTGTTACTATTGTCCTTGTCTCTCTATAAACACACCCCCTAATCTTTGATATGTATAATAAATGGTACTTTAAATTCTATTTGCTGTCCTTATAATCCTTTAACTCCACACAGTATTATCCTCACTTCATGTTCCATACCATTTTAATAGTTTTCATATGCATGATACTAACAACACATGTAGCCGACATATACTTTTAGCAAACTGCTATTTCTCTACCCCAGCAGCCCTTAGTGATTTCCTGCTTTCTTGAGAAACTTCCACTGGTGAGTCTCATGATGATGACCTTGTCATTAGTGTATACTTACCTTTTGCTATATTATCCTTTGTTTATATTTTGGAAATAATTACAGCCTTTTATATAACCTATTCGACTAAATGATAGTATTTCATGTTTACCAAGTATCAGATCTATTTTCTGTATGATCTATTTTTTTCTATGTGCGTGACTGTCAATATTTATTTTATATATACATATTTTTTTAATTCTGTTTTTGTAGATAGTATATGCAAGCCACTGTTTGATTCCCTGTAGCATATACTGTATATGTTATGTTGTTGTTGCTCATAGTAACTATTTGCACAAGTTCCAAGAGGGACTGAAATGTCAGTTTTCTTAAAGTGACAGTTTCTTTGAAGTCACAGCAAATTTTGAAGTTTTGATTATTGCAAACAAATCTCCTTTATTCACATAAAGAGAGTACTATCTGTTCTCTAGTAAGTTAAACCAGTTAATGCCTTAAAGCCAGCCACAGTCGATCATGGCCCTAGTCACATAGAATTTTATTTATTTGCTCCATTTTCATTATTGACATATTTTAAGAGGCTTAGTTTATTTTTACACTTTGTGTTTTATATTTATGAAAATACGGTATATATGTCAGAACCTGGAACAATCATTGGCTGGGGATGGGAAGCTCCTGCTAAAGATTATACAAACTTAATTAATAAAATCTACTATATAAAGCTGAATGTGTGTATGTGTGTGTGTGTATGTCCGGGATTGGCATCTGCACCGTCGCAGCTACAGCCACAAAATTTTGCACAGTCACACGTCTGGACCCCGAGAGCGTCATAGGCTATATTGTGAGGCGAAATTTTAACCCCGCGCGTTCCAATTCACCAAACAATTTAGCCCCTATCTACATAATGGGGAAAAAAGTGAAAGGAAAAGTGTTGGAGGCGTCGCAGCTACAACAACAAAATTTTGCACAGTCACACGTCTGGACCCTGAGAGCATCATAGGCTATGTTGTGAGGTGAAATTTTAACCCCGCGCTTTCCAATTCACCAAACAATTTTGCCCCTATCTACATAATGGGGAAAAAGTGAAATGAAAAGTGTTGGAGGCGTCGCAGCTACAGCCACAAAATTTTGCACAGTCACACGTCTGGACCCTGAGAGCATCATAGGCTATGTTGTGAGGTGAAATTTTAACCCCGCGCTTTCCAATTCACCAAACAATTTTGCCCCTATCTACATAATGGGGAAAAAGTGAAATGAAAAGTGTTGGAGGCGTCGCAGCTACAGCCACAAAATTTTGCACAGTCATACGTCTGGACCCTGAGAGCGTCATAGGCTATGTTGTGAGGTGAAATTTTAACTCCGCGCTTTCCAATTCACCAAACTATTTTTCCCCTATCTACATAATGGGAAAAAATGAAAGGAAAAGTGTAGGAGGCAAATTGACAGCTGCCAGATGTGAACAAGGGGGACTTAACGAATGAGAGTGATGGCGCCAAAGAGTATATACCGTACAGTTGCTAAGGTGGGGCCCCGACATGGGATACTCACCACACACGGGGATGTGAACACACACACAAAATGCGCCACACACTACCACGTGCTTGAACACATATTACCCTCAGCACACATTTCACCACAAATACACCAAACTCGCCACATAAAAGTCGAAACACAAAAGTCGCCGCTCAAAACTCGCCACGCGCAGAACTCGCCACATGCAAAAACTAGGCTCTTGCAAAACTCGCCACAAGTGCAAAACTCACCTCATGGAAAACTCGCCACACGCAAAACTTGCACACGTGGAAAAATTGCCACATGCACAAAAGTTGCAACACATGCAAAAGTTGCCTCACACAAAACTTGCACATACTCAAAAGGCACCACACATAAAACTCGCCACGCGCAAAACTCACCATGCGCAAAACTTGCTGCACACAACTTGCTACACTAACCTGTCACATGCAACTCGACACACAAAAAGTTGCTACACGCATGTTGCCACACAAAACTCATCTCACAAAAGTCGCTACATGCATGTCGCCACACGCAACTCAACACACACAACTTGACAAACGAAACTCGCCCTAAAACACACACAAGTCTGGTATTATCCTTCAAAAATAAAAATCTGATTAATAAGCAGACAAACTACAACAAATGTACCACATAGGAAATACGGCAGCTGTCAGTCACATGACCTGTCTATTATGTGTATGTGTGAGCTAATATATACTGCCAGGGGGAGGGCTTCCTGTTGGCTGGGGATTTATCAGGCTGCCAATTTAGCTTACAAATACTGAGGTAAAAATACTGAGCAAATAACGTGTGAACGAGGTCTAATACAGGATGAGAAGACACACAGGTATATACTATATACAGGGGAGATGACACACAGCAGGTATATACTATATACAGGGGAGATGACATACAGGTATATACTATATACAGGAGATGACATACAGATGTATACTATATATAAGGGAGATGACAAACATGTATATACTGAGGTGATGAGGTGAAAATGAGAGGTGTGAGGTGAAAATGAAAAGGTGTGAGTGCAAAATGAGAGGAGTGAGGAAAAATAGTGGAATGATCAGAAAATGACAGATGTGAGGTTGAAATGACAAGTGTTGGAGGGGAATGAGAGGAGTGAGGGAGAAAATGAGAGGTGTGAGGGAGAAAATGAGAGATGTGAGGGGGAAAATGAAAGATGTGATTGGGAAAATGAGAGGCGTGATGGGAAAATAAGAGAAGTGAGGTGCTATAACTAACCACAGATATTTACTATGGCCAGGCAACGCCGGGCTCTTCAGCTAGTAGAATTTATAAAAACATAAGACACATAACTACATTACTTTGTCACATACCTTGCACATGCCATACCAAGAGTGTTGCCCTCATTTGGGCATTTTAGGTATCGCCTCTGCCCATGAGTTAAACAAGCATCCAGCATCAATAATTCTAATGCATAAGTTAATTGTTTTATAATTATTATGAATGAAAACTAACATATTTAACTATTAGAAATTGTAAGTGCCTAAATTAAATGAGGATCCTAAAGTGAATAAAAATAATTCTGCTTAATTGTCTTTTAATGCCAAGGAATAATGTTTAAGTAATCTTTTTTATGCATGTTCTCACTACAATATTTGGATACTTCTAAATATAATCTATATCTTTACAAAATTTTTTAGACTGATTAAAACTGTTCTCTGAAGCTAATAGGGATAATCCTCACTATTATAAATTTTCAGATGATATAACATTTTTAAGTTACAACAAAAATTAGCAAATCTACATGATAATTGGGCCAGAAAATATGTTTCCATAGCCAAAATTTGTATTTATTAATTTCTCTGGCAGGTGTTTTATAGGTTTCAATTCTATGTTATGCATAAAATTAAATTTCATGTATAGACAACTGATCCAAAATAATTAATGTAAAATATTATATTCATGAAAAATCAACCTTCAAAAAATAAATTATATAACCAAACAAATTGTCATCAACTTTACCTAAGTCAATACATAATGGTGTTTTATTAGCGAGACAAGGTTAACCCCTTAGTGACAGAGCCAATTTGGTACTTAATGACCAGGCCAATTTTTGCAATTCTGACCACTGTCACTTTATGAGATTATAACTCTGGAACGCTTCAACGGATCCCACTGATTCTGAGATTGTTTTTTCGTGACATATTGTACTTCATGTTAGTGGTAACATTTCTTCGATATTATTTGCGATTATTTATGAAAAAAACGGAAATATGGCGAAAATTTTTAAAATTTTGCAATTTTCAAATTTTGTATTTTTATGCCCTTAAATCAGAGAGATATGTCACGAAAAATAGTTAATAAATAACATTTCCCACATGTCTACTTTACATCAGCACAATTTTGGAAACAACATTTTTTTTTGTTAGGGAGTTATAAGGGTTAAAAGTTGACCAGCAATTTCTCATTTTTACAACACCATTTTTTTTTAGGGACCACATCACATTTGAAGTCATTTTGAGGGGTCTATATGATAGAAAATAATGAAGTGTGACACCATTCTAAAAACTACACCCCTCAAGGTTCTCAAAACCACATTCAAGAAGTTTATTAACCCTTTCCGTGCTTCACAGGAACTGAAACAATGTGGAAGGAAAAAATGAACATTTAACTTTTTTTTGCAAACATCTTAATTCAGAACCATTTTTTTTATTTCCACAAGTGTAAAAACAGAAATGTAACCATAAATTTTGTTATGCAATTTCTCCTGAATACGCCAATACCCTATATGTGGGGGTAAACCACTGTTAGGGCGCACCGCAGAACTTAGAAGTGAAGGATCGCCGTTTGACTTTTTCAATGCAGAATTGGCTGGAATTGAGATCGGACGCCATGTCACGTTTAGAGAGCCCCTCATGTGCCTAAACAGTGGAAACTCCCCACAAGTGACACCATTTTGGAAACTAGACCCCTTAAGGAACTTATCTAGATGTGTGGTGAGCACTTTGAACTCCCAAGTGCTTCACAGAAGTTTATAACGTAGAGCCGTGAAAAAAAAAATCGAATTTTTTCTACAAAAATGATCTTTTTGCCCACAAATTTTTATTTTCACAAGGGTAACAGGAGAAATTAGACCACAAAAGTTGTTGAGCAATTTCTCCTGAGTACGCTGATACCCAATATGTGGGGGTAAACAACTGTTAGGGCGCACCGCAGAGCTTGGAAGAGAAGGAGTGCCGTTTTACTTTTTCAATGTAGAATTGGCTGGAATTGAGATTGGACGCCATGTCGCGTTTGGAGAGCCCCTGATGTGCCTAAACAGTGGAAACCCCCCACAAGTGACATCATTTTGGAAACTAGACCCCTTAAGGAACTTATCTAGATGTGTGGCGAGCACTTTGAACCCCCATGTGCTTCACAGAAGTTTATAACGTAGAGCCGTGAAAAAAAAATTGCATTTTTTCTACAAAAATGATCTTTTTGCCCACAAATTTTTATTTTCACAAGGGTAACAGGAGAAATTAGACCACTAAAGTTGTTGTGCAATTTCTCCTGAGTACGTCGATACCCAACATGTGGGGGTAAACCACTGTTTGGGCGCACCGCAGAGCTTGGAAGAGAAAGAGTGCCGTTTTACTTTTTCAATGTAGAATTGGCTGGAATTGAGATCGGACGCCATGTCGTGTTTGGAGAGCCCGTGATGTGCCTAAACAGTAGAAATCCCCCACAAGTGACCCCATTTTGGAAACTAGACCCCCCATGGAACTTATCTAGATGTGTGGTGAGAACCTTGAATGCCCAAGTGCTTCACAGAAGTTTATAATGCAGAGCCGTGAAAATAAAAAATATTTTTTTTTTCCACAAAAAAGATTTTTAGCCCCCAAGTTTTTATTTTCACAAGGGTAACAGGAGAAATTGGACTGCAATAGTTGTTGTCCAATTTGTCCTGAGTATGCTGGTACCCCATATGTGGGGGTAAACCACTGTTTGGGCGCACGGCAGAGCTCGGAAGGAAGGAGCGCCGTTTTGGAATGCAGACTTTGATAGAATGGTCTGCGGGTATTATGTTGTGTTTGTAGAGCCCCTGATGTACCTAACCAGTAGAAACCCTCCACAAGTGACCCCATTTTGGAAACTAGACCCCCCAAGGAACTTATCTAGATGTGTGGTGAGAACTTTGAATGCCCAAGTGCTTCACAGAAGTTTAGAATGCAGAGTCGTGAAAATAAAAAATATTTTTTTTTCCACAAAAAAGATATTGTAGCCTCCAAGTTTTTATTTTCACAAGGGTAACAGGAGAAATTGGACTGCAATAGTTGTTGTCCAATTTATCCCGAGTACGCTGATGCGCCATATGTGGGGGTAAACCACTGTTTGGGCGCACGGCAGAGCTCGGAAGGGAAGGAGCGCCTTTTTGGAATGCAGACTTTGATAGAATGGTCTGTGGGCATTATGTTGCGATTGCAGAGCCCCTGATGTACCTAAACTGTAGTAACCCCCCACAAGTGACCCCATTTTGGAAACTAGACCCCCCAAGGAACTTATCTAGATGTGTGGTGAGAACTTTGAATGCCCAAGTGCTTCACAGAAGTTTAGAATGCAGAGTCGTGAAAAGAAAAAATATTTTTTTTTTTCACAAAAAAGATTTTGTAGCTCCCAAGTTTTTATTTTCACAAGGGTAAAAAGAGAAATTGGACTCCAGAAGTTGTTGTCCAATTTATCCCGAGTACGCTGATGCCCCATATGTGGGGGTAACCCACTGTTTGGGCACACGGCAGAGCTCAGAAGGGAGGGAGCACCATTTGACTTTTTGAGCGCAAAATTGGCTGTCGTGTTTGGAGACCCCCTGATGTACCTAAACAGTGGAAACCCCCCAATTCTAGCTCCAACCCTAACCCCAACACACCCCTAACCCTAATCCCAACCTGATCCATAATCCTAATCACTAACCCTAACCATAATCACAACCCTTACCCCAAAACAACCCTAATGTCAACCCTAACCATAACCCTAATCAAAACCCTAAATCCAACACACCCCTAATCCTAATCTCAACCCTAACCTCAAACCTAACCCTAATCCCAATACACCGCTAATCACAACCCTAACCTTAACCCTAATCCCAAACCTAACCCTAATCCCAAGCGTAACCCTAATGCCAACCCTAACCCTAATACCAACCCTAATCCAAACCCTAACCCTAATCCCAGCTCTAACCCTAACTTTAGCCCCAACCCTAGCCCTAACTTTAGCCCCAACCCTAACCCTAGCCCTAAGGCTACTTTCACACTTGCGTCGTTTGGCATTCCGTCACAATCTGTCGTTTTGGACAAGAAACGGATCCTGCTAATGTGCCCGCAGGATGCGTTTTTTGCCCATAGACTTGTATTGCCGACGGATCGTGACGGATGGCCACACGTCGCGTCCGTCGTGCACTGGATCAGTTGTGTTTTGGCGGAGCGTCGGCACAAAAAAACGTTCAATGAAACGTTTTTTTGTACGTCGCATCCGCCATTTCTGACCGCACATGCGTGGCCGTAACTCCGCCCCTCCTCCCCAGGACATAGATTGGGCAGCGGATGCGTTGAAAAACTACAGCTGCTGCCCACGTTGTGCACAATTTTCACAACGTGCGTCGGTATGTCGGGCCGACGCATTGCGACGGCCCCGTACCGACGTAAGTGTGAAAGAAGCCTAACCCTAAATTTAGCCCCAACCCTAACCCTAAATTTAGCCCCAACCCTAACCCTAAATTTAGCCCCAACCCTAGCCCTAACCCTAGCCCTAACCCTACCCCTAACCCTACCCCTAACCCTACCCCTAACCCTACCCCTAACCCTACCCCTAACTCTAACCCTACCCCTAACCCTACCCCTAACCCTACCCCTACCCCTACCCCTAACCCTACCCCTAAACCTACCCCTAACCCTACCCCTACCCCTAACCCTACCCCTAACCCTACCCCTAACCCTACCCCTAACCCTAACCCTAATTTTAGCCCCAACTGCTGTTCTCCTGCCGGCCGGCAGATGGAGACAGATGGCGGGCGCAATGGGCATGCGTCCGCCATGTTCTTCTGCCGGCGGCCAGGAGGAGCAGCAAGAGGATCCAGGGACCTAGGTGAGTATGCTAGAGTCCTCGAATCCCCCTATTTCTCTGTCCTCTGATGTGCGATCACATCAGAGGACAGAGAATTACACTTTACTTTTTTTTTTTTGCGGTCGCCGGTAAACAGTTAATTACCAGCGATCGCAAAACAGGGGTCGGTAATACCGACCCCGATCATGCTCTTTGGGGTCTTGGCTACCCCCGGCAGCCGAGACCCCAAAGATTCTCCCGGTGCCGGCAGGCGGGCGCACTGCGCATGCGCCCGCCATTTTGAAGATGGCGGCGCCCACCGGGAGACACGAGGAGCATCGGGGGAGCTAGGTGAGTATTGGGGGGCCACCTGGGACCCCTTTTCTCTGTCCTCCGATGTGCGATCACATCGGAGGACAGAGAAATTAAAAAGAGATCGCGTTTTTTGTTTTTTTTGCGATCGCCGGTAAACGGTTAATTACCGGCGATCGCAAATGCGGGGTGGGTTAAAAAAACCCCGAATCATGTTCTCTGGGGTCTCGGCTACCCTCGGCAGCCGAGACCCCGGAGAAAATCGGCCTCTGTGGGGCGCTATGGACTTTTTCCACAGCGCCGTTAATTAACGGCGCTGTGGTTTAAGTACCCTTAGCGTCCGCCGTTAAAAGGCGTATCGGCGGTCGCTAAGGGGTTAAAATTAACCTTTTGAATTGGTTTCATGTTTTGATGTTTTTTTTTACAGTCTTCTAACACAAAACCAAAAGGGATCCAGCATGAAACATAAATCTTTCCTTTATATTTTTACAAAACCCATTTCTTTTACAAAAGTGCCACAAAATAACCTGCAATATTTTGCCTCAAAGAAGAAAAAAAAGTTCTTATTTCTCATTTTTTGTTACATTTATATTATTCCAAACGAACTTGGCAGTTAAATCACATTTTATATCAAGAGAGGATCTTGATTATCACCTACTTTTCAAAAATTGAAGCTTTAACCTCTTTTTGACATCTAATGCAATAATCTGTCCATATGCCCTGGGCCTTTTGACCAGGGATGGATTATTACATCATTTTTTTAATGCAACACTGCTACTAAAGTTGGGGTGATCACATTAAAATTCCAGTGCCATCTTACCTCTGGGTAGATGGTGTTGTCATCCTGGGCGGTGTCATGGTCCTCCCGCAACCACGATTGCTGTGATTGACTGTTCAGTTCTGAATAGCCAATCCAGAATTTCTCTGTGTTTCAGGCAATCAGATTGCCTGAAACATTAATGTCCCAGCCTATGATTGGCGCTATCAATGATTACATCGATTGCTCCAATCAAAGGGCACAGCCACGGTGTGACCACAGTGCCCATCCTAGGATCATAGCTGTAAGAGCAGCGACCCTAGGCTAGTGCTGGCAAGCCAGTGTCACCAGGGCCAGGTCCGATTGTTGTGATCAATGTCATCATCAATCGCATCAATCAAAAGGCACAGAAGCAGTGTGACTGCTCTGTGACCTGTCTGTGACCACCCTACATGTCTTCACAGTAGCTGAGGATTTGTGCAGGATGGTCACACTATCGGATTTGTGCTGGGCCTTGTGGTGCCACAGAAGCCTATGACACCACAATTGCTCCCTGCTTCTGAGAAGAAAGAACAAAAAACACAGAAGACAGAACAGAGAAGAAAGAAAACAGAACAGAGAAGAAAGAAGAGAGAAGACAAGATCTCTGAAAGAAGATCCCTTCCTGATCTCTCCTACACCCCAATGCCCCTCTGCCTCCTCCCCATCCCGCATTCCAGAAGAAGGAAGAGAGAATAAGAAAGAAGAGAGACTACAACTGTAAGGTTTTCATCCCTGATCCCTGCCTTATCTCTCTCCTCTCCTCATCCACCCCAATCCCCCTCTCTCCTCCTTTCCTCCTCCGCCCCCTTTGCACCTCCTCCATGCACACATTCAGCTGCCACCAAGGGTTGATTAATGATGCAGTTCATTTATCAGCACTTGAGCTCCCTGTTTTCCCCTATTTTTTCACCCCCTTTTGCGCCACCTCTGTGCGCACATCCAGCAGCCGCCGAATGTTGATTAGTGATGCAGTTCACTCATCAGCACTCGTGCCCACTGTTTTCAACTTTTCTTTTTCACCTCCAATTTGCGCCACCTCTGTGTGCACATCCAGGAGTTGCCAAGAGTTGATTAGTGGAGCAGTTCACTTATCAGCACTTTTTCTTTTCCACCCCCCCTTTGCACCACCTCCGTGCACATATCCAGAAGCCGCTGAGCATTGATTATTGATGAAGTTCACTCATCAGCACTTGTGCTCGCTGTTTTATACTTTTTGTTTTTCACTGACTTTTCTTCTCTCCAATTGCTGCTTTTTTCTTTTATCTCTTTCTTAAAAAAAAGTTTATATCAAACACTCTCTCATACACACAACATAATAAAGTACTGACACAAACACCACATACCTAAAAAAAAGTTGTGCCACTTGTCCCAAAAATGCTATTCAGTGGAGGAGGCATATGCTTTCCTTGCCTCCGACACTGACAGTGAGGGAGAGGATCCCGCCTTTCTTTATTTTTCAGATTCATCCTCCAAGTTCTCCTCCTCTTCTTCCTCACGTGCTACTGAACCACCATAAAGACATCCCAGGACAGAAGGTGAACAAGCACCCCCCATTACTGACCCCGAAAATTTTGAGCCACTGATTCTTGCTTGTGTGGTGCTATCAGGAATCAAGTTTGACACCACTGGTGGTCCAAACTAATTTGTATGCTCATGGCACAAAACCATGATTCATCATTTTCTAACTGGACTCCTGTAGACGCAGTTGAAGTGATGCAGTTTTGGGGCCTAGTCCTTCACATGGGGAACCTGAAGAAGCCAGAACATCAGCAATATTGTAGTGTTGATGTTTTATACAACACTTCAGTGTTCCAAATAGTCGTGGCCCGGACACGCCACGTTTTGAGGGATCCACAAATTACTGCATTTTAATAATGAAGCATAGTATCCTCAACTTTAACCGTCTGTTCAATGTTTGGCCGGTCATCAAACACTTCAGCAAAAAGCTTGCGGAAGTGCATTTGCCCCAAAATGGACATCTGCATGGATGAGTCTTTAATTCACTTCAAGGTGAGGCTCAAATTGCCTCAGTACCAGCCCAGTAAGAAGGCCAGGTATGGAATTAACCTCTATAAGCTGTGTCAGGGTACACCTACACTACAGGTTTAGAATTTATGAAGATAAGGACACCAGGATTGAGCCAGCTGAATGCCCCCTTGTCATGGTAGTAAGTGGGAAAAATTGTCTTGGATTTGGTACACTTACAGCTGGATAAAGGTTATTAACTCTCTATATGGATAATTTTCATATTAGCATCCCACTCAAATCCCTCTTTGCACATGGTACAGCAGACTGCGGCACTGTCTGCAAAAATCAGAGAGGCCTTCCAAGAACGCTAATTGAGCAGATGCTCAGAAGGGGTGACAGCAGTGCCCAATATAATGACCACCTGCAGGTGGTCAAATACAAGGACAAGAGTGATGTCCTTTTCTTGACCATCATACATTGTGATGGCAGCACCGTTAGCACTGTATGAGGTACCTCTACACAGGTCTGCAAACCGGATTAAACATTATTGAATTCACATACCAGGAAAAAGTAGATCAGTTCTAAAAAGGGGGCACTTGTTTGACATTGTCACATTTAAGGCACATCTAGATAAATTCCTTAAGGGGTCTAATTTCCAAAATGAGGTGATTTGTGGGGAGTTTCTATCATTTAGGCACATCAGGAGCTTTGTAAATGCAACATGCTGCCCGTAGACCATTTCATCAAAGTCTGCATTCCAGAACATCACAAAGGACAAATGGCACTACAACTTTTGGGGTCCAATTTCTTCGGTTATCCTTGAGAAAATAAAAAAATTGAGACTAAAAGATAATTTTTGTGGAAAAAATATGATTTTTTATTTTCATGGCTCTTCGTTATAAACTTTTGTGAAGCATTTTGGGGTTCAAAGTGCTCCCCACATATCTGGATAAGTTAATTGGGTGGTCTAGCTTCCAAAATGGGGTCACTTGTGGGGGATTTCCACTGTTTAGGCATATCAGGGGCTCTCCAAACGCGACATGGCGTTGGATCTCCAGTCCAGCCAATTTTATGTTGAAAAAGTCAAACGGCGCTCCTGCTCTTCTGAGTTCTGACATGCGCTTAAGCAGTGTTTTTCCTCATATATGGGGTATTGACATGTTCAGGAGAAATTGCCTTATAAATGTTGGGGTTCATTTTTTCCTGTTACCCTTGTGAAACTAAATAAAATTGGTCTAAAGTTAAATTTTAGTGAAAACAAGTTAAATGTTCATTTTTTTTCCTTTCACATTTCATTAATTCCTGTGAAGCACCTGAAGGGTTAATAAACTTCTTGACTGTGGTTTTGATCAGCTTGAGGGGTTACATTTTTAGAATGCTATCACTTTGGGGTATTTTCTATCATATAGACCCCTCAAAGTGACATCAAATGTGAGGTGGTCCCTGAAAAACTTTTTGCAAATTTTGTTGTAAAAATGAAAAAACTCTGGTCAACTTTTAACCCTTATAACGTACTAAGAATTCAAAATTCTTTAAAAAATTGTGGTGATGTAAAGTAGACATATGTAAAATGTTATTTATGATCATTTTGTGTGACATATGTCTATAAATTAAGGGAGTGAAAAATAAAAAAAAATTGATAAATTTTCAACATTTTTGCCAAATTTCCATTTTTTACACAAATAAACACAAGTAATATCAAAGAATCTTTAACACTAGCATGAGCTGCAATATGTCACGAAAAAAAAAAAAACATTCTCAGAATCACTGTAATCTATTGAAGCCTTCCAGAGTTATCACTTCATAAATGGACAGTGGTCAGAATTGTAAAAATTGGCCCTGTCATTAACGTGCAAACCACGCTCAGGGGTAAAGGGGTTAAGGAGGTCGTTTCACCTTTTGTTCATGTTTGACTTATCAAAAGTTAACTCTTTAGGTGTGAAATAATTTGACTGCTAATATCTCCTCAACGAAGAGACATAATTTTGTGTGTCCAGTACAACATGAATACTTGGTGAAAGTTACTCTGTAAGCACTGTTTATGTACTTCGCTTAATCCAGCATGTCTTCTTCTAAAATTTCTAATATTTATTCAAATATTCAAAGAAAACATGATCAGGTATACTACTAAGTAAAACTCACTGACAAAGTTCTAAATTTAGGACTTATTTACAACAATTAATATTATTGCATACAAATATATTTAAAAAATTACTCAACCAAAATTCGATTTGTGCTAAGGTAATACAGACCGTAAAGATAAAAACATTTACAACAGCAATAAAGTGTATTAGTAATAAACATACATTATCTGTTTTGTTAGAAGAGGATAACATTAAATATGACGAGAAATAATTAATATACTATATGCAAAAGCATAAGATATTCCAACAGTAAATCCTTGTACTGTGACATAGTTTCAACAAAACCTCATGTGGGACCACAATAAAGTGTGGTAAGACTTTGATTTAGTTCAACTAGTCTACCAGGACTTTAAAAGTTGTTAGTATTTAATTGTTACTAAACTTTTTAAAACATTTGCAATTATTTTTGTTGCTCTTTTTCTGCTGTAATATTTAAAGGGATTTTGACATATAGGTCTTTCTACGTCTTCTGAGAGCAGCACTATTTAGAGACACATCGTGACACCAACAATACGTCACTTACTGGTTTTATTGCTGAATTTTTGATAAAATCACTGTTGCATCTGCAATTAGTTCTCTGAATGCTCAGTTATGCATACCCTTGCCCACCTCACTGCTTGACAGATTTCTGTGCACTTTATGCATATGCAGAAAACTGCCAATCAGTGGTTTGGAAGGCTAATACAGATCTCATGAATACGGAGGACTAAATGCCAGCAGGGTCACTAGTCCAGTAGGTTATAAAACAGTGATTTTATCAAAAGTACAACAACCGGCCCACTAAGTATAGTAGCATTGAAATCACTGTCTCTGTGTTAGGAGTCGAGTTCCCGCCGCTGCACAGGGGAAATCTCGAACCATGTCCTCTGCGGTCTCTCATTCTCCTACAGCCACAGTGGAACCTGCTCAGCAGAGACGTCGGTCCCAGCATCTGGCTCAAGCTGATACTGTGCGATTGGTAACTGAAGCCTTTCCAGGCTCTACCTTTGTAGCCAGTACTGATCAGCAGCGAGCAGGCATTTCAGGGACTAAGTCCTACTTTTCCCATACTGAGCATGCCCACAGGATAACCTCCCATTGGAGGTCGGTGGTCACACGCTCAGGTCCTGTAGCAGCTCCTATTGGATCACTAAGAAGGTCCTTGAGTGCTACAGGTATAACAGGTTCGCCATGCGCTAGTATACCGTATATACTCGAGTATAAGCTGACCCGAGTATAAGCCGACCCCCCTAATTTTGCCACAAAAAACTGGGAAAACTTATTGACTCGAGTATAAACCTAGGGTGGAAATGCAGCATTTACCGGTGAATTTCAATAATAAAAATAGATCATTATTTCCCCATAGCTGTGCCATATAGTGCTCTGCACTGTTCATTATTTCCCCATAGCTGTGCCATATAGTGCTCTGCACCGTTCATTATTTCCCCATAGCTGTGCCCCATATAGTGCTCTGCACCGTTCATACTGCCCCATAACTGTGCCATATAGTGCTCTGCGCCGTTCATTATTGCCCTATAGCTGTGCCCCATATAGTGCTCTGCACCTTTCATTATTGCCCTATAGCTGTGCCCCATATAGTGCTCTGTACCGTTCATTATTGCCCTATAGCTGTGCCTCATATAGTGCTCTGCACCATTCATTATTGCCCTATAGCTGTGCCCCATATAGTGTTCTGCACCGTTCATATTGTCCCATAGCTGTGCCCTATATAGTGCTCTGCACCGTTCATATTGTCCCATAGCTGTGCCCCATATAGTGCTCTGCACCGTTCATACTGCCCCATAGCTGTGCCATATAGTGCTCTGCGCCGTTCATTATTGCCCTATAGCTGTGCCCCATATAGTGCTCTGCACCGTTCATTATTGCCCTATAGCTGTGCCCCATATAGTGCTCTGTACCGTTCATTATTGCCCTATAGCTGTGCCCCATATAGTGCTCTGCACCATTCATTATTGCCCTATAGCTGTGCCCCATATAGTGTTCTGCACCGTTCATATTGTCCCATAGCTGTGCCCCATATAGTGCTCTGCACCGTTCATATTGTCCCATAGCTGTGCCCCATATAGTGCTCTGCACCGTTCATTATTGTCCTATAGCTGTGCCCCATATAGTGCTCTGTACCGTTCATTATTGCCCCATAGCTGTGCCCCATATAGTGCTCTGCACCGTTCATATTTCCCAATAGAAAGCTCTGCCATTGTCACTGTTGCTGCTGCAGTAAAAAAAAAAAAACACATACTCACCTCTCTTGCTTGCAGCTCCCAGTGTCCGGTCCCGGGGTCTCTCTACTCTGACTGCTCAGACAGAGGACGGCGCGCACACTATATGCGTCATCGCGCCCTCTGACCTGAACAGTCAGAGCGCAGAGACGCCGGGAAGATGGAGCGGCGCCCGGCGGCTGGAACGTGGACAGGTGACTATGCGATACTTACCTGGTCCTGGCGTCCGGCTCCTTCTCCCAGACAGCTGTCTTCGGTGCCGCAGCTTCTTTCTCTGTCAGCGGTCCCCGCACCGCTGATTAGAGAAATGAATAGGCTGCTCCACCCCTATGGGAGGTGGAGCCGCCTATTAATTTCTCTA
Organism: Ranitomeya imitator; assembly: GCF_032444005.1. Lineage (NCBI taxonomy): Eukaryota > Metazoa > Chordata > Amphibia > Anura > Dendrobatidae > Ranitomeya > Ranitomeya imitator. The sequence goes on along the minus strand of NC_091285.1, from coordinate 339,887,097 downwards.
ATGAGCGGTCCCACGTGACCACTGATAGAAGAACTGCAGCACCGAAGACCGTGGGACGGCAGGGGGAGCGTCAGGACCACTGGAAGCAGGTAAGTATGCCTCAGCGCCCTCACCCCCTCAGCCGCCGACCCTGCCACCCACCTTGACTCGAGTATAAGCCGTGAGGGGCACTTTCAGCCCAAAAATTTGAGCTGAAAATCTCGGCTTATACTTGAGTATATACGGTATGTTTGGGGTCGAGTTCCTGCCTCTGCACAGGGGGAATCTCGGGCCGTCTCCGCTGCGGTCTCCCATTCTTCTCCTGCCGCAGTGGAGCCTGCTCAGCAGAGACGTCGATCCCAGCGTCTTGCTCAGTCTGACTCTGTGCTAAGAGTTACTGCTGCATTTCCTGCTTCTGCCATTGAAGTCAGTGCTGGGCAGCGGCGAGCAGACGCTTCTGGGACTAAGTCCTGCTTTTCACGTTCTGAGCATGCCCAGAGTAAGATCTCTCAGTGGAGATCGAGGGTCACATGATCAGATACTGCAGCTAAGGTCATTGTTCCTTCTTGGAAGGTCCTTGTAGGTGCTAGGACTAAGTCCTGCTTTGCACTCTGAGCATGCCCAGGGCAAGATCTCTCAGTGGAGATCTGGGGTCACGATACGATACGATACGATACGATACCATAATTTCCCACGGGATCAATAAAGTGTATCACAGCAGCACAACTTAAATCAAATCATAAAAATCATAAAAGAATTACATAGTTGACATGACAGTGGAGTTGACAGAAGAACATTATACATTATACATTAGAATAGGACATACACAACGAGTGAACTGAAATGTAGAGAAATAAGTAGACATTCACCTTGGCGGTTTAACCCTAATGTTATTGTTGTACATTCCCATGGCAGTTGGCACAAACGATTTCCTATATTTTTCCTTCTTACACCTCAGAAGTATTAGCCGGTTACTGAATGTGCTCTTCTGTCTCATGAATAGCTCATATAGTGGATGTGCATTATTGTTCATAATTGCCATACAGTTTCTCAGAGTTCTTTTCTCCACTACCTCCCCAAAAGAGTCCAGATTGCAGCCCACAGCAGAACTTGCCTTCTTAATAATCTTATTCAGCTTATTAGCATCAGAGGTCCGCACACTACTACCCCAGCATGTGATTGCATAAAAGATGGCATTTGCCACCACAGACTGGTAGAACATTTCTAACATTTTGCTGCACACATTAAAAGACCTCAGTTTCCTTAGGAAATACAATCTGCTCATCCCCTTCTTAACCAAACAGAGAACACACAACCGAACGAATGCCCAAAAATAAATTCAAAATAGATTTATTTATACAAAAATATATACCAATTGGTAGGGGGAAAGAAACCAAAAAAAAGGCACAACAACTAGGAGACAGGGCAACATACAATCCTGTAATGGTAGAATGATGGCGTAATGTAAATAGAAAAAAATAATAAATATAAAGCCAACCACAGAATTGAAAAAAAAAATATATATATATACAACAATTATAGAAAAAATATATATATGTATAAAAGATATATATATATTGTTAGGGCTAGCGGAACGCACCGAGTAGAAATAGATATTTATTATTAATGGTGCGTTCGCAGCCCGGGGTCCACCGTGCAGGAAGAACCTGCTGCTAGTGAATGGTGGCACAATATGGCGGTGTAGACTAGCTCTGTTACCTCACAGAGCAGCCGCGAGAGGAAAGCACTGCGCCCTGTTAGCCTCACAGGAGCACAAGCTTACTGCCAAGCTGATAGCAGTCTGTGGTTAAGCAACACGCAATCTCCTCACCGGAGAAGCCAGTATTCTAGGGGCTTATTTCAGCCGGGTCCCTGAACACACTCATACAATCTCCTCACCGGAGGTGCCGGTATTCTAGGGGCTTATTTCAGCCGGGTCCCTGAACACACTTATGCTAACCACACTGGCGCAAAGCACATATGACTTGATACTAGCGCATGGCCGTGCGGTCATGCGCAGTTTATATAGCTGCAGCACAGGAAGTGGCTATAGAACTTTTGCCCTTCCAAGACCTGCCAAGAGGACCAATGGAATGTGCCGCAGAGCCTGAGCACATGACCCTCGATCTCCAACGGGAGATCTTGCCCTGGGCATGCTCATTGTGTGCAGATAAGGACTTAGTCCCAGAGAAGTCCGCTCGCTGCTGACCAGTATAGACTTTAAAGGCAGAAGCTGGAGAAGCAGCAGTAACTCTTCTCACAGAGTCAGACTGAGCGAGACGCTGGGATCGACGTCCCTGCTGAGCAGACTCCACTGCGGCTGGAGGAGAATGGGAGACCGCAGCGGAGACGGATCGAGATTCCCCCTGTGCAGCAGAGGAAACTCGACTCCTAACATATATATATATATATATATATATATATGTGCACGCACTAAACAAAAATAAAAAATGAATGAATGAAAAATGGGTGATACACCTTTAAAAGAGACCCAAGAGGGTTAATATGATGTCTGTAATTGCGGTAGGAATCTAAATCTATAGAAATGTAAGACCCAATACTTGAAAATGTGGAAATTGCGCGGCTACATATAATATATGCTAATATGCTTAAATACTAATAAGGAGTACAGGAGACTGCTACATAAATTTGGAGACACTATGACATATAACACATAGAGTGAATTCTATTGTTGCTGCAAATAGCTAAAATAAAGTGTCTCAAAGCAGGCTTTACCTGTAATGCTGCCCTTCTCCTGGATGTGCCAGTCCTGGCACAGCTGTTGTGCCTTTTTTTTGGTTTCTTTCCCCCTAACAATTGGTATATATTTTTGTATAAATAAATCTATTTTGAATTTATTTTTGGGCATTCGTTTGGTTGTGTGTTCTCTGTTTGGTTATATATATTTTTCCGATTTGTCCTCATTATGTCCATCTTGGGATACACATAATATACAGTGGGGCAAAAAAGTATTTAGTCAGTCAGCAATAGTGCAAGTTCCACCACTTAAAAAGATGAGAGGCGTCTGTAATTTACATCATAGGTAGACCTCAACTATGGGAGACAAACTGAGAAAAAAAAATCCAGAAAATCACATTGTCTGTTTTTTTAACATTTTATTTGCATATTATGGTGGAAAATAAGTATTTGGTCAGAAACAAACAATCAAGATTTCTGGCTCTCACAGACCTGTAACTTCTTCTTTAAGAGTCTCCTCTTTCCTCCACTCATTACCTGTAGTAATGGCACCTGTTTAAACTTGTTATCAGTATAAAAAGACACCTGTGCACACCCTCAAACAGTCTGACTCCAAACTCCACTATGGTGAAGACCAAAGAGCTGTCAAAGGACACCAGAAACAAAATTGTAGCCCTGCACCAGGCTGGGAAGACTGAATCTGCAATAGCCAACCCTGCTTGGAGTGAAGAAATCAACAGTGGGAGCAATAATTAGAAAATGGAAGACATACAAGACCACTGATAATCTCCCTCGATCTGGGGCTCCACGCAAAATCCCACCCCGTGGGGTCAGAATGATCACAAGAACGGTGAGCAAAAATCCCAGAACCACGCGGGGGGACCTAGTGAATGAACTGCAGAGAGCTGGGACCAATGTAACAAGGCCTACCATAAGTAACACACTATGCCACCATGGACTCAGATCCTGCAGTGCCAGACGTGTCCCACTGCTTAAGCCAGTACATGTCCGGGCCCGTCTGAAGTTTGCTAGAGAGAATTTGGATGATCCAGAGGAGTTTTTGGAGAATGTCCTATGGTCTGATGAAACCAAACTGGAACTGTTTGGTAGAAACACAACTTGTCGTGTTTGGAGGAAAAAGAATACTGAGTTGCATCCATCAAACACCATACCTACTGTAAAGCATGGTGGTGGAAACATCATGCTTTGGGGCTGTTTCTCTGCAAAGGGGCCAGGACGACTGATCCGGGTACATGAAAGAATGAATGGGGCCATGTATCGTGAGATTTTGAGTGCAAACCTCCTTCCATCAGCAAGGGTATTGAAGATGAAACTGGCTGGGTCTTTCAACATGACAATGATCCAAAGCACACCGCCAGGGCAACGAAGGAGTGGCTTTGTAAGAAGCATTTCAAGGTCCTGGAGTGGCCTAGCCAGTCTCCAGATCTCAACCCTATAGAAAACCTTTGGAGGGAGTTGAAAGTCCGTGTTGCCAAGCGAAAAGCCAAAAACATCACTGGTCTAGAGGAGATCTGCATGGAGGAATGGGCCAACATACCAACAACAGTGTGTGGCAACCTTGTGAAGACTTACAGAAAACGTTTGACCTCTGTCATTGCCAACAAAGGATATATTACAAAGTATTGAGATGAAATTTTGTTTCTGACCAAATACTTATTTTCCACCATAATATGCAAATAAAATGATAAAAAAAACAGACAATGTGATTTTCTGGATTTTTTTTTCTCAGTTTGTCTCCCATAGTTGAGGTCTACCTATGATGTAAATTACAGACGCCTCTCATCTTTTTAAGTGGTGGAACTTGCACTATTGCTGACTGACTAAATACTTTTTTGCCCCACTGTATATATATATTGGGCGTCCTATTAAGTTACCGAAATACTTATGTATCCCTTGCTCTGAGTTTTTTCATTCATCCCCTTCTTGTAGACAAACTCTGAGTGGCATCTCCAGTCCAGTTTGCTATCCAAATGGACCCCCAATTATTTGTAACTCTCCACCTGCTCTACCTCCTGACCAGCAATAGTGATCAGCAAGCATTCCAACTTAATCCTGCTATAGTTGGCCACCAACTCCTTGGTTTTCTTAACATTTAGTTGTAGATAGTTACCATTGCACCAATCCACGAAATTCGACACCGCCCTTCCATATTCCTCATCCCCTGATCTCCCCTAATGCATCCCACAACCACGGAGTCATCCGAAAATTTTTGAAGGTGGCAAAGTTCAGATTTATACTGAAAGTCTGAAGTATACAGTGTGAATAGAAAGGGCGCAAGCACCGTTCCCTGGGGGGCACCTACACTGCTCAGTAATCTGCTTGACACAACTGCTCCCATCTGTACAAACTGTGGCCGATCTGATAGGTAGTCAGTTATCCAATTTCTCATCCCCTCCTCAATCTTCATATCAGTCATCTTTTTGTGTAGTAAAAGTGGCTGCAGGGAGTTAAATGCACTCGAGAAATCGAAGAACATCGCTCGCACCATGGTTCCGTCAGTCTCCAGAAATGAATGTACCCTATGTAACAGAGAAAGAATAGCTTCATCCACCCCCAATCTATGTCGGTAGGCAAACTGAAGGGAATCGATAAAAGCATTGACCCTTGGTCTTAAGTGAGCAAGCACTAATCTTTCCAAGGCCTTCATAGCGTGAGATGTTAAGGCTACAGGACGATAGTCAGTTAGGGTTGCAGGAGTCTTGGGTACTGGCACCAGACAGGAAGTTTTCCATAACACTGGTACCCTCTGTGTTTGTATACTTCCATTAAATAGGCGTGTAAAGACAGTACACAGCTGGTCTGCACAAACTTTAAGGACACGTGAGCTGAGACCATCAGGTCCTGCAGCTTTACCAATGTTAAGTGACTTAAACTGCCTCCTCACATCATTTTCAGATACTCTAAATTTAGTCTGCTCATCCTCCAATATCGATGTTGCAGAATTTGCACCCAGTTCCCATCCACTATCAGTTGGCAGTGCACATGTACTACTAAACCTGTTGAAATACTCGTTCATCTCATTAGCCTTGTCCATTGTTCCTCGATCATTTTCAGGCCTCACCTTAAGCCTAGTCAGTAATTTCATTCCTGACCAAACCTCTCTGGTATTATTGTGGGACAGTTTCTTTTCAAGTTTAATTCTGAAGGCTTCCTGGGCCTCCTTTATTTTATGCTTCAATTCATGCTGTATCATTTTAATTTCCTCTTTGTCACCCAGTTTAAATGCCTTTTTTTTCCTGTTGAGCAAATGCTTCAATTCCTTTGTTATCCATGGCTTGTTGTTTGCAAAACACCTAATCTTTTTAGCCAGCACCAACATATTAGTGCAGAAGTTAATGTAGTCAGTCACTCTACCAACCACTTCATTAACATTTGTATACTCGTCCATTGTCCCAAGCAACACATCCCAGTCTGTAAGATGAAAGCAATCCTGCAAAACCTGTTCATTTGCTGGACTCCACATTCTAACTGATTTAATGGTAGCAGGCTGTGTACTAACAACAGGTTAGTAGACTGGTGACAATAGTACAAGATTGTGATCAGACTTCCCCAAGGGCGGCAGGATAGAGGATGAATAAGCATTCTTGACATTCGCATAGAGTAAGTCCAAAGTAATTTTGTCACGTGTTGTACATTTAACAAATTGATAGAATTTAGGTAAGGCAGTAGAAATTTTAGCTCGGTTAAAATCCCCAGAGATTACAGTAAGCGAGTTGGGGTGTTTCAGCTGGAGCCGAGCAATGACTCCTGACAGCACTTCACCTGCAGCCTCATGGTTTGCAGTTGGTGGTATGTACAACACTATTGCAATAACAAGCGAGAATTCTCTAGGAATATAGTAAGGTCTGAGGCCAACAGCTAGCAATTCAATGTTCGGACAACAATGGCACTCCCTTACAGTCACATGCCCCTGATTGCACCAACCATTGTTTATATAGAGTATAACTCCACCTCCCTTTTTTTTGCCGCTCTTCATAGTGTCTCTATCCACCCGGACCATGTGAAATCCTGGTACTGAGACACTTGAGTCTGGGATCTCGCCACATAACCATGTTTCAGTAAAACACATCAAACTGCATTCCTTGTATTCCCTCTGGGTCCGTATTAATGCCAGCAGTTCATCCGACTTAATACCCAGTGATTGAACATTCCCCATGATGATGGACGGAACTACAGGTTTAAACCGTCTTCGCCTTGCCTTAAATTTTTTGCCCGCTCTGCAGCCTCTGTAGGGTCACCTTACCTCACACGGGACATGTGGCCTACCCACTGCAGGAGAAGGCATTAGCCTGCGCAGCTCCAGAAGTCGACCCCTTGAGTAAGCAACACGTTTATGAACAGACTTAGGGACATCAATCAAAACCTTGCCCATGTTAGTCGCACTAAGCCTGTCCGTGTAGGGAGGCATACAGTGCACTCCTCCAGACATAGCTGTGCCAATTCCCAGACAGGTAGTGGCCGCCTGGCAGTAGGTGCGTATAATACCAGTCCTAGATTGCAAGGTGATCACAAATGCACTGTAAATCCAGATAGCTGCGGGTGGGAGCAAACATCCAAGGGAAACCTTCCAGGGGAGCCAAGGATCAGAAGCATACTCCTCCAGCCGCAGTGGAGTCTGCTCAGCAGGGACATCGTTCCCAGTGTCTTGCTCGCTCTCACTCTGTACAGAGAGTTACTGCTGCTTCTTCAGCTCCTGCCATTAAAGTCAGTGCTGGTCAGCGGCGAGCAGACTTCCCTGGGACTAAGTCCTTGTTTGCGCACACTGAGCATGCCCAGAGCAAGATCTCCCGTTGGAGATCGAGGGTCATGTGCTCTGGCTCTGCAGCGCATTCCATTGGTCCTCTTGGCAGGTCTTGGAAGGGCAAAGTTTCTGTGGCCACTTCCAGTCCTGCAATTATATAAACTGCGCATGACCGCACGGCCATGCGCTAGTGTACAATTGAATACGTGTGTTTGTTGTGAGTGCAAGTCGTTCATTAAATACCCCTACCCTATTGTATGACTGTTCGCATATGGAGTATGGCTGCTATCTAGCGCCCGACAAATCACTCAACGTGTCACACACGTATCAGCGTCTATTGCTGTGACCGCCAGTGCGGCGCCACGCGCCAGCAGTGCGCTTCCTGACCCACGTCTGGGTGCTTAGTGGTGCCTGCCAGCACGGCATAGTTCGCACTTCGGTGCTCTAATTATAAGAGTTGCCTAACACACCCTGTTGCGGTGTTGTGCCAGCAAGGGTCTAATCGGACTTCAATCCTAGTTGGGGTTAAGTTCGCTGACTGCTTGCTCGCCTTCTATGTGCGGTACCGCGACCCTGTGACGCAACAGGATCGCTTCCTTCACGTTGGGTGAAGTTTAACCCACGCGAATATACTTATGAGTACCGCCATATAGTCCGTCATTACTCAGCAGCAGGTTCCATCTCTGCACGGTGGACCCCGGGCTACGAACGCACCGTACACTATCAGTCTTATTATTTGGTGCGTTCCGCTAGCCCTAACATTACACTAGCGCCAGGGTCTGGCTAGTGATGACGGACAAACAGCAATCCCTGCGGTATATACAGCAGCTGGAGGGTAGGTTGGCGGCTCTCGAGAGCGCAACCTCAGCTGTGGATGTTACCGCAGTTGCTGTACAGGCTGCCAGCGTGGCTGCAGCAACTTTGTCCATTGCCACCCCTGTTCCGACATTTTCTCGCCTCCCGCTGCCAGAAAAATTTTCTGGTAATAGCAAATTTTGTAGGGGATTCGTGAGTCAGTGCTCTATTCATCTCGAGCTTCTGGCGGCACGTTTCCCCACAGAGCGGGCTAAGGTGGGATTTATTGTGTCTCTATTGTCGGACAGGGCGTTGGAATGGGCTACGCCGCTGTGGGAGCGTGGCGATCATGTGGTGCAGAGTGCTCCTCTGTTTTTGAGCACTTTAAAACAGGTCTTTTTAGGACCTAAAGTCACCCATGATACTGCGCTCCAACTGCTGGCATTAACTCAGGGTGAGTCCTTGGTCAGTCATTTTGCCGTCCAATTCCGCACTTTAGCATCTGAGCTGGAATGGTCGGATAAAGCTCTTATCCCCATATTTTGGAGGGGCTTGGCTGACCATGTAAAGGACGCTCTGGCCACTAGGGAGATTCCTGCCACACTGGAGGAGTTAATAACAGTCTCCACTCGAATTGACCTCCGTTTTAACGAGCGGAGGTTAGAGCGAGCCCAGTGTAGGCAGAGGTTTCGGCTGGCTCCTACTTTCGCCAAACCTCTGGAATCTCCGGTCCTGGTTCCTGAGTCACATGAGGCCAGGGAAGTGTCACAAGCGGGACCTAAGTCCCGGACCGCTTGTGCACTCAGGGTCTGTCATGTTTGCCAGCAGTCTGGACATTTAGCCACCAGATGTCCTCAGCGGTCGAGGAAACGTCAGCGTCTAGTGGTCGTAGGTGGAGGTACACTAGACACGGCGACGTTTGCCTCTAAATTGTCCTTTAAGGGGACAATTACTATAGGCTCATTCTCCCACTCGGTAGAGCTCTGCGTGGATTCTGGGGCGGAGGGCAATTTTATGTCTTCTGCCTTCACCCAACGCCACGCAATACCTCTGGTTATGCTAGCTCAACCTGTAACGGTACGAGTGGTGAATGGGTCGACTCTGCCCTCACAGATAACTCACCAGACCATCCCTTTTACTCTGTCCATGTCGCCATCTCATCAGGAGATTATTTCCCTGCTCGTCATTCCAGAGGGAATTGATGAAGTCCTGTTGGGAATACCTTTGCTACGGTACCACTCTCCTCATATCGAGTGGTCCTCAGGCAGAATTCTGGGATGGGGTGAATCTTGTGGGGGTAGGTGTCAGAGGGAGTGCGTTCAGGTAGCTACAACTGAGGTACCCGCAGATCTTTCCTCTCTCCCCAAGCAGTATTGGTCGTATGCAGACGTATTCTCCAAAATGGCGGCGGAGACCCTTCCGCCCCATCGCCCCTATGACTGTCCTATTGACCTCTTGCCTGGTGCTGAGCCTCCCCGGGGTCGAGTCTATCCGCTATCTCTCCCGGAGACGGAGGCAATGTCACAGTACATCCAGGAAAATCTGGCAAGAGGGTTCATCAGGAAGTCAGTGTCACCTGCTGGGGCAGGGTTCTTCTTCGTGCAGAAGAAGAGTGGGGAATTGCGTCCATGCATAGACTACAGGGGTCTTAACGCCATCACCGTTAAGAATAAATACCCTTTGCCTTTGATATCTGAACTGTTCGATAGGCTTCGGGGAGCAAGGGTATTTACTAAATTAGATCTGCGGGGTGCTTACAACCTGATTCGCATCCGTGAGGGGGACGAATGGAAGACGGCTTTTAACACCAGGGATGGGCACTATGAATATCTGGTGATGCCCTTTGGGCTCTGTAATGCCCCAGCCGTTTTCCAAGACTTTGTGAACGATATCTTCCGGGATATGCTTTCCACCTCGGTCGTAGTCTATCTGGATGATATTCTCATCTACTCTCCAGATATTGACTCCCACCGGAGAGATGTTTGCAAAGTCTTCGACCTCCTACGGGCAAACTCCCTCTATGCCAAGTTGGAGAAGTGTATGTTTGAGCAGGAGTCCTTACCTTTCCTAGGCTACATCATCTCAGCCCAGGAATTGGCTATGGATCCTGCCAAACTACAGGCTGTGATGGACTGGCAGGAATACCATTCTCTTAAAGCGGTGCAGCGCTTTATGGGGTTCATCAATTATTATCGCCAGTTCATCCCGCATTTCTCAACTTTGGTAGCTCCCTTGGTTGCCCTCACCAAGAAGGGGGCGAATCCCAAATTGTGGTCTGAGGAGGTCTCCAAGGCTTTTATCTCTATAAAGTCACACTTCGCTAGCGCTCCCATTCTTCATCGCCCCGATGTTGATAAGCCATTTATCATGGAGGTGGATGCCTCTTCTGTTGGTGCTGGAGCAGTCCTCTTCCAAAAGGATGCTCAAGGTCGGAAGCATCCTTGCTTCTTTTTCTCCAAGACCTTCGCACCAGCAGAGAGGAATTATTCCATCGGGGACAGGGAGTTGCTAGCCATGAAGTTGGCTTTCTCGGAGTGGGAACATCTCTTGGAGGGAGCACGTTTTCTTCACAAATCACAAAAATTTGGTGTATCTGCAGACAGCTCAGCGGTTGAATTCTCGCCAGGCCAGATGGTCCTTGTTCTTCTCCCGATTTCATTTCACCCTCCATTTCCTTTCTGGGGAGAAGAACATTCGGTCTGACGCTCTCTCTCGCTCCGTTGTGTCATCTGCGGAGGAGGAGGAGGAGCCTTGGCTTATTGTCCCCACCGAGAGTTTGAGAACCGTGGCCCCGGTTTCGCTGGAGTCTGTGCCCCCGGGCAAGACTTTTGTTCCATCTAGTTTGCGACCGGAGGTTCTCTCTTGGGCGCACTCGTCCAGGGTGGGTGGACATTTTGGTACTAAAAGGACATCAGAGTTACTGGCGAGGACATACTGGTGGCCGCATATGGCTCGTGATGTCGCGGAGTACGTTCGGGCGTGTGTCTCTTGCGCCAGGAACAAGACTCCTCGGCAACGGCCAGCTGGGTTGCTTTATCCTCTGCCCGTGGCTGACAGGCCCTGGGAGATGGTCGGGATGGACTTTGTGGTTGGCTTACCCAAGTCTCGTAATTGCACCATTATCTGGGTGATCACCGATCATTTTTCCAAAATGGTGCATTTGGTGCCTCTTCCACGGCTACCATCTGCACGGGCGTTGGCTGTCTTGTTTATCAAGCATATCTTTCGCTTACATGGTATGCCAGACAAAATTGTTAGAGACCGGGGTCCCCAGTTTGCGTCTCGATTCTGGAGGGAGCTATGTCGTCTACTCAGTATTGAGTTAAATCTCTCTTCGGCATATCATCCCGAGACGAATGGGTTGGTAGAAAGGGCCAACCAGACCTTGGTCACATATCTGCGACATTTTGTTTCTGCCAGACAGGATGACTGGGCATCCTTGCTACCGTGGGCAGAGTTTGCACTTAACAATGCCGTAGCCGACTCTACCGGTCAGACTCCATTCCTCTTAAATTACGGCCAGCATCCGCGTGTTCCTGTGCCCATGCCTGTGTCTTCCGCTGATCCCAGGGTGGCAGACTGGGCTGTGGAGGCACGGGACATTTGGGATCGCACGCAGGATGCCATTCGGGCCTCCAAGGAGAGAATGAGGTCCTCCGCCAATGTTCATCGGCGCCCCGCTCCGACTTTTGCCCCTGGCGACTTGGTGTGGCTCTCCGCCCGTAACATCAGGCTGCGAGTTGAGTCCACTAAGTTTGCTCCTCGCTACTTGGGTCCCTTCAAGGTTCTCGAACAGGTTAATCCTGTGGTCTACCGCCTGGCTCTTCCTCCACGCTTGCGTATCACCGACACCTTTCATGTGTCCCTCTTGAAACCCGTATACATGTCCCGGTTTTCCGAGTCATCTGCCGGGACATCGGGTTCGTCTACGGACGATTACGAGGTGAACGCTATTTTGGGGTGCAAGGTGGTACGCGGCAAAAAGTTTTATTTGGTGGATTGGAAGGGTTATGGTCCAGAGGACAGGTCTTGGGAGCCTGCTGAAAACATTCGGGCCCCACAGCTCATTGCTGCCTTCGAGCGTAGCGAGGCCCAAGGAGGGGGGGGCCCTAGGAGGGGGGGTAATGTTAGGAGTCGAGTTTCCTCTGCTGCACAGGGGGAATCTCGATCCGTCTCCGCTGCGGTCTCCCATTCTCCTCCAGCCGCAGTGGAGTCTGCTCAGCAGGGACGTCGCTCCCAGTGTCTTGCTCGCTCTCACTCTGTACAGAGAGTTACTGCTGCTTCTTCAGCTCCTGCCATTAAAGTCAGTGCTGGTCAGCGGCGAGCGGACTTCCCTGGAATTAAGTCCTTGTTTGCGCACACTGAGCATGCCCAGAGCAAGATCTCCCGTTGGAGATCGAGGGTCATGTGCTCTGGCTCTGCAGCGCATTCCATTGGTCCTCTTGGCAGGTCTTGGAAGGGCAAAGTTTCTGTGGCCACTTCCTGTCCTGCAATTATATAAACTGCGCATGACCGCACGGCCATGCGCTAGTGTACAATTGAATACGTGTGTTTGTTGTGAGTGCAAGTCGTTCATTAAATACACCTACCCTATTGTATGACTGTTCGCGTATGGAGTATGGCTGCTATCTAGCGCCCGACAAATCACTCAACGTGTCACACACGTATCAGCGTCTATTGCTGTGACCGCCAGTGCGGCGCCACGCGCCAGCAGTGCGCTTCCTGACCCACGTCTGGGTGCTTAGTGGTGCCTGCCAGCACGGCACAGTTCGCACTTCGGTGCTCTAATTATAAGAGTTGCCTAACACACCCTGTTGCGGTGTTGTGCCAGCAAGGGTCTAATCGGACTTCAATCCTAGTTGGGGTTAAGTTCGCTGACTGCTTGCTCGCTTTCTATGTGCGGTACCGCGACCCTGTGACACAACAGGATCGCTTCCTTCACGTTGGGTGAAGTTTAACCCACGCGAGTATACTTATGAGTAGGGTTGAGCGAAACGGGTCGAACATTTTCAAAAGTCGCCGACTTTTGGCGAAGTCGAGTTTCATGAAACCCGATCCGACCACTGTGCGTGGTCGGCCATGCGGTACGCGACTTTCGCGCCAAAGTCGCATTTCAATGACGCGAAAAGCGCCATTTCTCAGCCAATGAAGGTAAACGCAGAGTGTGGGCAGCGTGATGACATAGGTCCTGGTCCCCACCATCTTAGAGAAGGGCATTGCAGTGATTGGCTTGCTGTCTGCGGCGTCACAGGGGCTATAAAGGGGAGTTCCCGCCGACCGCCATGTTACTGCTGCTGATCTGAGCTTAGGGAGAGGTTGCTGCCGCTTCGTCAGAAGCAGGGATAGCGTTAGGCAGGGTCCATTAACCACAAAACCGCTTGTGCTGTAGCGATTTCCACTGCCCAACACCACCTTCGGTGTGCAGGGACAGTGGAAGCTCCTTTTTTTTTTTTTTTTTTTTCCTCAGTGCTGTAGCTCATTGGGCTGCCCTAGAAGGCTCCCTGATAGCTGCATTGCTGTGTGTATGCCGCTGTGCAAAGCAACTGCTTTTTTCAAAGCACAAATCCTCTTGTTCCTTCCTTTCTGCACAGCTATCTTGTTTGTTTGTCCACACTTTTTATTTAATTTGTGCATCAGTCCACTCCTTATTGCTGCCTGCCATACCTGGCTGAGATTACTGCAGGGAGATAGTAATTGAAGGACAGTTCCTTTTTTTTTTTTTTTTTTTTTTGTGGGAGATTAAGATTGACATTTCTGCTAGAGTGCCATCTCTGTCTGTGTCATCTCTCACTCAGTGGGCCATAGAAAGCCTATTTATTTTTTTGCTTGATTTGGGTTCCAAAATCTACCAGAAAAAATCACAACATCAATCAGTGGGAGAAAAATATTGGCCTCAGGGCTTGTGTGCCACTCCTTACTCCTGTGTGTGCCATCTCTCACTCAGTGGGCCATAGAAAGCCTATTAATTTTTTTGCTTGATTTGGGTTCTAAATTCTACCTGAAAAAATCAATAAATCAATCAGTGGGAGATTAATATTGGCCTTTGGGCTTGTGTGCCAGTCCTAAGCGTGCCATCTCTCTCTCTCAGATAGTGGGCCATAGAAAGCCTATTATTTTATTATTTTATTGGGTTTATAAATTTTCCCTGGAAAAAAAAAAAGTGGGAGATTAATATTGGCCTCTGGGCTTGTGTGCCAGTCCTGAGCGTGCCATCTCTCTCACAAATAATGGGCCATAGAAAGCCTATTTATTTTTTTGGTTGATTTGGGTTCATAATTCTACCTGAAAAAATCAATCAATCAATCAGTGGGAGATTAATATTGGCCTTTGGGCTTGTGTGCCAGTCCTAAGCGTGCAATCTCTCTCTCTCAGATAGTGGGCCATAGAAAGCCTATTTATTATTATTTTTTTTATTGGGTTTATAAATTTTCCCTGGAAAAAAAAAAAAGTGGGAGATTAATATTGGCCTCTGGGCTTGTGTGCCAGTCCTGAGCGTGCCATCTCTCTCACAAATAGTGGGCCATAGAAAGCCTATTTATTTTTTGGGTTGATTTGGGTTCCTAATTCTACCTGAAAAAATCAATCAATCAATCAGTGGGAGAAAAATATTGGCCTCAGGGCTTGTGTGCCACTACTTACTCCTGTGTGTGCCATCTCTCACTCAGTGGGCCATAGAAAGCCTATTAATTTTTTTGCTTGATTTGGGTTCCAAAATCTACCTGAAAAAAATCACTAAATCAATCAGTGGGAGATTAATATTGGCCTCTGGGCTTGTGTGCCACTCCTGACTCCTGTGTGCGTCATCTGTCACTCAGTGGGCCCTAGAAAGCCTATTTTTTGTTTTATTTGTTTTCTAAATTCTCCCTGAAACAATCATTTTATTTTCTTTGGTTTCTAAATTATTCCTGAAAAAAATCATTTTTTTGTATTTTTTTTTCTCTCAAGTCTCCCTGAAAAAAAAAAAAATCTGTGGGAGATTCATATTGCCCCTTCTGCTTGTGTGCCAGTCTTGACTCCTGGGTGTGCCATCTCTCTCTCTCTCCCCAATTGTGGGCCATAGAAAGCCTATTAATTTTTTTGCTTGATTTGTGTTCCAAAATCTACCGAAAAAAATCACTAAATCAATCAGTGGGAGATTAATATTGGCCTCTGGGCTTGTGTGCCACTCCTGACTCCTGTGTGCGTCATCTGTCACTCAGTGGGCCCTAGAAAGCCTATTTTTTGTTTTATTTGTTTTCTAAATTCTCCCTGAAACAATCATTTTATTTTCTTTACAAGTTGAATCTGACATGGAGTGCACTGATGCACAGCCACAGCCAGACTACTATCCTGGTCCTTTGACTCAGACCACAACATTGCCATCGCAGGGTGCTGATCAAGAATCAGACCCTGATGAGACTATGTTGCCCCATCACGAACGCTATACCACCGACCGCCACGGTGACACAGACGAAGTTGCACACGAGCTACAAGAAGAGGTAATAGATGACCCAGTTCTTGACCCCGATTGGCAGCCATTGGGGGAACAGGGTGCAGGCGGCAGCAGTTCTGAAGCGGAGGAGGAGGGGCCGCAGCAGGCATCAACATCGCAACAGGTTCCATCTGCCGGGCCCGTATCTTGCCCAAAATGCGTGGCAAAGCTAAAACTTGTTGGAGGACAGCGTGGCCATCCGGTTAAAGCTCAGTCTGCAATGCCTGAAAAGGTATCCGATGCTAGAAAGAGTGCAGTCTGGCATTTTTTTAAACAACATCCAGTTGATCAGCGCAAAGTCATCTGTCAAAAATGTTCAACTACCTTAAGCAGAGGACAGAATCTGAAAAGTCTCAATACAAGTTGCATGCATAGACATTTAACCACCATGCATTTGCAAGCCTGGATTAACTACCAAACGTCCCTTAAGGTTGTAGCACCCTCGGCCAATGAAGCTAGTCAGCAACGCAACATCCCTTCCGGCAGTGTAGGGCCACCATTTTCCGCACCACCTGCAGTATCTGTGCAGGTTTCTTTGCCAGGCCAAAGCCGTCAGGGTCAGGGAATCACCAGTTTCGTAGTAGGAAACACTGCATCTAGGGCACCGGTGGCAACAATACCATCTCCCACCGTCTCTCAGTCTGCCATGTCCACCGGCACCCCCGCTAGTTCCACGATCTCCAGCTCTCCAGTCCAGCTCACCCTACATGAGACTATGGTTAGAAAAAGGAAGTACTTAGCCTCGCATCCGCGTACACAGGGTTTGAACGCACACATAGCTAGACTAATCTCGTTAGAGATGATGCCCTACCGGTTAGTTGAAAGCGAAGCTTTCAAAGCCCTGATGGACTACGCTGTACCACGCTACGAACTACCCAGTCGACACTTTTTTTCCAGAAAAGCCATCCCAGCCCTCCACCAGCATGTTAAAGAGCGCATCGTCCATGCACTCAGGCAATCTGTGAGCACAAAGGTGCACCTGACAACAGATGCATGGACCAGTAGGCATGGCCAGGGACGTTACGTGTCCATCACGGCACACTGGTTAAATGTGGTGGATGCAGGGTCCACAGGGGACAGCAAGTTTGGGACAGTTCTGCCTAGCCCACGGTCTAGGAAACAATTGGCTGTAGCCGTTCGCACCCCCTCCTCCTCCTCTTCGTCCTCCTGCAGAAGCGAGAGCTCGTCCACAGACCGCAGTCGCACAACCACTCCATCCGCAGCTGCCACTGTTGCACACCAGGTCTCCCATTATGGGGCAGCTACTGGCAAACGTCAGCAGGCTGTATTGGCTATGAAGTGTTTGGGCGACAACAGACACACCGCGGAAGTTCTGTCCGAGTTCTTGCAGAAAGAAACGCAGTCGTGGCTGGGCACTGTAGATCTTGAGGCAGGCAAGGTAGTGAGTGATAACGGAAGGAATTTCATGGCTGCCATCTCCCTTTCCCAACTGAAACACATTCCTTGCCTGGCTCACACCTTAAACCTGGTGGTGCAGTGCTTCCTGAAAAGTTATCCGGGGTTATCCGACCTGCTCCTCAAAGTGCGTGGACTTTGCTCACATATCCGCCGTTCGCCCGTACACTCCAGCCGTATGCAGACCTATCAGCGTTCTTTGAACCTTCCCCAGCATCGCCTAATCATAGACATTGCAACAAGGTGGAACTCAACACTGCACATGCTTCAGAGACTGTGTGAACAGAGGCGGGCTGTTATGTTTTTGTGGGAGGATACACATACACGGGCAGGCAGTAGGATGGCAGACATGGAGTTGTCAGGTGTGCAGTGGTCGAAGATTCAAGACATGTGTCAAGTCCTTCAGTGTTTTGAGGAATGCACACGGCTGGTTAGTGCAGACAACGCCATAATAAGCATGAGCATCCCCCTAATGCGTCTGCTGATGCAAAGTTTGACGCACATAAAGGATCAGGCGTCTGCAGCTGAGGAAGAGGAAAGCCTTGATGACAGTCAGCCATTGTCTGGCCAGGGCAGTGTACAGGACGAGGTAGCGGGCGAAGAGGAGGAGGAGGACGAGGAGGATGATGGGGATGATTATATTTTTAATGAGGAAGCTTTTCCGGGGCCACTGGAAATTGGTGGCGCGGCAAGGCCGGGTTCTGGATTTTTGAGGGACACAAGTGACGTGGATTTGCGTGAAACTGCCCCTCAACCAAGCACAACCGCAGATTTGAGAACTGGAACTTTGGCCCACATGGCGGATTATGCCTTACGTATCCTCAAAAGGGACACACGCATAACTAAAATGATGAATGATGACGATTACTGGTTGGCCTGCCTCCTTGATCCTCGCTATAAAGGCAAATTGCAAAATATAATGCCACATGAGAACTTGGAACTAATATTAGCAACCAAACAATCAACTCTTGTTGACCGTTTGCTTCTGGCATTCCCTGCACACAGCGCCCGTGATCGTTCTCACACGAGCTGCAGGGGCCAGCAGACCAGAGGAGTTAGAGGGGCAGAAATCAGAAGTGGCGTTGGCCAGAGGGGTTTTCTGACCAGGTTGTGGAGTGATTTTGCTATGACCGCAGACAGGACAGGTACTGCAGCATCAATTCAAAGTGACAGGAGACAACATTTGTCCAGTATGGTTACAAACTATTTTTCATCCCTTATCGATGTTCTCCCTCAACCGTCATTCCCATTTGATTACTGGGCATCAAAATTAGACACCTGGCCAGAATTGGCAGAATATGCATTGCAGGAGCTTGCTTGCCCGGCAGCTAGTGTCCTATCAGAAAGAGTATTCAGTGCTGCAGGTTCAATACTAACAGAAAAAAGGACTCGTCTGGCTACCCAAAATGTAGATGATCTAACCTTCATTAAAATGAACCACAACTGGATTTCGAAATCTTTTGCCCCACCTTGCCCGGCTGACACCTAGCTTTCCTATGAAAAGGTCTTGCCTGTGGACTATTCTGAATGCCTTTTCCAATCTCGTAATTTTCAGCACCTGATTGTCCAGCATACGACATGTTTACACCTCACTAAATGGCCAAACTCCCCACACGGGGCCGTGGTATCGACACTTGGCGACAGCACCCGTGAGAGTGCAGTTTGTCTGAAGAGGTGGGTGAGCCCGCTTTTGGTCGACGGCACTGCCACTGGGTCCCTCCTAGTACAATAAAGTGTCTCTGGCGGTGGTGGTGCGCACCCAACGTCAGACACACCGTTGTAATATGAGGGGCCCTGGGCCTGTACCGCCGGCCACAAGACAGTTTCCCCCCACCCCAGCTCAAACAGTGCTCTACCACTTGCAAAATTATCTCACAGCTCCA
This sequence comes from Ranitomeya imitator, assembly GCF_032444005.1. NCBI lineage: Eukaryota > Metazoa > Chordata > Amphibia > Anura > Dendrobatidae > Ranitomeya > Ranitomeya imitator. Next base: position 339,868,094 of record NC_091285.1, on the reverse strand, counting down.
CCAATGTTTAGTCTATGCGCTGACATCCTTCAATGCCTGCCACTGACAATACCATTGTATTGACATTTTTGTTATGTTAGGCCTTCGATGCCTGTCTGTGGTCACTCCTTCCACTAGGCCTCCACTGACCACACCACTGCTGTCCGTGTACCCCTGGAACCAATTTAAAATTGCCTACAGCCATGTGTTATTATTTTAGGCCTTCGATGCCTGTCTGCGGTCACTCCTTCCACTAGGCCTCCACTGACCACACCACTGCTGCCCGTGTACCCCTGGAACCAATTTAAAATTGCCTACAGCCAGCCCAATTTTTTTATTTTAGGCCTTCGATGCCTGTCTGCGGTCCATTCTTTCAACTACTACTACACTGACCAGGTCACTGCTGCCCGTGTACCCCTGGAACCAATTTAAAATTGCCTACAGCCATGTGTTATTATTTTAGGCCTTCGATGCCTGTCTGCGGTCACTCCTTCCACTAGGCCTCCACTGACCACACCACTGCTGCCCGTGTACCCCTGGAACCAATTTAAAATTGCCTACAGCCAGCCCAATTTTTTTATTTTAGGCCTTCGATGCCTGTCTGCGGTCCATTCTTTCAACTACTACTACACTGACCAGGGCACTGCTGCCCGTGTACCCCTGGAACCAACATCAGAAAATATAAAAATAAGTATTTTGCTTACAAAAAAGAAAATACTGGAGAGATATCAAATGCAGACATTTTAACATTAAAAACAAACACACAACTAAAATCTGGTACAGTACTAAAAATGGCCACCAGCTACAATTACTTTCTCCTGCAAGTAGTTAACTGAAAGGTTTTTTAAATTGAAAACACACATATGGCATCCACCGAGTGTTGTCCTGTCGCGTCTTCTTTATATTATTGCCGAGAAGATGCAAAACAATGAAAATAATAAAATCATTAATTACCAAAATAATAGAGAAAGTCAACACCACATTGCAAATAAACATTCATTCCAAATAAAGAAGCAGGGCGCGTCCGAGGGTGAGTATATACCTAATAAGAATATAATCACCCTCGGACGGGCAATGCTTATTTCCAACAGCCTTCCTTCCTAAGAATCAGCCCTTCCGTGGTGTAGAGAGACGTTGTGTTACACTCCAAGGTGTTCCCCAGGTTGCCTTTCCTGAGCTTCGATCTTCCGGCTCTCGTTTAGTAGTTCTTGGAAACTACACTGCATTAGGCCTACAAATTGGGTATGGGGTGTAGAGAGAGGGTGTGTTACACTCCAAGGTGTTCCCCAGGTTGCCTTTCCTGAGCTTCGATCTTCCGGCTCTCGTTTAGTAGTTCTTGGAAACTACACTTCATTAGGCCTACAAATTGGGTATGGGGTGGAGAGAGATGGTGTGTTACACTCCAAGGTGTTCCCCAGGTTTCCTTGCCATTGCTTTGGTCTTCCGACTCTCGTTTAGTAGTTGTAGAAAAGTACACTGCATTAGGCCTACAAAATGGGTATGGGGTGGAGAGAGAGGGTGTGTTACACTCCAAGGTGTTCCCCAGGTTGCCTTTCCTGAGCTTCTATCTTCAGGCTCTCATTAAATTGTGGTTAAATGGAACAACTGCATTTGGCGTACTAGTTGGTTTGGGGCCTACTATCGGTGTCTGCCACTCCTTGCTGTTCTCCTGGTTTCCTGTCCTGAAATTCCATTTTCAGGCTCTCGTTAAGTAGTTGTTAATGTTAGACTGCATTTGGCCTACTATTTGGGTTGGGGCCTACTATCGGTGTCTGCCACTCCTTGCTGTTCTCCTCCACTGAACAAAGCTGTGCCGCCTGTTTACTACGGTTGCCAATTTTGAACTGCATTTCGACTACTTACTGATTTGGCCCTACTCTCTGTGTCAGCCTCTCATTCCAGTTGTCCTCCACTGCAATGCCCCCTGGTTATTCCTGTGTTACCAATTTTGAACTGCATTTAGCCCACTTTATTCTTTGGGCCTATATCTGTGTTTCCACTTCATCGTGCCCATTGCCCAGCCAGTGATAGATGAGTCTGCTGGTACATTGACCCATAACGCAACATTCCCCGTGCATGCTACACAACAACATTGTGACCCTGCTGAAAGTCAGGTTGCTCTTCCCGCATACCATACCACCTTACACGGGGACAAAGAGGAAGGTGCAGATGAAAGTGCAGGTTCCTTCATCAGGTGGGGGGAGGAATACTAGTTGGCGACGTCACTGGCACAGGGCCTCTCATAGTACGCAAAAGTGTTGCTGCCGGTGGGAGGCGCCCCCGCCGTGCAAACACACCGCTGTACTTTGAGGGGCCCTGTGCCAGTGCCAATGCCAACAAGTGGGCCCCCCTGCTTGCTCAGGATCACAGCACTTGCAAAGTTGAAATACTTACCTCTCCCTGCTCCACTGCCGTGACGTGGTCCAGATTTCCTGGGCCCACTAATTACTTGAACCAGCCCTACCCCACACAACTTTAGCCAAATGACCCCCAATTTCAAATGCCTTCCAATTATTATAAGGTAAATTACGCTTGACAAGCTTTATTAAGAAGAATGGATGGTTTTGACATTAAAATGGGCACTCTAGGTGTTTTCCTGGCCCCCACTCACTGCCGACTATGCTGCCCCATTGACTTGCATTGGGTTTCGTGTTTCGGTCGATCCCGACTTTACGTCATAATCGGCCGATTTCACTCGACCCGACTTTTGAGATAGTCGGGTTTCGCGAAACCCGGCTCGACTCTAAAAAGGTCAAGGTCGCTCATCTCTACTTATGAGTACCGCCATATAGTCCGTCATTACTCAGCAGCAGGTTCCATCTCTGCACGGTGGACCCCGGGCTATGAACGCACCGTACACTATCAGTCTTATTATTTGGTGCGTTCCACTAGCCCTAACAGTGTGTGTGTAGATGGATGTATGTCGATGGATGAAAGCTCCTAAATCATTCCCATTCCTTGTGTTGATGACTGTTCGTGAATGATGGAAGCTATCTAGCGCCCGTCCAAGCCATCACCACGTAACACACATTACAGCGTCTAATTGCTGTGACCGCCAGTGTGGCGCTCTGCACTTTCTCTGCGCTTTCCTTACCCAAGCCTGGGTGGTTAGTGGCGTCCGCCAGTACGGCACCACACGCACTCTCGTGCATCTTAATACAATTATTTCTGTCACTCTGACACCCCAGTAGCGGTGTCGAGCGCATGAGGTCTTTATGAACTCAAATCCTGTGTCTTGGGATTGAGTTCTGAGACTTCTTGCTTGCGCTCTTGGTGCGGTACCGTGGCCCTGTGATGCAACAGGGTTCGCTTCCTTCACACAGGGTGAAGTTAACCCATGTGTGTATTCACATTGTACCGCCATATCGTCCATCATTACTAGCACGGTGGACCTCGGACTGCGAACGCACCTAATACTATTTCATCTTAAACTTGGTGCGTTCCGCCAGTCCTAAGAGTATATACTTGAAAACGTGTGTGTGTAGATGTGTGACTGTCGCTCTTTATTCATTCCCCTTCCTAGTGTTGACTGCTCACGAATGGTGGATGCTTGCTATCTAGCGCCCGACAGTGCTACCTGCACACCTAGCACACGATCCAGCATCTTATTGCAGTGACCGCCAGTGCGGCACCGTGCGCTAATAGAGCGCTTTCCTGACCCAAGTCTGGGTGGTTAATGGCGTCCGCCAGAGCGGCACTGCACACACTCTTGTGCATTAAATTATTATTTCTGTTTAACTCTGACACCCCAGTAGTGGTGTCGAGCACAAGAGGTCTAAAGGAACTCTTTCCCTGAGTCTTGGGGTAGAGTTCTGTGACTCCTTGCTTGCGCTCTTTGTGCGGTACCACGGCCCTGTGACGCAACAGGGATAGCTTCCTTCATACCAGGTGAAGGTAAAACGTGTGTGTGTATCCACATTATACCACCATATAGTCCGTCATTACTCAGCAGCAGGTTCCAGCTCTGCACGGTGGACCCCGGGCTGCGAACGCACCTTATACCATCTTCCTATTATTTGGTGCGTTCCGCTAGCCCTAACACTCTATCTGTACATTATGCTGCTCTCTAGAAATGAGCATATTGATTGACTTTGAGTTGAATCTCCTCAAATTCACAGGTCCCTGGTACTCGAACCCCTTGCAATTCAATTTGCAAAGATCAAAAAAGAATAAGCACCGGCACAATTTCACAAACTGCTGAATCCTGCAGCAGCTAGAGAGTGGGATAGTGAAGACTGGCTGGGCCACTCAAGCTTCACTGTAATGCCTTGTAGCTATCACATAACAAGGTCTAGCACAGCCAATAAAAGAAGGCTATCACAGTCACTAAAAAAAGAGCTGGCCAAGAAGCAGAAGAAAATTTACTGCAGTAACAGCACTGTTATAACAGCATAATTTATGCAAACAAGAAGGGAAGTTTAATAGCCATCTGTCCCAATTTTGCTTATCTATAAAAAATTGTGTGTGTCAGGGAAAGGGTGCTTCCTGGCTTGTGAGATGTGAAACCTATAATTTAAACAAAATGGTCTACTAGAGAAGGGAAAATTCCAAAGAATCTCTGATTGCTTGGCAGAAGGCCTATGAAATGCATTACTTTCCAGCATTCAAAATTTTCTTTAGATTACTATTCAAAAGTAGTTCAAGGAATGCAAGGAGTTAAAGAGGTGCATACGTAACACAAGTATTCGGATGCAGTGACACAAAAGCACAGAGCAGGGGTTATCAATTACTTATTTTATCGATAAAGGGGTAACCTCTTCACAAAGAGCAACAGAAAATAAACATATAAAGATTGAGGGGTAAACAGGGGAAAGAGTAATTCAGAATGGCAGTCTATATATTAATTCCAATTAGCATAACTCGGTTGTCCGTTTATTCTCCTGAGTCAGATGGCTGATCGGCTACCAGCTGAGGCCATTGCTAAGTTCTTCTGGCTTCCCCGCCTAACATGTCAGCATCAGTTCTGCGGGCAGTCACCGGTCTTACCCACTGAGCCTCTAGTCCGTTATGCTGCAGCGCAGCAAAGTGGTGTTCACCACAATCCTCCACTCGGCATGCGTTCCACCGCACGCACACCAAAACCTGGGAGTCCTCCCTGTTCCCGGCCATGATAGCTACTATGTGGCCTATCTTTCCCCGCAGCCCCGTGCTGGTCCTCTCTGACTCGTCGCTCCCTTATTTTCCTGTGCAAACCGTTTTATACCTCGCTGGCTGGCCACACCCTTTCTACACAGGATAAGGGTTTGCACCATCTCCAATCTCCTTCCCCCTGCAACAGTAGGTTCGGCCCCAGCAGTTCCGGACCCTGTGCCCTGTCAGCACTCACAGCCCAGTCTTCTCCTCTACACCTAGGCCTCAAAGTGGAGATATTTGAGAGATATACACCTAGAGGTTTTGACGTATTTGCAGGCTTTGAATTAGAGGCTTTGCAGTATTGACATTTGTGGAGAATTTATTCTTCATGAGTTCAACTTTGGGGGAAAATACAGTGAAGCTTGTGAATTTGAATTTCAGAAGTTTTGCACTACTCTATTAGTCTTAGATTGGAGGGGAAAAACCTGGTGACACATTCCCCTTAAGTGTTTGTGGCATTGTGTAATGTATAAATATGTTAATTCATGTTCAAAACCATTCTTTATTGCTTTTATCTACTATATAATTGTCTAAAGGTCACTTCCGTCATTCTTTCTGTCTTTCCTTCTGTCTGTCCTTCTGTCTTACTGTCATGGATATTCATTGGTCGCAGCCTCTGTCTGTCATGGAATCCAAGTCGCTGATTGGTCGTGGCAAAATGCCCACGACCATTGCCACGACCAATCAGCGACAGCCACAGTCCGGCAGCAATATGGCCGTTCTTTCCTCCCCGCAGTCAGTGCCCGCTCCATACTCCCCTCCAGTCATCCAGTCAGCCCTCACACAGGGATAATGCCAGCGATACCGGAGCGCAGTGTAACTCACTCTGGTTATGCAGCTATTAACCCTGTGTGACCAACTTTCTACTATTGATGCTGCGTATGCAGTCGTAGTCATACTACGTGACTGGGCAATATACTACATGGCTGGGCAATATACTACGTGGCTGGGCAATATACTACATGGCTGGGCAATATACTACGTGGTTGGGCAATATACTACGTGAGCTGTGCAATATACTACGTGGACATGCATATTCTAGAATACCCGATACGTTAGAATCGGGCCACCATCTAATTGAAATTATAAATATAGTATAATCATGGCTTCTTCTATACTTTTAAGACATTTTTTGTATAAATCTGACAGTTTGCATAAATCTTTTAAATGGTTGGTCCATTCGACCAATACACCTTAGCACAATCCAAGAATTTTCAAAGCAGGCATATTTTGCTAGTTATTTGCATGTCCACCTGCAATTAAGTCTGAAGTGAATAAATAAATAGTACAATTTTTCAAATCATCAAATTAAGGTGGATTGGGAGGAAATTTTAATTTATCAAATGAAGTTTTGTATCAGAACTAAAGATGGGCAAATTAATTCAATGTGAATCAAATTTGTATCAATTTTTTTTTTTAAATTTGCAGATCCCAATGAGTTCAATCAATTTGCAATTCAATTTCTTTAAGTTTCCCCCAAAATGTTTGCCATTATTTTACACATTGCAGAAGATTAAATCAACCAAATAAGACTTACACAACTGCAGACATAACTGTGTGGGCTGCTTCATACTTCCTTGCAACTATTACTTTCCATGGTATATGGCAGACAAGCAGGAGGACATGTAATAGTCCATATAAAAGCTGAGAAAGGGAATACAGCAGCCTTTTTAGGATGATTTTGTATTGTGAGAGGAAGTCAGAGCTCACAGTTGAGCTGTAGATATAGGAAGAGAAAGCCCGACTTTAGACAAATACTCTTAACAGTATGATGTTTTACGGCTGCAGCACTGAGGAAGATGAGCGTAATAATCTAAGAATAATTCTACAAATAAATTAAATTGAGAAAGGTGCCAGCATCAGTGTCACATTGATCATTGATATAGTGTAACTGCCATTGGTCCTGCTGCATATTAATTTCATTTACACAAATAATTTAACTAGTAAAAAAAGGTGTGCAAAAAATAACAAAAAATGCAAAGTTCAACATCTGCTTTTTTAAAAAAAAAAGTTACAATTTAGGATACCTTCTGCAAATAAAAGATTAGGTCACCAATTTATGAAGGCATTTTAATTGAGTTTTCCTATGTAAAACACCTTCAAATGATAAATGTTCATGTAATGTGGAAGTTGTGCAAAAATTTTGTGACTCATGGTCATCTACACCAATATGGAAGGAGCATTGGTGGGACAGAGTGCGGATAAGTTCTCAAGTCAAATTCATTAAAAGTTATACATCTTTAGTGGCGTACTTTACTCTAGAAAAATTCTCTAGTCTCTGACAGGAATACATATCTTGTAAAGGCGCATAGCACTTGTAAGCTACAAAGACTTCAGGTCCATAAGCAAAGGATGAGTGAAATATAATAAATATGTGTTTACAGGGGAATTGTATCAATAATATGGCAAACTGGTATGAAATCTAGCCTGGTAGGGAACTATATTAATGGAAGGATAAGAAAATAAAATATCATATCATAGTAAATGAAAAATTAGTCTGGAATATTTGTCAGTCAGAGACAATGTGGTTTGTTGCCACAAGCAACTGTACTGATTTTATGCTTTTCTTTTGCCCTCCTTTTTGTGAACAGGTAATAATTTTTCTTCAAAAATACAAAAGAAAATTCCTCAAACTCCAGACATTTAGGTGTAACTTATATATGAGTAATCATAAAGCACGAATCAGTAATATAACTGAGAGTAAATAACTCTCCCTGGACACCTCAACGGTATCCCCTCAAAGGACAACTCCGGAAACATGAGACCAAAAAAAGATAGAGTAAAAGAGTCCCGAACAACAAAGTTAAAAAACAAATACAATATTTATTAACCCCTTCATGACCCAGCCTATTTTGACCTTAAAGACCTTGCCGTTTTTTGCAATTCTGACCAGTGTCCCTTTATGAGGTAATAACTCAGGAACGCTTCAACGGATCCTAGCGGTTCTGAGATTGTTTTTTCGTGACATATTGGGCTTCATGTTAGTGGTAAATTTAGGTCAATAAATTCTGCGTTTATTTGTGATAAAAACGGAAATTTGGCGAAAATTTTGAAAATTTTGCAATTTTCACATTTTGAATATTTATTCTGTTAAACCAGAGAGTTATGTGACACAAAATAGTTAATAAATAACATTTCCTACATGTATACTTTACATCAGCACAATTTTGGAAACAACATTTTTTTTTGCTAGGAAGTTATAAGGGTTAAAATTTGACCAGCGATTTCTCATTTTTACAACGAAATTTACAAAACCATTTTTTTTAGGGACCACCTCACATTTGAAGTCAGTTTGAGGGGTCTATATGGCTGAAAATACCCAAAAGTGACACCATTCTAAAAAATGCACCCCTCAAGGTACTCAAAACCACATTCAAGAAGTTTATTAACCCTTCAGGTACTTCACAGCAGCAGAAGCAACATGGAAGGAAAAAATGAACATTTAACTTTTTAGTCACAAAAATTATCTTTTAGCAACAATTTTTTTTATTTTCCCAATGGTAAAAGGAGAAACTGAACCATGAACGTTGTTGTCCAATTTGTCCTGAGTACGCTTAAACCTCACATGTGGGGGTAAACTACTGTTTGGGCGCACGGCAGGGCTTGGAAGGGAAGGAGCGCCATTTGACTTTTTGAACGAAAAATTGGCTCCACTCTTTAGCGGACACCATGTCACGTTTGGAGAGCCCCCGAGTGCCTAAAAATTGGAGCTCCCCCACAAGTGACCCCATTTTGGAAACTAGACGCCCCAAGGAACTTATCTAGATGCATAGTGAGCACTTTGAACCCCCAGGTGCTTCACAAATTGATCCGTAAAAATGAAAAAGTACTTTTTTTTCACAAAAAAATTCTTTTAGCCTCACTTTTTTCATTTTCACATGGGCAACAGGATAAAATGGATACTAAAATTTGTTGGGCAATTTCTCCTGAGTACACCAATACCTCACATGTGGGGGTAAACCACTGTTTGGGCACAAGGTAAAGCTCGGAAGGGAAGGAGCGCCATTTGACTTTTTGAATGAAAAATTATCTCCATCGTTAGCGGACACCATGTCGCGTTTGGAGAGCCCCTGTGTGCCTAAACTTTGGCGCTTCCCCACAAGTGACCCCATTTTGGAAACTAGACCCCCCAAGGAACTTATCTAGATGCCTAGTGAGCACTTTAAACCCTCAGGTGCTTCACAAATTGATCTGGAAAAATGAAAAAGTACTTTTTTTCACAAAAAAATTATTTTAGCCTCAATTTTTTCATTTTCACATGGGCAATAGGATAAAATGGATCATAAAATTTGTTGGGCAATTTCTCCTGAGTACGCTGATACCTCATATGTGGGGGTAAACCACTGTTTGGGCACACGGCAGGGCTCGGAAGGGAAGGCGCGCCATTTGACTTTTTGAATGGAAAATTAGCTCCAATTGTTAGAGGACACCATGTCGCGTTTGGAGAGCCCCTGTTTGCCTAAACATTGGAGCTCCCCCACAAGTGACCCCATTTTGGAAACTAGACCCCCCAAAGAACTTATCTAGATGCATATTAAGCACTTTAAACCCCCAGGTGCTTCACAGAAGTTTATAACGCAGAGCCATGAAAATAAAAAATAATTTTTCTTTCCTCAAAAATTATTTTTTAGCCTGGAATTTTCTATTTTGCCAAGGGTAATAGGAGAAATTGGACCCCAATTGTTGTTGTCCAGTTTGTCCTGAGTACGATAGTACCCCATATGTGGGGGTAAACCACTGTTTGGGCGCATGGCAGGGCTCGGAAGGGAAGGCACGCCATTTGGATTTTTAAATGGAAAATTAGCTCCAATCATTAGCGGACACCATGTCACGTTTGGAGAGCCCCTGTGTGCCTAAACATTAGAGATCCCCCACAAATGACCAAATTTTGGAAACTAGACCCCCAAAGGAACTAATCTAGATGTGTGGTGAGGACTTTGAACCCCCAAGTGCTTCACAGAAGTTTATAACGCTGAGCCATGAAAATAAAAAATAAAAATTATTTTCTCAAAAATGATCTTTTAGCCTGCAATTTTTTATTTTCCCAAGGGTAACAGGAGAAATTTGACCCCAAAAGTTGTTGTCCAGTTTCTCCTGAGTACGCTGATACCCCATATGTGGGGGTAAACCACTGTTTGGGCACATGCCGGGGCTCGGAAGTGAAGTAGTGACGTTTTGAAATGCAGACTTTGATGGAATGCTCTGTGGGCGTCACGTTGCGTTTGCAGAGCCCCTAATGTGGCTAAACAGTAGATACCCCCCACAAGTGACCCCATTTTGGAAACTAGACCCCGAAAGGAACTTATCTAGATGTGTGGTGAGCACTTTGAACCCCCAAGTGCTTCACAGAAGTTTATAATGCAGAGCCGTGAAAATGATAAATACGTTTTCTTTCCTCAAAAATAATTATTTAGCCCAGAATTTTTTAATTTTCCAAGGGTAACAGGAGAAATTTGACCCCAATATTTGTTGTCCAGTTTCTCCTGAGTACGGTGATACCCCACATGTGGGGGTAAACTACTGTTTGGGCACATGCCGGGGCTCGGAATTGAAGTAGTGACGATTTGAAATGCAGACTTTGATGGAATGCTCTGCGGGCGTCATGTTGCATTTGCAGAGCCCCTGATGTGGCTAAACAGTAGAAACCCCCAACAAGTGACCCCATTTTGGAAACTAGACCCCGAAAGGAACTTATCTAGATGTGTGGTGAGCACTTTGAACCCCCAAGTGCTTCATAGAAGTTTATAATGCAGAGCCGTGAAAATAATAAATACGTTTTCTTTCCTCAAAAATAATTATTTAGCCCAGAATTTTTTATTTTCCCAAGGGTTACAGGAGAAATTGGACCCCAAAAGTTGTTGTCCAGTTTCTCCTGAGTACGCTGATACCCCATGTGTGGGGGTAAACCACTGTTTGGGCACACGTCGGGGCTCAGAAGGGAAGTAGTGACTTTTGAAATGCAGACTTTGATGGAATGGTCTGCGGGCGTCACGTTGCGTTTGCAGAGCCCCTGGTGTGCCTAAACAGTAGAAACCCCCCCAAAAGTGACCCTATTTTAGAAACTAGACCCCCCAAGGAACTTATCTAGATATGTGGTGAGCACTTTGAACCCCCAAGTGCTTCACAGACGTTTACAACGCAGAGCCGTGAAAATAAAAATAATTTTTCTTTCCTCAAAAATGATGTTTTAGCAAGCATTTTTTTATTTTCACAAGGGTAACAGGAGAAATTGGACCCCAGTAATTGTTGCGCAGTTTGTCCTGAGTATGCTGGTACCCCATATGTGGGGGTAAACCACTGTTTGGGCGCACGTCGGGGCTCGGAAGTGAGGGAGCACAATTTGACTTTTTGAATACAAGATTGGCTGGAATCAATGGTGGCGCCATGTTGCATTTGGAGACCCCTGATGTGCCTAAACAGTGGTAACCCCTCAATTCTACCTCCAACACTAACCCCCCCACACCCCTAACCCTAATACCAACTGTAGCCACAACCCTAATTCCAACCCTAACCCCAACACACCCCTAACCACAACCCTAACCCCAACACACCCCTAACCCTAACCACAACCCTAATTCCAACCCTAACCCTAAGGCTATGTGCCCACGTTGCGGATTCGTGTGAGATTTTTCAGCATCATTTTTGAAAAATCCGCGGGTAAAAGGCACTACGTTTTACCTGCGGATTTTCCGCGGATTTCCAGTGTTTTTTGTGCGGACTTCACCTGCGGATTCCTATTGAGGAACAGGTGTAAAATGCTGCGGAATCCGCACAAAGAATTGACATGCTGCGGAAAATACAATGCAGCATTTCCGCACGGTATTTTCCGCACCATGGGCACAGCGGATTTGGTTTTCCATAGGTTTACATGGAACTGTAAACCTGATGGAACACTGCTGCGAATCCGCAGCGGCCAATCCGCTCCGGATCCGCAGCCAAATCCGCACGGTGTGCACATAGCCTAATTCTAAAGGTATGTGCACACGCTGCGGAAAACGCTGCGGATCCGCAGCAGTTTCCCATGAGTTTACAGATAATGTAAACCTATGGAAAACAAAAATCGCTGTACACATGCTGCGGAAAAACTGCACGGAAACGCAGCGGTTTACATTCCGCAGCATGTCACTTCTTTCTGCGGATTCCGCGGCGGTTTTACAACTGCTCCAATAGAAAATCGCAGTTGTAAAACCGCAGTGAAATGCGCAGAAAAAACGCGGTAAATCCGCCATAAATCCGCAGCGGTTTAGCACTGCGGATTTATGAAATCCGCAGTGGAAAAATCCGCAGAGGACCAGAATACGTGTGCACATACTGAAACCCTAACCCTAGCCCTAGCCCTAACCCTACCCCTAACCCTAACCCTACCCTTACCCCTAGCCCTAACCCTACCCCTAACCCTACCCCTAACACTACCCCTAATCCTACCCTTAACCCTAACCCTATTCTAACATTAGTGGGGAAAAAAAATTCTTCATTTTTTTATTGTCCCTACCTATGGGGGTGACAAAGGGGGGGGGGGTCATTTATTATTTTTTTTATTTTGATCACTGTGATAGATTATATCTCAGTGATCAAAATGCACTTTGGAACGAATCTGCCGGCTGGCAGATTCGGCGGGCGCACTGCGCATGCGCCCGCCATTTTGGAAGATGGCGGTGCCCAGGGAGAAGATGGACGGACCCTGGCAGGATAGGTAAGTATGATGGGGTGGGAGGGGAGCACGGGGGTGGGAATCGGAGCATGGGGGGGTGTATCGGAGAGCGGGGGGTGGAACGGAGCATGGGGGGGTGGAACGGAGCATGGGGGGGTGGAACGGAGCACGGGGGGGTTGAACGGAGCATGGGGGGGTGGAATGGAGCACGGGGGGGTGGATCGGAGTGCAGGGGGGTGATTGGAGCACAGGGGGGTGATTGGAGCATGGGGGAGAGCGGACAAGAGCACGGGGGGAGCGGAGCACAGGACGGAGGGGAGCCGGAGCAGTGTACCGGACAGATCGGTGGCTTGGGGGGGCGATCGGTGGGGTGGGGGCACATAAGTGTTTCCAGCCATGGCCGATGATATTGCAGCATCGGCCATGGCTGGATTGTAATATTTCACCAGTTTTAATAGGTGAAATATTACAAATCGCTCTGATTGGCAGTTTCACTTTCAACAGCCAATCAGAGCGATCGTAGCCATGGGGGGGTGAAGCCACCCCCCTGGGCTAAACTACCACTCCCCCTGTCCCTGCAGATCGGGTGAAATGGGAGTTAACCCTTTCACCCGATCTGCAGGGACGTGATCTTTCCATGATGCCACATAGGCATCATGGGTCGGATTGGCACCGACTTTCATGACGCCTACGTGGCATCAAAGGTCGGGAAGGGGTTAATCAATCAATAACACGTAACATCTATATGTGTATACCTGCTGTATGCAGTGTGTACAGAACAGAAAGGTATGGTTGAGGAAGCATATCGGTACATATGGTGACATGTTGTCAGCACAGTTCATCCCTGGGATACACATAATCAGTGCGTATATCAAAGAAGTCATCATCAAAGGGACCAAAAATCCAAAAAATAACTTGGCCATACAGCCATGCATATATCATAATGTCCCCATATTAGTAGCCCCAAGATCTTTATAGTAATAAATGCTTACCCATAGGTAGATTAGGGGAGCAGACCACACTGTACCTAACAGCCCCGGGCTGTAACTGTCTACTTCACAAAGGGTCTGTTATAAGCATTTTTTGGCACATGGTTTCACTAGTGAAACGTTACATCCATACATGCCACACCAAAACTACATCCTGTTACAGGATGTTCCTGGATTTTTGTATAGGTATTACATGTATGTACTAGTATGTCTTATGTTGTCATTTTGGGGATGAGGGTAAAATTGTGTTAAGATATTGCAACATTTTTTTAAAATATAGACATCTTAATTTGAATATGTGTTTTCGCACACCTGTTTTACTAGTGAAATGTGACATACATACCACATCTAAACTATGGAACGTAGAATAAAAGCAATATGGGCAAACAACCTGCAATAAGTAAATAAATAAATAGTAATGGTACATGTAAAAAGCATAGGGTGCTTAGTTGACACTATCCCACCATGCCATCTCACCATAAGAAGAAGTACAGATGGACCCTAACTCTTGCAGTTCACCATACCATGTGTCAGCAAACCTCAAAATAGACAGCATCAGAGCAGGACCCATATTACTGTTTTGCACCTGCCCATGCACCTACACATTGCACTTATATCAACATGTGCCCCAGCTCATTCTATTGGTTTCACATCCATTCTAAAGTCTGCTGCTGTATCTTGCTTTCTGTGCATGTACGTACTTAACTAATTTTTGCTTTTTTTTTTGCAAGGATCAAATAATATAGGCTGAAACGAGTGTCAAAAGTAATTATAGTGTTATGCACAATGTATTTTTAAAGATAACGTGGCAATGACAAAGGAAGGGGCAGTGTAAAAGCTAAAAAACACACGCCACAGCCAAAAATGTGAGAGGCACAAGCAGAAGGAGAACCACCACAGCAACCAGTAATTCCAGCTATATTACTACCAAAACTGAAAATCACAATTGGCCTTTTATGCTTTCGACAAATGTTTAATTGGTGAGGAAGTGGAGATGGTTGTGGAATATATAGCACATCATTAGTCTAAGTCACAGCAGGACTTTTTCCTCTGTCAGCAACACTGTCAGCTTAAGTTAGTCTGTATGATCACAAATGACTAAAAGGGATAATTTTTGGACAATTTTACCATCCAATTTTATGGTGACATCACTTTAACATTATTAAGACTGTGTTTGTGTGAAAGAGCTTGATGGAGGTTTGCTACAGTCTTTGGAGATCTCAACATGTCACACACATCTTTGAAGGGCAATTACAGCATTGCACTTTGTTGTGAATTATTTTTTTGTTGAACAAGGTAAATTTGATTTTCAAAAGATTAGATCATCTCTACTCATGATGTATCCTTTAATACTTTAAGACTTGGTTGAACTTGATGGATGTTTGTCTTTTTTGTCTTATATAAGTATATTACTTCAAGTATTCTTTGAAAGTCCATGCAGAAAATAGCTGTATTTTTTTCCAGCAGAATAAAATCTAGTTTTATGTGTCACTTCAAAGTCTAAAATAAAACTTCTGCTGACTCTATTGCTTAATCTCTATATAAATTTGTTTTAAATTCCCCAAAATTAGCACTAATCATCTCTCAAAATTACCAAAATTTTGAAAACTCTTATGTTTATATTTTGTTTTATCTATTGAAATACTTAGCCTTTAACTAATATTATTATTACTTAATATTCCGTGTATAATATATTCTAATATTTTTTGCATTATTCAGTGAGTTTTAGAAGTAGCTATATTATAATTATATTCAGGGAAAAAGAGAATAGTTCTGAGAGCAACATTATAAATGCTTTTAGTCAGCAAAGAGTCTGTGAGCCAACAGGGAGTATAGTCTGCAGTTTTATAGAAATCCTCACTCTCTATCTTGGCTGTAAAGCCTCAAAGGCCTCTGTAAATCATGCTTTGACAGAATTATATATAATATTAAAATTTTTTAGTCGAAAATGTTATTGCCAGGATAAGAATAGTGAATAACAAAATTGTAAAATGAAGGCCATTTTGTACTCATAAATGTGACTTCTTCATATCCATACTTCACATAAACTAAAGTGCAATTTAATACAGTAATTAAATGTCATATGCTTATTTGTTTCCTAGGATATAACAATACTTTATCTACAAAATTGTGAATTTAGTTTTGGAATCTGTTTTTTGAGAAATGCACAGATAATATGTACATAATTAGAGCTATCGTTTTCAGTACTGCGTCAGCAATTTACTAGGAAGAAGCAGTATGAAATATTTTCAGGATGTTCTAATGCACATTAACAAATCTCACGCATTTTATTGATTATGTCAAGGTTCAATTTATCACATCAAATGACAGCTGGAAAAAATGATCTCAAGGAAATGTTTAGTTACTATTGATTCCTTTGATTAACATTTCCTAGAGAAGTATTTAAAATTAGATGTCAGGAATTGTCGTGAATTCTGCAATCTGTAAATATCGTTGTAATTAATCCAGCATTACACAGGAATATAAAATACAGGCAAATGAGCTTTTAGATGACCTACTAGCACATAAATTTATAGCAGAAAATGTAACATCTAGTTTATGTTTAAAATGAGAAGGTAGAAAGTTATTTCACAAATTTTAAATTTTTATGTTCACTTTGTAAGAGAAGAACTTAAATATAAAATGCACAAACAATCAAAGTTACATCTTTATACAGGACAGAACTTAGAAACATGCCCTAATATATTTGTTACATCATGGGAAATTAAAAATATGTATAAAAATAGATATAACTTCAAAAAATGGTAAGGGTCACAGGAGCATGCAATTACTTATATCTAGCAAGGTAAGCATGAAGCAATTACCATCAACATCAAAAATATAAAGTAGCCCAGGCTTCCAACGACATTTTTTTTTAAATCCACTTACAAGACAAACATTCCTGACAGTCACTTTTAGGTTTTTGTCCTGATGAAGAGGTCGTGTGGGACCTTGAAATGTTGTTGATCTGTAAATCAATAAAATTCCTTTTGATTTTATCCGGCCATCGGCTTTCATCAGCAGTGCATTTGAATGACACCTCCTTCCTGCTCTTCATTTTCCATGGGCGGAATTTTAGCATAAGCACTGCCAAAGCTTTTACTGGAGTTTTTATGGTGTGTGCCCAGCAAAGTAGAACTCCTGTATTGGGATGTTTTTCTCTGTAACTGTGACCTCCATTGATTCCTTAATTCCAGTGAAAAATAATTAACAATAAAGAAATTTAAAAAAATATATGATTCACACAAATCTTTTAGAGGACATATTATCAAAAATAAACAAATATGTCCCCATTACTGCAAAAGTACACATAGTGTATATGTTTGTATGTATATATGTATATGTGTATATGTGTGTATGTATATATGCGGTATTTTTCAGATCATAAGACGCACCGGACTATAAGATGCACCCAGGTTTTAGAGGTGGAAAATAGAGAAAAAATATTTGAAGCAAAAAAAGTGGTAAAATATTTAATAACATAAATAACATTATTATAGTATTATATGTGGTGTTAATATATATACAGTTAGGGCCAGAAATATTTGGACAGTGACACAAGTTTTGTTATTTTAGCTGTTTACAAAAACATGTCCAGAAATACAATTATATATATAATATGTGCTGAAAGTGCACACTCCCAGCTGCAATATGATAGTTTCCACATCCAAATCGGAGAAAGGGTTTAGGAATCATAGCTCTGTAATGCATAGCGTCCTCTTTTTCAAGGGACCAAAAGTAATTGGACAATGGACTCTAAGGGCTGCAATTAACTCTGAAGGCGTCTCCCTCGTTAACCTGTAATCAATGAAGTAGTTAAAAGGTCAGGGGTGGATTCCAGGTGTGTGGCTTTGCATTTGGAAGCTGTTGCTGTGAGCAGACAACATGCGGTCAAAGGAACTCTCAATTGAGGTGAAGCAGAACATCCTGAGGCTGAAAAAAAGAAAAAATCCATCAGAGAGATAGCAGACATGCTTGGAGTAGCAAAATCAACAGTTGGGTACATTCTGAGAAAAAAGGAATTGACTGGTGAGCTTGGGAACTCAAAAAGGCCTGGGCGTCCACGGATGACAACAGTGGTGGATGATCGCCGCATACTTAATTGGGGGAAGAAGAACCCGTTCACAACATCAACTGAAGTCCAGAACACTCTCAGTGAAGTAGGTGTATCTGTCTCTAAGTCAACAGTAAAGAGAAAACTCCATGACAGTAAATACAAAGGGTTCACATCTAGAGGCAAACCATTCATCAATACCAAAAATAGACAGGCCAGAGTTAAATTTGCAGAAAAACACCTCAAGAAGCCAGCTCAGTTCTGGAAAAGTATTCTATGGACAGATGAGACAAAGATCAACCTGTACCAGAATGATGGGAAGAAAAAAGTTTGGAGAAGAAAGGGAACGGCACATGATCCAAGGCACACCACATCCTCTGTAAAACATGGTGGAGGCAACGTGATGGCATGGGCATGCATGGCTTTCAATGGCACTGGGTCACTTGTGTTTATTGATGACATAAGAGCAGACAAGAGTAGCCGGATGAATTCTGAAGTGTACCGGGATATACTTTCAGCCCAGATTCAGCCAAATGCTGCAAAGTTGATTGGACGGCGCTTCATAGTACAGATGGACAATGACCCCAAGCATACAGCCAAAGCTACCCAGGAGTTCATGAGTGCCAAAAAGTGGAACATTCTGCAATGGCCAAGTCAATCTCCAGATCTAAACCCAATTGAGCATGCATTTCACTTGCTCAAATCCAGACTTAAGACGGAAAGACCCACAAACAAGCAAGACCTGAAGGCTGCGGCTGTAAAGGCCTGGCAAAGCATTAAGAAGGAGGAAACCCAGCGTTTGGTGATGTCCATGGGTTCCAGACTTAAGGCAGTGATTGCCTCCAAAGAATTTGCAAGAAAATATTGAAAATAAAAATATTTTGTTTGGGTTATGTTTATTTGTCCAATTACTTTTGACCTCCTAAAATGTGGAGTGTTTGTAAAGAAATGTGTACAATTCCTACATTTTCTATCAGATATTTTTGTTCAACCCTTCAAATTAAACGTTACAATCTGCACTTGAATTCTGTTGTAGAGGTTTCATTTCAAATCCAATGTGGTGGCATGCAGAGCCCAACTCGCGAAAATTGTGTCACTGTCCAAATATTTCTGGCCCTAACTGTAATAGTATTTTACTATGTTGGAAGCTACAGGTAGAAGATCCTGTTGCGGGACCAGTGTGGTGTCTGTAAAGTACTATATGAAGATGCCAGTTTCTTTGCAGCGCTTGATGGTATTTGCAACTGCACTTGGGTACACTTTCAAAATTTTCCCAATTTTTCGGACTGACTGACCTTTATTTCTTAAAGTAATGATGACCACTCGTTTTTCTTTACTTAGCTGCTTTTTTCTTGCCATAATACAAATTCTAACAGTCTATTCAGTAGGAATATCAGCTGTGTATCCACCAGACTTCTGCACAACACAACTGATGGTCCCAACCCCATTTATAAGGTAAGAAATCCCACTTATTAAACCTGACAGGGCACACCTGTGAAGTGAAAACCATTCCCGGTGACTACCTCTTGAAGCTCATCAATAGAATGCCAAGAATGTGCAAAGCAGTCATCAAACCAAAAGGTGGCTACTTTGAAGAACCTAGAATATACTGTAAGACATATTTTCAGTTGTTTCACACTTTTTTGTTAAGTATATAATTCCACATGTGTTAATTCCTAGTTTTAATGCCTTTAGTGTGAATTTACAATTTTCAAAGTCATGAAAATACAGAAAAATCTTTAAATGAGAAGGTGTGTCCAAACTTTTGGTCTGTACTGTATAGATTATTATTATTTATTAGGGTTGAGCGAAACGGGTCGGCCATTTTCAGAAGTTGCCAACTTTTGGCAAAATCGGGTTTCATGAAACCCGACCCGACCCCTGTGTGGGGTCGGCCATGAGGTCGGCGATCTTCTGAATCTGATATTGGAATTCCGATACCGAGTTCCGATATGTTTGCAATATCGGAAATCGGTATCGGAATCCATATTTAAGTGTAAAATAAAGAATTAAAATAAAAAATATTGCTATACTCACCCTCTGACGCGCCCTGGTACTAACCGGCAGCTTTCCTTCCTTAGAATCAGCGCTTGAAGGACCTTCGGTGACGTCGCGGCTTGTGATTGGTCGCGTGAGCGGTCACATGGGTGGTCGCGCGACCAATCACAAGCCGCAACGTCATCTAAGGTCTTTCACGCGCTGATTCTAAGGAAGGAAGGCTGCCGGTTAGTACCAGGGCGCGTCAGAGGGTGAGTATAGCAATATTTTTTATTTTAATTCTTTATTTTACACTTGAATATGGATCCCAGGGCCTGAAGGAGAGTTTCCTCTCCTTCAGACCCTGGGAACCATTAGAAACCCAATGCACTGCATTGGGTTTCGTGTTTCGGCCGACCCCGACCCCGACTTTTCTATAGGATCGGCCGATTTCAATCGACCCGACTTTTGAGAAAGTCGGGTTTCGTGAAACCCGACCCTATAAAAGTAAAAGTCGCTCAACCCTATTATTTATTATTATAGCGCCATTTATTCCATTGCGCTTTACATGTGAGAAGGGGTATCCATAATAAAAACAAGTACAATAATCTTAAACAATACAGGTCACAATTGGTACAGGAGGAGAGAAGATCCTCACCGCAAAGGCTCACAATCTACAAAGGATGGGTGAGGATACAGTAAGCGAGGGTAGAGCAGGTCGTGCAGCGCTTTGGTCGATCTGTGTTAACTGCAGGTTGTAGGCTTGTCGGAAGAGGTAGGTCTTCAGGTTCTTTATATATATGTATATATATAGTATATATGTTGCTAAAAAACAATGACTTTAAAAAATGTAAGTTTTAATAGTTTATTTTTATCAATTAAAGTACAAAGTGAAAGAATGAAAGACAACACCTGAAGCCTTCATAATAGCATAAGAGCATCAAGTTTTATATGTACACATTCAAACAGTTTTTGATGCAGCTTGTCTAAGAGATTGTTCAAAAATCTTAGAGAACTAATTCTTGATCTTCTGTGGATGTAGGCTTGTGGAAACCCTTCTGTCTTTTCATGTAATCTCACACTGACATCATGATGCTAAGATCAAGACTTTGAAGGAGTCATATTATAATTTCCAGAGTTCTTTCTTGTTCTTTAGGGTTCTATATATGTTGTAAATTTGTTGCAGTAGAATACATTTGTAGCAATTTGAATGCCACCATTATAGTTTTGCTATATGCATAAGTTTCAACCTTTTATACTCAAGCATTGAGAACACCAAGAATTGGGTAACCTTGGGGACAGTAAATACAGTGGTTGGCCGAAGAAACTTTGTGCAGCAGATGAAAGGCACACAAAGCATTCTTCCCTTTGAAATTGGAAGATGTCAAGCAGTGCCATTAGCTTAGATTTGGCAGCAACTAGTGGGATCCATCTACACTAATCTACTGTTCAGCAAAGTCTAATCAGAAGTGGTCTTCATGGAAGAATTGTGACCACAAACCATATCTCTGACATGGGAACAAGGCCAAACAGCTCATCTATTGAAGGAAACATAGAGTACAGAAAAATGGTAACTTATTTGCCTGGAACAGAAGGCAGTTTGCAGAAGTGCTGGAGAGCAGCATAATAATGAGTGTCTGCAGACAACAGTGAAACATTGTGGAGCTTCCTTTCAAGTTTGGAGCTGCAGTTTTGCAAATGAAGTTAGAAATTTGGTCAAAATGAATGGTGTCTTCAATGCTGAGAACAACAAGCAGATTATTATCCATCATGTAATGCTATCAGGGAGGCATCAGATTGGCTCCAAATTTATTCTGCAGCAGGACAATGACCTTGAGCAAGCAGCCGATGTCATTCTGAACTATCTTTGGTGTTAATAGAAACAGTACATATTAGAAATGATAGCATGGCCCTCACTGAGCCATGATCTCAACATTATCAAGTCTGTGTGCGACTATATGAAGAGTCAAAATAAATTGTGCAAGCCAATATTCATAGACGATTTATGGTCAGTTGGAACAAAATCCCTGTCACATTTTTTCAAAAACTGTTTGCAGAGGTACTTAAAAGAATTGCTGGCTCGAAAGGAAAGGGAGGTAACACCAAATATTGATTTAAATGTATCTTTTGTCCATCCTCTGCATTTTGTTAATTGTTAAAAATAGCTACAAACCATTCTATTTTTGAAAGCACTCTTATTTTGCAGCATTTTCTCCACACCCACCTAAAACTTTTGCAAAGTACTGTACATATAAGCTACACAAATTATGTATCCACATAGCTGTAGTAATCTGAAAAATTGTATGCTCTTGGTGGGCAAGTCATTACTGCATACTAGCAGCCATTTCGGGCTTCTGACCACTGGTTTACATTTCTATTTATATGCTTTTGATATGGTTTCTAGAGACATCCATTTTACATGATTATTGCATTTTGCACATGAATTCATTCAGCTCCTCATATACAGTGTTTGTATTGCATGCTCTGTGCTATTAATGTAATTTTTTTTTACCAGTAATCTTTATCTCTTGTTGCACTCTTTTGATCTGTTTTTTAAGATATCCATCCCTATTTGACAACTGTATTTTGCACATTATTATAATTTATTAGTTCCTCATACATACAGTATGTATTGCAAGTGTGTCAGGGAGTCACAAAAACACTGAACTTTAGGAAGGCAAAGTTTGACCAGCTTAGAGATGCCCTTAATCTGGTAGACTGGGACAATATCCTCAGAAATAAGAATACAGATAATAAATGGGAAATGTTTAAGAACATCCTAAATAGGCAGTGTAAGCGGTTTATACCTTGTGGGAATAAAAGGACTAGAAATAGGAAAAACCCAATGTGGCTAAACAAAGAAGTAAGACAGGCAATTAACAGTAAAAAGAAAGCATTTGCACTACTAAAGCAGGATGGCACCATTGAAGCTCTAAAAAACTATAGGGAGAAAAATACTTTATCTAAAAAACTAATTAAAGCTGCCAAAAAGGAAACAGAGAAGCACATTGCTAAGGAGAGTAAAACTAATCCCAAACTGTTCTTCAACTATATCAATAGTAAAATAATAAAAACTGAAAATGTAGGCCCCTTAAAAAATTGTGAGGAAAGAATGGTTGTAGATGACGAGGAAAAAGCTAACATATTAAACACCTTCTTCTCCACGGTATTCACGGTGGAAAATGAAATGCTAGGTGAAATCCCAAGAAACAATGAAAACCCTATATTAAGGGTCACCAATCTAACCCAAGAAGAGGTGCGAAACCAGCTAAATAAGATTAAAATAGATAAATCTCCGGGTCCGGATGGCATACACCCACAAGTACTAAGAGAACTAAGTAATGTAATAGATAAACCATTATTTCTTATTTTTAGGGACTCTATAGCGACGGGGTCTGTTCCGCAGGACTGGCGCATAGCAAATGTGGTGCCAATATTCAAAAAGGGCTCTAAAAGTGAACCTGGAAATTATAGGCCAGTAAGTCTAACCTCTATTGTTGGTAAAATATTTGAAGGGTTTCTGAAGGATGTTATTCTGGATTATCTCAATGAGAATAACTGTTTAACTCCATATCAGCATGGGTTTATGAGAAATCGCTCCTGTCAAACCAATCTAATCAGTTTTTATGAAGAGGTAAGCTATAGGCTGGACCACGGTGAGTCATTGGACGTGGTATATCTCGATTTTTCCAAAGCGTTTGATACCGTGCCGCACAAGAGGTTGGTACACAAAATGAGAATGCTTGGTCTGGGGGAAAATGTGTGTAAATGGGTTAGTAACTGGCTTAGTGATAGAAAGCAGAGGGTGGTTATAAATGGTATAGTCTCTAACTGGGTCGCTGTGACCAGTGGGGTACCGCAGGGGTCGGTATTGGGAACTGTTCTCTTCAACATATTCATTATTAATCTGGTAGAAGGTTTACACAGTAAAATATTGACATTTACAGATGATACAAAAATATGTAAAGCCGTTAATACAAGAGAAGATAGTATTCTGCTACAGATGGATCTGGATAAGTTGGAAACTTGGGCTGAAAGGTGGCAGATGAGGATTAACAATGATAAATGTAAGGTTATACACATGGGAAGAAGGAAACAATATCACCATTACACACTGAACGGGAAACAACTGGGTAAATCTGACAGGGAGAAGGACTTGGGGATCCTAGTTAATGATAAACTTACCTGGAGCAGCGAGTGCCAGGCAGCAGCTGCCAAGGCAAACAGGATCATGGGGTGCATTAAGAGAGGTCTGGATACACATGATGAGAGCATTATACTGCCTCTGTACAAATCCCTAGTTAGACCGCACATGGAGTACTGTGTCCAGTTTTGGGCACCGGTGCTCAGGAAGTATATAATGGAACTAGAGAGAGTTCAAAGGAGGGCAACAAAATTAATAAAGGGGATGGGAGAACTACAAATCCCAGATAGATTAGCAAAATTAGGATTATTTAGTCTAGAAAAACGTCGACTGAGGGGCGATCTAATAACCATGTATAAGTATATAAGGGGACAATACAAATATCTCGCTGAGGATCTGTTTATACCAAGGAAGGTGACGGGCACAAGGGGGCATTCTTTGCGTCTGGAGGAGAGAAGGTTTTTCCACCAACATAGAAGAGGATTCTTTACTGTTAGGGCGGTGAGAATCTGGAATTGCTTGCCTGAGGAGGTGGTGATGGCGAACTCAGTCGAGAGGTTCAAGAGAGGCCTGGATGTCTTCCTGGAGCAGAACAATATTGTATCATACAATTATTAGGTTCTGTAGAAGGACGTAGATCTGGGGATTTATTATGATGGAATATAGGCTGAACTGGATGGACAAATGTCTTTTTTCGGCCTTACTAACTATGTTACTATGTAAGTTTTGAATCTTTTCAGAAAAAATTCTCCAGGATTATTTTATGTTTATCTATCCTATCTTAGTTTATGTGTGTTCTTTGTATATGGTCTTATTTATGCTATTCAACTAACTTACATCTTTGCTTCTTATGTTATACTTTAATCAACTATGCATTTGGGCTTGCTTATTTATTTTGCTAATTTTTAATAATATAGTTTTTTCATTATCGCTTGAAGAACAAATCATGAAAAATAAATATACATATAAAATATCTGGAGAAATTAAAAATAAGACCTCCCTGTGCCACACCGTAGTGAACAGGTGAAGGTGAGTCAGAAGGTTGGTAGCTCCCCTGATTTGGTTGTGGTGGCACAACTAAGTAAAGAATGATGCATAATCCAATCATGGATCCAGGGCTAGGAGTAATCAAGTATTGATCAAATAAAGTGGAAACTTGGGTAATAGAATCTGCAGCTAAAATACTTCTGGTTATCTGAATACTTTATATCAATTTGTCCTTGATGAAAGCTCTACACAGGATGTATTCATCGGATCATTAATGTATTTTTATAGTAGAGACATACTGGATTAATGATCAATGTACTTGCAGTTTACATCTGCTATGTGGCCGTTGTCCTTGGTTCACACATGTCTTCGTTCACACATTGCAGTTCTAGGTATTTTTGTTGCATTTTATGCCCATGTTCTGATACTAATTTGCATTATGTTTCCTATATTATTTTTCACTACTATAACATCCTATTTATATGCTAGATATATCTATAATTTTAATTTTGTCTTAATTTTACAATTGAGAAACCAAAGTAATCTACAAATTTGTTGCTTTAATATGTCAATTACATGTAACTGAGAGTGCAATAGACATACCCAGATTTTGAGGCCAGTACCTGATCCAATATAGCGCCATACAACTTGATGCAGAGTACAACCTACCTTGTGTTTTCTTTTTCCTTTTTTGTTATTGTACGTGTGAGTCTTATGTGTTTTGATACGGTCTTAGGTTAGTCTGTATTTTAGGCTGGGACTTTGATGTAGCACTATGTCTCTTCTAGTTATATCGGTCTTATGCGGGGTTTCTTTTTCCGTACCGCAGTTATATGGTATTCCATCACTAGGGGAAAGTGCCTTTGTGGGTGCAATGCAGCGGCTAATTATTGTGAGGGGTATTGCTTACCATATTGTATCCATCACTAGGGGCAGGCGCCTTTTATATGCAGCATGGTTGTTTTTTTCCCCCCTGTTGATTGGCCCACATTCTATATCTGGGCACCTTTTCCTCCTCGGCATCACCTGTACGCAGGCGTGCTGGGCGCCACTGCTCTGGGCGGCCTGCGGTGTCTCTATGTGTGGGTGGTTGCCATGACGCTGGCAGCACCCTCACATGATGCCGCCGCCGGGAGCTACTGGTTGCCGCAGCAACGCCTGCATCACTTCTGGTGCACGCCGATGACGAAGTAAGCGGTGGACTATATTAACCCGGGCATGGGATCCATCTGACATGCCCCCTGACGAAGGAGTCTATCTCCGAAACACGTGTCGGGCGACATGCAGGACACTGAGCTGGCAGAAGTGAAGTTGGCCGCCCATTATTAGGTAATATGAGGGAGCAGCTGAGTGCGCTCATTACTACATGGGGAGTGGTTGTACTAGTGTGGTAGCGGCCATGGGGGCGCAACATAGGTTTCATCCATACTAGCAGTTTTGTCCTGTGTGATCTGTGGCATCCTTGTCATCCTGCATTTGATTATTGTTTGGGTGCCCACTATATGCAACCTACATATTGTGCAGCATGGTACAGCTTTGTTTTAGACTCTTTATTGGGTGCTATGGGGCCCTATTGTAAGATCCACATGGACATTAATGGTTAGTTTCTATATATGCCTCTATGGTTTGCTATCCCCCCTCTTTACACCACTGTGGTATATTTATGAGCCAGTTCTTGTCCTGCATGTCATATTCCTGCACAGCCGCGGTCCTTCTCTGTGCAACATTGTTTTCCATCACTGTGTCTCATGTCATGTCCTTTTATACTGTGTTATGAATAAAGATTGTTAGTTTTTATAGTTCAATTTTTGCTCTTGGGTCGTACTTTGTGTGGTTTCCACACCCCTCCCACCCCCCCTTCATATGATGTAGTTACGACTGAGCTTCTCATTAGTCCGGCTAGCGTGTAATATTGGTTGAATATAGTTCCTTTCTTCACGCGATGTTGCCAACTAATACCATTAGTCTTAAAATGTGCAATGAGCAGAAAACTATACAAATAAAATACCACTTTTCTTGAGAATGGAAAGGATTTTTAATTAGAATTTACCGTATTTTTCGGACTATAAGACGCACCGGACCATAAGACGCACCCCAAATTTGGGGTGAAAATTGCAGAAAAAAAGATTTTTTATAACATGGGGGTCCGTCTTATTGTCCGAATTTACAGTATCTTATGGCGGTGGCAGAGCAGGGTCACAGGAGGCAAGGTGGGGTGATGCTGGGATGAGGAGGTGCTGGGATGAGAAGGTGCTGGGATGAGAAGGTGCTGGGATGAGAAGGTGCTGGGATCAGGAGGTGCTGGGATCAGGAGGTGCTGGGATCAGGAGGTGCTGGGATGAAAGGTGCTGGGATCAGGAGGTGCTGGGATCAGGAGGTGCTGGGATCAGGAGGTGCAGTGAGAGGTATGGCGTGAGAGGGGTCCCTGGCGTACCATGCAGGCTTACCTAGGTGGCAGAGGTGCGGTGGCAGAGGTCCGGTGGCAGAGGTGCCGTGGCGGGGGTGTGGCAGCAGAGGAGGCGCAGGAAGCGGGGTCCCTTTCCCCGGTATGGTGATGCAGCAGGCCCGGTATGCAGCAGAGCCGGGTGAATCCTCTTGTTATCGGTGGGCGCGGCCATCTTCCTGAGGCCGCGCGTGTGCAGATGAAGCGCTCTGCTCCCGGGGCTTCAGGAAAATGGCCGCGGGAGGCCGCGCGTGCGCAGATGGAGATCGCGGCGGCCATTTTCCTGAAGCCCCGGGAAGCAGAGCGCTCCATCTGCGCACGCGCGGCCTCCGGAAAATGGCCGCCACCACCGATAACAAGAGGATTCACCCGGCTCTGCTGCATACCGGGCCTGCTGCATCACCATACCGGGGAAAGGGACCCCGCTTACTGCGCCTCCTCTGCCGCCACACCCCCGCAACCGCACCTCTGCCACCGGACCTCTGCCACCGCACCTCTGCCACCTAGGTAAGCCTGCATTGCGACTATTAGACGCACCCCCTATTTTCCCCCCTTTTTTGGGGGGGAAAAAGTGCGTCTTTTAGTCCGAAAAATACGTTGCAAAGTTGCTTATAACCATTGAAGAAGTTGAGACAAACCTTTAAACTATGAGGATGATTCTGAATCTGTAACAATGACTACAATTATGATGTTCCAATTTATTTTTTTACGTGCTTAAAAATAATATAATCATGATAAAGTAAGTACAAGTTGAATGAGTGAATAATTTTACTTTATGGATAAATTAATTGTCAGAAATTATCTCCAAATAGAAATCAGCTAGGACTAGTCAATAGTAGTAAAAAAAATAACTTTTTTTAGATGAGGATCTTATAGCAACATATTCCAAAGCTAAATATAAAATATTTTTGGTGGATCTTCCAAAGCATCATAGATGTCTCTACTCAAAGGTAGATGTCAATCCAATCCCTGCTGAAATTGCCTTGCCCTATTTCATTAAACCAACTGAGTTTGAGTCGGAAGCAGTCTTGATAGTAGCTCTCGTGTAATTTAGTTCAAGCTGTGATAACTAATTTCTACTTGGTTGCCATAAAGAATGACTTTTGAACTACTAGCAAAAATACTGTTTCTATGACGATCACCACTTCTTCAACTGACAAACAGTTTTTTACAGCATTATCAGGAAATGCAACAATAATACATTTACTAAAGGTTTTATTTGCCATATTCAACTGAATGATAAGGAGACAAATTATTCTTCTTCACCTTAGATCCTCAACTATTCTCTAAAGTGCTTATAATAAAGTTATAAATTATGTTAAGCAATGTTAAAAGGATGAGAATCCCAGTATGCCTATGAAACTATGGCAGCACAAAATGTTATTAATTGCATAAAAAATGCAATATATACAATTTATTTTCCAAACAAACCTATGTAGTGGGTAGATGAAAACTCACTGAATAGCTATTAAAAGCTACTAGCAATAACACAGCAAGCATTATTCATTGCTAGTTCAATTTCCATTAATGCTCATGAATGGAAAACTATTTATTCTCTCGACATTAGAAAGTGAAAAGCATTTTCATTTTTAAAGTTTTGAGTTTCTGGGGTGCCAGCATACAATTGCAAATGGGTTTTAGGCCTCTGGCTGAGTCAAATGTATTTCAATGCATTTTAATTTGAACTTTGTTCCAATAAGATGTCACAAAATATATTGTTAAATTCAGAAGCTGTATTAATGGAACAGTATAAGTTCTCTAGCTGAATGAACGTTGTTTTAATCTGTGATATATTATGCATCATTGTGCAATCAGAAAGGATATTTTGTATGTTGTAATTATTTTGATGAACAAAGCACCATTTCATGTCTATGCATATCTACCGATGCTTCTCGCAAAATTAGAATATCATCATAAAGTTAATTTATTTAAGTTTTTTAATACCCAAAGTGAAACTCATATATTATGTAGAGTCATTACACACAGAGTGATCTATTTCAAGTGCTTATATCTGTTTATGTTGATGATTATGGCTTACAGCAAAAAAACAACAAGTCATTATCTCAGTAAATTAGAATACATTATAACACCAGGTTGATTTAAAATCTGAAATGTTGGCCTACTGAAATGTATGTTCATTAATACACTCAATACTTGGTTGAGGCTCCTTTTGCATCAATTACTGCATCAATTCAGCGAGGCATGGAGACGATCAGCCTGTGGCACTGCTGAGGTGTTATGGAAGCCCAGGTTGCTTTGATAGCAGTCTTCAGCTTGTCTGCATTGTTGGATCTGGTGTTTCTCATCTTCCTCTTGACAATACACCATAGATTCTTTATGGGATTAAGGTCAGGCGAATTTGCTGGCCAATCAAGCACAGTGATACTGTTATTTTTAAACCAGGTATTGGTACTTTTAGCAGTGTAGAAAGGTGCCAAGTCCTGCTGGAGAATAAAATATCCACCTCCAAAAAGCTTGTCGGCAGAGGGAAGCATGAAGTGCTCTAAAATGTCCTGGTAGACAGTGTGCTGACTTTGGTCTTGATAAAACGCAATGGACCTACACCAGCAGATGACATGGCTCCCCAAACCATCGCTGATTTTGGAAATTTCACACTATACCTTATAAATCAAGGTCTCAGAGTTTGTTATTAGTTAAAATTTTGTGAGAAGTACCTGTATATATAACAAAAGTTTGGCGCATCTATGACTTTGGGCAATAATCAACTATTAGCTATTTGTCTGTACTTGCATTACTTATTTTCGAAATGTATGAAAACATTTTTATTTCAGAAAATTTAATTTTGAAATTATGTAAATATAACCCAACATTGTGTTAAAAGGAAAACAATAAATAAAAAAATGATCTATTGTTTAAATCAGGATTTCTTTTTAAATCCAATGTAGTCTTCAAATATTTTTGTATAAATCACATTTTTTTGGGTGCTTAATACTAAACAGTAAATCCCAAAACAAGAGGTACTTTCTGGATAAAATATAATTTATTAAACAAAAAATAAAACATGAAAGGACATACACTGAAAAAATGATGATAACAAACAATGACAAAAAAGTGCAGGATCCAATAAAAAGAGGGACAAAACCATTGGAAAGCCACCAAATCTTGTGACACTGTGGTGTAGCTAGATAAAGTGAGGCAAAATACCGCACATAGGTGCCCAATTAGGTACAATGAAGAAAGTGCCATGGCCAATGTAAGCCAAATAGTATATAGTGTATTCCTGTCTAAGATTTAGACTATCCTGTGCTATGGCTATAACAACATATAGTACCCTATATAAGGGAGCTCTGAAAACCAGAGTGGTAAGTGCGGAAAATAGCGCTCCATAAGGTAAAGCAAATACACATTACCGTAGTGTGTGGTGTGGTCTTTCCTCGGCGTCCCTCTGCCACGACACGCGTTTCACTGACGGCTTCTTCAGGAGGCCTCCTCTATCTTTATTTCTGTCTGTCTTTCTGTCTGTCTGTCACGGAAATCCCAAGTCACTGATTGGTCGCGGTCAAACGGCCATGACCAATCAGCGACGGGCACAGTGCGGCCGCGAAATGACCGCTCCCTGCTCCCCTGCCGTCAGTGCCCGCTCCATACTCCCCTCCAGTCAGCGCTCACACAGGGTTAATGGCAGCGTTAACGGACCGCGTTCTGCCGCGGTGTAATGCAGTCCATTACCGCTATTAACCCTGTGTGTCCACCTTTTTACTATTGATGCTGCCTATGCAGCCACGGAAATGCTGCCTTTCTACCTGATTCAGATGGTTTCCGAAAGCTAATGGTCGTCGCAGTCCCCCAGGACCAGTTGCCCAGTCGCCATTACATTTCTAAGAAAGCTGTGCCTGTGCTACACCAGCATCGCAGACAATATCACCCATTCCTTGACCAAATCTATGTCTGCTAGGGTGCATTTCACCACAGACACATGGAAGAGTAAGCATGACCAAGGTCATTGCACCTCGCTGACTGGGTACTGGGTGACTCTGGTGGCTGTGGGGGCAGGCACTGCTCCAGAAGTCTTGGAATCTCCAAATCTTTCAGGACAAACCTCTATATTTAACACTTCCTCCACTGTTTCTGCCTCCTCCTCTATCTCCTCTAGGGCCTCTAACTGCACCCTCAACCTCTTCCTTAATAAGACACGCATTCCAACAGTGCAGAGCGAATCCCCACCACCTCCATACTGCGCAGCCAGGGCTCACCCGCAAGCAGGCAGTGTTAAAATTGATATGCCTTGGAGATCGCAGTCATACAGCTGAAGAGTTTTGGACAGCTCTCTAGGCTGAGTTCTCTGGTGGTGCAGCATTTTCTCTGCCATTATCGTGGACTGGGTGAGTTGCTGCAAAAAGCACGGAAGCTGTTTGCTCACTTCTGCCGTTTGAACCCCTCAGGTTATCGATTTGCATCAATGCCGAAGTCTTTGTCCATGCCAGTTAATAGGTTGATATGCAATGTGCTGACAAGGTGGAATTTCACTCTTCACATGTTGCAGCAACTGTAGCAGCAGCAATGAGCCCTGATATAGTATGTCATGTCGTATAGCCTGGGGAAATGCAGTACAGATGTGGCACATATCACATTTATGAAGTGGGCACAAATTAAGGACCTATGCACCCTTCTGCACAGTTTCAAAACGGCTACCTATCGCAGCTGACATCTGACACTATGTGCCAGGAGCTGTCACGGACTTACCAAGCTCCCTGCGTGCTTCCCTGAGATCCCCGCAGCAACGCGATGTGATCGCGTTGCTGCGAGGGTCTCTTCCCTTCCTCCCTGCAGCAGCCCCGGATCCAAAATGGCCGAGGCATCCGGGTCCTGCAGGGAGGGAGGTGGCTTACCAAGTGCCTGCCCAGAGCAGGTGCTTGGTAAGCCTGCAGCGCTGCAAGTCAGATCACTGATCTGACAGAGTGCTGTGCAAACTGTCAGATCAGCGATCTGTAATGTCCCCCCTGGGACAAAGTAAAAAAGTTTAAAAAAAAATTTCCACATGTGTAAAAAAAAAAATAATAATCATTCCTAAATAAAGAAAAAAAAATATTATTCCCATAAATACATTTCTTTATCTAAATAAAAAAAACAATAAAAGTACACATATTTAGTATTGCCGCGTCCGTAACGACCCAACCTATAAAACTGTCCCAGTAATTAACCCTTTCAGTTAACACCTTAAGAAAAAAAAAATGAGGCAAAAAACAACGCTTTATTATCATACCGCCAAACAAAAAGTGGAATAACACGCGATCAAAAAGACAGATATAAATAACCATGATACCGCTGAAAACGTCATCTTGTCCCGCAAAAAAAGAGCTGCCATAAAGCATCATCAGCAAAAAAATTAAAAAGTTATAGTCCTCAGAATAAAGTGATGCAAAAATAATTATTTTTTCTATAAAATAGTTTTTATCGTATAAAAGCGCCAAAACATAAAACAATGATATAAATGAGGTATCGCTGTAAACATACTGACCCGAAGAACAAAACTGCTTTATCAATTTTACCAAACGCGGAATGGTATAAACGCCTCCCCCAAAAGAAATTCATGAATAGCTGGTTTTTGGTCATTCTGCCTCACAAAAATCAGAATAAAAAGCAATCAAAAAATGTCACGTGCCCGAAAATGTTACCAATAAAAACGTCAACTCGTCCCACAAAAAACAAGACCTCACATGACTCTGTGGACTCAAATATGGAAAAATTATAGCTCTCAAAATGTGGTAACGCAAAAAAATATTTTTTGCAATAAAAAGCGTCTTTCAGTGTGTGACGGCTGCCAATCATAAAAATCCGCTAAAAAACCAGCTATAAAAGTAAATCAAGCCCCCCTTTATCACCCCCTTAGTTAGGGAAAAATTAAAAAATTAAAAAAATGTATTTATTTCCATTTTCCCATTAGGGTTAGGACTAGGGTTAGGGTTAGGGTCAGGGCTAGGGTTAGGGCTAGGGTTAGGGCTAGGGTTAGGGTTAGGGCTAGGGTTAGGGTTGGGGCTAGGGTTAAGGCTACAGTTAGGGTTGGGGCTAAAGTTAGGGTTAGGGTTTGGATTACATTTACGCTTGGGAATAGGGTTGGGATTAGGGTTAGGGGTGTGTCTGGGTTAGAGGTGTGGTTAGGGTTACCAT
Source organism: Ranitomeya imitator (assembly GCF_032444005.1). Lineage (NCBI taxonomy): Eukaryota > Metazoa > Chordata > Amphibia > Anura > Dendrobatidae > Ranitomeya > Ranitomeya imitator. Next base: position 339,834,608 of record NC_091285.1, on the reverse strand, counting down.
TGGGATTAGGGTTAGGGGTGTGTTTGGATTAGGGCTTCAGTTATAATTGGGGGGTTTCCACTGTTTAGGCACATCAGAGGCTCTCCAAACAGGACATGGCGTCCAATCTCAATGCCAGCCAATTCTGCGTTGACAAAGTAAAACAGTGCTCTTTCCCTTCCGAGCTCTCCCATGTGCCCAAACAGGGGTTATCCCCAACATATGGGGTATCAGCGTACTCAGGACAAATAGGACAACAACTTTTGGGGTCCAATTTCTCCTGTTACCCTTGGGAAAATACAAAAGTGGGGGCTAAAAAATAATTTTTCTGGGAATAAAAGATTTTTTATTTTCACGGCTCTGCGTTATAAACTGTACTGAAACACTTGGGGGCTCAAAGTTCTCACAACACATCTAGATAAGTTCATTTCTGGGGTCTAGTTTCCAATATGTGGTCACTTGTGGGGGGTTTCTACTGTTTAGGTACATTAGGGGCTCTGCAAGCGCAATGTGACGCCTGCAGACCATTCCATCTAAGTCTGCATTCCAAATGGCGCTCCTTCCCGTCCTAGCCCTCCCATGCGCCCAAACGGTAGTTCCCCCCCACATATGGGGTATCAGCGTACCCAGGACAAATTGAAAAACAACTTTTGGGGTCCAATTTTTCCAGTTACCCTTGGGAAAATACAAAACTGTGGGCTAAAAAATTATTTTTGGGGGAATTTTTTTTTTTTATGTTCATGGCTTTGCGTTATAAACTGTAGTGAAACACTTGGGGGCTCAAAGTTCTCACAACACATCTAGATAAGTTCACTGGGGGGTCTAGCTTCCAATATGGGTCACTTGTGGGGGGTTTCTACTGTTTAGGTACATTAGGGGCTCTGCAAACGCAATGTGACGTCTGCAGACCAATCCATCTAAGTCTGCATTCCAAATGATGCTCCTTCCTTTCTGAGCTCTGCCATGCGCTCAAACGGTGGTTCCCCCCCACATATTGGGTATCAGCATACTCAGGACAAATTGGACAACAATATATAGGGTCCAATTTTTCCTGTTACCCTTGGAAAAATTCAAAACTGGGGGCTAAAAATTAATTTTTGTGGAAAAAATATTTTTTATTTGCACGGCTCTGCGTTATAAACTGTAGTGAAACACTTGGGGCTTCAAAGTTTTCACAACACATCTAGATAAGTTCATTGGGCGGTCTAGTTTCCAATATGGGGTCACTTGTGGGAGGTTTCTACTGTTTAGGTGCATTAGGGGCTCTGCAAACGCAATGTGACACCTGCAGACCAATCCATCTAAGTCTGCATTCCAAATGATGCTCCTTCCCTTCAGAGCTCTGCCATGTGCTTAAACGGTGGTTCCCCCCCCACATATCAGGTATCAGCGTACTCAGGACAGATTGAACAACAATATTTAGGGTCCAATTTCTCCTGTTACCCTTGGAAAAATACAAAACTGGGAACTAAAATATAATTTTTGAGGAAAAAAATATTTTTTATTTGCACGGCTCTGAGTTATAAACTGTAGTGAAACACTTGGGGGTTCAAAGCTCTCACAACACATCTAGATGAGTTCCTTAGGGGGTCTACTTTCCAAAATGGTGTCACTTGTGGGGGTTTATACTGTTTAGGTACATTAGGTACTCTGCAAACACAATGTGATGCCTGCAGACCATTCCATCTAAGTCTGCATTCCAAATGGCGCTCCTTCCTTTCCGAGCCCTCCCATGCGCCCAAACGGTGGTTCCTGTTGTGAGTTCTGTTTTTGGGCTCCCTCTGGTGGTTACTGATGGTACTGGGTGACTTGTGTTCTCTGCGGTCTCTGGTGTCCACCTGTTCCATCAGGTTATGGGAGTTTCCTATTTAACCTGGCTTTTTTGTCATTTCCTCGCCGGCTAGCAATGTAATCAGCGTGTCTTTTTACCTCTGCTCCCTGCGTCTGTTATCTTCAGGACAAGCTAAGTTTTGATTTTCCTGTTCCACGTTTTGCTTTATTTTTGTCTTAGTCCAGCTTGCAGATATGTGATTCCTTGCTGCTTGTTGCTCTAGTGGGCTGAAATTACTCCTCATGTTCCATGAGTTGGCACATGAGTTCAAGTAATTTCAGGATGGTTTTTTGAAGGGTTTTTCGCTGACCGCGCAGTTCACTTTTGTATCCTCTGCTATCTAGCTTTAGCGGGCCTCATTTTTGCTGATTCTATTTTCATAACTACGTATGTGCTTTCCTCTCATTTCACCGTTATTACATGTGGGGGGCTGCTATTTCTGTGGGGTGTTTCTCTGGAGGCAAGTGAGGTCTGTGTTTCTTCTAATAGGGGAAGTTAATCCTTCGGCTGGCGCAAGACGTCTAGGAATCATCATAGGCACGTTCCCCGGCTACTGCTAGTTGTGTGATTAGGTTCAGGATCGTGGTCAGCTCAGGTTCCATCACCCTAGAGCTTGTTTTGTTTTTGTGCTTGTCCTTTTGTGATCCCCTGCCATTGGGATCATGACAGGTTCCCCCCACATATGGGGTATCAGCGTACTCAGGACAAATTGGATAACAACTTTTGGTGTCCAATTTCTCCTGTTACCCTCGGGAAAATACAAAACTGGGGACTAAAAAAATAATTTTTGTGGGAAAAAATGTTTGTTTTATTTTTACGGCTCTGCATTATAAACTTCTGTGAAGCCCTTGGTGGGTCAAAGTGCTCACCACACATCTAGATAAGTTCCATAGGGGGTCTACTTTCCAAAATGGTGTCACTTGTGGGGGGTTTCAAAGTTTAGGCACATAAGTGGCTCTCCAAATGCAACATGGCTGTTATGATCTGGTGGCCTAGGAGCAGCATGAGACGGACTCTGGAGAAGGTGGTCCCTGTACTGACTGCAAACCCTGAATCTAGCAGCGCAACTAGAAGTAGCCGTGGGGGGTACCTAACACTCCCTAGACCCCTCGGCACAGCCTAAGATCTAACTACCCCTACAGACAGAAACAGGAAACCTATCTTGCTTCAGAGAAAATCCCCAAAGGATAGATAGCCCCCCACAAATATTGACTGTGAGAGGAGAGGGAAATAACATACGCAGATATGAAATCAGATTTTAGCATAGGAGGCCATACTAGCTAAAAAGAAAGAAAAGAACAGAGTACTATGCGGTCAGTATAAAAACACTAGAAAATATCCACCGCAGAAAATACGGATTACCACATCTGACTAAAGACATGGGGGGTATATCTGCATCTCCAGAGAAATAGCCAGGCTGCAAAAAATCCTTCACAGACTAAGCTGGACAAGACAAGAACATGAAAAAGCACAGAACTATAAGGTCCACTGCAGGTGGACAGCAAAAACAAAGCCAGGACTTGTCTTTGTAGAAAAGCACAGCAAACTGGAGAGACCAGCAGGGAAGTGAATCCTTCCAGAACAATGGACAACTGGCACTGACTAAAGGATCCTGCAAAGCTATATACCCCAGTCAGTTTTGCAATCAGTAGATACACCTGTCCACTCCTGCAGTCCAGGCACAACTGCATTACCCTCTACAACCACCGGAGGGAGCCCAAAAGCTGAATTCACAACACATGGCGTCCCATCTCAATTCCTGTAAATTTTGCCTTGAAAAGTCAAACGGCGCTCCTTCCCTTCCGAGCTCTCCCGTGCGCCCAAACAGTGGTTTACCCCCACCTATGGGGTATCAGCGTACTCAGGACAAATTGTACAACAACTTTTGAGGTCCAATTTTTTCTCTTACCCTTGGGAAAATAAAATATTGGGGGCAAAAATATAATTTTTGTGAAAAAATATGATTTTTTATTTTTATATATGCAAGTTAATAACTTTTTTCTGGTGATAGGTTCCTTTTAGTCTACTTCCGTAAGGCTGACCATAAACATTCAATTGATTTATTTTGTACAACATCTATTTCTAACACTCTTCCCAAATATTGTACATGCTCACTTTGTTCAGTTAAGAGTGCATGTGTTGACTGGATATTATGCTGCATCCAGATATCTATGGAGGCAGTTTATCTCCAAGATAAAAGGATTGGGCATGTACAATTTAACATGCCTAATCCTATATATTCTCCAGCACAGAGATACATGACGTTGGGCACATCACTAGTACATATATGATTTAATAAACAATGTTTATGAAGCATCAAATCCATGATTTTGTATAAAAACTTGTAGAAACGTGCATGTATTCATGCTAATTGCTTATCTAGCAATTTTATAGCAACTCAAAAGCTTGCATACATCATTGATCCCAGCCTGTCCTTTGTGAAATCACTAACTAGATTCATTTCTATAACTCAGCCATGTATTCTGTACATAAGCATAATCTGACATGGTAAGAATTAATTTCCCTAGAAGCCAATTAACAAAAAAGTTGCAGTGTCATAGGAAAACACACAAATATACTATGAGTATACTTCATTCCAATATTACCCTTCCCTAGTTACAATTTACTGAATACAGGACCATTATTAGGACTTTCACATTAAGTATATCATCATTGACTTTAAAATATGAATACAAATCTATTAACTAACTAATAAGATTTGGAGTCACCAATGGAGCAACAGTAGATTTGCTGTTACTGATGAAATTCTGAAGGCTGTAGGTTTGCAATTTTCTTCCATGTCTTGCTGTTGCCATAAAATAAAGTTAACCCTTTTGGGATTCAATTCCACTTGTTTACAAAGTTATCATATTATAGTCCACATGTAATTTTTATTGCATAAATGAAAAAAATGCTGCAAAGTAAGAATGCATTCAAAAGTGGAAGTTTTGGTAGTATTTTATCAATTAAACAAAATGCAAAGAGAAATCTAAATAATAATGATCACTTTCATGTGTAGACTGGAATACAGTTGCTAACTGAAGCATAAAAAGCTGTGTAGGAGGTTTAACACTGAGCGAGGAAAAGCCAAACTCTTCTACAAAGGTGAGGTTGTGGAAGGCAGTTTCATGTCACAGGTCATACAAACACCATGGCAAAATTTGACACAGCAAATAGACACAAGATAGTTAAACTGCATCAACAACATCTCAACCAGGCAAAAATTTCAAAGCACATAGAGGTTTCAAAATATGTTGTTTTTTTCATGAAATGAGCAAAAATTGAAGACCTCAGATTCAGTAGTCAGCCAAGGAAACAGTGCAGCAGATGAAAGACACATCATGCTTATTTTCCTACAATTTCAGCTCCTAAGAATTAGCTGCAACCCTATGGACCTAGCAACACCCATTTGATGTTCAGAGATATCGGATCAAAAGTGGTCTTCATGGAAGAATTTCAACCAAAGCCCATACTTCTATATGACAACAAGGCCAAGTGAGTCAACTAGTCATGAAAACATAGGAATGTGGTGCAGGAAAATTGCAGCAGATGGTCTGGACGGACGAGTCAAAATTCAAAAAATTAATCTGTAACACAAGTCAGTTTGTTCACCAAATGGCTGACGAGAGATACAATAATGAGTCCATACAGGCAACAATGAAGCACTGTGGACGTTTCTTGCAAGGTTGAAGTTGTATTTCTGAAAACAGCACTGGGGACTTTGTCAGAAATCATGGTGTCCTCAATGCCCTTATCCATCAAGCAATATCATCAGAGAAGTGTCTGATTAGCTCCAAATTTATTCTGTTGCAGGACAATGACACCACACATATAGCTAATGTCATTAAGAACTGTCAGACCCTTGATCTCAACATCAAAGCCTTGATCTTAACATCATCTAGTATGTATTGGACTGCATAAAGAGACAGAAGGCTTTGCACAGGCCAACATCCACAGAAGATCTGTGATTATTTCTCCAAGATGTTTTGAATAGTTGTAAGGTGTGCAGGGTGGTATTAATGGGAGAGGGACTGTTGTTCTCCCAGACCCTGGCAACCCACAAATAAATGGCATTAGGGTTGGCGGATTGCACTAACTATATATAAGCAATAAAGTGCAATCGCAACCCGGGTCCACGGGGAGAGATAGAAAACTGCTGCTAGTGAACAATGGCAGAAGCGCAGCAGCGAGCAATTGCTCGTGCACACTGAGTTAAGGCCACACAGTGTGAACAGAATGCACAGTACCCTGCTCTCTTAATTCCCTGAGCGGTATGGAACAGAAGATTACTAAGAGCAGTGCCATGTTAGATGTCACAGGACTAAAGCATATGGATAGAACAAGCACTGCAACCGAATCGTGTAAATCACACACGGTAACAGATGCTGTATATAATACCCTGACTAGGGTTAAGCTTGATCTGAGGCTCTACTGTGCTAACTGCACACATGTAGGAAACAGATGCTAAGCGAAGCGGCTAATTGCCCCCACTGATACTAGCTGCCTGCCTAAGTGCACAGTCCCAAAACTAGACACACAACACATGCAGACAGAGTAGTAGAGTCTCCACTCACATAGCCATACATAAATGATACTAGCGCATCCGCGGGTGCCATTGGGGATCTTTTATACAAAAGGCTCCACCCCAAACACTCACACGCAGTCGGCCAAGACAACGCCCATGGGCCAATCCGGAGCTGCCACATCACCAGAGCAGGAGACGTCCGACCAGCAATAGGAAGATGCCATATCACGGACATGCTCAGTAAGGTGATTTCTGGACTTAGACTCCAGAGCATCAGGATTCAGCTGCCTATCGCTGATTGTCATAGACTTGGCTGGAGAGCCAGCAGTAACCAAACGAACACTGTGAGCCTGAGCAAGACGCTGGGACCGACATATATGCTGAGCAGCACCTGCAGCGGCCGAGTCCGAATGGGAGACCGCAGAGACAAATAAGGCTTAGGATTTATCCCGTGCAGTGGGATAATCCCAATGCCTTACAAACGGTGTCCCAGTTACCGTGTGCTGTAAGCGCACTGCAATTCACTCATGTTTTAACTGCAGGCCTCCGCTGTCTTCACGATCCCAGATTAAGGAACAGACGCACATTCAGTAGGCAACACCTGGTTTGTTTGAACAAGTTTGTCTTTACTGAACAGTTCAAGTACAGCCATCTTTAACACACAGTAACAGGGACAGCACCCTCCATCACATCCTTCCTTCACACAGTACATCTCACTCATGTTCTCACATTCAGCACAGATTACCCCTATTCCTGATCCTCCTGTCAGCCTCTAGGTTTCCCAATCTGGCTCCGCAGTATGCCAGAAATCCACAACGTTTCCCTTACGGGGTTCCACACCCATTTTCTACTGTATGGAAGGGTTGTCATTGCTCTCCACGGCCCCAGACTTGAGCATTAGGCTCCGGGCGTTGCAAGAATGTCCATATAGAATTTTGTGAAACCTCATAACGCCAGAATGTCTTTGCCAATGCCATGCTTCAGCCCACTGCACCTTGAACTACCCATAGCAACTGTCACCCACAAACTCCTTCACTAACTGACTAAACCAGGAAGTTGATGCTTTTTACTGGCCCTATCCTCTCCCACTTTGGGCTGGACCGATCATTTACTGTCTCTTTACTCTGTCTGCCCCAGTTGTCTTTTGATGTGAAAACTTAACCTTTCACCTATTTAACTATAGTCACTAGCTTCAAACAGTATGCACTAAGCATATTATATTTTTTAATGCCTGTCACTGTCTAACCATCTCTATGTTATAAATGCTAAACTACAGTATATCCTATACTTTCTCTACACCTGAACTAAGTGCATGTTACTCACAATAGGCATTATGTTTACAGTATTTACACAGCAGCATATGTACATTATTACAACACTTCACATCAGTTACATTGCATTGCTAAAAACCACATGATGCAGTTCACATCACACATTAAAACGCCGTAAAACTGCAGAAAAAAATGACACCATCTCCATGGTGAAGTGATCCTTCAGAAATTGCAAGTGTCACTAGAATAATTAATTCTGTTTTGAAGGCAAAGAGTGGTCATACTAAATATTGATTTGATTATAATTTCTCTTTTATTCATTTAGCTTTAACCCCTTCATGACCCAGCCTATTTTGACCTTAATGACATGGCCGTTTTTTGCAATTCTGACCAGTGTCCCTTTATGAGGTAATAACTCAGGAACGCTTCAATGGATTCTAGCAGTTCTGAGATTGTTTTTTCGTGACATATTGGGCTTCATGTTAGTGATAAATATAGGTCAATAAATTCTGCGTTTATTTGTGATAAAAATGGAAATTTGGCGAAAATTTTGAAAATTTCGCAATTTTCACATTTTGAATTTTTATTCTGTTAAACCAGAGAGTTATGTGACACAAAATAGTTAATAAATAACATTTCCCACATGTCTATTTACATCAGCACAATTTTGGAAACAAATTTTTTTTTTGCTAGGAAGTTATAAGGGTTAAACATTGACCAGCGATTTCTCATTTTTACAACGAAATTTACAAAACCATTTTTTTTAGGGACCACCTCACATTTGAAGTCAGTTTTAGGGGTCTATCTGGCTGAAAATACCCAAAAGTGACACCATTCTAAACACTGCAGCCCTCAAGGTGCACAAAACCACATTCAAGAAGTTTATTAACCCTTCAGGTGCTTCACAGCAGCAGAAGCAACATGGAAGGAAAAAATGAACATTTAACTTTTTGGTCACAAAAATGATCTTTCAGCAACAATTTTTTTATTTTCTCAATGGTAAAAGGAGAAACTGAACCATGAAAGTTGTTGAGCAATTTGTCCTGAGTATGATGATACCTCATATGTAGGGGTAAACCACTGTTTGGGTGCACAGCAGGGCTTGGAAGGGAAGGAGCGCCATTTGACTTTTTGAATGAAAAATTGGCTCCACTCTTTAGCGGACACCATGTCGCGTTTGGAGAGCCCCCGTGTACCTAAAAATTGGAGCTCCCCCACATGAGACCCCATTTTGGAAACTAAACGCCCCAAGGAACTTATCTAGATGCATAGTGAGTACTTGAAACCCTCAGGTGCTTCACAAATTGATCCGTAAAAATGAAAAAGTACTTTTTTTTCAAAAAAAATATCTTTTCGCCTCAATTTTTTCATTTTCACATGGGCAACAGGATAAAATGGATCCTAAAATTTGTTGGGCAATTTCTCCTGAGTACACAGATACCTCACATGTGGGGGTAAACCACTGTTTGGGCACATGGTAAGGCTCGGAAGGGAAGGCGCGCCATTTGACTTTTTGAATGCAAAATTAGCTCCAATTGTTAGCGGACACCATGTCGCGTTTGGAGAGCCCCTGTGTGCCTAAACATTGGAGCTCCCCACAAGTGACCCCATTTTGGAAACTAGACCCCCAAAGAACTTATCTAGATGCATATTGAGCACTTTAAACCCCCAGGTGCTTCACAGAAGTTTATAACGCAGAGCCATGAAAATAAAAAATAATTTTTCTTTCCTCAAAAATTATTTTTTAGCCTGGAATTTCCTATTTTGCCAAGGGTAATAGGAGAAATTGGATGCCAAATGTTGTTGTCCAGTTTGTCCTGAGTACGCTGATACCCCATATGTGGGGGTAAACCACTGTTTAGGCGCACAGCAAGGCTCGGAAGGGAAGGCACGCCATTTGGCTTTTTAAATGGAAAATTAGCTCCAATCATTATCGGACACCATGTCGCGTTTGGAGAGCCCCTGTGTGCCTAAACATTGCAGATCCCCCACAAATGACCCCATTTTGGAAACTAGACCCCCAAAGGAACTAATCTAGATATGTGGTGAGCACTTTGAACCCCCAAGTGCTTCACAGAAGTTTATAACGCAGAGCCATGAAAATAAAAAAAAAATTCTTTTCTCAAAAATGATTTTTTAGCCCGCAATTTTTTCTTTTCCCAAGAGTAACAGGAGAAATTTGACCCCAAAAGTTGTCAAGTTTCTCCTGAGTACGCTGATACCCCATATGTGGGGGTAAACCACTGTTTGAGCACACGTCGGGGTTTGGAAGGGAAGTAGTGATGTTTTGAAATGCAGACTTTGATGGAATGCTCTGCGGGCATCACACTGCGTTTGCAGAGCCCCTGATGTGCGTAAACAGTAGAAACTCCCCACAAGTGACTCCATTTTGGAAACTAGACCCCCAAAGGAACTTATCTAGATGTGTGGTGAGCACTTTGAACCTCAAAGTGCTTCACAGAAGTTTATAACGCAGAGCCGTGAAAATAATAAATAAGTTTTCTCTCCTCAAAAAATAATTTTTTAGACCAGAATTTTTTAATTTTCCTAAGGGTAACAGGAGAAATTTGACCCCAATAGTTGTTGTGCAGGTTTTCCTGAGTACGGTGATACCCCATATGTGGGGATAAACCACTGTTTGGGGACATGCCTGGGCTCGGAAGTGAAATAGTGACGTTTTGAAATGCAGACTTTGATGGAATGCTCTGTGGGCGTCACGTTGCCTTTGAAGAGACCCTGATGTGGCTAAACAGTAGAAACCCCCAACAAGTGACCCCATTTTAGAAACTAGACCCTGAAAGGAACTTATCTAGGTGTGTGGTGAGCACTTTGAACCCCCAAGTGCTTCAAAGAAGTTTATAACGCAGAGCCGTGAAAATAATAAATACGTTTTCTTTCCTCAAAAATAATTTTTTAGCCCAGAATTTTTTATTTTCCCAAGGGTTACAGGAGAAATTGGACCCCAAAAGTTGTTGTTCAGTTTCTCCTGAGTACGCCGATACCCCATGTGTGGGGGTAAACCACTGTTTGGGCACACGTCGGGGCTCAGAAGGGAAATAGTGACTTTTGAAATGCAAACTTTGATGGAATGGTCTGCGGGCGTCACGTTGCCTTTGCAGAGCCCCTGGTGTGCCTAAACAGTAGAAACCCCCCACAAGTGACCCCATTTTGGAAACTAGACCCCCCAAGGAACTTATCCAGATATGTGGTGAGCACTTTGAACCCCTAAGTGCTTCACAGACGTTTACAACGCGGAGCCGTGAAAATAAAAAATCAAGCAATTTTTTATTTTCACAAGGGTACTTGGAAAAATTGGACCCCAATAATTGTTGCGCAGTTTGTCCTGAGTATGCTGGTACCCCATATGTGGGGGTAAACCACTGTTTGGGCACACGTCGGGGCTCGGAAGTAAGGGAGCACCATTTGACTTTTTGAATACAAGATTGGCTGGAATCAATGGTGGCGCCATGTTGGTTTGGAGACCCCTGATGTGCCTAAACAGTGGAAACCCCTCAATTCTACCTCCAACACTAACCCCAACACATGCCTAACTCTAATCCCAACTGCAGCCATAACCCTAATCACAACCCTAACCCCAACACACCCCTAACCCCAACCCTAATTCCAACCCTAACCCTAAGGCTATGTGCCCACGTTGCAGATTCGTATGAGATTTTTCAGCACCATTTTTGAAAAATCCGCGGGTAAAAGGCACTGTGTTTTACCTGCGGATTTACTGCGGATTTCCAGTGTTTTTTGTGCAGATTTCACCTGCGGATTCCTATTGAGGAACAGGTGTAAAACGCTGCGGAATCCGCACAAAGAATTGACATGCTGCGAAAAATACAACGCAGCGTTTCTGCATGGTATTTTCCGCACCATGGGCACAGCGGATTTGGTTTTCCATAGGTTTACTTGGTACTGTAAACCTGATGGAACACTGCTGCGAATCCGCAGCCAAATCCGCACCGTGTGCACATAGCCTAATTCTAAAGCAGTGGTTCTCAACCTTTCTAATGCCGTGACCCCGCAATACAGTTCCTCATGTTGCGGTGACCCCCAACCCAAAAAATAATTTTGGTGGCTACTTTAAAACTGTAATTTTATTAGTTATGATTCGGAATGTAAATATCTGATATGCATTATGTATAGAGGTAATACAGAGATCACTGGTGACATTATACACAGGACCTCTATATAGTATACAGTGTATAGTGTCAGTGTATAGGTAACACTGACTCACCAGTGACGTCTCTAGGTGAAGTCCTTCATCTTTCATCCAGCACAGACCGCCATCATTCCTTCCAGCCAGGACTCGTTTCTGCAGGAAATAACACAGTTATCTAGAGCTCCGCTTGCAGAACACATTACTTAATTTTTCACAACTTCTACATTACACCACATGAAGATAAAAAGGCGATATAGTGTCACTCTGCACAGTAACAGGACCGCCCCCCCATTTAAAACAGTATACTCAAAAAATAAAATAAATACATCACTGCAGTAATAATATCCCTTAATTATCCCCTATTATGCTTATGGTAACACTATTCCCCACCCTGGCCCCGTTTATCTCATTCCTAGCTCCAGCCATATGTTCTCGCATCCTGCCCTCATGAGTATCCATTCTACTCCATATGATCTCCCCATCCTGCCCCACCAGCCTCCATCGTATCCGTCCTGCCCCATGATCCAATCCTGCCCCGTGTCTCCAATCATGCCCCGTATCTACATTCTGCCCATGCCTCAAGTCCTGCCCCCAGTGTGTCCAGCATATTACCCCCATGTTGTCCAGCAATCTGCCCCAGTGTGTCCAGCATATTACCCCCAGTGTCCAGCATTGCCCCAGTGTGTCCAGCATATTACCCCCAGTGTGTCCAGCAATCTGCCCCAGTGTCCAGCATTGCCCCAGTGTGTCCAGAAGTCTGCCCCAGGGTCTCCAGCATTGCCTCAATGTGTCCAGAAATCTGCCAAAGGGTCTCCAGTATTGCCCCAGTGTGTCCAGCAATCTGCCCCATAGTCTCCTGTATTGCCACAGTGTGTCCAGCAATCTGCCCCATGGTCTCCAGTATTGCCCCAGTGTGTCCAGCATTCTGCCCCATGGTCTCCAGTATTGCCCCAGTGTGTCCAGCAATCTGCCCCATAGTAGTCTCCTGTATTGCCCCAGTGTGTCCAGCAATCTGCCCCATGGTCTCCTGTATTGCCCCAGTGTGTCCAGCATTCTGCCCCATGGTCTCCAGTATTGCCCCAGTGTGTCCAGCAATCTGCCCCATAGTCTCCTGTATTGCCCCAGTGTGTCCAGCAATCTGCCCCATGGTCTCCTGTATTGCCCCAGTGTGTCCAGCATTCTGCCACATGGTCTCCTGTATTGCCCCAGTGTGTCCAGCAATCTGCCCCATGGTCTCCAGTATTGCCCCAGTGTGTCCAGCATTCTGCCCCATGGTCTCCAGTATTGCCCCAGTGTGTCCAGCAATCTGCCCCATAGTAGTCTCCTGTATTGCCCCAGTGTGTCCAGCAATCTGCCCCATGGTCTCCTGTATTGCCCCAGTGTGTCCAGCATTCTGCCCCATGGTCTCCAGTATTGCCCCAGTGTGTCCAGCAATCTGCCCCATAGTCTCCTGTATTGCCCCAGTGTGTCCAGCAATCTGCCCCATGGTCTCCTGTATTGCCCCAGTGTGTCCAGCATTCTGCCACATGGTCTCCTGTATTGCCCCAGTGTGTCCAGCAATCTGCCCCATGGTCTCCAGTATTGTCCCAGTGTGTCCAGCATTGCCCCCAGACAGTCAGACATAAAGAAAAAAAAAAAAAAGTAAAATCCTCACCTCTCCCGTTCCTAGCGCAGGTCCGGTGCAGCCAGTCAGCGTCTCTCCGGCTCTGCGACGCTCAGGACAGAGAGGCAGAGCGGCGCGCACAGTAGTGACGTCATGGCACCCTCTGCTCTAAAACGTCGCAGAGTCAGAGGACGCTGCAGCTGCCGGCGCTGCAGGAACCAATAGAGGTGAGTATTAGAGCGGGGGCGGGGCCCGGGGGTGGGGGGAGCTGGCCCTGGTCGTGGCGGCGGACGGCGCCGCCCGAAGATTTAAAGGGGCGTCTTTTTTTTTTTTTTTCTTCTTCTCCCCCCTTCCTACGCCACTGGTGGCGACCCCTGTGTTTTGGTCGTTCGACCCCCCTCGGGGTCGCGACCCCCAGGTTGAGAACCGCTGTTCTAAAGGTATATGCACACACTGCGGAAAACGCTGCGGATCCGCAGCAGTTTCCCATGAGTTTACAGTTCAATGTAAACCTATGGGAAACAAAAATCGCTGTACACATGCTGCGTAAAACTGCACGGAAACGCAGGGGTTTACATTCCGCAGCATGTCACTTCTTTCTGCGGATTCCGCAGCGGTTTTACAACTGCTCCAATAGTAAACTGCAGTTGTAAAACCGCAGCGAAATGCGCAGAAAAACCGAGGTAAATCCGCTATAAATCCGCAACGGTTTAGCACTGCGGATTTATCAAATCTTACCTCAACCTTAGTGGAAGAAAAAAAAAATGCTTTATTTTATTATTGTCCCTACCTATGGGGGTGACAAAGGGGGGGGGGGGTCATTTAGTATTTTTTTTATTTTGATCACTGTGATAGGTTTTATCACAGTGATCAAAATGCACTTGAAACGAATCTGCCAGCCGGCAGATTCGGCGGGCGCACTGCGCATGCGCCCCCCATTTTGGAAGATGGCGGCGCCCATGGAGAAGACAGACGGACCCCGGGAGGCTTGGTAAGTATGATGGGGTGGGGAGGGGAGCACGGGGGGGTGGATCGGAGCATGGGGGGGTGGATCGGAGCACAGGGGGGTGGATCGGAGCACGGAAGGGTGGATTGGAACACGGGGGTGGATTGGAGCACAGGGGCGTGGATCGGACCCCATTGTTGCCCCCCAGTGAAGCTACCTCAAAAGCGGATAATAAAACACACCATGTTATTAAAAAAAAACATTTGTTTCCTGTTTTCCTCCCCAAATTTTGGGGTGTGTCTTATAAACCAGTGCATCTTACAATCCGCCAAAAAGATGTATACTGAATATATATATATATATATATATATATATATATTTTTATATATATATATATATATATATATATATATATATTTGTGTGCGAGACATACCTGCAAGTTACTCTCCTGCGTCAATATATTTTGATACTCATCATTCATCAGTTGATAGAGAATGTACATCAAAATCTATCATATGCCAGTATAATAAAAAAGGTGTAAACCCCCCATACTTGTGACTAGGGTTGAGCGAAACGGATCGTTCATTTTCAAAAGTCGCCGACTTTTGGCAAAGTCGGGTTTCATGAAACCCGACCCGACCCCTGTGCGGGGTCGGCCATGCGGTACGCGACTTTCGCGCCAAAGTTGCGTTTCAATGACGCGAAAAGCGCCATTTCTCAGCCAATGACGGTGGACGAAGAGTGTGGGCAGCGTGATGACATAGGTCCTGGTACCCACCATCTTAGAGAAGGGCATTGCAGTGATTGGCTTACTGTCTGCGGCGTCACAGGGGCTATAAAGGGGCGTTTCCACCGACCGCCATCTTACTGCTGCTGATCTGAGCATAGGGAGAGGTTGCTGCCACTTCTTCAGAAGCAGGGATAGTGTTAGGCAGGGTCCATTAACCCCCAAACCGCTTGTGCTGTAGCGATTTCCACTGTCCAACACCACCTTTGTTTCCAGGGACAGTGGAAGCTACATTTTTTTTCCTCAGCGCTGTAGCTCATTGGGCTGCCCTAGAAGGCTCCCTGATAGCTGCATTGCTGTGTGTACGCCGCTGTGCAAACCAACTGCTTTTTTCAAAGCACAAATCCTGCTGTTCCTTCCTTTCTGCACAGCTATCTTGTTTGTTTGTCCACAATTTTTATTTAATTTGTGCATCAGTCCACTCCTTATTGCTGCCTGCCATACCTGGCTGAGATTACTGCAGGGAGATAGTAATTGTAGGACAGTCCCTGTGTGTTTTTTTTTTTTTTTTCAATTCTCCATAAAAAAAAAAAGCTGTGGGAGATTAACATTGGCATTTCTGCTCGAGTGCCATCCCTGTGTGTGCCATCTCACATAGTGGGCCATAGAAAGCCTAATTTTTTTTTTTTGTTTTTTTTTGTGGGGTTTCTAAATTCTCCCTGAAAAAAAAAAACAGTGGGAGATTAATATTGCCCTTTGGGCTTGTGTGCCAGTCCTGAGCGTGCCATCTCTCTGTCAAATAGTGGGCCATAGAAAGCCTATTTATTATTTTTTCATTGGTTTTATAAATTCTCCCTGAAAAAAAAAAAAAACAGTGGGAGATTAATATTGCCCTTTGGGCTTGTGTGCCAGTCCTGAGCGTGCCATCTCTCTGTCAAATAGTGGGCCATAGAAAGCCTATGTTAGGACTGGCGGAACGCACCAAGACAGATGAAATAGATGCGTTCGCAGTCCGGGGTCCACCGCTAGCAATTTGCAGACTATATGGCGGTACACTAAAGTATACACGCGTGGGTTAAACCTCACCCAGCATGAAAGAAGCAATCCTGTTAAGTCACAGGACCGCGGTACCACACCTAAAGCGCGAGCAAGTAGTCAGCGAACTCAACCCCAACTAGGATTGAAGTCCGATTAGACCCTTGCTGGCACAACACCGCAACTGGGTGTGTAAGGAAACAGAATAACAATATTAAGGCACAAGAGTGCATGCGGTGCCGCACTGACGAACGCCACTAACCACCCAGGCTTGGGTAAGGAAAGCACAGAGGAAGTGCACGGCGCCGTACTGGCGGTCACAGCAACTGGACGCTGTAATGTGTGATTCGTGCTGTAGGATAAGTCGGGCGCTAGATAGCAACCATACACCTTCCGCGAACAGACATTCAATAGGGTAGGGGTATCCAAGGACGACTTGCACTCACAACATACACACATTAGCAATTGCAAGACAATACTAGCGCATGGCCGTGCGGTCATGCGCAGTTTATATAGTTGCAGCACAGGAAGTGGCTACAGCATTTTTGCCCTTCCAAGACCTGCCAAGAGGACCAATGGAATGTGCTGCAGAGCCTGAGCACATGACCCTCGATCTCCAACGGGAGATCTTACCCTGGGCATGCTCAGTACGTGCAGACAAGGACTTAGTCCCAGAGAAGTCCGCTCGCTGCTGACCAGCACTGACTTTAATGGCAGAGACTGGAGAAGCAGCAGTAACTCTCAGAACAGAGTGAGAATGAGCAAGACACTGGGACCGACGTCTTTGCTGAGCAGACTCCACTGCGGCTGGATAAGAATGGGAGACCGCAGCGGAGGTGGTTCGAGATTCCCCCTGTGCAGAAGCGGGAACTCGACCCCTAACATTGCCCTCCCTCCTTGGGCCTCGCTACGTTCAAAGGCAGCAATGAGCTGCGGAGCCCGAATGTGCTCAGCAGGCTCCCAGGATCTATCCTCAGGACCGTAACCCCTCCAGTCCACCAAATAAAATTTTTTGCCACGAACCACCTTGTACCCCAAGGTAGCGTTCACCTCGTAATCGTCCGTACACGAACCCGACGTCCCAGTAGATGACTCAGAAAACCGGGACATGTAGACGGGCTTAAGGAGGGACACATGAAAGGTGTCGGTGATACCTAGGCGTGGAGGAAGGGCCAAACGGTAAACCACAGGATTAACCTGTTCGAGGACCTTAAAAGGACCTAAGTAGCGAGGTGCAAACTTGGTAGACTCAACTCGCAGCCTGATGTTACGGGCGGAGAGCCACACTAAGTCGCCAGGAGCAAAGGTTGGAGCGGGGCACCGATGTGCGTCGGCGGAGGACCTCATTCTCTCCTTGGAAGCCTGAATGGCATCCTGAGTGCGATCCCAAATGTCCCGTGCCTCCACAGCCCAGTCTGCCACCCTGGAATCGGCAGAAGACACGGGCATGGGCACAGGTACCCGCGGATGCTGACCATAGTTAAGGAGGAATGGAGTCTGTCCAGTGGAATCAGCGACAGCATTGTTAAGAGCAAACTCCGCCCACGGTAGCAAAGATGCCCAGTCATCCTGCTTAGCAGAAACAAAATGTCGCAGATATGTGACCAAGGTCTGGTTGGCTCTCTCTACCAACCCATTCGTCTCGGGATGATAAGCCGAAGAGAGATTCAACTCGATACTGAGAAGACGACAAAGCTCTCTCCAGAACCGAGACGCAAACTGGGGACCTCGGTCACTGACAATTTTGTCTGGCATTCCGTGAAGACGAAAGATGTGTTTGACAAACAACGCTGCCAAGGCCCGTGCAGAAGGTAACCGGGGAAGCGGCACCAAATGCACCATTTTAGAAAAATGGTCAGTGATTACCCAAATAATGGTACAGCCACGAGACTTGGGCAGACCCACAACAAAATCCATCCCGACCATCTCCCAGGGCCTGTCTGCCACCGGCAGAGGGTATAACAAACCAGCTGGCCGTTGTCGGGAAGACTTATTCTTGGCACAAGAGACACATGCCTGAACGTAGTCTCCGACGTCACGAACCATATGTGGCCACCAGTACATTCTCGCCAGTAACTCAGATGTCCTTTTTGCCCCAAAGTGTCCACCCACTCTGGACGAATGAGCCCAAGAGAGAACCTCCGGATGCAAATTGATGGGAACAAAAGTCTTGCCCGGAGGCACAGACTCTAGCGAAACCGGAGCTACAGTTTTCAGACTCTCCGAAGGGACAATGAGCCGAGGCTCGTCCTCCTCCTCAGCTGACACGAAGGAGCGAGAGAGAGCGTCAGCACGAATGTTCTTCTCCCCGGCGAGATAATGTAGGGTAAAGTGGAACCGGGAGAAAAACAAGGACCATCTGGCCTGACGAGAATTCAGCCGCTGGGCTGTTTGTAAATAGACCAAATTCTTGTGATCCGTGAAAACTTGGAAAGGGAACCGAGCACCTTCCAAGAGATGTCTCCACTCCGAAAAGGCCAACTTCATTGCCAGCAACTCCCTATCTCCGATGGAGTAATTTCTCTCCGCTAGTGTGAAGGTCTTTGAGAAAAAGAAGCATGGGTGCTTCCGACCCTGAGCATCCTTTTGATAGAGGACTGCTCCAGCACCAACGGATGAGGCATCCACTTCCAAAAGGAATGGCTTACCCACATCGGGACGATGTAAGATGGGAGCGCTAGCAAAATGGGACTTTATAGAAGTGAAGGCCTTGGAGACCCCTTCGGACCACGATTTGGGATTCGCTCCCTTCTTGGTGAGGGATACCAAGGGAGCTACCAAAGTTGAGAAGTGGGGAATGAACTGGTGATAGTAATTTATGAACCCCATAAAGCGCTGCACCGCTTTAAGAGAATGGGGTTCCTGCCAGTCCATCACTGCTTGTAGTTTGGCAGGATCCATAGCCAATCCCTGGGCCGAGATGATATAGCCCAGGAAAGGCAAGGACTCCTGCTCAAACACACACTTCTCCAACTTTGCATATAAGGAATTCGCCCGTAAGAGTTCGAAGACTCTGCCAACATCTCTCCGGTGGGAGTCGATATCTGGAGAGAAGATGAGAATATCATCCAGATAGACTACGACCGAGGTAGAAAGCATATCCCGGAAGATATCGTTGACAAAGTCCTGAAAAACGGCTGGAGCATTACAGAGCCCGAAAGGCATCACCAGGTACTCATAGTGCCCATCCCTGGTATTGAAAGCCGTTTTCCACTCGTCCCCCTCACGGATGCGAATCAGATTGTAGGCACCCCGCAGATCTAATTTGGTGAATATTTTAGCTCCCCTTAATCTGTCAAAGAGCTCCGATATCAGGGGCAACGGGTATTTGTTCTTAATAGTGATAGCATTGAGACCCCTGTAATCGATGCAAGGACGTAACTCCCCGTTCTTCTTTTGCACGAAGAAGAATCCCGCCCCTGCCGGAGACACTGACTTCCTTATAAACCCTCTTGCCAAATTCTCCTGAATGTATTGAGACATAGCCTCCGTCTCAGGGAGAGAGAGGGGATATACCCTTCCCCGAGGAGGTTCGGCTCCAGGCAAGAGGTCGATAGGACAGTCGTAAGGGCGATGGGGTGGTAGAGTCTCAGCAGCCTTTTTAGAGAACACGTCTGCATAACACCAATAATACCTGGGAAGTGATGAAAGATCTGCGGGTACCTCAGTAGTAGAGACCTATACACACTCACTCACACACCTGCCCAAACAAGACTTACTCCAACCCAATATTCTCCCTGAGGACCACTCAATATGTGGGGAGTGGAAACGGAGCCAGGGTATTCCCAGCAAAATCTCATCCATTCCCTCAGGAAGGACAAGAAGGGAAATAATCTCCTGGTGGGAAGGAGATATGGACAGCGAGAACGGAACTGTCTGGTGTGTGATTTGCAGTGGGAGTGTCGCCCCATTCACAACTCTAACCGTTATTGGTTTGGCGAGCATGACTAGTGGTATAGCATGACGTGTAGCAAAAGCAGAGGACATGAAGTTTCCCTCTGCTCCTGAATCCACACAAAGCTCGACTGTTAGAGTGGAGGAGCCTAACAGGATTGTCCCTTTAAAGGACAGTTTGGAGGAGAATGCTGCTGTGTCTAGTGAACCTCCCCCAATGGTTACTAGACGCGATCGTTTCCCGACCGCCGCGGACATTTATTGACGTAATGTCTATGTTGTTGACAGTTATTACAAACCACGGGTACTCGAGCAGCTAGAGATTTAGGTCCCGCTCGAGAAACCTCCATGGCCTCATGGGAATCTGACGCCAAGACAGGGGATTCCAGAGGTCTGGCGAAAGTTGGAGCCAGCCGAAACCTCTGCCTACACTGGGTCCGCTCCAACCTCCGCTCGTGAAAACGGAGGTCGATGCCGGTAGACACAGAGATAAGTTCCTCCAGTGTGGCCGGTATCTCCCTAGTGGCCAAGGCGTCCTTCACATGGTCTGCCAGTCCCCTCCAGAACACCGGAATAAGAACTTTATCTGGTCACTCTAACTCTGAAGCTAGAGTCCGGAACTGGATGGCAAACTGGCTGAACACGGACGTACCCTGTGTAATAGACAACAATTGGAGTGCGGTGTCGTGGGTAACCCGAGGCCCTAAAAAGACCTGCTTCAGAGTGTCCAAGAAGAGAGGAGCACTCTGTACCACATCATCTCGCTCCCAGAGTGGCGTTGCCCACTCCAACGCCCTGCCCGACAAGAGAGATAGGATAAATCCCACTCTCGCCCGCTCCGTAGGAAAACGTGATGCCAGGAGCTCAAGATGTATAGAGCACTGGCTCACGAATCCGCGACAATGTTTACTGTCGCCAGCAAACTTGTCAGGAAGCGGGAGACGGGATAAAGTCGGAGCAGGGGCGGCAGCGGACAAACTGGCTGCGGCTACACTTGCAGCCTGCACAGCTACAGCAGTGGCATCCACAGCTGAGGTTGTACGCTCAAGAGCCGCCAACCTTCCCTCCAGCTGCTGGATGTACCTCTGTAAACGCTGGTCGTCCGCCATTTTACTAGCCAGACCCTGGCGCTAGTATTATGTTAGGACTGGCAGAACGCACCAAGACAGATTAAATAGATGCGTTCGCAGTCCGGGGTCCACCGTGCAGGTGAAAACCTGCTGCTAGCAATTTGCAGACTATATGACGGTACACTAAAGTATACACGCGTGGGTTAAACCTCACCCAGCGTGAAAGAAGCAATCCTGGGACTAGTCTCTGGGACTAAGTCCTTGTCTGCACGTACTGTTCCTAACAGAATACTAGCGCCAGGGTCTGGCTAGTAAATGGCAGACTATCAGCGTTTACAGCGGTATATCCAGCAGCTGGAGGGAAGGTTGGCGGCTCTAGAGCGTTCAACCTCAGCTGTGGATGTCACTGCTGTCGCTGTTCAGGCTGCAAGTGTAGCCGCAGCCAGTTTGTCCGCTGCCACCTCTGCCCCGACTTTATCCCGTCTCCCGCTTCCTGACAAGTTTGCTGGTGACAGTAAACAATGTCGCGGATTCGTAAGCCAGTGCTCCATACACCTTGAGCTCCTGGCGGCGCGTTTCCCTACGGAACGGGCGAAAGTGGGATTTATTTTATCTCTCTTGTCGGGCAGGGCATTGGAGTGGGCAACGCCACTTTGGGAGCGTGATGACCGTGTGGTACAGAGTGCTCCGCTCTTTCTGGATGCTCTGAAGCCGGTCTTTTTGGGACCCTGTATTACACACGATACCGCACTCCAGTTATTGACAATCACTCAGGGTTCGTCCGTGGTCAGTCAGTTTGCCATCCAGTTCCGGACTCTAGCCTCGGAGTTAGAGTGGTCGGATAAAGTTCTAATTCCGGTGTTCTGGAGGGGACTGGCAGACCACGTGAAGGACGCCTTAGCCACCAGGGAGATATCCACCACACTGGATGAGCTTATTTCTCTATCTACCCGCATCGACCTCCGTTTTCACGAACGAAGGTTAGAGCAGACCCAGTGTAGGCAGAGGTTTAAACTGGCTCCCACCTTCACCAGACCTCTTGAATCTTCCGTTTTGGCGTCCGACTCCCATGAGCCCATGGAGGTTTCTCGAGCGGGACCTAAGTCTCAGGCCGCTCGAGTACCCATGGTTTGTAAAAATTGTCACCAACGAGGACATTACACTAATAAATGTCCACGGCGGTCGGGAAAACGATCGCGTCTAGTGACCTTAGGGGGAGGTTCACTAGACACAGCGGCTTTTTCCTCCAAACTGTCCTTTAAAGGGACAATCCTGTTTGACTCATCCACTCTACCAGTCGAGCTTTGTGTGGATTCAGGAGCAGAGGGAAATTTCATGTCCTCTGCTTTTGCTCTGCGCCACGCTGTACCACTTGTTATGCTCGCCAAACCTGTAACTGTTAGAGTTGTGAATGGGTCGACACTTCCACAACAAATCACACACCAGACTGTTCCATTCTCGTTGTCCATGTCCCCTTCCCACCAGGAGATTATTTCCCTTCTAGTCCTACCCGAGGGAATGGATGAGATTTTACTGGGAATACCCTGGCTCCGTTACCACTCCCCACATATTGAGTGGTCCTCTGGGAGAATATTGGGTTGGAGTAAGTCTTGTATGGGCAGGTGTGTGAGTGAGTGTGTACAGGTCTCTACTACCGAGGTACCCGCAGACCTTTCATCTCTTCCAAGGTACTATTGGTGCTATGCAGATGTATTCTCTAAAAAGGCAGCAGAGACTCTACCGCCTCATCGCCCCTATGACTGTCCTATTGACCTCTTGCCTGGAGCTGAACCTCCTCGGGGAAGGGTATATCCCCTCTCTCTCCCTGAGACGGAGGCTATGTCTCAATACATCCAGGAGAATTTGGCAAGAGGATTCATTAGGAAGTCAGTGTCTCCTGCAGGGGCGGGATTCTTCTTTGTACAGAAGAAGAACGGGGAATTACGTCCTTGCATTGATTACAGGGGTCTCAATGCTATCACCATTAAAAATAAGTACCCGTTGCCCCTGATATTGGAGCTCTTTGACAGGCTAAGGGGAGCAAAGATATTCACCAAACTAGATCTGCGGGGTGCCTACAACTTAATTCGCATCCGTCAGGGGGACGAATGGAAAACGGCTTTCAATACCAGGGATGGGCACTATGAGTACCTGGTGATGCCCTTCGGGCTCTGTAATGCCCCAGCCGTTTTTCAGGACTTTGTCAACGATATCTTCCGGAATATGCTTTCCACCTCGGTTGTAGTCTATCTGGATGATATTCTCATCTTCTCTCCAGATATTGACTCCCACCGGAGAGATGTTGGCAGAGTCTTCGAACTCTTACGGGCGAATTCCTTATATGCAAAGTTGGAGAATTGTGTGTTTGAGCAGGAGTCCTTGCCTTTCCTGGGCTATATCATCTCGGCCCAGGGATTGGCTATGGATCCTGCCAAACTACAAGCAGTGATGGACTGGCAGGAACCCCATTCTCTTAAAGCGGTGCAGCGCTTTATGGGGTTCATAAATTACTATCGCCAGTTCATTCCCCACTTCTCAACTTTGGTAGCTCCCTTGGTATCCCTCACCAAGAAGGGAGCGAATCCCAAATCGTGGTCCGAAGGGGTCTCCAAGGCCTTCACTTCTATAAAGTCCCATTTTGCCAGTGCTCCTATCTTACATCGTCCCGATGTGGGTAAGCCATTCCTTTTGGAAGTGGATGCCTCATCCGTTGGTGCTGGAGCAGTCCTCTATCAAAAGGATGCTCAGGGTCGGAAGCACCCATGCTTCTTTTTCTCAAAGACCTTCACACCAGCGGAGAGAAATTACTCCATCGGGGATAGAGAGTTGCTGGCAATGAAGTTGGCCTTTTCGGAGTGGAGACATCTCTTGGAGGGTGCTCGGTTCCCATTCCAAGTTTTCACGGATCACAAGAATTTGGTCTATTTACAAACAGCCCAGCGGCTGAATTCTCGTCAGGCCAGATGGTCCTTGTTTTTCTCCCGGTTCCACTTTACCCTACATTATCTCGCCGGGGAGAAGAACATTCGTGCTGATGCTCTCTCTCGCTCCTTCGTGTCAGCTGAGGAGGAGGAGGACGAGCCTCGGCTCATTGTCATAGTAACATAGTAACATAGTAACATAGTTAGGCCGAAAAAAGACATTTGTCCATCCAGTTCAGCCTATATTCCATCATAATAAATACCCAGATCTACGTCCTTCTACAGAACCTAATAATTGTATGATACAATATTGTTCTGCTCCAGGAAGACATCCAGGCCTCTCTTGAACCCCTCGACTGAGTTCGCCATCACCACCTCCTCAGGCAAGCAATTCCAGATTCTCACTGCCCTAACAGTAAAGAATCCTCTTCTATGTTGGTGGAAAAACCTTCTCTCCTCCAGACGCAAAGAATGCCCCCTTGTGCCCGTCACCTTCCTTGGTATAAACAGATCCTCAGCGAGATATTTGTATTGTCCCCTTATATACTTATACATGGTTATTAGATCGCCCCTCAGTCGTCTTTTTTCTAGACTAAATAATCCTAATTTCGCTAATCTATCTGGGTATTGTAGTTCTCCCATCCCCTTTATTAATTTTGTTGCCCTCCTTTGTACTCTCTCTAGTTCCATTATATCCTTCCTGAGCACCGGTGCCCAAAACTGGACACAGTACTCCATGTGCGGTCTAACTAGGGATTTGTACAGAGGCAGTATAATGCTCTCATCATGTGTATCCAGACCTCTTTTAATACACCCCATGATCCTGTTTGCCTTGGCAGCTGCTGCCTGGCACTGGCTGCTCCAGGTAAGTTTATCATTAACTAGGATCCCCAAGTCCTTCTCCCTGTCAGATTTACCCAGTGGTTTCCCGTTCAGTGTGTAATGGTGATATTGATTCCCTCTTCCCATGTGTATAACCTTACATTTATCATTGTTAAACCTCATCTGCCACCTTTCAGCCCAAGTTTCCAACTTATCCAGATCCATCTGTAGCAGAATACTATCTTCTCTTGTATTAACTGCTTTACATAGTTTTGTATCATCTGCAAATATCGATATTTTACTGTGTAAACCTTCTACCAGATCATTAATGAATATGTTGAAGAGAACAGGTCCCAATACTGACCCCTGCGGTACCCCACTGGTCACAGCGACCCAGTTAGAGACTATACCATTTATAACCACCCTCTGCTTTCTATCACTAAGCCAGTTACTAACCCATTTACACACATTTTCCCCCAGACCAAGCATTCTCATTTTGTGTACCAACCTCTTGTGCGGCACGGTATCAAACGCTTTGGAAAAATCGAGATATACCACGTCCAATGACTCACCGTGGTCCAGTCTATAGCTTACCTCTTCATAAAAACTGATTAGATTGGTTTGACAGGAGCGATTTCTCATAAACCCATGCTGATATGGAGTTAAACAGTTATTCTCATTGAGATAATCCAGAATAACATCCCTCAGAAACCCTTCAAATATTTTACCAACAATAGAGGTTAGACTTACTGGCCTATAATTTCCAGGTTCACTTTTAGAGCCCTTTTTGAATATTGGCACCACATTTGCTATGCGCCAGTCCTGCGGAACAGACCCTGTCGCTATAGAGTCACTAAAAATAAGAAATAATGGTTTATCTATTACATTACTTAGTTCCCTTAGTACTCGTGGGTGTATGCCATCCGGACCCGGAGATTTATCTATTTTAATCTTATTTAGCCGGTTTCGCACCTCTTCTTGGGTTAGATTGGTGACCCTTAATATAGGGTTTTCATTGTTTCTTGGGATTTCACCTAGCATTTCATTTTCCACCGTGAATACCGTGGAGAAGAAGGTGTTTAATATGTTAGCTTTTTCCTCGTCATCTACAACCATTCTTTCCTCACTATTTTTTAAGGGGCCTACATTTTCAGTTTTTATTCTTTTACTATTGATATAGTTGAAGAACAGTTTGGGATTAGTTTTACTCTCCTTAGCAATGTGCTTCTCTGTTTCCTTTTTGGCAGCTTTAATTAGTTTTTTAGATAAAGTATTTTTCTCCCTATAGTTTTTTAAAGCTTCAATGGTGCCATCCTGCTTTAGTAGTGCAAATGCTTTCTTTTTACTGTTAATTGCCTGTCTTACTTCTTTGTTTAGCCACATTGGGTTTTTCCTATTTCTAGTCCTTTTATTCCCACAAGGTATAAACCGCTTACACTGCCTATTTAGGATGTTCTTAAACATTTCCCATTTATTATCTGTATTCTCATTTCTGAGGATATTGTCCCAGTCTACCAAATTAAGGGCATCTCTAAGCTGTTCAAACTTTGCCTTCCTAAAGTTCAATGTTTTTGTGACTCCCTGACAAGTCCCCCTAGTGAAAGACAGGTGAAACTGCACAATATTGTGGTCGCTATTTCCTAAATGCCCAACCACCTGCAGATTTGTTATTCTGTCAGGTCTATTAGATAGTATTAGGTCTAAAAGTGCTGCTCCTCTGGTTGGATTCTGCACCAATTGTGAAAGATAATTTTTCTTGGTTATTAGCAGAAACCTGTTGCCTTTATGGGTTTCACAGGTTTCTGTTTCCCAGTTAATATCCGGGTAGTTAAAGTCCCCCATAACCAGGACCTCATTATGGGTTGCAGCTTCATCTATCTGCTTTAGAAGTAGACTTTCCATGCTTTCTGTTATATTTGGGGGTTTGTAACAGACCCCAATGAGAATTTTGTTACCATTTTTCCCTCCATGAATTTCAACCCATATGGACTCGACATCCTCATTCCCTTCGCTAATATCCTCCCTTAAAGTGGACTTTAGACAAGACTTTACATAGAGACAAACCCCTCCTCCTCTCCGATTTTTACGATCCTTTCTAAACAGACTGTAACCCTGTAAGTTAACTGCCCAGTCATAGCTTTCATCTAACCATGTCTCGGTTATTCCCACTATGTCAAAGTTACCTGTAGATATTTCTGCTTCTAGTTCTTCCATCTTGTTTGTCAGGCTTCTGGCGTTTGCGAGCATGCAGTTGTCCCTTCGGAGAGTCTGAGAACTGTAGCTCCGGTTTCGCTAGAGTCTGTGCCCCCGGGCAAGACTTTTGTTCCCATCAATTTGCGTCCGGAGGTTCTCGCTTGGGCTCATTCATCCAGAGTGGGTGGACACTTTGGGGCAAAAAGGACATCTGAGCTACTGGCGAGGACGTACTGGTGGCCACATATGGTTCGTGACGTCGGAGACTACGTTCAGGCATGTGTCTCTTGTGCCAAGAATAAGTCTTCCCGACAACGGCAAGCTGGTTTGTTATACCCTCTGCCGGTGGCAGACAGGCCCTGGGAGATGGTCGGGATGGATTTTGTTGTGGGTCTGCCCAAGTCTCGTGGCTGTACCATTATTTGGGTAATCACCGACCATTTTTCTAAAATGGTGCATTTGGTGCCGCTTCCCCGGTTACCTTCTGCACGGGCCTTGGCAGCGTTGTTTGTCAAACACATCGTTCGTCTTCACGGTATGCCAGACAAAATTGTCAGTGACCGAGGTCATAGTAACATAGTAACATAGTAACATAGTTAGTAAGGCCGAAAAAAGACATTTGTCCATCCAGTTCAGCCTATATTCCATCATAATAAATCCCCAGATCTACGTCCTTCTACAGAACCTAATTGTATGATACAATATTGTTCTGCTCCAGGAAGACATCCAGGCCTTTCTTGAACCCCTCGACTGAGTTCGCCATCACCACCTCTTCAGGCAAGCAATTCCAGATTCTCACTGCCCTAACAGTAAAGAATCCTCTTCTATGTTGGTGGAAAAACCTTCTCTCCTCCAGACGCAAAGAATGCCCCCTTGTGCCCGTCACCTTCCTTGGTATAAACATATCCTCAGCGAGATATTTGTATTGTCCCCTTATATACTTATACATGGTTATTAGATCGCCCCTCAGTCGTCTTTTTTCTAGACTAAATAATCCTAATTTCGCTAATCTATCTGGGTATTGTAGTTTTCCCATCCCCTTTATTAATTTTGTTGCCCTCCTTTGTACTCTCTCTAGTTCCATTATATCCTTCCTGAGCACCGGTGCCCAAAACTGGACACAGTACTCCATGTGCGGTCTAACTAGGGATTTGTACAGAGGCAGTATAATGCTCTCATCATGTGTATCCAGACCTCTTTTAATGCACCCCATGATCCTGTTTGCCTTGGCAGCTGCTGCCTGGCACTCGCTGCTCCAGGTAAGTTTATCATTAACTAGGATCCCCAAGTCCTTCTCCCTGTCAGATTTACCCAGTGGTTTCCCATTCAGTGTGTAATGGTGACATTGATTCCTTCTTCCCATGTGTATAACCTTACATTTATCATTGTTAAACCTCATCTGCCACCTTTCAGCCCAAGTTTCCAACTTATCCAGATCCATCTGTCCCCAGTTTGCGTCTCGGTTCTGGAGAGAGCTTTGTCGTCTTCTCAGTATCGAGTTGAATCTCTCTTCGGCTTATCATCCCGAGACGAATGGGTTGGTAGAGAGAGCCAACCAGACCTTGGTCACATATCTGCGACATTTTGTTTCGGCTAAGCACGATGACTGGGCATCTTTGCTACCATGGGCGGAGTTTGCTCTTAACAATGCCATCGCTGATTCCACTGGACAGACTCCATTCCTCCTTAACTATGGTCAGCATCCGCGGGTACCTGTGCCCATGCCCGTGTCTTCCGCCGATTCCAGGGTGGCAGACTGGGCTGTGGAGGCACGGGACATTTGGGATCGCACTCAGGATGCCATTCAGGCTTCCAAGGAGAGAATGAGGTCCTCCGCCGACGCACATCGGCGCCCCGCTCCAACCTTTGCTCCTGGCGACTTAGTGTGGCTCTCCGCCCGTAACATCAGGCTGCGAGTTGAGTCTACCAAGTTTGCACCTCGCTACTTAGGTCCTTTTAAGGTCCTCGAACAGGTTAATCCTGTGGTTTACCGTCTGGCCCTTCCTCCACGCCTAGGTATCACCGACACCTTTCACGTGTCCCTCCTTAAGCCCATCTACATGTCCCGGTTTTCTGAGTCATCTACTGGGACGTAGGGTTCATCTACGGACGATTACGAGGTGAACGCTATCTTGGGTTACAAGGTGGTTTGTGGCAAAAAATTTCATTTGGTGGATTGGAGGGGTTACGGTCCTGAGGATAGATCCTGCTGAGCACATTCAGGCTCCGCAGCTCATTGCTGCCTTCGAGCGTAGCGAGGCCCAAGGAGGGGGGGGCCCTAGGAGGGGGGGTAATGTTAGGGGTCGAGTTCCCGCTTCTGCACAGGGGAAATCTCGAGCCACCTCCGCTGCAGTCTCCCATTCTTGTCCAGCCGCAGTGGAGTCTGCTCAGCAAAGACGTCGGTCCCAGCGTCTTGCTCATTCTCACTCTGTTCTGAGAGTTACTGCTGCTTCTCCAGTCTCTGCCATTAAAGTCAGTGCTGGTCAGCAGCGAGCGGACTTCTCTGGGACTAAGTCCTTGTCTGCACGTACTGAGCATGTCCAGGGTAAGATCTCCCGTTGGAGATCGAGAGTCATGTGCTCAGGCTCTGCAGCACATTCCATTGGTCCTTTTGGCAGGTCTTGGAAGGGCAAAGGTACTGTAGCCACTTCCTGTGCTGCTGCTATATAAACTGCGCATGACCGCACGGCCATGCGCTAGTATTGTCTTACAATTGAATACGTGTGTTTGTTGTGAGTGCAAGTCGTTCATTAAATACCCCTACCCTATTGTATGACTGTTCACGTATGGAGTATGGCTGCTATCTAGCGCCCGACTAATCACTCAACGTGTCACACACGTATCAGCGTCTATTGCTGTGACCGCCAGTGCGGCGCCACGTGCCAGTAGTGCGCTTCCTGACCCATGTCTGGGTGCTTAGTGGTGCCTGCCAGCACGGCACAGTTCGCACTTCGGTGCTCTAATTATAAGAGTTGCCTAACACACCCTGTTGCGGTGTTGTGTCAGCAAGTGGTCTAATCGGACTTCAATCCTGTGTCTTGGGGTTGTGTTCGCTGACTCCTTGCTTGCACTCTTTAGTGCGGTATTGCGGACCTGTGGTTTTACCGGGTTCGCTTCCACCGCCATATTACGCTGCCATTTACTAGCAGCAGGTTTTTACCTGCACGGTGGACCCCGGACTGCGAATGCATCTATTACATCTTTCTTGGTGCGTTCCGCCAGTCCTAAAAGCTTGGGTCAGGAAAGCGCAGAGCAATCGCACGGCGCCGTACTGGCGGACACAGCAACTGGTAGCTGTAATGTGTGTTTCGTGCTGTTGGATAAGTCGGGCACTAGATAGCAAACATACACCTTCCGCGAACAGACATTCAATAGGGAGGGTTACTTAAAGAGCGACTTTCACTCACAACACACACACATATTTACAAGACAATACTAGCGCATGGCCGTGCGGTCAGGCGCAGTTTATATAGTAGCAGCACAGGAAGCAGCTCCAGAAGTTTTGCCCTTTCAGGACCTGCCAAGAGGACCAATGGGATGTGCTGCAAAACCTGAGCATGTGACCCTCGATCTCCAACGGGAGATCCTGCCCTGGGCATGCTCAGACAGAGAAAAGCAGGACTTAGATCCAGAAACGTCCACTCGCCGCTGCCCAGCACTGGCTTCAATGACAGAAGCAGGAAAAGCAGCAGTAACTCTTAGCATAGAGTCAGACTGAGCGAGACGCTGGGATCGACGTCCCTGCTGAGCAGACTCCACCGCGGCTGGAGAAGAATGGGAGACCGCAGCGGAGACGGATCGAGATTCCCCCAGTGCAGCAGAGGCAACTCGACTCCTAACATTACCCCCCTTCCTAAGGCCCCCCCCTCCTTGGGCCTCGCCACGTTCGAAGGCAGCAATGAGCTGCGGGGCCCGAATGTGCTCAACAGGCTCCCAGGACCTGTCCTCGGGGCCATAACCCTTCCAGTCCACCAAATAAAATTTTTTGCCACGTACCACCTTGAACCCCAAAATAGCGTTCACCTCATAATCGTCCGTAGACAAACCCGATGTCCCAGCAGATGACTCGGAAAACCAGGACATATACACAGGTTTCAAGAGGGACACATGAAAGGTGTCGGTGATACCCAGGCGTGGCGGAAGGGCCAAACGATAGACCACAGGATTAACCTGCTCGAGGACCTTGAACGGACCCAAGTAGCGAGGAGCAAATTTAGTGGACTCAACTCGCAGCCTGATGTTACGGGCGGAGAGCCACACTAAGTCGCCAGGAGCAAAGGTCGGAGCGGGGCACCGATGAGCATCGGCGGAGGACCTCATTCTCTCCTTAGAGGCCCGAATGGCATCCTGAGTGCGGTCCCAAATATCCCGTGCCTCCACAGCCCAGTCTGCCACCCTGGAGTCGGCGGAAGACACGGGCATAGGCACAGGTACCCATGGATGCTGACCATAGTTGAGGAGGAAAGGGGTTTGTCCAGTGGAGTCGGCTACAGCGTTGTTCAGTGCAAACTCTGCCCATGATAGCAAGGA
The DNA here is from genome assembly GCF_032444005.1 of Ranitomeya imitator. Taxonomy (NCBI): domain Eukaryota; kingdom Metazoa; phylum Chordata; class Amphibia; order Anura; family Dendrobatidae; genus Ranitomeya; species Ranitomeya imitator. The sequence goes on along the minus strand of NC_091285.1, from coordinate 339,803,092 downwards.
TGCCCAGTCATCCTGCCTGTCTGAAACAAAATGTCGCAGGTATGTGACCAAGGTCTGGTTGGCCCTCTCTAACAACCCATTCGTCTCGGGATGATAAGCGGAAGAGAGATTCAACTCAATACTGAGAAGACGACAAAGCTCTCTCCAGAACCGAGACGCAAATTGGGGACCCCGGTCACTGACAATTTTGTCAGGCATACCATATAGGCGGAAGATGTGTTTGATGAACAACGCTGCCAAGGCCCGTGCAGAAGGTAACCGTGGTAGGGGCACCAAATGCACCATTTTTGAGAAATGATCGGTGATAACCCAAATGATGGTACAGCCGCGAGACTTGGGTAAACCCACAACAAAGTCCATCCCGACCATCTCCCAGGGCCTATCTGCCACCGGCAAGGGATAGAGCAACCCAGCTGGCCTTTGACGTGGAGATTTATTTTTGGCGCAGGAGACACACGCCAGAATATAATCCCTGACATCCCAGACCATATGCGGCCACCAGTACGTCCTCGCCAGTAGCTCAGATGTCCTCTTTGTCCCAAAGTGTCCACCCACCCTGGACGAATGAGCCCAAGAGAGAACCTCCGGTCACAAATTAATGGGCACAAAAGTCTTGCCCGGAGGCACAGACTCTAGCGAAACCGGCGCTACGGTTCTCAGGCTCTCGGAAGGGACAATAAGACGAGGCTCCTCTTCCTCCTCCTCAGTTGACATAAGGGAGTGAGAGAGAGCGTCAGCACGGATATTCTTCTCCCCGGCGAGATAATGAAGGGAAAAGTGGAACTGGGAGAAGAACAGGGACCATCTGGCCTGGCGAGAATTTAGCCGCTGGGCTGTTTGTAAATAGACCAAATTTTTGTGGTCCGTGTAAACTTGGAAGGGAAACCGCGCACCCTCCAGAAGGTGTCTCCACTCCGAAAAGGCCAACTTCATTGCTAGCAACTCCCTGTCCCCGATAAAGTAGTTTCTCTCCGCTGGCGTGAAGGTCTTAGAGAAGAAGAAGCATGGATGCTTCCGACCTTGAGCATCCTTTTGATAGAGGACTGCTCCAGCACCAACGGACGAGGCATCCACCTCCATTAGGAATGGCTTATCCATGTCGGGACGATGTAAGATGGGAGCGCTAGCAAAGTGGGACTTAATAGAAGTGAAGGCCTTGGAGACCTCTTCCGACCACAATTTGGGATTCGCTCCCTTCTTGGTGAGGGCCACCAAGGGAGCTACCAGAGTTGAGAAGTGGGGAATGAACTGGCGGTAATAGTTTATGAACCCCATAAAGCGCTGCACCGCTTTAAGAGAATGGGGCTCTTGCCAGTCCATCACAGCCTGTAGCTTGGCAGGATCCATAGCCAATCCCTGGGCGGAGATGATATAGCCCAGGAAAGGTAAGGACTCCTGCTCAAACACACACTTCTCCAACTTCGCATAAAGAGAGTTTGCCCGTAGGAGGTCGAAGACTCTGCCAACATCTCTCCGGTGGGAGTCAATATCTGGAGAAAAGATGAGGATATCATCCAGATAGACTACAACCGAGGTGGAAAGCATATCACGGAAGATGTCGTTGACAAAGTCTTGGAACACGGCAGGTGCATTACAGAGCCCGAAGGGCATCACCAGATACACATAGTGCCCATCTCTGGTGTTAAACGCCGTTTTCCATTCGTCCCCCTCACGGATGCGAATCAGGTTATAAGCACCCCGCAGATCTAGTTTAGTAAACACTCTAGCTCTCCGAAGCCCATCGAAAAGCTCAGATATCAAAGGCAAAGGGTACTTGTTCTTAACTGTGATAGCATTAAGACCCCTGTAGTCTATGCATGGACGTAGTTCTCCACTCTTTTTCTGCACGAAAAAGAACCCTGCCCCAGCAGGTGACACTGACTTCCTGATGAACCCTCTTGCCAAATTCTCTTGAATGTACTGAGACATTGCCTCCATTTCCAGGAGAGAGAATGGATAGACTCGACCCCGGGGAGGCTCAGCACCAGGCAAGAGATCAATAGGACAGTCATAGGGGCGATGGGGCGGAAGGGTCTCCGCTGCCTTTTTGGAGAACACGTCTGCATAAGACCAATATTGCTTGGGGAGAGAGGAAAGATCTGCGGGTACCTCTATAGTAGCAACCTGAACGCACTCTTGATGACACCTGTTCCCACAAGATTCACCCCATGCCAGAATTCTGCCTGAGGACTACTCGATGTGAGGAGAGTGGTACCGTAACCAAGGTATCCCTAAGAGAACCTCATCAATTCCCTCAGGAATGACGAGTAGAGATATAACCTCCTGATGAGATGGTGACATGGACAGAGTAAAAGGGATAGTTTGATGTGTAATCTGTGCGGGCAGTGTCGACCCATTCACCACTCGTACCGTTACTGGTTGAGATAGCATGACCAGAGGAATTGCGTGACGTTGGGCGAAGGCTGAAGACATAAAATTGCCCTCCGCCCCAGAATCCACGCAGAGTTCTACCGAGTGAGAGGATGAGCCCAATGTTATTGTCCCCTTAAAGGACAATTTGGAGGCAAACGTCGCCGTGTCTAGTGCACCTCCACCAACTACCACTAGACGCTGACGTTTCCTCGACCGCTGGAGACATCTGGAGGCAAGATGTCCTGACTGTTGGCAAAGATGACAAATCTGGAGTGCACGAGCGGTCCGGGACTTAGATCCCGCTCGTGACTCTACCACAGGCTCATGGCGCTCAGGAGCCTGGTCTGGAGATTCCAAAGGTTTGGCGAAGGTGGGAGCCAGCCGAAACCTCTGCCTACACTGGGCTCGTTCTAACCTCCGCTCGTGGAAACAGAGATCAATACGAGTGGATAGAGTTATTAATTCCTCCAGTGTGGCGGGAATCTCCCTAGTGGCCAGGGCGTCCTTAACGTGGTCAGCCAGCCCCCTCCAAAATATTGGAATGAGAGCTTTATCCGACTACTCCAGCTCAGATGCTAAAGTGCGAAAGTGGACGGCAAAATGACTGACCAAGGACGAGCCCTGAGTCAATGCCAACTATTGGAGCGCCGTATCATGGGTGACACGAGGTCCTAAAAAGACCTGTTTCAGAGTGCTCAGAAACAACGGAGCACTCTGTACCACATGATCGTTACGCTCCCATAGCGGCGTAGCCCACTGCAACGCCCTGTCTGATAGAAGAGACACTATAAATCCCACCTTAGCCCGCTCTGTAGGGAAACGAGAGGCCAGAAGCTCGAGATGGATAGAGCACTGACTCACGAAACCCCTACGAGACTTACTGTCACCAGAGAATTTCTCTGGAAACGGGAGGCGAGTAAGAGTCGGGACAGGAGCGGCAGTGGACAAAGTGGCTGCAGCAACACTAGCAGCCTGAACAGCGACAGCAGTGACATCCACAGCTGAGGTTGAACGCTCAAGAGCCGCCAACCTTCCCTCCAGCTGCTGGATGTACCGCTGTGAACGCTGATCGTCCATCATTTACTAGCCAGACCTTGGCGCTAGTATTATGTTAAGGACCGGTGGAACGCACCAAGTATAGATAATAAGAAACTAGGTGCGTTCGCAGTCCGAGGTCCACCGTGCAGGTAAAAGACCCTGCTGCTAGTAAGACGGACTATATGGCGGTACTAAGTATACACACATGGGTTAACTTCACCCTGCGTGAAGGAAGCGATCCTGTTGCGTCACAGGACCGCAGTACCGCACATAAAGCGCGAGCAAGAAGTCAGCGGACTTAACCCCTACACAGGATTGAAGTCCGATTAGACACTTGCTGGCACAACACCGCAACTGGGTGTGTCAGAGGAACATAAATAATAATATAAAGGCACAAGAGTGCGTGCGGTGCCGCACTGACGGACGCCACTAACCACCCAGGCTTGGGTCAGGAAAGCGCAGAGCAAGCGCACGGCGCCGTACTGGCGGACACAGCAACTGGTAGCTGTAATGTGTGTTTCGTGCTGTTGGATAAGTCGGGCACTAGATAGCAAACATACACCTTCCGCGAACAGACATTCAATAGGGAGGGTTATTTAAAGAGCAACTTTCACTCACAACACACACACATATTTACAAGACAATACTAGCGCATGGCCGTGCGGTCATGCGCAGTTTATATAGTAGCAGCACAGGAAGCAGCTCCAGAAGTTTTGCCCTTTCAGGACCTGCCAAGAGGACCAATGGGATGTGCTGCAATACCTGAGCATGTGACCCTCGATCTCCAACGGGAGATCCTGCCCTGGGCATGCTCAGACAGAGAAAAGCAGGACTTAGATCCAGAAACGTCCACTCGCCGCTGCCCAGCACTGGCTTCAATGGCAGAAGCAGGAAAAGCAGCAGTAACTCTTCGCATAGAGTCAGACTGAGCAAGACGCTGGGATCGACGTCCCTGCTGAGCAGACTCCACCGCGGCTGGAGAAGAATGGGAGACCGCAGCGGAGACGGATTGAGATTCCCCCAGTGCAGCAGAGGAAACTCGACTCCGAACAGCCTATTTATTATTTTTTCATTGGTTTTATAAATTCTCCCTGAAAAAAAAAAAAACAGTGGGAGATTAATATTGCCCTTTGGGCTTGTGTGCCAGTCCTGAGCGTGCCATCTCTCTCTCAAATAGTGGGCCATAGAAAGCCTATTTATTTATTTTTTAATTGGTTTTATAAATTCTCCCGGAAAAAAAAAAACAATGGGAAATTAATATTGCCCTTTGGGCTTATGTGCCAGTCCTGAGCGTGCCATCTCTCTAGTGGGCCATAGAAAGCCTATTTTTTTTTATTGGGTTTCTAAATTCTCCCTGAAAAAATAAAAAAAAACAGTGGGAGATTAATATTGGCTTTTCTGCTTATGTGCCAGTCCTGACTCCTGGGTGTGCCATCTCTCTCTCTCAGATAGTGGGCCATAGAAAGCCTATTTGTTTTTTTTATTATTTGGTTTAAAAATTCTCTCTGAAAAAAATCACTTTTTTTAATTTGTTTTCTAAATTCTTCCTTAAAAAAATCATTTTTTTTAGGGGTTTCTAAATTCTCCCTGAAAAAATAAAAAAAAACAGTGGGAGATTAATATTGGCCTTTCTGCTTGTGTGCCAGTCCTGACTCCTGGGTGTGCCATCTCTCTCTCTCAGATAGTGGGCCATAGAAAGCCTATTTTTTTTTTATTATTTGGTTTCTAAATACTCTCTGAAAAAAATCACTTTTTTTTAATTTGTTTCTAAATTCTTCCTTAAAAAATCATTTTTTTTTTTTGGGTTTCTAAATTCTCCCTGAAAAAATAAAAACAAACAGTGGGAGATTAATATTGACATTTGTGCTTGAGTGACAGTCCTGCGTGTGTGGCATCTCTCTCATTTGGTGCCACCAAAAACAGAGTGTGTAACATTGTGCCTGCTTTTCCTTGCGGTCTCACCCACCTGTAAAGGGGTATCTAAATCATACTGAAGTTATAGCTCACCGTGTAAGTTGTTTGACAGCAACAAATACCGTTAGTTTGGTTACGTTTTTAAAACAATGAGGAAGTCTGGTGGAAGAGGTCGTGGCCGGGGGCGTTCATTGTCAGCTGGTAATGAGGGTAGTGGTAGTGGTGGAGCATCAGGTGGTCGTGGGAAAAAAATATTGCACCTAAGTCTGGAGCTGTGGAGCCAGGTTCGTCGTCTGGCTGCACAATGCCTCGAACGCTCCCTTTTCTGGGAGTAGGAAAACCGCTTTTAAAGCCGGAGCAGCAAGAGCAAGTTTTGGCTTACCTTGCTGACTGTTGTGAATTCTGTGGCTGAATTCACTCCTGTGGTCACAAGTGGTACTGCAGCTTCTGAGTTTCCTCCCTCAGGTGTTCTGGTGAGCTCGTTAACTGCTTCATTACTTAACTCCGCCTGATGCTGCTATCCTTGCTCCTTGTCAATGTTTCAGTGTTGGATCTGAGCTTCTCCTGATTGTTCCTGTGACCTGCTGCTCTGTATAGCTAAGTGCCTTTTGCTTTTTTGTTGCTTTTTTTCTGTCCAGCTTGTCTTTTGTTTTGCTGGAAGCTCTGAGACGCAAAGGGTGTACCGCCGTGCCGTTAGTTCGGCACGGTGGGTTTTTTTTGCCCCCTTTGCGTGGTTTTGCTTTAGGGTTTTTTGTAGACTGCAAAGTTCGCTTTACTGTCCTCGCTCTGTCCTAGAATATCGGGCCCCACTTTGCTGAATCTATTTCATCCCTACGTTTTGTCTTTTCATCTTACTCACAGTCATTATATGTGGGGGGCTGCCTTTTCCTTTGGGGAATTTCTCTGGGGCAAGTCAGGCCTATTTTTCTATCTTCAGGCTAGCTAGTTTCTTAGGCTGTGCCGAGTTGCCTAGGTAGTTGTTAGGCGCAATCCACAGCCGCTTTTAGTTGTGTTTAGGATAGGATCAGTTGTGCAGTCTACAGAGTTTCCACGTGTCAGAGCTCGTTCTTGTATTTTTGGGTATTTGTCAGATCACTGTGTGCGCTCTTGATCGCTAAGCACACTGTGTTTCTGGATTGCCTTCATAACACCTGTCATTAGCAAACATAACAGTACAAGGAGCCAAACTAATGATTCTCAATAGAGGGAAAGAAAAAGTTCTGACATCATTTTTTTTTTTTTTTTCTGCTCTGTGTTCACTTTTTTTTTTTCCCCTAGACATTTGGGTGATTCTGGACACAGGTGTGGACATGGATTTTCAGGGTCTGTGGTCTTCAATGGATAATCTCGTTATAAATGTACAAAAAATTCAAGATACTATTGATCAGAAATCTATGTTAGAACCAAGAATTCCTATTCCTGATTTGTTTTTTGGAGATAGAACTAAGTTTCTAAGTTTCAAAAATAATTGTAAGCTATTTCTGGCCTTGAAACCTCATTCTTCTGGTAATCCTATTCAACAGGTTTTGATTATTATTTCTTTTTTGTGCGGCGACCCTCAAGACTGGGCATTTTCTCTTGCGCCAGGAGACCCTGCATTGAGTAGTGTCGATGCGTTTTTCCTGGCGCTCGGATTGCTGTACGATGAGCCTAATTCAGTGGATCAGGCTGAGAAAAATTTGCTGGCTTTGTGCCAGGGTCAGGATGATATAGAAGTATATTGTCAGAAATTTAGGAAATGGTCAGTACTCACTCAGTGGAATGAATCTGCGCTGGCAGCTTTGTTCAGAAAGGGTCTCTCTGAGGCTCTTAAAGATGTCATGGTGGGATTTCCTATGCCTGCTGGTTTGAATGAGTCTTTGTCTTTGGCCATTCAGATCGGTCGACGCTTGCGCGAGCGTAAATCTGTGCACCATTTGGCGGTACTGCCTGAGGTTAAACCTGAGCCTATGCAGTGCGATAGGACTATGACTAGAGTTGAACGGCAGGAATACAGACGTCTGAATGGTCTGTGTTTCTACTGTGGTGATTCCACTCATGCTATTTCTGATTGTCCTAAGCGCACTAAGCGGTCCACTAGGTCTGCCGTCATTGGTACTGTACAGTCCAAATTCCTTCTGTCCATTACCTTGATATGCTCTTTGTCGTCGTTTTCTGTCATGGCGTTTGTGGATTCGGGCGCTGCCCTGAATCTTATGGATTTGGATTATGCTAAACGTTGTGGGTTTTTCTTGGAGCCTTTGCGGTGTCCTATTCCATTGAGAGGAATTGACGCTACACCTTTGGCCAAGAATAAACCTCAATACTGGGCCCAGCTGACTATGTGCATGGCTCCTGCACATCAGGAAGTTATTCGCTTTCTGGTGTTGCATAATCTGCATGATGTGGTCGTGTTGGGGTTGCCATGGCTACAAACCCATAATCCAGTATTGGATTGGAATTCCATGTTGGTATCCAGCTGGGGTTGTCAGGGGGTACATGGTGATGTTCCATTTTTGTCGATTTCGTCATCCACCCCTTCTGAGGTCCCAGAGTTCTTGTCTGATTATCAGGATGTATTTGAAGAGCCCAAGTCCGATGCTCTACCTCCGCATAGGGATTGTGATTGTGCTATCAATTTGATTCCTGGTAGTAAATTCCCTAAAGGTCGATTATTTAATTTATCAGTGCATGAACACGCCGCTATGCGCAGTTATGTGAAGGAATCCCTGGAGAAGGGACATATTCGCCCATCGTCATCACCACTGGGAGCAGGGTTCTTCTTTGTAGCCAAGAAGGATGGTTCGCTGAGACCGTGTATTGATTACCGCCTTCTTAATAAGATCACTGTTAAATTTCAGTATCCCTTGCCATTGTTATCTGACTTGTTTGCGCGGATTAAGGGGGCTAGTTGGTTCACTAAGATAGATCTTCATGGTGCGTATAATCTGGTGAGAATCAGGCAAGGAGATGAATGGAAAACTGCATTCAATACGCCCGAGGGTCATTTTGAGTATCTAGTGATGCCGTTCGGACTTGCCAATGCTCCATCTGTGTTTCAGTCTTTTATGCATGACATCTTCCGTGAGTATCTGGATAAATTCCTGATTGTTTACTTGGATGACATTTTGATCTTCTCAGATGATTGGGAGTCTCATGTGAAGCAGGTCAGAATGGTTTTTCAGGTCCTGCGTGCTAACTCTTTGTTTGTGAAGGGATCAAAGTGTCTCTTCGGTGTGCAGAAAGTTTCATTTTTAGGGTTCATCTTTACCCCTTCTACTATCGAGATGGATCCAGTTAAGGTCCAAGCCATCCAGGATTGGATTCAGCCGACATCTCTGAAAAGTCTGCAAAAGTTCCTGGGCTTTGCTAATTTTTATCGTCGCTTCATCTGTAATTTTTCTAGCATTGCCAAACCATTGACCGATTTGACCAAGAAGGGTGCTGATTTGGTTAATTGGTCTTCTGCTGCTGTGGAAGCTTTTCAGGAGTTGAAGCGTCGTTTTTGTTCTGCCCCTGTGTTGTGTCAGCCAGATGTTTCTCTTCCGTTCCAGGTCGAGGTTGATGCTTCTGAGATTGGAGCAGGGGCGGTTTTGTCACAGAGAGGTTCTGATTGCTCAGTGATGAAACCATGTGCTTTCTTTTCCAGGAAGTTTTCGCCCGCTGAGCGTAATTATGATGTGGGCAATCGAGAGTTGCTGGCCATGAAGTGGGCATTCGAGGAGTGGCGTCATTGGCTTGAAGGAGCTAAGCATCGCGTGGTGGTATTGACTGATCATAAGAACTTGACTTATCTCGAGTCTGCCAAGCGCTTGAATCCTAGACAGGCCCGTTGGTCGTTATTTTTTGCCCGCTTCGACTTTGTGATTTCGTACCTTCCGGGCTCTAAAAATGTGAAGGCGGATGCTCTGTCTAGGAGTTTTGTGCCCGACTCTCCGGGTTTATCTGAGCCAGCGGGTATCCTCAAGGAAGGAGTCATTGTGTCTGCCATCTCCCCTGATTTGCAGCGGGTGCTGCAAAAATTTCAGGCGAATAAACCTGATCGTTGTCCAGCAGAGAAACTGTTCGTCCCTGATAGGTGGACTAATAAACTTATCTCTGAACTTCATTGTTCGGTGTTGGCTGGTCATCCTGGAATCTTTGGTACCAGAGAGTTAGTGGCTAGATCCTTCTGGTGGCCATCTCTGTCACGGGATGTACGTACTTTTGTGCAGTCCTGTGGTATTTGTGCTAGGGCTAAGCCCTGCTGTTCTCGTGCCAGTGGGTTGCTTTTGCCCTTGCCGGTCCCAAAGAGGCCTTGGACACATATTTCGATGGATTTCATTTCTGACCTTCCCGTTTCTCAAAAGATGTCAGTCATTTGGGTGGTCTGTGATCGCTTTTCTAAAATGGTCCATCTGGTGCCCTTGGCTAAATTGCCTTCCTCCTCTGATTTGGTACCTTTGTTCTTTCAGCATGTGGTTCGGTTGCATGGCATTCCTGAGAATATTGTTTCTGACAGAGGTTCCCAGTTTGTTTCAAGGTTTTGGCGAGCCTTTTGTGGTAGGATGGGCATTGACCTATCCTTTTCCTCGGCTTTCCATCCTCAGACTAATGGCCAGACCGAACGAACCAATCAGACCTTGGAAACATATCTGAGATGTTTTGTTTCTGCAGACCAGGATGATTGGGTGTCCTTTTTGCCATTGGCTGAGTTCGCCCTTAATAATCGGGCCAGCTCGGCTACCTTGGTTTCTCCATTTTTTTGCAATTCTGGGTTCCATCCTCGTTTCTCTTCAGGACAGGTTGAGTCTTCGGACTGTCCTGGTGTGGATTCTGTGGTGGATAGGTTGCAGCAGATCTGGACTCAGGTAGTGGACAATTTGATCTTGTCCCAGGAGAAAGCTCAACTTTTCGCTAATCGCAGACGCCGTGTGGGTCCCCGACTTCGTGTTGGGGATCTGGTTTGGTTATCTTCTCGTCATATTCCTATGAAGGTTTCCTCTCCTAAATTTAAACCTCGTTTTATTGGTCCGTATAGGATTTCTGAGGTTCTCAATCCTGTGTCTTTTCGTTTGACCCTCCCAGACTCCTTTTCCATACATAATGTATTCCATAGGTCGTTGTTGCGGAGATACGTGGCACCTATGGTTCCATCTGTTGAGCCTCCTGCCCCGGTTTTGGTGGAGGGGGAATTGGAGTATATTGTGGAGAAGATTTTGGATTCTCGTGTTTCTAGACGGAAACTCCAGTATCTGGTTAAATGGAAGGGTTATGCTCAGGAAGATAATTCCTGGGTTTTTGCCTCTGATGTTCATGCTTCCGATCTTGTTCGTGCCTTTCATGCGGCTCATCCTGGTCGGCCTGGGGGCTCTGGTGAGGGTTCGGTGACCCCTCCTCAAGGGGGGGGTACTGTTGTGAATTCTGTGGCTGAATTCACTCCTGTGGTCACAAGTGGTACTGCAGCTTCTGAGTTTCCTCCCTCAGGTGTTCTGGTGAGCTCGTTAACTGCTTCATTACTTAACTCCGCCTGATGCTGCTATCCTTGCTCCTTGTCAATGTTTCAGTGTTGGATCTGAGCTTCTCCTGATTGTTCCTGTGACCTGCTGCTCTGTATAGCTAAGTGCCTTTTGCTTTTTTGTTGCTTTTTTTCTGTCCAGCTTGTCTTTTGTTTTACTGGAAGCTCTGAGACGCAAAGGGTGTACCGCCGTGCCGTTAGTTCGGCATGGTGGGTTTTTTTTGCCCCCTTTGCGTGGTTTTGCTTTAGGGTTTTTTGTAGACTGCAAAGTTCGCTTTACTGTCCTCGCTCTGTCCTAGAATATCGGGCCCCACTTTGCTGAATCTATTTCATCCCTACGTTTTGTCTTTTCATCTTACTTACAGTCATTATATGTGGGGGGCTGCCTTTTCCTTTGGGGAATTTCTCTGGGGCAAGTCAGGCCTATTTTTCTATCTTCAGGCTAGCTAGTTTCTTAGGCTGTGCCGAGTTGCCTAGGTAGTTGTTAGGCGCAATCCACAGCCGCTTTTAGTTGTGTTTAGGATAGGATCAGGTGTGCAGTCTACAGAGTTTCCACGTCTCAGAGCTCGTTCTTGTATTTTTGGGTATTTGTCAGATCACTGTGTGCGCTCTGATCGCTAAGCACACTGTGTTTCTGGATTGCCTTCATAACACCTGTCATTAGCAAACATAACAGTACAAGGAGCCAAACTAATGATTCTCAATAGAGGGAAAGAAAAAGTTCTGACATCATTTTTTTTTTTTTTTTCTGCTCTGTGTTCACTTTTTTTTTTTCCCCTAGACATTTGGGTGATTCTGGACACAGGTGTGGACATGGATTTTCAGGGTCTGTGCTGTTCAATGGATAATCTCGTTATAAATGTACAAAAAATTCAAGATACTATTGATCAGAAATCTATGTTAGAACCAAGAATTCCTATTCCTGATTTGTTTTTTGGAGATAGAACTAAGTTTCTAAGTTTCAAAAATAATTGTAAGCTATTTCTGGCCTTGAAACCTCATTCTTCTGGTAATCCTATTCAACAGGTTTTGACTATTATTTCTTTTTTGCGCGGCGACCCTCAAGACTGGGCATTTTCTCTTGCGCCAGGAGACCCTGCATTGAGTAGTGTCGATGCGTTTTTCCTGGCGCTCGGATTGCTGTACGATGAGCCTAATTCAGTGGATCAGGCTGAGAAAAATTTGCTGGCTTTGTGCCAGGGTCAGGATGATATAGAAGTATATTGTCAGAAATTTAGGAAATGGTCAGTACTCACTCAGTGGAATGAATCTGCACTGGCAGCTTTGTTCAGAAAGGGTCTCTCTGAGGCTCTTAAGGATGTCATGGTGGGATTTCCTATGCCTGCTGGTTTGAATGAGTCTTTGTCTTTGGCCATTCAGATCGGTCGACGCTTGCGCGAGCGTAAATCTGTGCACCATTTGGCGGTACTGCCTGAGGTTAAACCCGAGCCTATGCAGTGCGATAGGACTATGACTAGAGTTGAACAGCAGGAATACAGACGTCTGAATGGTCTGTGTTTCTACTGTGGTGATTCCACTCATGCTATTTCTGATTGTCCTAAGCGCACTAAGCGGTCCGCTAGGTCTGCCGTCATTGGTACTGTACAGTCCAAATTCCTTCTGTCCATTACCTTGATATGCTCTTTGTCGTCGTTTTCTGTCATGGCGTTTGTGGATTCGGGCGCTGCCCTGAATCTTATGGATTTGGATTATGCTAAATGTTGTGGGTTTTTCTTGGAGCCTTTGCGGTGTCCTATTCCATTGAGAGGAATTGATGCTACACCTTTGGCCAAGAATAAACCTCAATACTGGGCCCAGCTGACTATGTGCATGGCTCCTGCACATCAGGAAGTTATTCGCTTTCTGGTGTTGCATAATCTGCATGATGTGGTCGTGTTGGGGTTGCCATGGCTACAAACCCATAATCCAGTATTGGATTGGAATTCCATGTCGGTATCCAGCTGGGGTTGTCAGGGGGTATATGGTGATGTTCCATTTTTGTCGATTTCATCATCCACCCCTTCTGAGGTCCCAGAGTTCTTGTCTGATTATCAGGATGTATTTGAAGAGCCCAAGTCCGATGCTCTACCTCCGCATAGGGATTGTGATTGTGCTATCAATTTGATTCCTGGTAGTAAATTCCCTAAAGGTCGATTATTTAATTTATCAGTGCCCGAACACGCCGCTATGCGCAGTTATGTGAAGGAATCCCTGGAGAAGGGACATATTCGCCCATCGTCATCACCACTGGGAGCAGGGTTCTTCTTTGTAGCCAAGAAGGATGGTTCGCTGAGACCGTGTATTGATTACCGCCTTCTTAATAAGATCACTGTTAAATTTCAGTATCCCTTGCCATTGTTATCTGACTTGTTTGCTCGGATTAAGGGGGCTAGTTGGTTCACTAAGATAGATCTTCGTGGTGCGTATAATCTGGTGAGAATCAGGCAAGGAGATGAATGGAAAACTGCATTCAATACGCCCGAGGGTCATTTTGAGTATCTAGTGATGCCGTTCGGACTTGCCAATGCTCCATCTGTGTTTCAGTCTTTTATGCATGACATCTTCCGTGAGTATCTGGATAAATTCCTGATTGTTTACTTGGATGACATTTTGATCTTCTCAGATGATTGGGAGTCTCATGTGAAGCAGGTCAGAATGGTTTTTCAGGTCCTGCGTGCTAACTCTTTGTTTGTGAAGGGATCAAAGTGTCTCTTCGGTGTGCAGAAAGTTTCATTTTTAGGGTTCATCTTTACCCCTTCTACTATCGAGATGGATCCAGTTAAGGTCCAAGCCATCCAGGATTGGATTCAGCCGACATCTCTGAAAAGTCTGCAAAAGTTCCTGGGCTTTGCTAATTTTTATCGTCGCTTCATCTGTAATTTTTCTAGCATTGCCAAACCATTGACCGATTTGACCAAGAAGGGTGCTGATTTGGTTAATTGGTCTTCTGCTGCTGTGGAAGCTTTTCAGGAGTTGAAGCGTCGTTTTTGTTCTGCCCCTGTGTTGTGTCAGCCAGATGTTTCTCTTCCGTTCCAGGTCGAGGTTGATGCTTCTGAGATTGGAGCAGGGGCGGTTTTGTCACAGAGAGGTTCTGATTGCTCAGTGATGAAACCATGTGCTTTCTTTTCCAGGAAGTTTTCGCCCGCTGAGCGTAATTATAGGCTGAACTGGATGGACAAATGTCTTTTTTCGGCCTTACTAACTATGTTACTATGTTACTATGTTACTATGTAATTATGATGTGGGCAATCGAGAGTTGCTGGCCATGAAGTGGGCATTCGAGGAGTGGCGTCATTGGCTTGAAGGAGCTAAGCATCGCGTGGTGGTATTGACTGATCATAAGAACTTGACTTATCTCGAGTCTGCCAAGCGCTTGAATCCTAGACAGGCCCGTTGGTCGTTATTTTTTGCCCGCTTCGACTTTGTGATTTCGTACCTTCCGGGCTCTAAAAATGTGAAGGCGGATGCTCTGTCTAGGAGTTTTGTGCCCGACTCTCCGGGTTTATCTGAGCCAGCGGGTATCCTCAAGGAAGGAGTCATTGTGTCTGCCATCTCCCCTGATTTGCGGCGGGTGCTGCAAAAATTTCAGGCGAATAAACCTGATCGTTGTCCAGCAGAGAAACTGTTCGTCCCTGATAGGTGGACTAATAAACTTATCTCTGAACTTCATTGTTCGGTGTTGGCTGGTCATCCTGGAATCTTTGGTACCAGAGAGTTAGTGGCTAGATCCTTCTGGTGGCCATCTCTGTCACGGGATGTACGTACTTTTGTGCAGTCCTGTGGGATTTGTGCTAGGGCTAAGCCCTGCTGTTCTCGTGCCAGTGGGTTGCTTTTGCCCTTGCCGGTCCCAAAGAGGCCTTGGACACATATTTCGATGGATTTCATTTCTGACCTTCCCGTTTCTCAAAAGATGTCAGTCATTTGGGTGGTCTGTGATCGCTTTTCTAAAATGGTCCATCTGGTGCCCTTGGCTAAATTGCCTTCCTCCTCTGATTTGGTACCTTTGTTCTTTCAGCATGTGGTTCGGTTGCATGGCATTCCTGAGAATATTGTTTCTGACAGAGGTTCCCAGTTTGTTTCAAGGTTTTGGCGAGCCTTTTGTGGTAGGATGGGCATTGACCTATCCTTTTCCTCGGCTTTCCATCCTCAGACTAATGGCCAGACCGAACGAACCAATCAGACCTTGGAAACATATCTGAGATGTTTTGTTTCTGCAGACCAGGATGATTGGGTGTCCTTTTTGCCGTTGGCTGAGTTCGCCCTTAATAATCGGGCCAGCTCGGCTACCTTGGTTTCTCCATTTTTTTGCAATTCTGGGTTCCATCCTCGTTTCTCTTCAGGACAGGTTGAGTCTTCGGACTGTCCTGGTGTGGATTCTGTGGTGGATAGGTTGCAGCAGATCTGGACTCAGGTAGTGGACAATTTGATCTTGTCCCAGGAGAAAGCTCAACTTTTCGCTAATCGCAGACGCCGTGTGGGTCCCCGACTTCGTGTTGGGGATCTGGTTTGGTTATCTTCTCGTCATATTCCTATGAAGGTTTCCTCTCCTAAATTTAAACCTCGTTTTATTGGTCCATATAGGATTTCTGAGGTTCTCAATCCTGTGTCTTTTCGTTTGACCCTCCCAGACTCCTTTTCCATACATAATGTATTCCATAGGTCGTTGTTGCGGAGATACGTGGCACCTATGGTTCCATCTGTTGAGCCTCCTGCCCCAGTTTTGGTGGAGGGGGAATTGGAGTATATTGTGGAGAAGATTTTGGATTCTCGTGTTTCTAGACGGAAACTCCAGTATCTGGTTAAATGGAAGGGTTATGCTCAGGAAGATAATTCCTGGGTTTTTGCCTCTGATGTTCATGCTTCCGATCTTGTTCGTGCCTTTCATGCGGCTCATCCTGGTCGGCCTGGGGGCTCTGGTGAGGGTTCGGTGACCCCTCCTCAAGGGGGGGGTACTGTTGTGAATTCTGTGGCTGAATTCACTCCTGTGGTCACAAGTGGTACTGCAGCTTCTGAGTTTCCTCCCTCAGGTGTTCTGGTGAGCTCGTTAACTGCTTCATTACTTAACTCCGCCTGATGCTGCTATCCTTGCTCCTTGTCAATGTTTCAGTGTTGGATCTGAGCTTCTCCTGATTGTTCCTGTGACCTGCTGCTCTGTATAGCTAAGTGCCTTTTGCTTTTTTGTTGCTTTTTTTCTGTCCAGCTTGTCTTTTGTTTTGCTGGAAGCTCTGAGACGCAAAGGGTGTACCGCCGTGCCGTTAGTTCGGCATGGTGGGTTTTTTTTGCCCCCTTTGCGTGGTTTTGCTTTAGGGTTTTTTGTAGACTGCAAAGTTCGCTTTACTGTCCTCGCTCTGTCCTAGAATATCGGGCCCCACTTTGCTGAATCTATTTCATCCCTACGTTATGTCTTTTCATCTTACTCACAGTCATTATATGTGGGGGGCTGCCTTTTCCTTTGGGGAATTTCTCTGGGGCAAGTCAGGCCTATTTTTCTATCTTCAGGCTAGCTAGTTTCTTAGGCTGTGCCGAGTTGCCTAGGTAGTTGTTAGGCGCAATCCACAGCCGCTTTTAGTTGTGTTTAGGATAGGATCAGGTATGCAGTCTACAGAGTTTCCACGTCTCAGAGCTCGTTCTTGTATTTTTGGGTATTTGTCAGATCACTGTGTGCGCTCTTGATCGCTAAGCACACTGTGTTTCTGGATTGCCTTCATAACACCTGTCATTAGCAAACATAACAGTACAAGGAGCCAAACTAATGATTCTCAATAGAGGGAAAGAAAAAGTTCTGACATCATTTTTTTTTTTTTTTTTCTGCTCTGTGTTCACTTTTTTTTTTCCCCCTAGACATTTGGGTGATTCTGGACACAGGTGTGGACATGGATTTTCAGGGTCTGTGCTCTTCAATGGATAATCTCGTTATAAATGTACAAAAAATTCAAGATACTATTGATCAGAAATCTATGTTAGAACCAAGAATTCCTATTCCTGATTTGTTTTTTGGAGATAGAACTAAGTTTCTAAGTTTCAAAAATAATTGTAAGCTATTTCTGGCCTTGAAACCTCATTCTTCTGGTAATCCTATTCAACAGGTTTTGATTATTATTTCTTTTTTGCGCGGCGACCCTCAAGACTGGGCATTTTCTCTTGCGCCAGGAGACCCTGCATTGAGTAGTGTCGATGCGTTTTTCCTGGCGCTCGGATTGCTGTACGATGAGCCTAATTCAGTGGATCAGGCTGAGAAAAATTTGCTGGCTTTGTGCCAGGGTCAGGATGATATAGAAGTATATTGTCAGAAATTTAGGAAATGGTCAGTACTCACTCAGTGGAATGAATCTGCACTGGCAGCTTTGTTCAGAAAGGGTCTCTCTGAGGCTCTTAAGGATGTCATGGTGGGATTTCCTATGCCTGCTGGTTTGAATGAGTCTTTGTCTTTGGCCATTCAGATCGGTCGACGCTTGCGCGAGCGTAAATCTGTGCACCATTTGGCGGTACTGCCTGAGGTTAAACCTGAGCCTATGCAGTGCGATAGGACTATGACTAGAGTTGAACGGCAGGAATACAGACGTCTGAATGGTCTGTGTTTCTACTGTGGTGATTCCACTCATGCTATTTCTGATTGTCCTAAGCGCACTAAGCGGTCCGCTAGGTCTGCCGTCATTGGTACTGTACAGTCCAAATTCCTTCTGTCCATTACCTTGATATGCTCTTTGTCGTCGTTTTCTGTCATGGCGTTTGTGGATTCGGGCGCTGCCCTGAATCTTATGGATTTGGATTATGCTAAATGTTGTGGGTTTTTCTTGGAGCCTTTGCGGTGTCCTATTCCATTGAGAGGAATTGATGCTACACCTTTGGCCAAGAATAAACCTCAATACTGGGCCCAGCTGACTATGTGCATGGCTCCTGCACATCAGGAAGTTATTCGCTTTCTGGTGTTGCATAATCTGCATGATGTGGTCGTGTTGGGGTTGCCATGGCTACAAACCCATAATCCAGTATTGGATTGGAATTCCATGTCGGTATCCAGCTGGGGTTGTCAGGGGGTACATGGTGATGTTCCATTTTTGTCGATTTCGTCATCCACCCCTTCTGAGGTCCCAGAGTTCTTGTCTGATTATCAGGATGTATTTGAAGAGCCCAAGTCCGATGCTCTACCTCCGCATAGGGATTGTGATTGTGCTATCAATTTGATTCCTGGTAGTAAATTCCCTAAAGGTCGATTATTTAATTTATCAGTGCCTGAACACGCCGCTATGCGCAGTTATGTGAAGGAATCCCTGGAGAAGGGACATATTCGCCCATCGTCATCACCACTGGGAGCAGGGTTCTTCTTGGTAGCCAAGAAGGATGGTTCGCTGAGACCGTGTATTGATTACCGCCTTCTTAATAAGATCACTGTTAAATTTCAGTATCCCTTGCCATTGTTATCTGACTTGTTTGCTCGGATTAAGGGGGCTAGTTGGTTCACTAAGATAGATCTTCGTGGTGCGTATAATCTGGTGAGAATCAGGCAAGGAGATGAATGGAAAACTGCATTCAATACGCCCGAGGGTCATTTTGAGTATCTAGTGATGCCGTTCGGACTTGCCAATGCTCCATCTGTGTTTCAGTCTTTTATGCATGACATCTTCCGTGAGTATCTGGATAAATTCCTGATTGTTTACTTGGATGACATTTTGATCTTCTCAGATGATTGGGAGTCTCATGTGAAGCAGGTCAGAATGGTTTTTCAGGTCCTGCGTGCTAACTCTTTGTTTGTGAAGGGATCAAAGTGTCTCTTCGGTGTGCAGAAAGTTTCATTTTTAGGGTTCATCTTTACCCCTTCTACTATCGAGATGGATCCAGTTAAGGTCCAAGCCATCCAGGATTGGATTCAGCCGACATCTCTGAAAAGTCTGCAAAAGTTCCTGGGCTTTGCTAATTTTTATCGTCGCTTCATCTGTAATTTTTCTAGCATTGCCAAACCATTGACCGATTTGACCAAGAAGGGTGCTGATTTGGTTAATTGGTCTTCTGCTGCTGTGGAAGCTTTTCAGGAGTTGAAGCGTCGTTTTTGTTCTGCCCCTGTGTTGTGTCAGCCAGATGTTTCTCTTCCGTTCCAGGTCGAGGTTGATGCTTCTGAGATTGGAGCAGGGGCGGTTTTGTCACAGAGAGGTTCTGATTGCTCAGTGATGAAACCATGTGCTTTCTTTTCCAGGAAGTTTTCGCCCGCTGAGCGTAATTATGATGTGGGCAATCGAGAGTTGCTGGCCATGAAGTGGGCATTCGAGGAGTGGCGTCATTGGCTTGAAGGAGCTAAGCATCGCGTGGTGGTATTGACTGATCATAAGAACTTGACTTATCTCGAGTCTGCCAAGCGCTTGAATCCTAGACAGGCCCGTTGGTCGTTATTTTTTGCCCGCTTCGACTTTGTGATTTCGTACCTTCCGGGCTCTAAAAATGTGAAGGCGGATGCTCTGTCTAGGAGTTTTGTGCCCGACTCTCCGGGTTTATCTGAGCCAGCGGGTATCCTCAAGGAAGGAGTCATTGTGTCTGCCATCTCCCCTGATTTGCGGCGGGTGCTGCAAAAATTTCAGGCGAATAAACCTGATCGTTGTCCAGCAGAGAAACTGTTCGTCCCTGATAGGTGGACTAATAAACTTATCTCTGAACTTCATTGTTCGGTGTTGGCTGGTCATCCTGGAATCTTTGGTACCAGAGAGTTAGTGGCTAGATCCTTCTGGTGGCCATCTCTGTCACGGGATGTACGTACTTTTGTGCAGTCCTGTGGGATTTGTGCTAGGGCTAAGCCCTGCTGTTCTCGTGCCAGTGGGTTGCTTTTGCCCTTGCCGGTCCCAAAGAGGCCTTGGACACATATTTCGATGGATTTCATTTCTGACCTTCCCGTTTCTCAAAAGATGTCAGTCATTTGGGTGGTCTGTGATCGCTTTTCTAAAATGGTCCATCTGGTGCCCTTGGCTAAATTGCCTTCCTCCTCTGATTTGGTACCTTTGTTCTTTCAGCATGTGGTTCGGTTGCATGGCATTCCTGAGAATATTGTTTCTGACAGAGGTTCCCAGTTTGTTTCAAGGTTTTGGCGAGCCTTTTGTGGTAGGATGGGCATTGACCTATCCTTTTCCTCGGCTTTCCATCCTCAGACTAATGGCCAGACCGAACGAACCAATCAGACCTTGGAAACATATCTGAGATGTTTTGTTTCTGCAGACCAGGATGATTGGGTGTCCTTTTTGCCGTTGGCTGAGTTTGCCCTTAATAATCGGGCCAGCTCGGCTACCTTGGTTTCTCCATTTTTTTGCAATTCTGGGTTCCATCCTCGTTTCTCTTCAGGACAGGTTGAGTCTTCGGACTGTCCTGGTGTGGATTCTGTGGTGGATAGGTTGCAGCAGATCTGGACTCAGGTAGTGGACAATTTGATCTTGTCCCAGGAGAAAGCTCAACTTTTCGCTAATCGCAGACGCCGTGTGGGTCCCCGACTTCGTGTTGGGGATCTGGTTTGGTTATCTTCTCGTCATATTCCTATGAAGGTTTCCTCTCCTAAATTTAAACCTCGTTTTATTGGTCCGTATAGGATTTCTGAGGTTCTCAATCCTGTGTCTTTTCGTTTGACCCTCCCAGACTCCTTTTCCATACATAATGTATTCCATAGGTCGTTGTTGCGGAGATACGTGGCACCTATGGTTCCATCTGTTGAGCCTCCTGCCCCGGTTTTGGTGGAGGGGGAATTGGAGTATATTGTGGAGAAGATTTTGGATTCTCGTGTTTCTAGACGGAAACTCCAGTATCTGGTTAAATGGAAGGGTTATGCTCAGGAAGATAATTCCTGGGTTTTTGCCTCTGATGTTCATGCTTCCGATCTTGTTCGTGCCTTTCATGCGGCTCATCCTGGTCGGCCTGGGGGCTCTGGTGAGGGTTCGGTGACCCCTCCTCAAGGGGGGGGTACTGTTGTGAATTCTGTGGCTGAATTCACTCCTGTGGTCACAAGTGGTACTGCAGCTTCTGAGTTTCCTCCCTCAGGTGTTCTGGTGAGCTCGTTAACTGCTTCATTACTTAACTCCGCCTGATGCTGCTATCCTTGCTCCTTGTCAATGTTTCAGTGTTGGATCTGAGCTTCTCCTGATTGTTCCTGTGACCTGCTGCTCTGTATAGCTAAGTGCCTTTTGCTTTTTTGTTGCTTTTTTTCTGTCCAGCTTGTCTTTTGTTTTGCTGGAAGCTCTGAGACGCAAAGGGTGTACCGCCGTGCCGTTAGTTCGGCATGGTGGGTTTTTTTTGCCCCCTTTGCGTGGTTTTGCTTTAGGGTTTTTTGTAGACTGCAAAGTTCGCTTTACTGTCCTCGCTCTGTCCTAGAATATCGGGCCCCACTTTGCTGAATCTATTTCATCCCTACGTTTTGTCTTTTCATCTTACTCACAGTCATTATATGTGGGGGGCTGCCTTTTCCTTTGGGGAATTTCTCTGGGGCAAGTCAGGCCTATTTTTCTATCTTCAGGCTAGCTAGTTTCTTAGGCTGTGCCGAGTTGCCTAGGTAGTTGTTAGGCGCAATCCACAGCCGCTTTTAGTTGTGTTTAGGATAGGATCAGGTGTGCAGTCTACAGAGTTTCCACGTCTCAGAGCTCGTTCTTGTATTTTTGGGTATTTGTCAGATCACTGTGTGCGCTCTGATCGCTAAGCACACTGTGTTTCTGGATTGCCTTCATAACACCTGTCATTAGCAAACATAACAGCTGACTCAGCCTCTAGCTCTTTTGCCTCCTCTCGTGAAACTGGTAAATGTAAAAGCAGCGCGTTGTTAGTGGATGTTCACGGTCAGGGACAAGTCGCTTCCTTGTCCTCTTCAGCAAAAACAACAACAGAGAAGGATGCAGCAGGCGACACAACGGGTTACTCCATGGAGCTCTTTACACATACCGTCCCTGGCTTAGAAAGTGAAGCAGTTAACAGGCCATGCCCATTACAAGTTGAATCTGACATGGAGTGCACTGATGCACAGCCACAGCCAGACTACTATGCTGGTCCTTTGACTCAGACCACAACATTGCCCTCGCAGGGTACTGATCCAGAATCAGACCCTGATGAGACTATGTTGCCCCGTCACGAACGCTCTACCACCGAATTACACGGTGACACAGACGAAGTTGCGCACGAGCTAGAAGAGGAGGTTATAGATGACCCAGTTGTTGACCCCGATTGGCAGCCATTGGGGGAACAGGGTGCAGGCGGCAGTAGTTCTGAAGCGGAGGAGGAGGGGCCGCAGCAGGCATCAACATCGCAACAGGTTCCATCTGCCGGGCCCGTATCTGGCCCAAAACGCGTGGCAAAGTCAAAACCTGTTGGAGGACAGCGTGGCCATCCGGTTAAAGATCAGTCTGCAATGCCTGAAAAGGTATCCGATGCTAGAAAGAGTGCAGTCTGGCATTTTTTTAAACAACATCCAATTGATCAGCGCAAAGTCATCTGTCAAAAATGTTCAACTACCTTAAGCAGAGGACACAAAAGAGAATAGTAAAACCAAAAACACTCAGTTTGAAAAAATGTTGCAGTAATCCGCAAGTGCTAGTAAAAGATGTAAAAAACAGGGTATTTGGTTGATACGTTTTTTGCAAAAAATGTATACTAAGCTGCTCTACCAATCTTCACGGTATACCCTTATCAGAGCAGTCCTAACTAATGTATGCAATCCCTATCTGATGTATTTAAAAACCTGATCATCTGTATATAACCTGTGTGAACAGGGTTCAGAGAGGAAAAATCCATGTGTGCATACAGGGTAGAACAGCTTTTTGTGCAGATAGCCCAAGAGGAGTGGTGGAAATCCCCAGTCTTGTAGACACAAGAGAACAATTATGGAAACAGGAACACATGGGCTACTTGCACAGTGAACAAGTCTGTATGATCATGTTCACACACCACCAAGAAACCTGAAGACACAAAAGAGAATAGTAAAACCAAAAACACTCAGTTTGAAAAAATGTTGCAGTAATTATTATTATACTTTTATTATTATTATACATTTTTATAGCGCCATTTGTTCCATGGCACTTTACATGTGAATACGGGGCAAATATAGACAAATACATTAAACATGAGCAGATAACAAGGCACACGAGTACATAAGGAGGGAGGACCCTGCCCGCGAGGGCTCACAGTCTGCAGGGGGTGGGTGAGGATACACTAGGAGAGGGAAGAGCTGGCTGTGCGGCTGTTCAGTAGGTTGAGGATCACTGCAGGCTGTAGGCTTGTCGGAAGAGATGAGTCTTCAGGTTCTTTTTGAAGGTTTCTATGGTAGGCGCAAGTCTGATGTGTTGGGGTAGAGAGTTCCAGAGTATGGGGGAAGCACGGGAGAAGTCTTGGATGCGGTTATGGGAAGAAGAGATGAGAGGGGAGTAGAGAAGGAGGTCTTGGGAGGACCGGAGGTCGCGTGTAGGTAGGTACCGGGAGACCATGTCACAGATGTATGGAGGAGACAGGTTGTGGATGGCTTTGTATGTCAGTGTGAGGGTTTTGAACTGGAGTCTCTGGGCGATAGGAAGCCAGTGAAGGGCTTGACACAGGGGAGAGGCTGGGGAATAGCGGGGGGACAGGTGGATTAGTCGGGCAGCAGAGTGTAGGATGGATTGGAGTGGTGCCAGAGTGCTAGAGGGGAGTCCAGAGAGTAGGAGGTTGCAGTAGTCGAGGCGGGAGATGATAAGGGCATGCACTAGCGTTTTTGCAGTGTTGCGGTCAAGGAAAGCACGGATCCGGGAAATATTTTTGAGTTTGAGACGACAGGAGGAGGCAAGGGCTTGGATATGTGGCTTGAAAGAGAGGGCAGAGTCGAGGATCACCCCGAGGCACTGGGCGTGTGGGACTGGGGATAGTGAGCAGCCATTGACATTGATGGATAGGTCTGGTGGAGGGGTAGAGTGAGATGGGGGAAAGATGATGAATTCTGTTTTGTCCATGTTCAGTTGTAGAAAGCGAGCAGAAAAGAAGGCTGAAATGGCAGACAGACAGTGCGGGATTTTGGTAAGCAAGGAGGAGAGGTCAGGTCCGGAGAGGTAGATCTGCGTGTCGTCAGCGTAGAGATGGTACTGCATACCGTGGGATTCTATGAGCTGTCCCAGGCCGAAAGTGTAGATGGAGAAGAGTAGGGGTCCTAGAACAGAGCCTTGAGGAACACCGACTGACAAGGGGCGAAGTGAGGAGGTGGTGTGGGGGAGGGAGACACTGAATGTTCGGTCTGTCAGATATGACGAGATCCAGGAAAGGGCCAAGTCTGTGATGCCAAGGGATGAGAGGATTTGTAGCAAAAGGGAGTGGTCTACAGTGTCAAAGGCAGAAGACAAGTCCAGGAGAAGGAGGACAGAGTAGTGTCGCTTGCTCCTGGCAGTTAGTAGGTCATTGGTGACTTTAGTTAGGGCAGTTTCAGTTGAGTGATGGGAACGGAAGCCTGATTGTAACCGATCAAAGAGGGAGCAGGAGGAGAAGTGGGAGGACAGTTCAAGATGGACGTGTTGCTCCAGCAATTTGGAGGCATAAGGGAGAAGAGATATCGGGCGATAGCTAGACACAGAGGATGGGTCGAGGGAGGGCTTTTTGAGGATGGGTGTGATCTTGGCATGCTTGAAGGATGAGGGAAAGACACCTGTTGTGAGTGAGAGGTTGAAGAGGTGCGTTAGGGTTGGGATGAAGACCGTGGAAAGGTTAGGGATGAGGTGGGATGGGAGCGGGTCAAGCGTGCAGGTGGTGAGGTGTGATCTTGACAGGAGGGTGGAGAGCTGATCTTCTGTCATGGTGGAGAAGCTGGTTTTGGAGGAGCAGGGTTGAGCAGCTAAGAGGGGCAGTGGGCGCTGTGGGCCAAAGCTTTCTCTGATCGTATCGATCTTCTGTTTAAAGAAAGAGGCGAAGTCATCAGCAGAAATGAGGGGGGAAGGAGGAGGTGCGGGGGGACGGAGTAGAGAATTGAAAGTGTTGAAAAGCTGTTTAGGGTTGTGGGACAGGGAGGATATGAGGGATGAGAAGTAAGTTTGTTTTGCGGCAGTGAGCGCAGACTTGAAGCTGGCGAGGGACTGCTTGTATGCAGTGAAGTGGTCGGCAGAGTGGGATCGCTTCCATCTCCGCTCAGCAATCCTGGAAGCCCGTCTCAATTCTTTGGTCAGGCTGGTCAGCCAGGGCTGCCTGTTAATTGTACGAGTTTTACTATGCATGAGTGGCGAGGGTGAGTGAGTTTGTGGAGTGATCCACAAGTGCTAGTAAAAGATGTAAAAAACAGGGTATTTGGTTGATACGTTTTTTGCAAAAAATGTATACTAAGCTGCTCTACCAATCTTCACGGTATACCCTTATCAGAGCAGTCCTAACTAATGTATGCAATCCCTATCTGATGTATTTAAAAACCTGATCATCTGTATATAACCTGTGTGAACAGGGTTCAGAGAGGAAAAATCCATGTGTGCATACAGGGTAGAACAGCTTTTTGTGCAGATAGCCCAAGAGGAGTGGTGGAACTCCCCAGTCTTGTAGACACAAGAGAACAATTATGGAAACAGGAACACATGGGCTACTTGCACAGTGAACAAGTCTGTATGATCATGTTCACACACCACCAAGAAACCTGAAGACACAAAAGAGAATAGTAAAACCAAAATCACTCAGTTTGAAAAAATGTTGCAGTAATCCGCAAGTGCTAGTAAAAGATGTAAAAAACAGGGTATTTGGTTGATACGTTTTTTGCAAAAAATGTATACTAAGCTGCTCTACCTTAAGCAGAGGTCAGAATCTGAAAAGTCTCAATACAAGTTGCATGCATAGACATTTAACCACCATGCATTTGCAAGCCTGGACTAACTACCAAACATCCCTTAAGGTTGTAGCACCCTTGGCCAATGAAGCTAGTCAGCAACGCAACATCCCTTCCGGCAGTATAGGGCCACCATTTTCCGCACCACCTGCAGTATCTGTGCAGGTTTCTTTGCCAGGCCAAAGCAGTCAGGGTCAGGGAATCACCAGTTTCGTAGTAGGAAACACTGCATCTAGGGCACCGGCGGCAACAATACCATCTCCCACCGTCTCTCAGTCTGCCATGTCCACCGGCACCCCCGCTAGTTCCACGATCTCCAGCTCTCCAGTTCAGCTCACCCTACATGAGACTATGGTTAGAAAAAGGAAGTACTTAGCCTCGCATCCGCGTACACAGGGTTTGAACGCCCACATAGCTAGACTAATCTCGTTAGAGATGATGCCCCACCGGTTAGTTGAAAGCAAAGCTTTCAAAGCCCTGATGGACTACGCTGTACCACGCTACGAGCTACCCAGTCGACACTTCTTTTCGAGAAAAGCCATCCCAGCCCTCCACCAGCATGTTAAAGAGCGCATCATCCATGCACTCAGGCAATCTGTGAGCACAAAGGTGCACCTGACAACAGATGCATGTACCAGTAGGCATGGCCAGGGACTTTACGTGTCCATCACGGCACACTGGGTGAATGTTGTGGATGCAGGGTCCACAGGGGACAGCAATTTTGGGACAGTTCTGCCTAGCCCACAGTCAAGGAAACAGTTGGCTGTAGCCGTTCGCACCCCCTCCTCCTCCTCCTCGTCCTCCTGCAGAAGCGAGAGCTCGTCCACAGATCGCAGTCGCACAACCACTCCATCCGCATCTGCCACTGTTGCACACCATTTCTCCCATTATGGGGCAGCTACTGGCAAGCGTCAGCAGGCTGTATTGGCTATTAAGTGTTTGGGCGACAACAGACACACCGCGGAAGTTCGGTCCGAGTTCTTGCAGAAAGAAACGCAGTCGTGGCTGGGCACTGTAGATCTTGAGGCAGGCAAGGTAGTGAGTGATAACGAAAGGAATTTCATGGCTGCCATCTCCCTTTCCCAACTGAAACACATTCCTTGCCTGGCTCACACGTTAAACCTGGTGGTGCAGTGCTTCCTGAAAAGTTATCCGGGGTTATCCGACCTGCTCCTCAAAGTGCGCGGACTTTGCTCGCATATCCGACGTTCGCCCGTACACTCCAGCCGTATGCAGACCTATCAGCGGTCTTTGAACCTTCCCCAGCATCGCCTAATCATAGACGTTGCAACAAGGTGGAACTCAAAACTGCACATGCTTCTGAGACTGTGCGAACAGAGGCGGGCTGTTATGTTTTTGTGGGAGGATACACATACACGGGCAGGCAGTAGGATGGCAGACATGGAGTTGTCAGGTGTGCAGTGGTCGAAGATACAAGACATGTGTCAAGTTCTTCAGTGTTTTGAGGAATGCACACGGCTGGTTAGTGCAGACAACGCCATAATAAGCATGAGCATCCCCCTAATGTGTCTGCTGATGCAAAGTTTGACGCACATAAAAAATCAGGCGTCTGCAGCAGAGGAAGAGGAAAGCCTTGATGACAGTCAGCCATTGTCTGGCCAGGGCAGTGTACAGGACGAGGTAGCGGGCGAAGAGGAGGAGGAGGACGAGGAGGATGATGGGGATGATTATATTTTTAATGAGGAAGCTTTTCCGGGGCCACTGGAAATTGGTGGCGTGGCAAGGCCGGGTTCTGGTTTTTTGAGGGACACAAGTGACGTAGATTTGCCTGAAACTGCCCCTCAACCAAGCACAACCGCAGATTTAACAACTGGAACTTTGGCCCACATGGCGGATTATGCCTTACGTATCCTCAAAAGGGACACACGCATTATTAAAATGATGAACGATGACGATTACTGGTTGGCCTGCCTCCTTGATCCTCGCTATAAAGGCAAATTGCAAAATATAATGCCACATGAGAACTTGGAACTAATATTAGCAACCAAACAATCAACTCTTGTTGACCGTTTGCTTCAGGCATTCCCAGCACACAGCGCCCGTGATCGTTCTCACACGAGCTGCAGGGGCCAGCAGACCAGAGGTGTTAGAGGGGCAGAAATCAGAAGTGGCGTTGGACAGAGGGGTTTTCTGACCAGGTTGTGGAGTGATTTTGCTATGACCGCAGCCAGGACAGGTACTGCAGCATCAATTCAAAGTGACAGGAGACAACATTTGTCCAGTATGGTTACTAACTATTTTTCATCCCTTATCAACGTTCTCCCTCAACCGTCATTCCCATTTGATTAATGGGCATCCAAATTAGACACCTGGCCAGAATTGGCAGAATATGCATTGCAGGAGCTTGCTTGCCCGGCAGCTAGTGTCCTATCAGAAAGAGTACTCAGTGCTGCAGGTTCAATATTAACCGAAAAAAGGACTCGTCTGGCTACCCAAAATGTAGATGATCTAACCTTCATTAAAATGAACCACAACTGGATTTCGAAATCTTTTGCCCCACCTTGCCCGGCCGACACCTAGCTTTCCTATGAAAAGGTCTTGCCTGTGGACTATTCTGAATGACTTTTCCAATCTCGTAACTTGCAGCACCTGATTGTCCAGCATACGACATGTTTACACCTCCCTAAATGGCCAAACTCCCCACACGGGGCCGTGGTATCGCCACTTGGCGCCAGCACCCGTGAGAGTGCTGTTTGTCTGAAGAGGTGGGTGTGCCAGCTTTTGGTCGATGGCACTGCCACTGGGTCCCTCATAGTACAATAAAGTGTCTCTGGCGGTGGTGGTGCGCACCCAATGTCAGACACACTGTTGTAACATGAGGGGCCCTGGGCCTGTACCGCCGGCCACAAGAGAGTTCCCCCACCCCCAGCTCAAACATTGCTAAACCACTTGCACAATTATCTCTCACAGTTCCACCAATGTTTAGTCTATACGCTGACATCCTTAAATTCCAGCCACTGACAATACCATTGTATTGACATGTATGATGGTACTTAACATAGTCCGGGGCAGTGTCCTATATTTACCCAAGTATATACTTTGCGCCAAATTACTAGGTCTGAAACTCCGCAGAGGAGCCCACCCCAGTACCGAATGATTGCACCCTTTGGTGGTTTTGTTTTGTTGTCATGCGAGAGATTAACATCTATTTATTGTTTGGGACTACTAACTGGCAGACACTCATTACAATCGGCCTCCGCTGACAACACCAATGCTGCCCGTGTACCCCTGGAACCAATTATAAAGTGCCTACAGCCCAATTTTTTTCTGTTAGGCCTTCGAAGCCTGTCTGCGGCCCCTTCTTTCTACTACTCCTCCACTGACCAGACCAATGCTGCCCGTGTACCCCTGGAACCTATTTTAAAGTGCCTACAGCCCAATTTTTTTATGTTAGGCCTTCGAAGACTGTCTGCGGTCCCTCCTTCCACTAGGCCTCCACTGACCTGTCTACTGCTGCCCGTGTACCCCTGGAACCAATTATAAAGTGCCTACAGCCCAATTTTATTATGTTAGGCCTTCGAAGCCTGTCTGCGGTACCTTCTTTCTACTACTCCTCCACTGACCAGACCAATGCTGCCAGTGTACCCCTGGAACCTATTTAAAAGTGCCAACAGCCCAATTTTTTTATGTTAGGCCTTCAAAGCCTGTCTGCGGTCCCTTCTTTCTACTACTCCTCCACTGACCAGACCAATGCTGCCCGTGTACCCCTGGAACCTATTTAAAAGTGCCTACAGCCCAATTTTTTTATGTTGGGCCTTCGAAGCCTGTCTGAGGTACCTTCTTTCTACTACTCCTCCAATGACCAGACCAATGCTGCCCGTGTACCCCTGGAACCAATTATAAAGTGCCTACAGCCCAATTTTATTGTGTTATGCCTTCGAAGCCTCTCTGCCGTCCGTTCGTTCTACTACTCCTCCACTGACTAGACCACTGCTGCCCGTGTACCCCTGGAACCTATTTAAGAGTGCCTACAGCCCAATTTTTTTATGTTGAGCCTTCGAAGCCTGTCTGCGGTCCGTTCTTTCTACTACTCCTCCACTGACCAGACCACTGCTGCCCGTGTACCCCTGGAACCTATTTAAAAGTGCCTACAGCCCAATTTTTTTATGTTAGGCCTTCGAAGCCTGTCTGCGGTCCCTTCTTTCTACTACTCCTCCACTGACCAGACCACTGCTGCCCGTGTACCCCTGGAACCTATTTTAAAGTGCCTACAGCCCAATTTTTTTTATGTTAGGCCTTCGAAGCCTGTCTGCGGTCCCTCCTTCCACTAGGCCTCCACTGACCTGTCTACTGCTGCCCGTGTACCCCTGGAACCTATTTAAAAGTGCCTACAGCCCAATTTTATTATGTTAGGCCTTCGAAGCCTGTCTGCGGTCCCTTCTTTCTACTCCTCCTCCACTGACCAGACCACTGCTGCCCGTGTACCCCTGGAACCTATTATAAAGTGCCTACAGCCCAATTTTATTGTGTTAGGCCTTCGAAGCCTGTCTGCGGTCCGTTCTTTCTACTACTCCTCCACTGACCAGACCACTGCTGCCCGTGTACCCCTGGAACCTATTTAAGAGTGCCTACAGCCCAATTTTTTTATGTTGAGCTTTCGAAGCCTGTCTGCGGTCCATTCTTTCTACTACTCCTCCACTGACCAGACCACTGCTGCCCGTGTACCCCTGGAACCTATTTAAAAGTGAAAAAGAGTGGTATTCACCTGCGCTGTCTACAAAAACGAACAATAAAATGAAAAATAGATGAATAAATGAATAAGAGAGCACTTACTTAATGAGTAATCATTGGTTATGCAGTGGATGTTGCAATGGGTCCTTAAAGTACTACCAGAATCTTAGGGGAATGAGGAGAGAAAAAAAAAAAAAAAGGGGTAAATGTTTGTATTGGTGAATATAGTGAGACTAAATAGATTTATAATATATACTCACTCAGATATTAAATGGAAGTGTGCAATGAAGAGACGTGATCCCTGTGTATCTGCAATTGATGCGGGTATTGTGATGACCACGGTTGCTTAATCTTCAAAGGTTTATAGTAGATGCCCCTGCTTAGATAAATGTACAACCTTTATAGGTAATGGTGGTTTTAAATAAATGTGGTCTAGTTTTCCCAGTACACAATAAACTTACTGCTGGTGGGAGTAGCGCAGGATTCCGTTAGGTTAAGGTAGTAAGATGACCATCAGATGCTGGCTGACAAGGATTACTGTGATTAGAATTGATTGCCCATATGTTGAGATGAGGAGAAATGCTCCCCTAGTATGTTGGAGCACTAATATGCCACAATTGCTATGTGCACATAAAATATGCTATACTCACTGTGGTGTTGAGTGCGGAGGGAAGCGGTTCCGGAAAGTCTGAGCCACCGCTAGGTGTACCACTATGACAGAGCGGTGGGTTAAGGAGAGAGTGGCGGCAGAAGCCGTGCGACCGCGAAACCTTGCGTGCCCCGGCCGGATGCAGCGCTGAGGTAGCGGTCAGAGAGGGTGGGCAGAGCTGCTGGTGACGTCAAGGGTTTAACCCTGATGAAGAGGGCCTGAGCCCTTGAAATGCATTGGTTTGCTGACTAGCTATACTAGCACACCTGTCCTCTTTAGCCCCGTAGCGTGGTGACATCACCAGCAGCTCTACCCACCCTCTCCGACCGCTACCTCAGCGCTGCATCCGGCCGGGGCACGCAAGGTTTTGCGGTCGCACGGCTTCTGCCGCCACTCTCTCCTTAACCCACCGCTCTGTCGTAGTGGTACACCTAGCGGTGGCTCAGACTTTCCGGAACCGCTTCCCTCCGCACTCAGCACCACAGTGAGTATAGCATATTTTATGTGCACATAGCAATTGTGGCATATTAGTGCTCCAACATACTAGGGGAGCATTTCTCCTCATCTCAACATATGGGCAATCAATTCTAATCACAGTAATCCTTGTCAGCCAGCATCTGATGGTCATCTTACTACCTTAACCTAACGGAATCCTGCGCTACTCCCACCAGCAGTAAGTTTATTGTGTACTGGGAAAACTAGACCACATTTATTTAAAACCACCATTACCTATAAAGGTTGTACATTTATCTAAGCAGGGGCATCTACTATAAACCTCTGAAGATTAAGCAACCGTGGTCATCACAATACCCGCATCAATTGCAGATACACAGGGATCACGTCTCTTCATTGCACATTTCCATTTAATATCTGAGTGAGTATATATTATAAATCTATTTAGTCTCACTATATTCACCAATACAAACATTTACCCCCTTTTTTTTTTCTCTCCTCATTCCCCTAAGATTCTGGTAGTACTTTAAGGACCCATTGCAACATCCACTGCATAACCAATGATTACTCATTAAGTAAGTGCTCTCTTATTCATTTATTCATTTATTTTTCATTTTATTGTTCGTTTTTGTAGACAGCGCAGGTGAATACCACTCTTTTTCATTTTATATACTTTACAGGTCTACACAGAACCTGTCACAATCACCAGCAGCACGCTACATTCAGCAATTTTGTTTCCCCACTAGGGACTGTCAGGAGCGCCAGTGCTTTTTACTTTCTTTTTTAGTAACCTATTTAAAAGTGCCTACAGCCCAATTTTTTTATGTTAGGCCTTCGAAGCCTGTCTGCGGTCCCTTCTTTCTACTACTCCTCCACTGACCAGACCACTGCTGCCCGTGTACCCCTGGAACCTATTTTAAAGTGCCTACAGCCCAATTTTTTTTATGTTAGGCCTTCGAAGCCTGTCTGCGGTCCATCCTTCCACTAGGCCTCCACTGACCTGTCTACTGCTGCCCGTGTACCCCTGGAACCAATTATAAAGTGCCTACAGCCCAATTTTATTATGTTAGGCCTTCGAAGCCTGTCTGCGGTCCCTTCTTTCTACTACTCCTCCACTGACCAGACCACTGCTGCCCGTGTACCCCTGGAACCTATTTTAAAGTGCCTACAGCCCAATTTTTTTTATGTTAGGCCTTCGAAGCCTGTCTGCGGTCCCTCCTTCCACTAGGCCTCCACTGACCTGTCTACTGCTGCCCGTGTACCCTGGGAACCAATTATAAAGTGCCTACAGCCCAATTTTATTATGTTAGGCCTTCGAAACCTGTCTGCGGTACCTTCTTTCTACTACTCTTCCACTGACCAGACCAATGCTGCCCGTGTACCCCTGGAACCTATTTAAAAGTGCCTACAGCCCAATTTTTTTATGTTAAACCTTCGAAGCCTGTCTGCGGTCCGTTCTTTCTACTACTCCTCCACTGACCAGACCACTGCTGCCCGTGTACCCCTGGAACCTATTTAAAAGTGCCTACAGCTCAATTTTTTTTATGTTAGGCCTTCGAAGCCTGTCTGCGGTCCCTTCTTTCTACTACTCCTCCACTGACCAGACCACTGCTGCCCGTGTACCCCTGGAACCTATTTTAAAGTGCCTACAGCCCAATTTTTTTTATGTTAGGCCTTCGAAGCCTGTCTGCGGTCCGTTCTTTCTACTACTCCTCCACTGACCAGACCACTGCTGCCCGTGTACCCCTGGAACCTATTTAAAAGTGCCTACAGCCCAATTTTTTTATGTTAGGCCTTCGAAGCCTGTCTGCGGTCCCTTCTTTCTACTACTCCTCCACTGACCAGACCACTGCTGCCCGTGTACCCCTGGAACCTATTTTAAAGTGCCTACAGCCCAATTTTTTTTATGTTAGGCCTTCGAAGCCTGTCTGCGGTCCCTCCATCCACTAGGCCTTCACTGACCTGTCTACTGCTGCCTGTGTACCCCTGGAACCAATTATAAAGTGCCTAAAGCCCAATTTTTTTATGTTAGGCCTTCGAAGCCTGTCTGCGGTACCTTCTTTCTACTACTCCTCCACTGACCAGACCAATGCTGCCCGTGTACCCCTGGAACCTATTTAAAAGTGCCTACAGCCCAATTTTTTTATGTTAGGCCTTCTAAGCCTGTCTGCGGTCCCTTCTTTCTACTACTCCTCCACTGACCAGACCAATGCTGCCTGTGTACCCCTGGAACCAATTATAAAGTGCCTACAGCCCAATTTTATTATGTTAGGCTTTCGAAGCCTGTCTGCGGTCCCTTCTTTCTACTACTCCTCCACTGACCAGACCACTGCTGCCCGTGTACCCCTGGAACCTATTTTAAAGTGCCTACAGCCCAATTTTTTTTATGTTAGGCCTTCGAAGCCTGTCTGCGGTCCGTTCTTTCTACTACTCCTCCACTGACCAGACCACTGCTGCCCGTGTACCCCTGGAACCTATTTAAGAGTGCCTACAGCCCAATTTTTTTATGTTAGGCCTTCGAAGCCTGTCTGCGGTCCCTTCTTTCTACTACTCCTCCACTGACCAGACCACTGCTGCCCGTGTACCCCTGGAACCTATTTTAAAGTGCCTACAGCCCAATTTTTTTTATGTTAGGCCTTCGAAGCCTGTCTGCGGTCCCTCCATCCACTAGGCCTTCACTGACCTGTCTACTGCTGCCTGTGTACCCCTGGAACCAATTATAAAGTGCCTAAAGCCCAATTTTTTTATGTTAGGCCTTCGAAGCCTGTCTGCGGTACCTTCTTTCTACTACTCCTCCACTGACCAGACCAATGCTGCCCGTGTACCCCTGGAACCTATTTAAAAGTGCCTACAGCCCAATTTTTTTATGTTAGGCCTTCTAAGCCTGTCTGCGGTCCCTTCTTTCTACTACTCCTCCACTGACCAGACCAATGCTGCCTGTGTACCCCTGGAACCAATTATAAAGTGCCTACAGCCCAATTTTATTATGTTAGGCTTTCGAAGCCTGTCTGCGGTCCATTCTTTCTACTACTCCTCCACTGACCAGACCACTGCTGCCCGTGTACCACTGGAACCTATTTAAAAGTGCCTACAGTCCAATTTTTTTATGTTAGGTCTTCGAAGCCTGTCTGCGGTCCGTTCTTTCTACTACTCCTCCACTGACCAGACCAATGCTGCCTATGTACCCCTGGAACCAATTATAAAATGCCTACAGCCCAATTTTATAATGTTAGGCCTACTACACCTGTCTGCGGTCCCTCCTTCCACTAGTCCTACAGTGACCAGTCCACTGCCGCCCGTGTACCCCTGGAACCTATTTCAAAGTGCATACAGCCTACTTTTTTTCTTTAATTTATAATTATAAAGCCCAGATGGACTACGCTGTACCACGGTAAGAGCTACCCAGTCGTCACTTCTTTTGCGAGAAAAGCCATCCCAGCCCTCCACCATCATGTAAAAATCCGCATTGTCCATGCTCTCAGGCTATCTAATAGTAGAAAGGTGCACCTGACAACAGATGCATGGACCAGTAGGCATGTCCACGAAAGGTTACATGTCCATTACGGCGCACTGGGTTAATGTTGTGGATGCATGGTCCACAGGGGACAGCCTACTAAGTCTGTCTGCAGTCCCAAATAGAAATTGTCCTCCGCTTACCACACCAATGCTGCCTGTGTACCCCTGGAACATTTTATAAACTCCATTGACCAAAATTTTGGGTTTAAAGCCTACTACCAGTGTCTGCCACTCCAAGGTGTTCTCCGGGTTGCCTTTTCTGAGCTTTGATCTTCAGGCTCTCGTTTAGTAGTTTTTTTAAATCTAACTGCAGTGGGGCTAGTACTTGGGTTGGGGCCTACTACCAGTGTCTGCCGCTCCAAGGTGTTCTCCAAGTTGCCTTTTCTGAACTTTGATCTTCAGGCTCTCGTTTAGTATTTTTTTGTAAATCTAACTGCAGTGGGGCTAGTACTTGGGTTGGGGCCTACTACCAGTGTCTGCCGCTCCAAGGTGTTCTCCAGGTTGCCTCTCCATTGCTTCAATCTTCTGGCTCTCGTTTAGTAGTTGTTGAAAACAACACTGCATGCGGCCTACAAGTTGGGTCAGGGGTGTAGAGACGGTGTGTTCCACTCCAAGGTGTTCCCCAGGTTGCCTCTCCATTGCTTCAATCTTGAGGCTCTTCTTAAGTAGTTGTTGAAAACAACACTGCATTCGGCCTACAAGTTGGGTCTGGGTTGTAGAGACAGTGTCTTCCGCTCCAAGGTGTTCTCCAGGTTACCTTTCCTGTGCTTCTATCTTCAGGCTCTTGTTAAATAGTTGTTAAATGGAACAACTGCATTTGGCCTACTAGTTGGGTTGGGGCCTACTAACAGTGTCTGCCGCTCCTTGCTGTTCTCCTGGTTTCCTGTCCTGAAATTCCATTTTCAGGCTCTCGTTAAGTAGTTGTTAATGTTAGACTGCATTTGGCCTACTAGTTGGGTTGGGGCCTACTATTGGTGTCTGCCGCTCCTTGCTGTTCTCCTCCACTGAACAAAGCTGTGCCGCCTGTTTACTAATGTTGCCAATTTCGAACTGCATTTAGACTAATTACTGATTTGGGCCTACTCTCTGTGTCAGCCTCTCATTACAGTTGTCCTCCACTGAACAAAGCAATGCCCCCTAGTTAGTCCTCTTACCAATTTTGAACTGCATTTAAACCACTTTATTCTTTGGGCCTATATCTGTGTTTCCTCCTCATCCTGCCCATTGCCCAGCCAGTGATAGATGAGTCTGCTGGTACAATGACCCATAACGCAACATTCCCCGTGCACGCTACACAGCAAGATTGTGACCCTGCTGAAAGTCAGGTTCCTCTTCCCGCATACCATACCACCTTACACGGGGACAAAGAGGAAGGTGCAGATGAAAGTGCAGGTTCCTTCATCAGGTGAGGGGAGGAATACTCGTTGGCAACGTCACTGGCACAGGGCCCCTCATAGTACGCAAAAGTGTCGCTGCCGGTGGGAGGCGCCCCTGCTGTGCAAACACACCGCTGTACTTTGAGGGGCCCTGTGCCAGTGCCAATGCCAACGAGTGGGCCCCCCCTGCTTGCTCAGGATCACAGCACTTGCAAAGTTTAAATACTTACCTTACTTTCACTATTATTATAAGGGAAATTAAGATTGACAAGCTTCATTAAGAAGAATGCATGGTTTTGGCATTAAAATTGGCACTCTAGGTGTTTTCCTGGCCCCCACTCACTGCCGACTATGCTGCCCCATTGACTTGCATTGGGTTTCGTGTTTCGGTCGATCCCAACTTTACGTCATAATCGGCCGATTTCACTCGACCCGACTATTTAGATAGTCGGGTTTTGCGAAACCCGACTCGACTCTAAAAAAGTCAAGGTCGCTCAACCCTACTTGTGACATTACTCAGATCATATACTTGATCACTTAGTGACACGCGCACTCACACACGTTCCCACACAAACACTCCCACACTTTATGTATCTGTCTGTCTGTATGTCTATTTATCTATGTATCTGTATATTTTATGAAGGCATTTCTGCAGCTCATGATATTGACGTGCGTACATGTGTGTAATAAAATAAGCTGTCAATTGTAACTGCTATGCATATCTATAACACACAGTTGGTTTATAGGCTCTAAATGTATCTGTAATTCTGATCCTGAGGTTTATCATAGCCTTCAATACAAATTGTTAAGATAACATCTTTCAATAAATATATGTCAGCAAAATAGAACGAAACCCTTTAGAATGAAAATAAAACACCTAAATGGGATATACACTATTTAGTTCTTTTTCATTGTCTTGCCAGTTTTTATTTCCTGTATTCCATGCTGTCATTTTTTTCTTCACATTCCCAATATCTGTCAAAGGTAAACTATGAGTGTAAATTCAACACTACTTATACACTGTATAATTCTAGATGATCAGTGAAGGTCTAGAGCAAGCTCAATACTAGTGAAAGAATAGATATAATGCGTAATATGCCTTTCAATTTTGGATTGTAAGGTGTGGGAACATTCAGGAAGAAGGCATGAATTTATATTATGTCAGAATATGTAATATATAAATGACTGCTATTGAAATATAATGCCAACGTGTTCAGATACCAAATGGCATATGTCTATGGTCACTGGATAACACAATTCACTGCACTTAGAAATAAAATGTCAGTCAGTACACATTACTGTAAATTCTTATACAAACCTTGTGGGTTTTTCCTGTTTCAGCATTCATACAATATCATGCTCTTTAGCCACAAGGAAGAATAACAAGATGTAACATATGCACTTCTGCTGGGGATGACACTGATCTGCAAATAAAAGAGCTGACTCGAGTTATACATAGCGCATTGTATAAATGATCACAGAGCTTAAAATAGAAATTCTCTTTTAGAGAATGATCTAGAGAGTTAACTAAAAGGATATGATGAAAGTGAGCAAAATCTGAAAGAAAGAGAGGTAATGGAGTAATGTATGCAGGTACTGGAAATGCACCACTTTTTTTTATAAGCCAAAAATACACTATTTATAAGGCAGTTTTTCCTTGCTTACCCACAACACATAGGCAATTCCTCACAAAGAAAATAACTTCTGCATATACTCATAGATTGCATTGTGCATATTGAGCATTGCAGTACGAGCAATTCTTCATACATTGTTCTAAACTGTCATTCCATAGTAAAGCTTCTCTTTAAAAATCAACTTCTCTCTGAAAGATTTGCAGAATGACAATTAAAGCTCTGTCAGATGCCCCGTAGCCGGAGACAAATTGCCTCTTTGTTAATACTAAAAGATGCTGATAGATTTGCAGTCTTCATCGTTTTGAATTTTAGTTGGCAGCAGCAAACCTAAGCACAAAAATGTTTTTTTTGTTAACTAAGTAATTTTACTGTTCAGCCCTTCAGTAAGGACAACTGTTGTTGTAAGTGTTGAAGACTTGCCTTCATCCTAAGTAGACATAAACCTAGGTCACTGCTAGTGCATATGTGGGGTGTGATAAGGTAAGTAGTGTAACAAGTAGCAGGTGTAGGTTGTGTTCTTCACATGTGGGTTGATTTCTAGATCACTGATTCATAATGTTAGAAACAAAAGTTGTTGAGGAGTGGCCTTAGTTCATGATGGACTGGAAGGTTGACAATGCAATCCTTCACAATCTCTTTTCTGGCATTCAAAGCATTTGTTTGTGTTTTCTAAATATAAGGGGTCATGCAGACAACTGTATTATCGGTCCAAGTATGATCCGACAAAACATCAGGTCACACTCGGGCCAGTGTAATTCTATGTTACGCTATGTGTGGCACCCCTGAGGGTCCAGTTTCCACAAAGCTATTGCACCTCAGCCAGAGGTGTGGTACCACACTCTCGGGTAAGGAGGGGGCACTACCCGGTACCCGCACACTAGCATCCAACACCACACCACTCCAGGCCAGGGATCTGGGCCTGACCCTATATAGGGAGGGCCCCATCTTAGGCTGGAGGGGGAACTAGGTAGATGGTGTGGATGAAGGAAGTAGATAAGGGTAGGAGACCTTTAGGTAGAGTGACAGTTGGAGAGAAAGTTGACAGTTGGTAGCGGAGAGTTGTCATGGAAACGGGAGTGAGGTGGATCTAGTGCGGAGAGAGGAGTGACAGAGGGGTCGGAGATGATTTCCAGAGAGAGAGAAGGGTTCTTATGGGCCAAGGAAGTGAAGAATCACCTGTGGCGCTCGAATCCACACCGACCGTAGTCGGGTGGAGAGACCAGGTCACAGTTGGGACAGGCCCCAGGCTAGTGGAGAATCAGTAGAACTCAGCTAGCGAAGGGGAGGGTGTAGTTTCTGTATGTGCGACAGCCAAAGTGACACATAATCGCTAAAAAGGCAGCCACATAGGGTCAAGGGGACCAGGAGGTCATTGCCCGACAGGACCTGAGGTTGCTGGCTTGGGATGCTGTGTGTGAGGCGCAGGCCAGGAGGGTGTAAGCCAGCACAGAGAGAAGACCTGGGAAGGTACACATACAGTACATACAACATACAGTAAATACAGTACATACAATATACAGTACATGCAACTTACAGTGCATACAGTACATACAACATAGAGTACATAAACATACAGTACATACAGAATACAGCATACAGTACATACAACATACAGTACATACAGTACATACAACATACAGTACATACAGTACATGCAACATACAGTACATACAGTGCATACAACATACAGTACATACAGTGCATACAACATACAGTACATACAACATACAGCACATACAACATACACTATACAGTAGAAACAGTACACACAACATACAGTACATACAATATACAGTACATACAGAACATACAGTATATACAACCTACAGTACATACAACATACAGTACATACAACATACAGTACATACTGTACATACAACATACAGTACAAAATACAACATACAGTACATACAAAATACAGCATACAGTCATGGCCAAAAGTATTGACACCCCTGCAATTCTGTCAGATAATACTCATTTTCTTCCTGAAAATGATTGCAAACACAAATTATTTGGTATTATTATCTTCATTTAATTTGTCTAAAATGAAATAGCACACAAAGTATTGTCCTAAAGCCAAATTGGATATAATTCCACACCAAACATAAAAAAGGGGGTGGACAAAAGCATTGGCACTGCTCGAAAAATCATGTGATGCTTCTCTAATTTGTGTAATTAACAGCTCCTGTAACTTACCTGTGGCACCTAACAGGTGTTGGCAATAACTAAATCACACTTGCAGCCAGTTGACATGGATTAAAGTTGACTCAACCTCTGTTCTGTGTCCTTGTGTGTACCGCATTGAGCATGGAGAAAAGAAAGAAGACCAAAGAACTGTCTGAGAACTTGAGACACCAAATTGTGAGGAAGCATGAGCAATCTCAAGTCCATCTCCAAAGACCTGAATGTTCCTGTGTGTACCGTGCGCAGTGTCATCAAGAAGTTTAAAGCCCATGGCACTGTGGCTAACCTCCCTAGATGTGGACGGAAAAGAAAAATTGACAAGAGATTTCAACGCAAGATTGTGCGGATGTTGGATAAAGAACCTCGACTAACATCCAAACAAGTTCAAGCTGCCCTGCAGTCCGAGGGTACAACAGTGTCAACCCGTACTATCCATCGGCGTCTGAATGAAAAGGGACTGTATGGTAGGAGACCCAGGAAGACCCCACTTCTTACCCCAAGACATAAAAAAGCCAGGCTGGAGTTTGCCAAAACTTACCTGAAAAAGCCTAAAACGTTTTGGAAGAATGTTCTCTGGTCAGATGAGACAAAAGTAGTGCTTTTTGGGCAAAGGCATCAACATAGAGTTTGCAGGAGAAAAAAAGAGGCATTAAAAAAAAGAACACGGTCCCTACAGTCAAACATGGCAGAGGTTTCCTGATGTTTTGGGGTTGCTTTGCTGCCTCTGGCACTGGACTGCTTGACTGTGTGCATGGCATTTTGAAGTCTGAAGACTACCAACAAATTTTGCAGCTATCGCCCCATATACAGTGGGGCAAAAAAGTATTTAGTCAGTCAGCAATAGTGCAAGTTCCACCACTTAAAAAGATGAGAGGCGTCTGTAATTTACATCATAGGTAGACCTCAACTATGGGAGACAAACTGAGAAAAAAAAATCCAGAAAATCACATTGTCTGTTTTTTTAACATTTTATTTGCATATTATGGTGGAAAATAAGTATTTGGTCAGAAACAAACAATCAAGATTTCTGGCTCTCACAGACCTGTAACTTCTTCTTTAAGAGTCTCCTCTTTCCTCCACTCATTACCTGTAGTAATGGCACCTGTTTAAACTTGTTATCAGTATAAAAAGACACCTGTGCACACCCTCAAACAGTCTGACTCCAAACTCCACGATGGTGAAGAAGACCAAAGAGCTGTCAAAGGACACCAGAAACAAAATTGTAGCCCTGCACCAGGCTGGGAAGACTGAATCTGCAATAGCCAACCAGCTTGGAGTGAAGAAATCAACAGTGGGAGCAATAATTAGAAAATGGAAGACATACAAGACCACTGATAATCTCCCTTGATCTGGGGCTCCATGCAAAATCCCACCCCGTGGGGTCAGAATGATCACAAGAACGGTGAGCAAAAATCCCAGTACCACACGGGGGGACCTAGTGAATGAACTGCAGAGAGCTGGGACCAATGTAACAAGGCCTACCATAAGTAACACACTACGCCACCATGGACTCAGATCCTGCAGTGCCAGACGTGTCCCACTGCTTAAGCCAGTACATGTCCGGGCCCGTCTGAAGTTTGCTAGAGAGCATTTGGATGATCCAGAGGAGTTTTGGGAGAATGTCCTATGGTCTGATGAAACCAAACTGGAACTGTTTGGTAGAAACACAACTTGTCGTGTTTGGAGGAAAAAGAATACTGAGTTGCATCCATCAAACACCATACCTACTGTAAAGCATGGTGGTGGAAACATCATGCTTTGGGGCTGTTTCTCTGCAAAGGGGCCAGGACAACTGATCCGGGTACATGAAAGAATGAATGGGGCCATGTATCGTGAGATTTTGAGTGCAAGCCTCCTTCCATCAGCAAGGGCATTGAAGATGAAACGTGGCTGGGTCTTTCAACATGACAATGATCCAAAGCACACCGCCAGGGCAACGAAGGAGTGGCTTCGTAAGAAGCATTTCAAGGTCCTGGAGTCGCCTAGCCAGTCTCCAGATCTCAACCCTATAGAAAACCTTTGGAGGGAGTTGAAAGTCCGTGTTGCCAAGCGAAAAGCCAAAAACATCACTGCTCTAGAGGAGATCTGCATGGAGGAATGGGCCAACATACCAACAACAGTGTGTGGCAACCTTGTGAAGACTTACAGAAAACGTTTGACCTCTGTCATTGCCAACAAAGGATATATTACAAAGTATTGAGATGAAATTTTGTTTCTGACCAAATACTTATTTTCCACCATAATATGCAAATAAAATGTTAAAAAAACAGACAATGTGATTTTCTGGATTTTTTTTTCTCAGTTTGTCTCCCATAGTTGAGGTCTACCTATGATGTAAATTACAGACGCCTCTCATCTTTTTAAGTGGTGGAACTTGCACTATTGCTGACTGACTAAATACTTTTTTGCCCCACTGTAACTGCTCTCTTTTGCTTCCAAACTCCTT
This sequence comes from Ranitomeya imitator, assembly GCF_032444005.1. Taxonomy (NCBI): domain Eukaryota; kingdom Metazoa; phylum Chordata; class Amphibia; order Anura; family Dendrobatidae; genus Ranitomeya; species Ranitomeya imitator. Next base: position 339,760,571 of record NC_091285.1, on the reverse strand, counting down.
GAGCAGCATGTCCATGGTCATCTTTCCTCCCACCTCTCATCTAATTCTCTCCTTGACAACCTCCAATCTGGCTTTAGCCCCCATCACTCCACCGCAACTGCTTTGACCAAAATTGCTAATGACTTACTCACAGCCAAAGCTAACAGACAATTCTCCATCCTCCTCCTTCTCGACCTGTCCTCTGCTTTCGACACAGTCGACCACTGCATACTGCTACAGATTCTTTCTTCCCTCAGCATCAAAGGCCTTGCCCTGTCCTGGATTGCCTCATACCTTTCTGACTGCACATTTAGCGTTTCCCACTCTTACACTACCTCCTCACCCCACCCCCTCTCTGTTGGAGTCCCTCAAGGTTTTGTCCTAGGGCCTCTACTTTTTTCCATCTATACCCTTGGCCTAGGACAACAGATAAAGTCCCATGGCTTCCAGTACCACCTATATGCGGATGGCACTCAAATCTACCTCTCTGGCTCAGATGTCACCTCTCTTCAGTCCAGAATCCTGGAGTGTCTGTCAGCCATATCCTCCTTCTTCAACTCTTGCTTTCTAAAACTCCATGATCTTGCCCCCATCTTGCATAACCCCACTACTTGATCTATCTGTTATGGTAAATGGCATTATGCTCTCTCCCGCACCTGAAATCCGCTGCCTCAGGGTAACTCTCAATTCTGCCCTGTCCTTCAAACTGCACGTTCAAACTCTTGCCACCTCCTGTCACCTCCAACTCAAAAATATTGCCAGAATCCGTCCCTTCCTCAGACCACAATCTACTAAAACTCTTGTGCATGCCCTCATCATCTCCCGCCTCGATTACTGCAATACCCTCCTCTGTGGCCTCCCCGCTAACTCCCTTGCACCACTCCAGTCTGTCCTCAAATCTGCTGCTCGGCTAATCCACCTCTCTCCTCGCTACTCCCCTGCTTCACCCTCTGGAAATCCCTCCACTGACTCCCAATTCCCCAACAAATCCAGTTCAAACTACCTACTAACACTGATCTGCAAAGCCATCCACAACCTGTCCCCTCCCTATATCTCTGAAATAATTTCCCACTATCTTCCGTCACGTAATCTTCGATCCTCCCAAGACTTCCTACTCTCCTCCACACTTATTCGTTCCCAACACCACCGCCTCCAAGATTTCTCCCAAATATCCCCCATCCTCTGGAAATCCACGCCTCAACACGTCCGATTATCCATCACCCTTGGATCCTTCGGACAGAACCTGAAAACCCATCTCTTCAGGAAAGCCTACAGCCTGCAATAACCATTCTACCGCTTCACCAACCACCCGAGCTGCCACCTCACCAACCACCCAAGCTGCCGCCTCACCAACCACCTGAGCTGCGGCCTCACCAACCACCCAAGCTGCCACCCCATCAACCACCTGAGCTGATGCCGCCCCATCAACCACCCGAGCTTCCGTGTAACCACTGCCATAGCAGCCGCCTCACCAACCACCCAAGCTGACACCTCACCACTACCAGAGCTGCCGCCTCACCACCACCACTGCTGCAGCACACTGACCTCCTGTCTCTTCCCCATTATCCCGAAGAATGTAAGTCTGCAAGGACAGGGTCCTCTCCCCTCTGTACTAGTCTGTCATTGTAAATTTGTTTACTGCTAATGATATCTATAACCCTGTGTGTAACCCTTTTCCACATGTACAGCACCATGGAATTAATGGTGCTATATAAATAAATAATAATAATAACATACAACATACAGTTCATACAGTACATACAACATACAGTACATACAGTACATACCATACATACAACATACAGCACATACAGAACATACAACATGCAGTACATACAACATACAGTACATACAACATACAGTACATACAACATGTAGTGCATACAACATACAGTCCACATAGTACATATATGACATACAACATACAACATACAGTACATACAGCATACATTACATACAGTACATACAACATACAGTACATGCAACATACAGTACATAAAATATACAGTACATACAACATATAGTACATATAAAATACAACATAAAGTGCATACAACATACAGTACATACATGGCACACAACATACAACATACAGTACAAACAACATACAGTACATACAGTACATACAACATACAGTACATACAACATACAGCACATACAGTACATTCAACATACATTACATACAACATACAACATACAGTGCAGACAACTTACAATACATACAGTACATACATGACATACAACATACAGTACATACTACATACAGTATATACAGCACATACAACATACAGTACATACAATACATACCGTACGTACAGCATACAACATACAGCACATACAGTACATACAGCATGCAGTATATACAACATAGAAAACATACACCATACAGTACACACAACATACAGTGCATACAACATACAGTACATACAGTACATACATGACATACAACATATACATATAGTACATACAACATACAGTACATACAATACATACAACAAACAGTACATACAACATACAGTGCATACAGTACATACAACATACAGTAAATACAATATACAGTACATACAACATACAGTACATACAACAAACAACATACAGTGCATACAACATACAGTACATACAGTACATGCATGACATACAACATGTAGTACATACAACATACAGCACATACAATACATACAACATACAGTACATACAACATACAACTTACAGTATATACAGTACATACAGTACATACAACATACAGTGCATACAACATACAACATACAGTACATACAGTACATACAACATACTGTACATGCAGTACATACAGTACATACAAGATACAATACATAAAACATACAGTGCAGACAACATACAATACATACAGTACATACATGACATACAACCTACAGTACATAAACATACAGTACATACAACATACAGTAAACACCGTACATACAACATACAACATACAGCACATACAGAACATACAACATGCAGTGCATACAACATAAATAACATACAACATACAGTGCATACAACATACAGTACATACAGTACATACATGACATACAACATACATGTAAATAAACATATAGTGCATACAGTACATACAATATACAGTACATACAGTACATACAACATACAGTACATAGAAACAAACAACATACAGTGCATACAACATACAGTACATACAGTACATACATGACACACAACATATAGCACATACAACATACAACGTACAGTACATACAGTACATACAGTACATACAACATACAGTGCATTTGACATACAACATACAGTACATACAGTACAGACAACATACAGCACATACAGTACATACAATATACAGTACATGCAACATACAATACATACAACATACAATACATATAGTATATACAACATACAGTACATACAACACACAGTACATACAACATACAACATACAGTAAGCACAGTACATACAACATACAGTACATAGAACATACAACATACAGTACATACAGCAAAATATATGAATAGATATATCTATCTATCCCATATCTACCTATCCCATATCTATCTATCTATCTATCTATCTATCTATCTATCTATCTATCTATCTATCTATCTATCCCATATGTATCTATCTATTTATCTATCTGTCCCATTCCTTCTATCTATCTATCTATCTATCTATCTATCTCTTATATCTATTGGCTTGAGAAAGGTTCCTGTTGGGACCGAAACGTCTCTTTCTGGGCTGATTAAATAAGCTCTTTTTCATTTGGGGCTCATTACCATCTGTGTAGTGTTGTGCACTGGGCCAGGTAAGTTTTGCCCTTAATTTATGATACAGTCCCTTTACTCTGCGGATCTCCAGCTGGGCTTGATCTATGTTGATTTACCGTGACCTTTTTTTTTTTTTTGCCTTACTTTTGGCTTTAAACCTTGCTATAGAGCTCCCGCAGCTTCTGTGGATCCCCGCATTGTTATACAATACTTGGGCTTTATTTATTGTGCCTTATTTATGGCTCTACTTACCTAGCATATGGACAAGCATTCAAATGTAAATCAGATTGATGTACTACCTCTGAACTCCCATGTGCACCTCACTACTGTATGTACTTCCGTGTCCTTGTCCTGATTGACAATTTTATTATATGTGTTTTTCTTTGATTTTTTTAAATAAATTTTGTACTTTCTTACTTATTTATTGGTTACTCCAGTTTTTCTCCTATTTATATAGTTACATTACGGAGTCAATAAAATATTGTGAATGTGAGTTGATACTACTTAGTATCTCCACTTTTGGCATATTAAATAAGCAAAGGGTTTTTTTTCTTCTAAATCTACAACGTGTGCACATACACTGAATCCCGCGCCACTCAAAGCCACGCAGCACCGCTCATTGGCTGAGCTGCTGCCGGCTGAGCCAATGAGCGGCGCGGGATTCAAATTCCATGCCCCGCCCTGTCAGCTGAGCCAATGAGAGGTGCCGCGCAGGATTTGACTGAATCCCCCACCAAAGCTGCACAGCCAGGGCCGGCTCAGCCAATGAGCGGCGCGGGATTCAAATTCCCTGCCCCACCGGCTGAGCCAAAGAGAGGTGCCGCGAGGGATTCAAATCCCCACCAAGGCTGGTGACCAATCAGCTGGTAGCGATATTGTCGCCAGATTTGAATACCGCTAGCAGCTGATGTGATTGGTCGCCCGCCACCGGGTTGCCGATCTATCAGCTGTTAGTGATATTGCTGATCTCCTGCCGGTGTCGGCACAGGAGATTTAAACATGGCTGTGTTTAAAATCTCCTGCGGCCACACCATCGGGAAATCAGCAATACTGCTAACAGCTGATAGATGGGCAACCCGGTGGCAGGCAACCAATCACAGCAGCTGCTAGTGGAATTCAAATCTGCACTGCTCCTGTTAGCATCACTAAGGATACACAGATGTTCATTTCACTGCACTCCCGATGCAATAGCATCGGGCCTATTTCTAGTGATACATATAAAACCGAAGAAAAAGGGAGTTTGCATATATTTTAGGTATTTAATAGATATTTATTAAATTTGAGTTTGGAACCTGTGTTTCTCACATCAAAAAGAAGTTTGTTTGCTTTCTGTCTTTGTGTGTTTGGCTATTTGATCCAATAAAGATGTTTAAAACATAATGCTTAAGGTTCAATCAAGCATTATTTGTTCACTAATATGTAGCATTGAGCTGAGCTGTTGGTGTCCACCGGAGTTTTTCCCTTGGCGGTTGGTGCTGTCCCAACCCTGCGGTGGAATGCTTTGTACCATAATTAATTCATCCGTGTCATAAACTCTGCTTATAGGTTGTTGGACTCCTGTATCTCCTGTGTACATGTGTTTGCTTCCAAAAGAAGAAGTAATTGAATAATTGAAACTTCTTAACGTATAGAATAAACCACGAACATCTTCTGTGTATCCATCTCTGAACTGATGTCTTTATTCATTCAGCAGTGTGGAAATATATCCTTAAATATCTTTTTTCATCCAGACTTTGATAAATTTGGCACATTTTATCACTGTCTAGTGTAAAGGAAACCTGTCACTTGATTCATGCTGCCCAAACTGTGGGCAACATGAATCAGCGCCTCGCTGCATGACTGCAGCCAGTTATATTTTTCTCTGAAGCACTCTGACACTTTAAAAATCTGGCTGGGGATGATGGCTGAAGGTTAGACTATTCCGGCTATTTCCAGTGCTGCTCTAGGTGATTGACAGGTTTATCAAAAACAGATTTAGGCAATGTACAAAATACATGGTTGTAAGTGATCAGCACTATGCCCACAGACTTACATAACTTTTTCATGTGGTGATTTAATTCACTATTTTTTATTGAAAGGGGTCTCTGTTATTTTTCCAATTCATTATGAGAGATCCACAAGGTATCCAATCTTCATTTGTCCTAATGAATAAAAAGTAATTAATTGTTCATATTATGGAGCTCAATTTTTGCATTCATTTTAGCACCAACAAGTCATTGCGCACCCTTCGGGAGTGCGCTGTGATTACGAACCACGCAATGGGGTGTAACCATGCAGCAGACTGACCTTGAAATGGGGTGTACCCACGCACTAGACAGGCGTATGTGCAGACTAATAGCAAACACAAATACCTGGTGTATCTCTCCTGCCGCTCCTACCTTGTGTATGAAAAAGCTCTGTAGTTAATATTGTTCAGGTAGAACTATCCGATAGCGCTATCCATGAAGAAAGTGAACAGGTAGAGCTATCCCATAGCCCTATTCCTAAAGGAAATGAACGGGTAGAGCGATCCGATAGCACTATTCCTCAATGTTCCTGAGTGTAAGCTATTTCAAATGGTTGAGCGCACTTGGGATCTGCCCACAAGCCCTGCCCATGCCCAATGTTTGGTCCATAGACTGCGTCTAGGAGTTAGTTCCGCTTTTGTGTACAAAATGTTTGGGCTTTTACAATTGTTAAAAATCTTAATAAAAGACTTCTTTGTACACACAGTTGACAGTAAACCATTTGTCAACGTTAGGAATAAGTTTACCTTGCTTCTGTGTCTCAAACATTTTGACCTTAATTTGATGGCTTTTCCTTCCCCTGGAGAAAGCCACATATACATAGTTACATAGTTACATAGTTATTAAGGTTGAAGGAAGACTATAAGTCCATCTAGTTCAACCCATAGCCTAACTTAACATGCCCTAACATGTTGATCCAGAGGAAGGTAAAAAAAAACCATGTGGCAAAGAGTAAGCTCCACATTGGGGAAAAAAATTCCTTCCTGACTCCACATACGGCAATCAGACTAGTTCCCTGGATCAACGCCCTATCGAGGAATCTAGTATATATAACAGGTAACATTATACTTTTCCAGAAAGGTATCCAGTCCCCTCTTAAATTTAAGTAATGAATCACTCATTACAACATCACACGGCAGAGAGTTCCATAGTCTCACTGCTCTTACAGTAATGAATCCTCGTCTGTTATTATGCTTAAACCTTTTTTTCTCCAAACGCAGAGGATGCCCCCTTGTCCCTGTTTTAGGTCTATGATTAAAAAGATCATCAGAAAGGTCTTTGTACTGTCCCCTCATATATTTATACATTAAAATAAGATCACCCCTTAGTCTTCGTTTTTCCAAACTAAATAGCCCCAAGTGTAATAACCTATCTTGGTATTGCAGACCCCCCAGTCCTCTAATAACCTTGGTCGCTCTTCTCTGCACCCGCTCTAGTTCAGCTATGTCTTTCTTATACACCGGAGACAAGAACTGTGCACAGTATTCTGCGTGTGGTCGAACTAGTGACTTGTATAGAGGTAAAATTATGTTCTCCTCATGTGCATCTATGCCTCTTTTAATGCATCCCATTATTTTATTTGCCTTTGTAGCAGCTGCCTGACACTGGCCACTGAGTATGAGTTTGTCATATAACTGCCCGTGTGAAAACACTGGGAGAGGCAAATAAATTCCTACAATATCCTAAGACTGTCTCTGAGATTTACTGATGGTCATTGCAAAAGCCAACATGACAGGAAACTGATGCACCACTCTCATGGGGGTGCTTTCCTTTTTGCTCAGGTAGCACACGGTCTATTGTTGATTCAAAAATATTCTTTTGTGAGGGTTATTAGACACTTCACAATTATTATTATTTTTGTTGATTTCTTTTTCATTGGTGTCTGTTTGGATTCTTGCTGTTATGGATTGGGAGACCAGGGAGGCCGCTTGGCGGACTTAATCATCTAATCTTCTACCTTGTGTTCTTGTTGCAGCGCTGGAGTCCTGGGTTTGAACCCCACCAAGGACAACATCTGCAAAGAGTTTGTATGTTCTCTCCGTGTTTGCGTGGGTTTCCTCCGAGCACTCCGGTTTCCTCCCACATTCCAAAGACATACTGATAGGGAATTTAGATTGTGAGCCCCATCTGGGACAGCGATGATAATGTGTGCAAAAAATGTAAAGCGCTGCGGAATATGTTAGCGCTATATAAAAATAAAGATTATTATTTATTATTAATCTATTTTCGAATACTAGTCCCATAGTGAATGATTCTGATTTCACCAAACTTTCTTTTGATCTCACTTCAGCCAATAAATCGGCTGTGAGGCTTTGGTGGAATATTCTAACTCTGGAAGAATACCTCAGAGTTGGCATTGTACCACGGGGTCTGCGGGTTCAAATCTTTCCTGCATGGGAACCATCTTCTTCCTTTCAACACACATGGGAAAAAGGATTATTGCAATGTTCAAATGTCATCATAAATATGTTATTAGAACGAACATGATAGACAACTTCTCGCCCTTACCAAACAAAATAATAAGGAGCTGGAAAACAAACTGGCTGCCTTTGATTAGACACAGATGGTATTACCCTTTAAATCTAAATTGAAAGAGATGCTTGACAAGTTTGAAAAAGAGGTAATTGATCGCAAACAGAAGAAATTTCAGAGGGACCGCTTTGATTTTGATAATCAAAGGGCCTTCCGATGGAGACACTCTGGGAATTCTCGTCCTACTCTACAACCACCAAATTATTCCACTTCCACTCTTTTGGAGACAGCGGCAGGTGCCACTAGCTAGAGTGATTTTTTATCCTTGGGAGGCAGCGACCTCGACACAAGACAAGACGGGGACACAAACGTAAGAAGCCTCAGAAAACGCCAGTCCAATCGGAGGGGTCTCATCTCGCCCTATCGATGCAATTACAGGAACAAGCGTCGATGACTGCCTCCCCTATCACTCCCTCTACAATGGCACCAACAAAGGTACAATCCTCTGTTCTACAGGTGATCAATTTATCCGATTATGTTTTATCACCAGCTGAATGCTCGGTATTGCAAAGAGGGCTGTCCTTTTCCCCTACTCAGACCACAGACAAATTTGACCTCATTAAGGACCTTTACTTATTTTGCAGAAAATTGATTTTACTGGTGATCCATCAATGACCAGAAGCTATTCAAACTTCCTCCATCAGTGACCAACAAGTGCTTCAGGATCTTTTGGACCTTCTAAAAGAAAATGGCACACCATCAGGTAGGAAAAATTTTCCATATAAAAATAAGTCTTCTACTGCTCCATTTTTTTCTTTGGTCCCAGCGGTCAAATTTTTCTTTGAGTCCACTAAAAGAGACATTTTACAGCTACCTCTGACTATTGGTAACCTTCATAATCTCTCCTTGCAAGAAAGGAAAGCCATTGGCTCCTTTAAAAATAATGACTCCATTATCATTAGGGAAGCGGATAAAGGTTGGAATATGGTGCTTTGGCCCACCCACCTTTATCTTGAAGAAGCCAACAGACAACTTAATAATCCAAACTTCTATGTGAGATTACCTTCAGACCCTACAGAGGTGTTTTTAGAGAGGCTACATAAACTAATTAACCAAGCAGCAGTCATGGGAAATATTTCTACAAATGAAATTAAATTTATGTGGGTTGAAAATCCTGTCATTCGCACATTTTATCTTTTGCCAAAGGTGCACCAGAACACCCGCAAACCACCAGGCAGGCCCATTGTGTATAGCATTGGAAGTATATGTGAACGAGTATGCACTTACATTGATTTTTTCATACAACCAATAGCATTATCACTACCATCTTTCATCAAGTACACGGCGGATTTTATTCGCATTTGCCGTAACTTCACCCTCACTGGCCATGAGTTACTTGTAACCTGTGATGTTGAATCACTTTATTCCAACATCAACCATTCCCATGGCATTAAGGCATTGTCTTTTTTCCTTAAACGACTCAGCAGGAAAAACCGTCTCCATGATTCTTTTATTTTAGATCTTCTGAGTTTTGTCCTGCACCATAATTATTTCCTTTTCGACAGAACCTATTACAAGCAAGTATCAGGCGTGGCTATGGGCACACGTTGTGTGCTGGCTTGCGCAAATATTTTTCTTGGATGGTGGGAAGAGATGATTGTTTTCCGTTCCCAGGGATTTCATGATCACGTCAAACATTGGCACCGCTATATAGACGATGTCTTCTTCATTTGGGTAGATACTGAAGCTGATTGTATACAATTCTTCAGGGAACTTAATGAAAATATGTTAAATATCTTTCTAACTCATTCTTGTTCCTCGGATTAAGCAGTTTTCTTGGATCTTCGGGTCTTGACAGATGGGTACAGATTGGTTACGGACCTATATCGCAAACCTACAGCGACTAATAGCCTTCTACAATATCAAAAGTTTCCATCCTCTGCACACTCGCATGGGAATTCCAACAGGACCGTTTCTTCGGACTCGCCGCAACTGTACTACAGATGAAGGTTTCAGGCAACAATCCTGGGATTTAACCATGAGGTTCCAACAGTGGGGAAACCCTCGGAGGACAATCTCTAAAGCCTTCCAGCGAGCCAAAACATTCAATCAAGAATCTCTTTTGACATCACATCCTCGACTGCAAGACTCTACAATGAGATTCATTACGGAATATTGCACCAACTGGAACCAGGTGAGGCATATTCTTATAAAAAATGGGACATTTTGACTTCAGATGCCCAAACCTTGACCTGTGTGAGTCCCAGACCCCTGATGACTGCAAAAAGGGCACCAAACTTACGTGACTTACTTACCAGAAGCCACTTTTCATGACCTGTCACCAGATTGAACCAAGGAATCCTCCTCAGGGGCTCATTCCCCTGCAGTGATTGCACAATCTGCTCCTTTATGCCGCCTACGAGAGACTGTTTTAGTAACCCTTCAGATAATTTGGACCATCCAATTCACCAATACATTAACTGTAAGACGAGTTTCGTGATTTATGCTATTATTTGTCCATGTCATAAAGTATATGTAGGTCAAACCTCACAGGAATTAAGAAGACGTGCACAAAAACATCTCTCAACAATCAATGTGGCTCACTCTGACTTCAAAAAGGGTAAGGTCTTAACCCCTTTCTGACATGGGACGTACTATCCCGTCGAGGTGGGGTGGGCCCCCATGACCACTGACGGGATAGTACATCCAGCGCGATCGGCGGCGCTCCCGGGGGGAGCGCCGCCGATCGCGGCCGGGTGTCAGCTGTTTATCGCAGCTGACATCCGGCACTATGTGCCAGGAACGGTCACGGACCGCCCCCGGCACATTAACCCCTGGCACACCGCGATCAAAGATGATCGTGATGTGCCGGCGGTATAGGGAAGCTTCCCGCAGGGAGGGCGCTCCCTGCGGGCTTCCCTGAGCCCCCCGCAGCAACGCGATGTGATCGCGTTGCTGCGAGGGTCTCACCTCCCTCCCTGCTTCCTCCAGCCCTGGATCCAAGATGGCCGCGGATCCGGGTCCTGCAGGGAGGGAGGTGGCTTCACAGAGCCTGCTTAGAGCAGGCACTGTGAAGGCTGCAGCGCTGCATGTCAGATCAGTGATCTGACAGAGTGCTGTGCACACTGTCAGATCACTGATCTGTGATGTCCCCCCCTGGGACAATGTAAAAAAGTTAAAAAAAATTTTTCAAAATGTGTAAAAAAAAATAAAAAAAAATATTCCTAAATAATGAAAATAAAATATATATATTATTCCCTTAAATACATTTCTTTATCTAAATAAAAAAAAAAACAATAAAAGTACACATATTTAGTATCGCCGCATCCGTAACGACCCGACCTATAAAACTGGCCCACTAGTTAACCCCTTCAGTAAACACCGTAAGAAAAAAAAAAAAAAACGAGGCAAAAAACAACGCTTTATTATCATACCGCCGAACAAAAAGTGGAATAACACGCGATCAAAAAGACAGATATAAATAACCATGATACCGCTGAAAGCGTCATCTTGTCCCGCAAAAAATGAGCTGCCATACAGCATCATCAGCAAAAAAAAAAAAAGTTATAGTCCTGAGAATAAAGCGATGCAAAAATGATTATTTTTTCTATAAAATAGTTTTTATCGTATAAAAGCGCCAAAACATAAAAAAATGATATAAATGAGGTGTCGCTGTAATCGTACTGACCCGAAGAATAAAATTATCAATTTTACCAAACGCGGAACGGTATAAACGCCTCCCCCAAAAGAAATTCATGAATAGCTGGTTTTTGGTCATTCTGCCTTGCAAAAATCGGAATAAAAAGCGATCAAAAAATGTAACGTGCCCGAAAATGTTACCAATAAAAACGTCAACTCGTCCCGCAAAAAACAAGACCTCACATGACTCTGTGAACCAAAATATGGAAAAATTATAGCTCTCAAAATGTGGTAACGCAAAAAATATTTTTTGCAATAAAAAGCGTCTTTCAGTGTGTGACGGCTGCCAATCATAAAAATCCGCTAAAAAACCCGCTATAAAAGTAAATAAAACCCCCCTTCATCACCCCCTTAGTTAAGGAAAAATTAAAAAAATGTATTTATTTCCATTTTTCCATTAGGGTTAGGGCTAGGGCTAGGGTTAGGGCTAGGGTTAGGGTTTGGGCTAGGGTTAGGGCTAGGGTTAGGGTTAGGGCTAGGGTTAGGGTTAGGGTTAAGGTTAGGGCTAGGGTTAGGGCTAGGGTTAGGGCTAGGGTTAGGGTTAGGGTTAGGGCTAGGGTTAGGGCTAGGGTTAGGGCTAGGGTTAGGGCTAGGGTTAGGGTTAGGGCTAGGGTTAGGGCTAGGGCTAGGGTTAGGGCTATGGTTAGGGCTAGGGTTAAGGCTACAGTTAGGGTTGGGGCTAAAGTTAGGGTTAGGGCTATGGTTAGGGCTAGGGTTAGGGCTACAGTTAGGGTTGGGGCTAAAGTTACGGTTAGGGTTTAGATTACATTTACAGTTGGGAATAGGGTTGGGATTAGGGTTAGGTGTGTGTCAGGGTTAGAGGTGTGGTTAGGGTTACTGTTGGGATTAGGGTTAGGGGTGTGTTTGGATTAGGGTTTCAGTTATAATTGGGGGGTTTCCACTGTTTAGGCACATCAGGGGCTCTCCAAACGCGACATGGCGTCCGATCTCAATTCCAGCCAATTCTGCGTTGAAAAAGTAAAACCGTGCTCCTTCCCCACCGAGCTCTCCCGTGTGCCCAAACAGGGGTTTACCCCAACATATGGGGTATCAGCGTACTCAGGACAAATAGGACAACAACTTTTGGGGTCCAATTTCTCCTGTTACCCTTGGGAAAATACAAAACTGGGGGCTAAAAAATAATTTTTGTGGGAAAAAAAAAGATTTTTTATTTTCACAGCTCTGCGTTATAAACTGTAGTGAAACACTTGGGGGTTCAAAGCTCTCACAACACATCTAGATGAGTTCCTTAGGGGGTCTAGTTTCCAAAATGGTGTCACTTGTGGGGGGTTTCTACTGTTTCGGTACATTAGGGGCTCTGCAAATGCAATGTGACACCTGCAGACCATTCCATCTAAGCCTGCATTCCAAATGGAGCTCCTTCCCTTCCGAGCCCTCCCATGCGCCCAAACAGTGGTTCCCCCCCACATATGGGGTATCAGCGCACTCAGAACAAATTGGACAACAAATTTTGGGGTCCAATTTCTCCTGTTACCCTCGGGAAAATACAAAACTGGGGGCTAAAAAATAATTTTTGTGGGAAAAATTTTTTGTTTTATTTTTACGGCTCTCCATTATAAACTTCTGTGAAGCCCTTGGTGGGTCAAAGTGCTCACCACACATCTAGATAAGTTCCTTAGGGGGTCTACTTTCCAAAATGGTGTCACTTGTGGGGGGTTTCAATGTTTAGGCACATCAGTGGCTCTCCAAACGCAACATGGCGTCCCATCTCAATTCCAGTCAAGTTTGCATTGAAAAGTCAAATGGCGCTCCTTCGCTTCCGAGCTCTGCCATGCGCCCAAACAGTGGTTTACCCCCACATGTGGGGTATTGTCGTGCTCAGGACAAGTTGTACAACAATGTTTGGGGTCTATTTTCTCCTGTTACCCTTGGTAAAATTAAACAAATTGGAGCTGAATTAAATTTTTTGTGAAAAAAAGTTAAATGTTCATTTTTATTTAAGCATTCAAAAAATTCCTGTGAAGCACCAGAAGGGTTAATAAACTTCTTGAATATGGTTTTGAGCACCTTGAGGGGTGTAGTTTTTAGAATGGTGTCACACTTGGGTATTTTCTATCATATAAACCCCTCAAAATGACTTCAAATGAGATGTGGTCCCTAAAATAAAATGGTGTTGTAGAAATGAGAAATTGCTGGTCAACTTTTAACCCTTATAACTCCCTAACAAAAAAAAATTTTGGTTCAAAAATTGTGCTGATGTAAAGTAGACATGTGGGGAATGTTACTTATTAAGTATTTTGTGTGACATATCTCTGTGATTTAATTGCATAAAAATTCAAAGTTGGAAAATTGCGAAATTTTCAAAATGTTCGCCATATTTCCATTTTTTTCACAAATAAACGCAGGTAATATCAAAGAAATTTTACCATTGTCATGAAGTACAATATGTCACGAGAAAACAATGTCAGAATTACTGGGATCCGTTGAAGCGTTCCAGAGTTATAACCTCACAAAGGGACAGTGGTCAGAATTGTAAAAATTGGCCCGGTCATTAACGTGCAAACCACCCTTGAGGGTAAAGGGGTTAACCCCCATTGCAGCCCACTATTACAAAGTACATGGAGGTAAACTCACTAATACCCATTTTTTTGGCCTACAGAGTATCCTATGTAATGAAAGGGGTGGTGACCGACACAAACTGCTATTGCAATATGAAGCTCATTGGATTTTTCGTTTGAAGTCCACTTCACCTATCGGTCTGAATGAAGAGCTCTTATACACAGGCTTCTTGGGCTAATTCCTCCATAAGCAACTGTCATCATACCTGGCCCTCCTTCTTCCATCTGGCATCTTGCGGATCCCTTGGGTAGCTTTCTCTGACTCCTCTATGTTTGGAAACACTTTGGGATGGATCATTTGGCGAGATATATATATACATATTTTTTGAACTGTCTTTGAGGACTGATGGGATTTGGGGACCAGTAAGGGATGTGCTGTGTCTATCAGCGAAGCAATCTGGCCTTTTTCCAAAGATGCATGTGTATTATGGAATAGACATCTGCGTACAGAGGCACCAGTGGATTAGAGACTCATTTAGAGATTTATCACATTTAAGATCATTATGGCATTGCACATATATTTTTTATTTTTATTTATATTTATTATGATAATTTTTATTTATATTATTATTATTTATTTATTTTTTGTTATAAAGCTTCTTTTGCTGTTTACATTTACATTTAACATTATGATTTCCATTTTGAACACGCATCATTTATTATGCAATAATTTTCGCTACATCCATATTATGGTCTGTATTTTATATATACGTAGCATGTATATTTTTGCATGTGCATCAGGGCCGTATTTGCCACTAGGCACTTGAGGGCACGTGCCTAGGGCGGGGACAGGCGAGGGGGCGGCACCTCAGCAAGGTTTTTTTTTTTTAAATACTAGTCCTGTGCGTCCCTTCCTGAAGAGTAGCCAGGGAGCGGCAGAGCGGCAGCCAGAACACGTGGTGCTGGTGCCGACTCTCCCTACTTCCCCTGCTGAGACACAGTGACCCCCTGCTCACAGTCAGCCTCACTGGTGCCCGGCAGAATGTGACTGCTGAGGTGGAGCAGCGGCGCCCTGTGTCCCGACCCTGGGTCCTGTAATGGACTCACATTGCCTGCCTGGAGAACTCGCAGTAGAGCAGTACATACACAGTAAGTAGTGTGCTGTCTCTGTAATCTGATCTCCCTCCTGGCTCGGTGGCTCCTGCCCGCGCGCTGCCTGCTGCAATGCACAGCTCTGTCTGTGACTCACCTCACGGTCCTCACCTCTTCCCTCACATTCCTCAGCCTCATTTCTGACTGTACTAGTGCCTGAGGCTGGAGGAGCCGTGAAAACACTGCAGCCCTTGAATGTTTGATCTTTGCTCCCAGCAGACAGATCCAGAGAGTGAGTGGTGGGGGTGGGGTATAATACACCCCCACTCACTCTATCTGGGTCCAAGGAGCAAACATTGCCAGTGCTGGTGTGTGTGCCTGTATGTATGTGTGTGTCTGTGCGGTGCTGCATGTGTGTGTGTGTGGGCAGCAGAGCTATATGTGTGTGCGGGCAGCAGAGCCGTATGTGTGTGCGGGCAGCAGAGCCGTATGTGTGTGCGGGCAGCAGAGCCGTATGTGTGAGTGGGCAGCAGAGCCGTATGTGTGTGCGGGCAGCAGAGCCGTATGTGTGTGCGGGCAGCAGAGCCGTATGTGTGAGAGGGCAGCAGAGCCGTATGTGTGTGCAGGCAGCAGAGCCGTATGTGTGTGCAGGCAGCAGAGCCGTATGTGTGTGCGGGCAGCAGAGCCGTATGTGTGTGCGGGCAGCAGAGCCGTATGTGTGAGTGGGCAGCAGAGCCGTATGTGTGTGCAGGCAGCAGAGCCGTATGTGTGTGCGGGCAGCAGAGCCGTATGTGTGTGCGGGCAGCAGAGCCGTATGTGTGAGTGGGCAGCAGAGCCGTATGTGTGTGCAGGCAGCAGAGCCGTATGTGTGTGCAGGCAGCAGAGCCGTATGTGTGTGCGGGCAGCAGAGCCGTATGTGTGAGTGGGCAGCAGAGCCGTATGTGTGAGTGGGCAGCAGAGCCGTATGTGTGTGCGGGCAGCAGAGCCGTATGTGTGAGTGGGCAGCAGAGCCGTATGTGTGTGCGGGCAGCAGAGCCGTATGTGTGAGTGTGCGGGCAGCAGAGCCGTATGTGTGAGTGTGCGGGCAGCAGAGCCGTATGTGTGAGTGTGCGGGCAGCAGAGCCGTATGTGTGAGTGTGCGGACAGCAGAGCCGTATGTGTGCGCGGGCAGCAGAGCCGTATGTGTGAGTGTGCGGGCAGCAGAGCTGTATGTGTGAGTGTGCGCGCGGAGCTGTATGAATGTGTGTGTGTGTGCGGGCAACAGAGCTGTATGTGTGTGCATTCACGGGCAGCGGAGCTGTATGTATGTGTGTGTGTGTGTACGCACGGAGCTGTATGTATGTGTGTATCTGTGCGGTGCTGTATGTGTGTGTGTGTGTGGGCAGCAGAGCTGTATGTGTGTGCGGGCAGCAGAGCTGTGTGTGTGTGTGCGCGCGGAGCTGTATGTATGCGTGAGTCTGTGCGGTGCTGTATGTGTGTGTGTGTGCGCGGGCAGCAGAGCTGTATGTGTGTGTGTGCACGGACAGCGGAGCTGTATGTGTGTGCATGCACGGGCAGCGGAGCTGTGTGTGTGTGCGCGCGGAGCTGTATGTATGTGTGTATCTGTGCAGTGCTGTATGTGTGTGTGTGCGGGCAGCAGAGCTGTATGTGTGTGCGGGCAGCAGAGCTGTATGTCTGCGTGCACGGACAGCGGAGCTATATGTGTGTGTGTGTGCATGTGGAGCTGTATGTATGCGTGTGTCTGTGCGGTGCTGTATGTGTGTGTGTGTGTGTGGGCAGCAGAGCTGTATGTGTGTGTGTGAACGGGCAGCGGAGCTGTGTGTGTGTGTGCGCGCAGAGCTGTATGAATGTGTGTGTCTGTGCGGTGCTGTATGTGTGCGTGTGTGGGCAGCAGAGCTGTGTGTGTGTGGGAAGCTCTATGTGTGTGCGGAGCTGTCAGTGCCAGTGTGTCGCCCCATCCTGGACCAACTTTTTACTATTGATGCTGTCTATGCAGCATCAATAGTAAAAAGATAAAATGTTAAAAATAATTACAAAAAATAAAAAATTGTGCTATTCTCACCTTCCTCCGTCCACCGATGCGCGACGCTGCCACCAGCTTCCGTTCCCAGTGATGCATTGCAAAAGTACCCAGATGACTTAGCGGTCTAGACCGCTAAGTCATATGGGTAATTTCGCAATGCATCACTGGGAACGGAAGCTGATGGCAGACCGCTAAGTCATCTGGGTAATTTTGCAATGCATCACTGGGAACGGAATCTGGCGGCAGCATCACGCGCATCGGTACAGCTTCGGTGGACGCCGGGGGGCGAGTATATAACTATTTTTTATTTGAATTCTTTTTTTAACAGGAATATGGTGCCCACACTGCTATATACTACGTGGGCTGTGTTGTATTCTACGTGGGCTGTGTTATATACTGCCTGGCTGCTATATACTACGTGGGCTGTGTTATATACTGCGTGGGCTGTTATATACTGCGTGGGCTGTTATATACTGCGTGGGCTGAGTTATATACTGCGTGGGCTGAGTTATATACTGCGTGGGCTGAGTTATATACTGCGTGGGCTGAGTTATAAACTACGTGGCTGCTATATACTACGTGGCTGTGCTATGTACTATGTGGCTGTGTTATATACTATATAATATGGTACTGAGGGGGTATAGAGCTTAGAGCTGGAGTAACAGATCTACTCCCTCATTTGTATGCAAACCGATTTCAGATGAATTGACTGAACATGTAAAAATATTGCTGGAATTGTCTTTGAAAGAGCTACATGGGCATATACATAGATTTGGACCCCTTACTGATTCCCTATGGGACTTGCGAACATGTGCAGCACTTGCGGTTTTACGGAAACCTGTCGCCCTCGTTTTTTCAGTATGAGATAAAAATACTGTTAAATAGGGCCTGAGCTGTGCGTTACAATAGTGTATTTTGTGTACCCTGATTCCCCACCTATGCTGCCGAAATACCTTACCAAAGTCGCCGTTTTCGCCTGTCAATCAGGCTGGTCTGGTCATATGGGCGTGGTGACATCGCTGTTTCTTCCCCCAGATCTTGCATATCTTTCCGTTGGTGGCGTAGTGGTTTGCGCATGCCCAACTGCTGAATCCACTGCGCAGGTGAAGAAAAAACGCGCGATCGGCTCTATTTCCCTGGTGATCGGTGGGGGCGGCCATCTTCCTGAGGCCGCGCGTGCGCAGATGGAGTCCTCTGCTGCCTGGGGCTTCAGGAAAATGGCCGAGGGATGCCGCGTGTGCGCAGATGGAGATCGCGGCGGCCATTTTCCTGAAGCCGAGTTCGGGGTACACAAAATACACTATTGTAACGCACAGCTCAGACCCTATTTAACAGTATTTTTATCGGGGTGACAGGTTCCCTTTAAGATGAGACAAAAAAAACACTGCTAGCAGCGTTTTTTTTTCCGTTGCTGCAAGTACCGCATTTACCGGATCGCAGCAAAACCGCAAGTGCGGCACATGTCTGCAAGTCCCACAGGGAATGAATGAGGCCGAACGCAGTGTTGCCGTAAGTGATGCGTTACATGGCAGATGCAGAAAAACTGCCCGATCTGCCGCGAATGGTAAAAATCGCTGATGTGAAAGTAGCCTAAGACACTGACAGTGTCTGCATTAGTCATAGTCACCAATGGGGGAGGCAGCACGAAAAGTGCCTAGGGCAGCAAAAACTCTAAATACGGCCCTGATGTGCATATATATTTATGGATGTTTCTATATATATATATATATATATATATACAGTTAGGTCCATATATATTTGGACAGAGACAACATTTTTCTAATTTTGGTTATAGACATTACCACAATTAATTTTAAACAAAACAATTCAGATGCAGTTGAAGTTCAGACTTTCAGCTATCATTTGAGGGTATCCACATTAAAATTGGATGAAGGGTTTAGGAATTTCAGCTCCTTAACATGTGCCACCCTGTTTTTAAAGGGACCGAAAGTAATTGGACAATTGACTCCAAGGCCATTTCATGGACAGGTGTGCGCAATCCCTTCTTTATGTCATTCTCAATTAAGCAGATAAAAGGCCTGGAGTTGATTTGAGGTGTGCTGCTTGCATTTGGAAGGTTTTGCTGTGAAGTAAACATGCGGTCAAAGGAGCTCTCCATGCAGATGAAACAAGCCATCCTTACGCTGCGAAAACAGAAAAAACCCTTCCGAGAAATTGCTACAATATTAGGAGTGGCAAAATCTACAGTTTGGTACATCCTGAGAAAGAAAGAAAGCACTGGTGAACTAATCAATGCAAAAAGACCTGGGCACCCACGAAAGACAACAGTGGTGGATGATCGCAGAATTATCTCCATGGTGAAAAGAAACCCCTTCACAACAGCCAACCAAGTGAACAACACTCTCCAGGAGGTCGGCGTATCAATATCCAAATCTACCATACAGAGAAGACTGCATGAAAGTAAATACAGAGGGTTCACTGCACGGTGCAAGCCACTCATAAGCATCAAGAATAAAAAGGCTACACTGGACTTTGCTAAAAAACATCTAGAAAAGCCAGCACAGTTCTGGAAGAACATTCTTTGGACAGATGAACCCAAGATCAACCTCTACCAGAATGATGGAAAGAGAAAAGTATGGTGAAGGCTCATGATCCAAAGCATACCACATCATCTGTAAAACATGGCGGAGGCAGTGTGATGGCTTGGGCATGCATGGCTGCCAGTGGCACTGGGTCACTAGTGTTTATTGATGATGTGACACAGGACAGAAGCAGCTGAATGAATTCTGAGGTATTCAGAGACATACTGTGTGCTCAGATTCAACCAAATGCAGCCAAACTGATTGGTCGTCATTTCATACTACAGATGGACAATGACCCAAAACATAAAGCCAAAGCAACCCAGGAGTTTATTAAAGCAAAGAAGTGGAATATTTTTGAATGGCCAAGTCAGTCACCTGATCTCAACCCAATTGAGCATGCATTTCACTTGTTAAAGACTAAACTTCAGACAGAAAGGCCCACAAACAAACAGCAACTGAAAACCACCACAGTGAAGGCCTGGCAGAGCATCAAAAAGGAGGAAACACAGCGTCTGGTGATGTCCATGAGTTCAAGACTTCAGGCAGTCATTGCCAACAAAGGGTTTTCAACCAAGTACCAAAAATGAACATTTTATTTAAAAATTATTGAATCCGTCCAATTACTTTTGGTCCTTTTAAAAACAGGGTGGCACATGTTAAGGAGCTGAAACTCCTAAACCCTTCTTCCAATTTTAATGTGGATACCCTCATATGAAAGATGAAAGTCTGAACTTCAACTGCACTGGAATTGTTTTGTTTAAAATTCATTGTGGTAATGTCTATAACCAAAATTAGAAAAATGTTGTCTCTGTCAAAATATATATGGACCTAACTGTATATATATATATATTTGTTTCAAATGTCACTTTATTACTGATGTACTATATATCGTAAACCCCCTTTTTTATTTGCAGTAGATTCTTTATATTTATTTTCTTTCATTTCAGCAATGGCTATCCACCTTCAGGTCCCTCCTATGTTCTCCATTTACTTTTGGGAATAAGAAAGAGAAAAATGGGGGCGCACCAATTTCATATATGAAAAGTCATGAAGGAGTGCAATACCAAGTCTATGCGTAACCACATAACAGAACAGAGAAAAGATAGACTCATAAGTAGTGTTGAGCATTCCGATACCGCAAGTATCGGGTATCGGCCGATACTTGCGGTATCGGAATTCCGATACCGAGATCCGATACTTTTGTGGTATCGGGTATCGGTATCGGATCCATAGTGAGGTGTAAAATAAAGAATTAAAATAAAAAATATTGATATATTCACCTCTCCGGCGGCCCCTGGACATCATCGCGGGTAACCGGCAGGCTTCTTTGTTTAAAATGAGCGCGTAGGACCTGAGGAATGACGTTGCGGCTTCTGATTGGTCGCGTGCCGCCCATGTGACCGCGACGCGACCAATCAGAAGCCGCGACGTCATTCCTCAGGTCCTAAATTCCTAGAATGAGCGCGTTTAGGACCTGTGGAATGATGTCGCGGCTTCTGATTGGTCGCGTGCCGCCCATGTGACTGCGACGCGACCAATCAGAAGCCGCGACGTCATTCTCAGGCACTAAACTCCTCATTCTAGGAATTTAGGACCTGAGGAATGACGTCGCGGCTTCTGATTGGTCGCGTCGCGGTCACATGGGCGGCACGCGACCAATCAGAAGCCGCGACGTCATTCCTCAGGTCCTAAACGCGCTCATTTTAAACAAAGAAGCCTGCCGGTTACCCGCGATGATGTCCAGGGGCCGCCGGAGAGGTGAATATATCAATATTTTTTATTTTAATTCTTTATTTTACACATTAATATGGATCCCAGGGCCTGAAGGAGAGTTTCATCTCCTTCAGACCCTGGGAACCATCAGAATACCTTCCGATACTTGGTGTCCCATTGACTTGTATTGGTATCGGATATCGGTATCGGCGATATCCGATACTTTTCGGGTATCGCCCGATACTATCCGATACCGATACTTTCAAGTATCGGACAGTATCGCTCAACACTTCTCATAAGATATGCACAACCACAAGAAAAATCAGAAGCATATATATATATAAGTACCGTATATAAAAAACATCTTTATTGCACCTCAGAAAACTATTAAAAACATTTAAAACATGAAAACACAATATAGTGCATATACCCCCAAAAACATCACAGATAAATGAATGAAAATCCCCTCAATATGCCCACCTACCAAGATTCTGTATGGAGTATCCCCTAAGAAATAACCATATATGCATAAACGACTTGTATATATCCGCCTAATGGAAAAAATGCCCAAAGATATCACCATCGGTAACTGGTGTACATACTGATGTATGTCCACCCCAGGAACCCAATAGGGGTGATTAAGGGAAATCAAGACAGATACAACCTGTAACTGATCTGCTGGCAAATGTAAGTGGAGCCGTTTGAAGATAAAAGTGTGGCAGGCATAAGCGGTACAAAGTCACTAGCCAGAGCTAAGTCCCCATAAGGCCAGTAAAGGGATCGGCACAATAGCCAAAAGGTAGATACAGGGGGTATGGAGAACACAGGCCCCACGCGTATCGCTGCCTCAGCAGCTTCGTCAGAGGAAGTGGCTAAAAGGTGTCATGGTCAGATATAAATAGTATATCGGATAATGGTAATTACGTACAGCTGTGTGTGAGATTCCCTGGACATGGGGAGGATACGGGGGCGGGACCGCCAAGTAAGCCAGATCGACACAGCCAGCACAATAAAGAAAATGAAAGTGAAAGTAAGAGTGACAACGTCCATAGGGCACAATGCGCGTGCGCAAATTGCGACTCCTGATTGGATCGCCTTGCGCATGCGCCGTCCCAAGCCGGCCGGACATGTAGAAAGAAGGAAACAACATGGTGGCAAATATGAAAAAAAATAAAAAAAATAAAAGAGATCAAAAGAAACAGGTAGAGCAGGCTGAAACAGCATGATGGAAGTGGGCACCAAGAGCCCATAGGAGGCAAAGTACACCCGTCACAAAGCGTCATATTATTGCACACGTGTTGTGTCAACCATAAACACATAAATAAATAAATAAACAAATGGACCCATAAGCACATATACCCCATAGAGGAAAAACTCCTGATAAAGGAACCAGATGGTGAAAAATACGTTTGAAGTATATATGGACTAATCCAGTGTTGGCGAGGCACTGGATAATAATCAAGTGAGCTCCAAGAACCTAGAAGGGAACTGGTTAATGGGCAAAATATATACACATGCCAGTAATGCATAAGTATCCCACTTTGAATATTA
The DNA here is from genome assembly GCF_032444005.1 of Ranitomeya imitator. Classification (NCBI taxonomy): domain Eukaryota; kingdom Metazoa; phylum Chordata; class Amphibia; order Anura; family Dendrobatidae; genus Ranitomeya; species Ranitomeya imitator. The sequence goes on along the minus strand of NC_091285.1, from coordinate 339,737,222 downwards.
TACCCATAATTTCCTTGTTTTTATCTATAATAAGATGGTAGAAACCCCCCCCCCCACTATGCAATATATCCCAGGGTCAAAAATGCACCCCGGGAGAATACATATACAGTCCCAGATAACAAAAGGGGTTCCTCGTGCCGCAATGTTCCATCTTGCTTGCTCAGTTTGGTAGCCCTTCCATGGTAGCAAACCCCATCAAATGACCAATGTGTGTCTCCATCTACTTTTGTCATCGCATGCTCTTTCCCCGCTCACAGCACCTTCCCCTTCTTCCCCTTAATACAGACGCTCCACCACTACATGTGCGGCCGCACAACGCGCCTGCTACAGCTCTCCTCTTTAAGCTGTCATTCCCTGCGCATGCGTGGCACTTACTGTTCTCATCGTGCTTCTGCGCTTGAACTCCTTGCCTCCTCCTTCACTTCCGGATCCTCAGACACCAGTAACTGATCAGCTTATTATTGCCGCTATATAGAGCTGACACCTTGCACTGGGGAATCACTTTCACTGACGAAGCTGCCCAGCGGCAGCGATACTCGTGGGATCTTCCCACACCCTTCCCACCATTTCTTCCAGTCCTGTTACCTTGGAGTTTCACTTGCTGCACCCTCTTCCATGCATTTTTACGGGCTCAAACCACTCTTGGTTCAGAACTATCCATGGCTGAGCCACACTTGGGGTACGCTTACCATCATTTTGTGCCTCACACAACGTTCATTTATGGCACTTTGTTAGCCATTGCTTTATTTTTTGTCATTGCAAATACCCCTTTTGCTTCATACATTCCTCTTTACTCCAACAGGGTCTTTTTCTATCTGGGCATTGCTTTATACTATATGTGCCGTGGTGATTAATGTATGACAAATTTGGGGACGCCCTTATATTGTCTGTATATACTGGATTAGAATCTTGTATCTTGCGTTAGGTGTTTATACACCTTTATTTTTTATTTGGAGTTATCTTTCATATATATGTGCAGTTGTGATTGCCACAGTCAATAATCCAAGACACACTATAGCTTGCCGTGTCCAGGTTTAATATATTATATGGGGAAGGGTGTTTTGTGGTCATGTTTTTAATTGGTTTAATATTTATGTTTGTGTCCTTGTTGTTTACATCATAACGTTTTGATCTTACCCCCAGCATGTAACAGGTGTGCACATATTTATGTAGTGGCTTTCTCTTTTTTTTTGGTACACGAAACTGATGCAGTCACATTTGGACTGGCAAGTTTTTATCTTTGGAAATCAGGTCAATTCTTGGAATAAGAACTGTCTGACCATTTACTTTTCCATTTAAAGGGACACTGTCACCTGAATTTGGAGGGAACAATCTTCAGCCATGGAGGCGGGGTTTTGGGGTTTTTGATTCACCCTTTCCTTACCCGCTGGCTGCATGCTGGCTGCAATATTGGATTGAAGTTCATTCTCTTGCCTTGTGCAGGCATGTACTACAGAGGACAGAGAATGAACTTCAATCCAATATTGCAGCCAGCATGCAGCCAGCGGGTAAGGAAAGGGTGAATCAAAAACCCCAAAACCCCGCCTCCATGGCTGAAGATTGTTCCCTCCAAATTCAGGTGACAGTGTCCCTTTAAAGCAACGGCATGAATAACGTTTGCATTTAAGCTTTTTACATAAAGCCTTGTGCCATTACAAAGGCCACGCTTTCTGTTATGATTACGCAGGAGCATTATTACAGCTCCTGGTTTCAGCTTTAGTTCATGAGGAGGCATCCCAGTGGGATTCAAACAGTTAAGATACTTTACAGGGTAATCTGTGAGAATCACACCCTCCTCTTCCGCAATTGTGTCGACGGAGAGATATGTTGGGTGTTCACCTTAAACTTGACTAAGAATTTTGTCATTCAAGGCGTGAATGTCATCATTCAATGGCGTAGGAATTGCTTTATTGGCAATTGCTTCTACCATTGCATCAGTAATCTCAATTGAGTCACCAAAAATAGCTGTAACTAAATCAGCCTCTTCAATAAAAGAATTTGAGATTTCAATTGCGTCTTCTGGTAAACCATATACATTTGACAACTCTCCATTGCCAAGTTTCAGTAACCATGAGTTGTACTCAACTTCGTCCTGAGACGTTCTCATATTCTGTTGTAACTGGAACCGTGAAAACTGATTCCAGGATTTTGAGTATTTAATGGTGGACTGAACAATTTGGGCTCTTTTTCCACCTTCCACTCTTGGTAGGGTTTGACGAAAGTCACCACCGTTTATGAAAAATTTTCAACCAAATGGTCTTTTTTTTCACATATGTCTTGGAACAAATTATCCATAGCGTTCATATTAAAACAGGGAGTCATTGTTACTTTGCCCTAAATAACGACAGATGACTCCCTAAGCTCCTTTGCTTGAAGTGAGGCTGGCTTAATTTTTGACACTGTGGTCTCATTTGTTGTAATTCCAAGGCCAAACTCAGAATGGTAGGTGCTACCGTTTTGTAGTAATTCAGCCGCCAATCCAGCCAAACCAGAGCAAATACACTTCTTTTCTTCTTGTAGTGTCTTGTGCAAGCAGTCGTACAAAAATGTCTTCCCACTGCCTCCTGGGCTGTCCAGAAATAAACAGTGTGAGCTAGTGTTGTCTGGCTGTGATGCAGCATTGACTGCTTGAATAATTGCATCGAAAGGTGATTTCTGAGCTTCATTAAGCAAAGCTTACAATTGCTCAGCCTCCTGCTTTATTACAGCATAATTCAGTTTGTCCAGTATTTCATCTGGAACATTTACTGGAGTTGGCAATCTGTAGTCAGCACAGGACTTTTTATTGCTTAGGAGAATTTCATTAATATCACAAAGAGCCAGTTGCTCAGCAATTTCTGGAGTATACTGCCTGGTGTAATCTTCCATGAATTTGGTTTTATATTTTTGCCATAATGCCAATGGTTTAGCTGGTTCCCCATATACACAAATTATAGCAAATAACTTGCGAAGCTGGTAGGGCATTTGGAAAGCGATTGCATCCATTATACCATCTTCCCATTGGGAATCGTCTTCCAAAAAAAAAAGATAAATGCACGCATTTTTATACATGTCATGTACCACTCTATTGACAGTCCTTAAGTCAGCATAAGACTTTACTCCTCTTATGTGAAGTAAAAGGAGTCTTAGGTAATACAGCTCACCATCTTTAAAAGAGACTGCATACATTCGGGCAATTGTTTTCCCAAATTGAGCCCGTCGTTTTTTCCATCCTTCTGGTACAGCTTTTCTATACCAGATGTAGTGTTCAGGAATTTCACTGTACAAATACTGATGGGTGGAAGCGTGAACTCTGTTTAGCTCAAAATAAGCCTGCAGAGTAGAGGCTTTTGAGTCTGAAATAAAAATATCCACACTACCATCTTTGAAAAATACTTGCTGCTTGTTTTCAAGGTGAACAGCAAGCCTTTTAATGGTATGTGAAGCTTCATGCATTTTATATTTTCTGATTCTCCACATGCCCTCAGGGGTGCTTATATACCAAGAATTTAGGTACATGGCTGGTTCATTCCAGTTTAATATATCAAACTTGATATTGGCACAGTCATGCCCTTTGTATACATATTTGAAAAGATATTTAACACTTTTTATTGAAGCACATATCTCAACATTGATATGGCAATTGTACTTGAGTAATAAATAGGGATTGTATGGAACTACCAATTAATTGTCTACTTCTCATATTCCTCGTCTGGTTTTCCCAGTATTGCTTCGACGGTACTGTGGGTAACCATCAACATTGGGGTTTGTCTCTGTATTAAATTCCTTTGGGAATTTTTTGGCGCATTGACCATCCGTCAAGCATATAGCACCAGGTTGATCTTTGCCACATGGGCCATGAATCATGTGCTTTATCACTGCCTCATGCAGTTTTGGATTTGCTGTCTCATTTGGGATTTCAGCACAGACCAATTTGTAATTTATTTCTCTGTCCCTCAGTTTATCTTCCTCTCTGAGGATTAAGAGCATGTGAGCGTGTGGTAGTCCACACTTTTGAAATTCTATTACATGCACATAGGCAACTACACGGCCAAAAATGTCTGTTTTCAAAATCTCGTTAAGCATAGCTTGGAGTTTGATTTTAAATACTTGTGCAACCAAATTTGATCTGAACTCTGGCCTTTGCTATGGTTCTAAGTTTTCAGTAACTTCTTTCCACTTTGGGTTACAGGTCATTGTAACAAAAAGATCTGGCTTTCCGAATTTTCGGACAATTGTCATGGCGTCTTGGTAATTTTGCTGTATAGCTCTTGGGCTTCCAATGAAAGTGGATGGTAAAATTACTGGTGTCCCAGCTTTTAGCCTTTGGTGTAACACATCATTATGGATGTTGTCAACGCGTAATGCCTTTTGATTTTGTTTTATATATTCGATCCTGCGGATTCAATTTTGACGTAACTGTCAATGATAAATTGTTGTGTCAACTTCCCAGCATTTAAAAAGGGATAGAACTCGTCACGAATGACCAGCCTGTATGTATAGTACTGCAACAGGGTGATTTTTTTCTTGTCGATCTTGATCCATTGGTATGGATGGTAGATTAATGTCACCAATTCCTTGATCTTGCACACTTAGGGCAATTGGAGTTGTGAAATGTATTGTCCATCCACTGTCCCCATATGGGAATAGAAGTGGATATAGCATTGCAAAATTTGTCCATGAATTCGAAAACAGTATGGACCATGCCCAGGAGGTGGTGCTACTTGTGCTCCCATTGATGCCAAAGCAAGCGAGCTATTGCATTGCCTTATATTAGCCATAAAATTATTGGAGATATGATGCTCTCCTGTCATCAACTTGACTAATTGATCATCCATACGAATGGGACGTAATTGGATGCGCCCTCTCTTGCAGCAGGAAGGGAATATTTTGTCCTGTGCCATTTCACCTTTGAAATTTTTAGATTGGCAGAACTGACATCGAAATGTCAGTTCGCCAGCATAGTGCTCTTCAATACGTATCTCATCAATTTGATTGAGAAGTCCTCTAGCAGCAAATGTAACTTGCCGTCGTCGAGTGGCTCTTGCATTTTGGACACATATTCTATCTTGTTCTCTTTTTGTGAAATATGTGTATTACTTTGTGCATTGCGTGTTGCTCATTGTTGTGCAGCATTAGATACTTTACGTGATTCAGTTACTTTATTAATTTCTCTTGCTCTGGCTGCCCTCTGTCGGGCTGCATCAGCAGTTCTTCAACAATTTTGTTCATCTTCTGCTTCATTAAGATGCAGGTTACGCATCCGTATGCAATTCGCTTCGCTACGTGCAGCAGCACACTCAATTTGATCCATCTTTGCAATGTTGCCTCACAATGTTGCCTCAGTGTTGCCTGAGTGTTGCCTCACAATGTTGCCTCACAGTGTTGCCTCACAATGTTGCCTCACAGGCTAACGTTCAAAAAAGGCTTATGCCTTAACTCGCCACCAAGGAGAGCTCCTCTCCTTAGGTATCCATGGTTATGCCCATGCAGTTAGCTGCTAGTGGTAATAACTATGAATACCTAAGTTACTGTTCAGCTGTGGATGACTCATTGCGCACAGACACACAGACTCATCCAAATTAGGTATATTGATAAAAAAATCAGAAATTTTAAAATCTGCATAACACACCAAATAGCTACAGATTCTGTAAGGATATGAAGTGTAATTAAAAGTTTACCTTATTGTCATAAATGGGCATGTTTTATACCAGTTTCACACAAACAAATTATAGGCTCATCTCTGCACCTGTATTACAGCCACATGTGGTGGTCTGTCTGAAGACGTAATGATCTGAACTGATGGCATGATAGATCTCTGTGAATCTGATTGTTCAGCTCATTAGTCCTGCAGTTGGGCCAGAACATTTAGCCACATAGGAGTGCAGAAATATGCCTGGTGTGCAGTGAGCCTGAATTTGAGCGTGGTATGAATAAAGGCGACAGTTTATCAAGAAGTATGAGAATACAGCATGTTCAATATTTAGTAACATAGTAACATAGTTAGTAAGGCCGAAAAAAGACATTTGTCCATCCAGTTCAGCCTATATTCCATCATAATAAATCCCCAGATCTACATCCTTTTACAGAACCTAATTGTATGATACAATATTGTTCTGCTCCAGGAAGACATCCAGGCCTCTCTTGAACCCCTTGACTGAGTTCGCCATCACCACCTCCTCAGGCAAGCAATTCCAGATTCTCACTGCCCTAACAGTAAAGAATCCTCTTCTATGTTGGTGGAAAAACCTTCTCTCCTCCAGACGCAAAGAATGCCCCCTTGTGCCCGTCACCGTCCTTGGTATAAACAGATCCTCCGCGAGATATTTGTATTGTCCCCTTATATACTTATACATGGTTATTAGATCACCCCTCAGTCGTCTTTTTTCTAGACTAAATAATCCTAATTTCGCTAATCTATCTGGCTATTGTAGTTCTCCCATCCTCTTTATTAATTTTGTTGCCCTCCTTTGTACTCTCTCTAGTTCCATTATATCCTTCCTGAGCACCGGTGCCCAAAACTGGACACAGTACTCCATGTGCGGTCTAACTAGGGATTTGTACAGAGGCAGTATAATGCTCTCATCATGTGTATCCAGACCTCTTTTAATGCACCCCATGATCCTGTTTGCCTTGGCAGCTGCTGCCTGGCACTGGCTGCTCCAGGTAAGTTTATCATTAACTAGGATCCCCAAGTCCTTCTCCCTGTCAGATTTACCCAGTGGTTTCCCATTCAGTGTGTAATGGTGATATTGATTCCTTCTTCCCATGTGTATAACCTTACATTTATCATTGTTAAACCTCATCTGCCACCTTTCAGCCCAAGTTTCCAACTTATCCAGATCCATCTGTAGCAGAATACTATCTTCTCTTGTATTAACTGATTTACATAGTTTTGTATCATCTGCAAATATCGATATTTTACTGTGTAAACCTTCTACCAGATCATTAATGAATATGTTGAAGAGAACAGGTCCCAATACTGACCCCTGCGGTACCCCACTGGTCACAGCGACCCAGTTAGAGACTATACCATTTATAACCACCCTCTGCTTTCTATCACTAAGCCAGTTACTAACCCATTTACACACATTTTCCCCTAGACCAAGCATTCTCATTTTGTGTACCAACCTCTTGTGCGGCACGGTATCAAACGCTTTGGAAAAATCGAGATATACCACAGTGTCATTTTAACAAAAAAATATACATTACAACCAATGGACAAAGAGCTAATAAGTTTGCATAGTTATGGTTGTATTGACAGGACTCACAATAAGCTCTCTTAAAAGAATGCCTTGGAATATGCAATATCATACTGAAAAAATTTGCAAGCTTGACCAAACAGCTTTTTGACAAATCATGAAAATACAACAGATACGAAAAAAAAAAACTGTTGAAAGTTTATCCTGTTAGCTCAGCGAGCTGAGGATTGTTGGTTCAATTCCCAAGTTCACTGGTTTAAAATGAAAGCCTGAGGCACTATGGAGTGCTCAGCTGCTGCAGAATCCTCACAAGTCTTCTAATCCCAATGCATATAGATACTGTCAGGAGAACTCTGACAATGATCTATTATTCTGATGTCAGATTGATAGGGATTGAAATGTCAGCTTATTTTCCAGGAAAGAGAAACAGTAGTAAGTCTTCAGTGTGGTCAGTAAGGAGAGGTAGGGAAAGATAATTACCAGCAAAGTGTAAAGGGGCAGGGGTTGGGAGATGGAATGTAATCTACAGCTGTAAAGTTTTTCTCTGTATTTCTCAATATATTTCCTCTAATGTAGTGAATTTCAAGGATGTCTCCTTATCCTACATTACAGGACATCTACTCTGTTGTATATTATACTATGTTATAAAACCAAGCAGATCACTCATAGCAAGAATAACCAGGGGTTATGTGGTTGATGAAAATCTTTTTCAAATATTCTATTTAGTAACTGAGTTTCCTGTTATGGACACATCTATTTGTCAGAGTGAATCTTGTTCTGGGGTACTTGGCACAACCATACATTACTTTGTCAGTCTATCCATTTCATAGTAAACAACGTGATACGTAAGAGGCGTCTATCTGATGTTTTAAGACTTTTAAATCAATAAAGTGAGTAGGAGACTTAAACACCTATACAAACATACCTTTGCGGTTGCATATAGAATAATATTAGAAAATGAACTTTGATCAATTAATCAAATCAGTTTATGAATGCTCAAGCTCTGAGAGTGCTAGAGTTCTCAGAAAACCCAACTGAAATACTCCCACTCTCACTTCGCCAGGGCTGCCAAACTTCCAGAAATTATGTCCATAAACATACTTTAAAGTGTCTCTAATTTTTTTGAAGCTGAAGAAACTTATTCAGATAATTTTGACTCTGCTTATCATCATTTTACAGTTCACAGAGAATGCAGCTGATGTCTTCATACCAGATTTATCAGCTGTAGACATTTATCACTTGTAATCATGATATATTGTTTTTAAATGTGTCCGTAAAATATATTGTTTGCCCATGATTTTTGATAAGCTGTACAAAAAAAATAAAATGTCAAGTTAGTAACCCTGCACTTGACTTTGATTGAGGACTCCACCATTCTGCTGTGTCACTGAACCATTTACTGGAGCCATCAATAAAGACCAACCAGGGAGTCAAATAGATTTTACTAAGGGCAGAGTACTTGTAGGTTTTGGGAATATCCTTTTGAACAAATTTGCACTTCGTGAAAGTTATTTTTCTCTGCAGTGCAATTAAATATGGAACCATAAACATATGTCCATCCCGTGATTGGTTTAGGAGACATTAACCATATTACTGTCTCCTTTTATAGAGGTTGTCCACAAAATCTGTTTAATTGTGTTTAAATGGCTAATTTATAGAGCAAGTACACTTTTTCTACTGTTTGGATTATTTCATCCCCTTCACCCTTCTATGTCAACACATGTAAAAGATTTGCAAAGGGGTTTACTGTGAGGCTCAGTGCAGAAGCTATGTTACATAGTAACATAGTAACATAGTTAGTAAGGCCGAAAAAAGACATTTGTCCATCCAGTTCAGCCTATATTCCATCAATTAATAAATCCCCAGATCTACGTCCTTCTACAGAACCTAATTGTATGATACAATATTGTTCTGCTCCAGGAAGACATCCAGGCCTCTCTTGAACCCCTCGACTGAGTTCGCCATCACCACCTCCTCAGGCAAGCAATTCCAGATTCTCACTGCCCTAACAGTAAAGAATCCTCTTCTATGTTGGTGGAAAAACCTTCTCTCCTCCTTACGCAAAGAATGCCCCCTTGTGCCCGTCACCTTCCTTGGTATAAACAGATCCTCAGCGAGATATTTGTATTGTCCCCTTATATACTTATACATGGTTATTAGATCGCCCCTCAGTCGTCTTTTTTCTAGACTAAATAATCCTAATTTCGCTAATCTATCTGGGTATTGTAGTTCTCCCATCCCCTTTATTAATTTTGTTGCCCTCCTTTGTACTCTCTCTAGTTCCATTATATCCTTCCTGAGCACCGGTGACCAAAACTGGACACAGTACTCCATGTTGGTCTCCTTCTGTGTTAATACATCAGTCAAGATGGGAAATGGTACACAATATAAAGTGACTAGCACACTCCAGGGTGTTGTGATGCAAAAAAGTGGGGATTTATTACATACAGTAAATCACAAACGTTTCGGTCGATACTGGACCTTCATCAGTGTGCTACAAAAAAGAATTATATACAGAACAAAAAACAATAAATGTGTTGTACATATGAAAGACAAAAACAAAACAAAAACAAAAGTATATACATCACGGACACACAGGTCATAAAATGAGGAGAGAGAACAATGACCCTGGAGGACATTCAACTTGCGTGGATACAGGTGTACATATATATCTATCCGTACATAATTCTTTAAATCATAGGCTGCAAGTTCTAACATGGAAAAGCCGTTGGTACGCTGAGGACATAGGTCCAAGAGGGAGTGTGAGAGGACTACTTTGTGGAACACGAGCGGTGAAGTGATATGCCGAGGGGAGAGTTGGTGTACAGTGAACACATACCTAGGTATAATTGTATACTTGTATGGCCCCAAAAACAATAGAATACTCGGATTTGCATCTAGAGATGAGAAAATGGGGTTACGGTCACAGACACTAATGGTGCCGAGTGTGTGTGGAGCTAAATAAGGCTACCTACCAATCAGACATGCTGGAAAAAAAGGGCAACAAGCCGGGAGGAAACAGAACCAGGCTGGTCTGTGGAGTAATGGCAAAATAATAATGGAAATGTAAGACAAGATGCTATTATGTGTACATGGAGAGTAATAAGGAGGGGTACATACCAACTGACGGTGAGTCAGAATAATAGGTGGCGCTGAGGCTTAAAAGAGCTGTCTGTAGGAGGAGGGTAAAAATCTATTGTTAATGTACTACTACAGAGACCATGTAAATTGTACCGCCATAAGCAGGGGTCGGTATTGGGACCTGTTCTCTTCAACATATTCATTAATGATCTGGTAGAAGGTTTACACAGTAAAATATCGATATTTGCAGATGATACAAAACTATGTAAAGCAGTTAATACAAGAGAAGATAGTATTCTGCTACAGATGGATCTGGATAAGTTGGAAACTTAAAGGTGGCAGATGAGGTTTAACAATGATAAATGTAAGGTTATACACATGGGAAGAAGGAATCAATGTCACCATTACACACTGAATGGGAAACCACTGGGTAAATCTGACAGGGAGAAGGACTTGGGGATCCTAGTTAATGATAAACTTACCTGGAGCAGCCAGTGCCAGGCAGCAGCTGCCAAGGCAAACAGGATCATGGGGTGCATTAATAGAGGTCTGGATACACATGATGAGAGCATTATACTGCCTCTGTACAAATCCCTAGTTAGACCGCACATGGAGTACTGTGTCCAGTTTTGGGCACCGGTGCTCAGGAAGGATATAATGGAACTAGAGAGAGTACAAAGGAGGGCAACAAAATTAATAAAGAGGATGGGAGAACAACAATACCCAGATAGATTAGCGAAATTAGGATTATTTAGTCTAGAAAAAAGACGACTGAGGGGCGATCTAATAACCATGTATAAGTATATAAGGGGACAATACAAATATCTCGCTGAGGATCTGTTTATACCAAGGAAGGTGATGGGCACAAGGGGGCATTCTTTGCGTCTGGAGGAGAGAAGGTTTTTCCACCAACATAGAAGAGGATTCTTTACTGTTAGGGCAGTGAGAATCTGGAATTGCTTGCCTGAGGAGGTGGTGATGGCGAACTCAGTCGGGGGGTTCAAGAGAGGCCTGGATGTCTTCCTGGAGCAGAACAATATTGTATCATACAATTAGGTTCTGTAGAAGGACGTAGATCTGGGGATTTATTATGATGGAATATAGGCTGAACTGGATGGACAAATGTCTTTTTTCGGACTTACTAACTATGTTACTATGTTACTATGTTACTAAGTTGCAGAGTGACGCTGAGAGTAGGGTTGAGCGAAACGGATCGTTCATTTTTAATAGTCGCCGACTTTTGGCACAGTCGGGTTTCATGAAACCCGACCCGACCCCTGTGCGGGGTCGGCCATGCGGTACGCGACTTTCGCGCCAAAGTCGCATTTCAATGACGCGAAAAGCGCCATTTCTCAGCCAATGAAGGTGGACGCAGAGTGTGGGCAGCGTGATGACATAGGTCCTGGTCCCCACCATCTTAGAGAAGGGCATTGCAGTGATTGGCTTGCTGTCTGCGGCGTCACAGGGGCTATAAAGAGGCGTTCCCGCTGACCGCCATCTTACTGCTGCTGATCTGAGCCTAGGGAGAGGTTGCTGCCGCTTCGTCAGAAGCAGGGATAGCGTTAGGCAGGGTCCATTAACCACCAAACCGCTTGTGCTGTAGCGATTTCCACTGTCCAACACCACCTTTTGTTTGCAGGGACAGTGGAAGCTACATTTTTTTTTCCTCAGCGCTGGAGCTCATTGGGCTGCCCTAGAAGGCTCCCTGATAGCTGCATTGCTGTGTGTACGCCGCTGTGCAAACCAACTGCTTTTTTCAAAGCACAAATCCTGTTGTTCCTTCCTTTCTGCACAGCTATCTTGTTTGTTTGTCCACACTTTTTATTTAATTTGTGCAGCAGTCCACTCCTTATTGCTGCCTGCCATACCTGGCTGAGATTACTGCAGGGAGATAGTAATTGTAGGACAGTCCCTGTGTTTTTTTTTTTTTTTTAATTCTCCCTAAAAAAAAAAGCTGTGGGAGATTAAGATTGGCATTTCTGCTTGAGTGCCATCCCTGTGTGTGCCATCTCACATAGTGGGCCATAGAAAGCCTAATTTTTTTTTCTGTTTTTTTTTGTGGGGTTTCTAAATTCTCCCTTAAAAAAAAAAAAAACAGTGGGAGATTAATATTGGCCTTTGGGCTTGTGTGCCAGTCCTGAGCGTGCCATCTCTCTCTCAAATAGTGGGCCATAGAAAGCCTATTTATTATTTTTTCATTGGTTTTATAAATTCTCCCTGAAAAAAAAAAAAAACAGTGGGAGATTAATATTGCCCTTTGGGCTTTTGTGCCAGTCCTGAGCGTGCCATCTCTCTCTCAAATAGTGGGCCATAAAAAGCCTATTTTTTTTTTATTGGTTTTATAAATTCTCCCTAAAAAAAAAAAAACAGTGGGAGATTAATATTGCTCTTTGGGCTTGTGTGCCAGTCCTGAGCGTGCCATCTCTCTGTCAAATAGTGGGCCATAGAAAGCCTATTTTTTTTTTTAATTTGTTTTCTAAATTCTTCCTTAAAAAATCATTTTTTTGGGGGGGTTTCTAAATTCTCCCTGAAAAAATAAAAAAAAAACAGTGGGAGATTAATATTGGCCTTTCTGCTTGTGTGCCAGTCCTGACTCCTGGGTGTGCCATCTCTCTCTCTGAGATAGTGGGCCATAGAAAGCCTATTTGTTTGTTTTTTTATTTGGTTTCTAAATTCTCTCTGAAAAAATCACTTTTTTTTAATTTGTTTTCTAAATTCTTCCTTAAAAAATCATTTTTTGGGGGGGTTTCTAAATTCTCCCTGAAAAAAAAAAAAAAAAACAGTGGGAGATTAATATTGGCCTTTCTGCTTGTGTGCCAGTCCTGACTCCTGGGTGTGCCATCTCTCTCTCAGATAGTGGGCCATAGAAAGCCTATTTGTTTGTTTTTTTATTTGGTTTCTAAATTCTCTCTGAAAAAATCACTTTTTTTTAATTTGTTTTCTAATTCTTAATTCTTCCTTAAAAAATCATTTTTTTTGGGGGGGGGTTTCTACTGTTAGGGGTCGAGTTCCCGCTTCTGCACAGGGGGAATCTCGGGCCGCTTCTGCTGCGGTCTCCCATTCCTCTCCTGCCGCAGGTAAACCTGCTCAGCAGAGACGACGGTCCTTGCGTCTGGCTCAGTCTCACTCGGTGCTTAGGCTTGCTGTTGCTTCTCCGGCTTTTGCCATTAAAGCCAGTGCTGGGCAGCAGCGAGCGGGCTTCTCTGGGACTAAGTCCTTATTTGCACACACTGAGCATGCCCAGGGCAAGATCTCCCGTTGGAGATCGAGGGTCACATGCTCAGGCACTGCAGCACATCCCATTGGTCCTCTTGGCAGGTCCTGAAAGGGCAAAACTTCTGTAGCTACTTCCTGTGCTGCAACTATATAAACTGCGCATGACCGCACGGCCATGTGCTAGTGTACAATTGTATACGTGTGTTTGTTGTGAGTGCAAGTCGTTCATTAAATACCCCTACCCTATTGTATGACTGTTCGCGTATGGAGTATGGCTGCTATCTAGCGCCCGACTAACCACTCAACGTGTCACACACGTATCAGCGTCTATTGCTGTGTCCGCCAGTGCGGCGCCACGCGCCAGTAGTGCGCTTCCTGACCCACGTCTGGGTGCTTAGTGGTGTTTGCCAGCACGGCACAGTTCGCACTTCGGTGCTCTAATTATAATAGTTACCTAACACACCCAGTTGCGGTGTTGTGTCAGCAAGTGGTCTAATCGGACTTCAATCCTGAGTCTTGGGGTTGTGTCCGCTGACTCCTTGCTTGCACTCTTTAGTGCGGTATTGCGGACCTGTGGCTTTACCGGGTTCGCTTCCACCGCCATATTACGCTGCCATTTACTAGCAGCAGGTTTTCACCTGCACGGTGGACCTCGGACTGCGAACGCATCTATTACATCTTTCTTGGTGCGTTCCGCCAGTCCTAACAGAACACTAGCGCCAGGGTCTGGCTAGTAAATGGCGGACGATCAGCGTTTACAGCGGTACATCCAGCAGCTGGAGGGAAGGTTGGCGGCTCTAGAGCGTTCAACCTCAGCTGTGGATGTCACTGCTGTCGCTGTTCAGGCTGCAAGTGTAGCCGCAGCCAGTTTGTCCGCTGCCACCCCTGCTCCGACTTTATCCCGTCTCCCGCTTCCTGACAAGTTTGCTGGCGACAGTAAACAATGTCGCGGATTCGTGAGCCAGTGCTCCATACACCTTGAGCTCCTGGCGTCACATTTCCCTACGGAATGGGCGAGAGTGGGATTTATTCTATCTCTCTTGTCGGGCAGGGCGTTGGAGTGGGCAACGCCACTTTGGGAGCGAGATGATCGTGTGGTACAGAGTGCTCCTCTCTTCCTGGACACTCTGAAGCAGGTCTCTTTAGGACCTCGTGTTACCCACGATACCGCGCTCCAGTTGTTGTCTATTACTCAGGGCTCGTCCGTGGTCAGCCAGTTTACATAGTAACATAGTAACATAGTAACATAGTTAGTAAGGCCGAAAAAAGACATTTGTCCATCCAGTTCAGCCTATATTCCATCATAATAAATCCCCAGATCTACGTCCTTCTACAGAACCTAATAATTGTATGATACAATATTGTTCTGCTCCAGGAAGACATCCAGGCCTCTCTTGAACCCCTCGACTGAGTTCGCCATCACCACCTCCTCAGGCAAGCAATTCCAGATTCTCACTGCCCTAACAGTAAAGAATCCTCTTCTATGTTGGTGGAAAAACCTTCTCTCCTCCAGACGCAAAGAATGCCCCCTTGTGCCCATCACCTTCCTTGGTATAAACAGATCCTCAGCGAGATATTTGTATTGTCCCCTTATATACTTATACATGGTTATTAGATCGCCCCTCAGTCGTCTTTTTTCTAGACTAAATAATCCTAATTTCGCTAATCTATCTGGGTATTGTAGTTCTCCCATCCCCTTTATTAATTTTGTTGCCCTCCTTTGTACTCTCTCTAGTTCCATTATATCCTTCCTGAGCACCGGTGCCCAAAACTGGACACAGTACTCCATGTGCGGTCTAACTAGGGATTTGTACAGAGGCAGTATAATGCTCTCATCATGTGTATCCAGACCTCTTTTAATGCACCCCATGATCCTGTTTGCCTTGGCAGCTGCTGCCTGGCACTGGCTGCTCCAGGTAAGTTTATCATTAACTAGGATCCCCAAGTCCTTCTCCCTGTCAGATTTACCCAGTGGTTTCCCGTTCAGTGTGTAATGGTGATATTGATTCCCTCTTCCCATGTGTATAACCTTACATTTATCATTGTTAAACCTCATCTGCCACCTTTCAGCCCAAGTTTCCAACTTATCCAGATCCATCTGTAGCAGAATACTATCTTCTCTTGTATTAACTGATTTACATAGTTTTGTATCATCTGCAAATATCGATATTTTACTGTGTAAACCTTCTACCAGATCATTAATGAATATGTTGAAGAGAACAGGTCCCAATACTGACCCCTGCGGTACCCCACTGGTCACAGCGACCCAGTTAGAGACTATACCATTTATAACCACCCTCTGCTTTCTATTACTAAGCCAGTTACTAACCCATTTACACACATTTTCCCCCAGACCAAGCATTCTCATTTTGTGTACCAACCTCTTGTGCGGCACGGTATCAAACGCTTTGGAAAAATCGAGATATACCACGTCCAATGACTCACCGTGGTCCAGTCTATAGCTTACCTCTTCATAAAAACTGATTAGATTGGTTTGACAGGAGCGATTTCTCATAAACCCATGCTGATATGGAGTTAAACAGTTATTCTCATTGAGATAATCCAGAATAACATCCCTCAGAAACCCTTCAAATATTTTACCAACAATAGAGGTTAGACTTACTGGCCTATAATTTCCAGGTTCACTTTTAGAGCCCTTTTTGAATATTGGCACCACATTTGCTATGCGCCAGTCCTGCGGAACAGACCCTGTCGCTATAGAGTCACTAAAAATAAGAAATAATGGTTTATCTATTACATTACTTAGTTCTCTTAGTACTCGTGGGTGTATGCCATCCGGACCCGGAGATTTATCTATTTTAATCTTATTTAGCCGGTTTCGCACCTCTTCTTGGGTTAGATTGGTGACCCTTAATATAGGGTTTTCATTGTTTCTTGGAATTTCACCTAGCATTTCATTTTCCACCGTGAATACCGTGGAGAAGAAGGTGTTTAATATGTTAGCTTTTTCCTCGTCATCTACAACCATTCTTTCCTCACTATTTTTTAAGGGGCCTACATTTTCAGTTTTTATTCTTTTACTATTGATATAGTTGAAGAACAGTTTGGGATTAGTTTTACTCTCCTTAGCAATGTGCTTCTCTGTTTCCTTTTTGGCAGCTTTAATTAGTTTTTTAGATAAAGTATTTTTCTCCCTATAGTTTTTTAGAGCTTCAATGGTGCCATCCTGCTTTAGTAGTGCAAATGCTTTCTTTTTACTGTTAATTGCCTGTCTTACTTCTTTGTTTAGCCACATTGGGTTTTTCCTATTTCTAGTCCTTTTATTCCCACAAGGTATAAACCGCTTACACTGCCTATTTAGGATGTTCTTAAACATTTCCCATTTATTATCTGTATTCTTATTTCTGAGGATATTGTCCCAGTCTACCAGATTAAGAGCATCTCTAAGCTGGTCAAACTTTGTCTTCCTAAAGTTCAATGTTTTTGTGACTCCCTGACAAGTCCCCCTAGTGAAAGACAGGTGAAACTGCACAATATTGTGGTCGCTATTTCCTAAATGCCCAACCACCTGCAGATTTGTTATTCTGTCAGGTCTATTAGATAGTATTAGGTCTAAAAGTGCTGCTCCTCTGGTTGGATTCTGCACCAATTGTGAAAGATAATTTTTCTTGGTTATTAGCAGAAACCTGTTGCCTTTATGGGTTTCACAGGTTTCTGTTTCCCAGTTAATATCCGGGTAGTTAAAGTCCCCCATAACCAGGACCTCATTATGGGTTGCAGCTTCATCTATCTGCTTTAGAAGTAGACTTTCCATGCTTTCTGTTTGCCATCCAGTTCCGGACTCTAGCTTCAGAGTTAGAGTGGCCAGACAAAGTTCTTATTCCGGTAAAGGACGCCTTGGCAACCAGGGAGATACCCGCCACACTGGAGGAACTTATTTCTGTATCTATCCGCATCGACCTCCGTTTTCACGAGCGGAGGTTAGAGCGGACCCAGTGTAGGCAGAGGTTTTGGCTGGCTCCCACCTTCGCCAGACCTCTTGAATCTCCTGTCTTGGCGTCCGACTCCCATGAGGCCATGGAGGTTTCTCGAGCGGGACCTAAGTCTCAGGCCGCTCGAGTACCCGTGGTTTCTAAAAACTGTCATCAACTAGGACATTACGCCAATAAATCTCCGCGGCGGTCGGGAAACGATCGCGTCTAGTAACCATTGGGGGAGGTTCACTAGACACAGCTGCATTTTCCTCCAAACTGTCCTTTAAAGGGACAATCCTGTTAGGCTCCTCCACTCTAACAGTCGAGCTTTGTGTGGATTCAGGAGCAGAGGGAAACTTCATGTCCTCTGCTTTTGCTCTGCGCCATGCTATACCACTAGTCATGCTCGCCAAACCTGTAACAGTTAGAGTTGTGAATGGGGCGACACTTCCACTGCAAATCACACACCAGAAAGTTCCATTCTCGCTGTCCATGTCCCCTTCCCACCAGGAGATTATTTCCCTTCTTGTTCTTCCCGAGGGAATGGATGAGATTTTGCTGGGAATACCCTGGCTCCGTTTCCACTCCCCACATATTGAGTGGTCCTCAGGGAGAATATTGGGTTGGAGTAAAGTCAGCACTGAAGTCAGCACTGGTCACAGCCGCTGGGTATCATGGACCACTGAGGGTTCTCACGCTGAGAATAGTTCACTACCGTTCAATGGCAGGCACAGAAATTCTCATGCTCCTGCCTGCACCTGACTGCGAATAACCATTTCAGGGGTGGCTAAGGGCTGGTACAATTGGACTGGGAAGTTGCCAATATCCATGGCCCTTTCCAGTCTATTAATATCAGCCCACAGCTGTCTGCTTTGCCTTAGCTGGTTATTAAAAATTAGGAGGACTCCATGTAATTTTTTTGGGATCCCCCATTTTTAAGAACCAGCAAAGACAAAGCAGGCAGCTGGGGGCTGATTTTAATAGACTGGGAAGGTTCATGGATTTTGTCCCCTTCCCAGTATAATAACATAAGCTCATAGCAGTCCGCTTTCCCTTAGCTGGTTATTAAAATTAGGGAAGACCCCAGGTCATTTTTTATATATTAATTTATTGGTATTTATTTATTTTGTATTATTAAATAAATAATAATAATAAAAAAGTTAGAAATGCAAGGGGGCCCTTCTATGTTTGATAACCAGCCAAGATAAAGCAGACAGCTTAGGACTGCAGCCCCCAGCTGTCTGCTTTATCTGGGCTCATTATAAAAAATCTTTTCTTTTTTATCATTTTTTTTTTTTTTTAAATGCTGCAATGGCCAGTCACATCCATGCCAATACTTGGCATGGCTATGATGGGGCCGGAAGTGCCCAGACTTTTAAAGCATATTGATTTGCTGTGCTGTAGCCTTTCAACAAGCTTTTCACAGGTTGTTGAACCAAAACAGTAACACAGACTTACATAAGAAATCTTTGGAATTTGGAGACCGTGCATTGAGACTAGGTGCTCGCTACGGACCCCGAACTTTAGGGTTCGGGTTTGCCCATCATTAACTACTATATAGTTGGTATTGCATGAAACTCTGCTGCATGGTTGTTTATGGGTATTATCATGTACTGCTGCATATGTAAGGGCAGGTAGGAAGGTAGGAAGATTTTCATAATACAAGTGGCAGATGGAAGATACTTGCTCTTAGACTCAGTGCACCAAAAAGACCAGTCCCATTTCCCATCTTGTGTTATAGAAGATGCTAAGCACAGCCTAAATAGGGGAGGTGCACAGTCATAGGTGCCCAAACCTGAACGTATACAATATAAAGTGACTAGCACACTCCAGGGTGTTGTGATGCAAAAAAGTGGGGATTTATTACATACAGTAAATCACAAACGTTTCGGTCGATACTGGACCTTCATCAGTGTGCTACAAAAAAGAATTATATACAGAACAAAAAACAATAAATGTGTTGTACATATGAAAGACAAAAACAAACAAAAACAAAAGTATATACATCACGGAGACACAGGTCATAAAATGAGGAGAGAGAACAATGACCCTGGAGGACATTCAACTTGCGTGGATACAGGTGTATATATATATATCTATCCATACATATAATTCTTTAAATCATAGGCTGCAAGTTCTAACATGGAAAAGCTGTTGGAACGCTGAGGACATAGGTCCAAGAGGGAGTGTGAGAGGACTACTTTGTGGAACACGAGCGGTGAAGTGATATGCCGAGGGGAGAGTTGGTGTACAGTGAACACATACCTAGGTATAATTGTATACTTGTATGGCCCCAAAAACAATAGAATACTCGGATTTGCATCTAGAGATGAGAAAACGGGGTTACGGTCACAGACACTAATGGTGCCGAGTGTGTGTGGAGCTAAATAAGGCTACCTACCAATCAGACATGCTGGAAAAAAAGGGCAACAAGCCGGGAGGAAACAGAACCAGGCTGGTCTGTGGAGTAATGGCGAAATAATAATGGAAATGTAAGACAAGATGCTATTATGTGTACATGTAGTGTAATAAGGAGGGGTACATACCAACTGACGGTGAGTCAGAATAATAGGTGGCGCTGAGGCTTAAAAGAGCTGTCTGTAGGAGGAGGGTAAAAATCTATTGTTAATGTACTGCTACAGAGACCATGTAAATTGTACCGCCATAAGTTGCAGAGTGACGCTGAGAGTCTTACCAGTACGCCGGGACACTAGGGATAAATGCGGTATCCACCGCTAATAGAGTGTGTGCAGGGATCGCCGGCATGGCCCTTTATATAGTGGGGCAGAGCACGTAGTGTGCTGTGTGAGCTGGCAAGACACAGGAAGGGGCAGGGCGGTGACGACATGGGAGTCAGCTGACTACAGGGGGCGGTGATCTGAGCGTTCCACTGACACACAAAAAAAAAATAAATGTTAGAGGTGTATTCCAGCTGCTGGGATGAGGTGTTAGCTGACCGCAGAGGGCGGTGATGTGAGCGTTCCACAAATGGAGGTGAGTTCCAGTTGAGAGGAGCAGTGAATAGCCGTGCATTCGTGGTGGCCGAAAGGTGTCACAAAACGGCAGTGGAGAAGTGAAGTCAGAGTGGGCGATTCTGTGAAAAAGAGCAAAGATAATTACTATGCTATATTGAACACATTTAGCAGCAGACATGATAACTACATTGGAATATACCAAACGTGCAATATTGATACCGATATAGATGCAAACCAAGGGGTTATACAGGTAAAAAAACCGGGTTATATTACAGACCTGGAGAATAGGAATAACAATAATTACTGTTAGCAAAAAACTCAGTGAGTTGCGGGGGTGAAAAGGACAACCCCTTAATTATGGGATATACAAGACCCAAAGATACTATACCATAGCATAATGGTTGCATGATAAAAAAAGGTGCACTTAGGTATAAACCTGATGAAAGAAACCATATGGGGCCACTAAAGATAGAGGTACTCCTGTCAAGGAAACAGAACTGCAGGTTATAAATAATATGATAACAAAATGTAGAATCATAAGGCAACGATAGCACATTGATGTTACAGATGATCAGAAATTGGATTTTTAATTTCAAATGAAGGACATTAGTTCGTAATCCCTGTTGAGACCTTTGGGACTTAAGGTGTTAAGCTCGTGTATCCAATAAGCCTCCCTACGCTTCAGTATAGTAACTCTGTCTCCCCCGCGGCGAGGTGGTGTGACCTGTTCGATTATTTGAAATCTGAGTTGGGACAGGTTGTGGCCTTTCTCTATGAAATGAGACGGTAATGGGAGCATGAGATTGTACAAGACTTACTCCAACCCAATATTCTCCCTGAGGACCACTCAATATGTGGGGAGTGGAAACGGAGCCAGGGTATTCCCAGCAAAATCTCATCCATTCCCTCGGGAAGAACAAGAAGGGAAATAATCTCCTGGTGGGAAGGGGACATGGACAGCGAGAATGGAACTTTCTGGTGTGTGATTTGCAGTGGAAGTGTCGCCCCATTCACAACTCTAACTGTTACAGGTTTGGCGAGCATGACTAGTGGTATAGCATGGCGCAGAGCAAAAGCAGAGGACATGAAGTTTCCCTCTGCTCCTGAATCCACACAAAGCTCGACTGTTAGAGTGGAGGAGCCTAACAGGATTGTCCCTTTAAAGGACAGTTTGGAGGAAAATGCAGCTGTGTCTAGTGAACCTCCCCCAATGGTTACTAGACGCGATCGTTTCCCGACCGCCGCGGAGATTTATTGGCGTAATGTCCTAGTTGATGACAGTTTTTAGAAACCACGGGTACTCGAGCGGCTGGTTACTGCTGTCTTCCATAATATCACAAGGAAGATCGCATGGTGCTTGGATTTGGGATCAAGTTTGGGCACCATCCTGGTACCCAAACCAAACTTATTTCTAAGGTTCTGTAGAACCCAACAGACCCAATAATCCACAAGTCAATCCATCCCTAAAAGCAAACTTTTCCTGCCAAGTAAGTATATAAGAGGTTAATGAATAAGTTTAGCATATGTGAACAGAGATCTGAGGAGTGTACATGACAGAGGTGAGTGAATCTTTTGAAATATATATTTGACAGGTTTAGTGAATTAAAAAAAATAATTTTATTAAGCGTGATTTGATTAATCAAGTATTTTAATTGCCTTGATAACTTTAGTATAATACTCAGAGATGTCTTAGAATTGTATTCATCTCACTTCAAGCTCTTTAGCAATAACACAGACTTTGTAATGTATATGACCTCAACATATATGGTAATGGATGTTAACAGCTATTCACTGATGTGCTATCACACACTATTTCACACTCTGTCACACACAGTGCAGTAGTTTTCTCCCCTTATCTCTATGGCTTAGCTGTGAGTTGTATAGTCCTGACTACTGCATTTCCTGTCTCTGCTTTCACACATTTTTTAATGGCGCTGAGAAAGAAGGGTATAGTGCCACCAGTGTTGGAAAATCTCCGGGGTCTCAGCTACCGGGGGCAGCTTAGCCTCTGAAGAATATGATCAGGACTGGTTTTTATGGTCCCTTGTCACGTGATTACATACACGCACAAAAAAATTCAGATTTAAAATTAATTTCTCTCTCCTCTAATATGATCTAAAATATCAGAGAAGACAAAAATGGGGTCCCCCGAGCCCTCTTGATACCTTCTCCATCCTCGGGCCCTCCGCATCATCTTCCTGGAAAAAAATGGCAGGCACATGTGTGGTGCGCCCACCAAGATCTGCCACCCAGTACATGGCAACAATAGGGAATTTTTCCTATTGATTCCTTATTATCACTGTGATAATAGTAAATCAAACACCACTTTGTCACCCCCTTAGTTAGATTTAAAAAATTATAATATAAAAAATTGAATTTTTTTCCTTCCATTGCAGTTAAGGTTGGAATTAGATTTAGGGTTGTGTTAGCATTAGGGCTATGTTAGGGTTGGGGTTGTTTAGGGTTGAGGAAAGGGTTATGTTTGGGATGGCGTTCAAATATTTTTTCAAATGTTAAAAAAATGATGATATCATGGCTAGTGTTCAGCACAAGCGCTTGTTACCCGAGTGTGCATCAGGTGCTCGGGTATTCACGGAGTATCGTGGAACCCCCCCATGTTTTTTGGGGGTGTCTAACAGTGAAAAAACATGCAGGGCAGGCACTTGAGCATGTCATTTCAGCACCCACGATATTTGGTGCATACCCGAGAATCCGATGCAAACTGGAGTAGCGAGCACTACTAATGATTACAAATTCAATATGACGACCTAGTGTTATCAAATTCTGTGTCGTACCTGTGGGTTCAAAATGCTCACTATTCCCCTGGATAAAATCCTTGAGGGGTATGGTTTTACAAAATGGCATCACTTTTGGGGAGTTTCCACTGTTTAGGCACATCAGAGGCTCTCAAAACGAGACATGGCATCCGCTCTCTATTCCAGCCAATTTTGCATTCAAAAAGTCATATCGCACTCTTTCCATTCCAAGCCCTCTCATGTGCCCAAACAGTGGATTTCCCCCACATATGGGATATCAGGGTACTCAGGAGAAATTGCACAACAAATAAATTTTGTGGTCCATGTTCTCCTGTTATCCTTGTAAAAATAAAAAAGTTTGGGTCTAAATTAATTTTTTTGTGAAAAAAGTTATTAATTTTTTCCTTCCACATTGCTTTAGTTCTCGTGAAGAAACTGAAGGGTTAATAAACATTTTGAATTTGGTTTTCAGCACCTTGAGGGGTGCAGTTTTTAGAATGGTGTTACTTCTGGGTAATTTCTGCCATATAGACCCCTCAAATTAATTTCAAATGTAATGTGGCCCTTAAAATGGTTTTGTAAATTTTGCTGGAAAAATGAGAAATCACTTGTCAACTTTTAAACCTTATGACTTCCTAACAAAATAAATTGTTGAAAAAATTGTTCTGTTATAAAATAGACATGTGGGAAATGTTATTTATTAACTATTTGTGTGACATAACTCTCTAATTTAAGGGCAGAATGAAAGCGTGAAGAGTGAGAAAATTGCTAAATTTTCAAAATTTTTACCAAATTTCCATTTTTTTTATAAATAAATGCAAGAAATGTTACCTCTACCATAAAGTTCAATATGTCATGAAAAAATCATTCCCAGAATCAGTGGGATATGTTGAAGAGTTTCAGAGTTTTTGCTATATAAAGTGATACTGGTCAGAATGATTAAACTTTGCTTGGTCATTAACCCCTTAATGACCGCCAATACGCCTTTTAACTGACCTGACATATAAGAGAATGGCCTCCCCATACAGATGACAATCCAGCATCTGTTGGTTGTACACTATAGCTGACAACTTGCTGTATCAGCCATGATCAGTATTTGCACCTTCTAAATCTGTTTAACCCCTTAGATGCTGCTGTCAATAGTGACTACATCATTATAAATGGTTAACAGAGTGTGGGGGCTTCTTCTTTATCCCAATTGGTGCCCTCAGATCATGATTTTGTTGTCCTGATGTTTGCGATGGCAATTCATGACCAAATAGCGGCCTTAGAGTCTGACGGCTGTTGTAACCTGTTCAAAAGTTAGGGCCATTTAGGTGGTAAAAATACACATTTTCATTTCTGTCATGTCACTTTGCATTAATTCCTGTAAAGCACCTGATGGGTTAATAAACTACCTGACAGCAGTTTTCAATATGTTTAGGGGTGCTGTTTTTAAAATGGTATCACGTTTGGGGGTTTCCCAATATATGGGACCCCTAAAGTCACTTCAAACATGGATAAGTCCCTAAAAAAATAAATGTGGTAAATTTCTTTGAAAAAATGAAAAATTGCTGCTACATTTTTAAACCTCCTAAAATGCTAACAAAATAAAATAACATTTTACAAATGGTGCTGATGTAAAGCCGACATGTGGGAAATGTTATTTATTAATGGTTTGCTGTGGTATGACTATCTGGATTAAAGGGATAATCATTCAAATTTAGAAAATTGCTAATTTTTTAACATTTTTCTCAAATTTTTTATATTTTTTATAAATAAACACAAAAAATGTTGAACTAAATTTACCATTATCATAAAGTATAATGTGTCACGAAAAAACAATCTCAAAATCACTGGGATTTGTTGAAGTGTTGCAGAGTTATTACCACATAAAGTGACACTGGTCAGATTTCAAAAATTTGGCTCGGTCACTAAGGGGTTAAGGTTAAAATTTGTTCAGTCACTAAGGGGTTACTGAAGTATTGTTTACATAAAGTTTGGAATATGGAGTGTTATATTTATAACTAGAGTAGCCATGAGGGAATTATTACCCTTACTAGTGCTAGGGGCCCGGTGAGCAGAAGCAAAGGAGGAGGGGCCCAGACTGCCTGAGACATGCTGGCAGAGTCTGACCCAGTCCAGGCCCGTCCTCCTTTCCTCTTCCTCACCGGGCCCCAGGGGCAGCATCAGTCATCTTTTTTTGCTAACACAGCCATGCACACATGCGGATTGTATAAACACAGACCTTCGTGGTGCTTGTCTGTGATTGGCTGTGAGCTCCAGCTCACGGCTTCCTGGACCTACCCTTCTGCTCCAGTGACAAGACAGGTTTCCCTGTGTTTGTGCAGAGTGGTGCACAGACCTAATGGCAACTAGAAAGAAAGGGAAGAGGTGGGCAGGGATAGGTATTGAGGGGAATAAGACAGTGCTGATGACGGGGTTGATGATGGGAGAATCTGCTGAGGAGATGGGAAAAGCTACAAAGGGGAGGTTGATACATAGTACTGGGGAGAGGAGAGTAATATTCCTGAGGAGAGAGGAGAAAATTGACAGCACTTTCCCCTGTATGGCTGCTTTTCACACACAAGAGCCCCTTTCCTCCTGTAATGCTCCCAGCACCTCATCAGTCAGGACGGGGAGGTGCGCAGGGCTGACAAGACTGTTCCCTGCCCTCCTAATTCCTAACTACTTGACCCCCCATTTCTTGTCCTTTATGATGAAGAAAAGAGTGAGTATATATGTGTATATACAGTGTGTATGGTGTGTGTGCAGGTTGTGTGTTGTAATGTGAGTATACAGTTGTGCTCAAAAGTTTACATACCCCGGCAGAATTTTTACTTTCTTTTTTCAGACAGTATGAATAACACCAAAACTTTTTCTCCACTCATAGTTAGTGGTTGGGTAAAGCCTTTTATTGTCAAACTACTGTGTTTTCTCTTTTTAAATCACAACTGTATATGTGCAGGGCAGCAATCAGGGCATTACTGGTGTATGGGGCCCTATCTCTTCTGCTCTCCTGGCCCCAGCGGAAGGATTTTGTCAGTGCAGTTCCTGAGTTTGCGTCGGAGACCCAAGTTCAGTTAAAATCTATTACCGTGCAGGCCTGCATGGCAATAGTTAAAAGCCACAAGCCAATCGGAGGCTGACAGCTGACATCAGTGTGCACATCGCCAGCGTATGACGTCATTGTCATTTGCCAGCAAGTCCACACTTGAAATGGCTGGAGGGGATGTCGCTGCTGGACATCGGCCAGGTAAGGAGAAAGTATTTCCTTTTTAATTGAAAAAGGCAAACCCCAATATGCTTTGATGGCAAGATGGAGACACATGGGGCACAATGGAGACAGATGGGATGTTATACAGACAGATGGAGCAGGAGCATGGGGCATGATGGAGACAGATGGGGCATGATGGAGACAGATGGGGCAGAAAAATGGTGCAGGATCATGGGACAGGATGGAGATAGATGAAGCAGGATGGAGACATATGGCGCAGGATCAAGATGGACACAGATGGGGAGGGATGGACACAGATTGGACAGGATGGAGACAGATGGGGGAGGAACATGGGGCAGGATGGAGACAGATGGAGCAGGATAGTGACACATGGTGCAGGATCATGGGGCATGATGGAGACGGATGGGAGTGGAGGGAGATAGATGGGGAAGTATCATCAGACAGATGGGGTAGGATAGAGATGGATGGTGCAGGATGGACAGAAGGGCAGGATGGAGACAGATGGGGCAGGATGGAGACAGATGGGGTAGGATCATGGGGCAGGATGGAGACACATGGTGCAAGATCATGGGGCTGGATGGAGACACAAGGGGCAGGAACATGGGGAACAATGGAGACAGATGGGGCAGAATGGAGACAGATGGGGCAGGATGGGGAGATCATGTGGGGCAGGATGGGAAATCACATTGGGATTTGGTATTCATGAGGGCAGGATAGGAGAGCAAATAGGGCAGGAGCCAGGAATGAGATACAAAGGGGCTAGGATGGGGATAGTATTACTGTAGGGGCTAATTAAGGGATATTATTACTGCAGTGTTGTATTTTATTTTTGAAGGATTCCATTTTCAATTGGGGTCCTGTTACTGTGCAGAGAGACACTATGTTGCCTATTTTTCTTCACCTGATGTGGTGTAGAAGTTGGGAAAAGATGAGGTAATGTGCTCTGCACGCGGCTCTCTACATACCTGTGTTATTTCCTTTAGAGATGAGTCCTGGCTGGAAGAAATGATGGCGGTCTGTGCTGGATGAAGATGAAAAGCGAAGATGAAGGACATCACCTAGATACGTCACTGGTGTGTCATTGTATTACATGCACATGCACACTATACACTGAATATTATATGCAGAGCTCCTGTGTATAATGTCACTGGTGATCACTGTATTACCTGTACTCTGACACTGTATACAGAGCTCCTGTGTATAAAGTCCCTGATGATCACTGTATTACCTGTGCACTATATACAGCACTCGTGTTTATAATGTCAATGGTGATCATTGTATTACCTGTACTCTGACACTATACTGTTATGGCTGGCAATCAGGCAACACAGCGTGCAGTAATCAGCGCACATACAGAAATCTGGCAATAACCAAAAACAATAGGACGAGCTCTGAGACGTGGAATCTCTGTAGACTGCAGTACCTGATCTATCCTCACACAACTATAAGCAGCAGTGGATTGCGCCTATCACTACCTATGCAACTCGGCACTGCCTGAGGAGCTGACTAGCCTGAAGATAGAAATACAAGCCTGACTTACCTCAGAGAAATACCCCAAAGGAATAGGCAGCCCCCCACATATAATGACTGTTAGCAAGATGAAAAGACAAACGTAGGAATGAAATAGATTCAGCAAAGTGAGGCCCGATATTCTAGACAGAGCGAGGATAGCAAAGAGAACTATGCAGTCTACAAAAAACCCTAAAACGAAAACCACGCAAAGGGGCAAAAAGACCCACCGTGCCGAACTAACAGCACGGCGGTGCACCCCTTTGCTTCTCAGAGCTTCCAGCAAAAGTTAATAGCAAGCTGGACAGAAAAAACAGAAAACAAACTAGAAGCACTTATCTAGCAGAGCAGCAGGCCCAAGGAAAGATGCAGTAGCTCAGATCCAACACTGGAATATTGACAAGGAGCAAGGAAGACAGACTCAGGTGGAGCTAAATAGCAAGGCAGCCAACGAGCTCACCAAAACACCTGAGGGAGGAAGCCCAGAGACTGCAATACCACTTGTGACCACAGAAGTGAACTCAGCCACAGAATTCACAACAGTACCCCCCCCTTGAGGAGGGGTCACCGAACCCTCACCAGAACCCCCAGGCCGACCAGGATGAGCCACATGAAAGGCACGAACAAGATCTGGGGCATGGACATCAGAGGCAAAAACCCAGGAATTATCTTCCTGAGCATAACCCTTCCATTTGACCAGATACTGGAGTTTCCGTCTAGAGACACGAGAATCCAAAATCTTCTCCACAATATACTCCAATTCCCCCTCCACCAAAACAGGGGCAGGAGGCTCCACAGATGGAACCATAGGTGCCACGTATCTCCTCAACAACGACCTATGGAATACATTATGTATGGAAAAGGAGTCTGGGAGGATCAGACGAAAAGACACCGGATTGAGAATCTCAGAAATCCTATACGGACCAATAAAACGAGGTTTAAATTTAGGAGAGGAAACCTTCATAGGAATATGACGAGAAGATAACCAAACCAGATCCCCAACACGAAGTCGGGGTCCCACACGGCGTCTGCGATTAGCGAAAAGCTGAGCCTTCTCCTGGGACAAGGTCAAATTGTCCACTACCTGAGTCCAGATCTGCTGCAACCTGTCCACCACAGAATCCACACCAGGACAGTCCGAAGACTCAACCTGTCCTGAAGAGAAACGAGGATGGAACCCAGAATTGCAGAAAAATGGAGAGACCAAGGTAGCCGAGCTGGCCCGATTATTAAGGGCGAACTCAGCCAACGGCAAAAATGACACCCAATCATCCTGGTCAGCGGAAACAAAACATCTCAGATATGTTTCCAAGGTCTGATTGGTTCGTTCGGTCTGGCCATTAGTCTGAGGATGGAAGGCCGAGGAGAAAGATAGGTCAATGCCCATCCTACCACAAAAGGCTCGCCAGAACCTCGAGACAAACTGGGAACCTCTGTCAGTAACCAGCTGGGGTTGTCAGGGAGTACATGGTGATGTTCCATTTTTGTCTATTTCGTCATCCATTCCTTCTGACATCGCAGAGTTCTTGTCGGACTTTCAGGATGTATTTGAAGAGTCCAAGTCTGATGCCCTACCTCCGCATAGGAATTGTGATTGTGCTATCGATTTGATTCCTGGTAGTAAATTCCCTAAGGGTCGTTTATGTAATTTGTCCGTACCTGAACACACCGCTATGCGCAGTTATGTGAAGGAGTCCCTGGAGAAGGGACATATTCGCCCATCGTCGTCACCATTGGGAGCAGGGTTCTTTTTTGTAGCCAAGAAGGATGGTTCGCTAAGACCGTGTATTGATTACCGCCTTCTTAATAAGATCACTGTTAAGTTTCAGTATCCCTTGCCATTGATTTCTGACTTGTTTGCTCGGATTAAGGGGGCTAGTTGGTTTACTAAGATTGATCTTCGTGGTGCGTATAATCTGGTGAGAATCAGGCAGGGAGATGAATGGAAAACGGCATTTAATACGCCCGAGGGTCATTTTGAGTATCTGGTGATGCCGTTATTGGTACTGTACAGTCCAAATTCCTTTTGTCCATTACCTTAATGTGCTCTTTGTCATCGTATTCTGTCATGGCGTTTGTGGATTCAGGCGCTGCCCTGAATCTGATGGATTTGGATTATGCTAAACATTGTGGATTTTTCTTGGAGCCTTTGCGGTGTCCTATTCCGTTGAGAGGAATTGATGCTACACCTTTGGCCAAGAATAAGCCTCAGTACTGGGCCCAGCTGACCATGTGCATGGCTCCTGCACATCAGGAAGTTATTCGCTTTCTGGTACTGCATAATTTGCATGATGTGGTCGTGTTGGGGTTGCCATGGCTACAAACCCATAATCCAGTATTGGATTGGAACTCTATGTCGGTAACCAGCTGGGGTTGTCAGGGAGTACATGGTGATGTTCCATTTTTGTCTATTTCGTCATCCATTCCTTCTGACATCCCAGAGTTCTTGTCGGACTTTCAGGATGTATTTGAAGAGTCCAAGTCTGATGCCCTACCTCCGCATAGGAATTGTGATTGTGCTATCGATTTGATTCCTGGTAGTAAATTCCCTAAGGGTCGTTTATTTAATTTGTCCGTACCTGAACACACCGCTATGCGCAGTTATGTGAAGGAGTCCCTGGAGAAGGGACATATTCGCCCATCGTCGTCACCATTGGGAGCAGGGTTCTTTTTTGTAGCCAAGAAGGATGGTTCGCTAAGACCGTGTATTGATTACCGCCTTCATAATAAGATCACTGTTAAGTTTCAGTATCCCTTGCCATTGATTTCTGACTTGTTTGCTCGGATTAAGGGGGCTAGTTGGTTTACTAAGATTGATCTTCGTGGTGCGTATAATCTGGTGAGAATCAGGCAGGGAGATGAATGGAAAACGGCATTTAATATGCCCGAGGGTCATTTTGAGTATCTGGTGATGCCGTTCGGACTTGCCAATGCTCCATCTGTTTTTCAGTCTTTTATGCATGACATTTTCCGTGAGTATCTGGATAAATTCTTGATTGTTTACTTGGATGACATTTTGATCTTCTCAGATGATTGGGAGTCTCATGTGAAGCAAGTCAGAATGGTTTTCCAGGTACTGCGTGCTAATTCCTTGTTCGTGAAGGGATCAAAGTGTCTCTTCGGTGTGCAGAAAGTTTCATTTTTGGGGTTCATCTTTTCCCCTTCTACTATCAAGATGGATCCGGTTAAGGTTCAGGCCATCCAGGATTGGACTCAGCCGACATCTCTAAAAAGTCTGCAGAAATTCCTGGGCTTTGCTAATTTTTATCGTCGCTTCATCTGTAATTTTTCTAGCATTGCCAGACCATTGACCGATTTGACCAAGAAGGGTGCTGATTTGGTTAATTGGTCTTCTGCTGCCGTGGAAGCTTTTCAGGAGTTGAAGCGTCGTTTTTGCTGTGCCCCTGTGTTGTGTCAACCTGATGTTTCTCTTCCGTTCCAGGTCGAGGTTGATGCTTCTGAGATTGGTGCAGGGGCGGTTTTGTCACAGAGAGGTTCTGGTTGCTCAGTGTTCAAACCATGTGCTTTCTTTTCCAGGAAATTTTCTGCTGCTGAGCGTAATTATGATGTGGGCAACCGAGAGTTGCTGGCCATGAAGTGGGCATTCGAGGAGTGGCGTCATTGGCTTGAGGGTGCTAAGCATCGCGTGGTGGTTTTGACTGATCATAAGAACCTTACTTATCTTGAGTCTGCCAAGCGCTTGAATCCTAGACAGGCCCGTTGGTCGTTATTTTTTGCTCGTTTTGATTTTGTGATTTCATACCTTCCGGGCTCTAAAAATGTGAAGGCGGATGCTCTGTCTAGGAGTTTTGTGCCCGACTCTCCGGGGTTATCTGAGCCGGCGAGTATCCTCAAGGAAGGAGTCATTGTGTCTGCCATCTCCCCTGATTTGCGGAGAGTGTTGCAGAAATTTCAGGCTAATAAACCTGATCGTTGTCCGGCCGAGAAACTGTTCGTCCCTGATAGGTGGACTAGTAAAGTTATCTCTGAACTTCATTGTTCGGTGCTGGCCGGTCATCCAGGAATCTTTGGTACCAGGGAGTTGGTTGCTAGATCCTTCTGGTGGCCATCTCTGTCACGGGATGTGCGTGCTTTTGTGCAGTCCTGTGGAATTTGTGCTAGGGCTAAGCCCTGCTGTTCACGTGCCAGTGGGTTGCTTTTGCCCTTGCCGGTCCCGAAGAGGCCTTGGACACATATTTCGATGGATTTCATTTCTGACCTTCCCGTTTCTCAAAAAATGTCGGTCATTTGGGTGGTCTGTGATCGCTTTTCTAAAATGGTCCATCTGGTGCCCTTGGTTAAATTGCCTTCCTCCTCTGATTTGGTGCCTTTGTTCTTCCAGCATGTGGTTCGTTTACATGGCATTCCTGAGAATATTGTTTCTGACGGAGGTCTCCTTGTACTGTTATGGCTGGCAATCAGGCAACACAGCGTGCAGTAATCAGCGCACATACAGAAATCTGGCAATAACCAAAAACAATAGGACGAGCTCTGAGACGTGGAATCTCTGTAGACTGCAGTACCTGATCTATCCTCACACAACTATAAGCAGCAGTGGATTGCGCCTATCACTACCTATGCAACTCGGCACTGCCTGAGGAGCTGACTAGCCTGAAGATAGAAATACAAGCCTGACTTACCTCAGAGAAATACCCCAAAGGAATAGGCAGCCCCCCACATATAATGACTGTTAGCAAGATGAAAAGACAAACGTAGGAATGAAATAGATTCAGCAAAGTGAGGCCCGATATTCTAGACAGAGCGAGGATAGCAAAGAGAACTATGCAGTCTACAAAAAACCCTAAAACGAAAACCACGCAAAGGGGCAAAAAGACCCACCGTGCCGAACTAACAGCACGGCGGTGCACCCCTTTGCTTCTCAGAGCTTCCAGCAAAAGTTAATAGCAAGCTGGACAGAAAAAACAGAAAACAAACTAGAAGCACTTATCTAGCAGAGCAGCAGGCCCAAGGAAAGATGCAGTAGCTCAGATCCAACACTGGAACATTGACAAGGAGCAAGGAAGACAGACTCAGGTGGAGCTAAATAGCAAGGCAGCCAACGAGCTCACCAAAACACCTGAGGGAGGAAGCCCAGAGACTGCAATACCACTTGTGACCACAGAAGTGAACTCAGCCACAGAATTCACAACACTATACACAGAGCTACTGTGTATAATGTCACTGGTAATCACTGCATTACCTGTACACTGACATTATAAACATAGCTCCTATGTATAATGTCACTGGTGATCACTGTATTACCTGTACAATGACACTATATACAGAGCTCCTATGTATAATGTCAGTGGTGATTAGGGTTGAGCGACTTTTCTTTTTATAGGATCGGGTCGGGTTTCACGAAACCTGACTTTTTCAAAAGTTGGGTCGAGTGAAATCGGCCGATCCTATAGAAAAGTCGGGGTCGGGGTCGGCCGAAACACGAAACCCAATGCAGTGCATTGGGTTTCTAATGGTTCCCAGGGTCTGAAGGAGAGGAAACTCTCCTTCAGGACCTGGGATCCATATTTAAGTGTAAAATAAAGAATCAAAATAAAAAATATTGATATACTTACCCTCGGACGTGCCCTGGTTCTCACCGGCAGACTTCCTTCCTAAGAATGAGCGCCTGAAGGACCTTCGATGACGTCGCGGCTTGTGATTGGTCGTGTGAGCGGTCACATGGGCGTCACGCGACCAATCACAAGACGCGACGTCATCTTAGGTCCTTCAGGCGCTGATTCTTAGGAAGGAAGGCTGCGGGTTAGAACCAGGGCGCGTCCGAGGGTGAGTATATACCTATTAGGAATATACTCACCCTCGGACACGCCCTCGGACGCTTCCTTCCTAAGAATTAGCGCCTGAAGGACCTTAGATGACGTCGCGGCTTGTGATTGGTCACGTGACCGCCCATGTGACCGCTCACGCCTCCAATCACAAGCCGCGACGTCATCGAAGGCCCTTCAGGCGCTCATTCTTAGGAAGGAAGGCTGCCGCTGAGAACCAGGGCGCGTCCGAGGGTGAGTATATCAATATTTTTTTTTTATTATTCTTTATTTTACACTTAAATATGAATTCCGATACCGATTCCCGATATCTTAAACATATCGGAACTCGGTATCGGAATTCCGATTCCAGATTCAGAAGATCGCCGACCTCATGGCCGACCCCACACAGGGGTCGGGTCGGGTTTCATGAAACCCGACTTTGCCAAAAGTCGGCGACTTCTGAATCTGGCCGACCCGTTTCGCTCAACCCTACTGGTGATCACTGTATTATCGGTACACTATATACAGCGCTCATGTGTATGATGTCACTGGTGATCTTTGTATTACCTGTGCAGTGACACTGTATACTGAGTGCAGATCTCCTGTGTATAATGTAAATTACGGTGATGTTAGTATTGTGTTTTTCTATTAATGTGTTTTTCTATTAATGATCAGTATTGTAGTATTCAGTCACTGTGGTGGTAATATGTGGTCTGGCCATGGTGTGGTGGTATTTGTCCCCTGTATGTGGTATTATTCAGTCACTATGTGGTGGTAATATGTGATCTAGTCATGACATGGTGGTATTTGTTCCTTGTATGTGGTATTATTTGGTCACTATGGTGGTAAAATGTGGTCTGGCCATGGTGTGGGGGTATTTTTCCCCTGTATGTATTATTCGGTCGCTATGTGGTGGTAATATGTGGTACAGTCATGGTGTGGCGGGATTTGCTCCATGTATGTGGTATTATTCAGTCACTATGTGGTTGTAATATGTGGTCCAGCCATGGTGTGGTGGTATTTGTTCTTGTATGTGATATTATTCAGTCACTGTAGTCGTAATATGTGGTCTGGTCATGGTGCAATGGTATTTTGTTCCTTATATGTGATATTATTGGCTATTTTAAAAATTGAAAAATAAATAAAAATATACCTAAAGAGTATTGGATATTTTAACAAATATTCAATAAGTTTGAGGGGTCAGTACAAAGAACTTTCTGATGATCTTTTTAATCATAGACCTGAAACCGGGACAAGGGGGCATCCTCTGCATTTGGAGGAAAAAAGGTTTAAGCATAATAACAGACGTGGATTCTTTACTGTAAGAGCAGTGAGACTATGGAACTCTCTGCCGTATGATGTTGTAATGAGTGATTCATTACTTAAATTTAAGAAGGGACTGGATACCTTTCTGGAAAAGTATAATGTTACAGGGTATATACACTAGATTCCTTGATAGGGCGTTGATCCAGGGAACTAGTCTGATTGCCGTATGTGGAGTCGGGAAGGAATTTTTTTCCCCAATGTGGAGCTTACTCTTGCCAAATGGTTTTTTTTTTGCCTTCCTCTGGATCAACATGTTAGGGCATGTTAGTTTAGGCTATGGATTGAACTAGATGGACTTATAGTCTTCCTTCAACTTTAATAACTATATGTAAGTTACAGTAGAGTAGTGCTCGGTCAGAGGAGCTACTTTGACATGGTGGTGGATTAACCCCATTCTGACATATGACGTACTATCCCGTCAAGGTGGTATGCACCCGTATGACCACTAATGGAATAGTACACCATCATCGATCAGCCATGCTGACATCTGGCACTATGCGGCACAATAACCCCCAGAACACTGTGATCAAACATGATCGCAGCATTCTAGCGACATGAGGAATCATCGCAAAGGGAGGGGGCTCCCTGCGTGCTTCCCTGAGACCCTCAGAGCAACGCGATGTGATCACGTTGCTCCTAGGGTCTCCTACCTCCTCCTCCCTGCAGGCCCCGGATCCAAAATGGCCACGGGGCTGCTTCCAGGTCCTGCAGGGAGGTGGCTTACAAGCAGTTCCTGTCAAGATCGCTGATCCGACACAGTGCACTGCAAAGTGTCAGATCAGCGATCTGACAATATATAGTCATGTCCCTCCCCCCGGGACAAAGTAAACAGGTAAAAAAAAATATTTACATGTGTAAAAAAAAACAAATCCTAAATAAAGAAAAAAAAGTATTGTTCCAATAAATACATTTATAAATAAGAAAACAATAAAAGTACACATATTTAGTATCGCCGTGTCCATAACGACCCGACCTATAAAACTGTCCCACTAGATAACCCCTTCAGTGAACACCGTAAAAAAAAAACGAGGCAAAAAACAACGCTTTATTATCATACCGCCGAACAAAATGTGGAAAAGAAATTCATGAATTGCTGTTTTTTGGTCATTCTGCCTCACAAAAATCGGAATAAAAAGCGATCAAAAATGTCACGTGCCCAAAAATGGAACGAAAAAAAATGTCAACTAGTCCTGCAAAAAACAAGACATCACATGACTCAGTGGACCAAAATATGGAAAAATTATAGCTCTCAAAATGTGGAGACGCAAAAACTATTTTTTGCAATAAAAAGCATCTTTTAGTGTGTGACAGCTGCCAATCATACAAATCTGCTAAAAAAAAACCCCGCTATAAACAGTAAATCAATCCCCCTTCATCACCCACTTACATAGTAACATAGTAACATAGTTAGTAAGGCCGAAAAAAGACATTTGTCCATCCAGTTCAGCCTATATTCCATCATAATAAATCCCCAGATCTACGTCCTTCTACAGAACCTAATAATTGTATGATACAATATTGTTCTGCTCCAGGAAGACATCCAGACCTCTCTTGAACCCCTCGACTGAGTTCGCCATCACCACCTCCTCAGGCAAGCAATTCCAGATTCTCACTGCCCTAACAGTAAAGAATCCTCTTCTATGTTGGTGGAAAAACCTTCTCTCCTCCAGACGCAAAGAATGCCCCCTTGTGCCCGTCACCTTCCTTGGTATAAACAGATCCTCAGCGAGATATTTGTATTGTCCCCTTATATACTTATACATGGTTATTAGATCGCCCCTCAGTCGTCTTTTTTCTAGACTAAATAATCCTAATTTCGCTAATCTATCTGGGTATTGTAGTTCTCCCATCCCCTTTATTAATTTTGTTGCCCTCCTTTGTACTCTCTCTAGTTCCATTATATCCTTCCTGAGCACCGGTGCCCAAAACTGGACACAGTACTCCATGTGCGGTCTAACTAGGGATTTGTACAGAGGCAGTATAATGCTCTCATCATGTGTATCCAGACCTCTTTTAATGCACCCCATGATCCTGTTTGCCTTGGCAGCTGCTGCCTGGCACTGGCTGCCCCAGGTAAGTTTATCATTAACTAGGATCCCCAAGTCCTTCTCCCTGTCAGATTTACCCAGTGGTTTCCCATTCAGTGTGTAATGGTGATATTGATTCCTTCTTCCCATGTGTATAACCTTACATTTATCATTGTTAAACCTCATCTGCCACCTTTCAGCCCAAGTTTCCAACTTAGTTAGGGAAAAATAATAAAATAAAAAATGTATTTATTTCCATTTTCCCGTTAGGGTTAGGGCTAAAATTAGGGTTAGGGTTATGGTTGGGGCTAAAATTAGGGTGTGGGTTAGAGTTAGGGTTGGGGCTAAAGTTAGGGTTAGGGTTGTGGCTAAAATTAGGGTTAGGGCTAAAGTTAGGGTTAAGGTTGGGGCTAAAGTTAGGGTTAGGGTTGGGGCAAAAGTTAGGGATGGAGCAAAAGTTAGGGATAGGGTTTGGATTACATTTATGGTTGGGATTAGGGTTAGGTGTGTGTCAGGGTTAGGGGTGTGGTTAGGGTTATGGTTGGGATTAGGGTTAGGGGTGTGTTGGCATTAGGGGTGTGGTTAGAGTTGAGATTAGGGTTAGGGGTGTGTTGGGTTTAGGGGTATGGTTGGGATTAGGGTTAGGGGCGTGTTCGAGTTAGGGGTGTGGTTAGGGTTATGGTTAGGGTTGAAATTAGGGTTAGGGGTGTGTTTGGGTTAGGGTTTCAGTTAGAATTGGTGGGTTTCCACTGTTTAGGCACATCAGGGGCTCCCCAAACACGACATGACGTCCGATCTCAATTCCAGACAATTTGCATTGAAAAGTCAAACAGCGCTCCTTCCCTTCCGAGCTCTGCCATGTGCCCAAACAGTGGTTTACCTCCACATATGGGGTATCAGCGTACTCAGGACAAATTGCACAACAACTTGTGGGGTCCAATTTCTCCTTTTATCCTTGGTAAAATAAAACAAATTGAAGCTGAATTAAATTTTTTGTAAAGAAAAGTTAAATGTTCATTTTTGGTTAAACATTTCAAAAATTCCTGTGAAACAACTGGAGGGTTAATAAACTTCTTGAATGTGGTTTTGAGCACCTTGAGCAGTGCAGTTTTTAGAATGGTTTCAAACTTGGGTATTTTCTATCATATAGACCCCTCAAAGTGACTTCAAATGTGATGTGGTCGCTAAAAAAAATGGTGTTGTAAAAATGAGAAATTGCTGGTCAACTTTTAACCCTTATAACTCCCTAACAAAAAAAATTTTGGTTCCAAAATAGTGCTGATGTAAAGTAGACATGTGGAAAATGTTACTTATTAAGTATTTATTGTGATATATCTCTGTAATTTAAGGGCATAAAAATTCAATTTGGAAAATTGCAAAATTTTCAAAATTTTCACCAAATTTCAGTTTTTTTCACAAATAAACGCAGGTAATATCAAAGAAATTTTACCACTATCATGAAGTACAATATGTCAGGTAAAAACAATGAATTATCAGGATCCGTTGAAGCACTCCAGAGTTATAACCTCCTAAATGGACAGTGGTCAGAATTGTAAAAATTGGCCCAGTCATTAACGTACGAACCACCCTTGGGGATAAAGGGGTTAAAAAATATTTTGGCAAAAGCAAAAGCTGCTATCCATGTCATCTGGTAATGAGGAATGTTAATGTATGATTGGTGAGGATGTAGTGCAGATGTGGAGTTTTTCCAAAAGTGGGCAGTGGACTTGACGCGGAAGCAGCTTAAATATTGTGGCCATAATATCGACCAATACCTTGCATACATTGTTATGTTTTTGGTGCACTGTATATTTTTCCGGGGTGCGGCTGGGCCCTAGATGGCTCTTTACACTGTGGCCTCTGTTCACACAGGATGCATTATGGTGAGCCCGCTACATGGCGTCATTAATAGGCTTTGAGCCATATACTTTGGATTCCTGTGTGAACACTCCACATACAGACTATTTGTTTGCACAGGTGCACCAAGCGGCCAATTCCTCATTGTAGGGTGGCTGCCTTATCAGTATTATTGCACCTGTGTATTTGCCATCTTAATTTGGGTCCACTGCACCTTGGTTAGTGCAATTGTTGGAGGCCTTGAACAGGTAAGCATCTCTGCCTGTGTACTGGTGTTTTTTTTTGTATGGTTCGAGGAGTGGAGGTGGAGCTGGGGTGGAGCCTGGGTGGAGTCTCAAGGGAGAGCCAAAACTTTTGTCAGTATAGGGCCCCAAAATTCCTAGTGACAGCCCTATGTATGACAAACCAGCAGCACTGAGAAAGTTAAAAGAAGAATATTTGGGGTATTTTCCCTTTGATTTCTGTAATTTTTAAAATAACAGTGGCCATTTTAGACAATATGCCCGAATTGAAATGCAAAATGTTCAAATTCAGTGAGCTCAGAAATTTTCTAAAGATTGAATACGGATTTGACCTCATTGACTTGATTGCCTTATTATTAGTACACAACAAACATGATGTGAACACTCATAGCAGTTCATCAAAGTGTCTTCACCAGAACGTTTTGAAAAATCTTTGAACAGTGCAGAGTTGTGCCAAAATTTTGTGACTTTAGATATTTTCACCCCAGTTTGATGCAGGTCTGCTAAAATAGGCAGAGCTGGGGAGGAGCCAGTGTGGGACAAAGTATGGATATGCCTGCCTCTCAACTTCATTGAAATACATTACACCAGAAATTTTACTCCAGACACTGACTGGAGTAACATTTGTGGCAAGGTGTAACAAGGCTCATGCCTCTAATTAGATGCACAGAATTCATTAAGTGGCCTATTAGTGAATTTTGCTAATCTTATTCTTACACACTACTCATTATGACGTATACAAAATTCTGGTCTTAATGAATCAAGGCGATAGACATGTTTTTAAATAATTATTTAAATGACTGCTAATACACGTAAACAATATTTTATGTAACATTCTTTTTTTATTTATTGCATATTAATTAATTGTAAAAGCTATTGGCTAAATCATAAATTGTCCTATATTATATTGTATAATTAATATGCAATATAATGTAAAACCATATTGGCAGTATCAATGTTTCAACATGTAACATTTTAAGGAAGTTCTCTCTAAAGCTAACGTACCTAGGGAAGAAAAGTCACTGTCAAAAACAAAAGTAATGTTGGACATTTAAAAACAAAGTCAGTGACAGTAACTGACAGAGCATCCCCCATAGTCCACTAAAAAAAACAAATGTGACAGAGCCATGGGCTTGGGACTATTAGCACATGGCAGGCCAATGAAGCTGGACCTATATTATCTGGAGCTTGTCTTATTTTCTTATTTGGAATCTTTGCACTAATGACCTATAAATGTAAATATACAGTATATTACACACTTATTTGATTTTATTTTCAGATTTTTGCTCTGATATTTCTTTTATATTTCAACTTTGAACTGAACAGATAGAGCAAACTGAAAGTACATTAGCAAAAGCTGAAAAACACAACATATTTAGTAATATAATTAAACAGGTAGTTGTATTTAGCGGCTTTTGCTAATTTGATTTCAGCTTCCTCTATCTTCCTAGTGCAAAGAAGGTATCAAAGAGTTAAATTCTGAAAATAACATTTTTTGTTTTAAAAATAAAACTGTTATATATACACTATATATATATATATATATATATATATATATATATATATATATATATTGCTCAAAAAAATAAGGGGGACACTGTGACTCTGTGAAATCAAACTGTCCACTTAGGAAGCAACACTGTCAGTCAATTTCACATGTTGTTGTGCAAATGGAATAGTTAACAGATGAAAATTATTGGCAATTATCAATACACATTCAATAAAGGAGTAGTTCTGCAGGTGGGAATCACAGACCACATCTCAGTACCAATGCTTTCTGGCTGATGTTTTGGTCACTTTTGAATGTTGGTTGTGCTTTCACACTTGTGGTAGCATGAGACGGCCTCTACAACCCACACAAGTGGCTCAGGTAGTGCAGCTCATCCAGGATGGCACAAGTTGAGCCAAGAAAGTTTGCTGTGTCTGTCAGCATAATGTCCAGAGGCTGGAGGCGCTACCAGGAGACAGGCCAGTACACCAGGAGATGTGGAGGGGGCCGTAGGAGGGAAATAACCCAGCAGCAGGACTGCTACCTCAGCCTTTGTGCAAGGAGGAACAGGAGGAGCACTGCCAGAGCCCTGCAAAATGACCTCCAGCAGGCCACAAATGTGCATGTGTCTGCACAAATGGTTAGAAACTGAATCCATGAGGATGGTCTGAGTGCCCAACGTCTACAGATGGGGGCTGTGCTCACAGCCCAACACCATGTAGGACGCTTGGCATTTGCCACAGAACACCGGGATTGGTAAATTCACCACTGGCTCCCTGTGCTCTTCACAGATAAAAGCAGGTTCACACTGAGCACATGTGACAGACATGACAAAGTCTGGAGATGGCGTGGAGAGCGATCTGCTGCCCGCAACATCCTTCAGCATGACCGGTTTGGCAGTGGGTCAGTAATGGTGTGGGGTGGCATTTCTTTGTAGGGCCACACAGCCCTCCATGTGCTCGCCAGAGGTAGACTGACTGGCATTAGGTACCAAGATAAGATCCTCAGACCCCTTGTGAGACCATATGCCGATGCAGTTGGCCCTGGGTTCCTCCTAATGCAGGACAATGCCAGACCTCATGTGGCTGGAGTTTGTCAGCAGTTCCTGCAAGATGAAGGCATTGAAGCTATGGACTGGCCCTCCCATTCTTCAGACCTGAATCAGATTGAACACATCTGGGACATCATGTCGCGCACCATCCACCAATGTCACGTTGCACCAAAGACTGTCCAGGAGTTGGCGGATGCTTTAGTCCAGATCTGGGAGGAGATCCCTCAGGAGACCATCTGCCACCCAGGAGGAGTCCACGAGTTGTAGGGAGGTCATACAGGCACATGGAGGCCACACACACTACTGAACATCATTTCCTTGTCTTGAGGCATTTCCACTGAAGTTGGATTAGCCTGTAACTTCATTTTCCACTTTGATTTTGACCATCATTCCAACTCCAGACCTCCGTGGGATATTAGTTGTGATTTATGTTGATAATTTTTAGGTTTTATTGTTCTCAACACATTCCACTATGTAATGAATAAAGATTTACAACTGTAATATTTCATTGATATCTAGGATGTGGGATTTTACTGTTCCCTTTATTTTTTCGAGCAGTGCATATATATGTGTATATTATTATTATTATTATTATTATTAATAGAGGTTCATGTTGGATTATTTACTCTTGGTTGTGGTGTACTTTGATGCCAAGATATTAAGGGGTTATTTAAATTTGATTCAGTTACTGATTTTAATTTGCAAGCAGCAATAGCCAATGCAAAGTATTATATATTCCACAGGCAAGTACCTGAATGTCAGAAATGAGAAAGTGCTGCATCCAGATAAGGTAGAGATGAAAGATAACAAACTAGGAATTTTCGTTACCTAGAGGCTAAGAAATGCTACATCCTTTTATAAATAAGCTTTTAAGCTTTTTTGCTATGATAAGGGGATTTGAGTCCAGAAAAACTGCTTTGGCTATCTTCCAGACCTTGTTAGACATGTTTTAGAGGTGGACAGGACACTCATTCTACATTATATAATTACATACATCAAATAATTAAGCTATATCGAATAAAAAACTTTTTTTAATTTATTTAATGTAAAATGTTTAAATTGTTGTAGAAAATATGAAATGATGGTCAATAGAATAAAGTCAGTAAATTGCTTAAAATATGCTTAAAAGGTAATAAATAGCATTGTACACCATTTT
Source organism: Ranitomeya imitator (assembly GCF_032444005.1). Classification (NCBI taxonomy): domain Eukaryota; kingdom Metazoa; phylum Chordata; class Amphibia; order Anura; family Dendrobatidae; genus Ranitomeya; species Ranitomeya imitator. Next base: position 339,694,439 of record NC_091285.1, on the reverse strand, counting down.
TATTAAAATCACAGCTTTTTAATAAAATATTCAGGTACATAAACTCATATTGCAGTAACAGAAAGTTATACATTATAAAGTAAATTTGCATTACATTCAAATTAGTTGACTTTGAAATCTCAAAAGCTTAATAGAATGCATATCACTTCTTACCATGTTAGAATGTAAATTGAAAAACATATTATTATTGATAATTTTAACCCATTTACCCCCAAGGGTGGTTTGCATGTTAATGACCAGGCCAATTTTTACAATTCTGACCACTGTCCATTCACGAGGTTATAACTCTGGAACGCTTCAATGGATCCTGGTGATTCTGACACTGTTTTGTCATGAGATATTGTACTTCATGATAGTGGTAAAAATTTCTTTGATATGACTTGCACTTATTTGTGAAAAAAAAAACGGAAATTTGTCGAAAATGTTGAAAATTTCGCAATTTTCCAACATGAATTTTCATTCCCTTAAATCACACAGATATGTCACACAAAAAATACTTAATAAGTAACATTTCCCACACGTCTACTTTACATCAGCACAATTTTTGAACCAAAATTTTTTTTTTGCTAAGGAGTTATACGGGTTTAAATTTAACTATCAATTTCTCATTTTTACAACACCAATTTTTTTTAGGGACCACATCACATTTGAAGTCACTTTGATCAGTCTATACGATAGAAAATACCCAAAGTGACCCCATTCTAAAAACTGCACCCCTCAAGGTGCTCAAAACCACATTCAAGAAGTATATTAACCTTTCAGATGCTTCACAGACATTTTTGGAATATTAAAAAAATGAGCATTTAATATTTTTCACAAAAATTTTTTGTCATATCCAATTTGTTTTATTTTACCAAGGGTAACAGGAGAAATTGGACCCCACAAGTTGTTGCGCCATCTGACTTTTCAATGCAAAATTGTCTGGAAATGAGATCGGACGCCATGTCACATTTGGAGAGCTCCTGATGTTCCTAAACAGTGGAAACACCCCACAAGTGACAGCATTTTGGAAAGTAAACTCCCTAAGGAACTTATTTACATGAGTGTTGAGGACTTTGAACCCCCAAGTGCTTCACAGAAGTTTATAGTGTAGAGACATAAAATTAAAAAATCATATTTTTTCACAAAAATGATTTTTTAGCCCCCATTTTTTTATTTTCATAAGGGTAACCGGAGAAATTAGACCCCAAAAGTTGTTGTCCAATTTGTACTGAGTATGCTGATAACCCATATATGGAAGAAAACTACTGTTTGGGCACATGTTGGGGCTCGGAAGGGAAGTAGTGAAATTTTGGAATTCAGACTTTGATGGGATGATCTGCGGGCGTCATGTTGCATTTGCAGAGCCCCTGATGTGCCTAAACAGTGGAAACCTACCACAAGTGACATCATTTTGGAAACTAGACCCTCCAAGGAACTTATCTAGATGTATTGTGAGAAATTTAAACCCCTAAGTGTTTCACTAAAGTTTATAACGCAGAGCTATGAAAATAAGACATCATTTTTTTCCCACAAACATGATTTATTAGCCCCAAAATTTTTATTTTCCCAAGGGTAATAGGAGAAATTGAACTGCAAAAGTTGTTTTCCAATTTGTCCTGAGTATGCTGATAACCCCATATATGGGAGTAAACCACTGTTTGGGCACATGGCAAAGCTCAAAATGGAAGGAGCACCATTTGACTTTTTCAACGCAGAATTGTCTGGAATTGAGATTTGGACGTCATGTCGCGTTTGGAGAGCCCCTGATGTGCCTAAACAGTGGAAACCCCCCAATTCTAACTCCAACCCTTACCCCAACACACCCCTAACCCTAATCCCAACCCTAACCATAACCCTAACCACACCCCTAACCCGAACACACACCTAACCATAATCACAACCCTAACCATAACCCTAAGCCCAAAACACCCCTAACCTCAATGCACCCTTAGGCAGGAGTCTCACTACAGAGAGATACGGCTGAGTCTCACAGGTTAAAAACAAGCTCTGGCACCAACTCTCCGGAGTGGAGCGTGCGGCTCCATGTATTGCTATGCGGCCGCACGCTCCACTCTGGAGTGCCGGTGCCAGAGCTTGGTTTTAACCTGCGAGACTCGGCCGTATCTTGCTGTAGTGTGACTCCGGCCTTAACCCTAATCTCAACCCTAACCATAACCCTAACCACACCTCTAACTTTGACACACCCCTAACCTTAATTCCAACCCTTACCCTAATCTGAACCGCAAATGTAATCCCAACCCTAACCCTAATGCAAACCCTAACCCTAACTTTAGCCTCAACCCTATCCCTAACTTTAGCCCTAACCCTAACTTTAGCCCCAACCCTAACCCTAACTTTAGCCCCAACCCTAACTTTAGCCCCAACCCTAACCCTAACTTTAGCCCTAACTCTAACCCTAACCCTAATCACCCTAATCACCAGGCTTTTGTCATCTAACCTAAGAGTGGCATAATGTAAAGACAGAGACCCTGATTCCAGTGATGAGTCAAATGTTCTGCTGCAGGGTATAGTTTTGTTAATCTCCTGTTGTTAAATGTTGATTTTAACACTAGAGGACTAAGGGGGTCAGATCGAGCGATGTTGGTAGCCATTCATGTGGCCCACGATGACCAATCCACTTTCCAGGAAACTGTTCATGTAGGAATGCTCAGACTTGACACCCATAATGTGGTGGTGCACAATCTTGGGTGTCAGGTCCAAGCATTCCTACATGAACATTTTCCTGGAAAGTGGATTGGTCATCGTGGGCCAGTTGAAAGGTTACCAAGGTCCACGATCTGACCCCCCTTAGACTTTTATCTTTGGGGTCATCTGAAGGCAATTGGCTATGCTGTGAAGATAAGAGATCTGCAGCATCTGAAACAATGGATACCGATAGCCTGAGCTAGCATTTTTTCTGTGGTGTTGCTATCAGTGTGTCAAGAGTCGGAGTTTAGAGTTACATTGACAATCCAACACAATGGGCAGCACTGTGAATACATTTTATAAGTGGTCATAAACTTGTAAATAACTGATGAAAAAATAAAGTTATGTTACAACCAAGCACACCATAGTTTTTCTTGTGAAATTCTCAATAAGTTTGATGTGTCACAAGACCTTCTTCCCATTGAAAAAAGTAAAGTTGGATCCAAAATGGCCGACTTCACAACTGTTACCACCCATCTTGAAAAGTTTTTCCCCTCCCATATACTAATGTGCCACAAACAGGAAAATGAGATCACCAACCATTCCCATTTTATTTAGGTGTATCCATATAAATTGCCCACCCTATACTTTTGCGTGTGTACTTAGCAAAATGTCTATATATGTTTGTATTAAAAAATGATTCACTTGAATAAATTTATACCTTTTTAATATTAATTTGGACAGTGTTACTCCACAGTTTCTTCTAATGTTCTGCCTGAGATCTATCCACTGGGCTTTGGGTCCTCATGGCAGTCCACTTATGACTTCCTATGTGGGTTTGTGTTACTTTGAAGTCTGTGCAGTTTATTTAACATTGATAAATACAATCGGTGAAGCAGCATTGCTATCACAGAAGAGGATAAAATGGTGGATGTCCTCATTACACCAGACTGTAAGAATAATTTGCTTATTCTTCCCACAATGCATCACTACAGAGCAAGAGACAGGAAGAGAAGAGAGACAAAGGCTAGTGCCGACAGGCGAATTCAGGCACTAGATGGAGCAAGTGTGCTGCAAACAAAAACTCAGTAAAGAAACTCAATGCTGAAGACATGTTAGTAATATAAATATATACAGTGCCTTGCGAAAGTATTCAACCTTTTCCCACATATCATGCTTCAAACATAAACATACCAAATGTAAATTTTGGTGAAGAATCAACAACAAGTGGAACACAATTGTGAAGCTGAACGAAATTTATTGGTTATTTTAAATTTTTGTGGAAATTCAAAAACTGAAAAGTGGGGCGTGCAATATTATTCGGCCCCTTTAGTTTCAGCGCAGCAAACTCACTCCAGACGTTCATTGTGGATCTCTGAATGATCCAATGTTGTTCTAAATGTCTAATGATGATAAATATAATCCACCTGTGTGTAATCAAATCTCTGTATCAATGCATCTGCTTTGTTATAGTGTCAGAGTTCTGTTTGAAGTACAGAGAGCATCATGAGGACCAAGGAACACAACAGGCACTGTTTTGAGCAATAAAGCATAAAAGTCATCCAAACACGACCCAACCAGGACTGTCCTATTATTTCTCCACTATAAAAACCTCACCTTGTGTAAGTTAACCTCAACATAAATAAGGGCAGAGCAGGACAGGAATATAGATAACCATATGCAAAGCATTTCATGAACATATGTTTAGGAATATTCTTCAAATGGAAATATAAAACAATGTGTGAACAAAGCTTTATAGAGAATCTGTCACCAAATTTTGGCCCTATGCTGTAGATAAGCCCCAAATGTAACCTGTAAGATAAGAAAAACAAGTTAGATTATACTCATTTGGGGGGGGGGTCCGGTGTGGTCTGGTCCGATGGGTGTCGCAGGTCGGGGTCCGGTGCCTCACATCTTCATACGATGTTGTCCTCTTCCTTGCTACTGTCATGGCTCCTGCGCAGGCGTAATTCTCTGCCCCGTTGAGAGCACAGCAAAGTACTGCAATGCACAGGCGCCGGGAAAGGTTAGAGAGGCCCGGCACCTGCGCAGTGCAGTACTTTACGCTGCCCTTAACAGGGCAAATCAGTACGCCAATGCAGGAGTCGCAATGGAAGCAAGGAGGATGATGACATTGTATGAAGATGGGAGGCACTGGACCCGGACCTGCAACACCCACCGGACTAGAGCACACAGGACCGCCCCCCAGGTGAGTATAATCTAACTTGTTTTTCTTATCTTTCAAGTTACATCGGGGGGCTTATTTACAGAATGCTGTAGATAAGCCCCTGATGGCAGTGGCTGAAGCTTATAGGGCCAAAATTAGGTAACAAATTACTTTTAAGGGCCTTTTAAATGAACAATATTTTCCTTAACAAATGATCAAGTGACAAATACGCAAATGATTTCATGGCTGCTCCCATGTTATATCTGGGGAAAACACTATTTTTTGCCGATTGCAAATCTCTTTATTTAAGTGTGTTACTGACATGAAAGTAAAGAGTTTCATATGAATAATCGCAAAAACAATCATTTCCAGATAATTGCAACATGTCATCATGTCAACTTTTGAAAAACAAGCAGCAATAAACTTCTTACATTGTTGACTGATGATCATTCTAAGAAATTTGTCTACTATACAAAAGGCCCATCTTTAGATTCCTTATGCCTTACCATAGCCAATAAAAAATGGGATTAAACTCTTATCTGTTTCTATTTTGGTGCTAGCAATGGATTCCATTAAAGCATTAAGACCAGCTGACAAAGAACATAATGAAACATGCATTCTCAATGATTTCAAGACTCTCAAAGAGATGTCAAGCTTCAGTCTTCTAGACATAGTCACTGTCGCTGCTTAGCATTGATGGGTATAAAGGGCTTCAAACACATTGCAAACTACTACAAGATAGAGGTATGTATTTAACAATAGGTCAATATTTTATAAACTAAAAATTCATGTCCAAATCAGTAATATATTACTTAAAACATCTGTGTTACCTGAAAGATTTTTACCCATTTCAGCTTTCCATAGCTGAGATGGGAACAACTGTGTCCAGGCTCGGTAACCCGGAGGTACAGTAATTGACAAGAGTGGTTGAGCCACACCACTTACAACTTACGTTATGTTTTGTACCACTTACTTACAAAACATAATTCCCATAAAAATATTAGGGGCAGAAACAGTGCAGCACAGTAAGCTATGTTGTTTCAGTAACCTCTGAGTAGCTCCATTTCCAGGAACCTGTCATTAGAATAAATATTTAAATGGTTTTCTGACCAAAGGATATGAATGCTAAATCCTTAAGATAGGTCATCAATCGAAGGTAGATGTTAGGGCTAGTGGAACGCACCAAATAATAAGACAGATAGTGTATGGTGCGTTCGCAGCCCGGGGTCCACCGTGCAGAGATGGAACCTGCTGCTAAGTAATGACGAACTATATGGCGGTACTCATAAGTATACACACGTGGGTTAAACTTCACCCAGCGTGAAGGAAGCGATCCTGTTGCGTCACAGGATCGCGGTACCGCACATAGAAGGCGAGCAAGTAGTCAGCGAACTCAACCCCAACTAGGATTGAAGTCCGATTAGATCCTTGCTGGCACAACACCGCAACTGGGTGTGTAAGGAAGCAGAATAACAATATTAGGACACAAGAGTGCATGCAGTGTCGCACTGACGAACGCCACTAACCACCCAGGCTTGGGTAAGGAAAGCACAGAGGAAGTGCACGGCGCCGTACTGGCGGTCACAGCAACTGGACGCTGTAACGTGTGATTAGTGCTGTAGGATAAGTCGGGCGCTAGATAGCAACCATACACCTTCCGCGAACAGACATTCAATAGGGAAGGGGTATCCAAGGACGACTTGCACTCACAACAAACACACGTAAGCAAATGTACACTGGCGCATGGCCGTGCGGTCATGCGCAGTTTATATAGTTGCAGCACAATAAGTGGCCACAGAAACTTTGCCCTTCCAAGACCTGCCAAGAGGACCAATGGAATGTGCTGCAGAGCCTGAGCACATGACCCTCGATCTCCAACGGGAGATCTTGCCCTGGGCATGCACAGTGTGTGCAGACAAGGACTTAGTCCCAGAGAAGTCCGCTCGCTGCTGACCAGCACTGGCTTTAATGGCAGAAGCTGAAGAAGCAGCAGTAACTCTCTGTACAGAGTGAGACTGAGCAAGACGCTGGGACCGACGTCCCTGCTGAGCAGACTCCACTGCGGCTGGATAAGAATGGGAGACCGCAGCGGAGATGGCTCGAGATTCCCCCTGTGCAGAAGCGGGAACTCGAGACCTAACATTACCCCCCCTCCTAGGGAGACCCCCTCCTTGGGCCTCGCTACGCTCGAAGGCAGCAATGAGCTGTGGGGCCTGAATGTTCTCAGCAGGCTCCCATGACCTGTCCTCTGGGCCATAACCCCTCCAATCCACCAGCTAGAACTTTTTGCCGCGTACCACCTTGCACCCCAAAATAGCGTTCACCTCGTAATCGTCCGTAGACGAACCCGATGTCCCGGCAGAAGACTCGGAAAACCGGGACATGTATACGGGTTTCAAGAGGGACACATGAAAGGTGTCGGTGATACCCAAGCGTGGAGGAAGAGCCAAACGGTAGACCACAGGATTAACCTGTTCAAGAACCTTGAAGGGACCCAAGTAGCGAGGAGCAAACTTAGCGGACTCAATTCGCAGCCTGATGTTACGGGCGGAGAGCCACACCATGTCACCAGGAGCAAAGGTCGGAGCGGGGCGCCGATGAACATCGGCGGAGGACCTCATTCTTTCCTTGGAGGCCCGAATGGCATCCTGCGTGCGGTCCCAAATGTCCCGTGCCTCCACAGCCCAGTCTGCCACCCTGGAGTCAGCAGAAGACACAGGCATGGGCACAGGAACACGCGGATGCTGGCCGTAATTTAGGAGGAATGGAGTCTGACCGGTGGAGTCGGCTACGGCATTGTTAAGTGCAAACTCTGCCCACAGTAGCAAGGATGCCCAGTCATCCTGCCTGGCAGAAACAAAATGTCGTAAATATGTGACCAAGGTCTGGTTGGCCCTCTCCACCAACCCATTCGTCTCGGGATGATATGCCGAAGAGAGATTCAACTCAATACTGAGTAGACGACAAAGCTCTCTCCAGAATCGAGACGCAAACTGGGGACCCCGGTCACTAACAATTTTGTCTGGCATACCGTGTAGGCGAAAGATATGCTTGACGAACAAGACAGCCAACGCCCGTGCAGAAGGTAGCCGTGGAAGAGGCACCAAGTGCACCATTTTGGAATAATGGTCGGTGATCACCCAGATAATGGTACAGTTACGAGACTTGGGTAAGCCCACCACAAAGTCCATCCCGACCATCTCCCAGGGCCTGTCCGCCACCGGCAGAGGAAAAAGCAAACCAGCTGGCCGTTGCCGAGGAGTCTTGTTCTTGGCGCAAGAGACAAACGCCCGAACATACTCTGCGACATCACGAGCCATATGCGGCCACCAGTACGTCCTCGCCAGTAACTCAGATGTCCTTTTGGTACCAAAATGTCCACCCACCCTGGACGAGTGTGCCCAAGAGAGAATCTCCAGTCGCAAATTGGATGGAACAAAAATCTTGCCCGGGGGCACAGACTCTAGCGAAACCGGGGCCACAGTTCTCAAGCTCTCGGTGGGGACAATAAGCCGAGGCTCCTCCTCCGCAGATGACACAACGGAGCGAGAGAGAGCGTCGGCCCGAATGTTCTTCTCCCCAGAAAGAAAATGGAGGGTGAAATGAAACCGGGAGAAGAATAAGGACCATCTGGCCTGGCGAGAATTCAACCGCTGGGCTGTCTGCAGGTACACCAAATTTTTATGGTCTGTGAAGACTTGGAAGGGAAAACGTGCTCCCTCCAAGAGATGTCTCCACTCCGAGAAAGCCAACTTCATGGCTAGCAACTCCCTGTCCCCGATGGAATAATTCCTCTCTGCTGGTGAGAAGGTCTTGGAGAAAAAGAAGCAAGGATGCTTCTGACCTTGAGCATCCTTTTGGAAGAGGACTGCTCCAGCACCAACAGAAGAGGCATCCACCTCCATGATAAATGGCTTATCAACATCGGGGCGATGTAGGATGGGAGCGCTAGCGAAGTGTGACTTTATAGAGTTAAAGGCCTTGGAGACCTCCTCAGACCACAATTTGGGATTCGCCCCCTTCTTGGTGAGGGCAACCAAGGGAGCTACCAAAGTTGAGAAGTGCGGAATGAACTGGCGATAATAATTAATGAACCCCATAAAGCGCTGCACCGCTTTAAGAGAATGGGGTTCCTGCCAGTCCATCACAGCCTGTAGTTTGGCAGGATCCATAGCAAATCCCTGGGCAGAGATGATGTAGCCTAGGAAAGGTAGGGACTCCTGCTCAAACATACACTTCTCCAACTTGGCATAGAGGGAGTTTGCCCGTAGGAGGTCAAAGACTTTGCAAACATCTCTCCGGTGGGAGTCAATATCTGGAGAGTAGATGAGAATATCATCCAGATAGACTACGACCGAGGTGGAAAGCATATCCCGGAAGATATCGTTCACAAAGTCTTGGAAAACGGCTGGGGAATTACAGAGCCCGAAGGGCATCACCAGATATTCATAGTGCCCATCCCTGGTGTTAAAAGCCGTCTTCCATTCGTCCCCCTCACGGATGCGAATCAGGTTGTAAGCACCCCGCAGATCTAGTTTAGTAAATACCCTTGCTCCCCGAAGCCTATCGAAGAGCTCAGATATCAAGGGCAAAGGATACTTATTTTTAACGGTGATAGCGTTAAGACCCCTGTAGTCTATGCATGGACGCAATTCCCCATTCTTCTTCTGCACGAAGAAGAACCCTGCCCCAGCAGGTGACACTGACTTCCTAATGAATCCTCTTGCCAGATTTTCCTGGATGTACTGTGACATTGCCTCCGTCTCCGGGAGAGATAGCGGATAGACTCGACCCCGGGGAGGCTCAGCACCAGGCAAGAGATCAATAGGACAGTCATAGGGGCGATGGGGCGGAAGGATCTCCGCCGCCTTTTTGGAGAACACGTCTGCATAAGACCAATACTGCTTGGGGAGAGAGGAAAGATCTGCGGGTACCTCTGTAGTAGCAACCTGAACGCACTCCCTCTGACACCTACCCCCACAAGATTCACCCCATCCCAGGATTCTGATAGAGGACCACTCGATATGAGGAGAGTGGTACCGTAGCCAAGGTATTCCCAACAGGACCTCATCAATTCCCTCTGGAATGATGAGCAGAGATATAATCTCCTGATGAGATGGCGACATGGACAGAGTAAAAGGGATGGTCTGGTGTGTTATCTGTGAGGGCAGTGTCGACCCATTCACCACTCGTACCGTTACTGGTTGAGCTAGCATAACCAGGGGTATTGCGTGACGTTGGGCGAAGGCAGAAGACATAAAATTGCCCTCCGCCCCAGAATCCACGCAGAGCTCTACCGAGTGGGAGAATGAGCCTATAGTAATTGTCCCCTTAAAGGACAATTTAGAGGCAAACGTCGCCGTGTCTAGTGTACCTCCACCAACTACCACTAGACGCTGACGTTTCCTCGACCGCTGAGAACATCTGGTGGCTAGATGTCCTGACTGCTGGCAAACATGACAGACCTTGAGTGCACAAGCGGTCCGAGACTTAGATCCCGCTTGTGACACTTCCCTGGCCTCATGTGACTCAGGAACCAGGACCGGAGATTCCAGAGGTTTGGCGAAGGTAGGAGCCAGCCGAAACCTCTGCCTACACTGGGCTCGCTCTAACCTCCGCTCGTTAAAACGGAGGTCAATTCGAGTGGAGACAGTTATTAACTCCTCCAGTGTGGCAGGAATCTCCCTAGTGGCCAGAGCGTCCTTAACGTGGTCAGCCAGGCCCCTCCAAAATATGGGGATAAGAGCTTTATGCGACCAATCCAGCTCAGAAGCTAAAGTGCGGAATTGGTCGGCAAAATGACTGACCAAGGACTCACCCTGAGTTAATGCCAGCAGTTGGAGCGCAGTATCATGGGTGACTTGAGGTCCTAAAAAGACCTGTTTCAGAGTGCTCAGAAACAGCGGAGCACTCTGCACCACATGATCACCACGCTCCCACAGCGGCGTAGCCCATTCCAACGCCATGTCCGACAAGAGAGACACTATAAATCCCACCTTAGCCCGCTCTGTGGGAAATCGTGCAGCCAGTAGCTCGAGGTGAAGAGAGCACTGACTCACAAATCCCCTACAAAACTTGCTACCACCAAAAAATTTTTCTGGCAGCGGGAGGCGAGAAAATGTCGGAGCAGGGGTGGCAATGGACAGAGTTGCTGCAGCCACGCTAGCAGCCTGTACAGCAACTGCGGTAACATCCACAGCTGAGGTTGCGCTCTCAAGAGCCTACCCTCCAGCTGCTGGATATACTGCAAGGATTGCTGTTTGTCCGTCATTACTAGCCAGACCCTGGCGCTAGTGTAATATTAGGGCTAGCGGAACGCACCAAATAATAAGACAGATAGTGTATGGTGCGTTCGCAGCCCGGGGTCCACCGTGCAGAGATGGAACCTGCTGCTAAGTAATGACGGACTATATGGCGGTACTCATAAGTATACACACGTGGGTTAAACTTCACCCAGCGTGAAGGAAGCGATCCTGTTGCGTCACAGGATCGCGGTACCGCACATAGAAGGCGAGCAAGTAGTCAGCGAACTCAACCCCAACTAGGATTGAAGTCCGATTAGACCCTTGCTGGCACAACACCGCAACTGGGTGTGTAAGGAAGCATAATAACAATATTAGGGCACAAGAGTGCATGCGGTGCCGCACTGACGAACGCCACTAACCACCCAGGCTTGGGTAAGGAAAGCACAGAGGAAGTGCACGGCGCCGTACTGGCGGTCACAGCAACTGGACGCTGTAACGTGTGATTAGTGCTGTAGGATAAGTCGGGCGCTAGATAGCAACCATACACCTTCCGCGAACAGACATTCAATAGGGAAGGGGTATCCAAGGATGACTTGCACTCACAACAAACACACGTAAGCAAATGTACACTAGCGCATGGCCGTGCGGTCATGCGCAGTTTATATAGTTGCAGCACAGGAAGTGGCCACAGAAACTTTGCCCTTCCAAAACCTGCCAAGAGGACCAATGGAATGTGCTGCAGAGCCTGAGCACATGACCCTCGATCTCCAACGGGAGATCTTGCCCTGGGCATGCACAGTGTGTGCAGACAAGGACTTAGTCTACGTTCACATTAGCGTCGCGTCGCCGTTGCGTCGGCGACGCACGGAAAAACGCGCGCAAACGCGCGCAAAAACGCGCGCGTTTTGCGACGCGTGCGTCGTTTTTGACGAAAATCGGACGCACAGAAAATGCTACATGTAGCGTTTTCTTGCGTCCGACGCTAGCGTCGGAAACGACGCACGTGGCGAAAAACGCCACCAAAACAACGCACGCGTCCCCTATGTTAAACATAGGGGCGCGTCGCCGCTGCGTCGCCGCTGCGTCGCCGACGCAACAGCGACGCACATTAGCGTAACGCTAATGTGAACGTAGCCTTAGTCCCAGAGAAGTCCGCTCGCTGCTGACCAGCACTGGCTTTAATGGCAGAAGCTGAAGAAGCAGCAGTAACTCTCTGTACAGAGTGAGACTGAGCAAGACGCTGGGACCGACGTCCCTGCTGAGCAGACTCCACTGCGGCTGGATAAGAATGGGAGACCGCAGCGGAGATGGCTCGAGATTCCCCCTGTGCAGAAGCGGGAACTCGAGACCTAACAGTAGATGCCTGGAATAAACTACATCTATCGGTGGTCGGAAGGGTTAACCTTATTAAAATGGTCCTGATGCCTAAAATTCTATATGTTTTACACAATGCACCAATTTGGATCCCTCGGGGGAAGTTCAGGCAGATTAATGCCCTCTTTAGAAGTTTGATATGGGGGAGACAATATCCACGTATTAGCCTGGAGACGCTTCAGCGACCCAAGGAAGATGGTGGTTTGGCTTTGCCCAACCCGGAAATATATTTTCTTGCAGCCCAGAGTCAGCATTTGAAGGGCTGGGCGCGAGAGGCGTCATCCAGTGCAGTACAATACCTAATGGAAGAGGTGACAGGCCCGACGACCGGTGGTTTGGTGTTTGGAAGATGGCTCCTTGGGCGCTTTAGGGAAATTATATCCAACCCTGTTCCTGATTCGTAAATTATGGAACAGACTAAGGCAGATTCGTGGGGTTACAGGGCTGACTAAATTCACACCGATATGGTCTAACAGCAATTTAAAGGAATTTGAGGCTCTGGGAGGACTGATGGAATGGCAGACTAAGGGAATTTGCTTTGTTCACCAGATAATCTAGCGGCTAGCATTGAAATCCTTTTCCCAATTGCAGGTAGAGTTTGGTCTGCGATCCACAGGGGAATATCAGTACGCGCAGATGAGACATGCCTTTAGAGCTCAGAATAAGAAAGCTGATATCAGGATTCAAGATGATATAGTTTTGGAGTATGTGTGTGGTGACGGGACTACAAGGGGAGTTATTTCCACCCTGTATAAGGACCTTATACACACGTTTTTGCTAGATTTCCCTATAAAGGCGAGAGCTAAATGGGAGAGGGACGTGGGGCCGATGGAGAATGAAACCTGGGAATCGGTGATGGAGTGGGTTCCGCGACTATCCTTGAGTGAACCATATAGACTCTCGCAGCTATATATTTTGCACAGAGTATATAAATCTCCGGAAGTGCTACACAAAGCGGGGTTGCGTGCCAATTCTGAGTGCCCGAGGTGTGCGAGTGAGAATGCAGGAATATATCACATGATGTGGACGTGTCCTAGGCTGGCTGCTTTTTGGGTGGTGGTTTTGAGCCGGGTTGAAGTAGCTTATAAGTGTAGAGTTCTTAGAGATCCGATAGTATGTTTGCTGGGATATGTGGAAGAAATTGGAGTTGACAATACCTGGAAGATTGCAATCGCTAGGCTACTATACATGGCTAGGAAAGTGATAGCACGAAATTGGATAAACGCTGAACCACCTGCGAGGAGGGAATTTCTCCAATATGTACAACATGGTTTAAAATTGGAAAAGGGGGTGTACAAAAAAAGGGGGAGAATAGAAATGTTTAATAGAATGTGGTCTCCTTGGCTTGAACTGGATTGAGGAGTATAGAAGTCGGGTTTCTTAAGACCTGGATAAGGGTAAATTACTCGAGGCAGAGATGGCCTCAGAGGGGTGCAGATTGGGAATGAGCTGTCTTATGGGGGAGTGGGGCTGTTGGGGTAATGTTGGGGTTTATTAAAATAAGAAAATGTGTATGTGACATATTGTAATGTCAATGGCATTCTGATGTTCTTCTTTATATTGTTAATAAAAATCTATTTAAATCAAGATAGGTCATCAATATCAGATCATTGGGAGTCCTAGAGCAGACACTTCCATTGATGATCCTTAACTAGCTCCAATGGTATCCAGGTGTTTAAAGTAAATGGAGCTGAATAGCAAAGTTCTGTTCCATAAACTGTAGCTCAGTCTCAAGGAAGAAAGTAGGAGCTATGATGTCATTCTCAGCATAAGACACTACATGTTAATGACTGGGTGCTGTTCAGCTCCATTAACTGTTCCCATCAAGCCATTGGGTCATAAGGCCAGAAAACTCCTTTAATCCTTAGCATATGTTTTGTATGGATGTATTGATTAAGCATTTATAATTTAATTACAATGATGGTGTTGAGAAAACTTAACCATTGGGTAACAAGGTTTTTTTCTTATTTAATTTCCCTTTGCAATGGGATGATAAATACACTAAACATCAAAATTAATGTGCACAAACAAAATAATAGTTTCTTAATTCATTTAGAGTTGTCTTCCTTATTTTTTTTAGAAATGAACAAATCTGCCAAAACTCGAATTCAGTAGATGTGTTTGAAATTTGCTGGGAATTTTGATTTATTTAGAATTTACTAAGTGCAAAAGAAAGCCGATTATTATGCTCTGGGGACTCCGTACCCCAAAGCATTATAAACAGATAGGCCAGGAAGGGTTGAAAATAAACACAAAAAAAACCCACTTCATTTTCACCTAGCCTCTCACTAATCCCTGCTAATGCGGGTTTCTGTTTTTAGCTCCTTTCCAGCCTACATGAATAAAAAGCAGCTGGCTAGCCTCTATTTTACTTGATTTATGTGAATTGGATGCAAAAAAATTGAATTCACTACTATCTGTTAATTTTGGGAAATCCTAACAAATGTAATTAATGTAGAATCAATTAGCTCATGCTCATTTTTAATAGTTGATGCAAATTGTAGCAGCAAATGTGTCACCATGGGAAAAGTGCCAAAAGTAAAGGAGTTCTATGAGGCTGTTGGGAGAATGCATTTAGCAGTAATGAACAGGAGAGCTTATTTTCTGTCTATAATGGTAGGCTTCAGTCTACTAATAAGCAAATTATCATAACTGCACATTTCAGCACTCTGATCAAAAATCCTTTGATTCTAAATATCAATAGTAGTTCTTTAGACTTTAATGTCCTAATAATTATAAATGTACCTTATGTTTGAAGGTTTTCTTATGTGCTGCTAAATCTAACTCTTTAAAGGTATCTAGGGATCAACAAGATACTGATTCTAATTTAGTTCTAAAGTTCTAACCATAGTTTCCGAGTTCTGTTCATACTTGTTTCTTTTTTTTATGGAAAAGGTATCTACTCTGGCTTGACATCTGCTGTTGATACACAATGGATCAGAGATGTGAAACTCAAGTACACAGAGGGACAAATTTAATTGTTTGGACAAAGTCCTGGCCAACCGTGATATTAATTTTAAAAAAGTCTACAATTCAAGAAATTTTTCCTTATTATCAATTATAACAATTAACTTTTTCACATGGAAACAAATTTAAAGGAGTTGTACCACAAACTAAGTACATTTTAATTAATAGATCTTAGAATAAAATATTGAAATAATATGTTATGTAAGAGCAGTAAAAAGCATATGGCTCAATGGACTTATTTAAACATGTAATAAGAAAGGATAAAAAAACTTGAATAATACAGATAATACAGTATAATGCAAACAAAAGTGCCCCCACGCCAAGTCTACTTCCCCTTCCAACATGGCCACAGAAGAAAGAATTGTTTGAGTGTGGATAAGGCCTGTATCACAAAGAAGATATGCTACAAACAATTTGAAAGATGTCCCCTACTGTATGACACTAGGAAGAGAAGAATTAAACACGTGCCAAACACTCATGATCCACTACCATTATCATTGCAAAAGCGCTGAAAATACTTTTGCGGCAACGCAAATATTTTCATGCACCTTTTACTAAATGTTACCAATTGTTTCTGATTTTACAAAATTTTGCTCGTGTTTCCGATTACGAATACGAATGTGCCATATTCGTGCCAAATTTATCTTTGGCTATCGCTTTCTGAACAAATTCGCTCATAGTTGTATGCAGTTTTGCTTGTAGCAAATTTGATAAGGTAGATTTATTCTTCGGGTCAGTATGATTACAGTGATACCACATTTATTTTTTTTATGTTTTGGCTAGTGATGAACGAGTGTAATCGTTGCTTGGGTTTTCCCAAGCACACACAGGTGGTCTTCGAGTATTTGTAACTGCTCGGAGATGTAGTTTTTGTTGACGCAGCTGCATGATTACTGGATGCTAGCCAGCCTGAGTACAAGTGGGGGTTGCCTGGTTGCTAGGGAATCCCCACATGTATTCAAGCTGTCTATCAGCTGTAAATCATGCAGCTGAGGCAAGGAAAACTAAATCTCTGAGCACTTACAAATACTCGGAGATCACCCGAGCAACGAGTAAACTCGCTCATCACTAATTTTGGCGCTTTTACACAATAAAAACATTTGTAGAAAAAATTATTGTTTTTGCTTCTCTATATTCTGAGAACTGCAACTTTTAAATATTTTGACTGATGGAGATGTATAGGGGCTCATTTTTTACGGAACAAGATGATGTTTTTAGCAATACCATTTTTTAACTAGGTATTGGTACTTTTGGCAATGTGGATGTGTGCCAAGTCCTACTGGATAATTAAATTTCCATCTCCCAAAAGCTTGTCAGCAGAGGGAAGCATGAAGTGCTCTAAAATTTCCTGGTAGATGGCTGCGCTGACTTTGGACTTGACAAAACACAGTGGACCTACACCAGCAGATGACATGGCTCCCCAAACCATCACTAATTGTGTAAACTTCACACTAGACATCAAGCAGCTTGAATTTTGTGCCTCTCCACTCTTCCTCCAGACTCTGGGACCTTGATTTCCAAATGAAATGCAAATTGTACTTTCATCTGAAAACAACACCTTGGACCACTGAGCAACAGTTAACTTCTTTTTCTCCTTGGCCCAGGTAGGATGCTTCTGACTTTGTCTATTGGTCATCAGTGGCTTGACACAAGGAATGTGACACTTGTTGCCCATGTCCTGGATACATCTGTGTGTCGTGGCTCTTGAAGCAATGACTCCAGCAGCAGAGACTCCAGCAGCAGTCCACTCCTTGTGAATCTCTACCAAATTTTTGAATGACCTTTTCTTACCAATCCTTTCAGGGTTGAGTTTATCCCTGTTGCATGTGCTTACACTCAACTTTCCATTACTATGCTTGGATAGACCCCAGAACAGAGCCTCTCATCTAGCCAAATTAGTTTTCATGCTTCACACTGACGAGGGCCAACAGCCCGAAACACCGTGTCTGCGAATTGAGATACTGATTTGGCTTTTATCCTAAGTCACATTGCATGACTCGTTAAAGGGTTGATTGTGACTTGTAGGATCACTGCTTCCAACAGGTGGTGCAATAGAGTTTAAGTCCTCTTTTTCTCTGAAGAGGCAATTTACATATGCTTGGATATACTGCAGCACTCTGTCAACAGCCACCTTCTTTAGCAATGACCTTTCATGGCTTACCCTCCTTGGTTGCCACAACATTGCATTAAAATGCAATAATGAGTGACCAAAAGATCATATATACATCAAAATAGTATCACTAAAAAAGTCGGCTCAGCATGCAAAAAATAAGCCCTCACCTGACCCCAAATCCTGAAAAATGGAGACGCTACGTATCTCGGAAAAAATGACACAATTTTTTAAACTCAAATTTTGGATTTTTTATTCACCACTTAAATAAAAAAGAACCTAGACATGTTTATTGTCTATGAACTTGTATTGACTTGGAAAATCAGAAAACAATAATGCTAGTTCAGTTTTAGCGTTTGGTGAGCATGGTAAACAAAAATCCCCAAAACAGTTGTGGAATTGCACTTTTTTTTTGCAATTTCACTGCACTCGGAATTTTTTTTCCCTTTTTCAAGTTCCAGATATGGTAAAAACCGATGATGTGTTTCATCATCAAAAAGTGCATGTCATCCCACAAACAGCAAGCCCTCACATGGCCATATCGACGGAAAAATAAAAAACTTATGGCTCTGGGAAGAAGAGGAGAGAAAAACAGAAAGCAAAAATGAAAAAAATGGCTCTGTCGTTAAGGGGTTAAACATCATACAATGTGATTTTCTGTTTTTTACTTATATATTCTATATCTCACAGTTGAAGTGTACATACGATAAAAGCTACAGCAGACATCTCTATTCTTTGTAGGTGAGAAACCTTGCAAAAATAAAAAAATAAAAGTAAACAAAAAAGTACACATATTAGGTGTCGCCACGTCCGGAACAACCCGATCTATAATTATGTCACACTAGTTAACCTCTTCAGTGAATGCCATTTAAAAATAAAATGTGGCATGCTATGCTTTTTTATCACACCGCTTGAAAAAATAAATAAAAAACAATCAAATAGACAAATATATTTAAAAACAACAGTATCACTGTACTTGATTGGCCAGCAAACTCGCCTGAACTTAACCCCATGAAGAATCTATGGGGTATTGTGAAGAGGAAGATGAGAGACACTAGACCCAACAATGCAGACGAGCTGAAGGCTGCTATCAAAGCAACCTGGGCTTCCATAACACCTCAGCAGTGCTACAGGGTGATCGTCTCCATGCCAGGCTGCATTAATGCAGTAATTGATGCAAAAAGAGCCTCGACCAAGTATTGAGTGCATTTACTGAACATACTTTTCAGTAGGTCAACATTTCAGATTTTAAAATCATTTTTCAAGCTGGTGTTGTAAATTATTCTAATTTACTGAGATATTGACTTTTGGGTTTTCATTGGCTGTAAGCCATACTCATCAACATCAATAGAAATAAACACATGAAATAGATCACTCTGTAATGACTCTTTATATTATATTAACTTTTTGATGATATTCTAATTTTGTGAGAATTAGAAGTAACAATGCTTTTAAAAATTAGTTCTCATGCTTCGCACTGACGAGGGCCAACAGCCCGAAACACCGTGTCTGCGAATTGAGATATTGATTTGGCTTTTGTCCTAAGTCATATTGCACGACTCGTTAAATTAGAGTTGAGTGTGACTTGTAGGATCGCTACTTCCAACAGGTGGCGCTATAGAGTTTAAGTCCTCTTTTTCTCAGAAGAGGCAATTTGCATTTTAAAAATAGAAGTATTCATAGATTATTTTTAACAAAATGCAAAGTGAATGAACTAAAGATAAATCAGAATCAAATCAATATTTAATGTATTTATTGTGACCTCTAGAGTTGGGTGGATTGTTCGAAATATGGATTTACTGGCTTTGTTGAATTTTCAACTAGTACAATATAACTTTCACTAATGTATTAAGAAAATGCTCCTGCTACATGCAAAAACGTTTATGCACACATAGATAAAAGCTACTCTGATATATAGCACTACTAGCTAAACAGGACACTATGTTTCAGCCTGTTCTCTACTCATATACTAAATAAACAATATTGTACTGTTTGTAATGACTCTATATAATATATGAGTTTCACTTTTTGTATTGAAGAACTGAAATAAATGAACATTTGATGATATTCTAATTTTGTGGGAAGCGCCTGTATATGTATATAAGCTCAGATGCGTTTTTTCCTTAATGATATGCAGGTCACTGTCTCTCAGCTTGACTTGCAAAATCCTTATTGAGTGTCATCAATCACTATAATATACTGTATATATTGTTTTAATATTAGATATAAAGAAACACAGCAGCACATGTATATGAATCTAGGCCATGTGAAAACACAGACAAATATTCGATATGAATCATACTATTCAAAAATATTTTTTCATAAAAAATTTTTCAAAAATTTTTTTTTCATAAAACTTACAGTTATAGATAAAATGAAGATTCTTAGCGCATAAATTGGCCAATTCATGTGTGCCCATCAACCACTCCTCCCATTGACCTTGCAGGTGGCGGTAATCATCTCTACTTGCCCATAAATTGTAGGCTTAGCCCAGAGTGACATGTTTGTCCTAAGTTGTAGGCTGGTGCCCAAGAGTGGCATGTACAGTAGAGTAGGAGATCACCTTGCCGTGGTTGATGGGCACACATGAATTGGCCAATTTATGCGCTAAGAATCTTCATTTTATCTATAACTGTAAGTTTTATGAAAAAAAATTTTTTGAAAATTTTTTTATGAAAAAATATTTTTGAGTAGTATGATTCATATCGCATATTTGTCTGTGTTTTCACATGGCCTAGATTCATATACATGTGCTGCTGTTTTTCTTTATATCTATATGATACAGCTTGCAGCTTGCATGTGTTCACATTGGGAGTGCTGGTTGTTTTTTTTTCTTTGTTTTAATATTAGATAGAAAATTATTTTGACATTATTTACTTGTGTCAGAAATACATTTTCATTTTATTTTTGGAATAATTACTTACATACATTAACCCCTTTCTGCCATTAGACGTACTATTCCGTCCATGTGGGGTGGGCTTTACTTCCCAAGGACGAAATAGTACGTCATAGCCGATCGGCCGCGCTCACGGGGGGAGCGCGGCCGATCGCGGCCGGGTGTCAGCTGCTTATCGCAGCTGACATCCGGCACTATGTGCCAGGAGTGGTCACGGACCGCCCCCGACACATTAACCCCCGGCACACCGCGATCAAACATGATCGCGATGTGCCGGCGGTGCAGGGAAGCATCGTGCAGGGAGGGGGCTCCCTGCGGGCTTCCCTAAGACCCCCGCAGCAACGCGATGTGATCGCGTTGCTCCGGGGGTCTCCCACCTCCCTCCCTGCATCAAGTCCCGGATCCAATATGGCCGCGGATCCGGGTCCTGCAGGGAGGGAGGTGGCTTACCAAGTGCCTGCTCAGAGCAGGCACTTGGCAACGCTGCACTGCTCTCAGACAGATCGGTGATCTGTCAGAGTGCTGTGCAAACTGGCAGATCACCGATCTGTATTGTCCCCCCCTGGGACAAAGTAAAAAAGTAAAAAAAATGTTTTTTACAAGTGTGTAAAAAAAAAAAAAAAATCCTAAATAATGAAAAAAAATATATATATATTATTCCCATAAATACATTTCTTTATCTAAATAAAAAAAAAAACAATAAAAGTACACATATTTAGTATCGCCGCGTCCGTAACGACCCGACCTATAAAACTGGCCCACTAGTTAACCCCTTCAGTAAACACCGTAAGAAAAAAAAAAAAAAAACGAGGCAAAAAACAACGCTTTACTATCATACTGCCGAACAAAAAGTGGAATAACACGCGATCAAAAAGACAGATATAAATAACCAGGATACCGCTGAAAGCGTCATTTTGTCCTGCAAAAAATGAGCCACCATACAGCAACATCAGCAAAAAAATAAAAAAGTTATAGTCCTCAGAATAAAGCGATGCAAAAATAATTATTTTTTCTATAAAATAGTTTTTATCGTATAAAAGCGCCAAAACATAAAAAAATGATATAAATGAGGTGTCGCTGTAATCGTACTGACCCGAAGAATAAAACGGCTTTATCAATTTTACCAAACGCGGAACGGTATAAACGCCTCCCCCAAAAGAAATTCATGAATAGCTGGTTTTTGGTAATTCTGCCTCACAAAAATCGGAATAAAAGGCGATCAAAAAATGTCACGTGCCCGAAAGTGTTACCAATAAAAACGTCAACTCGTCTCGCAAAAAACAAGACCTCACATGACTCTGTGGACTCAAATATGGAAAAATTATAGCTCTCAAAATGTGGTAACGCAAAAAATATTTTTTGCAATAGAAAGCGTCTTTCAGTGAGTGACGGCTGCCAATCATAAAAATCCGCTAAAAAACCTGCTATAAAAGTAAATCAAACCCCCCTTCATTACCCCCTTAGTTGGGGAAAAGTAAAAAAAAATTAAAAAATGTATTTATTTCCATTTTCCCATTAGGGTTAGGGCTAGGGCTAGGGTTAGGGTTAGGGCTAGGGCTAGGGTTAGGGTTAGGGTTAGGGTTAGGGCTAGGGTTAGGGCTAGGGTTAGGGCTGAGGTTAGGGCTAGGGTTAGGGTTAGGGCTAGGGTTAGGGTTAGGGCTAGGGTTAGGGTTAGGGCTAGGGTTAGGGCTAGGGTTAGGGCTAGGGTTAGGTTTAGGGCTAGGGCTAGGGTTAGGGCTAGGGCTAGGGCTAGGGTTATGGTTAGGGCTAGGGTTAAGGCTACAGTTAGGGTTAAGGCTACAGTTAGGGTTAAGGCTACAGTTAGGGTTGGGGCTAGGGTTAGGGTTTGGATTACATTTGCGGTTGGGAATAGGGTTGGGATTAGGGTTAGGGGTGTGTCAGGGTTAGAGGTGTGGTTAGGGTTACCGTTGGAATTAGAGTTAGGGGTGTGTTTGGATTAGGGTTTCAGTTATAATTGGGGGGTTTCCACTGTTTAGACACATCAGGGGCTCTCCAAACGCAACATGGCGTCCGATCTCAATTCCAGCCAATTCTGCGTTGAAAAAGTAAAACAGTGCTCCTTCCCTTCCGAGCTCTCCCGTGTGCCCAAACAGGAGTTTACCCCAATATATGGGGTATCAGCGTACTCAGGACAAATAGGACAACAACTTTTAGGGTCCAAGTTCTCCTGTTACCCTTGGGAAAATACAAAACTGGGGGCTAAAAGATAAGTTTTGTGGGAAAAAAAAGATTTTTTTAATTTTCACGGCTCTGCATTATAAACTGTAGTGAAATACGTGTGGGCTCAAAGTTCTCACAACACATCTAGATAAGTTCATGGGGGGGTCTAGTTTCCAATATGGGGTCACTTGTTGGGGGTTTCTACTGTTTAGGTACATCAGGGGCTCTGCAAACGCAATGTGACGCCTGCAGACCATTCCATCTAAGTCTGCATTCCAAATGGCGCTCCTTCCCTTCCGAGCCCTCCTATGCGCCCAAACGGTGGTTCCCCTCCACATATGGGGCATCAGCGCACTCAGGACAAATTGGACAACAAATTTTGGGGTCCAATTTCTCCTGTTACCCTCGAGAAAATACAAAACTGGGGGCTAAAATATAATTTTGGGGGGAATTTTTATTTTTATTTTCACGGCTCTGCGTTAGAAACTGTAGTGAAACACTTGGGGGCTCAAAGTTCTCACAACACATCTAGATAAGTTCCTTGGGGGGTCTAGTTTCCAATATGGGGTCACTTGTGGGGGGTTTCTATTGTTTAGGTACATTAGGGGCTCTGCAAACGCAATGTGACGCCTGCAGACCATTCCATCTAAGTCTGTATTTCAAATGGCGCTCCTTCCCTTCCGAGCCTTCCCATGCGCCCAAACGGTGGTTCCCCCCCACATATGGGGTATCAGCGCACTCAGGACAAATTGCACAACAAATTTTGGGGTCCAATTTCTCCTGTTCCCCTCGGGAAAATACAAAACTGGGGGCTAAAAAATAATATTTGTGGGAAAAAAAATTTGTTTTATTTTTACGGCTCTGCATTATAAACTTCTGTGAAGCTCTTGGTGGGTCAAAGTGCTCACAACACATCTAGATAAGTTCTTTAGGGGGTCTACTTTCCAAAATGGTGTCACTTGTGGGGGTTTTCAATGTTTAGGCACATCAGTGGCTCTCCAAACGCAACATGGCGTCTCATCTCAATTCCTGTGAATTTTGCATTGAAAAGTCAAACGGCGCTCCTTCCCTTCCGAGCTCTCCCATGCGCCCAAACAGTGGTTTACCCCCACATATGGGGTATCAGCGTACTGAGGATAAATTGTACAACAACTTTTTGGTTCCAATTTCTTCTCTTACCATTGGGAAAATAAAAAATTGGGGGCGAAAAGATCATTTTTTTTTTCACAAAAATGATTTTTTATTTTTACGGTTCTGCATTATAAACTTCTGTGAAGCACTTGGTGGGTCAAAGTGCTCACCATACCTCTAGATAAGTTCCTTAGGGGGTCTACTTTCCAAAATGGTGTCACTTGTGGGGGGTTTCAATGTTTAGGCACATCAGTGGCTCTTCAAACGCAACATGGCGTCCCATCTCAATTCCTGTCAATTTTGCATTGAAAGGTCAAACGGCACTCCTTCCCTTCCGAGGTCTCCCATGCGCCCAAACAGTGGTTTACGTCCACATATGGGGTATCAGAGTACTCAGGACAAATTGTGCAACAACTTTTTGGTTCCAAATTCTTCTCTTACTATTGGGAAAATAAAAAATTGGGGGCGAAAAGATCATTTTTTTTACAAAAAATATTTTTTATTTTTACGGTTCTGCATTATAAACTTCTGTGAAGCACTTGGTGGGTCAAAGTGCTCACCACACCTCTAGATAAGTTCCTTAGGGGGTCTACTTTCCAAAATGGTGTCACTTGTGGGGGGTTTCAATGTTTAGGCACATCAGTGGCTCTCCAAACGCAACATGGCGTCCCATCTCAATTCCAGTCAATTTTGCATTAAAAAGTCAAATGGCGCTCCTTCGCTTCCAAGCTCTGTCATGCGCCCAAACAGTGGTTTACCTCCACTTATGTGGTATCAGCGTACTCAGGACAAATTGTACAACAAGGTTTGGGGTCCATTTTCTCCTGTAACTCTTGGCAAAATAAAACAAATTGGAGCTGAAGTAAATTTTTTGTGAAAAAAAGTAAAATGTTAATTTTTATTTAAACATTCCAAAAATTCCTGTGAAACACCTGAAGGGTTAATAAACTTCTTAAATGTGGTTTTGAGAACCTTGAGGGGTGCAGTTTTTAGAATGGTGTCACACATGGGTATTTTCTATCATATAGACCCCTCAAAATGACTTCAAATGAGATGTGGCCCCTAAAATAAAATGGTGTTGTAAAAATGAGAAATTGCTGGTCAACTTTTAACCCTTATAACTCTCTAACAAAAAAAAATTTTGGTTCCAAAATTGTGCTGATGTAAAGTAGACATGTGGGAAATGTTACTTATTAAGTATTTTGTGTGACATATCTCTGTGATTTAATTGCATAAAAATTCAAAGTTGGAAAATTGCAAAATTTTCAAAATTTTCGCCATATTTCCGTTTTTTTCACAAATAATCGCAAGTAATATCAAAGAAATTTTACCACTATCATGAAGTACAATATGTCACGAGAAAACAATGTCAGAATCACCGGGATCCGTTGAAGCGTTCCAGAGTTATAACCTCATAAAGGGACAGTGGTCAGAATTGTAAAAATTGGCCCGGTCCATAACGTGCAAACCACCCTTGGGGCTAACGGGGTTAAATTGCTTTGAAATAACTTTAGATTAAATTTAGTTTGCAGTTTATTTCCTTGTAATGTTTGTTATCTATCACGGACTGAAATAGAAATTTGCTTAAAAAATTTGTAACATAGAAATAATGAAAAAAAATATAATGTTTACAACCTAGCATGCACTTTTTTATCCCTTGTAAATGAGTAGTTACTATAATGTATAATTAATCAGTATTAGTCCCATGCTGTTATATAACTGCAAGACTTAGATGAGCCACTGTCAATTTAACAACTAGAATCCTTGATTTTTCATGCAGTGTTTGACATTTTCAGCATTGCTCTGATGAACTGCTGAGTCAATCAATCCCTTTGTCTTGGTGGCAGGTTTATACTTTTTATAGTTTACATAAAGATTTGTGGTAAGGTAAAAAGTTATACAGCTAACAGTTTTGAAATCCATTAAAACTTAGTAATATTGATGCACACAAATTGTATAAGTATTTAAACTACATAGTTATGGTGTGTTACTACACATAAAGTGACTTAACAGAAGTTTACTTTTGGGTGCATATTAAAGGGAAAGATTTATGGGTTATTCTTAGGAAAGGTTATCAATAATAGATCGGTGGAAGCCTGACTCTTAGTGCCCCCAATGTATGAAGAGGCTATAGTATGCCATTCTCTTTTTCAGTTCCAGCTGGATTAAAGTTACATAGGTTGAAAAAAAACACACCAGTCCAACAAGTACTTTATCATTTATGCATTCTTTATTGATAGATTGTTTATAATCCTCTACACTATTTGTTAATAGATATGAATCACGTTCTTTTTTAAATGCTGACAAAACATTTGCCCATTACTAGTTATTGCAGTGGAGCAGTCCACAATCTGATTGCTCTAAGTGTAAAGAATTCTTTCCTTGGCATATGCCTAAATCACCTTTTCTCCCCAAGTAATGTGTATCCCTTAGATGTATATGAGCTCGCCTCAGAGGTGCCTTTTGCCATAGCTAAACATGCTGATTTTTTTTATGTCATTGTGAGGTAGACCTCACATCCTATCATATTTATTTGTCTGCATTGAAATTGATTCTACCTTTCCAATATCCTTTATAGAATGTGAAAAACTGAGGAAATTACAAAACATGGTAGTTCTAGTTTTAGTGCTACTGTTTAAAATAAGCACAGAAGTAAAATCTGAAAAGTTGACAATTATTAAAATAATAAAAAATCAGTACATGAAGGGCATTTTTATTCATTTATGTTAAGAAATTCCACCTTTTTGGATCTTACTTGTTAATTGAACTGCAACTGCCATTTTTTCCCATTTTGTCCTTAATTCAATTATTGATATTATGGTGATTCACCTGATCAGCCAAGGGAGTTAACAGCAGTTGACTTGTTACTGTTATTTGAACAACTTTACAAGGTGAGTCCACTACCTCATAACTTCTTACTATCCTCTCAATTTACTGGGTGACGAGAACTTTGTTACACCTGATCTGGTCCCTGTACCTTAGCGGGTTCCCCATCATGACTCCCGCTCTGTGCTGCCTCCATGCTGCCCTGACAGGGCCTCTGCTTCCTCTTCCTCCTCTGCTTCCTGGCATGCAGCCAGCAGGTCCTCATGCTGTGTGCTTAGGTCGCACATGTGCTCGCTCCCGGTCTCATTAAGAGACAGCGTGCATTTTCCAAAATGTGCTTCTGACCACCCGGTCTTGGCCACTAAAAGAGTAAGGGGTAAGTATTTTTATTTGGTGGATTGGAGAGGCTTTGTTCCTGAGGAGAGATCATGGGAGCCTAAAGAGAATATCCAGGTCCCTCGCTTTCTGAAAAGATTCTATGCAGGCTTGAAAAAGAGGGGGCGTAAAGAGGGGGATACTGTTACACCCGGTCCGTTCCCTGTACCTTCGCGGGGTCCCCATTGGGACTCCCGCTTTGTGCTGGCTCCACACTGTCCTGACAGGTCCTCTGCTTCTCCTTCCTCCTCTGCTTCATGGCATGCAGCCAGCAGGTCCTTGGGCTGTGTACTTAGGTCACACACGCTGCTCCTGGTCTCTTAACCCCTTCATGACCTTGGGATTTTTCATTTTTCCGTGTTCGTTTTTCACTCCCCTCCTTCCCAGAGCCATAACTTTTTTATTTTTCCGTCAATTTGGCCATGTGAGGGCTTATTTTTTGCGGAACGAGTTGTACTTTTGAAAGACATCATTGGTTTAAGCATGTCGTGTACTAGAAAATGGGAAAAAAATTCCAAGTGCGGTGAAATTGCAAAAAAAGTGCAATCTCACACTTGTTTTTTGTTTGGCTTTTTTGCTAGGTTCACTAAATGCTAAAACTGACCTGCCATTATGATTCTCCAGGTCAGTACGAGTTCATAGACACCTAACATGACTAGGTTATTTTTTATCTAAGTGGTGAAAAATAATTCCAAACCTTGCAAAAAAAAAAATAAAAAAATTGCGCCATTTTCCGATACTCGTAGCGTCTCCATTTTTCGTGATCTGGGGTCGGTTGAGGGCTGAGATGGCGTTTTTAATGATAGCATTTTGGTGCAGATACGTTCTTTTGATCGCCCGTTATTGCATTTTAATGCAATGTCGCGGCGACCTAAAAAACGTAATTCTGGCGTTTCGAATTTTTTTCTCGCTACGCCGTTTAGCGATCAGGTTAATGCTTTTTTTAATTGATAGATCGGTCGATTCTGAGCGCGGTTATCCCATATATGTGTAGATTTGATATTTTTTTTATTGATTTATTTTGATTGGGGCGAAAGGGGGGTGATTTAAACTTTTATATTTTTTTTATTTTTTTCACAATTTTTTTAACTTTTTTTTTACTTTTGCCATGCTTCAATAGCCTCCATGGGAGGCTAGAAGCAGACACAACTCGAACGCCTCTGCTACATAGCAGCGATCTGCTGATCGCTGCTATGTAGCTGAAAATCAGGTGTGCTGTGAGCGCCGACCACAGGGTGGCGCTCACAGCCATCGGTGATCAGTAACCATAGAGGTCTCTAGGACCTCTATGGTTACCATCCTGATGCTTCGCCGACCCCCGATCATGTGACGGGGGTCGGCGATGACGTCATTTCCGGACGCCCGGCCAGAAGTGGTAGCTGAATGCCGCTGTCTGCGTTTGACAGCGGCTTTTAACTAGTTAATAGGTGCGGGCAGATCGCGATTCTGCCCGCGCCTATTACGGGCACATGTCAGCTGTTCAAAACAGCTGACATGTCCCGGCTTTGATGCGGGCTCACCACGGAGCCCTGCATCAAAGCAGGGGATCTGACCTCGGACGTACTATCCCGTCCGAGGTCAGAAAGGGTTAAAGAGAAGTGCTTCTGACTAGGGTTGAGGGACTTTTAGTTTTTTAGGGTCGAGTTGGGAAACCCGACTATCTCAAAAATCGAGTCGAGTGGAATCGGCCGATTATCGCAAAAAGTCGGG
This sequence comes from Ranitomeya imitator, assembly GCF_032444005.1. NCBI lineage: Eukaryota > Metazoa > Chordata > Amphibia > Anura > Dendrobatidae > Ranitomeya > Ranitomeya imitator. The sequence continues at coordinate 339,665,829 of NC_091285.1, read as the reverse complement.
GATCGACCGAAACACGAAACCCAATGCAAGTCAATAGGGGAGCATAGTCGGCAGTGAGTGGAGGCCAGGAAAACATGTACAGTGCCCATTTTAATGGCAAAAACATACATTCTTGTTACTGAAGCTTGTCAATCTTAATTTACCTTAATAATGATAGTAAGGCATTGGAAATTGGGGGTCATTTGGCTAAAGTTGTGGGGGGTAGGGCTGGTTCAAGTATTTAGTGGGCCCAGGAAATCTGGACCACGTCATGGCAGTGGAGCAGGGAGAGGTAAGTATTTAAACTTTGCAAGTGCTGTGATCCTGAGCAAGCAGGGGGGGCCCACTCGTTGGCATTGGCACTGGCACAGGGCCCCTCAAAGTACGGCGGTGTGTTGCACGGCGGGGGCGCCTCCCACCGGCAGCGACACTTTTGCGTACTATGAGGGGCCCTGTGCCAGTGACGTCGCCAACGAGTGTTCCTCCCCCCACCTGATGAAGGAACCTGCACTTTCATCTGCACCTTCCTCTTTGTCCCCGTGTAAGGTGGTATGGTATGCGGGAAGGGGAACCTGACTTTCAGCAGGGTCACAATCTTGCTGTGTAGCGTGCACGGGGAATGTTGCGTTATGGGTCAATGTACCAGCAGACTCATCTATCACTGGCTGGGCAATGGGCAGGATGAGGAGGAAACACAGATATAGGCCCAAAGAATAAAGTGGGCTAAATGCAGTTCAAAATTGGTAACAGGACTAACCAGGGGGCATTGCTTTGTTCAGTGGAGTACAACTGTAATGAGAGGCTGACACAGTGAGTAGGCCCAAATCAGTAAGTAGGCTAAATGCAGTTCAAAATTGGTAACAGAAGTAAACAGGCGGCACTGGTTTGTTCAGTGTAGGAGAACATCAAGGAGCGGCAGACACCGATAGTAGGCCCCAACCCAACTAGTAGGCCAAATGCAGTCTAACATTAACAACTACTTAACGAGAGCTTGAAAATGGAATTTCAGGACAGGAAACCAGGAGAACAGCAAGGAGCGGCAGACACTGTTAGTAGGCCCCAACCCAACTAGTAGGCCAAATGCAGTTGTTCCATTTAACAACTATTTAACAAGAGCCTGAAGATAGAAGCTCAGGAAAGGCAACCAGGAGAACACCTTGGAGCGGCAGACACTGTTAGTAGGCCCCAACCAAACTAGTAGCCCCACTGCAGTTTTAAAATTCCGATAGGCTGAAAACCTGATAATTGCAGGTCATTATTTTAAAGAGGACAGCTGTATTGAGTGGTGCAGCCAGACACTGCAAGTAGGCCTTACACCACAAAGTTGGCTCGTTTAAAATAGGGTACATGGGTACACGGTCTTCATTGGTGTGCTCAGTGGAGGACAATTGGAAGGAGGGACCGCAGAAAGACTTAGTAGGCCTAAAATAACAAAATAGGCTATATGCAGCTTCAATTATGTGGCAACCTGGAGAGCACCTTGGAGCGGGAGACACCGTCTCTACAAGCCAGACCCAACTTGTAGGCCTAATGCAGTGTTGTTTCAACAACTACTTAACGAGAGCTAGACGATAGAAGCTATGGAGATGCAACCTGGAGAACAGGAAAGAGAAGGAGATCCAGCTCAACGATATAGTGAAAAATCCATAGTTTTATTTCACTTCGAAAATATAGTGTGAGGATAAAACATCAGCATACAGAAAAATTAAAACCAAGGTCAACGCGTTTCCGGTGACTAAGCACCCTTAATCATGAGAGGCAACCTGGAGAACACCTTGGAGCGGCAGACACCGTCTCTACAACCCAGACCCAACTTGTAGGCCTAATGCAGTGTTGTTTCAACAACTACTTAACAAGAGCATGAAGATTGAAGCTATGGAGAGGCAACCTGGAGAACACCTTGGAGCGGGAGACACCGTCTCTACAACCCAGACCCAACTTGTAGGCCTAATGCAGTGTTGTTTCAACAACTACTTAACGAGAGCTAGAAGATAGAAGCTATGGAGAGGCAACCTGGAGAACACCTTGGAGCGGCAGACACCGTCTCTACAACCCAGACCCAACTTGTAGGCCTAATGCAGTGTTGTTTCAACAACTACTTAACAAGAGCATGAAGATTGAAGCTATGGAGAGGCAACCTGGAGGACACCTTGGAGCGAGAGAAACCGTCTCTACAACCCAGACCTAACTTGTAGGCCTAATGCAGTGTTGTTTCAACAACTACTTAACAAGAGCATGAAGATTGAAGCTATGGAGAGGCAACCTGGAGAACACCTTGGAGCGGGAGACACAACGCCTCTACAACCCAGACCCAACTTGTAGGCCTAATGCAGTGTTGTTTCAACAACTACTTAACAAGAGCATGAAGATTGAAGTTATGGAGAGGTAACCTGGAGAACACCTTGGAGCGGGAGACACCGTCTCTCCAACCCAGACCCAACTTGTAGGCCTAATGCAGTGTTGTTTCAACAACTACTTAACAAGAGCATGAAGATTGAAGCTATGGAGAGGCAACCTGGAGAACACCTTGGAGCGGGAGACACCGTCTCTACAACCCAGACCCAACTTGTAGGCCTAATGCAGTGTTGTTTCAACAACTACTTAACGAGAGCTAGAAGATAAAAGCTATGGGGAGGCAACCTGGAGAACACCATGGAGAGGCAACCTGGAGAACAACTTGGAGCGGCAGACACCGTCTCTACAACCCAGACCCAACTTGTAGGCCTAATGCAGTGTTGTTTCAACAACTACTTAACAAGAGCATGAAGCTTGAAGCTATGGAGAGGCCACCTGGAGAACATCTTGCAGCGGGAGACACTGTCTCTACAACCCAGACCCAACTTGTAGGCCTAATGCAGTGTTGTCTCAACAACTACTTAACAAGAGCATGAAGATTGAAGCTCTGGAGAGGCAACCTGGGGAACACCTTGGAGCGGGAGACACCGTCTCTACAACCCAGACCCAACTTGTAGGCCTAATGCAGTGTTGTTTCAACAACTACTTAACAAGAGCATGAAGATTGAAGCTATGGAGAGGCAACCTGGAGAACACCTTGGAGCGGGAGACACCGTCTCTACAACCCAGACCCAACTTGTAGGCCTAATGCAGTGTTGTCTCAACAACTACTTAACAAGAGCATGAAGCTTGAAGCTATGGAGAGGCAACCTGGAGAACATCTTGCAGCGGGAGACACCGTCTCTACAACCCAGACCCAACTTGTAGGCATAATGCAGTGTTGTCTCAACAACTACTTAACAAGAGCATGAAGATTGAAGCTCTGGAGAGGCAACCTGGGGAACACCTTGGAGCGGGAGACACCGTCTCTACAACCCAGACCCAACTTGTAGGCCTAATGCAGTGTTGTTTCAACAACTACTTAACAAGAGCATGAAGATTGAAGCTATGGAGAGGCAACCTGGAGAACACCTTGGAGCGGCAGACATCGTCTCTACAACCCAGACCCAACTTGTAGGCCTAATGCAGTGTTGTTTCAACAACTACTTAACAAGAGCTTCAAGATAGAAGCGAAGGAGAGGCAACAGAGAGAACACCTTGGAGCGGTAGACTCAGTATGTAGACCACAACGAAACTTGTGGCCCCAATGCAGTTTTATAATTCTGACAAGCTGAAAATCCGCCATTTTTCTTTTTAGAGGAGGACAGGTGTATTAAGTGGCGCAGACAGACACTGCTAGTAGGCCTTACACCACAAAGTAGGCTCACTGCAGGATGACAAAAAGTTACATGGGTACACGGTCGGCATTGGTGTGCTCAGCGGAGGATAAATGGGAGGAGGGACCGCAGACAGACTTAGTAGGCCTAAAATAAAAAAAATTAGCCTCAAAGCAGTTTCAATTATCTTGCAGGGGTACACAGGCAGCATTGGTGTGTTCAGCGGAGGACAATTGGAAGGAGGGACCGCAGACAGACTCAGTAGGCCTAAAATAAAAAAATTAGGCTCAAGGCAGTTTCAATTATCTTGCAGGGGTACACAGGCAGCATTGTTGTGTTCAGCGGAGGACAATTGGAAGGAGGGACCGCAGACAGACTTAGTAGGCCTAAAATAAAAATAATTAGGCTCAAAGCAGTTTGAATTATCTTGCAGAGGTACACAGGCAGCATTGGTGTGGTCAGCGGTGGACGATTGGAAGGAGTGTCTGACACAGTTAGTACTCCCAAAAAATAAATAGATGTTAATGTCTCGCAAAACAAAACCAAAAAACAAAAGGGTGGCATACTTAGGTACAGGGGTGGGTGTCATGATCCCAATGGCAGGGGATCACAAAAGGACAAGCACACAAAAAAACAGAACAAGCTCTAGGGTGATGGAAACTGAGCTGACCGCGATCCTGAACCTAATTCACAACACTAGCAGTAGCCGGGGAACGTGCCTACGATGATTCTAGACGTCTCGCGCCAGCCGAAGGACTAGCTTCCCCTATTAGAAGAAACAAAGACCTCTCTTGCCTCCAGAGAAACACCCCACAGAAATAGCAGCGCCCCACATATAATGACGGTGAAATGAGAGGAAAGCACATACGTAGTAATGAAAACAGATTCAGCAAAATGAGGCCCGCTAAAACTAGATAGCAGAGGATACAAAAGTGAACTGCGTGGTCAGCGAAAAACCCTACAAAAAACCATCCTGAAATTACCTGAACTCATGTGCCAACTCATGGAACATGAGGAGTAATATCAGCCCACTAGAGCAACCAGCAACAAGGAATCACATAACTGCAAGCTGGACTAAAACAAAAATAAAGCAAAACGTGGAACAGGAAAATGAAAAACTTAGCTTGTCCTGAAGATTACTGAAGCGGAAAGCAGAGGTAACAAGAAACACTGATTACATTGATCGCCGGCGAGGAAATGACAAGAAAGCCAGGTTAAATAGGAAACTCCCATATCCTGATAGAACAGGTGGACACCAGAGACCGCAGAAAACACAAGTCACCCAGTACCATCTGTAACCACCAGAGGGAGCCCAAAAACAGAATCCACAACAGTACCCCCCCCTTGACGAGGGGTCACCGAACCCTCACGAGAACCACCAGGGCGACCAGGATGAGCCCTATGAAATGCACGGACCAAATCAGCAGCATGAACATCAGAGGCAACCACCCAAGAATTATCCTCCTGACCATAACCCTTCCACTTGACCAAATACTGAAGTTTCCGTCTGGAAACACGAGAATCCAAGATCTTCTCCACAACATACTCCAATTCTCCCTCCACCAGCACCGGAGCAGGAGGCTCAAGCGAAGGAACAACAGGTACCTCATACTTCCGCAACAACGACCGATGGAACACATTATGAATAGCAAACGATGCCGGGAGATCCAAACGAAACGACACAGGGTTAAGAATTTCCAAGATCCTATAGGGACCGATGAACCGAGGCTTGAACTTAGGAGAAGAGACCTTCATAGGAACAAAACGAGAAGACAACCACACCAAGTCCTCAACACGAAGTCGAGGACCCACGCGGCGACGGCGATTAGCAAACTGCTGAGCCCTCTCCTGGGACAACTTCAAATTGTCCACCACATGACTCCAAATCTGATGCAACCTATCCACCACCATGTCCACTCCAGGACAATCAGAAGGCTCCACCTGACCAGAGGAAAAACGAGGATGAAACCCCGAATTACAAAAGAAAGGAGAAACCAAGGTAGCAGAACTAGCCCGATTATTAAGGGCAAATTCGGCAAGCGGCAAAAAGGTAACCCAGTCATCTTGATCAGCAGAAACAAAACACCTTAAATAAGTTTCCAAGGTCTGATTAGTTCGTTCCGTCTGGCCATTCGTCTGAGGATGGAATGCAGACGAAAAGGACAAATCAATGCCCATCTTAGCACAGAACGTCCGCCAAAATCTAGACACAAACTGGGATCCCCTGTCAGAAACAATGTTCTCCGGAATCCCATGCAAACGAACCACGTTCTGAAAAAACAGAGGGACCAACTCAGAGGAGGAAGGTAACTTAGGCAAGGGTACCAGATGAACCATCTTAGAAAAGCGGTCACACACAACCCAGATGACGGACATTTTTTGAGAGACAGGGAGATCCGAAATAAAGTCCATGGAAATGTGCGTCCAAGGCCTCTTCGGGATAGGCAAAGGTGACAACAATCCACTGGCCCGAGAACAGCAAGGCTTAGCCCGAGCGCAAACTTCACAAGACTGCACAAAAGAACGCACATCCCTCGACAAGGAAGGCCACCAAAAAGACCTGGCCACCAAGTCTCTAGTACCAAATATTCCAGGATGACCTGCCAACGCAGAAGAATGGACCTCGGAGATGACTCTACTGGTCCAATTATCCGGAACAAACAGTCTTTCAGGCGGACAACGATCAGGTTTATCTGCCTGAAACTCCTGCAAAGCACGTCGCAAGTCTGGGAAGACAGCCAACAAAATCACCCCATCCCAAAGGATACCAGTGGGCTCAGAATTTCCAGGGGAATCAGGCACAAAACTCCTAGAAAGAGCATCCGCCTTCACATTCTTTGAACCTGGCAGGTATGAAACCACAAAATCGAAACGGGAGAAAAACAGTGACCAACGAGCCTGTCTAGGATTCAGACACTTGGCAGACTCAAGGTAAATCAGATTTTTGTGATCAGTCAAGACCACCACACGATGTCTAGCACCCTCAAACCAATGACGCCACTCCTCAAATGCCCACTTCATGGCCAAAAGCTCCCGATTACCAACATCTTAATTCCGCTCAGTGGGCGAAAACTTTCTAGAAAAGAACGCACATGGCTTCATCACCGAGCAATCGGAGCTTCTCTGTGACAAAACCGCCCCCGCTCCAATCTCAGAAGCATCAACCTCAACCTGAAAAGGAAGCGAAACATCTGGCTGACGCAACACAGGAGCAGAACAAAACCGGCGCTTAAGTTCCTGAAAGGCCTCCACAGCCGCAGGAGACCAATCAGCAACATCAGCACCCTTCTTAGTCAAATCCGTCAAAGGCTTAACAACACTAGAAAAATTAGTTATGAAACGACGATAGAAATTAGCAAAGCCCAAGAACTTCTGTAGACTCTTAAGAGATGTAGGCTGCGTCCAGTCACAAATAGCTTGAATCTTGACGGGATCCATCTCAATAGTAGAAGGGGAAAAAATATACCCCAAAAAAGAAATCTTCTGGACTCCAAAGAGACACTTTGAACCTTTTACAAACAAAGAATTGGCCCGCAGGACCTGAAACACCTTCCTGACCTGCTGAACATGGGACTCCCAGTCATCAGAAAAAACCAAAACATCATCCAAATACACAATCATAAATTTATCCAGATATTCACGGAAAATATCGTGCATAAAGGACTGGAAGACAGAAGGAGCATTAGAAAGTCCAAAAGGCATCACCAAATACTCAAAATGGCCCTCAGGCGTATTAAATGTGGTTTTCCACTCATCACCCTGCTTAATCCGCACAAGATTATACGCACCCCGAAGATCAATCTTAGTGAACCATTTAGCCCCCTTAATGCGAGCGAACAAATCAGTCAACAATGGCAAAGGATACTGATATTTGACCGTAATCTTATTCAAAAGACGGTAATCTATACAAGGCCTCAAGGAACCATCTTTTTTGGCCACGAAAAAAAAACCTGCTCCCAAAGGAGACGAAGATGGACGGATATGTCCCTTTTCCAAGGACTCCTTAACATAATCCCGCATAGCAGTATGCTCTGGCACTGACAGATTGAACAAACGACCTTTAGGAAATTTACTGCCAGGAATCAAATCTATAGCACAATCGCAATCCCTGTGAGGAGGAAGCAAATTGAGCTTAGGCTCCTCAAAAACATCCCGATAATCAGACAAAAATACAGGAACCTCAGAAGGAGTAGATGAAGCAATAGAAATCGGAGGTGCATCATCATGAACCCCCTGACATCCCCAGCTTAACACAGACATCGTTTTCCAGTCCAAGACTGGGTTATGAGTTTGTAACCATGGCAGATCAAGCACTAAGACATCATGTAAATTATACAGTACCAGGAAGCGAATCACCTCCTGATGAACGGGAGTCATACGCATGGTCACGTGTGTCCACTACTGAGGTTTATTCATAGCCAAAGGTGTAGAGTCAATTCCTTTCAAAGGAATAGGGACTTCCAGAGGCTCCAGACTAAACCCACAGCGGTTGGCAAATGACCAATCCATAAGACTCAGGGCAGCGCCTGAATCCACATAGGCATCGACGGAAATGGCTGATAATGAACAAATCAGAGTCACAGACAGAATGAACTTAGACTGTAAAGTACTAATGGCAACAGACTTATCAACCTTTTTTGTGCGTTTAGAGCATGCTGATATAACATGAGCTGAATCACCACAATAAAAACACAACCCATTTTTCCGCCTATAGTTTTGCCGTTCACTTCTGGACTGAATTCTATCACATTGCATTGTCTCAAGTGCCTGTTCAGAAGACACCGCCAAATGGTGCACAGGTTTGCGCTCCCGTAAATCTGAATAGCCATAGTCATAGACTCATCCAGACCTGTAGGCGCAGGGATCCCCACCATAACATCTTTAATGGCCTCAGAAAGGCCATCTCTGAATCTTGCAGCCAGGGCGCACTCATTTCCGAAATTTCTGACAATATAATTCTGCTTCATCTTGCCCCTGAGAGAGAGCCAATAAAGCTTTTTCAGCCTGAATCTCTAGGTTAGGTTCCTCATAGAGCAAACCCAATGCCAGAAAAAACGCATCCACATTGAGCAACGCAGGATCCCCTGGTGCCAATGCAAATGCCCAACTCTGAGGGTCACCCCGCAGGAAAGATATTACAATCTTGACTTGCTGAGCAGGGTCTCCAGAGGAGCGAGATTTCAAAGAAAGAAACAACTTGCAATTGTTCCTAAAATTCAGAAAACTAGATCTATCTCCAGAAAAAAATTCTGGGATAGGAATTCTAGGTTCAGACATAGGAGCATATACAACAAAATCTTGTATATTTTGAACCTTAGCAGCAAGATTATTCAGGCTGGAAGCCAAACTCTGGACGTCCATGATAAACAGCTGAGGTCAGAGCCATTCAAGGATTAAGAGGAGGTAAGACGCAGCAAACTCTGAGGAAAGGAAAAAAAAAAAAACTTCCTCAGACTACTTTTCCTCCTACTTCAGCCAATATGATTACCACTTTTCTGGCCGGCGATACTGTCATGATCCCAATGGCAGGGGATCACAAAAGGACAAGCACACAAAAAACAGAACAAGCTCTAGGGTGATGGAAACTGAGCTGACCGCGATCCTGAACCTAATTCACAACACTAGCAGTAGCCGGGGAACGTGCCTACGATGATTCTAGACGTCTCGCGCCAGCCGAAGGACTAGCTTCCCCTATTAGAAGAAACAAAGACCTCTCTTGCCTCCAGAGAAACACCCCACAGAAATAGCAGCCCCCCACATATAATGACGGTGAAATGGGAGGAAAGCACATACGTAGTAATGAAAACAGATTCAGCAAAATGAGGCCCGCTAAAACTAGATAGCAGAGGATACAAAAGTGAACTGCGCGGTCAGCGAAAAACCCTACAAAAACCCATCCTGAAATTACCTGAACTCATGTGCCAACTCATGGAACATGAGGAGTAATATCAGCCCACTAGAGCAACCAGCAACAAGGAATCACATAACTGCAAGCTGGACTAAAACAAAAATAAAGCAAAACGTGGAACAGGAAAATGAAAAACTTAGCTTGTCCTGAAGATTACTGAAGCGGAAAGCAGAGGTAACAAGAAACACTGATTACATTGATCGCCGGCGAGGAAATGACAAGAAAGCCAGGTTAAATAGGAAACTCCCATATCCTGATAGAACAGGTGGACACCAGAGACCGCAGAAAACACAAGTCACCCAGTACCATCTGTAACCACCAGAGGGAGCCCAAAAACAGAATCCACAACAGGTGGGCTCCTCTGCTGAGTTTGAAACATAGTAATTTGGCGCTAAGTATTTACTGGTGTCAATATAGGACACTGACCCTGACTATTTTAACTAGCATCATACATGTCAACAAATTGGTATTGTCAGTGCCAGGCATTGAAGGATGTCAGCGCATAGACAAAACATTGGTGGAGCTGTGAGAGATAATTTTGCAAGTGGTAGAGCACTGTTTGAGCTGGGGGGGAACTCTCTTGTGGCCGGCGGTACAGGCTCAGGGCCCCTCATGTTACAACGGTGTGTCTGACGTTGGGTGTGCACCACCACTTTATTGTACTATGAGGGACCCAGTTGCAGTGCCGTTGACCAAAAGCGGGCACACCCACCTCTTCAGACAAACGGCACTCTCACGGGTGCTTGCGCCAAGTGGCGCGACCACGGCCCCGTGGGGGGAGTTAGCCCATTTAGGGAGGTGTAAACATGTTGTATGCTGCACAAACAGCTACTGCAAATTAAGAGATTGGAACAGTCAGTAAGACGAGTCCACAAACAAGACCTTTTTATAGGAAAGCTAGGTGTCAGCCGGGAAAGGTGGGGCAAAATAATTTGAAATCCATGAGTGGTTCATTTTAATGAAGGTTAGATCATCAACATTTTGGGTAGCCAGACGAGTCCTTTTTTCGGTCAATATTGAACCAGCAGCACTGAATACTCTTTCTGATAGCACACTAGCTGCTGGGCAAGCAAGCTCCTGCAATGCATATTCTGCCAATTCAGGCCAGGTGTCTATTTTGGATGCCCAGTAATCAAATGGGAATGACGGTTGAGGGAGAACATCGATAAGGGATGAAAAATAGTTTGTAACCATACTGGACAAATTTTGTCTCCTGTCACTTTGAATTGATGCTGCAGTACCTGTCCTGCCTGCGGTCATTGCGAAATCACTCCACAACCTGGTCAGAAAACCCCTCTGTCCAACGCCACTTCTGATTTGTGCAACTCTAACACCTCTGCCCTGTTGCCCCCTGCAGCTCGTGTGAGAACCATTTTAATAATGCGTGGGTCTCTTTTGAGGATACGTAAGGCATAATCCGCCATGTGGGCCAAAGTTCCAGTTGTCAAATCTGCGGTTGTGCTGGGTTGAGGGGCAGTTTCAGGCAAATCTACGTCACTTGTCTCCCTAAAAAACCCTGAACCCGGCCTTGCAACGCCACCAGTTGCTATTGGCCCCGGAGAAGCTTCCTCATACAAAAAATACTCATCCCCATCATCCCCCTCATCCTCCTCCTCTTCACCCGCTACCTTGTCCTGTAGACTGCCCTGACCAGACAATGGCTGACTGTCATCAAGGCTTCCCTCTTCCTCGGCTGCAGACGCCTGCTCCTTTATGTGCGTCAAACTATGCATCAGCAGACGCATTAGGGGGATGCTCATGCTTATTATAGTGTTGTCTGCACTATCCAGCCGTGTGCATTCCTCAAAACACTGAAGGACTTGACACAGGTCTTGTACCTTCGACCACTGCACACCTGACAACTCCATGTCTGCCATCCAACTGCCTCCCCGTGTATGTGTATCCTCCCACAAATACATAACAGCACGCCTCTGTTCGCACAGTCTCTGAAGCATGTGCAGTGTGGAGCTCCACCTTGTTGAAATGTGGATGATTAGGCAATGCTGGGGAAGGTTCAAAGACCACTGATGGTTCTGCATATGGCTGGAGTGCACGGGCGAACGGTGGATATGCGAGCAAAGTCTGCGCACTTGGAGGAGCAGGTCGGGTAACCCCGGATAACTTTTCAGGAAGCACTAAACCACCAGGTTTAAGGTGTGAGCCAGGCAAGAAATGTGTTTCAGTTGTGAAAGGGCTATGGCAGCCCTAAAATTTCTTCCGTTATCACTCACTACGTTGCCTGCCTCAAGATGTACAGTGCCCAGCCATGACTGAGTTTCTTTCTGCAAGAACTCGGACAGAACTTCCGCGGTGTGTCTGTTGTCACCCAAACACTTCATTGCCAATACAGCCTGCTGACGCTTGCCACTAGGTGTCCCATAATGGGACACCTCGTGTGCAACAGTGGCAGCTGCGGATAGAGTGCTCATGCGACTGCAGTCTGTGGACGAGCTCTTGCTTCTGCAGGAGGATGAGGAGGAGGAGGGGGGGGCCAACGTCTACAGCCAACTGTTTCCTAGACCGTGGGCTAGGCAGAACTGTCCCAATATTACTGTCCCCTATGGACCCTGCATCCACCACATTAACCCAGTGAGCCGTGATGGACACGTAACGTCCCTGGCCAAGCCTACTGGTCCATGCATCTGTTGTCAGGTGCACCTTTGTACTCACAGATTGCCTGAGTGCATGGACGATCCGGTCTTTTACATGCTGGTGGAGGGCTGGGATGGCTTTTCTCAAAAAGAAGTGTCGACTGGGTAGCTCGTAGCGTGGTTCTGCGTAGTCCATCAGGGCTTTGAAAGCTTCGCTTTCAATTAACCGGTAGGGCATCATCTCTAATGAGATTAGTCTAGCAATGTGGGCGTTCAAACCCTGTGTACACGGATGCGAGGATGAGTACTTCCTCTTCCTAATGAGAGTCTCATGTAGGGTGAGCTGGACTGGAGAGCTGCAGATCGTGGAACTAGCGGGGGTGCCGGTGGACATGGCAGACTGAGAGAGGGTTGGAGATGGTATTCTTGCTGGTGCCCTACATGCAGTGTTTCCTACTACGAAACTGGTGATCCCTGACTGCTTTGGCCTGGCGACGAAATCAGCACATTTGCTGCAGGTGGTGCGGGAAATGGTGGGCTTACAGTGAGGGAAGGGATGTAGCGTTGCTGATTAGCTTCATTGGCCGAGGGTGCTACAACCTTAAGGGACGTTTGGTAGTTAGTCCAGGCTTGAAAATGCATGGTGGTTAAATGTCTACGCATGCAACTTGTATTTAGACTTTTAAGATTCTGACCTCTGCTTAAGGTAGTTGAACATTTTTGACAGATGACTTTGCGCTGATCATTTGGATGTTGTTTAAAAAAATGCCAGACTGCACTCTTTCTACTATCGGATACCTTTTCAGGCATTGCAGACTGAGCTTCTTTAACCGGATGTCCACGCTGTCCTACAACTGGTTTTGCGACGCCTGGCAGATGGAACTTGTTGCGATGTTGATGCCTTCTGCGGCTCCTCCTCCGCTTCAGAACTACTGCTGCCTGCACACTGTTCCCCCAATGGCTGCCAATCGGGGTCAACAACTGGGTCATCTATGACCTCCTCTTCTTTCTTGTGTGCAACTTCGTCTGTGTCACCGTGTAAGCCGGTGGTATAGCGTTCGTGACGGGGCACCATAGTCTCATCAGGGTCTGATTCTGGATCAGTACACTGCGAGGGCAATGTTGTGGTCTGAGTCAAAGGAACAGCATAGTAATCTGGTTGTGGCTGTGCATCTGTGCACTCCATGTCCGATTCAACTTGTAATGGGCATGGCCTGTTAACTGTTTCACTTTCTAACCCAGGAACGGTATGTGTAAAGAGCTCCATGGAGTAACCTGTTGTGTCGCCTGACGCATCCTTCTCTGTTGTTCTTGGTGAAGAAGACAAGGAAGCGACTTGTCCCTGACCGTGAACATCCACTAACGACGCGCTGCTTTTACATTTAGCAGTTTCCGAAGAGGAGGCGAAAGAGCTAGAGGCTGAGTCAGCAAGGAAAGCCAAAACTTGTTCTTGCTGCTCCGGCTTTAAAAGCGGTTTTCCTACTCCCAGAAAAGGGAGCGTTCGAGGCCTTATTTAGCCAGACAACGAACCTGGCTCAACAACTCGAGACTTAGGTGCTATATTGCTTTTCCCACGACCACCTGATGCTCCACCACCACTACCATCATTACCAGCTGGCAATGACCGCCCACGGCCACGACCTCTTCCACCAGACTTCCTCATTGTTTGAAAAATGTAACCAGGCTAACGGTATTTGTTACTGTAAAACCAGTTACAAGGTGAACTCAAACTTCTGTTGGATTTATATATCCCTTTATAGGTGGGTCAGACTGCAGGGAAAATCAGGCCCAATGTATAACAGTACACAGCTTCAGTGGCAGACAGATATGCCACTAACAGGAATGACGCTGATGCAGACACTAACAAATCTTCCCCTTTTTATTTTTTCTGGGAGAATATTGAAGAAATGTGGCCCACTCTCATACAGTATATGTTCTGTGGCGCAAAATTTAGTGTGTGTCAGGAGCGCTCCACGGCTATTTCTAGTGTGTGTGATAGGATTAGGGATTGCGGTCAGCAGAGCTCCCACATCCCAGAGCTTGTCCTGTGTGAGTTTTAACTATCAGGTCATTCCGGGTGCTCCTAACAACCAGGTCATAACAGGTGGCACACACAGGAGTGGCACAGAAGCAGAAATGCCAATCTTAATCTCCCACTATTTTTTTTCAGTGAGAATTTAAAAGAAATCTGGCCCAGTATTACACACTAGGTTTAATGTGGCACACAATTTGAGACAGGTGGCACACACAGGAGTGGCACTGAAGCAGAAATGCCAATCTTAATCTCCCACTATTTTTTTTTCCAGGGAGAATTTAAAAGAAATCTGACCCAGTATTACACACTAGGTTTAATGTGGCACACAATTTGAGACAGGTGGCACACACAGGAGTGGCTCTGAAGGAGAAATGCCAATCTTAATCTCCCACTATTTTTTTTTCAGGGAGAATTTAAAAGAAATCTGGCCCAGTATTACACACTAGGTTTAATGTGGCACACAATTTGAGACAGGTGGCTGTTGTGAATTCTGTTGTCGAGCTCACTCCTGTGGTCGTGAATGGTACTTCGGTGAGTTCTGTCCGTGGGCTCCCTCTGGTGGCTGTGAGTGGAGCTGCTGCTTCTGAGGTTCCTTACACAGGTGACATGGTTTATCCTTTGGTTGGCTGCTCTATTTTACTCCACTCAGATCGTTACTCCATTCCAGCTGTCAATGTTTCTGCATTGGTTCAGTTCACTCTTGGATCTTTCTGGTGACCTGTCTACTCCAGCAGAAGCTAAGTTCCTGATAGTATCTAATTCGTTCATTGTTTTCTTGTCCAGCTGGATATCATGATTTTGTCTTGCTAGCTGGAAGCTCTGGGAAGCTGAGTGGCATCTCCGCACCGTTAGTCGGTGCGGAGGTCTTTTTGCACACTCTGTGTGGTCTTTTGTAGTTTTTTGTGCTGATCACAAAGCTACCTTTCCTATCCTCTGTCTATTTAGTAAGTCTGGCCTCCCTTTGCTGAAACCTGTTTCATTTCTGCGTTTGTGACTTTCATCTTTACTCACAGTCAATATATGTGGGGGGCTGCCTTTTCCTTTGGGGAATTTCTCTGAGGCAAGGTAGGCTTTATTTTCTATCTCTAGGGCTAGCTAGCTCTTAGGCTGTGACGAGGTGCCTAGGGAGTGTCAGGAGCGCTCCACGGCTATTTCTAGTGTGTGTGATAGGATTAGGGATTGCGGTCAGCAGAGCTCCCACATCCCAGAGCTTGTCCTGTGTGAGTTTTAACTATCAGGTCAATCCGGGTGCTCCTAACCACCAGGTCATAACAGTACAGCTGGCCCAAAGTATTAATGCATCTCAATAGAGGTATAAGAGAAGTTCTGAGACCATTTTTTCTTCTTTGCACTGTGTTTTGTCTTTCTTTTCCCCTAAACCTTTGGGTGGTTCAGGACAGAGGTGTAGATATGGACATTCAAGGTCTGTCCTCTTGTGTGGATCATCTCACTGCAAGGGTACAAAACATTCAAGATTTTGTGGTTCAGAATCCGATGCTAGAGCCTAGAATTCCTACTCCTGACTTATTTTCTGGAAATAGATCTAAGTTTCTGAATTTCAAAAATAATTGTTAACTGTTTCTAGCTTTAAAACCCCTCTACCTCTGGTGACCCCGCTCAACAAGTAAAAATAATTATTTCTTTGTTGCGTGGTGACCCTCAAGACTGGGCATTTTCCCTTGCGCCAGGAGATTCTGCATTGCGTGATGTTGATGCGTTTTTTCTGGCGCTTGGATTGCTTTATGATGAACCAAATTCAGTGGATCAGGCAGAGAAAATCTTGCTGGCATGGTGTCAGGGTCAGGATGAAGCGGAGGTGTACTGTCAGAAGTTTAGAAAGTGGTCTGTGCTTACTCAGTGGAATGAATGTGCCCTGGCGGCAATTTTCAGAAAGGGTCTTTCTGAAGCCCTTAAGAATGTCATGGTGGGATTTGCCACGCCTGCTGGTCTGAATGAGTCTATGTCCTTGGCCATTCAGATCGATCGGCGCTTGCGTGAGCGCAAAGCTGTGCAACATTTGGCGGTGTTCTCTGAGAATGGGCCTGAGCCTATGCAGTGTGATAGGAATTTGACCAGAGCTGAACGGCAAGAACACAGACGTTGGAATGGACTGTGTTTTTACTGTGGTGAATCCACTCATGCTATCTCCGATTGTCCTAAGCGCACTAAGCGGTTCGCTAGGTCTGCCACCATTGGTACGGTACAGTCTAAATTTCTTTTGTCCGTTACTCTGATTTGCTCTCTGTCGTCCTATTCTGTTATGGCATTTGTGGATTCAGGCGCTGCCCTGAATTTGATGGACTTGGAGTTTGCCAGGCGCTGTGGTTTTTCCTTGGAGCCCTTGCAGTATCCTATTCCATTGAGAGGAATTGATGCTACGCCTTTGGCCAAGAATAAACCTCAATACTGGACGCAATTGACCTTGTGCATGGCTCCTGCACATCAGAAGGATATTCGCTTTTTGGTGTTGCATAATCTGCATGATGTGGTCATTTTGGGTTTGCCATGGCTACAGGTCCATAATCCAGTATTGGATTGGAAATCTATGTCTGTGTCCGGCTGGGGTTGTCAAGGGGTACATGGTGATGTTCCATTGTTGTCAATTTCGCCTTCCACTCCTTCTGAAGTCCCTGAGTTTTTATCAGATTACCGGGATGTATTTGAGGAGCCCAAATCCGGTGCCCTACCTCCTCATAGGGATTGCGGCGCGTGCTGCAGAAGTTTCAGGCTGATAGACCTGACCGTTGTCCAACGGAGAAACTGTTTGTCCCTGATAGATGGACTAGTAGAGTTATCTCTGAGGTTCATTGTTCGGTGTTGGCTGGTCATCCTGGAATCTTTGGTACCAGAGATTTGGTGGCTAGATCCTTTTGGTGGCCTTCTTTGTCACGGGATGTGCGTTCTTTTGTGCAGTCCTGTGGGACTTGTGCTCGGGCTAAGCCCTGCTGTTCTTGTGCCAGTGGGTTGCTTTTGCCCTTGCCGGTCCCGAAGAGGCCCTGGACGCATATTTCCATGGATTTTATTTCTGATCTCCCTGTTTCTCAAAGGATGTCGGTCATTTGGGTGGTTTGTGATCGCTTCTCTAAGATGGTCCATTTGGTACCCTTGTCTAAATTGCCTTCCTCCTCTGATTTGGTGCCATTGTTTTTCCAGCATGTGGTTCGTTTGCATGGCATTCCGGAGAACATCGTCTCGGACAGAGGTTCCCAGTTTGTTTCAAGGTTTTGGCGGTCCTTTTGTGCTAAGATGGGCATTGATTTGTCTTTTTCTTCGGCTTTCCATCCTCAGACTAATGGCCAAACCGAACGAACTAATCAGACTTTGGAAACATATCTGAGATGCTTTGTTTCTGCTGATCAGGATGATTGGGTGTCCTTCTTGCCTTTGGCTGAGTTTGCCCTTAATAATCCGGCCAGCTCGGCTACTTTGGTTTCTCCTTTTTTCTGCAATTCTGGTTTCCATCCTCGTTTCTCTTCAGGGCAGGTTGAGCCTTCGGACTGTCCTGGTGTGGATACTGTGGTGGACAGGTTGCAGCAGATTTGGACTCATGTGGTGGACAATTTGACATTGTCCCAGGAGAAGGCTCAACGTTTCGCTAACCGCCAGCGCTGTGTTGGTCCCCGACTTCGGGTTGGGGATTTGGTTTGGTTGTCATCTCGTCATGTTCCTATGAAGGTTTCCTCTCCTAAGTTTAAGCCTCGTTTCATTGGGCCATATAAGATTTCTGAAGTTCTTAATCCTGTGTCATTTCGTTTGGACCTTCCAGCTTCTTTTGCCATCCATAATGTGTTCCATAGGTCGTTGTTGCGGAGATACGTGGCGCCTATGGTTCCCTCCGTTGATCCTCCTGCCCCGGTGTTGGTCGAGGGGGAGTTGGAGTATGTGGTGGAGAAGTTTTTGGATTCTCGTGTTTCAAGACGGAAACTCCAGTACCTGGTCAAGTGGAAGGGTTATGGTCAGGAAGATAATTCCTGGGTTTTTGCCTCTGATGTTTATGCTGCCGATTTAGTTTGTGCCTTTCATTTGGCTCATCCTGATCGGCCTGGGGGCTCTGGTGAGGGTTCGGTGACCCCTCCTCAAGGAAGGGCTACTGTTGTGAATTCTGTTGTCGAGCTCCCTCCTTTGGTTGTGAATGGTACTTCGGTGAGTTCTGTCCGTGGGCTCCCTCTGGTGGCTGTGAGTGGAGCAGCGGCTTCTGAGGTTCCTTACACAGGTGACGTGGTTTATCCTTTGGTTGGCTGCTCTATTTAACTCCACTTAGATCGTTACTCCATGCTAGCTGTCAATGTTTCTGCATTGGTTCAGTTTGCTCTTGGATCTTTCTGGTGACCTGTCTACTGCAGCAGAAGCTAAGTTCCTGATAGTATCTAATTCGTTCATTGTTTTCTTGTCCAGCTGGATATCATGATTTTGTCTTGCTAGCTGGAAGCTCTGGGATGCAGAGTGGCATCTCCGCACCGTTAGTCGGTGCGGAGGTCTTTTTGCACACTCTGTGTGGTCTTTTGTAGTTTTTTGTGCTGATCGCAAAGCTACCTTTCCTATCCTCTGTCTATTTAGTAAGTCTGGCCTCCCTTTGCTGAAACCTGTTTCATTTCTGCGTTTGTGACTTTCATCTTTACTCACAGTCAATATATGTGGGGGGCTGCCTTTTCCTTTGAGGAATTTCTCTGAGGCAAGGTAGGCTTTATTTTCTATCTCTAGGGCTAGCTAGCTCTTAGGCTGTGACGAGGCGCCTAGGGAGTGTCAGGAGCGCTCCACGGCTATTTCTAGTGTGTGTGATAGGATTAGGGATTGCGGTCAGCAGAGCTCCCACATCCCAGAGCTTGTCCTGTGTGAGTTTTAACTATCAGGTCATTCCGGGTGCTCCTAACCACCAAGTCATAACAGGTGGCACACACAGGAGTGGCACAGAAGCAGAAATGCCAATATTAATCTCCCACTATTTTTTTTCAGGGAGAATTTAAAAGAAATCTGGCCCAGTATTACACACTAGGTTTAATGTGGCACACAATTTGAGACAGGTGGCACACACAGGAGTGGCACTGAAGCAGAAATGCCAATCTTAATCTCCCACTATTTTTTTTCAGGGAGAATTTAAAAGAATTCTGACCCAGTATTACACACTAGGTTTAATGTGGCACACAATTTGAGACAGGTGGCACACACAGGAGTGGCTCTGAAGCAGAAATGCCAATCTTAATCTCCCACTATTCTTTTTTCAGGGAGAATTTAAAAGAAATCTGGCCCAGTATTACACACTAGGTTTAATATGGCACACAATTTGAGACAGGTGGCACACACAGGAGTGGCACTGAAGCAGAAATGCCAATCTTAATCTCCCACAATTTTTTTTTTCAGGGAGAATTTAAAAGAAATCTGACCCAGTATTACACACTAGGTTTAATGTGGCACACAATTTGAGACAGGTGGCACACACTGTTAAGGACTGGCGGAACGCACCAAGTATAGATGATATGAAACTAGGTGCGTTCGCAGTCCGAGGTCCACCGTGCAGGTAAAAACCCTGCTGCTAGTAAGACGGACTACATGGCGGTACTATAAGTATACACACATGGGTTAACTTCACCCAGCGTAAAGGAAGCGATCCTGTTGCGTCACAGGAACGCGGTACCGCACATAGAGCGCGAGCAAGAAGTCAGCGAACACAACCCCTACTCAGGATTGAAGTCCGATTAGACCACTTGCTGGCACAACACCGCAACTGGGTGTGTAAGGAAACTATTAAAATAGTATATAAAGGCACGAGAGTGCGTGCGTTGCCGCACTGACGGACGCCACTAACCACCCAGGCTTGGGTAAGGAAAGCGCAGAGGAAGCGCACGGCGCCGTACAGGCGGACACAGCAACTGGACGCTGTGATGTGTGTTACGTGCAGATGGCTAGTCGGGCGCTAGGTAGCTACCATCATCCGCGAGCAGTCAACAACACTAGGGAGGGATACTTAGGAGCTTTCATCCATCGACATACATCCATCTACACACACACATTATATCAAGACAATACTAGCGCATGGCCGTGCGGTCATGCGCAGTTTATATAGTTGCAGCACAGGAAGCTGCTACAGAAGTTTTGCCCTTTCAGGACCTGCTAAGAGGACCAATGGGATGTGCTGCAGCACCTGAGCATGTGACCCTCGATCTCCAACGGGAGATCCTGTCCTGGGCATGCTCAGTGTGTGCAAATAAGGACTTAGTCCCAGGGAAGCCCGCTCGCCGCAGATCAGTGCAGGGTATAACAGGAGAGCCGGAAAAGGCAGCAGTAACCCTTTGCACAGAATCAGTCCCAGCGAGACGCTGGGAGCGACGCCTCCGCTGAGCACAGCCCACTGCGGCCGAAGCAGATTGGGAGACCGCAGCAGACACGGATCGAGATTCCCCCTGTGCAGCAGGGGAAACTCGACTCCTAACATTACCCCCCTTCCTAGGGCCCCCCCCCCTCCTTGGGCCTCGCTACGTTCAAAGGCAGCAATAAGCTGCAGAGCCCGAATGTGCTCAGCAGGCTCCCAGGACCTATCCTCAGGGCCGTAACCCTTCCAGTCCACCCCAAAAAAATTTTTGCCACGTACCACCTTGCACCCCAAGATAGCATTCACCTTGAAATCATCCGTAGACGAACCCGATGTCTCGGCAGATGACTCAGAAAACCGGGACATGTATACGGGCTTAAGGAGGGACACATGAAAGGTGTCGGTGATACCAAGGCGTGGAGGAAGGGCCAGACGGTAGACCACTGGATTAACCTGTTCGAGGACCTTGAAGGGATCCAAGTAGCGAGGAGCAAACTTAGTGGACTCAACTCGCAGCCTGATGTTACGGGTGGAGAGCCACACCAAGTCGCCAGGAGCAAAGGTCGGAGCGGGGCGCGATGAGCATCGGCGGAGGACCTCATTCTCTCCTTAGAGGCCCGAATGGCATCCTGAGTGCGGTCCCAAATATCCCGTGCCTCCACAGCCCAGTCTGCCACCCTGGAGTCTGCGGAAGACACGGGCATAGGCACAGGTACCCGTGGATGCTGACCATAGTTGAGGAGGAATGGGGTTTGTGCAGTGGAGTTGGCTACGGCGTTATTCAGCGCAAACTCTGCCCACGATAGCAAGGATGCCCAGTCATCCTGCCTGGCTGAAACAAAATGTCGCAGGTATGTGACCAAGGTCTGGTTGGCCCTCTCTACCAACCCATTCATCTCGGGATGATAAGCGGAAGAGAGATTCAACTCAATACTGAGAAGACGACAAAGCTCTCTCCAGAACCGAGACGCAAACTGGGGACCCCAGTCACTGACAATTTTGTTAGGCATACCATGTAGGCGGAAGATGTGTTTAATGAACAACGCTGCCAAGGCCCGTGCAGAAGGTATCCGTGGTAGCGGCACCAAATGCACCATTTTTGAGAAATGATCGGTGATGACCCAAATGATGGTACAGCCGCGAGATTTGGGTAAACCCACGACAAAGTCCATCCCGACCATCTCCCAGGGCCTATCTGCCACCGGCAAGGGATAGAGCAACCCAGCTGGCCTTTGCCGCGGAGATTTATTTTTGGCGCAGGAGACACACGCCAGAATATAATCCCTGAGATCCCGGACCATATGCGGCCACCAGTACGTCCTCGCCAGTAGCTCAGATGTCCTCTTTGTCCCAAAGTGTCCACCCACCCTGGACGAATGAGCCCAAGAGAGAACCTCCGGTCGCAAATTAATGGGCACAAAAGTCTTGCCCGGAGGCACAGACTCCAGCGAAACCGGCGCTACGGTTCTCAGGCTCTCAGAAGGGACAATAAGCCGAGGCTCCTCTTCCTCCTCTTCAGTTGCCATAAGGGAGCGAGAGAGAGCGTCAGCACGAATATTCATCTCCCCGGCGAGAAAATTAAGGGAAAAGTGGAATCGGGAAAAGAACAAGGACCATCTGGCTCGGCGAGAATTTAGCCGCTGGGCTGTTTGCAAGTAGACCAAATTTTTGTGGTCCGTGTAAACTTGGAAGGGAAACCGCGCACCTTCCAGAAGGTGTCTCCACTCTGAAAAGGCCAATTTCATTGCTAGCAACTCCCTATCCCCGATGGAGTAGTTTCTCTCCGCTGGCGTGAAGGTCTTAGAGAAGAAGAAGCATGGATGCTTCCGACCTTGAGCATCCTTTTGATAGAGGACTGCTCCAGCACCAACGGATGAGGCATCCACCTCCATTAGGAATGGCTTATCCACATCGGGACGATGTAAGATGGGAGCGCTAGCAAAGTGGGACTTAATAGAAGTGAAGGCCTTGGAGACCTCTTCCGACCACAATTTGGGATTCGCTCCCTTCTTGATGAGGGCTACCAAGGGAGCTACCAGAGTTGAGAAGTGGGGAATGAACTGGCGATAATAGTTAATGAACCCCATAAAGCGCTGCACCGCTTTAAGAGAATGGGGCTCTTGCCAGTTCATCACAGCCTGTAGTTTGGCAGGATCCATAGCCAATCCCTGGGCGGAGATGATATAGCCCAGGAACGGTAAAGACTCCTGCTCAAACATACACTTCTCCAACTTAGCATAAAGAGAGTTTGCCCGTAGGAGGTCGAAGACTCTGCCAACATCTCTCCGGTGGGAGTCTATATCTGGAGAAAAGATGAGAATATCATTCAGATAGACTACAACTGAGGTGGAAAGCATATCCCGGAAGATGTCGTTGACAAAGTCTTGGAAAACGGCTGGGGCATTACAGAGCCCGAAGGGCATCACCAGATACTCATAGTGCCCATCTCTGGTGTTAAACGCCGTTTTCCATTCGTCCCCCTCACGGATGCGAATCAGGTTATAAGCACCCCGCAGATCTAATTTAGTAAACACTCTAGCTCCCCGAAGCCTATCGAAGAGCTCGGATATCAAGGGCAAAGGATACTTGTTCTTAACGGTGATAGCGTTAAGACCCCTGTAGTCTATGCATGGACGTAGTTCCCCATTCTTCTTCTGCACGAAGAAGAACCCTGCCCCAGCAGGTGACACTGACTTCCTGATAAACCCTCTTGCCAGATTCTCTTGAATGTACTGAGACATGGCCTCCGTCTCCGGGAGAGATAATGGATAAACTCGACCCCAGGGAGGCTCCGCACCAGGCAAGAGATCGATAGGACAGTCATAGTCACTAGACGCTGACGTTTCCTCGACCGCTGATGACATCTGGTGGCAAGATGTCCTGACTGTTGGCATACATGGCAAACCTGGGGTGCACGAGCGGTCCGGGACTTAGATCCCGCTCGTGACACTACCTTAGGTTCATGGGACTCAGGAGCCTGGACTGGAGATTCCAAAGGTTTGGCGAAGGTGGGAACCAACCGAAACCTCTGCCTACACTGGGCTCGCTCTAACCTCCGCTCGTGAAAACGGAGGTCAATACGAGTAGATACTTTTATTAATTCTTCCAGTGTGGCGGGAATCTCCCTAGTGGCCAGGGCGTCCTTAACGTGGTCAGCCAGCCCCCTCCAAAATATAGGGATAAGGGCTTTATCCGACCACTCCAGCTCAGATGCTAGAGTGCGGAAGTGAACGGCAAAAAGGCTGACCATGGACGAGCCCTGAGTCAATGCCAACAGTTGGAGCGCCATATCATGGGTGACACGAGGTCCTAAAAAGACCTGTTTAAGAGTGCTCAGGAATAACGGAGCACTCTGCACCACATGATCGCCACGCTCCCACAGCGGCGTAGCCCACTGCAACGCCCTGTCCGACAATAAGGATATGATAAAGCCCACCTTAGCCCGCTCTGTAGGGAAACGAGAGGCCAGAAGCTCGAGATGTATTGAGCACTGACTCACGAAACCCCTACAGGACTTACTGTCACCAGAAAATTTCTCTGGTAGCGGGAGGCGAGATAGCGTCTGTACAGGGGCGGCAGTGGACAAGGTAGCTGCAGCCACACTTGCAGCCTGAACAGCGACAGCAGTAACATCCACAGCTGAGGTTGAACGCTCTAGAGCCGCCAACCTTCCCTCCAGCGGCTGGATGTACCGCTGTAAACGCTGATCGTCCGTCATTACTAGCCAGACCTTGGCGCTAGTATTATGTTAAGGACTGGCGGAACGCACCAAGTATAGATGATATGAAACTAGGTGCGTTCGCAGTCCGAGGTCCACCGTGCAGGTAAAAACCCTGCTGCTAGTAAGACGGACTATATGGCCGTACTATAAGTATACACACATGGGTTAACTTCACCCAGCGTGAAGGAAGTGATCCTGTTGCGTCACAGGAACGCGGTACCGCACATAGAGAGCGAGCAAGAAGTCAGCGAACACAACCCCTACTCAGGATTGAAGTCCGATTAGACCACTTGCTGGCACAACACCGCAACTGGGTGTGTAAGGAAACTATTAAAATAGTATATAAAGGCACGAGAGTGCGTGCGGTGCCGCACTGACGGATGCCACTAACCACCCAGGCTTGGGTAAGGAAAGCGCAGAGGAAGCGCACGGCACCGTACAGGCGGACACAGCAACTGGACGCTGTGATGTGTGTTACGTGCAGATGGCTAGTCGGGCGCTAGGTAGCTACCATCATCTGCGAGCAGTCAACAACACTAGGGAGGGATACTTAGGAGCTTTCATCCATCGACATACATCCATCTACACACACACATTATATCAAGACAATACTAGCGCATGGCCGTGCGGTCATGCGCAGTTTATATAGTTGCAGCACAGGAAGCTGCTACAGAAGTTTTGCCCTTTCAGGACCTGCCAAGAGGACCAATGGGATGTGCTGCAGCACCTGAGCATGTGACCCTCGATCTCCAATGGGAGATCCTGTCCTGGGCATGCTCAGTGTGTGCAAATAAGGACTTAGTTCCAGGGAAGCCCGCTCGCCGCAGATCAGTGCAGGGTACAACAGGAGAGCCGGAAAAGGCAGCAGTAACCCTTTGCACAGAATCAGTCCCAGCGAGACGCTGGGAGCGACGCCTCCGCTGAGCAGAGCCCACTGCGGCCGAAGCAGAATGGGAGATCGCAGCAGACACGGATCGAGATTCCCCCTGTGCAGCAGAGGAAACTCGATTGAAGCAGAAATGCCAATCTTAATCTCCCACAATTTTTTTTTTTCAGGGAGAATTTAAAAGAAATCTGGCCCAATATTACACACTAGGTTTAATGTGGCACACAATTTGAGACAGGTGGCACACACAGGAGTGGCACTGAAGCAGAAATGCCAATCTTAATCTCCCACTATTTTTTTTCAGGGAGAATTTAAAAGAAATCTGACCCAGTATTACACACTAGGTTTAATGTGGCACACAATTTGAGACAGGTGGCACACACAGGAGTGGCACTGAATCAGAAATGCCAATCTTAATCTCCCACTATTTTTTTTTTCAGGGAGAATTTAAAAGAAATCTGACCCAGCATTACACACTAGGTTTAATGTGGCACACAATTTGAGACAGGTGCCACACACAGGACTGCCACTGATACAGATTTGCCAATTTTAATCTGCACTCTTTTCTTCTTCAGGGAGACTAGTGAATAAATCTGGGCCACTGTATTAGAGTATATTTTCTGTGGCAGAAAGTGGCTTGAAGAGATATAACGAAACAAAAACAAAAAAAGGGACTGTCCTACAATTACTATCTCCCTGCAGTAATCTCAGCAATGTATGGCAGGCAGCAATAACAAGGAGTGGACTGCTGCACAAAAAAAGTCAACAGTGTGGACAAACAAACAAGGAAGCTGTGCAGAAAGGAAGGAGCAACAGGACTTGTGCTTTGAAAAAAGCAGTTGGTTTGCACAGCGGCGTACACACAGCAATGCAGCTATCAGGGAGCCTTCTATGGCAACCCAATGAGCTACAGCGCTGGGGAAAAAAAAATGTAGCCTCCACTGTCCCTGCAAACAAAAGGTGGTGTTGGACAGTGGAAATCGCTACAGCACAAGTGGTTTGGGGGTTAATGGACCCTGCCTAACGCTATCCCTGCTTCTGGCGAAGCGGCAGCAACTTCTCCCTATGCTCAGATCAGCAGCAGTAAGATGGCGGTCAGCGGGAACGCCCCTTTATAGCCCCTGTGATGCCGCAGAAAGCAAGCCAATCACTGCAATGCCCTTCTCTAAGATGGTGGGGACTGAGACCTATGTCATCATGCTGCCCACACTCTGCGTCCACCTTCATTGGCTGAGAAATGGCGCTTTTCGCATCATTGAAATGCGACTTTGGCGCGTAAGTCGCGTACCGCATGGCCGACCCCACACAGGGATCGGGTCGGGTTTCATGAAACCCGACTTTGCCAAAAGTCGGCGACTTATGAAAATGAACGACCCGTTTCGCTCAACCCTACTTCTGACAAATGGCATGTTAATGATCACTATTTCTAGTCCCTCCACCATAGAGAGGGTGCCGGAGCAACAAGCATCCTCAGTTGCTAACTTCCAGTTCCTGTTAGCATATGCTTCTGTTTCTGAAATTCTCTGTCAGTGCTCCGCTTAAACTGTTTGTCTTCACAGACTATCTGCTACCCGTTACCTGGCTTTCCTGAACGATCTCATATCTGCCTACTCCAGTTCCGTCTCATCCTGCCATTCAGTTACCAGGACCTCTGGATAACGTCAGTACCACTGGAACCAGCTTCTACCAGTACCCCCGGTACCCACCAGTTAGCTCTACGTCACCCGCTAACCCTGCTCGTCCGTCTTTCCCACTGGGTCAGCTACCATGAGTCCAGGGTGTAACTGGAGGTAGCACCCGTGTCCCCCTGGCTTCCCATTCTGACCCTGTTCGAGGGGTCTTACCACGAGTGTCTGGGGCTCACGTAGTCATGCCCCCTTCGGAGTCCCCCGGACCATGGTCTCGATGTTCCACGTTAAATTACAATAAAAACGAATGTGAACTTCACCATCTGTGCCTCCCTTTCCATTCGTTACAAACTTTGCACTATGGACCGCACTGTTTCTTTTTTTCTTATTTTCTTTAGACTGTGTAGCCTGAGATGTGGGCTTACAAGTGATTTTTACAGGGGAAGTAATCCGCAGGACAATTTTTAATTAAATTGAAAAGAAGTGGTCCTACATTGATCATTATAATCCTCATCTACTGACTTTAGCCCATTAAAATGACACTTTGAGCCCAATCCATTATTTGTGCCTTTTGTTGTCAAGTTTTTGGTAGGTATGAGCGGACCCATGGATGTTCAGGTTCGTCCAGTTCTAGCGAACTTTAGTAAAAAGTTTGACACGGGTGCCATACCTCTATCTGAACTTGAAGTCAAACCTCACAGAAGCTAATGGGGACCTGAACTTTGGTACTGTAAAATGGTCACACTAAGGGCTACGGTGCTGCAAAAGGCTCACTCTCTCCCTTTTTCTTTCTCCAAACACTACAATGGTCTTCTGGGAACCTCTACATTTTGGGTTTCCTCTTCTTTTGGGAGTTTTGCTCCTTTTTTGTTTGCACCAAATTTATCTTTTCATTTTCACCCTTTTTTAAATCTATTTAATCTGTCATCCCCACCCCCTTTTTTTTCTTTTGTAGCTTGCTACTTTGGTTCCAGTGGTTTCTACCTGATTTATCAAAATTTGTTGCAAATGTGCTCCAGAAAACTTTGAGCAATTTTTGCATACATTTGCAAAATGTTGTCTAGATAGATGCAATAATGTTTCAAGATGGAAAAAATGCAATTTTTTTAATTTGCGCATGTTCACATGTGTGCAAAGTACATGCTAAGTCCACATGAAAATAATCAACTTTGTAATATACCCTATCAGAGAAATCTACTTTCTTCTCCTTGACTGATCATTCATTCTCAAAATGTTCAATTCATGGAAAAAAGCTGTGTTCAGTGAAGACAGTAATGTTAATATCTGTCTTTATTCAATATAGATTTTACCCAGGAATTGAGAAGTTTCAGAATGAAAATGTTGAGACAGAAGCAGATGTTTCTGATAAGATATATTACAAAGTTGATTATTTTCATGTATACTATTAATTTATGGAATAAAAATTAAAGTTGTTTCTAGCAATCTGTCTTGATTGGTGGTTACGCGATCATATGCACTGTCTCTGCATCTTCAGCTAAGACTTATGTATTTACCTTTGTTACTGAGAAATCCAAGTAGATAGGAGTGGCTCAGTTCAATCAATTACAAGGGGGTTAAAAGACCTAAGCTGGATCAATATAGTTACTGTGTAGAGTATCATCATTAGATATGTGCATGCCCAAGATAACTAGAGAAACGTCAGTTCCTAGGTGACTCCGGGGATGCCCACCTAGGCAAACGGGTATTTCTCCATATTTACACAAAATCTTAGCTCCTGTTTGATTATTTTCTCTAGAAAACTCTGTGTGGCTTAAGGGTGTTTTTCATTGCTTTTATGCAACAAATTTTGTTGGTGCCAAAGTGGTAAAGATCTTGATTTACCAGTGGTATTCTTCTGTTTTCCTCTAAAAAATGACCACTGTTGACAATGCACCTCTTACTCAGGGTGTGATGAAGTATTTCACTAAGGAGATTGCTTACTGGCACCTTACCTATTAAATACATTTTCCTTTTTGTTTTCGAATATTTGTCTGCACCTGTTATTGACAGGCATCTTGGCAATATTGCATGCTGGAATCCTGATTGTAAGAAAAATTGTATGTCTTTATTTGTGATTTTATTTAAATCATTACCCAGTGATTTACCTTAATTATTTAAAAATTTTGCTCATTTTTTGTGTGTCCGTTAGGGTTGAGCGAAACGGGTCGTTCATTTTCAAAAGTCGCCGACTTTTGGCAAAGTCGGGTTTCATGAAACCCGATCCGACTCCTGTGCGGGGTCGGCCATGCGGTACGCGACTTTCGCGCCAAAGTCGCGTTTCAATGACGCGAAAAGCGCCATTTCTCAGCCAATGAAGGTGAACGCAGAGTGTGGGCAGCGTGATGACATAGGTCCTGGTCCCCACCATCTTAGAGAAGGGCATTGCAGTGATTGGCTTGCTGTCTGCGGCGTCACAGGGGCTGTAAAGGGGCGTTCCCGCCGACCACCATCTTACTGCTGCTGATTTGAGCTTAGGGAGAGGTTGCTGCCGCTTTGTCAGAAGCAGGGATAGCGTTAGGCAGGGTCCATTAACCACCAAACCGCTTGTGCTGTAGCGATTTCCACTGCCCAACACCACCTTTTGTTTGCAGGGACAGTGGAAGCTACATTTTTTTTCCTCAGCGCTGTAGCTCTTTGGGCTGCCCTAGAAGGCTCCCTGATAGCTGCATTGCTGTGTGTACGCCGCTGTGCAAACCAACTGCTTTTTTCAAAGCACAAATCCTCTTGTTCCTTCCTATCTGCACAGCTATCTTTTTTGTTTGTCCACACTTTTTATTTAATTTGTGCATCAGTCCACTCTTTATTGCTGCCTGCCATAACTGGCTGAGATTACTGCAGGGAGATAGTAATCGTAGGACAGTCCCTGTTTTGTTTTGTTTTTTGTGGGAGATTAAGATTGGCATTTCTGCTAGAGTGCCATCCCTGTGTGTGCCATCTCTCACTCAGTGGGCCATAGAAAGCCTATTTATTTTTTTGCTTGATTTGGGTTCTAAAATCTACCTGAAAAAATCACTACATCAATCAGTGGGAGAAAAATATTGGCCTCAGGGCTTGTGTGCCACTCCTGACTCCTGTGTGTGCCATCTCTCACTCAGTGGGCCATAGAAAGCCTATTTATTTTTTTGCTTGATTTGGGTTCTAAAATCTACCTGAAAAAATCACTACATCAATCAGTGGGAGAAAAATATTGGCCTCTGGGCTTGTGTGCCACTCCTGACTCCTGTGTGTGCCATCTCTCACTCAGTGGGCCATAGAAAGCC
Source organism: Ranitomeya imitator (assembly GCF_032444005.1). NCBI lineage: Eukaryota > Metazoa > Chordata > Amphibia > Anura > Dendrobatidae > Ranitomeya > Ranitomeya imitator. The sequence goes on along the minus strand of NC_091285.1, from coordinate 339,635,843 downwards.
TATTTATTTTTTTGCTTGATTTGGGTTCTAAAATCTACCTGAAAAAATCACTACATCAATCAGTGGGAGAAAAATATTGGCCTCAGGGCTTGTGTGCCACTCCTGACTCCTGTGTGTGCCATCTCTCACTCAGTGGGCCATAGAAAGCCTATTTATTTTTTTGCTTGATTTGGGTTCTAAAATCTACCAGAAAAAATCACTACGTCAATCAGTGGGAGAAAAATATTGGCCTCAGGGCTTGTGTGCCACTCCTGACTCCTGTGTGTGCTATCTCTCACTCAGTGGGCCATAGAAAGCCTATTTATTTTTTTGCTTGATTTGGGTTCTAAAATCTACCAGAAAAAATCACTACATCAATCAGTGGGAGAAAAATATTGGCCTCTGGGCTTGTGTGCCACTCCTGACTCCTGTGTGTGCCATCTCTCACTCAGTGGGCCATAGAAAGCCTATTTATTTTTTTGCTTGATTTGGGTTCTAAATCCTACCTGAAAAAATCAATAAATCAATCACTGGGAGAAAAATATTGGCCTCAGGGCTTGTGTGCCACTCCTGACTCCTGTGTGTGCCATCTCTCACTCAGTGGGCCATAGAAAGCCTATTTATTTTTTTGCTTGATTTGGGTTCTAAAATCTACCAGAAAAAATCACTACATCAATCAGTGGGAGAAAAATATTGGCCTCAGGGCTTGTGTGCCACTCCTGACTCCTGTGTGTGCCATCTCTCACTCAGTGGGCCATAGAAAGCCTATTTATTTTTTTGCTTGATTTGGGTTCTAAATCCTACCTGAAAAAATCAATAAATCAATCAGTGGGAGAAAAATATTGGCCTCTGGGCTTGTGTGCCACTCCTGACTCCTGTGTGTGCCATCTCTCACTCAGTGGGCCATAGAAAGCCTATTTATTTTTTTGCTTGATTTGAGTGCTAAAATCTACCTGAAAAAATCACTACATCAATCAGTGGGAGAAAAATATTGGCCTCAGGGCTTGTGTGCCACTCCTGACTCCTGTGTGTGCCATCTCTCACTCAGTGGGCCATAGAAAGCTTTTTATTATTATTATTATTATTTGGTTTCTAAATTGTCCTTGACAAAATCATTTTATTTTATTTGGTTTCTAAATTCTTCCTGAAAAAATCATTTTATTTTATTTTGTTTCTAAAGTCTCCCTGAAAAAAATAAATAAATAAAACAGTGGGAGATTAATATTGCCCTTTCTGCTTGTGTGCCAGTCTTGACTCCTGGGTGTGCCATCTCTCTCTCTCTCTCTCAAATTGTGGGCCATAGAAAGCCTATTTATTTTTTTGCTTGATTTGGGTTCCAAAATCTACCTGTAAAAATCACTACATCAATCAGTGGGAGAAAAATATTGGCCCCTGGGCTTGTGTGCCACTCCTGACTCCTGTGTGTGCCATCTCTCACTCAGTGGGCCATAGAAAGCCTTTTTTTTTTTTTATTTGGTTTCTAAATTGTCCTTGAAAAAATCATTTTATTTTATTTGGTTTCTAAATTCTTCCTGAAAAAATCATTTTATTTTATTTTGTTTATAAAGTCTCCCTGAAAAAAAAAAAAAAAATAGGTGGAAGATCAATATTGCCCTTTCTGCTTGTGTGCCAGTCTTGACTCCTGGGTGTGCCATCTCTCTCTCTCTCTCTCAAATTGTGGGCCATAGAAAGCCTATTAATTTTTTTGCTTGATTTGGGTTCCAAAATCTACCTGAAAAAATCACTACATCAATCAGTGGGAGAAAAATATTGGCCTCTGGGCTTGTGTGCCACTCCTGACTCCTGTGTGTGCCATCTCTCACTCAGTGGGCCATAGAAAGCCTTTTTTTATTTTTTTTTATTTGGTTTCTAAATTGTCATTGAAAAAATCATTTTATTTTATTTGGTTTCTAAATTCTTCCTTAAAAAATCATTTTATTTTATTTTGTTTCTAAAGTCTCCCTGAAAAAAAAAATAAATAAAACAGTGGGAGATTAATATTGCCCTTTCTGCTTGTGTGCCAGTCTTGACTCCTGGGTGTGCCATCTCTCTCTCTCTCTCTCAAATTGTGGGCCATAGAAAGCCTATTTATTTTTTTGCTTGATTTGGGTTCCAAAATCTACCTGTAAAAATCACTACATCAATCAGTGGGAGAAAAATATTGGCCTCTGGGCTTGTGTGCCACTCCTGACTCCTGTGTGTGCCATCTCTCACTCAGTGGGCCATAGAAAGCCTTTTTTTTTTTTTATTTGGTTTCTAAATTGTCCCTGAAAAAATCGTTTTATTTTATTTGGTTTCTAAATTCTTCCTGAAAAAATCATTTTATTTTATTTTGTTTCTAAAGTCTCCCTGAAAAGAAAAAAAAAACAGTGGGAGATTAATATTGACATTTGTGCTTGAGTGACAGTCCTGCGTGTGTGGCATCTCTGTGATTTGGTGCCACAGAAAACAGAGTGTGTAACATTGTGCCTGATTTTCCTTGTGGTCTCACCAACCTGTAAAGGGATATTGAAATCATACTGAAGTTATAGCTCACCGTGTAAGTTGTTTGACAGCAACAAATAAAGTTACTTTGGTTAAGTTTTTAAAACAATGAGGAAGTCTGGTGCAAGAGGTCGTGGCCGTGGGCGTTCATTGTCAGCTGGTAATGATGGTAGTGGTAGTGGAGCATCAGGTGGTCGTGGGAAAAAAAAATATTCCACCTAAGTCTGGAGCTGTGGAGCCAGGTTCGTCGTCTGGCTACACAAGGCCTCGAACGCTCTCTTTTCTGGGAGTAGGAAAACCGCTTTTAAAGCCGGAGCAGCAACAGCAATGGCTTACATTGCAGACTCAGCCTCTAGCTCTTTTGCCTCCTCTTCTGAAACTGGTAAATGTAAAAGCAGTGCGTCGCTTGTGGATGTTCACGGTCAGGGACAAGTCGCTTCCTTGTCCTCTTCAGCAAAAAACAACAACAAGAGAGAAGGATGCAGCAGGCGACACAACGGGTTACTCCATGGAGCTCTTTACACATACCGTCCCTGGCTTAGAAAGTGAAACAGTTAACAGGCCATGCCCATTACAAGTAGATTCTGACATGGAGTGCACTGATGCACAGCCACAGCCAGACTACTATGCTGGTCCTTTGACTCAGACCACAACATTGCCCTCTCAGGGTACTGATCCACAATCAGACCCTGATGAGACTATGTTGCCCCGTCACGAACGCTATACCACCGACCGACACGGTGACACAGACGAAGTTGCACACGAGCTAGAAGAGGAGGTAATAGATGACCCAGTTGTTGACCCCGATTGGCAGCCATTGGGGGAACAGGGTGCAGGCGGCAGTAGTTCAGAAGCGGAGGTGGAGGAGGGGCCGCAGCAGGCATCAACATCGCAACAGGTTCCATCTGCCGGGCCTGTATCTGGCCCAAAACGCGTGTCAAAGCCAAAACGTGGCCATCCGGTTAAAGCTCAGTCTGCAATCCCTGAAAAGGGATCCGATGCTAGGAAGAGTGCAGTCTGGCATTTTTTTAAACAACATCCAATTGATCAGCGCAAAGTCATCTGTCAAAAATGTTCAACTAGCTTAAGCAGAGGTCAGAATCTGAAAAGTTTCAATACAAGTTGCATGCATAGACATTTAACCACCATGCATTTTCAAGCCTGGACTAACTACCAAACGTCTCTTAAGGTTGTAGCACCCTCGGCCAATGAAGCTAGTCAGCAACGCAACATCCCTTCCGTCACTGTAAGGCCACCATTTTCCGCACCACCGGCAGTATCTGTGCAGGTTTCTTTGCCAGCCAAAAGCAGTCAGGGTCAGGGAATCACCAGTTTTGTAGGAGGAAATATTGCATCTAGGGCACCGGCGGAAACAATACCGTCTCCAACCGTCTCTCAGTCTGCCATGTCCACCGGCACACCCGCAAGTTCCACGATCTCCAGCTCTCCAGTCCAGCTCACCCTACATGAGACTCTGGTTAGAAAAAGGAAGTACTTATCCTCGCATCCGCGTACACAGGGTTTTAACGCCCACATAGCTAGACTAATCTCGTTAGAGATGATGCCCTACCGGTTAGTTGAAAGCGAAGCTTTAAAAGCCCTGATGGAGTACGCTGAACCACGCTACGAGCTACCCAGTCGACACTTTTTTTCCAGAAAAGCCATCCCAGCCCTGCACCAGCATGTTAAACAGCGCATCGTCCATGCACTCAGGCAATCTGTGAGTACAAAGGTGCACCTGACTACAGATGCATGGACCAGTAGGCATGGCCAGGGACATTACGTGTCCATCATGGCACACTGGGTGAATGTGGTGGATGCAGGGTCCACAGGGGACATCAATTTCGGGACAGTTGTGCCTAGCCCACGGTCTAGGAAACAGTTGGCTGTAGGCGTTCGCACCCCCTCCTCCTCCTCCTCGTCCTCCTGCAGAAGCGACAGCTCTTCCACAGACCGCAGTCGGCCAACCACTCCATCGGCAGCTGACACTGTTGCACACCAGTTGTCCCATTATGGGGCAACTACTGGCAAGCGTCAGCAGGCTGTATTGGCTATGAAGTGTTTGGGCGACAACAGACACACCGCGGAAGTTCTGTCCAAGTTCTTGCAACAAGAAACGCAGTCGTGGCTGGGCACAGTAGATCTTGAGGCAGGCAAGGTAGTGAGTGATAACGGAAGGAATTTCATGGCTGCCATCTCCCTTTCCCAACTGAAACACATTCCTTGCCTGGCTCACACCTTAAACCTGGTGGTATAGTGCTTATTGAAAACTTATCCTGGGTTCTCCGACCTGCTCCTCAAAGTGCGTGGACTTTGCTCACATATCCGACGTTCGCCTGTACACTCCAGCCGTATGCAGACCTATCAGCGGTCTTTGAACCTTCCCCAGCATCGCCTAATCATAGACGTTGCAACAAGGTGGAACTCAACACTGCACATGCTTCAGAGACTGTGCCAACAGAGGCGGGCTGTTATGTTTTTGTGGGAGGATACACATACACGGGCAGGCAGTAGGATGGCAGACATGGAGTTGTCAGGTGTGCAGTGGTCGAAGATACAAGACATGTGTCAAGTCCTTCAGTGTTTTGAGGAATGCACACGGCTGGTTAGTGCAGACAACGCCATAATAAGCATGAGCATCCCCCTAATGTGTCTGCTGATGCAAAGTTTGACGCACATAAAGGATCAGGCGTCTGCACCAGAGGAAGAGGAAAGCCTTGATGACAGTCAGCCATTGTCTGGTCAGGGCAGTGTACAGGACGAGGTAGCGGGCGAAGAGGAGGTGGAGGACGAGGAGGATGATGGGGATGAGTATATTTTTAATGAGGAAGCTTTCCCGGGGGCACTGGAAATTGGTTGCGTGGCAAGGCCGGGTTCTGGTTTTTTGAGGGACACAAGTGACGTAGATTTGCCTGAAACTGCCCCTCAACCAATCACAACCGCAGATTTGACAACTGGAACTTTGGCCCACATGGCGGATTATGCCTTACGTATCCTCAAAAGGGACACACGCATTACTAAAATGATGAACGATGACGATTACTGGTTGGCCTGCTTCCTTGATCCACGCTATAAAGGCAAATTGCAAAATATTATGCCACATGAGAACTTGGAACTAATATTAGCAACCAAACAATCAACTCTTGTTGACCGTTTGCTTCAGGCATTCCCAGCACACAGTGCACGTGATCGTTCTCACACGAGCTCCAGGGGGCAGCAGACCAGGAGTTTTAGGGGTGCACACATCAGAAGTGGCGTTGGACAGAGGGGTTTTCTGACCAGGTTGTGGAGTGATTTTGCTATGACCGCAGACAGGACAGGTACTGCTGCATCAATTCAAAGTGACAGGAGACAACATTTGTCCAGTATGGTTACTAACTATTTTTCATCCCTTATCGATGTTCTCCCTCAACCGTCATTCCCATTTGATTACTGGGCATCAAAATTAGACACCTGGCCAGAATTGGCAGAATATGCATTGCAGGACACTAGCTGCCGGGCAATCAAGCTCCTATCAGAAAGAGTATTCAGTGCTGCAGGTTCAATATTAACCGAAAAAAGGACTCGTCTGGCTACCCAAAATGTTGATGATCTAACATTCATTAAAATGAACCACAACTGGATTTCAAATTCTTTTGCCCCACCTTGCCCGGCAGACACCTAGCTTTCCTATGAAAAGCTCTTGCCTGTGGACTACTGTGAATTACTTTTCTAATGTCTAATTTGCTGCAGCTGATTGTCCAGCATACGACATGTTTACACCTCCCTAAATGGCCAAACTCCCCACACGGGGCCGTGGTATCGCGACTTGACGCAAGCACCCGTGAGAGTGCTGTTTGTCTGAAGAGGTGGGTGTGCCCGCTTTTGGTCGACGGCACTGCCACTGGGTCCCTCATAGTACAATAAAGTGTCTCTGGCGGTGGTGGTGCGCACCCAACCTCAGACACACTGTTGTAACATGAGGGGCCCTGGGCCTGTACCGCCGGCCACTAGAGAGTTCACCCAACCCCAGGTCAAACATTGCTCTACCACTTCCACAGTTATCTCTCACACTTCCACCAATGTTTAGTCTATGCGCTGACATCCTTCCATTCCTGCCACTGACAATACCATTGTGTTGACATGTATGATGGTACTTAACATAGTCAGGGGCAGTGTCCTCTATTTACCACAGAAAATACTTTGCGCTAAATTAGTAGGTCTGAAACTACGCAGAGGATCCCACCCCTGAACCTAATGATTGCACCCTTTAGTGTTTTCGTTTTGTTTTAATGCGAGACATTCACATTTATTTATTGTTTTGGACTACTAACTGGCAGACACTCATTACAATCGGCCTCCGCTGACCAGACCACTGCTGCCCGTCTACCCCTGGAACCAAATTTTAAATTGCCTACAGCCAGCCAATTTTATTATGTTAGGCCTTCGAAGCCTGTCTGCGGCCCGTTCTTTCTACTACTACTACACTGACCAGTCTACTGCTGCCTGTGTACCCCTGGAACCAATGTTAAAGTGCCTACAGTCCAATATTTTTTTATGTTAGGCCTTCGAAGCCTGTCTGCGGTCCCTCCTTCCACTAGGCCTCCACTGACCTGTCTACTGCTGCCTGTGTACCCCTGGAACCAATTTTAAATTGCCTACAGCCAGCCCATTTTATTATGTTAGGCCTTCGAAGCCTGTCTGCGGCCCGTTCTTTCAACTACTACTACACTGACCTGTCTCCTGCTGCCCGTGTACTCCTGGAACCAATTATAAAGTGCCTACAGCCTGTCCAATTTTATTATGTTAGGCCTTCGAAGCCTGTCTGCGGTCCCTCCTTCCACTAGGCCTCCAATGACCTGTCTACTGCTGCCCGTGTACCCCTGGAACCAATTATAAAGTGCCTACAGCCTGTCCAATTTTATTATCTTAGGCCTTTGAAGCCTGTCTGCGGCCCGTTCTTTCAACTACTACTACACTGACCTGTCTACTGCTGCCCGTGTACTCCTGGAACCAATTATAAAGTGCCTACAGCCTGTCCAATTTTATTATGTTAGGCCTTCGAAGCCTGTGTGCGGTCCCTCCTTCCACTAGGCCTCCACTGACCTGTCTACTGCTGCCCGTGTACCCCTGGAACCAATTAAAAAGTGCCTACAGCCTGTCCAATTTTATTATGTTAGGCCTTCGAAGCCTGTCTGCGGTCCATCCTTCCACTAGGCCTCCAATGACCTGTCTACTGCTGCCCGTGTACCCCTGGAACCAATTTTAAATTGCCTACAGCCAGCCCATTTTATTATTTTAGGCCTTCGAAGCCTGTCTGCGGCCCGTTCTTTCAACTACTACTACACTGACCTGTCTACTGCTGCCCGTGTACCCCTGGAACCAATTATAAAGTGCCTACAGTCCAATATTTTTTTATGTTAGGCCTTCGAAGCCTGTCTGCGGCCCGTTCTTTCTACTACTCCTACACTGACCAGACCACTGCTGCCTGTGTACCCCTGGAACCTATTTTTTATTGCATAGAGCATACTTTTTTTAATAGTAGGCGTACAAAGTCTGTCTGCGGTCCACTATTGAAATTGTCCTCCACTGCCCAGAGCAATGCTGCCTGTGTACCCCTGTAACCTTTTTTAAGCTGCAGTGAGCCACATTTTTGGTTTAAGGCCTACTACCTGTGTCTGTCTGCGCCACTCAATTCAGCTGTGTTCCTTTGAAAAAAGCTGAGCGTCAATAGTCTTGTTTTCAGCCTCTAGGAATTTTAAAACTGCATTGGGGGTACAACTTTGGTAGGGCCTACTAACGGTGTCTGCCGCCCCAAGGTGTGCCCCAGGTTTCGTCCACATTGCTTCGGACTTCAGACTCTCGTTTAGTAGTTGTAGAAAACTACACTGCATTAGGCCTACAAATTGGGTATGGGGTGTAGAGAGATGGTGTGTTACACTCCAAGGTGTTCCCCAGGTTTCGTCCACATTGCTTCGGTCTTCTGACTCTTGTTTAGTAGTTGTAGAAAACTACACTGCATTAGGCCTACAAATTGGGTATGGGGTGTAGAGAGATGGTGTGTTGCACTCCAAGGTGTTCCCCAGGTTTCCTCTCCATTGCTTCGATCTTCTGGCTCTCGTTTAGTAGTTGTTGGAAACTACACTGCATTAGGCCTACAAATTGGGTATGGTGTGTAGAGAGATGGTGTGTTCCACTCCAAGGTGTTCCCCAGGTTTCCTCGCCATTGCTTCGATCTTAATGCTCTCGTTTAGTAGTTGTTGGAAACTACACTGCATTAGGCCTACAAATTGGGTATGGGGTGTAGAGACGGTGTGTTCCACTCCAAGGTGTTCTCCAGGTTGCCTTTCCTGAGCTTCTATCTTCAGGCTCTCGTTTAGTAGTTGTTGGAAACTACACTGCATTAGGCCTTCAAATTGGGTATGGGGTGTAGAGACGGTGTGTTCCACTCCAAGGTGTTCTCCAGGTTGCCTTTCCTGAGCTTCTATCTTCAGGCTCTCGTTTAGTAGTTGTTGGAAACTACACTGCATTAGGCCTACAAATTGGGTATGGGGTGTAGAGAGATGGTGTGTTCCACTCCAAGGTGTTCCCCAGGTTTCCTCGCCATTGCTTCGATCTTAATGCTCTCGTTTAGTAGTTGTTGGAAACTACACTGCATTAGGCCTACAAATTGGGTATGGGGTGTAGAGAGATGGTGTGTTACACTCCAAGGTGTTCACCAGGTTTCGTCCACATTGCTTCGGTCTTCCGACTCTCGTTTAGTAGTTGTAGAAAACTGCACTGCATTAGGCCTACAAATTGGGTATGGGGTGTAGAGAGATGGTGTGTTGCACTCCAAGGTGTTCCCCAGGTTTCCTCTCCATTGCTTCGATCTTCTGGCTCTCGTTTAGTAGTTGTTGGAAACTACACTGCATTAGGCCTACAAATTGGGTATGGGTTGTAGAGAGATGGTGTGTTCCACTCCAAGGTGTTCCCCAGGTTTCCTCGCCATTGCTTCGATCTTAATGCTCTCGTTTAGTAGTTGTTGGAAACTACACTGCATTAGGCCTACAAATTGGGTATGGGGTGTAGAGACGGTGTGTTCCACTCCAACGTGTTCTCCAGGTTGCCTTTCCTGAGCTTCTATCTTCAGGCTCTCGTTTAGTAGTTGTTGGAAACTACACTGCATTAGGCCTACAAATTGGGTATGGGGTGTAGAGACGGTGTGTTCCACTCCAAGGTGTTCTCCAGGTTGCCTTTCCTGAGCTTCTATCTTCAGGCTCTCGTTCAGTAGTTGTTGGAAACTACACTGCATTAGGCCTACAAAATGGGTATGGGTTGTAGAGAGATGGTGTGTCCCACTCCAAGGTGTTCCCCAGGTTTCCTCGCCATTGCTTCGATCTTAATGCTCTCGTTTAGTAGTTGTTGGAAACTACACTGCATTAGACCTACAAATTGGGTATGGGGTGTAGAGACGGTGTGTTCCACTCCAACGTGTTCTCCAGGTTGCCTTTCCTGAGCTTCTATCTTCAGGCTCTCGTTTAGTAGTTGTTGGAAACTACACTGCATTAGGCCTACAAATTGGGTATGGGGTGTAGAGACGGTGTGTTCCACTCCAAGGTGTTCTCCAGGTTGCCTTTCCTGAGCTTCTATCTTCAGGCTCTCGTTCAGTAGTTGTTGGAAACTACACTGCATTAGGCCTACAAAATGGGTATGGGTTGTAGAGAGATGGTGTGTCCCACTCCAAGGTGTTCCCCAGGTTTCCTCGCCATTGCTTCGATCTTAATGCTCTCGTTTAGTAGTTGTTGGAAACTACACTGCATTAGGCCTACAAATTGGGTATGGGGTGTAGAGAGATGGTGTGTTCCACTCCAAGGTGTTCCCCAGCTTTCCTCGCCATTGCTTCGATCTTAATGCTCTCGTTTAGTAGTTGTTGGAAACTACACTGCATTAGGCCTACAAATTGGGTATGGGGTGTAGAGACGGTGTGTTCCACTCCAAGGTGTTCTCCAGGTTGCCTTTCCTGAGCTTCTATCTTCAGGCTCTCGTTTAGTAGTTGTTGGAAACTACACTGCATTAGGCCTACAAATTGGGTATGGGGTGTAGAGAGATGGTGTGTTCCACTCCAAGGTGTTCCCCAGGTTTCCTCGCCATTGCTTCGATCTTAATGCTCTCGTTTAGTAGTTGTTGGAAACTACACTGCATTAGGCCTACAAATTGGGTATGGGGTGTAGAGACGGTGTGTTCCACTCCAACGTGTTCTCCAGGTTGCCTTTCCTGAGCTTCTATCTTCAGGCTCTCGTTTAGTAGTTGTTGGAAACTACACTGCATTAGGCCTACAAATTGGGTATGGGGTGTAGAGACGGTGTGTTCCACTCCAAGGTGTTCTCCAGGTTGCCTTTCCTGAGCTTCTATCTTCAGGCTCTCGTTCAGTAGTTGTTGGAAACTACACTGCATTAGGCCTACAAAATGGGTATGGGTTGTAGAGAGATGGTGTGTCCCACTCCAAGGTGTTCCCCAGGTTTCCTCGCCATTGCTTCGATCTTAATGCTCTCGTTTAGTAGTTGTTGGAAACTACACTGCATTAGGCCTACAAATTGGGTATTGGGTGTAGAGAGATGGTGTGTTCCACTCCAAGGTGTTCCCCAGCTTTCCTCGCCATTGCTTCGATCTTAATGCTCTCGTTTAGTAGTTGTTGGAAACTACACTGCATTAGGCCTACAAATTGGGTATGGGGTGTAGAGACGGTGTGTTCCACTCCAAGGTGTTCTCCAGGTTGCCTTTCCTGAGCTTCTATCTTCAGGCTCTCGTTTAGTAGTTGTTGGAAACTACACTGCATTAGGCCTACAAATTGGGTATGGGGTGTAGAGAGATGGTGTGTTCCACTCCAAGGTGTTCCCCAGGTTTCCTCGCCATTGCTTCGATCTTAATGCTCTCGTTTAGTAGTTGTTGGAAACTACGCTGCATTAGGCCTACAAATTGGGTATGGGGTGTAGAGAGATGGTGTGTTGCACGCCAAGGTGTTCTCCAGGTTTTCCTCTCCATTGCTTCGATCTTCTGGCTCTCGTTTAGTAGTTGTTGGAAACTACACTGCATTAGGCCTACAAATTGGGTATGGTGTGTAGAGAGATGGTGTGTTCCACTCCAAGGTGTTCCCCAGGTTTCCTCGCCATTGCTTCGATCTTAATGCTCTCGTTTAGTAGTTGTTGGAAACTACACTGCATTAGGCCTACAAATTGGGTATGGGGTGTAGAGAGATGGTGTGTTCCACTCCGAGGTGTTCCCCAGGTTTCCTCGCCATTGCTTCGATCTTAATGCTCTCGTTTAGTAGTTGTTGGAAACTACACTGCATTAGGCCTACAAATTGGGTATGGGGTGTAGAGACGGTGTGTTCCACTCCAAGGTGTTGTCCAGGTTGCCTTTCCTGAGCTTCTATCTTTAGGCTCTCGTTTAGTAGTTGTTGGAAACTACACTGCATTAGGCCTACAAATTGGATATGGGGTGTAGAGAGATGGTGTGTTCCACTCCAAGGTGTTCCCCAGGTTTCCTCTCCATTGCTTCGATCTTCTGGCTCTCGTTTAGTAGTTGTTGGAAACTACACTGCATTAGGCCTACAAATTGGGTATGGGGTGTAGAGAGATGGTGTGTTACACTCCAAGGTGTTCCCCAGGTTTCGTCCACATTGCTTCAGTCTTCCGACTCTCGTTTAGTAGTTGTAGAAAACTACACCGCATTAGGCCTACAAATTGGGTATGGGGTGTAGAGAGATGGTGTGTTCCACTCCAAGGTGTTCCCCAGGTTTCCTCGCCATTGCTTCGATCTTAATGCTCTCGTTTAGTAGTTGTTGGAAACTACACTGCATTAGGCCTACAAATTGGGTATGGGGTGTAGAGACCGTGTGTTCCACTCCAAGGTGTTCTCCAGGTTGCCTTTCCTGAGCTTCTATCTTCAGGCTCTCGTTTAGTAGTTGTTGGAATCTACACTGCATTAGGCCCACAAAATGGGTATGGGGTGTAGAGAGATGGTGTGTTCCACTCCAAGGTGTTCCCCAGGTTTCCTCGCCATTGCTTCGATGTTAATGCTCTCGTTTAGTAGTTGTTGGAAAGTACGCTGCATTAGGCCTACAATTTGGGTATGGGGTGTAGAGAGATGGTGTGTTGCACTCCAAGGTGTTTCCCAGGTTTCCTCTCCATTGCTTCGATCTTCTGGCTCTCGTTAAGTAGTTGTTGGAAACTACACTGCATTAGGCCTACAAATTGGGTATGGGGTGTAGAGACGGTGTGTTCCACTCCAAGGTGTTCTCCAGGTTGCCTTTCCTGAGCTTCTATCTTCAGGCTCTCGTTTAGTAGTTGTTGGAACCTACACTGCATTAGGCCTACAAATTGGGTATGGGGTGTAGAGAGATGGTGTGTTCCACTCCAAGGTGTTCCCCAGCTTTCCTCGCCATTGCTTCGATCTTAATGCTCTCGTTTAGTAGTTGTTGGAAACTACACTGCATTAGGCCTACAAATTGGGTATGGGGTGTAGAGACGGTGTGTTCCACTCCAAGGTGTTCTCCAGGTTGCCTTTCCTGAGCTTCTATCTTCAGGCTCTCGTTTAGTAGTTGTTGGAAACTACACTGCATTAGGCCTACAAATTGGGTATGGGGTGTAGAGAGATGGTGTGTTCCACTCCAAGGTGTTCCCCAGGTTTCCTCGCCATTGCTTCGATCTTAATGCTCTCGTTTAGTAGTTGTTGGAAACTACGCTGCATTAGGCCTACAAATTGGGTATGGGGTGTAGAGAGATGGTGTGTTGCACGCCAAGGTGTTCTCCAGGTTTTCCTCTCCATTGCTTCGATCTTCTGGCTCTCGTTTAGTAGTTGTTGGAAACTACACTGCATTAGGCCTACAAATTGGGTATGGTGTGTAGAGAGATGGTGTGTTCCACTCCAAGGTGTTCCCCAGGTTTCCTCGCCATTGCTTCGATCTTAATGCTCTCGTTTAGTAGTTGTTGGAAACTACACTGCATTAGGCCTACAAATTGGGTATGGGGTGTAGAGAGATGGTGTGTTCCACTCCGAGGTGTTCCCCAGGTTTCCTCGCCATTGCTTCGATCTTAATGCTCTCGTTTAGTAGTTGTTGGAAACTACACTGCATTAGGCCTACAAATTGGGTATGGGGTGTAGAGACGGTGTGTTCCACTCCAAGGTGTTCTCCAGGTTGCCTTTCCTGAGCTTCTATCTTTAGGCTCTCGTTTAGTAGTTGTTGGAAACTACACTGCATTAGGCCTACAAATTGGATATGGGGTGTAGAGAGATGGTGTGTTCCACTCCAAGGTGTTCCCCAGGTTTCCTCTCCATTGCTTCGATCTTCTGGCTCTCGTTTAGTAGTTGTTGGAAACTACACTGCATTAGGCCTACAAATTGGGTATGGGGTGTAGAGAGATGGTGTGTTACACTCCAAGGTGTTCCCCAGGTTTCGTCCACATTGCTTCAGTCTTCCGACTCTCATTTAGTAGTTGTAGAAAACTACACCGCATTAGGCCTACAAATTGGGTATGGGGTGTAGAGAGATGGTGTGTTCCACTCCAAGGTGTTCCCCAGGTTTCCTCGCCATTGCTTCGATCTTAATGCTCTCGTTTAGTAGTTGTTGGAAACTACACTGCATTAGGCCTACAAATTGGGTATGGGGTGTAGAGACCGTGTGTTCCACTCCAAGATGTTCTCCAGGTTGCCTTTCCTGAGCTTCTATCTTCAGGCTCTCGTTTAGTAGTTGTTGGAATCTACACTGCATTAGGCCCACAAAATGGGTATGGGGTGTAGAGAGATGGTGTGTTCCACTCCAAGGTGTTCCCCAGGTTTCCTCGCCATTGCTTCGATGTTAATGCTCTCGTTTAGTAGTTGTTGGAAAGTACGCTGCATTAGGCCTACAATTTGGGTATGGGGTGTAGAGAGATGGTGTGTTGCACTCCAAGGTGTTTCCCAGGTTTCCTCTCCATTGCTTCGATCTTCTGGCTCTCGTTTAGTAGTTGTTGGAAACTACACTGCATTAGGCCTACAAATTGGGTATGGGGTGTAGAGACGGTGTGTTCCACTCCAAGGTGTTCTCCAGGTTGCCTTTCCTGAGCTTCTATCTTCAGGCTCTCGTTTAGTAGTTGTTGGAACCTACACTGCATTAGGCCTACAAATTGGGTATGGGGTGTAGAGAGATGGTGTGTTCCACTCCAAGGTGTTCCCCAGGTTTCCTCGCCATTGCTTCGATCTTAATGCTCTCATTTAGTAGTTGTTGGAAACTACGCTGCATTAGGCCTACAAATTGGGTATGGGGTGTAGAGAGATGGTGTGTTGCACTCCAAGGTGTTCCCCAGGTTTCCTCTCCATTGCTTCGATCTTCTGGCTCTCGTTTAGTAGTTGTTGGAAACTACACTGCATTAGGCCTACAAATTGGGTATGGGGTGTAGAGAGATGGTGTGTTACACTCCAAGTTGTTCCCCAGGTTTCGTCCACATTGCTTCGGTCTTCCGACTCTCGTTTAGTAGTTGTAGAAAACTACACTGCATTAGGCCTACAAATTGGGTATGGGGTGTAGAGAGATGGTGTGTTCCACTCCAAGGTGTTCCCCAGGTTTCCTCGCCATTGCTTCGATCTTAATGCTCTCGTTTAGTATTTGTTGGAAACTACACTGCATTAGGCCTACAAATTGGGTATTGGGTGTAGAGACCGTGTGTTCCACTCCAAGGTGTTCTCCAGGTTGCCTTTCCTGAGCTTCTATCTTCAGGCTCTCGTTTAGTAGTTGTTGGAATCTACACTGCATTAGGCCTACAAAATGGGTATGGGGTGTAGAGAGATGGTGTGTTCCACTCCAAGGTGTTCCCCAGGTTTCCTCGCCATTGCTTCGATGTTAATGCTCTCGTTTAGTAGTTGTTGGAAACTACGCTGCATTAGGCCTACAAATTGGGTATGGGGTGTAGATAGATGGTGTGTTGCACTCCAAGGTGTTCCCCAGGTTTCCTCTCCATTGCTTCGATTTTCTGGCTCTCGTTTAGTAGTTGTTGGAAACTACACTGCATTAGGCCTACAAATTGGGTATGGGGTGTAGAGACGGTGTGTTCCACTCCAAGGTGTTCTCCAGGTTGCCTTTCCTGAGCTTCTATCTTCAGGCTCTCGTTTAGTAGTTATTGGAAACTACACTGCATTAGACCTACGAATTGGGTATGGGGTGTAGAGAGATGGTGTGTTCCACTCCAAGGTGTTCCCCAGGTTTCCTCGCCATTGCTTCGATCTTAATGCTCTCGTTTAGTAGTTGTTGGAAACTACGCTGCATTAGGCCTACAAATTGGGTATGGGGTGTAGAGAGATGGTGTGTTGCACTCCAAGGTGTTCCCCAGGTTTCCTCTCCATTGCTTCGATCTTCTGGCTCTCTTTTAGTAGTTGTTGGAAACTACACTGCATTAGGCCTACAAATTGGGTATGGGGTGTAGAGAGATGGTGTGTTACACTCCAAGGTGTTCCCCAGATTTCGTCCACATTGCTTCGGTCTTCCGACTCTCGTTTAGTAGTTGTAGAAAACTACACTGCATTAGGCCTACAAATTGGGTATGGGGTGTAGAGAGATGGTGTGTTCCACTCCAAGGTGTTCCCCAGGTTTCCTCGCCATTGCTTCGATCTTAATGCTCTCGTTTAGTAGTTGTTGGAAACTACACTGCATTAGGCCTACAAATTGGGTATGGGGTGTAGAGACGGTGTGTTCCACTCCAAGGTGTTCTCCAGGTTGCCTTTCCTGAGCTTCTATCTTCAGGCTCTTGTTAAATAGTGGTTAAATGGAACAACTGCATTTGGCGTACTAGTTGGTTTGGGGCCTACTAACAGTGTCTGCCGCTCCTTGCTGTTCTCCTGGTTTCCTGTCCTGAAATTCCATTTTCAGGCTCTCGTTAAGTAGTTGCTAATGTTAGACTGCATTTGGCCTACTAGTTGGGTTGGGGCCTACTTTCGGTGTCTGCCACTCCTTGCTGTTCTCCTCCACTGAACAAAGCTGTGCCGCCTGTTTACTACGGTTGCCAATTTTGAACTGCATTTCGACTACTTACTGATTTGGGCCTACTCTCTGTGTCAGCCTCTCATTCCAGTTGTCCTCCACTGCAATGCCCCCTGGTTAGTCCTGTGTTACCAATTTTAAACTGCATTTAGCCAACTTTATTCTTTGGGCCTATATCTGTGTTTCCTCCTCATCCTGCCCATTGCCCAGCCAGTGATAGATGAGTCTGCTGGTACATTGACCCATAACGCAAAATTCCCCGTGCACGCTACACAGCAAGATTGTGACCCTGCTGAAAGTCAGGTTACTCTTCCCGCATACCATACCACCTTACACGGGGACAAAGAGGATGGTGCAGATGAAAGTGCAGGTTCCTTCATCAGGTGGGGGGAGGAATACTAGTTGGCGACGTCACTGGCACAGGGCCTCTCATAGTACGCAAAAGTGTTGCTGCCGGTGGGAGGCGCCCCCGCCGTGCAAACACACCGCTGTACTTTGAGGGGCCCTGTGCCAGTGCCAATGCCAACTAGTGGGCCCCCCTTGCTTGCTCAGGATCACAGCACTTGCAAAGTTTAAATACTTACCTCTCCCTGCTCCACTGCCGTGACGTGTTCCAGATTTCCTGGGCCCACTAATTACTTGAACCAGCCCTATCCCCCACAACTTTAGCCAAATGACCCCCAATTTCAAATGCCTTCCAATTATTATAAGCTAAATTACGATTGACAAGCTTCAGTAACAAGAATGGATGTTTTTGCCATTAAAATGGGCAGTGTAGGTGTTTTCCTGGCCTCCACTCACTGCCGACTATGCTCCCCCATTGACTTGCATTGGGTTTCATGTTTCGGGCGATACCCGACTTTTCGCGATAATCGGCCGATTCCACTCGACTCGACTTCTAAGATAGTCGGGTTTCGCGAAACACGACTCGACTCTAAAAAGGTCAAGGTCGCTCATTCCTAGTGTCCGTATCTGAAGAATTACGCAAAGATTATGTTTGTCCAATTGATTGATTCGGGTAATGGTGTTATTTGCTGGATGGTACCAAATATAAAGTCACTACATTCACTTACCACTAAAATCTGACATACTGCGCATAAAATCAGCTAAAAGACTCAACCCTACTCAAGCTATGTGGGTTTTTTGTTTTGTAGGTTTTGTCACGATATGGTATGAAATATCATAAGTAGTTCTCTTGCTAGCCTGCGTGGGCTAAGCCCCCCTTCTTGGAGTGATACTGCCACAGTTTGAGCTGAGAAACCAGCCCACCACCTGGTCCGCGGCATGCGCCCCATCCTCCTGGAAGATGGTACGTTCCCAGTAGCCCAAAAAAAGATTGGCATAGGACAGAGCGCATGCCGCCCCTATGGCAGTCCCCTGTAACTGTAAATAATATTTATCCTTAAATACAAAAAAATTGTGCGTCAACACAAATTCTAATAATTCCAAAATAAAATCTGAAAAGTGTCCATCCCAGTTGGCCGTCTCAAGGAAGAAGCATGTCGCCCTCAAACCATCTCAATGCCTAATTGAAGTGTAGAGTGATTCTATATCGATGGTAACTAGGAGCATGCCTGTCTCGAGGGACAGACCATCGACCCTTGTGAGTACATCAGTAGTGTCCCTGACATAGGAAGGTCTCTTACCCAAATTCCCAAGAATCGCTACTTTCTACGTATTGCCTAAAGTGCACAAAGATGCTGTTAATCCCCCTGGCAGACCTTTAGTCTCTGGCATAGGGGGGTTGTGTGACAATGTATGCAAGTTCATTGACTTCTATCTCAAACCACTTGTGGAGACGCTCCCCTCCTATGTCAGGGACACTATGCCAATCTTTTTTTGGGCTACTGGGAACGTACCATCTTCCAGGAGGATGAGGCGCATGCTGCGTACCAGGTGGTGGGCTGGTTTCGGTAAATTGATGATGTGCTCATGATCTGGAATGGTGACGAAGCCAGCCTCACCAAATTTATGCAGGACCTCAACACAAATTGTTTTAAGTAAAATTCACATATGTATGGGACCATAGTCGAATTAATTTTTTGGATATCACCTTTGTGTTGCCGAGGATGGCTCAATTGAAACAGATCTCTATCGGAAAGAGACAGCAGTCAATTCATTACTGCACGCCTCCTCGGCACACAATTATACAACGATTAAGGCCATCCCAGTTGGCCAGTTCCTGAGGAACAGGCGTGTCTGCTCTACGGAGGCCCGTTTCGAGGGACAGTCCGCGACCCTTACCAACAGGTTTAAAGCCAGGGGGTACAGTAATCAGTGCATTAGGGCTGGGTATAGACGGGCCAAACTAACTCGTAGAGAGGATCTACTATTGCCCCCCAAGACAATTGGTACGTCGAGAAATACTGAGACGAGATTTATCTCTACGGCCAATTGCCGCTGGAATCGGATCCGTGAGATTATGACCAAACATTGGTAGGTTTTGCTTACAGATAGTGCCCTGTCGAAACATTTTTCTTCTTCCCCATGCATGGTACAACGTAGGGGAAGAAATTTAAAAGATAGCTTGGTTGCTAGCCACTGTGGCCAAACATAATACCTTCCTTGCTAAAGCCAGTCCCAGAGTGGGATGTTTCCCCTGTGGCTCGTGTGTGTCGTGTGTCCTAACATCCCTAGAAGTGGGACTTTCAAATCATCTGATGGGAGCAGGGAATATAAGATTCGTGAATATATTACCTGTAATACTACTTAGTGGTATATTATGCCACCTGTCCCAGCTCCCTCATTTATGTCGGTCTCACTTCTAGGGAACTGAAAGTTAGGACGCGCGAACACGTTCGGGATATAATAGCTGCAAGGGATTTTTGGGATGTATCTACGCTCAAGACTCTGCCACGGCACTTCCGTATGTACCACAGATCCGATCCTAGTGGTTTAAAAGTAAGGGGGATCGATAAAATCCATGGGGGCATCAGGGGTGGCAATCTAAAACAATTACTTGCACAACGTGAATGCAGGTGGATTGTCACCCTTGATACTATGTCCCCCAAAGGATTGAATGAACAGTTAAGCTTTTGTCCCCTTTTTGTGATTCTTTTGGGTTGGGCTCATTATCATGTTCCGCTACCTCCTTGTTCTCCTGTTCTGTGATGAAGGAGACCTTATCTTCCATCGCGTCACCATTCGCGTCGTATGATATGTTTTTTGCTATAATATTTTTCTGTGTCATGCACTTTATTGCACCTTTGTATTTTTCTGACTACTTGTCCACTTGTCTATGTATTATTGCCAATGTGTAAAACTTCTTATTCACTACCATTGCTGGAGCAGCAGTATGGTGTTACATTATGCTGTTTGTATTTTACCTCTGGTAAAATGGCGACTTGCGTGGCCTTCGGCAATATGGCCGCTGGTCGTGTGTGCACTGAGGTAGCTTCTTATCACTATGTTTTATAGATTGTATAGTGGTATATTTATACTATGCTGCTCTATTTCTGTATCGTAACAGTACTAAGTCTTGCACTTTATTTCACTGCACGCTGGCACTGTGGTGCTATTTCATGTGCCCCTATATTCCCCCTGCAAAATGGCGACTTGTATGGTCTCTGGCAAGATGGCCACCGGCTGTGTGCATGCGCATTCTGGATCCTTTCCTCCCTTCTCCTGTGGGGCTATCTGATATAGCTGTGCGCGCATACTATGTGACGTCAATAGGCGGACTTCCGCCTTGTGCGCGCGTAGCGATGACGGCCACCAGAGGGGTGTGAGCTGGAACCCGGATGCGCGTGCGCGCCGATGCGGCAGGTACACTTCCGGTTTTCTCCCCATTTAAACCCCTAAGAGCGACCAATTGATACACCCCTTTTGAAAAAGCAGACCGCGAAACGTGCGTCAGGGGGCCCCGTGTGGAACTGGAGGGAATCATCCTTATTTATGGGTAAGCCTGTCTGATTTTTGTCAGTGTTCATATTTATTTGCACGGTGGCACTTTACATTTATATTACCATGGACATGTTACTGAGGTATTTAAGACTATGGAATGATTCCATGAGTCTTTAACATGATTGTTGTAATCTTCCAGCTGTACCTAGGATGTAATAGGTTCTGTTCCCTTCTATTCCCCAAGCATGCCATAAGTTTCCTCTACACCCCATTTTCTGGCTATGTGCCTGTTTTGTATTATGATATAACTTGTTAGTATTGGTCAAAATAAAATTTATACTATTTTATGAACATGATTTTTGGGATTTTATTACTCCATTCTCTTGTGTTGTATGTGTTTTGGAGTTTCCTGAGTTGTCCCAGAGATTTGGACATCGTTACTGGGGGAGGTATACGATTGCACTCCTGGCCACAAATTTATTATAATTTTTTTGAGTTTTGTGTCAAAAGTACATGACTGCATGTAAGTTTCATTACATAATTTTCAGTGATTATCAATTTATATACCAGTAAAATAGTATTCTATTACTAGATGGTGGCCCAATTCTAACGCATCAGGTATTCTAGAATATGTATGTCCATGTAGTATATTGCCCAACCACGTAGTATATTGCCCAGCCACGTAGTATATTGCCCAGCCACATAGTATATTGCCAAGCCACGTAGTATATTGCCCAGCCACGTAGTATATTGCCCAGCCATGTAGTATATTGCCCAGACACGTAGTATATTGCCCAGTGACATAGTATATGGCCCAGCTACATAGTATATTGCCTAGCCATGTAGTTCACGTACTATATTGCCCAGTCACATAGTATATTGCCCAGCTATGTAGTATATTGCCCAGTCACATATAGTAGATAAGGAGTCTAAGTGATTAATGGTGGGGTGGTGACATCAGAGGACGGGGCTGTGTGGCCGCCGCTCCCGTCTGTCTGGGATCATTGATGATTAGCCGCAGTCACGTGGTTACCTGGGGAGGAGGTGAAGTTCTGGCCGGCGCCGCTCACAGTCTGGATGAGGAAGTTGTTGTGAATTCCGCTCTTGGGCTCCCTCCGGTGATTGTAAGTGACACTTTTGTGAGTTCTGCTCTTGGGCTCCCTCTTGTGGTGTCAAGTGGTATGGCTGCTCCTTGGAGTTAGCTGTCAGCAGCTGCTTTCACTGATCGTCTTTTCTGCTCGACTATTTATGCCTGCTCTGTCCTTCAGCTAGTGCCACTTGTAAATGGTTCCTGGTTGGATTCACATCTCTTTTGGATTTCCCTGTTATCCTGACCAGTTCAGCAAAGCTAAGTTTTTTGCTTGCTCTTTTCTGTTCACAGATTGTGGACTTATCCGTTCTGTGCTTTCTTTGTTTATCCAGCGTTATCAGTATGAATTGATTCTGTCTTGCTGGAAACTCTGGGAAGCAGATTTACCCTCCACACCTTTAGTCAGGTGTGGAGATTTTTAGTAAACTCTGCGTGGATTTTTGTAGTGTTTTATACTGACCGCACAGTATTCCATCCTGTCCTATCTATCAAGCTAGACTGGCCTCCTGTGCTCATCCTGGTTTCATTCTGTGTATGTCTTTTCCCTCTCCACTCACAGTCATTATTTGTGGGGGGCTACTCTATCCTTTGGGGATTTTCTCTGAGGCAAGATAGTTTTCCTGCTTCTATCTTTAGGGGTAGTTAGCTCTTAGGCTGTGACGAGGTGCCTAGGGAGAGTTAGGAGCATCCCACGGCTGCTTCTAGTGTTGTGTTGAGCTTAGGGACTGCGGTCAGTACAGTTACCACTTCCTTCAGAGCTCGTTCCATGTTGCTCCTAAACCACTGTGTCATAACAGTACAAGTGGCCAAAAATGAATTAAATGCATCTCAAAAGAAGGAAAAGAAAGTTCTGAACCATTTTTTTTTCTGTGCTCTATTTTGTCTTTTTTTTTCCTCTTGACATTTGGGTGGTGCAGGATTTGTGCTCTGGCATGGATGTTCAGGGTTTGTTTTCTCGTGTGGATCAACTTGCTGCAAGAGTACAGAATATCCAGGACTATGTTGTCCAGACTCCGGCTTTAGAGCCTAGAATTCCTACTCCTGATTTGTTTTTTGGGGACAGATTCAAGTTTTTGAACTTTAAAAATAACTGCAAATTGTTTTTTGCTTTGAAACCCCGTTCTTCAGGTGATCCCATTCAGCAAGTAAAAATCATCATATCCTTGCTGCGTGGTGACCCTCAAGACTGGGCCTTTTCTCTTGAAACAGGGGATCCGGCATTATTGAATGTAGACGCATTTTTTCAAGCGCTCGGATTATTGTATGACGAACCTAATTCTGTGGATCATGCAGAAAAAACCCTGTTGGCCTTGTGTCAAGGTCAGGAAGCGGCAGAATTATACTGCCAGAAATTTAGAAAATAGTCTGTGCTCACTAAATGGAATGAGGAGGCTCTGGCTGCTATTTTCAGAAAAGGACTTTCTGAAGCCCTTAAAGATGTTATGGTGGGCTTTCCTACGCCTGCCGGTTTGAGCGAATCTATGTCTCTAGCCATTCAGATTGATCGGCGTCTGCGCAAGCGCAAAGCTGTGCACCATATGGCAGTGTCCTCGGAGCAGAGTCCTGAACCTATGCAATGTGATAGGATTTTGAATAGAACAGAACGGCAGGAATTCAGACGTCAGAATAGGCTGTGTTTTTACTGTGGTGATTCTGCTCATGTTATCTCTGATTGCCCTAAGCGTACTAAGAGGGTCGCTAGGTCTGTTACCATTAGTACTATACAGCCTAAATTTCTCTTATCTGTGACCCTGATTTGCTCATTGTCATCCTTTTCTGTCATATCATTTGTGGATTCAGGCGCTGCCCTGAACTTAATGGACTTAGAATTCGCCAGGCGCTGTGGTTTTTCCTTGCAGCCTTTTCAGAGCCCTATTCCTTTGAGGGGTATTGATGCTACACCCTTGGCCAAGGATAAACCTCAGTACTGGACGCAGATGACTATGTACATGGCCCCAGCACATCAGGAAGATTGTCGTTTTCTGGTGTTGCATAACCTGCATGATGTTGTTGTACTGGGTTTTCCATGGTTACAGGAACATAATCCGGTGCTGGATTGGAAAACTATGACTGTGACTAGTTGGGGTTGTCAAGGGGTACATAGTGATGTTCCTTTGATGTCAATTTCCTCTTCCCCCTCTTTTGAGGTCCCTGAGTTTTTTTCGGATTTCCAGGATGTATTTGATGAGCCCAAGTCCAGTTCCCTTCCACCGCACAGGGACTGTGATTGTGCTATTAACTTGATTCCTGGTTGCAAGTTCCCTAAGGGCCAACTTTTCAATCTGTCTGTGCCAGAGCATGCCGCCATGCGGAGTTATGTTAAGGAGTCTTTGGAGAAGGGGCATATTCGGCCCTCTTCGTCACCATTGGGAGTGGGTTTCTTTTTTGTTGCTAAGAAGGATGGCTCCTTGAGACCCTGTATTGATTATCGTCTTCTTAATAAGATCACGGTTAAACTCCAATACCCCTTGCCCCTGCTTACTGATTTGTTTTCTCAGATTAAGGGGGCTAGTTGGTTTACTAAGATTGACCTCCGAGGGGCATATAATCTTGTTCAAATTAAACAGGGTGACGAATGGAAAACTGCATTTAATACGCCCGAAGGCCATTTTGAATACCTTGTGATGCCATTTGGGCTCTCTAATGCTCCATCTGTGTTCCAGTCTTTCATGCATGATATTTTCCGCAGTTATCTTGATAAATTCATGGTCGTATATTTGGATGATATTTTGATTTTTTCCGATGATTGGGAGTCTCATGTGAAGCAGGTCAGGATGGTGTTCCAGATCCTTCGTGATAATGCTTTGTTTGTGAAGGGGTCTAAGTGCCTATTCGGAGTTCAGAAGGTCTCTTTTTTGGGTTTTATTTTTTCTCCCTCGTCTATAGAAATGGATCCTGTTAAGGTCCAAGCTATTCATGACTGGATTCAACCCACATCTGTGAAGGGCCTTCAAAAATTTTGGGGCTTTGCTAATTTCTATCGCCGTTTCATTGCCAACTTTTCCAGTGTGGTTAAGCCCCTTACTGATTTGACGAAGAAAGGCGCTGATGTGACAAATTGCTCCTCTGCGGCTGTTGAGGCCTTTCAGGAGCTTAAACGCCGATTTACTTCTGCCCCTGTGTTGCATCAGCCGGATGTTTCTCTTCCTTTTCAGGTTGAGGTCGACGCTTCTGAGATTGGGGCAGGGGCCGTTTTGTCTCAGAGGGAGTCTGATGGTTCTTTGATGAAACCGTGTGCCTTTTTTTCCAGAAAATTTTCGCCTGCGGAACGCAATTATGATGTCGGCAATCGGGAGTTGTTGGCTATGAAGTGGGCGTTTGAGGAGTGGCGACATTGGCTTGAGGGAGCTAAGCACCGCGTTGTGGTCTTGACTGATCATAAGAATCTGGTTTACCTCGAGTCGGCCAAGCGGCTGAATCCTAGACAGGCTCGATGGTCTCTGTTTTTCTCCCGTTTTGATTTTGTGGTCTCGTATCTTCCGGGATCTAAGAATGTTAAGGCTGATGCCCTCTCTAGGAGTTTTTCGCCTGATTCTCCTGGAGTCCTTGAGCCGGTTGGCATTCTTAAGGAAGGGGTGATTCTTTCTGCCATCTCCCCTGATTTGTGGTGGGTGCTTCAGGAATTTCAGGCTTATAGGCCTGACCGCTGTCCTGTGGGGAAGCTGTTTGTTCCTGATAGATGGACGGGTAAGGTGATTTCTGAGGTTCATTGTTCAGTGTTGGCTGGTCATCCTGGGATTTTTGGTACCAGAGATTTGGTTGCTAGGTCCTTTTGGTGGCCTTCCTTGTCGCGCGATGTCCGTGCTTTTGTGCAGTTCTGTGGGACTTGCGCCCGAGCCAAGCCTTGCTGTTCCCGCGCTAGTGGGTTGCTTTTGCCTTTGCCGGTCCCTGAGAGGCCCTGGACGCATATTTCCATGGATTTTATTTCGGATCTTCCTGTTTCCCAGAAGATGTCTGTTATCTGGATTGTTTGTGACCGGTTCTCTAAAATGGTCCATCTGGTACCTTTGCCGAAGTTGCCTTCCTCCTCAGATCTGGTTCCATTGTTTTTTCAGCATGTGGTTCGTTTGCATGGCATTCCGGAAAATATTGTGCCTGACAGAGGTTCTCAGTTTGTCTCTAGATTTTGGCGGGCCTTTTGTGCTAGGATGGGCATTGATTTGTCTTTTTCTTCGGCGTTTCATCCTCAGACTAATGGCCAAACTGAGCGAACTAATCAGACCTTGGAGACCTATTTGAGATGCTTTGTGTCTGCTGATCAGGATGATTGGGTGTCTTTCTTGCCGTTGGCTGAGTTTGCCCTTAATAATCAAGCTAGTTCGGCTACTTTGGTTTCACCTTTCTTTTGTAATTTTGGTTTTCATCCTCGCTTTTCTTCTGGGCAGGTTGAGCCTTCTGATTGTCCTGGTGTTGATTCTGTGGTGGACAGGCTGCAGCAGATTTGGACTCATGTGGTGGACAATTTGACGTTGTCTCAGGAAAAAGCTCAACGTTTTGCTAACCGCCGTCGGTGTATTGGTCCCCGGCTTCGTGTGGGGAGTTTGGTTTGGTTATTGTCTCGTCATGTTCCTATGAAGGTTTCGTCCCCTAAGTTTAAGCCTCGGTTTATTGGTCCTTATAAAATTTCTGAAATTATTAATCCGGTGTCTTTTCGTTTGGCCCTTCCAGCCTCTTTTGCCATTCATAATGTTTTCTATAGATCTTTGTTGCGGAGATATGTGGTGCCTGTTGTTCCCTTGGTTGACCCTCCTGCCCCGGTGTTGGTTGAGGGGGAGTTGGAATATGAGGTTGAGAAGATTTTGGATTCTCGTTTTACGAGGCGGAGGCTTCAGTATCTTGTCAAGTGGAAGGGTTATGGTCAGGAGGATAATTCTTGGGTTGTTGCCTCCGATGTCCATGCCACCAATTTGGTTCGTGCTTTTCACTCAGCTCGTCCTAATCGGCCTGGGGGCTCCGGTGAGGATTCGGTGACCCCTCCTCAAGGGGGGGGTACTGTTGTGAATTCCGCTCTTGGGCTCCCTCCGGTGGTTGTAAGTGACACTTTTGTGAGTTCTGCTCTTGGGCTCCCTCTTGTGGTTTCAAGTGGTATGGCTGCTCCTTGGAGTTAGCTGTCAGCAGCTGCTTTCACTGATCGTCTTTTCTGCTCGACTATTTATGCCTGCTCTGTCCATCAGCAAGTGCCACTTGTAAATGGTTCCTGGTTGGATTCACATCTCTTTTGGATTTCCCTGTTATCCTGACCAGTTCAGCAAAGCTAAGTTTTTTGCTTGCTCTTTTCTGTTCGCAGATTGTGGACTTATCCGTTCTGTGCTTTCTTTGTTTATCCAGCGTTATCAGTATGAATTGATTCTGTCTTGCTGGAAGCTCTGGGAAGCAGATTTACCCTCCACACCTTTAGTCAGGTGTGGAGATTTTTAGTAAACTCTGCGTGGATTTTTGTAGTGTTTTATACTGACCGCACAGTATTCCATCCTGTCCTATCTATCAAGCTAGACTGGCCTCCTGTGCTCATCCTGGTTTCATTCTGTGTATGTCTTTTCCCTCTCCACTCACAGTCATTATTTGTGGGGGGCTACTCTATCCTTTGGGGATTTTCTCTGAGGCAAGATAGTTTTCATGCTTCTATCTTTAGGGGTAGTTAGCTCTTAGGCTGTGACGAGGTGCCTAGGGAGAGTTAGGAGCATCCCACGGCTGCTTCTAGTGTTGTGTTGAGCTTAGGGACTGCGGTCAGTACAGTTACCACTTCCTTCAGAGCTCGTTCCATGTTGCTCCTAAACCACCGTGTCATAACAGTACAAGTGGCCAAAAATGAATTAAATGCATCTCAAAAGAAGGAAAAGAAAGTTCTGAACCATTTTTTTTTCTGTGCTCTATTTTGTCTTTTTTTTTCCTCTTGACATTTGGGTGGTGCAGGATTTGTGCTCTGGCATGGATGTTCAGGGTTTGTTTTCTCGTGTGGATCAACTTGCTGCAAGAGTACAGAATATCCAGGACTATGTTGTCCAGACTCCGGCTTTAGAGCCTAGAATTCCTACTCCTGATTTGTTTTTTGGGGACAGATCCAAGTTTTTGAACTTTAAAAATAACTGCAAATTGTTTTTTGCTTTGCTTCTAGTGTTGTGTTGAGCTTAGGGACTGCGGTCAGTACAGTTACCACTTCCTTCAGAGCTCGTTCCATGTTGCTCCTAAACCACCGTGTCATAGCAGGAAGTGTTGGACGGGCAGGGTGATGTCCGCCTGCAGCCCCGGCCCCCACAAAAGGCTCCGTTCCGGGCTCACAGCCTCCGGACACATGGCAGCATGGAGGCTCCCTGCACAGAACAACAGGAGCAGCAGCAGCGGCGCCATCCTCCTCCTGGTTGCATTGCGGTCTCGCGAGATAATGATGTAAAGGTCTCGCGAGACCATACGTCATCATCTCGCGAGACCGCAATGCATGCAGCGGTCACCATGGTGGTGCGGGAAAGGCCAGTTCCTGATCCGGGGGGGGCCACTGCAGGGTGAGTATGTAACTATTTTTATTTTTTTTATTATTTTTAACATTAGATATTTTTACTATTCATGCTGCATAGGCAGCATGAATAGTAAAAAGGTGGTCACACAGGGTTAATATCAGCGTAAACCAAGTGCGTTACACTGCGGTCAACGCTGCCATTAACCCTGAGTGAGCGCTGACCGGAGGGGAGTATGCGGATGTTGGGCACTGACTGCGGGGAGGAAGGAGCGGCTATTTTCTTCCAGACTGTGCCCGTCGCTGATTGGTCACGGCAGCCATGACAGGCAGCTGCTGAGACCAATCAGCGAATGAATAACCGTGACAGACAGAAGGACAGACAGACAGACGGAAGTGACCCTTAGACAATTATATAGTAGATGGTGGACATACAGATTTAGTTTATGTGTTTTACTCAATTCTTTTAGGTTTGTCTCGAATTGTTGATCAGTGCTGAAAATTTTGTAAAAGAACAATTGACAATGATTTGGCAATATGGATCATGGACAAATAACATTCTGTATGATATACTGTACCTCTTGGATTCTGTCCAAAGCACAAACTGTGCATTACACACTGTATTAGGAGGTACTTTACTTCGAAGTTTACTTCTGGTAGATTATATATTGCTTCAAGGAGACACCGCATAGAATGTCTACAGGCAATGTAAAATTTGTACCATAACCTCGAGACAACTGTTTTACTGGTGGGATATTTTTTGTTACAAAAGGGTCTTTAATCCTTCTCAGGCAATTTATCCAGTTGCACTCCCTCCAGCTCCAAACAGTATATATGGGTTAGTGATAATAACTAGTAGTGGTCCAATGTTTGCACCACTGTATGGGTCATGATGAACGCAACATGCAATTTCATTTGTTTCTTTTGATTTTTTATTTTAATTATTATGATCCACCTTTTTTCTCTATAAAATAATGAAAGATGGAGCGTTTAGCAATAGAAAAAATTAACATTGCTTATTCAGGATGTGAAGATCTAGTGTGCATATCATTAATATTAATCAAATTCGCTTTAAAATTCTGTTAAATTATTTCACAAGGATAGATTACAACTGAACATTTAATTATAGTTTACTCAGAGATTTTAATGATAATATTTAAAAGCAGGACAATATTAATATGTGCAGTTAATATTGCATAGATTGATATATTCAGCTGATTATTTCATCAACCGTAATTATCTATGTAAAAGTTCATGTTGCTTAATAAATATATTTATTTCATGTAATGCATACATTTAATCAAGTTATGCATACATTAATTGACTCTGTCACAGATGGTCATTTTGCATATGATATTAATATAATTTTAGAAGAGCCGCAAAGTCAAGCAGTTTATGCCTCATTTCAATATCACAACCCCTGTTAAACTCTAATGTCGTATTTATCATTTTCATGTATAATTTTAACACTCTACTTTGACACATGATACTATAAACTACTAATGCTGACAAAGACTATTAAGAACATGTTTGGTTTAATTCATCCTGCTTTTATTTTTTTAACAGAACTTGTGAGTAATATGGCAAGTAAAATATTAACACACAGTGATGTTACTGAAAATTGAATTAAAGTGGTATGTAAATGAGGCTTTTTGATAAGCATAAACTATTCAATAAGCTCTTTAAAGATTAACATAGCTCAAGTATGTGTTGTCAACCACTGTAAGATGGTCCTGAGCAATAAAGATGCCGTAGATAAAAAATATCTTTTCAATAGAAAATCAAAGTCAGCGCATTAGACATAAATGGTATGTCTGTTTTCCGTGTTACCTTGCTTACATAATGTTAACATATTTACATGATCATATTTCTAAACATACATACACATACACTACGCATCAGCACACTGCGATTAAAGGGATTCTGTCAGCAGGTTTTGCTATGTAATCTGAGAGCAGCATGATGTAGGGTTTGAGATCCTGATTCCAGCGATGTGTCACTTACTGGGCTGTGTTTTTCTGTTTAAAAAATATCAGTGCTTTATCAGCAGAACATTTTCACTACAGGACTAGGTGTCTTGTGCCTCCTAGTCAAATACTCTGGATAACACCACCCCATCACTGATTGGCAGCTGTCTGACAACATACTGTGTATACAGAAAGCTGCCAATCAGTGGTGTGCGAGGGGTTATGCAGAACTCAGCATTCTGACCACTGCTAGATATACAGCAGAAGAAAGAGTAATTGTATTGAAAAGATAGCTCCCAGACTACTAAGTGGCACATCACTGGAAACAGGGTTACAGTCCATACATCATCGAACTCTCAGCTTAAATAGCAAAAACCACTGATTTTCTTTAATGAATAAATGAACTCCAATATAGCTATACATGTTAAAAATGTACGGTACTTAGTTAACATTTTTATTATTATAACTAGCTGAAGAGCCCGGCATTGCCCAGGCATAGTAACTTACTGTGGTTAGTTATAGCACCTCACTCCTTTCATTTTCCCATCGCGCCTCTCATTTTTTCCCCTCACATCTCTCAATTTCCCCCTCACATCTCTCATTTTCCCCCTCACATCTCTCATTTTCCCCCTCATTCCCGTCATTTTCCCCATCACTCCTCTCATTTTCCCCTCACTCCTCTTATTTTCCCCAACACCTGTTATTTTGACCTCACACCTGTTATTTCCCCTCAGTATATAACTGTATGTCATTTCCCCTGTATATAGTATATAGCTGTATGTCATCTCCTGTATATAGTATATACCTGTATGTCATCTCCTCCTTTATATACTATATACCTGTGTGTCATCTGCTCCTGTATATAGTATATACCTGTATGTCATCTCCCCTGTATATAGTATATACCTGTGTGTCATCTGATCCTGTATATAGTATATACATGTGTCATCTCCTCCTGTATATAGTATATACGTGTGTCATCTCCTCCTATATATAGTATACACCTGTGTGTCATCTCCTCCTGTATATAGTATACACCTATATGTCATCTCCCCTGTATATAGCATATACCTGTTATATGTCATCTCCTCCTGTATATATTATATACCTGTGTGCCATCTCCTCCTGTATATAGTATATACCTGTATTTCATCTCCTCCTGTATATAAAGTCATGGCCAAAAGTATTAATACCCCTGCAATTCTGTCAGATAATACTGATTTTCTTCCTGAAAATGATTGCAAACACAAATTATTTGGTTTTATTATCTTCATTTAATTTGTCTTAAATGAAAAACACAAAAGAGAATGAAGCAAAAAGCAAAATATTGATCATTTCACACAAAACTCCAAAAAAGGGCCAGACAAAAGTATTGGCATCCTCAGCCTAATACTTGGTTGCACAACCTTTAGCCAAAATAACTGCGACCAACCGCTTCCAGTAACCATCAATGAGTTTCTTACAATGCTCTGCTAGAATTTAAGACCATTCTTCTTTGGCAAACTGCTCCAGGTCCCTGATATGTGAAGGGTGCCTTCTCCAAACTGCCATTTTTAGATCTCTCCACAGGTGTTCTATGGGATTCAGGTCTGGACTCATTGCTGGCCACCTTAGAAGTCTCCAGTGCTTTCTCTCAAACCATTTTCTAGTGCTTTTTGAAGTGTGTTTTGGGTCATTGTCCTGCTGGAAGACCCATGACCTCTGAGGGAGACCCAGCTATCTCACACTGGGCCATACATTATGCTGCAAAATTTCTTGGTAGTCTTCAGACTTCATAATGCCATGCACATGGTCAAGCAGTCCAGTGCCAGAGGCAGCAAAGCAACCTCAAAACATCAGGGAACCTCCACCATATTTGACTGTAGGGACTGTGTTCTTTTCTTTGAATACCTCTTTTTTTTCCTGTGAACTCTATGTTGATGCCTTTGCCCAAAAAGCTCTACTTTTGTCTCATCTGACCAGAGAACATTCTTCCAAAACGTTTTAGGCTTTTTCAGGTACGTTTTGGCAAACTCCAGCCTGGCTTTTTTATGTCTCGGGATAAGAAGTGGGGTCTTCCTGGGTCTCCTACCATACAGTCCCTTTTCATTCAGATGCCAACGGATAGTACGAATTGACACTGTTGTACCCTCAGACTACAGGGCAGCTTGAACTTATTTGGATGTTAGTCGAGGTTCTTTATCCAACATCCGCACAATCTTGCATTGAAGTCTCTTGTCAATTTTTATTTTCCGTCCACATCTAGGGAGGTTAGCCACAATGCCATGGGCTTTAAACTTCTTGATGACACTCCACACGGTAGACACAGGAACATTCAGGTCTTTGGAGATGGACTTGTAGCCTTGAGATTGCTCATGCTTCCTCACAATTTGGTGTCTCAAGTCCTCAGACAGTTCTTTGGTCTTCTTTCTTTTCTCCATGCTCAATGTGGTACACACAAGGACACAGAACAGCGGTTGAGTCAACTTTAATCCATGTCAACTGGCTGCAAGTGTGATTTAGTTATTGCCAACACCTGTTAGGTGCCACAGGTAAGTTACAGGTGCTGTTAATTACACAAATTAGAGAAGCATCACATGATTTTTCAAACAGTGCCAACACTTTTGTCCACCCCCTTTATTATGTTTGGTGTGGAATTATATCCAATTTGGCTTTAGGACAATTCTTTTTGTGTTTTTTTCATTTAAGACAAATTAAATGAAGATAATAATATCAAATAATTTGTGTTTGCAATCATTTTCAGGAAGAAAATGAGTATTATTTGACAGAATTGCAGGGGTGTCAATACTTTTAGCCATGACTGTAGTATATACGTGTCATCTCCTCCTGTATATAGTATATACATGTGTCATCTCCTCCTATATATAGTATACACCTGTATGTGATCTTCCCTGTATATAGAATATACCTGCTGTATGTCATCTCCTCCTATATATACCTATGTGTCATCTCCTCCTGTATATAGTGTATACCTGTATCTCATCTCCCCTGTATATAGTGTATACCTGTGTGTCATCTCCTCCTATATATACTATAGTAAGATACAAATAAAAAATTTGTGCTGGTATATCCTGTGTAGATCTTCAACCTAGATGAGTCACTGTATGTAATAGGGTTTGCCAGATAGAGATATAAAATAACGTGGTAAACAATCGCTAAACAGGTGTATACAGTAGGATGAACACTCCATCCTTCCCGCTGTGTCTGCAATATCTAAAGTGAATAGTTCTTGGTACACAAAGTCAATTCATATGAAAATAATCGGTACCTTGAAGAATATAGATGAGTAGTCTCCAAAATGTTCTCCAGGATGCTGAGTCTGACGAGAAAGGTCTTCATTATAGCAATTGGTATAATATAGATTGTCGTTGACCTTTAAGTAGCTGCTAAGACAGCTCCAAGTGGCGTTGAGAAAGGTCTTCAGAAACATTTCTGTTTCTGGTCCTTACCGCAATCCGTACCTAATCTCCTAGTCACTTGGGCGGTCACCTGATCTACTACGTCACGCAGGTCCTAGACGTACCGCTCTCACTACACGCACCTCGCGGTGTCTTCGACCTAAGACGTGGAATCCCCGCTCCTTAATGGAGTTCACACACGGAGTTGCTGCCACCGGCCGGGGCAGCCCTCTGGTACTATGTTTCTGAAGACCTTTCTCGTCTGACTCAGCATCCCGGAGAACATTTTGGAGACTACTCATCTATATTCTTCAAGGTACCGATTATTTTCATATGAATTGACTTTGTGTACCAAGAGCTATTCCCTTTAGATATTGCAGAAACAGCGGGAGGCTGGAGTGTTCATCCTATACACCTGTTTAGTGATTGTTTACCACGTTATTTTATATCTCTATCTGGCAAACCCTATTACATACCGTGACTCATCTAGCTTGAAGATCTACACAGGATATACCAGCGCAAATTTTTTATTTTTATCTTAATTTTATTTTTTACAATCTTGTGGTGATTGTTATATACGCTGCAGGTTATTAATATTGTGTGCCACCAGTACCGCTTTCATCTATTTATCTGTATATAGTATATACATGTGTTATCTCCCTTATGTATAGAATGTACTTGTACAGTGGGGCAAAAAAGTATTTAGTCAGTCAGCAATAGTGCAAGTTCCACCACTTAAAAAGATGAGAGGCGTCTGTAATTTACATCATAGGTAGACCTCAACTATGGGAGACAAACTGAGAAAAAAAAATCCAGAAAATCACATTGTCTGTTTTTTTAACATTTTATTTACATATTATGGTGGAATATAAGTATTTGGTCAGAAACAAACAATCAAGATTTCTGGCTCTCACAGACCTGTAACTTCTTCTTTAAGAGTCTCCTCTTTCCTCCACTCATTACCTGTAGTAATGGCACCTGTTTAAACTTGTTATCAGTATAAAAAGACACCTGTGCACACCCTCAAACAGTCTGACTCCAAACTCCACTATGGTGAAGACCAAAGAGCTGTCAAAGGACACCAGAAACAAAATTGTAGCCCTGCACCAGGCTGGGAAGACTGAATCTGCAATAGCCAACCAGCTTGGAGTGAAGAAATCAACAGTGGGAGCAATAATTAGAAAATGGAAGACATACAAGACCACTGATAATCTCCCTCGATCTGGGGCTCCACGCAAAATCCCACTCCGTGGGGTCAGAATGATCACAAGAACGGTGAGCAAAAATCCCAGAACCACGCGGGGGGACCTAGTGAATGAACTGCAGAGAGCTGGGACCAATGTAACAAGGCCTACCATAAGTAACACACTACGCCACCATGGACTCAGATCCTGCAGTGCCAGACGTGTCCCACTGCTTAAGCCAGTACATGTCCGGGCCCATCTGAAGTTTGCTAGAGAGCATTTGGATGATCCAGAGGAGTTTTGGGAGAATGTCCTATGGTCTGATGAAACCAAACTGGAACTGTTTGGTAGAAACACAACTTGTCGTGTTTGGAGGAAAAAGAATACTGAGTTGTATCCATCAAACACCATACCTACTGTAAAGCATGGTGGTGGAAACATCATGCTTTGGGGCTGTTTCTCTGCAAAGGGGCCAGGACGACTGATCCGGGTACATGAAAGAATGAATGGGGCCATGTATCGTGAGATTTTGAGTGCAAACCTCCTTCCATCAGCAAGGGCATTGAAGATGAAACGTGGCTGGGTCTTTGAACATGACAATGATCCAAAGCACACCGCCAGGGCAACGAAGAAGTGGCTTCGTAAGAAGCATTTCAAGGTCCTGGAGTGGCCTAGCCAGTCTCCAGATCTCAACCCTATAGAAAACCTTTGGAGGGAGTTGAAAGTCCGTGTTGCCAAGCGAAAAGCCAAAAACATCACTGCTCTAGAGGAGATCTGCATTGAGGAATGGGCCAACATACCAACAACAGTGTGTGGCAACCTTGTGAAGACTTACAGAAAACGTTTGACCTCTGTCATTGCCAACAAAGGATATATTACAAAGTATTGAGATGAAATTTTGTTTCTGACCAAATACTTATTTTCCACCATAATATGCAAATAAAATGTTAAAAAAACAGACAATGTGATTTTCTGGATTTTTTTTTCTCAGTTTGTCTCCGATAGTTGAGGTCTACCTATGATGTAAATTACAGACGCCTCTCATCTTTTTAAGTGGTGGAACTTGCACTATTGCTGACTGACTAAATACTTTTTTGCCCCACTGTATGTCATCTCCTCCTGTATACAGTGCATACCTGTATGTCATCTCCTCCTGTATATAGTTTATACCTGTATGTCATCTCCCTTGTATATAGTATATACCTGTATGTCATTTCCTCCTGTTTTTACTATATACCGCACCTGTATGTCATCTCCTCCAGTATATAGTATATACCTGTATGTCATCTCCCCTGTATATAGTATATACCGGTGTGTCATCTCCTCCTGTATATAGTATATACCTGTGTGTCATCTCCCCTATGTATAGAATGTACTTGTATGTCATCTTTATAACATTGAGCAGTGAAAATAAAAAACTAAAAAAAATGCCCACAAACATGCTGTTTTAGCCCCAAATTTTTCATTTTCAGAAGAGTAAATAGGAGAAAATGAATAGTACCATTTGTTGCACAATTTATCCTGCGTACTCCAGTGCCCCATATGTTGTCAAAAACTGCTTTTGAGGCACATTACAAAAGCTGAGAAGGGAAGGAACACCATATTATAGTGCAGATTTTGCTGTTATGGTTTGTGGGGTGCCATATCACATTAGCAAAAGCCCATAAGGTGCCAGAACAAGAGAACTCTCCAAAAAGTGACCCCAGTTTGCAAACCTCAATGAATTAATCTAAGAGTGCAGTGATAATATTGACAATACAGATGTGTCACATAACCGTATACTATTGGACAGTGAAGAAAAAAATAATTACACTATCATCTTAAAAGGTTTATTTTAGCCCTAGATTTTACATTTCACAAGGAGAGATTGATAAAAAAGGAATCAAAATTTGTTACACAATTTCTGTTGAACATGTTAATAACTCATATTTGGATGTAAAGAACTGCTTAGCCACATGGTGAGATTTGGGAGAAAAGGAGCATTATTTCACTCTTGGGCTATTTCCTAGAATAGGTTGTGGACTCCATATACAGAGCCCCTAAGTACCACTAGAGAAGAATCACCTCTCAAGTGACCCAATTTTACATAAATTCCCAGAAGGATGAGATTTCCGGAGATGTAGTGGAGATTTTGTGTCCATAGGTGTTTTCCAGAAGCAAACAACAATATATGTTACTGAGTGAAAATTGCAAATCAGCCGTTGTGGTGCCCAGTAAGTTAAAGTGCCCAGCATGTTGTAGTGCACATACATTCTGCCAAGCTCATGCTTCTGGAAACACACACCCCATAAACAAGCTCTCAATGCTACAGGATTGACCAACAAGTGGATGGCAAATGTAATTTAGGCACACTGAGGCGCAGAAGGGAGAGAGACATTTAGATTTGGGAGTG
The DNA here is from genome assembly GCF_032444005.1 of Ranitomeya imitator. Classification (NCBI taxonomy): domain Eukaryota; kingdom Metazoa; phylum Chordata; class Amphibia; order Anura; family Dendrobatidae; genus Ranitomeya; species Ranitomeya imitator. Next base: position 339,599,083 of record NC_091285.1, on the reverse strand, counting down.
CAGAATTCGCCGGATTTCTTTTGGAGCCACTTTGTTTTTTCAGAGCATTTGTACTACCAGTAATGCGGATGCCCCCTATATTACCATTAACAGATGACGGACCTGAGTGGGGCTTGGTTTCTTTGTGGATTGAGTTAAAGCTTTTATTGGGAACATTTTACGCAACATTTTGGATCACATTTTTGTGTGCTCTGCACTGAGCACTTACAGCGGGGTTTCTATCTAAATTTCCAAATGAAATAATTCAGATGAAACGCCAGACAGATTCAGTCACCAAGAGGAAGCTGTTGTGAAACGCGCGTCGGGGTTTGGCAGAGATTGGCGTGCCATGTGTGGCAGTGAGCAGGGAGCACCTCGCATTTAGGTAATATGTATACATTCAGTTTTCATAACCATTTGTATTTGACATGGTCGTATTTATGCAGGCAGTAGCTTTTGCGGCATAGAGGTCTTATTCAATTATCACATCTAGCCCATGAATGTTTGAATGGTCTTTTGCTATGCAAAGCAGTTGCGATGTATTTACTCTGACCATACATTTGTTGATATAACTACTCCAGGGTGATGTTGAATAGCTAATATAGCTGATGTCCTGCTGTGCTACATGCAAAGTAGTTGTGATGTGAGTATTTACTCTGACCGGACATTTGTTGATATAACTACTCCAGGATGGTGTTGAATAGCTAATATAGCTGATGTCTTGCTGTGTACCTTGGCTATAGGAGTGAGTCGGGATAATTGTGTACATTGGATTTGGTTGCGGTCCTATCATTTATTACAATAGGGAAATGTATTTAATATGCATGTTCATGGGTTTAGCATAACAATATCTTGCTTACCTTTATGGGACAATTGTGTCAGTTTAATTTGCTATAGTTTCTACAATAGGATTAGATAAATGGGACTATTCATGGGTTAGAATACTAATTGATTTTGGCTTTAAAATGTTTTTCTGTACACGTGTTATGTATTGGCAGGTGATATTAGCTAGCTGGGCATAAATATATAGATTGTTAATTTATCTCTACACAGGGTATCTTGATTCTGCTTATATGTCCCTTTAATAAATTCTAAGTTGACATTTTGTCAAATATAATGCAGATTTAATAGAGATATTTTCTCAGCATGCTCTATCATCAAGCCTAACAAGAGGTGTTCATAATGTAATTTAACACTTACCTGCTATCACTTTAGTTTTCATTACGATTTCCTGCCATCATATATTTGTTTCTACGGTTTTGAGGCATTGTTTTAATTTAATGTTTGTATTGTCTTGTAGTAATAAAGTTATAACTTTTTATAAAAAAAAAACAACAACACTCTTTTGATTTAACTTGCAGTTTAATAATTGCCTGGTTGATCAGTATGTTTAGACTATAATGAAGCAGCAGAGCTGCGCTGGACTCTGTCTGACCTCTGTTCAGCGGTGTCCTTCTTTGAGAGGTGCACAAAACTGTGGCTGATCATGCTTTTATACATGCTTAAAAAACAGAATACGCTGGATCACAGGCCAGACAGTTTCAACAGTGTCCTCATCTGCCTCACTATAGGGAATCTTCCGCAGAGGGTTCCTTCTGAATCAAATATTTCAGAGATTTACACGGATACCCTGGTGTGAGCGCTCAGTGTACAGCGCAGCAAAAATATGAGCAGTGCCAAACGCAATCTTTGAGAGGCAAAATGAACAAATCAACAGCAGGTGAAAAACTGGTTTTATTTATTTTTTTATACCATTTGTCATGCAGTATAAGTGATTAGATGACTATATTTTGCCGCTTTTATACAATAAAAAACTTTATAAAAAAAATTGTTTTTGCATCGATAAATCCTAAGAGCTATTGCTTTTTATTTCTCCGCTGATGGAGCTGTATGGTGGATTGTTTTTGATGGGACACCAATTTTATTTACATTCTACTTTTTGATCGTGTTCTATTAAACTTTTTGTTTGGTGTAATGATTAAAAAGCATAGTTTTTTTACACTTTTTTATCTTATTTTTTACGGTGTTTACTGAAGGAGTTAACTAATGTGATAGTTTTATAGAATGAGTCATTCTGGATATGGTAATAGTAAATATATGTCCTTTTTTATGTTTGGCAGCTTTTACACAATAAAAACAATTTTTTACAAAAAATAATAGTGTTTGCATCGCTATAGTCCAAGAGATATAGCTTTTTTATTTCTCTGCTATCGCTTTTTTATGTTTTGGTGCTTTGACACAAGAAAAATGTTTATAAAAGAAATAATTGTTTTGCATTGCTATATTCTGAGAGCTATAAATTAATTTTGCCACTGAAGGAGCTGTATGGCAGCTTGTTTTATGAGGGGAAAGATGATGTGTTCAGCTATATAATTTAAACTTCTCATTCAACTTTTTGATTGCGTATTATTCCACTTTTTGTTCTGCAGTATGATTATAAAGCATAGCTTTTTGACACATTTTTATTTATTTTACAGTGTTCACTAAAGGGGTTAAATAGTAAAAAAATATATATTTGCTTTGAATTGTGATTTAAAAAAAATATTTTTTAAATTTTTAAAACCTTTATTTTTACTTTTTTGCCTTGTCCCTCCATGTATCATCAATTTTAACTGCCCTGATCGCTAATTTAACCCCTTTACCCCCAAGGGTGGTTTGCACGTTAATGACCAGGCCAATTTTTACAATTCTGACCACTGTCCCTTTATGAGGTTATAACTCTGGAACGCTTCAACGGATCCCAGTGATTGTGACACTGTTTTCTCGTGACATATTGTACTTCATGATAGTGGTAAAATTTCTTTGATATTACCTGCATTTATTTTTGAAAACAAAAACGGAAATTTGGCAAAAATTTTGAAAATTTCGCAACGTTCCAAATCACAGAGATAAGTCACACAAAATACTTAATAAGTAACATTTCCCACATATCTACTTTACATTAGCACAATTTTGGAACCAAATTTTTTTTTTTTGTTAGGGAGTTATAAGGGTTAAAAGTTGACCAGCAATTTCTCATTTTTACAACACCATTTTTTTTAGGGACCACATCTCATTTGAAGTCATTTTGAGGGGTCTATATGATAGAAAATACCCAAGTGTGACACCATTCTAAAAACTGCACCCCTCAAGGTGCTCAAAACCATATTCAAGAAGTTTATTAACCCTTCTGGTGCTTCACAGGAATTTTTGAAATGTTTAAATAAAAATGAACATTTAACTTTTTTTCACAAAAATTTACTTCAGCTCCAATTTGTTTTATTTTACCAAGGGTAACAGGAGAAAATGGACCCCAAAAGTTGTTTTACAATTTGTCCTGAGTACACAGATACCCCACATGTGGGGATAAAACACTGTTTGGGCGCATGACAGAGCTCAGAAGCGAAGGAGCGCCATTTGACTTTTCAATGCAAAATTGACTGGAATCGAGATGGGACACCATGTTGTGTTTGGAGAGCCCCTGATGTGCCTAAACATTGAAACCCCCCACAAGTGACACCATTTTGGAAAGTAGACCCCCTAAGGAACTTATCTAGAAGTGTGGTGAGCACTTTGACCCACCAAGTGCTTCACAGAAGTTTATAATGCAGAACCGTAAAAATAAAAAATCATATTTTTCCACAAAAATTATTTTTCGCCCCCAAATTTTTATTTTCACAAGGGTAAGAGAAGAAATTGGACCCTAAAAGTTGTTGTACAATTTGTCTTGAGTATGCTGATACCCCATATGTGGGGATAAACCACTGTTTGGGCGCATGGGAGAGCTCGGAAGGAAAGGAGCGCCATTTGACTTTTCAATGCAAAATTAACAGGAATTGAGATGGGACGCCATGTTGCGTTTGGAGAGCCACTGGTGTGCCTAAACATTGAAACCCACCACAATTGACACCATTTTGGAAATTAGACCCCCTAAGTAACTTATCTAGATGTGTGGTGAGCACTTTGACCCACCAAAGGCTTCACAGACGTTTATAATGCAGAGCCATAAAAATAAAACAAAAATTTTTTCCCACAAAAATTATTTTTTAGCCCCAAGATTTGTATTTTCCCGAGGGTAACAGGAGAAATTGGACCCCAAAATTTGTTGTCCAGTTTGTCCTGAGTGTGCTGATACCCCATATGTGGGGGGAACCACTGTTTGGGTGCATGGGAGGGCTCGGAAGGGAAGGAGCGCCATTTGGAATGCAGACTTAGATGGAATGGTCTGCAGGTGTCACATTGCGTTTGCAGAGCCCCTAATGTACCTAAACAGTAGAAACCCCCCACAAGTGACACCAATTTGGAAAGTAGACCCCCTAAGGAACTCATCTACATGTGTTATGAGAGCTTTGAACCCCAAGTGTTTCACTACAGTTTGTAACGCAGAGCCGTGAAAATAAAAATAAAAAGCTTTCCCCCAAAAATTATTTTTTAGCCCCCAGTTTTGTATTTTCCCGAGGGTAAGAGGAGAAATTCGACTGCAAAAGTTGTTGCCCAATTTGTCCTGAGTACGCTGATACCCCATATGTGGGGACGAACCACCGTTTGGGCGCATGGGAGGGCTTGGAAGGGAAGGAGCGCTATTTGGAATGCAGACTTAGATCGAACGGTCTGCAGGCGTCACATTGCATTTGCAAAGCCCCCAAGATACCTAAACAGTAGAAACCCCCCACAAGTGACCCATATTGGAAACTACACCCCCAAGGAACTTATCTAGATGTGTTGTGAGAACTTTGAGCCCCCAAGTGTTTCACTACAGTTTATAACGCAGATCCGTGAAATTAAAAAATCTTTTTTTCCCACAAAAAATATATTTAGCCCCCAGTTTTGTATTTTCCCAAGGGTAACAGGAGAAATTGGACCTCAAGAGTTGTTGTCCTATTTGTCCTGAGTACGCTGATACCCCATATGTTGGGGTAAACCCCTGTTTGGGCACACGGGAGAGCTCGGAAGGGAAGGAGCACTGTTTTCATTTTTCAACAAAGAATTGGCGGGAATTGAGATAGGACGCCATGTCGCGTTTTGAGAGACCCTGATGTGCCTAAACAGTGGAAACCCCCCAATTATAACTGAAACCCTAATCCAAACACACCCCTAACCCTAATCCCAACAGTAACCCTAACCACACCTCTAACCCTGACACACCCCTAACCCTAAACCCAACCCTATTCATAACCGTAAATGTAATATAAACCCTAACCATAACTTTAGCCCCAACCCTAACCCTAACTTTAGCCCCAACCCTAACTGAAGCCTTAACCTTAGCCCCAAACCTAACCCTAACCCTAGCCCTAACCCTAACCATAGCCCTAGCCCTAATCCTAACCCTAATCCTAGCCCTAACCCTAGCCCTAACCCTAACCCTAACCCTAGCCCTAACCCTAACCCTAGCCCTAAACCTAACCCTAACCCTAGCCCTAACCCTAACCCTAGCCCTAATGGGAAAATGGAAATAAATACATTTTTTTAATTTTTCCCTAACTAAGGGGGTGATGAAGGGGGGTTTGATTTACTTTTATAGTGGGTTTTTTAGTGGATTTTTATGATTGGCAGCCGTCACACACTGAAAGACGCTTTTTATTGCAAAAAATATTTTTTGCGTTACCACATTTTGAGAGCTATAATTTTTTTTAATTTTTCCATATTTTGGTCCACAGAGTCATGTGAGGTCTTGTTTTTTGCGGGACAAGTTGACATTTTTATTGGTAAAATTTTCGGGCACGTGACATTTTTTGATCGCTTTGTATTCCGATTTTTGTGAGGCAGAATGACCAAAAACCAGCTATTCATGAATTTCTTTTGGGGGAGGCGTTTATACCGTTCCGCATTTGGTAAAATTGATAAAGCAGTTTTATTCTTCAGGTCAGTATGATTACAGAGACACCTCATTTATATCATTTTTTTATGTTTTGGCGCTTTTATACGATAAAAACTATTTTATAGAAAAAATAATTATTTTTGCATCGCTTTATTCTCAGGACTATAACTTTTTTATTTTTTTGTTGATGATGCTGTATGGGGGCTCTTTTTTTGCGGGACAAGATGACGTTTTCAGCGGTACCATGGTTATTTATATCTGTCTTTTTCATTGCGTGTTATTCCACTTTTTGTTCGGCGGTATGATAATAAAGCGTTGTTTTTTGCCTCGTTTTTTTTTTTTTCTTACGGTGTTTACTGAAGGGGTTAACTAGTGGGCCAGTTTTATAGGTCAGGCCGTTACGGACGCGGCGATACTAAATATGTGTACTTTTATTGTTTTTTTTTTATTTAGATAAAGAAATGTATTTATGGGAATAATATACATTTTTTTTTTCATTATTTATGATTTTTTTTTTTTTACACATTTGGAAAAAAATTTTTTAACATTTTTACTTTGTCCCGGGGGGAACATCACAGATCGTTGATCTGACAGATTGCACAGCACTCTGTCAGATCAGCGATCTGAGTTAGAGCACTGCAGGCTTACCAAGTGCCTGCTCTGAGCAGGCACTTGGTAAGCCACCTCCCTCCCTGCAAGACCCGGATGCCGTGGCCATCTTCGATCCGGGCCTGCTACAGGGAGGGAGGTAAGGAGACCCTCGCAGCAATGCGATCACACATCACGCACATAGTGCCTGATGTCAGCTGCGATAGGCAACTGACACCCGGCCACCATCGGCTGTGCTCCCCCCGTGAGCGCGGCCGATCGCGTATGACGTACTATCCCGTCGGTGGTCATACGGGCCCACCCCACCTCAACGGGATAGTATGTCTAATGTCAGAAAGGGGTTAAGGGAACGAACCTCTCGCTGCACCATACATGTATGGCAGATGTCGTGAAGGAGTTAAGCTTTTACTTATATGGATTGTGAGTGTTCCTTGACCTACGCAGGTAAAAACTTCATCACAAAGTTGTGACAATTCAGTTGTTTCTGACTGTAGCCATCTAATTGTCTGATTACACTTTGCATGGAAGAACCTATACAAGTTTCATACTGATTATGCCTAATGGTAAAGTTAAAAACTAAGACCCTAGTGCTTGATGGCAACTCGTCTAAGTAGTGATCGCTAACACTGACCAATTTTAATACTGTACTGTACAGTCAGCTATTACAATCAGTGATGATAAATTACATTTTGAAATCAACCCCAATCATTTTACAATTTTATGGAGAGAGAACATTGGAAGAGCACTGTCAAGGAAAAGAAAAGAAGATTGCACTCCAAAGATAAAGAGTAAAAAGTGGACTTTATTAGCCCATGGGTGTGGCAACATTACGGTTGTTAACAACCTTTCTCAAGCAGTGGATTGATGCAAACAAGAGGTACAAAATAGCAGCATTACATTATGGAGTGATTACAATCTCATTAGAAAACATACATTTAAATCAATAGATGTATACAAGGAAAACATGACTACAGTGCTTCAATTCCTGAAATACAAAGTGTAGCAGCACATCAATATCATAAAACATTTTTACCTAGAGTGCAAAGTGCGTTTATTACATGTAAATGAGCACATGTACATGTGGCATGTAATATATAATAGAAAGGTTGCATCACCACATGGGCTAATAAAGTCCACATTTTCTTCAGGCAGCAATAAAAAAAACATAAAAATCCGATCAATCAAAGCATGGACTCAACTGAGTTGATTAAAAAATGGTGTAAAGAGGAAAAATATCAAAACAACATAATTGCATTTTCTGGACTCCAGAATAATGTAAAAAATGAAATAAAAATTGATTAAAACATAGTATGTACCCCAAATTATATAAATAAAAACACCAGCTTGCCACATAAAAAAGTGATGGGTCTAGGAACATGCCAGTTTATTTATTTATTTTTTTAAATCTTCAGATCTTTTTTAAATCAATAAAATAGTAAAAAAACTATACATGTTTGGCATCATCATAATTGTGCTGTTGCGGTGAATTATCTTTTCATGTCACGTTCCCTGTGCAATGAAAGTCATAAAAATAACCCCCCCTCCCCCCCAAAAAAAAACGCAGAATTTCTTTTTTTCATCATTTCAATGCACTTGGATTTTTTTGCTAGTTTCCCTATCTCTGCATCATAAGGCTACTTTCACACTGAAGAGCTGGAGGAAGGTGAGTTTCAATGCTCCTTTCATTTTGGTGCTGGTGCTGTGTGGCGGCCATTGTTGCTGAGGCTTTGTGCTGGTGGGGCGGCGCGGTCTGGAGTCATGGGGGCTCAGTCTCGCAGCATGGGTGCTGTGGGGCAACAGGCCATCCGCCCTGCTGGTGCGTAGCCGCTGTGGCAGTGGTCGCCGCACGGCTCCGCTCCGTTAGGGCGATAGGACCCACTACGAGGTTTGCCGTGAAGTGGCAGTGGGCTTCATACAGTCTGGTCAGAATGTTAAACTGAAAACCTCATGTTCAGTATATAAATTTTTGCCTAGCGGCTTTAGATCAACGTATGATTTTGGGATGTGCGGTTCATGCTCTTTTTTTTCCTTTTTGCAAAGCATGTTCTAGTCTTCTTGGACCAGCACTCCTCCCATTTGGCACAGGTGATTTTAATTAGCAGGAGACTGCAAAGTAAGGGGTCTAGCCCATTTTGGCTCTCACTGAAGAGCTGGAGGAAGGTGAGTTTAAGTGCTCCTTTCATTTTGGTGTTGGTGCTGTGTGGCGGCCATTGTTGCTGAGGCTTTGTGCTGGTGGGGCGGCGTGGTCTGGAGTCATGGGGACTCAGTCTTGCAGCATGGGTGCTGTGGGGCAACAGGCCGTCCGCCCTGCTGGTGCGTGGCCGCTGTGGCGGTGGTCGCCGCACGGCTCCGCTCCGTTAGGGCGATAGGACCCACTACGAGGTTTGCCGTGAAGTGGCAGTGGGCTTCATGCAGTCTGATCAGAATGTTAAACTGAAAACCTCATGTTCAGTATATAAATTTTTGCCTAGCAGCTTTAGATCAACGTATGATTTTGGGATGTGCGGTTCATGCTCTTTTTTTCCTTTTTACTTTCACACCAGCGTCGGTACGGGCCCGTCGCAGTGCGTCTGGCCGATGTACCAGCGCATACTGTGAAGTAAAAGCACAACGGGGACAGCGGATGCAGCTTTTCAATGCATCCGCTGCCCCATTGTAAGGTCTGGTGAGGAGGGGGTGGAGTTCCGACCGCACATGCGTGGTCGGAAATGGCGGACACGACGCACAAAAAAACATTACATGTAGCTGTTTTTGTGCCGACAGTCCGCCAAAACATGACGCATCCATCGCACGACGTATGCGACGTGTGGCAATCCGTAGCAATGCATCGCTAATGAAAGTCTATTGAGCAAAAAGGCATCCTGCGGGCAACTTTGCAGGATGCGTTTTTTCTCCAAAACGACGCATTGCGACGGAGGCCAAACGACGCTAGTGTGAAAGTAGCCTAAAATAAATGGTTTAATTCAAAACTACAACCTGACCCGCAAGAACCAAGCCCTCATGAGTTTAGGTCAGTGCCAAATTAAAAAGGATATAGCTATATAGAAAAGGAGAGCAAAAGACGAAAATGAAAACACAAAAATTGGATTCTGGGAAAGGAGTTAAAATATTGCTGCAAGTGGTGCACATACAGTATGTATATTTATCTAATGCTGGGATTTTTTTAAAGCTCAGTTCAAACTGTAAATAGACCTTGTCTGCAAAAGCAAATGGCACCAGTACAGACATGTTGACACTTTACTATAGAACTAATTGATGTATATTGCCCACAGATACTTGCACAGATATTGGCATATAAATGTGTACACATTTAACATGAAATTCTCTGGGCATGGTGACTATTACGCTATGTACTTTTGCATCTTTTACATATTTAGTTACGAAAAAGATTGAACTTTTTTTTATTTAATTACTTATAATGAATAGTTCTTTTTTTTATAATAGCATGGTTGTGAAAATTAAATAAGGTTTATTATTCTGTGATCTTTACATAATGTCCATTTTGAAATTCCCATGTGATTTCTTTCCAGGAATACATGCAGTATTTAAAAAAGGAACTTGTGATTTAAACATATAACTAAAAAATAATGGGATACCTAGGGAAATGTTTCTAAATATATATCCCATAGAATTTTGGTGGCCTAGTTTTCGTCGAGGTATTGGTGTATCTAAAATGGTATTTTTCATTTTTCATTACAACATACCTGTAATATGAACTATGCTGTCATTATGGAGGCACTGATTTTTTTTATTTTTTTGTACATACAAAGGTGTAAGCCTTATCTAGAGTATCTTTAACTATATAGTCAACTATGATTAAATACAAATCTAACAAACCAGTAAACCAAGACTTTTCCACCATTCATTTAATTTATTGTTGGTAACATAATATCACATATAGTAACATAGTATTTAAGGTTGAAGGAAGACTGTAAGTCCATCTAGTTCAACCCATAGCCTAACCTAACATGCCCTAACATGTTGATCCAGAGGAAGGCAAAAAAAAACCTATGGGGCAAAGAGTAAGCTCCCCACTGGGGAAAAAAATTCCTTCCCGACTCCACATACGGCAATCAGACTAGTTCCCTGGATGAACGCCCTATCAAGGAATCTAGTATATATACCCTGTAACATTATACTTTTCCAGAAATGTATCCAGTTCCTTCTTAAATTTTAGTAATGAATCACTCATTACAACATCATACGGCAGAGAGTTCCATAGTCTCACTGCTCTTACAGTAAAGAATCCGCGTCTGTTATTATGCTTAAAATTTCTTTCCTCCAGATGTAGAGGATGCCTCCTTGTCCCCGTCTCAGGTCTAAGAGTAAATGGGTGGTGTGCATTTTTTGGATCTGGTGATGCCATAAAGGTACAGGCACTCCTATATATTTCCCTCGCTATTGTACTTTTTATCCTTAGCACATAGCACTTTATCTTGGCTTCATTTTTTGCACATTGCACTGTTTGCACAGGCATGTAGCCTACGGATTGCATCTTGGGTAATACATTTTAACCCCATACCTTAAGCTTATACACTGCATATATATTCATCACTTGTGGTACACAATATTTTATATTTTTTCTATAGGAGACCTGAGATTAACCCTTCCTTATATGGTACACCTCATGCCTATTTCGGTTTTTATATATTGGTGATCATTTTTATACATATGTCACCTATTATATTGTTTTTATGTTCTCCAACATGTGAACATAAAATATGTTGTTACCAGTTCAAATAAAGTAATATTTTATAAAACGTATATCCGTGCCACTAATTTCTTGGTATTTGGTCTATAACTCTGGTGGTTGGTATTTGCTTGGCCTTAAAGGAGTAGTATCTCCCTAGAACAAAAAAATGGACATACTTATCAGTCGCAGCTGCAGCTCCTTGGGTCACGGAGTGCAGTCTAGCAGTTCCCCGTGAGGTCTTCTCCTGCTTCTGGCTGTCTTTTCATCTTCCCTGGATCACTGATCCATGAAGCATGATGAATGCCGCAGCAGTGAGGCCGAATGTCCCCAGACCGCTCACTGACATGACGTCCTTCCTGCCCCATTCATCAGTCAATCCAGGGGGCATGATGCCTCTCCTGTCACCATGGAATTGCATATATATATCAATAGTTGGCGGTTTGTAAGTAGAGCGCTGGCAGTAGTCCCAGGAAGGGGAAGATAGACAGTCGAGTCCCTGCAGCTCCAGCCGGGCACCCCCAATAGAGGATATAATAACAGGTTATAGAATCAAAAGCCGGTCCTAGGAGCGCAGAAAAAAGGACTCTGACACCAGGTTGAGTTGAGCCACAATGCGTTTCATTGGCATACACCGTCTTCCTCTAGTGGTCCACCTGAAGAAGACGGTGTATGCCGTTGAAATGTGTTGTGGCTCAACTCAACCTGGTGTCAGAGTCCTTTTTTCTGCGCTCCTAGGATCAGCTTTTTCTTCTATCTCCTGTCACCAAGACTCATGGTGGCCTCCGGATCCAGCATGGCCATCGCCAGCCCACACAACCAGGAGAAGATTAGGCAAAGATGAGAAGACCTCTAGGTAAGTACCAGGAGGGGAAGATCGGCAGCATGCTTACTGCAACATGATTGCTGAATCATGCTGCCTTATTTTGCAATCCGGCATGAGAATACCCCTTTAATGCAGGCTATGTATGGAAGCAGGGGGATTGTTGACTGACTACAGGGTTAATCCCACCAACCATCTCTGCAGAACTGAGATGTTGGCTTTGCTGAACTAAAGTGGTGGTTAACCAGCTTCTACAGAACCTCTTTATCAGGTCTTCAGATGGGGGTTTTTGGGATTAGCCCTCACAGAACACTCTGCCAGTATACAAAAGAATGGAGCAGCAGATAAAAGTGGTATTCTCACTTCAGGATCCATTTTTCTATAGATACCCATTCCTCAGAATAGGCCAAGAATAGGGTGCAGTTGTATTCTGCATTGAACCAGCTGTTTATCAGCAACTTTCAGCACCAACGACAATGACAAGTGACTGGAAGCTGCAGCCATAGCTCTCCATGATTTCAGTGAGATCCAGGGAAGATGTGCCTGGCAAAGAGCTGATCCACCGTGACATGCCTTATACAGGAGCATGCACTGCTCTGTGCAGAGAAATGCATGTTCTGGATGGGACTCAGTTGTGTGCATTCAGTCTTTCAGCAACAAATGGCCCTTTGGGGACAACCAATAAATTGGTGTGGCCCTTGGTGAATATGAGTTTGACACCCCTGATCTAAGACAAGTGACCATCATTTTACTGTCATGTACTAGTGGTGTTACACTTAATGGCTTCTTTTTGTCATCCATTACATACAGTTATATGAAAAAGTTTGGGCACCCATATTAATCTTAAGCTTAATGTTTTATAAAAATTGTTTTTTTTGCAACAGCTATTTCAGTTTCATATATCTAATAACTGTTGGACACAGTAATGTTTCTGCCTTGAAATGAGGTTTATTGTACTAACAGAAAATGTGCAATTGCATTCAAACAAAATTTGACAGGTGCATAAGTATGGGCACCCTTATCATTTTCTTGTTTTAAATACTCCTACCTACTTTTTACTGACTTACTAAAGCACTTTTTTTTTGTTTTCTAACCTCATTGAGCTTTGAACTTCATAGCCAGGTGTAGTCATGAGAAAAGCTACTTAAAGTGGCTATTTGCAAGTTGTTCTCCTGTTTGAATCTCCTCTGAAGAGTGGCATCATGGGCTCCTCAAAACAACTGTCTAATGATCTGAAAACAAAGATTATTCAACATAGTTGTTCAGGGGAAGGATACAAAAAGCTGTCTCAGAGATTTAACCTGCCAATTTCCACTGTGAGGAACATAGTAAGGAAATGGAAGAACACAGGTACAGTTCTTGTTAAGGCCAGAAGTGGCAGGCCAAGAAAAACATCAGAAAGGCAGAGAAGAAGAATGGTGAGATTCGTCAAGGACAATCCTCAGACCACCTCCAGAGAGCTGCAGCATCAACTTGCTGCAGATGGTGTCACTGTGCATCGGTCAACTATACAACACACTTTGCACAAGGAGAAGCTGTATGGGAGAGTGATGCGAAAGAAGCCGCTTCTGCAAGCACGCCACAAACAGAGTAAGCTGAGGTATGCAAAAGCACATTTGGAGAAGCCAATTTCTTTTTGGAAGAAGGTCCTATGGACTGATGAAACCAAGATTGAGTTGTTTGGTCATACAAAAAGGCGTTATGCATGGCGGCCAACAAACACAGCATTCCAAGAAAAACACTTGCTACCCAGAGTAAAATTTGGTGGGGGTTCCATCATGCTTTGGGGCTGTGTGGCCAATGCCGACACCCGGAAATCTTGTTAAAGTTGAGGGACGCATGGATTCCTCTCAGTATCAACAGATTCTTGACAATAATGTTCATGAATCAGTGACAAAGTTGAAGTTATGCAGGGGATGGATCTTTCAGCAAGACAATGATCCAAAACACCGCTTCAAATCTACTCAGGCATTCATGCAGAGGAACAATTACACTGTTCTGGAATGGCCATCCCAGTCCCCAGACCCTGAATATCATTGAACATCTGTGGGATCATTTGAAGAGGACTGTCCATGCTCGGCAACCATCAAACTTAACTGAATTGGAATTGTTTTGTAAAGAGGAATGGTCAAAAATACCTTCATCCAGGATCCAGGAACTCATTATTATTATTTATTGTACTAACAGAAAATGTGCAATCTGCATTCAAACAAAATTTGACAGGTGCATAAGTATGGGCACCCCACCAGAAAAGTGACATTAATATTTAGTAGATCCTCCTTTTGCAAAAATAACAGCCTCTAGTCGCTTCCTGTAGCTTTTACTACAGGAAGCGACTAGAGGCTGTTATTTTTGCAAAAGGAGGATCTACTAAATATTAATGTCACTTTTCTGGTGGGTGCCCATACTTATGCACATGTCAAATTTTATTTGAATGCAGATTGCACATTTTCTGTTAGTACAATAAACCTCATTTCAAGGCAGAAACATTACTGTGTCCATCAGTTATTAGATATATGAAACTGAAATAGCTGTTGCAAAAAAACAATTTTTATAAAACATTAAGCTTAAGATTAATAGGGGTTAAGTTAACTTTTTCATATAACTGTATCATATTGTACCTAGTGATGAGCAAACCCGATCTGGAAATTACTTATTTTCCCTTTTGCTGAGGTCCCGAGCTGTGTGGAGAGTCACAATAATGTATAAAATGTAATATGATTATTAGCTTTCCCTGTTAGCACAACGTGGGCTCTGAACCCCCTTCTGTCTGTGTTTCTGCTTGCTGAAATGTGCGTGTGTATGGATCCCAAATCCCTCATTCCCTCCCACCAAAAGAATTTTTACGACCTCTGTAAATAGACAATTGTACCAGCTAAAACTGGTCTGATATCTCTCTTAAGACAGGAGGTTCTTTGTTCTAATATAGTAAGATATTGGGCCACCGCTTTAGGCTAGGAAAATAATAAGTGCATACTGCTAACATCCATTGGTAGATCTGCCAAACACTGTAAGCACGAGCCTCTAATCCCAACGGGCACAAAGTACGGATTTCTCCGGAACCGTGTGTCCCAACTAGCCCGAATTTGGTACCGATAAAAAGCCAATTTTAATACAAGATGGATGATTTGTGTTATGACTCTGCCAGATTCTCCAGCGAAGATATGACAATTATAAGAATTGCTGTTGAAATCTGTATGTCTGAGGAGAAGGGAAGGGTCCCAGGAAAACAGCCCCTTTAGTGATGTCACCAGGCTGCAGGTATAAGGGACTCCACTTAACCCAGCTTTCAGTTATGCCCGAGGAGCTGTTCCTATCCAGACCTCCTGATGCACTGGGACATTTGGGGCTCTGCCTACCAGCATGGTTTTGCCTGAAATGATCTGAGAACATGTGAATTTTATCTTTCTTCTTTAATCCATTTTATTTTTTAATTGCTTTGTACATACTTTCAATTGTCTCTTATTGTGACATCCTTGTAATCTTTTTATTAACACTGCCTAATTTTTCGGAGTAAAATAATTAAATTACTAGTTTCGTTCTCCTGCTCTCAGTCTCTGGAAGGGAATTATGCTACTGTTTTGGGTTATCTTCAGACCCATTAATTGAAGTTGGTGGCGGCACACCATGTCCTGTGCTTTTGGGAGTCATTGTAGCGATGCCGGCATTGATTATTGTTCCTGCCTGAGTGGAAGTATTTATATCGCCTCACTGCAGTGTGCCCAATAGCCAGTATCTAGCAGGCAGGCTTTCTGGTGACTAATTACAACAGGTGCAATACCTAATCTGACCTGAGGGCAAGGGGGCACCTGAGAGCTGCAAGTTCTCACACGGAACTGTAAAGCGGGATATACATAAATCCCTGCAGTTCGTGTTATATTGTAGGAGCAGTGGGATAACTAAAGCCCCTGCGGTAAACTAAGAGGTCAATAGCCTTGTGTGTGTTTTCGTCACATTTGAGCAGTGGAGGGATAACTAAGATAAGCCCCCCTGCATGTGTCATAGCCATGGGCTGGCCAAAGGTCACCCCGATCATGACATATTGGTGACAGTCATGATGGTGCAATCCGTGACAGGTACAAACATCCGGGGCGAACTACCATGGGCAAACTGCTGGGGGTAAACAATTGATGATGGACAGGAATTCATGAACCACAAGGGTACAAATATCTGGGGGTGAAACATTGATGATGGACACAAATTCAAGAACCACAAGGGGACAAACATCTGGGGATGAACTTCCAGGGGCGTTCTGCTGGGGGCAAAACATTGATGACGGACAGGAATTCATGAACCACAAGGGTGCAAATATCCGGGGGCGAACTACTGGGGCGAATTGCTGGGGGCGAAACATTGATGATGGATGTTAATTCATGAATCACAAGGGTACAAACACCCGGGGGCGAACTGCCGGGGGCAAAAAATTGATGGACAGGAATTCATGAACCACAAGGGTACAATCATCTGGGGGAAAAACATTGATGACAGACAGGAATTCAAGAACCACAAGGGTACAAACATCTGGGGGCGAAATGCCGGGGGCGAATTGCTGGGGGCGAAACATTGATGACTGACAGGAATTCATGAACCACAAGGGTACAAACATCCGGGGGTGAACTGCTGGGGGAGAAACATCTGGGGGCAAAATGTGCGGGGGTGAAATGTACCCAGGGGCAAACTGCTGGGGGCGAACTGATGGGGATGAACGGTGCTGGGGCAAAATGTATCAAGGGGCAAACTGCTGGGGGCGAACTGCTGGGGGTGAACTGCTGGGGGCGAAATGTGCGGAGGCGAAACATCCTGGGGGCCAAATGCTGGGGACGAAATGTTCGGGGGCGAAATGTACCCAGGGGCAAACTGCTGGGTGCAAACTGCTGGGGGTAAAACATCCAGGGGCAAACTGCTGGGGGCAAAACATCTGGGGGCGAAACATCCAGGGGCGAACTGCTGGGTGCGAAACATCTGGGCGCGAAACATCCAGAGGCAAAGCATCCAGGGGCGAACTGCTGGGGGCGAAACATCTGGGGGTGAAATGCTGGGGGTGAACTGCTGGGGCCGAAACATCCGGGGCAAAACATCCGGGGGCGAACTGCTGGGGGTGAAACATCTGGGGGTGAACTGCTGGGTGCGAAACATCTGGGGGCGAAATGTGCGGGGGCAAAACATCCGGGAGCGAACTGATGGGTGCGAAACTTTCGAGGGCGAACTGCTGGGGATGAAACATCTGGGGCGAAACTTCCAACTCCCCTAAGCCTTCATTTTTCCAAACTAAATAACCCCAAGTGTAATAATCTATCTTGGTATTGCAGACCCCCAGTCCTCTAATAACCTTGCGTTAGAGGTCGAGTTCTTGCCTCTGCATGGGGGGAATCTCGGGCCATCTCCGCTGCGGTCTCCCATTCTTCTCCTGCCGCAGTGGAGCCTGCTCAGCGGAGACGTCGATCCCAGCATCTCGCTCAGTCTGACTCTGTGCTAAGAGTTACTGCTGCATTTCCTGCTTCTGCCATTGAAGTCTGTGCTGGGCAGCGGCGAGCAGAGGCTTCTGGGACTGAGTCCTGCTTTTCACGTTCTGAGCATGCCCAAAAGAACCTTAAAGAATGTTGTATGGTCAAAAAATGATCCTTCTTAGTCCATTTACAGCTCCGAAAAGGGTCATATGACATAGATTACATGACACACTGGGTACATAAATAACAAACTATATCCCATGATGCTTTTTAGAGGTGTTGAGAGGGATCTTGTGACACAACATGGATCTCCGCTATTAGTAAGTGCTTTCTTGTAAACACAAAATTGTTTTTTTTTTGCTCATCAGTTTGTCAGTTTGGTGGAATTAATCAGCTAGTATAATGTACTCAGTAATATTTTTTTATAGAGTAGTGCCCACAATCATAATTTTCATTAATACTTATTGACATCATTTACTCTTGTGTAAATATATATTTCAATTTGTAATAATTATTTGTCTAGTGCTTCAGACTGACAGCTTCTTTAATATTGAGACAACTATTGCACTGTAGTTTAGAACATTTATTGAAAAGGATATAATCTAAAAATAATTATATAAATATATAAATCTTTAATGTATAAAATAATTGGTATAAATATTTATGAACCTGTTAATAAAGAAATATACAATGGAACTGAGAAAAGCATAATCAGACTGTTGTTGAGTATTAACAGTGGCTAAGCACATACGAACTTGAGATATGCATGAATCAACTTCAAGCAATAAAGAATTTTAAGCCCAAGTCATGACTGATGGCCTTTTTGTGCATGCATGTTCTAGAGCTAGAAAAGGAAAGTTGGCCTGACCTAACTACGAGGGATGTGCTGATAAATGATCCACAAAGACTCATAGTAGATAATTTATACAGTGATTGACTATACAAGAGTAATGATGAAGGCCAGAAGGTGATTAAAAAGATTGCGGTGATATCATCTTAATTTGTTGGGTTCTTTGTGCATTAATGGCAGAATTTAAAATGTAATTACGGTGGCATGTATTGTAAGGGACAACAAATGAGTAACAACCTAAACCCCTATGTGAATAAGGCAAGCACATTAAGTGGACTGGCTATTTATAAAAATAAATAAATGTTAGATTTACAAAGCCTTGCATACTGGTGTTACTTTTACTAAGTCCCCATAATAAACTCTTAGTAATAGTTCAAAGTCACTTAATGACTTCAGTGCATCTTGTCTGTGGTGTATGAGCACACTTCTATTTGACCCTGGGATATAAATATAAGGGTATGGTCTGAACCTATATTTATGCAGTGGGGCTTCATGCTGGGGGTTTACTACTATGAGTACAAATGCTTGAATAATAAATCTAGGCTACCCAGCCCCTGCATTTTTATGGAGTTTTTCCTAGTTCTGATATCATATATTAATTTTCCCTTTGTTTCTACTACCTCACAAGTAGCACTTTATACCAGCACATTGTACTTTTCCATACATTTGGTATTATATTTATTTTTGTACATTAGGTATTAGTCCTAGTGGTCCAACTGCTACTCTAGGTATATCCCACCTTGGGTCCCTGATATAATTCTCATGCAATAATACTGTGCATCTCCATCTCCTTTTTTGGAGTTTTTTTTGCCCTGTCTTCTTATTAATTTATTGCATTGTCATAAATAAACATTTTTTTTTTAATCGTATAACCTTAGTTAGAATCATTAATTGTCTGGCGGCCACCAACCGCAATAGCCTGTGTTGATATATTGAATGTGAAGTGCCTAACGATTATTGACCTTTTTGGACACAAAAAAATTACAAGTATATTGAATAATTTTAGATCCTCAAATTCTAGGTAAAAATGTGAAACGTTTGTAAAACATAAATTGATTCTTTCTGCTTTTATCACATAATCGGATGGGTTCCTAGCACCTTAAATTGTATTAGGTTATTTTTTAATTCAGTGAAAGGTCACTAATGTCCATAAGTGATTATCTGACCTAAATACGACATGAACTATCGGTCTTTACAAATATAAACTGTGTTATATCTTTAGCATGTCACTTACTTTCCCTAAGATAGCATTCCAATATATTATTTATATGTAAACAAAATGTCTCTTAGCATCTTCCCCTTGAGTTTACATTATTCATACATTTAAGATGCAATTCTCTTTTCAAGATCTCATACATATATTAATGAGCTTGGCATGAGTAGAAAGAACACAGTAGATATTGAGCAATAACCTATAAAAATAAGTTTTTTTTCTATGAAAGGCAGTAGAGGGAACACATAAGTGTAAATCAGATTCCTTCTTAAATACTGCATATTTATTTTGCAACATACTGTAGGCTTAGGGTTTCGTAATGTCCCTGTATATGCCATATTACATAATAGTCACTTTATCCAATTATGCTTGAAATGTCAAAATCTGGAGTTGCTCTTTTTATTGAATAAAGCAGTGGGTGATTTTTTTTCTGAATATCATCCATTGATAAAACTTTTCAGAAGTCGCCATAATGTCCCTGAAGGCACTCAACATTTGAACAAAAATGGGAAATCATGTGACATATCAACGTCACGCAAGCCACGGGAGAGCAAGTGTCATCTTCGCTAGAATTATGCTGGTACTGGATGTGACTACATAAATCACAAGATTATGCAGAACAGGCACCAGTCTTTACTGACGATCCTCCCTCTATAGTGAGCTACACGCAGTACATCAGAAGTAAAGGTGATGCTCGCATAAAGGTCAAAAATGTGCTGACAAGTAGAAAAAGAAGGGCAGCACTCACCACATTCTGAAGTATAAAAGTCCTTTAATCCAATTAATAGGACATAAAGGAAGTGAGCGGTGAGAGAGCAGGGGTGCAGGGGACCATGGCCGTTTCACTCTTACAAAGCGCTAACAAGGACCCGCAGACCCGTTTTATTTTATACTGGGGAATATAGAAATTGGGAACAGATTGTTCAAGGGCTGAACAAACCCTTTAACCCCTTAATCCCATATGACGTACTATCCCGTTGAGGTGCCCTGGGACTTAATTCCCAGTGACGGGATAGTACGTCATATGGGATCGGCCGCACTCACGGGGGGAGCGCAGCCGATCGCGGCCGGGTGTCAGCTGCCTATCGCAGCTGATATCCGGCACTATGTGCCAGGAGCGGTCACGGACCGCTCCCGGCACATTAACCCCCGGCACACTGCGATCAAAGATGATCGCGGTGTGCCGGCGGTGCAGGGAAGCATCGCGCAGGGAGGGGGCTCCCTGTGAGCTTCCATGAGACGATCGGTACACGGTGATGTACTCACCGTGTACCGAGCATCTTCTCCCTGCAGTCCCCGGATCCAAAATGGCCGCGGGGCTGCATCCGGGTCCTGCAGGGAGCACTTCCGGGTCAGGAGCAGGCTGCAGCTGCAGCTATAATCCTGCCCGGCTGTTTTTTCAGATCACCGATCTGACAGAGTGCTGTGCACACTGTCAGATCAGTGATCTGTGATGTCCCCCCCGGGACAAAGTGAAAGAGTAAAAAAAAAAATTTCCACACGTGTAAAAAAAAAAAATAAATCCTAAATAAAGAAGAAAAAAAAATATTATTCCCATAAATACATTTCTTTATCTAAAAAAAACAAAAAAACAATAAAAGTTCACATATTTAGTATTGCCGCATCCATAATGACCCAACCTATAAAACTGTCCCACTAGTTAACCCCTTCAGTGAACACCGTAAGAAAAAAAAAAAAAACGAGCCAAAAAACAACGCTTTATTATCATACCGCCGAACAAAAAGTGGAATAACACGCGATCAAAAAGATGGATATAAATAACCATGGTACAGCTGAAAACGTCATCTTGTCCTGCAAAAAACAAGCCACCATATAGCATCATAACCAAAAAAATAAAAAAGTTATAGTCCTCAGAATAAAGCAATGCCAAAATAATTATTTTTTCTATAAAATAGCTTTTATCGTATAAAAGCGCCAAAACATAAAAAAATTATATAAATGAGATATCGCTGTAATCGTACTGACCCGAAGAATAAAACTGCTTTATCAATTTTACCAAACGTAGAACGGTATAAACGCCTCCCCCAAAAGAAATTCATGAATAGTTGGTTTTTGGTCATTCTGCCTCACAAAAAATCGGAATAAAAAACGATCAAAAAATGTCACGTGTCCGAAAATGTTACCAATAAAAACGTCAACTCGTCCCGCAAAAAACAAGACCTCACATGACTCTGTGTACCAAAATAAGGAAAAATTATAGGTCTTAAAATGTGGAGACGCAAAAACTTTTTTGCTATAAAAAGCGTCTTTTAGTGTGTGACGGCTGCCAATCATAAAAATCCGATATAAAAAACACTATAAAAGTAAATCAAACCCCCCTTCATCACCCCCTTAGTTAGGCTAGGTTCACATTGCGTTAATGGGTTAACGTTAACGGACAGCGTTGCACGGCGAAAATGTCACAATTATCGCCGTGCAACGGGTCCGTTAGTGCACCCATTGACAGCAATGTGATTTTCGGTTGTAGTGCATCGCTAGAGCATGCCATTTTGGCTCGCGCTAGCAAGGTGCCGTTCTTTTGTGGCGCGCTTCAGACGCTGCTTGCAGCGTCTGCGGCGCGCCCGAGGTCCGATCCCCGATCTTCCAGAGCGGGGATGTTCACGCGACCACTAAACGCGACACCTAAAAAGACATTGCGTTAGCGCAATCCGCTAGCGCTAAACGGATTGCCCTAACGCAATGTGAACCTAGCCTTAGGGAAAAATAATAAAATTTTAAAAAATGTATTTATTTCCATTTTTCCATTAGGGTTAGGGCTAGGGTTAGGGTTAGGGTTTGGATTACATTTACGGTTGGGATTAGAATTAGGGGTGTGTCAGGGTTAGGTGTGTGGTTAGGGTTAGGGTTACCATTGGGATTAGGGTTAGGGGTGCGTTTGGATTAGGGTTTCAGGTAGAATTGGGGAGTTTCCACTGTTCAGGCACATCAGGGGCTCTCCAAACGCGACATGGCGTCCGATCTAAATTCCAGCCAATTCTGCATTGAAAAAGTAAAACAGTGCTCCTTCACTTCCGAGCTCTCCCGTGCGCCCAAACAGGGGTTTACCCCAACATATGGGGTATCAGCGTACTCAGGACACATTGAACAACAACTTTTTGGGTCCAAGTTCTCTTGTTATCCTTGGGAAAATAAAAATTTGGGGGGCTAAAAATCATTTTTGTGGGGAAAAAAAAGGATTTTTTATTTTCACGGCTCTGCATTATAAACTGTAGTGAAACACTTGGGGGTTCAAAGTTTTCACAACACATCTAGATAAGTTCCTTGGGAGGTCTAGTTTCCAATATGAGGTCACTTGTGGGGGGTTTGTACTGTTTGGGTACATCAGGGGCTCTGCAAATGCAACGTGACGCCTGCAGACCAATCCATCTAAGTCTGCATTCCAAATGGCGCTCCTTCCCTTCCGAGCTCTGCCATGCGCCCAAACAGTGGTTCCCCCCCACATATGGGGTATCAGCGTACTCAGGACAAATTGGACAACAACTGTTGGGGTCCAATTTATCCTGTTATCCTTGTGAAAATACAAAACAGGGGGCTAAAAATCATTTTTGTTAAAAAAAAGGAATTTTTATTTTCACGGCTCTGCGTTATAAACTGTAGTGAAACACTTGGGGGTTTAAAGTTCTCACAACACATCTAGATAAATTCCTTGGGAGGTCTAGTTTCCAATATGGGGTCACTTGTGGGGGGTTTGTACTGTTTGGGTACATCAGGGGCTCTGCAAATGCAATGTGAGTCCTGCTGTTGTGAATTCTGTTGTCGGGCTCCCTCCTGTGGTCATGAATGGTACTTTGGCTCGTTCTATCCATGGACTTCCTCTGGTGGGTGTTTCTGAGTTTCCTTCTACAGGGGACGAGGTTAATTCGTTAGCTGGCTGCTCTATTTAACTCCACTTTGATCTTTGCTCCATGCCACCTGTCAATGTTCCAGTATTGGTCTAGTTCACTCCTGGATCGTTCTTGTGACCTGTCTTCCAGAAGAAGCTAAGTTCCTGCTTGTTTTTCTTTGGTTTGCTATTTTTCTGTCCAGCTTGCTATTTTTTATTGTTGTCTTGCTTGCTGGAAGCTCTGGTACGCAGAGGGAGCGCCTCCGCACCGTGAGTCGGTGTGGAGGGTCTTTTTGCGCCCTCTGCGTGGTCTTTTTGTAGGTTTTTGTGCTGACTGCAAAGCAACCTTTCCTATCCTCAGTCTGTTCAGTAAGTCGGGCCTCGCTTTGCTAAATCTATTTCATCTCTGTGTTTGTATTTTCATCTTTACTCACAGTCATTATATGTGGGGGGCTGCCTTTTCCTTTGAGGAACTTCTCTGAGGCAAGGTAGGCTTTATTTTTCTATCTTCAGGGCTAGCTAGTTCCTTAGGCTGTGCCGAGTTGCATAGGGAGCGTTAGGCGCAATCCATGGCTATTTCTAGTGTGTGTGATAGGATTAGGGATTGCTGTCAGCAGAGTTCCCACGTCCCAGAGCTCGTCCTTAATTATCAGTAACTATCAGGTCATTCCGTGTGCTCTTAACCTCCAGGTCCATTATTGTCCTGACCACCAGGTCATAACAGCCTGCAGACCAATACATCTAAGTCTGCATTCCAAATGGCGCTCCTTCCCTTCCGAGCTCTGCCATGCGCCCAAACAGTGGTTCCCCCCACATATGTGGTATCAGCGTACTCAGGACAAATTGGACAACAATTTTTGGGGTCCAATTTATTCTGTTACCCTTGTAAAAATACAAAGCTGGGGGCTAAAAAATCATTTTTGTGAAAAAAAAAGAATTTTTATTTTCACGGCTCTGCGTTGTAAATTGTAGTGAAACACTTAGGGGTTCAAAGTTCTCACAACACATCTAGATAAGTTCCTTGGGAGGTCTAGTTTCTAATATGGGGTCACTTGTGGGTGGTTTGTATTGTTTGGGTACATCAGGGGCTCTGCAAATGCAACGTGACGCCTGCAGACCAATCCATTTAAGTCTGCATTCCAAATGGCGCTCCTTCCCTTCCGAGCTCTGCCATGCGCCCAAACAGTGGTTCCCCCTAACATATTGGGTATCAGCGTACTCAGGACAAATTGGACAACAACTTTTGGGGTCCAATTTATTCTGTTACCCTTTTGAAAATACAAAACAGGGGGCTAAAAAACAATTTTTGCGAAAAAAAAAATTATTTTCACGGCTCTGCGTTATAAACTGTAGTGAAACACATGGGGGTTCAAAGCTCTCAAAACACATCTAGATAAGTTCCTTAGGGGGTGTAGTTTCCAAAATGGTGTCACTTTTGGGGGGTTTTAATGTTTAGGCACATCAGGGGCTCTCCAAACCAACATGGCGTCCCATCTTAATTCCAGTCAATTTTGCATTGAAAAGTCAAATGGCGCTCCTTCCCTTCCGAGCTCTGCTATGCGCCCAAAAAGTAGTTCACCCCCACATATGGGGTATTGTCGCACTCAGGACAAATTGCACAACAACTTTTGTGGTCGAATTTCTTCTCTTACCCTTGGGAAAATAAAAAATTGGGACGAAAAGATCATTTTTGTGAAAAAATATGATTTTTTTATTTTTACGGCTCTGCATTATAAACTTCTGTGAAGCACTTGTTGGGTCAAAGTGCTCACCACACATCTAGATAAGTTCCTTAAAGGGTCTACTTTCCAAAATGGTGTCACTTGTGAGGGGATCCAATGTTTAGGTACATCAGGGGCTCTCCAAACGCAACATGGCGTCCCATCTCAATTCCAGTCAATTTTGCATTGAAAAGTCAAATGGCGCTCCTTTCCTTCCGAGCTCTGCCATGCGCCCAAACAGTGGTTTACCCACACATACAGGGTATCGTCGCACTCAGGACAAATTGCACAACAACTTTTGTGGTCTAATTTCTTCTCCTACCCTTGGGAAAATAAAAAATTGGGGGCGAAAAAATCATTTTTGTGAAAAAATATGATTTTTTATTTTTACGGCTCTAGATTATAAACTTCTGTGAAGCACTTGGTGGGTCAAAGTGGTCACCACACATCTAGATAAGTCCCTTAGGGTGTCTACTTTCCAAAATGGTGTCACTTGTGTGGGGTTTCAATGTTTAGGCACATGAGGGGCTCTCCAAACGGAACATGGCGTCCTATCTCAATTCCTGTCAATTTTGTATTGAAAAGTCAAATGGCGCTCCTTTCCTTCTGAGCTCTGCCATGCACCCAAACAGTGGTTTATCCCCACATATCGGGTATCAGCGTACTCAGGACAGATTGTACAACAACTTTAGGCATCCATTTTATCCTGTTACCCTTGGTAAAATAAAATAAATTGGAGCTGAAATAAATTTTGTGTGAAAAAAGTTAAATATTCAATTTTATTTAAACATTCCAAAAATTCCTGTGAAACCCCTGAAGGGTTAATAAACTTCTTGAATGTGGTTTTGAGCACCGTGAGGGGTGCAGTTTTTAGAATGGTGTCACACTTGGGTAATTTCTATCATATAGACCCCTCAAAATGACTTCAAATGAGATGTGGTCCCTAAAAAAAAAATGTTGTTGTAAAAATGAGAAATTGCTGGTCAACTTTTAACCCTTATAACTCCCTAACAAAAAAAAATTTTGGTTCCAAAATTGTGCTGATGTAAAGTAGACATGTGGTAAATGTTACTTATTAAGTATTTTGCGTGACATATCTCTGTGATTTAAGGGCATAAAAATTTAAATTTGGAAAATTGCAAAATTTTCAAAATTTTCGCCAAATTTCCGTTTTTTTTTTTACAAATAAACGCAAGTTATATCGAATAAATTTTACCACTACCATGAAGTACAATATGTCCAGAGAAAACAGTGTCAGAATCGCCAAGATCCGTTAAAGCGTTCCAGAGTTATAACCTCATAAAGGGACAGTGGTCAGAATTGTAAAAATTGGCCCGGTCATTAACGTGCAAACCACCCTCGGGGCTTAAGGGGTTAAGCTGTTAGAGAACAGTAACCACTCCAAAGATGTTACAATTCAGTGACCGGTTAAGAAAGTATGCGACAGTGATGAATTTACATTGAGGGTTGTGCAACCTGGAAGTTTGGGCTCTACTTTGCTAGAAAGTCAAGCCCCTTTGGAGGGCATTAAATCTACTACTGGAAAGTTTTGTCGCTGGATAATATTTGGAAAATCACAAATCTGTGGCATCCGGTTGTTTTATTAAAGAGACAGGCACTTGAAAATATATTTCAATACTTAAAGGGGTTTCATGTTTTTGTAAAACCTTTGACCAGTGTCAGTTTATGTGGTAACAACTCTGGAATGCTTCAACGGATCCCACTGATTCTGAGAATTATTTGTGACACATTTTACTTCATGAGAGTGGTAAAATTTGTTCAATATGACTTGCGTTTATTTCTGAAAAAAAATCAGAAATTTGGCAAAAAGTTAGAAAATGTTGCAATTTTTAACCAATTTTAATACTCTTAAACCAGAAAGTTATGTCACACAAAATACCGTATATACTCGAGTATAAGCCGACTCGAGTATAAGCCGACCCCCTAATTTTGCCACAAAAAACTGGCAAAACTTAATGACTCCTATAAGCCTAGGGTGGGAAATGCAACAGCTATCGGTAAATGTAAAAAGTAAAAATAGATACCAATAAAAGTAAAATTAATTGAGACATCAGTAGGTTAAGTGTTTTTGAATATCCATTTTGAATCAGGAGCCCCATATAATGCTCCATAAAGTTTGTGATGGCCCCATAAGATGCTCCATATTAAAATATGCCCCATATAATCCTGCATAAAGGTTAATAATGGCCCCATAAGATGCTCCATAGACACATTTGCATAATATAATGCTGCACATATGTTGATTATGGTCCCATAAGATGCTGATGTTGATTTGCAAGAAAGTGCTCCTCAACCCAGCACAAGCAGTGAATTGACAACTGGAACATTGGCCCACATGGCTGAGTATGCTTTGCGTATCCTAAAAAGGGACCCCCACATTATCAAAATGATGACCGATGACGATTACTGGTTGGCCTGCCTCCTGGATCCATGATATAAAGGAAAATTACAAAATATCATGCCATATGAGAACCTTGAGCAAATATTGGCTATCAAACAAGCAACTCTTGTAGAACGTTTGGCTCACGCATTCACAGCACACAGTGGCGGTGATGGTTCTCACACGAGCCGTAGGGGGCAACATGGCAGAGGTGTTAGAGGTGCACAAATCCAAAGTGGCGTTGGACAGAGAGGTTTTATGACCAGTTTGTGGAGTGATTTCGCAATGACCACTGACACGACAGGTACTGCTGCATCGATTCAAAGTGACAGGAGACAGCATTTGTCCAGTATGGTTACAAACTACTTTTCCTCCCTTATCGATGTTCTCCCTCACAGGTCATTCCCCTTTGAATACTGGGCATCTAAAATAGACACCTGGCCAGAATTGGCAGAATATGCATTACAAGAGCTCGCTTGCCCTGCTGTTAGTGTGCTATCAGAAAGAGTGTTCAGTGCTGCTGGTTCAATACTGACCGAAAAAAGGAGTCGTCTGGCTACCAAAAATGTTGATGATCTAACCTCCCTAAATGGGCTGACTCCCCCACAGGGCCGTGGTCACCACCTGGCGCAAGCACCCGTGCAAGCGCCATTTGCCTGGACAGGTGGGTGTGCTCACTCTTGGGCGACGGCACTAGCACAGGGTCCCTCATAGTACAATGAAGTGTCTCTGACGGTGGTGGTGCACAACCAACGTCAGACACACCGTCGTAATATGAGGGGCCCTGTGCCAGTACCGCCGCCCACAAGAGAGTGTTCCCCCCAACTCGAACAGTGCTCTACCACTTGCAATACTTACCTCTCCCTTCTCCAGCACTGTGTAGTCTGTGCTGTTGAAATCCTTCAGTGGCACTGCCAATACAAATTTGTTGAAATGATAGATGATAGTTAAAATATACAGGGGCCCTGGCCTACATTTAGACCAGTTAATACTTTGCGCCTACTACCACTGTCTGCTACTCAGCAGAGGAGCCCACCCCTGTACCTAGCTATGCCACCTGTTTAGTTCTGTTACAAATTTTGAACTGCATTTAGCCTACTTTAGTGTTTGGGCCTACTAACTGTGTCTGCCACTCATTACAATTGTCCTCTGCTGAACAAAGCAATGCCGCACGTTTAGTCCTGTTACCAATTTTGAACTGCATTTAGCCTACTTTGGTATTTGGGCCTACTAACTGTGTCTGTCACTCATTACAATTGTCCTCCGCTGAACAAAGCAATGCCGCACGTTTAGTCCTGTTGCCAATTTTGAACTGCAGTTAGCCTACTTTAGTATTTGGGCCTACTAACTGTGTCTGCCACTCATTACAGTTGTCCTTCACTGAACAAAGCAATGCCGCCTGTTTAGTCCTGTTACCAATTTTGAACTACATTTAGCCTACTTTAGTATTTGGGCCTACTAACTGTGTCTGCCACTCATTACAGTTGTCCTCCAATGAACAAAGCAATGCCGCCCGTTTAGTCCTGTTACCAATTTTGAACTGCATTTAGCCTACTTTATTATTTTGGCCTGCCAGTGGGAGGCGCCAACCACCATCAAATACACCGCCGTACTATTAGGGGCTCTGTACCAGTGCCAACGAGTGGGCCCCCCAGCTTGCTCTGGATCACAGCACTTGCAAAGTTGAAAAACTTACCTCTCCCTGCTCCACCGCCGTGACGTATTCCGCGTTTCCTGGGCCCACGAAAATCTTGAGCCAGCCCTACCCCCCCACAACTTTAGTCAAATGACCCCCAGTTTTCAATGCCTAACTATTATTATAAAGTAAATTAAGATTGACAAGCTTAAGTAATAAGAATTAATGTTTTTGGCATTAAAATGGGCACTGTAGGTGTTTTCCTGTCCTCCACTCACTGCCAACTTTGATTCCCCATTAACTTGCATTGGGTTTCGTGTTTCATTCGGCCCCCGACTTTTCGCAATAATCGGCCGATTTCACCCGACCCGACTTTTGAAAAAGTCGGGTTTCGCGAAAACCGACTCGATCCGAAAAAGTAAAAGTCGCTCAACTCTAGTGATCACAGTGTAAGCAGGGGACAGTGATGTGAGCTGTCCTCATTTCAGCATCCGGCTCCGGGAACAGCACGACCAGTACCGCTGATTCCCAGTCGCCGGTACGTGTCACACTGATGACATAGGGATGTCATCCGTGTGTCATCGGTGTGCACATGTGTTGGACATTTTGCTGCATGTGGTGCTACCGGAAACACTGATGTCTGAAAGAGCCATTAGTGAACTCGGTCTTTACCAATCTTTGGTTGACTTTTTCCTATTTGTTTTGGAAAAAAGCTCAGGAATCCAAACATGAATCCAAATGTGCAATCTTCGTACCGAACTTGAGATTGGCAAACGTTTTCCGAACAACTTGGCTCATCTCTAATTATCAGTTTATTCATAAATTTCCAGGGTGAATATCAAATGATTGGACTGAAGCAGAATTCTAAACAGCAGATTCTCTAGAATTAATGTTGAACACAAGAATGCAATAAAACTATCATGTCGTGAGAGCTAAATGGTCAACTTTACATATTATAACTTATTCTGTTATAAACTTTGCAGTAAAGCAGTAATTTCCAGCAGTGGGACAAAGACATACAAATGTTTTGGTACTGGAGGTCCTGAGTATAAAATAAGAATCCGTGTTGGTATCATTTTATGTGTTCTCTCAAGATACTTTTTTTTTATTAGGGCATAATAAACTGTGGATACAAAACTCCAGTGGCATTTACCCCTTTAACCCCAATGGTGGTTTGCACGTTAATGACCGGGCCAATTTTTACAATGCTGACCCTGACCCTTTATGAGGTTATAACTCTGGAACGCTTCAACTGATCCTGATGATTCTGACAATGTTTTCTCCTGACATATTGTACTTCATGATAGTGGTAAAATTTCTTTGATATTACCCGCGTTTTTTTTTTGTGAAAAAAAACGGAAATTTGGTGAAAATTTTGAAAATTTCGCAATTTTCCAACTTTGATTTTTTTTATGTCCTTATATCACAGAGATATGACACAAAAATACTTAATAAGTAACATTTTCCACATGTCTACTTTACATCAGCACAATTTTGGAACCAAAATGTTTTTGTTAGGGAGTTATAAGGGTTAAAAGTTGACCAGCAAATTTCTCATTTTTACAACACCATTTTTTTAAGGGACCACATCACATTTGAAGTCACTTTGAGGGGTCTATATGATAGAAAATACCCAAGTATTACACCAGTCTAAAAACTGCACATCTCAAGGTACTCAAAACCACATTCACGAAGATTATTAACCCTTCAGGTGTTTCACAGGAATTTTTGAAATGTTTAACAAAAAATGAACATTTAACTTTTTTTTACAAAACATTTAGTTGAGCTCCAATTTGTTTTATTTTTCTAAGGGTAACAGGAGAAACTCGATCAAAAAAGTTGTTGTACAATTTGTCCTGAGCACGCTGATACCCCATATGTGGGGGTAAACTACTGTTTGGGTGCATGGCAGAGCTCGGAAGGGAAGGAGCGCCATTTGACTTTTCAATGCAAGATTGACTGGAATTGAGATGGGACACCATGTTGCATTTGGAGAGCCCCTGATGTGCCTAAACATTGTAACCCGCCACAAGTGACACAATTTTGGAAAGTAGACCTCCTAAGGAACTTATCTGGATGTCTGGTGAGCACTTTGAAACACCAAGTGCTTCACAGAAGTTTATAATGTAGAACCGTGAAAATAAAAAATCACATTTTTTTAACAAAAGTCATCTTTTCGCCACCAATTTTTTATTTTCCAAAAAGTAACAGAAGAAATTGGACCCAAAAGTTGTTGTAAAATTTCTCCTGAGTACGCTGATACTCCATATGTGGGGGTAAACCACTGTTTGTGCGCAAGGCAGAGCTCAGAAGGGAAGGAGCACCGTTTGACTTTTCAATGCAAAATTGACTGGAGTAGAGATGGGGCGCAATGTCGCGTTGGGAGAGCCCCTGATGTGCCTAATCCCCTCCACAAGTAACACCATTTTGGAAAGAAGACTCCCTAAGGAACTTATCTGGATGTGCTGTGAAAACTTTGAACCTCTAAGTGTTTCACTACAGTTTATAATGCAGAGGCGTGAAAATAAAAATGATTTTTTTTCCACAAAAATTGTATTTCAGCCCCAGTTTTGTATTTTTCCAAGGGTAACAGGAGAAATTGGACCCCAAAAGTTGTTGTCCAATTTGTCCCGAGTACGCTGATACCTCATATGTGGGAGGAACCACCGTTTGGGCGCATGGCAGAGCTCAGAAGGGAAGGAGCGCCATTTGGAATGCAGACTTAGAGGGATTGGTCAGCAGGCGTCACGTTGCATTTGCAAAACCCATGATGTACCTAAACAGTATAAACCCCCACAAGTGACCCCATATTGGAAACTAGACCCCCAAGGAACTTATCTAGATGTGTTGTGAGAACTTTGAACGCCCAAGTGTTTCACTATAGTTTATAACGCAGATCCGTGAAAACAAAAAAAATATTTTTTCCACAAAAATTATTTGTTAGCCCCCGGTTTTGTATTTTCCCCAGGGTAACAGGAGAAATTAGACCGCAAAAGTTGTTGTCCAATTTGTCCTGAGTACACTGATATCCCATATGTTGGGGTAAACCCCTGTTTGGGCGCACGGGAGAGCTCGGAAAGGGAAGGAGCACTGTTTTACTTTTTCAAAACAGAATTGGCTGGAGTTGAGATTGGATGCCATGTCGCGTTTGGAGAGCCCCTGATGTGCCTAAACGGTGGAAACCCCCCAATTCTAACTGAAACCCTAACCCAAACACAACCCTAACTCTAATCTCAACCATAACCCTAACCACTTCCCTAACCCTAATCCCAACCCTAATCGAACCGTAAATGTAATCCAAACCCTAACTTTAGCCCCAACCCTAACCCTAAATTTAGTCCCAACCCTAAACCTAACTTTATCCCCAACTCTAACCCTAACCCCAACCCTAACCCCAACATTAACTTTAGCTCCAACCCTAACCCTAACTTTAGCCCCAACCCTAACCCTAATTTTAACCCCAACCCTAATCCTAACCTTAACCCCAGCCCTAACCCTAACCCCAACCCTAACCCAAACCTGAACTTTAGCCCCAACCCTAACCCTAAGTTTAGCCCCAACCCTAACCCTAACCCTAATTATAATGGGAAAATGGAAATAAATACATTTTTTAAAATTGTATTATTTTCCCCTAATTAAGGGGGCAATGAAGGGGGGTTTGATTTATTTTTATATCGGGTTTTTTAGCAGATTTTTTATGATTGGCAGCACTAAAAGACACTTTTTATTGCAAAACATAGTTTTTGCATCTCCACATTTTGAGAGCTATAATTTTTCCATATTTTGGTCCACAGAGTCATGTGAGCTTTTCTTTTTTGCGGGACGAGTTGACATTTTTATTTGTAACACGTGACATTTTATGATCGCCTTTTATTCCGATTTTTGTGAGGCAGAATGACCAAACCCAGCTATTCATGAATTTCTTTTTTGAGGGGGTGCTTATACCATTCCACGTTTGGTAAAATTGATAAAGCAGCTATATTCTTTGGGTCAGAACGATTACAGCAATACCTCATTTATATTTGTTTTATGTTTTGGCGCTTTTATACAATAAAAACTATTTTATATAAAAAATAATTATTTTTGCATCGTTTTATTCTGAGGACTATAACTTTTTTATCTTTTCGTTGATGATGCTGCATGGTGGCTTGTTTTTTGTGGGACAAGATGAAATTTTCAGCGATTTGATGGTTATTTATATCCGTCTTTTTGATCGCATGTTATTCCACTTTTTGTTTGGCGGTATAATAATAAAGCGTCGTATTTTGCCTCGTTTTTTTCACAGTGTTCATAGGTCGGGCTGTTATGGATGCGGCGATACTAAATATGTGTACTTTTATTGTTTTTTTATTTAGGTAAATAAATGTATTTATTGGAGAAATATATATATATATATATATATTTTTTTTTTTTTTTCCTTTATTTAGGAATTTTTTTTTGTTTGCACATGTAAATATATTTTTTTTACTTTTTTACATTGCCCCGGAGGGACATCACAGTAAAGTGACAGATCACTGCTCTAACACTTTGCAGTGCACTGTGTCAGATCAGCGATCACACAGGCACTGAAGGAGACTTGCCAGTGCCTGCTCTGTGCAGGTGCTTGAAAGCCACCTCTCTGCAGGACCAGGAAGGCCCCTGGCAGCCATTTTGGATCTGGGCCTGCAGAGAGGAGGAGGTAGGAGACCCTCGGAGCAAAGCAATCACATTGCATTGCTCCGAGGGTCTCAAAGAAGCACGCAGGGAGCCCCATCCCTGCGCAATGCTTCCCTGTGCCGCCGGAGTGCTGCAATCATCTTTGATCGTGGTGTGTCGCGGTGTTAATGTGCCAGGAGCGGTCCTTGACCCAATCAGCTGCGCTCCCCCCGTGAGCGTGGCTGATCGGTGATGATGTACTATCCCATTGGTGGTTGGTGGTCATACGGGCCCATACCACCTCGACGGGATAGTACGTCAGATGTCAGAAAGGGGTTAAGGGAAAATTCAATTCCTGAGCTGAGATAAAATAAATAAACAAATAAATAAAAAGACAATACAAGAGTAAGCTGTATTTAAAATAAAAATGTCATAGGGTGAAAAAAGCACAAAATATGTCACAAACATAGTGATTGGGTCATATCATTAGTACAGTATTTGGACACATAAATTTAAACAAAAATACAATTTTTAGAAGGTCCAAAGAATTTTTCTGAAAAAGTGGGTTGAAAGTTTTTTTTTAATTTTTTGTAATTTGAAAGTTGGTGTAAATCAAAGTTGGGGGAAACCTGACATTTTCATTTTTGATCTATAACTCATTTCAATAGCATTCTCACTGTGAATAAACCTAGTGCCCTTTGATACTAATGTATTGTTCTCATAGTGCTTCAAATCTGATACCCATAGTTTGTTGACAACTTTAAAGAACTTAACATTTCCTAATCGCAAGTATTAGGCTATTCAAAAATAGCCCAAAATAAATCAGTAATAATGTCATAAAAGCCTAATCTAAATGTTGTGTGTTAATCTAGTTTTTGTTGCATTTACATTTTTAAACTCTTTTTTTGTTAGTGTGGGCAGATGTTATTTTGAAGTCTATACTGAAATATGAAATGTAATATGTAGCTAATGTATTTTGGTTTGTAGTATATTAAGAACATGTTTGGGGTCATTTGTTTTGCTTTTTTTCCAAACTCAGCATACAATTAAAAATGTGCAATTGTGGCAATTCCTTTATATTCCTTGCTGATCAGGTTAATTTATTTTATATGTTGTTACATCAGTATTTTAAGGAGGCAGCAAAACTATTTTTCTAAATTTTGTATTTTTTTTATTTTTATGGGAAAAATATGGTGGTGATTCAAATTTTTATGTTTCAAATTTTATTTTATTTATTAATTACATTTTTTACTTACTTTTTAGTCTCTTTAGTGACCTTTATTTTATGCTCTTTTGATCACTTCTAATATGTACTGCAATACAATAGTCGGCTTTCAGGGGATTACCATCGTAGCAAGCACAGGAGCCTTCAGCAGGGCCCTAACTGAGAAAGTATCTCACAATCATGTCGTGGAAATTTGTTTGGGTACGTAAAACAGCACATCACCTGGACCACATGCATTTAAGTAGCACTCCCTTGTATTTTTTCTATTAAATGTGTGTATACGTGCATGTAATGCAGTGTGAATATATTAACATACTCACGTACAGGTCCCCTCTTTCTAGTGTCCAGCACTGTTCTTCTCCTCTTCTGAGTGACATCACCCCTTTGCAGACTCTCCAGGTCTCTCTGCGCTCTACCTGACGCAGAAGTGACTTTTACAATGTAAGTCTATGAGGTATCAGAACAAGGCTCAATAATATTACATTTTAAAAGAAACTTCCAGCTCATGCAGTTAGCATGGAGTGAGCTGGACAGCATTAAGTGCAGTGACGTCACTCAGAAGCAGAGCAAAATGCAGAATGGCGCTGGATACTGGAGAGCAGAGCATTAGGTGAGTATATTAACACACTCACACTACATTACATACCCATATACACACATCTTCCCCTCATGCGTCAAACATGCCTCGACCACATCCATCCTCAAAAAGCCCTCACTTGACCCATCCTCTCTGTCTTGCTATCACCCCATATCACTTGTCCACTACGCATAAAAACTACAGGAACAATGTGTCCATTTTGAACTGTCCTCCAACCTCTCCTCCAACTCCCTCTTTGACCGCTTATAATCTGGCTTCCGACTGCATCATTCCACAGAAACTCCCCTAACTAAAGTCACCAATGACCTACTAATCACCAAATCCATGCGACGTTAGTTTGTCCTCCTCCTCCTGGACCTGTCCTCTGCCTTCGACACAGTGGACCGTTCCCTCTTACTACAGATTTTCTCATGTCTTGGCATCACAGACTTGGCATTATCTTTCATCTTCTCATACATAAAAGACGGGAAGTGCAGACACGGGGATCAGTGAGTGCTCTTGTCCGCTGGCCTGGCTGTCTTTAGAAAGACTGCATGTACCAGAGCTCATACCACTAAACACCTGCTCTCTCTCCCTGTGGGCAGAACACTACTCAGACAACACAGAGTGAGGGTAAAATCGTGTGGTAATACTTTATTGAACCACCAATATACAATAGCATACAGGACATTCCCAGCAAATACCCAACATGGTGCAAATTACAAAGTCTCACCTTTCTGCAGACTCATCAGTATTACAGTTTCTTCCAGTGCCGAATACCCACACCAGTAGCTCCCCGCTTTTGGTGGGCCCCCACAGCGAGGAGGTTACGAAAAGTTTAGGAAGCTAACTAAGAGCAGTTTGTTCTCTGCTAGATTTTAAATTTTAACATGGCTTTAATAGAATTCATCATCTTTTGCGCATCTCAGTCAAGCCAAGCAGCAGACCTCTCCATCAAAGTCAATGGCTGCTCACTCTCCCCAGTCCCACAAGCTTGCTGCTCGGGGTTTACTCTGATCTCTCTTTCAAACTACATACACATGCCCTTTCCACTTCCAAAAACACTGATGCATGCCCTCATCAGCTACTGCCTTGACTATTGCAACCTCTGGCTTTGTGGCCTCCCTTCTAACACTCTCACACCACTCCAATCTATCCTAAACTCTACTGCCTGGCTAATCCACCTATTCCACAGCTTCCCCTCTCAGTTACTACCTTCGCTGGCTCTCCTTTACCCAAAAAGTCCAGTTCAAAACCCTAACCATGGCATACATAGCCATCCATAACCTGTCTCCTCTATACATCTGTGACCTAGTCTCCTGGTACTTACCTGCATGCAACCTCTGATGCTCACAAGATTTCCTTCTCTACACCCCTCTTATCTCCTCTTCCCATAATTGCATACAATATTTATCCCATGCATCCGCCATACTCTGCAACACTCTACTCCAACATATCAAACTCTCGCCTACCGTGGAAACCTTCATAAGGAACCTGAAGACCTACCTGTTTCGACAAGCAAACAACCTGCAGTAACCCTTGTTCCACCTTACTACTGCACGACCAGCTTTACCCTCACCTGCTGTATCCTCACTCATCCCTTGTAGACTGAGATCTTGTGGGCAGGTTACTCTCTCCTCTTGTATCAGTTGGTGACTGCTTTTGTTCAAGATTATTGTAATTGTTTTTTTATTTCCTATACCCCTTTTGACAGGTAAAGCACCATGGAATAAATGGCGCTATTATTTTAAATTATATTAATAATTTAATACAACACATATACATGGAAGTCCTTCTTTAAGTGCTGCTGTCAGTGATTGAGCATTTAAGGGATTACCAACAACAGGCTGAGCTCGTTAGAGGTACATGGTGGCTATGTAACACAACCATCATCACCTGGATATGATGCAGGCTTAGATCCTGAGCTAGCATCCTACACAGGCACCTAATAGAGAATGTACCCGTAAGTCCAATCTCCAGAAGTGGTAAAGAGATATTGAGACGCAATAACCTGCAACTGAAAAGTGACACTACATTATTGATTTATAGTGATCCTACCTAAAGTCATTTGTTTTTCCTCCTTTTGCCTTCTCCACTAAGGTTGCCACTACTTCCCTACTTCTTCGTAGACAGCCACTGCATACCATCTCTCAACTGTCCGACAGCACAAGAAAGGCACAGTTTAGATTTATCGCTGCACTCCCCATGCAACAGTGGCAGCACTCTTGAATGTAAGAGTAACTTAACACAGAACTGAGGAGTGGAGGCAGAGGGAGGTAAACAGGAGATTGGTGATTTTACATAAGAAATGTATACTTCCTTTCCATTCCCAGGGTGTAGTGTTGATTTAAACTAAAAGGATAGCCAATTAGGGGTTCCCTCTATAAAGGCAACAAAAAAAAAGAAATTAGTGGTAGAGAACCGTCATACATTACAGAGAATTCAAGATGAGTACCATTTTTAACCCAATTACACCAGCTAACTGGAATAGTTCCATTTACATATGACCCTCTCCGGTGTTGCTATAGAAGCTGCACTAATCAGCTAGCATGTTCAATATGTTCACCTATTTAAAAGTACTTGGATGATCAATGTGCTTTTGAGGTGAGATGACAGGTGCATAAATGGTGGATAATGACCACTCTCGACCAAATATTTGTAGCATCGGTGACTGTGAGCCTAATATACCATCTAATTGCTGTAAAACTGGAAGAAGTGTCCATATTGTTAATTACAATTAGTAGGACTCCATTAACATTAGTAATGACATATTGTATATTTTATGAGAGCTGCCATTCTGGGATAACTCACAACAATAGGTTTTACAGAGATTGTTAATATCAGATTTCACATTTTGCTCCAGTGATCCTCTACATCGCTGCTAGAATATTGCAACACTGGTAAAGAACAGTCAATTTGAAGTTACATGATGCAATAATGAACTTGAAAAAAGAATAGGATTTCTTTACTTGCCTCTGGCTGTGGAAGTTAATAGTAAAAACAGAAAAGCTACTTGCTGTGCACAATACATATGTAACTTTGTGAAACAAGGAATAAAACATACTGTAAAAAGCATTGCTGAAGCTCTCTGCATGAAATAATAGCTTTTGTGTGCAGGTGGAATCTGAGGCATAGGTGGATAATTGCGATTAACATGAGGCCATGCCTGAAATGTATTCATTCAGGGATGTAAAGATTCAGTTACAAGACTGCAGGCTCAAAGACCATAGCCAGATCCTTGAAGTTTGCTCATCTTTTAAAAACAATTGATTCTCTAACCACTGGAAAATGGAATCAAATCGGCTCTTTTGCATTATTATTACTTTTCAGTCTACATACGGTAGGAAAATCCTCAAATATTCTTTGTAATGACCTAAATCTCAACTGCCATGCATAAAACTTCAGGGAACTTCTCTGTATTTACATACATATATGTAATTATTAGTGATGAGAGCATACATTCGGCACTATTCGTTACTCGCACGAATAGTACGGTATTCGGGCTATTCAATACTCAGCAAGTAATTTAGTATTTGCCTCCATATATTGCAGTAACCTCCCCAGCATGTTAAGCTTGCCAATCACATTAATTCCGATGCCATATTTGGTGTGGCATTACTGTGATTGGCTAGCTTTACAGCGTCATAGGGGATATTTAACCCCTTTCTAACATTATGTACAACTAATCCCACACATATATCGGTGGGAAGAAAGAAGAGATCCCAAAATATTGTGTAAAAGCGTCAAAACATGAAAAAAATATAAATGAGGTATCATTGTAATCGTATTGACGAAAAGAATAAAACTGCCTTATCAATGTTACCACACACGGTACGGCATAAACACCAAACCCCCCAAAAATACCTGAATTGCTGTTTTTTTGTTCATTCTGCCTTACAAAAATTAGAATAGAAAGGGATCAAACAAGTCATGTGCCCAAAAATTGTACCAATAAAAACGTCAACTCATCCCACAAAAAACAAGCCATGACCTGACTCTGTGGACCAAAACATGGAAAAATTATAGCTCTCAAAGTGTGGTGATGCAAAAACATTTTTTTGCAATAAAAATTGTCTTTTAGTATATGACAACAGCCGAACATAAAAACCCGATATAAATCTGGTATGTCTGTAATCGTACCTACCCGAAGAATAAAGTCGCCTAATCACTTATACCACACAAGGAGCGGCGTAAAAAATAAATAAATAAAACCAATTCTTCACCTGCTGTTGATTTTTTTCATTCTGCCTCCCAAAGATCGCAGTAAGGCTCGGTGCTCATTTATCCTGCGCTCTACGCTGAACGCTTACATCAGGGTAATACGTGATTCAGACGGAACTTCGGGTGGAAGATTCTGCCACAGTTTTTTGCACTTCTGAAAAGAAGGACACCACTGAACAGAGTCCAGACGGAGTCCAGAGTAACTCTGCTGCCTCATTATAGTGAATGGATCCATCAGGGGTTTCATCTATCACATCACTCAGAGATTTAGATGGTCAGCGTAGAGCGCCAGATAAATGTGATCCCAAACATTATGTAAAATGTTTCCAATAAAGCTCCAACTTAATAAAAAAAAATGTCCCCACTCAGGTCTGTCATCTGTTAACGGAAATATAGGGTGCTTCCACGTTACTGGTAGCACAAAGTTTCTGGAAAAGCCAAATTCAGTAAATTCTCATCTCCCAAATCCAAATGCCCGTTCCCTTCAGAGCCCCACAGTGTACCCAAACCATATACAGCGTCCACGTTTGGAATTTCTGAAGCTTAGAGAGCTCGCCTAACTTACGGGTGCATGCTTTCAGATTCACAAGCTGGGCATAACATACTGATGACTACAATTTACTGGTGACTGCAATGTACTGTTGACTACCGTGTACTGGTTACTACAACAGCAGTTTGCAATTTTCACTCGGCAACATTCATTGCTGCTTGTTTGTGGAAAATACTCATGGAGTCAAAATCATCGCTACACCTGTAGATAAAGTCTCCAAGAGGTTTAGTTTCTAAAATGGGGTCACTTGAACGAGGTTTCTGCTCTTCTAACAATTATGGGCTTTGTATATGATGTTCGCAAACGATTCTAGTAAAATCTAATCTCCAGGAGGCAAATAGCGCAAAGGTTCCTCCCGAGTCTCTCCGTATGGCTAAGTAGTACTATACAGCAATATATGAGGTATTGCCATGTTCAGTTGAAATTGTGTGACAAATTGTGGTGCCATTTTTACCCATTTCTTGTGTGAAAATGTAAAATCTGGGGCTAAAACAAAATTTTGGTGGTAAAAATGTAGTTGTTTTTCCTTCACTGCCAAATAGTATCAAATGCTTTGGAAAAATCAAGATATACCACGTCCAATGACTCATCTTGGTCCAGTCTATAGTTTACCTCTTCATAAAAACTGATCAGATTGGTTTTACAGGAGCGATTCTTCATAAACCCATGCTGATATGGAGTTAAACAGTTTTTCTCATTGAGATAATCCAGAATAACATCCCTCTCAGAAACCCTTCAAATATTTCTCCAACAATAGAGGTTAGACTTACTGGCCTATAATTTCCAGGTTCACTTTTAGAGCCCTTTTTGAATATTGGCACCACATTTGCTATGCGCCAGTCCTGTGGAACAGACCCCATCGCTATAGAGTCCGTAAATATAAGAAATAATGGTTTCTCTATTACATTACTTAAAGTACCGTCACACTAAGCGACGCTACAGCGATACCGACAACGATCCGGATCGCTGCAGCGTCGCTGTTTGGTCGCTGGAGAGCTGTCACAAAGACCGCTCTCCAGCGACCAACGATGCCGGTAACCAGGGTAAACATCGGGTTACTAAGCGCAGGGCCGCGCTTAGTAACCCGATGTTTACCCTGGTTACCATTGTTAAAGTAAAAAAAACAACCACTACATACTTACCTACCGCTGTCTGTCCCCGGCGCTGTGCTTCTCTGCTCTGGCTGTGAGCGCCGGGCAGCCGGAAAGCAGAGCGGTGACGTCACCGCTCTGCTTTCCGGCCGCTGTGCTCACAGTCAGTGCAGGAAAGCACAGCGCCGGGGACAGACAGCGGTAGGTAAGTATGTAGTGGTTGTTTTTTATACTTTAACGATGGTAACCAGGGTAAACATCGGGTTACTAAGCGCGGCCCTGCGCTTAGTAACCCGATGTTTACCCTGGTTACCAGCGAAGACATCACTGAATCGGCGTCACACACGCCAATTCAGCGATGTCAGCGGGAGATCCAGCGACGAAACAAAGTTCTGGACTTTCTTCCCCGACCAGCGATATCACAGCACGGAGGCACAAGGTCCAATTCATTATAGAACCAATATATAACTTAAATAACTAAAATAAAAGACACAGACAAATTCATTGGATAAAATAGGCCGCGATATTTAGTAAGGGTTACCAATAACAACTACTTTAATAACCAATTAAAATCAAATGCTTAAATCCATTAAGAATTCATAAATAAATAAATAATAATCAAATAATTTATATGACCTTTAAAAAGAACCAAGTCCACCCAGCATTAGCTGGGCGACTATTCCTTCTAACAAATATCGCGACGGGAATTTTTACATTTATTAGGGAGGGAGGGAGGGGCCCTTTTCTTTCTTGCTGCGCACTGACTGACTGGATTGCGCAGAAGAAGGGCCTTATATACCTCTGATTTTCCCGCTCTTTTCAGTCCTGAGCCAATCAAATCAGCTCAAACCAACTGCCCCTTCTTCTCGCATTTTCTCCTGGCAGTTGCTGGTGACCTGTAAAGGACTTCAAAGCTCGGTAAGTACTATTCACATCATAGCCCTAATAAAGAAGAGGGGGGAGTGGGAGAGACCAATAAGGAGGAACAAACGGGGGGGGGGGGGGAAACGGAGTACCAGAAATAGACAGTAATGAATGGGCCTGTGCCCCCGTGTATCCCCCTAGCTAAGCGCTTTGGGGAGCCTTTTCAGGGGCCTGATCGCTGCTGCGTGTCACACTGGACGATATCGCTAGCCAGGACGCTGCAACGTCATGGATCGCTAGCGATATCGTCTAGTGTGACGGTACCTTATGTTCTCTTAGTACTCGTGGGTGTATGCCATCCGGACCCAGAGACTTATCTCTTTTAATCTTATTTAGCCAGTTTCACACCTGTTCTTGGGTTAGATTGGTGACCCTTAATATAGGGTTTTCTTTGTCATTCGGCATTTCACCTAGC
The DNA here is from genome assembly GCF_032444005.1 of Ranitomeya imitator. Taxonomy (NCBI): domain Eukaryota; kingdom Metazoa; phylum Chordata; class Amphibia; order Anura; family Dendrobatidae; genus Ranitomeya; species Ranitomeya imitator. Next base: position 339,556,435 of record NC_091285.1, on the reverse strand, counting down.
ATTTCATTTTCCACCATGAATAACATGGAGAAGAAGGTGATTAATATATTAGCTTTTTCCTCGTCATCTGCAGCAATTCTTTCCTCACATTTTTTTTATAGTGTCTATTTAGGATATTCTTACAAATTTCCCATTCATTATCTGTTTTCTTATTTCTTATTTTCCCAGTCAGCCAGATTAAGGACATCTCTAAGGTGTCCAAACTTTGCCTTCCTAAAGTTCAGTGTTTTTGTGACTCCCTGACAAGTCCCCCTAGTGAAAGACAGGTGAAACTGTACAATACTGTGGTCGCTATTTCCTAGATGCCCGACCACCTGCAGATTTGTTATTCTGTCAGGTCTATTAGATAGTATTAGGTCTAAAAGTGCTGCTCCTCTGGTTGGATTCTGCACCAATTGTGAAAGAATTTTGCTCGGTTATTAGCAGAAACCAGTTACCTTTATGGGTTTCGCAGGTCTCTGTTTCTCAGTTAATATCTGAGTAGCTAAAGTCCTCCATAACAAGGACCTCATTATAATAATAATAATAATATTCTTTATCTTTATATAGCGCTAACATATTCTGCAGCGCTTTACAGTTTGCACACATCATTGCTGTCCCCAATGGGGCTCACAATCTAAATTCCCTATCAGTATGTCTTTGGAATGTGGGAGGAAACCGGAGTGCCCGGAGGAAACCTCTGCAAACACGGTGAGAACATACAAACTCATTGCATATGTTGTCCTTGGTGGGACTTAAACCCAGGACTCCAGCGCTGCAAGGCTGCAGTGTTAACCACTGAGCCACCGCTGGAGCTTTGAATATCTGCCTTATTGGTAGACTTTACATGATTTCTGCTAGATGTGGGAGTTTGTACCAGACCCCAATGAGAATTTTATTATTTTTCCCTCCAAGTATTTTGACCCAAATGGACTAAACATCCTCATTCCCTTCACTAATATCCTCCCTAAAAGTGGACTTTAGACAAGACTTTACATAGAGACAAACCCCTCCTCCTCTCCAATTTTTATGATCCTTTCTAAACAGACTGTAACCCTGTAAGTTAACTGCCCAGTGATAGATTTCATCTAACCATGTCTCGGTTATTCCCAATATGTCATAATTACCTATAGATATTTTTGTTTCTAGTTCTTCCATCTTATTTGTCAGGCTTCTGGCGTTTGCAAGCATGCAGTTTAGAGGATTTTGTTTTGTTCCAATCTCCTCGCTGTGGATTGTTTTAGAAATTTTCTTACCTCCCTTCCGAGTATGTTTTCCTGGGTAAGCACCTCATATCCTTCAGCAGTATATTTTCTGGCTTCATTTTCATGTCTAACATTTTTCTTCCCATCCCCTCTTCTTGTAGTTTAACGCCCTCCTGATGAGTGTAGCGAATGTGTGTTTCCTAAGCAGCACTGCTAGTCCGGTTCACTATGTATTGATTTAGGCCTTCGCCGGATTTTTTTGGAGAGTCTGAAAACTATACATTTTTGGAAAGGTTATAGTATAAGCAATACGAAAAACAATGTTTCCATTTGCCCCGAGTCCCACGTGACCGCCATATTGGATTTGACAAAATGGCTGACGTAAAACCAATTTTCGTTAATATCTCAGCTTATAAATAACATAAAAATAAAATTTGACAGCTAAACATACATTTTAGGGCTAAGAAATGCAATATTACTAGTTGCAGATGTGTTTTAGATATTTACTACAGCAGTTTTTTATAATTAATTAGTATTGACATAATAATACATAATGACAGGAATCACATGTTTTTTTTTTTCTTTTATTACAGGAGTTGAACATGACAGACAAACCACAAGCTACTGAAGTCACTTGTGAAGGTGAGGCACCTATCAACTGGAAGCTATGTATGCTCTGTCAGTCTTCCAATGGCAATGAGAAGTTGGTGCAAAATCCTCGGATACAGTCTTACCAGCGCGTTTTGGACATAGTAGCAGAGAGGGCAAGTTTACAAGATGGCAACTATGTTGATATCCATCGACGGATTAGCAACAGGAAAGACACAATCGCTACTAGTGTTGAGCATTCCGATACCGCAAGTATCGGGTATCGGCCGATATTTGCGGTATCGGAATTCCGATACTGAATTCCGATACTTCCCGCGTATCGGATACCGGAATCGGAAGTTCCCAGAATTCAAATTGAACGCAGCAGCCAATGAGGAATGAATGAAAGTGTGGGCACATCCTGTTTAGCATGGTGGGCATGTAAGTACTGGCAAGGCTTGGATTGGCTGCTGAAATGATGTCACTCTGCACTATAAAAAAGCGCTGCCGCCATTTTGCGCTCACTCTGCTGTGATTTCAGTTAGGGACAGGACGCTGTGTTCTAACTGAGGGCCAGTTGAGCTAGCTAATTGCTTTATTTTCCTTTCCAAAGGCTAATTTAGCAAAACGCTGTGTGTTCTTCACTGTTCACCTTGCTCTTGCCTTGCAGCGCTGTTTTAACAGCGTTCTGCAAGGTCTCTGTGTGTGTGTGTGTGTGTGTGCAGCTCACTCTGTAGTCTGTGTGCAGCCATATACCCGGTTGTATTCAGCTCAGGGGGGGTTCACACTGCCTCACACAGTTGTTCTTTTTTGCTCTTAGTGCAGCCTGCTGCACATTTTTTCTCAAATTTCCTATTAGTGTTTTTCCACCAGTCTCCAGCTCTATTGTGGAAAAACACTACATAGGATAACCTAGAGGGGGGTTTTTGGGCCTTGCAGCGCCGTTTACGGCTGTCTGCACGGTCTCCGTGTGAGCCCAGCTCGCCCTGTAGTCTGTGTGCAGCCATAGCCGGTTGGATTCAGCTCAGGGTTCGTTACTGGCTCATACCTTGAGAAAAATTTTCCTTTTTTTCAAATAGTGCAGCCTGTTTAAAATTTGAAAAAAAAAATTCCTATTAGTGTCTTTCCACTCGTATCCAGCTAAATAGTGGAAAAACACTATATAGGATAACCTAGAGGAGGGTTTTTTGGCCTTGCAGCGCCGTTTACGGCTGTCTGCACGGTCTCCGTGTGAGCCCAGCTCGCCCTGTAGTCTGTGTGCAGCCATAGCCGGTTGGATTCAGCTCAGGGTTCGTTACTGGCTCATACCTTGAGAAAAATTTTCCTTTTTTTCAAATAGTGCAGCCTGTTTAAAATTTGAAAAAAAAAAAAATTCCTATTAGTGTCTTTCCACCAGTCTCCAGCTCAATTGTGGAAAAACACTACATAGGATAACCTAGAGGTTTTTTTGGGGGCCTTGCAGCGCCGTTTACGGCTGTCTGCACGGTCTCTGTGTGAGCGCAGCTCGCCCTGTAGTCTGTGTGCAGCCATAGCCGGTTGGATTCAGCTCAGGGTGCGTTACTGCCTCATACCTTGAAAAACAATTTCCTTTTTTTCAAATAGTGCAGCCAGTTTAAAATTTGAAAAAAAAAATTCCTATTAGTGTCTTTCCACTTGTATCCAGCTAAATAGTGGAAAAACACTATATAGGATAACCTAGAGGAGGGTTTCTTGGCCTTGCAGCGCCGTTTACGGCTGTCTGCACGGTCTCCGTGTGATTTAAACTAGCTCTGTAGCCCGATCTGCACCAAAAAAAAGGTTAAGTTCACCAAACACAACTTACACTTGTGTAGGCCACATTTGAAAAATAATAAAGTTTAGTCCACAATTTACAACATTAGTGTTTCTTACACCTGTTAGGAGGAGCATTACAGGAATAAGCACACTAAGGCCTTAGTACTTTTCTGCTTATCTTTATCTGTCAACCAAGATGAAGAGGGCAGGGAGTAAGGCACGTGGGCGTGGGCGCGGAGCAGGGAGAGGAGCAGGGAGAGGACGTGGTGATTCTGTGCCTGCTGCGGGCGCCGGTGACTCGTCGTCACTCAGTTTCAGCAGGGAACAGTCCTTCATGCGCAGCTTTGTCGGAGAGCGCCGTGCACCGCTGCTGCGTGAAGACCAAATTGAAGCCGTTGTCGGGTGGATGGCAGCTAACGCCTCGGCATCGACTTCAGTTAGTGCCACATCCTCTCAGGCACAGAGCACTGGAGAGCAGCCATCTGTCTCTTCACCACCTGCCAAATTGGCCAGGCAGTCAGAGAGCCCAGGACAGGAGCCGTCTCTACTTCTGTTCTCTGAATCTCTTGGCTTGGAAACAGGGGGCCAGCCAAGCAGCATTGGAGAAATGGAAGAAGAGGCAGTGTGCAGTGATGCCCAACACCTTTTTCTCTCTGACTCTGAAGAGGCAGGTGGGCCAGTGCCTCCGGTGACCACAGCGCAGTACGCATCTGATGATGAAACTCAGGTGCCGCTTTCTCGTGCGTACTGTGCTGCTGAGACTACCCAGGAGGAGCAGTTGGTGGCAGAGGGTAGTGGAGATGATGAGGTCCTTGACCCATCGTGGCGTGAGGAACAGGAAGGTGGTGGGAGCAGCTCAGAGGAAGAGCTTCCTCTTACGGGCCAAAGAGGGAGAGGGAGGGGGAAGACTGCGGAGCCTGTAGCCTCCACTTTGGCACCCGTTAGGAGCCTGTCTCTTTCCAAAGCCAAAAAGGGCGCTCCCAAGACTTGCAGTGCCTGGTCCTTTTTTGACACAGTTGCAGATGACATTTGTTTTGTCAAATGCAAGCTGTGTCATCATAAAGTAAAAAGAGGGAAAAATGTCAGCAACCTCAATACCACAAATATGTGGAAACATGTGCGGACCAGGCACGCGGTGGAGTTACAGAAACACACTGAAGATGTAGGCCAACCAACAGCGGCAGCTACCACCTCTTCAGCTCGTGTTGCCTCTTCCTCCAGCTCACGCACAGCTGGTTTGGCTTCCTCCCAGAGACCTAGTGTAATTCCACCCACAGCACCACCTTCCCAGTCATCCTCACACTCCGAGTCTACTCTACAGCCATCGGTAGTCCAGGCATGGGAGAAAAGGCGGGCATTCTCGGCCAACCACCCCCGAGCACAGGCTCTGAATGCAGGCATTGCCAAACTGTTGTCCCTGGAAATGCTCTCGTTCAGGCTGGTGGAGACTGACAGCTTCCGTGACTTGATGGCATTGGCAGTCCCACAGTACAAGGTGCCCAGCCGCTTTTACTTCAGCAGGCAGGCTGTCCCTGCCCTGCACAGGCATGTTGAGGCAAACATAAAACATGCGCTACTGAACGCCGTCAGTAGCAAGGTCCACCTCACCACCGATGCGTGGACCAGTCAGCATGGACAGGGGCGATATGTTTCCCTCACTGCCCATTGGGTTAATGTTGTTGAGCCAGGTACAGATCGTGCGAGTGGCGCAGGACGTGTCCTGCCCACTCCAAGGATTGCAGGAATCCAGTCTGTACGCATCGACTCCTCCTCTTACACCAGTTCCTCTGATTCCTCTCTGCAAGATCCGTCACAGTCCACCCCCACATGGACCCGTGAACGTTTACCTATGACCGACATGAGCACAGTCGTGGCCAAACGTCAGCAGGCCGTCTTGAAACTAGTTTCATTGGGGCATCAAAGCCACACAGCGCAGGAGCTCTGGAATGCCATAAAGCAGGAGAGCGATGTGTGGTTACTGCCAGCGAATCTCCAGCCAGGCATGGTAGTGTGTGACAATGGCCGAAATCTGGTGGCAGCTTTGGCCCTTGGCAACCTCACTCACATCCCATGTCTGGCACATGTGCTCAATTTGGTTGTGCAGAGTTTTCTGAGGGACTATCCGGATCTTGATGCCCTGCTGCACAAGGTCCGCCTAGAGTGTGCTCACTTGCGGCGTTCCAGCTTGGCCAGATCCCGCATTGCTGCTCTGCAGCGCCGATTCCGCCTTCCGGAACACCGCATCATATGTGACCTACCTACCCGGTGGAATTCCACGTTACATATGTTGGAGCGGTTGTGTGAGCAGCAGCAAGCAGTTATGGAGTACCAGCTGCATCAGGCGCAAAGAAGTCGCAGTCAGCGCCGATCAGACTTCACAACCACAGAGTGGGCCACTATGAAGGACGTCTGCCAGGTTTTGCGTCCTTTTGATTATTCCACGCGGATGGCAAGTGCAGATGATGCACTAGTCAGCATGACTGTCCCCCTTATCTGCCTGCTTCAGCAAACTTTGCAAGGGTTAAGGGATGATGTGGTGGAAGAGGTGGAGGATGAGGAGTCACCTTTTCCATCAGCTTCTGGAGAGTCAGCGCCACGTGGTTCCTCACAAAGGGGTACGCAGGGGCCAATTTGTGAGGAGGATGAGGAGGAGTCAATGGAGGAGGAAGAGCTCCGTCCAGAGGAGGGAGCGACACAATTGTCCAGTGGTCAGTGTGTACAGCGAGGGTGGGGTGATGACGAGCGGGCAGAGATCATGTCTCAAGCAGGGGACAGCGTTTCTGGGCCGGTTGGCACTCTGCAGCACATGGTGGATTTCATGCTGCAGTGCCTGAGAAACGACCGCCGCATCGACCACATTCTCAACATGCCTGATTATTGGGTGTTCACCCTCCTCGATCCTCGCTACCGGGACAACGTCCAAAACCTCATCCCTGCGTTGACCCGGGAGCGTAAATTGCGGGAGTACCACGACACACTGGTGAATTCCATCATCTTCTCCTGTCCAACTGAGAGGAGTGCTGCTAGTGCTTTACAAAGCAGCTCAGTGCGTCGAGGCAGTGGGGGAGGCTCTGCCCAAAGAGGGAGCAGAAGCAGTGCCTCTGCCCAAGGCAAGCCCAGTATGGCACAACTCTGGCACACTTTTGTGTGCCCGCCCCAAATGTCTACACCATCACCGGCGGCTCCAGTCAGCAGGAGGCAACGGTTCCGTCAGATGGTGACAGACTACATGGCTTGCCCTCTTACTGTACTCCCAGACGGCTCTTCCCCGTTCAAGTTTTGGGTCTCTAAGCTGGATACATGGCCAGAGCTAAGCCAGTATGCATTGGAGGTGCTGGCTTGCCCTGCGGCTAGTGTCTTATCGGAACGTGTCTTTAGTGCCGCAGGTGGTGTACTAACAGACCGTCGCATGCGACTATCCTCCGATAACGTTGACCGGCTTACTTTCCTGAAAATGAACCAGGCCTGGATCTCGCAGGAATTTGCCACTCCTCTGCCTGATTAAGTAATTGGGTGTCATCCAGGTCTCCTGCTGTGTTCATCTTTCTACCACCTGAACTGCTATTCCTGGGCTCCAACACCGCCAGTTGCGGCTCAGAAGTGCAGGCTGCACAGTAAAAACATACGACCCAGTGTTATTGGGTTTCAGTAACGTCAGCTGATCCCCAGCTGTGTAGCCGGCAATGTGTCCTGCGACCGCCACGCTGGCACAACAACCTAAATGTAAGGGAACCTCTCCCCCCCCCCCCCCGTCGTTTGTTACTGAAAGAGCCATCTTGTGCAGCAGTAATGCTGCGCAAGGAAAAGGTAGCTCTTTTTTTTTAGCTCTTTGCACACGCAGAACTTAACACTTATAAAATGTGTTCACTGATACCGTTATACCGTCCCGGAGCTGGGACTTTCCTTCGTAATGTGACGCAGCACAGCCGTCATTCCTACCCCCTTGGTGCCATGCGCTGCCTCCTCAGCGTTGTTTTAAGCTGTCACGGAGCCTGCGCTGTTCTGTTATCCCTTGGGCATGCCCTATTTGCGCTGCCTGTCTTCTGACATAATTTGGTGTCAGGCTGGCTGCGCCTGTGCGGCCGCGGTGCCCGAGATCCCGCCTCGCAGTGTCTTCTGATTGAGTCACACTGCGGGCCTGGGATCCATGGGCATGCGCAGTGCATATCTTCCCCTCGGGCTCTCGCTCATTTCCCTCCGCCTTCTTTAGACTGTGCGCCGTCAGCTGATCCCTAGCATGCCACGGCCGTGACACCGCACAGTCTGAAGAAGAGGGAAGGAGGGGAGTGAGAGTCGAGGTTATGCACTGTGCATGCCCATGGTTCCAAGGCCCGCAGTGGGATTACGTTAGATGAGACTGCGAGGTGGGATCTGGAGCAGCGTGGACGCACAGGCACTGACAGCCTGACACCAAATTATGTCAGAAGACAGGCAGCGCTAATTGGGCATGGCCAAGGGCTAACAGAACAGCGCAGGCTCCGTGGCAGCTTAAAACAACGCTGAGGAGGCAGCGCACGGCATCAAGGGGATAGGAATGACAGCTGTGCTGTGTCCCATTACGAAGGAAATTCGCACCTCCGGAACGGTTTAACGGTATAAAGGGACACATTTTTAGTGTTTACTTCGGTGTTTGCAAGGAGCATAATTAAAAGAGCAACCTTTTCCTTTTGCATCCTTAGTGCTGCACAACATGGCTCTTTCAGCTACAAACGTCTTGGGGGGGGGGGTTAAAGGTTTCCTTTCAACTTGCTCCAATCAGGCTTCGGCCTACACTCTGTTCCTCTGCTCCTCCTGCTGTCCCTGGGCTCTAACACCGCCAGTTGGTGCCTGGAAGTGCTGTGTGCACAGTCAACAGTCGCTCCTCTGTTATTGGGGTTCAGTAACGTCAGCTGATCCCCAGCTGTGTGTGCGGCAATACCTCCAATCTGCTCCTCCTGCTGTCCCTGGGCTCTAACACCGCCAGTTGGTGCCTGGAAGTGCTGTGTGCACAGTCAACAGTCGCTCCTCTGTTATTGGGGTTCAGTAACGTCAGCTGATCCCCAGCTGTGTGTGCGGCAATACCTCCAATCTGCTCCTCCTGCTGTCCCTGGGCTCTAACACCGCCAGTTGGTGCCTGGAAGTGCTGTGTGCACAGTCAACAGTCGCTCCTCTGTTATTGGGGTTCAGTAACGTCAGCTGATCCCCAGCTGTGTATCCGGCAACGTGTCATGCGACCGCCACGCTGGCACAACTAAAATGTAAGGGGACCTGTCCCCGCCCCCCCTAGGCGTTTGTTACTGAAAGAGCCACCATGTGCAGCACTAATACTGCACAAGGGAAAGGTCGCTCTTGAAATTATGCTCCTTGCAAACGCTGAACTACACACTCATGTAATGTGTCCCCTCACACCGTCCAACCGTCCCGGAGGTGGGACTTTCCTTTGTAATGTGACGCAGCACAGCCGTCATTGCTACCCCCTTGGCACCGTGCGCTGCCTCCTTAGCGTTGTTTGATTCCGTCATGGACCCTGCGCTGTTATGTTATCCCTTGGCCATGCACAGTTTGCGCTGCCCGTCCTCTGACATCATTTGTTGTCGTCCTGGCTGCGCCTGTGCGTCCACGCTGCCCGAAATCACACCTCGCAGTGTCGTCTAATGTGATCCCACAGTGGGCCTGGTATCCATGGCCATGCGCAGTGCATATACTAGCCTCTCACTCCCCTTCTTCACGCTTCTTCAGACTAGGCGGCGTCAGCTGATCCCTAATAGCATGCCACGGCCGTGACGCCGCACAGTCTGAAGAAGCAGGAAGGAGGTGAGTGAGAGGCGATGATATGCACTGCGCATGCCCATGGATCCCTGGCCCGCAGTGGGACTACATTAGATGACACTGCAAGGTTGGATCTCGGGCAGCTTGGACGCACAGGCACTGCCAGCCTGACACCTACATGATGTCAGAAGACGGGCACCGCTAACTGTGCATGGCCAAGGGATAACATTACAGTGCGGGCTCCGTGACAGAACCAAACAACGTTGAGGAGGTGGTGCCCGGCACCAAGGGGGTTGGAATGACGGCTGTGCTGTGTCACATTACAAAGGAAAGTCCCACTTCCGGGATGGTTTGACGGTGTGAGGGGACACATTATATGAGTGTGTACTTCAGCGTTTGCAAGGAGCATAATTTTCGGAGCCACCATTTTCCATGTGCAGTATTACTGCTGTACAAGATGGCTCTTTCAGCAACAAATGCCTGGGGGGGGGGGGTTAAAGGTTCCCTTTCAACTTGCTCCACTGCAGGCTTCGGCCTACACTCTGCTCCTCTTTGATTCCCTGGGTTTCAACACTGTCAGTTGCCACCTGGAAGTGTTGTCTACACAGAAAAAAACACTAGGTGATGTGTCAGTGGGGTTCAGCACCGCCAGCTGTTCCCCTGCTGTGTAGTCGGCAACGTGTCCAGCACAAGCCACGCTGGCACAACAGAACAAAAGCTGCCACCAGTGCAGGCTTCGGCCTACACTCTGCTCCTCTCCTCCTCCTGCTGACCCTGGGCTCAAACACCGCTAGTTTTTGCCCGGAAGTGCTAGCTGCACAGAGAAAAACACCAGCCAATGTGTTAGTGGGGTTCAGCAACGCCAGCTGTTCCCCTGCTGTGTAGCCGGCAACGTGACCTGCAAACGCCATGCAGGCACAGGAACTGAAATTAAAAGGGAACCTGGCCCCACCCCCCCAGGTGTTTCTATGTATAACAGCCACCTAGTACAGCAGTACTGCTGCATTTGTACAAGGTGGCTGACTTTTTCTCCTTGCCCACGTGGAACTCAACACGTACAAAATGTGTCTCATTGAGACCATTCCACTGTCCCTGAGGTGTGACTTTCCTTTGTAATGATACGCAGCACCCCCCTTGGTAGCGTTTCCCGTCTTTTGTCATCATGGTTAGCTGGCTGCGCCTGTGCATCCGCCCTGCTAGAAACAACGCCCCTCGTTGTCATATTTATTTTGTCAGCGAGGGTGTGGTTTATGGGCACGAGCAGTGCATATGTTCGCCTGTCTTAACTCATCTCCTTCCGCCTTCTTCAGACTGTGCGGCCTCCTGGCCGTGGTAGGCGATAAGGGATCAGCTGAGGCCGCCCAGTCTGGAGCAGGTATAAGGACATGTGTAAGCGGCAAACCTATTTACTGCACAAGGCCACGAATCCCAGCCACGCAGTGTGATTTTTTGAAAACACACTGTGGGTCTGGGATTCATGTCCATCGCTAACCGCAACGGCCGACATGAAATGAGGTCAGAAGACAGGAAGCGCTCACAGCGCATGGCCAAGGGATCACAATAGCGCAGACTCCTGTACAGCAAATAACAACGCTCAGGAATCTGCGCCCAGTACCTAGGTGCAAATTTTGACACCTGTGCTGCGTCTCGTTAAAAAGACAAGTCACGCCTCCACAACTGTTTGACAGTATAATGGGCTAAATAGTGTACGTGTTTTAGTCAGCGTGTGCAAGGAGCAAAACAAATAGAGCAACCTTTTACTTGTGCAGCATTAATGCTGCACAAGGTGTGGCTCTTGTACCTTGCAACACCTGAGGGGGGGGTTAAAGGTAACCTTTGAAATTGGTTCAACTAGGCTTCGGCCTACACTCTGCTCCTCTACTCCTCCTGCTGACCCTGGGCTCAAACACCGCTAGTTTTTGCCCGGAAATGCTAGCTGCACAGAGAAAAACACCAGCCAATGTGTTAGTGGGGTTCAGCACCGCCAGCTGTTCCCCTGCTGTGTAGTCGGCAACGTGTCCAGCACAAGCCACGCTGGCACAACAGAACAAAAGCTGCCACCAGTGCAGGCTTCGGCCTACACTTTGCTCCTCTCCTCCTCCTGCTGACCCTGGGCTCAAACAACGCCAGTTTCTGCCCGGACATGCTAGCTGCACAGAGAAAAACACCAGCCAATGTGTTAGTGGGGTTCAGCACCGCCTGCTGTTCCCCCGCTGTGTAGCCGGCATCGTGTCCAGCACAAGCCACGCTGGCACAACCGACCAAAAGCTGCCACCAGTGCAGGCTTCGGCCTACACTTTGCTCCTCTCCTCCTCCTCCTGCTGACCCTGGGCTCTAACACCGCTAGTTTTTGCCCGGACATGCAATCTGCACAGAGAAAAACACCAGTCAATGTGTCAGTGGGGTTCAGCAACGCCAGCTGTTCCCCTGCTGTGTAGCTTGCAACGTGACCTGCAAACGCCACGCAGGCACATGAACTGAAATTGAAGGGAGCCTGCCCCCCACCCACAGGTGTTTCTATGTATATCAGCCACCTTGTACAGCAGTACTGCTGCATTTGTACAAGGTGGCTGACTTTTTCTCCTTGCCCACGTGGAACTCAACACGTACAAAATGTGTCTCATTAGAGACCATTACAATGTCCCTGAGGTGTGACTTTCCTTTGTAATGACACGCAGCACCACCCTTGTTAGCGCTGCCCGTCTTTTGACATCATTGGTTAGCTGGCTGCGCCTGTGCATCTCCCCTGCTCGAAACAACGGCCCTCGGTGTCTTATTTTTTTGGACAGCGAGGGTGTGATTGATGGGCATGTGCAGTGCATATGTTTGCCTGTGTTCACTCATCTCCTTCCGCCTTCTTCAGACTGGGTGTCCTCATGGCCGCGGCAGGCGATAAGGGATCAGATGAGGCCGCCCAGTCTGAAGCAGGTGTAAGGACATGTGTGAGCGGCAAACATATTTAGTGCACCAGGGCACGAATCCCAGCACCGCAGTGTGATTTTTTAAAAACACACTGTGGGTCTGGGATTCATGTCCATCGCTAACCGCAACGGCCGACATGAAATGAGGTCAGAAGACAGGAAGCGCTCACAGCGCATGGCCAAGGGATCACAATAGCGCAGACTCCTGTACAGCAAATAACAACGCTCAGGAATCTGCGCCCAGTACCTAGGTGCAAATTTTGACACCTGTGCTGCGTCTCGTTAAAAAGACAAGTCACGCCTCCACAACTGTTTGACAGTATAATGGGCTAAATAGTGTACGTGTTTTAGTCAGCGTGTGCAAGGAGCAAAACAAATAGAGCAACCTTTTACTTGTGCAGCATTAATGATGCACAAGGTGTGGCTCTTGTACCTTGCAACACCTGAGGGGGGGATTAAAGGTAACCTTTGAAATTGGTTCAACTAGGCTTCGGCCTACACTCTGCTCCTCTACTCCTCCTGCTGACCCTGGGCTCAAACACCGCTAGTTTTTGCCCGGAAATGCTAGCTGCACAGAGAAAAACACCAGCCAATGTGTTAGTGGGGTTCAGCACCGCCAGCTGTTCCCCTGCTGTGTAGTCGGCAACGTGTCCAGCACAAGCCACGCTGGCACAACAGAACAAAAGCTGCCACCAGTGCAGGCTTCGGCCTACACTTTGCTCCTCTCCTCCTCCTGCTGACCCTGGGCTCAAACAACGCCAGTTTCTGCCCGGACATGCTAGCTGCACAGAGAAAAACACCAGCCAATGTGTTAGTGGGGTTCAGCACCGCCAGCTGTTCCCCCGCTGTGTAGCCGGCATCGTGTCCAGCACAAGCCACGCTGGCACAACCGACCAAAAGCTGCCACCAGTGCAGGCTTCGTCCTACACTTTGCTCCTCTCCTCCTCCTCCTGCTGACCCTGGGCTCTAACACCGCTAGTTTTTGCCCGGACATGCAATCTGCACAGAGAAAAACACCAGTCAATGTGTCAGTGGGGTTCAGCAACGCCAGCTGTTCCCCTGCTGTGTAGCTTGCAACGTGACCTGCAAACGCCACGCAGGCACATGAACTGAAATTGAAGGGAGCCTGCCCCCCACCCCCCCGGGTGTTTCTATGTATAACAGCCACCTTGTACAGCAGTACTGCTGCATTTGTACAAGGTGGCTGACTTTTTCTCCTTGCACACGTGGAACTCAACAAGTACAAAATGTGTCTCATTACAGACCATTACAATGTCCCTGAGGTGTGACTTTCCTTTTTAATGACACGCAGCACCCCCATTGTTAGCGCTGCCCGTCTCCTGACATCATTGGTTGGCTGGCTGTGCCTGTGCGTCCCCCCTGCCCGACACAACGCCCCCCGTTGTCTCATATATTTTGACTGCGAGGGTGTGATTGATGGGCACGAGCAGTGCATATGTTCCCCTGTTTTCACTCCCCTCCTTCCGCCTTCTTCTGACTGTGCGGCCTCATGGCCGCGGCATGCGATAAGGGATCAGCTGAGGCCGCCCAGTCTGAAGCAGGTGTAAGGACATGTGTGAGCGGCGAACATATTTACTGCACAAGGCCACGAATCCCAGCACCGCAGTGTGACTTTAGGAAAAGCCACTGTGGGTCTGGGATTTATGGCCATCGTTAACCGCACTGGCCAACATGAAATGAGGTCATGAGACGGCCTGCACTAACAGGGTATTGCCAAGGGATAACACAAGAGCGCAGTTTCCTGTACTGCAAATAACAACGGTAAGGAATCTGCGCACAGCACCTAGGTGTAAATTTGTACACCTGTGCTGCGTCTCCTTAAAAAGACTAGTAGTCACGCCTCCACTACTGTTTGACAGTATAATGGGCTAAATAGTGTACGTGTTTAATTCAGCGTGTGCAAGGAGCAAAATTAAATAGAGCAACCTTTGACTTGTGCATCATTAATGCTGTTCAAGGTGTGGCTCTTGTACCTTGCAACACCTGAGGGGGGGGTTAAAGGTAACCTTTGAAATTGGTTCAACTAGGCTTCGGCCTACACTCTGCTCCTCTACTCCTCCTGCTGACCCTGGGCTCAAACACCGCTAGTTTTTGCCCGGAAATGCTAGCTGCACAGAGAAAAACACCAGCCAATGTGTTAGTGGGGTTCAGCACCGCCAGCTGTTCCCCTGCTGTGTAGTCGGCAACGTGTCCAGCACAAGCCACGCTGGCACAACAGAACAAAAGCTGCCACCAGTGCAGGCTTCGGCCTACACTTTGCTCCTCTCCTCCTCCTGCTGACCCTGGGCTCAAACAACGCCAGTTTCTGCCCGGACATGCTAGCTGCACAGAGAAAAACACCAGCCAATGTGTTAGTGGGGTTCAGCACCGCCAGCTGTTCCCCTGCTGTGCAGCTTGCAACGTGACCTGCAAACGCCACGCAGGCACATGAACTGAAATTGAAGGGAGCCTGGCCCCCACCCCCAGGTGTTTCTATGTATAACAGCCACCTTGTACAGCAGTACTGCTGCATTTGTACAAGGTGGCTGATGTTTTCTCCTTGCCCACGTGGAACTCAACACGTACAAAATGTGTCTCTTTGAGACCATTCCACTGTCCCTGAGGTGTGACTTTCCTTTCTAATGATACGCAGCACCCCCCTTGGTAGCGCTTCCCGTCTTCTGACATCATTGGTTGGCTACTTGCGCCTGTTCGTCCGCCCTGCCTGAATAAAATGCTCCTCGTTGTCTTAATTATTTTGACTGCGAGGGTGTGATTGATGGGCACGAGCAGTGCATATCTTCGCCTGTCTTAACTCATCTCCTTCCGCCTTCTTCAGACTGTGCAGCCTCATGGCCGCGGCATGCGAGAAGGGATCAGCAGAGGCCGCCCAGTCTGAAGCAGGTGTAAGGACGTGTGTGAGCGGCCAATATATTTACTGCTCAAGGCCACGAATCCCAGCACCGCAGTGTGGCTTTATGAAAAGACACTGTGGGTCTGGGATTTATGGCCATCGTTAACCGCACCGGCCAACATGAAATGAGGTCATAAGATGGGCAGCGCTAACAGGGCATTGCCAAGGGATAACACAAGAGCGCAGACTCCTGTACAGCAAATAACAACGCTCAGGAAGCTGCGCCAAGCACCAAGGCGTTATTTTGGACACCTGTGCTGCGTCTCATCAAAAAACCAAGTCACGCATCCACTACAGTTTGACTGTAGAATGGGGTAAATTGTGTATGTCTTTCATTCAGCGTGTGCAAGTAGACAAATTAATAGAGCAACCTTTCACTTGTGCAGCATTATTACTGCACAAGGTGTGTCTCTTGTACTTTGTAACACCTGAGGGGGGGGTTAAAGGTTTCCTTTGAAATTGGTTCAACTAGGCTTCGGCCTACACTCTGCTCCTCTCCTCCTCCTCCTGCTTCAACACGGGCTCTAACATCGCTAGTTTTTGCCCGCAAGTGCTAGCTGCACAGATAAAAACACACGCCATTGTGTTAGTGGGGTTCAGCAACGCCAGCTGTTCCCCCAGTGTGTAGCCGGCAAAGTGTCCTGCAAACGCAACGCAGACACAAAGCTGCCTCCAGTGCAGGCTTCGGCCTACACTCATCTCCCCCTGCTTACCCTTTGCTCCAACACCGCTAGTTGGGGCTCTAGGAAGACAATCTTTAATAGGCAAGGCAACGCATCCGGGTTCCAGCACCGCCAGCTGGTTCTCGGCAGTGTTCTTGTCACAGGTACTCCCTCGTGCCAAGCCTGGTTTCAGCACCGTCAGCTGTTTCCGGGTTGTGTCAACTTCACTGAGACGCCTATGCTTGCCCCGTCGTGGGGCGGTCGAGTTAGCCAACTCCAGGGTGCCTCCAGTTTAGGAGCTTCCTATGTGGGCTGCGTGAACTGGTAGTCAAGGCTGGTTCTGTAGTGCCAGTAGGCCCAGCTCCCCCTGTAGGACTGTTGGGGTTCGGTAACTGCGGCTGCCTCGCGGCCTAGCTGTTCTCTCCTCTCCTGTGGGCCTTGGGGTCCACCACCTGGTTCCAGCACCGTCAGCTGGTTCCGGGCCGAGCCTTTGGCTTAGGTGCCTCCTCCTGGGTATCCGAGTTCCGCCAACGCCAGGCGGTCCTTGGTAGTGCTTTTAAGCGCGGGCACCTACAGCTTAGCAACCGGGTTCCAGCACCGTCAGCTGGTCCTCGGTCGTGCCATTGGCTCTTGCACACTGGGGCAACGCATCCGGGTTCCAGCACCGCCAGCTGGTTCTCGGCAGTGTTCTTGTCACAGGTACTCCCTCGTGCCAAGCCTGGTTTCAGCACCGTCAGCTGTTTCCGGGTTGTGTCAACTTCACTGAGACGCCTATGCTTGCCCCGTCGTGGGGCGGTCGAGTTAGCCAACTCCAGGGTGCCTCCAGTTTAGGAGCTTCCTATGTGGGCTGCGTGAACTGGTAGTCAAGGCTGGTTCTGTAGTGCCAGTAGGCCCAGCTCCCCCTGTAGGACTGTTGGGGTTCGGTAACTGCGGCTGCCTCGCGGCCTAGCTGTTCTCTCCTCTCCTGTGGGCCTTCGGGTCCACCACCTGGTTCCAGCACCGTCAGCTGGTTCCGGGCCGAGCCTTTGGCTTAGGTGCCTCCTCCTGGGTATCCGAGTTCCGCCAACGCCAGGCGGTCCTTGGTAGTGCTTTTGAGCGCGGGCACCTACAGCTTAGTAACCGGGTTCCAGCACCGTCAGCTGGTCCTCGGTCGTGCCATTGGCTCTTGCACACTGGGGCAACGCATCCGGGTTCCAGCACCGCCAGCTGGTTCTCGGCAGTGTTCTTGTCACAGGTACTCCCTCGTGCCAAGCCTGGTTTCAGCACCGTCAGCTGTTTCCGGGTTGTGTCAACTTCACTGAGACGCCTATGCTTGCCCCGTCGTGGGGCGGTCGAGTTAGCCAACTCCAGGGTGCCTCCAGTTTAGGAGCTTCCTATGTGGGCTGCGTGAACTGGTAGTCAAGGCTGGTTCTGTAGTGCCAGTAGGCCCAGCTCCCCCTGTAGGACTGTTGGGGTTCGGTAACTGCGGCTGCCTCGCGGCCTAGCTGTTCTCTCCTCTCCTGTGGGCCTTCGGGTCCACCACCTGGTTCCAGCACCGTCAGCTGGTTCTCGGCAGTGTCTTTTGCTCTTGTACCTTCTGCTCCCCATCCTGGTTCCAGTACCGTCAGCTGGTTCCGGGCAGAGCCTTTGGCTTAGGTGCCTCCTTCTGGGTATCCAAGTTCCACCAATGTCAGGTGGTCCTTGGTAGTGCTTTCAGGCACGGGTACCTCCTGCTTAGTAACCGGGTTCCAGTAACGTCAGCTGGTCCTTGGTAGTTCCATTGGCTCTTGGACATTCGGCTACCCATCCGGGTTCCAGTACCGTCAGCTGGTTCTCGGCAGTGTCTTTTGCTCTTGTACCTTCTGCTCCCCATCCTGGTTCCAGTAACGTCATCTGGTTCCGGGCAGAGCCTTTGGCTTAGGTGCCTCCTTCTGGGTATCCGAGTTCCGCCAACGTCAGGCGGTCCTTGGTAGTGCTTTTTAGCACGGGTACCTCCTGCTTAGTAACCGGGTTCCAGTAACGTCAGCTGGTCCTCGGTAGTTCCATAGGCTCTTGAACCTTCGGGTAGCCATCCGAGTTCCAGTTCCATCAGCTGGTTCTTGGCATTTTCTCAGCCTTCTTGTACCTTCTGCTACATTTCCAAGTTGAAGACCCTAACGTCGACAACCCGGAAGACCACCCCGATGACGACGACCCGGAAGACCACCCCGATGACGACGACGACGACGACGGCGGAGACGACGACGGCTGAGACGACGACGGCGGAGATGACGACACTGGAGACGAAGACCCTGGAGACGACAACATGGAAGACCGAGAAGCAGAAGAACAAGAGGCTGCAGAACAAAGAGCAGAAGAACATTAAGCATAAGACTTAATATCAGAGCAAAAGATATTATCTAAATTATATGCAGAAGAAGACTAAGCAGTGTATGGGGGTGAGTCCGTTCCTCCTCGTGGTGCCCCTGGATAAAGCCTGATGCTGCAGGCCAAACTGAACGCGGACAAATGTAACTTTTGTGACTGGCAGAACGGAAGGTGTAATCTTCCAACTTTTATAGATAACAACTACGGGAATGCCTGTCACAAATGAGAATATGATGAAGAAGTAGAATAGGAAGAATAATAACAGTGGAATAAAAAGAATATGTAGAATAGGAAGAATAATAATAGTTGAAGAAAATGAATATGAAGAATGTAATAAAAAAAAAAAATAGGTAGAAGATGAAGAAGAAGATGAATAAGGTGAAGAAGTTGATGTCAAGGATGCTGATGATGATGAAGATGAAAGTGTGGGAAAAGAAAAAAAAAAAAAGAAAAAAAAGAAGGGGAAGGGCGTGGAATAGTGAAACATCAATATCTGACAAAATAAAAAAAATTTACATACTCAATATCTTTTTCAATCCGAACGTCTTTAAAAAAAAAAAAAAACATGCTATTCTATTTGATTGGACTAATCCTCATTGCCTTTAATGTCTCCGCCACCTCCCCCATACATCCTACATTATTCTTAGTTGTTTTCCTTCAGGTAGAATGAACCTACAAGGAAAGAAAGGGTTTATTTTAATTCCGATATTTTGGTCCCATTGACTTGCATTGGGATCGGGTATCGGTATCGGCGATATCCGATATTTTTTGAATATCGGCCGATCCAAACCGATACCGATACTTTCCGATATCGGAAGGTATCGCTCAACACTAATCGCTACACATCAGGCAGTCTACCATCGAAGTTGTTACACAAATGCAATTAACAACGACCAAATACAACGAGCCCGGGACCGTTATGCACATGCATTAGCTACTGGTAGCCACATTACCAAGAAACGAGGATTAAAAAGAGGACGTGCTGAAATGGACGAATCAGGTTCATTAACATCTGACTCTTCATCACCATTCACGAGGTCACATACATGGCCACTGGATAAGGAAAAATGTTTCTTTTGTCAGAACGATGAGAATGAGAAGCTTTATAATGTGAGGACAGTCAACGCAGGGAAATCGTTGAAACAAGCTATTGAAACATCAGATAATTTAACACTGAAAACAAGACTGAACACATGCATTGCACCAGGGGATGCACATTCTATTGACGTCCGGTACCACAAAAGCTGTTGGACAAAGCATGTTTTTCATGGACAACGAGAACGTAGTACCAACAGAACAGACCACAAAGAACCCTTATTACAACGTGCAAGTCTGCTAGAGTTGATAAACCTAGTGGATATTCAAACACAGAACCAATCATATCTATCTATACAAGATATCGAAACCACTTATTTGAATATGCTTGGTATAGAAGGCGTGGAAAATCACAAACCTACATTCACTAGAAAGTGGCTCAAAGAAATTATCCTGAATGCAGATGAGACAGGTCAAAAGTTGTATGAAGACTATGTGTTGGCGCGAATCAATGGGGATGTTAGCCTATGGGCACCAGTAAAGAAGGAGAACAACAGGATGTTCATGTCGGCAAACAAGAAAACCACAGTAAAACTCCGAGACAAGACTGTTGATCTTAAGGAGACCAAGGACTTGTATGGAAGAATGATGGTTTTGGCAAGGTCCAACAGAGACATAAACCAGAAAGTGGCCATTGGGAACTACGAATTCACTCTGACCCCAAGAGCCTTTTTTGCTCCAGATGGTACAATGTTACCATGCCATGACAAATCGAAACTGATCAGTCTCCTTAACAAGTTGGTTATAGTAGAAACTCCACAGAAAGATCTGCAGCCAGAAGATAGGATGGACACAAGATCAGATGATCCAAGTCGCAAGATAGCCCTGGTAGATGGAATGGTTCTTCTGCAAAAGATGGCCAAGAAACCGGCAACACTAGTGACAGTCAAAGATCTCAGTTACTGCTTCAATGACAGGCTTATGTCTCTCACAGAAAATTACGATGAAATAATCCTTGTGTTTGATACGTATAGGGAAAATTCTCTCAAGGATGCTACCAGGGATAAAAGAAGAAAAGGAAAGGCACCAATTCAGTACCAGGTCAGAGATGAAACAAACATTAATCATATTCCAATGAACAGGTTCCTTTCACATGACAAGACAAAGGCTGACCTGACCAACTATCTTGCTGCAAAAACTGGTCATCACTTGTTCTTCAGGGTGTACCAGGAGCAACAAAAACTTAGTTTTCGACGACAACAATCACGAAGAAGCAGACACACTGTTGATCTACCAAGCTGTCTTGGCAACACAACGAAACCCACCGGATGCAAGGATGGTTTTCTTCTCCCCTGATACCGATGTACTGGTGTTGGTCATAGCTAACTATGACCTCATGCTGAAGAATACATCGATTTCAATGGTCTCTGGGATGATCGAGATAGAGCCAATAAGGAGAGTCATAGGGGCAGACAGAGCAAAGGCTTTGACAGCCTTCCATGCATTCACTGGTGCTGACACAACTGGAAGGTTCTCTCGAATTGGCAAAGCAATCTGGCTGCAAGCTTACATGAACGCAACACCAGATGTAATCAGTTCTCTGCAGATGCTTTCGACTGAAAAAGAAGTGAGCAAAACTATGTTGTCAACTCTTGCTACCTTCGTATGTTTTGCTTACTCTCCAAAAGGCATTTTTATTAAGAATATTCCTGAACTGCGATGGCATCTATTTTGCAAGCATATGGCAGAAAGTGACAGGTTACATCCTACACTCGGAGCTCTAAAACAACATGTCCTCAGAGTCCATATCCAAGCCAGAGTGTGGGGACAAGCTAACATTGCTTTGCAGGATTCTCAGCTGGATCCCGAGAAGAATGGCTATCACAAAGGGTTGGATGGACAGTTGAAACCAACCATGACAGATGTTCTTCCAGCTCCAAAAGCAATAATCGAGATGATTAGTTGTCAATGCAAACATGACTGTTCTTCTTCAAGGTGTTCGTGCCGAAAAAATAACTTATCCTGTACCGATCTTTGTCAGTGTGACAGCGAGTGTATGAATGACGAGGACACTCAGACCAAATATGAAACTGATGATGACAGTGATGGTGGCGATATGTAAAGACACTCTGGTTGTTCAAAAGTTAAAAACATTAACTCTCTGCTTTTCGAGTTCGAAAATTTGTTCAAATATAAACCGATACAATTTGTAGTCGTATATAGAGTATTTATTTGGATACCACTGCATTTCTTAGTACTCAAAATGTATGTTTAGCTGTCAAAATTTAAGTTTTACATTACTTACAAGCTGAGATATTAACAAAAATCGATGTAAATCAGCCATTTTGTAAAATCCAAGATGGCGGCCACTTAGGACTCGGGGCAAATGGAAACATTGTTTTTCTTATTGCTTATACCATAGCCTTTCCAAAAATGTACATATTTGAAACTCTCCAGAAAATTCCGGCGAAATTACATAGTGAACTGGGCTATGCATCCTGTTAGTGCATTTGACTGGAGGCCTGGGCAATTAAACATCTCTGCTCTGCTTATACTTCTCTCAATGTTTTGTAGGATTTTTAAGTCTTTTTTTCTGCTGGACTTGTAAGCATGAGGACCTGTGACGTGGGTTACGAGCTTACATATTTTGGCCAAAGTATCAACTAATACCTCACATATTTTTGTATGTGTTTTTTGCACTTTATTTTTCAGGATGCAGTTGGGCCCATTTGGCTCTGTGAACTGTGGTGTCTGTTCACATGGGATGCATTCTGGATAGCACTGGACAGCCCGCCTAATCTAATAGTAGGGGCATGACCAATAGGCTGTAAGTCGGATCCTCTGCATCGCCTTTGTGTGAACAGCACCACAGACAGCCAAACCCTTTTTTTTGTGCATTAATATGCCAAGTGTTAGTGCTAGCGGAACGCACCAAATAATAAAGAGGTAGATATGAGGTGCGTTCGCAGCCCGGGTTCCACCGTGCAGAGATGGTACCTGCTGCCGAGTAATGGCGGATAGACACTTGTTAACACGTGGGTTAGACTTTACCCCGTGTGAATAGTAGCAAACTCTGTTGCTTCACAGAGCCGCCAAAATACGCTGTGCCCTGGTAACAGACACAGGGTGCAGCTGCAAACACTAGTGGGATCCCTATGAATCACCCCCACTAATCTGGTGATTGGACTCGCTCTGACCCTCGGTGGCTTTTGAGCCCGTGTCTGATGATGCCCCGAGTCAGCTGCAGAGTCCAAGCGGGAATTCCCACCCTACACTGACAGGCTGTCAGGAAAGAGCACTGATTGTGCACAGTGCCGTATAAGCGGGCACTGCAAAAGGCACTGTAACGTGTGCTAGGTGTGCAGGTAGCACTGTCAGGCGCTAGATAGCTTCCTCCATTTGCGAGCAGTCACCAACACTAAGAATGGGAATGATTAAAGAGCTTTCATCCATCGACAGTCATTTATCTACACACACACGTTATCAAGTTTATACTAGTGCATGGCCATGCGGCCATGCAAACTTTTATAGAGGGACCTTCCTAGTTGTCCAGTAGGAGCTGCTACAGGACCTGAGCATGTGACCCCTGACCTCCAATGACAGGTCTTCCCTTGGGCATGCTCAGTAGAGGAAAAGCAAGACAGGAGCATCTGCTCACCACTGAACAGTGCTGGTTACAATGGCTGAGCCTGGAAAGGCATCAGTAACCAAGCGCAAAGTATCTGATTGAGCCAGACGCTGGGACCGACATCTCTGCTGAGCAGGCTCCACTGCGGCTGGAGAAGAATGGGAGACCGCAGCGGAGGTGGTTCGATATTCCCCCTATGCAGCAGTGCGAACTCGACAACTAACACCAAGCAACCACCCCCTCCATGGATTGGCATGTTGTGAATGGTTGTCTCATCAGCTTTTTTTGCACCTGTGCTAGGTGGGTCCACTGCATGCTGTTAGTGCATTTGTCTGGTGGCCTGGGCAGGTAAACATCTCTGCTTTGCTTTTACCTTTCTCAATGTTTTGTAAGATTTTTAAGTCCTTTTTTGCTGCTTAGGATTAGAGTCAGGACTCATAAGCGTGAGGACCCATGACGTGGGTTACGAGATTACATATTTTGGCCAAAGTATCAACTAATACCTCACATATTTTTGTATGTTTTTTGCACTTTATTTTTCAGGATGCAGTTGGGCCCACTTGGCTCTGTGAACTGTGGTGTCTGCTCACATGGGATGCATTGTGGATAGCACTGGACAGCCCGCCTAATCTACTAGTAAGGGTGTGACCAATAGGTTGTAAGCCGGATGTTCTGCATTGCCTTTGTGCGAACAGCGCCACAGACAGACAACCCCTTTTTTTGCATTAATATGCCAAGCAAGCACCTCCTCCATGGATTGGCAGGTAGTGAGTGGTTGTCTCATCGGCTTTTTTTGCACCTGTGCTAGGTGGATCCACTGCATCCTGTTAGTGCATTTGTCCGGAGGCCTGGGCAGGTAAACCTCTCTGCTCTGCTTATACTTTTCTGAATGTCTGTTTCCCAGGTTTGTTGAGGTGTAGTCCGTCTCTGGCGAGGAGTCCGTCGTACAGGTAATTCACACCGTGGTCCAGGAATCTGAATCCTTATTGTCTTCACCATCGTCTTAGCCAGTTGTTCGCATCAAGGATCATGTTCCATCTCCTGGTGACATGCCCATCTACTGGAAGGATAGAAGAAAAAAACTGCCTGTGCATCCAGTTACTTTACTTTCTTCCCCAACTCTTCAAAGTCCATGCAGATTGTCGGTAGGTCCTTCCTTGCCATGTCATTGGTGCCAACATGTATCAGAAGAAATGGGTGGATTTCCTTGGAACCTTGTGAGCTTTGGTATTCTATCAGTCACATCTGACTGGGTGGTGTGAGTGAGGGGATTGTGACCCCACTGTGCCACAAACCAGACTACCCTGTAAGGGGCGTGACTAAGCAGTTACCTTGGTGTTCGCTGAAGCCTCTGATGGTGAGGTCAGACTTGTGTGGCAGATAGCTGCCAGGTACCACTCCAGGGTGGTGTCTGGTTGTGGCAACTGATCCTACTGAGGGACTGAACACTATTGACAGGTGGGAGCAGGTATGGACGAGCATGTCTGGTACTCTGGTGGGCATGGCTGGTACTCTGGCAGGCAGGCGGGCATGGTTGGCCCTCTGGCAGGCAGGTGGGCACTCTGGCATGCAAGTGGGCATGGCTGGCACTCTGGCAGGCAGGTGGACACAGCTGACACTCTTGGCAGGCAGGCAGGCATTGCTAGCTGGACTGGAACTGGTTCAGGTAGGATGGGAACATAGGCAGGTATGTGTGGGATAAGGGAACAGGTAGGGAACAAATCAGACTAGAGGCATAAAGGAACAGGGAAGAACTAGACAGGAGAGACAAGGACACACAGGGTGCAGAATGGGAGCAGAGTAAAGCTGCACGATGCGGAAAATAGGACAAAGCCATAGGAGGCAAGATGGGAATGGAGCAGAACCACAGGAGGCTGAGCAGAGCAGAACCGCAGGAGGTGAAGCAAAGAGCAGAGCTAAAAGAGGAAAACCAAAGAGCAGAACTGCAGGAGGCGGAGCAAAGAGCAGAATTGCAGGAGGTGGAGCAAAGAGCAGAAGCGCAGGAGGCGGAGCAAAGAGCAGAATTGCAGGCGGTAGAGCAAAGAGCAGAAGCACAGGAGGTGGAGCAAAGAGCAGAGCTGAAGGAGGTGGAGCAAAGACCAGAACCACAGGAGGCAGAGCAAAGAGCAGAGCCGAAGGAGGGAGGGCAAAGAGTAGAATGGCAGGAGGTGGAGCAAAGAGCAGGGCAACATGAGGCGGAGCAAAGAGGAGAAGGAGTGAACACGAGGAAACACACAGCGGAATAGAAAAGGCTACAGACAGGGATGCAAACGGACACAGGTATAGGACTAGGTTCAGACAGGGTCAGGAACGGGACAAGGCATAGAAACAAGGACTCAGACCAGGGTATGAAGCCCCCCTGGGTGGCTGAAACAAAACACACAGGACAAAAGTACAGGCCAGGGTACGAATCCCCTCTGGGTGGCTGACACAAGAGAAAAAGCAAGACAGGACCTGGCACCTCAGGAGCAAGACACTAACTGAGGAAGTAAGTTGCTCAGGCATCCCCCAGGGGTGTTAATGCCTTAAGTACCTGATGCCTCTTGGCAATTGGCAGGGGACACCTTAGGAAAGTGCACACAGTAGATATAAGAAACAGGAAGTTCCAGGGCCGCCGCCCTAAGCATACAGCCAGGAAGTATGCAGCAAGGAAGGACATGAGGCCCAGAGCATGGAGGCAGCAGATGACAGAACTCACAGCATGGCTTGGAGTGATGAGTAAGAGGGGAGATGGGAAGCCATGCAGCGATGCCAGCAGGGATGTTAAAACACCCTTGATCTTTGCACCTGGGAGGCAGCATACTTCTCTTGCAGTTATGCCAAGTCTGCAGATGTCTGCTCCTGTGCCTCTCAGTAGTGAGTCTTCCACCACTACCACTTGTCTTTGCTTCTTGGCTGTACTTTTTGTTTTCACTGCTGGGAGTTGCTGTGTGCCTTTTTCTTCTTTGCTGGTAGTGCCTCATCCTTAGGTGTTCCATCTTTGCACTCCACAAGTCCTTGGTATCGATTTCTCAGTTATGTGGTTCGTGATGTCTCTATGGTCTTCTTGCTTCTTTTGGTGACATGCATCCACTTTTCTGCTTTTGGAGGTTCTCTGACACTTTCTTTCCCTTCTGTGACCAGTAGAGATGCTTCTGTTCTGTCTAGAAAGTCTTCATTTTCTATGATGAGTTTCAAAGTTGCAATTCTTTTTTCCAGACCCCACACATTTTCTTCTAAAAGGGTCAGTAGTCTACACTTCTGGCAGGTGAGGTTGGATTCTTCTTCAGGTCAATCTGTGAACATGTAGCACATGTTGCAGCTCACCATGTAGGTTGTCACATCTGCCATGTTGCTCCTAGATCCTGCTGACTTGCTGTATGTCTTCCTTCTTGTGTAATCTACTGTGTGTAACCTTCTTATGTAATCTGCTGTGTTTTTTCCTTCTTGGGTAATCTACTCCATCAGCCAAGATTTCTTGCAATAATATCCTAGAGCCAAAAATCCATGCGACGTAAGGCTTTTCCCTGAAGGCACCTGGAATATGCAAATTGTCCTCCTCAAGATTCAATCCCTGGTTTGGCAATGTTTTCCAAGCAGCTGGTCCCGGCTGTAACCAACGATTTTCTTGCTGAGGGAGACTGTGCGCTTTTCCGAGAAGGCACCTGGAAAATGCAAATTGTCCTCCTCAAGCTTCAATCCCTGGTAATTTATTCTTTCTTCACCGCTCAGTGGTATAAAATTCTGTGAGGCATATGTGGTGTCACTGCACCCCTATATGAAATCATTGAACAGAGTGGTTTGTAAAATACAGTCATGGCCAAAAGTATTAACACCCCTGCAATTCTGTCAGATAATACTCAGTTTCTTCCTGAAAATGATTGCAATCACAAATTCTTTGGCATTATTATCTTCATTTAATTTGTCTTAAATGAAAAAAACACAAAAAGAATTTTCCTAAAGCCAAATTGGATATAATTCCACACCAAACATAAAAAGGGGGTAGACAAAAGTATTGGCACCGTTCGAAAAATCATGTGATGCTTCCCTAATTTGTGTAATTAACAGCACCTGTAACTTACCTGTGGCACCAACAGGTGTTGGCAATAACTAAATCACACTTGCAGCCAGTTGACATGGATTAAAGTTGACTCAACCGCTGTCCTGTGTCCTTGTGTGTACCACATTGAGCATGGAGAAAAGAAAGAAGACCAAAGAACTGTCTGAGGACTTGAGAAACCAAATTGTGAGGAAGCATGAGCAATCTCAAGGCTACAAGTCCATCTCCAAAGACCTGAATGTTCCTGTGTCTACCGTGCGCAGTGTCATCATGAAGTTTAAAGCCCATGGCACTGTGGCTAACCTCCCTAGATGTGGATGGAAAAGAAAAATTGACAAGAGATTTCAATGCAAGATTGTGCGGATGTTGGATAAAGAACCTAGACTAACATCCAAACAAGTTCAAGCTGCCCTGCAGTCCGAGGATACAACAGTGTCAACCCGTACTATCCGTCGGCGTCTGAATGAAAAGGGACTGTATGGTAGAAGACCCAGGAAGACCCCACTTCTTACCCCGAGACATAAAAAAGCCTAACCTGAAAAAGCCTAAAACGTTTGGAAGAATGTTCTCTGGTCAGATGAGATAAAAGTAGAGCTTTTTGGGCAAAGGCATCAACATTGAGTTTACAGGAGAAAAAAAGAGGCATTCAAAGAAAAGAACATGGTCCCTACATTCAAACATGGCAGAAGTTCCCTGATGTTTTGGGGTTGCTTTGCTGCCTCTGGCACTGGACTGCTTGACCATGTGCATGGCATTATGAAGTCTGAAGACTACCAACAAATTTTGCAGCATAATGTAGGGCCCATTGTGAGAAAGCTGGGTCTCTCTCAGAGGTCATGGGTCTTCCAGGAGGACAATGACCCAAAACACACTTCAAAAAGCACTAGAAAATGGTTTGAGAGAAAGCACTGGAGACTTCTAAGGTGGCCAGCAATGAGTTCAGACCTGAATCCCATAAAACACTTGTGGAGAGATGTAAAAATGGCAGTTTGGAGAAGGTACCCTTCAAATATCAGGGACCTGGAGCAGTTTGCCAAAGAAGAATGGTCTAAAATTCCAGCAGAGCATTGTAAGAAACTCATCGATGGTTACCGGAAGCGGTTGGTTGCAGTTATTTTGGCTAAAGGTTGTGCAACCAAGTATTAGGCTGAGGGTGCCAATACTTTTGTCTGGCCCATTTTTGGAGTTTTGTGTGAAATGATCAATGTTTTGCTTTTTGCTTCATTCTCTTTTGTGTTTTTTTCATTTAAGACAAATTAAATGAAGATAATAATACCAAAGAATTTGTGATTGCAATCATTTTCAGGAAGAAAATGAGTATTATCTGACAGAATTGCAGGGGTGTTAATACTTTTGGCCATGACTGTAAGTTCACACCACATCTCAAGGGCTCTGCCAATGTGTATTGGCACCCTCAATCCATTCCAGCAAAATCTGAACTACATTATGGCACCTCTTCCCTTCTGAGCTTTGCATTGTGCTTCAAAAGTAGTATTCCCCCACATATGAGGTATCAACTTACTCAGGAAAAATTGCACAACAAATTGTATGGTGCAATTTTTTCTGTTATCCTTATGAAAATGCAATAATTGGGGCCAAAATAACATTTTGTGGAGAAAATTAGTAACATACATAGTTAGTAAGGCCGAAAAAAGACATTTGTCCATCCAGTTCAGCCTATATTCCGTCATAATAAATCCCCAGATCTACGTCCTTAAAATTAGATTTTTTTTATTTTCATGGATCAACATTATAAACTTCTGTGAAGCACCTGTGGGTTCAAGGTGCTCATCACAAATCAAAACACATTCCATGTGGGGACTAGTTTAAAAAATGGGGCCACTTGTAGGAGGTTTTCACTGTTTAGGCACATCAGGGGCTCTCCTGTTGTGAATTCTGTTGTCAAGCTCCCTCCTGTGGTCATGAATGGTACTTCGGCTGGTTCTGTCCATGGGCTTCCTCTGGTGGTTGTGAGTGGAGCTGCGGCTTCTGAGTTTCCTTCTACAGGTGACGAGGTTAATTCGTTAGCTGGCTGCTCTATTTAACTCCACATAGATCATTGCTCCATGCCACCTGTCAATGTTCCAGTATTGGTCTAGCTCTCTCCTGGATCGTTCTTGTGACCTGTCTTCCCAGCTGAAGCTAAGTTGCTGCTTGTTTTTCTCTGGTTTGCTGTTTTTCTGTCCAGCTTGCTATTTTGATTTTTGTCTTGCTTGCTGGAAGCTCTGGGACGCAGATGGAGCGCCTCCGCACCGTGAGTCGGTGCGAAGGGTCTTTTTGCGCCCTCTGCGTGGTGTTTTTGTAGGGTTTTGTGCTGACCGCAAAGTTACCTTTCCTATCCTCTGTCTGTTCAGTAAGTCGGGCCTCACTGTGCTAAATCTATTTCATCTCTGTGTTTGTAATTTTCATCTTTACTCACAGTCATTATATGTGGGGGGCTGCCTTTTCCTTTGGGGAATTTCTCTGAGGCAAGGTAGGCTTTATTTTTCTATCTCTAGGGCTAGCTAGTTTCTTAGGCTGTGTCGAGTTGCAAAGGGAGCGTTAGGAGCAATCCACGGCTATTTCTAGCGTGTGTGATAGGATTAGGGATTGCGGTCAGCAGAGTTCCCACGTCTCAGAGCTCATCCTATATTATTAGTAACTATTTGGTCATTCCGTGTGCTCTTACCCACTAGGTCCATTATTGTCCTTACCACCAGGTCATAACAGTACAGGTGGCCAAAAGTATTAATGCATCTCAATAGAGGGATAAGAGAACTTCTGAGACCATTTTTTTTTCTTTGCACTGTGTTTTGTTTCTCTTTTCCCCTAGACCTTTGGGTGATTCAGGACACAGGTGTAGGTATGGACATTCAAGGTCTGTCCTCTTGTGTGGATCATCTCACTGCAAGGGTACAAAACATTCAAGATTTTGTGGTTCAGAATCCTATGTTAGAGCCTAGAATTCCTATTCCTGACTTATTTTCTGGGGATAGATCTAGGTTCTTGAATTTCAAAAATAATTGTAAACTGTTTCTAGCTTTGAAACCCCGCTCCTCTGGTGACCCCGCTCAACAAGTAAAAATCATTATTTCTTTGTTGCGTGGTGACCCTCAAGACTGGGCATTTTCCCTTGCACCAGGAGATCCTGCATTGCGTGATGTTGATGCGTTTTTTCTGGCGCTTGGATTGCTTTATGATGAACCAAATTCAGTGGATCAGGCAGAAAAAATCTTGCTGGCTTTGTGTCAGGGTCAGGATGAAGCAGAGGTGTACTGTCAGAAGTTTAGAAAGTGGTCTGTGCTTACTCAGTGGAATGAATGTGCCCTGGCAGCAATTTTCAGAAAGGGTCTTTCTGAAGCCCTTAAGGATGTCATGGTGGGATTTCCCACGCCTGCTGGTCTGAATGAGTCTATGTCTTTGGCCATTCAGATCGATCGGCGCATGCGTGAGCGCAAAGCTGTGCACCATCTGGCGGTGTTCTCTGAGCATAGGCCTGAGCCTATGCAGTGTGATAGAACTTTGACCAGAGCTGAAAGGCAAGAACACAGACGTCGGAATGGGCTGTGTTTTTACTGTGGTGAATCCACTCATGCTATCTCCGATTGTCCTAAGCGCACTAAGCGGTTTGCTAGGTCTGCTACCATTGGTACGGTACAGTCGAAATTTCTTTTGTCCATTACTCTGATTTGCTCTTTGTCATCCTATTCTGTTATGGCATTTGTGGATTCAGGCGCTGCCCTGAATTTGATGGACTTGGAGTATGCTAGGCGCTGTGGTTTTTTCTTGGAGCCCTTGCAGTATCTTATTCCATTGAGAGGAATTGATGCTACACCTTTGGCCAAGAATAAGCCTCAGTACTGGACCCAATTGACCATGTGCATGGCTCCTGCACATCAGGAGGATATTCGCTTTTTGGTGTTGCATAATCTGCATGATGTGGTCGTTTTGAGGTTGCCATGGCTACAGGTCCATAATCCAGTATTGGATTGGAAATCTATGTCTGTGTCCAGCTGGGGTTGTCAGGGGGTACATGGTGATGTTCCATTTTTGTCTATTTCGTCATCCACCCCTTCTGAAGTCCCGGAGTTTTTGTCGGATTACCGGGATGTATTTGATGAGCCCAAATCCAGTGCCCTACCTCCTCATAGGGATTGCGATTGTGCTATCAATTTGATTCCTGGTAGTAAGTTTCCTAAGGGCCGACTGTTCAATTTATCTGTGCCAGAGCATGCCGCTATGCGGAGTTATGTAAAGGAATCCTTGGAGAAGGGTCATATTCGCCCGTCGTCGTCACCATTGGGAGCAGGATTCTTTTTTGTGGCCAAGAAGGATGGTTCTTTGAGACCTTGTATTGATTACCGCCTTCTTAATAAGATCACAGTCAAATTTCAGTACCCTTTGCCGCTGCTGTCGGATTTATTTGCTCGGATTAAGGGGGCTAGTTGGTTCACCAAGATAGATCTTCGTGGTGCGTATAATCTTGTGCGTATTAAACAAGGCGATGAATGGAAAACAGCATTTAATACGCCCGAGGGCCATTTTGAGTACCTGGTTATGCCATTCGGGCTTTCAAATGCTCCATCAGTATTTCAGTCCTTTATGCATGACATCTTCCGAGAGTACCTGGATAAATTCCTGATTGTATATTTGGATGATATTTTGGTCTTCTCGGATGATTGGGAGTCTCACGTGAAGCAGGTCAGAATGGTGTTCCAGGTCCTTCGTGCGAATTCTTTGTTTGTGAAGGGGTCAAAGTGTCTCTTTGGAGTTCAGAAGGTTTCATTTTTGGGTTTCATTTTTTCCCCTTCTACTATCGAGATGGACCCTGTTAAAGTCCAGGCCATTTATGATTGGACTCAGCCGACATCTGTGAAGAGTCTGCAAAAGTTCCTGGGCTTTGCTAATTTTTATCGTCGCTTCATCAGTAATTTTTCTAGTGTTGCTAAACCGTTGACTGATTTGACCAAGAAGGGTGCTGATGTGGTCAATTGGTCTTCTGCGGCTGTGGAAGCTTTTCAGGAGTTAAAGCGTCGTTTTTCTTCTGCCCCTGTGTTGTGCCAGCCAGATGTTACGCTTCCGTTTCAGGTCGAGGTTGATGCTTCTGAGAATGGAGCAGGGGCTGTTTTGTCGCAAAATAGTTCTGATGGCTCGGTGATGAAACCATGTGCCTTCTTTTCTAGAAAGTTTTCGCCTGCTGAGCGCAATTATGATGTTGGCAATCGAGAGTTGTTGGCCATGAAGTGGGCATTCGAGGAGTGGCGTCATTGGCTTGAAGGAGCCAAGCATCGCGTGGTGGTCTTGACGGATCACAAGAATTTGACTTATCTCGAGTCTGCCAAACAGTTGAATCCTAGACAGGCTCGTTGGTCGCTATTTTTCTCCCGTTTTGATTTTGTGGTTTCGTACCTTCCAGGCTCTATAAATGTGAAGGCTGATGCCCTGTCAAGGAGTTTTGTGCCCGACTCTCCGGGTGTTCCTGAGCCGGCGGGTATTCTCAAAGAGGGGGTAATTTTGTCTGCCATCTCCCCTGATTTGCGGCGGGTGCTGCAAAAATTTCAGGCTGATAGACCTGACCGTTGCCCAGCGGAGAAACTGTTTGTCCCTGATAAATGGACTAGTAGAGTTATCTCTGAGGTTCATTGTTCGGTGTTGGCTGGTCATCCTGGAATCTTTGGTACCAGAGATTTGGTGGCTAGATCCTTTTGGTGGCCGTCTTTGTCACGGGATGTGCGTTCTTTTGTGCAGTCCTGTGGGACTTGTGCTCGGGCTAAGCCCTGCTGTTCTCGTGCCAGTGGGTTGCTTTTGCCCTTGCCAGTCCCGAAGAGACCCTGGACGCATATCTCTATGGATTTTATTTCGGATCTCCCTGTCTCTCAAAAGATGTCGGTCATTTGGGTGGTTTGTGATTGCTTCTCTAAGATGGTCCATTTGGTACCCTTGTCTAAATTGCCTTCCTCCTCTGATGTGGTGCCATTGTTTTTCCAGCATGTAGTTCGTTTACATGGCATTCCGGAGAACATCGTTTCGGACAGAGGTTCCCAGTAGGTTTCGAGGTTTTGGCGAGCCTTTTGTGCTAGGATGGGCATTGATTTGTCTTTTTCCTCGGCTTTCCATCCTTAGACAAATGGCCAAACCGAACGATCTAATCAGACTTTGGAAACATATCTGAGATGCTTTGTTTCTGCTGATCAGGATGATTGGGTGTCCTTTTTGCCTTTGGCTGAGTTTGCCCTTAAAAATCGGGCCAGCTCGGCTACTTTGGTTTCGCCGTTTTTCTGCAATTCTGGTTTCCATCCTCGTTTCTCTTCAGGGCAGGTTGAGTCTTCGGACTGTTCTGGTGTAGATACTGTGGTGGATAGGTTGCAGCAGATTTGGACTCATGTGGTGGACAATTTGACATTGTCCCAGGAGAAGGCTCAACGTTTCGCTAACCGCCGGCGCTGTGTGGGGCCCCGACTTCGTGTTGGGGATTTGGTTTGGTTGTCGTCTCGTTATGTTCCTATGAAGGTTTCCTCTCCTAAGTTTAAGCCTCGTTTCATTGGTCCGTATAAGATTTCTGAGGTTCTCAATCCTGTGTCGTTTCGTTTGACCCTTCCAGCGTCTTTTGCCATCCATAATGTATTCCATAGGTCATTGTTGCGGAGATACGTGGCGCCTGTGGTTCCATCCGTTGATCCTCCTGCCCCGGTGTTGGTTGAGGGGCAGTTGGAGTATGTGGTGGAGAAGATTTTGGATTCTCGTATTTCGAGACGGAAACTCCAGTACCTGGTCAAGTGGAAGGGTTATGGTCAGGAAGATAATTCCTGGGTCTTTGCCTCCGATGTTCATGCTGCCGATCTGGTTCGTGCCTTTCATTTGGCTCGTCCTGGTCGGCCTGGGGGCTCTGGTGAGGGTTCGGTGACCCCTCCTCAAGGGGGGGGTACTGTTGTGAATTCTGTTGTCAAGCTCCCTCCTGTGGTCATGAATGGTACTTCGGCTGGTTCTGTCCATGGGCTTCCTCTGGTGGTTGTGAGTGGAGCTGCGGCTTCTGAGTTTCCTTCTACAGGTGACGAGGTTAATTCGTTAGCTGGCTGCTCTATTTAACTCCACTTAGATCATTGCTCCATGCCACCTGTCAATGTTCCAGTATTGGTCTAGCTCTCTCCTGGATCGTTCTTGTGACCTGTCTTCCCAGCTGAAGCTAAGTTGCTGCTTGTTTTTCTCTGGTTTGCGGTTTTTCTGTCCAGCTTGCTATTTTGATTTTTGTCTTGCTTGCTGGAAGCTCTGGAACGCAGAGGGAGCGCCTCTGCACCGTGAGTCGGTGCGGAGGGTCTTTTTGCGCCCTCTGCGTGGTGTTTTTGTAGGGTTTTGTGCTGACCGCAAAGTTACCTTTCCTATCCTCTGTCTGTTCAGTAAGTTGGGCCTCACTGTGCTAAATCTATTTCATCTCTGTGTTTGTAATTTTCATCTTTACTCACAGTCATTATATGTGGGGGGCTGCCTTTTCCTTTGGGGAATTTCTCTGAGGCAAGGTAGGATTTATTTTTCTATCTCTAGGGCTAGCTAGTTTCTTAGGCTGTGTCGAGTTGCATAGGGAGCGTTAGGAGCAATCCACGGCTATTTCTAGTGTGTGTGATAGGATTAGGGATTGCGGTCAGCAGAGTTCCCACGTCTCAGAGCTCGTCCTATATTATTAGTAACTATTTGGTCATTCCGTGTGCTCTTACCCACTAGGTCCATTACTGTCCTTACCACCAGGTCATAACACTCTCCAAATTGGACATGATGTCCGCTAATGATTCCAGGAAATTTTACATTCAAAAAGTCACATGACGCTCCATCCCTTCTGAGCCATGCCGTGCACCGAAACAGTAGTTTTCTCCCTCATATGGGGTATTGGTGTACTCAGGAGAAATTTCATTACAAATTGTATGGAGCAATTTCTCCTGTTACCCTTACGAAAATGCAAAATTTGTTGCTAAAATAACATTTTTGTAAGGAAAATGTAATTTTGTTATTTTCACAGCTCAACGTTATAAACTTCTGTGAAGCACCTAGGGGTTCCAGGTGCTCACCATGCATCTATCTTCTAGTCTAGTTTTCCAAATGGAGTCAGTTCTGGATGGTTTCCACTGTTTAGGTACATCAGGGGCTCTCCAAATGGGACATGATGTCCGCTAATGATTCCATAAAATTTTTCATTCTAAAAGTCAAATGATGCTCCTTTCCTTCCAAGCCCTGCCGTGCACCCAAACAGTAATTTTCTCCCTCATATTGGGTATCAATATACTCAAGAGAAGTTGCACAACAAATTGTATGGTGCAATTTCTCCTGCAACCCTTATGAAAATGCAATATTTTGTGCTAAAAACATATTTGAGGGAAAAAACATTTTTTTCCATTTTTACAGCTCCACGTTATAAACTTCTGTGAAGCACCTGAGGGTTCAATGTGCTCAAAACACATCTAGATCTGTTTCCTGAGGGATCTAGTTTCCAAAATGGCGTCAACTGTGGGGGATTTTCACTGTTTAGACACATCAGGGGCTCTCCAAATGAGACATAGCGTCCGCCAATTGTTCTAGCCAATTTTGCATTCAAAAAGTAAAATTGCGCTACTCCCCTTCCGAGCTCTGCCGTGCACCCACACAGTGGTTTTCTCCCTCATATGGGATATTGGTATGCTCAGGAGAAATTACACAATACAACAAATTTTGGTGTACATTTTTTCCTGTTACCAATGTCAAAATAAAAAAATTTGGATCTGAAGTAATTTTTTGGGGTAAAAAAGCTAAGTGTTTAATTTTTTATTCACATTCCAAAAAATTCCTTTGAAGCACCTGAAAGGTTAACAAACTTGATGAGTGTGGTGTTGAGCACCTTGAGGGGTGCAGTTTTTAGAATGGTGTCAATTTTAATTATTTTTTGTTATATAGACCCCTCAAAGTGACTTCAAATGTGAGGTGCTCCCTAAAAATATAGTGTTGTAAATTTTATTGTAAAAATGAGAAATCACTGGTCAACTTTTAACCCTTATAATTTCCTAACAAAAAAATTTTGATTCCAAATTTGTGCTGATGTAAAGTGAACATGTGTGAAATGTTACTTATTAAGCATTTTTTGTGACATATGTGTCACAGAGTTACCGCGACAGAGCAGTTCCAGAAGACTGCAGCATCTGATGGCTCCTGCAGGACAGGGGTTAATTGGACATGTGGAAATCCCTGCATTCAGCTGTGCTCAGGTATCCACTCAGGCCTTCTGGCCAGATCCTTGTGTGAGATAGCACTTGGTAGATAGACCTGGAGAGGAGCTGGTGTTTGGAGAGCTGGATGAGTTTTTTGTGCGACAGTTGCTTGGTTTGTATGCTTGGAAATTTCTCATCCTTACCTGCCTTACTTTCTTTCCCCGTCCTTCACACCCTGGTGAATACCTCTGTTATTTGTGAGAGTATATTTTGTGTGAGTGGAATTTTCTTTTACCCTTGTCTTTATTCCTCTGTCTGTCGGGTTGGTGTACTACGGTACACAGTAGCACCTCTCTTCTCCGGGTTGGGGAGGGGGACAGATGTAGGGTTGCAGCTAGGAGATAGGGAAAGGACCGAGGCCCCGACATCATCACCATCTGAGGTATCCCAGGGAACATGGTGTGTTAGGGCACCCCCTAGTGCTAGGGCAAGAAAAGGTGCCCCTGGTCCCAGTTTACTCGTCAGTCCAATCGTAACAATATGCATGTCTGTGATTTAATGGCATGAAAATTCAAAGTTGGAAAATTGTGAAATTTAATACATTTTTGCCAAATTTCCATTTTTACACAAATAATTTGCAAGTCATATCAAATAAATGTTACCACTATCATGAAGTACAACATGTCTCCAAAAACATTCTGAGAATCACCGAGATCCATTGGAGCTTTCCAGAATTATTACCACACAAATTTACAGTGGTCAGAATTGTAAAAATTGGCCTGGTCATTAATGTGCAATCCTCTTTCGCGGATAAAAAGGTTAATCTCTACCGGCGCAATCTTGCGCACATTACAGCTGGAAACAGCATAGTGTGAGTGTAGTGTGAGCATAGGGAGAGTGAAAGCAGCATATAGGGAGAGTTTGTGAATACAAAAATCTCTTTTAAGAGCTACTAATACTGAAGATTAGTCCTCAGGTGGAGATAGCGTAGGGAGAGATTTAATAAGAGAGAGAGGGAAATGCAGGCACCTGGGTGTTACTATTGCAAGTACCTACTGCAGATCTCTGCTAATTTGCATTGTGTTGTATAGTGTAGGATGAGACTGTGGGATTATGGAGAGATAGCCAGGGTTTCATCTGTTAGCAAAATATACAAAGCAGCTCTTTTTAGAGCCAAATATTATTACTCAGT
This sequence comes from Ranitomeya imitator, assembly GCF_032444005.1. Taxonomy (NCBI): domain Eukaryota; kingdom Metazoa; phylum Chordata; class Amphibia; order Anura; family Dendrobatidae; genus Ranitomeya; species Ranitomeya imitator. The sequence continues at coordinate 339,519,259 of NC_091285.1, read as the reverse complement.
ACCAGCACATCCTAACAAATGTTTTTGGAGCTATACAATATTCCCATTTACCAGCATATACTAAACCGATTTTTTCTTGCTACATTTGTGGCCAAAAGTATTGGCACCCCTGCAATTCTGTCAGATAATACTCAGTTTCTTCCTGAAAATGATTGCAAACACAAATTCTATGGTACTATTATCTTCATTTAATTTGTCTTAAATGAAAAAACACAAAAATAATTGTCCTAAAGCCAAATTGGATATAATTCCACACCAAACATAAAAAAGGGGTGGACAAAAGTATTGGCACTGTTTGAAAATTCATGTTATGGTTCTCTAATTTGTGTAATTAACAGCACCTGTAACTTACCTGTGGCACCTAACAGGTGTTGGCAATAACTAAATCACACTTGCAGCCAGTTGACATGGATTAAAGTTGACTCAACCTCTGTCCTGTGTCCTTGTGTGTACCACATTGAGCATGGAGAAAAGAAAGATGACCAAAGAACTGTCTGAGGACTTGAGAGACCAAATTGTGAGGAAGCATGAGCAATCTCAAGGCTACAAGTCCATCTCCAAAGACCTGAATGTTCCTGTGTCTACCGTGCACAGTGTCATCAAGAAGTTTAAAGCCCATGGCACTGTGGCTAACCTCCCTAGATGTGGATGGAAAAAAAATTGACAAGTGATTTCAACGCAAGATTGTGCGGATGTTGGATAAAGAACCTCAACTAGCATCCAAACAAGTTCAAGCTGCCCTGCAGTCCGAGGGTACAGCAGTGTCAACCCATACTATCTGTCGGCGTCTGAATGAAAAGGGACTGTATGGTAGAAGACCCAGGAAGACCCCACTTCTTACCCCGAGACATAAAAAAGCCAGGCTGGAGTTTGCGAAAACTTACCTGAAAAAGCCTAAAATGTTTTGGAAGAATGTTCTCTGGTCAGATGAAACAAAAGAAGAGCTTTTTGGGCAAAGGCATCAACATAGAGTTTATAGGAGAAAAAAAGAGGCATTCAAAGAAAAGAACACGGTCCCTACAGTCAAACATGGCAGAGGTTCCCTGATGTTTTGGTGTTGCTTTGCTGCCTCTGGCACTGGACTGCTTGACCATGTGCATGGCATTATGAAGTCTGAAGACTACCAACAAATTTTGCAGCATAATGTAGGGCCCAGTGTGAGAAAGCTGGGTCTCCCTCAGAGGTCATTAGTCTTCCAGCAGGACAATGACCCAAAACACACTTCAAAAAACACTAGAAAATGGTTTGAGAGAAAGCACTGGAGACTTCTAAGGTGGCCAGCAATGAGTCCAGACCTGAATTCCATAGAACACCTGTGGAGAGGTCTAAAAATGGCAGTTTGGAGAAGGTACCCTTCAAATATCAGGGACCTGGAGCAGTTTGCCAAAGAAGAATGGTCTAAAATTCCAGCAGAGCATTGTAAGAAACTCATTGATGGTTACCGGAAGCAGTTGGTTGCAGTTATTTTGGCTAAAGGTTGTGCAACCAAGTATTAGGGCTCTTTTCCATTTGCAAGAAATACGTTGGTGTCTCGCATGTGAAAACCAAGCTCTGGCGCACTTGGGAACGGAGCGTGCAGCTCCATGTGTTGCTATGCGGCCGCACGCTCTGCTCTGGAGTGCTGGTGCCAGAGGTTGGTTTTCACATGCGAGACAGGGACGTGTTTCTCGCAAATGGAAAAGAGCCCTTAGGCTGAGGGTGCAAATACTTTTGTCTGGCCCATTTTATGAGTTTTGTGTGAAATGATTAATGCTTTGCTTTTTGCTTCATTCTCTTTTGTGTTTTTTTCATTTAAGACAAATTAAATGAAGATAATAATACCAAAGAATTTGTGTTTGCAATCATTTTCAGAAAGAAACTGAGTATTATCTGACAGAATTGCAGGGGGTGTCAATACTTTTGGCCAAAACTGTAAATCTTATGCCTCAGTGCCAGCATATACTGAACATCTTTTTAAAAGCTAATTGCTACATAACATTAATTGCCTATAACTGAAATAGCTAATATTTATCTAGCAATTGTGCGACTGGCGCAAAACCTGTCACTATTTACCAGTAATTTCCCTGAGTCTGATGTTGGCGTGTGTCATAATGGCAATATAGAAAAATAAAAATTTTCTATTGGATAAATACACCGTATTCCAAATTATTATGCAAATTGGATTTAAGTGTCAAAAAGATTTTAAAATTTTGTTTTTCAAATAAACTCATAAATGGTATTGTGTCTCAGGGCTCAATGGATCACTAAAATCAATCTTAAACACATGTGATAATTAGTTTTCCAGGTGATTCTATTTAAAGGAAAACTACTTAAAAATTATGTTCCACATTATTAAGCAGGCCACAGTTTTCAAGTGACATGGGAAAGAAAAAGGGTCTCTCTGCTGCCGAAAAGCATCAAATAGTGTAATGCCTTGGTCAAGGGATGAAAACATTAGATATTTCCCAAAAAGTTAAGTGTGATCATCGATGATTTGTGGCTGATTCTGAGCACAGACATGTTCGTGCTGATAAAGGCAGAATGAGGAAGGTTTCTGCCAGGCAAGTTCAACAGATTAAGAGAGCAGCTGCTAAAAAGCCATTACAAACCAGCAAACAAATATTTGATGCTGCTGGTGCCTCTGGAGTCCCTCGAACTTCAAGGTGTGGTGCATAAACCTACTATTTGGCCACCCCTAAACAGTGTTCACAAGCAGAAATGGTTGCAGTGGGCCCAGACATACATGAAAACCAATTTTCAAACAGTCTTGTTTACTGATGAGTGTCGAGCAACCCTGGATAGTCCAGATGGATGGGGTAGTTGATGGTGTTAGGAGTCGAGTTCCCGCCGCTGCACAGGGGGAATCTCCAACCATGTCAGCTGCAGTCTCTCATTCTGCATGAGCCGCAGTGGAGCCAGCTCAGCGGAGACGTCAATCCCAGCGTCTCGCTCAGTCTGATTCTGTGCAAAGGGTTACTGCTGCCTTTCCTGGCTCAGCCATTGTAGCCTGTACTGATCAGCGGCGAGCAGACGTGTCTGGGACAAAGTCCTGCTTTTCCCCTTCTGAGCATGCCCAAAGGATGACCTCTCAGTGGAGGTCTGGGGTCACATGCTCAGGTACTGCAGTAGCTCCTATTGGTCTTCTAAGAAGGTCCTGAAGTTGTTCAGTTACTGTGGCAGTTCTCATTGGTTCTCTAGGAAGGTCCTGAACTTGCTGCAGCTATAAAAGGTTTGCATGGCTGCACGGCCATGTGCTAGAATACACTTTTCTATGTGTGTGTGTTGTGAGTGAAAGAAGCTCTTTAATCATCCCATCCCTTGTATTTGAATGCTCGCGTAAGGAGGATGATTGTAATCTAGCACCCGACTTGTTACCAACACTGGTACACAAACTGCGTCTATTACTGTGACCGCCAGTGCGGCACCGTGCGCTATCACTGCGCTTTCCAAACCCAGGTCTGAGTGGTTAGTGGCGTCCGCCAGTGCGGCACCGCATGCACTCTCATGCTACTTAATTATTATTTCTGTTACGTGCAGTACTGTGGCCCTGTGACGCAACAGAATTCGCTTCTATAACACAGGGTGAAGCTAACCCATGTGTGTATCCTCATTGTACCACCATATAGTCCATCATTGCTTAGCAGCAGGTTTAATCTCTGCATTGTGAACCCCGGGCTGCGAGTGCACCTTATTCCTTTTCTCTAATTATTTGGTGCGTTCCGCTAGCCCTAACATTATACAAGCACCAGTGTTAGGGGTCGAGTTCCCGCCTCTGCACAGGGGGAATCTCGGGCCATCTCCACTGCGGTCTCCCATTCTTCTCCTGTCACAGTGGAGCCTGCTCAGTGGAGACGTCAGTCCCAGCGTCTTGCTCAGTCTGACTCTGTACAAAGAGTTACTGCTGCTTTTCCTGCTTCTGCCATTGAAGCCAGTGCTGGGCAGCGGCGAGCAGACGCTTCTAAGACTAAGTCCTGCTTTTCTCGTTCTGAGCATGCCCAGTGGAGATCGAGGGTCACATGTTCAGATACTGCAGCTAAATCCATTGGTCCTTCAGGAAGGTCCTGTAGGTGCTTAGGCTCTGTGGCAGCCTCTCATTGGTCCTTCTAGGAAGGTCATGTACTTGCTGCAACTATTTAAAGCTCGCATGGCCACACGGCCATGCGCTAGTATCTTTCTAAGTTATGTGCTTTGCGCCAGTGTGGTCATGTAAGATTGTGTTCAGGAACCCGGCTGAAATAAGCCCCTAGAATGCTGGCACCTCCGGCGAAGAGATTGTGTTTGTGTGTATTCAGGGACCTGGCTGAAATAAGCCCCTAGAATGCTGGCACCTCCGGCGAGGAGTTTTGTGCGCATGCATGACCATTGGCTGCTCTTACAGTAGTTGGGTAGTTAGCCTGTGCCTCTGTGAAGTCTAACAGGGCGCAGGGCTTTGCTTTCATGGCTACTCTGTGAAATAACAGAGCTAGTTCATACCGCCATATAGTGTCACCGTTTGCTAGCAGCAGGTTCTCCTGCACAGTGGACCCCAGGCTGCAAACGCATCTATAACAATAAAACATCTATATTTACTCGATGCGTTCCGCTAGCCCTAACAGAATACTAGCGCCTGAGTCTGGCGTACATTCAGCAATCCTTGTGGTATATCCAGCAGCTGGAGGGTAGTTTGGTGGCTCTCGAGAGCACAACCTCAGCTGTGGATGTTACCGCAGTTGCTGTACAGGCTGCTAGCGTGGCTGCAGCAACCTTGTCCACTGCCACCCTTGTTCCAACATTATCTTGCCTCCCGCTGCCAGAAAAATGTTCTGGAGATAGTAAATCTTGTAGGGGATTCATGAGTCAGTGCACTATTTACCTGGAGCTCCTGGCTGCACGTTTTCCCACAGAGCGGGCAAAGGTGGGATTTATTGTATCTCTCTTGTCGGACAGGGCGCTGGAATGGGCTACACCGCTGTGAGAGCGTGGCGATCATGTGGTGCAGAGTGCTCTGTTGTTCCTGAGCACTCTGAAACAGGTCTTTTTAGGACCTCAAGTCACCCATGACATGGCGCTCCAACTGTTGGCATTGACACAGGGTTTGTCCTTGGTCAGCCATTTTGCCGTCCACTTCTGTACCCTAGCATCTGAGCTGGAGTGGTCGGATAAAGCCCTTATCCCCATATTTTGGAGGGGGCTGGTTGACCACGTGAAGGATGCTTTGGCCACTAGGTTGATTCCTGCCACACTGGAGGAGTTAAAAGCTGTCTCCACTCGTATTGACCTCCATTTTAACGAGCGGTGGTTACAGCGAGCCCAGTGTAGGCAGAGGTTTCGGCTGGCTCCCACCTTCGCCAAACCTCTGGAATCCCCGGTCCTGGTCCCTGAATCACATGAGGCCATGGAAGTGTCACAAGTGGGATCTAAGTCCTGGACCTCTTGTGCACTCAAGGTCTGTCATGTTTGCCAGCAGTCAGGGCATCTTGCCACCAGATATCCCCAGCGGTCGAGGAAACGTCAGCGTCAAGTGGTAGTAGGTGGAGGTACACTAGACCTAGACGTCAACTTTTGCCTCCAAATTGTCCTTTAAGGGGACAATTACTATAGGCACATCCTCCCACTCGGTAGAGCTCTGCGTGGATTCTGGAGCAGAGGGCAATTTTATGTCTTATGCCTTCGCCCAACGTCACGCAATACCCCTGGTAATGCTAGCTCAGCCAGTAACAGTACGAGTGGTGAATGGGTCAACACTGCCCTCACAGATAACACACCAGACCATCCCTTTTACTCTGTCCATGTCGCCATCTCATCAGGAGATTATATCTCTGCTCGTCATTCCTGAGGGCATTGATGAGGTCCTGTTGGGGATACCTTGGCTAGGGTACCACTCATATCGAGTGGTCCTCAGGCAGAATTCTGGGATGGGGTGAATCTTGTGGGGGTAGGTGTCAGAGGGAGTGCGTTCAGGTTGCTACTACAGAGGTACCCGCAGATCTATCCTCTCTCCCCAAGCAATATTTTTTTTTTTTTAAATTCGTTTATTGACAATAAAATAAATTGTTACAAACATATTTGCATCCAAGGTTATCAAGCATAGTATGCAATACATATAAACTGCGTATGATTAAACATGTAATAAAATGCAATCTTCGTTTATAGCCAATGTTATCTTGTGATTATTATTATGCTTGTTTTCCAATAGTAACATATGGGTCATTTAGGTAAATAGAACATAAAGAAAACCATAACTCTTGAGTTACAACTGTATCTATTCTAACCTCTAATACGCCGCATTACCTCGTGCCTGTCCCCCTGTGTGACATCTCCCGTCCCCAACAAGTCTATAGAGTAAGATGGGAAGCATTCCATCTACCCCAAATTTTTTCAAATTTGCCCGGGCAGCCTCTATTTTGATATAGCGTGCGTTCATATGGAATTATCGAGTTAATCAGGTCAATCCAAGTTCTTATAGATGGTTCTGAACTCCCCATCCACCGCAGTGCCAGTACCTTCCGCGCCATAAAGAGCGTCTCACGTAAGAAAATGCCAGTATAATGATCCCAAGTCTCCTCCTCCCATATTCCCAATAAACAAACTAGTGGTTCATGGGGGACTGGAATTAACAACAAAGTTGTCAATAGCGATGTCACCCCCTTCCAGAATTGAAAAATGACGGGACAACTCCATATCATGTGAATAAAATCTGCATCAGGTGAATAGCAACGCATACATTCTGACGTTTGAAGCCGACCCATTTTAAAAAGCCGTTTCGGGGTTAGATACGACTGGTGTATTATATAAAGCTGAGTCATCCTGTTGTTAACCGAGGGGGATACTTTAATTGAGGATTCCAGGACGTTGTCCCATTCCTCTTCTTGTATATCAGCAAGAAGTCCCCCCCCACTTCCCTTTAACAGATTCAATGGTAAGTGTTGCTCCCGCGGATAACTTGTAGGTGTATAGAGAGGAGATGAGACCCTGTAGACCCTGTGACTTAAGAATTCCTATCAAGGGTAGAGAGGATATAACTCGAACTGCGCCTGCCTGTCTCATATATGACTGAATGGCTGACCTGAGCTGTAAATATCGAAAAAATTGGGATCTCGGTATATCGTACTTGGTTTGCAATTGCTCAAATGACACAAAAGTTCCCCCATCATATAGATCACCTATTGATGAGACACCATGCCCAATCCAAAAACCAGCGGATGGGTGGTCCAATAAAGTTGGGAAATAGCCATTGCCCCACAGGGGCATCTCCGCAATAATATCTATGAATCCAACCGTTTTTTTAACTTGCCTCCAGACCGATCGCGCTAGGCGTAGTAATGGTATCATACGAGGGATACCAACTTTCTCCAATTCTAAAAAATTCAATGGACATTCAATTTGTGCCGCATGAAGCAAATGACTTTCAGAGTTAGGAAGGCAATTATTGGGCATCCATTTATTAAGGGTTCCAGTCTGACCTGCCAAATAATATAGATAGAAGTCTGGTAGCGCCGCCCCAGCTCCCTGTTTTGGTCTCTGCAGCGTAGCTAGCTTAAGTTTGGGCCTAGATTTCCCCCATATAAAAACTGTAATTTGAGAGTTCAAACTTGCAAAGAAGGATTTAGGGATTATCACAGCACTGTGTTGGAGACAGTAGCTAAGTTTGGGAAGCAATATCATTTTAATTAAATTGATCCGGCCGGCCACAGACAACGGAAGTTTACTCCACGCTGCAAATTTACATTTAACTATTTCTAGCAATGGGAATATATTAAGTTGTAGGTCAGACCTACTATTCTGAGAAATATGTATACCCAAATATTTAAAGCTATGTACAATGGAGAGGGAAGAATGAGTCCCAAGGCCGGGCATCGAGGTGTGAGAAAGAGGCATCAACGCGGATTTATCCCAGTTTATGTATAGGCCTGAGTGTCTACTAAATTTATCTATAGTAGCTATTACCCGTGGTAACGTTTCCTCTGCCCTATCCATAAATATCACCATATCATCAGCGTAGAGTCCGACGGTATCCACCCGGTCAGCTATATTTATACCCTTAATGTCAGTGGAGGACCTTATACGTATCGCCAAAGCCTCTATTGCTAGGGCAAAGAGGGCCGGGGAGAGAGGGCACCCCTGGCGGGTCCCTCTATGTAGTGAAAAAGATTTAGAGACAGAGCCATTAACAATGATGCAGGCCCTGGGTTTCATATATAAAAGACCCACCCATTTCAAAAAGCCGTCACCAAAACCATATTTTTTTAAACATGCTGACAGAAAGGGCCATTCCAGAGAGTCAAAAGCTTTAGCCGCATCTAGCGATGCCAGTGCCCAGGTGTTATCTGGTACCAATGAGCTATATTGGACTACTGACTGGACCCGCCTGATATTGATGGAGGTATTTTTTCCTGGCATAAAACCCGTTTGGTCTGGGTGTATTAGGTCTAATATGATCGAGTTCAGTCTTGTAGCTAGGATTTTAGTAAAAACTTTATAATCTACATTTACCAATGATATGGGCCTACAAGATCCACATTCCAATGGGTCCTTCCCCTCCTTTCTGAGCACAATAATGTTTGCCTCATAAAATGTGTCAGGCATAGAACCCCTCTCCCGCATCCCCTGGAACACTCTCAACAAGATTGGCGCCAGTGTGTCACGATATTTCCTATACAATTCAGTGGGAAACCCATTTGGGCCAAGGGCTTTCCCAGAGGCCATATCCATCAAAGCTTGTTCAACTTCCTCCAATGTAATCTCCGCATCCATAAAGGCTCGTTGAACTGAGGTCAGTACAGGAAACATTATGTCGGATAAATAATCTAGGTTTTCCCGAGTATCAAAGTCGCACTCAGATGTATATAATGATTTATAGTAATCATGGAAACAGCGAAGTATCTCCTCAGTTGAGGACACTAATGATCCGTCTGATGTTCGAATTTGCAGTATAGTGTTGGATATATTATGTTGGTGTACCAAAAAGGCCAGAAATTTGCTAGCCTGATTTCCCAGTTCAAAATAGGATTGACGGGTAAAAAATAATTTACGTTTAGATTTAGTATCTACGTGTTGAGCATATAGCCTCTGGGAAGTTAGCCACTCTAGTCTATTACCATTAGTCGGGTCAGCTATATAAGCAGACTCTGAATCTTTTAATCGTTGCTCCATCTCGTCATCCTCCCTCGATGTCACCCTCTTTATATAAGATATCGTAGAAGATAGGCATCCCCTTAGATATGCCTTAAGAGTATCCCAGAATAGGTTAATGTATTGGGGTTCTGGGTGGGACGAAATAAAGCATTTCAGCTGGTCGACAGTCCTGTCACTGGAGTCTATCAACTTAAGCCAAAATGGATTTAATTTCCAAGCTATACCTCTATTCGATTGGCTAAATTTAAGTGTAAGAATGACCGGACTATGATCAGATATTCCCCTATTACCATGTTCAATACTGTCTACCCATGCTGCCAACCGAATATATAGTCTAGACGTGAAAGAGATCGTCTGGTAGATGAGTGACAGGTATAGCTTTTTACTCCGGGATGGCGCATCCTCCACAAGTCTAACCAGCCACTACCCTCCATGAATAAAGCTAGTTGGGACGGGACATGAGACAAGGTCTCCCCCGTCACATTATCGCCCAATCTCAATCTATCGAGGCGGGTGTCCATAACCAGATTAAAGTCGCCCATACAGATGACGCTTGCGTCTGGAAAGCTCAAGGCAAAGTTCATTGCCATCCGAAGTATTGATAGATTAGCCGGGGGAGGGTTATATATACATAGTAAGACGTATTAACGAGAGTTAATAAATGCGTGTACAAAGACAAACCGGCCCTCAGCTCCCATCTGACCTCTCTGTGAATTAACAATGAGACTCCTCTCGCGTAACTGGTGTGAAATGCATGTATGGACCATTGCACCCATGGCTTCTGCACACATCGGGCCGTGTCTCTAGTTAGGTGTGTCTCCACCAACGCTACAATATGTGGATGATAGCGCTTGATTTGTGAGAACACCTTAATTTTCTTCCGGGGAGATTTAATACCTCGCACATTCCAAGTCATGTATATTATTTCAGAGCCCATACTCACTCATCAAAATATGATACATAACGTTATCCGAGCAAATCTTAGGGATAGTACACAAAGGTTGAGAGGTCCATTGGCGGCGATTTCTATCTACGGAACAAATAAAATGAACATAGAGAAAAAAACATAACAAGAACCAAACATTATAGGAGCGTAGTCCCATTTTCCTATTATCCGGTGGAGAAAAAACGGGGATACCCTCGCTAAATTAAATTAAGCGTTCGGTATTGTTGGTAGGTTAAGTACCCACATACAGAGCTCCATTCATGGTTATCCACCCAAGTATTCTAGGAGTTCTTTGCATTGGACGTCTTGTGGACCCGTAGCCATTCAACCGCTTCTTCCGGATCAGTGAAGAAGACAGACGAACCTTCGTGAACAATTCGCAGGCGAGCGGGATATATCATGGAGTATATAACATGACGATCTCTGAGTTGCTTTTTAATTTCCAGAAACCGCGCTCGTTGTTTCTGAAGTTCCATGGAGAAATCCGGAAAAATTGAAATCGTGGCATTGTGGAACTTGATAGGACTCTTTTGTCGTGCCAAACGTAAAATGGCGTCTCTATCTTTACAATTGAGGATGCGGGCCAAGAAAGGTCTTGGAGGGGCTCCAGGTGGGAGAGGCTTCGTGGGGACCCGATGGGCCCTTTCCACTGAGAAAGTTGATGAGAATTCACCTTCCAGAGTAGTCTTAAGCCAGTCCTCAAGGAATTCCTCGGGTCGTTGACCCTCCGAGCGCTCTGGTAGACCAATAATACGGATATTATTTCGACGCAGTCTGTTCTCCAGATCATCCGCTTTTTGTTTCCAGTCGTTTATGGAACCAGCCACTCTTGTTAATTTAGCCTCCATGGGCGTGATGGTATCTTCAATTTGCGATACTCTCGTTTCCACCTCCGCGATATGTCCTCCCATATTCTGCATATCCAGTCTCAGGCGGCCCACCTCAGTGTGCACGTCTTCTATCTTTTCGGTAAGAGAGGATCTAGTTAAGGAGATAGCTTGCATTAGCTGCTCAGAGGCCTGTTTGAGAGTTAATTACTCTTGTTCCCCCTCTTCATTACTATCAGAAGGACGACCTTTACGTTGACTTTGCGAGGGGTTATTTCTGAGATTTCGCCCACCATCCGAGGGCTCCTCTCTAGCATATTTTCTAAGTTTATCGGCCGTTCCCGATACTTTTGCGTGCTGCATGACTGTCAGGAGTGAGAGACAGCAAAGTGATTGGAGATATAGACTGCCAAATTCCAGCCACAGGAAAATAGCAGAGCCGACAAAGATTATATGTATAGACTTATGAGGCTACTTGCGGTATATGGGCTGCTTGTAATAATGGAGGCAACAGCATCCAGATCCCAGGAGAGTTTTATGCCCCAGGAGGGGAATGGGGGAAGAGTCCGTAGCAGAGGCACAGGCAGCGAGGGGGGAGGGGAGCCAAACCCTCCAAATCACAAACGCTGGTGGGGTAGGTGCCTTTTAAATAGGGGAATGCGGGGCCCAATTTCTCAGGGCACTCACCGCTTATCCCCTTAATGTTTTACAGGGTATATGTTCACCCCCTGACAGCGCAGCAAATGTAACTCCTAGCGCCACGGCCCTTAATGGCTGACCGGGCGCTTATAGAAAGAAAGCCGCTCACGCCGGCACCACCAGCCACAGTCCCCCGGCTCCTGGTGTATCAGCGCAAGTACCTCCAACTCCTGGGAACAGTCCGGGAATCCAGGGAGGGAAGCCCCGACCCCAATGCAAGCCGGCGCTGCTCCACGTCCCGCCGGAGCACACGCTGGTAAGATGGCCACCGCTTCTCTCTGTTCTCACCACCTCCGCAGGCCCCGTCGGCTTTTGGCTCTCTTCCAAGTCTCGGTATCCCTCACATCTCAGTCCCGCGCCTTCCAGAGTCCAAGAAGGGCCACAGGTCGCACTCAGCCCACTCTTTAAAAGGGTTTAGGTGTCAGGATAATAGCAGGATAGTGGGAGCTCTCCGGGAGTACGTCTGCTTTCTTCAGCTACATAGCCACGCCCCCCTCCCCAAGCAATATTGGTCCTATGCGGACGTGTTCTCCAAAAAGGCGGCGGAGAGCCTTCCGCCCCATCGCCCGTATGACTGTCCTATTGATCTCTTGCCTGGTGCTGAGCTTCACCGGGGTTGAGTCTATCCATTATCTCTCCCGGAGACAGAGGCAATGTTTCAGTACATTCAAGAGAATCTGGCAGGAGGGTTCTTCAGGAAGTCAGTGTCACCTGCTTGGGCAGGGTTCTTTTTCGTGCAGAAGAAGAATGGGGAATTACGTCCATGCATAGATTATAGGGGTCTTAACGCCATCACCATTAAGAATAAGTATCCTTTGCCCCTGATATCTGAGCTTTTTGATAGGCTTTGGGGAGCAAGGGTATTTACTAAATTAGATCTGCAGGGTGCTTACAACCTGATTCGCATCCGTGAGGGGGACAAATGGAAGACAGCTTTTAACACCAGGGATGGGCACTATGAATATCTGGTGATGCCCTTCGGGCTCTGTAATGCCCCAGCCGTTTTCCAAGACTTTGTGAATGACATCTTCTGGGATATGCTCTTCACCTCGGTCATAGTCTATCTGGATGATATTCTCATCTACTCTCCAGATATTGACTCTCACTGGAGAGATGTTTGAAAAGTCTTCGACCTCCTATGGGCAAACTCCCTCTATGCCAAGTTGGAGAAGTGTGTGTTCGAGCAGGAGTCCTTACCTTTCCTGGGCTATATCATCTCCGCCCAGGGATTGGCTATGAATCCTGCCAAACTACAGGCTGTGATGGACTGGCAGGAACCCCATTCTCTTAAAGCGGTGCAGCGCTTTATGGGGTTCATTAACTACTATCGCCAGTTCATTCCACACTTCTCAACTTTGGTAGCTCCCTTGGTTGCCAAGAAGGGAGCAAATCCCAAATTGTGGTCTGAGGAGGTCTCCAAGGCCTTTATCTCCATTAAGTCACACTTCGTCAGCGCTCCAATCCTACATCGCCCTGATGTAGATAAGCCATTTATAATGGAGGTGGATGCCTCATCTGTTGCTGCTGGAGCAGTCCTTTTCCAAAAGGATGCTCAAGTTCAGAAGCATCCTTGCTTCTTCTTCTCTTAGACCTTCTCACCAGCAGAGAGGAATTATTCCATCGGGGATAGGGAGTTACTAGCCATGAAGTTGGCTTTCTTGGAGTGGAGACATCTCTTGGAGGGAGCTCGTTTTCCCTTCCGAGTCTTCACAGATCACAAGAATATTTGTCGTCTGCTCAGTATTGAGTTGAATCTCTCCTCGGCTTATCATCTCGAGACGAATGGGTTGGTTGAGAGGGCCAATCAGACTCTAGTCACATATTTACGACATTTTGTTTCTGCCAGGCAGGATGACTTGGCATCCTTCTTACCGTGGGCAGAGTTTGCCCTTAACAACGCTGTAGCTGACTCCACCGGTCAGACTCCTTTCCTCCTTAATTACGGCCAGCATCCATGGGTTCCTGTGCCTATGCCTGTGTCTTCTGCTGACTCCAGGGTGGCAGACTGGGCAGTGGAGGCACGGGATATTTGGGACTGCACTCAGGATGCCATCCGGGCCTCTAAGGAGAGAATGAGGTCCTCTGCCGATGCACATCGGCGCCCTGCCCTGACCTTTGCTCCTGGCGACTTAGTGTGGCTCTCCGCTCGTAACATCAGGCTGTGTGTTGAGTCCACTAAGTTTGCACCTCGCTACTTGGGTCCCTTCAAGGTCCTCGAACAGGTTCATCCTGTGGTCTACCGTCTAGCCCTTCCTCCACGCCTTGGTATCACCGACACCTTTCATGTGTCCCTCCTTAAACCCGTATACATGTCCTGGTTTTCTGAGTCATCTGCCGGGACATCGGGTTCATCTACGGACGATTAGGAGGTGAACGCTATTTTGGGGTGCAAGGTGGTACGTGGCAAAAAATTTTATTTGGTGGACTGGAAGGGTTACGGTCCTGAGGATAGGTCCTGGGACCCTGATGAGCACATTCAGGCTCCGCAGCTCATTGCCACCTTCGAGCGTAGCGAGGCAGAAGGGGGGCCCTAGGAGGGGGGTAATGTTAGGGGTCGAGTTCCCGCCTCTGCACAGGGGGAATCTCAGGCCATCTCTGCTGCAGTCTCCCATTCTTCTCCTGCCGCAGTGGAGCCTGCTCAGCGGAGACGTCAGTCCCAGTGTCTTGCTCAGTCTGACTCTGTACAAAGAGTTACTGCTGCTTTTCCTGCTTCTGCCATTGAAGCCAGTGCTGGGCAGCGGCAAGCAGACTCTTCTAGGACCAAATCCTGCTTTTCTCATTCTGAGCATGCCCAGAGTAAGATCTCTCAGTGGAGATCGAGGGTCACATGTTCAGATACTGCAGCGAAATCCATTGGTCCTTCAGGAAGGTCCTGTAGGTGCTCAGGCTCTGTGGCACCCTCTCATTGGTCCTTCTAGGAAGGTCATGTACTTGCTGCAACTATTTAAAGCTCGCATGGCCACACGGCATGCGCTAGTATCTTTCTAAGTTATGTGCTTTGCGCCAGTGTGGTCATGTAAGATTGTGTTCAGGAACCCGGCTGAAATAAGCCCCTAGAATGCTGGCACCTTCGGCGAGGAGATTGTGTTTGTGTGTATTCAGGGACCAAGCCCCTAGAATGCTGGCACCTCCGGCGAGGAGTTTTGTGTGCATGCATGACCACTGACTGCTCTTAGTTGGGTAGTTAGCCTGTGCCTCTGAGAACAGGACGCAGGGCTTTGCTTTCACGGCTACTCTGTGAAATAACAGAACTAGTTCATACCGCCATATAGTGCCGCTGTTTGCTAGCAGCAGGTTCTCCTGCACGGTGGACCCCGGGCTGCGAATGCATCTATATCAATAAAACATCTATATTTACTTGATGCGTTCCGCTAGCCCTAACAGCCAGGGTCTGGCTAAGTAATGGCGGACGAACAGCGATTGTAAGGGTACATCCAGCTGCAGGAGGGCAGGTTGGCGGCTCTCGAACGTGCAACCTCAGTGGTGGATGTTACCACAATAGCTGTTCAGGCTGCTAGCTGTTCAGGCCTCCAGCGTGGCTGCGGCAGCTTTACCCACTGCCATTCTCTGTATCTCACCTCCCGCTGCCAGAGAAATACTCTGGTGACAGTAAATCCTGTAGTGGTTTCGTGAACCAGTGCGATATACACCTTGAGCTCCTGGATGCACGTTTTCCCACAGAGCGGGCAAAGGTGGGATTCATAATTTCTCTGCTGTCGGACAAGCATTGGAGTGGGCTATGCCCCGGTGGGAGCGCGGAGATCATGTGGTGCAGAGTGCTCCTTGGTTTTTAAGCACTCTGAAACAGGTCTTTTTAGGACCCCAAATCACCCATGATACGGCTCTCCAACTGCTGGCATTGACTCGGGGTTCATCCATGGTCAGCCATTTTGCCGTCCACTTCCGGACTCCTCTGATATGAATATACCGTGTCCGTGACATTTGTTGGAGCAGCTTAGTATACATATTTTGCGAAAAACGTATCAACCAAATACCCTGTTTTTTACATCTTTTTACTAGCACTTGCGGATTACTGTGATTTTCTTGAAACTGAGGGTTTTTGGTTCTACTATGCTCTTTTGTGTCTTCAAGTTTCTTAGTGGTGTGTGAGCATGTTCCTACAGACTTGTTCACTGTGCGAGTAGCCCATGTGTTCCTGTCTCCATAATTGTTCTCTTGTGTCTACAAGACTGGGGAGTTACCCACCACTCCTCTTGGGCTATCTGCACAAAAGCTGTTCCACTCAGCATGTCCACATGGACTTTACCTCTCTGAACCCTGTTCACACAGGTAATATACAGATGATCAGGTTTTTAAATACATCAAATAGGGATTGCATACATCAGTTAGGACTGCTCTGATATGGGTATACCGTGACGTTTGATGGAGCAGCTTAGTATACATTTTTTGCAAAGAATGTATCAACCAAATACCCTGTTTTTTACATCTTTTTACTAGCATTTGCGGATTACTGTGATTTTTTGAAACTGAGTGTTTTTGGTTCTACTATGCTCTTTTCTTCTCACATATCACACATTAACATTTCCCATCCCCAGATCACATACATAGCTGGCAGCTTTTGTTTTGGCCAAAAGATTTTTTAAGCCGCCACCATAACACGGTAGACACTTTTTGGCCGGGCCCTACTCTACTGTAACCTATTGAATATTTGTTAAAATATGCAATACAATTTAGGTATATTTTTATTTATTTTTCAATTTTTAAAATGACCAATAATATCACATACAAGGAACAAATACCACAACACCATGACCAGATGACATATTACCACCACAGTGATCGAATAATATCACATACAAGGAACAAATACTGCAACACAATGTCCAGACCACATATTACCACCACATAGTGACTGAATACTACAATTCTGATAAGTAATTAAAAAAAAAGCACCATACTATCTCCATAAGTGCCATTATACACAGAGATCTGTACTTGGTATGCAGTGTCTGTGTACAGATAATATAGTGATCACTAGTGAAATTATACACAGGAGCTCTGTATATAGTATACAGTGTATAGTGTTAGTGTATAGGTAACACACTGACTCACCAGTGACGTCTCTAGGTGAAGTCCTTCATCTTTCATCCAGCACAGACAGCCATCATTTCATCCAGCCAGGGCTCGTCTCTGCAGGAAATAACACAGTTATCTCGAGCTCCGCTTGTAGAATACATTACTTAATTTTTCACAACTTCTACATTACACCACATGAAGAAAAAGAGGCAACATAGTATCACTCTATACAGTAACAGGACCGCCCCCTCATTTAAAACAGTATACTCAAAAAATAAAATAAATACATCACTGCAGTAATAATATCCCTAATTTAGCCCCTATGGTAATAATATTCCCCATCCTGGCCACCGTGTGTCTCATTCCTGGCGTCAGCCATATGTTCTCCCATCCTGCCCTCATGAGTATCCATTCTGCCCCATATGCTCTCCCCATCCTGCCCCATATGATCACCCCATGTGATCTCTCCATCCAGCCCCATCTGTCTCCATCATATCCATCCTGCCCCATGATCCTGCACGATCTGTCTCCAATTCTGCCCCCAGTGTCTCCAATCATGCCCATGTCTCCATTCTGCCCCCTATGTCTCCAACCATGTCCAACCCCCGTGTCTGCAATCCTGCTACTTGTCTCCAATTATGCCCCCTGTGTCTCCATTCTGCCCCATCTGTCTTCAATCCTCCCCATCTGTCTCCAGTCATGCCCCCATGTCTTTCATCCTGCCCCGTGTCTCCAATCATGCCCTGTATCTCCATTCTGCCCCTTGTCTCGCATTCTGCCCCAATGTCCAGCATTCTGCCCCAATGTCCAGCATTCTGCCCCAATGTCCAGCATTCTGCCCCTGTCACTGTGTCCAGCATTCTGCCCCTGTCACTGTGTCCAGCATTCTGCCCCTGTCACTGTGTCCAGCATTCTGCCCCTGTCACTGTGTCCAGCATTCTTCCACTGTCACTGTGTCCAGCATTCTGCCCCTGTCACTGTGTCCAGCATTCTGCCCCTGTCACTGTGTCCAGCATTCTGCCCCTGTCACTGTGTCCAGCATTCTGCCCCTGTCACTGTGTCCAGCATTCTTCCACTGTCACTGTGTCCAGCATTCTGCCCCTGTCACTGTGTCCAGCATTCTGCCCCTGTCACTGTGTCCAGCATTCTGCCCCTGTCACTGTGTCCAGCATTCTGCCCCACTGTGTCCAGCATTCTGCCCCAATGTCCAGCATTCTGCCCCCGGGTCTCACAGTCTGCCCCTGTGTCCAGCATACTGCCCCTGTCACTGTGTCCAGCATTCTGCCCCTGTCACTGTGTACAGCATTCTGCCCCACTGTGTGTCCAGCATTCTGCCCCACTGTGTGTCCAGCATTCTGCCCCTCTGTGTGTCCAGCATTCTGCCCCACTCTGTGTCCAGCATTCTGCCCCACTCTGTGTCCAGCATTCTGCCCCACTGTGTGTCCAGCATTCTGCCCCACTGTGTGTCCAGCATTCTTCCCCACTGTGTGTCCAGCATTCTGCCCCACTGTGTGTCCAGCATTCTTCCCCACTGTGTGCCCAGCATTCTGCCCCACTGTGTGCCCAGCATTCTGCCCCACTGTGTGTCCAGCATTCTGCCCCACTGTGTGCCCAGCATTCTGCCCCACTGTGTGTCCAGCATTCTGCCCCACTGTGTGTCCAGCATTCTGCCCCACTGTGTGTCCAGCATTCTGCCCCACTGTGTGCCCAGCATTCTGCCCCACTGTGTGCCCAGCATTCTGCCCCACTGTGTGTCCAGCATTCTGCCCCACTGTGTGCCCAGCATTCTGCCCCTCTGTGTGTCCAGCATTCTGCCCCTCTGTGTGCCCAGCATTCTGCCCCTCTGTGTGCCCAGCATTCTGCCCCACTGTGTGTCCAGCATTCTGCCCCTCTGTGTGTCCAGCATTCTGCCCCACTGTGTGCCCAGCATTCTGCCCCTCTGTGTGTCCAGCATTCTGCCCCTCTGTGTGCCCAGCATTCTGCCCCTCTGTGTGCCCAGCATTCTGCCCCACTGTGTATCCAGCATTCTGCCCCTCTGTGTGTCCAGCATTCTGCCCGTGTGTCCAGCATTCTGCCCCTGTCACTGTGTCCAGCATTCCGCCCCTGTCACTGTGTCCAGCATTCTGCCACTGTCACTGTGTCCAGCATTCTGCCACTGTCACTGTGTCCAGCATTCTGCCCCTGTCACTGTGTCCAGCATTCTGCCCCTGTCACTGTGTCCAGCATTCTGCCCCACTGTGTCCAGCATTCTGCCCCAATGTCCAGCATTCTGCCCCCGGGTCTCACAGTCTGCCCCTGTGTTCAGCATACTGCCCCTGTCACTGTGTCCAGCATTCTGCCCCTGTCACTGTGTCCAGCATTCTGCCCCACTGTGTGTCCAGCATTCTGCCCCACTGTGTGTCCAGCATTCTGCCCCACTGTGTGTCCAGCATTCTGCCCCACTGTGTGCCCAGCATTCTGCCCCACTGTGTGCCCAGCATTCTGCCCCACTGTGTGTCCAGCATTCTGCCCCACTGTGTGCCCAGCATTCTGCCCCTCTGTGTGTCCAGCATTCTGCCCCTCTGTGTGCCCAGCATTCTGCCCCTCTGTGTGCCCAGCATTCTGCCCCACTGTGTGTCCAGCATTCTGCCCCTCTGTGTGTCCAGCATTCTGCCCCACTGTGTGTCCAGCATTCTGCCCCTCTGTGTGTCCAGCATTCTGCCCCTCTGTTTGCCCAGCATTCTGCCCCACTGTGTCGAGCATTCTGCCCCTCTGTGTGTCCAACATTCTGCCCCACTGTGTGTCCAGCATTCTGCCCCACTGTGTCTCCAGAATTCTGCCCCACTGTGTGTCCAGCATTCTGCCCCTCTGTGTGTCCAGCATTCTGCCCCACTGTGTGTCCAGCATTCTGCCCCACTGTGTGCCCAGCATTCTGCCCCACTGTGTCCAGAATTCTGCCCCTCTGTGTGTCCAGCATTCTGCCCCACTGTGTGTCCAGCATTCTGCCGCACTGTGTGCCCAGCATTCTGCCCCACTGTGTGTCCAGCATTCTGCCCCACTGTGTGTCCAGCATTCTGCCCCACTGTGTGTCCAGCATTCTGCCCCACTGTGTGTCCAGCATTCTGCCCCACTGTGTGTCCAGCATTCTGCCCCTCTGTGTGTCCAGCATTCTGCCCCCCTATGTGCCCAGCATTCTGCCCCTCTGTGTGTCCAGTATTCTGCCCCACTCTGTGTCCAGCATTCTGCCCCACTCTGTGTTCAGCATTCTGCCCCACTGTGTGTCCAGCATTCTGCCCCACTCTGTGTCCAGCAATCTGCCCCTCTGTGTGTCCAGCATTCTGCCCCACTCTGTGTCCAGCATTCTGCCCCACTCTGTGTCCAGCATTCTGCCCCACTGTGTGTCCAGCATTCTGCCCCACTCTGTGTCCAGCATTCTGCCCCTCTGTGTGTCCAGCATTCTGCAACACTCTGTGTCCAACATTCTGCCCCACTGTGTGTCCAGCATTCTGCCCCACTGTGTCTCCAGCATTCTGCCCCACTGTGTGTCCAGCATTCTGCCCCTCTGTGTGTCCAGCATTCTGCCCCACTGTGTGTCCAGCATTCTGCCCCACTGTGTGCCCAGCATTCTGCCCCACTGTGTCCAGCATTCTGCCCCTCTGTGTGTCCAGCATTCTGCCGCACTGTGTGCCCAGCATTCTGCCCCACTGTGTGTCCAGCATTCTGCCCCACTGTGTGTCCAGCATTCTGCCCCACTGTGTGTCCAGCATTCTGCCCCACTGTGTGTCCAGCATTCTGCCCCACTGTGTGTCCAGCATTCTGCCCCACTCTGTGTCCAGCATTCTGCCCCCCTCTGTGTCCAGCATTCTGCCCCACTCTGTGTCCAGCATTCTGCCCCACTGTGTGTCCAGCATTCTGCCCCACTGTGTGTCCAGCATTCTGCCCCTCTGTGTGTCCAGCATTCTGCCCCCCCTATGTGCCCAGCATTCTGCCCCTCTGTGTGTCCAGCATTCTGCCCCACTCTGTGTCCAGCATTCTGCCCCCCTCTGTGTCCAGCATTCTGCCCCACTCTGTGTCCAGCATTCTGCCCCACTGTGTGTCCAGCATTCTGCCCCACTCTGTGTCCAGCATTCTGCCCCTCTGTGTGTCCAGCATTCTGCCCCACTCTGTGTCCAGCATTCTGCCCCACTCTGTGTCCAGCATTCTGCCCCACTGTGTGTCCAGCATTCTGCCCCACTCTGTGTCCAGCATTCTGCCCCTCTGTGTGTCCAGCATTCTGCCCCACTCTGTGTCCAGCATTCTGCCCCACTGTGTGCCCAGCATTCTGCCCCACTGTGTGTCCAGCATTCTGCCCCTCTGTGTGTCCAGCATTCTGCCCCTCTGTGTGTCCAGCATTCTGCCCCTCTGTGTGTCCAGCATTCTGCCCCTCTGTTTGCCCAGCATTCTGCCCCACTGTGTCGAGCATTCTGCCCCTCTGTGTGTCCAACATTCTGCCCCACTGTGTGTCCAGCATTCTGCCCCTCTGCGTGTCCAGCATTCTGCCCCCCCTATGTGCCCAGCATTCTGCCCCTCTGTGTGTCCAGCATTCTGCCCCACTCTGTGTCCAGCATTCTGCCCCCCTCTGTGTCCAGCATTCTGCCCCACTCTGTGTCCAGCATTCTGCCCCACTGTGTGTCCAGCATTCTGCCCCACTCTGTGTCCAGCATTCTGCCCCTCTGTGTGTCCAGCATTCTGCCCCACTCTGTGTCCAGCATTCTGCCCCACTCTGTGTCCAGCATTCTGCCCCACTGTGTGTCCAGCATTCTGCCCCACTGTGTGCCCAGCATTCTGCCCCTCTGTGTGTCCAGCATTCTGCCCCTCTGTGTGCCCAGCATTCTGCCCCTCTGTGTGCCCAGCATTCTGCCCCACTGTGTGTCCAGCATTCTGCCCCTCTGTGTGTCCAGCATTCTGCCCCTCTGTGTGTCCAGCATTCTGCCCCTCTGTGTGTCCAGCATTCTGCCCCTCTGTTTGCCCAGCATTCTGCCCCACTGTGTCGAGCATTCTGCCCCTCTGTGTGTCCAACATTCTGCCCCACTGTGTGTCCAGCATTCTGCCCCACTGTGTCTCCAGAATTCTGCCCCACTGTGTGTCCAGCATTCTGCCCCTCTGTGTGTCCAGCATTCTGCCCCACTGTGTGTCCAGCATTCTGCCCCACTGTGTGCCCAGCATTCTGCCCCACTGTGTCCAGAATTCTGCCCCTCTGTGTGTCCAGCATTCTGCCCCACTGTGTGTCCAGCATTCTGCCGCACTGTGTGCCCAGCATTCTGCCCCACTGTGTGTCCAGCATTTTGCCCCACTGTGTGTCCAGCATTCTGCCCCTCTGTGTGTCCAGCATTCTGCCCCTCTGTGTGTCCAGCATTCTGCCCCTCTGTGTGTCCAGCATTCTGCCCCTCTGTTTGCCCAGCATTCTGCCCCACTGTGTCGAGCATTCTGCCCCTCTGTGTGTCCAACATTCTGCCCCACTGTGTGTCCAGCATTCTGCCCCTCTGTGTGTCCAGCATTCTGCCCCCCCTATGTGCCCAGCATTCTGCCCCTCTGTGTGTCCAGCATTCTGCCCCACTCTGTGTCCAGCATTCTGCCCCCCTCTGTGTCCAGCATTCTGCCCCACTCTGTGTCCAGCATTCTGCCCCACTGTGTGTCCAGCATTCTGCCCCACTCTGTGTCCAGCATTCTGCCCCTCTGTGTGTCCAGCATTCTGCCCCACTCTGTGTCCAGCATTCTGCCCCACTCTGTGTCCAGCATTCTGCCCCACTGTGTGTCCAGCATTCTGCCCCACTGTGTGCCCAGCATTCTGCCCCTCTGTGTGTCCAGCATTCTGCCCCTCTGTGTGCCCAGCATTCTGCCCCTCTGTGTGCCCAGCATTCTGCCCCACTGTGTGTCCAGCATTCTGCCCCTCTGTGTGTCCAGCATTCTGCCCCTCTGTGTGTCCAGCATTCTGCCCCTCTGTGTGTCCAGCATTCTGCCCCTCTGTTTGCCCAGCATTCTGCCCCACTGTGTCGAGCATTCTGCCCCTCTGTGTGTCCAACATTCTGCCCCACTGTGTGTCCAGCATTCTGCCCCACTGTGTCTCCAGAATTCTGCCCCACTGTGTGTCCAGCATTCTGCCCCTCTGTGTGTCCAGCATTCTGCCCCACTGTGTGTCCAGCATTCTGCCCCACTGTGTGCCCAGCATTCTGCCCCACTGTGTCCAGAATTCTGCCCCTCTGTGTGTCCAGCATTCTGCCCCACTGTGTGTCCAGCATTCTGCCGCACTGTGTGCCCAGCATTCTGCCCCACTGTGTGTCCAGCATTCTGCCCCACTGTGTGTCCAGCATTCTGCCCCACTGTGTGTCCAGCATTCTGCCCCACTGTGTGTCCAGCATTCTGCCCCACTGTGTGTCCAGCATTCTGCCCCTCTGTGTGTCCAGCATTCTGCCCCCTATGTGCCCAGCATTCTGCCCCTCTGTGTGTCCAGTATTCTGCCCCACTCTGTGTCCAGCATTCTGCCCCACTCTGTGTTCAGCATTCTGCCCCACTGTGTGTCCAGCATTCTGCCCCACTCTGTGTCCAGCAATCTGCCCCTCTGTGTGTCCAGCATTCTGCCCCACTCTGTGTCCAGCATTCTGCCCCACTCTGTGTCCAGCATTCTGCCCCACTGTGTGTCCAGCATTCTGCCCCACTCTGTGTCCAGCATTCTGCCCCTCTGTGTGTCCAGCATTCTGCAACACTCTGTGTCCAACATTCTGCCCCACTGTGTGTCCAGCATTCTGCCCCACTGTGTCTCCAGCATTCTGCCCCACTGTGTGTCCAGCATTCTGCCCCTCTGTGTGTCCAGCATTCTGCCCCACTGTGTGTCCAGCATTCTGCCCCACTGTGTGCCCAGCATTCTGCCCCACTGTGTCCAGCATTCTGCCCCTCTGTGTGTCCAGCATTCTGCCGCACTGTGTGCCCAGCATTCTGCCCCACTGTGTGTCCAGCATTCTGCCCCACTGTGTGTCCAGCATTCTGCCCCACTGTGTGTCCAGCATTCTGCCCCACTGTGTGTCCAGCATTCTGCCCCACTGTGTGTCCAGCATTCTGCCCCACTGTGTGTCCAGCATTCTGCCCCACTCTGTGTCCAGCATTCTGCCCCCCTCTGTGTCCAGCATTCTGCCCCACTCTGTGTCCAGCATTCTGCCCCACTGTGTGTCCAGCATTCTGCCCCACTGTGTGTCCAGCATTCTGCCCCTCTGTGTGTCCAGCATTCTGCCCCCCCTATGTGCCCAGCATTCTGCCCCTCTGTGTGTCCAGCATTCTGCCCCACTCTGTGTCCAGCATTCTGCCCCCCTCTGTGTCCAGCATTCTGCCCCACTCTGTGTCCAGCATTCTGCCCCACTGTGTGTCCAGCATTCTGCCCCACTCTGTGTCCAGCATTCTGCCCCTCTGTGTGTCCAGCATTCTGCCCCACTCTGTGTCCAGCATTCTGCCCCACTCTGTGTCCAGCATTCTGCCCCACTGTGTGTCCAGCATTCTGCCCCACTCTGTGTCCAGCATTCTGCCCCTCTGTGTGTCCAGCATTCTGCCCCACTCTGTGTCCAGCATTCTGCCCCACTCTGTGTCCAGCATTCTGCCCCACTGTGTGTCCAGCATTCTGCCCCTCTGTGTGTCCAGCATTCTGCCCCCTATGTGCCCAGGATTCTGCCCCTCTGTGTGTCCAGCATTCTGCCCCACTCTGTGTCCAGCATTCTGCCCCACTGTGTGTCCAGCATTATGCCCCTCTGTGTGTCCAGCATTCTGCCCCACTGTGTGCCCAGCATTCTGCCCCTCTGTGTGCCCAGCATTCTGCCCCACTGTGTGTCCAGCATTCTGCCCCACTGTGTGTCCAGCATTCTGCCCCACTGTGTCCAGCATTCTGTCCCTGTGTGTCCAGCGTCCTGCCCCCCCCGGGCCCCCTAGATCGCCGCTCTCAAAGAAAAAAAACAAACACGAGTTCTTACCTGGCCATGCTCCTGTGCCAGGTGAAGATCCCTGCAGGCTCCACAGAGACGCACTAGCCGAGCCCGGCGGCTGACAATGACGTCAGACGCCGGCGACGCCGGCGAGTGCGCACTGCGGCCCTATTCAGCTGCCAGCCTCAGACTGGCTGGCGGCTGTTAACTATTGACGTGCGGGCGCGGGCCCGCACGTCAATAGTGTGCCGCAGCGCCTGCAGGGGGGGCCCGGTGAGCAGATGAGACGGGGCTCGATGCGGGCCCCCTCTGCTCACTGGGGCCCATACGCCAGTCACGGCTGTAATGCCCTAATGGCGGCCCTGCAGCCACCATCTTTACCTGACCTCAACTCTATAGAGAACATTTGGTGTATCATCAAGCAAAGGGTGGGAGTCAGTTCACATCAAAACAGCAGCTCTGGGAGGCTATTCTGACTTCATGCAAAGAAATACAAGCAGAAACTCTCCAAAAACTCACACGTTCAATGGAGGCAAGAATTGTGAAGGTGATATCAAAGAAGGGTTCCTATGTTAACATGTAACTAGGCCTGTTAGGAGGTTTTGGAGTTAAATAGCTTTTTTGTTCACTGAATGTGACCTCCTCATGCAGCAAATTCCACAAATGATCATTTTCAGTTCTTTAAAACATATCAAATGTGTAGAAATTCTACTGTGCCTAATAATTTTGATCAGTGCATTTTGCGTTTTTATTCATTTTGGAGATTATACCGTTATCATTGGGAGGTTTCTTCAATAAAATTCGATGTATACTCTAATGGGTGATGACTTTTATTAGACTGACTGTCATTTGCACTGACAATTTAGGAAAATCCGAGAAAAATATAATTTGCATAATAATTTGGAACATGGTGTAAATAGCTTACATTATCTAGCAGTTGTGCAAGTGGCTCATAGCCTGCAGAGTTACGCAAATGTCACTATTTACCAGTATTTTTTCTTTGTCTGCTGTTGGCGTATGTCAAAAAGGTGATATAGAAAAATAATTTTCTATTGGTTAAACAAATAGTGTCTATTTATCTAGAAGTTGTGCATCCTGCGCAAAACCTGCAGTGATACGCAAATGTCACTATTCACCAATTTCAATATTTTTCCTAACTCTGCTATTGGCGTGTGTCGATATAAAAAAATGTTGGTTAAATAAATAGGGTATATTTATCAAGCAGTTGTATGACTGGCGCAAAGCCTGCAGAGAAAAACAAACATCACTATTTACCAGTAATTTCCCTGAGTCTGCTGTTGCTGTGTGTCATAAATGCAATATAAAAAATAATAGTTTTCTATTGGTTAAATACATATCATATATTTACAGTTAGGTCCATATATATTTGGACAGAGACAACATTTTTTCTAATTTTGGTTATAGACATTACCTCAATTAATTTTAAACAAAACAATTCTGATGCAGTTGAAGTTCAGACATTCAGCTTTCATTTGAGGGTATCCACATTAAAATCGGATGAAGGGTTTAGGAGTTTCAGCTCCTTAACATGTGCCACCCTGTTTTTAAAGGGTCCAAAAGTAATTGGACATTTGACTTCAAGGCTATTTAATGGACAGGTGTGGGCAATCCCTTCGTTATGCCATTCTCAATAAAGCAGATAAAAGGCCTGGAGTTGATTTGAGGTGTGGTGCTTGCATTTGGAAGGTTTTGCTGTGAAGTAAACATGCGGTCAAAGGAGCTCTCCATGCAGGTGAAACAAGCCATCCCTAAGCTGCGAAAACAGAAAAAACAGAAAAAACCCATCCGAGAAATTGCTACAATATTAGGAGTGGCAAAAACTACAGTTTGGTACATCCTGAGAAAGAAAGAAGCGCTGGTGAACTAATCAATGCAAAAAGACCTGGGCGCCCACGGAAGTCAACAGTGGTGGATGATCGCAGAATAATCTCCATGGTGAAGAGAAACCCCTTCACAACAGCCAACCAAGTGAACAACACTCTCCAGGAGGTCGGCGTATCAATATCCAAATCTACCATAAAGAGAAGACTGCATGAAAGTAAATACAGAGGGTTCACTGCACGGTGCAAGCCACTCATAAGCATCAAGAATAAAAAGGCTAGACTGGACTTTGCTAAAAAACATCTAAAAAAGCCAGCACAGTTCTGGAATAACATTCTTTGGACAGATGAAACCAAGATCAACCTCTACCAGAATGATGGAAAGAGAAAAGTATGGCGAAGGCGTGGTACAGCTCATCTGTAAAATACGGCGGAGGCAGTGTGATGGCTTGGGCATGCATGGCTGCCAGTGGCACTAGGTAACTAGTGTTTATAGATGATGTGACACAGGACAGAAGCAGCCGAATGAATTTTGAGGTATTCAGAGACATACTGTGTGCTCAGATCCAGCCAAATGCAGCCAAACTGATTGGTCGTCGTTCCATACTACAGATGGACAATGACCCAAAACATAAAGCCAAAGCAACCCAGGAGTTTATTAAAGCAAAGAAGAGGAATATTCCTGAATGGCCAAGTCAGTCACCTGATTTCAACCCAATTTAGCATGCATTTCACTTGTTAAAGACTAAACTTCAGACAGAAAGGCCCACAAACAAACAGCAACTGAAAACCACAGCAGTGAAGGCCTGGCAGAGCATCAAAAATGAGGAAACACAGCGTCTGGTGATGTCCATGAGTTCAAGACTTCAGGCAGTCATTGCCAACAAAGGGTTTTCAACCAAGTACTAAAAATGAACATTTTATTTAAAATATTGAATATGTCCAATTACTTTTGGTCCCTTTAAAAACAGGGTGACACATGTTAAGGAGCTGAAACTCCTAAACCCTTCATCCAATTTTAATGTGGATACCCTCAAATGAAAGCTGAAAGTCTGAACTTCAACTGCATCTGAATTGTTTTGTTTAAAATTCATTGTGGTAATGTCTGTAACCAAAATTAGAAAAATGTTGTCTCTGTCCAAATATATATGGACCTATCTGTATCTAGTAGTTGTGTGACTTGTGCAAAGCCTGCAGAGATACATAAGCGTCACTATTTACCAGTGCTAATAATTTTTCTTACTCTTGTGTTGGCGTGTGTCATAAAAGCGATATAAAGAAATAATAATTTTCTATTGGTTAAATAAATAGTGTATATTTGTCTAGCAGTTGTGCGACTGGCACAAAGCCTACAGAGATACACAAATGTCACCATTTACCAGTAATTTCTCTGAGTCTGCTGCTGGCGTGTGTCATAAAGGCAATATTAAAACAAATTCTATTGGTTAAATAAATAATGTATATTTATCTAGCAGTTGTGTCACTGGCACAAAGCCTGCAAAGATGCGCAAATGTCAGTATTTACCAATAATTTTCATGAGTCTGCTGTTGCCGTGTGTAATAAAGCTGATAGCTTAAAAAAATTACCCACACATTGCTAGATACAGGGAATATGTACATGACACCTCTGTGAGGGTAATTGTAAAAAATAAAGCTAGGAATTTTTTTTTTCATAATGCATTCAATATGAGAAAGGATGATGAAAGGATGACGTTAAGGAATGGATATGTGGATGTGGTGGTGCCCCCAAGGCCGGGTGACATATCAGAAGGTGACGTTATCTCATTTTAGCATCCTGTCAAAATTCAGTCTGTGCACTACACCAATGTCGTACCCTGAAAGAGTGCGAGGATCTTGTGGGTTGGATGGCAGACAAAGGCTACAGTGTGTTGACAAGCAACACCACCAAGTCTTCCACACAGTCCAGTCACAGTAGCCAAGAGGCTGGGCCTCACAGTCCTCAACCTGGTTCTCATTCCTCCCACCATCAAGAGGCCCAGAAGACAACTCTTGCCAATCCGAAGAACTGTTTACATTCCCTTGTAATTATTCTGCACTGTCACAGTGCACCATTAAATAGGGTCATGAAGAGGTGGAGTGAAGGAGTGCACAAACATTTGAGCACCTACGGCCAGAAGAAAGTCACGTTCGGGAAGGTCAATTCAGGTCTGAAGAGGTGGAGGATAAACAGATGCCACCAGGTCAGCCTAAAATTGCAACTCAGGATGAGGATTAGATTGATGAATTGGAAGACAATGTGGTTGAAGATGAGGCCACTGATCCAATTTGGCACGATGGCACGCATAACGAGCACAGCATAGCAGTGCAGAGAGGGATGGATCCATAGCACAAAAACAGGCAAGAAGAGGTAATGGTTTGACCAGAGGGAAAAGACGTCAACTGTTCCACTGAGCCCCATCACTCAGCTAGATAACAGACCAAGGGTGTGTAGTTCACTTGTATGTCAGTTTTTTTCTGAAAGTCCTTCAGACAAAACAACTATGATTTACCTCAACTGCCATACCAAGCTGAGAAAAGGCAAGAACACTACCAAACTGAGCACCACAAGCATGCAGAAGCACATATCAGCCAAGCACCTCAGTAGGGGTGTGCAACGCCTGGATACAAAATCTGTGTCTGAGGGTGAAACCACTTCCTCTTCCCCTGAGTTATGGCCCTCCCAATCTACAGTCCATGAAGCAGGTGATGATGCCTTCTGTCCACAAGGTGTAGTTACACAGACAAAACAGTCAGCAACCATTTCCAGTTCATTGCCCCAGCGCAGCGTTCAGGTGTCTCTGCCCCAGACTTTTCACATGAAGCAGATGTATCCACCCACCCACAGGCCCAAACGCTAAATACCCACATTGTCAGATTGCTAGCCCTGGAAATGTTGCCATTTCAGCTTGTGGGAACTGAGTCTTTACGCAACCTCTTGGCCATGGCAGCCCCACAGTACTCGATTCCCAGGCGCCACTGTTTTTCCCGGTGTGCTGTCCCTGTGTTACATAAGCATGTGTTACACAATATTAGCTGTGCTCTGGCCAAAGCAGTCACAGGGAAGGTCCACCTAACCACAGACACGTGGACAAGTTCTTGTGGGCAGGGAAGATACATTTCACTGATGGGACACTGGATGAATTTGGTGGAGTCTGGGACAGGGCCAGAGGCTGGGACATCACCCATCTTACCCACATCAAGAATGGCGGGCCCAACTTCCATCAGGGTTTCAGTCTCTTCATATTCCTGTTCTTACCTCTCCTCCTCATCCTCACCTGATGTAGCCTCTCCATCATGCCCCAGCTGGGAGCTCTTTAGCGCTGCCTTGGCAAAGCACAGCACACTTGTCTGAAGCTCATCATTTTTGATGATAAAGCTCACAATGCACCAGAACTGTTGAAAGGGAAAAAATACAGACCAATCAATGGCTCTCCGCTGAAACTCCAACCAGGTCTGGTTGTGTGCGATAATCGGCCTAACTTGGTAATGGCTTTAAAGCTCGGCAAGCTGGTATATGTTCTAAGCATGGCCCACATGCTGAACTTAGTTGTGCAGCAGTTTTTAAAAACATACCCTGACTTGCTGGACCTACTTGTCAAAGTAAGCCTTGTCAGTGCTCATTTCCAAAAGTCATCTCAGTCTTTCACGGGTCTGACTGTGCTGCAGCAGTGCTTTAAAATACATCTTCACCGACTGATTTGTGGCCTGCCCACACACTAGAATTCGGCCTTTGATATGTTGGCAAGGTTTATTGAGCAGCAGAGGGCAGTGTCTAAAATCCATCTATTCAATGCCCATCAGAGTAACATTCAGCCCCCACAAGTAACAACTGTTGAGTGGGTGTGAATTGCTGACATATGTGAGTTTCTTCAAAACTTTGAGTACCAAGATGTGGTTCGGATAATGACGCTATTATCAGCGTAACCATCCCGCTGCTCTGTCTATTAAAACATTCTCTGCAGAATCTCAAAGAGGATTCTTTGAATGCTGAGAAGTTGGCTATGGAGCAAGATTTTACAGTAGCTGATACCACACAGCCCAGGCTCGCACAATTTTCTCAGGCAACATTGGCTGATGACGAGAAACAGAAGGAGGATGAGGAGGAACAGGAGTTTTTGGTCTGTGCTACAGAGAGAATTCTCAATTCCAGCTTCATGCCTGTCCAGCATGGATGGCCTGAAGAGGAGAAGGAGCTTTGTTAGGAGAGGATGGTTAGTGTTCAACCTGGTGGGGGACACTGAACGTTTGACTCTTTGTACTCTTCCACGCATGTCACAATTCATGTCCAGATGGCTTTCCCAAGACCCTCGCGTGAAAGACATTTTGTCCACCATGAAATGCTAGCAGTGCACTTTCTTCACCCACAGTACAAGGAGAAGTTTTGGCTCATGTCGGGGACAGATGTTTCATTTTCACTGCATGCATGCCATTGTGCATGAGGGCCATTGTTGAAGACTTGCTGAAAAGATTACCCTCAGACAATGCTGCTGGCAGAGGTACCGGCTAGGGTTGAGCGACTTTTCTTTTTATAGGATCGGGTCGGATTTCACGAAACCCGACTTTTTCAAAAGTCGGGTCGAGTGAAATTGGCCGATCCTATAGAAAAGTCGGGGTCGGGGTCGGCCGAAACACGAAACCCAATGCAGTGCATTGGGTTTCTAATGGTTCCCGGGGTCTGAAGGAGAGGAAACTCTCACGCCCATGTGACCGCTCACGCGACCAATCACAAGCCGCGACGTCATCGAAGGCCCTTCAGGCGCTCATTCTTAGGAAGGAAGGCTGCCGGTGAGAACCAGGGCGCGTCCGAGGGTGAGTATAGCAATATTTTTTTTTATTCTTTATTTTACACTTAAATATGAATTCCGATACCGATTCCCGATATCTTAAACATATCGGGAATCGGTATCGGAATTCCGATTCCAGATCAGAAGATCGCCGACCTCATGGCCGACCCCACACAGGGGTCGGGTCGGGTTTCATGAAACCCGACTTTGCCAAAAGTCGGCGACTTCTGAATCTGGCTGACCCGTTTCACTCAACCCTAGTACCGGCTCTTTTCACCCACCCACAAGGATTAAAGGGGGGGACACGCACCCCAGGTGCAACTCAGGGGGGTAATGTCCACCAACTATACCATTTTCATGAAACCGTCACATCAGCAAGGGCTATGTGCAGATGTAACTATGACGAAGAGGGAGAAGTTGACCAAGATGGTGAAGGAGTACTTAAGTGATTTCTGATTCGTCAGTACCCTTTAACTATTGGTTGTCCAAGCTGCACACTTGGCCCATTGGAGGTGCTGTCATGCCCTGCCACAAGTGTGTTGTCTGAGCAGGTTTTTAGCTCTGCCGATGCAATCATAAAGGAGAGACGGACATGCCTGCCAATGGAAAATGCAGACAAGCTGACTCTTCCAAAATTGAACAAGTGCAGGATTTCCTTCGACTTTGTAAGCCCTACGGATGACAGCTACCCAACTTAAATGCAGCCCAAATTTTTTTTGGAAGTTGTCTTAACGTCCATCCATCACCATTCAAACCCATTTTGTTCTGGAAATCACATCCTACATCTCCTGCTTTTGCAAAAAGCATTTAATGGTCAAATATATACATTACCCACGTGGGTAATGTTTTTACATTTTTGGAAACCTTTGTACATTATGCAATGATGAAACTTGTACTCCCTATCTCTAGCTATTCTAATAACTGCAAAATGTATTGTGATGTCCTTATCACAGGATCTTTCAGCATGTACAGTGGGGCAAAAAAGTATTTAGTCAGTCAGCAATAGTGCAAGTTCCACCACTTAAAAAGATGAGAGGCGTCTGTAATTTACATCATAGGTAGACCTCAACTATGGGAGACAAACTGAGAAAAAAAAATCCAGAAAATCACATTGTCTGTTTTTTTAACATTTTATTTGCATATTATGGTGGAAAATAAGTATTTGGTCAGAATCAAACAATAAAAATTTCTGGCTCTCACAGACCTGTAACTTCTTCTTTAAGAGTCTCCTCTTTCCTCCACTCATTACCTGTAGTAATGGCACCTGTTTAAACTTGTTATCAGTATAAAAAGACACCTGTGCACACCCTCAAACAGTCTGACTCCAAACTCCACTATGGTGAAGACCAAAGAGCTGTCAAAGGACACCAGAAACAAAATTGTAGCCCTGCACCAGGCTGGGAAGACTGAATCTGCAATAGCCAACCAGCTTGGAGTGAAGAAATCAACAGTGGGAGCAATAATTAGAAAATAGAAGACATACAAGACCACTTATAATCTCCCTCAATCTGGGGCTCCACGCAAAATCCCACCCCATGGGGTCAGAATGATCACAAGAACGGTGAGCAAAAATCCCAGAACCACGCGGGGGGACCTAGTGAATGAACTGCAGAGAGCTGGGACCAATGTAACAAGGCCTACCATAAGTTTCACACTACGCCACCATGGACTCAGATCCTGCAGTGCCAGACGTGTCCCAATGCTTAAGCCAGTACATGTCCGGGCCCATCTGAAGTTTGCTAGAGAGCATTTGGATGATCCAGAGGAGTTTTGGGAGAATGTCCTATGGTCTGATGAAACCAAACTGGAACTGTTTGGTAGAAACACAACTTGTCCTGTTTGGAGGAAAAAGAATACTGAGTTGCATCCATCAAACACCATACCTACTGTAAAGCATGGTGGTGGAAACATCATGCTTTGGGGCTGTTTCTCTGCAAAGGGGCCAGGACGACTGATCCGGGTACATGAAAGAATGAATGAGGCCATGTATCGTGAGATTTTGAGTGCAAACCTCCTTCCATCAGCAAGGGCATTGAAGATGAGACGTGGCTGGGTCTTCCAACATGACAATGATCCAAAGCACACCGCCAGGGCAACGAAGGAGTGGCTTCGTAAGAAGCATTTCAAGGTCCTGGAGTGGCCTAGCCAGTCTCCAGATCTCAACCCTATAGAAAACCTTTGGAGGGAGTTGAAAGTCCGTGTTGCCAAGCGAAAAGCCAAAAACATCACTGCTCTAGAGGAGATCTGCATGGAGGAATGGGCCAACATACCAACAACAGTGTGTGGCAACCTTGTGAAGACTTACAGAAAACGTTTGACCTCTGTCATTGCCAACAAAGGATATATTACAAAGTATTGAGATTAAATTTTGTTTCTGACCAAATACTTATTTTCCACCATAATATGCAAATAAAATGATAAAAAAAACACAATGTGATTTTCTGGATTTTTTTTCTCAGTTTGTCTCCCATAGTTGAGGTCTACCTATGATGTAAATTACAGACGCCTCTCATCTTTTTAAGTGGTGGAACTTGCACTATTGCTGACTGACTAAATACTTTTTTGCCCCACTGTATGATACAGACCCCTTGGGTAATTTTTGGAAACTTTTGTACATTGTACAATGGTGAAACTTGTACTACCAATCTCTAACTATTCTAATAACCACTTGGGTCATTTTTGGAAACCTTTGTACATTGTGCAATAGTCAAATTTTTACTCTCAATCTCTATGTATTCTATTATTATAATTTTTTTTTATTTCGTTGACCTTTTCACAGTCTCTTTGTGCATGTATGTGGAAGCCTGATGTTGAATTTTGGGTCTTCACTTGGATATTGTGGAACATCAATTTATCATAT
Organism: Ranitomeya imitator; assembly: GCF_032444005.1. Taxonomy (NCBI): domain Eukaryota; kingdom Metazoa; phylum Chordata; class Amphibia; order Anura; family Dendrobatidae; genus Ranitomeya; species Ranitomeya imitator. Next base: position 339,485,250 of record NC_091285.1, on the reverse strand, counting down.
GCTCCATATACTTTGGTTGTTTTCAGTCTTACACAGAATAATAATATGAGTAATGAATGTATATATATATACTTCTAGTTTGAAAATATTAACCACACATCAATTTATAAAGGGAAATTTGACATAATTTCTCTGTTAGCATACACCATATATTGCTGACATACAGTACTCAGCACCTAGTAGGTGGGGGGAACACCTGGGTTTAAAATCTGTGTCTGAGGGTGAAACCACTGGTCTTTCCCCTGTGTTACATCTTTTCCAATCTGCTGTCCAAGAAGAGGCGCTGATGACTCATGCCCACAACCTGCAGTTGCACAGACACAGCATTTAGCAACCACGTACAGTTTGTTGTCCCAGTGGAGCATTCAGTTGTCCTTTGTCAGCATATATGTCTCTTCCCAAATTGTTACTTAGATAGGGCATACATATTTGTTAGCTCTTTACATTGTCTGGTGCTGGACAAATACTATTCCTTTCTTTTCCAGGCTCCTAAATGAGACTTGTGTCTCTTTATTAAACTGTCGCTTCCCATACATTTTCTAAATTTTGGTTGAAAAAAATGGTGGTGGGGTATTCACCAGTTTTTGTACATGTTAAGCAGGTTGGAGAGACTGGGTTAATACGCTTCACAGACCTATTCAGTCTTACACATATTGGTACATGGTCATTGCCACCCTAGGCCTTTACCTGAGCTCCATAGCACTGCCTGTCACCTGAGTAATACACTCCACAGACCTGATAACTCTCTGGGACATATCCTGTAATTACTCCATTGTTGTTCAAAACCATGCAAAATATAAATTCTGCCTGGTTGGGTAGTTTCCAGAAGAAGTGTTTAAGCTTCTGCAGATTGGTCAATGGCACTCCTGTCTTTTGCTCTTGTCGAGGATGCTTCAAAGTAAAATGTGGCTTGCACATGTTCCTGACCTGGGTTTCAGGCCTGACAGACTGACCACAATACAGGTCCTCATTTGCATACAGTGTATACAGAATTTAATTCCAATGCTTATGATGTCTGGTAGAATCCAATTTACTGACATTGAGCATACAGCTCTCCCAACTCCTGTATTATATTCACATTACAGCGGCTTCACCCACTATGACAGTGGCTCCATTAGGATCCGGTGGCTAAAATGAACTGTGGAGCTCACAAAACTCTAGTTTCATGGCACCTGCTGGCCCTTTGAATATGTTGAGCGAGGGCCGCATAATGACATGGTGGTGGCCATGGTGGTGGTCACGGGCATGTTTTAGCTTACATTGAAACGTGATGTGGAATATGTATCCCACTATCTAGTTAATATTTTTGAATGAATAAGGGACCTCCCAAATGTAGGAGTGAGAGACCTCTCTAATGTATGATGCAGGGCTTCCTGAGAGCCCTTCACAAACTCAGGTTTCAAGGCATCTGCTGGCCCTCTGAAAATGTCAAGTGAGGGCCACATAATGACATGGCAGTGGACGTGGTGGTGACGGACAAAGCCCAAAATTCAAATGGGTATGATATAGCTGGCATTGTAAAGTGCTGGGGAATACGTATTCCACAATCTAGCTAACAATTTGGAATGAGGGAGGGATCTCTCAAATGTAGGAGTGAGAGTCCTCACAAATGTAAAAGGAAAAACTAAAGCCAAAACGCTTTGTGTGAACATATGATAAAGGGGAGATATACATTTTTTTATTTGACATTATTTACATTTAATTATGAAGGAAAACATGTATCTTAGCATTTTTCCCTTTAAAAAAAATTATGCTTTTTTTTAGGCCTTCTTATAAATCTGTAAAACCGGCACAATAGTCTGATAACTAGTGTTGACCGATACCGGCAAAAACGTGACCGCTCACCGCTCACGTGACTGCGACGTCATCGAAGGTCCTTCACTCTCTGCAATTCTCAGGAACGGAGGCAGACTCTCACAGCGGTGACAGCCAGGGTTCGTCGGAAGGGTGAGTATATCCATATTTATTATTTTTATTCTTTATTTTTTACATTAATATGGATCCCAGGGCCTGAAGGAGAGTTTCCTCTCCTCCAGACCCTGGGAACCATACGCACCGCACATGCCGATTCCGATTTCCGATATCACAAAAATATCGGAACTCGGTATCGGAATTCCGATACAGCAAATATCGTCCGATACCCGATACTTGCAGTATCGGAATGCTCAACACTACTGATAACATTATTCACAAATTCCATATGTGAGTCAAAAATGCATGCAGGCATCTTCTCCATGCTGTTCCTTTTTAGTTTAAGCACTTTCCCATCCATTTCAGCATTTTTCTCAGGCCCCCAGACCTGTTTGTTGGGTCCAGCAGAAAAATATTCGGCTTTCCTCTTGACTTGCAATGGATTCAGTATTCGGTATGAATACACAGATATTAGAAATTATTCCTGCCGATTTTCCCAAATCAGAATATTTCACTATTCACTCATCACTAGTATTTACTTATATATATCTGAAAGGCCTCACTTGAATTTGCAAGTTAAATTAATATTGTGAATTCATTTTTAAAGCTGAATCCAAAAGTAGATCTTATAACCAGAAAATACTTGGATATAGTAGAAACTTGTAAGCATCCCTTTTATTTTGAATCCATTTTTGAAACACAAAAGCAAAATACAGATCTCATATACATATGCGATTGAACCAATACAATTGAGGGCAGGAAATTCATGAATTTATATTTGTACTAGATAGTGGCCCGATTCTAACGCATCGGGCATTCTAGAATATGTATGTATGTATGTACGTCGTGCTTAGCACAGCCACATAGTATATAACACAGCCACGTAGTATATAACACAGACAGCCATGTAGTATATAGCACAGCCACGTACTATATAACACAGCCCACACAGTATATAACACTGCCCATGTAGTATATAGCAGCCAGGCAGTATATAACACAGCCCACGTAATACATAGCACAGCCCACATAGTATATAGCACAGCCCATGTAGTATATTACACAGGCCATGCAGTATATAACACAGCCCACGCAGTAGATAACACAGCCCACATAGTATATAGCAATGTGGGCCAATAACCCTGTTAGAAAAAAAAATTAAAATAAAAAATAGTTATATACTCACCCTCCAAGACCGCTAAGTCATCTGGGTAATTTTGCAATGCATCACTGGGAATGGAAGCTGGCGGCAGGATTGCGTGCATCGATGGACGGCGGAAGGTGAAAATAGCACAATTTTTAAATTATTTTTAACATGGGTGCAAGAAAATCGCATCATCGCATTGCAAACGCATTACACATGCAATAACCATACAGAGAACACTTGTGTGACTCTTGGCAGGGAGACTCAGACCGATTTTCCATACATTTAGTGTGACTCCAGCCTTAGTGTTTTTATTTTAATGGAGGCAAATCTGGATGTCGGACCTATATCTACGTGCAATACTCTGTATTTTTTCAGGAATTGGAGGTAAATGTGAGAAGACTTTGACTGTTTTCTTTTAGTCTGCTATAAAGATCAAATGTACTTTCCATTAACTGGTGTTATACAAGGACAAACAGGAAAAAGTTTGAAAAAAAACAAAAATTCACTTCCTTGTGATTTTGCTCCGAGCCACTTTTGCATCACTCATTCTTGTGGAGGAGTTTGAATCAATGCATATTGTTTAGCTAGCTATACTGAGTCATCCTTCAACAGCTGGCTCCCTACAAACTCATTCATCACAAACCCATTCACAACCCATGGCATTTACAAGCTGATGCAACGATGGCATCCGCCTGTCCACAATGTCTATATCTTGGTTGCTTCATTAAAATTATTAGCAGAAAAATGTGTTTATACAGCAAAATAATCTATAGTTCTCTTTCTTTCGTATTCTGCTATTATTTTCAATCTACAAACTTGTTAAATTATACAGAAATAAAGCACTGTGCTGTGAAAAAGGCTATATATATATATATATACATACATATATATTATAGGGATTGTACTCGCTCGGATGCATAGGAGGAAACAGGAGGCACATTCTCTTCAGCGTTCATGTAGGTTTATTCACTCCATAAACCATTTAAGTCAGCAACAGTCTTACATCAGATGGAAAAGTCCTCAGTGTCCATAGTAGAGTTCCGCTCTCTCTCAGACCTGTAGGCACACAGGCTGTGCTATGTCCAGCACGTAGGCTCTCCAGCCTGAAGATGGTCTCTGTGTGCTGTTCAGGACATCTGTCCCCACATGGAACCGTCCAACACACAGGCCACTCTGCAGTGTCCAGCCAGGACACATGGAAGTCTGTCCACCCTGACAGACTCCCAAACACACTCTCACCATGTGCTACACACACACACCTCTTTACATAGGTGTAACCACACCCAGGAACCCATCACATGATTAGACATGTGGTTCTGACATCACCACAGGTCCTGAAACTATCATAGATAGGCACGGTTATGCCCCTTACTCAGGGGTGAGGTATATGGGTAGCCAGACCCTCCCATCTCTCATAGCTACCCGTAACCCGGACCCAAATATATTAAACAATTCCTTATTGCTTTATGTGTATTAAAGAAAACACTCCGGGTTACATCACAGCGACAAGCGTTCTCTGTGATACATACCTCCCGTCGACTATACAACCTTTAGCCATGCTACATACCTCCCCCCTCTGCCTAAAGCCGTGGGGCTTGGCACTTGTCCTGAACCAACTAGAGACCCCTCTCAGTCATCCTTGACAGTCAAACCGTCTCTCCAAGTCAGAGCCTGTTATTGAACCCTTTCGTCGGCATTCGTCATTCCTTTCCGTCACATCCATTGATAATGATGACCCCTTGTCATCTCGTCTGCTACAGGATCTCCCGCTTAGGTCACTGAGCCCTGAACTAACTGAGGAGTCACTACTTCTAGCTCTTCACTTTACCTCTATATCCTCTGTTAACTTCTGCTTGAGGACTTCCAGTCTTTGAGAACCTCTTTGCCTCTCTAGACCACGAGTTGAAGGTGGTGGCAACCTGTTTGTCAATCCTTGCAGCTCTATATTGATCTGCTCCCTCTCACGTCTTAGCTGCTCTATCTGTTTCAGGTATGCCACACGATACGCCAGGAGCATTTGGATATTCCCAAGGCTCTCCATGGATCCGACGACAAGGAATGGAACCATCCCATCTTCACCCACGACCTGGGCTTCATCATCAGCCGGAATGCTCACTCTCATAACACCGGACCTATTCACCATCTCTTGCATCACCTTGCCAAATCTTCCAATGACTTTCCCCACCAGACCTCTGGGCACTTGCACGACATCTTCTACAATACCCAACCGACTTTGAGCTTCTCTTGCTAGCTCCAGACGTCAAGCGGCTTCCTTATTCTTCAACATGATCATTTGTTTTGTGCGGAGGCATTGTAGATGCATCTCTCTCAGGAGAGCCACCCGCTTCACTGTGACTTCCTTAGTTGACAGTATGACCAGTTGATGGGTCTCAGGTGCCCAGTGCACCCTACATGCGTCGACCACCTTTTTAAATACTTCATGCACCTCCTCACTGGCACACGCTTCTTGCATGTCTTTGGGTACGTCTATTACGCACTTGAAGATCGAAGTCTCACCTTCTTGGTCATATCGTTGGACCTCCTCGTCCTCAGCGTCTGTGCAGTTTTTCAAGACCTCGATGTCCTTTGTTCGGCCATCTGCGGGGCACTTCCCTTGCTGGATTTCTTCCTCCGTGGAGGCCCCTTCTTTGGTCAGCCTCTCCAGCTTATTCTCATTCACCACGATCAAATCGGGAGAGCGCAACAGTCCGATTTCCCGGTCATCTGTGGATTTCTGGAGAACTTTATCTTGCTCTTCTACCAAGCAGCGATGCTCATCCTCTCTCTGGAGAAGCTCCTGCTGATTCTTCTCTTGGGCCTCTCTGAGCACCTCCATATCTTTTAATATGGCCCTATTCATGGCCTGATACGCTGATAGGTGACCTCTGAGTTCAACGACCTCCTTCTCTAGGTCACCCACTTTGTGCTCAATTGCTTGCCTCAGGACCTTTTCTTGTTCAATAGTTTCTTTAAGCAGCTCTATGTTATGGTCCTGCTCTCTTTTGGCCAGCACATGTCGTACCACCAGTTCTTTAATTAAATTTTCAAACGGGGGCTCTTGTCCACCTGCACTCTGCCTCTTCAGAGTTCCACCTGTTTCCGCAACCACCTCTATGGTCTCTCCTGGGCTTTCTGTCTGTTTACTGTTCGGTACATCTGGACTCTTGGTAACTTCAGAGTTCTCCATCTCTTCAGCATCAAGTACTTCATCATACTGAGCCAGTTCAGTCTTTCCGGGCATTGCAGACGTGGGTCTACTACAGATCTGTTCTAACCCCAGCCCGACACTAACTACCTCAGTGCTAGGGTTTGTCAGAGATAAAGTGACCTCCTCATCAAGGACAATAATGTTATCTGCACCTGACCCTGTCTCTTCCTCATCATCTTTCTTCTCAGAGAGTGTAACTTGTCCCGCCTTTTTGCGTCCCCCGCGATGTGATGAAGATCTGTGGTTTTTACTCGGCTCCTCCTTACTGCACTCCTTTCCATTTGTGCTCGAGTCACAGTCTGAATAGGAGTCACCCCCTCTCACTCTGTCATCCTGGAACAGCAATTCCACATTTAAACACGTGTCAGACCCACACTTTCTTCCAGTCACCCGGAACTCTGGACTGTTGACCTTAGGTGTCGCTATCTCCTTTTCACACATCACACAATCCGGAATCACTACAGCCGCCTGTTGTGGTGGTGCGACATGTGCTCCTTGGATTGTTGCCCGCATTCTCCACCAATTGTAGGGATTGTACTCGCTCGGATGCATAGGAGGAAACAGGAGGCACATTCTCTTCAGCGTTCATGTAGGTTTATTCACTCCATAAACCATTTAAGTCAGCAACACAAGGGTAAACAGTCTTACATCAGACGGAAAAGTCCTCAGTGTCCATAGTAGAGCTCCACTCTCTCTCAGACCTGTAGGCACACAGGCTGTGCTATGTCCAGCATGTAGGCTCTCCAGCCTGAAGATGGTCTCTGTGTGCTGTTCAGGACGTCTGTCCCCACGTCGACAGTCCAACACACAGGCCACTCTGCAGTGTCCAGCCAGGACACATGGAAGTCTGTCCACCCTGAAAGACTCCCAAACACACTCTCACCATGTGCTACACACACACCTCTTTACATAGGTGTAACCACACCCAGGAACCCATCACATGATTAGACATGTGGTTCTGACATCACCACAGGTCCTGAAACTAACATAGATAGGCACGGTTATGCCCCTTACTCAGGGGTGAGGTATGTGGGTAGCCAGACCCTCCCATCTCTCATAGCTACCCGTAACCCGGACCCAAATATATTAAACAATTCCTTATTGCTTTATGTGTATTAAAGAAAACACTCCGGGTTACATCACAGCGACAAGCGTTCTCTGTGATACATACCTCCCATCGACTATACAACCTTTAGCCATGCTACATAGTAACATAGTTAGTAAGGCCGAAAAAAGACATTTGTCCATCCAGTTCAGCCTATATTCCATCATAATAAATCCCCAGATCTACGTCCTTCTACAGAAACTAATTGTATGATACAATATTGTTCTGCTCCAGGAAGACATCCAGGCCTCTCTTGAACCCCTCGACTGAGTTCGCCATCACCACCTCCTCAGGCAAGCAATTCCAGATTCTCACTGCCCTAACAGTACAATATATATATATATATATATATATATATAAAGGTTCTCAACACCACACTGTGATGAAACATTGCATTTTTTGCCATAGTTTTGGAAAGTCTTGGCACAAACAGTAGAACTTTTGAGACATTGATACATTTTGCCATGGCCTATATACTATAAAAAAAATGCAACATGACTGCACCATGTGAATGCAGCCTAATAGCCCATGCACAACAATTCTATGGCTGAGATTTGTCTAGAGCTGAAATATTGTTCCAAGAGAGGGATATTTGCAGCTACTATATGTCTGTATGCCTGTTGGTTATATGGAGGCATATGGTCTTTTTGTCAGACACTGGAGAAATATGACAGAAAGATCTGGTGGCATACTCCATGTGATACCAAACATATACTGTGTAAGAAATCTGTACAGGTTTGTGCTTTAGTATAAAATCCATGCACATAGCTTCGCTCATTTTGCACTACAACTGGTTGCAGCTTTGTCTGCTAAATGTGTTAGATAACTTTATTCCTTAGATACATACATCAATTATTAAAAACCTCTATGTCTGTTAGATTCTCTCTCAGGGAAAGGGTATTATTGTCTCAGTTAAACATGCTTACACAGCATGAACTCCTGGGTTTGCAGAATTATTTATTTTATTTATTTTTACACTATTCATTGCACTGTAATAAGCCTATGTACTGTATACGGTGCCTCAACTGTACCAAACACTTTCAAACAAAATGCATGGGCAGCTCGCATCATGCGTAATTTTCTCGGCCGTATTATAAGTGCGTAGGAAATCGCAGCATTCTGCGTTTGTCACCGTATTACGTCCGAAAAACGCCAATGCAAGTCTATGGGTGCGAGAAAAATACGGATTACACACGGACCATACATGTGACTTGCAAAAAATACGCAAGATTTCTCCAGGTGACAGGAATCCTCCATTATCAGGAAGCTTTGACATGCTAATTAGCTTTGAAAGCGATTCACACATCCCGGAAGAACGCCTCCACGGAGTCCAGTATGTCAACATACATAAATGTACAGTTGCTGCTAGTTCTGGTCCAAGAGAGGCCAGAACTGTGGGATCAGAGGGATGCCCATTATGCTGATCGGGCCCGAAAAGAGGTGGCTTGGAGGAGGATATGTGTCCAGATGTTCCATGGCTTTGAGGACAAACCATGTGAGGGCCAGCAACTAGAGTTAAGCGACTTTTACTTTTTCAGATCAAAAGTCGGGTCGGGTGAAATCGGCCGATTATTGCGAAAAGTCGGGGGCCGACTGAAACACGAAACCCAATGCAAGTCAATGGGGAATCAAAGTCGGCAGTGAGTGGAGGACAGGAAAACACCTACACTGCCCCTTTTAAAGCCAAAAACATCAATTCTTATTACTTAAGCTTGTCAATGTTAATTTACTTTATAATAATAGTTAGACATTGAAAACTGGGGGTCATTTGGCTAAAGTTGTGGGGGGGTAGGGCTGGCTCAAGATTTTCGTGGGCCCAGGAAACGCAGAATACGGCGGTGGAGCAGGGAGAGCTACTGGTAGCGGCACCCTCTTCCCCCAATGGCTGCCAATCTGGCTCAACAACTGGGTCATCTATCACCTCCTCTTCAATGTCATGTGCACCTTCCTCTGTGTCACCGTATAAGGTGCTATAGCGTTTGGGACGGGGCACCATAGTCTCAGCAGGGTCAGATTCTGGCTCAGTACACTGTGAGGGCAATGTAGTGATCTGAGTCAATGGAACAGCATAATAATCTAGCTGTGGCTGTGCATCAGTGCACTCCATGTCCAAATCATCTTGTAATGGGCAGTTAACAATTTCCCTTTCAAACCCAGGCACGGTATGTGTAAAGAGCTCCATGGAGTAACCTGTAGTGTCGCCTGACACATCCTTCACTTTTTTGTTTGGGTGAAGGACACAAGGAAACGTCTTGTTCCTGACCGGGAGCATCCACTGACGACTCGCTGCTTTTATATTTGGAACTTTCTGAAGAGGAGGTGAAAGAGCTAGAGGCTGAGTCAGCAAGGAAAGCCAAAACTTTTTCCTGCTGCTCGGCTTTAAAAGCTGTTTTCCTACTCCCAGATAAGGGAGCCTTTGAGACCTTGTGTAGCCAGACGATAACGATGGCTCAAAACCTCCAGCCTTAGGTACTACTGTGCTTTTGTCACTACCACCAGATGCATCACCACCACCATCAGTACCAGCTGGCAACCACCGCTCACGGGCTCTTCCACCAGACTTCCTCATTTTTTGGAATATCTAACCAAAATAACTGTTATATGGTACTGTTAAACAAGGTGGAAGGTGTATATTATCTTGTTGTGAATTTAAATCTCTCTTTTTTTTGGGAGACTGAACCAAAACTCAAGCCCAGTGTATAAAACAACACAATGTAGGTGGCAGAAAGTGGCTGGCTGACATACGACAAACTAACAGGACTGCAGTATATCCACTTTGTGAGAATTTGAATCTCACTTTTTTTGGGAGACTGCACCAAAACTCAGGCCCCGTGTATATAGTAACGCAATCTAAGTGGCAGAAAGTGGCTGGCTGACATACAACAAACTAACAGGACTGCAGTATATCCACTTTGTGAGAATTTGAATCTCACTTTTTTGGGGGGAGACTGAACCAAAATTCAGGCCCAGTATATATAACAATGCTATCTAAGTGGCAGAAAGTGGCTGGCTGACATACGACAAACTAACAGGACTGCAGTATATCCACTTTGTGAGAATTTGAATCTCCCTTTTTTGGGGGGAGACTGAACCACATCTCAGGCCCAGTGCACAAAACAACACAATGTAAGTGGCAGAAAGTGGCTGGAAGATATATGAAAAAATACAAGGACTTTTAGTACAATTTCAATCTCCCTATAATGATCTCAGGACAAGTATGGCAGCAAAAAAAAGGACTGCTGCACACAAAAGTGTGGACAAATAAACGAGAGAACTGTGCAGAAAAGACTAACAGGATTTTTGCTTTTAGAAAAGCAGTTGGTTTGCACAGCGGCGTGCAAACAGCAATGCAGCTATCAGGGGGCCTTATAAGGCAGCCTAATAAGCTACAGAGCTGATGCATAAAAATATAGCCTGCACTGTCCATGCAAAAAAATGGTGGTGTTTGACAATGGAAATCGCTACAGCACAAGCGGTTTGGGGGTTAATCTTCCCTCCCTAACTATATTCCTTCTTCTGATGAAGCTGCAGCAACCTCTCCCTATGCTAAGATTGGCAGAAGTAAGATGGTGGCCGGCGTGCACGCCCCTTTATAGCCCCTGTGACACCTCAGAAAGCAAGCCAATCACTGTCAAGCCCTTCTCTAAGATGTTGGGGACCGAGACCTTTGTCATCACGCTGCCCACACTCTGCGTCCTCCTTCATTGGCTGAAAAATGGCGCTGAAAGCATCATACGAAACGTGACTTTTGTGCGCAGATCGCTGACCTCATGGCCGATCCCACACTAGGATCGGGTCGGGTTTCATGAAACCCAACTTTGCCGAAAGTCGGCGATTTTTGAATTTGTCCGATCCGTTTCGCTCAACCCTACCAGCAACAAATTAGTAAGTACTATCCTAGTATTAATATTATTGAGCAAACTAACACGTGTTACCATTAGACCATACAATCATAATATGTGAAGGATTTTTAAGAATGTGTAGAATATTTCTGATGTTAAAATTTAACATTATCTGGCCACATGACAGTGAAAAATATATGTTAAATCTTTTAAATCAAAATTTCAATGTCATAATTAATAATTGTGTTACGTTGGAGTGGATGATGTCATGAGACGCTGGCGCAGCATCAGTGATCAGTACTGGCGGGAATGTCAGCAGCGGGACAGGAGTGGTGATGCAGCACCAACTAAACGGAAATATATTTATTATGGTCGCCTGTCTTTTCTGGCACCCATTCTGGATCTCAGACCGTAAGTACATGCATCACACCACATTTTACATATGCTGTTAGGGTCATATATACAGTACAATTTTTTTTTACCCAATAAAAAACAGCACTTAGTCCAACCTCACTGAGAGGGAAACATGCACTGATTCCAAGGCCCCTAACAACCCAGTCGGGGGAGGTGAAGAGGCGACTGGCCCAGCTTCTGCGCCTTCCAGCTGCATCCCACCACCACCACCATCACCACCAGCACCAGCAGTTGCATCAGGAAGACAGGAGGAACAGCAACAGGAGTACCAGGCAACAGCTCTACCGTGCCTCTGAAGACCTCACCACAGCCTGCCGTCATACCCTGCCGTGGCCGGCACAATCAGTATCTGAGCCACCTCCTCCCCAAGTGCCTATACCACAGACAAATCCCCCACCAACCCAACATTGGCCTACACAGGCCCAAATGCCAACCTACAATACACCATCCCAATATGGCCACTTGATCAGACCCTCTGTTGGAGGCTGGTCCCACCATGGGTATGGTCGATATTGCCATATTGGGGGTTATGAAACACGTGGGCACCCAAATACCCAGGTGCATCCACAACACTATCCCTCATATCACTTCTTTCCTCACCAACAGGATCCTGGCCACATCACCCATCCTGCTGCTGAATATGTCCACACACAGGGTGAGGTCCACATTGAGCCTCAAACACAGCAACAACCTCAAGCTGGCCTCCCGCCATCCCCACCACCAACCTACCATAATTTATAATTTTTTGTTTATCATTTTGTTTGTTCATGCAAAGTTATTTATATTTTTGTCATTTTGTTTTTAAAAAATGGGTAAAATTTTTCTTGCCTATATTTGATTGGGCACAAAAGCCATATGCAACTAATATGGCTTATTGTTTTCAAAAGTTATTTTTTGACATTATAAACAATTGAAACAATATGAATAGTGTCTGCTTTTTAATGCTGCTATTGATCAGCTTAAGAATTAAAGGGAACCTGTCACCCCCAAAATCGAAGGTGATCTAAGCCCATCGGCATCAGGGGCTTATCTACAGCTTTCTGTAATGCTGTAGATAAGCCCCCAATGTATCCTGAAAGATGAGAAAAAGAGGTTAGATTATACTCACCTGGGCGGGCGGTCCGGTCCAGGGCCTCCAATCTTCATAGGATGATGTCCTCTTGTCTTCACGTTGCGGCTCCGGCTCTGGCGTACTTTGTCTGCCCTGTTGAGGGCAGAGCAAAGTACTGCAGTGCACAGGCGCCGGGCCTCTCTGACCTTTCCCGGCACCTGCGCACTGCAGTGCACATCCTGCACTTTGAGTCCAGAGGGCGGACGATGGGGAGGTATTATATGTGGAATAGGCATCACAACATTTCCCAACACAACATCAGCATCATTAGATAATGAGCAATCATGCACATTTACATTTACATTCTGGAGAAGTTATGTTGGATCACACATGTTTTTATTACCTCATTTACATTAGCTTCACTCAGCTGAATGGCTGACTGGATGACACGCCATTTGGCACAAAGAATGCCAAAGGCCCACTCCACCAGTCGGCGTGCGCAGGATAGGTGCAAGTTACAGATTCGGCGCCGGTGGTCCAGGTAATTGAAAATCCTAATCTGAAACAAAGACATAAGGCACAGGTTCCATATTGGAGCCTAGAAGCTGAAGTGGTGGTGGTAGGTCCAACTGATTATTGCTCAGCCGCCGACCCATAATGGATGAATTGAATACTCTGGAGTAGGGTTGAGCGACTCTTAGTTTTTCAGGGTCGAGTCGGGTTTCACGAAACCCGACTTTCTCAAAAGTCGGGTCGAGTGAAATCGGCCAATCCTATTGAAAAGTCGGGGTCGGGGATCAGCCGAAACTTGAAACCCAATGTAAGTCTATGGGTTTTTTTTTTTTTTTTTTAACATTTCCTTCAGGGCGATATAGCAGAAAATCTGGTAATTCAATTACCGGCTTTTCATTTCTCCTGCCAAAACCCAACATGATATGAGACATGATAAATCCTACAAACCTCAGAGTATAAGAACACCCATAAGTAAAAATTGTAACACCTTTATTTAATCTCATACTTATACAAGGTTACATAAAATGACAAACTCAACATACAGCGTACACATATAGTTCATGTACGGCGGACAGGATTCGCTGTATATAACACCCTAGGTCCAGACAATGCATAAACCGAAAGCAATCAGGAACGTATCAGTCTTAAAGTTTCCTCTCTTGTCTCTCATTAAAGTGCATGGTGCATGCTGCACGTGCCCGGTAACGCTACATAAGATTATATTAGTAACTTCCAACTCACTGTAAATATGTAAACGGTGTTCTGCCTGTCTTACCCTCACTGCTTGGTGCCAGCGTCCGTCCGGCGGCCCCGACGCGCGTTTCGCGTTGGCTTCCTCGGGGGGTCGTGATCGGGGTCGGGGATAAGCCGAAACTTGAAACCCAATGTAAGTCTATGGGTTTTTTTTTTTTTTTTTAACATTTCCTTCAGGGCGATATAGCAGAAAATCCGGTAATTCAATTACCGGCTTTTCATTTCTCCTGCCAAAACCCAACATGATATGAGACATGGTTTACATACAGTAAGCCATGTCATATCCCCCTTTTTTTTGCTTATTCCACACTACTAATGTTAGTAGTGTGTATATGCAAAATTTTGGCGCTCTAGCTCTTAAATTTAAGGGTTAAATCGCGAAAAAAATTGGCGTGGGCTCCCACACAATTTTCTCCGCCAGAGTAGTAAAGCCAGTGACTGAGGGCAGATATTAATAGCCTGTAGAGGTTCCACGGTTTTTGCCCCCCCCCCCCCCCCTGGCTAAAAACATCTGCCCCCAGCCACCCCAGAAAAGGCACATCTGTAAGATGCGCCTATTCTGGCACTTGGCCACTCTCTTCCTATTCCCGTGTAGTGGTGGGATATGGGGTAATGAAGGGTTAATGCCACCTTGCTATTGTAAGGTGACATTAAGCCAGATTAATAATGGAGAGGCGTCAATTCTGACACCTATCCATTATTAATCCAATTGTATGAAAGAGTTAAAAATAAACACACACACAATATTAAAAAGTATTTTAATGAAATAAACACACCGTTTGCTTTAATATTTTATTGTACGCTCAATCCACTCGCTGAAGACCCTCGCTCTGTAACAAATAAAAAATAATAAACCAACAATATGCATACCTTCCGTAGATCTGTAACGTCCCACGTTGTAAATCCATCTGAAGGGGTTAAAATATTTTACAGCCAGGAGCTCTGCTAATGCAGTGCTGCTCATGGCTGTAAACGCCAGCGAATGAAGGTAATGTAGGTCAATGACCTGTAGTTACCTTCATTCGCGGTGATGCGCCCCCTGCTGGATGTCCCTGGAGCATGGGAAAAGTTCCCAGGCTCGAGTCATATAAGTACATCCAGCAGGGGGCGCATCACCGCGAATGAAGGTAACTATAGGTCATTGACCTACATTACCTTCATTCGCTGGGGTTTACAGCCACAAGCAGCGCTGCATTAGCAGAGCTCCTGGCTGTAAAATATTTTAACCCCTTCAGATGGATTTACAACGTGGGACGTTACAGATCCTCGGAAGGTATGTATATTGTTGGTTTATTATTTTTTATTTGTTACAGAGCGAGGGTCTTCAGCGAGTGGATTGAGCGTACAATAAAATATTACAACAAACGGTGTGTTTATTTCATTAAAATACTTTTTAATATTGTGTGTGTGCTTTTTTTAACTCTTTCATACAATTGGATTAATAATGGATAGGTGTCAGAATTGACGCCTCTCCATTATTAATCTGGCTTAATGTCACCTTACAATAGCAAGGTGGCCTTAACCCTTCATTACCCCATATCCCACCGCTACACGGGAATGGGAAGAGAGTGGCCAAGTGCCAGAATAGGCGCATCTTACAGATGTGCCTTTTCTGGGGTGGCTGGGGGCAGGTGTTTTTAACCAGGGGGGGCCCAATAACTGTGGACCCTCTCCAGGCTATTAATATCTGCCCTCAGTCACTGGCTTTACTACTCTGGCGGAGAAAATTGCACGGGAGCCCACGCCAATTTTTTCCACGATTTAACCCTTAAATTTAAGAGCTAGAGCGCTGAAATTTTGCACATACACACTACTAACATTAGTAGTGTGGAATATGCAAAAAAAGGGGGATATGACATGGTTTACTGTATGTAAACCATGTCTCAAATCATGTCAGGTTTTGGCAGGAGAAATGAAAAGCCGGTAATTGAATTACCGACTTTCCTGCTATATCGCGCTAAAGTTAATATATATATATATATATATATATATATATATATGTGTCTGAATGACATATATATATATATAGATATATATATATATCTATATATATATAAATGTGGCACCCCTAGGGGTATTTGGGGTATTCCCACAATCAGTGGGAAGCCGTACCCTACACAGTTTTACCAACAAGAATGGATAATCCTAAAATGTGTCTCATTAGCAAAAACGGAGGCTTAACATCTGTACTAGTGTCAAGAGACAATCTTAAATTGTGTCCGGAAGCAATGAAAGAGCCAGAAGTTGTCCAGCCAGAACCAGAAGTTATTCAACCCATACTGGTCCAACCAGTAAAGGAAAAAGAAGAGAAAATGTATCACACCTGTATAGGAGACTTTCCCAAAACCCTACTAACATACCATGGTGCAGTAGTGGTTCCCATGGTGGCCTTTTACCCAACACCGAACCCAATACCAGAAGTCCCAAGACAGGAAGAGGCTGACCCTGTACTACAGGAGGTTCCAGGCCAGGAAGAACAGATTCCTGATCAGAGTAATCTCATTCACGGTGGACTTGCCAACTCCATAGTCATGGAATTATCTTTAGCAGAGCGGGCAGATACTACATCCGCAGTAGACAGTAGTACACCACATGAAGAGATACCGCTATTACGTAGATCACAGCGTAGTACCCAGGGCCAACTACCGGCCAGGTATGCAGATTACCAACTATAAAGCTCATAATGTGAATTGTATATATGTTATGCCATATATAGTTAAACAGAAAATGTAGTATAGTCATTGTTATCAGTCTGCAACGTTTAAGCCCAGTACCTACAGAGACTTGTCTGTATGAACTTCTTGCATATTCTTGAACTTGTTATCAGCCCGGAGGCACTAAATCAAAGCTCCGGAAAGACTGCTTTTTGAACTTTGCTTTTTGCTCTTTTTGAACTTTCTTTAGACTTTCTATTGAGTACCTTCAAGGGTAGAACTGTATTAATGGACGCTATTTGAAGTGACTTTTTACAGAACTCTATTTTTGTTTCCTTGAGTGGTTTTTGTAACTTTTCATTTTTAAGACTCTGTACATATTAATTGTTATTTCAAAATGTTATCGTCCCACAGTCCCGGAGTACTGTTCTTAACTAAGGGGGAATGTGGCACCCCTAGGGGTATTTGCCACAAAAATAGTTACTGACACTAAACACAAATATTAAGATAGCAAAACTGCACTACCACCTCCGGCCAGAAGGGGGAGCTCCAGAGACTCCCCTTCTGGCCGGAGGTGGTAGTGCAGTTTTCTCTTCTTTTTCCTTTACTGGTTGGACCAGTATGGGTTGAATAACTTCTGGTTCTGGCTGGACAACTTCTGGCTCTTTCAATGCTTCCGGACACAATTTAAGATTGTCTCTTGACACTAGTACAGATGTTAAGCCTCCGTTTTTGCTAATGAGACACATTTTAGGATTATCCATTCTTGTTGGTAAAACTGTGTAGGGTACGGCTTCCCACTGATTGTCTAGTTTATTGGTTCGACGATTTCTCTTGAGCACTTGGTCACCCGGTCTTAATGGGGTCGCTAGAGCATTCTGGTTGAAAGTTCGCTCTTGTCTTTCTCTAGTTTGCTGAAGGCTTCTTTCCACACTCTCTTGCACTTGGCGATACTGCTTTTGCCGTATGATATCCCAATTGGAGTCTTGAACTTCTGCGTCTGGTTTCAGAATTCCCATTTCTAGATCGATTGGTAATTGGTCGGGTCTTGCACGCATAAGGTAAGCTGGGGTGCAGTTGGTGGAGCTTACCGGGACATGATTATATAGATCTACCAAGTCAGGCAATTTCTCTGGCCATTGATTCCTTTCTGTCTCAGGTAAAGTCTTTAGTAGGTCTATTATAATATGGTTCATCTTCTCGCATAAGCCGTTTGTTTGCGGATGATAGGCCGTCGTCCGGATCTTTTTGCAACCATACATATTACAGAATTCTCTGAACATCTCTGATTCAAAGGCTGTACCTTGGTCGGTGAGAACCTGTTCCGGATATCCATGGGGTCTACAAAAGTACGTTTGGAACGCTTTGGCTGCTGTTTTTGCTGTCAGATCTTTTACGGGTACTACTACCAAGACGCGTGAATAATGGTCCACGATGGTCAAGGCATAGACATAGCCGGACCGGCTTGGTGTCAACTTCACGTGGTCCATGGCTACAAGTTCAAGTGGTTGTTTGGTGATTATGGGCTGCAGTGGTGCTCTTTGGTTCTTTTGATCGTTTCTTCTGAGGTTGCACGGGCCACAATTTCTGCACCACTGTTCGATTGATTTTCTCATCCCGACCCAATAAAATCTTTCTCTTAGAAGTACTTCTAACTTTTTCCAACCGAAGTGACCAGCACCATTATGGTAAGCTTCGAGGACCATCTTGACATCTTGTTTAGGCACGATAATCTGCCAAACCAATTCATGTGTTTTCGGATTGGTGTACCTTCTACAGAGCTTCCCTTGATACAGGAACATTTTGCCTCTCTCTTTCCAGAGTTGATGCGTCTCTTCTGGGGCATCCTCATCGGGATATGCACTTTGCTCAGTCAGCAGTTCCTTCACCAACTTCACAGCCGGATTGCTGTCTTGTGTGTCAGCCCATCTATGGTGTGCTAACGGATTAAAATTCACCTCTTGTTGTTTCTGATAGGTACTTGACTGATGATGTTTTGCCTTGGGATGATGGAAGGCTGGTAGTTCAATTTCTTCAAGCTCCCCCGTTTCTTCTTCTACATCTCTCAAGTGTGGCATCCGGGATAGGGCATCGGCATTTCCATTCTTGCGACCTGCTCGATACTTGATCTTGAAGTTGTAATTAGATAACCGGGCTATCCATCGCTGTTCTAACGCACCTAATTTGGCTGTGTCCAGGTGGGTCAACGGATTGTTGTCAGTATAGACAATAAATTCTGCAGCAGCCAGATAGTGTTTGAAACGTTCAGTCACAGCCCAAACTACTGCCAGTAGTTCCAATTTGAAGGAGCTATAATTTTCTGGATTTCTTTCAGTAGGCCGGAGCTTTATACTTGCAAAGGCGATGACTTTCTCCCGACCTTCTTGCTTTTGTGACAGCACCGCTCCTAGTCCCACATTACTGGCATCGATGTAGAGGATGAAAGGTTGATGGTAATCTGGGTATGCCAGAACCTCTTCTCCGATTAGTGCCTTCTTTAGTTGTTCAAAGGAGTCTTCCCTTTCATCGTTCCACTGAAAAGGAGGGTTTCGGTTTGAAGGTTTCTTCGTCTGCCCTACCAAGGCGTCTTGCAAGGGTGCTGCCAATTTGGTAAATCCTTTTATAAATCTGCGATAGTAACCCACCAATCCCAGGAATTGCCTCACTTCTTTTGCGCTGGTAGGTCTTGGCCAATCCCTTATGGCGCTTATTTTCTCGGGATCCGGTGCTACTCCCTCCGAACTCACGATGTGTCCCAGGTACTGTACCTTTGGCTTGAGAAGGTGACATTTGGATGGCTTGATTTTCATGCCATACCTGGATAAGGCTTCGAACACTTCTGCCAGGTCTATTAAGTGTTGTTCGTAAGTCTTTGAGTAGACGATCACATCATCTAGGTACAGGAGGACGGTCTCGAAGTTCTTGTGTCCGAGGCAGCATTCCATCAGCCGCTGGAAGGTACCGGATGCGTTGCAGAGTCCGAATGGCATGCGATTAAATTCACTTAGACCCATTGGTGTGGTGAATGCTGTCTTTTCCTTATCTCTCTCAGCCACAGGGACTTGCCAATACCCGCTTGTTAAGTCTAAGGTGGAAAAATAATTAGCAGATTTCAAAGCAGTCAAGGACTCTTCTATCCTAGGCAAGGGGTAGGCGTCTTTATGGGTGATGTTATTAATCCGCCGGTAGTCTACGCACATTCTCATGGTTCCGTCCTTTTTTTTGACAAGCACTAGAGGGGCCGCCCAGGGGCTACAGCTGTCTCTTATTACCCCGGCCTGTTTCATTTCCCTCAGCATATCTTTTGCACATTGATAGTGAGCGGGCGGTATGGGTCTATATCTTTCTTTTATTGGGGGATGGTCACCTGTGGGGATTGTGTGTTCTACCCCTTCTATCCGTCCGAAGTCCAATGGGTGTTTACTGAAGACTTGTTCATATTCCGTCACTAGCCTATACACCCCTTGTTTTTGATGGGTAGGTGTTGAATTTATGCCCACGTGTAGCTGTTGGCACCAATCCTCCATTTCTCCATCTGAGCCATTGCCTTCCACCTGACAGGTTGGTTCTAAGGGCTCAATGGTTGTGATGGCATTGTTGTCAACAGTATATAGCTTTGCCATTGTAGCATACCTTGGCAAAGTGACCTCTTCCTCTCCACAGTTCAAAAGTCGTACCGGCACTCGTCCCCGGTGTACCTCGACTATCCCTCGTGCTGTGAGTATAGTGGGCCTGCTGTCGGTGTACACTGGTTCTATTAAGGCTTGATAATCTCGTCCCTTAGTACCAATGGCTGCTCTACACCATACCAGCATTTCTGTTTTTGGTGGGATTACAATAGACGTTGGATCACTTACCCTCACACTGCCGATTTCTCCACCTGCAACTTCTACCTGTTGCCTTAACATCAATACTTTTATTTCCCTTTGGAGAACTCTCTGCTGGCAGGATTGGGCAGTTTCAGCAATTTGCTGTAAGACAGAAATGACTTCGGAAAAGCAGTTCTCTAACACATTCATTCCTATCAATACAGTTGGTTCACAGTTCCGCCGGTCAACATCAACAACAATTATACCCTGTTTCTTCAATTCTACTTTACCAATCTTTATGGTCATCTCCCTGAATCCTAGTTTCGGTACCAACTTACCATTACTGGCCCATATATCTAGTTCAACATCAGAGGGCCCTTTATCAATATCTGCATCAGCCCAGTACCTCTTATAAAGGATATACGGTATAGATGAAATCTGGGAACCTGTGTCCAGCAAAGCGTAGAGGGGCATTCCGTCCAGCACGATAGGGATAATGGGTCGTCCTCCGATGTACCTGTCGTGCCAGGGTGTTGGGCCTTGAAAGTTCATTCCTGCGAAGCGGCCCGCATTCCCAGGGGATTCCCGTTTAAATCACAATCTCGTGCAAAGTGGCCTGGCTGCTGGCAACGGCGGCAAATGGGCTGTCCATCCGGTTGGTAGCGGTCGCGGGGTCGTCCTCTCCATGTCGGGTATTTCCGGGGTCTCATCCATGGAACATCCTCTCTACGGTTTGCCAACTCCATCTTGGGTCCTCTCATCTCCTGCATGGTTTTAGCCATTGAAGCAACAACATCAGTTAAAGAGTCAAGCTTTTGTTGAAAAGCCTCATTAGTACTGGGCCCCAGGGGCTTAGCAATGGCCCCGGACATAGCTGATGTCACTGGTACTCCATGTTGTTGAGGAGCCTCTGCCATGAGTTGCGCAGGCTCCTGATCCAGAGGTGCCTCTGCCAGCTGGAGACGTATAACGCTCTCCTTTAATTGAGCAAATGTCAATTCAGGGTTCTTAAAAACAAGCATGCTCACATGCCCCCGGTGAGAAGGGGTGTAGAGTCCCTCAATAAATTGATCTCTTAGCAGTTTATCCGCTCCGGTATTAAAAATGGGTTCAGCCAGTGTAAGTGATTTAAGGGCTTCCTGCAGGTTTAAGGCAAAGTCTCTCACGCCCTCATTAACTTTTTGTTTGCAATTAAAGAATCGTACTTTAGCTTTGCTGCTGGCAGTGGTTTCAAATGTAGCTTTTAATCCAGCAAATATGCGTTCAACAGTGCCTTTTAGATCAGCTGCCCATGCTGTGACTTCTCGCTTAGCATGGCCACTTAACTGCATCATCAGGAGACTAACACGCTGAACTTCACCCACGGGGAACATGTCAAAATGAGCCAGCATCTTTTCTCTGAAATCGTCAAGGGTATTAGGCTCACCTTCATACATTGGAAGCCATGGGCCACCCGGGGTATATGGCATCAGCACCGGTATGATGGGCGCCACTCCTTGCACCGCTGCGCTACCGGACTTTCTATCGACACTCTGTCTTTCAGCTGCATTAGCGTCGCCGGATGCTGCGGCGTCTCCGTGCTGCGACATACTGTGCCCCCTTAGTTAATCCGGACCCTTCCGGTCCTCCGCTTCCGTCGGGATAGTGTAGATTCGTTCCGCTGTGCAGCAGGATCGATTTTCCCCTTGCTCTGATGTCAGAGCGCTCAGCTTGGTGCCGCCCACAATGACACGCCCCCTGCTGCTCCTGCCGGCCGCGCGCTCTGTAATGGCGGATTCTGAAGTTTTTCAGTTAGACTGGGGCTCAGGTGATGGCGTAGCTCAATTAACAGTCTCGTGCCTAACGGTTATGAGGTCTAGCCAGCCCGTATACCGGGTATTGTGTGCCGTGATTGGAGCCCAAAACTGTGAAAACTTGGATGAAAAATCTTGAAAATTGACTTTATTAAAGAAAAATCCTTTCCCCATTGAAAACTATTGAAAGTGACTTTTCCCCATTGGTTATAATGGAGTAAAGATGGCCGCCATCCCCTGAGGTAATCACTTCATAACCGTTAGGCACGAGACTGTTAATTGAGCTACGCCATCACCTGAGCCCCAGTCTAACTGAAAAACTTCAGAATCCGCCATTACAGAGCGCGGTGGGTGGGAGCAGCAGGGGGCGTGTCATTGTGGGCGGCACCAAGCTGAGCGCTCTGACATCAGAGCAAGGGGAAAATCGATCCTGCTGCACAGCGGAACGAATCTACACTATCCCGACGGAAGCGGAGGACCGGAAGGGTCCGGATTAACTAAGGGGGCACAGTATGTCGCAGCACGGAGACGCCGCAGCACCCGGCGACGCTAATGCAGCTGAAAGACAGAGTGTCGATAGAGAGTCCGGTAGCGCAGCGGTGCAAGGAGTGGCGCCCATCATGCCGGTGCTGATGCCATATACCCCGGGTGGCCCATGGCTTCCAATGTATGAAGGTGAGCCTAATACCCTTGACGATTTCAGAGAAAAGATGCTGGCCCATTTTGACATGTTCCCCGTGGGTGAAGTTCAGCGTGTTAGTCTCCTGATGATGCAGTTAAGTGGCCATGCTAAGCGAGAAGTCACAGCATGGGCAGCTGATCTAAAAGGCACTGTTGAATGCATATTTGCTGGATTAAAAGCTACATTTGAAACCACTGCCAGCAGCAAAGCTAAAGTATGATTCTTTAATTACAAACAAAAAGTTAATAAGGGCGTGAGAGACTTTGCCTTAAACCTGCAGGAAGCCCTTAAATCACTTACACTGGCTGAACCCATTTTTAACACCGGAGCGGATAAACTGCTAAGAGATCAATTTATTGAGGGACTCTACACCCCTTCTCACCGGGGGCATGTGAGCATGCTTGTTTTTAAGAACCCTGAATTGACATTTGCCCAATTAAAGGAGAGCGTTATACATCTCCAGCTGGCAGAGGCACCTCGGGATCAGGAGCCTGCGCAACTCATGGCAGAGGCTCCTCAACAACATGGAGTACCAGTGACATCAGCTAGGTCCGGGGCCATTGCTAAGCCCCTGGGGCCCAGTACTAATGAGGCTCTTCAACAAAAGCTTGACTCTTTAACTGATGTTGTTGCTTCAATGGCTAAAACCATGCAGGAGATGAGAGGACCCAAGATGGAGTTGTCAAACCGTAGAGAAGGTGTTCCATGGATGAGACCCCGGAGATACCCGACATGGAGAGGACGACCCCGCGACCGCTACCAACCGGATGGACAGCCCATTTGCCGCCGTTGCCAGCAGCCAGGCCAGTTTGCACGAGTTTGTGATTTAAACGGGAATCCCCTGGGAATGCGGGCCGCTTCGCAGGAATGAACTTTCAAGGCCCAACACCCTGGCACGACAGGTACATCGGACGACGACCCATTATCCCTATCGTGCTGGACGGAATGCCCCTCAACGCTTTGCTGGACACAGGTTCCCAGATTTCATCTATACCGTATATCCTTTATAAGAGGTACTGGGCTGATGAAGATATTGATAAAGGGCCCTCTGATGTTGAACTAGATATATGGGCCAGTAATGGTAAGTTGGTACCGAAACTAGGATTCAGGGAGATGACCATAAAGATTGGTAAAGTAGAATTGAAGAAACAGGGTATAATTGTTGTTGATGTTGACCGGCGGAACTGTGAACCAACTGTATTGATAGGAATGAATGTGTTAGAGAACTGCTTTTCCGAAGTCATTTCTGTCTTACAGCAAATTGCTGAAACTGCCCAATCCTGCCAGCAGAGAGTTCTCCAGAGGGAAATAAAAGTATTGATGTTAAGGCAACAGGTAGAAGTTGCAGGTGGAGAAATCGGCAGTGTGAGGGTAAGTGATTCAACGTCTATTGTAATCCCACCAAAAACAGAAATGCTGGTATGGTGTAGAGCAGCCATTGGTACTAAGGGACGAGAATATCAAGCCTTAAAAGAACCAGTGTACACCGACAGCAGGCCCACTATACTCACAGCATGAGGGATAGTCGAGGTACACCGGGGACGAGTGCCGGTACGACTTTTGAACTGTGGAGAGGAAGAGGTCACTTTGCCAAGGTATGCTACAATGGCAAAGCTATATACTGTTGACAACAATGCCATCACAGCCATTGAGCCCTTAGAACCAACCTGTCAGGTGGAAGGCAATGGCTCAGATGGAGAAATGGAGGATTGGTGCCAACAGCTACACGTGGGCATAAATTCAACACCTACCCATCAGAAACAAGGGGTGTATAGGCTAGTGACGGAATATGAACAAGTCTTCAGTAAACACCCATTGGACTTCGGACAGATAGAAGGGGTAGAACACACAATCCCCACAGGTGACCATCCCCCAATAAAAGAAAGATATAGACCCATACCGCCCGCTCACTATCAATGTGCAAAAGATATGCTGAGGGAAATGAAACAGGCCGGGGTAATAAGAGACAGCTGTAGCCCCTGGGCGGCCCCTCTAGTGATTGTCAAAAAAAAAGATGGAACTATGAGAATGTGCGTAGACTACCGGCAGATTAATAACATCACCCATAAAGATGCCTACCCTTTGCCTAGGATAGAAGAGTCCTTGACTGCTTTGAAATCTGCTAATTATTTTTCCACCTTAGACTTAACAAGCGGGTATTGGCAAGTCCCTGTGGCTGAGAGAGATAAGGAAAAGACGGCATTCACCACACCAATGGGTCTAAGTGAATTTAATCGCATGCCGTTTGGACTCTGCAATGCATCCGGTACCTTCCAGCGGCTGATGGAATGCTGCCTCGGACACAAGAACTTCGAGACCGTCCTCCTGTACCTAGATGATGTGATCGTCTACTCAAAGACTTACGAACAACACTTAAAAGACTTGGCAGAAGTGTTCGAAGCCTTATCCAGGTATGGCATGAAAATCAAGCCATCCAAATGTCACCTTCTCAAGCCAAAGGTACAGTACCTGGGACACATCGTGAGTTCGGAGGGAGTAGCACCGGATCCTGAGAAAATAACCGCCATAAGGGATTGGCCGAGACCTACCAGCGCAAAAGAAGTGAGGCAATTCCTGGGATTGGTGGGTTACTATCGCAGATTTATAAAAGGATTTACCAAGTTGGCAGCACCCTTGCAAGACGCCTTGGTAGGGCAGACGAAGAAACCTTCAAACCGAAACCCTCCTTTTCAGTGGAACGACGAAAGGGAAGACTCCTTTGAACAACTAAAGAAGGCACTAACCGGAGAAGAGGTTCTGGCATACCCAGATTACCATCAACCTTTCATCCTCTACACCGATGCCAGTAATGTGGGACTAGGAGCGGTGCTGTCACAAAAGCAAGAAGGTCGGGAGAAAGTCATCGCCTTTGCAAGTAGAAAGCTCCGGCCTACTGAAAGAAATCCAGAAAATTATAGCTCCTTCAAATTGGAACTACTGGCAGTAGTTTGGGCTGTGACGGAACGTTTCAAACACTATCTGGCCGCTGCAGAATTTATTGTCTATACTGACAACAATCCATTGACCCACCTGGACACAGCCAAACTAGGTGCGTTAGAACAGCGATGGATAGCCCGGTTATCTAATTACAACTTCAAGATCAAGTATCGAGCAGGTCGCAAGAATGGAAATGCCGATGCCCTATCCCGGATGCCACACTTGAGAGATGTAGAAGAAGAAAAGGGGGAGCTCGAAGAAATTGAACTACCAGCCTTCTATCATCCCAAGGCAAAACATCATCAGTCAAGTACCTATCAGAAACAACAAGAGGTGAATTTTAATCCGTTAGCACACCATAGATGGGCTGACACCCAAGACAGCAATCCGGCTGTGAAGTTGGTGAAGGAACTGTTAACTGAGCAAAGTGTATATCCCGATGAGGATGCCCCAGAAGAGACGCATCAACTCTGGAAAGAGAGAGGCAAAATGTTCCTGTATCAAGGGAAGCTCTGTAGAAGGTACACCAATCCGAAAACACATGAATTGGTTTGGCAGATTATCGTGCCTAAACAAGATGTCAAGATGGTCCTCGAAGCTTACCATAATGGTGCTGGTCACTTTGGTTGGAAAAAGTTAGAAGTACTTCTAAGAGAAAGATTTTATTGGGTCGGGATGAGAAAATCAATCGAACAGTGGTGCAGAAATTGTGGCCCGTGCAACCTCAGAAGAAACGATCAAAAGAACCAAAGAGCACCACTGCAGCCGATAATCACCAAACAACCACTTGAACTTGTAGCCATAGACCACGTGAAGTTAATACCAAGCCGGTCCGGCTATGTCTATGCCTTGACCATCGTGGACCATTATTCACGCTTCTTGGTAGTAGTACCCGTAAAAGATCTGACAGCAAAAACAGCAGCCAAAGCGTTCCAAACGTACTTTTGTAGACCCCATGGATATCCGGAACAGGTTCTCACCGACCAAGGTACAGCCTTTGAATCAGAGATCTTCAGAGAATTCTGTAATATGTATGGTTGCAAAAAGATCAGGACGACGGCCTATCATCCACAAACAAACGGCTTATGCGAGAAGATGAACCATATTGTAATAGACCTACTAAAGACTTTACCTGAGACAGAAAGGAATCAATGGCCAGAGAAATTGCCTGACTTGGTGGATCTGTATAATCATGTCCCGGTGAGCTCCACCAACTGCACCCCAGCTTATCTTATGCGTGCAAGACCCGGCCAATTACCAATCGATCTAGAAATGGGAATTCTGAAACCAGACGCAGAAGTTCAAGACTCCAATTGGGATATCATACGGCAAAAGCAGTATCGCCAAGTGCAAGAGAGTGTGGAAAGAAGCCTTCAGCAAACTAGAGAAAGACAAGAGCGAACTTTCAACCAGAATGCTCTAGCGACCCCATTAAGACCGGGTGACCAAGTGCTCAAGAGAAATCGTCGAACCAATAAACTGGACAATCAGTGGGAAGCCGTACCCTACACAGTTTTACCAACAAGAGTGGATAATCCTAAAATGTGTCTCATTAGCAAAAACGGAGGCTTAACATCTGTACTAGTGTCAAGAGACAATCTTAAATTATGTCCGGAAGCATTGAAAGAGCCAGACGTTGTCCAGCCAGAACCAGAAGTTATTCAACCCATACAGGTTCAACCAGTAAAGGAAAAAGAAGAGGAAGTGTATCACACCTGTATAGGAGACTTTCCCAAAATCCTACTAACATACCATGGTGCAGTAGTGGTTCCCATGGTGGCCTTTTATCCAACACCGAACCCAATACCAGAAGTCCCAAGACAGGAAGAGGCTTACCCCGTACTACAGGAGGTTCCAGGCCAGGAAGAACAGATTCCTGAAAAGAGTAATCCCATTCATGGTGGACTTGCCAACTCCATAGTTATGGAATTATCTTTAGCAGAGCGGGCAGATACTACATCCGCAGTAGACAGTAGTACTCCACATGAAGAGATACCGCTATTACGTAGATCACAGCGTAGTACCCAGGGTCAATTACCGGCCAGGTATGCAGATTACCAACTATAAAGCTCATAATGTGAATTGTATATATGTTATGCCGTATATAGTTAAACAGAAAATGTAGTATAGTCATTGTTATCAGTCTGCAACGTTTAAGCCCAGTACCTACAGAGACTTGTCTGTATGAACTTCTTGCATATTCTTGAACTTTTTATCAGCCCGGAGGCACTAAATCAAAGCTCCGGAAAGACTGCTTTTTGAACTTTGCTTTTTGCTCTTTTTGAACTTTCTTTAGACTTTATATTGACAACTCTGTTGGAAAAATGGAACTAAATTCTTGGACACAAAGTGCAGTGCCTTTCCTAGTACCTTCAAGGATAGAACTGTATTAATGGACGCTATTTGGAGTGACTTTTTACAGAACTCTATTTTTGTTTCCTTGAGTGGTTTTTGTAACTTTTCATTTTTAAGACTCTGTACATATTAATTGTTATTTCAAAATGTTATCGTCCCACAGTCCCGGAGTACTGTTCTTAACTAAGGGGGAATGTGGCACCCCTAGGGGTATTTGCCACAAAAATAGTTACTGACAGTAAATACAAATACTAAAATAGCAAGACTGCACTACCACCTCCGGCCAGAAGGGGGAGCTCCAGAGACTCCCCTTAATCCATTCTGGTCTGAGAGAAGAAATGGCAGTTGGGCTAAGGAGCTGATAGTGAGAGGTCATACAGCTGAATTTCTAACAGCCCTATGACGGTTTCCAGGCCCAAATCACCGGCCTGAGGAGAAGAGGGACAGAGAAAAGGGACATTGTGAGAACCGGGTAGCATTAATCACTACCCAGAACAGGCGCAAAGACGGATACCGGATCCGTGGCTGTATTCATTATATATAATACAGCAACCGGAAAAACGTGAGGTGATATCAGCTTCACTAGGGCCGGACGCAGCAACAGACACAGAGTTCAGCGGTACTCCCGGAGGGGGTAAGCCGATAAAAGGACTCGGGTTGCCCGTCGAACCAGGACCCAGAGGGGACAGATTGGGCCGGCAGCCAGTTCACATACAGCAGCAGGGCCACACAGAAATTGCGCACAATAAGAGGCGAAGACCCCGCGGCAGGGTCAAAGTAACTCAGAGTTCCCATACAGACTCCGGTGACAGGACTGGTTGTAAATCCTTTTATGTTAAAGTAAACTGGTTAAACGTTTCAGTGCCTCAGTCTTTCATTTGGACAATAGCCATCTATCCAGGATCGGGATCATCGCCACTGGGAGAACCTGCTGCTGATCAAGTAAGTGCCTGTCCCCTCACGATACCCCTTACACTGTGCATTGCCTGAGGCCACAGCACCGGGTCAAGCCACCCGTGACATCCCCCTCAAGAGACAGACCCCATTGGTCCGGTGCTGGGTATCCCAGTCTCTTGGGCATCACATATATAACGAAACCCGACTTTTAATTAGAGATCGCCGACCGCCGACCCGATCCCAGAGTGGGATCGGGTCGGGTTTCACAAACCCCGACTTTGCTAAAAGTCGGCGACTTTTGAAAAGTGCCGATCTGTTTCGCTCAACCCTACTCTGGAGTCTCCAGTTCATCCATAGGTCCCAATATCTACAATTATAAACCTGTAGTGACTGTCGACCAGGGTCAACAACACTACAGAAAAATATTACTTTTAATTATAGAATTGGGATCCTGAGTTTGGCGGCTTAAGCACACGGATGTGCTTCCTATACAGGGATTCAATACAATTTGGAAACTGGCAGGTCTCCTCAAAACCATGTGCTATCTGCACCCAGTCTTCCATTTTTGACTCAGGCATGACCATTTGATGAAGTCGTGACCAGATTTTGGAACAGGTAGAGCAGACTATGCCTGATATTGTTGATTTTCTGATTAAAAATTCATAATGCAGTGCCGCATATGAAAGACCAGTTGTGAGGAAGCTAAAAGTAAAATGAAAAATAAAACAATTAGATACCATTTTACATCTAAAAAGAATTTAACATTAATCTAAGTTTGAGTCTATTCATAACAAGCCATTCCATAACATTTCAAAAACCTGACCTGCACATCCAAAGGTCAAGCGTAGGACCTCGTATAAGAGAGATGCCGTAAAGTGGCTACGAGGTACACATAAATATGGCCATTTTTATGCGCTAAAAGCTCTCATTTTTCATATTTCTAGTGCAGTAATGCAGTTCAAATTTCGTGTTTTCAAGTTTGCATGTTTTGGCGCTGCAGTGTGCTGCCCTTTTTACTTAACTATATACGAGTTGGCGACTCTGGGTTCAGCACCTGTTCACACTCAGTCTGTGTTTGGATGTGCAGGTCAGGTTTTTGAAATGTATTCTTTAGCCTTCTGATCGTGCACTCCCCGCCTCCTAGCCACAGGTGTTTTAATTATAGTAGGTCCAATACCCCTCCACAGAAAGAGAGAATTTGAGTCCAAGAAGAGGTTTCACATGTACCCATTCAGATGGAGACGTTTATTCTCGGTGAGGTAGGTCAAGCGTAGGACCTCGTATAAGAGAGATGCCGTAAAGTGGCTACGAGGTACACATAAAAATGGCCATTTTTATGCGCTAAAAGCTCTCATTTTTCATATTTCTAGTGCAGTAATGCAGTTCAAATTTCGTGTTTTCAAGTTTGCATGTTTTGGCGCTGCAGTGTGCTGCCCTTTTTACTTAACTGTATACGAGTTGGCGACTCTGGGTTCAGCACCTGTTCACACTCAGTCTGTGTTTGGATGTGCAGGTCAGGTTTTTGAAATGTATTCTTTAGCCTTCTGATCGTGCACTCCCCGCCTCCTAGCCACAGGTGTTTTAATTATAGTAGGGTCAATACCCCTCCACAGAAAGAGAGAATTTGAGTCCAAGAAGAGGTTTCACATGTACCCATTCAGATGGAGACGTTTATTCTCGGTGAGGTAGGTCAAGCGTAGGACCTCGTATAAGAGAGATGCCGTAAAGTGGCTACGAGGTACACATAAATATGGCCATTTTTATGCGCTAAAAGCTCTCATTTTTCATATTTCTAGTGCAGTAATGCAGTTCAAATTTCGTGTTTTCAAGTTTGCATGTTTTGGCGCTGCAGTGTGCTGCCCTTTTTACTTAACTATATACGAGTTGGCAACTCTGGGTTCAGCACCTGTTCACACTCAGTCTGTGTTTGGATGTGCAGGTCAGGTTTTTGAAATGTATTCTTTAGCCTTCTGATCGTGCACTCCCCGCCTCCTAGCCACAGGTGTTTTAATTATAGTAGGTCCAATACCCCTCCACAGAAAGAGAGAATTTGAGTCCAAGAAGAGGTTTCACATGTACCCATTCAGATGGAGACGTTTATTCTCGGTGAGGTAGGTCAAGCGTAGGACCTCGTATAAGAGAGATGCCGTAAAGTGGCTCCAAGGTACACATAAATATGGCCATTTTTATGCGCTAAAAGCTCTCATTTTTCATATTTCTAGTGCAGTAATGCAGTTCAAATTTCGTGTTTTCAAGTTTGCATGTTTTGGCGCTGCAGTGTGCTGCCCTTTTTACTTAACTATATACGAGTTGGCGACTCTGGGTTCAGCACCTGATCACACTCAGTCTGTGTTTGGATGTGCAGGTCAGGTTTTTGAAATGCATTCTTTAGCCTTCTGATCGTGCACTCCCCGCCTCCTAGCCACAGGTGTTTTAATTATAGTAGGTCCAATACCCCTCCACAGAAAGAGAGAATTTGAGTCCAAGAAGAGGTTTCACATGTACCCATTCAGATGGAGACGTTTATTCTCGGTGAGGTAGGTCAAGCGTAGGACCTCGTATAAGAGAGATGCCGTAAAGTGGCTACGAGGTACACATAAATATGGCCATTTTTATGCGCTAAAAGCTCTTATTTTCATATTTCTAGTGCAGTAATGCAGTTCAAATTTCGTGTTTTCAAGTTTGCATGTTTTGGCGCTGCAGTGTGCTGCCCTTTTTACTTAACTATATACGAGTTGGCGACTCTGGGTTCAGCACCTGTTCACACTCAGTCTGTGTTTGGATGTGCAGGTCAGGTTTTTGAAATGCATTCTTTAGCCTTCTGATCGTGCACTCCCCGCCTCCTAGCCACAGGTGTTTTAATTATAGTAGGTCCAATACCCCTCCACAGAAAGAGAGAATTTGAGTCCAAGAAGAGGTTTCACATGTACCCATTCAGATGGAGACGTTTATTCTCGGTGAGGTAGGTCAAGCGTAGGACCTCGTATAAGAGAGATGCCGTAAAGTGGCTACGAGGTACACATAAATATGGCCATTTTTATGCGCTAAAAGCTCTCATTTTTCATATTTCTAGTGCAGTAATGCAGTTCAAATTTCGTGTTTTCAAGTTTGCATGTTTTGGCGCTGCAGTGTGCTGCCCTTTTTACTTAACTATATACGAGTTGGCGACTCTGGGTTCAGCACCTGTTCACACTCAGTCTGTGTTTGGATGTGCAGGTCAGGTTTTTGAAATGTATTCTTTAGCCTTCTGATCGTGCACTCCCCGCCTCCTAGCCACAGGTGTTTTAATTATAGTAGGTCCAATACCCCTCCACAGAAAGAGAGAATTTGAGTCCAAGAAGAGGTTTCACATGTACCCATTCAGATGGAGACGTTTATTCTCGGTGAGGTAGGTCAAGCGTAGGACCTCGTATAAGAGAGATGCCGTAAAGTGGCTACGAGGTACACATAAATATGGCCATTTTTATGCGCTAAAAGCTCTCATTTTTCATATTTCTAGTGCAGTAATGCAGTTCAAATTTCGTGTTTTCAAGTTTGCATGTTTTGGCGC
Source organism: Ranitomeya imitator (assembly GCF_032444005.1). NCBI lineage: Eukaryota > Metazoa > Chordata > Amphibia > Anura > Dendrobatidae > Ranitomeya > Ranitomeya imitator. The sequence continues at coordinate 339,452,629 of NC_091285.1, read as the reverse complement.
TGCAGTGTGCTGCCCTTTTTGCTTAAGCCATTCCATAACAACATTAAAATAATAACATTGGCTATGTGATTTTTAAAAGAGCAAAACATTATGATTAATGACAGGTTGTATTTTTATTTTTTGAAAAACTATAAAAAGGTATTATGTAAGTAAACCAATAATAAATGTCTAAACATCATCAACATAGAGGAGGAGGAACACATACTGTAACGTAAGGGTAAGGCGCTCCTCTGCAGAAATACACTTGCGCATCCTGGTGTCCTTAAAGGTGATCCCAGGGCGCATTTTATCCAACAAATCCTCAAAGGTGGCAAAGCTCATGCGACAATATTGGTAAAACTTGTCAGGATGTGTCTGCAAAGATGCATAGAGATGGTGGAAATGGCCTTTAGTGAGGCGTTGCCTCAAAAGCGGATGGACCCACATTCGTCTCCTCCTCCTCGGATCCACAATCACTGGGTATGGCTGCTCAAAGCGTCATGACAAAAACCCAGTTGTAAAGCACCCGCTGAGTTCGGGTAAAATGAAGTCTGTCTGATATGTTTCCCACTAATAAGAAATAAACCAACAAAAGCTTGACCAGAAACTGCCCAGATTGGAGTGTAACATCTGTTGCTGATCACCAGAACACCGCAGAAGAAATGCTAGCAAGGGCTTCCAGTATCCATTGTTTCAGATGCTGGGGTCATCTGAAGGCAATTGTCTATGCCGTGAAGATACGAGATGTGCAGCATCTGAAGCAATGGATACTGGAAGTCTGTGCTAGCATTTCTTCTACGGTGTTGCTATCAGTGTGTGAAGAGTGGGAGAAGAGGGTTGGATTGACAATCCAACATAATGGGCAGCACTTTGAACACATTTTATAAGTGGTCATAAACTTGTAAATAACTCATGAAAGAATAAAGTTATGTTAAAACCAAGCACACCATTGTTTGTCTTGTGAAATTCTCAATAAGTTTCATGTGTCCCATGACCCTCTTCCCAATGGAAAAAATAAAGTTGGATCCAAAATGGCTGATTTCAAAATGGCCGCCATGATCACCACCCATCTTGCAAAGTTTCCCCCCTCCCATATACTAATGTGCCACAAACAAGAAGTTGATATCACCAACCATTCCCATTTTATTTAGGTGTATCCATATAAATGACCCACCACGTATTATATTTTTTCTGTGAATGTTCCACTCTTGATTTTGGTTTATAAATGCTGAGGTAAAAAAATCACAAAATACTCAATGTGTGCACATGACCTTAATGTTGGATTTCCTCAGAATCCAGTCCTATTTACCTTCTTTTTTTCTCTCCACACAGCCATGACATCTATCTACAGATGACATGCAATTATGCACATCTTCTCTTGATATCACCACAGCACTACTAAAAAATACTACAGCACTCATGTTGCCTGCACCTCAAAACATTGCCAAAATCAGACCTTTTCTTATCTTTGAAACTACAAAACTATTGTTGTCATTCTCATCTTGACTACTGCAACTCACTAATTTATATTCCTCTCACTAAAGTTTATGATTAAACTATCCCCTCTCCAGTCCTCCTAAATGCAGCAGTCAGTTGGATATCTGTCCAACTGCTTCACTGATGCCACTACTCTGTGCCAGCCATTGCACTTGTTGCCCATCCATGATAGAATACAAAATACACTTGCTACATGTTCCCACCAAGTTTTCCACAGTGCTTTATTGTACTACATCTCCTCCCTCATCTCTGCTTACTAATTAATTCTAATTATCTAAGGAGATAATATCATCTATCTCTAAAGGTACCGTCACACTAAGCAACGCTGCAGCGATACCGACAACGATGTCGATCGCTGCAGCGTCGCTGTTTGGTCGCTGGAGAGCTGTCACACAGACAGCTCTCCAGCGACCAACGATCCCGAGGTCCCCGGGTAACCAGGGTAAATATCGGGTTACTAAGCGCAGGGTTGCGCTTGGTAACCCGATGTTTACCCTGGTTACCATTGTAAATGTAAAAAAACAAACACTAAATACTTACATTCCCGGTGTCTGGTCATGTCCCTCGCCGTCAGCTTCCCGCACTGACTGAGCGCCGGCCGTAAAGTACAGCAGTGACGTCACCGCTGTGCTGTACTTTACGGCTGTCCGGCGCTCACCAGTCAGTGCGGGAAGCTGAAGGCGAGGGACATGACCAGACACCGGGAATGTAAGTATGTAGTGTTTTTTTTTTTTTACGTTTACAACGGTAACCAGGGTAAACATCGGGTTACTAAGCGCGGCCCTGCGCTTAGTAACCCGATATTTACCCTGGTTACCAGTGAAGACATCGCTGAATCGGCGTCATACACGCCGATTCAGCGATGTCAGCGGGTGATCCAGCGACAAAATAAAGTGCTGGACTTTCCCCAGCGACCAACGATCTCCCAGCAGGGGCCTGATCGTTGGTCGCTGTCACACATAACGATTTTGTTAACGATATCGTTGCTACGTCACAAAAAGCAACGATATCGTTAACGATATCATTATGTGTGACGGTACCTTAAGACTTTTCTTGTGCAGGACAAATTCTCTGTTATGCAATACACAAGAGAATCTAATTAACTCCCAGTGTCCACAGTTTTAAGCTTTCCTGTAAAATGTCTCTCTTTAGGTTGGCCTACCACATCAACTCATTAATCTAACTGTTCTCTGTCCTCTCTTTCTTAAGGCCATGTTCACACAGTGCGTTTTTTACTGCGGAACCGCAGCGGTATTGCCGCTGCGGTTCCGCAGCTGTTTTCCATGCAGGGTACATAACAATGTAACCCTATGGAAAACAGTCACTGATGTGCACATGATCCGGAATTTCGTGTAAAAAGCCGCGCAGAATAGCTGCGGGAAAAAAGAAGGAGCATGTCAATTCTTTTTCCTGAACCGCAGCGGTTCTGCACCCATAGACCTCCATTGTGAGGTCAAAATCGCAGTAAAACCCGCAGATCAAAAATATATCTGCGGGTTTTATTGCGATTTGATGTGCAGAACCGCTGCAGCAGGAAGTGCGGGGGAGCGGGCGGAAGTGCGTGGGCGGAGTGTGGCTGCCCCCCCGTGCTCCGATCCCGCCCCCCGTGCTCCGATGCCCCCCCCCCGTGCTCCGATGCCCCCCCCCAGTGCTCCGATGCCCCCCCCGTGCCCTAATCTCCCCCCCTTATACTTACCCGGCGTCCCGGTGTCCGTCCGGCCGTCTTCTCCCTGGGCGCCGCCATCTTGCAAAATGGCGGGCGCATGCGCAGTGCGCCCGCCGAATCTGCCGGCCGGCAGATTCGCTCCAAAGTGCATTTTGATCACTGAGATATAACCTATCTCAGTGATCAAAATAAAAAAAATAGTAAATGACACCCCCCCCCACTTTGTCACCCCCATTGGTAGGGACAATAAAAAAATTAAGAATTTTTTTTTTTTTTTTTCACTAAGGTTAGAACAGGGGTAGGGGTAGGGTTAGGGTTAGGGGTAGGGTTAGGGTTAGGGGTAGGGTTAGGGGTAGGGTTAGGGGTAGGGTTAGGGGTAGGGTTAGGGGTAGGGTTAGGGTTAGGGTTAGGGGTAGGGTTAGGGTTAGGGGTAGGGTTAGGGGTAGGGTTAGGGGTAGGGTTAGGGTTAGGGTTAGGGGTAGGGTTAGGGTTAGGGGTAGGGTTAGGGGTAGGGTTAGGGTTAGGGGTAGGGTTAGGGGTAGGGTTAGGGGTAGGGTTAGGGTTAGGGTTAGGGGTAGGGTTAGGGGTAGGGTTAGGGGTAGGGTTAGGGGTAGGGTTAGGGTTAGGGTTAGGGGTAGGGTTAGGGTTAGGGGTAGGGTTAGGGGTAGGGTTAGGGTTAGGGGTAGGGTTAGGGGTAGGGTTAGGGGTAGGGTTAGGGTTAGGGGTAGGGTTAGGGTTAGGGGTAGGGTTAGGGTTAGGGTTAGGGGTAGGGTTAGGGGTAGGGTTAGGGTATTTTCAGCCATTTTAGCCCTAAAAAGCTTCCCAAGAAACACACAGTCTCTGCATAGAAAACTGCATAAAAAAGGATCAAAAAATGCCTCAAAAAACGCATCAAAAAACGCATCAAAAACGCATCAAAAACGGACCAAAAAAAGGACCTGCGTTTTCTGCCAAGAGCTGCAGTTTTTAAAAAAACTGTCCTGAAAAAAAAAGGATGGAAATCCTGAACGTGTGAACATACCCTAACTTTTCTTAGTCCTTTCTATCATCTTTACCCACATACTCTTTGCACTCAATTATATTTTTTTTAAAATAGACAGACTGGCCGTTAACCAGTTCACAGAGTTACCAACTGTCCAGAAATTACAGAACAGTGTGTAAAAATAGTGCACTTTTTCCTCTGTCCGCAATAAAAATTGATGCGAACTGTAAAATTAAGTAAGCTGTAATTATCATAATTTTACAGTTCGCAGTGAACGCAGATAGTGTCTTAATATTATGGACTGTAGACATGTCTGAAAATCATAATGATTTAATATAGTTTTGCAATGTGTCTGTAAATATGGTTGTCTGTCTTCTATTTCTTATAAGCTGTCTAGAAAAAAATCAAAATGAAGATGTCAATTTTTTTGTAGCTTTAAAGGGAACCTGTCACCCCCAAAATCGAAGGTGAGGTAAGCCCACCGGCATCAGTGGCTTATCTACAGCATACTGTAATGCTGTAGATAAGCCCCCAATATAACCTGAAAGATGAGAAAAAGAGCTTAGATTATACTCACCCAGGGGCGGTCCCGCTGTGTTCCGGTCTGATGGGCATCGTGGTCCGGTCCGGGGCCTCCCATCTTCATACGATGACGTCCTCTTCTTGTCTTCACGCTGCGGCTCCGGCGCAGGCGTACTACTGAGGGCAGAGCAAAGTACTGCAGTGTGCAGGCGCAAGGTCAGAGAGGTCCAGCGCCTGTGCACCGCAGTACTTTGCTCTGCCCTCAACAGGGCAGACAAAGTACACTTGTGCTGGAGCCACAGCGTGAAGACAAGAAGAGGACATCATCCTATGAATATGGGAGGTCCCGGACCGGACCGCGATGCCCATCGGATCGGATCGCCCGCCCAGGTGAGTATAATCTATCTTCTTTTTCTCATCTTTCAGGATACATTGGGGGCTTATCTACAGCATTACAGAATGCTATAGATAAGCCCCTGATGCCGGTGGGTTAGCTCACCTTCGATTTTGGGGGTGACAGATTCCCTTCAAATGAATATGATTATGAATTGCAAAGTTGGCTAAACAATAAAATACGAGCACTTTTTTAGCTTTTGTGTCACCCCTATTTACTTATACAGTAGATTGTAGGCCCACATTTCTCTTGTCTGAATTGTGAAAGCATGCGTTTTATCTGTAATGTCTGATTGCTTGTACACATAATACCGGAATAGTAAAGTGTTGCGGAATATGTTGGCATTATATAAAGATAATAATAATAGCAACAATAATAAAAGCAATGCTAATAATAAAATCAAAAATAATAATATTATTGTTATTATTTTAAATGCCATGAAAGAGTTAAAAAATGTGGTGTTTCTAAAAAAGACAACCTTATATATTTATTGTTGTGGCAAAATAAAGTAAATAATAAGTCATACTATTACTGGCATGTCTGTTATTACTAATAGAAGTAATACATATTTTAATAATAAAATGAAGAAATATGTTGTAAATGCTCCTTTAAGTTTAGCAAGCTATTAGTGAAATCCTTTACTTACACCGATAAAGGCATACTATTGATAAACACCTTTGTTTGTCGTGGCTTCTCTACAGGATTGATGCCAGCCTTACATGCTAGCATCAGCAGAACAGGTTGTCCCTGACTAATTTCATCACTAACCTTAACTGTCAGGCAATATCTATAATAGCTAATTAATCATGACATGTCAATGTGGCCTGATGCTCCAGATTACAGCCTAACTGGTCTGTGAATACAAAATATGTGTTTCGGGTTTCTTCTTCAGTATATTAAGGACACTTAAAATAAATGCATAATTAATTTCCAGCAAAGCAAACCTTAACAAATTAGCTGAACAGGAAAATAAATAAAGGTATAGGTTATGCGCATCTTCCAAACGCATTTAATGTTGCAGAGGACAAACTTTGGAAAGTTGAAATGTAGTTAAAAGTCAGTAAAGTGTTCATTCCCTCCGGTTATCTACTGACACATTTCAGTTAAACAGATTCCTTGTGTCATTTTCTTTATATTTTTACAAGTGACTTCCATCTCCGTTTTTACCCAGAGCATATCAGCGAGCTGTTCATGAAGCCAACCTTTGGTGGCACTAGAGATTTAGAATTTGCTGAGCAGAAGTGGTTGTTACTGGAAAGGCAAACAGTCAAATGTGCAATGATTTAGTGTTTTTTTTTCCAGAAACTAAATAATCTTGTATGTGTTTTGATATACAAGGACATAGAATGAAAGCACAAGAGAAACCAAACAGCAATGGCATGCATGTTTGCTCTTCAGCCATGAAATGACAAGTTCTCATATTCTGCCTGCAATAACGAAACACACACTTTGCCATAAGTGAACAAATACTCTACTCTCCCATCTTGTGTTCAGCTCATGTCAATGTTAATAGATCTGTTAATAATGCCTTTATTATTGACATAAGATTAAATCCTTTCTCTTGACTCCTAACAATGATTAAGATAGCATAACTCAAAACACGTGTTTGTTCTACTTTTACTTATGTTTTATGATGCCATCATGAATATAATTTTTAAACTTTTGAAATAAACATAGACTTTTAAAGGGAGTCTGTCACCTCCTGGGACACCTTTCACCTATTACTATGGGCATACAGGTAATAGAAATGTTAATCTAGCCTTACCTGTATGCCTCATAGTTGCTGTCTAGATGTGGAGAAATAAACTTTTATTTCATTATGTTATTGATTTCCTCCAGGCTCTGGGGTGTGTGCAGTGACTGGAAGAAATCCCTGCCTCAGCTCTTTATACTATCACCCCCTCCCATGCACATCACACTGATCTGTCATGTGCAGTTGTGGCTCCGGAATCCCGCCCATGCGCCCTGCACTCACTCGACAATCTGCACCTTTTCCTTCTTTCTGTGGTCAGTGTATTCAGCGTTCTTGTGCTCAGGCTCGCGAGCCTGGAAGAAATCATAAACACAATGAAGTAAAAGTCTATTTCTCCACATCTAGACAGCAACTATGAGACATACAGGTAAGACTAGATTAATATTTCTGTTAACTGTATGCCCAAAGTAACAACTGAAATGACAGATTCCCTTTATAGGAGTTTTTTTAATGCTGGACTTGAATCATCTTCCAACATATACTCTATGATCTTGTGTGTTGTGAATTCTGTTGTCGGGCTCCCTCCTGTGGTCATGAATGGTACTTCGGCTGGTTCTGTCCATGGACTTCCTCTGGTGGGTGTTTCTGAGTTTCCTTCCACAGGTGACGAGGTTAATTCGTTAGCTGGCTGCTCTATTTAACTCCACTTAGATCTTTGCTCCATGCCACCTGTCAAAGTTCCAGTATTGGTCTAGTTCACTCCTGGATCGTTCTTGTGACCTGTCCTCCCAGCCGAAGCTAAGTTCCTGTTTGTTTTTCTTTAGTTTGCTATTTTTCTGTCCAGCTTGCTATTTTTATTGCTGTCTTGCTTGCTGGAAGCTCTGGGACGCAGAGGGAGCGCCTCTGCACCGTGAGTCGGTGCGGAGGGTCTTTTTGCGCCCTCTGCGTGGTCTTTTTGTAGGTTTTTGTGCTGACCGCAAAGCAACCTTTCCTATCCTCGGTCTGTTCAGTAAGTCGGGCCTCACTTTGCTAAATCTATTTAATCTCTGTGTTTGTATTTTCAGCTTTACTCACAGTCATTATATGTGGGGGGCTGCCTATTCCTTTGGGGAATTTTTCTGAGGCAAGGTAGGCTTTATTTTTCTATCTTTAGGGCTAGCTAGTTCCTTAGGCTGTGCCGAGTTGCATAGGGAGCGTTAGGAGCAATCCACGGCTATTTCTAGTGTGTGTGATAGGATTAGGGATTGCGGTCAGCAGAGTTCCCACGTCCCAGAGCTCGTCCTTATTATCAGTAACTATCAGGTCATTCTGTGTGCTCTTAACCACCAGGTCCATTATTGTCCTGACCACCAGGTCATAACACTTGTGATCAGCTCATGTCAAAGTTAATAAGTCTGGTAATAATACATTTATTTTGGACAATGAAAGATGACATTTCTCAAAACATTAGTTATACATAAAAAAGAATGGAAATCTTTTTTTCCATTATGTCTCTGAATATAATGCAGTTATGTTATTATTACTATTACCTTTGATGCCTTTAGCGGTATACCTTTTGTAGTCCAAAGGCCACACTGTCAATCTTCAGGGCTGCAAATAAATTTGAATGGCTATTACCTCTTGAGACAGTTAAGGCATATTAAAAGCATATGCCCTAAATAAATCATAGGTGTCGGTTCCATTTCAATAACTTGCAAGTTTTGAGAGGATAGAGAAATATGTATTTCTCTGTTGCCGTAACTGTGAGCCATTACAGACATGTATTTCCGTGGTTCTGTGGTTAGGGGCAACATAGAGGCCCTCAGAGGGCTGTCTACTCACAGTTGTGCACCTATGCTTAAGTTAGATTAGACGGATATCTAAATGTTAAATTATCTAGATGTCAGTTCCACATTTACCCTATACCTGCTAACCCATGTGGAATGTTCAGGGGTCTCCTGAATTTATGGGAGGCTTCCCTGAATCTTGGAGAAGGCAAGTCCCACACACAACTGTTAAGGTACCGTCACACTCACCAACTTTGCAACAAGAACGACAACGATCTGTGACGTTGCAGCGTCCTGGATAGCGATCTCGTTGTGTTTGACACGCAGCAGCGATCTGGATCCCGCTGTTATATCGCTGGTCGCAGCTAGAAGTCCAGAACTTTATTTGGTGGCTAGATCGGCATGTATCGTCATGTTTGACATCAAAAGCAACGACGCCAGCAACGATTTTACATGGAGCGAGAACGATAAGTGAGTCACCGTTACGTCACTGGATCGCTCCTGCATCGTTCTGGAGTTGCTGTGTTTGACGTCTCTACAGCGACCTAAACAGCGATGTTGCAGCGATCTAGTTTAGGTCGGATCTATAGCACTGCAGCAACGCTGAGTGTGATGGTACCTTTAGTCTAAAGCTTCATCCAGTTATTTTACACACAAGGAAAACATTTTCATCAGTTTGCCAGATCTGATTTTCATTCATTTCTAGTCCAGGCATCAGTTTTTACCATCAGTGCAGCATCCGTTTTTTCTTTTAAGCAAGAAAAAAAAGTCTCTAAGTGTCTTGTACCTAATAAACAGTAAAAAAAACCTGACAGCACTCGGCTGACAAAACCTAACATAGAAGCAAAGTGAACACATACCCAGCAATGAGTAAGTAAAAAGCAATAGTGCATGTTAATAATGCACGGTACTTAGTAAACGCCATTGTGTGCACTTAGTGCAAGAACTTCAAGCAAAACTCGAAAGAAATAAACTGAAGTATAAGTTGGTATACATGCATGTTTTTGCACTCAGTGAATGCAGGAGCATGGCCTTCCTTTCTTTGAGCTGGGCGTTACGTTTATATGGCTTCCCATGTTTTGGTGTCCACAGGCGCCTATCCTGCTTGGCGCTTAATACACTAAGGTCACTTTTGACACATAGTAAGGTTTTAATACTAGAGGTTAGGGTCGTCCTCACTGGGTGCACCTTTGCGCTGGTGGGATGGCTTTTACACTTTTTTGATAAAAGCAATGTTTACTAAGTACCCTGTCTTATTTATATGCATGATTGGCTTTACTTATTTACAGCAGGGTATGTGTTCATTTTGTTTACATACAGGTCCTTCTCAAAAAATTAGCATATAGTGTTAAATTTCATTATTTACCATAATGTAATGATTACAATTAAACTTTCATATATTATAGATTCATTATCCACCAACTGAAATTTGTCAGGTCTTTTATTGTTTTAATACTGATGATTTTGGCATACAACTCCTGATAACCCAAAAAACCTGTCTCAATAAATTAGCATATTTCACCCATCCAATCAAATAAAAGTGTTTTTTAATAACAAACAAAAAAACCAACAAATAATAATGTTCAGTTATGCACTCAATACTTGGTCGGGAATCCTTTGGCAGAAATGACTGCTTCAATGCGGCGTGGCATGGAGGCAATCAGCCTGTGACACTGCTGAGATGTTATGGAGGCCCAGGATGCTTCAATAGCAGCCTTAAGCTCATCCAGAGTGTTGGGTCTTGCGTCTCTCAACTTTCTCTTCACAATATCCCACAGGTTCTCTATGGGGTTCAGGTCAGGAGAGTTGGCAGGCCAATTGAGCACAGTAATACCATGGTCAGTAAACAATTTACCAGTGGTTTTGGCACTGTGAGCAGGTGCCAGGTCGTGCTGAAAAATGAAATCTTCATCTCCATAAAGCATTTCAGCCGATGGAAGCATGAAGTGCTCCAAAATCTCCTGATAGCTAGCTGCATTGACCCTGCCCTTGATGAAACACAGTGGACCAACACCAGCAGCTGACATGGCACCCCACACCATCACTGACTGTGGGTACTTGACACTGGACTTCAGGCATTTTGGCATTTCCTTCTCCCCAGTCTTCCTCCAGACTCTGGCACCTTGATTTCCGAATGACATGCAAAATTTGCTTTCATCAGAAAAAAGTACTTGGGACCACTTAGCAACAGTCCAGTGCTGCTTCTCTGTAGCTCAAAAGTGGCTTTACCTGGGGAATGCGGCACCTGTAGCCCATTTCCTGCACACGCCTGTGCACGGTGGCTCTGGATGTTTCCACACCAGACTCAGTCCACTGCTTCCTCAGGTTCCCCAAGGTCTGGAATCGGTCCTTCTCCACAATCTTCCTCAGGGTCCGGTCTCCTCTTCTCGTTGTACAGCGTTTTCTGCCACATTGTTTCCTTCCAACAGACTTACCATTGAGGTGCCTTGATACAGCACTCTGGGAACAGCCTATTTGTTGAGAAATTTCTTTCTGGGTCTTACCCTCTTGCTTGAGGGTGTCAATGATGGCCTTCTTGACATCTGTCAGGTCGCTAGTCTTACCCATGATGGGGGTTTTGAGTAATGAACCAGGCAGGGAGTTTATAAAAGCCTCAGGTATCTTTTGCATGTGTTTAGAGTTAATTAGTTGATTCAGAAGATTAGGGTAATAGGTCGTTTAGAGAACCTTTTCTTGATATGCTAATTTATTGAGACAGGTTTTTTGGGTTATCAGGAGTTGTATGCCAAAATCATCAGTATTAAAACAATAAAAGACCTGTCAAATTTCAGTTGGTGGATAATGAATCTATAATATATGAAAGTTTAATTGTAATCATTACATTATGGTAAATAATGAAATTTAACACTATATGCTAATTTTTTGAGAAGGACCTGTATTAGGTTTTGTCTGCTTAATGGCCAGTGTGAACATGCCCCTACATATTGCATGTATACCAACTTATACTCCAGTTAATTTATTTCAGTTTTAATACTCCATGTACTATTTTTGCAAGTACTCATTGAGTTTGATCTCAGACTTTGATGTAAAATGATCATGTCTCCATTTTGTTCATAATGTATTTTTTATGAACATGTTCTGTCCATGAAAAACACGGATAGAACATGTGTGTTAAACACAGACAGCTGAATAAGGCCTAAAGCTGCATTCATACAAATAAGATGGCTGTCAGGCAAATTCACTCTTGGCTGGGACCGCTCTCATGAGATACCCCATAAATATGCGCTCTCTGTGAAGCAAATACTGTATGCCAAGCTGAGAGCAGATCACATACAAAACGCGCGTCGGGTGTGGTGGACCCCTGGTCTTTGGTCTCTTCATGACTGATTCTATCATATATATACGAGTATTATACTTTCTTTTGTTGTTCATTGCCTACTACACATGTAATCCCCTATAGATGGCTTATTTGCAGTAGTTCACTGCTATGGTCATACAATTTATTAAGTATATACAGGTCCTTCTCAAAAAATTAGCATATAGTGTTAAATTTCATTATTTACCATAATGTAATGATTACAATTAAACTTTCATATATTATAGATTCATTATCCACCAACTGAAATTTGTCAGGTCTTTTATTGTTTTAATACTGATGATTTTGGCATACAACTCCTGATAACCCAAAAAAACTGTCTCAATAAATTAGCATATTTCACCCATCCAATCAAATAAAAGTGTTTTTTAATAACAAACAAAAAAACCAACAAATAATAATGTTCAGTTATGCACTCAATACTTGGTCGGGAATCCTTTGGCAGAAATGACTGCTTCAATGCGGCGTGGCATGGAGGCAATCAGCCTGTGACACTGCTGAGATGTTATGGAGGCCCAGGATGCTTCAATAGCGGCCTTAAGCTCATCCAGAGTGTTGGGTCTTGCGTCTCTCAACTTTTTCTTCACAATATCCCACAGATTCTCTATGGGGTTCAGGTCAGGAGAGTTGGCAGGCCAATTGAGCACAGTAATACCATGGTCAGTAAACCATTTACCAGTGGTTTTGGCACTGTGAGCAGGTGCCAGGTTGTGCTGAAAAATGAAATCTTCATCTCCATAAAGCATTTCAGCCGATGGAAGCATGAAGTGCTCCAAAATCTCCTGATAGCTAGCTGCATTGACCCTGCCCTTGATGAAACACAGTGGGCCAACACCAGCAGCTGACATGGCACCCCACACCATCACTGACTGTGGGTACTTGACACTGGACTTCAGGCATTTTGGCATTTCCTTCTCCCCAGTCTTCCTCCAGACTCTGGCACCTTGATTTCCGAATGACATGCAAAATTTGCTTTCATCAGAAAAAAGTACTTGGGACCACTTAGCAACAGTCCAGTGCTGCTTCTCTGTAGCTCAAAAGTGGCTTTACCTGGGGAATGCGGCACCTGTAGCCCATTTCCTGCACACGCCTGTGCACGGTGGCTCTGGATGTTTCCACACCAGACTCAGTCCACTGCTTCCTCAGGTTCCCCAAGGTCTGGAATCGGTCCTTCTCCACAATCTTCCTCAGGGTCCGGTCTCCTCTTCTCGTTGTACAGCGTTTTCTGCCACATTGTTTCCTTCCAACAGACTTACCATTGAGGTGCCTTGATACAGCACTCTGGGAACAGCCTATTTGTTGAGAAATTTCTTTCTGGGTCTTACCCTCTTGCTTGAGGGTGTCAATGATGGCCTTCTTGACATCTGTCAGGTCGCTAGTCTTACCCATGATGGGGGTTTTGAGTAATGAACCAGGCAGGGAGTTTATAAAAGCCTCAGGTATCTTTTGCATGTGTTTAGAGTTAATTAGTTGATTCAGAAGATTAAGGTAATAGGTCGTTTAGAGAACCTTTTCTTGATATGCTAATTTATTGAGACAGGTTTTTTGGGTTATCAGGAGTTGTATGCCAAAATCATCAGTATTAAAACAATAAAAGACCTGACAAATTTCAGTTGGTGGATAATGAATCTATAACATATGAAAGTTTAATTGTAATCATTACATTATGGTAAATAATGAAATTTAACACTATATGCTAATTTTTTGAGAAGGACCTGTATATGAATTGTGTATGTACAACTATATACAGTTTTATTTAATTATATTCCCAGGTTTTATTGATTTATCAGTTTCTATAACAAATTTTGTCTTTCTATCTATTTTCACATTTTTATACCAGGTGTCCCCCTTTTTTGTTACCTCTGTTGTGTCATTATTATCATATCTCATATTTTGTTTTATTTTTATATATTCCAAATAAATGGGATGCTTTTAATATATTTTTTCAAAATTTGGGTTATTGTTGATATGATGCATATAATCCTTACTCTAAGGATTGTGTTAAATGTCATTCTCACACATATTAAAAATCAGCAGCGTAATTCAAAATGTACCTGTCATTATGTAACTTTTTTATATATTATAGGTTCTGCAAAGTGTTGTTGATCGTTGGGGGATCCGGGTCTTCAGACCCCCACTGCTCAGTCCAAACACTGCTCTAAAGTACAAAGCTCCTACATGAGCTGCGAATACAAAGCATTGGACTGGCTCAATAGTAAGTCCATAGGTCCATATACAGCTTGCGATATTGAATGTAGGGACCCATATACTTATGATTGACCCCATCCACTGCTTTGTGAGCAAACTTCATGCAGGAGGTGCACATTTCAGAGTAATCGGTAGGACGCTCAGGACCTGGATCCCAACCGATCAGCAAAACTATGCAGCACTTGCTATAAACACTTACAAAATGGTAGCTAAACTTTAACGAGCATTTGACTATTTTAAATTGGTTTGTTTACATTTTTTACTTTTAAATTTTTAGGCTGAAACATAAAAAAATTTGATAAGAACAAACCTGCATTAATGTTAATTTATGTTGTGAATTTTTATACTGGACTTCACTGACACATAAGTAGAGTAGGTAGATGGGGGGATGGGGTATATATTCAAGATGAGGGGACGATTAGTTACGTCACACAGATGACATTATGCCAACCTTGACAAATGCAGCGCCGGGGACGCTGGAAGGTGAAAGATTCGCTGGCCTCCCAACTAGCTGCCAGGTACCACTTATCTGGATGCTCCATCTCTGGTATACCTCTTTGTGACAGTTCAGGATTAATCACTAATAATGGTGTCTGGAAAGCTGGCTGATCTCCACTATGATCACTAACTGATGTAAATAAAAATAAAAATTACTGCAACATGGCGCTCGCAAAACATAAATCCTATCATTCATTTTTGTCATTTATTTTGCATGTATGTGTGTGGGGATAACTGTCAATCAAAATCATTGCACAAGAGAGATTGAAACTTGGCTGACTTCAAGGTGGGGGCAGTTAGGAGACACAAGAAGAAAGTCAGCTAATGAGACCTACTGACAACTCTCTTATATAAACACAATTTCATTTATACAAACCATGGAATACAACAGCACTGTACATGCCAAGATATATGCAAACACTCAATAGTCTTGTTTGGAATGTTTGATTAAAATTAGGTTTAGGCTCCCATCAGATCAGACAAAGGTACGCCTTGTTGTGGGCATACATGAATTGGCCAATTTATGTATTAAGTACCCTTATTTTATGAGCATATTCTATATTGTAGTAAAGCAGTGTAATTCTTATGTATTTAAAGGGAACCTGTCACCCCCAAAATCGATGGTGAGGTAAGCTCACCGTCATCAGGGGCTTAACTACAGCATTCTGTAAGGCTGTAGATAAGCCACCGATGTAACCTGAAAGAGGAGAAAAAGAGGTTAGATTATACTCACCCAGCAGAGACAAAGAAGCTGATCAGCGTTGATGGGAAGATGGATGAAGCTAAATACAGAGCAATCCTGGAGGAAAACCTGTTAGAGGCTGCAAAAGTCTTGAGACTGGGGTACCTGTTTATCTTCAAGTCGGACAACAACCCTATTCATACAGCAATAGCTACAATGGAATGGTTCAGATCATAGAATTTTCAGGTGTTTCAATGGCCCAGTCATAGTCCTGACCTAAATCCCATTGATAAACTGTTAAAAGACATATTCTAAGGAAGGTATTTATCTTTATGGTCACATTTGTCTTCCTGCCATGTAGTTCTGTATCCAACAATTTGCAAACCTTTCAAAGTGCTTCATTAAAGAAGTCACTTTTGCAATTCATTAGTATCACATGGACAGGATAGCACTTTGCCACTTATTTGTATATGTGTTGTGTATTCCCTTGCTGTGTGATTTCTATACATTTTAAATGAATCCTGTATTATGTGCAAATGTTCACAGTGACAAGGAATGTGTTACAGGGCTTTCACTTTACAGTAATCCATCTATGTGTTGTCATAAGGGATTGTGCCATTAAAGCATTATCATCACATTTCCAACAAATGCATCAATAAAAAATGGTTCCTGATCACAAAGTAATCTATGAGGATGTTGTACAGTGATTTTTTGCACAAAGTCTAAAAGTGCCCAGCCGCATGTAATAATTAATGACAAGCCTCTTTAAGTATCCGACTGGCCTGAACAAATTTCACCATTTAACCCAATGCATGGAAACCATGGCCAGCAGGTGTAATTAACGGTGGCTGACAAATGAATTTGATCAAGTGTCATTCCAACTTTGGCCATTTTCCCATGCGTTGTGGTGTAAGAGGGGGGATATATGCTAACTAGATAACAAGGCTTCAGTAAATAGTCTAGTGAGTGTATATATGTCTGTGTAAATATAGGTGTGCATAATGCCCGCTCTGTCTGCAACAAGCTCCACGTGATCCACGATCTCTTTACTTCCTGCAACCTTTCCTTCCTGGCCCTCACTGAGACCTGGCTGATGCCCCCTGACATGGCCTCCCCTGCTGTACTGAGTTACGGTGGCCTCCACTTTACCCACACTCCTTGCTCTGGCAACAGACATGGTGGGGAAGTGGGTTTCCTTCTTTCCAAAAACTGTTACTTCAACCCTATCCAACCCCTACCCTCCCTTATCCTCCCTTCTTTCGAGGTTCACTTTGTCCGCATCTACTCTCCCTGTAATCTCCAAATGGCTGTCATATACCGACCACCGGGCTCAGCCACTGCTTTTATTGACCAATTCTCCACCTGGCTTCTTCACTTTCTCTCTGCTGACATCCCCACCATCATAATGCGTGACTTTAATATCCCTACTGACACCCACCAGCCAGCAGCCTCCAAGCTCCTGGCCCTTACTTCATCCTTTGGACTTACTCAGTGGTCCTCCACAGCCTCCAACACAGATGGACAAACACTAGACCTCATCTTCACCAGCCTCTGTTCCTTATCTATTCTCACAACCTCTCCCTTCCCCCTATCTGACCACCATCTATTCACCTTCTCATCCTTGTCCTCCTCACCCACCCCCTATGTCCAGCCACTACCACATCCTCACAGAAACCTTGCACACCTAGACATTCACAGACTCTCTCATACCCCTGTCCTCCATATCTTCACTCCACGACATGGACAGCGCCACCGCTTTCTATAACTCCACCCTCACATCAGCCATAGACTCAGTAGCCCCTCTCATGCATGGCAAAGTGCGACAAATCAATAGGCAACCTTAGCATAACAACCTCACCAAAAAACTCCGACAAGCATCCAGGGTCGCGGAGCAGTGTTGGAAAAAAATATGCCTGACAGACGACTTCACTGCTTTCAAACAAGCTACACTTGTCATCAAACTAGCGCTCACTTCAGCTAAACAGACCTATTTCACTAACCTTGTATTTTCACTATCCTACAACCCAAAACAACTGTTCAGCACATTTAACTCTCTCCTCTGCCCACCACTGCCACCTCCAACTCCCTTCATCTCTTTTGAGGACTTTGCCACCTGCTTCAAAATATTGACCAAACAAAGCAAACCTTTAGTGTTCCACCACCCAACCACTCCATATGCCAGACCTCTGCCCTTCCCTAATAACTTCTCTCTCCAACATCACTGAAGGAGAACTTACTCGCCTGCTTTCACCACCTGTGCGCTTGACCCCATCCCTTCCCACCTGCTCCCCAACCTCACTAACATACTCATTCCAGCCCTAACCCATCTGTTCAGCCTATCGCTATCTTCTGATACCTTCCCCTCTGCCTTCAAACATGCCACCATCACACCCATCCTCAAAAAAGCTAACCTTGACTCAACTGCTATGCCCAGCTATCGCCCCAT
Organism: Ranitomeya imitator; assembly: GCF_032444005.1. NCBI lineage: Eukaryota > Metazoa > Chordata > Amphibia > Anura > Dendrobatidae > Ranitomeya > Ranitomeya imitator. Next base: position 339,434,959 of record NC_091285.1, on the reverse strand, counting down.
ATCACTGCTCCTGTTTGCTTTCAAACTCCTTGAGCAGCATGTCCATGCTCAACTTTCCTTCCACCTCTCATCTAACTCTCTCCTTGACAACCTCCAATCTGGCTTTCGCCCCCTCCAATCCACCGAAACTGCCCTGACAAAAATTACTAATGACTTACTCATGGCCAAAGCTAACAGACAGTTCTCCATCCTCCTCCTTCTCGACCTGTCCTCTGCTTTCGACACAGTCGACCACTGCCTACTACTACAGATTCTTTCTTCCCTTGGCATCAAAGGCCTTGCCCTGTCCTGGATTGCCTCATACCTTTATGACCGCACATTTAGCCTTTCCCACTCCCACACTACCTCCTCACCTCGCCCTCTCTTTGCTGGAGTCCCTCAAGGCTCTGTCCTGGGGCCCCTACTTTTTTCCAACTATACCCTTGGCCTAGGACAACTCATAATGTCCCATGACTTCCAGTACCACCTATATGCGGATGACACTCAGATTTACCTCTCTGGCTCAGATGTCGCCTCTCTGCTGTCCAGAATCCCGGAGTGTCTGTCAGCCATATCCTCCTTCTTCAACTCTCACAAAACCAAACTCATCATCTTTCCCCCACCTTGCGTATCCCCCCTACCTGATCTATCTATTATGGTGAACAGCATCACGCTCTCTCCCGCACCTGAAATGCGCTGACCTGTCCTTCAAACCGCGACTCTGCCCTGTCCTTCAAACCGCACGTCCAAACTCTTGCCTCCAACTCAAAAATATTGCCACAATCCATCCCTTCCTCAGCCCACAATCTACTAAAACTCTTGTGCATGCCCTCATCATCTCCTGCCTCGATTACTGCAACACCCTCCTCTGTGGCCTCCCTGGTATGACCTGGTGGTCAGGACAATAATGGACCTGGTGGTTAAGAGCACACGGAATGACCTGATAGTTACTGATAATATAGGACGAGCTCTGGGACGTGGGAACTCTGCTGACCGCAATCCCTAATCCTATCAACCACACTAGAAATAGCCGTGGATTGCTCCTAACGCTCCCTATGCAACTCGGCGCAGCCTAAGGAACTAGCTAGCCCTGAAGATAGAAAAATAAAGCCTACCTTGCCTCAGAGAAAGTCCCCAAAGGAAAAGGCAGCCCCCCACATATAATGACTGTGAGTAAAGATGAAAATACAAACACAGAGATGAAATAGATTAAGCAAAGTGAGGCCCGACTTACTGAATAGACTGAGGATAGGAAAGGTAGCTTTGCGGTCAGCACAAAAACCTACAAAAAGACCACGCAGAGGGTGCAAAAAGACCCTCCGCACCGACTCATGGTGTGGAGCGCTCCCTCTGCGTCCCAGAGCTTCCAGCAAGCAAGACAACAATCAAAATAGCAAGCTGGACAGAAAAATAGCAAACCAGAGAAAAACAAGCAGTCACTTAGCTTCTGCTGGGAAGACAGGTCACAAGAACGATCCAGGAGTGAACTAGACCAATACTGGAACATTGACAGGTGGCATGGAGCAAAGATCTAAGTGGAGTTAAATAGAGCAGCCAGCTAACGAATTAACCTCGTCACCTGAGGAAGGAAACCCAGACACACCCACAGCCACCAGAGAATATCCATGGACAGAACCAGCCGAAGTACCATTCATGACCACAGGAGGGAGCCCGACAACAGAATTCACAACAGTACCCCCCCTTGAGGAGGGGTCACCGAACCCTCACCAGAGCCCCCAGGCCGACCAGGACGAGCCAAATAAAAGGCACGAACCAGATCGGCAGCATGAACATCAGAAGCAAAAACCCAGGAATTATCTTCCTGACCATAACCCTTCCACTTGACTAGGTACTGGAGTTTCCGTCTCGAAATACAAGAATCCAAAATCTTCTCCACCACATACTCCAACTCTCCCTCAACCAACAACGGGGCAGGAGGATCAACGGATGGAACCACAGGCGCCACGTATCTCCGCAACAACGACCTATGGAACACATTATGGATGGCTAAAAAAGCAGGAAGGGCCAAACGAAATGACACAGGATTGATTACCTCACAAATCTTATACGGACCAATGAAACGAGGCTTAAACTTAGGAGAGGAAACCTTCATAGGAACATAACGAGACGACAACCAAACCAAATCCCCAACACGAAGTCGGGGACCCACACAACGCCGGTGGTTAGCGAAACGTTGAGCCTTCTCCTAGGACAATGTCAAATTGTCCACCACATGAGTCCAAATCTGCTGCAACCTATCCACCACAGTATCTACACCGGGACAGTCCGAAGACTCAACCTGCCCTGCAGAGAAACGCGGATGGAAACCAGAATTGCAGAAAACGGCGAAACCAAAGTAGCCGAGCTGGCCCAATTACAAAGGGCGAACTCAGCCAACGGCAAAAAGGACACCCAATCATCCTGGTCAGCAGAAACAAAGCATCTCAGATATGTTTCCAAAGTTTGATTAGTTCGTTCGGTTTGGCCATTTGTCTGAGGATGGAAAGCCGAGGAAAAAGACAAATCAATGCCCATCCTAGCACAAAAAGATTGCCAAAACCTTGAAACAAACTGGGAACCTCTGTCAGAAACGATGTTCTCCGGGATACCATGTAAACGAACCACATGCTGGAAAAATAATGGCACCAAATCAGAGGAGGAAGGTAATTTAGACAAAGGTACCAAATGGACCATCTTAGAAAAGCGATCACAAACCACCCAAATGACCGACATCTTTTGAGAGACGGGGAGATCCGAAATAAAATCCATAGAAATATGCGTCCAGGGCTTCTTCGGGACCGGCAAGGGCAAAAGCAACCCACTGGCACGAGAACAGCAGGGCTTAGCCCGAGCACAAGTCCCACAGGACTGCACAACAGAACGCACATCCCGTGACAAAGACGGCCACCAAAAGGATCTAGCCACCAAATCTCTGGTACCAAAGATTCCAGGATGCCCAGCCAACACTGAACAATGAATCTCAGAGATAACTCTACTAGTCCATCTATCAGGGACAAACAGTTTCTCTGCTGGGCAACGGTCAGGTCTATCAGCCTGAAATTTTTGCAGCACCCGCCACAAATCAGGGGAGATGGCAGACAAAATTACCCCCTCTTTGAGAATACCCGCCGGCTCAGGAACACCCGGAGAGTCAGGCACAAAACTCCTTGACAGGGCATCAGCCTTCACATTCTTAGAGCCCGGAAGGTACGAAACCACAAAATCAAAACGGGAGAAAAATAACGACCATTGAGCCTGTCTCGGATTCAACCGTTTGGCAGACTCAAGATAAGTCAGATTCTTGTGATCTGTCAAGACCACCACGCGATGCTTGGCTCCTTCAAGCCAATGACGCCACTCCTCGAATGCCCACTTCATGGCCAACAACTCTCGATTACCAACATCATAATTGCGCTCAGCAGGCGAAAACTTTCTAGAAAAGAAAGCACATGGCATCATCACCGAGCCATCAGAACTTCTTTGCGACAAAACAGCCCCTGCTCCAATCTCAGAAGCATCAACCTCAACCTGAAATGGGAGCGAAACATCTGGCTGGCACAACACAGGGGCAGAAGAAAAACGACGCTTCAACTCCTGAAAAGCCTCTACAGCTGCAGAAGACCAATTGACCACATCAGCACCCTTCTTGGTCAAATCAGTCAACGGTTTAGCAACACTAGAAAAATTAGCGATGAAGCGCCGATAAAAATTAGCAAAGCCCAGGAACTTTTGCAGGCTCTTCACAGATGTCGGCTGAGTCCAATCGTAAATGGCTTGGACTTTAACAGGGTCCATCTCGATAGTAGAAGGGGAAAAAATGAAACCTTCTGAACTCCAAAGAGACACTTTGACCCCTTCACAAACAAGGAATTCGCACGAATGACCTGGAACACCATTCTGACCTGCTTCACATGAGACTCCCAATCATCCGAAAAGACCAAAATATCATCCAAATACACAATCAGGAATTTATCCAGGTACTCTCGGAAGATGTCATGCATAAAGGACTGAAATACTGATGGAGCATTGGAAAGCCCGAATGGCATAACCAGGTACTCAAAATGGCCCTCGGGCGTATTAAATGCTGTTTTCCATTCATCGCCTTGTTTAATACGCACAAGATTATACGCCCCTCAAAGATCTATCTTGGTGAACCAACTAGCCCCTTTAATACGAGCAAACAAATCAGACAGCAACGGCAAAGGATACTGAAATTTGACTGTAATTTTATTGAGAAGGCGGTAATCAATACAAGGTCTCAAAGAACCATCCTTCTTGGCCACAAAAAAGAACCCTGCTCCTAACGGTGATGACGACGGGCGAATATGGCCTTTCTCCAAGGATTCCTTTATATAACTCCACATAGCGGCGTGTTCTGGCACAGATAAATTGAACAATCGGCCCTTAGGAAACTTACTACCAGGAATCAAATTAATTGCACAATCGCAATCCCTATGAGGAGGTAGGGCACTGGCTTTGGGCTCATCAAATACATCCCGATAATCCGACAAAAACTCTGGAACTTCAGAAGGAGTGGAAGACGAAATAGACAAAAATGGAACATCACCATGTACCCCCTGGCAACCCCAGCTGGACACAGACATAGATTTCCAGTCCAATACTGGATTATGAACCTGTAGCCATGGCAACCCCAAAACGACCACATCATGCAGATTATGCAACACCAGAAAGCGGATATCCTCCTGATGTGCAGGAGCCATGCACATGGTCAATTGGGTCCAGTACTGAGGCTTATTCTTGGCCAAAGGCGTAGCATCAATTCCTCTCAATGGAATAGGATACTGCAAGGGCTCCAAGGAAAAACCACAGCGCCTAGCATACTCCAAGTCCATCAAATTCAGGGCAGCGCCTGAATCCACAAATGCCATAACAGAATAGGATGACAAAGAACAAACCAGAGTAACGGACAATAGAAATTTAGACTGTACCGTAGCAATGGTGTCAGACCAAGCGAACCGCTTAGTGCGCTTAGGACAATCGGAGATAGCATTAGTGGAATCACCACAGTAAAAACATAGCCCATTCTGACGTCTGTGTTCTTGCCGTTCAGCTCTGGTCAAAGTCCTATCACATTGCATAGGCTCAGGCCCATGCTCAGATAGTACCGCCAAATGGTGCACAGCTTTACGCTCACGCAAGCGTCGATCGATCTGAATGGCCAAAGACATAGACTCATTCAGACCAGCAGGCATGGGAAATCCCACCATGACATCCTTAAGGGCTTCAGAGAGACCCTTTCTGAAGATTGCTGCCAGGGCACATTCATTCCACTGAGTGAGCACAGACCACTTTCTAAACTTCTGACAATATATCTCCGCTTCATCCTGACCCTGACACAGAGCTAGCAAGATTTTCTCTGCCTGATCCACTGAATTAGGTTCGTCATAAAGCAATCCAAGCGCCAGGAAAAACGCATCAACATCACGCAATGCCGGATCTCCTGGCGCAAGGGAAAATGCCCAGTCTTGAGGGTCACCACGTAACAAAGAAATAATGATCTTTACTTGTTGAACAGGGTCACCTGAGGAGCGAGGTTTCAAGGCAAGAAACAATTTACAATTATTTTTGAAATTCAAGAACTTAGATCTATCACCAAAAAACAAATCAGGAATTGGAATCCTAGGCTCTGACATCGGATTCTGAACCACAAAATCTTGAATGTTTTGTACACTTATAGTGAGATTATCCATCAAAGAGGACAGACCTTGAATGTCCATGTTGTTCTGAACCACCCAGATGTAAAGGGGAAAAGAGAGACAAAATACACTGCAAAGAAAAAAAAATGGCCTCAGAACTTCTCTTATCCCTCTATTGAGATGCATTAGTACTTTGGGCCACCTGTACTGTTATGACCTGGTGGTCAGGACAATAATGGACCTGGTGGTTAAGAGCACACAGAATGACCTGATAGTTACTGATAATATAGGACGAGCTCTGGGACGTGGGAACTCTGCTGACCGCAATCCCTAATCCTATCAACCACACTAGAAATAGCCGTGGATTGCTCCTAACGCTCCCTATGCAACTCGGCACAGCCTAAGGAACTAGCTAGCCCTGAAGATAGAAAAATAAAGCCTACCTTGCCTCAGAGAAATTCCCCAAAGGAAAAGGCAGCCCCCCACATATAATGACTGTGAGTAAAGATGAAAATACAAACACAGAGATGAAATAGATTAAGCAAAGTGAGGCCCGACTTACTGAACAGACTGAGGATAGGAAAGGTAGCTTTGCGGTCAGCACAAAAACCAACAAAAAGACCACGCAGAGGGCGCAAAAAAACCCTCCGCACCGACTCACGGTGCAGAGGCGCTCCCTCTGCGTCCCAGAGCTTCCAGCAAGCAAGACAACAATCAAAATAGCAAGCTGGACAGAAAAATAGCAAACCAGAGAATAACAAGCAGTCACTTAGCTTCTGCTGGGAAGACAGGTCACAAGAACGATCCAGGAGTGAACTAGACCAATACTGGAACATTGACAGGTGGCATGGAGCAAAGATCTAAGTAGAGTTAAATAGAGCAGCCAGCTAACGAATTAACCTCGTCACCTGAGGAAGGAAACCCAGACACACCCACAGCCACCAGAGAAAGTCCATGGACAGAACCAGCCGAAGTACCATTCATGACCACAGGAGGGAGCCCGACAACAGAATTCACAACACTTCCCCGCTAACTCCCTTCCACCACTCCAGTCTGTCCTCAACTCTGCTGCTCAGGTAATCCACCTCTCTCCTTGCTACTCTCCTGCTTCTCCCCTCTGCAAATCCCTCCACTGGCTCCCAATTCCCCAAAGAATCCAGTTCAAACTTCTAACACTGATCTACAAAGCCATCCACAACCTATCCCCTCCTTATATCTCTGAACTAATCTCCCACTATCTTCCCTCACGTAATCTTTGATCCTCCCAAGACTTCCTACTCTTCTCCACACTTATTTGTTCCTGACACAACCGCCTCCAAGATTTCTCTCGAATATCCCCCATCCTCTGGAATTTCACGCCTCAACACATCCGATTATTCTCCACCCTTGGATCCTTCAGATGGAACCTGAAAACCCATCTCTTCAGAAAAGCCTACAGCCTGCAATAACCATTCTGCTGCCTCACTAACCATTTGAGCTGCCGCCTCACCAAACACTCGAGCTGCCGCCTCACCAAACAGTCAAGCTGCCACCTCACCAACCACCTGAGCTGACACCTCACCACCACCAGAGCTGCCGTCTCACCACCACCAGTGCTGCAGCACCCCCGACCTCCTGTTTCTTCCCCATTATCCCGTAGAATGTAAGTCCGCAATGACAGGGTCCTCTCCCCTCTGTACGAGTCTGTCATTGTAAATTTGTTTACTGTTAACGATATCTATAACCCTGTATGCACCCTTTTTTTTCATGTACAACACCATGGAATTAGTGGTGCTATATAAATAATAATAATAGTAATAATAATGTGCATGTAGTGTATATGTGTGTGTAGTGTATGTGTGCATCTCTGTATAACTGTGTCCATGTGTGTCTCTAGCTTGTATTTGTGTGTACCCATGTGTGTTTATTATGTATGTATGTGTATGTGGGGTGTGTGTGTGCAGGTAATTACTTTACACATATTTGAATTTTTTTTTTACCAAAATTGCATTGGTCATTTTTCAGCTACTAAAATAAGATTGCAGTATTCTTGTGTACCATTTTTAGGTTGTTTCATCTTATGCTTACTGCAATTAATAAGAAATTTGCAACAGGGGATTTTAGCATCATACAATTTCCTTGGCTAAAAGACCTCCTGATTTCATCAAAGGTCAGAGTACATTAGATATTTCAATCCATTCAGAAGACAGTATTGTTGGGCTTTATGCAATAATTTACCCCCTTAGTGATGGAACCAATTTTGACCTTAATGACCAGGCCAAATTTTTGTAATCTGACCATTGCCACTTTATGTGGTAATACCTCTGGAATGCTTCACTGTATACCAGTGATACAGAGATTGTTTTTCATGACATATTGTACTTTATGTTAGTAGTAAATTTAGGTTAATATTTATTATGCTTACTTATGAAAATATTAGAATTTTCAACTTACAATTTTAATATCCTTAAACCAGTTAGTTATGCTGTGGGAAATAATTAAGCCCTTCGCCCCAAAGCCTGTTCTCATCTTCCTGACAGGCCAATTTTTACAATTCTGAACACTGTCACTTTATGAGATCACTAGATGGCAGCCCGATTCTAAAGAATCGGGAGTCTAGAATCCATATATACTTTATTTATTCAAATGTAAGAATAATACAATTAATAAATAATAGTAAGAAAGAACAAAAAATGGCTGCACTTACCAGCTCTTGACAATTCTTGTTATTTAAGAAATTGCTGGGCAATAATGGACAATGTCCTTATGTGGCAAATAATAGAGCAATATACCCAATGTGGCAAAGAAGAGGTTAATAAACGGCAGTCTCTCAGTATAACAGTCAGTGAATAATAGGCAGTATATGGAGAAAACACCAAACAAAAGTTCAAAATTGGTGTGAAAATGTCACTGAACCACTTCACAACTAAATATATATAGTTTTGGTAAATGGTATTATCATTTTTTTGACGAAATTCGGCAGGAGCTTGAAGAGCAACGTCACTGGGCCCGCCTCCACGCAGTAGAAACTTGCTGTGAGGTAAAAATTCAAAAATCACACCAAAATGGCGGGTGGAGTGTGTCACAGTACGGCACGTTTCTGATTGGTCGCTCGCAGCAGGCGGCAACCAATCAGACACTGGACACTGATGACGTCACTCATCTCCGGACATTAGCTCCGGACATTAGCTCCGGACATTAGCTCCGGACAGGAAGTTGGCACAAATTGCAGAAAGTAGTATTCTAGGCAATTATATATTAGATAACTCTAGAATGCTTCAATGGATCTTACGAATTCTGGGGCCTTTTTCTTATGACACATTGTACTTCATGACAGTAGTAAAATTTATTTGATATTACTTGCGTCTATTTGTGAAAACAAAAACAGAATTTTGGCAAAATTCTAAAAACTGCACCCCTCAAGGTCCTCAAAACCACATTCAAGAAGTGTATTAACCTTTCAGGTGCTTCCCAGAATTTTTTGGAATGTGGAAGCAAAAAACAAACATTTACTTTTCTTTCACAAAAAAAATTACTTTAGACCTTACGTTCGCAAGGGTAACAGTAAAAAATGATCCATAAAATTTGTTGAGCAATTTCTCCAGAGCATGCCGATACCCCACATTTGGTGAAAATCTACTGTTTGGGCACACGGCAAAACCTGGAAGGAAAGGAGCGCCATTTACTTTTTGAATGTAAAATATGCTGGAATAATTAGCGGATGCCATGTTGCGTTTGGAGAGCCCCTGATGTGCCTAAACAGTGGAAACCCCCACAAGTGACACCATTTTGGAAACTAGACCACTTAGGGAATTTATCTAGATGTGTATTGAGCACCTTGAACCCACAGGTGCTTCACAGAAGGTTATAACGTTAAGCCGTGAAAATAAAAAAATCACATTTCCCGAAAAAATATTTTTTAGCTCCAAATTTTGTATTTTCACAAGGGTAACAGGAGAAAATAGACAACCAAAATTGGTTGTGCAGTTTCTCCTGACTTGACTGATAGCCCATATGTCATCAAAAACTACTTTTGAGGAACAGTTCCAAGCTCAGAAGGGAAGAAATGCCATATTACAGTGCAGATTTTGCTGCACTTTTTTGAGGGTGCCATGTCACATTGGCAAAGCCCTTGAGGTGCCAACACAGCAGCAGCCACCATATGTGACCCCGTTTTACAAACTAAATCTCTCAATTAATTAATCTAGGTGTACAGTGAATATATTGACACCGCAGGTGTGCCATAGACTTTTATAACATTGAGCAGTGAAGATAAAATAATTTAAATTTTTACCACCAAGACTGTGTGTTAGCCCTAAGTTTTACATTTTCATACTGGGAAATGGGTAAAATGGCACCAAAATGTGTCTCTCAATTTCTACTAAACGTGGCAATACCCCATATGTGGCTTTATATGGAATCCGCAAACTATTCTAGGAAAATCTGTGTTCCAGAATGCAAATAGCATTCGTCCCTCCCGAGTCTCTCCGCATGGCTAAGAAGTACTGTACAGCCCCACTTTTCAGTTTTGGAATTTCCACAAAAATTTAAAATAGCCAATACGTTTCGTTCAACTTCACAATTGTGTTCCACTTGTTGATTCTTCACCAAAAATTTACATTTGGTATCTTTATGTTTGAACCATGATATGTGGGAAAAGGTTGAAAAGTGCCAGGGGGCCGAATACTTTCGCAAGGCACTGTACTTAATGGGTTAATTGGCTTCGATTGGTTCCAAAATCATTCGGGGCTAATGCCGCAGGGTGTCAGCTGTCACATACAGCTGTCACCCATGGGGTTTAAACTTACTGGAGGAGTGCTATTCACTTATTCCTCACCGCCATTAAGAAGCGGCGCTGAGGAATAAGGCCCCTTAATCACTGCTGCTAAAAGGCGTATTGGCAATTAGTAAGGGGTTAATGAGCCAGTTACAGATGTACTGTCTATGTGTACTTACATGTACATGGCTTAATCTGTGAGATAAGCATATGAAACTGGCTGGATCATCTAGGGATCCCCAAAGATGGGACACGTCTAGGTTGGAATAAAAGATTAAGAGAAATGGTATGCACTTTCATTTTTTGACTGAATTGCTTTGTCTTGTGTCTCCATCTCTGTGATATTTGCAGGTCTTTATTATGACTACTAATACAAGAGATATATTCAGTGAACAATTCCTGGAATAAAAGTATTGCTGAGCATATGATCTTATTAGTGGAGGTAAATGGTGCCAAGGTAGTATTTTCTCATCACTTATGCCCTATTGTAAGGAATTCATTTAATGTAGATGCTTTTCTCATCATGCACTATGGTTTCAATAATGTTTGAATATTAAGCAGTTGAAATTTAATGACTGTAATTTCAATGTGAATCGTGCTTAGTATGCAACAAAGATTTAAATACCTTATGTCTGTCAGACACATGTAAGTAGACAGCTATAATCTTCCCCTAGACAAAATGCTATACCACTGCTTAGTATTTAGTATTATTACTTTGGCGCACAGAGGCTTTTTATTTTAAGAATGAAAAGAGTTCTTATGGTCAGAATGGCAGAGGTACATGTGCACCATCACTTGCTTGCTTCAAAGATGAATATGAGCAATTGGCTCCATCTTTGTAACTTGCTTTCCTGATGAACCCTGCTTATCCTTGGAGGGAAAACACCTTGAGATTTCAAGTACTTGGGGGTATGATACATAGCAAAAGAACACGATTGAGTGCAAACATTTGCGTATATTGTACATGTAAGTAGCTGTTTTTGGGTATGCACCAGTTCAGACTAGCTTTTGATGTGGCAGTCAGTTTTCTGTTATTTGGATGCTAGCTTTCTGACTGAGCACTCCACCCTTCACCATGTGGTGATTTTAATTACAGCTGGTTCCTGCCAACCCATAAATGTAGGCTTTACTAAGAGAGGTGTCTACATTCACCCATGCATTCAGACATTAGCCTTAGAGAGGTGTTCACACTGGTCAGGGAACCATGAGACTCATGAGGCCACTTTGACGTTGGTTGATGGGCAGAAATTATTTGGCCAAATTTTGTGCAAAGCGGTCTCATGTATTTTTCATGTATTTTCCTAATATTCAAAAGCAATTTTTGCTGATCACATTTCATATATTTCACATTGACATACTTTAACACGATTGAGTGCAACCATTTTTGTATATTGTACATAAGAAAAGTAAGTTCATGAATCCCCTTTTATTTTGATGGTATACTTTATGCATTAGCTAGTAGAGCATAGTTAGGGACTACTTAAGGGACAGTCATCACTGAGTGGTTGCCAACCCCCAAGGTTGTAATATCTATATTGCCCCTATTAACATCAATTGTTGTTTTGTTTTTTTCCCTGTATTCTAGGCCCAATATATTACCTTCTGATCATTTTTTGTATGCCTTACTTTTGAGTTATGTTCTGCCTCACAGGATATGAAAAAGCAGAACTTATCAATTCGTAACAGTAATTCTTTATTTAAGTTTAAACAGACATCAGAGTCAAGCTGGATTTATCAAGGAACATGGAGGACAACAGCAGTCTTCCAAGGCGTTTATGTGTCCTAGTCACTAGTCCTACTTACTTTTGAGTATGTTTTTGCATAATTAAATAAAATTCACAACTTTTCATAAAAGAGGCTATTTACATCTAAAATAAAACAATAATAACCCTATAATATAATTATAATTTTTCTTTGTCTATCTGTAAGATATCCAACTACATGATAATAAGAAAGATTTTCCCTGTGGATATAGGAGATCCAGAATAGTAAATTAGATATAGGGATCAATAAATGAACCCAGATTCAGCAAAAAAAAAATAAGAATGTGAATAATCCTCCTAGTCCAATCTTACTTTATTGAATGAGTACTCTGTGGGGGAATGTGGGCATGTACTAGCAAATAGAGATGAGCGAATATTTCAATATTCGGTTAGGATTATTGTCACCGTGTTTGCAATTTTTGATGAACGTAGCCAATTGCCATTGGAGTCAATGGGAGTAGAGATGAGCGAATATGTTTAGAAACGGTTGTCAAACATAAATTCGGCACAAATATGGGAAATTCGGATTTGGCGATTGTTTTCCAAGCATATTCTCATCATCTCTACTATCGAACCAAGGGGGACCAAGAAAGTGAATAAATCACCTGATAGAAAGTCCTGAGGTCATTCTCACCATAATGTGATCATATTCGATGGAATACAGAACGCTGATTTAATCTTGGTAGATTTTAGTCCATATACATTGAAGGGTCATTAATTTAGTCATAAATCAAGTATTCTTTTATCATTTATACACAATGTCTTGTTCTTTTTCTTATAACAAGGTAGCTAGGAAGCGATAATACTTATTGCACACCTAAATAACAGCAACTCAAAAAGGACATCGGCACCCTTTCTAAGCAAACAGCCTATTGTGTTTAGAGATCTGAAATTCAAACGTGAACAAAACAGGATATGACTAGATTTTTAAATTACAGCAGTACACAACAAAAGTGGACTAAAAACCTTTCTTTTAGTAACTTTACAAAGGTACACCAAAAATAATTCTAGCACTAAAAGAGAAAATAACAGCCAACCGAAACAGATAGAACAAAGACTTTCACAAAAATGCCAGACAGGTTTGTAGAAGCAGAAGATATTTTGTAGTACTCTAAAACCACAGAAAAATAAGATAACAATTCAAAAATGTATTCCAATCCATAAAAACTTTATTGTGTGCACCTCAAGCCTGCAGGAAGGCCTTAATTGTAGCATAACAAACAACCTTTGAGAAGACACAAATAACTGACTCAATAAGAGGGGCCTGTGTCACCTGCCCATGTAGAAATCACACAGCTGTTATTGGCTACATTACAGGTATTGCATTAAAGCAAACACGATAGTTAACATATAGATAGTTATATTACTATATAAACATGAAATCTGTACAGCAATATAATCATCCTCTTCCATTTATATCCATATGTAGTCCCTTAGTAATCACAAATATGACTTAAAACTAATCTGAGATATACGTGAATAGCAGGCAGAGCCTGCTGGCTATAGGGACATGTTCAGAAGTTAGCAACATTTAGGTGATAAAAAATAACATTTTTCTTCTTTGTCATGCCATTTTGCATTAATTCCTGAGATGTACCTGAAGGGTTAATAAACTACTTGACACCAGTTTTGAATATGTCGAGAGATGCTGTTTTCAAAATGTTATCGCTTTGTTTTTTTTTCTCCAATATATAGGTCCCCAAAATTCACTTCAAAGCTGAATATGTCCCTAAAATAGTATTTTAAATTTCCTTGAAAAAAATGAAAAATTACTGCTACAATTTTAAATCTTTTAATATCCTAACAAAATAAAAGAACAATCTACAAATGATGCTGATGTAAAGTAAGCATTTATTAAACATTGTTTGTTAACTATTCCGTGTGGTATGACTGGATTAAAAGGATAGTCATTCAAACTTTTAAAATTGTTACATTTTAGAAATTTTTGTCAAATGTATGATATTTTTATAAATAAATACCAAAAACATTGACCTAAATGTACCATCATCATAAAATCATAAAATCATAAAATATAATGTGTTACAAAAGAAACACAGAGATATGTTGACACATTCTAGAGTTTTTGCCACATAACATGAAGCGTCAGATTTGAAAAATTTGGCCTGGTCACTCAGGGTTAATTGAAAAAAAAAGAATTCGACTATAAGTTGGCATGCATACAAAATATAGGGACATGTTTCCACTGGTCATTAAGCAGACAAAACCCAACACAGAAACAAAATGAACATATACAGGTACTCTTATGTCCTAAAGCTCCGGACTCTATCCTTCAGGGCTCATCGAGGCTCATCAGCAGGCTTGATACAAAAACAAGGTGTCAGGCCAATATGTTCAGCATACTGTACTTTCATAACCATTTTTAATAGCATAGTGTAGGCAGTATCAGACCGTGTAGGTACACCTTTAGGGTATTATAGTACCTGTGTTATTCATTCAGAATTATCATAATATTATATCAACTTTCCGTCCACAACAAGATACATTGCTGTGTGGTGTTTTAAGAAAGTGTTGTTGTTTTTTGCCTTTATATGTTGTTAGTTCATGGTTTTAATGCATACATAATAATTTGCAATATTTTTTAGGATATTTCATATGTTAGCATTAAAATTCCAGCAAGGACTTTGTATTATATGTTCCCCCTGTGTTTGTGTAGGTTTCCTCTGGGTGCCCCGGTTTCATCCCACACGCCAAAGACATACTGATAGTGAGTGTAATCCCTATCTGTACGTATTTTTGTGCCATGAGATAACAATTTTACTGACAACATATTGGGGTAAATACAATGTTTTTTTCATCACCTCTTATTGCATTTACTGATAAGTTGCGGCAACCCAAAAAACATAATACTTGTGTTTCTATTTTTTCCTGAATACACCAATTACTGATCAGATAAATTAATTTCATATATTGATAAATCAGACTTTTTTTTATGAAAGGAGCAATACCAAATATTTATTTTTTTCAGTTGTTTTATTTTTAATGGAGCAAAATAGGGGTTTGAACTTTGACGTTTTTTTATTTTAGTCATATTTTTAAAAGCTTTTTTTTGTCTAATTACTTGTGCTAAATGCGGGCTTTTACAAGAGAATCATAACACACAAATGGTTCATCAGCAGACTTTGACTGTCTTGGCATCTAATCGACGCCTGACGATCATGTCATGTGAGGGTGGAATTACATGCCCCGTGCATTGAAATTGATTGGGTTTCCTTTCACCAAATGTTTCATGTTTAATTGAACACACAATGTGATAGTGGCTGCAGAGCAGAATAAAATATTTCTTTCTCTTAAATTTTATCTTTCGGTCGAGGAGATATTAACAACTAAAGTATTTGCCAACTAATTTGTTGACTTTTTTAAGTCCAAGGTGGGGGTTATCAGACAGTTTTCACTGAGAGTGTGTACTTCTTCTCAGTGTATGACACTGTCCAACCATAAACAGGTAGCAACACTTGAATAAAAGAACAACATACCCCCACCATAGCAGACACCCTGATCTCACGGTTTATCCTGCATGATTAGAAAGCACTTTAACTAATATCTTTCAGGTAAGGTCCATGGGGGGCAGCACAGCTGAGTTTAGCTGTGTCACATTACAATTCCTGCTATCAGCTCACCTAATTACTGAGTGTGAAAGCAATCACACTTATGTCTGCTGTGCTCACATATCTTGTAATTCTTATGACTGCCAAAGTACATTAATACAGGTAACATGCAAACCAGTAAGACAAATACCTGAACCTGACATGTACCTGTTCAGACTAGGAAAAGCCCTTCTCTGACCCTGGTCTGTCCCTGTTTGACCACGGAGGTTGGCACCCTAAGATAATGCAATGGTGCTCAACTCAGCGACGGCTTACCCTGAATGTCCTTAGCAGCTCCTAGGATCAATAGAATAGTAGTGAATTAATCCAACAAAGTCTATCACCAGCACGAAACACCATTAGGGAAAGGTATTTACATCTGCACCCAAAAGGCGATTGGACAGACAAAGAAAATGAAAAATACCTGTTACTCCAAACCAACAAAAATATACATAACAGAACTAAGACACTCCAGAAAATGTGAACCTGCTGTGGCTCAGCAAAAAGAGAACTGACCACGGAACTCAGACTCAAGGGTTTGAATCCAGAGGTATGACAATACTCACTCTGCAGTAATATCAGAGCATGGTGTCATCATAACTCAGGAACAGCCCATAACAAGCTGCTCAGTCTTGTATTGGATTTAAAGACAGCCATAACCTCAATGCTGAGTGAATACAAGTTGTGACACAGAAGTGTCATAACTGACACAATCAGGAGACCTAGTAGAAGGGTTTGTAATGTGACTAAATTAAGCTTTGCTGCCCCTCCCCACATTAACACATGCAGGAGGTTAGACCAGGAAAACATAGTCTCACACACTGAGAAATGTGTTCCAAACTATGATAGGGGCCTGTTCTTCTTTCCTTTGATTGATTTTGCTGGCTTATGATTGGTCAGCATCATACAGAGAGATAAGGCTGGTTTCACATTTGTGTTTTTTGCCGCTGCGTTTTAGCCCAAAAAAACGCATGCGTTTTTTTTCCTATACTTAACATTAAAAACGCATGCGTTTTTTAGCATGTGTTTTTCCGCATTTTGCCGCCGCATGCGTCTTTTCTATGCATGCGTTGTGTTGCAGAAATGCCACATGTAGTAATTTCTAGCAGCGTTTTTTTGCCGCAAAAAAAACGCATGCTTTTTTGCTGCAAAAAAACCTATTGCTGTCTATGTAAACGCATGTGTTTTTAAGAATACACTGATAAGCCAACCCCAAACTCTAACCCTAACCCTCACCCTAAGGGATCCTAACCCTAACCCTAAGAGTTAGGGTTAGGATCCCTTAGGGTTAGAGTGAGGGTTAGGGATAGGGTTAGGGTTAGGATCCCTTAGGGTTAGGGTTAGGATCCCTTAGGGTTAGGGTTAGGATCCCATAGGGTTAGGGTTAGGGATAGGGTTAGGGTTAGGGATAGGGTTAGGGTTAGGATCCCTAGGGTTACTAGGGATCCTAACCCTAACCCTAACCTTAACCCTAGCTATTTCTGTTTAAAGTGGGTTTTCTTGTTGATTTTGATGATTGGCAGCTGTCACACACTTCTCATCATGTGTTTTAAAAACGCAAATGCAGGAAAAACGCATTTAAACGCGTCAAAACGCCGCATTTGTATTAAAACATGCAAAAACGCATGCGTCTAAAAAACGCGGCGTTTTAACGCGTTTACATGCGTTTTTTTCACCACATGCGTTTGCGTTTAAAACATAGTAACATAGTAACATAGTTAGTAAGGCCGAAAAAAGACATTTGTCCATCCAGTTCAGCCTATATTCCATTATAATAAATACCCAGATCTACGTCCTTCTACAAAAACGCTGCGTTTTTGAACGCAAATGTGAAACCAGCCTAAAATACACACACCTCAGTGAAAACGCCAACCCACTTGGACTTAAAAAAGTGAAGTCATTAGGTGCTAAATTGCTAATTAACATTGAGTGCTAATATCTCCGCAACGTAGAGACAAATACAAAAAAAATGTTTTATTTCAGTTTGCAGCCACTATTACATCCTGAGGCTCTCTGAGGTGTTCCAGTGTCTGGCAGCAGTTACTATCATAGACGAGATTTGTCATCATCTTAAGTTCACAACAAAATTCTTAACCAATTTTCTTTCTTCTTTCGGTGCCCAGACGCCTCTTATTATAGCTTTGATCTGACATTATACATTATCCGTTAATGCATTTAATATAACCTAACTCTTTCCTTCCCGAGGTTTAACTGATGAGAATTACTAATACTTCTTCCTGTCTAGCCCCATGCCTACACGTGTAGCAAAGCATGTCAATTTGATAATAGTAAATCAATGTACGGGTATGTATAAAGCAAACACAAAGGACGCAACGTTTAAACCTGCGTTATGTGTAATTATTTCCCGTGAAATGAGGTAGAACATGTAACACAATCAATACGATTATCACCTTTTCACAATAATCTCTTTTCTATTGTAATGTTACCTTATTTAAGTAGAAAACAGAATCTAGCCCAAGATTTGGTTATTTTACATATAAATGTGCTGATGTGTAAGACAAAGAGAGGCGATGAAGGGAAAGCAATTCCTTGTTGAATATACCCACAGCAGGGTATTTCACAGCTACAGTACACTCTATTTAAATTGTTCTTCTTCCTGCTGCTTAATTTAAACCTCCAGTTTTCTTGATGCAATGTGTTTGTTTCTGCTATTAGTGTTGCTTTTAACATCTTCACAGTTATTGTACTTAGGGGTGTAAATGATTGCATACATATGTAGTTGCTGCTTCCTTAGCTCTCCTCCTAGAGTTCTTTTGTCAGTTCCTGGGTGATAATGACAGCTGTGACACATCAGCCTGTGGTGACATTTGTTTCTTGTTACATGTATGAAATATGATATTGGACAATATCTGACTCAGGGGATCATGTAATGAACGAAGAACAATAAATGTCTGACATTCCTTTTTACAATAAATGAGACCTGGAAACAATTGCTTTAATCTTACTTTTTTATGTACCGCTAGAAAATTGCTCAAGTCATTACCGTCATGACAACTTTTCTTTTTATTTGCAATCCGTCTATCCTCAAAGAAAAATATCTAAGATCTGTCATTGAGATCTGTCATGTACATGCTATCATATAAGACAACCGTGTGACCCCCTACATTAAAAGACCCATCAATTTTTCAGTGATAGCTATTGTTAGACTGTGGACACGAAAGAGAACTCAAAACAACAGCATGTTCCAAGTGGAGAGTGACATATGGGTGGACATCACATGAGTCATATAGTTCCAACACCTCAAGTGTATGCATTTAACTTTGGCCAAGAATAGCTGACTTTATAGAGTGAGTAATTTATCTTCTGGAAGATGTGTTATATTTGACAAAAAGGTTTTCACTGCAGGCAGGGCTCAGAAATAAAGAGCATGCTTCACAATCGCCAATGGAAGATTAAAGTCATTTCAATGTAACACAATGCACAGCGGAATTTTTTAAAGGGGTCATCTGTCAACTCAAGCCTGCATACATAAGGTAATTTATACTAAATACCCTAAATGGTGCACTAAAATTCAGCATGTAGGTTGTGAAGAAATGTGTATTTTAAGTAATGTAGCAGAACTACCAATCATTTAACCTATTTGTAGCAGCCTTGGAAATTGAAAGAGCTCATGATGCACAGAATAGCTAAAAGATGAAATATGTACACTATACCAATCAGCTTAAACTATAAAAGGGATATGCTAATGTTGTGTAGGTGGCACTCATCTTGCCAAGTCTGTAGTGACCAATTGATCAATTGATGCCAAAAGACATCCAAAGATGTCCTGTGTTATCTGATACCTATACTTTAGCAGGACTTACCTAGCTGCCTTCACCAGCTTGTCTTCTCCTCACAGTGAAGAAGACAAGTTCCACTTGTGAATTGTGCAATGATTGGTGTTAGGGCTAGCGGAACGCACCAAATAATTAGATAGATACAATAAGGTGCGTTCGCAGCCCGGGGTCCACCGTGCAGAGATGGAACCTGCTGCTGAGTAATGACGGACAATATGGTGGTACAAAATGGATTCACACACGGGTTAACTTCACCCTGTATGAAGAAAGCAAACCCTGTTGCATCACAGGGCCGCGGTACCGCACAAAAGAGCGCAAGCAAGGAGTCACAGAACTGAATCCCAAGACTCTGGATTAGAGTTTAACTAGACCTCTTGTGCTTGACACCGCAACTGGAGTGTCAGAGAGAATAAAATAACTATTTAGATGCACGAGAGAGCGTGCGGTGCCGCTCTGGTGGACACCACTAACCACCCAGGCTTGGGTAGGGAAAGTGCTGTGAAAGCGCACGACGCCGCACTGGTAGTCACAGCAATTTGACGCTGTTTTGTGTGTCACGTGCTGATAGCTAAGTTCGGCGCTAGATAGCAATCATCCACCTTAGGCGAGCAGTCATACACAAGGGAGGGAATAATTAATGAACGACTTTCACACGTCAACACACATGTTTACAAGTGTACACTAGCGCATGACCAAGCGGCCATGCAAACCTTTTATAGTGGCAGTGCTACAAGGCCTTCCAGATGGACCAATAGGAGCCGCAACAGGACCTGAGCATGTGACAATGGGAGGTCATCTCATGGGCATGCTCAGTATGTGAAAAGCAGGACTTAGTCCCAGAAAGACCTGTTCGCTGCTGGCCACAAGGACAGAGCCTGAAAGGGCAGTAGTAATCAGTCGTCCAATATCAGCTTGAGCTAGACACTGTGACCGATGTTTCTGCTGAGCAGAATCCACTGCGGCTGGAGAAGAATGGGAGACCACAAAGGAGATGGTTCGAGAGTACCCCTGTGCAGAGGCGGGAACTCGACACCTAACATATTGGTACACAGTAGAGTCTAATAAGTGAGAGTGGACGTGAATTCCACACACAATTCACCAATATGTGGATTTTTTATAAAATGCTTACCGGTGGAATCAACAACATGGGAGATGTTGGCCGCCATTTTTCTGGACCATAAATGGGTATTAAAAGGTTAAATGCCATTACCTGAATGCCAACTGAATCCTTGGGCATCCTTAAGCTAGATTGGAACTTCCAGCTCTGATGAGAACTGGGATGGCTCTGCGAATGTAAGGTTATGGTGCACGTTGTGATGTCATGACTAGTGATGAGCAAATGTGCTCCGCTAACATGTTGTGTGGGCATGCTCGGGTGTTATCCAAGTATCTTGGCAATTCCCGCATGTGTTTCAGCTGTCTACAGTCACAAAACATGCAGTCGTAGGAATTCCAATATATTATCCGAGCATGCTCAGATACTCTTAACTCCCAAGCATGCTCAGATAACATGATATCTGAGCATGTTCGCTCATCACTAGTCATGACATTTTGTGCGAAGATACAGAACTCTCCCAGACCTGATCAGAGCTGGAAGTACCAGCTGGGGATTTTAGTGCGTATGACATTGATAAGGTACAAGAATCGGGTAAGTGTCTGTGAAAGGCGGTATGGTGAGTATAAGGAATTTTTAATTTTTTATTATGTTCTTGGGCCTTTACAAAGCATAACATTCATTTATTGTTTATTGACAGTTCTCTCCCTATGGGTGTGCATATAGGTGATCAGCCTAATCTTTGTCATCTAGGACATATAGTCATTTGCTGGCCTTTTAAAGTAAGTTTTCTACATAACTCTGCAGCTCCTCAAGTGAAGAGTGGAAGGGCAATGCATACTGAAGAAAACATCATTAGATGAGTATATTAATATACTGACAATACAGTACATACACATATAAACAGGTATAGTGAAAATGTTAATGGAAGGACTTCTTTAAGTGGCAGCTCTAAGTCTATTCCGAAGACCACTACAGTTGTCACTCAGAGTTTAGATATTTTATGCCATTCATTCTACATCTTCATAAAGGAAATATGTCCGTACGATCAACCCTCCTAAGCTGTTTATATGGCCATACAGATCAGAGACAGTTCAATATAATTATACCTTGATATCTGATATCCGATGTCTTATTTCAGAGATTTCATGTTTTTCTTACATGCAACTGAGCTGTTCAGGACTGTGGTCAGTATACTGATTTACATGAGAATCTGCCCCCAGAATATATTTTTTTTAATAAAATGGAGCATTATCAATGTAAAACATGTAACTAAAACAATAAATTAAAACTGAACTTTGTCTTCTTACAAACACATTAGGTTCTGCAGCTCTCACAGCTCTGCTGTATTGCAACACTGACTGGCTGTGAGATGAAACTGAAGGACTGAGAGGACACCTGAAAATGTGTAAGTTATAATCACATCTAGCTCTGCAGTGAGATTAGGAAATCAGAGAGCAGCCATTACTACGGATGAGCGGACCCATGGATGTTCGGGTTCGTCGGGTTACACCGACCTATAGTCCAAAGTCATGCAGGGAAAATAGACTTCCTATTTCTACATATGGCTTAGAAGGATTCAACTAGTATGTTTTTAATCATGTGATGTCACAGACCTAATGGAAAAGAGAAAACTTAACTGGGCATGAGGGCAAAATGAGCAATTGTAAGCTCATAGTGCTATATAATTGGATGATTGCAATATATTATGAGGACACACATTTTGATGTGAGTGTGTCTCATGACTATTTCCTCACAATAAACAGCCCAAGAAAGGTCAGTGCCGCTCCTTCATCCTCCATCCTGTAAAAGGAGAAAGGATAGACTTGATTGGGTGATGAGATGCTCGAATTGTTTATGTAGTAATCATTTATCCATTTAATATCTTATTCTTCACTGAAGTACTTAGTAGGTATGGTAGATTAACATTAAATAGAAACTTAGTTACGTTCTTCACGCTGCAACCAAGCGATTGTCTTCCACTGTGCAGAAATACAAAGAAGGAATCTAAATTCACTCAAGTATTAAACATTTTGGCTGAACTTTATTCAATTATGGACACAACCGATGAACATGTGTGGAGCAGCAGAATATTGTACAGTCAGTGATTCTGAGCTCTGCTGTAATTTTTCCGTGAGCACAGGAGGTGGGAATGTATAGGTAGAAGATAGATCAATATGTTCAATAGCAGGAAACAAATGTACTTGCACCCTGCGTGATACAGTATGTAGGTTTAACAAGTGCTCCCTGCCATCTGGCAAGGACAGGCTAATGCTGTAGATGCAGTTATTCTGCCTCACATAGCTTTCAGTGTTCCTCATTACTACAGCACCGGCTTCAGTGGACAGCTCCGTCAGTAAGGGAATTACTACACCCTGTTACACCTCCAATCCACTACACATCAGGCCTGGCGCAGTCATGCGTGTAGGAACTGCTAGAGCTCCGCATTTTCCCAACTGAATGTCTCACACCAACACAATACAAGTGACAGCCTGCTCCTATAATTGCAAAATGAATTTGTTGTGCCCCTGAAGGCTCAATAAAACAGGAAGTCTCTGGCTTTTTATTTAAAGTGTGCTATGGTTTAGTAAGCTGCAAGGAGATTTTCTGACACATACCTGTAGCAAGGACTATTCGCATAGAGGTGAATTTCCATCATGCACTGCGTGTTATATCAGAGTTAAACTCCGATTCCAGATCCAATTCACCTAGCTAATAATGTGACAGGTCACAAGGTGGGCTGATATATTGCATTGAGGAGAAGCAATGGACAAATTAGTTGTAAGATTTGCTCAAATCTATATAATGTGCAATAAGAAGTGGAATCAAAATGGCATTCCAGCTTAGTTTCTAATTACTGTATATGCTATAGCACCTTGCTTCACATTCCAAGCTACTTTTAATGTTATGTCTTTACATGTAAAAAAGTTGTCCATTTTATAAAACAGAAAAAAAGTTCTCTTATATAAAAAACACTTGCTTAGTTTGACATTACGTGAGAACCTCCGCTTCAAATAAACCTTTGATGTGGAGGTAACAGAGAACATTATCTAATGATCCTTAACACTAATTTATGGGCTGAATGTGGTTGAGTATCTGGTATTCTATATTAGGAGAAGAGTCTATTCTATAATTAGGCTAAGCTCACCGACTATGGATGAAGTCAGCAGCTATGACCATAAAAGTCTGCAATAATATTCTAATACATCTGTAGGTGATGTTCAAATCATGACTTTGTATGCACATTTCTGGTCACTCAAAGTGTTATTCTCTGCAGTACAAGATATCCTGAAGATGAGTGATTAGTGATGATCAAGCACTGAAATGCTGGAGTGCTCGGTACTTGAATTAAGCACATCAGATGCTCAGACGTGCTCTACTCGAGTGGTGAGAATAATGGACATGAATGTGAAACTCAAACATTTATCTGGAGGAAGTTCTCCCTGTCTTTCTCTCTCCAGAGTTCTACAGCTCACAAACAGTCCAGTTGACATAGGAGTCCCTGCGATCCCAGCAAGGAGAATACCCCACTTCAGTACGATGCCCAGTTCAGATGATTGAACTGAGCTTCTTACAGGGATCTAAGCACTCGAGCACCACATGATACTTGGCACTGCTCGATACTCCATCGAGCATCCCAGTGCTCAATACAGCAGATCTGAGCACGCTAACCCATCACTACAAGTGATGTCTGGCTGATTGATGGGATACTTGACAAGCAGAATGGAGTTGGGCACTGTTTATAGACCTGCTGCAGAAGGCCAAGTACAACACTACATTAAAGGGAATCTGTCACCAGGCTTGTCCCATATGAGATAAGCTTCACAAAAAGGGAACCGCCAAATGTATATAAAAAGTACAAACTTTATTGAATATATAAAAGGAATAAAACAGGGCAGTAGTCACCAGTGCAGCAGCAAAGGTGGGACTCACTCGGGGGCAACTATAATGTTAGCGGCATACATGATAATATACAAACAAGGGATAAACACAAAAATAATAGTGATACTAACAATAGGTATACACCAAATAACTGTGCATATAACACATGTATAAATATGTGCAAAATAGATAAAATGCTGATAAGCAATCTTAATTCATATAGGCACAAGTGAAGTGCACTAAACCATTAGGATGTGCACCATAAATGCATAATAATAAATAGAGGTATAGTTACCATGTACGAGCACCCGAGGACCCACCACACCCGATGCGCGTTTTGTCCACCGCTGGACAAAGCATTTAATTGCGAAACGCGCATCGGGTGTGGTGGGTCCTCGGGTGCTCGTACATGGTAACTATACCTCTATTTATTATTATGCATTTATGGTGCACATCCTAATGGTTTAGTGCACTTCACTTGTGCCTATATGAATTAAGATTGCTTATCAGCATTTTATCTATTTTGCACATATTTATACATGTGTTATATGCACAGTTATTTGGTGTATACCTATTGTTAGTATCACTATTATTTTTGTGTTTATCCCTTGTTTGTATATTATCATGTATGCTGCTAACATTGTAGTTGCCCCCGAGTGAGTCCCACCTTTGCTGCTGCACTGGTGACTACTGCCCTGTTTTATTCCTTTTATATATATTCAATAAAGTTTGTACTTTTTATATACATTTGGCGGTTCCCTTTTTGTGAAGGTTTTTTTGCTTTGGTTTTCTCTTATTGGTTCCTTCATGGTCCAGTCTGGGATATTATTTGGTGTCTCCCATATGAGATAAGACCAATACCTTTCAGCCCTCATATACATCATTCTAATATGTTGCATATTTGCCCTTGATTCAGAATGCTAAAAAAAACCCATCTTTTATTACACTCACCTATGGGGCGATTGGGTCCGATGGGCATCACTGGTCTTGATCCAGTGCCTCCCTTCTCCTTGTGATACCATCCTCCTTCTGTGCTTCATGTGGATGACATGTCCTACGTCATCTACATGAAGCACAGGATCATAATGTTTTCCTTCATTTCCATTGTTCCACTCAATCTGATAATAGGTAGGCATGATGAGACGCCAGTGCATGACTGGAAATACTGTTACAAGCGATTTGAAAAAGAGACACTTCACTATTTGACACTAGGATAGCATTTAAATAATATATTACAAAGAGTCATATACAGTACTTGCCTTATTTTCACCGAGCAAATCCTTGCCCAAATATTTATAGATCTGACACAATGCAGAAAACTAAAAAAAAATGCTCCAGAATGATTTTATAGTTTTGAGCAGATAAAATGATTGTTTAAATGTATAACATGTATTAATAGAACAGAAGATCATGATACTTCTCTTCCTCCTGCGCCAGTACATGACTAGTGAAATGTCAGACTCAGTTCAATAGCTAAACCATTCCCATTCCTTATCAATGCTTAACCATATTGTAGAAGGAAGCTGTCTTAGATGCTCCAATGAGTGAACCAGCCTGACCCCCTCAAGAACGTTGCTGATCCGACGCAGGGGAGGAAACTGCCAATCCGAGTCACAACAAACCATATACAGTAGTTCAGACCGGTAACAAAACACTTTTATTTAACCCCTTTAGTACGCCAAATTCACTTTGGCATTTATGCTTTTTTTGTTGCTTTTTGATAGTGTTTTGTACTTTTTTTTACTGTTTACGCCATATTCATCTTTTCATTTGCATTTTCTTTAAAGTCTCCATTTCTTTGTTTGTTTGCGTTTTAGTTCACCATTGTGCGCAGGCTTTAGAATTTCCAGATATTTTTGCCTGATTTGTAGCTTGTGATTTTTTTTGAAAAGTTACAAATTTTGTTGCAAATGCACTTTAAACACCCCGTGTAGTAATTTTATGTATGCCTGAAATTTTGGCAGAAACTTATTAGAGGTACATATGACTTTCTGAGCTATAAGTCGCAAAATGAGTTATAAACTAAACATAAATATTTTATACAACATTAATATTTTGAGTGCACCATTATGATGAATTTGGCACCAAAAACATCAGTAACTACCACAAGACAAAAGATGAAAAAAAAGAAAAGATTTGTGTTACCTAAAACAGACAAACAGATATGTAAGGAGAACTATTGGGTCTTTACAAGATACGAAAGTGCAGTAAGAAATAGTAACAAATCGCATACTAGGTTAGATTAGTCATCTACAATATTGTGATGGATGATGAATTCCAATTAATTTTTAAAGAGGTTTTTGACTAAAACACTTTTATGACACAAGTACTAGTAAAACAAGCACCATTGATTTGATGTCAGTCATGTCATAAATGGTGTTCTGGGGTTTCTGCAACTCGGATTCATTTCAAGAGGAAGTGACTACACATGCACAGCCACCTCTCCCCTTACTGCCAGGATTGATGAGCGTTGTAACAGCGAGACCACCACTAATCACATTGTATGACATGTCTAATTGGCAAGTCCCAAAAGTGTTTTTTTACTCCTATTGATGTAGAGGGTAAAATCTACAGAAAAATCTCCACCTTACACATGTGGATGGATATTGCCATGGATTTGCATTGGATGTACAGTAAAATCCACAGTCAGATGTTAAGTGGATTTTTCTGTCACTTCTGAAAATACACTAAATTTGAGAAAAACTATACAGAACTATTTCTCATGTTAGTCTTTGCGCTGTGTCTTCTACATATATTGATATATGATAAAGCCGTAGACTTATCTGATTTGTATATGTGTGTTTGTGTATTCACATATGTGTTTGTATATATGTGTATGTAGGCATTTTTGTGTGTTTGCATGTGTGTTTATATGCATGCGTTTTATGTTTGTTTGTGAATTTATGTATGTGAATTTATATATAACTATGTGTTTGTATATCTGTGTGTGTTTGCGTGTACAGTATATATATTTATAAGTGTGTATTTGTGTTTGTATGCATGTATGTGCTTGAACGTAAGGGTGCAAAAGTTTTAAGCAGGTGTCTAAAAAATACTGCAGAGCAAGAATGCTTCAAAAAAGTGATTTCATTTTAATTTCTAAAAAAAATTTACTAAGTAAATAAACAAAATAGAAATTTAAACCAATGTGGTGTGAACTCCCTTTTCCTTCAGAACAGTATTATTTTTTCTGGGTACACTTACACAGAGTCAATGAATTTGTAGGATTATAGTCAACTAGATTGTGGCCCGATTCTAATGCATCGGGTATTCTAGAATATGCATGTCCCCATAGTATATGGACAATGATGATTCCAGAATTCGCGGCAGACTGTGCCCGTCGCTGATTGGTCGAGGCAACCTTTATGACATCATCGTCGCCATGGCAACCATTATGATATCATCGTCGCTGTGCCCATCGCTGATTGGTCGAGGCAACCTTTATGACATCATTGTCGCCATGGCAACCATTATCACATCACTGTCGCTATGCCCGTTGCTGATTGGTCGAGGCCTGGCGGCCTCGACCAATCAGAGACACGGGATGTCTACGTCCTTTATGACATCATCGTCGCTGTGCCGGTCACTGATTGGTTGAGGCCGCCAGGCCTCAATCAGAGAGGCCGGATTTCCAGGACAGACAGACAGACAGAAAGACAGACAGACGGAAAAACCCTTAGACATATTATATACTAGATTGTGGCCCGATTCTAACGCATCGGGTATTCTAAAATATGCATGTCCCCGTAGTATATGGACAATGATGATTCCAGAATTCGCGGCATGTGCCCATCGCTGATTGGTCGAGGCAACCTTTATGACATCATCGTCGCCATGGCAACCATTATGACTAGAGTTGAGCGACCTTGACCTTTTTAGAGTCGAGCCGGGTTTTGCGAAACCCGACTATGTCCAAAGTCAGGTCGAGTGAAATCGGCCGATTATGACGTAAAGTCGGGATCGACCGAAACACGAAACCCAATGCAAGTCAATGGGGCAGCATAGTCGGCAGTGAGTGGGGGCCAGGAAAACACCTAGAGTGGCCATTTTAATGTCAAAACCATCCATTCTTCTTAATGAAGCTTGTCAAGCGTAATTTACCTTATAATAATTGGAAGGCATTTGAAATTGGGGGTCATTTGGCTAAAGTTGTGGGGGGTAGGGCTGGTTCAAGTAATTAGTGGGCCCAGGAAATCTGGACCACGTCACGGCAGTGGAGCAGGGAGAGGTAAGTATTTCAACTTTGCAAGTGCTGTGAACCTGAGCAAGCAGGGGGGGCCCACTCGTTGGCATTGGCACTGGCACAGGGCCCCTCAAAGTACAGCGGTGTGTTTGCACGGCGGGGGCGCCTCCCACCGGCAGCAACACTTTTGCGTACTATGAGAGGCCCTGTGCCAGTGACGTCGCCAACTAGTATTCCTCCCCCCACCTGATGAAGGAACCTGCACTTTCATCTGCACCTTCCTCTTTGTCCCCGTGTAAGGTGGTATGGTATGCGGGAAGAGCAACCTGACTTTCAGCAGGGTCACAATGTTGTTGTGTAGCGTGCACGGGGAATGTTGCGTTATGGGTCAATGTACCAGCAGACTCATCTATCACTGGCTGGGCAATGGGCACGATGAAGTGGAAACACAGATATAGGCCCAAAGAAGAAAGTGGGCTAAATGCAGTTCAAAATTGGTAACACAGGAATAACCAGGGGGCATTGCAGTGGAGGACAACTGGAATGAGAGGCTGACACAGAGAGTAGGGCCAAATCAGTAAGTAGTCGAAATGCAGTTCAAAATTGGCAACCGTAGTAAACAGGCGGCACAGCTTTGTTCAGTGGAGGAGAACAGCAAGGAGTGGCAGACACCGATAGTAGGCCCCAAACCAACTAGTACGCCAAATGCAGTTGTTCCATTTAACCACAATTTAATGAGAGCCTGAAGATAGAAGCTCAGGAAAGGCAACCTGGGGAACACCTTGGAGTGTAACACACCATCTCTCTCCACCCCATACCCATTTTGTATGGCCTAATGCAGTGTACTTTTCTACAACTACTAAACGAGAGTCGGAAGACCGAAGCAATGGCAAGGAAACCTGGGGAACACCTTAGAGTGTAACACACCCTCTCTCTACACCCCATACCCAATTTGAAGGCCTAATGCAGTGTAGTTTCCAAGAACTACTAAACGAGAGCCGGAAGATCGAAGCTCAGGAAAGGCAACCTGGGGAACACCTTGGAGTGTAACACACCCTCTCGCTACACCCCATACCCAATTTGAAGGCCTAATGCAGCGTAGTTTCCAACAACTACTAAACGAGAGCCGGAAGATCGAAGCTCAGGAAAGGCAACCTGGGGAACACCTTGGAGTGTAACAAACCCTCTCTCTACACCCCATACCCAATTTGTAGGCCTAATGCAGCGTAGTTTCCGACAACTACTAAACGAGAGCATGAAGATCGAAGCTCAGGAAAGGCAACCTGGGGAACACCTTGGAGTGTAACACACCCTCTCTCTACACCCCATACCCAATTTGTAGGCCTAATGCAGCGTAGTTTCCGACAACTACTAAACGAGAGCCGGAATATCGAAGCTCAGGAAAGGCAACCTGGGGAACACCTTGGAGTGTAACACACCCTCTCTCTACGCCCCATACCCAATTTGTAGGCCTAATGCAGCGTAGTTTCCGACAACTACTAAACGAGAGCCGGAATATCGAAGCTCAGGAAAGGCAACCTGGGGAACACCTTGGAGTGTAACACACCCTCTCTCTACACCCCATACCCAATTTGAAGGCCTAATGCAGTGTAGTTTCCAAGAACTACTAAACGAGAGCCGGAAGATCGAAGCTCAGGAAAGGCAACCTGGGGAACACCTTGGAGTGTAACACACCCTCTCGCTACACCCCATACCCAATTTGAAGGCCTAATGCAGCGTAGTTTCCAACAACTACTAAACGAGAGCCGGAAGATCGAAGCTCAGGAAAGGCAACCTGGGGAACACCTTGGAGTGGAACACACCATCTCTCTACACCCCATACCCAATTTGAAGGCCTAATGCAGAGTAGTTTCCAAGAACTACTAAACGAGAGCCGGAAGATCGAAGCTCAGGAAAGGCAACCTGGGGAACACCTTGGAGTGTAACACAACGTCTCTCTACACGACGGAAGGGCTGATTCTTAGGAAGGAAGGCTGTTGGAAATAAGCATTGCGCGTCCGAGGGTGATTATATTCTTATTAGGTATATACTCACCCTCGGACGCGCCCTGCTTCTTTATTTGGAATGAATGTTTATTTGCAATGTGGTGTTGACTTTCTCTATTATTTTGGTAATTAATGATTTTATTATTTTCATTATTTTGCATCTTCTCGGCAATAATATAAAGAAGACGCGACAGGACAACACTCGGTGGATGCCATATGTGTGTTTTCAATTTAAAAAAACTTTCAGTTAACTACTTGCAGGAGAAAGTAATTGTAGCTGGTGGCCATTTTTAGTACTGTACCAGATTAGAGTTGTGTGTTTGTTTTTAATGTTAAAATGTCTGCATTTGATATCTCACCAGTATTTTCTTTTTTATAAGCAAAATACTTATTTTTATATTTTCTGATGTTGGTTCCAGGGGTACACGGCCAGCAGTGCCCTGGTCAGTGTAGTAGTAGTTGAAAGAATGGACCGCAGACAGGCATCGAAGGCCTAAAATAATAACACATGGCTGTAGGCAATTTTAAATTGGTTCCAGGGGTACACGGACAGCAGTGGTGTGGTCAGTGGAGGCCTAGTGGAAGGAGTGACCGCAGACAGGCATCGAAGGCCTAAAATAATAACACATGGCTGTAGGCAATTTTAAATTGGTTCCAGGGGTACACGGGCAGCAGTGACCTGGTCAGTGTAGTAGTAGTTGAAAGAATGGACCGCAGACAGGCATCGAAGGCCTAAAATAAAAAAATTGGGCTGGCTGTAGGCAATTTTAAATTGGTTCCAGGGGTACACGGGCAGCAGTGGTGTGGTCAGTGGAGGCCTAGTGGAAGGAGTGACCGCAGACAGGCATCGAAGGCCTAAAATAATAACACATGGCTGTAGGCAATTTTAAATTGGTTCCAGGGGTACACGGGCAGCAGTGACCTGGTCAGTGTAGTAGTAGTTGAAAAAATGGACCGCAGACAGGCATCGAATGCCTAAAATAATAACACATGGCTGTAGGCAATTTTAAATTGGTTACAGGGGTACACGGACAGCAGTGACCTGGTCAGTGTAGTAGTAGTTGAAAGAATGGACCGCAGACAGGCATCGAAGGCCTAAAATAAAAAAATTGGGCTGGCTGTAGGCAATTTTAAATTGGTTCCAGGGGTACACGGACAGCAGTGGTGTGGTCAGTGGAGGCCTAGTGGAAGGAGTGACCGCAGACAGGCATCGAAGGCCTAAAATAATAACACATGGCTGTAGGCAATTTTAAATTGGTTCCAGGGGTACACGGACAGCAGTGGTGTGGTCAGTGGAGGCCTAGTGGAAGGAGTGACCGCAGACAGGCATCGAAGGCCTAAAATAATAACACATGGCTGTAGGCAATTTTAAATTGGTTCCAGGGGTACACGGACAGCAGTGACCTGGTCAGTGTAGTAGTAGTTGAAAGAATGGACCGCAGACAGGCATCGAAGGCCTAAAATAAAAAAATTGGGCTGGCTGTAGGCAATTTTAAATTGGTTCCAGGGGTACACGGGCAGCAGTGGTGTGGTCAGTGGAGGCCTAGTGGAAGGAGTGACCGCAGACAGGCATCGAAGGCCTAAAATAATAACACATGGCTGTAGGCAATTTTAAATTGGTTCCAGGGGTACACGGACAGCAGTGGTGTGGTCAGTGGAGGCCTAGTGGAAGGAGTGACCGCAGACAGGCATCGAAGGCCTAAAATAATAACACATGGCTGTAGGCAATTTTAAATTGGTTCCAGGGGTACACGGACAGCAGTGACCTGGTCAGTGTAGTAGTAGTTGAAAGAATGGACCGCAGACAGGCATCGAAGGCCTAAAATAAAAAAATTGGGCTGGCTGTAGGCAATTTTAAATTGGTTCCAGGGGTACACGGACAGCAGTGGTGTGGTCAGTGGAGGCCTAGTGGAAGGAGTGACCGCAGACAGGCATCGAAGGCCTAAAATAATAACACATGGCTGTAGGCAATTTTAAATTGGTTCCAGGGGTACACGGACAGCAGTGGTGTGGTCAGTGGAGGCCTAGTGGAAGGAGTGACCGCAGACAGGCATCGAAGGCCTAAAATAATAACACATGGCTGTAGGCAATTTTAAATTGGTTCCAGGGGTACACGGACAGCAGTGACCTGGTCAGTGTAGTAGTAGTTGAAAGAATGGACCGCAGACAGGCATCGAAGGCCTAAAATAAAAAAATTGGGCTGGCTGTAGGCAATTTTAAATTGGTTCCAGGGGTACACGGGCAGCAGTGGTGTGGTCAGTGGAGGCCTAGTGGAAGGAGTGACCGCAGACAGGCATCGAAGGCCTAAAATAATAACACATGGCTGTAGGCAATTTTAAATTGGTTCCAGGGGTACACGGGCAGCAGTGACCTGGTCAGTGTAGTAGTAGTTGAAAAAATGGACCGCAGACAGGCATCGAATGCCTAAAATAATAACACATGGCTGTAGGCAATTTTAAATTGGTTACAGGG
Source organism: Ranitomeya imitator (assembly GCF_032444005.1). Lineage (NCBI taxonomy): Eukaryota > Metazoa > Chordata > Amphibia > Anura > Dendrobatidae > Ranitomeya > Ranitomeya imitator. The sequence goes on along the minus strand of NC_091285.1, from coordinate 339,401,805 downwards.
GTACACGGACAGCAGTGACCTGGTCAGTGTAGTAGTAGTTGAAAGAATGGACCGCAGACAGGCATCGAAGGCCTAAAATAAAAAAATTGGGCTGGCTGTAGGCAATTTTAAATTGGTTCCAGGGGTACACGGACAGCAGTGGTGTGGTCAGTGGAGGCCTAGTGGAAGGAGTGACCGCAGACAGGCATCGAAGGCCTAAAATAATAACACATGGCTGTAGGCAATTTTAAATTGGTTCCAGGGGTACACGGACAGCAGTGACCTGGTCAGTGTAGTAGTAGTTGAAAGAATGGACCGCAGACAGGCATCGAAGGCCTAAAATAAAAAAATTGGGCTGGCTGTAGGCAATTTTAAATTGGTTCCAGGGGTACACGGGCAGCAGTGACCTGGTCAGTGTAGTAGTAGTTGAAAGAATGGACCGCAGACAGGCTTAGAAGGCCTAACATAACAAACTTGGGCTGGCTGTAGGCACTTTTAAATTGGTTCCAGGGGTACACGGGCAGCAGTGGTCTGGTCAGTGGAAGTCTAGTGGAAGGAGTGACCGCAGACAGGCTTCCAAGGCCTAACATAACAAACTTGGGCTGGCTGTAGGCACTTTTAAATTGGTTCCAGGGGTACACGGGCAGCAGTGGTCTGGTCAGTGGAAGTCTAGTGGAAGGAGTGACCGCAGACAGGCTTCCAAGGCCTAACATAACAAACTTGGGCTGGCTGTAGGCACTTTTAAATTGGTTCCAGGGGTACACGGGCAGCAGTGGTCTGGTCAGTGGAAGTCTAGTGGAAGGAGTGACCGCAGACAGGCTTCGAAGGCCTAACATAACAAAATTGGGCTGGCTGTAGGCACTTTAAATTGGTTCCAGGGGTACATGGGCAGCAGTGTATGGTCAGTGGAAGTCTAGTGGAAGGAGTGACGGCAGACAGTCTTCGAAGGCCTAACATAACAAAATTGGGCTGACTGTAGGCACTTTTAAATTGGTTCCAGGGTAACACGGCCAGCAGTGGCCTGGTCAGTGTAGTAGTTGTAGAAAGAAGGGACCGCAGACAGGCTTCGAAGGCCTAACATAACAAAAATGTCAAAACAATGGTATTGTCAGTGCCAGGCATTGAAGGATGTCAGCGGCTAGACTACACATTGGTGAAGCTGTGAGAGATAATTTTGCTAGTGGTAGAGCACTGTTTGAGCTGGGGGGGGGAACTGTCTTGTGGCCAGCGGTACAGGCACAGGGCCCCTCATATTACAACAGTGTGTCTGACGTTGGGTGCGCACCACCACCGCCAGAGACACTTTATTGTACTATGAGGGACCCAGTGGCAGTGCCGTCGACCAAAAGCGGCCACACCCACCTCTTCAGACAAACAGCACTCTCAAGGGTCCAAGCGCAAAGTGGCGATAGCACGGCCCCGTGTGGGGAGTTTGGCCATTTCGTGAGGTGGAAACATGTCGTATGCTGGACAATCAGGTGAAGAAAATTACGAGATTGGAAAAGTCATTCAGAATAGTCCACAGGCAAGACCTTTTCATAGGAAAGCTAGGTGTCAGCCGGGCAGGGTGGGGCAAAAGATTTTGAAATCCAGTTGTGGTTAATTTTAATGAAGGTTAGATCATCTACATTTTGGGTAGCCAGACGAGTCCTTTTTTCTGTTAGTATTGAACCTGCAGCACTGAATACTCTTTCTGATAGGACACTAGCTGCCGGGCAAGCAAGCTCCTGCAATGCATATTCTGCCAATTCTGGCCAGGTGTCTAATTTGGATGCCCAGTAATCAAATGGGAATGACGGTTGAGGGAGAACGTCGATAAGGGATGAAAAATAGTTTGTAACCATACTGGACAAATGTTGTCTCCTGTCACTTTGAATTGATGCTGCAGTACCTGTCCTGTCTGCGGTCATAGAAAAATCACTCCACAACCTGGTCAGAAAACCCCTCTGTCCAACGCCACTTCTGATTTCTGCCCCTCTAACACCTCTGGTCTGCTGGCCCCTGGAGCTCGTGTGAGAACGATCACGGGCGCTGTGTGCAGGGAATGCCAGAAGCAAACGGTCAACAAGAGTTGATTGTTTTGTTGCTAATATTAGTTCCAAGTTCTCATGTGGCATAATATTTTGCAATTTGCCTTTATAGCGAGGATCAAGGAGGCAGGCCAACCAGTAATCGTCATCGTTCATCATTTTTGTAATGCGTGTGTCCCTTTTGAGGATACGCAAGGCATAATCCGCCATGTGGGCCAAAGTTCCCGTTGTCAAATCTGCGGTTGTGCTTGGTTGAGGGGCAGTTGCAGGCAAATCTACGTCACTTGTGTCCCTCAAAAAACCAGAACCCGGCCTTGCCACGCCACCAATTTCCCGTGCCCCCGGGAAAGCTTCCTCATTAAAAATATACTCATCCCCATCATCCTCCTCATCCTCCACCTCCTCTTCGCCCGGTACCTCGTCATGTACACTGCCCTGACCAGACAATCGCTGACTGTCATCAAGGCTTTCCTCTTCCTCTGGTGCAGACGCCTGATCCTTTATGTGCGTCAAACTTTGCATCAGCAGACGCATTAGGGGGATGCTCATGCTTATTATGGCGTTGTCTGCACTAACCAGCCGTGTGCATTCCTCAAAACACTGAAGGACTTGACACATGTCTTGAATCTTCGACCACTGCACACCTGACAACTCCATGTCTGCCATCCTACTGCCTGCCCGTGTATGTGTATCCTCCCACAAAAACATAACAGCCCGCCTCTGTTCGCACAGTCTCTGAAGCATGTGCAGTGTTGAGTTCCACCTTGTTGCAACGTCTATGATTAGGCGATGCTGGGGAAGGTTCAAAGAACGCTGATAGGTCTGCATACGGCTGGAGTGTACAGGCGAACGGCGGATATGTGCGCAAAGTCCACGCACTTTGAGGAGCAGGTCGGATAACCCCGGATAACTTTTCAGGAAGCACTGCACCACCAGGTTTAAGGTGTGAGCCAGGCAAGGAATGTGTTTCAGTTGGGAAAGGGAGATGGCAGCCATGAAATTCCTTCCGTTATCACTCACTACCTTGCCTGCCTCAAGATCTACAGTGCCCAGCCACGACTGCGTTTCTTGCTGCAAGAACTCGGACAGAACTTCCGCGGTGTGTCTATTGTCGCCCAAACACTTCATAACCAATACAGCCTGCTGACGTATGCCAGTAGCTGCCCCATAATGGGAGACCTGGTGTGCAACAGTGGCAGGTGCGGATGGAGTGTTTGTGCGACTGCGGTCTGTGGACGAGCTCTTGCTTCTGCAGGAGGACGAGGAGGAGGAGGAGGAGGGGGTGCGAACGGCTACAGACAACTGTTTACTAGACCGTGGGCTAGGCAGAACTGTCCCAAACTTGCTGTCCCCTGTGGACCCTGAATCCACCACATTTACCCAGTGTGCCGTGATGGACACGTAACGTCCCTGGCCATGCCTACTGGTCCATGCATCTGTTGTCAGGTGCACCTTTGTGCTCACAGATTGCCTGAGTGCATGGACGATGCGCTCTTTAACATGCTGGTGGAGGGCTGGGATGGCTTTTCTGGAAAAAAAGTGTCGACTGGGTAGCTCGTAGCGTGGTACAGCGTAGTCCATCAGGTCTTTGAAAGCTTCGCTTTCAACTAACCGGTAGGGCATCATCTCTAACGAGATTAGTCTAGCTATGTGGGCGTTCAAACCCTGTGTACGCGGATGCGAGGCTAAGTATTTCCTTTTTCTAACCATAGTCTCATGTAGGGTGAGCTGGACTGGAGAGCTGGAGATCGTGGAACTAGCGGGGGTGCCGGTGGACATGGCAGACTGAGAGACGGTGGGAGATGGTATTGTTGCCGCCGGTGCCCTAGATGCAGTGTTTCCTACTACGAAACTGGTGATTCCCTGACCCTGACTGCTTTGGCCTGGCAAAGATACCTGCACAGATACAGCAGGTGGTGCGCTAAATGGTGGTCCTACACTGCCGGAAGGGATGTTGCGTTGATGACTAGCTTCATTGGCCGAGGGTGCAACAACCTTAAGGGACGTTTGGTAGTTAGTCCAAGCTTTCAAATGCATGGTGGTTAAATGTCTATGCATGCAACTAGTATTGAGACTTTTCAGATTCTGACCTCTGCTTAAGGAAGTAGAACATTTTTGACAGATGACTTTGCGCTGATCAATTGGATGTTGTTTAAAAAAATGCCAGACTGCACTCTTTCTAGCATCGGATACCTTTTCAGGCATTGCAGACTGAGCTTTAACCGGATGGCCACGCTGTCCTCCACCAGGTTTTGGCTTTGCCACGCGTTTTGGGCAAGATACGGGCCCGGCAGATGGAACCTGTGGCGATGTTGATGCCTGCTGCGGCCCCTCCTCCTCCTCTGCTTCAGAACTGCTGCCGCCTGCACCCTGTTCCCCCAATGGCTGCCAATCGGGGTCAAGAACTGGGTCATCTAATAACTCTTCTTGTACCTCCTGCGCAACTTCGTCTGTGTCACCGTGTCGTTCGGTGGTATAGCGTTCGTGATGGGGCAACATAGTCTCATCAGGGTCTGATTCTTGATCAGCACCCTGCGAGGGCAATGTTGTGGTCTGAGTCAAAGGACCAGCATAGTAGTCTGGCTGTGGCTGTGCGTCAGTGCACTCCATGTCAGATTCAATTTGTAATGGGCATGGACTGTTAACTGCTTCACTTTCTAAGCCAGGGACGGTATGTGTAAAGAGCTCCATGGAGTAACCCGTTGTGTCGCCTGCTGCATTCTTCTCTGTTGTTGTTTTTGCTGAAGAGGACAAGGAAGTGACTTGTCCCTGACCGTGAACATCCACTAACGACGCGCTGCTTTTACTTTTACCAGTTTCACGAGATGAGGCAAAAGAGCTAGAGGCTGAGTCAGCAAGATAAGCCAAAACTTGCTCTTGCTGCTCCGGCTTTAAAAGCGGTTTTCCTAATCCCAGAAAAGGGAGCGTTCGAGGCCTTGTGTAGCCGGACGACGAACCTGGCTCCACAGCTCCAGACTTAGGTGCAATATTTTTTCCCCCACGACCACCTGATGCTCCACCACTACCACTACCCTCATTACCAGCTGACAATGAACGCCCCCGGCCACGACCTCTTCCACTAGACTTCCTCATTGTTTTAAAAACGTAACCAAACTAACGTTATTTGTTGCAGTCACACAACTTACACGGTGAGCTATAACTTCAGTATGATTTAGCTACCCCTTTACAGGTTGGTGAGACCACAGCGAAAATCAGGCCCAATGTTACACACTCTTTTTTTGGTGGCTGCAAATTAGAGAGATGCCCCACACGCAGGACTGTCACTGAAGCACAAATGTTAATATTAATGTCACACTATTATTTTTTTTTTATTTTTATTTTTTTCAGGAACACTTTAGAATCAGGAGTGGCACACAAGCCCAGAGGCCAATATTTTTCTACCAATGATTGATGGAGTTATTTTCTCTGGTAGATTTTGGAACCCAAATCAAGGAAAAAAAATGTAGGCTTTCTATGGACCACAATTGGAGAGAGAGAGAGAGAGAGATGGCACACCCAGGAGTCAAGACTGGCACACAAGCAGAAAGGCCAATATTAATCTCCCACTGTTTTTTTTTTTTTTTTTCAGGGAGACTTTAGAAAAAAAAATAATAAAAAAAATATGATTTTATCAGGAAGAATTTAGAAACCAAATAAAATAAAATGATTTTTTCAGGGAGAATTTATAAAACAAATAAAAACAAAAATAGGCGTTCTATGGCCCACTGACTGAGAGATGACGCACACAGGAGTCAGGAGTGGCACACAAACCCAGAGGCCAATATTTTTCTACCAATGATTGATGTAGTTATTTTCTCTGGTAGATTTTAGAACCCAAATCAAGGAAAAAAAATATAGGCTTTCTATGGACCACAATTGGAGAGAGAGAGAGAGAGAGAGAGAGAGAGAGAGAGATGGCACACCCAGGAGTCAAGACTGGCACACAAGCAGAAAGGCCAATATTAATCTCCCACTGTTTTTTTTGGTTGTTTTTTTTTTTTTTTTTTTCAGGGAGACTTTAGAAAAAAAAATAATAAAAAAAATATGATTTTATCAGGAAGAATTTAGAAACCAAATAAAATAAAATGATTTTTTCAGGGAGAATTTATAAAACAAATAAAACAAAAAATAGGCGTTCTATGGCCCACTGACTGAGAGATGACGCACCCAGGAGTCAAGACTGGCACACAAGCAGAAAGGCCAATATTAATCTCCCACTGTTTTTTTTGGTTGTTTTTTTTTTTTTTTTTTCAGGGAGACTTTAGAAAAAAAAATAATAAAAAAAATATGATTTTATCAGGAAGAATTTAGAAACCAAATAAAATAAAATGATTTTTTCAGGGAGAATTTATAAAACAAATAAAACCAAAAATAGGCGTTCTATGGCCCACTGACTGAGAGATGACGCACCCAGGAGTCAAGACTGGCACCCAAGCAGAAAGGCCAATATTAATCTCCCACTGTTTTTTTTTTTTTTTTTCAGGGAGACTTTAGAAAAAAAAATAATAAAAAAAATATGATTTTATCAGGAAGAATTTAGAAACCAAATAAAATAAAATGATTTTTTCAGGGAGAATTTAGAAAACAAATAAAACCAAAAATAGGCGTTCTATGGCCCACTGACTGAGAGATGACGCACACAGGAGTCAGGAGTGGCACACAAACCCAGAGGCCAATATTTTTCTACCAATGATTGATGTAGTTATTTTCTCTGGTAGATTTTAGAACCCAAATCAAGGAAAAAAAATATAGGCTTTCTATGGACCACAATTGGAGAGAGAGAGAGAGAGAGAGAGAGAGAGAGAGATGGCACACCCAGGAGTCAAGACTGGCACACAAGCAGAAAGGCCAATATTAATCTCCCACTGTTTTTTTGGTTGTTTTTTTTTTTTTTTTTTCAGGGAGACTTTAGAAATAAAAATAATAAAAAAAATATGATTTTATCAGGAAGAATTTAGAAACCAAATAAAATAAAATGATTTTTTCAGGGAGAATTTAGAAAACAAATAAAACCAAAAATATGCGTTCTATGGCCCACTGACTGAGAGAGAGAGAGAGATGGAACGCTTAGTACTGGCACACAAGCCCAAAGGGCAATATTAATCTCCCTTTTTTTTTCCAGGGAGAATTTCTGAAACCCAAAAAAAAAATAAAATAGGCTTTCTATGGCCCACTATTTGTGAGAGAGATGGGACGCTCAGGACTGGCACAGATGGCACGCTCAGGACTGGCACAGAAGCCCAGAGGCCAATATTAATCTCCCTTTTTTTCTGGGAGAATTTATAAAACCAAAAAAATATTTAAATAGGCTTTCTATGGCCCACTATTTGTGAGAGAGATGGCACGCTCAGGACTGGCACAGATGGCACGCTCACAACTGGCACACAAGCCCAGAGGCCAATATTAATCTCCCTTTTTTCAGGGAGAATTTCTAAAACCCAAAAAAAAAATAAAATAGGCTTTCTATGGCCCACTATTTGTGAGAGAGATGGGACGCTCAGGACTGGCACAGATGGCACGCTCAGGACTGGCACAGAAGCCCAGAGGCCAATATTAATCTCCCTTTTTTTCTGGGAGAATTTATAAAACCAAAAAAATATTTAAATAGGCTTTCTATGGCCCACTATTTGTGAGAGAGATGGCACGCTCAGGACTGGCACAGATGGCACGCTCACAACTGGCACACAAGCCCAGAGGCCAATATTAATCTCCCTTTTTTCAGGGAAAATTGATAAAACAAAAAAAAAAATTAAATAGGCTTTCTATGGCCCACTATTTGTGAGAGAGATGGCACGCTCAGGGCTGGCTGGCACAGATGGCACGCTCAGGACTGGCACACAAGCCCAGAGGCCAATATTAATCTCCCTTTTTTTCTGGGAGAATTTATAAAACCAAAAAAATATTTAAATAGGCTTTCTATGGCCCACTATTTGTGAGAGAGATGGCACGCTCAGGACTGGCACAGATGGCACGCTCACAACTGGCACACAAGCCCAGAGGCCAATATTAATCTCCCTTTTTTCAGGGAAAATTTATAAAACAAAAAAAAAAATTAAATAGGCTTTCTATGGCCCACTATTTGTGAGAGAGATGGCACGCTCAGGGCTGGCACAGATGGCATGCTCAGGACTGGCACACAAGCCCAGAGGCCAATATTAATCTCCCTTTTTTTCAGGGAGAATTTATAAAACCAAAAAAAAAAATAAATAGGCTTTCTATGGCCCACTATTTGTGAGAGAGATGGCACACTCAGGACTGGCACACAAGCCCAAAGGCCAATATTAATCTCCCACTGTATTTTTATCAGGGAGAATTTATACACCCCACAAAAAAAAATACAGAAAAATGAAAAGGCTTTCTATGGCCCACTATGTGAGAGAGATGGCACACACAGGGATGGCACTCTAGCAGAAATGCCAAATTGCCAATCTTAATCTCCCACCAAAAAAAAAAAAAAAAAAAAACAGGGAATGTCCTACAATTACTATCTCCCTGCCTGCAGTAATCTCAGCCAGGTATGGCAGGCAGCTACTATCTCCCTGCCTGCAGTAATCTCAGCCAGGTATGGCAGGCAGCAATAAGGAGTGGACTGATGCACAAATGAAATAAAAAGTGTGGACAAACAAAAAAGATAGCTGTGCAGAAAGGAAGGAACAAGAGGATTTGTGCTTTGAAAAAAGCAGTTGGTTTGCACAGCGGCGTACACACAGCAATGCAGCTATCAGGGAGCCTTCTAGGGCAGCCCAATGAGCTACAGCGATGAGGGGAAAAAAAAAAAAAAAAAAACTTCCACTGTCCCTGCACACCGAGGGTGGTGTTGGACAGTGCAAATCGCTGCAGCACAAGCGGTTTTGTGGTTAATGGACCCTGCCTAACGCTATCCCTGCTTCTGACAAAGCGGCAGCAACCTCTCCCTAAGCTCAGATCAGCAGCAGTAAGATGGCGGTCGGCGGGAACGCCTCTTTATAGCCCCTGTGACGTCGCAGACAGCAAGCCAATCACTGCAATGCCCTTCTCTAAGATGGTGGGGACCAGGACCTATGTCATCACGCTGCCCACACTCTGCGTTTACCTTCATTGGCTGAGAAATGGCGCTTTTCGCGTCATTGAAACGCGACTTTGGCGCGAAAGTCGCGTACCGCATGGCCGACCCCGCACAGGGGTCGGATCGGGTTTCATGAAACCCCGACTTAGCCAAAAGTCGGTGACTTTTGAAAATGTTCGACCCGTTTCGCTCAACCCTAATTATGACATCATCGTCGCTGTGCCCGTTGCTGATTGGTCGAGGCCTGGCGGCCTCGACCAGACGCGGGATGTCTACGTCCTTTATGATATCATCGTCGCTGTGCCCGTCGCTGATTGGGATCAGAGACGCGGGATTTCCAGGACAGACAGACAGACAAAAAGACAGACGGAAAAACCCTTAGACAATTATATATATAGATGAGTGAACAAATGTATTGATCATTTTCATACCTGTGATAAAAATACATTACTTGAAGCAGAAAGAGCTGTGTAAAAGGCTTAAAACTGTTTGAGGATCAGCGGTTGAGGTGGTGAAGGATAGTTTCATGTCACAGGTCATACACCATGGCAAGAATGAGCACCACAGCAAGACACAAGTTAGTTATACTGCATCATCAAGCTTTCTCCCATGCAAAGTTTTCAAGGCAAATAAGGATATCAAGATGTGGTGTTCAAGATTTTTTGAAAAAGTTCAATAAGCAAAGCCGTTTACAGGATCCAACAAGAAATAGATAATTTAAGCAATGGATGCTTCTCATACATTAAAACTTAACCTTTACTAAGTTTATAGTTAAAAGATGACTAAATGTAATCATATTTACAGAACATAGTGTCAAAGTGCAACGTGCAAAGTGAAAAAAAGCAACCAAAAAACCTTACTTAAACGAAACATGCAGGGTACTAAAGAACCCGCCACTACCACTGAGTACAAATCCGGAAGAAAACTATATGGGGTTGATATTGATAATAATAGTACTAGCTATTACAACCCTTAATCTTGAATTCTTCCTGAGATAGAGGACCCTATCGTATCAGGGTATATGCGGGCACTATAATGTAACCCTATCTTCTTTATGACAGACACTTTATGTATTTCAAGTCCGAATTTATCATGGAGCTGTAACCATATAGACAATAGTACATCAGTGGTGTGTATATACCATACGCTAGTACTATTATTATCAATATCAACCCCATATAGTTTTCTTCCGGATTTGTACTCAGTGGTAGTGGCGGGTTCTTTGGTACCCTGCATGTTTCGTTTAAGTAAGGTTTTTTGGTTGTTTTTTTTCACTTTGCACGTAGCACTTTGACACTATGTTCTGTAAATATGATTACATTTAGTCATCTTTTAACTATAAACTTAGTAGTAAAGGTTAAGATTTAATGTATGAGAGGCATCCATTGCTTAATTATTTTTTGAAAAAGCACAAAAAAATGGGCAATGTTTTGGACTATATGTTTGACCAAGGACATTTTGTACAGCAGATAATGTTTATTTTAACCCCTTTACCCCCAAGGGTGGTTTGCACGTTTATGACCGGGCCAATTTTTACAATTCTGACCACTGTCCCTTTATGAGGTTATAACTCTGGAACGCTTCAACGGATCCCAGTGATTCTGACAATATTTTCTTGAGACATATTGTACTTCATGATAGTCGTAAAATTTCTTTGATATTACCTGCATTTATTTGTGAAAAAAATGGAAATTTGGCGAAAATTTGGAAAATTTCGCAATTTTCCAAATTTGAATTTTTATGCAATTAAATCACAGAGATATGTCACACAAAATATTTAATAAGTAACATTTTCCCCATGTCTACTTTACATCAGCACAATTTTGGAACCCAAATCTTTTTTTGTTAGGGAGTTATAAGGGTTAAAAGTTGACCAGCAATTTCTCATTTTTACAACACCATTTTTTTTAGGGACCACATCTCATTTGAAGTCATTTTGAGGGGTCTATATGATAGAAAATACCCAAGTGTGACACCATTCTAAAAACTGCACCCCTCAAGGTGCTCAAAACCATATTCAAGAAGTTTATTAACCCTTCTGGTGCTTCACAGGAATTTTTGGAATGTTTAAATAAAAATAAACATTTAACTTTTTTTCACAAAAAATTTACTTCAGCTCCATTTTGTTTTATTTTACCAAGGGTAACAGGAGAAAATGGACTTCAAAAGTTGTTTTACAATTTGTCCTGAGTACACTGATACCCCATATGTGGGGGTAAACCACGGTTTGGGCGCATGACAGAGCTCGGAAGCGAACAAGCGCCATTTGACTTTTCAATGCAAAATTGACTGGAATCGAGATGGGACGCCATGTTGAGTTTGGAGAGCCCCTGATGTGCCTAAACATTGAAACCCCCCACAAGTGACACCATTTTGGAAAGTAGACCCCCTAAGGAACTTATCTAGAGGTGTGGTGAGCACTTTGACCCACCAAGTGCTTCACAGAAGTTTATAATGCAGAACCGTAAAAATAAAAAATCAGATTTTTTCACAAAAATTATATTTTCACCCCAATTTTTTTATTTTCCCAAGGGTAAGAGAAGAAATTGGACCCCAAAAGTTATTGAACAATTTGTCCTGAGTACGCTGATACCCCATATGTGGGGGTAAACCACTGTTTGGGCGCATGGGAGAGCTCGGAAGGGAAGGAGCGCCAATTGACTTTTCAATGCAAAATTGACAGGAATTGAGATGGGACGCCATGTTGCGTTTGGAGAGCTGTTATGAAAGACAATTCAGTACTACAATGGACATAGCGGTCAGAGCACATACAGTGATCTGACAATAACCCAAAATCATAGAACGAGCTCTGAGACGTGGGAACTCTGCAGACCGCAATCCCTAATCCTAACCAAACAACACTAGAGGCAGCCGTGGATTGCGCCTAACTCTGCCTATGCAACTCGGCACAGCCTGAGAAACTAACTAGCCTGAAGATAGAAAATAAGCCTACCTTGCCTCAGAGAAATACCCCAAAGGAAAAGGCAGCCCCCCCACATATAATGACTGTGAGTAAAGATGAAAAGACAAACGCAGAGATGAAAAAGATTCAGCAAAGTGAGGCCCGACTTTCTTAACAGATCGAGGATAGAAAAGGTAACTTTGCGGTCTACACAAAACCCTAAAGAAAACCACGCAAAGGGGGCAAAAAGACCCTCCGTACCGAACTAACGGCACGGAGGTACACCCTTTGCGTCCCAGAGCTTCCAGCAACAAATTAGACAAGCTGGACAGAAAAAATAGCAAACAAATAGCAAGAAGAACTTAGCTATGCAGAGCAGCAGGCCACAGGAATGATCCAGGGAAAAGCAAGTCCAACACTGGAACATTGACAGGAAGCCAGGATCAAAGCATTAGGTGGTGTTAAGTAGAGAAGCACCTAACGACCTCACCAGATCACCTGAGGGAGGAAACTCAGAAGCCGCAGTACCATTTCCCTCCACCAACAGAAGCTCACAGAGAGAATCAGCCGAAGTACCACTTGTGACCACAGGAGGGAGCTCTGCCACAGAATTCACAACAGTACCCCCCCCTTGAGGAGGGGTCGCCGAACCCTCACCAAAGCCCCCAGGCCGACCAGGATGAGCCACATGAAAGGCACGAACAAGATCGGGAGCATGGACATCAGAGGCAAAAACCCAGGAATTATCTTCCTGAGCATAACCCTTCCATTTAACCAGATACTGGAGTTTCCGTCTAGAAACACGAGAATCCAAAATCTTCTCCACAATATACTCCAATTCCCCCTCCACCAAAACCGGGGCAGGAGGATCAACAGATGGAACCATAGGTGCCACGTATCTCCGCAACAATGACCTATGGAATACGTTATGTATGGAAAAAGAATCTGGAAGGGTCAGACGAAAAGACACAGGATTAAGAACCTCAGAAATCCTATACGGACCAATGAAACGAGGTTTAAACTTAGGAGAGGAAACCTTCATAGGAATATGACGAGAAGATAACCAAACCAGATCCCCAACACGAAGTCGGGGACCCACACGGCGTCTGCGATTAGCGAAACGTTGAGCCTTCTCCTGGGACAAGGTCAAATTGTCCACTACATGAGTCCAAATCTGCTGCAACCTGTCCACCACAGCATCCACACCAGGACAGTCCGAAGACTCAACCTGTCCTGAAGAGAAACAAGGATGGAACCCAGAATTGCAGAAAAATGGCGAAACCAAGGCAGCCGAGCTGGCCCGATTATTAAGGGCGAACTCAGCCAAAGGCAAAAAGGACACCCAGTCATCCTGATCGGCAGAAACAAAGCATCTCAGATATGTTTCCAAGGTCTGATTGGTTCGTTCGGTCTGGCCATTAGTCTGAGGATGGAAAGCCGAGGAAAAAGACAAGTCAATGCCCATCCTACCACAAAAGGCTCGCCAAAACCTTGAAACAAACTGGGAACCTCTGTCAGAAACGATATTCTCTGGAATGCCATGTAAACGAACCACATGCTGGAAGAACAATGGCACCAAATCAGAGTAGGAAGGTAATTTAGACAAGGGTACCAGATGGACCATCTTAGAAAAGCGATCACAGACCACCCAAATGACTGACATCTTTTGAGAAACGGGAAGATCAGAAATAAAATCCATAGAGATATGTGTCCAAGGCCTCTTCGGGACCGGCAAGGGCAAAAGCAACCCACTGGCACGAGAACAGCAGGGCTTAGCCCGAGCACAAATCCCACAGGACTGCACAAAAACACGCACATCCCGCGACAGAGACAGCCACCAAAAGGATCTAGCCACCAACTCTCTGGTACCAAAGATTCCAGGATGACCAGCCAACACCGAACAATGAACCTCAGAGATAACTTTATTGGTCCACCTATCAGGGACAAACAGTCTCTCCGCTGGACAACGATCAGGTTTATTAGCCTGAAATTTTTGCAGCACCCGCCGCAAATCAGGGGAGATGGCAGACACAATTACTCCTTCCTTGAGGATACCCGCCGGCTCAGACAAACCCGGAGAGTCGGGCACAAAACTCCTAGACAGAGCATCCGCCTTCACATTTTTAGAGCCCGGAAGGTACGAAATCACAAAGTCAAAACGGGCAAAAAACAGCGACCAACGAGCCTGTCTAGGATTCAACTGCTTAGCAGACTCAAGATAAGTCAAGTTCTTATGATCAGTCAATACCACCACGCGATGATTAGCTCCTTCAAGCCAATGACGCCACTCCTCAAATGCCCACTTCATGGCCAGCAACTCTCGGTTGCCCACATCATAATTTCGCTCAGCAGGCGAAAACTTTCTGGAAAAAAAAGCGCATGGTTTCATCACTGAGCAATCAGAACCTCTCTGCGACAAAACAGCCCCTGCTCCAATCTCAGAAGCATCAACCTCGACCTGGAACGGAAGAGAAACATCTGGTTGACACAACACAGGGGCAGAAGAAAAACGACGCTTCAAGTCTTGAAAAGCTTCCACAGCAGCAGAAGACCAATTGACCAAATCAGCACCCTTCTTGGTCAAATCGGTCAATGGTTTGGCAATACTAGAAAAATTGCAGATGAAGCGACGATAAAAATTAGCAAAGCTCAGGAACTTTTGCAGACTTTTCAGAGATGTCGGCTGAGTCCAATCATGGATGGCTTGGACCTTAACAGGATCCATCTCGATAGTAGAAGGGGAAAAGATGAACCCCAAAAATGAAACCTTCTGCACACCAAAGAGACACTTTGATCCCTTCACAAACAAAGAATTAGCACGCAGGACCTGAAAAACTGTTCTGACCTGCTTCACATGAGACTCCCAATCCTCCGAGAAGATCAAAATGTCATCCAAGTACACAATCAGGAATTTATCCAGGTACTCTCGGAAGATGTCATGCATAAAGGACTGAAACACTGATGGAGCATTGGCAAGTCCGAATGGCATCACTAGATACTCAAAATGACCCTCGGGCGTATTAAATGCAGTTTTCCATTCATCTCCTCGCCTGATTCACACCAGATTATACGCACCACGAAGATCTATCTTGGTGAACCAACTAGCCCCCTTAATCCGAGCAAACAAATCAGATAACAATGGCAAGGGGTACTGAAATTTAACCGTGATCTTATTTAGAAGGTGGTAATCTATACAAGGTCTCAGCGAACCATCCTTCTTGGCTACAAAAAAGAACCCTGCTCCTAATGGTGACGATGACGGGCGAATATGCCCCTTCTCCAGGGATTCCTTCACATAACTGCGCATAGCGGCGTGATCAGGCACGGATAAATTAAACAGTCGAACTTTTGGGAATTTACTACCAGGAATCAAATTGATAGCACAATCACAATCCCTATGCGGAGGTAGGGCATCGGACTTGGGCTCATCAAATACATCCCGGTAATCAGACAAGAACTCTGGAACCTCAGAAGGGGTGGATGACGAAATTGACAGAAATGGAACATCACCATGTACCCCCTGACAACCCCAGCTGGACACCGACATGGATTTCCAATCTAATACTGGATTATGGGCTTGTAGCCATGGCAACCCCAACACGACCACATCATGCAGATTATGCAACACCAGAAAGCGAATAACCTCCTGATGTGCAGGAGCCATGCACATGGTTAGCTGGATCCAGTATTGAGGCTTATTCTTGGCCAAAGGTGTGGCATCAATTCCTCTCAATGGAATAGGACACTGCAAGGGCTCTAAGAGAAACCCACAACGCTTAGCATACTCCAAGTCCATCAAATTCAGGGCAGCGCCTGAATCCACAAATGCCATGACAGAATACGATGACAAAGAGCAGATCAAGGTAACGGACAGAAGAAATTTTGACTGTACCGTACCAATGGTGGCAGACCTAGCGAACCGCTTAGTGCGCTTAGGACAATCAGAGATAGCATGAGTGGAATCACCACAGTAGAAACACAGCCCATTCAGACGTCTGTGTTCTTGCCGTTTAACTCTTGTCAAAGTCCTATCGCACTGCATAGGCTCAGGTTTAAGCTCAGGTAATACCGCCAAATGGTGCACAGATTTACGCTCACGCAAGCGTCGACCGATCTGAATGGCCAAAGACATAGACTCATTCAAACCAGCAGGCATAGGAAATCCCACCATGACATCCTTAAGGGCTTCAGAGAGACCCTTTCTGAACATAGCTGCCAGCGCAGATTCATTCCTTTGAGTGAGCACGGACCACTTTCTAAATTTCTGACAATATACCTCTATCTCATCCTGACCCTGACAAAGAGCCAGCAAATTTTTCTCTGCCTGATCCACTGAATTAGGTTCATCGTACAGCAATCCGAGCGCCAGGAAAAACGCATCGATATTACTCAATGCAGGATTTCCTGGCGCAAGAGAAAATGCCCAGTCCTGAGGGTCGCCGCACAAAAAAGAAATAACAATCAAAACCTGTTGAACTGGATCACCAGAGGAGCGAGGTTTCAAGGCCAGAAATAATTTACAATTATTTTTGAAACTCAGAAACTTAGTTCTATCTCCAAAAAACAAATCAGGAATAGGAATTCTTGGTTCCAACATAGCTTTCTGATCAATAGTGTCTTGAATCTTTTGTACTCTTGCCGAGAGCTGATCCACAAATGAAGACAGACTTCTAATGTCCATCGCTACACCTGTGTACTGAACCACCCAAATGTCTAGGGAAAAAAAAAGGCAAAACACAGTGCAAAGAAAAAAAAAATGGTCTCAGAACTTCTTTTTTCCCTCTATTGAGAATCATTAGTACTTTGGGCTTCCTGTACTGTTATGAAAGACAATTCAGTACTACAATGGACATAACGGTCAGAGCACATACAGTGATCTGACAATAACCCAAAATCATAGAACGAGCTCTGAGACGTGGGAACTCTGCAGACCGCAATCCCTAATCCTAACCAAACAACACTAGAGGCAGCCGTGGATTGCGCCTAACTCTGCCTATGCAACTCGGCACAGCCTGAGAAACTAACTAGCCTGAAGATAGAAAATAAGCCTACCTTGCCTCAGAGAAATACCCCAAAGGAAAAGGCAGCCCCCCACATATAATGACTGTGAGTAAAGATGAAAAGACAAACGCAGAGATGAAATAGATTCAGCAAAGTGAGGCCCGACTTTCTTAACAGATCGAGGATAGAAAAGGTAACTTTGTGGTCTACACAAAACCCTAAAGAAAACCACGCAAAGGGGGCAAAAAGACCCTCCGTACCGAACTAACGGCACGGAGGTACACCCTTTGCATCCCAGAGCTTCCAGCAACAAATTAGACAAGCTGGACAGAAAAAATAGCAAACAAATAGCAAGAAGAACTTAGCTATGCAGAGCAGCAGGCCACAGGAATGATCCAGGGAAAAGCAAGTCCAACACTGGAACATTGACAGGAAGCCAGGATCAAAGCATTAGGTGGAGTTAAGTAGAGAAGCACCTAACGACCTCACCAGATCACCTGAGGGAGGAAACTCAGAAGCCGCAGTACCATTTTCCTCCACCAACAGAAGCTCACAGAGAGAATCAGCCGTAGTACCACTTGTGACCACAGGAGGGAGCTCTGCCACAGAATTCACAACAGAGAGCCACTGATGTACCTAAACATTGAAACCCCCCACAACTGACACCATTTTGGAAAGTAGACCGCCTATGCAACTTATTTAGAGGTGTGGTGAGTACTTTGACCCACCAAGTGCTTCACAGAAGTTTATAATGCAGAACCGTAAAAATAAAAATCATATTTTTTCACAAAAATTATCTTTTGCCCCCAATTTGTTCTTTTCCCAAGGGTAAGAGAAGAAATTGGACACCAAAAGTTGTTGTACAATTTGTCCTGAGTATGCTGATACCCCATATGTGGGGGTAGACCACTGTTTGGGCGCACGGGAGAGCGCAGAAGGGAAGGAGTGCCGTTTGACTTTTCAATGCAAAATTAACAGGAATTGAGGTGGGACACCATGTTGCGTTTGGAGAGCCACTGATGTGCCTAAACATTGAAACCCCCCACAAGTGACACCATTTTGGAAACTAGACCCCCTAAGGAACTTATCTAGATGTGTGGTGAGCGCTTTGACCCACCAAGGGCTTCAGAGAAGTTTATAATGCAGAGCCGTAAAAATAAAACAACATTTTTTTCCCACAAAAATTATTTGTTAGCCCCCAGTTTTGTATTTTTCTGAGGGTAACAGGAGAAATTGGACCCCAAAAGTTGTTGTCCAATTTGTCCTGAATGCGTTGATAGGGGGGGGACCACCGTTTGGACGCATGGGAGGGCTCAGAAGGGAAGGAGCTCCATTTGGAATGCAGACCTAGATGGAATGGTCTGCAGGAATCACATTGCGTTTGCAGAGCCCCTAATGTACCTAAACAGTAGAAACTCCCACAAGTGACCCCATATTGGAATCTAGACCCCCAAGGAACTTATCTAGATGTGTTGTGAGAGCTTTGAACCCCCAAGTGTTTCACTACAGTTTGTAACGCAGAGCCATGAAAAAAAAAAAACTTTCCCCAAAAAAATATTTTTTAGCTCCCAGTTTTGTATTTTCCCGAGGGTAAGAGGAGAAATTCGACCCCAAATGTTGTTGTCCAATTTGTCCTGAGTACGCTGATACCCCATATGTGGGGGGATCCACCGTATGGGTGCATGGGAGGGTTCGGAAGGAAAGTAGTGCCATTTGGAATGCAGACTTAGATGGAATGGTCTGCAGGCGTCACATTGCGTTTACAGAGCCCCTAATGTACCTAAACAGTAGAAACCCCCACAAGTGACCCCATATTGGAAACTAGACCCCCCAAGGAGCTTATCTAGATGTGTTGCGAGAACTTTGAGCCCCCAAGTGTTTCACTACAGTTTATAACGCAGAGCCGTGAAATTAAAAAATCTTTTTTTTCCCACAAAAATTAATTTTTAGCCCCCAGTTTTGTATTTTCCCAAGGGTAACAGGAGAAATTGGACCCCAAAAGTTGTTGTCCAATTTGTCCTGAGCATGCTGATACCCCATATGTTGGGGTAAACCCCTGTTTGGGCACACGGGAGAGCTCGGAAGGGAAGGAGCACTGTTTTACTTTTTCAATGCAGAATTGGCTGGAATTAAGATCAGACGCCATGTCGCATTTGGAGAGCCCCTGATGTGCCTAAACATTGGAAACCCCCCAATTATAACTGAAACCCTAATCTAAACACACCCCTAACCCTAATCCCAACAGTAACCCTAACCACACCTCTAACCCTGACACACCCCTAACCCTAATCCCAACCCTATTCCCAACCATAAATGTAATCTAAACCCTAACCGTAACTTTAGCCCCAACCCTAACCCTAACTTTAGCCCCAGCCCTAACTGTAGCCTTAACCGTAGCCCCAACCCTAACCCTAGCTCTAACCCTAGCCCTAACCCTAACTGTAGCCCTAACCCTAGCCCTAGCCCTAACCCTAACCCTAGCCCTAGCCCTAACCCTAGCCCTAACCCTAACCCTAGCCCTAACCCTAGCCCTAATGGGAAAATGGAAATAAATATTTTTTTTAATTTTTCCCTAACTAAGGGGGTGATCAAGGGGGGTTTGATTTACTTTTATAGCGGGTTTTTCAGCGGATTTTTATGATTGGCAGCCGTCACACACTGAAAGACGCTTTTTATTGCAAAAAATATTTTTTGCGTTACCACATTTTGAGAGCTATAATTTTTCCATATTTTGGTCAACAGAGTCATGTGAGGTCTTGTTTTTTGCAGGACGAGTTGACGTTTTTATTGGTAACATTTTCGGGCATGTGATATTTTTTTATCGCTTTTTATTCCGATTTTTGTGAGGCAGAATGACCAAAAACCAGCTATTCATGAATTTCTTTTGGGGGAGGTGTTTATACCGTTCCGCGTTTGGTAAAATGGATAAAGCAGTTTTATTCTTCGGGTCAGTTCGATTACAGCGATACCTCATTTATATCTTTTTTTATGTTTTGGCGCTTTTTTACAATAAAAACTATTTTATAGAAAAAATAATTATTTTTGCATCGCTTTATTCTCAGAACTATAACTTTTTTATTTTTTTGCTGATGATGCAGTATTGCGGCTCATTTTTTGCGGGACAAGATGACGTTTTCAGCAGTACCATGGTTATTTATATCTGTCTTTTTGATCACGTGTTATTCCACTTTTTGTTCAGCGGTATGATAATAAAGCGTTGTTTTTTGCCTCGTTTTTTTTTTTTTTCTTATGGTGTTTACTGAAGGGGTTAACTAGTGGGCCAGTTTTGTAGGTCGGGCCGTTACGGATGTGGCGATACTAAATATGTGTACTTTTATTGTTTATTTTTTATTTAGATAAAGAAATGTATTTATGGGAATAATACTTTTTTTTCTTTAGGATTTTTTTTTGTTTTTTACACATTTGGAAATTTTTTTCTGACTTTTTTACTTTGTCCCGGGGAGGACATCACAGATCACTGATCTGACAGATTGCCCAGCACTCTGTCAGATCAGCGATCTGCCTTACAGAACTGCAGGCTTACCAAGCGCCTGCTCTGAGCAGGCACTTGGTAAGCCACCTCCCTCCCTGCAGGACCCGGATGCCGTGGCCATCTTGGATCCAGGCCTGCTACAGGGAGGGAGATAAGGAGACCCTTGCAGCAACGCGATCACATTGTGTTGCTGCGGGGGTCTCAGGGAAGCCTGCAGGGAGCCCCCTCCCTGCACAATGCTTCCCTGTACCGCCAGCACACCGCGATCATGTTTGATCGTGGTGTCGGGGGTTATTGTCCCGGGGGCGGTCCGTGACCGCTCATGGCACATAATGCCGGATGTCAGCTGCGATAGGCAGCTGACAGCCGGCTGCGATTGGCCGTGCTCCCCCTGTGAGCGCGGCCGATAGCGTATGACATACTATCCTGTCGGTGGTAATACGGGCCCACCCCACCTCGACGGGATAGTACATCTAATGTCAGAAAGGGGTTAATTCAATGTCCAATAGTGCCATCAGCTCAGAACTGCCAGCAACCAGTGGAACATAGTTTTTGCCATCTACTGTTCTGAGAAGTCTGGAAGTAGTCTTCATGGAAGGATTACTGCCAAAATGTCATACCTTCAAAATGGAAATCAAGTCAAGCAATTCTACTATGCATAAAATTAAAACAACTGGGGTGCAGAAATATGGCAGCAGGTGCTCTGGGTTAATGGGTCAAAACTTGATGCACTTGGCTGCAGTTTGATGGTTGATGGGCTGAAGAGCGGTACAATAATGAGTGCTCCTCAAGAACAGTAAAGTATGATGGAGGTTCAATGCTAGTTCCTAGCTACATTTCTATAAATGGAGTTGAGGATTTGGTCAAGATTGTCTTCAATGCTGAGAAATACATTCAGACACTACTTATCCATCATGCATCAGGGATGCATGTGATTGGCTCCAAATTTATTCTGCAGCAGGACAACAACCCCAAACATACAGCCAAATTCATTAGTTTTTCAAAATTTCACATGTACATAATATAGCATTTAACCAATGTTCTATGGCAATAATGCAGTGTCAATTTTCTAGATATACCATTTTAAACAATTCAGAGTGCAGCTTTATATTTTCTTATCACCCAAAGAACACTGTCCCCAGTGTCAAGCATGGAGGTGGAAACATTATGTTTTGGGGGTGTTTCTCTGCTAAAGGCACAGGACTACTTCACTGCATCAATGGGAGAATGGATGGCGCTATGTACTGTAAAATCCTGAGCGATAACCTCCTTCTGTCACGGCTGGGTCTTCCAGCAAGGCAATGACCCAAAACATACAGCCAAGGCAACAAAGGAGTGACTCAAAAAGAAGCACATTAAGGTCATGAAGTGGCCTAGCCAGTCTCCAGACTTTAATCCCATAGAAAACTTATGGAGGGAGTTGCAGCTCTGAGTTGCCAAACAACAGCCTCAAAATCTTAATGATTTAGAGATAATCTGAAAAGAGGAGTGGATGAAATTTCCTCCTGACAATTGGGCAAACCTCATTATCAACTACTAAAAATGTCTGCCTGCTGTGCTTGCCAACAATGGTTTTGCTTTGTTTGCCAGAGGGATCAAACACTTATTTCTCACTGCAAAATGCAAATAAATTGATATAATTTATACAATGTGATTTTCTGGATTTTATTTTTGATATTCTATCTCTCAATGTTATAATTAACCTACCCTTAAAATTATAGACTGTTCATGTCTTTGTCAGTGGGCAAACTTACAAAATCAGCGAGGGTTCAAATACTTGCTTCCCCCACGGTATCTCCCCTCACATACAGCGCCAGTGACCATGTCACAATAAGGCATGTCGGTGTGTTTAATGGTATGTATATACAGTATGTGTGTGTTACAGTTGGTAAAATTAGTATTTGATATACTGCCGATTTTGCAAGTTTTCCCACCTACAAAGAATGGAGAGGTCTGTAATTTTTATTGTAGGTACTCTTTAACTGTGTGAAAAAAAAATCTTAAAGAAAATCCAGAAAATCACATTGTATCATTTGTTCATAATTTATTTGCATTTTATTGCTTGAAATAAGTGTTTGATACAATAGAAAATAGAACTTAATATTGACACAGAAACCTTTTGCAATTACCAAGGTCAAACATTTCCTGCAGCTCTTGACCAAGTTTACACACACTGCAGCAGAGATTTTGTCCCTCTCCTCCATACAGATCTTCTCCAGATCTTTCAGGTTTCTAGACTGTCACTGGGCAACATAAAGTTTCAGCTCCATCCAAAGATTTTATATTGGGTTCAGGTACGGAGACGGGCTAGGCCACTCCAGGACCTTGAAATGCTTCAGACAAAGCCAATTCTTAGCTACGCTGGCTATGTGTTTGAGTCATTCTCATG
Source organism: Ranitomeya imitator (assembly GCF_032444005.1). Lineage (NCBI taxonomy): Eukaryota > Metazoa > Chordata > Amphibia > Anura > Dendrobatidae > Ranitomeya > Ranitomeya imitator. Next base: position 339,378,966 of record NC_091285.1, on the reverse strand, counting down.
CTGGAAGACCCAGCCACGACCCATCTTCAATGCTCTTTCTGAGGTTAGGAGGTTATTGGCCAAAATCATGCAATACATGACACCGTTCATCCTCCCTTCAATACGGTGCAGTCATCCTTTTCACTTTACAGCAATACACCACCAAAGTAAGATATTTCCCCCACCATGCTTCACGATTGGAACGGTGTTCTAAGAGTTGCATTCATCCTTCTTCCTCCTCCAAACTCGGTGAGTGAAGTTGATACCAAAAAAAATGTTGTAGTCTCATCTGACCACATGACCTTCTCCTGTGCCTCCCCTGGATCATGCAGATGATCATTGGTGAGCTTCAAACAGGCCTGGACATGTGCTGAGGAAGTGCGTTACTAACAGTAATGTTTGAGACTGTAGTCTCAGTTTTCTACATGTCAATGACCAGATCGTTCCATGTAGTTCTGAGCTGATTTCTGACTATTCTCAGAATCATCCTTGCCCTACGAAGCGAGATCTTGCATGGTGTCCCATACTGAGGAAAATTGACAGTCGTCTTGTGTTTCTTCCATTTTCTAAAAATTGTGCCAACAATTTTTGCCTTATCACTCACCAAGCTACTTGCCTATTGTCCCGTAGGGCAGGTCTACAATTTTGTCCCTGGTGTCCTTAGACAGCTCTTTGGTCTTGGCCATGATGGAGAGGTTGAGTGTGATTCATTGAGTGTGTAGACAGTTGTCTTTTATACAGTTAATGCATTCAAACAGGTGCAATTAATACAGGTAATGAGTGCAGAATAGGAGAGCTTCTTAAAGAAAAACTAACAGGTTTGTGAGAGCCAGAATTATTGCTGATTGGTATATGATCAAATACTTATTTCATGCAATAAAATGCAATTATTTAAAAATCACACAATGTGATTTTCTGTTGTTTTTTTTTATTTTTAGATTCTGTCTCTCATAGTTGATGTGTACCAATAATAACAATACAGAGCTCTCCATTCTTTGTACGTGGGAAAACTTGCAAAATTGGCAGTGTATCAAATATTTATTTTCCCCTCTGTATGTATATGTGTGTATGTACTGTATATGTGTGCATATAGGTATGTACAGTGGGTGTGGAAAGTATTCAGACCCCTTTAAATGTTTCACTCTTTGCTTCATTGCAGCCATTTGGTTAATTCAAAAGAGTTAATGTTTTTTTCATTAATGTACACTCTGCACCCTATCTTGACTGAAAAAAAACAGAAATGCAGCAATTTTTGCAAATTTGTGAAAAAAGAAAAACTGAAATATCAGTCATAAATATTAAGACCCTTTGCTCAGTATTGAGTAAAACACCCTTTTGAGCTAGTACAGCCATGAGTCTCCTTGGGAATGATGCAACAAGTTTTTCACACCTGGATTTGGCGATACTCTGCCATTCATCCTTGCAGATTCTCTCCAGTTCCATCAGGTTGGATGGTGAACGTTGGTGGACAGTCATTTTCAGGTCCCTCCAAAGATACTCAATTGGGTTTAGGTCAGGGCCTGGCTGAGAAAGTCAAGAATGGTCACAAAGTTGTTCTGAAGCCACTCCTTTGTTATTTTAGCTGTGTGCTTAGGGTCATTGTCTTATTGGAAGGTGAACCTTTGGTCAAGTCTGAGGTTCAGAGCACTCTGGAAGAGGTTTTCATCCAGGATATCTCTGTACTTGGCTTCATTCATATTTCCTTCAATGACAAACAGTTGTCCTGTCTCTGCAGCTGAAAAACACCCCCACAGCATGATGCTGCCACCACGTTTCCTTGTTGGGATTGTATTGGGCAGGTGATGAGCAGTGCCTGGTCTTCTCCACACATACCTCTTAGAATTATTACCAGAAAGGTATATCTTTGTCTCATCAGACCAGATAATCTTATTTATCATAGTCTTTGAGTCCTTCATGTGTTTTTTAGCATACTCTATGTGGTCTTTGATATGTCTTGCACTGAGGAGAGGCTTCCGTCTGACCACTCTGCCATAAAGGTCCGACTGGTGGAGGACTGCAGTGATAGCTGAACTTTCTCCCATCTCCCTACTGCATCTCTGGAGCTCAGCTACAGTGATCTTTGGGTTTTTCTTTACCTCTCTCACAAGGCAGTTCTCCCAAGATTGCTCAGTTTGGCTGGATGGCCAGGTCTAGGAAGACTTCTGGTGGTCCCAAACTTCTTATACAGGTATTTAAGGATTATGGAGGCCACTGTGCTCTCAGGAACCTTGAGTACTGCAGAAATTCTGTTGTAACCTTGGCCAGATCTGTGCCTTGCCACAATTCTGTCTCTGAGCTCCTTGGCCAGTTTATGTGACCTCATGATTCTCATTTGGCCTGACATGCACTGTGAGCTGTGAGGTCTTATATAGACAGGTCTGTGCCTTTCCAAATAAAGTTCTAGCAGTTCAGTTAAACACAGCTGGACTCCAATGAAGTAGAACCATCTCAAGGAGGATCAGTAGGAAATGGACAGCATGTGACTTAAATATGAGTGTCTGAGCAAAGGATCTGAATACTTATGACCATGTGATATTTCAGCTTTTCTTTTTTAATAAATATGCAAAAATGTCTACATTTCTGTTTTTTCATTCAAGATGGGGTGCAGAGTATACATTAATGAGAAAAAAATTACCTTTTTTGAATTTACCAAATGGCTGCAATGAAACAAAGAGTGAAAAATGTAAAGTGGTCTGAATACTTTCCGTACCCACTGTGTGTATATACTGTAAGTATATGTGTGATATATAATGTACCATATTTTTTGGACTATAAGACACACCGGACTATAAGACACACCTAAGTTTTAGAGGTGGAAAATATGGAAAAAATATTTGATGCAAAAAAATGTGGTAAAATATTTAATAACATAAATAACATACTATTATATGTGGTGGTGTTATGTATATAATAGTACGTTATTATGTTGGAAGCTACGGGTAGAAGATGGTGCTGCGGGACCAGTGTGGTGTGAGTGGAGGGTAAGTATAAGAATGGGGGCACAGGGTCTATATTTAACCCCTTTCTACCATTGGACGTACTATTCTGTCCATGTGAGTGGGCCCTACTTCCCAAGGACGGAATAGTACGTCCAGCGATCTATCACTTTACTGTGGTGTCCCCCCCAGGGCAAAGTAAAAAAGTAAAAAAAAAAAAAAAAATTACATGTGGAAAAAAAAAAAATTCCTAAATAAGTACGGTAATAATAAAATAAAAATATTGTTCCAATAAATACATTCCTTAATATCCGTAATGACCCGGCCTATAAAACTGTCCCACTAGTTAACCCCTTCAGTGAATACCGTAAAAAAAAAATGAGGCAAAAAAGAACGCTTTATTATCATACCGCCGAACAAAAAGTGGAATAACATGTGTGATGCTGTGACCCCTGTGACTGCTAGGGGGCGCTGTGAGTGCTCCTTGGGATGTGAATGGAGGCATATCTATTGTGATAATCATGGTGAAACAGTGACTGGCTGTGTTGTGAATGGCAGATATGTGTCGCAGTGAGAGTCTGCGTGGTATGTTTGATGCAATGTTGTTCTGGGACCTGTAGTCCCTCAAGAGTGTGTATATATATGGTGTAGTTGTAAGGGAGACTTACTAGGCTAGTTGTGTGAGATGGGTGGGACAAACTAGCCACACATCCACACTCCCATCCAGGGGATTGGTTAAGGGTATATAATCTGACCAGGGTGTGGGTCACATGTTCCTGTGTGGTTCCAGTGGAAGGTCCTGGAGAGCCTGTGTGTTGGGAGGACCTGGGAGTAGGACCAGATCCCTGAATAGCACACTGAACCACCTGTGTTGGATTTCCTGGAAGTAGGAGTCCTGAAGAGCACGTGGTAGGGCTTTGGACCTGGTGGCTTGGGGTGTTGGACAGAGGTCCTGAATAGCACCTGGACAGGTCACATGCTGGTGTGTTGGATTTCCTGGGAGTAGGAGTCCTGAAGAGCACATGGTGGGACTTTTGACTTCCTAGTGGCCTGGGGTGTTGGTCTGACATCCTGATTAGCATCTGGACAGGTCATATGCCTGGGGTATTGGACTGACGCCCTGAATAGCACCTGGACAGGTTATATGCCTGGGATGCTGGACGAGGTCCTGAATAGTACCTGGACAGGTCATATGCCTGGGGTGTTGGACGAGGTCCTGAATAGCACCTGGACAGGTCACATGTGCGGTTCATGTGAGGAGGAGATGCCAGTGTGTTGGATTTCCTGGGAGAAGGAATCCTGAATAGCACACTGGGCAACCTGTGTTGAAAGACCTGGGAGGAGGCTTCCTGAAGAGCACATGCTGGGGTGTTGGGAGGTTCTGGGAGTAGGACCGGATCCCTGAATAACGCACAGTGACTGTGGTTCTGGATGGTCTACGTTGGAGAAGCTACCGTCCTTCGGTGGCTCTGGACTGACTGATGTGTGCCGGCCAGGCAAGTTGGTGAACCCTGTAAGGCAGCTTTCCCAGAGGAGTCGACTGACAAGGAGTCAGCAGGTGGAGCAGGAGCTCCCATAAGGTACCATTGACTGTTGGTGCTTGTGATGTTCCATAAACTGTGTGGTCTCCCACGGTGACTGAACGGAGTGAGGTTCGGCATGTTTAGAGACCGCGACTTAGTGTCATATGCGCTGTATGTGAATTGGGACATTGGTGAAGTGTACGGCGTACAGACACCCATGGTAACTGGGCGAAGTGAGAGGTCCAGCATGTTTAGTGTCTGGGAAACAAAGCCGTAAATGAAGTGTTGAAGATAAAGCTGCAAGTTAATATCACCAGTTGGTGCCTGTTGTGTTATGAAATGTAAATGTGCACTGTGCATAACCCGGTTTATGACCCTTTAATAAACCGAATGGACTGTTTTTGTGTTCAAAAATCGTGCCTGACTACGTCAATCTCGTGCCAAGTGAGTGTTCCCCAATACACTTAGTAAGAGCAATCTTACACATGCGATCAAATAGACAGATATAAATAACCATGGTACCGCTGAAAACGTCATCTTGTCCCGCAAAAAACAAGCCACCATACAGCATCATCAGTGAAAAAATAAGAAAGTTATAGTCCTCAGAATAAAGCGATGCAAAAATAATTATTTTTTCTATAAAATAGTTTTTATCGCATAAAAGCGCCAAAACATAAAAAAAAACAAATGAAGTATCGCTGTAATCATACTGACCCAAAGAATAAAACTGCTTCATTCATTTTACCAAAGGCGGAACGGTATAAACGCCCCCCTGAAAAGAAATTCATGAATAGCTGGTTTTTGGTCATTCTGCCTCACAAAAATCGAAATAAAAAGCAATCAAAAAATGTCACGTTCCTGAAAATGTTACCAATAAAAACGTCAACTCGTCCCGCAAAAAACCTGACCTCATATGCCTCTGTGCACCAAAATATGGAAAAATTATAGCTCTCAAAATGTGGTAACGCAAAAAATGTTTTTTTGCAATAATAAGCGTCTTTTAATGTGTGACGACTGCCAATCATAAAAATCCGCTAGAAATAGTAAATCAAACCCCCCCTTCATCACCCCCTTAGTTAGGGAAAAATTAAAAAATTAAAAAATGTATTTATTTCCTTTTTCCCATTAGGGTTAGGGCTAGAGTTAGGGCTAGGATTAGGGCTAGGGTTAGGGTTGGGGTTAGGGCTAGGTTTAGGGCTAGGGTTAGGGCAAGGGTTAGGGCTAGGGTAAGGGCTAGGATTAGGGCTAGGGTTAGGGCAGGGGTTAGGGTTGGGGCTACAGTTAGGGTTGGGGCTAAAGTTAGGGTTAGGGTTGGGGCTAAAGTTAGGGTTAGGGTTGGGGCTAAAGTTAGAGTTAGGGAATAGGGTTGGGATTAGGGTTAGGGGTGTGTCAGGGTTAGGGGTGTGGTTAGGGTTACAGTTGAGATTAGGGTTAGGGGTGTGTTTAGATTAGGGTTTCAGTTATAATTTGGGGGTTTCCACTGTTTAGGCACATCAGGGGCTCTCCAAACGCGACATGGCGTTCAATCTCAATTCCAGCCAATTCTGCGTTGAAAAAGTAAAACAGTGCTCCTTCCATTCCGAGCTCTCCCGTGCGCCCAAACAGGGGTTTACCCCAACATATGGGGCATCAGCGTACTCAGGACACATTGGACAACAACTTTTGGGGTCCAATGTCTCCTGTTACCCTTGGGAAAACACAAAACTGGGGGCTAGAAAATAATTTTTGTGGAAAAAAAAGGATTTTTTATTTTCACGGCTCTGCGTTATAAACTGTAGTGAAACACTTGGGGGATCAATGTTCTCACAACACATCTAGATAAGTTCCTTGGGGGTCTAGTTTCCAATAAGGGGTCACTTGTGGGGGGTTTCTACTGTTTAGTTACATGAGGGGCTCTGCAATTGCAACGTGACACCTGCAGACCAATCCATCTATGTCTGCATTCCAAATGGCACTCCCTCCCTTCCAAGCTCTGCCATGCACCCAAACGGTGGTTCCCCCCCACATATTGGGTTTTAGCCAACTCCAACACACCCCTAACCCTAATCCCAACCGTAACCCTAAGCACACCCCTAACCCTTACACACCCCTAACCCAAATCCCAACCGTAAAAGTAATCCAAACCCTATCCCTAACTTTAGCGCACCCCTAACTTTAGCCCCTTTAATAAAATTATGCTAACGTTCTATGGAGACCAATGACGTGGGTCAGAATAACCACAAACACGGTATATCATAGTTCAGTGTGTACATATATATATATATATATATATATATTAGAAAGGTGAACTTCAGATGACTGATGGAAACTGTGGCTCTACATATAAGCAAGTATTAAACAGTTTCAAGAATATGTAGTTGTTAGTAGTACAAGCCAAGGATGCGAGTACTAGTCCAGCAATGCAGAATCCAGAGGTCAGAGCCTGAGCTGGCTCATAGCAGGGGACAGACCGTAGCAGAGGTGGGTGCAGGGCAGGTGTACAGCAACAGAGTCTTTCCGGTGGTACGTAGAACCAGAAGCAAGCAGGGTATCCCAAGCAATAGAAGAAACAAGCAGGTTGCAAGTCCTTGAGCTTGGCAGCAAGTGAGGTACAAGATACACAAGCAAGGTATAGTGTGCAGAGTTCCTTTATATATCCAGCAGACAGGAAACAAGGAGTATCAGACAGGAAACAAGATGGCCCCATGAACCAGCCACTCCATTTTGGGTAAGGGCAGAATCCAACAGAACTAAGGGCAAGAACAGACAAAAACAGGTACACAGTCCCAGTCCTTATAGCCCCAACCCTAACCCTAACTTTAGCCCTAACCTTAACTTTAGCCCCAACCCTAACTTTAGCCCCAATCCTAACCCTAATGGGAAAATGGAAATAAATACATTTTTTTTTAATTTTATTATTTTTCCCTAACTAAGGGGGTGATGAATGGGGTTTTTATTTACAATTTATAGTGGGGTTTTTTTTAGCGGATTTTTATGATTGGCAGCTGTCACACACTAAAAGATGCTTTTTATTGCAAAAAAATTGGTTTTGAGTCTCCACATTTTAAGAGCTATAATTTTTTCCATATTTTGGTCCACAGAGTCATGTGAGGTCTTGTTTTTTTGCGGGACAAATTGATGTTTTTATTTGTACCATTTTCGGGCATGTGACATTTTTTGATCGCTTTTATTCCGATTTTTGTGGGGCAGAATGACCAAAATCCAGCAATTCATGAATTTCTTTTTTTGGGGGGGGGGGTTTATACCGTTCCATGTTTGGTAAAATTGATAAAGCAGTCATGTGACTGTCATGTGACCGCGACGTCATCACACCCTGGGCCTGGAAGCTGGCGAACAGGCGACAGAACTACAAGGGGCCTTCGGATCCGAAGGTGAGTATGTTTATTTTTTATTTTTTAGCCTGTGACATACGTGGCTGGGCAATATACTACGTAGCTGAGCAATATACTACGTGGCTCTGTGCTGTATACTACGTCGCTGTGCAATATACTACTTGGCTCTGTGCTGTATACTATGTCACTGGGCAATATACTACGTGGCTGGGCAATATACTACGTCACTGGGCAATATACTACGTAACTGGACAATATACTACGCGACTGGGCAATATGCTCTGTGCTGTATACTACGTCGCTGGGCAATATACTAGGTGGCTGGACAATATACTACATGGCTCTGTGCTGTATACTACGTCACTGGGCAATATACTACGTGGCTCTGTGCTGTACATCACTGGGCAATATACTATGTAACTGGGCAATATACTACGTGGCTGGGCAATATGCTCTGTGCTGTATACTACGTGGCTGGGCAATATACTACGTGGCTGGGCAATATACTACGTGGGCTGTGCAATATACTACGTGACTGGGCAATATACTACGCGGGCTGTGCAATATACTACGTGGCTGGGCAATATACTACGTAGCTGGGCAATATAGTACATGACTGGGCAATATACTACGTGGCTCTGTGCTGTATACTACGTCGCTGGGCAATATACTACATGGCTGGGCAATATACTACGTGGACATGCATATTCTAGAATACCCGATGCGTTAGAATCGGGCCACCATCTAGTACTTACATATTCTAGAATACCCGATGCATTATAATTGGGCCACCATCTAGTGTATGTATAAATACGTATATATATATATATATATATATGTGTATATTTGTGCATGTGTATGTACCGTATATACTCGAGTATAAGCCGAGATTTTCAGCCCAAATTTTTGGGCTGAAAGTGCCCCTCTCGGCTTATATTCGAGTCACGGTAGCGGTGGGGTCGGCGGGTGAGGGGGTGAGGGCGCTGAGGTATACTTACCTAGTCCCAGCGATCCTCGCGCTGTCCCTGCCTTCCTCCCCGTCTTCTGTGCTGCAGCTTCTTCCCCTCTTCAGCGGTCACGTGGGACCGCTCATTACAGAAATGAATAGGCGGCTCCACCTCCCATAGGGGTGGAGCCGCCTATTCATTTCTCTAATCAGCGGTGCCGGTGACCGCTGACAGGAAGAGGCTGCAGCACAGAAGACGGGGAGGAAGGCAGGGACAGCGCGAGGATCGTTGGGACTAGGTGAGTATGTTATATTCACCTGTCCACGTTCCAGCCGCCGGGCGCCGCTCCATCTTCCCGGCGCCTCCATCTTCCCGGCGTCTGCGCTCTGACCGTTCAGGTCAGAGGGCGTGATGACGCATATAGTGTGCGCGGCGCCCTCTGCCTGATCAGTCAGAGCGGGGAGACGCCGGAACGAGACGCTGGGAGCTGCAATCAAGAGAGGTGAGTATGTGTTTTTTTTTTTTATTGCAGCAGCAGCGGCCATGGCACAGATTTATGTGCAGCATCTATGGGGCACAATGAACGCTGCAGAGCACTATATGGGGCATCTGTGCAGCATCTATGGGGCACAATGAACGCTGCAGAGCACTATATGGGGCATCTGTGCAGCATCTATGGGGCACAATGAACGCTGCAGAGCACTGTATGGGGCATCTGTGCAGCATCTATGGGGCACAATGAACGCTGCAGAGCACTGTATGGGGCATCTGTGCAGCATCTATGGGGCACAATGAACGCTGCAGAGCACTGTATGGGGCATCTGTGCAGCATCTATGGGGCACAATGAACACTGTAGAGCACTATATGGGGCATCTGTGCAGCATCTATGGGGCACAATGAACGCAGCAGAGCACTATATGGGGCATCTGTGCAGCATCTATGGGGCACAATGAACGCTGCAGAGCACTATATGGGGCATCTGTGCAGCATCTATGGGGCACAATGAACGCTGCAGAGCACTATATGGGGCATCTGTGCAGCATCTATGGGGCACAATGAACGCTGCAGAGTACTGTATGGGGCATCTGTGCAGCATCTATGGGGCACAATGAACGCTGCAGAGCACTATATGGGGCATCTGTGCAGCATCTATGGGGCACAATGAACGCTGCAGAGCACTATATGGGGCATCTGTGCAGCATCTATGGGGCAATATGAACGGTGCAGAGCACTATGGGGCATCTGTGCAGCATCTATGGGGCAATATGAACGGTGCAGAGCACTGTATGGGGCACGGATATTGGGCAAAAATGAACAGTGCAGAGCATATATGGGGCACAGATATGGGGCAATATGAACGGTGCAGAGCACTATATGGCACAGCTATGGGGAAATAATGATCTATTTTTATTTTTGAAATTCACCGGTAAATGCTGCATTTCCAGCCTAGGCTTATACTCGAGTCAATAAGTTTTCCCAGTTTTTTGTGGCAAATTTAGGGGGGTCGGCTTATACTCGGGTCGGCTTATACTCGAGTATATACGGTATATATGTGTATATCTACTATATAATTGTCTAAGGGTCACTTCCGTCTGTCTGTCTGTCACGGATATTCATTGGTCGCGGCCTCTGCCTGTCATGGAAATCCAAGTTGCTGATTGGTCGTTGCAGAACGCCCACAACCATTGCCACGAACAATCAACGACGGGCACAGTCCGGCGGCAAAATGGACGCTCCTCCCTCCCCGCAGTCTGTGCCCACTCCATACTTCCCTCCAGACAGCTCTCACACAGGGTTAATGGCAGCGTTAATGGACCGCGCTCTGCCGCGGTGTAACTCACTCCATTATCGCAGCTATTAACCCTGTGTGACCAACTTTTTACTATTGATGCTGCTGTCCTCGGCAGTGCAAGCGGCAGGTTCCGGTGCTAAGGATGCTATGCGAGAAGGACGTTCCATGACGTCACGGTAATGTGACCGCGACGTCATCACAGGTCCTGCACTCATACCAACCCTGGGACCGTAAGCTGCCGCGTGCACCGCACACAGGTGCCAGGACTTCAAGGGGCCTTCAGAAGGTGAGTATATGTTTCTTTTTTATTTTATGTCTATTTTAACCACACATATAGTGCCCACATTGCTATATACTACGTGGGCTGTGATATATACTGCGTGGGCTGCGTTATATACTACATGGCTGCTATGTACTACGTGGGCAGTGTTATATACTATGTGGGCAATGTTATATATTGCGTGGGCTGCGTTATATACCGTATATACTCGAGTATAAGCCGAGATTTTCAGCCCAAATCTTTGGGCTGAAAGTGCCCCTCTTGGCTTATACTCGAGTCACGGTCGGCGGTGGGGTCGGCGGGTGAGGGGGAGAAAGGTCTGAGGCATACTTATCTGCTCCCGGTGCTCCTGGCGCTCCCCCTGCCCGTCCCACAGTCTACAGTGCTGCAGCTCTTCCCCTGTTCAGCGGTCACGTGGGACCGCTCAATAAACTTATGAATATGGACTCCACTCCCATAGGGGTGGAGCCGCATATTCATTTCTCTAATGAGCGGTAACGGTGACCGCTGATAGAGGAAGAGGCTGCAGCACTGGGAGACCAGCTGTCCAGGAGAAGGAGCGGGACGCCGGGAGCAGGTAAGTATTACATATTCACCTGTCCACGTTCCACATGCCGGGCGCCGCTCCATCTTCCCATCCTCTGGCTCAGACTGTGCAGGTCAGAGGGTGCGATGACGCATAGTGTGCGCGCTGCCTGCTCCCTGAACAGTCAGTGCGGAGAGACGCCGGGACGGGACGCTGAGGAGCTGCAAGCAAGAGAGGTGAGTATGGCAATTTTTTTTTTTATTGCAGCAGCTGCAGCATTATATATACTGGTAGCAAAGTTTTATATGGCACATCTATGGGGCAATAATGAACGGTGCAGAGCACTATATGGCAGAGCTTTCTATGGCACATCTATGGGGCAATAATGAACGGTACAGAGCACTATATGGAAGAGCTTTCTATGGCACATCTATGGGTGTTGTGAATTCTGTTGTCGGGCTCCCTCCTGTGGTCATGAATGGTACTTCGACTGGTTCTGTCCATGGACTTCCTCTGGTGGGTGTTTCTGAGTTTCACAGGTGACGAGGTTAATTCGTTAGCTGCTGCTCTATTTAACTCCACTTAGATCTTTGCTCCATGCCACCTGTCAATGTTCCAGTATTGGTCTGTTCACTCCTGGATCATTCTTGTGACCTGTCTTCCCATCAGAAGCTAAGTTCCAGCTTGTATTTCTTTGGTTTGCTATTTTTCTGTCCAGCTTGCTATTTAATTTGTTGTCTTGCTTGCTGGAAGCTCTGGGACGCAGAGGGAGCGCCTCCGCACCGTGAGTCGGTGCGGAGGGTCTTTTTGCGCCCTCTGCGTGGTCTTTTTTTAGGTTTTTGTGCTGACCGCAAAGTAACCTTTCCTATCCTCGGTCTGTTCAGTAAGTCGGGCCTCACTTTGCTAAATCTATTTCATCTCTGTTTGTATTTTCATCTTTACTCACAGTCATTATATGTGGGTGGCTGCCTTTTCCTTTGGGGAATTTCTCTGAGGCAAGGTAGGCTTTATTTTTCTATCTTCAGGGCTAGCTAGTTTCTTAGGCTGTGCCGAGTTGCATAGGGAGCGTTAGGCGCAATCCACGGCTATTTCTAGTGTGTTTGATAAGATTAGGGATTGCGGTCAGCAGAGTTCCCAAAGATTTTTTTTTTTTTTTTTTGATGAGACAAATGAAAGGCACGAACCAGATCGGCAGCATGAACATGAGAGGCAAAAACCCAGGAATTATCTTCCTGACCATAACCCCTCCACTTGACCAGGTACTGGAGTTTCCGTCTCGAAACACGAGAATCCAAAATCTTCTCCACCACATACTCCAACTCCCCCTCAACTAACACTGGGGCAGGAGGATCAACGGATGGAACCACAGGCGCCACGTATCTCCGCAATAACGACCTATGGAACACATTATGGATGGCAAAAGAAGCAGGAAGGGCCAAACGAAATGACACAGGATTGATAACCTCAGAAATCTTATACGGACCAATGAAACGAGGCTTAAACTTAGGAGAGGAAACCTTCATAGGAACATAATAAGACGACAACCAAACCAAATCACCAACACGAAGTCGGGGACCCACACAGCGCCGGCGGTTAGCGAAACGTTGAGCCTTCTCCTGGGACAATGTCAAATTGTCCACCACATGAGTCCAAATCTGCTGCAACCTATCCACCACAGTATCTACACCAGGACAGTCTGAAGACTCAACCTGCCCTGAAGAGAAACGAGGATGGAAACCAGAATTGCAGAAAAACGGCGAAACCAAAGTAGCTGAGCTGGCCCGATTATTAAGGGCGAACTCAGCCAACGGCAAAAAGGACACCCAATCATCCTGATCAGCAGAAACAAAGCATCTCAGATATGTTTCCAAAGTTTGATTAGTTCGTTCGGTTTGGCCATTTGTCTGAGGATGGAGAGCCAAGGAAAAAGACAAATCAATGCCCATCCTAGCACAAAAGGATCGCCAAAACCTTGAAACAAACTGGGAACCTCTGTCAGAAACGATGTTCTCCGGGATACCATGTAAACGAACCACATGCTGGAAAAATAATGGCACCAAATCAGAGGAGGAAGGCAATTTAGACAAAGGTACCAAATGGACCATCTTAGAAAAGCGATCACAAACCACCCAAATGACCGACGTCTTTTGAGAGACGGGGAGATCCGAAATAAAATCCATAGAAATATGCGTCCAGGGCCTCTTCGGGGCCGGCAAGGGCAAAAGCAACCCACTGGCACGAGAATAGCAGGGCTTAGCCCGAGCACAAGTCCCACAGGACTGCACAAAAGAACGCACATCCCGCGACAAAGACGGCCACCAGAAGGATCTAGCCACCAAATCTCTGGTACCAAAGATTCCAGGATGCCCAGCCAACACTCAACAATGAATCTCAGAGATAACTCTACTAGTCCATCTATCAGGGACAAACAGTTTCTCCGCTGGGCAACGGTCAGGTGTATCAGCCTGAAATTTTTGCAGCACCCGCCGCAAATCAGGGGAGATGGCAGACAAAATTACCCCCTCTTTGAGAATACCCGCCGGCTCAGGAACACCCGGAGAGTCAGGCACAAAACTCCTTGACAGGGCATCAGCCTTCACCTTCTTAGAGCCCGGAAGGTACGAAACCACAAAATCAAAACGGGAGAAAAATAATGACCATCGAGCCTGTCTCGGATTCAACCGTTTGGCAGACTCAAGATAAGTCAAATTCTTGTGATCTGTCAAGACCACCACGCGATGCTTGGCTCCTTCCAGCCAATGACGCCACTCCTCGAATGCCCACTTCTTGGCCAACAATTCACGATTACCAACATCATAGTTACGCTCAGCAGGCGAAAACTTTCTAGAAAAGAAAGCACATGGCTTCATCACCGAGCCCTCAGAACTTCTTTGCGACAAAACAGCCCCTGCTCCAATCTCAGAAGCATAAACCTCAACCTGAAACGGAAGCAAAACATCTGGCTGGCACAACACAGGGGCAGAAGAAAAACGACGCTTCAACTCCTGAAAAGCGTCTACAGCCGCAGAAGACCAATTGACCACATCAGCACCCTTCTTGGTCAAATCAGTCAACGGTTTAGCAACAGTAGAAAAATTAGCGATGAAGCACAGATAAAATTTAGCAAAGCCCAGGAACTTTTGCAGGCTCTTCACAGATGTCGGCTGAGTCCAATCGTAAATGGCCTGGACTTTAACAGGATCCATCTCGATAGTAGAAGGGAAAAAAATGAACCCCAAAAATGAAACCTTCTGAACTCCAAAGAGACACTTTGACCCCTTCACAAACAAGGAATTCTTGTTGACCTGCTTCACATGAGACTCCCAATCATCCGAAAAGACCAAAATATCATCCAAATACACAATCAGGAATTTATCCAGGTACTCTCGGAAGATGTCATGCATAAAGGACTGAAATACTGATGGAGCATTGGAAAGCCCGAATGGCATAACCAGGTACTCAAAACGGCCCTCGGGCGTATTAAATGCTGTTTTCCATTCATCGCCTTGTTTAATACGCACAAGATTATACGCCCCTCGAAGATCTATCTTGGTGAACCAACTAGCCCCTTTAATACGAGCAAACAAATCAGACAGCAACGGCAAAGGATACTGAAATTTGACTGTAATTTTATTAAGAAGGCGGTAATCAATACAAGGTCTCAAAGAACCATCCTTCTTGGCCACAAAAAAGAACCCTGCTCCTAACGGTGATGACGACGGGCGAATATGGCCTTTCTCCAAGGATTCCTTTATATAACTCCGCATAGCGGCGTGTTCTGGCACAGATAAATTTAACAATCGGCCCTTAGGAAACTTACTTCCAGGAATCAAATTAATTGCACAATCGCAATCCCTATGAGGAGGTAGAGCACTGGCTTTGGGCTCATCAAATACATCCCGATAATCCGACAAAAACTCTGGAACTTCAGAAGGAGTGGAAGACGAAATAGACAAAAATGGAACATCACCATGTACCCCCTGGCAACCCCAGCTGGACACAGACATAGATTTCCAGTCCAATACTGGATTATGAACCTGTAGCCATGGCAACCCCAAAACGACCACATCATGCAGATTATGCAACACCAGAAAGCGGATATCCTCCTGATGTGCAGGAGCTATGCACATGGTCAATTGGGTCCAATACTGAGGCTTATTCTTGGCCAAAGGCGTAGCATCAATTCCTCTCAATGGAATAGGATACTGCAAGGGCTCCAAGAAAAAACCACAGCACCTAGCATACTCCAAGTCCATCAAATTTAGGGCAGCGCCTGAATCCACAAATGCCATAACAGAATAGGATGACAAAGAGCAAATCAGAGTAACGGACAAAAGAAATTTAGACTGTACCGTGCCAATGGTGGCAGACCTAGCGAACCGCTTAGTGCGCGTAGGACAATCAGAGATAGCATGAGTGGAATCACCACAGTAAAAACATAGCCCATTCCGACGTCTGTGTTCTTGCCGTTCAGCTCTGGTCAAAGTCCTATCACATTGCATAGGCTCAGGCCCATGCTCAGATAGTACCGCCAAATGGTGCACAGCTTTACGCTCACGCAAGCGTCGATCGATCTGAATGGCCAAGGACATAGACTCATTCAGACCAGCAGGCATGGGAAACCCCACCATGACATACTTAAGGGCTTCAGAGAGACCCTTTCTGAAGATTGCTGCCAGGGCACATTCATTCCACTGAGTGAGCACAGACCACTTTCTAAACTTCTGACAATATATCTCCGCTTCATCCTGACCCAGACACAAAGCCAGCAAGATTTTCTCTGCCTGATCCACTGAATTAGGTTCGTCATAAAGCAATCCAAGCGCCAGGAAAAACGCATCAACATCACGCAATGCCGGATCTCCTGGCACAAGGGAAAATGCCCAGTCTTGAGGGTCACCGCGTAACAAAGAAATAATGATCTTTACTTGTTGAACAGGGTCACCTGAGGAGCGAGGTTTCAAGGCAAGAAACAATTTACAATTATTTTTGAAATTCAAGAACTTAGATCTATCACCAAAAAACAAATCAGGAATTGGAATCCTAGGCTCTGACATCGGATTCTGAACCACAAAATCTTGAATGTTTTGTATCCTTGTAGTGAGATTATCCATCCAAGAGGACAGACCTTGAATGTCCATGTTTACACCAGTGTCCTGAACCACCCAGAGGTAAAGGGGAAAATAGAGACAAAACACACTGCAAAGAAAAAAAAATGGTCTCAGAACTTCTCTTATCCCTCTATTGAGATGCATTAGTACTTTGGGCCACCTGTACTGCTATGACCTGGTGGTCAGGACAATAATGGACCTGGTGGTTAAGAGCACACGGAATGACCTGATAGTTACTGATAATAAGAACGAGCTCTGGGACGTGGGAACTCTGCTGACCGCAATCCCTAAACCTATCAAACACACTAGAAATAGCCGTGGATTGCGCCTAACGCTCCCTATGCAACTTGGCACAGCTTAAGAAACTAGCTAGCCCTGAAGATAGAAAAATAAAGCCTACCTTGCCTCAGAGAAATTCCCCAAAGGAAAAGGCAGCCCCCCACATATAATGACTGTGAGTAAAGATGAAAATACAAACAAAGAGATGAAATAGATTTAGCAAAGTGAGGCCCGACTTACTGAACAGACCGAGGATAGGAAAGGTTACTTTGCGGTCAGCACAAAAACCTACAAAAAGACCACGCAGAGGGCGCAAAAAGACCCTCCGCACCGACTCACGGTGCGGAGGCGCTCCCTCTGCGTCCCAGGGCTTCCAGCAAGCAAGACAACAAATTAAATAGCAAGCTGGACAGAAAAATAGCAAACCAAAGAAATACAAGCTGGAACTTAGCTTCTGATGGGAAGACAGGTCACAAGAACGATTCAGGAGTGAACAGACCAATACTGGAACATTGACAGGTGGCATGGAGCAAAGATCTAAGTGGAGTTAAATAGAGCAGCAGCTAACGAATTGACCTTGTCACCTGTGAAACTCAGAAACACCCACCAGAGGAAGTCCATGGACAGAACCAGCCGAAGTACCATTCATGACCACAGGAGGGAGCCCGACAACAGAATTCACAACATATGGGGCAATAATGAATGGTGCAGAGCACTATATGGCACAGGTTTATATAGAGCATCTATGGGGCAATAATGAACAATATGGAGCATTATATGTGGCACAGCTTTATATGGAGCATCTATGGGGCAATAATGAACAGTATGGAGCATTATATATGGCACAGCTTTATATGGAGCATCTATGGGGCAATAATGAACAGTATGGAGCATTATATGTGGCACAGCTTTATACAGAGGATCTATGGGGCAATAATGAACGGTATGCAGCATTATATGTAGCACAGCTTTATATGGAGCATCTTATGGGGCAATAATGAACGGTATGGAGCATCTATTTTTATTTTTGAAATTCACCGGTAGCTGCTGCATTTCCTACCCTAGGCTTATACTCGAGTCAATAAGTTTTCCCTGTTTTTTGTGGCAAAATTAGGGGGTTGGCTTATACTCAAGTATATACGGTACTACATGGCTGCTATATACTGAGTGGCCAGTGTTATATACTATGTGGGCAATGTTATATACTGTGTGGGCTGCATTATATACTACATGGCTGCTATATACTACGTGGGCAGTGTTATATACTGTGTGGGCTGCATTATATACTACATGGCTGCTATATACTACATGTGAAGTTACATTCTATGTGGGCAGTGTTATATACTGTGTGGGCTGCGTTATATACTGCATGGCTGCTATATACTATGTGGGCAGTGTTATATACTTTGTGGGCTGCGTTATATACTACATGGCTGCTATATACTACGTGGGCAGTGTTATAAACTATGTGGGCAGTGTTATATACTGTGTGGGCTGCGTTATATACTACATGGCTGCTATATACTACATGGCCAGTGTTATATACTATGTGGGCAATGTTATATACTGCGTGGGCTGTTATATACTGTTTGGGCTGTGTTATATACTGTGTGGCCACTGTTATATACTGTGTGGCCTGTATTAACGCATTAGGTATTCAAGAATATGTCGTGGCCTGTGCTATATACTATGTGGCTGCTATATCTACTATATAATTGTCTAAAAGTCACTTCCGTCTTTCTGTCTGTCTGTCACGGATATTCACTGGTCACGGTCTCTGTCTGTCATGGAAATCCAAGTCGCTGATTGGTCGTGGTAAAACAGCCACGACCAATCAGCGACGGGCACAGTCCGGCGGCAACATGACCGCTCCTTCCTCCCCGCAGTCAGTGCCCGCTCCGTACTCCCCTCCAGTCAGCGCTCACACAGGGTGAATGGCAGCGTTGACCACGGTGTAACACACTCGGTTAATGCTGCTATTAACCCTGTGTGACCAGCTTTTTACTATTCATGCTGCCTATGCAGCATCAATAGTAAAAAGATCTAGTGTTAAAAATAATAAAAAAAATAAAAAAATTGTTACATACTCACCGTCCGTCGGCCCCCCGGATCAGGAACCGCGGCCTTTCCCGCTCCTCGCGACACCCCGGTGACAGCTCCATGATTTGCGGTGTCGCGAGATGATGACGCAGCGGTCTCGCGAGACCGCTACGTCATCTCGTGAGACCGCAATGCACTCTTCAGACCGGAGCGCATGAGGAGCGTCGGTAACCGCTTTGATCCGGGGGCCAACGGAGGGTGAGTATATAACTATTTTAATTCTTTTTTTTTAACAGGGTTATGGTGCCCACATTGCTATATACTGCGTGGGCTGTGCAATATATTACGTGGGCTGGGCAATATACTACGTGGGCTTGGCAATATACTACATGGGCTGTGCTATATACTGCGTGGGCTGTGCTATATACTACGTGTGCTGTGCTATATACTACGTGGGCTGTGCTATATACTACGTGGCTGGGCTATATACTACATGGCTGTGCTATATACTACGTGGGCTGTGTTACATACTACGTGGGCTGTGCAATATACGCTGTGCAATGTACTGCGTGGGCTGTGCAATGTACTTCGTGGGCTGTGCAATATAGTACACAGGCTGTGCAATGTAGTATGTGGGCTGTGCAATATACTACGCGGGCTTTGCAATGTACTAAGTGGGCTGTGCAATATACTGCGTGGGCTGTGCTATACACTATGTGGCCTGTGTTATACACTACGTGGCCTGTGTTATATACTGCGTGCGTGGTACTGCGCGGGCTGTGCAATATACTACGCGGGCTGTGCAATATACTCCGTGGGCTGTGCAATATACTCCGTGGGCTGTGCTATATACTCCGTGGGCTGTTATGTACTCTGTGGGCTGTGTTATATACTGTGTGGGCTGCGTTATATACTACATGGCTGCTATATACTACATGGCCAGTGTTATATACTATGTGGGCAATGTTATATACTGCGTGGGCTGTTATATACTGTTTGGGCTGTGTTATATACTGTGTGGCCACTGTTATATACTGTGTGGCCTGTATTAACGCATTAGGTATTCAAGAATATGTCGTGGCCTGTGCTATATACTATGTGGCTGCTATATCTACTATATAATTGTCTAAAAGTCACTTCCGTCTTTCTGTCTGTCTGTCACGGATATTCACTGGTCACGGTCTCTGTCTGTCATGGAAATCCAAGTCGCTGATTGGTCGTGGTAAAACAGCCACGACCAATCAGCGACGGGCACAGTCCGGCGGCAACATGACCGCTCCTTCCTCCCCGCAGTCAGTGCCCGCTCCGTACTCCCCTCCAGTCAGCGCTCACACAGGGTGAATGGCAGCGTTGACCACGGTGTAACACACTCGGTTAATGCTGCTATTAACCCTGTGTGACCAGCTTTTTACTATTCATGCTGCCTATGCAGCATCAATAGTAAAAAGATCTAGTGTTAAAAATAATAAAAAAAATAAAAAAATTGTTACATACTCACCGTCCGTCGGCCCCCCGGATCAGGAACCGCGGCCTTTCCCGCTCCTCGCGACACCCCGGTGACAGCTCCATGATTTGCGGTGTCGCGAGATGATGACGCAGCGGTCTCGCGAGACCGCTACGTCATCTCGTGAGACCGCAATGCACTCTTCAGACCGGAGCGCATGAGGAGCGTCGGTAACCGCTTTGATCCGGGGGCCAACGGAGGGTGAGTATATAACTATTTTAATTCTTTTTTTTTAACAGGGTTATGGTGCCCACATTGCTATATACTGCGTGGGCTGTGCAATATATTACGTGGGCTGGGCAATATACTACGTGGGCTTGGCAATATACTACATGGGCTGTGCTATATACTGCGTGGGCTGTGCTATATACTACGTGAGCTGTGCTATATACTACGTGGGCTGTGCTATATACTACGTGGCTGGGCTATATACTACATGGCTGTGCTATATACTACGTGGGCTGTGCTATATACTACGTGGGCTGTGCAATATACGCTGTGCAATGTACTGCGTGGGCTGTGCAATGTACTTCGTGGGCTGTGCAATATAGTACACAGGCTGTGCAATGTAGTATGTGGGCTGTGCAATATACTACGCGGGCTTTGCAATGTACTAAGTGGGCTGTGCAATATACTGCGTGGGCTGTGCTATACACTATGTGGCCTGTGTTATACACTACGTGGCCTGTGTTATATACTGCGTGCGTGGTACTGCGCGGGCTGTGCAATATACTACGCGGGCTGTGCAATATACTCCGTGGGCTGTGCAATATACTCTGTGGGCTGTGCTATATACTCCGTGGGCTGTTATGTACTCTGTGGGCTGTGTTATATACTGTGTGCGTGGTACTGCGCCGGCTGTGCAATATACTCCGTGGGTTGTGCTATATACTCCGTGGGCTGTGTTATATACTCCGTGGGCTTTGCTATATACTCTGTGGGCTTTGCTATATACTCTGTGGGCTGTGCTATATACTACGTGGCTGTGCGCAGTCCGGCCGCGAATTGGCGCGTGATTTGAACCACGCTTCGCTAATTGGTTGCGGCTGGCCGAATCCTGTGTATCCAATGTATTATTCTAAAATCTTCATAAATAAACTACATACATATTCTAGAATACCCGATGCGTTAGAATCGGGCCACCATCTAGTTATTTATAAATGTATATATATGTGTGTATATACAGTATGTGTGTGTATATATAGGTGTGTGTACGTGTCCCACTTCCCAGCTCAGGCAGTGAGGGGCAGGGGCAGCAGTGTCACGCAGCCATAGGAAACTTCGCCTGAGTCTGTGGCACAAGGAGCCATGAAAGCCTCCGCTTCTCCTCGCGTGTCCACGACAACCCGAGAGTATGTGAGCTAATAAGGCGCCAGACACACAGCCCACCTCAGCAGCCCACACTGTGGGAGCCGGGACCGTCCATTGCTCAGGCCGCATCATTAGCCGCCGGCAGCCATGCAGCAGTGCGCGGTCTGCAGCGTGCAGGGGTGCTAGTGGGTGCCAGGCTGTGGGCACTGCCGCTGTGGGCACAGGTGGTGGAATCCCCCTCGTCCCCTTCTGTGGGAGGGGGTGACAGGTCACAGCTCGGGGGGCAGGGGGGCCCACCGTGACGTCACGGTCTCGGCACAGGGAAAGTTGCGCTGAGCTCTGCCACTGGGTAAATAGCGGGCACTGGCACAATAAATAATCCACCTCTCTTACCATCCAGCCCAGTACCCGCCGGGGGAGGGAGAGAGGGAGGAAGGGAGGGCAGCGGCATCATCACACATTCCTCCCAGAGAACAGGAGGGAGAAGCAGCGCAGCCTCCGCAATCAGCAGCTGCAGCGCGGACCGTGCCCGTCTCCGGCTCTGCCCGTCTCCGGCTCTGCCCTTCCCTCACCACTGGATCCTTGCATCGGAATGAGCCGCCGCCAGGAGTAGCAGCAGTGCCCGGTGCCAGGGCGGACGCAGCCTCTGCAGAGCAACAGCTACTACGGGACAAGTTGGCGCACACTGCCCGCCGGGCAGCCGACCCGAGCGGCGGGAGATGGGCAGGAATTGAGGGGCTGATTGATGGCTCCCACCTATTGCGCAACCGTGCCCAGTCTCCTGGCCAACTCCGAGGAACAGAAAGCTGATTCATGGATGCTGGGGGGCTCCGTGCTGCCCGCCCTGGGGCACAGCCTGGTGCCTGAGCCCTGCCTGCTGTGAGCTGGGGAGTCACTGTGTCACTTTGTGGGGGTCCTCCTGTGACTTGGGCAGCGACATGCAGCTCCTGAAGGCTCTATGGGCACTAGCAGGGGCGGCCATCTGCTGTTTGCTTCTCTTCCTCATCCACTCGCAGTTCCTGAAAGAAGGTAAATGCGCTTCCTTGCTCCACGGTGGGCACTGTCTGCGCCGGTGGAAGGAAAGGCACCAAGAATCCTGTTGAGTAATTGGCTTGTTTGGAATCTAGATCAATAGGTGCCCGATCCCCTTTTATTCAGCAAGTTCTCAATAGATGGCACCAAAGTTCTATGGAAAGGGCAGCAGAGTGCACGGGGGAGGCAGCGGAGGCTGCGGCTCAGGCCCGGATCTCACTGCTCCACTGCCCCCACACGCAGATTGGGTGGTCACTAGAGGTCAATGGAGCTCACTCATCTGCCCCTTCCACATGTATTAGTCCTGATTGTGTAGGCTGGCATGGGAGTAGAGTGTGCCCTAACCTGCACCTTACACCCTCGGGCACCTGCAGAACTTATCTGTCCTCGCTGCCCCTTCTTGTCTATGCAGATGCTGGTTTCTGATGTCGCATTCTGTCTGAATAAAGCCTGAATTCATTGTCCTCACCCCCTGACCTGTGGGCTTCGCGATGCCCTTCTGTCTGTGGTGCCAGCCCGGTTCACTTGTGGTGCAACATGGCTTTTCTGTAAAGATTGTTGTCACTGAGGGTTGACAAAGCTCACATCTGTTGCTATAGCAGTATTTATTAGCTGGAGGATTGATGGAAGTGTGGATCTTCTGGTATGTTCTCAGGAAATGACTATTGTCTGTGAGGAGAGCCACTGACCTGCCCATGGCATGGGCACCATCTGCTGACAATGAGAGCCAGTGACTGTGTGTGGCTTCTCCAGGCTGCTCATATGTCGCCTATATCCATCCTAGTAATGTATTATACAAGGTATCAGATCTCTATTGCTCTTGTGTTTTGCATCTCTGTGTCTTAATGAAGCACCGTTTTTTTTATAAATGTCAAGGAGAACTTGCCAGGGGGATGTTTCCTGTGGTGCAGAAATTTTGATCCTTGAATAACAAGAATATGGAAAGTTCATGAGAAGAGTCCTCCTAATTGATCACACATCATTCTTATTCTTGCTTGCGTCTCTGTTTTTTGAAAGCGCGGTTTAGAGGACGTTTTTTCCCTTTCCCTCGCAGCTTTAATGAGAAATGTACAGTGGACTTTATGATGTGTTTAATGATTGCAGTCGTGGCTTCGCACATCGTGCATATGAAATGATTTCCCCTTCACACTAGCTCTGTAGCCAAACTCTTCCTATGAGCCTCGATCAGGACTCACTGAATTATTGGCCACCAAATGGACCATCTTGCGGAATCTGCATGGGCTTGATTTACGCAATGTGGTCCCCATGCAGCCATAGATGCCTTAAACAACCATCGTGAGGATAGTGCTTGGTTAGACAGCATATTGTCGGGGTAAAACCATACGCACTTGAACAATTCATTGGTTTTGTCCTTGTTAAAGATGGTCGTACGTCTAACACTCCGACCATTACGACACTGATTGCACTTACAGAAGGATAATATCAACGTTAATAAACTGTATGAATATCGCAGATTCCGATGAATAAAGATATCGTCTTCCTGCACTTTACTCCGACTATTCATGCCTCTCTGAATTGGATTAATGGTTTATATAAAGATAATGAGTTCTTTTTAACGAGCACTTCTTATGTAACCATTTCCTGTCCTTGAGTTGACTCGAAGAGAGGCCTGTATCGGTATTGGCGATCTTAGCTTTGATATGTGCGGGGGAGACAATCGGCACTTGTTCTGCCATGAGTGGGAAAGAGCTCTTTAAATGGCTAGATCCATGAATATGGTTTTTTTTTTTTTTCAGGAAGTAAAGAATGGGTGACACATGGTGCCATTTTTCCACACTTAGGCTTTTGTTTAAAAATACAGGTCGTCCTGTGGCTAATCCGTTCCCTGATGTCCAATCCGTCTCTCAATGTTTCGGAAAGATGAATAGAACTGTGAACCGAGGGAAAGGGCATTGTAATTTATAATTGCAGTCCCATGCCTGTCTGGGCATTAACCAAGGCTCTATTACATATTTAGTCTTCGCGTGAAGGTTAAGTAAACAAATAAATGGGTAATATAGCAATCATATTTACATAGAATTCTCATCTGTTTGCTAAGTATGAATATACTAACACTGAGTCCATTAGTGCATTGTTTTACGCTCCTCCTAGGAAATAATGGAAGTGACATGATTCTGTAATAATGCAGCTTTTGTTGGCGAGGATGATAGATACCTACAGCAGCTCCGTTTCCTGGCATTTATGTATCTCTCCACAATAGAATGCTACTGAAGATGTGCACCCAGCAACAACAGAAAAAATCTGTGCAGCCTAACATTAAAAAAAAAAAGTACCGTAGTCGTCTTTTTTTTCAGCACCGCGTTATATCCCTAAAACTAAGGCTGTCCCGGAAAAAAAAAACGAGGGCGATTGCTGCTATATGGAGACGTATTTTAGCAATGCAGCATAAAATTAGAGTAATTACACATGCTACCTGATAGAGAGTTGCTAATACTGTCACCAAAATGGATGTCAATTGCCTAGATAGTGCTGGCATCAAAATGAATGTGGATAGCCTGGATACTATCGACATCGAAATGGATGTGAGGAGCCTGGATTTTAGAATGCTTTCACATTTTCAGGGAATTGACTGTTTGGACAGCTCACCTCAAGGATGGGCAAACTGATTAAGGCTTTTGGATCCGTTTTCAGTAGATAAGAACTTTCATAGACAAAGAAGAAAAATTAGTGGAGGCGAATTTTAGGAGCATTGTTAACTTGACTCCTGGGATTTGTCCAGCCCTGATCTATTCATTCTTATAGTCCATGGGAAATAACTGTGATTTCAAAGTCTCATTAACACTAGAAACAATATCATTATTGTTAGACATGATACATACAACTCACTGGCATATTATCACTGATGTATAATGTTAATTGTCCATTCCTACGTCTACTATCAATGTGTGGATATCCTGGCATCACTGGTTGCTCTATTAATTGTAGTGACTGTTTGGTGTTATTGCGTCACCTCCTCTTTTTATTATTTTACTGTCATTTTCCTGCAGAAAATGCATAAATATAAAAAGGACAAACTTTTTTTTTAACACTTTTTTTGGTCACAATATAAGGAACTGCTTACAAGTGCCTTGGAGGCTCGTTTAGATTTGATGGATACCGGAATGGAAAACCTACAGGTTTAGTGGAAACCATCAGGTGCTGTTGGTGAGACAGGTCCGCATCTGCTTCCATTCAGTAATTCTGCTCTTATGACAGAACAGGAAAACAATTCAGATCACAGACGAAAGCAAAACCTACCCCAGGGTCTCAGGGCTCCAAAAGGAACAGTACCACCATGATGAGCCATACATAAAGTAGTACACAGCCTACAAATCTAGTGCTGTTAGTCAACGTTGCTACGTCAATAATACACATACAGCTCTGGCAAAAATTAAGAGACCACTGCAAAATGATCGGTTTGTCTGGTTTTTCTCTTTATAGGTATATTTTTGAGTAAAATGTAAATTGTTCTTTAAGTCCATAAACTTCTGACAACAGGTCTCCAAAGTTCCAAGCAACAATTTATTTTATTTTTTTCTGAAAAGGAGAAATGGTCAAAATTTTAAAAAAGCCAGTTCAGACCTCAAATAATGCAAATAAATCAAGTTTATAATCATTTAGAAGCACCAATACTAATGTTTAACCCAGGAAGAGTTCAGAAATCAATATTTTGTGGAATAACCATCATTTTTAATCACAGCTTTCATGCGTCTTGGCATACTTTCCTCCAGTCTTTCACACTGCTGGTGCAAAAACGTAAGCAGTTCTTCTTTGTTTGATGGCTTGTGACTTTCCATCATCCTCTTGATTACATTCCAGAGGTTTTCACTGGGGTTCAGGTCTGGAGATTGGGCTGTCCATAACAGGGTCTTGATGTGGTGGTCTCTTAATTTTTCCCAGAGCTGTATATACCTATACTCCAAAAACTAGCATGTAAGGACGGTTCTTTTGCTAGGATTTCCACATTCTGTGTGTCCATTCAACCATTTAATGTATGTAAGATAAGTAATATCTTGTGCTGTAAGCAGATTTTCAAAACATATTTTTATATTCTATTCTTTTGCCAGCAGAGTTCTGAAAATTCTTACTAGCTGTGTTGTTGTGGTAAAGATATTTGCTTATGGATAAACCTTCTCGTGTTTGATGGTATCATTGATCTGGCTTTATTTAGGAAGATATGTTCTTGCGCTTGTTCTTTTGTGATTTGTTCATTTATCCTCCTCCTGCAATCACAACCTCATTAGTTAGTTTGTTGCTGTTGACTAGGGTCTAATGAGAGGGCATAGCCCTTGTTTAGTATCTGATGAGATTACATGACAGGTGTTTGATGTTCACATGCTACAAGGAAACAATTCTGTATTTACTCCAACCACCATTACCATAATTGGCCATATGAATGGCTTTCTCCAGACTCTTACAATTCTTCAAGATTTTAAATCACATCTCAGATTGTACCATAAAGGATCAGAAAAGGTATGAGTGCTGAGATGCAGATAATGATACTACTGTCATCTAGGTTTAATGCCATTTTGCACAGTCAAACAACATCTTTTGCGATGGTTTCTATTCACAGAAGTGCACATTAAAACTCTATTCACGATTTGTGCTCATTGTGTTACATTAGTATGAGAAGACATACTGTATGCACCTCAATGTCCAATGACTTTGTAAACTAGCTGAAAAAAGAGAGCAAAAGTGGATTTATTCTCTGAAACTAAAAGTTCTTCCACTAATCAGAAATAATAGACAAACTAATGGTAAAAGAAAGAACAAACTATTGCCAATGGCTAAAGAAAGATATACAGTAACGTGCAAACGTATACATTGCAAGAAACCAACTCCTTTTAGAAAAGCAGATGAATGTTCTATAAATCCAGTCTTATCCATCACTGTAAGATTAGTGCCTGTAGCTAGTTTAGAAGAGGAACAACAAGTTGCAGATTATTAAACACAAAACTTTAAGATTGAGGTCCCAGTGAAAAAACTCCTTTGAGCCTCCATCTTTTAACCTGTGATGATATCACCTTTTATAAAAGAAATATCCATATAATATGATATGTCTGTATAGCGTAGTTATAGGACGACACTTCTATATTCTCCAGAATAAACATGGCCACACACTATAGACAGATTTTTCCCGAAAGCTTGTTTTCCCAATAGTGGTTAGGTTTTGTCATGAGGAAGAGGTCCTGTGTGACTTCGAAACGCGTTGACTTTGAAAATCTATTTAAATAAAAAAGTGTTGTAAGGAAAATCTCCATATCGGCAGTCTTCATCAGTAGTGTAGGTACAGACTCATTATACCTTCTGGATCTACTATAATTACATGATGACATTTATGGATTCTCCAGAATACGGATGGCCACACACTTTAGACAGATGTTGCCCGAACGCTTGTTTTCCCAATAGTGGCTAGGTTTTGTCATGAGGAAGAGGTCCTGTGTGACTTCGAAACGCGTTAACTTTGAGAATCTATTTAAATAAAAAAAGTGTTGTAAGGAAAATCTCCATATCGGCAGTCTTCATCAGTAGTGTAGGTACAGACTCATTATACCTTCTGGATCTACTATAATTACATGATGACATTTATGGATTCTCCAGAATATGGATGGCCACACACTTTAGACAGATGTTGCCCGAACGCTTGTTTTCCCAATAGTGGTTCCTTTGACCCACAGTTATACACAAAGGAACCTCTGGAGGCTTCTTATGTCTTGTGAGAACAAAAAGGTCTGGCATGTTGAAATCCAACATGCCTTACCCTTCTTTCACCTAACAAGTTCAGATGACTTTCGATTAATATGTCTTAAAGATCACTTATCACTGGATTTTTTAAGCCACCTCCAATTTCTGCTGTTCCACTGAATCTGGAACATTTTTTCTTTCTGTTGACCCCTACTATCAGCACATTGTGACTACATGATTAAGCATAAAAAGTTCTAACTGGATTATAATACCTCAACTGTGATAAGTATTTCTTTTTTGGTATAATGGGGTCATACATTAGAATATTTAGTAATTCTTGAAGAAGTTTGTATGTTCTCCCCGTGTTTTTGTGGGTTTCCTCCGGATACTCCAGTTTCCTCCCCAACTCCAAACACCTACTGATATGGAATGTAGATTGTGAGCCCCAATGGGAAGGTGCTGATAATATCTGTAAAGCGCTGTGGAATTAATGGCACTATGTAGGTGAGTAAAATAAACGATTGCCCTTGTTTTGGAGCTTTACGTTCCAGAATAGCGTTAGATCTTGTATGATAATATAACTTTGCTTTATACTGCACATGGGTATTTATCAGCTATATATATATTTAATGAAAGTGCACATTTCCGGAAGCATCAGTAAGTAACCTACAACTCGCTATAGGCTATGTAGAGGTCGAATTAGGTCACTCCATTGTTTTCACAATGGTTGCTAATTAAATTTTGCTTTGTGAAGAAGTTATTCAAGGTCTTCTAAGAATAGATCAAGATTCTAGTAGTTAGTATTGATCAAAGACCTAGCAAGACCAATAAGTAAGCTGACCTGACTTTTTCCAGTAATGCTTTTAGATTGGGAGCAGGGGTCTGATTTATAAAACGATGGCGCCTATATAGAGATGACGTCTAACGGGACATTAGGTCATAGCTTCAATGCTTCTAAGCCAGTTTGGAAATTATTACCAATAAACTGATTCCTTGTTATTGGCTGTTTTTCTGCTTACCCTATCTTTAGTAAAGCATCCAATTACTTTTTCGAGTACTTTATGCATATTTTACCAATATAGCAATTACAGGGCATTCCAAAGTTTATATTTCAATTAATACAAGAGTATTTTAAATTTATTATGCAAAAATATGTAAGTGTAATGGACAGTTACCACCATGAAAATTGTCCTTCTACAGCCTAAAAGAAGCAAAACCACATATCTAAATTGGAAAACAAGTCTACAGTTTGGAAGCAATTTCTTCTATGCACAGTGATATTGGGGATGTAGATAGAATCTGCAGATTATGCCTGGAACTACGAAAGGTTAAACTGGTCATCAGATGGGTGAAAAGTAGTGATGGACGAGTGTACTCGTTGCTTGGGTTTTCCCGAGCACGCTAGGGTGACCTCCGAGTATTTAGGATTGCGCGGAGATTTGGTTTTCATCCCGACAGCTGAATGATTTACAGCTACTAGCCAGGCTGAGTACATGTGGGGATTCCCTAACAACCAGGCAACCCCCACATGTACTCAGGCTGGCTAGTAGCTGTAAATCACTCAGCTGCCATGATGAAAACTAAATCTCTGAGCAGTCATAAATACTCGGAGGTCACCCAAGCATGCTCGGGAAAACCTGAGCAACGAGTACACTCGCTCATCACTAGTGAAAAGCCTATTCATAGTATTTGCAATGTAAAAATACTGAGCTTATTAATATACTTAATCATATCTACTCCAAACATCATAACTCAGATAGTCTGTCCTGGTGCAAGAGACGTCACTTCTGCTTTCTCCCTCCTTGTACTTCGCTATACAGGGACACAAAAGAGACACAAATATCTGTGCATTACATGACCATCTTTCATCTGTTTGATTGTTTGATCACTGAAGTTTAGTTTTTCATAGAGGCATTTTCAAAGTTAAAGGGGTACTGCCATCTCCAAGATCCTATCCCAATATGTAGTAGGTGTAATAATAAAATTAGCAAATATCTCCAACTAGAAATGTAGTATAGTTCTTCTTATTTTCTTTGTCTCTTTCCTCATGTGCAGGCATTGCAGGACCTTAGCTATCCATGGTTACTACCACTCCCATAGTGACAGTTAGCTAGTTGCTAGTGGTCGTATACTTGGAGGTATTTGCTAGTATTATTATTATACCTACTACTTATTGGGATAGTATCTTGGAGGTGGGAATACCCCTTTAGAGCGAATGACAGACTGATGATATTGAACAAACTGTTAGTGGGAAAATTTCTTAAAAGGATAGTCCATTAGTTGGGAGGGACATAGTGATTAAGAAGGGGTTGTCCCAGTTGTGGATTATCTTTTTGTAATAATGGATGCCAATGACAGACCTATCCAAATGTATTACTTTATGACTGGATATGCTTACGCCGAACACCCCACTGATCTGCAGATAATTAAATGAATAAAATGTATAAAAAGAAAGTTTATGCACTCTTTAAATGGATGCAAACTTTATGCAACTGCAAACCAACGGTATATTTTTGTTTAAATGTGAAAGAAGGATCCAAACAGCTAAAGGGTACGAGCACACGTTGCGGATTTGCCCGCGGATCCAGAGCGGATTGGCCCTGCGGATTCACAGCAGTTTTCCATCAGGTTTACAGTTCCATGTAAACCTATGGAAAACCAAATCCGCTGTGCCCATGCTCTGGAAAAAACAAAGCGGAAACGCTGCGTTGTATTTTCCGCAGCATGGCAATTGTTTGTGCCGATTCCGCAGCGTTTTACACATGCTCCTCAACAGGAATCTGCAGGTGTAAACCTGCAGGTGAAATCCCCACAAAAAACGCACAAAATCCACAGTGCCTATTGCCTGCGGATTTTACAAAAACGGTGCGGAAAAATCCGCACACGAATCTGCAACGTGTGCAAATAGCCAAAGAGTTCCTCTCCTTTTCAGCATTTTTGTTTTTAAGGTATGCATCTAAATTTGAGCACAAATGTGGTGAGAAATTAGCTGTTGTTAACTTTTCATTCATTGTGCTACTTACAAATTGCCCTAGTGATTCTGTAGTAAAAGTAGCACAAGCAAGGCAATCTCCATCTGCTTGATACTGCATAATGAAGTGAAGCTCATGATCATCTCTTAAAAAGAAGACTCTATCCTCTATTAGCCTGGGAAATGAGGTATAGAAATTATTTTGGCACTTTTAACTTTGCAAATGTTCCATTATACACATCCAAATGATGTAAATTCATCTTATAGAACACACTGTATTGCTCACAATATTCTGTCCATTTCAAACTGCATCTAATTTCCTAATGAATGTGAAAACGTAGATGTGTTATATAAGGAATGAAGAGAAGGATGTGCTGTATACCTGGACTGTATATATGACGTTAGTTAACATTGTTAAAAAATGCCATATTTTGCATGTATATACAGTGGGGGAAATAAGTATTTGATCCCTTGGTGATTTTGTAAGTTTGTCCAATGACAAAGACATGAACAGTCTAACATTTTAAGGGTAGGTTAATTTTAACATTGAGAGATAGAATATCAAAAATAAAATCCAGAAACTCAAATAGTATAAATTATATGCATTTATTTGCATTTTGCAGTGAAAAATAAGTATTTGATCCTTCTGGCAAACAAGACTTAATATTTGGTGGCAAAACCATTGTTGGCAAGCACCGCAGTCAGCTTCATCTCCCTACATACGTTTTCTATGAAATTAAGGTCTGGAGACTGGCTAGGCCACGCCATGACATTAATGTGCTTCTTTTTGATCCACTCCTTTGTCGCCTTGGCTGTATGTTTTGGGTCATTGTCTTGTTGGAAGACTAGCCACGATCCATTTTGAATGTCTTGGCGGAGGGAAGGAGGTTATCATTCAGGGTTTCACCGGACATTGCTTCATCCTTTCTCCAATTGATGCGATGAAGTAGTCCTGTGCCCATAGCAGAGAAACACACCCACAACATAATGTTTCCACTTCCATGCTTGACAGAGGGGACGATGTTCTTTGGGTCATAGGCATCATTTCTCTGCCTCCAAACACGGAAAGTTGAGTTAATGCCAAAGACCTCAATTTTTGTCTCATCTGACCACAGCACATTCTAATCACTCACAGAATCATCCAGATGTTGATTGGCAAACTTTAGATGGGCCTGCACATGTGCCTTCTTGAGCAGGGGGACCTTGTGGGCACTGCAGGATTTTAAACCTTTACGGTGTAATGTGATACCAATGGTTTTCTTGGTGACTGTGGTCGCAGCTGCCTTGAGATTATTAACAAGTTTCCCTCGTGTAGTTTTAGGCTGATCTCTCACCTTCCTCATGATCAAGGATACCCCACGAGGTGAGATTTTGCATGGTGCCCTAGGTTGATGTCGATTGACAGTCATTTTGTATTTCTTCCATTTTCTTACTATTGCACCAACAGTTGTCTCCTTCTCACCCAACGTCTGACTTATGGTTTTGCAGCCCATTCCACCTTTGTGCAGGTCTATGATCTTGTCTCTGACATCCTTATAAAGCTCTTTGGCCTTGCCCATGTGATAGAGGTTAGAGTCTGACTGATTGAGTCTGTGGACAGGAGTGGGCAGCACGGTGGCTCAGTGGTTAGCACTGCAGACTTACAGTGTTGGGGTCCTGGGTTCAAATCCCACCAAGCGACAACATCTGCAAAGAGTTTCTATGTTCCCCTCATGTTTGTGTGAGTTCCTCCAGTTGCCTCCCATGATCCAAAAACATACTGATAGGGAACTTAGATTGTGAGCCCCTTTTGGGACCGCACCAATAATGTCTGTAAAGAGCTGTGGAATTAATAGCGCTATATAAATGAGTAAAATAAAGGTGACTAAGTAAGACAGCTGTCTTTAATGCAGGTAACGAGTTGATTAGGAGCCTCTAACTGGTCTGTAGGAGCCAGAACTCTTAATGGTTGGTAGGGGATCAAACACTTATTTCACACTGCAAAATGCAAATAAATTTATATAATTTATACAACGTGAGTTTCTGGATTTTATTTTTGATATTCTATCTCTCAATTTTAAAATTAACTTACCCTGAAAATTATAAACTGCTCATGTCTTTGTCAGCAGGCAAACTTACAAAATCAGCAAGGGACCAAATATTTATTTCCCCTACTGTATATATATGTATATCTTTGACATGACCACCCAAATTGAATTTGGTCTGGGGTATGATCTTTTAAAGAAGATGGCCAGTATACATAATATACAATGAGGATAAAAATGTGTCACAGGAAATTGAGGACGGTTTTCTTCTCAAACAAGTCCTCTTTTAGTAAAGTCTTACACATGTATGTGTAGAAGAAGAAGAACGCAGTCAGAAAGCCATATAAATCAGACTGAGATCGGACCTGAGCATGACAGCTTCATATATTTATGTGTAGCTGTCATGCTCAGATCGGGAAAGCCACAGCCAGTCCGAGCATTGCATTCCGATCTCTGTCAGAATTTTTACGTCGGTTTGACTACGTTTTCATATAGCACCATTAATTCTACAACACTTTATAGATATAATCATCACTATCTAAATTCCCTATCAGTATGTCTTTGTCAGTGCAGGAGGAAACCAGAAAACCATGAAAAACACAAGGCGAACATACAACCTACTTGCAGATGTTGTCCTTGGAATTTGGATATCAGCACTTCGGCACTGCAAGGTTACAAAGCTATCCATGATATATATATATATATATATATATGTATATATATATATATATATATTTATATATATACTGTATATATTTAGTGGGCAGTTCAGATGCTGTGCAGCGCTGGGATTCTTGGTTTAAGACCCACCGAGGACCATATCTGCAAGTTGTTTGTATCTTCTCCCTGTGTTTTTTGTGTGTTATATATATTTACAGTGTATTACATGCGCTTCTATGTAATGATCAGAATATCTATCTATCTATCTATCTATCTATCTATCTATCTATCTATATATATATATATATATACTAGATGGTGGCCCGATTCTAATGCATCGGGTATTCTAGAATATGCATGTCCACGTAGTATATTGCACAGCCCACGTATATTGGTCAGCCACGTAGTATATTGCCCAACCATGTAGTATATTGCCCAGCCACGTAGTATATTGCCCAGCCATGTAGTATATTGCACAGCCACGTAGTATATTGCCCAACCATGTAGTATATTGCCCAGCCACGTAGTATATTGCCCAGCCACGTAGTATATTGCACAGCCACGTAGTATATTGCCCAGCTACGTAGTATATTGCTCAGCGACGCCAGCCACATAGTATATTGCCCAGTGATGTAGTATATTGCCCAGCCATGTAGTATATTGCCCAGTCACGTAGTAGTATATTGCCCAGCCACGTAGTATATTGCCCAGTGACGTAGTATATTGCCCAGCCATGTAGTATATTGCCCAGTCATGTAGTAGTATATTGCCCAGCCACGTAGTATATTGCCCTGTGACGTATTATATTGCCCAGCCGCGTAGTATATTGCCCAGTGACGTAGTATATTGCCCAGCCATGTAGTATATTGCCCAGTCATGTAGTAGTATATTGCCCAGCCACGTAGTATATTGCCCTGTGACGTATTATATTGCCCAGCCACGTAGTATATTGCCCAGTGACGTAGTATATTGCCCAGCCATGTAGTATATTGCCCAGTCATGTAGTAGTATATTGCCCAGCCACGTAGTATATTGCCCTGTGACGTATTATATTGCCCAGCCGCGTAGTATATTGCCCAGCCACGTAATATATTGCCCAGTCACGTAGTATATTGCCCAGTGACGTAGTATATTGCCCAGCCACATAGTATATTACCCAGCCACATAGTATATTGGCCAGCCATGTAGTATATTGCCCAGCCACATAGTACACAGCACAGAGCCACGTAGTATAAAGCACAGACACGTAGTATACTGCCCAGTCATGTAGTATATTGGCCAGTCACGTAGTATATTGCCCAGCCACGTATGTAACAGGTTAAAAAATAAAAAAATAAACATATACTCACCCTCCAAAGGCCCCTTGTAGTCATGTCGCCTGTGTGCGGTGCACGCGGCAGCTTCCGGTCCCAGGGCTGGTATGAGCGCAGGATCTGTGATGACGTCGCAGTGGTAGTTGCTCATAGCAAGTGAGCATCTGCTACACACAGGCGATCTGATCATCACCTGTGTGTAGCAAAAGCGATCAAAGTACTGCAGCTTCTAGTCTCCCACAGAGACTATTAAAGCATACAAAAAGTAAAAAAAGTATATATATAAATAAAATGTATATACAAGTTCAAATCACCCCCTTCCCCCCATTCAAAATAATAAAAAAAAAAATTCACATACACATATCTGGTATCGCAACGTTCAGAATTGCCCGATCTATCAATATAAAAATTGAATTAACCCGATCGCTCAACGGCGTAATAAGAAAAAAGATCAAAACGCCAGAATTATGTTTTTTTTAGTCGGTGCTACGTTGCAATCAACTGCAATAATGGAAGATCAAAAGATCATATCTACACCAAAATGGTATAATCAAAATCGTCAGCTTGGCACGCAAAAATTAAGCCTTCACCCAGCCTAAGATCAGGAAAAATATAAAATGGCGCCTTTTTTTGTTTTTTTAACCAAATTATGGATTTTATTTTACCACTTAAATAAAAAAAGAACCTAGACATGTTTGGTGTCCATCTGCTTCTAATGACCTAGAGAATCATAATGGCAGGTCAGTTTTAGCATTGAGTGAACATGGTAAAAAAAACATAAACAAAAACAACTGTGGAATTGCACTTTTGTTTGCAATTTCACCGCACTTGGAATGTGTTTTTCGTTTTCCAGAATAGGATATGTTAAAAACCAATGGTGTCATTCAAAAGTACAACTCGTGCCACATAAAACAAGCCCTCACATGGCCATATTGACCGTAAAGTAAAAGTTCTGGCTCTGGGAAGAAGGGGAGCTAAAAACGGAAATTTAAAAACGGAAATACCCCTGGTCGTTAAGGGGTTAATATCTCTACGTGTCCCACCAGTCCCTGTTATATCCACTTACAGTGAGCTATAATACAGTCCACAGGGACATAATGCAGGTTCCCATTGCTACACAGTACGTAGAAGCTGTCACTCTTGACCATGGCGCCTGCGTTAGAACCTGCTTGTTATATACTTATTAGATGTTACGCTATAGAGTAAGACCCACGAATCAACAATTCAAAGGTTTTCCTTTTGTATAAATATTTGAATCCCATTGCAGAGAAATGATCTGGATGCATTCCAAATTGTCACATGTAAGAGATGGGTTTCTGGTACCTTTGAGAAATAAATGCACATATTTGAGCCAGATTTGCATCTCGTATGTTGGGCACTGAAAAGTCTTGAGGGTATTTTGAAATGCTTTGCTTGTTCACCACTGTATTTCACATCAAGAGGAGACAGAGGCAGACAGCTCTTAATGATGAAGGACGTCCCTCAAAGTAGAAATCGCTTTCCTCTCCACTTTTCTTAGGTTAATTTAGGTTAGCCTTGATGACCTGAAGATGAGGGTTGCAGTTTTTTTTTCTTGGAGAAAAATAGAATGTAAATGTATAAACTCATTTAAGATTGTGGAGCTGTATTTCATTTCATTGTTCACTGGAGCTGATCCAAATCTCTCTGTATGGAAGGCTGCCATTTACCACTGTTACTGCTCATACGGATATATTTATATAGAAGAGCCTTCACGCCAAAGATATCACAAGGAAAAGTCAATGTTGGTTTGGACTTAAATAGGCATTACTCATAGGAAGACATACTTCCATTGTTACAAGCACATAAGATTTATTCATATTTTTGTGATAGAAAGTTACACAGTCATTTTGAAATATGTTCGTGTATCACATGTTTATACTCTAAATCTATATTTGCAAATACATCTCACACTACATCTCTGTGTATATATACATTTTGTGGTCTACATGAGGATTTCAGGGGTGAGATCAAGACTTTTCAAAGTTTAGGATGAATTCAATAATTTCTTTCAAGCTTAGTAAGCATTACTCTTTTAGGAGTGTCTGATTTGCCCAAAAGAGGGGAGAGTGAAGCGGCCGCTGATTGGCTGCAGGGGTCATGTGACATAACAAAGGAGAGCCACTGTTGACAAACCTGGAACGGCACTCACATTGGAGATGTCTATAGCTGTTATCTACTATATAATTGTCTAAGGGGTACTTCCGTCTTTCTGTCAGCAACTTCCATCACGGAAATCCCGCGTCGCTGATTGGTCTCGCCAGCTGCCTGTCCTGGCTGCTGCGACCAATCTGCGACGGGCACAGTCCGGCCGAGAATTAGTCCCTCCCTACTCCCCGGCAGTCAGTGCCCGGCGCCCGCATACTCCCCTCCAGTCAGCGCTCACACAGGGTTAATGACAGCATTAACAGACCGTGTTATGCCACGGGTAACGCACTCCGTTAACGCTACTATTAACCCTGTGTGTCCCCATCTTTTTACTATTGATACTGCCTATGCAGCATTAATAGTAAAAAAGATCTAATGTTAAAAATAAAATAAAAAAATAAAAAAACCTGCTATTCTCACCTTCCATAGTCCGCCCAGGCGCACGAGGCTACCGCCAGCTTCTGTTCCCAGAGATGCATTGCGAAATTACCCAGAAGACTTAGCGGTCTCACAAGACCGCTAAGTCATCTAGGTAATTTCGCAATGCATCCTGGGAACGGAAGATGGTGGCAGCCGCTCGCGCATTGGCACAGCTTCGCTGGATCCCGGCGGGTGAGTATATAACTTTATTATTTTAATCATTTTTTTTAACAGGGTTATGGTGCCTACACTGCTATATACTATGTGGGCTGTGTTATATACCGCGTGGCTGCTATATACTACATGGCCAGAGTTAGATACTATGTGGGCTGTGTTATATACTGCATGGGCTGTGCTATATATTACGTGGCCAGTGTTATATACTGCATGGGCTGTGTTATATAATATGTGGCCACTGTTATATACTGCGTGGCCTGTATTAACGCATTGGGTATTCTACAATATGTATGTATGTATATAGCAGCCACATAGTATATAGCACATGCCACGTAGTATTTGTCTGCTATATACTACATGGCTCCTATATAGTACGTGGTCCGTGCTATATACTATGTGGCTGCTATATACATACTGTAGCATGGCTAAAGGGTGTGTAGTGGACGGGAGGTATGTGTCACATAAGTGCCTTGTTGCTGTAATGTAGCCCGGAGTATTTCTTTGTTGTACATAACCATGTATATATATGTGTTTCAGGACCTGTGGTGATGTCAGACCACATGGCTAATCATGTGATGGGTTACTGGGTGTGGTTAGCTCTATATAAGACAGGCTAATGCTTAACACAGCAGATATGTGAGGAGGTGAAACCCTCCTGAGTGTGTTAAGGCTTCAGGACTGAGCCTGATGGACTGGACACTTTGTTTTCTTTTCCTGAGCTAAAGGCTATTTGTTTGCTGTTATTTTGCCATGTGGTTTATGAAGTAATAAACCCTGTGAACTTTTAAAGGAACGTGCCTCCTGAGTGTCAGCCGTCGCACCTGAGTGAGTGAAATCCCTACAACACATACATATTCTAGAATACCCGATGCGTTAGACTCGGGCCACCATCTAGTTATTTTATAAGAGGGAGCATAAAGATTGAGAAGGGGTTAGAATAGTGGGCAACGCCTTTAATACAATTTTAAACAGTAGCTGTCACTTTTATTTAAAGGACATTACCTTTGCAAAAATACTTTAACTTGTTGAGGTCCCATCAATCACGCAAAACACAATTTAGATAATAATAATAATCTTTATTTATATAGCGCCAACATATTCCGCAGCGCTTTACAGTTTAACAGTTTCAAACACAAAAGTCATAAGTAACAACGTTAACAATACAATAATTAAAGCAAAATAAGACGACCCTGCTCGTGAGAGCTTACCTGCTCGTGAGAGCTTACATTCTATGTCTTCTGTAGTACATGCCTGCGCAAGATTGCCTTGCGCAGGCGTGTACTACTGAGGACATAGAATGAACTTCAATCCAATATTGCGGCCAGCATGCAGCCAGCGGGTAAGGAAAGAGTGAATCAAACACCCGAACACTCCGCCCATATGACCGAAAACCGGTCCCGCCAAATTCAGGTGACAGAGTCCCTTTAAATAGTATAAAAGTCATAATGTAAAAATGATATGTTATCAGGAAATGTAACTCTTGTATTATGTGCAGTGAAATAAATATATCTGTGTTGAGTAGTATACAACAACGATCATATAAATTAGGCTTAGTAACGGAGTCTGCACTGAGATGCATTTTCAAATGACTATTTTAAAACTAACATGCAGGGCTACTTACAATGGGTAGAAAGAGTTTACATACAATAAGTAGGTCGCTGTGATTGCTGGTCTTTGTACTCATTTATTTGCTTTAAATAGTACTGAGTTCATATATAACGTGTAATATCTCCCTTCTTCCCTGAGTATATGATTTATAAATTGAGTAATCACTCTATTATTCCGTGGTTAACAACTTAAGAGAGTCTATTATAGACTACTGAGTATAAGGGATTATTATCTTCATGGATTAATTCATTTCTTAAGGATCAAAGTATTTATATCTTGCCTCTCTATTGGATATTTCAAGGATATCCTTTGTTCTCATGTATGTAAGCCTCTTTATTATTTTTGTATTCTTTATTTGCTCTCACTAGAGAACGAGTCATTTTTTTTTAGTGCTTAGTTAATGTGATTTGTTTGGGTGATTTCCATGTATGAAAAATTGTATGTAACCTGTCAGGGTATATTCACACAAGACAAAAAATTGTGATGCTGTTTTTTTTGTTTGCATATAAAAATAAAATATCAATGATTGGAAGTATATAATTTAGGTGGTTGGTTTTTAGTGCGGATATTTCACGTACGAGAGATTTCCATAGGATGTGTGGTCATTTATATTATTGTTCGATTCAATCTTTTAGGCATATCAGTTGTTGCCAGCGTTTTCGCAGGCGGCTTATCTGCTGCCAAATAGGTTTTCATAATGATATACTGATGGATTGCAGCCATAGTGTACATCTGATAAAATGCTAATGTTTATTGATTTTAAAAGTTTCATTTTCTTCTTTTAGTCTCCCGTGCTGGTGACTTTTGCTTTAGATACGGCACCTAAGTACTAGTATCACTGACTGTGGCTCACTTATAATTTAAGAAAAGACCACGAGAAGTGTTAGCTTCAATCATTCAAGTGACATAGCTGCCTTAGAATGTCCAGTAGAATAAATAATTGTACCAAAAACCTGTTGCAAAACATGGATCCATTAAGTGATTATAATGATTCAACATTTTCTATTACATGCAAAATAGATGCAGATAAACATTGGAAATGAACATTCATAACGCAGCAGCAGTTCATGTAATATTTATATCCCGTTAACAAATGTATTTAAAAATATCTCCAATACTTTGAAAAAGTGAATCTCCAGCTTAATAAAACCTTAACAAATCATAAGGGCAGTTCAAAAAAGAATTTGTCATCAGACAATGCAAATCATTTTTTTTTTTACATATCATTAGAGATGAGCGGAACCAAACTTTAAAGGTGCTGAACTCAAACTTCTCCCACCTTAATGTTCTGAGTTTGGGGGGAGAAAGAGAATTTTCAGATCCAAAGTTTGGGTCTCCATTGACACGGGGATACCTCAACAGAGAAAGGCCAGAAGATTGCAGCGTCTAGTTTCACAAATTCCTGCACTGATTAGAACTGCTTCACCATTTTATCAAGCAGTGCAGGTTTTTCCTTGCTGGTAGTGCAAGGCTTATTCAGTTCACTTGATCATCTGTTCAGTGTTGGCTACTCACCTCTGTTATATAGGTTCACCACTTGCCCTTGGGAATTGCCAGTGATAGTTCTTACTGCCTGGTTAGGAGTTGGAGGTGAAGTTGGTGTTTGGAGTAGGCATTTGGAGAGTTATTCAGGAGATTGTTGAGTGAAGTTTGTGCATACATCCTCATCCTCCTATTTGGTTTCACTTTCCTATACCTCCCCTGTTTTCCACTCTGATGATAATTTTTTTGTATGATTGTAGTTTTCATTTATCCCTATTCATCTTCCATTGTTTATCTAGTTAATGTTATCCTATACACTTCAGTCTCACATCTCCCTGGGTGGGGGAGGGAACAGATAAGGGTTAATATAGGAGAATAGCAAGGCACGTGACCCAGCCATCTCAACCTTCAGGAGTAATCCGGAGGACAGGGATAGACTAGACCTCCCCTAACTAGAGGGATTGGGTATAGGCCCACAGTCCCTAGTCACTACGTCATACTCATATATTTCAGTGGGGTTCTGGTTCATGTTCAAGTTTGAGTATAGTTCTGGTACCCAGGCATAAAGTTCGGTCGAGTACCAGAACCGAACATCCACA
Source organism: Ranitomeya imitator (assembly GCF_032444005.1). Taxonomy (NCBI): domain Eukaryota; kingdom Metazoa; phylum Chordata; class Amphibia; order Anura; family Dendrobatidae; genus Ranitomeya; species Ranitomeya imitator. Next base: position 339,337,268 of record NC_091285.1, on the reverse strand, counting down.
AGTCCGCTCATCCCAACATATCATGATTTAAATAAAAAAAAAAAAAAAATATATATATATATATATATATATATATATTACAATTGTTACACTAGCCACTGAGGCTGTTATAGTTTCCTGTAAACTTCCAAATACTGTAAATGTCTCCTATATACTTCCTGCCCTTTCAGGAAGAGTCTTCAGCAGGCTTCCTACCAGCAGAGGCAGGATTAAAATGACAGTTAACGCCTCAATATACAGCTGATAACACAGAATCCTCCAATCACAGTAGGTGATGTCACAGTCTAATTACCTGCTTCAGGGTGTGACTAATGTGGCTAATACACATGTGCATTTCCTTAAAAAGCAGAAATTTAGAGTCTAAAAATGCCTCAGTGTAAAAATTACAAGATGACTAATTTTTATGTTTACTAAAGATTGCGATATGAAAAAAGCATTGTCAAAATGTTTTAAAAAATGCATTCAACCCAAAAAAAAACAATTGGTCATTTTCTAACCTTTCCTTTAAAGCTGTGGAACCTTGTGCAAGAATGTTTCATACAGAACATAAGTAAAAGCTAGGAGCAAAAAAATAAAATGAAGGTAGATAGATAAGAACATAGATATGAACAAGTGAATATAGCAGCACTGTAAGTGCCAAGATGTGAACAAACATCGAATATATGAAATTTTGACTGCACCGCTGCTATATAGAATACATTTATAAACATGTAGGTACCTTCTACATATATTCAATATTTGCATATTATAGTCAGAGTGCAGCTGTAGTTTCTTGGTTATATTGCATAGTCGTAACTAGTCGGGTTTTTGCTTTTATTGTCCAAAGGGCGACTTTTAATAAGCTGCCATTTGATTGGTTGGTTGTAGGAAACTCCTCTGTGTCCTTTCACTGGTTTTGATAAATAGTACATTTTTTTCAGCAGTCTTTCTTTACTGCACACAATATTTTTTTTTTACTGTTTTCCTCAATCTGGTTCATTAGCTTGAAGTATTCATCTGTAACTTCAAAGGTTTTAATCCTGATCCATGTGACAAAAAGTGTACCGTCGGACAAAGGGAGCAAAAAAAGAAGCGCAAACTGGGCCATTTTCTGCTGCTGCTTGATGGTAACGTAGAATAAACTCCTTGCCAACTAGGTCAGCCAAATGTCGGATTCCTCTGGCAGAAATGATTGCAAGTTTCTATTCTGTGACATTTTACAAAGAAGACAAAATACATGTTTCCTATAAAGAACACATTTTACCCAGCACAACATTTTTGATTGAGATGAATTATCAGATGCCCAAAAAAATCTATAAATAATTTCGATGGCAGACATTAAAAAACTCAAGTGAAAAATGAATAAAAATAGACATATTTTGAAACTCTATTGTCAGGTCCCTTACCTAACCCAATAGCTGTACTCGAGATATAAGGTGCATTTAGCATCCCTTGTTATTTCATGCTAATAATGTGCCGGAGGAGGTGTTTCACACTCAAACAATGTCATCTTTAGAAGAAGCCTCTTACTTTGGAATTGCAGCTAAATACTTTCTGTAGATGCCATAATGATTTGCGTTTTCTAGCTCTCTGATTAACTTTGATTGCTGCTATTAAGAATTGTGATTATCTGCGGTATTTAGCATATATTGGCACCTGCTCCTTCACATGTAAATGGATTTGTTTCATCGATGCTGGAAATCTCATGATTAGTGTTTATTAACACAGCAATACTAGGTGAGTAGTTCAGGCAAATTTCACATATTGGACGGCATGCTAGTTTGTTTGAAGGTAGAAAAGTAATTAAAGGAACGAACAGTTGTTATGAAAAGGTTACTGTGGCAGAAGTATTCAGTTTACGTAGTATTGCGATTGTACATTACTGATACATGACTTACAGGGCTGTTATAAAAGAACAACTTCCATTCCAAATATTTCTATACCGCTGTATAGTAAATTATAGACTACCGTATATTTACCATACTGTGCTTCCATTGGTCCATTTTTTCTTAACCCTGCTGTTGTCTTCGGTCAAAAACGACCGACCTTGAACTTCAATATTCTTTAAAAAATATTCAAGATGCGGCTCTGAAACCAAGCCGACCGACCCATCCTGTTAAGGACTGGCGGAACGCACCAAGTATAGATGATATGAAACTAGGTGCGTTCGCAGTCCGAGGTCCACCGTGCAGGTAAAAACCCTGCTGCTAGTAAGACGGACTATATGGCGGTACTAAAAGTATACACGCACGGGTTAACTTCACCCTGCGTGAAGGAAGCGATCCTGTTGAGTCACAGGACCGCGGTACCGCACATAGAGCGCGAGCAAGAAGTCAGCGAACACAACCCCAACACAGGATTGAAGTCCGATTAGACCACTTGCTGGCACAACACCGCAACTGGGTGTGTAAGGAAACTATTAAAATAGTATATAAAGGCATGAGAGTGCATGCAGTGCCGCACTGACGGACGCCACTAACCACCCAGGCTTGGGTAAGGAAAGCGCAGAGGAAGCGCACGGCGCCGTACGGGCGTCACAGCAACTAGACGCTGTTATGTGTGTAACGTGCTGTTGGATAAGTCGGGCGCTAGATTGCAAACATACACCTTCCGCGAACAGCCATCCAATAGGGAGGGTATTTTAAAGAGCGACTTTCACACACAACACACACACACACACATATTATCAAGACAATACTAGCGCATGGCCGTGCGGTCATGCGCAGTTTATATAGTTGCAGCACAGGAAGCAGCTCCAAAAGTTTTGCCCTTTCAGGACCTGCCAAGAGGACCAATGGGATGTGCTGCAGTACCTGAGCATGTGACCCACGATCTCCAACGGGAGATCTTGCCCTGGGCATGCTCAGTGTGTGCAAATAAGGACTTAGTCCCAGAGAAGCCCGCTCGCCGCAGATCAGTGCAGGGAACAACAGGAGAGCCAGAAAAGGCAGTAGTAACCCTCTGCACAGAATCAGTCCCAGCGAGACGCTGGGAGCGACGCCTCCGCTGAGCAGACCCCACTGCGGCTGATGCAGAATGGGAGACCGCAGCAGACACGGATCGAGATTCCCCCTGTGCAGCAGAGGAAACTCGACTCCTAACACATCCTCATTTAAGTCAATCAACCACAAGTTTCAGAACCGCATCTAAAACACCCCCAAAAATACCAAAGTTCAAAATAGGTCTCCCCAGACCGAAGACAACAGCAGGGTTAAGACTGCAAACTGCCCACCCAAAAAGTGGTGAGGTTTATTATAGAATTGCAAACAATGCATTTCTATGAAGTTTTGGGGTGACCATGGCTACTTTCACACTTCCGTCTTTTAGAATCAGTCACAATCCGTCAAAGTGTGGAAAAGACGGATCCTGTGCAGATTGTAAAAAACGGATGCACTGGATCCTGTTTTTTGACAGATCCGTCGATGCAGCAGCTGCAGGAAAAATGGGTTACATTAAAGGAATAGAAATCATTCCAGGCATGCTCAGTGTAAAAAAACGGAATCTGTTGCTGGATTCCGTCATTTGATGAACAGCAACGGATCCTGCACCCATAGGCTTCCATTCTAGCCAACGACGGACGCCGCAGGATCCATCGCTGTACTTTTTTTGACGCAGACAAAAAACGTTACGTTGAATGTTTTTTTCCAGATGACGGTCCGCCAAAACACGATGGATCTGTCGCACGACGTGTGACCATCCGTCGCGATCCATCGCTGATACAAGCCTATGGGAAAAAAATGGATCTTGTGGGCACATTTGCAGGCTCGTTTTTTTTCCCAAAACGATGCATTGCAACGGATCTGAAAAGAAGGAAGTGTGAACGTAACCTTAGCATGTCAATACCTGTATGTTACTTTATTTTGCTATTAGTAGTTTTATAATACATAATTCCCTTTTTTTCGTTTGTAGGGTATAACCAGTAGAAAAGGGAGTAATTAATCCTGTTTCATGAAGCACTAATGGGATCACATTGGGAGCACTGCATTTGTTAGAGTGGATCTGTCATCATATTTTATATTAAAACCTACACAGATTAGTAAATAGTTCATTTAGTCCTGATAAAGATGTTGTAATTACTTTTAAAATCCAGCTAAGAGTGGCTGTGTAATTTTTTTTATCAAAGTTTACTTCAATTTCCATCCAATTAGTCTGATTGACAAATCCTCGGTGTCTCTCCAGCTGCTGAATTCTCACACTGCTCAGAACAAGCTACAAACGTCAGCCATGCTAGGTGAGCAGACACTATATACTGGGACTAATAAACCAGTGCATTTTTGTTTCTGGATTTATAGAAATCTAATATCAAGATTATTAAGGCATTCTGACACATTGTCAAAGTAAAGTAAAAGTATCATCAGGTCTAAGAGATCTATGTAATAATGGATACAGTTTATATTGTCAATTCTGGTGACAAAACCACTCTTTAGGTTCAGGTGATTTTGCACAAAAAAAAAATCAACAAAAAAAGAAAAGGTACAAAGATGGGTTACACAAATGGTGGAAGTTCAAAGTATAAAACTTACTGTAGGTGAGAGTTGAAGAACTGTATTTGTATAGCTTAGAAATATAGTGGGAAAATACAGACATGATTAAAATATGTGAATGGTTTAAAGGGAATCTGTCAACAGATTTTTGCTCTGTAAACTGAGAGCAACTGAGAGCACCATGATGTAGGGTCTGAGAACCTGAGTCCAGCATTGTGTTACTTACTAGGCTGTGATTTGCAGTTTCAACACAATCATAGTTTTATCATTAGATTATCATTACAGGACTAGGTGACTCATGCCTCCTAGTCCAACCACGTCCATCACACTGATTGGTAGCTTTCTGTCAATATACAGTGTACACAGAAAGCTGACAATCTTTTGTGTGGGTGGGATTACGCAGCTCAGCATTCTAAGCTCTGTTATATATACAAAAACAATATAATAAAAATGTGAAATTTTGTTAGCAATATTAAAATATTTAAATTATTTAAAAAAAGCCATTACCAGGTGAAACGTGCGTTGGAGGAAACAGGAAATTATTGGGTATGGACTTTATAATGTTATATTTCTTTTACCCTATCATCGCCTATGCCTTCTTGATTTTTGAATGCATGTTTGCCAGTATATATTGGCTATATGTAATGTTTTTTTTTGATAAATATATCAGTCCATGATTGTGTCCATGTACCCACTCCAATTACTGCACTGGGGTTTTTCATATTCTGTTGTTTGGTTGTCCCCTTTTATATGCTATATATGTATTTTAATATTATTAATAACATTTCACATTTTTATGATATTGTTTTTGTATTGTTGTTTTTTCACCCTATATTTGGAGAAGGTCACAATAGTATTATAGGGTGATATCCCATGTATTAATCAGTTGTGAGTCAAGTTTGATTTGGTGTTGTATCTGTTATATATACATCAGAGAGCACAGTCATTGCACTAAAACTGCTGCACCCTGTAAACTAAGTGATACATCACTGCAGTCAGGGTCTTTGTCCCTGCAATATGCTGCTGTCCGATCACTTAGCAAAAAACGACTGACAGATTTGTTTTGAATAAAGTTCAGAGGAACATGTTTTCATAGTGCAAGGAACTAAACACAAGAAATTGGGGCAACCTGAAATGAGTTCCGGACAAGATCAGAAGTAACGACAGAAAATATAAATAGATGCTTCGGAAAAACATGAAGCAAATTTTGTTGGAAATTCAACAGTAAGTGAAGTTGCACAACTGAGGGACAGAACAGATAAACCTTGTGGTCTCTTTTTGCCATGAGAATTCTTTTATTAACCCATCGTGAAAAAAGGACTTTTTATTACACATTGTGGCCTAGGGAATGAAAATTTGGTGCCTCAAAGGCAACGTGTGCTTGCATAGGTATTGCCTTCGACTCAGTAATAAGGATCAGAGGGGGCTTCATGTGCTTACAGTGTATTACATGATGAAAGTGAAGCAGGAAGGCTGAGAAGTAACTCTCCAGAGTGCCCACGTGTGTGTGAAGCAATGCGAAATCTGCGCCACGGCTTAGGAACAATTGGAAGAGTCTTTAATCTTGTCCATGGCATGAACCCATCATTATAAGATCTAAATGTTTATCTCCTCCGTAAATCATTTCAATCAAGTTGAATAAATTGTGTTGTACGTCTTACAAATTGTAAGTTATTCTAATTATATTATAACCGAACAACATTATCGTTATACTGTTACAAAGCAATGTTAACAAAACTTCAGGATTCTTATAAAAAAAATATTAATTAGAAACAAATGGTTCTTCTTTTCCTTTCCTCTTCTTCTTTTCTTTTCTTCTTCTTTAGTCCTTATTCTCACAAATGTTCAAAAAGTAGGCAAATAAAAAATACATACATTTTAATATAATTCCAGAGGTAGAGCCTTTACTTCCATAGCAGCTGTAACACCTCCATTTTCTTGTTGAAAGTGAAGCTAAAAGACATATCATTCAATTAACAAAAGAAAATGTGGCTGTCAAATTATTCACTGTAAATAGAGTGAAAACATATTTTACACTGTATTTGATATCAATGCAAATGCATTAAACCTGTGAATACTGGTAGAGGCAATAGAATTGTTCCTGCCTTACTAATGTTAAGATCACCACCAGAATTTATATATATTTGTACACACATACGTACAGTGGCATGTAAAAGATTGGGCACCCCTTGTCAAATTTACTGTTATCGTGAAGTGTGAAACAAGTTACAGATGAAATGATTTCTAAAAGGCCTAAAGTTAGAGACTCATTTCCTTTGTATTTTAGGCAAAAAAAAATATTTTCATATTTTGCATTTTGAAAATTACAAAAATGGGCCAATGCATGCATTTTACATGCCACTGAGTTGGAAATTTTGAACCACTCTTCTTTTTTTTTTTGTACAAAGCATCTTCTTTTGCAAAATGCTCCAGATCTCTCATCTTAGAAGGATGCCTTCTCCCAAGAGCAATTTTAAGATTTCTCCACAGTTATTCTATCAGATTTAGATCTGGACGCTTTGCTGGCCACTTCCGAACTCTTAATGCTTTGTTTCCTTCCATTTCTAAGTGCTTCTTGAAGAATTTTTGGAGTCTTGGCTTTGTTGGAAGACCCATGACCAAAGACACAAACTCAGCTTTCTGGCCACTAAATTGAAACCCAAAATCTTTTGGCAATCTTCAGATTCCATGATGCCTTGTACACAGTCAAGGCACACAGTGCTAGAAGCAGTAGTATATCCCTAAAAAATATTTGAACCTCCACCATATTTGACTGTAGTTATTGTGTTATTTTCTGTGTAGGCCTCTTTCCATTTTTGTAAAACACTAGAATGATGTGCTTTACTAAGAAACTCTATCTCTGTCTTATTTGTCTACAAGATGCTTTCCCATAATTATTTTGGCCTACATACTTTTTTGCAAACTGCAGTCTAGCTTTTTTTTATGTCTCTGGTTCAGCAGTGGGGTCCTCTTGGGTCGCCTGCTGTAGTTTTTCATTTCATTCAAATGTAGACGGATAGTTTGCTCTGACACTGATGCCCCCTGAGCCTGCAGGAGATCTTGAATTTCTTTGGAACTTAATTGGGGCTGCTTATCCACCATCCAGATTATCTTGCGCTGCAATCTTTCATCAATTTTTTGCTGCTGTCCAGGGAGATTAGCTATAGTGCCTTGAGTTGTAAAGTTCTTGATTATGTGGACTAAAGGACATCAATATCTCTGGAGATGGACTTTTAACCTTGAGATTGTTGATATTTTTTTTAAAAAATGTGGTTCTTAAGTCTTAAGACAGTTCTCTTCTCCTCTTTCTATTTTTTATGCTTAGTGTTGCACACCTAGCCACACAATGCAAAGATTGAGTCAATGTATCCCTTTTTATGTTATCAGGGGTGATTTTTATATTGCCCACACCTGTTACTTGCCACACGTGAGTTTGATCGAGCATCACATGCTTGAAACAAAGTTGTTTACCTGCAATTTTGGAAATGTGCCAACAATTTTGTCCATCCCAGGAAATTATGTCCAATTTGCCTTTTTTCATGTTACTTTTGTGTTCTTGCAAAGCACATGAAGAAAATAAACATAAATAAACAATAAAACGTGTAATTGCAATAATTTTCTGTTTGAAATACTTTATTTTCTGGTACATACATGCTAGCCACCTTAGGGAGAGACCCAAGTTGGGCTAAATGTAGCGGGACGCTACATTTCCCGCCCGTCCCGCTACATTTAGCCCAACTTGGGTCTCTCCCTAAGGTGGCTAGCATGTATGTATCGCTTGCTCACCGAGCCCCACTCCATACAGCCAACCAATTCCAGCCCTGTGCTGATGAGGGCCTAAAGCCCGAAACACGTGTCCACAGGTAGGAATTGGTTGGCTGTGTAAATTTAGAAACTAATCCGCAGCATTGCACGCTTGGCGATTCCAAGCGCTGTGGATTAGACAGGGGTGGAAAGAGATGATTTGCATAGCTCCGCCTACTGCAAAGGATTCTGGGTAAACCTGCTATTCTTTGTATTATGCTGCTTGCAAGTACTTTCCGTTTCAGGAAAGCATCCACTATTTATTTTCTGGAACACTTTTAAGGGTGCCAGCACTTTTGGCCATTACTTTATATCTATTAGTTATTTGACTTGAATAAATTGTAAGCTGAGCCATTGCTTCTGTTGTTGGACTTGTTAAAGCTGTAGAACCACAAGTACATATCACATTCACAGTATAGATCAGAAAAAAGAACCATTTTTGTCATTTCTGTGCTGCTAAATAAAGGATCCTGTGAGCAGTTATGGCATTTTCCAGTGAAGATGGCATTTCATCACACAGTATAGAGTCAACTTGTTTTCAAAATGTAGCAATATGCAGGTATATCTATCGGAGTCACTTCAGGGTCTTTTGTATTAATCTGTCTCCCAAGAAGGTCAGGTTTATTGTACTTACAGATGTTAACCCGACCACCAGTGCCCTACTCTAGTAACATAGTGCACCATGTTGTTCTACAATATTTGCTGTTGTAAGATGTACTCAAGTGGCAATGTGTATCATTAAGGACATAGCTTGATTCGGCTGTTATTTTTACACTTTCTACAGTGGTCCTATTTTTTACTGTTTCTTTCAGGTGTATATTTAATATAATTATCCAGCACTGTGGAAGCTAGTAATGCTACAATATTGATAAAAATAATAATGCCTTTCTGCATTTATGCAAGCTGCAAAAACTTTATTCAAAGAGTTTATTCAAAGAGTAGTGTAAATGTATCTGTAGGTTTGAAGAAAGGAAGCATAATGCTTTTCTTGGCATTTTTAATCACAGAGTTACAGTTACTCTTCTAGAAAAATAGGAATATGCTTCTGAATTACATATAATGTTATCCGGAATTGAAACAAATTCCATGTCAAGTACAATATTCGACTTCTTGAGATTCCTAAAAGTGACAGTTGACCCAGTGCTTCTAAAGGCCCCGTCACACTTAGCGACGCTAAAGCGATCCCGACAACGATACGACCTGTCAGGGATCGTTGCTGCGTCGCTATGTGGTCGCTGGTGAGATGTCAAACAGTGAGATCTCCCCAACGACGCAGCAGCGATGCGGCGACCTGTAGCGACCTGTACAACGATGTCACATGGCAGCTATTTCATGATGATTAACAGACCTCAATGAGGGACGTCCTGTCATGAGGTCGTTGGTAAGGTGTCAAACACAGCGATGTATGCTACCCAGCGGGACCTCAACGATCAAAAAATGGCCCAGGCCATTCCGACACGACCAGCGATCTCACAGCAGGGGCCTGGTCGCTGCTACGTGTCACACATAGCGAGATCGCTACAGAGATCGCTGTTGCGTCACAAAACTTGTGACTCAGCAGCGATCTCGCTAGCGATCTCGCTTTGTGTGACGGGGGCTTAATGTTCTTTCATTTGTTCAACAATAGATGATAAAAACATCATGCAGACAATTCATAGCGAGGGTAAAATAGAATCTTTCACTCGGATGCATTGAAGTTGACTTAATGCATATATGGAAATCCATATCACAAATTATTGATGAAGACCTGGGATGGACTGAAACATCTGTGATTTGGACTTCCATATGTGCACTAAAAGAAGTGAGTGCCAGGATTCTATTTTATATACTGCCATTTCTCTACGAGCACCACTATGGAAATCATCGTGCCGACCCACTTTTTCTTTCTACTGAAATACATACAGAGTGAGATTTATACATACTGTACACCATTCTCTTCCCCGGAGCATAGTGCATATCATTTAACAAAGCATCCAATCTACTGAAGAATATTAGCTATAAATTAGCGGATCAGTCAAAATTCAAATTTGTCTGTTTTCAGGATTTTTCCTAGGAAATTTTGTACAGTCCTTGCAGCATCTTATGATCCCAACCGCAAGTGCTGAAATCCCTGGGCCTCTCACACTGAGCTGAGACTTTAGATGTTGATGAGGCGAGGAGTGTTCTACGCAAGAGCGTGAAATGTCACCATGCCACAACTTCACAATATACACAGTGACGTGTGCACATGCAAAGCATCACTGTGATCGTTGAGGATTAGAAGATGCAATGAGGACTGGATGGGTGACGATGAGGAGTGGAGGGGCCATAGATGTGAGCAGTAAGGTGATTCACAGAAAAATGACACAAATAAAGCCTTACCAACACCATGTTACAATACCAATGCACTACAGGCTGCAACAAACCCCGTAATAAAGGCAGGGTGCAAAATACTGATGAAACAGCCACCCACAAGTCTCTCATGGGGGTCTGCTGCATTCCACTCTAGTACATTTCTATTGTAACCTTTTGTTGGTAAGTAAGGCTGCTTTTTTTCTTTGAGGAGCAGTAAGGTGAGTATAATTATTTTTTTCCAATCTTTTTATGGCCCCCTATAGTTTAAAAAATGCTGGCTAGCAGTCACCGATTTTCTGAGTCCTCACTGGATCAATTTTTGGTGAATCTACATTTTCTGTAGAATTTAATTCTACTCAATTTTTTTTGGACATCTCTGGTATTGGCTGTAAAGGATATCAACACCTTAAGGTGGAGTTTTTGTTTTTCCATTTAGATGCCTGTATTCTTGGGTAAAAAGTATTTTTTTCTGTATGTTTTATGAAAAGATTTGAACCATTTGGCTTCCTGTATGTGTACAGCAAAGACATAACACTCTAAAAACATATTCTTTATCAATATAATTTTTTTTAAAAAAAGGACTCAATCACCTGGATGTAAGAAAATACTAAGTAATACAAATATAATAAACAGTGATGTAGCAGAATGGGGAATTTAGGGACTAATTATCCCTTTACGGTTCCCCTCCTGTCATCGGAGGTTGGCACCATATAAATACGATATGGCACCCCCACTCAATGAAGACTATCCCTCTTTGACCCGGTCAAGTAATCCTATACATAATATCCCTCTTTTACCCTGTCAAGTAACCCTATACAGTACATAATATACAAAGAGCGTATGTTCCTGATGATGAACAGCACACAAAGTGATATATCATCTAAATGAGCTCTAATAGAGCCAATATGGCCTGAATAGAAAAGTACTTTGCTTGAGGAGCTGCCAGGTTATAGATGCAGAGTCCCCATATTTCTGGTGTGTATCCCCCTCTTCTGGTAATCAAGGGGTTTATCAGGGGAATCCCACAGTGGGGGGAGAAAAAAGAGTGAGGGATTGGTGCTTATGGTCCCCAGACCATAAGTAGAATGAGGGTGTCTTCAGAAATGTATTGAAGGGAAAGAACTACATAGTGATGAGCACACCTAGATATTCATAAAACATATAAAGTTTATTGGGAAAAATAAACAACATCTAAAAACATTTAAAGCCACATAGTAATAGAATAAAAAACCCTTGAGGTATACAATAACCAAGTATAAGCTCCAAAGTAACAGCAATAACATACAATAGGTGAAATATGTCTCAATATTAGATCCATAGCAACTCGGAGATGCTGTGGCTATAATATGCGTCCTCCGTCCAGATGCGTCCTCCCTTCCCACTGTCTCCCGGCCAGTCTACTTCCAGGGCCGCTCATTAACTGCTGGCAGTATTCACTGCACTTGGCAGTCTTCAGCTTTTTCTGGCAGTGTTCGTCTGGTGAGGTCTGTTGTTTTTTTTTACAGCCCAAACTGGACCCGAACTGTAACACGGGTTTCCCATGGAAACCTGTGTTTGGGACCGTGTGACCAAACACTGTGTTCAGTACGGTCCCGAACTTTACAGTTCAGGTTCGCCCATCCGTAACAGTGGTGGCTCTGCCTGTGTGTGATGGGTTTCTTCTTTCCTCCTTCCTGCCATGACAGCAGCTGGTGCACAGATCCAATGCAGGGTCCGGAGAGTTTCTGGGCTTTATGTCCTAATCAGCACATTGGCGGCGGTGAGCACCGCAAACAGAGTGAAACTCAGGAGAGAGGCCATCACTGCTGCCAGAGAGGATGGTGCCGCTTGCTGCTGCAGCTTTTTTCTCCTCTTCCCTGCCTGAACTGTCGGTAGATGCAAGATCCTGGGCAGCTAAAGGACCTGTGATGATGTCATGACCATGTGACCAGTCACATGCTTGGGAGGAGGAGTCAGAGGCAGGGTTGTTCTGGTGCTGGAGTAGATGTGTCAGTTCGTGTCACAGAACAGGGTCTTATATCACATCACTGGGGAAGTATAGTAACCCTGTATATATGGTATCAGAGGGTCCGACTGTTGTCGAGTGTCCCTAGACCACAGGATCTTTCCCTGTGGCTATGCGAGTGGGAGTGGCTCTGTTAGTGGGCATGGCTTGATATATACACACACACACATACATACACTCAGCTTTATATATATAGACTAGATGGTGGCCCGATTCTAACGTATTGGGTATTCTAGAATATGTATGTATGTATATAGCCGCCACATAGTATATAGCACAGGCCACGTAGTATGTAGGAGCCATGTAGTATGTAGCAGACAAATACGATGTGGCCTGTGCTATATACTATGTGGCTGCTATATACAAACATACATATCCCTGTTAAAAAAAATAATTAAAATAAAAAATAGTTATATACTCACCTGCCGGGATTCAATCCAGCGAGGCTCTGGCGCAGGCGATGAGCGCGCGGCTGCTGCCATCTTCCGTTCCCAGGATGCATTGCAAAATTACCCACTTGACTTAGCAGTCTCACGAGACCGCTAAGTCTTTTGGGTAATTTTGCAATGCATCTCTGGGAACGGAAGATGGCGGCAGCCTTGTGCGGCTCTGCGATCTACGGAGGGTGAGAATAGCAGGTTTTTTGTTTTTTTATTATTTTTAACATTACATTTTTTTTACTATTGAAACTGCATAGGCAGCATCAATAGTAAAAAGTTGGGGACACACAGGGTTAATAGCAGCGATAACAGAGTGCGGTACCCGCGGCATAACGCGGTCCGTTACCACTGGAATTAACCCTGTGTTAGCGGTGACCGGAGGGGAGTATGCGGGCGCCGAGCACTGACTGGGGAGTACTGAGGGACTAATCGGACTGTGCCCGTCGCTGATTGGTCGCGGCAGCCATGACAGGCAGCCATGACAGGCAGCTGGTGAGACCAATCAGCGACGCCGGATTTCCATTACGGAAGTTGAGGACAGAAAGACGGAAGTACCCCTTAGACAATTATATATATAGATGATTGCAGAGACAGTACATTTTTTCCCTGGAGTATCCTTTTAATTTTATAGAGATTGTCCAATACCCTAAAATCATATTTTGCATTTATCCTTTAAAGTTAATTATTTTTCTCAATTATAGTGATGAAAAATTCCCATAAGTTCTGTAGATATGGCAAATCTATTGCAGATAATAATAACCAAGAATTTGTGTTTGCAATCATTTTCAGGAAGAAACTGAGTATTATCTGACAGAATTGCAGGGGTTTCAATACTTTTGGCCACAACTGTATGTACAGATATTTAAGTGATGTTTTTAAAACTAGTTTAATGTCGGAAAACACCTTTAATATATATATGTAAACCTTAAGCTTGCAAATTGAGACAGTTTATTGAATTGGAACTAACAGATCAGCCTTTTGTACATTTACCCTTGTGTGGTACTATAGTTTAGCTGTGAGTTTGAAATTAATTAAACACAGATGAATAGAACCTGATTAATGAATCAAATTGTTATGTAGTGCAGATGGATTCTTTTTAGCTATCAAGAAACCCACAATAGAATTTCTTTCTCCTTCGAATCTATTTATAAGTCATTCCTGGTTGCATCCATCTCATATTTACCTGCTAACACCTGATAATTATACATAGCTCGCTGCAAGCCTCACAATTAATCACATTCTGCGGAGCATGGGACCGTTAATCATCTAGCAGATTAAGTCAGTCAACACTATTGAGATCATTGACTCTTGTAACAAAAAATGCATGTTTTTTTTTCCTGGTAAGGAATAAGTAATATGTCCTTCACCATCTCAAGTACCTCAATAACAAACGCCATTGTGACTTTCAAAATTCAAATTTGGAAGTGTACATAGATAATTTGTTATTAAACTCTAGCTTTCAGCATAATCTTCAAGAACTGACTTAATTTGTTGCCTAATATTTCTTACCCATGAGAGTTAACATTATCACAAGATTATCATTTTACCTGTCAGTTGTATGGCTAACCAGTATATCTTTAACACATTTACCCTTTCCATTCAATTTTTTTTTCATTTCTGCTATACAACCACCCTGGGGGGGGGGGGGCATACACATTAGACTAATGTCTAACATCATCTGATGTGTATGGGGGGCTACAGACTGTTTTTCTGACAAATTATGTCATCTGAGATAAGGAACGAGCATGTTTAATTTCCGACTGCCAATTCATTTGTTATTGGCAAGATAAACCACTGCCAGAGGAGTCTGGCAACTGCTTTTTGCTCTTTAATACAGGACACAGGACAGTTAAGGAGAGCAAAGAAGTAAAGAGAGATGGCTGCCAATCGAAGGATTGTTTTAGCCATCATGTATATGGATAGCTTTTTGAAGTCAATACCATGAGAGGATCATAAAGGGTGAGAAAGTTTATTTAAAAGACTAGATGGTGGCCCGAATCTAATGCATCGGGTATTCTAGAATATGTATGTATGAATGTACGTCGCGCTTAGCACAGTCACGTAGTATATAGCACAGCCACAAAGTATATAACATGACCACGTAGTATATAACACAGCCACATAGTATATAACAGACAGCCACGTAGTATATAGCACAGCCACATAGTTTATAACACAGCCACGTAATATATCACACAGACAGCCACATAGTATATAGCACAGCCACGTAGTGTAGACAGCCACGTAGTATATAGCACAGCCATGTAGTATATAGCAGCCACGTAGTATATAACACAGCCCTCGTACTATATAGCACAGCCCACGTAATATATAGCACAGCCCACGCAGTATATAACACAGGCCATGTAGTATATAACACTGCCCACGTAGTATATAGCAGCCAGGCAGTATATAACACAGCCCACATAATATATAGCACAGCTCACGAAGTATATAACACAGGCCATGCAGTATATAACAGCCCACGTAGTATATAACAGGCCACCTAGTATATAACACAGGCCATGCAGTATATAACACCCGACGCAGTATATAACAGCCCACGCAGTATATAACACAGCCCACATAGTATATAGCAGTGTGGGCACCATATCCCTATTAAAAAAAATAAATAAAAAATTGTTATATACTCACCGTCTGGCATCCACCAAAGCTGTTCCGATGCGCACAATGCTGCCGCAAGCTTCCGTTCGCGACCAACCAGCAACGCAGGATTTCCATTACGGAAGTTAGTGACAGACAGACAGACAAACAGACGGAAGTACCCCTTAGACAATTATATAGATACTACTCCACCTTTTTTATCCTTTTCTGATTAGCTTCAAATACTGTTAACATGACAAGGGATAAACCACTCTCATAGATATTGCCTTTAAAGGGAACCTGTCACCCCGTTTTTGAAAGATGAGATATAAATAGTGTGAAATAGGGGCAGAGCTGGGCTTTACATTAGTGTCCTTTTGGTGCCTTTATTCCCCCGGGATGCTGCTGAAATACCTTTGTGAAGTGTCCGTTTTGTCCTGTCAGTCAAGTTGGTCAGGTCGAATGGGCGTTGTAAAATAGCGGTTCCTCCCCCACCTCATGCAATTCCCTGCGAAGTTTAGTTCCGCCGTTGGCGTTATGTTTAGCGCTTGCGCAGTGAATTTGCCTCCGGCAATCTGTGGGCAAAGCATAATTGACATCATTGCGCATGCGCGGGCCTTCACTTTAGCCGGGGTGCCCCGGAAGTTGTCATATCGGCAAAGTGTTATTCTGGATGCCGTATCTCATCCCACACTGCGAGCGTAAGTTTTGTGCCAAGATCGCTCGCCTGCCTTACGCTCGCAGTGTGGGATGAGATACGGCATCCAGAATAACACTTTGCCGATATGACAACTTCCGGGGCACCCCGGCTAAAGTGAAGGCCCGCGCATGCGCAATGATGTCAATTATGCTTTGCCCACAGATGGGCAAAACATAATGCGCAGGCGCCGGAGGCAAATTCACTGCGCAGGCGCTAAGAAAAAGCGCGATCTGTGCTATTCACAGATCGCGTTTACGAAAGACAAGCCGAGAATCAGGGGGAGGAACCGCTATTTTACAACGCCCATTCGACCTGACCAACTTGACTGACAGGACAAAACGGACACTTCACAAAGGTATTTCAGCAGCATCCCGGGGGAATAAAGGCACCAAAAGGACACTAATGTAAAGCCCAGCTCTGCCCCTATTTCACACTATTTATATCTCATCTTTCAAAAACGGGGTGACAGGTTCCCTTTAAGCTGGGAAGAAGTTATAAGTAATGTGTTATTGGAAATGACATATTGTTTAAAGCAGATTTTGTGTTAATGTATTTTTTTTAAAGGAAAAATTTTAATCTTGCAATTTTCAGATTGGCCACTGTGGCTTTTTTAACCCCTTCATGACATACAGCTTTAGCAAAAATTAAGAGACCACCACATCAAAACCCTGTTTACATGTTATATTCTGCTGTTAGTCTTTGACAGTGGCATTTAATTCGGCACATCAGCGCACCTGTCATATTATCTGTGGGCTCGGATGGGTTGGCATGACAGCCGAGGGTCTGCAGGAGACCCCGTTGTTGTCATTGTCAGTCTGCTATGAGCGTCGCACCATGGCCAGTGTTCAAAGTAGATGAGCATTTCTGTTACACATAGCAGGGCTGGAGCCCTACTATGTGTGGCACAAGCAATCAGAAGATCACAGCTTCCCGTCTCCTAAGGAAACTATTGAAGCAAATAAAAAAGTAGAAACATATTTAAAAAAAAATATTTAACTTTCATATTTATAAAAATGGAAAGTTCAAATCATCCCTTTTTTCCCCATTCAAAATAAAACAAATAAAATGATCAAAAATACACATATTTGGTATCACTGAGTTCTTAAACGCCCGATCTTTCAAAATATAAAAATAATTAATCAGATCAGTAAACGTCGTAACGAGAAAAATACATAGAATCGCCAAAAGCCATCAAAATATCATATCTACCCTAAAATTGTATGTATGAAAATGTCAGATTGCAAAAAAATAATCACCTAGCCTCAGATCCCAAAAAATGGAGATGCTACGGGTCTTGGAAAAATGGCACAATTTTTTTTAACAAACTTTGGATTTTTTTTCACCACTTAAGTATAAAAAAGACCCTTTGTTTGGTGTCTGCGTACTCGTATTGACCTGGGGAATCATAACGAGAGCTCAGTTTTACAATTTAGTGAACATGGCAAAAAAAAAACCTGTGGATTTTTTTTTATAATTTTACCGCACTTAGAATGTTTCTTGTTTTCCAGTAGACTCTATTGTGAAATCAATGGTTCCATTCAAAAGTTCAACTAGTCCCACAAACAAACAAGCCCTCACATGGCCTTATTGATGGAAAATTAAAAAAAAGTTATGGCTTTGTAAAAAAATGGGAGCAAAAAACAAAACCCCAAAAATGGAAAATAGCCTGGGGTGGAGGGGTTAAGACGCTAAGTTACTATTGAGTCATGAAGTTTACATGCACATTAGCTGCACTGAACATACCAAATTACTATATTTGTTTATGGGAAAGATCGTGATATAGAAAAAACCATTGCCATAATAGTAGAAAATTCATATGGCACAAAAATGTCATTTACGGAATAAGCTATTTTTTTACAACACTATCACTTTAAAGGGGATTGTCTGTTAATCTGAGTATATTGCTGACATCTACCTGGTTCGAGTGGAACCTTGGAGTGGATCAAACATACAGTATATGATAGACATAAAAATATTTGTAATGACACTGCATCTTGTATAGACCCGGAGATTCAGTCTGCAATACATTAGAAAATAGAAATAGCAAGACTTTGTTCGCCCTTGCTTCATTCTAAGGCTGGGTTCCCATTGCGTTATGGGACCGCGTTAAACGGACAGAGTTGCACGGCGAAATTAACAACGTGCAACGCGGCCGTTAACGCGCCCATTCACGCTAATGGGAACGCGCTTCACTAGCGCGTGCCATGTTCGGCACGTGCTAGCGACGCGCCGGTGATTCCTAGCGCGCCGCGGACGCTGCTTGCAGCGTCCGAGGCGCGCCCGCGGTCCGTTCCCCGCTCTCGCAGATCGGGGATCTGCGAGATCGGGGACGTTACCGCGACCCCGACCGCAGCCCCATAGAAAACATTGCGTTAGCGCAATCCGCTAGCGCTAGCGCTAAACGGATTGCACTAACGCAATGTGACCCTAGCCTTATAGGTTTTTCATGTTGCCTAACAGGCAGAATGGGGCATTGGGATTTATAATTCTGCTTGACAGAAATTATGGCAACCTGACAGAATCAAGTTGATGGCATCCATCAAGATCACGGACTCGATAAAAACAGCACACATGTTGGCAGTGGAAACATAGCATTAAAAAAAGCTTGGGATTTTAACTAGACAGAAGAGAATAACTAAAACAATACACAATAAATTCATAACGTGGCCATATGAATTATAAGGGTATGTTCACAAGTGGCATTTTTCAGTTTGTTTTCTACAAACAAATTCTTTGCTCTTGGCGGTAAACATGCTGCAAATACAATGCAGGACATAGCTGTTTTTTTGCTCCATTTTTCAGGTGGGCAACATATGTGATTTGTCTACTGTACATGGTAATAAAGTAAATTTTATTCAGCAAAAATTACAAAAATGTAGCGCAAATTTTATACTGCTTTTTTTCAGTCTTTCAACTGGTAAACGCTGTAAAAACGCTGCAAAATAGCTTAACAATTTGACATGTTGCAGATTTTTAAAACCCTGAAATGCTCAAATACTGTCATAAAAAACATGTACATGAGATTTCTGAAATCTAATTGTTTTTCCTGATACTGTAAAATGCAACTTCTTTGCCGCTCGAAAAACGCACAGAAAATAAAACACTGCAAAATTGCCACTCGTGAACATACCCTAAAGCTTGAAAATGTGTCCATATGTATTTATTGGGCATTTTAGAATAATGTAGGAATAACACCTTGGAAAACATGCAAGTGGGTATTTTTAATTCCTATCCTTAAAGAGTAAAATGGGGTCTTGTTGACTCTCATCCAATTTTTAAATGTCATCTACTTTGTGCTTTGAATCTTACAAAATATGTTACATAAAACCAAAGTGAATAAAAAAAATTAAATAATTTCTTTTACTATCAAATTCCAAAGATTTTAGAAGAAAAACAGCCTCCAACTACCGTTAAATTACATTTTGTGCAAATTAAAATGCATGGAGCTTGATATCTTTGATAAAACATAATAAGTGTCAAGATGATGGAGAGAATATCTAAGTTTGCTAATAGATTTTTTTCTTCAATTTGTTATAGGACAGCAGTTATCCGACAGTGTTCTTTGAGACAAGCCACGCTTTCACTTAGTGGCATTCCTGAAGAAATCCATTTTTACCTATCTTTTTTTTTTCCATTCGTAACAGGGTATTCATTAGCTTGCAAAATGTATCTTCAAAGCTTATTTGATGTTAAAGCAGCCCAACGAGAAAAAAATAATAATAGTATGGGAACTGATTCTGAGTACCTATATCATAATGCTGCTGAATAAAGCAGAATGCTGATTATATGACAGTCACATCTAGGGCTCAGAAATTCTGCTGCGATGAGTTACCTTTTATTTCATTTTCTGTTTAAATACACATGATCAGATGTATAATAATCTTCTTGCATTATTGATTTGTTTTAGTATCTGCAATTCGGAGCTTTCTCCCATACAATATTGATTTTCACTGCTTATTCCCAGGGGCAAACCTCTCAAGGATACTAATAAAGATCTCTTAAAGCAAAGATTTCACGTGTTTCAAAGTAAATGCACGCAGTGCTTCTTGTAAGAAAGTGTCCTAAGTGCTCTAATGACGCAGGATGTACTTTCAGCGTCAATGATTTTTGTCAAACATTTTTGGTGGATGATGACCCTTGTAAGAGAAATGAAGTGTATGGCAATGGTAGAGCTTATAAAAAAGTCAGATGTAATCAGCTGAATGACTCCTGTTCAAGTATGACATATTCTTCCAGATTTTCATGGCGCCTAAGCTAACTGTTGCACTGAAAAATACAGTACAAGAGCACCCAAATGAGACATTTAGTAAGTAAAGGGATCCTGTCAGCAGGATTGTGCACAGTAACCTACAGACAGTGTCAGGTCGGCGCCGTTATACTGATCACAATGATACCTTGGTTGATGGAATCCATCATGTAGTTGTTTCTTAATCTTTATTTTCCGTTTTGAGGTCGTGCCCTAAGGCAGGGTTGGTCTATGTGGTGCTGTGATTAGGTATTCATAATGCAGAATGCTGATTGGTCACTGATCCCTTACCTGGTTACTGAGCACAATCCTGCTGACAGGTTCCCTTTAAGGATCATTTTTGAAACTCAAACGTAAGAGATCCTCTCAACAAAGTCTAGTCATTGAACAAATTCGAAAGTGTTCTATACTCTAATTATACCTGACACAGGAATATTTAACTCCTTACTCTCTGGCCACAGGACTTTAGAAAGCTGAGCAAGCTACATTATTTCCATATCTCCTGTAGGAGTGCAAGAGAGTTAAAGGGCTTTATTCTCATTATATTTAAAGAGTGAAAGTGCAAAGTCCTTGTATGAACAAGCAACTTTGCTATTTTCTTGCTCTAAAAAATCCTTGACATTCTCAAGAGCAGAGCTATTCTTGATTTTATGGTTTACTGCTCATTGTCTATATTACTGACCACCACTGCAATCTTATAGTAGTGGCTAGTCTCCTAGCACAATACTTACAAGCTCTCTCCTATTGAGGTGGTAATACTACTTTGCCAGATCACTGGATTATCTGATGCTGCGGAGGGAATGCTTCCGGCACTCGCAGCACGAGAGAACGCATGGTGCTGGACAGTGGCACAGCAATACCAATAGTCTGAATTGTCCGTCAATTAGGCGAACACCACCCACCTACAACAAGCAAGAAGCCGAGAGTCAGGGAGCAGTGCACGCCTAAACTGTAGTCAAATAGATTTTGGAGCACATTTAGATACAATGTCTATGGAATTCCACTTTCTTGTGACTAATGCAGAGTGTTAGATATTATATTGTAAAAAAAAAGTGTACAGTTAGCTACATTTTTAAAAATACTGTTTATTATGTAATTTTCCTAGGTCATATGTTAGATTGTAAAAAATAATCGGAAAGTATTGCAATTTTCACTCTGGCCACTGGGTCTCGCAATAGAATGTTCTGTTCTATAGAGATCACGTCATAGCGGTCATCTTATTATCACTATAGGCAAGATTTCACAGTTTGGTAATACCTTTTTATAACTCTGCAGGCAGATAACAGAGGTTTGACTACTGAAAACATTTCATAGAAAGAACTTCCCTCCTTTCCCTTTGACATTAGTCACTGCACACATCACGGAGAATGGCTAGGGAACATTCTCATTCACAAAAGCAAACATCTCATATAGTCCTCCTGACAAACCAAACCTGAATGTGGTGAACAGCAGCTCGGGTAAGATGCCTGCCCCTATGATCAGCTACAGAAATAAAATAAGAGAAATCTATCATCAGAAAATACAACTCATAATTAGCTACGTCAATATAGGTGATCCATTACAATACAAATACAAATATCAAATACACTACAAATACAAATATAATACAAATATCTCGCTGAGGATCTGTTTATACCAAGGAAGGTGACGGGCACAAGGGGGCATTCTTTGCGTCTGGAGGAGAGAAGGTTTTTCCACCAACATAGAAGAGGATTCTTTACTGTTAGGGCAGTGAGAATCTGGAATTGCTTGCCTGAGGAGGTGGTGATGGCGAACTCAGTCGAGGGGTTCAAGAGAGGCCTGGATGTCTTCCTGGAGCAGAACAATATTGTATCATACAATTATTAGGTTCTGTAGAAGGACGTAGATCTGGGTATTTATTATGATGGAACATAGGCTGAACTGGATGGACAAATGTCTTTTTTCGGCCTTACTAACTATGTTACTATGTTACTATGTTACTTTATCGGGGCTATGCTCATTTTTTAACCAGAAGTGTACATGGTTGTGCACAACTGGAGTTATATGAAAAGGAAAAGTGCTGCTTTGCTATTTCCATAACTCCCACAAAACATAATGGTGAGATTACCTCTCCAATATATTCACCAGGGAATGTAGAAACAATAAATCGGCTAACAAGGAGCACGGACTCTGATCCCTCAATGAATGACGATCCCAGTGATGATATTATCCCCACCCCACCTAAAATATATACCGCCAGAATTTTATAGTTTGTTTTTCATGATCTGAAGTTTGATTTTCCGAGTGATTTCTGCTATTCTCTGTAGTTTTGTATGTAGGATGTTTAGTGATGTAACTTCTTGTGCATTTAAGAATCAATTAAGATATTTTTTCATAGTTCATTTCTAAGGCCAGAAATCTAATATATTCAGCTGAATGTGTGTGTATGTGTGTATGTCCAGGATTGGCATCTGCACCGTCGCAGCTAGAGCCACAAAATTTTGCACACTCACATGTCTGGACCCCGAGAGCGTCATAGGCTATGTTGTGAGGCGAAATTTTAACCCTGCGCGTTCCAATTCACCAATTTTGCCCCTATCTACATAATGGGAAAAAAGTGAAAGGAAAAGTGTTGGAGGCAAATTGACAGCTACCAGATGTGAACAAGGGAGACTTAAAGAATGAGAGCGATGGCGCCAAAGAGTATATACCGTACAGTTGCTAAGGTGGGGCCCCGACATGGGATACTCACCACACACAGGGATATGAACACACACACAAAATGCGCCACACACTACCACGTGCTTGAACACATATCACCCTCAGCACACATTTCACCACAAATACACCAGTCTCGCCACATAAAAGTCAAAACACAAAAGTCACCACTCAAAACTCGCCACGCACAAAATTCGCCACATTCAAAACTATGCTCATGCAAAACTCGCCACACGTGCAAAATTCACCTCATGGAAAACTCGCCACAGGCAATACTTGCACACTCGGAAAAATTGCCACATGCTCAAAAGTTGGAACACATGCAAAAGTTGCCTCACACAAAACTTGCACATACTCAAATCATACCACAAATGCACCATATAGGAAATACAGCAGCTGTCAGCCACATGACCTGTCTGTTATGTGTATGCGTGAGCTAATATATACTTCCAGGGGGAGGGCTTCCTGTTGGCTGGGGATTTACCAGGCTGCCAATTTAGTTTACAAATACTGAAGTAAAAATACTGACCAAGTAACGTGTGAACGAGGTCTAATACAGGAGGACATGACACACAGGTATATACTATATACAGGAGGAGATGACATACAGGTATATACTATATACAGGAGGAGATGACACACACATATATACTATATACAGGGGAGATGACAGGTATATACTATATACAGGAGGAGATGACATACAGGTACATACTATATATACAGGGGAGATTACACACAGCTATATACTATATACAGGGGAGATGACATACAGGTATATAATATATACAATAGATGACACACATGTATATACTATATACAGGGGAGTTGACATACAGGTATATAATATATACAGGAGGAGATGACATACAGGTACATACTATATATACAGGGGAGATTACACACAGCTATATACTATATACAGGGGAGATGACATACAGGTATATAATATATACAATAGATGACACACATGTATATACTATATACAGGAGGAGATGACTTGCAGGTATATACTATATACAGGAGGAAATGACATACAGGCATATACTATATACAGGAGATGACATACAGGTATATACTATATATAGGAGGAGATGATATACAGGTATATACTATATACATAAGAGATGACATACAGGTATATACTATATACAGGAGGAGATGACACATAGGTACAGTATTTTCCGGCATATAAGATGACTTTTTAACCCCTAAAAATTGTCCCAATAGTCGCAGGTCATCTTATACGCCGGGTACGGGTGCACGGAGCGATCCTGGATGGTTCCCAGGGTCTGAAGGAGAGGCGACTCTCCTTTAGGCCCTGGAATCCGTATTCATGTAAAAAATAAAGAATAAAAATAAAAAATATGGATATACTCACCCCTCCGATGGACCCTGGCTCTCAGCGCTGCAAACGTCTGCCTCCGTTCCTAAGAATGCAGTGAGTGAAGGACCTTTGATGACGTCATGGTCACGTGAGCGGTCTCATGAGCTGTTGCGTGACCGCGACGTCATCGAAAGTCCTTCACGCCGTATAAGATAACTGGGCGTATAAGATGACCCGGTCTTATACGGCGGGTATATCCCAAATTCCATATTTTATATGGAAAAGTTGGGGGTCATCTTATATGCCCAGTCATCTTATACACCAGAAAATACGGTACATACAATATACAGGAGGAGATGACATACAGCAGTTACATACTATATACAGGGAGATGACATACAGGTATACACTATATACAGTGGAGATGACATACAGGTATATAATATATACAGGAGGAGATGACATACAGGTACATACTATATACAGGGGAGATGAAACCCAGGTATATACTATATACAGGAGGAGATGACATACAGGTACATACTATATACAGGGGAGATGACACAGGTATATACTATATACAGGAGCAGATCACACACAGGTATATACTATATACAGGAGGAGATGACTTACAGGTATATACTATACTAGATTGTGGCCCAATTCTAACGCATCGGGTATTCTAGAATATGCATGTCCCCGTAGTATATGGACAGTGATGATTCCAGAATTTGCGGCAGACTGCCCATCGCTGATTGGTCGAGGCAACCTTTCTGACATCATCGTCGCCATGGCAACCATTATGACATCTACATCGATACTGTGCCCGTCGCTGATTATTCGATGCGAATTCGCAGCAGACTGTGCCCATCGCTGATTGGTCGAGGCAACCTTTATGACATCATCGTCACCATGCTGTGCCCGTCGCTGACTGGTCGAGGCCTGGTGGCCTCGACCAATCAGAGACGCGGGATTTCCAGGACAGACAGACAGACAGACAGACAGAAAAACCCTTAGACAATTATATATATAGATACAGGAGGAGATGACATACACGTATATACTCCATACAGGAGGAGATGACACAGGTATATACTATATACAGGAGGAGATGACATACAGGTATATACTATATAAAAGAGGAGATGACATAAGTATATACAGAAGAGATGACATACAGGTATATACTATATTCAGGAGGAGATTACACATAGGTATATACAATATACAAGAGGAGATGACATACAGGTATATACTATATTCAGGGGAGATGACATCAAGGTGTATACTATATATAAGGGAGATGACAAACATGCATATACTGAGGGGAAATGAGACGTGTGAGGTGAACATGAGAGGTGGGCGGTGAAAATGAAAACGTGTGAGTGCAAAATGAGAGGAGTGAGGGAAAATAGCGGAGTGATCAGAATATGACAGATGTGAGGTCGAAATGACAAGTGTTAAGGGGAATGAGTGGAGTGAGGGGGAAAGAGAGGTGTGAGGGAGAAAATGAGAGATGTGAGGGAAAATGAAAGATGTGAGGGGAAAAATGAAAGATGTGAGGGGGAAAATGAGAGGCGTGATGTGAAAATGAGAGAAGTGAGGTGCTAAATGAGAGGCCTGATGGGAAAATAAGAGAAGTGAGGTGCTGTAACTAACCACAGATATTTACTATGCCCAGGCAATGCCGGGCTCTTCAGCTAGTATGTAATATATAATGAACACCAAAGCCCTAGGCGCACTACTACAATAACAGAGAATACAAATATATGGGGTGCAAGTGAGTGATAAACCAAAATGAACAAAAGGGAAGAAAAAAGCATTACTCCAAATATCCACACCTCATACATAAGACAAAATACTAGAACATGTTAGAAAAAACAAGATTTTTATTGGCACACCACACAAATGAAAACATAATTAAAAACCGCAAAAAGGCACCCTGTCCATACACAATATTGCAGAAATTCCAGATATTGTATACACAATAAATGCAATCTAATGTGACCAAATGAATTCCAGCCCATGCATCTGTGAATAATTGGACCTATACAGAGCAAGCCAAAAGGATCGTCATCAGGCTAGAAAAAAGTCCCAGACAATCACAGTTGTAAAACATAGGATAATATAACCAGGCAAAGCCTAGGTCCATATAATAACCCCTATTTGGCTCATGGGATAAATGTGCTCCCAAGCTCGCTAACTAATCAAAAGAATCCCAAGCAAACCATAAATATGGTACACAAATGCGGAAATATGTAAGGAAAAGCCCCAGAAAATGCTGAGGCTAAATTACCCAGTACAGGATAGTCACCAAGCTGAGGAACACAGGCCGGCAAGAGGAAGCACAGGGGCCAATGCAGCCCCACGCGTATCGCCCTCACTGATAGGGCTTCATCAGGGGAGATCAGGATAACCATGCGCCTAGTTCTAGATTCATGAAACTCGGCCGTACATGTGTTTTTTGAACACTGCTACATTTATGAATAATAATTGCTTATGATTATGTTAGTCAAGCATATATGCTGTACACACTCAGAGCTGAAACATACAGTAGCAACGCTACAATAAACAGTAAATACAAGAAATGGGATCATCTCATAGTCCCTTGGGTTGTTGCACCCATTTGACAGTAAGGTGACTACAGTCTCATTGGATAAGTTTCAGTGTAATGTTTGAATAGCTTTTTTAGTTGGTGCAAAGCATTGTTCTGCCAGAAAGTTAAAACTGTTTCCTTGCTGGTAACTTTTTTGACTCCTACAGCAGTCAATGCTATTCACTGTGCCACTAAGTTATGAAAGGAAAGACTTGCTGCTAAATAAAAAAGAGAAAATAACTAGGCAGCTCAGTTCAGAAATTAAAAGACAGCCCGTTAGGTAAAATCGGAGTATTATTGACTGCCCTGCTCTTAAGCCGCAGCAAGGAGGCTGATATTCTGGGTTGCTCCTTGGGCTTTCAACTGTAGAATCAATAGTATTATGAATTGTAATTTCATACCTGCTTCAAAAGTAAATTTCAGGAAGGCCAAATCGTCCAGCCACTCTCATTATGCTTTGTCTGTCGCATATCTAAATGTGTGATTACATGCTGGTCACCTTTCATAAATTTATCAGTCAAAAACATGAATCTTGCGATAAACCACTTGTTCAAGATCTTTGCCACGAGATACTGAGATATTTAATTCTCTCAGGAGATAATGAAATGGATACTAAGTATCAAAGATCACAAAGGTAATGGAGCTGTGGAAAGTCGTTGTACATGGAAAGTCATTTGGAATTATTTAGCAATAACACCAGTTACATTGTATGTTGGCCTTCACTGTAATTTTCTAGGATCAAATAGTGTCATTAAAAATAAGGTAAACTATTTAAAGGACACATTAAGTCAAATACGTCTGTATTCTGCCCATATTATTGTTTATATGCCTATACAGTCTTATGGGAGCATTGCTAATACCATTTGTGTATCCAAACTTTACATAAGCTGTAAAGGTATTAACTTTCTGTCTAAATATAAATGGATCCATAATATTAAGATAATTTCTAAAATATCTATTTTCCAGTTGAAAGAGTCTCTATACATCCATCGGAAGTGGGTTTTAATTTCAATAAATTGTAAATATTTTATTTACGATTTTATCAAACACCCCATAAAAAGCACCTATACATGTTGTCTCAGATTTCTGTCACTGACAAGATGTTCCACGTTTGTTAACACTTTCTCAATTACGCCATCAAGAAAAATCTGAAAATGTGTCAAACTCGAAACACCTTTCAGTAGAGTCACAGTGCTGAGAAGGAAAGGTATATGGGATAATGACAAGATTTGTAAAAATAGATCCCGAATGTAGTAGTGATAACATTAGCGAAGAAATTAGGTGCAAAAATGTCAGAATGTAAAAATAAGAAACAGTTTGGGAATTGGAGTGATTTAGCTTTTCTGATAACTAAGGGAGAGTGTGAAATTGCACCCATGTCACTTTAAATCATTTACTCTAAGCAAAAGACTATATAAAGAAGATTTTATGTTGTGGCACTCATGAAAAAAGAGGTCCCAACTCTATATATTCCTTCTTTGCTATTAGGTGTTATCTAGAGGAAGGTTCCCAAGGTTTGTGAAGTTAGTAAAGAAAGAAATACCATGTCCTTTTTACTGGTTGGAAAATCCTTGCAACATATCCAGGGCATCATGATATTCGTCATGGGATGTGTTATGGACCTGGTGGTTAGGAGCACCCGGAACGACCTGATGGTTCAACTCACACAGGACAAGCTCTGGGAAGTGGGAACTCTGCTGACCGCAACCCCTAATCCTATCACACAACTAGAAATAGCCGTGGAGCGTACCTAACACTGCCTAGACGCCTCTTTACAGCCTAAGAGCTAACTAGCCCTAAAGATAGAAAATAAAGCCTACCTTGCCTCAGAGAAATTCCCCAAAGGAAAAGGCAGCCCCCACATATATTGACTGTGAGTTAAGATGAAAGTCACAAACACAGAAATGAAACAGGTTTCAGCAAAGGGAGGCCAGACTTACTAAACAGACTGAGGATAGGAAAGGTATCTTTGCGGTCAGCACAAAAACTACAAAAAGACCACGCAGAGTGTGCAAAAAGACCTCCGCACCGACTCACGGTGCGGAGGTGCAACTCTGCATCCCAGAGCTTCCAGCTAGCAAGGCAAAGTCATGATAGCAAGCTGGACAAGGAAACAATGAACAAATAAATAACTAGCAGGGACTTAGCTTCTGCTGGAGTAGACAGGTCACAGAAGGATCCAAGAGCAACTGAACCAATACAAGAACATTGACAGCTGGCATGGAGTAACGATCTTAGTGGAGTTAAATAGAGCAGCCAGCCAAAGAATGAACTACGTCACCTGTGGAAAGAACCTCAGAAGCAGCAGCTCCACTAACAGCCACCAGAGGGAGTCCATGGACAGAACTCGCCGAAGTACCATTCATGACCACAGGAGGGAGTTCGATCACAGAATTCACAACAGGGATGCCCTCTTTTTTGTCTAACTTTCTAAGTTCCTCACTGTAACCTGACCCTGCTCCATCTTCATTTACCTCTGCCACCAGACGCCACGTCACTCTTTAGGAGGCACTTGTGATGAAGGCATTAGTGGCCAGCAAGTAATAAAAATGCCTTCTAAATTGTTGGGTGGCTTGTGTGCCACCCAATCACCTTAACTTTTCCTGCTGGGTGACTCAAAGGTTTGTCCCGATGTTTCTAGTATACTATATTGAATTCTGATACTGACCCTTCCAGTTACCTCAACTTTGATTCTAAATATTCCCCTGGTTTTAGCTTGTTTAATTTTGCTTGGCTTGATGTCTTGGTACCTGATCCTGGCTATATGGCTGGGGTCACACTTACGATGAATGCAGATGAGTGCTATGCGATTAAACATCACATAGCACTCGGACCAGTATTCGTATATGGGGAAGCTCACATCAATGTTTTTTTCTCAGCCATTTTCAACTTGCAAGTGAAATCGCAGCATGCTTCGATAGTCACCGACACTCGGCCGTATCTCGGCTCACTCGCATCCATATAAGCCTATGGGTGTGAGTGAGACAACGCACATAACTTGAATATCATCCGAGTGCTGTGTGATATACTCTGACCCCGGCAATGGAGGAGATGGAGAAATTCATTTCTCCTTCGCAGCTGTGCTCCGATCCTCTCTGTGCCAGAGGCTCAGAGCACAGACGCATGACACTCGGATCCCACTCACAGCAGAGCAGGAGCTGAGGGTCATTAGCATATTGCATCTGATTCTCTTGCATTGGATACCATAAGCTAGTTTGACCCAGGCCATTCTGTGACTTCACTACATCTTCTGATTTTATCCCTGTTCCTGTCACTCCATTTATTTCCCCAACTAGTATGAATACTCATGTCCTCCATGGTAGCAAACCTGTGGCCCTGTTGTAAGTCTAAATATCTGTATAGATGTTAGCGGGTAAAAGCTTGCTAGACAGTAATGTTGTTGAGACTGTGGTGCGATTTGTCAAATTGTGTATACCAGGTGTAAAATACTTTTTAAAAATCACAAATTTTTTATACAATGTGAGTTTATGCATATATTCTGTAACTTCTAGCATTTATGCAATAGTTTTGCACAGCTTTGCAAATATTTTTGGAGCTGGGGTTGAACAGGTAACTGGTGTAAGACTTGTGGTGAAGCACATAGAGGCGCTAGCCACATTTCATTAAAGGTTAAAGGGAACCTGTCATCAAGGTTGTGCACAGTAACCTACAGACATTGTCAGGTCAGTGCCGTTATACTGACTAAAATGATACCTTGGTTGATGAAATCCGTCTTGTGGTTATTGATTAATCTTTATTTTTAGTTTTTAGTTAATGATATGCTCCGGGGCAGCCTATGGTGGGCTTCATGTGGTGCTCTGATTATGTATTCACCACTATGGCTTCTGATAGGTCAGTGATCCCTCAGTGACCTGCCCCCTATATTACATATCGAATATTGTATGGAGAAAAAAATCACCTTCAGCATAGCATCTATCGGCGATCTGATAGATGCTACTTCGCATTTTGCTAGAGCAAGAAAACATTGTTCACTCACAGATGGCACCACTGGCTCCTTCGCAGTAGCATCTATCATAATAATCAGTATGTAAAATAGGGGGCAGGTCACTGAGGGATCAGTAACTTGTCATAAGCCATCAAAACTGAAAATAAAGATTAAAGAATAACTACAAGACAGATTTCACCAACCAAGGTATCATTTTAATCAGTGTAACGGGGCCAACCTGACAGGTTCCCTTTAAGAGTTGTTTGCTAATGAATCAGGTAATTGTCACGCCATTACACCCCCTCATCAAGACTGGAATGAACAATGTCGATTTTGGTGAATCAATTCTATGTGATTGCAAAAACTAACACTATAACTATACACTAAAATCCTCTCCATTCTTAACATCAGGGATTTTTACCACCTCAGAGTGACTGGTTTTCTAGGAAAGGAGACTGTGCTTGCAAGCTGTTTGCTATGCTATCACTTGATCTGGTCAGTCTTAGTGTTCCTGGAGAAAGCACAGTTCAGATGCAGGCAGGAAGCCCGAAGCCAGAGAAGTGGTCTGCTCCATAAAAGAGAAGATCACACCCATTTAATGAAAAAGTAATGGTTACTTACATAGAAGAAAATAAGTCTAAATGATCCCTTGCTGATTTTGTACGTTTGCCCACTTACAAAGACATGAACAGTCTATAACTTTAAGGGTAGGTTAATTTTAACATTGAAAGATAGAATATCAAAACTAAAATCCAGAAAATCACATTGTATAAATAATATAAATGTATTTGCATTTTGCAGTGAGAAATAAGTTTTATCCCTCTGGCAAACAAGACTTAATACTTGGTGGCAAAACCCTTGTTGGCAAGTACAGTAGTCAGACTTTTTTTTGTAGTTGATAATGAGGTTTGTGCACATATCAGGAGGAACTTTGGTTCACTCTTTGCAGATCATCTCTAAATCATTAAGATATTGAGGCTGTCGCTTGGCAACTCAGAGCTTCAACTCCCTCCATAAGTTTTCTATGGAAATATGGTCTGAAGTCTAGCTAGGTCACTCCATGACCTTAATGTGCTTTTATTTGAGCCACTCCTTTGTTTCCTTGGATGTATGTTTTGGGTCATTGTCTTGCTGGAAGACCCAGCCACGACCCATTTTTAATGTCCTATATGTGTGACTGCATATTTTTTTAGATAGGTACCTACGCAATTATGTGACTGTTTTCAATTTATCCCAAAGGGATTACGCACATGGGTAGTTTGGAGATAGTGGATGATCTGCTCTGCTAGTGTGTATCCAATCAAGGAGTCAGAACCAGGCAAACGTATAGGTAGTGCAGTTTATTCTCTACGCGGTTTCAAGTTTTCCAACTAATTTAGAAGAACCACAAACATCACCAGCTAGCTCCAAACTACCCTCAATACTTTGTTGGCTATGCCAACCAAAGGAGCTCTAGGAGCTGGAGCTCTGTCCGATACTGTCCAAGTCTTACGTCTTAGGCCTCTTTCACACTTCAGTCTTTCGGCGTCAGTCAAAAAACGCCATTTTCGTGAAATGGCGGATCCGCCATTTTTTTTTGGCGGATCCGCTATTTTCCCATTGACTTGCATTAGAGACGGATTGTGGCGGATGGCCGTCCGTTCCATCCGCCATGCGACGGATCCGTCGATATTTGGCGGACGTTGTCTAGACATTGACGGACTTTGTAACGTTTTTTGGCGCCGCCGAAAAGGCGGACCGCGGCGGATCCGTCGTGTCCGCCTTTTTTTAGAATGGGCGCCTATGGGCGTCGGATCCGTCGCGATCCGCTTTTTGGCGGATCCGTCGCCTCAATCCGCTTTTTTTGATTGAGCATGCTCCAAAAAGTGGATACTTTGCCCAGACAACCCAAAAACTATATAAGGACAGGTCATTCCCAAATGTACCAGCCAGCAAGACAGACCCTTCAATGCAAGAGAGACCCAGCCAGACCCTGCCAGCAAGACCTTGCCAGCCAGCCAGAGAGGCCCTGCCAGCCAGAGAGGCCCTGCCAGCCAGAGACACACTGCCAGACCCTGCAAGCAAGACCTTGCCAGCCAGGCCCTGCCAGCCAGCCAGAGAGGCCCTGCCAGCCAGCCAGAGAGGCCGTGCCAGCCAGACCCTGCCTGAGACAGCCATGTGAGTACTGACATCCAGCGTGCATGTGTGTGTGTGTGTGTGTGTGTGTGTGTGTGCATTTGTGTATGACGTACTGAGTACAGCAAGAGCTTTTAAAACCTGAATCCAACCTGAGGCCTGCCGTCGTCCTGCAACAGCCAGTGCCCTGCTACAGTCCAGATCCACCCCGAGGCCTGCCACTGTGAATATATCAAGCTCCAGCTGGAGGACTGATGGCCGTGTGTGTGTGTATTTTTGTACTGCTGTGTGCTTTTGTATGTATGTGTTCATGTGCCTGCACCTTATTATGCCTTCTTCAATATTACGCCTGTTCATGTGTTATGCTTGCATTATGACTCTGCTTGCAGGTATGTTTGTGTGCATCTTGTTGGTTGCATGTGCATTTGTCAATGCCATATTGGTTAATGTTGATTTTTGATGTATTTACTAAAGGTACCGTCACACGCTGCAGCGATACCGACAACGATCTGGATCGCTGCAGCGTCGCTGTTTGGTTGCTGGAGAGCTGTCACACAGACCGCTCTCCAGCGACCAACGATGCCGGTAACCAGAGTAAACATCGGGTTACTAACTGCAGAGCCGCGCTTAGTAACCCGATGTTTACCCTGGTTACCAGTGTAAAAGTAAAAAAAAAAAGGTAAATTCCGCTGTCTGTCCCCGTGCTGTGCTTCTCTGCATTGTGAGCGCCAGCCAGCCGTAAAGCAGAGCACAGCGGTGACGTCACCACTCTGCTTTCCGGCCGCTGTGCTTACACAGGGCAGAGAAGCAGAGTGCCGAGGGACAGACAGAAGGTGGCTGTGTGTGCGTGCGTGTGCCTGCCTGCCCTGTTTATATGTTTTTCATACTATGCTGGTATTTTGAATAGCTGTGGTGTAAAATTTGTTTTGTGTGTGTGTATAAATGATGTGTGATGTGTTCTGCATCTTTGTTGTTTTCCATAATGTACTTGTATTTCAAATAAAGAGCAGTGTAGCTCCTACTGTACCCTAAAAAAAAGAAAATTTTAAAAAATATAGTAATAAAAATTTCACAAAACTGTCAGTAGTCTCATTTCAAGATAAATGTAATATTGGGTAAACATGCAGTAAAGGTTATATATACAAATGTGTAATGCAAATCTTTGCTATAGAATATGTTATCTGGTTTTAGAAAATACAAACTGTAGGGTAATCATAATTAACAATTTTGGGGATTGGTATTTTAATTTCGAATGAGGAACATTTTTTATAAGGTTAAACTTTGTTTAGGTGGGTTTTACCAGCATGCGCATTGCGCATATCAAGTTCTAAGTAGTTTTGGTGTTGTTTTAAAGGGATTTTTTGGGGTTTTTTTTTGTGGGGAAACAGGAGGTAGAGGGTTTGGCAGCTTGTGCATCAAGTTTGACGGTAGAATTTTTTTTTCTTTTGTGGTGGGGGAAATCAAAAATAAGTTGGCACTGTAGGTACTGTAGTAGGTACTGACCCAAGACGTACACAAGCAGGCTCCCCATTTTTTTTTAAAAGTTGTAAGTGTAAAGTCCTGAAAGCTGCATCTATCCTTTTGTATAGTAGCTTAGAACTCTCTTTATGCTTGCAGATTCTAGGGACCAAGAGGACCCAAGCAAGGGACCGACCGACCCAAGCTATAGGCAAGCCCCAAGTTTTGGAAACAGATGTAAGTGTAAAGTCCTGAAAGCTGCATCTATCTATCTATCCTTTTGTTTAGTAGCTTAGAACTCCCTTTATGCTTACAGATTCTAGGGACCAAGAGGACCCAAGCAAGGGACCGACCAACCCAAGATAGACGCAAGATCATAATGTCTTCTTCTGAGAGCCCCCCAGCACATCATCAGCAAACTGAGGTGTTAATTTTTTTTCTTCATAAATTTTTTATTTTGGTGCAAGAATGGCAATTGTATTTTAAGCCTTTATGTGTTTATTCTGTATTCACAGGAATATGAAGCAGAGGGGCTAACAGAAGGAGACGGACAGGGTGGAGAAATACAAGGAGCGGGAGCGCATAGTGTAAGTTTTGAACAGACCGATCCTCACATACAATGCACTACACCCAACACAAACATTCAGCACAGCACACACAATACATATGCCTCGATCAAAGAACATTATTAATTTTATTTTTTTTTTTAAATTAGTCTTCACAATCCGGGGCTCGACGTAGAGTTCCTCAAAGCACCTCCCATAGTCGTCGGAATGATAATCGCGGCGGTCGCCGAAGAGTAAGTTCCTTTTTGGTTTGGTGTTTAGTAAAATGTAAAATTCATGTGTTGTAATCTTTCCCTTTTTATTCTTATCTTTTTGTTAGGCTTCACAGCGTGCTCCCGAACAAGATGATGAAGAGGAGGGCATCGATGTGAACACCCTCATCGAAGCAGTACAAAGTCGGGAGCCGCTGTGGAACATGTCGGACCGCCGCCATGCTGACCAGTTAATCACCCGACGGCTATGGGAGGAAGTGTGCAGTGCTGTTATGGATAACTGGGAGGAACTCGATGCTGGGGCCCAGGATCTAGCGCGTAAGTATTCACACTTCATAACCTTATGTTAGGCATGATTTAATGTGGTGTATAGTAACCAATTTTTGCTTTCTCTTTCCAGGTAACAGGATTATCGTGCGGTGGCGGTCACTCAGGGATCGCTTCAAGAGGGAGTTTAATAAGGAGATGCAGGCCCCGAGTGGATCTAGAGGACGCAGGAGCAGATACAAACATGCCAGAGCCCTGTCGTTCCTCCGGTCGACGCTGCTGAGCAGAAGGTAAATATTCAACACCACATATTTTCAGTCAAACTGTAAAAATGTGTAACCTTCAATTTTTTTTGCAGCAAGGGCAATTGTAATATCCAGATACTAATTTTTTTTTTCTTCTTTAACAGCACTTTCTGCAGCACTCGGGAGCCTGCATCAGAGTTGCACCCCTCTGGAGCGATCCCTCAAGAGTCCGCCACCGGGGACCACGTCGACCCCTCTGTTTCTGCACCTTCCCTTTCGTTTGATCCCTCAGCCTCATCCACCAGCGCTGGAGCAGCAGGGCGGACTTCGTCACTTGAAGCTGCAGGTGATGAGTTAGAGTTCCCTTTACCCCACCCCTCTGCCACTGCCGCAACATCTAGACCAACTTTGTGGTCAGGACGGCAGCGCCAGAGAGGTCAGGAAAGGAGCTATGCGCCTGACTTTTTGCAGCTGAATGCATCCTTTCACAGTGCCATCAAGCTTTTGAGTGAGCAAACGTCTGCTGGGTACAATATGCTTAACAAAAGCATACTTGAACTCAGCAGTCGTCTTGATAGGATGCAATCAGATGCAAATCAGTCACCAAGGCACTGTTTTTTTCAGTCAGTCCTCAGGCACATGGAAAATCTAACTCCTGACCTGCAGATGCATGTGATGCAAGGCTGCCACACTGCTCTAGCGCAGGCGATGTCCCATGCCCCTCCACCTACCCTTCATGTGTCAACACCTTTCCCCTCTCAATCCACCGTCTATCCTCCCGTCCGTCCTCCTCCTGTCCGTCCTCCTCCCGTCCATTCTACTCCTTCGTCATTTGTTCCTTCCCCCCTTAGTCTTTCCCAGTTTTTACCGTCCCCCTTCCATTCTTCCCCTTTAACTTCTCCGTTCCCAATCCCACCAACACCTTCATACCTCCCACACACCACATCTGCACCTCAACTCTCTACACAACCTCATGTTTTCACCACCCATTCTACTTCTGTTCCTCCCCGTGATGTCCTGTCCCCCACTCTCGACGTGGTCCGCCCTGTCAGCCCCTCCGCTACTATCTCCACCCCAAACTATGAGAATCTGTAAATAAATAAACAGTTTTTTGGTTTAAAAACAATTTTATTGTCTTTCTCTTTTTTTTTTTGTAAAGTTTTTAAATCACCAAGGTTATGGCAATAGTAACAATAACAGTGTTTAAAGGGTACCGTTGCAAAACATACAATGCTGCATTAAAGTACAAAGATTTTGTAAGCAAACAAAAAATGGTATTTTTACAAGTGTAAAAAGAAAAAATTTTTTACACCATTTCATACTGCCAGTCAACTGATCCTGCAGGAGACATGAAGTAGTCTGCAAAACTGTCCCGCATTCTGGAGACTGCTACTGGACTGCGAAAAGTGGTGTTTTGGTAATCCCGAAAGGTGCTTACAGAAAAATTATCCTCCAGGGAAACTTGTTCTTTTGATAAAACAAAATTGTGCAGGACAACGCACGCTTTGACCACATCATCGACAGTTTCAGTCTGCAGTTTAATTGCAGTTAGCAGGACTCTCCATTTGGCAGTTAAGATGCCAAAAGCACATTCCACAACTCTTCGTGCTCTGGTTAAGCGGTAATTGTAAATTTTTTTCCTCTGGGTCAGTCCACTACTTCCAAAGGGTTTCAGCAAGTGTGGGGAAAGCTGGAAGGCATCATCTCCAACACAAACAAATGGTAATGGTGGACTAGTGGTTCCAGGGAGAGGTCTAGGGGGCGGAAAATCAAATGTCTCTCCATATAAACGGCGCCCCATTGGTGAATTTTTAAAGATTTGTGAATCATTTGCGCGTCCATACGCACCGATATCAACAGCGATGAACTTGCATTGTGCGTCGGCTATGGCCATCAACACAATAGAGAAGTACTTCTTATAGTTATAAAACTGTGATCCAGAGCCTGAAGGTTTGACGATCCGTATGTGCTTTCCATCAACTGCTCCAACACAATTTGGAAACTGGCAAATTTGCTGAAAATTTTGGGCGATCTCCAGCCACCTCTCCTGTGATGGCTCTGGGATGTATTCCGCTTGTAGGCACTCCCACAATGCCCGGCAGGTATCTCTGATGATCCCCGAGATGGTGGATATCCCAAGTCGATACTGAAAATGGAGGGATGAGAACGACTCTCCAGTTGCAAGGAATCTGTTAACAAAACGAAAAGACAATAATTATTAAAAAAATTCAAAAAACAACATTACAGTTATAAGTCTGATGAATGAGAATCATTTAAAAAAAAAAAATTACTTACCGAATAGTCACCATGAGACGCTCTGCTGGTGATATTGAGAATCGCATCTGGGTGTCTCGTCTACGTATACAGTCTTCCACATAGCCCAATAAAAACTCGAAATTTTCAGCTCTCATCCTCACATAATTGAAGAACTTTTGAGGGTTTTCCCTTAGTTCCATGTAAAGCGTGGAATAAACACCACGGGTCATACGTTGTGCTGTGATGGGATGGATCCACAGCCTTCTCTTCCGCCGCTGCCGTAGGATGCGCAGTCTTTGTTCCTCCCTCTCTCGAACGCTGACTGCCAACTGATTTGCCTCAAAAGTAAAATCCGCATAGATCTTTGCAATGTTCGCCAGGACTCCTTCCATTTCTGCCACTTTCTCTACAACCTTTCAAAGATGTGGTGTAAATACACGCTATATATAGTTTTGCAGTAGTATCCAGTAGCCAATCACATTGAAATCCTCCCCTTTTAAAAAACGGATCCGTCAAAAAACGGTTACAACGGATGTAAAAACGGTCGCAACGGTTCTAACGGATCCGTTTTTTAAACGGATCGGGGCAGCTGATCCGTCAAAAAAACGGATCCGTTAGAACCGTTTTTCAACCAAATTTGACGGATCCGTCGATCCGCCACGATGTCGGACCTAACTGACGCCACACAACTGAAGTGTGAAAGAAGCCTTACACAACCCCACCAGGTGAGCAGTCTAGTCTAGCAGTTGTCTTGTCATGCCCTTAAGACCTGACAGTGTTCCTGATGATTTTTATACAGAATGCATAATAAATAATAGTGATATTATGTTATTAGTCATCTGAATATTAAATTGCCTCTACTGTCCAATCTTTCTGGGTGAGTGAGAATTGCAGTCACTATTAAATCAAAAATAATGATTTACTCAGTTTTTCAGTATTAACTGATGTGATAAACTGGATTTTTAGCAATTATATGATTAAAAAAATGCTGTCATATGACTCCAATCCTTACAAGTCACACAGGAGTTAATTTGAAACGAGTCCATATCTGAACAAATATGGTGAAGGTGTGAATGTTTTATTATCACAATACTTGTAGTAGGCTTAGAGACATGGAGCAATTATCATTACAGGTTTGAAGATTCTGCCTTTCACTGTAAGATTAAACAGTGGGAGAGCATCATAACTACTTTGATATAATATGCCTTTCCTTTAAGAAGTGATAAATAGAGAAAGAATAAGAAGAATTACACATATGCTGAGGTTCCTTCACTTGCCTGACTTTTTTATTAGGTGGCTTAGTTTAAAGAGACGAATATTTTCATGGCTTTAAAAACAGTTAATAATATTATTGGACTTGGATATTCAGACATGTTACATTTTTTATAACCATGTAATTACAGCATATGCTGGAATTGATGACCATTAACTTCAAGGCATTTTTATACTCTAACAATAACTGGAAGTGAAATCCCATGTAATTTGTCTCAGTTTGTTTCATTCATTTCAGCAATAATATGGATTCTGCTTTCACATTTTGTTTAATAGATATCAAAATAAAGGATCTGTTCTAGTAATTTCACAGATAAAGCAGAAATATAAATATGCAAAGCATTTCAAATCACAATTGCTCCAAGGAAGTAAGATATTTGTGAAAACAGAACAAATGCATACTTATTAAAGGGATTTTCTGCTATGGAAAATCATCATTTTTAAGGATCACAGAGTGTCCGTTGTTGAAACACCCATTAATCAGCTGTAATCTGAGGAACTAGAAGCTAATGTTTTATTTTCCTAAAGCGCCACCATAGGGTAAATGAAGTATTGTCCTTTTTTCTTTATACTTAAAAGGTTGCCTTTATATTTCACAGACAGCAATGTCCTCCTTAGATATTGATGATCTTTCTAGCTGCTCTGCCTTTGGAAAAATAGATGATCCAGGATGGGTTTTGTCAATATTATCTCAGAATACTCTAATAGGATGTTTACATGGGGATTATCTAACCCAGTCATTCAAATTGTATTGCAAATATTAAATATCTTCTATTAAAAGTTTTTTAACAGGACTTGTCACTTGCCAAATATATACATACCGTATATACTCGAGTATAAGCCAAGATTTTCAGCCCATTTTATTGGGCTGAAAGTCCCCCTCTCGGCTTATACTCGAGTCATACCCGGGGGTCAGCAGGTGAGGGGGAGCGGGGGCTGTCTAGTTATACTCACCTGCTCTGGCGCGGTTTCTGCAGTCCCGGCTTCTCCTGGCGCTGTATATTCTTCCTGTACTGAGCGGTCACATGGTACCGCTCATTACAGCAATGAATATGCGGCTCCACCTCCCATACAGGTGGAGCCGCATATTCATTGCTCTAATGAGCGGTAACTGTGACCGCTCCATACAGGAAGAATATGCAGTGGCGGGAGAAGCAGGGACCGCGCCAGGAGCAGGTAAGTATACGGGGAGGGGTTCGCTGCGCAATATTTACCACTCCTCTTTCCCTTGCGGCTCCGGCTCCAGCGTCCTCTGGCTGTGACGCTCAGGTCAGAGGGCGTGGTGATGTAGTCAGTGCGCACCCTCTGCTGAGCATCAGTGCTGGAGACGGAGACGCACGAGGAGCAGGTAAATATTGAAAGCGCCGGCGTCCTGAGCGAAGAGAGGTGAGCATGTGACTTTTTTTTATTGCAGCAGCATTATATATGGCAAAGCTTTATATGGAGCATCTATGGGGCCATAATTAACGGTGCAGAGCATTATAAATGGGCCACAGCTTTATATGGAGCATCTATGGGGCCATAATGAACGGTGCAGAGCAATATATATGAGGCACAGCTTTATATGGAGCATCTATGGGGCCATAATGAACGGTGCAGAGCATTATATATGGGGCACAGCTTTATATGGAGCATCTATGGGGCCATAATGAACGGTGCAGAGCATTATATATGGCACAGCTTTATAAGGAGCATCTATGGGGCCATAATGAATGGTGCAGAGCATTATATATGTGGCACAGCTTTATATGGAGCATCTATGGGGCCATAATAAACTGTGCAGAGCAATATATATGGCACAGCTTTATATGGAGCATCTATGAGGCCATAATGAACTGTGCAGAGCAATATATATGGCACAGCTTTATGTGGAGCATCTCTGGGGCCATAATGAATGGTGCAGAGCAATATATATGGCACAGCTTTATATGGAGCATCTATGGGGCCATAATGAATGGTGCAGAGCAATATATATGGCACAGCTTTATATGGAGCATCTATGAGGCCATAATGAACTGTGCAGAGCAATATATATGGCACAGCTTTATGTGGAGCATCTATGGGGCCATAATGAATGGTGCAGAGCAATATATATGGCACAGCTTTATATGGAGCATCTATGAGGCCATAATGAACTGTGCAGAGCAATATATATGGCACAGCTTTATAAGGAGCATCTATGGGGCCATAATGAACTGTGCAGAGCATTATATGTGGCACTGCTTTATATGGAGCATCTATGGGGCCATAATGAACTGTGCAGAGCAATATATATGGCACAGCTTTATAAGGAGCATGTATGGGGCCATAATGAACTGTGCAGAGCATTATATGTGGCACAGCTTTATATGGAGCATCTATGGGGCCATAATGAATGGTGCAGAGCAATATATATGGCACAGCTTTATATGGAGCATCTATGAGGCCATAATGAACTGTGCAGAGCAATATATATGGCACAGCTTTATAAGGAGCATCTATGAGGCCATAATGAACTGTGCAGAGCAATATATATGGCACAGCTTTATAAGGAGCATCTATGGGGCCATAATGAACTGTGCAGAGCATTATATGTGGCACTGCTTTATATGGAGCATCTATGGGGCCATAATGAACTGTGCAGAGCAATATATATGGCACAGCTTTATATGGAGCATCTATGGGGCCAAAATGAACGGTGCAGAACATTATATATGGGGCACAGCTTTATACGGAGCATCTATGGGGCCATAATGAACGGTGCAGAGCATTATATGTGGCACAGCTTTATGTGGAGCATCTATGGGGCCATAATGAACGGTGCAGAGCATTATATATGTGGCACAGCTTTATATGGAGCATCTATGGGGCCATAATGAACGGTATGGAGCATTATATATGGCACAGCTTTATATGGAGCATCTATGGGGCCATAATGAATGGTGCAGAGCATTATATGTGGCACAGCTTTATACAAAGCATCTATGGGGCCATAATGAACAGTGCAGAGCATTATATATGGCACAGCTTTATATGGAACATCTATGGGGCCATAATGAACGGTGCAGAGCATTATATATGGCACAGCTTTATATGGAGCATCTATGGGGCCATAATGAACGGTGCAGAGCATTATATATGGCACAGCTTTTTATGGAGCATCTATGGGGCCATGATGAATGGTGCAGAGCATTATATATGGCACAGCTTTATATGGATCATCTATGGGGCCATAATGAACGGTGCAGAGCATTATATGTGGCGCAGCTTTATAAGGAGCATCTATGGGGCCATAATGAACGGAGCAGAACATTATATATGACACAGCTTTATATGGAGCATCTATGGGGCCATAATGAACGGTGCAGAGTATTATATGGGGCACAGCTTTATATGGAGCGTCTATGGGGCCATAATGAACGGTGCAGAGCATTATATGTGGCGCAGCTTTATAAGGAGCATCTATGGGGCCATAATGAATGGAGCAGAACATTATATATGACACAGCTTTATATGGAGCATCTATGGGGCCATAATGAACGGTGCAGAGTATTATATGGGGCACAGCTTTATAAGGAGCATCTATGCGGCCATACTGAACGGTGCAGGGCATTATATATGGCACAGCTTTATATTGAGCATCTATGGGGCCATAATGAACGATATGGAGCATCTATTTTTATTTTTGAAATTCACCAGTAGCTGCTGCATTTACTACCCTAGGCTTATACTCGAGTCAATAAGTTTTCCCAGTTTTTTGTAGCAAAATTAGGGGGTCGGCTTATACTCGAGTATATACGGTATATATATATACACATATATATACACATATATATACACACACACACATATATATATATATGTATATATATATATATATATACATACAGTACAGACCAAAAGTTTGAACACAGCTTCTCATTTACATTTTTTTCTGTATTTTCATGACTATGAAAATTGTAAATTCACACTGAAGGCATCAAAACTATGAATTGACACATGTGTCAAGTGTATGTCCTCTTTAATGTCAGAAATATACAGTAAACGAGTATAACTATTTCAATATCATTTTTAGTTATGGTATGCTCATTATTTGCACATAACACTTCTTCCGCTTCACCATATTCAAGCTTCTAAATGTTTTGACTTCCTATTGACTTCCTATTGACATCTCTTTTTTTCAAAGGTAAATGAAAACAAACAGTACAGACCAAAAGTTTAGACACACCTTCTCATTTAAAGATTTTTCTGTATTTCCAATTTACAATTTTCATAGTCATGAAAATACAGAAAAATCTTTAAATGAGAAGGTGTGTCTGAACTTTTGGTCTGCACTGTAGGTATATTGTCAATATACTTATATTTTTATTACGGATTCATTTTTGGGTAATCAGTTTCCTATGTTCTTGATAGAAACTGCTGGTGTCCAGCTGAAGCACATGGCTGCAATGCATAGATGATGACTAATTCCCTGTTGTAAATATTACTACAATCATAAC
The DNA here is from genome assembly GCF_032444005.1 of Ranitomeya imitator. NCBI lineage: Eukaryota > Metazoa > Chordata > Amphibia > Anura > Dendrobatidae > Ranitomeya > Ranitomeya imitator. The sequence goes on along the minus strand of NC_091285.1, from coordinate 339,293,255 downwards.
CTAAATTAACAAGCACAATAACTAAATTAACTAGCTATTCCTCTTTCCAAAGATTTGCTTACAAAATTCTAATATTTTTTAAAGCTTTTGGAAGGCATCCAAACTGTAATAGCACAGATTTGGAGACTGTCAACTGGAAAAAGAGTCTGTGAATCTAAAGGCGTTCATAAGGCTTCAGTTCTATTGGCTGCCTCATTTTAACAGCTCTTTAAACTTTATAGAGTGATTATTTACATTTATGCCTTTGTAGTCCTGGGACACATGCGTACGTTTATAGGACATTTCACTGAAATGAAATAGGATTGGTTGTATTCTTGTGACACAGCAAGAATAACGTAGGAATACGTAAGGAAATAGTACAGACAGGGATGTTTTTAGGTCACATATTTTTATTGCTTTTTTTCCTGTTTGTGATGCACCATATTAAATGATATATTTAGAGTATGCATGATTGATAATTTAACAGCAAGATGGCTTGTCATTTGTCATCAGTAACATGAGTGATACAAATCACTTACAAAGATTAAGTTATCCCATCAATGATGTGGATTAAAATTGATATTTGGCTATTTTTAGCAAACTTGTAGATGAAACAATCAAAGTTAATCCAAAAGTAATTGTCATAAAAAATTAGTTATTTTTAATAGTGCAGAAAATATTAGGATGTATGATTATTAATGGGCAGTATATTCAGTATACCTAACAATTAAATATATTCATCGGTCCAAATTAATACAATTATAAATCACAAGTGGTGAGTGAGAGACAGGATCTGTGAAAACTTTAATTTTGGCAATTCAGCTGTTTGAAGAGATATTCTGGTAATATGTTATATATCCACAGGATAGGTGTTAACTCCAAGATCGTTACTCAATTGTTGATACCACCATCAATCCCAAAGCGGAACATGCCCATTTCTGCTCTGTTCTCTACTGATGGAGACAGCCAATTACTCATCACTGTGATAATAAAAAAAGAATATACTTTCTGATGTAATTTTAGAACCCTACCTCCATGACCACTAAGATCTTAAAGGGAACATTTCATGTAAAAATGCTATGAACCTGTTGGCATAGGTTAATAGTGTTCTAAAGCCCTGCAGCTCAAAGGAAGTGAACTTTATTCCTTCCCATTGCCAAAGGGTTTTCAGTCATAGTTGTGAGCTGGCGCAGCTTTAGTCACAGGTCAGTGCATTGATAGGCGGCTGTAATGCTGTCAGTCAGTGCCGGGGTGTGGTTAAAGCTTCCTTTCACTTTATTGAGCGGTAAGAGAAGCCGCTTTGACCAACCCCTTCATAATGCTATCAACCTGCAGGCATGGGTTAATTTGCAGGTTGATCTTCAATGTTGTGTTTTAAAGCCCGGCTGCTCAGAGGAAATTAACTTTATTCCAGTTGCCGAAGGGCTTTCAGTCATAGGGGTGGGCTGGCACAGCTATAGTCAGAGTTCAGTGCATTGAGAGGCAGCTGTTTCCACAGCCCGACTCTGGCTCTAATGCTGTCAGTCAGTGCCTCGGTGTGGTTAAAGCTGCCTTTCACTGTATATTTCGGCTCAACCCTATGACCAAATGTCTAACGCTATCGGGCAGATTGATCCCATATCTCTTGGTTAACAGCATTTTTTTTCCATGACAGGTTTCTTTGAAGGTTAGTGTCCTAGGAAATACAGGTGTATAATTTTACACTAGATAATAAACTGACATATATACATATGTCTGTGCATTATAGTTAAAAAGTGTAAAAGTACAAATCTTCAAACAATTTTACAGTCATTTTATTTTTTTACAGCCTTTAGTGAACTACTTAAAAAAAACTGTATAGTATCCCATGCAATATGGCTCCTTAAATGCCAAATTCAGAACAAGTGGTAATAGACATTTTTTTCCTTCTGTAACAGCGCTACTTTGCATACTTTTTTCCAGGGAATATTACCTGTACAAATTATCCTAAATTGATCTTTGCAAGATCCAATTCCCCTCAACATCTAAGGCTACTTTCACACTAGCGTTTTCTGCAATCCGTCACAATGCATCGTTTTGCAGAAAAAAGTGCTTGCAGGATGCGTTTTTTCCCATAGACTTGCATTGACGACGCATTTGCGACGGATTGCCACACGTTGCATCCGTCGAGCGACGGATGCGTCGTGCTTTTACGGACCATCGGGAGAAAAAAACGCTACATGTAACGTTTTTTTCTCCTGTCGGACCGCTTTTTCCGACCGCGCATGCGCGGCCGGAACTCCGCCCCCACCTCCCCGCACCTTACAATGGGGCAGCGGATGCGCCGGAGAAATGCATCCGCTGCACCCGTTGTGCAATGCAGCAAACGCTAGCGTCGGAATCTCTCCTTGACGCATTGCGACGGGGAGATTCCGACGCTAGTGTGAAAGAAGCCTAAGTGCTTCGTTGAAGATATATGTTTGAAAATAAATGTAGAAATGGGCCCACCTATTGTAAAAATAAATCTCTTTTTAGAAAGGACATTGTCAATGAAAAGCAGGGCAACAAGGAGGCAATGGTAGAAACACATTCTGTATTCTTTGTATATTTATCTGTTTCTATACCATCTAAGAGGAAAATATAAAATAATACATTACTGACTCTTATTCTTTAAATGGCAACTGATTACTACGAGGACAAAATAAAATCAGAAAAGATAATTCTAAAGAGTATTTTCAATATTTTACAAATAATATTGGGAATATCAGTCACTGACCAACAAATGATGCGGACATGTTTTTGCTGGGTTTAAAAAACTTTTAAATTATTTACATCAAGTCTTGTACCATTGCTTCTCTGAGGGCTGAAAGAGAATAAGATGTTGGCTAAAGACCTCCATCTGAAGCTCTCCCTTAGAGTATACCGCTTTTAGCTTGCCATTGGATGAATCAGGAAGATTACATTGAACCTGAGCTAGAAATAGTATAGCAATTTTGAAGAAATTAAATGAGTTCAAAGCCAAAACACATCCTGCCGCTGGCTACGAGGAAAGAGGAAAATGTATCTAGCGTTGTGCAAAGATTGGCACACAGAAGAAGACAATGGGCTGTCATCAGAACAGCAATACAGTTTTCCCATGCATTGTATACCCACAGACTACACATGAAATAACTAAACTGATGTGTGTCTCTTTTGTTCAGTACATTCCCTTTATGAAATTTGGTGATCAGTGTAATGTTCAGATAACTTCCACTCGTAAAATATGAAGATATGCTGACAGATAATGGTTAAGAATACACTATTGTCTGTCAATTAATCTTAAGTTAACGATTTTGAATTGCTAAAAAGATTTAATTGAAATGGAGACATAAAAAGCACATACTTTTGACAGCATTATAGATCCTCTTCACCGTAATAGAAAAAAATGTTTTCCATTGTAACATGAGTTGGTGGTAAAATGCAATTTCTTTCTATAAAGGGAGCTGGACACACAATTTGTAGCATAAATATGAAGGGTAGGTACAGTAAACTTGTAACCAGCAGTCATGACTCATGAGTCCCGATGGAAAGCTAGATGTATAATTTTGGTGCAAAAGAGTCTTTACATTGTTTTGGAAATGAGCCTAATGAAAAGATGCCAGAAGACCAACTACAGGTAGGGTCTAGTAATGTGATGGGGGCAGCACAAGGTAATGATGATGCTTGGTGGGTATTTGTGGAGGCTTAACCATTAAAGGTTGAACACCATTGCATCTTGTGAAATTGCTTGATATTTGGTGTGAGATCTTGTTATTTATGTTATGAGATTACATTGACTCGTCTCCATTCTTGGTATTTGTTTTAGGTCACAATTTAAGTGCTGCTTTATTGCCTATGTCTGGCATTTTTACTGGGAATTTTTAGACATTACTGACCTTTGCTGTGTTCGTGTATGTATTTTGATTTTTGAATTAAGTCATTTTATACTAATTCAGTTGTACATTATTATTATTATCATGGAGTTTTAAACCTGTTTCTAGGCTCTAGCGTTTAATTATGAATTTGCTTTCAGCTGTTCATACATAGTCACTATTTTACCACATACAGAAGTGGAAAGCACCCACAATACCACAGGAGCATTGATGCTGAAATACCTTGAATTGACTGAGCTGTGATGCATAACTTGTGGACACAAACATGGAGTGCTCAATGTATGTCCATGATACAATCACAGGTTTATACATCTGTATTGAATTCTTCTAAGCACATATTGTGTTTCTTATGTTGGTTTAGTTTGTGATTACTAATCTGGTTATAATGCGTTATGCACTTTAATTATCCATTAAAAATGTGCAATATGACACATTTATTCTAGTGATGATTAACAAGGTCAGAATTGATACTACATCAACATAAATTCAGTAATTCGATGACCCCTCCAAGAGATGTGCCGACCCTTACCTTGAATTTAGTTATAGATTTTTCATGAAAAAAATTTTGTTGCAGTATTGTGGAATATTAGCATAACAATTATTTTCAAAACCATGAGCTGCAATTCACTCATTAGCCACGCAGAGACATCTCTTAACACAGTGCCACAAAATCAAGTTTATCTTTCAAAGCTAGTAATCTCTCACCAAGGTCAAGAGCAGAGGTAAGGAATGATACTTCTTACTACTTCATTATTACTATGTTATTTGTTAGACCAGTTGAAAAAATACACATGCCTGCAAGTTCAACGAGAAATCTGAAAACCTTAATTAACCCTGGTTGACCTTGAGAAAGCATGATCCAATTTACCTTAACACAGGAAAAATTCTTTACTCACCCTCGAGACAATCTTCGTAGATCGATATTTAGCTAGGTTTTTTAATATAAATTTAATAACCCTTTATATTACATTGTAAATAACCATTTTCACAATTGGAAGGTGATCAATTTAGATGGACTTTAGATTTGTTTTTTGCAGGTAATTGTAAATTGAACAGCTGTCCACTATGATTACTATATGGGCTATTTAGTGTAAAAAGTTGTAGGTTTGATCAGGAATTATATTGCCCAGATTACTCTCTAAAAATATTTATTTGTAGTTTTGACTTTTCCAATTTATGTTATGTATGACGTTTAAGAAAATTGCAGCACCACAGCGAAGAGTATTGCCTGTTAATTGGACATTATAGAAATACAGGAGGTCCCAGTTACAGAACCCTCCACAATGTGTCAGAATTGCATATATCTGGGAACAATCAGCAGATGAAAAATCAAGTCCCTGAATGCTTTACCCCCCAAAAATTGAGAGAAATGAGCTACTGAAAGCTCAGTATTTCAAAACTGTGTCGATAGCAACAAGTAGATGGTGAATCTATCCTATCCATAGTTTACATAATTTGCATGGCCGTTTAATTCTATATTTTCCCTGCCTGGCTATACATTGCTTCCACTTGTGACTATACAGTAGTTCTTATAGAGTAGGAGAAGCTGAGAAGAATGATATTTAAATGTGTTGGAAAACATTCAATATAACTTGTATTTTATTCATTAAAGTCTTTTGTGTTTGTATACATATGAGTAGGGATGAGCGGACCCATGGAAGTATGGGTTCAGGTACGCGACTCAAACGTTATTTCAAAGTTTGGTTCCTGTACCAGAACTGTGCCCGAACTTGAACCAGAACCCGGACTCCATTGAAAACAATGTGGACCCAAACTTTTGAGCTGGAAACAAATGTTCTCTCTCACTTTGAACTCTGAACATTACAACAAACTTTCGGGAGAAGTCCGTGTTCATCATTTAGCACCATACACTAACTGTCTGGTGCGAACCCCGAACTTAAAGGCTCGGGTTCCCTCATCTCTAAATATGAGTCCATTGGGCAATCTTTCTAGTGATTGTCAGATGCACAATCATACAGGGAAGACCGTCCCCTGGGCTCGAACAATAGAAAGGAACAGCATCAAGTCCAGGTGATGAAAACGAAAAAAGCCTTTATTCCGCCATGATACAACCTTTCAACCACAATTGGTCTTTATCGAAATTTGCTTAATGACCCAATTTGACATAAAGTGTCCAATTGGGTCATTGGACTTGGAACGTGCATCTTGGGACTGACATGCTGTTGGCTGATTTTTCTTTGTCCGTCCTCTGGATTCAGTCATGTTAACACCAGGGATTTCAATGAATAAAATGCACGTTTTGCAGAAACTTTTCCCACCTTCTGATAAGCTCCTCCTGTTCTATAACATCCTGCCTGCACGTCAGATACTATTTTCAACATGACAGGCTCTCTTTCAGATAAGTTTTCTTCATGATGCAACTCCTTCAATATATTACGGTATATATTCTTTAATACTTTACACTATCTTATGTCTTTATGTATTGTCAGTTTGTTTAATTGTTATCATTTCATTTAGAAAAAAGTTGAATTGAATTAGATTTACCTGTAGGGAATATGATTATTGGAAAAGTTGACACACTACATAAACGTTTCTTGTGTTATGCATAGTTTTAACCCCTTAGCGACCGCCGATACGCCTTTTAACGGCGGCCGCTAAGGGTACTTAAACCACAGCGCCGTTAATTAACGGCGCTGTGGAAAAAGTGAATAGCGCCCCCCAGAGTTGGATTTTCTCTGGGGTCTCGGCTGCCGAGGGTAGCCGAGACCCCAGAGAACATGATTCGGGGGTTTTTTTACCCACCCCGCATTTGCGATCGCCGGTAATTAACCATTTACCGGCGATCGCAAAAAAAAAAAAAGTGATCTCTTTTTAATTTCTCTGTCCTCCGATGTGATCGCACATCGGAGGGCAGAGAAAAGGGATCCCAGGTGGCCCCCCCAATACTCACCTATCTCCCCCGATGCTCCTCGTGTCTCCCGGTGGGCGCCGCCATCTTCAAAATGGCGGGCGCATGCGCAGTGCGCCCGTCGGCCAGCCTCGCGAGAATCTTTGGGGTCTCGGCTGCCGGGGGTAGCCGAGACCCCAAAGAGCATGATCGGGGTCGGTTTTACCAACCCCTGTTTTGCGATCGCCGGTAATTAACTGTTTACCGGCAACCGCAAAAAAAAAAAAAAAAAATTAAAGTGTAATTCTCTGCCCTCTGATGTGATTGCACATCAGAGGACAGAGAAATAGGGGGATTTGGAGACCCTAGCATACTCACCTGTGTCCCTGGATCCTCTTGCTGCTCCTCCTGGCCGCTGGCAGAAGAGAATGGCGGGCGCATGCGCAGTGCGCCCGCCATCTGTCTCCATCTGCCGGCCGGCAGGAGAACAGCAGTTGGGACTAAAATTAGGGTTAGGATTAGGGGTAGGGTTAGGGCTAGGGTTAGGGGTAGGGTTAGGGGTTGGGTTAGGGGTAGGGGTAGGGTTAGGGGTAGGGTTAGGGGTAGGGTTAGGGGTAGGGTTAGGGCTAGGGTTAGGGGTAGGGTTAGGGGTAGGGTTAGGGGTAGGGTTAGCGGTAGGGTTAGGGTTAGGGGTAGGGTTAGGGGTAGGGTTAGGGGTAGGGCTAGGGTTAGGGCTAGGGTTAGGGTTAGGGCTAGGGTTGGGGCTAAATTTAGGGTTAGGGCTAAATTTAGGGTTAGGGTTGGGGCTAAATTTAGGGTTAGGCTTTTTTCACACTTACGTCGGTACGAGGCCGTCGCAATGCGTCGGCCCAACATACCGACGCACGTTGTGAATATTGTGCACAACGTGGGCAGCAGCTGTAGTTTTTCAACGCATCCGCTGCCCAATCTATGTCCTGGGGAGGAGAGGGTGGAGTTACGGCCACGCATGCGCGGTCAGAAATGGCGGATGCGACGTACAAAAAAACGTTTTATTGAACGTTTTTTTGTGCCGATGGTCCTCCAAAACACAACTGATCCAGTGCACGACGGACGCGACGTGTGGCCATCCGTCACGATCCGTCAGCAATGCAAGTCTATGGGCAAAAAACGCATCCTGTGGAAAAATATATATATATTTTTTTTTATGACTCTGCATTATAAACTTCTGTGAAGCACTTGGGCATTCAAAGTTCTCACCACACATCTATATAAGTTCCTTGGGGGGTCTAGTTTCCAAAACGAGGTCACTTGGGGGTTACTACTGTTTAGGTACATCAGGGGCTCTGCAAACGCAACATAACGCCCACAGACCATTCTATCTAAGTCTGCATTCCAAAATGGCGCTCCTTCCCTTCCGAGCTCTGCCGTGCGCCCAAACAGTGGTTTACCACCACATATGGGGCATCAGCATACTCAGGATAAATTGGACAACAACTTTAGTGGTCCAATTTCTCCTGTTACCCTTGTGAAAATAAGAACTTGGGGGCTACAATATCTTTTTTGTGAAAATTTTTTTTTTTTTTTATTTTCACGACTCTGCATTCTAAACTTCTGTGAAGCACTTGGGCATTCAAAGTTCTCACCACACATCTAGATAAGTTCCTTGGGGGGTCTAGTTTCCAAAATGGGGTCACTTGTGGGGGGTTACTACAGTTTAGGTACATCAGGGGCTCTGCAATCGCAACATAATGCCCACAGACCATTCTATCAAAGTCTGCATTCCAAAAAGGCGCTCCTTCCCTTCCGAGCTCTGCCGTGCGCCCAGTGGTTTACCCCCACATATGGCGCATCAGCGTACTCGGGATAAATTGGACAACAACTATTGCAGTCCAATTTCTCCTGTTACCCTTGTGAAAATAAAAACTTGGGGGCTACAATATCTTTTTTGTGGAAAAAAAAAATATTTTTTATTTTCACGACTTTGCATTCTAAACTTCTGTGAAGCACTTGGGCATTCAAAGTTCTCACCACACATCTACATAAGTTCCTTGGGGGGTCTAGTTTCCAAAATGGGGTCACTTGTGAAGGGTTTCTACTGGTTAAGTACATCAGGGGCTCTGCAAACGCAACATAATACCCGCAGACCATTCTATCAAAGTCTGCATTCCAAAACGGCGCTCCTTCCTTCCGAGCTCTGCCGTGCGCCCAAACAGTGGTTTACCCCCACATATGGGGTACCAGCATACTCAGGACAAATTGGACAACAACTTTTGGGGTCCAATTTCTCTTGTTACCCTTGTGAAAATAAAAACTTGGGGGCTAAAAAATCTTTTTTGTGGAAAAAAAAATATTTTTTATTTTCACGACTCTGCATTATAAACGTCTGTGAAGCACTTGGGCATTCAAGGTTCTCACCACACATCTAGAAAAGTTCCATGGGGGGTCTAGTTTCCAAAATGGGGTCACTTGTGGGGGATTTCTACTGTTTAGGCACATCAGGGGCTCTCCAAACGCGACATGGCGTCCAATCTCAATTCCAGCCAATTCTACATTGAAAAAGTAAAACGGCACTCCTTCTCTTCCAAGCTCTGCGGTGCGCCCTAACAGTGGTTTACCCCCACATATTGGGTATCAGCGTACTCAGGAGAAATTGCACAACAACTTTTGTGGTCTAATTTCTCCTGTTACCCTTGTGAAAATAAAAATTTGTGGGCAAAAAGATCATTTTTGTAGAAAAAAATGCGATTTTTTTTTTTCACGGCTCTACATTATAAACTTCTGTGAAGCACATGGGGGTTCAAAGTGCTCACCACACATCTAGATATGTTCCTTAAGGGGTCTAGTTTCCAAAATGGGGTCACTTGTGGGGGGTTTCCACTGTTTAGGCACATCAGAGGCTCTCCAAACGCGACATGGCGTCCAATCTCAATTCCAGCCAATTCTACATTGAAAAAGTAAAACGGCGCTCCTTCACTTCCAAGCTCTGCGGTGCGCCCAAACAGTGGTTTACCCCCACATATGGGGTATCGACGTATTCAGGAGAAATCGCACAACAACTTTTGTGGTCTAATTTCTCCTGTTACCCTTGTGAAAATAAGAATTTGTGGGCGAAAAGATCATTTTTGTGTAAACAAAAGCGATTTTTTATTTTCATGGCTCTACGTTATAAACTTCTGTGAAGCACTTGGGGGTTCAAAGTGCTCACCACACATCTAGATAAGTTCCTTAAGGGGTCTAGTTTCCAAAATGGTGTCACTTGTGGGGAGTTTCCACTGTTTAGGCACATCAGGGGCTCTCTAAACGTGACATGGCGTCCGATCTCAATTCCAGCCAATTCTGCATTGAAAAAGTCAAACGGCGCTCCTTCACTTCTAAGTTCTGCGGTGCGCCCAAAAAGTGGTTTACCCCCACATATGGGGTATTGGCGTATTCAGGAGAAATTGCATAACAAAATTTATGGTTACATTTCTGTTTTTACACTTGTGAAAATAAAAAAAATGGTTCTGAATTAAGATGTTTGCAAAAAAAAATTAAATGTTAATTTTTTCCTTCCACATTGTTTCAGTTCCTGTGAAGCACGTAAAGGGTTAATAAACTTCTTGAATGTGGTTTTGAGAACCTTGAGGGGTGTAGTTTTTAGAATGGTGTCACACTTCATTATTTTCTATCATATAGACCCCTCAAAATGACTTCAAATGTGATGTGGTCCCTAAAAAAAAATGGTGTTGTAAAAATGAGAAATTGCTGGTCAACTTTTAACCCTTATAACTCCCTAACAAAAAAAAATTTTGTTTCCAAAATTGTGCTGATGTAAAGTAGACATGTGGGAAATGTTATTTATTAACTATTTTTCGTGACATATCTCTCTGATTTAAGGGCATAAAAATACAAAGTTTGAAAATTGCAAAATTTTAAAATTTTTTGCCATATTTCCGTTTTTTTCATAAATAATCGCAAGTAATATCGAAGAAACGTTACCACTAACATGAAGTACAATATGTCACGAAAAAAAACAATCTCAGAATCAGCGGGATCTGTTGAAGCGTTCCAGAGTTATAACCTCATAAAGTGACAGTGGTCAGAATTGCAAAAATTGGCCTGGTCATTAAGTACCAAATTGGCTCTGTCACTAAGGGGTTAATCAAGTTATCAAGGTAAATATATCAGGGTTCATTTTCAATATATTTTAAGTACATTTCCATATCATACTCTTTTCATTATCTGATGTATGAAAAGTCAGTAATCAATGTCTGCCACATGGTAAATGAATGATCTAAGTAAGTATCATGGGCCGATATGTTTGCATAACTCTTAGAACAACTGCAACATATCCCGTAACAAAACACAAGGTCATATTAACATTGCCACTTGCTATCCACACAGTTTTGAAATATTGAGCTTTCAGGAGCTCATTTCTCATAATTTTCTTTGTAAAGCATTCAGGGACTTGATTTTTCATCTGCTGATAATGCATTACTGAAAGAAAAACCCAAATATTAAATCCTGCAGAGACTAAACATATTTTATGACTCTATAGCTATTGCAATCAATGTGTGCTTTATTATGATATATTTCTATATATTATACAAATGTTAAAGGGTACACATTTTATATAAGCTTTAAAAGTGTTGCTGCTTAAAAAAATTATAGCTCTCAATTTAAGAATATTACTTTCACATTAGCTTTCAGCTCTGCATAGTTGAAGGAACTTAATGAGGGTGAATTCAGCAGGCACCTCCATTGATATTTATTTAAAATGACTTACTTTATTAATCTGAAGTTAAAAATCAGTCCACATTGTTGAAACTGGACATTCTGAAATAAATGTCACCCACACATGCTTACAGTATATATCAGGTATTAATGTGATAGGATATGGGATAACCTGTTGATTGTTGGGTGTCCTACCATCAGGTCACTAGGGATTCAGAGAACTTGTCTCTCCCAAGCTCCAACTGAATCATCTGCAGAGCTCATCCAAGTGCATCTCCACTCCATTCAGTCTCTATGGAAATGCTGGAGATAACTAAAATATCCTACTTTCTTGGTATTCACATTTATTACCCAGAATTTGCTTGTATTTTATCTATATCCTCCTTATCTTTATACTTTCTAAAAGTCAACATAGAAAGAACTGAGTACATCTGCCTCTTTTTAACCTTTGAATTTGCCCTATGCTCCAAACATAATATCTAAGCCTCAATGTTAGGTATTGGGATTCTCTTGCTCTGCGGGATAGATCCCAAGCATTGCCTGGTGCCATGGTCTCCCATTCAGCTCCGGCCGACGCAGGTGCTGCACAGCACAGACGTCGGTCCCAGCATCTTGCTCAGGCTTGTGGTATTCACTTGGTTACTGCTGGCTCTCCAGCCAAGTCTATAGGAACCAGTGATGTTCTGGTGCAGTCCTGCACTCCGGACTCTAAGTCCAGAGATCACCATACTCAGCATGTCCGTGATGTGGTGTCTTCTCATTGGTGGTCAGATGGTTGTTGCATTGGTGAGGTGGCAGCGATTGGATTGGCCCGCGAGCGACGCCTTGGCCGACTGGATATGAGTGCTTGGGGTGGAGACTTATGTATAAAATACCCCCAGTCATGCATGTGGGCGTGCTAGTATCACATTTGTGTGTTTGTGAGTGGATAGTATACCACTCTGTTTTCTTGTGTTGCTTTTTACCTTGAGAATTCTTATGTTGGCAGGTAGAGTTGAGACTTGGTAGCTTCCCCTTGGCTTAGCAGCTGTTTCCTATATGTGTGCAGTTAGCACAGTTGAGTTACAAAGCAAGTCCAACCCTCAGGCTACACCTCTCAGGGAAAGAGTCAGTTCTTGCACCTAGCATCACATGAGCTCTTCCTTTGCAGAAAGAGCGCAATCCACGTGCTTCCATCCTTGTGACGTTTTATAGGGTTTATGTTGTGAATTCTGTGGCTGAATTCACTCCTGTGGTCACAAGTGGTACTGCAGCTTCTGAGCTTCCTCCCTCAGGTGTTCTGGTGAGCTCGTTAACTGCTTCATTACTTAACTCCGCCTGATGCTGCTATCCTTGCTCCTTGTCAATGTTTCAGTGTTGGATCTGAGCTTCTCCTGATTGTTCCTGTGACCTGCTGCTCTGTATAGCTAAGTGCTTTTGCTTTTTTGTTGCTTTTTTTTCTGTCCAGCTTGTCTTTTGTTTTGCTGGAAGCTCTGAGACGCAAAGGGTGTACCGCCGTGCCGTTAGTTCGGCACGGTGGGTTTTTTTTGCCCCCTTTGCGTGGTTTTGCTTTAGGGTTTTTTGTAGACTGCAAAGTTCGCTTTACTGTCCTCGCTCTGTCTTAGAATATCGGGCCCCACTTTGCTGAATCTATTTCATCCCTACGTTTTGTCTTTTCATCTTACTCACAGTCATTATATGTGGGGGGCTGCCTTTTCCTTTGGGGAATTTCTCTGGGGCAAGTCAGGCCTATTTTTCTATCTTCAGGCTAGCTAGTTTCTTAGGCTGTGCCGAGTTGCCTAGGTAGTTGTTAGGCGCAATCCACAGCCGCGTTTAGTTGTGTTTAGGATAGGATCAGGTGTGCAGTCTACAGAGTTTCCACGTCTCAGAGCTCGTTCTTGTATTTTTGGGTATTTGTCAGATCACTGTGTGCGCTCTGATCGCTAAGCACACTGTGTTTCTGGATTGCCTTCATAACACCTGTCATTAGCAAACATAACAGGTTTAGCACTTTGCGCTCTATATGTAGTACCTCACGGTGAAGTAACTGAGCTTGGTACTTAGTGTTCTTAATACACTGTGTGGCGTAAACTCAATGTGTCTAGGGTTAATGCTCGCTGCCATGTTCTGTCATTGTTCACTAGCAGCAGTTTTCCATCTCTGCACGATGGACCCCGGGTTGCGATTGCACTTTATTATTTATTTTTATTTAGCACAATCCGCCAACCCTAACACTCAGTCTCTGAAAGATTTCATAAATCTGCCTTGAGTCAGCAAAAATGTAAATGCCAGTACCCGCTCTCAACATCTCCCACACTACTCTAACATCTCTCTCTGCAGCCTTTAGTCCAGCAGTCCTACATTACTTCAATCTGCCTTCATCCTCTTCATCCCTTGATCCTCTTTTGCGTCTTCCCTCTTCCAATCCATTCACTGACTATCCATTGCCCACAATATCCAGTTCAAAATGTGAACCATGACAGGCAAGGCTACCCAGAACCTCCTCCCAATACATTTCTGCATTAATCTTCAATTAACTCCCCACACACCTCAGTGGTTAGCAATGTTGTTTTGCAGTTCTGGAGTCCTGGATTCAATTCCACCAAGGAAAAGATCTCCAAGGAGTTTATATGTTCTCTCCGTGTTTGCGTTGGTTTCCTCTTACACTCAAAAGACATACAGATAGGGAATTTAGACTGTGAGCCTCAATGGGGACGAGATGCTGATGTTTGTAAAGTGCTGTTTAATTAAAGGGAACCTGTCACCCCGTTTTTTGAGATTGAGATATAAATACTGTTAAATAGGGCCTGCGCTGTGCGTTACTATAGTGTATGTAGTGTACCCTGATTCCCCACCTATGCTGAGAAATACATTACCAAAGTCGCCGTTTTCGCCTGTCAATCAGGCTGGTCAGGTCGGGTGGGCGTGTTCACAGCGCTGTTTCTTCCTCAGCTTTACGTTGGTGGCGTAGTGGTGTGCGCATGTTGAAGTGACTAATCCACTGTGGGCACGTGAACAAGCAGCGCGCGATCTGCGCTGTCATCCCTTTCATCGGTGGGGGCGGCCATCTTCCTGGGACAAGAGATCGCGGCGGCCATTTTCCCAAAGCCGAGTTTGCATCTCGGCTTTGGGAAAATGGCCGCCGCGATCTCTTCTGCGCACGCGCGGCATCCCGCGGCCATTTTCCTGAAGCCCCGTGCAGCAGAGCACGCTATCTGCGAACGCGCGGCCCCAGGAAGATAGCCGCCCCCACCGATGAAAGGGATGACAGCGCAGATCGCGCGCTGTGTCTTCACGTGCGCGCAGGGAATTCAGAACTTGGACATGCGCACACCACTACGCCACCAACGTAAAGCTGAGGAAGAAACAGCGCTGTGAACACGCCCACCCGACCTGACCAGCCTGATTGACAGGCGAAAACGGCGACTTTGGTAATGTATTTCTCAGCATAGGTGGGGAATCAGGGTACACTACATACACTATAGTAACGCACAGCACAGGCCCTATTTAACAGTATTTATATCTCAATCTCAAAAAACGGGGTGACAGGTTCCCTTTAATGGTGCTATATAAAGGAAGAAAATAAATGAAGATATATTTTTCCACCTCAATAGATCACTTTTTTTGCTTCTCTTTGCTGTTCATACAACCATATTCAAGATTGGAATCCTTCACACACTGGAACTCTTAACCACAACTGGTCAGACTTCCCCGCCATCATAATAGCTTAGAAATAGAAAAGCTTACAACCAATACTGATGCTGGTGCTACTTCAGTATGATGTGAGCATACCATGCTCGCCAGCTATGTCCTTTGTAAATTATAAGATGCTGTGGGCATGTTCCCTTTTCC
The DNA here is from genome assembly GCF_032444005.1 of Ranitomeya imitator. Lineage (NCBI taxonomy): Eukaryota > Metazoa > Chordata > Amphibia > Anura > Dendrobatidae > Ranitomeya > Ranitomeya imitator. The sequence continues at coordinate 339,278,033 of NC_091285.1, read as the reverse complement.
CTCCAGCAGTCTGTCACTCATTTAGTTCATGTTTATTGTTCTTGTTATTGATCTACCAGTTCTTTGAATGTTAAAACCTTGCCCACATGACTGATTGACAGCTGTCTATGTATGTGTACACTGCATAGACAGAAAGCTGCTAAACACTGATGGGATTGGGGTTATATGGATCTCACGATTATGGAAGTCTACATGGCAGCAGGTTAAATAAGTCCTCTAATGATAAACTCCTAATGATAAAACAATGATTTTCTTAAAACTACAGCAAGCAGCTTAGTAAACAACAGATTGATGGAATCAGAGTTTTTGACCCTAGATCATGCTGCTCTCAGATTAAATGGCAAAAATCCATTTATTCTAGTTCAAATGGACATTTATGCAAATTTTTGTTAAGCGTTTAGAATTTAATTCTAATTTATGTTCCCGTTAAATGGCATATAAAGGTTACTATACATATGTACAATATCTAAATCCATCAATATGATATAGTTTAACATTTTTTGCAGAATACATTTCTTTTGATAGTTATGAAGACATTCCAGTATGTATTTTGTATAGCTACCTAATGTTAGTTTTATATTCCATTCTTTGTAACAGTTTTCCGCAGCTACGCCTGATTACCACTAATGTTGACTCTTTGCTCTAATGCCTCCTACATAAGACACTTTACTTCACCTGCAGGATATCGTGAGAACATTTTCAAGAGCAGGATTGTTGGTAAATCACTAGAGGTTTTCATTTTTTTGTACATTTAGGGATCGACGCTATTAAATTTCATACCAGAACGCTGCAGAGACGCTCCGCTTATCCCGTGGGTTGTTCATTATTCAGAAGAAGCTACGGTAATTTCTAAACATTAAAAAATGTTATCTCAACTCCTGTCCAACCTGACTTCAGGTGTGCTCTGTATACGTGAGTCATTTTCTGAAACCATTAGTGTTTCTCTGTACCGAATGGGTTTGTGCGAGGAGAGCAATTAAACATGGTAAAAATACCATTCTGAGCTCACGACATGCATCATTTATCGGTTCAGTCAATTTAAATCAGTAGGCAACAGTTTATTTTAATGTATCAGCGTATATGTATAATTGAAAATAAAAACCCTGATTATTATAGACTCTTGTTTCTTGATCTGCTTGGATTTTTTCATTTTGCTTACAGTCTTGATTGTATTAACCCCAAAGGACAGTATATTATTCCATGTGTGTACTATAACTTCAGTTTCTAGCAGATTTCAACACACAACTCGGTTTGTCATGCGGAGATGAGGCACAGTATCTTTTGTTCTTGTTAGACCAATTGCATCTTTCTAGAATTGATGCCCGGGAATTCTTAGAATCTTTGGCTTACACATTATTATGTGCTTCCCTCACAATCAATCTCATAATACACATACACGAAACAATTCTCTGATGTAGGGCACTACGGCTAGTATCCCTCAAGCACCCTTAAATCCAATTACCGTATACTTTTACTATTCTATTCAATTATCTCTGTGTAAACATCTCTGGTGACCCTGTCCACCAAACCAGACACAAAATAACCACAAAATAATATTTCCATTTTTATCCTTTAATGATCACATTTACAGTACTGACCAAAACATTAATATTTTCCAGCATTATGTGTAAAACATGATCTATCAGCTTGGTAATTCATAGAAGCATTTCATGTTTTGTGTTTCTGATATAATAATGCATTTTGTATTTATTCTTGTACTCACTTCTTTTGTAGATACTATATTATGACACTGTGTACACTACACTCACCTGACCATCATGTCATTTCATACTTGTGAGTAAGCATATAGACGAAACTGCTTTAGCTGTGTACTGAATAGATTCCTATTGCTTATATGGCACCAACAAAATCAGTGTCAATGTACAGAAGTTTCAATAATGCATATCAGTCTATGTCCCAAATAGGACTCATAATCAAATTTTCCTCATCCCAAACACACATTAGGGCCAAATTCATAGCAAGCCAATGGAGGTTGGATTTTAGAGAGTAGTAGAAACCAGAAGAGCTGGAGAAGACTCATGCAAACTCCTTTGGTTGGATTTGAACTCGGGACTTCAGTGATAAAAACTGAGCCATCATGGTGAGCAAAGAAAGTAGTTGCCCCACAATAAATATTTTTCATCTCTCTACGAGATCAGTGAAAAGTGTTAGGTCACTTAAAGCCAAACTGCTAATATCCCCCATAATCATCACTGTAGGTCACTGCTACAGGAGTCACAAGTCCCTGTTTTTACTGAAGGACAAGTTGTAAGTATAAAGAAACACAGTAAATTTCATGTTTCACAAAGAATAAAAGTAGCTATGCCTCAAAGGGTATAATTCATGCTTATTCCACTTGACCGGCACGACCCGTAAGGCATGCAAATGAGCGATAAACATTTTGTGGTAAATACACTAAAGCAAAAGAACAAAAATTATTTGCTCCAGTTCCAGTTATTAAACAAACCTAAGCGACCAGACAACTACATAATTGAGAATTCTCTCACGGGCTCACCTCATCTGATACCAGTTCCGAGCAGTCTGGTAGTGATGAGCGATCGGGCTCAGTTAAGGTGTTATCCAAGCACGCTTGTGTCCTAATGATTGTGTCACCGCGGCTGCTGTTTGACAGCCGTGGCACTTGCAGGGAATGCTTATGAAACAGGCAATTCTTGGATGGGATGCAGCTGTCGAATATCTGTGAGACATGCAGCCGCGGGGACTCGAGCATTTTTTTGAACACACTGAAAATACTCGATTAGGACATGAGCGTGCTCCGATAACACTTTATCCAAGAACGCTCACTCATCACGAGTCTGTGGCCATCGAGCTGACTATGATGTATGCTACTGTATACAAATAGTAGCGATGTGAGGGGGAATGAGCAGGAATCTCGCCGCTGCCAGGTCACTAAATGTTTTAAAGTTATCTGGTTTTGCGTATATAGTAGGACATTGCTGTAAGCAAAATATTACATCATTATTTGCAGTTAGAGTTGATGGAAACCTTAAAAAGCCAAATTGCAGTTCTGCATTTTTTCTACTTGTATACCCATTTATTGCGTCATGAAATGGCTTTGTGCCTTTAGGTTAAATGACTTTTCAAGCAAGAGTATCTGCAATATCTTCATCCATGTGTAAATATAGAATAAATGGTGTGTTTTTTTTCCCCTAAACCACCACTAAATTTATTTTCACAGTTTCAGAATGTGTTTTCATCATGATGTTCCACTCCAGCTAGAATTCCATTCCCCGTCACTGCCTTGTGTGTGAAAGGAAGTGACAATTCACGCTCACAGTAGCAGTTCCTTTTTCAGCCCCCAAGCAGTATATAAATTATTCCTCTTTCCCCATTCTCACATGGGTAGATCATATGTCATACCATAATAACATGACATTTGTACAAAATAATGGTTTTAGATAAATTTGTGAGTATCTCTCTGATCCTCTAATGATCCTACTATTTTAGATGGTATTTCTATATACGCTTCAGTTCTATATGTTTGTATTTAAGGAATTAATTAGAAAATTCCTGTGCGAATGAAGCAGATCATTCTTTGTAATATGTCAAGAAGTGGCATACCTATTCAAGAACATATGGCTCATGTAATATCGCCACATGGGAAAAGCAAATGTCACTGATTTCCTATCAGAATACCAGAAGTTTACTGACATGTTGCGTTGAGTCTTTTTATTTCATGATGAGATTTCTGACATATTAAAGTGATTGCTTGTCAGGTATTTAGCAGCAGACAGTGGTTAATAAGTGATATCATGAATATTTTCACACTATTTTAGAAAATCATGTGCACCACATAAAAAATGGTCAAAAGAAACATGTTAATGATGGGTTGGTTCTTCTTAAAATATCGCAATAGCAGACCAATCACTGTTATTCTGGATCTTCCACATTTAATTGTTATCCTTTTAAATAACAGCTAACTTTCAAAGTTGAGTTAAGCATGGAAACATTGCCATCCAATAGAACAGTGAAATATCTATTTTATTTCACAATTGAAAAATGTAATTGGAAAAATATAGGGAACAATTTCTCTAAAAATTAGATATATCCTTTCAATGGGAAAAAATGTGATTTTTACATAGTGACCTTGATTGCTGATCAAAGATGTTGTAAATAATCATCTGAAGTAGACAGCAGAGTCGGAGTATCTTATGCTCCAAAGACCATGCCAGGTATTACATAGACAGCTCATTAAATTTTAGTGGGAAATGTGCAATACTTCTCTTCCCCTGTAATCACGCTGCAGAGAATTAAATATTTACTTCTAAGTTCCCCCACAGATTAGAAAATGACTGACAATGGGATAGTCAAAATGAAAAGAAGAGACAATGTGAAGGCGATAATCTCTCGACTGTACCACTACTCAAAAAATTGCTCTCTCTGCAACAGATTTTATTAAAGTTCTAAGCTAATTAGGCGTATATGATGCATAAAAGATGGAAGACAATAAGATCCTACTACAGATGCTGAAGGAAAATAAAAGTGAGAAGGAGCCCTAAGGCTTCAAGATACCAGAAAGGTGAGCAGTAAAAGGAGTATATATATTTTTTTATTTTTTAACCTTTTCATGGCTGTTTATGGATCTGCAAAATGTAAGCCAGCGGCCTCCATTTTGCCGAACCTGCATTGAAGCAAATTGCAAAAAATGATGTAATGTTCAATTAGAATATATCCGCCCATTTCTAGTCTATGTGAACAAAGTGCACGATGCTCGATGTTATGATGTAACGATCAGTATTCATCCATTTCATTCACTATTCTCATTCTGTATAAATACTTGTCTGACATTGTTTTCTAGTCATGCGTTACAATCGCACCCTTCATTGCTTAAACGATTATCAGCTCATGTAAACCTTTTGATCTCTGGACTTTGGTTATTGTTTTCTTAAGGCTATATTGGCGTCTTTTGAATCATATATTAGAAGATTGTCATGCACTTGGTCGTGTTTTGAGGTACGGATGGAATGAGGTTCGTGACTCCTTGACCAAGGTAAGAGAGATTCCCGCACACTCTTTATTTCAGTGATGCAAGGTTTTTATTCATTCATGGAAGCAAATACTGTATAGACAATGTTGCTGTGAAATGTGCAGCGAAGTTAAGGCGTTTCAACCCAGCCAGGGCCTGTATCATAGTGTCATTTGGTTGTTGTGACAAGAGGAATATTTCTCAAGCAGGAAAGGCTTTAAATGGTATCGGCAATAAGGTGCCATGCTGTCGTGGCTTCACGTGGTACTTCCGCACCTATGTGGCTGTTTGGCGCAGGAGTGCCACTTGAAGCCATTACAAGCCAAATGACATTGTGATAAAGACCCTGGCGGGGTCAAAATGTCTTAGCATTGTCGCACATTCCACAGCAACATTCTGATATATATCTGCTTTCATAAATGAATAGAAACATTGCAACGCTGAAATGAACAGGGCGGTGAGTCTCTCTTGCCTCTTTTGGATCATAATCATGATACCTATTTTCCTTGTTTACTTCTGATGATCGGCAGCATTAAAAGGGTTTTTAATTAATAGATCTTGGAATAAGAATGAGTTCCATAATTGATTATGTTAAAAAATGTTCCTGTGCTGAGATAATCTTATAGATGTGCCCCTGCTGTGTACTGTGTAATGGCTGTGTCTGACTGTGCAGGGACATGGTCTGATCATACCACAGCTCTTGGGCAGAGGAGAATGCCAAAGAGAATATGCAGACATTATTGCATTAAAGCTGATTCTTTTTGTGAGTCAAGATAATTCACTGCCTGATTTTTAACAATGTTTTGCCTCAAAGAATCATCTGCGATCCCATGCTGTCCTGTCTGTATACTCTTTAGCTTCCTCCCCCGGCCAGGAGCTGTGGTATGATCAGACCATGTTCCTTCCTGCACAGTCAGACACGGCCATTACATAGCACACAGCAGGGGCACAGTTATAAGATCTCAGCACAGGAACATTTTATTTAAACACATCCAAACTTATTTTTATTCAAAGATCTATTGATTAAAATGTCAATTAAAATTAACTGTGTTCATGGGAAAACAAAACTTTAAATTATCATAGTCGTTTAATACCCTGTTTACACATGCAGGCTGCTCTTCACATGTGCACTGAACAATGCATAATAGATCAATGGGTGCCACTGTTTACACAGGATGATGTGCCTCCTAGAACGATGGTCTTTTGTGCAGTCCAAAAGATAATTTCACTCAATGAATATTATTGCTTATTTGTCAAGTGATTAGCTACCTGATCGATAATCGTGAAAAGAGTGTTTCTAGGAACTCACATTCATGATAACTTGATAATTGTGCAGTGTTAATGAAACTCAAAGGGATCATGTCAGATGATATATGCTGCCCAAACCATGGGGAGCATGTATCAGCCACTAGCTGTATTATTGCAGCCACGTATGTTTGTCTCTGAAACACTGCGGCGTTTCGGTCAAAAACATACATTTAATATCTGCCAGGGACCGTGCTGTGCTATTGACTACATGTACAAACGGGTTCCTAGCGGTTCTCCCCTTCCGCTGACAGTGACTGACAAGTCACTGCCTATGTGCACACAAACTTCCAAGGCTGTGATCATACATGTTTTGGCAGCATGAATTGGCTGATAGGTGATTGACTCTACAATCTGAGATATTCGCCCTTAGAAATTACTTTTTTTAGGGCATTAGAAAGAAGAACTGCTATTGGTGCAGGCAGTTTTTAATCTTCAGTACCTTATATCCTTTGTGATTAAAAGATCCATAAAGGCAACTATGTTATAATTAATTTTATATGCAAATGTAAGACGAGATTGTCAGGTCACCCTCTTGTAAACTAGTTAAACTCTTCTTTCGAGCCAGACAGTAGTATATCAATAACAATATTACATTTTCATGAGGCCTGCATGTTTATTTTACTGGTTCATTTTTCCATCGTGTCCGAAAAATACAACATGATCCTTCCTGCCAAGGCAGAGATTAGCATATGTTGGAGCACATGGCCACCCCACTGGACTAGAGCTGTATTACATTTTCACATCAAGGCTAGCAAGTGACATCTTTAGTTCTACCATTATTTGCTCCAAATTAAGTATCTCTGAATGATCCCTCATAAAAGGGAGGAAGACTGGTGACAGAGCCACGAGAACTGCAGTATGCCCACAGATAAGGATATGTTCTCATAACCAGCTCGTTCCTTTCGATAGGAACTGTTTCATGCTTCATTTTCCCTGTGGTGTCTCTGCTTGAGATTGAACACTTGCTTCTTGGGTCCCTCACAGATTATCGCTGAATAGCAGGACACAATATGTCATCTTATTGGTTTTCAAAATATGCAATCCTTTGTACCTGCAGGAGTTAAACTTATGCCACAAGTTTCCGCCTATGACTTTTTCCAATCTCCGCATTGAAATATACAGTACATGAAATAACGTTTCTAGAGCTTTGGAAAAATTGAAATATCGATGCAGCAAAATGCTCCACTGTGCAAACTATGAGTGTGCTAAGCCTAGTTCTAGTTTTGACATGATATGCATTTTTCTTCTAAACATTTTGTTGTTTGCATGCTTATAATAAATTAATTTAACCTTTAGCAAAAGTCGGTGAGATCTGTTTGAAGCCTACATTAAGATTAGATAATGTTTAATTATTCTGGGACAAGGTTTATTTTCAGCAGCTCATGCTGTGTTCAGTAACTTATGGTTGTAAATCATACTGGAGCTTAAAATATGTAATGATATTGCAGAGCAAAGGCAATGATTTATGGATTATGGTATAGCACTCTATCAGGATCGCATAGAGTACGGCAAGGAGTACATGGAAATAAGCAGACAAATAGATGTTCTGTAATTCACAGCCATTTTCTTTCATTTATCCTTTCGCTAATGCTTTGAAAATAAGAAGACTTAAAATTATTTTAACTAAATCTTGGCATTTTCTTGGCACTTATCATAAAGGAAAGCAAAGGTTAAAAGGCAACTTTTAATTATATAAATAAACCTCATTTCCCACAGTAGTTCTTTTAAATGGGGCATTTAATTGCATAACTTGTCTACGGAGCTGGTTATAAATGTCTCATCACCTGTTGTACTGTTCCCCACAATGGATAAATGTCATTTATGGGAACAAACTATTTGATGCCCAACCTGCTATTGGAAAAACATTCTTTTATGATATCACTACTAAATAAAAAAAATATAGATATGTAGATTTTAGCCACGAAGATGTTTACGATTTACAGAAACACGTTCCCCACAGCTTTATTTCTTCAAGGTCATATTTAGACTGCTGAAAAAGCATCGAGCATATTTGGTTGTGTTACTGCAGCGGGATCCTGGTTTGATGCACAATAGTAATTTTACATTTTATATTCTGATCACTGGGTCAGGGAGCTGGGCTGTGCTTAAGGTTTTCCAAACAGTCTTGTTTGGCGACCTCAGACAAACCATTGAAACCCCATTAATATGCCCAAAATGTTCATTTTGATTGTTTAATACCATGGATTAGACCTACATTCAATAATTGATTTCTTCACTGTAATTACTTGCTTCATTTAACACAAATTTTATTGCAAATACTTCTATGTCCAAAAATGACAAAAGTATTCTAGGAGTGACCCCTTTATTGACTAACCAGAAAAATGATGTTTGCAAGCTTTCAGAGCACAGAGAAGCCAGACTAGCCAATAAAGGTATAACTCCTAGAATACTTTAGTCATTTTTGGGCATAAAAGCATTTACATGGGTTTTTCTGGCTAACACGGTGTCACAATATGATTATTTTTGTACATCATCCAAATTTTATTAAGTGACCCTGGAAAGTACTGTGGATTCTACTTTTATTCTTATTTGACTCTATTAAAATCTTCACCAGCACGCCTATATTTGTGATGGATATAGATGTCCCCTCTTCGCTAGGCGCTGTCATGTCCTGATCCACCATGCTGTTGATTTTGTTGTACTGCTCCTATCGAGAATATGAGAACTCATTAATGTACAAGTAATCAAAGTTTTAGTGGTTTATGGGGTTTCTGTACAATTTAAGAGAGACAACAGTCATGTTAGAGGAACTGCAGGCCACTAAATAAGGAAGAATTTGCCGCTTCCCCCTCATAAAATAAATTCCAAAGTTTTATGTATGCACATGTGCAACTAAAAATATTAAAACTATAATGACAGGTATGTTTTAAGTCCTAGAGCACATTTACATTGGCCAACCTGTGACCCTTAAGCATCAGCCAGCCAACTGCTTAGAAGCCGGTCTACGGTCATTTTTAACCAGGATGACCACACTTTTATGCACACAGATTGATCTTGCCGCTGTTTTTTTGTGCACAGGTTATCATTTGCACTGGATAGTGTGCTACTTAAGAATGATACTTTTCAAGTAAGCATAAAAATTTTTCACCTGATGATCAAGCATTTTGCTCACCCTGCTCACCCTGCGGGTGAATGGCAGCCTGTGTATACTGGCCAGTTACCAGAAATAAGTATTTCCAATTATCGGCCAGTGTAAAAGCTTCTCTACCTGTACTTGCCCTAACAGCACCTCTACTCCTGCACTTTAACAGGCATACTAGATCTAGTTAGCAGAGCAGTCTTCCTCCTGATGTTCAGTAAGGTAAGAAAGGAAAAAAAATCTCAAGCTCAGTAGAGTCATAAAAAGGCTCTGTTACAGGAACGTGGGACTCAAAGGCCTTACTAATAACCTCTATGTCCAGTGACAATAGGGCCAGTAGGGAATCTGAATGTGCTCTCTCTGCCGATATATACCTAGTTTAATGGAAAAGATCAATCACTTGACTTTTTTTCCTTATTACCTCTTTCTTCAGATACTGGATAATAATATACGATATATTTGCTAGTAAGCAATAGTAGCACAGTTATCATATTGCTAGTTTCTATAAAAATTATTAGGACCCGTCACCTTTTGAATACTTTTTATGCAAAATCTTTTATACAAAGACATACAGTGAATTCAGTGATTTTAGTATTGTGTGAGTGTGCTGCACAGCATATGCTTTCCTGCTTATTTCTTCTCATTTCTGAATGTCATTCTGATTCACCACTTTTAACAACATGATACATAACAATCAGGATAACTGTGGCCTGCATCTAGCAAATTCATTTCTAGCTCTTTATTATTGTTGAACATTGCTATCGAAGCTCGATGGAATGAATTTGCTATTAATATTCATCATTTATCCACCATACATTAGTATTCCTGTAAGGACATACAGCTGAAACATACATGCAGAGCAAAAAAATAACTTGGATTTTGCCACTTTTTTAACATGGCAGCATTTTGAAATAAAATATCCCTTCATAATCATTTACAATTTATTGCGTGACATAAGGGCACATCGGTGCATCATTTGCCCCCACATGGGTTGAGGCAAGCAATGTAGCTACTGACGTAAGCTGTTTTGTTTTTTAGTAACTCAACACAACTTTTCAATTTGCAGAAATGCTCTAACTCTCTAATTAATATTTGTCATGTGCCCTTATTGTAATAGAAAATTTGTAAGCACCAGAAAGTGTGTTAAGGGAGTAGATAAATATGGAGTTCAGCCAAAGCAGCATTCTTTTCAATGGAATTTTGCCACCAAATTCACCTTTTAGCCTCTAAATGTTGATCATTCTGTCAGCAGCATATTATAAGGCAGAAGAAGCTGTAGTTTTGTAGTAAATAATTCAGTATATTTTGTAATTTATTGATATAAATCTGAGATAATTCTAGGCTTAGGAGTGACAAGGTAGTCTACAAGCAAAATTACCCCCCATGATGTCCTTTGGGTGGCTCATCTGGGACGTCAAAAGGGTGAGACCATACCATTTTACTAATACGCCCTGGTTTTATTGAGCACCTTTTTGTATTTTGTTCATATAGCACTTGTGGCTAGTGAGCAATTCTCATTTTTTGCATGATACATATTAAAAGTCAGGTTTTTTTCTAATTACCGTATTTTTCGGATTATAAAATGCTCCAGATTATAAGACGCACCCCAAATTTTGAGGAAAAAAAAAGAATGTTTTTAACAAAATAATGGCGCTTCTTATAATCCATTGCTTACTGGGGGTGGTGGCTGCGGTCAAGCGGGGTCCGAGGGTCGCGGCTAGAGGCGTAGGATGGGATGAGGGGTGTTCCATTCTGTGGCGCGCCGCAGCGGCTTCCCAGTAACAAACACTGTTACGTTACAGCTTTTTTCAACACCTGCCTAAAATTTCTTTACAGTGATACATATGCCCAGAGGCTGCTCCCTGTTGTCAGCTGCAATCTGTGATGGAATCCAGGCAACTGTTTATTACTCTAAAGAGTCACCACAGTTCTCACTGAAATTGGTAATCTGTCCATGTCAAATAGTAAAAAAAAAACACGTGCTGGGTCCTCCAAGTAGAAAGATGCACTTTGATCCAGGTACCTGCTGTGGCATTAGCTGCGGGTGTTTCCAGTGCTAGGGGGGTGTCTGACACTGCTGGCGGTGCCCGGCAGTTCCACGGGGTTTCTGGTGCTGGGGGGTGTCGGGTGCTTGGTGGTGCTCATGCTGGTCTCTGGTGTAGCCCCCTGGCAGTTCCATGGGTTTCCACATGGTGGACTCCGGGAAAATGGCCACCGGGGGCTGTGCATGCGCAGATGGAGATCTCTTCACCAAGATCTCTGGGGATGAGATCTCAGCACTGAAATCTCATCTCCTGAGATCTCGGTGGCCATTTTTCCCAGAGTCGACTGCACAGGAGGAAACCCATGGAACTGCCTGGGCTGGAACAGAGACCAACATGAGCATCACCGGGCAGCACTGCCCGACACCCCCGCAGCGCCGAACACCACCCGCAGCGCCGGACACCACCCGCAGTGCTGGACACCCCCGTGGCACCACCAGCTGCGCCAGACACTCCCTCATCCAGCATGCAGCAACGCTACTGGGTAAGTTATATCCCCATTTCCCCCCCAAGTTTGGGGGAAAAGATGTGCATCTTATAATCCGAAAAATAAGGTAATATCCATTCTGGCTCCAAATATTATTGTACATTACCACCATCATTTATTATATAGGTAGAGTTGTAGCTGAGTTTTATATATTGCAGACCTGTATGATGTATTTACTAATATATATCTATATCAATCTATATATATATATCTATATATATCTATATATATACATACAAATATATGTATATATATATATATATATATATATATATATACATATAAACCGTTAAAAATTGGAACAGCACAATGCTCACCGGTGGGTGCCTGGCCTCCTGGGCAGAATGGTCCACTCATCCGCCCACATAAATACAAAAATCAGCAAATGAAGGCAGCACTCCAAATCCTCATGCAGGTAAAAATGTGACTTTTATTGAACCCACATCTCTGTGCAACGTTTCGGCTCACACTGAGCCTTTTTCAAGCAGTGTCATTAACAATGGTGCTTTTATAGGCATAATCTACATACATTTGCATATTTCATTGGTCATTAGGCATAAATACATGTATACATACATAGATCAACAATTGTGTAAAAAAATCTCATATGTGCAATCCATATCTCATAAAGTGCATAGTGCCAAAGTGCTAATAGATTCCAACATCTTCACTATTATTTTGATCATTTCATACATATTTCTTTTCAATAGGCATCTCTCTCATAGTATATCTTATGTTTGTTTATATTCCTTACCCCACCATACATCGGTCAAAACCACATGGAGGACACTACATCTACCATTCTCGGCGTCCTCTCTCCTCTACTGCGCATGTCACTGCGTCATTTCTCTGTGTCATGGGCTGCCGGCCAATCCCAGCCCTTCCCCAGTCAGTTTCTCTTGACTATATATAGAATAGAATATATAGTTGGAGATACATCTCACAACTGAAATAGATGTACCGCAGCATAGGGAGTAAAAAACTGATAGTGGCTGGGCGCCTGGCGTTGAGAGACGCATCTTGCCACATTCAAGATGGCGTCCCGGTGCTGACGAGCGGCGAGTGCGCATGCGTCAAGAGAAACTGACTGGGGAATGGCTGGGATTGGCCGGCAGCCCATGACACAGAGAAATGATGCAGTGACATGCGCAGTAGAGGAGAGAGAACGCCGAGAATGGTAGATGTAGCGTCCTCCATGTGGTTTTGACCGATGTATGGTGGGGTAAGGAATATAAACAAACATAAGATATACTATGAGAGAGATGCCTATTGAAAAGAAATATGTATGAAATGATCAAAATAATAGTGAAGATGTTGGAATCTATTAGCACTTTGGCACTATGCACTTTATGAGATATGGATTGCACATATGAGATTTTTTTACACAATTGTTGATCTATGTATGTATACATGTATTTATGCCTAATGACCAATGAAATATGCAAATGTATGTAGATTATGCCTATAAAAGCACCATTGTTAATGACACTCACTGCTTGAAAAAGGCTCAGTGTGAGCCGAAACGTCGCACAGAGATGTGGGTTCAATAAAAGTCACATTTTTACCTGCATGAGGATTTGGAGTGCTGCCTTCATTTGCTGATTTATATATATATATATATATATATATATATATATATATATATATATATATATATATATATATATATATATATATATATATATATATATATATATATACAGCTCTGGCAAAAATTAAGAGACCACTGCAAAATTTCCAGTTTTTCAGATTTTTCTCTTTATATGTATATATTTGAGTAAAATGTAAATTGTTCTTTTATTCTATAAACTTCTGACAACATGTCTCTGAAGTTCCATGCAATAAATTTTGTATATATTTTCTGAAAATGAGAAATGGTCAAAATAACAAAAAAAATGAAATGCTTGCAGACCTCAAATAATGCAAAAAACAAAACAAAAAACAAGTACATAATCATTAAGAATCAACAATACTCATGTTTTAACTCAGGGAGCGTTCAGAAATCAATATTTTGTGAAATAACCATGATTTTTAATCACAGCTTCCATGCGTCTTGGCATGCTTTCCACCAGTCTTTCACACTGATTTTGGGTGACTTTATGCCACTCCTGGTACAAATATTTAAGCAGTTCTTTGTTTGATGGCTTGTGACTATCCATCATCCTCTTGATTACATTCCAGAGGTTTTCAATGGGGTTCAGGTCTGGAGATTGGGCTGCCCATGACAGTAATTTGATGTGACGGTCCTTCATCCACACCTTGATTGAGCTACCTGTGTGGCATAGCACATTGTCCTGCTGGAACAAGCAGTCCTCAAAGTTGGGGAACAATGACTGAGCAGAAGGAAACAAATGTTTTTCCAGAATAACCTTGTATTCTGCTTGATTCATACGTCCTTCGCAAAGATTAACCTGCCCAATTCCAGGATGGCTGAAGAATCACTAGATCAATACCTGGTCATCTAATGGTTAGACAAAGACATGGAGAGACATATAAGCCACAGTGTCTTGCACCCACTCTGAAATTTGGTGGAAGATTGGTGATGATCTGGGGATCGCACATTACATACTATCCTGTCCATGGGCACACGGGCCCCAGGGCACATGGACAGAATGGTATGTCTAATGTCAGAAAGGGGTTAATACAGTCACACCACGCTACATGCATATATACACATATTTAATTTAAAAAAATATTCGGTGGGAGTGCTGCTTTAATTGGAAGTACCAGTAATTTAGTTCATATAGTACATATACAGTTTTTAGTACATATAGTTCTTTATTAATAAGATTTTATATGTAAGGATTGCTGTATTATAGCTCAGTGTGCATGAGGTATACTTAGCACCAAACAGTATATTGGGTCCTGTCAGGGCATGCAAAAATACCTGTTCAAACTAAAATACCAGGAAAAGGTATTCCTGAATTGTCTTGTGGGTTCCAATCCAATTTTGACACTAAAAACAGCCAGTCCCTGTGTTACAAACTAGATAGGTTCTGTAGGTTTTTTCTTAACTTGAATATCTGTGTAAGTTGTAATAGGGCTGGAATAAAAAAAAAATATATACTCACCTCACTGCTGATGGTTCTCACCTCCATGCTACTTGTCACCTGCAGCCTGGTCCTTTTCATTCAACTGTCGAGCTCCACATTGCCGGCCTCCTAACTATAGGACTTCCTGTGGCCTCCATGTCTCGGAAGTTACTGTGCTTTATAAGGTCATGAGGTCAGCTTCACGCACTTATAGCCAAAAGTCTTGAAGATGCAGCATTCGACAATGGAAAGAAGAGGACCAGATGGCGAGTAGCAGAGTGGCTGGAGAGTTATTAGTTTTTGTTTTAAACAATACTCACCTCTCTGACTACCCTGCTGCTCGCAGTCCCTTCCTCTCCTTCCAGTCATCGAGCACACCGCATCTCATGTCGCTTAACTCTAGGCCAGGACCTCCGGCTCATCCAGACCATAGCTCACTAAAGTTGTGATGATGACTTGGCCTTATATGCACAGTGAGACCTGAGCTGCAGCACACAATGGCGGAAAAAAGAGGATTAGTTGGTGTATGTAGAGGTCTGCAGTGAGGTGAGTATTAGGCCTTTTTTTTAAATTATCTGGCGATTGTAACTAGAGGTCATATGTAAGTCGACTGTTCATATGTTGGGACTGCCTGCATTTCTAAATTACAATACTTATAAAGAATAGAGCTGTAACATTATGGTTTAGATAGTCTTTATACATTGTTAATACCGCCTGGAATGCAGCATGAAATATATTTTGTATTGCTTAATAACATTGGGAATATACTGATAAAATAGCTTTTTCTAAAACTAAAAAAATCAAGACTTTACTAGGACCGAAATCCTGTAGTAAATGCAAATGTTATTAAACTCTGATGAATAAGCCAGGGATAAACTGCATCTGGCTTGTTGCAGTCAGATTCTTCTAATATCGTTGTGCTGAAATATGCTACTTAGAAGATTAACATTTGAAAAATAGAACATTATTTGTATTGATCATACAAACGAAACAATGCCTTTTATAATATTAAAAACTCACATTTGACAATGGAAATCAGACATAGAGCTGGTAGCTGGGAAAGGCAAATCTGTGCAAATGCAAGTGCAGACTCAACGTGGCACAGCAAATCCCGCAATAATGAGCCTTTCAAACTGTAGACGTGACAGCATAAGCCATTTTCTTATGATTGCAGTACAAAGGAGCTTTGAAGGAAGCTATTTAAAGAAGCTGCTCATGCTATTAAAACTGAAAATTCCACTTTTTAAGGTTCTTCTTTATTGAATAGCTTTGTCTTTTGAAAAAAAAAATGTATGCCTGCCATGCATAATTTCAATTGTTGGAAAGGTAAACCCTGATTTTTAATATTCCTTTCATAAAGCCCCCTGGTGGACACATTGTGTACAACGTGAATACATTAATAAATATATAGATTTAGGCTCGTAGATTTTAATCAATCAGCTCCTCCTCTTTGTAGGTCTTCTGGTTTTCAAGCAGTTCATAGACGTATATTGATTTCAATGTGATGTTTCATATCATCTGCAGACAGGAAGAAGCCCCCTTAGCAGAAACCTATTTTGGGAGGATCTTTTTTAATTTAACTAAAAAGAGCAAAGCTACTTCGATAGAAGAACTGTAAAAAGTAGCACTACTCTTTATGATGACACCGATGAACATTTGATTTCTCTTAGCACCGAGATCTTTGGAACTTGTTACAGAGGTTTTGGCTTTATGAGGTTAACAAGTAATCCTTGTTTATTTTTTTTTCATAAATCAATAGTTCAATTAAAAATAAAGAAACTTTATATTGTATCTCCCGAGACAGGTAAATTTATTACTCACAATAAAATCTTCACGGCTGGGGGTGCTCAAATACTGAGTGTGGCAAGCCTGACGATGGCCGTTTCGCGCCTGACAGGTGCTTCTATGGGTCAGGGGGTGCTGAAATACTGAGTGTGGCAAGCCTGATGATGGCCGTTTTGTGCCCGACAGGTGCTTCTACGGGTCAGACTGACCCATAGAAGCACCTGTCAGGCGCGAAATGGCCGTCATCAGGCTTGCCACACTCAGTATTTGAGCACCCCCGGCCGTTAAGGTTTTATTGTGAGTAATAAATTTACCTGTCTCGGAAGATCGGTGAGTGCTGCCTCTTTTCTCTTCTGTTTTGGATTACTTCATTTGTCTATTCGGCTATAGCACCCGGAATCTGAGGACTACACCTCCACTGCAGGTGAGCAGTGCCAGCTAATTGACAGAGGCATTGGTGCAGTCTAAAAGCTTTGTTGTTTCATTCCATTTTATATTGTATCTTATCAGAGAAATCTGCTTCTTTATCCTCAGGGTCTGATCTTATACTCTCAAAATTCTCAATTCACAGTTAAAATCTGTTTTCAAAGAATACACATTTACCCCATTACTGAGAGAGGAGATGACAGATGGTGTGCATAAATTCCTATGGAGAACTGTAATAGGACAATGGGCAGTCGCATGACTGTGTCGGCCTCCAGCTCCTCCCTCCATAGAATTTTAATAGCACCAACTGTGTTCTCCTATCTCTGTAATATGTAAATCTGTCTCACTAAATCCAGATTTTACCCATTAATTAAGACCTAAAGGTCAGCCCAGAGGGAAAGAAGTAGATTTCACTAATAAGACAAGTATCTTACTTTCATGTGTATTATTGATTTTAGAAATGCAGATTAAAATTACAATTACTTTTTAAGAATATATTCAGGCTTCCTTATTATACTATTCTATTATTCGTTTGTCATATTTCAGTACAGATTTCAGCATCTATTATATAAAGCTCACAGTAGCACTCTATAAATAAGTCACATAATTAACAGATCCAAGCTGCTTCCTTGGCTTTAAAACACTTCATTTTTGGTCAAAACAGCATATAACATATGTTATTTAAATATCGCAGTCATGACTTAAGTGAAAATGATTGAATATTTATGGGTTGGAATTTTTTATGCTATTTTTTAGCCATTCGTTGTATTTTTCAGTTTTAATTGTATTTAAAGAAGTTATCCATGCATCTGATATTGATGCAGGTAATTGGTATTTAATTGGTGGGCGACAAACACCATATACGCCCACGAATCAGCTTTTATTAACCCTTGAGGCTGTATGTAAACATTAAATAGGACCCTTATTCCAGAGAAAATTAGCTATTCTGGAGTACTCTGCAGTACACTACACATCGAGTTGAATTGTGCTGTACGGTTCTATTAAATGTTCACATCCCAGAGAGTTATTAACAACTAATGGGTAGGGTTGTCGAGTGTCGGAATCTCAGCTGATCTGATACTGATGACCTATCCTTAAGATAGATCATCAGTGTCATATGGCTGGAGAACCCCTTTAAGTTCAGCTTAGTTTACTTGTGTTCTCTTGTTGCATTTTGTAAAAAAAAAAAAGGTATTTCGATACTATAAAGTGATGCCATTCTGCTAACATATACTGGTTTCTGGGACCTCCACCAATTCTGAGAATAAAGAAAGTCAGAGTCCTTGTGTAGTTATGTATTATTGTTTTTTGCTCAACGATAAGAAAGTGCAGTGAGCTGAAATGGCTAGATTCAATGAACAGGGCCTCCTACAGTTCACTACACAGTCAAGTGGCTGAGAGTGCAACTGTGCAGGGACTACTTAAAATAGAAACTAAACCATAATTCCATCCTCTTTGTTATGAAGAGTAGTAGTGATTGCACATCCTAGGAGTACTATACGTAAACCAAAATTGAGTAGTGCTTCTTCTGTGTTGTGACCAAAGGTCTTTGTCCAGCCGTAGGTCTTGTTGTCTGGTGACATTATAAGGATCTGTGGTGCTGTTGTTTTGGGTTGTTGATCTTTATGACATATTTTGGCCTAGTGACATCCCAAAAATCTTTATGATGTCTTTTGGTCTAGTGACAGCTCAAAGATCTCTGGTGCTATTGGTTTGGGTTCTTGAACCTTATGATGTATTTTGGTCTAGTGTTATCTCAAGGATATGTGGTTTTGTTGGTTTAGGTTGTTTATCCTTATGTCCTTTGGTCTAATCACATCGTAAGGAATTGTGGTGCTGTTGATTTGGATTGTTGATCCTTTTCATGTATTTTAGTCTAGTGACATCATAAAGATTTGTTGTTCTGTTGGATTTGGTTGTTGATCCTGATCATGTCCTTTGGTCTAGTGACGTCTCGAGGATCTGTGATACTGTTGGTTTGGGTTATTTATCCTTATGATGTTTTTAAGCCTACTGACATCTCAAGAGTCTGTGGTGCTGTTTGTTTGGACTGTTGATTATTATTATTATGTCTTTTGATCTAATGACATTTCAAGGATCTGTGGTGCTGTTAGTTTGGGTTGTTGATTCTCATGTCTTTTCGTCTACTGACATTATAAGGATCTCTTTTGCTGTTGGTTTGGGTTCTTGATGTTTATGATGTGTTTTGGTCTAGTGGCATCAATAAGAATCTTTGATGCTGTTGGGTTGTTGGGTTATGTGATCAATGTGCGTTCTAGGAGCCTAATGTTTATGTTTGAAAAATGATGTTTAGCAGTAATAGTTTAGCAAATATTGTTGTGTTTAATTCCATGTATTCTTTCTATTTTTAGAGAGTAGTATATCCTATAATTATGCCATCACTTTAAATGATAACAACATGCCTTTAACCCCTTTACCCCCAAGGGTGGTTTGCACGTCAATGACCAGGCCAATTTTTACAATTCTGACCACTGTCCCTTTATGAGGTTATAACTCCGAAACGCTTCAACGGATCCTGGTGATTCTGACATAGTTTTCTCGTGACATATTGTACTTCATGATATTGGTAAAATTTCTTTGATAGTACCTGCGTTTATTTGTGAAAAAAACGGAAATTTGGCAAAAATTTTGAAAATTTCGCAATTTTCAAACTTTGAATTTTTATGCAATTAAATCACAGAGATATGTCACACAAAATACTTAATAAGTAACATTTCCCACATGTCTCCTTTACATCAGCATAATTTTGGAACCAATTTTTTTTTTTGTTAGGGAGTTATAAGGGTTAAAAGTTGACCAGCAATTTCTCATTTTCACAACACCATTTTTTTTTAGGGACCACGTCTCATTTGAAGTCATTTTGAGGGGTCTATATGATAGAAAATGCCCAAGTGTGACACCATTCTAAAAACTGCACCCCTCAAGGTGCTCAAAACCACATTCAAGAAGTTTATTAACCCTTCAGGTGTTTAATAGGAATTTTTGGAATGTTTAAATAAAAATGAACATTTAACTTTTTTACACAAAAAATTTACTTCAGCTCCAATTTGTTTTATTTTACCAAGGGTAACAGGAGAAATTGGACCGAAAAAGTTGTTGTCCAATTTGTCCTAAGTACGCTGATACCCGATATGTGGCAGTAAACCACTGTTTGGGCGCATGGGAGAGCTCGGAAGGGAAGGAGCGCTATTTGACTTTTCAATGCAAAATTGACAGGAATTGAGATGGGACGCCATGTTGCGTTTGGAGAGCCACTGATGTGCCTAAACATTGAAACCCCCCACAAGTGACACCATTTTGGAAAGTAGACCCCCTAAGTAACTTATCTAGAGGTGTGGTGAGCACTTTGACCCACCAAGTGCTTCACAGAAGTTTATAATGCAGAACCGTAAAAATAAAAAATCATATTTTTTCACAAAAATTATATTTTTGCCCCCAATTTTTTATTTTTCCAAGGGTAAGAGAAGAAATTGGACCTCAAAAGTTGTTGTCCAATTTGTCCCGAGTACGCTGATACCCCATATGTGGCAGTAAACCACTGTTTGGGCGCATGGGAGAGCTCGGAAGGGAAGGAGCGCCTTTTGACTTTTCAATGCAAAAATGACAGGAATTGAGATGGGACGCCATGTTGCGTTTGGAGAGCCACTGATGTGCCTAAACATTGAAACCCCCCACAAGTGACACCATTTTGGAAAGTAGACCCCCTAAGGAACTTATCTGGATGTGTGGTGAGCACTTTGACCCACCAAGGGCTTCACAGAAGTTTATAATGCAGAGCCATAAAAATAAAACAAAATTTTTTTCCCACAAACATTATTTTTTAGCCCCCAGTTTTGTATTTTCCCTAGGGTAACAGGAGAAATTGGACCCCAAAAGTTGTTGTCCAATTTGTCCTGAGTACGCTGATACCCCATATGTGGGGGGGAACCACCGTTTGGGCGCATGGGAGGGCTCGGAAGGGAAGGAGCGCCATTTGGAATGCAGACTTAGATGGAATGGTCTGCAGGCGTCACATTGCGTTTGCAGAGCCCCTAATGTACCTAAACAGTAGAAACCCCCCACAAGTGACACCATTTTGGAAAGTAGACCCCCTAAGGAACTCATCTTGATGTGTTGTGAGAGCTTTGAACCCCCAAGTATTTCACTACAGTTTATAACGCAGAGCCATGCAAATAAAAAATATTTTTTTTTCCACAAAAATTATATTTTAGCCCCCAGTTTTGTATTTTTCCAAGGTTAGCAGGAGAAATTGGACCCTAAATGTTGTTGTCCAATTTGTCCTGAGTACGCTGATACCCGATATGTGGGGGGGAACCACCGTTTGGGCGCATGGGAGGGCTCGGAAGGGAAGGAGCATCATTTGGAATGCAGACTTAGATGGATTGGTCTGCAGGCGTCACATTGCGTTTGCAGAGCCCCTAATGTACCTAAACAGTAGAAACCCCCCACAAGTGACCCCATATTGGAAACTAGACCCCTCAATGAACTTATCTAGATGTGTTGTGAGAACTTTGAACCACCAAGTGTTTCACTACAGTTAATAACGCAGAGCCGTGAAAATAAAAAATCTTTTTGTTTTCCCACAAAAATTATTTTTAGCCCCCAGTTTTGTATTTTCCCAAGGGTAACAGGAGAAATTGGTCCACAAAAGTTGTTGTCCAATTTGTCCTGAGTACGCTGATACCCCATATGTTGGGGTAAACCCCTGTTTGGGCACACAGGAGAGCTCGGAAGGGAAGGAGCACTGTTTTACTTTTTCAACGCAGAATTGGCTGGAATTGAGATCGGACGCCATGTCGTGTTTGGAGAGCCCCTGATGTGCCGAAACAGTGGAAACCCCCCAATTATAACTGAAACCCTAATCTAAACACACCCCTAACCCTAATTCCAACGGTAACCCTAACCACACCTCTAACCCTGACACACCCCTAACCCTAATCCCAACCCTATTCCCAACTGTAAATGTAATCTAAACCCTAACCCTAACTTTAGCCCCAACCCTAACTGTAGCCCCAACCCTAACCCTAACCCTAGCCCTAACCCTAGCCCTAACCCTAGCCCTAACCCTAACCCTAACCCTAGCCCTAACCCTAGCCCTAACCCTAGCCCTAACCCTAACCCTAGCCCTAACCCTAGCCCTAACCCTAGCCCTAGCCCTAACCCTAGCCCTAACCCTAGCCCTAACCCTAGCCCTAACCCTAGCCCTAACCCTAGCCCTAATGGGAAAATGGAAATAAATACATTTTTTTTTATTTTTCCCTAACTAAGGGGGTGATGAAGGGGGGTTTGATTTACTTTTATAGCGAGTTTTTTAGCGGATTTTTATGATTGGCAGCCGTCACACACTGAAAGACCCTTTTTATTGCAAAAAATATTTTTTGCAATACCACATTTTGAGAGCTATAATTTTTCCATATTTTGGTCCACAGAGTCATGTGAGGTCTTGTTTTTTGCGGGACGAGTTGACGTTTTTATTGAAAACATTTTTGGGCACGTGACATTTTTGATCGCTTTTTATTCCGATTTTTGTGAGGAAGAATGACCAAAAGCCAGCTATTCATGAATTTCTATTGGGGGAGGCGTTTATACCGTTCCGCGTTTGGTAAAATTGATAAATCAGTTTTATTCTTCGGGTCAGTACGATTACAGCGATACCTCATTTATATCATTTTTTTATGGTTTGGCGCTTTTATACGATAAAAACTATTTTACAGAAAAAATAATTATTTTTGCATCGCTTTATTCTCAGGACTATAACTTTTTTATTTTTTTGCTGATGATGCTGTATGGTGGCTCTTTTTTTGCGGGACAATATGACGCTTTCAGCGGTACCATGGTTATTTATATCTGTCCTTTTGATCGCGTGTTATTCCACTTTTTGTTCGGCGGTATGATAATAAAGCGTTGTTTTTTGCCTCGTTTTTTTTTTTTTCTTACGGTGTTTACTGAAGGGGTTAACTAGTGGGACAGTTTTATAGGTCGGGTTGTTACGGACGCGGCGATACTAAATATGTGTACTTTTATTGTTTTTTTTTTTATTTAGATGAAGAAATGTATTTATGGGAATAATATATATTTTTTTTTTCATTATTTTGGAATATTTTTTTTATTTTTTTTACACATTTGGAAAAATTTTTTTTTACTTTTTTACTTTGTCCCAGGGGGGGACATCACAGATCAGTGATCTGACAGTTTGCACAGCACTCTGTCAGATCACTGATCTGACATGCAGCGCTGCAGGCTTCACAGTGCCTGCTCTGAGCAGGCTCTGTGAAGCCACCTCCCTCCCTGCAGGACCCGGATCCGCGGCCATCTTGGATCCGGGGCTGGAGGGAGCAGGGAGGGAGGTGAGACCCTCGCAGCAACGCGATCACATCGCGTTGCTCCGGGGGTCTCAGGGAAGCCCGCAGGGAGCCCCCTCCCTGCGCGGTGCTTCCCTGCACCGCCGGCACATCGCGATCATCTTTGATCGCGGTGTGCCAGGGGTTAATGTGCCGGGGGCGGTCCGTGACCGCTCCTGGCACATAGTGCCGGATGTCAGCTGCGATAAGCAGCTGACACCCGGCCGCGATCGGCCGCGCTCCCCCCGTGAGCGCGGCCGATCGGCTATGACGTACTATCCCGTCCAGGGTCAGATAAGCCCAGGGCACCTCGACGGGATAGTACGTCTAAGGTCACAGAGGGGTTAAAACAAATTTCCTTTACAATACCATGAAATCACAGAGATGTTTATGTGTGTTGTGAGTGATAGGGTTGGCGGACTGCACTAAATATAATTAGTAATAAAGTGCAATCGCAACCCGGGGTCCACCTTGCAGAGATGAATAGCTGCTGCTATAGGACAATGACGGAACACACGGCGAGCGAATACTTATACACACAGAGATAACGCCACTCAGTGTGAACAGAAGGTTGAGTTCCAAGCTCTGCTATGCTACAGAGGGGAACAGCAAAACGAGTACTGAGTGCTGTGTCCAGTTAAACGTCATTGAGCAAGCACAAGGACTGACCTCGCACTGCAACAGAACCGTGTCACACAAAAACAAAAAAGCAGATCTGCATCTGAACTGTGTCACTTGCACACAGAAATGAATGAGGTGCTCTGCAACTGAACTGTGTCACTCGCACACAGAAACAAAACAGATGCTCTGAGTTTAATACCCTGACTAGGGTTTTGCTTGCTCTGGAACTCTACTGTTCTAACTGCAGCTATGTAGGAACCAGAAGCCAATCCAATGGCTAATTGCCACCACTGATGCTAGCTGCCTGCCTACGTGTACAGTCCCAAAGTAAGACAGACACACAACACATGCATACAGAGTGGTAGAGTATCCACAGGCAATAATCACACATAAATGATACTGGCACAACGGTGTGCGCCCCAGAGAGCCTTTTATATGCTAGGCTCATGTCCAGTCGGACAGGACCTTGCCTTGGGCCAATCCGGAGCTGCCACATTACCAGAGCAGCTGACGTCCATCCACAAATAGGAAGACTCCACATCACAGACATGCCATGCTCAGTAAGGTGATTTCTGAACATAGACTCCAGAACATCAGGTCGCTGCTGCTTATGGCTGGTTACTATAGACTTTGCTGGAGATCTAGCAGTAACCAAGCGAACACTATAAGCCTGAGCAAGATGCTGAGACCGACGTCTATGCTTAGCAGCGGCCGAATCTCAATGGGAGACTGCTGAGGCAGATAAGGCTTGGGATCTATCCCATACAACAGGAGAATCCCGAAGCCTAACAATGAGTGCTTACAGAAACACAAATGTCATTTTAGCTTAGGTACAAATGTACCACATTTTCTTCCTGTTCATTCCATCTTCTTTTCACAGAGCCAGAAAATATTGATTAATTTATTTTCTTTAGAATTGGCCATTATTAGTGTGTATGTGTTTCTGTGTTTAATGTTTAATCACAATCAAGGGACACTTTAAATTACAATAGTCAATATCCATGGAAAACAATGGGTAGAGGAGCCGAATATCAAAAAGTATAATCATCATATTACATGAATATTATTTTAATGGCTTGTCTCAAGTTGTTAAATAGGTAAAATTGCAAAGTGCTTGTAAAAACAAGCATAATTTTATAGTATACAGCTTGTTGCCTATCTGAAGTCTTAGAAAGAATAGATGCTTAGGTAGGGAGCTTGTGCCTCTTTCAGGCTTTATGCTCTAGAGCAGAGGTCCCCAACTCCAGTCCTCAAGGCCCACCAACAGGTCATGTTTTCAGGATTTCCTTTGCATTGCACAGGTGATGCAATTATTACCTGGGCAAAACTAAGGAAATCCTGAAAACATGACATGTTGGTGGGCCTTGAGGACTGGAGTTGGGGACCTCTGCTCTAGAGCCTTCATACGCCACTGTAAAGCTGGCTGAATCGCTCTGAAGCTGGATGCATCCGACCAACCTCATTGCTCCTGCACTATGCCCATACAGCAGAGGCAAAACTCTCTCCACTAATAGCCTGTGAAAAGCACTCAATTCAGGCCAGTGGTGCAACCGTGCCACTAGTCCAAACTGTCATTTTTGAGGAGTGCACCGCCCGTTGTAAAACTGTTTAAAACTGGGGGCCAGGAGCCATGTCCTCCTGAAAATAGAATAGTACAACAACCTTATATGATGGCAGTTTTATATTTAAATTTCATATCCTAGTCTGTTTAAAGGGTTGTTTCCATAATATTAACCCTTTTCTGCCATTGGACGGAATAGTACGTCCGATGGCAGATCCCCTGCTTTGATGCAGGCTCAGGCGGTGAGCCCACATCAAAGCGGGGACATGTCAGCTGTTTTGTACAGCTGACATGTGCCCACAACATTGGTGGGTGGAATCATGATCTATCCTCCACTATTAACTAGTTAAATGCTGCTGTCAAACGCTGACAGCGGCATTTAACAAGTGCTTCCAGCCATCCGTCCGGAAATGTGCACACCGGTGACCCGTCACGTGATCGGAGGTCATCGGTGCATTGGCATAACAACCATGCCAGATTGCTGTGAGTGCCACTCTGTGGTCGGCGCTCATAGCAATGCAGTAATTCTCCTACATAGGAGCGATCTTAGCATCGCTCCTATGTAGCAGAGCCGATCAGGCTATGACAGCTTCTAGCCTCCCGTCAAGGCTATTGAGGCATGGCAAAAGTGGAAAAAAAAAAAGTTATAAAAAATGAGACTCCTATTAAACCATCAGGAAGGTGCTGGAGTGCTACTGCTATAAAAGGTTCGCATGGCCGCTCAACCATGCGCTAGTGTAAACTGATTTACTTGTGTGTGTGTAGATGAATGCCTGTTGATGGATGAAAGCTCCAGATCATTCCCATCCCTAGTGTTGTTGCCTTCTCGCGAATGATTGAAGCTACCTAGTGCCAGACAGTGCTACTCTGCACATCCAGCACACAATTCAGGATTTCTCAGCAGCAACCGCCAGTGCGGCGCCGTGCACTTAGTGCGCTTTCTGGGCCCTGGTTAGGGTGGTAAGTGGCGTCCGCCAGAGCGGCGTTGTACGCTCTCTTGTGCGATAAATTATTATTATTAGTTCAGTTCTACCCCTGACACCACAGTAACGGTGTCAAGTGTAAGAGGTCTAAGAGAAACTCTTTCCCCGTGTCTTGGGACAGAGTTCTGTGACCCTTTACTTGCGCTCTCTGTGCAGTATCGCAGCCCTGTGACGCAACAGGGTTTGCTTCCTTCATACAGGGTGAAGCTAACCCGTGTGTATATTCACATTATACCATCTAGTCCGCCATTACCGAGCAGCTGGTGTCGTTTCTGCACGGTGGACCCTGGACTGCGAATGCACCCCATATCCTCTCTAAATATTAATTGGTGCATTCCGCCAGTCCTAACACGTGTAGTTTAAAAAGATATTTACCTGAAGATTACCTCTAAGGCTGCAGGTTTTATTTGCTGACTGGTTCCCTCTAAGTTATCCCCTATTTGTTAGAAAAGGAATCATTTACTGGTTGTTGGGGGTCCGACAATGGAACCATGAGCAATCCTGAGATTGAGCATAAGGGAACCTGGGAACCTGGTTCTGCAGAGCCCTGAGTTGAATGGAGCAGAGGTGTGTATGTTTATGAGACTGGCAGTAAAAGCCAGTAGGGGATAGCGTAATATTTTTGGAATAACCCATTACTGACCAGCTGTGTAGTTTTTCATTACGTTCAGTGGTTCAAGCCAAAGTTCTTAAGAATTGCTACTGTCAATGTACAATACTTGTACATATTATTTTCCTTGGAAGGAATGATTTGCATAGTTAAGAAGGTCACTTTCACTGTATTTCTTCTAGCTGAATGGATTGGATGCAATTTATAGCTGTTGCAATGTAAACTTTATATACGGTGTTTTCTCTCTTCCTATCTTGCATCTCGTGGTTGTCGTTCCATACCTGAGCAGTGATGTTATGATGCATTTTTGTTCTACCGAATGATGCAATTGTGTGCCTTCAGCTAATACTCTTCCTGGCAAGACATCATCTGCAGAACTGTGATATGCCAGATAGCCATTCACATCATGTCAAACGATGTCAGAATGCGAGCTACATCTATATCTGAAGACGGTGAAAGGAAAGTGTTGTTAGTCATATTTTACGTGCTATCAAGTGCTGTTTCTTTATTCAGTAGAAAATGACGTGTATTTTTTCTATTATTTTTATCTGACTTAAAAGACTGCCATTTGTGTCCCCGTTTTCATCAGTTTTCTCATGCAGGATAAATACATTAATTTGTGTATTTTTAGAACAGTGACTAACTGGGGAATTATTTTTTCTTTAAGAAGCAAGCAAGGTACATTTTTAGAAATCAATAGCTAGTGTTGGATAAAGTACTTGGCTGTTTGTTCTATTTGTGTTTATTCGATGCTAAGGGCTTACCGCTTACAGTCATGTCAATGATGTGTAGTAAATGAGCCTGCCTCTTCGAAGAGCAGCATTGTAGTTTTGCCAGCTCTTTTCCCAAACTTAATGTTTAGACATTCCCGATAAGAAGTATGTATCATTAGTTGGGCATAGATGGATGTATTGCGTGTTGTAATCTTGAAGAAGGGACTGTTATTAGTCAACGATTCTGATATCAGAAATCAGTGCTCTGTGCCTAGATATGCATAGCAAATTATAGCCAGAAGGAAAATGGATACAGCAGAAGCGCGGCCGAGCTAATTTTAGTTGTGCTTCTTACAAAAATTCAGCTGAAGAAAACAAGTGGCATTTAGTCATCTCGACTAATAGTTAGAAATGTTTAACAAAATTGTAGCGTGGTTGTTCTTATTCTGTCAGATGGAATTTTTTTCCAGTTATATTTAAACTGGTTTCTAAAAGATAATGTTCTCTTGCTGTTCTTTCTCTTACATTTCCTAAAAAAATTGCAGAAATCATGATTGTTCTATATTGGCACTCCCTTCTTTGAGATGAGCAAGAAGAGGGAAAAGAATTCTGTAGTTATAAGTACAGAGATAAGACTAAAAGGTTATCCTGCCAAATTGATAGAGGAAACATATCTTTGTACCATGTTAGCCCGTAGATAGAAAAATATTAAGATTTGAGAGTCCTCAGTGGTTGATACCTTTTAATTGGCTAATTGAACAGATGGCAATAAATAGCAAGCATTCGAGACTACTCAGGTCTTTTCTTCAAGAATAGATACTATGCCTGATGAAGGGACCTGAGGAGTCTCAAAAGCTTGCTTCTTGTTACAATTTTTTCAGTTAGCCATTAACCTCTTTCTGCCATTGGATGAACTATCCCGTCCATTTGACCTGGGACTTAATTCCCATGGACGAGATAGTACATCATAGGCGATCAGCCGCGCTCACCGGGGGAGCGCGGCCGATTGCGACCGGGTGTCAGTTGATTATCACAGCTAACATCCGGCACTATGTGCCAGGAATGGTCACAGACCTCTCCCGGCACATTAACCCCCGGAACACTACGATCAAACATGAGTGCAGCGTTCTGGTGGCATATGGAAGCATCACGCAAGGAGGGGGCTCCCTGAGTGCTAACCTGAGACCCTCGGAACAACGCAATGTGATTGCGTTGCTCCGAGGGTCTCCTCCGTTCTCCCTGCAGGCCCCGCATTTAAGATGGTGGGTCCTTCCGGGTCCTGCAGGGAGGTGGCTTTTGAGCGCCTGCTGAGAGCAGGATCCAGCAAGCATCCTGCACTGCCTGTCAGATCGCTGATCTGACACAGTGCACTGAAAAGTGTCAGATCAGTAATCTGACACTACACAGTGATGTCCCATGCTGGGAAAATGTAAAATGTTTAAAAAAATATTACAGTGTGTAAAAATAAAGAAAAAAATATTCCTAAATATAGAAAAAAAAATATTGTTCCAATAAATACATTTCTTTATGTAAATAACAATACAATAAAAGTACACATATTTAGTATTGCCACGTCCGTAACGAGCCAACCTATAAAACTGTCCCTTTAGTTAACCCCTTCAGTGAACATAAAAAAACAAGGCAAAAAACAATGCTTTATCATCATACTGCTGAACAAAAAGTGGAATAACACGCGATCAAAAAACTTATATAATTAAACATGGCACCGCTGAAAACTTCATCTTGTCCTACAAAAAATGAGCCACGATACAGCATCATCAGCGAAAAAAAAAAATGTATGGCCATCAGAATAAAGCGATGCAAAAATAATTATTTTTTATTTAAAATAGTTTGTATTGCATAAAAGCGCCAAAAGATTAAAAAAAATATAAATGAGATATCGCTGTAATCGTACTGACCAGAAGAATAAAACTGCTTTATCAATTTTACTAAGCGCGGAACGGTATAAACGCCCCCCAAAAGGAATTCATGAATTGCTGGGTTTTGTTCATTCTGCCTCACAAAAATCAGAACAAAAAGCGATCAAAAAATGTAACATACCCAAAAATGGTACCAATGGAAACGTCAACTCGTCCTGCAAAAAAGAAGACCTCACATGACTCTGTGGACCAAAATATGGAAAAATTATAGCTCTCAAAATGTGGTGACGCAAAAACTGTTTATTGCAATAAAAAGCATCTTTTAGTGTGTGACAGCTGCCAAATATAAAAACCCGCTATAAAACCCTCTATAAATAGTAAATCAAACCCCCCTTATCACTGCCTTAGTTAGGGAAAAACTATAAAATAAAAAAAATGTATTTCTATTTTCCCATTAGGGTTAGGGCTAAAGTTAGGGTTGGGGCTACAGTTATGGTTAGGGCTGGAGCTGAAGTTAGGGTTAGCTTTGGGTCTAGGGTTATGGTTGGGATTGGGGTTAGGTGTGTGTTGGAGTTAGGGGTGTGGTTAGGGTTATGATTAAAGTTAGGGGTGTGTTGGGGTTAAGGGTGTGGTTAAGGTTGGGATTAGGGTTAGGGGCATGTTCAGGCTAGGGGTGTGGTTAGGGTTATGCTTAGAGTTTGTATTAGGGTTAGGGGTGTGTTCGGGTTAGGGTTGGAGTTAGAATTGGGGTATTTCCACTGTTTAGGCACATCAGGGGCTCTCCAAACGAGACATGGCGTCCGATCTCAATTCCAGCCAATTGTGTGTTGAAAAAGTAAAACAGTGCTCCCTCCCTTCTGAGCCATCCCGTACGCCCAAACGGGTTTACCCCAACAAAATGGGTATCAGCTTACTCAGAACAAATTGGACAACAACTTTTGGTATCCAATTTATCCTGTTACCCTTGGGAAAATACAAAACTAGGGGCTAAAATATCATTTTTGTGGAAAATAAGATTTTTTATTTTCATGGCTCTGCGTTATAAACTGTAGTGAAACACTTTGGGGTTCAAAGTTCTCTCAACAGATCTAGATAAGTTCCTTGGGGGTCTAGTTTCAAATATGGGGTCAATTGTGGGGGATTTTTACTGTTTGGGTACATCAGGGGCTCTGCAAATGCAGCGTGATGCCTGCAGACCATTCCATCTAAGTCTGCATTCCAAACGGAGCTCCTTCCCTTCCGAGCTCTGCCATACGCCCAGTGGTTCCCACCCACATATTGGGTATCAACGTACTCAGGACAAATTGGAAAGCAACTTTTGTGGTTACCTGTTACCCTTGGAAAAATACAAAACTGGGGGCTAAAATATCATTTTTGTGGAAATAAAAAGATTTTTTATTTTCATGGATCTGCGTTATAATCTGTAGTGAAACACTTGGGGGTTAAAAGTTCTCACAACACATCTAAATAAGTTCCTTAGGGGTCTAATTTGCAAAATGGTGTCACTTGTGGGGGGTTTCTACTATTAAGGCTCATCAGGGGCTCTCCAAACGCGACATGGCGTCCTATCTCAATTCGAGTCAATTTTGCATTGAAAAGTCAAACGGCGCTCCTTCACTTCTGAGCTCTGCCATGCGCCCAAACAGTGGTTCCCCCACATATTGGGTATCTGCGTACTCAGAACAAATTGTGCAACAACTTTTGGGGTCCAATTTCTCCCGTTATCCTTGGTAAAATAAAACAAATTGGATCTGAATTTAATTTTTTGTGAAAAAAAGTTAAATGTTCATTTTTTTAAACATTCCAAAAATTCCTGTGAAACACCTTAACTTATTCAACTTATTGAATGTGGTTTTGAGCACCTTGAGGGGTGCAGTTTTTAGAATGGTGTCACACTTGGGTATTTTCTATCATATAGACCCCTCAAAGTGACTTCAAATATGATGTGGTCCCATATAAAAATGGTGTTGTAAAAATGAGAAATTGCTGGTCAAATTTTAACCCTTATAACTCCCTAACCAAAAAATATTTTGGTTCCAAAATTGTGCTGATGTAGAGTAGACATGTGGGAAATGTTACTTTTTCAGTATTTTGCGTGACATATCTTTAAGGGCATGAAAATTCAAAGTTGGAAAATTGCAAATTTTTCTAAATTTTCGCCAAATTTCCACTATTTTCAAAAATAAACGCAAGTAATATCGAGGAAATTTTACCACTAACATGAAGTAAATTATTTCTCGAGAAAACATTTTCAGAATCACTGGGATCCATGCAAACATTCTAGAGTTATAACCTCATAAAGGGATAGTGGTCAGAATTGTAAAAATTGGCCGGGTCATTAACATGCAAACCACCCTAGGGGGTTAAGGGGTTAAAAAGTATAAACCACTGAGGATATTTTTCTATTTTGCTAAAAACATTTGTCAGCTATTCAGGATAGGTGATAAATCTATGATCGTTGAGATTTCTGGAGTCGCAAGGGTTCTGCTGTACTCAATGTCACCCATATAAATGGAATAGTAGTGCCAACGCAAGGATTGTTAAAGTGTTGATATTGGCTTTTAGGATTGCTACATCCAATAGGTTCCAGTCCTCTTCCTCTAAAAAGAGGCTGTTTGCATACTTCTATTGCTATTTGTTATGGTCATGCATATGCACTACATCTCAACAGGAGTCATTGTGATCCTCATTCTTAGAATTTGTAGATATTCCAACAGAATTCCACCAATACTACATTTCTTGCCATTCTTATCTAATATATAATTGCCTAGAATAATACTTCCTGCAATTTGTGCCAACTTCCTGTCCGGAGCTAATGTCCGGAGCTAATGTCCGGAGCTAATGTCCGGAGATAAGTGACGTCAACAGTGTCCAGTGTCTGATTGGTTGCCGCCTGCTGCGAGCGACCAATCAGAAACGTGCCGTACTGTGACACACTCCGCCCACCATTTTGGTGTGATTTTTGAATTTTTACCTCACAGCAAGTTTCTACTGCGTGGAGGCGGGCCCAGTGACGTTGCTCTTCAAGCTCCTGCCGAATTTCGTCAAAAAAATGATAATACCATTTACCAAAACTATATATATTTAGTTGTGAAGTGGTTCAGTGACATTTTCACACCAATTTTGAACTTTTGTTTGGTGTTTTCTCCATATACTGCCTATTATTCACTGACTGTTATACTGAGAGACTGCCGTTTATTAACCTCTTCTTTGCCACATTGGGTATATTGCTCTATTATTTGCCACATAAGGACATTGTCCATTATTGCCCAGCAATTTCTTAAATAACAAGAATTGTCAAGAGCTGGTAAGTGCAGCCATTTTTTGTTCTTTCTTACTATTATTTATTAATTGTATTATTCTTACATTTGAATAAAGTATATATGGATTCTAGACTCCCGATTCTTTAGAATCGGGCTGCCATCTAGTAAATAATAAAATGGTGAAATCTAGTCAGTACTACACTGTTAGTTTCAACTAATATTATTACTATTGTAATTAGTTATTTATTATTAGTATGGTTATTGTTTCTTTTTCACATTTTCTACTACACTTATGAGCATTGCAAACAAGTATGACTCATCGTTGCACTGACTTTTCGTAGATGCCTGTACAGTTTGTGTACGTGTACACCAGATCAATGTTTGTGATTTCAAAGCTAAACTTATGAAAAAAGCCCTTAAACAGGTGAGCTGTGGTGTGTTCCATTCAATATATTTGGTTAATGGAAGCAGTGGATGCAAAGCATAGACATTTTAGAGGACATATGTGAAGGGCTGTGCATGAGCACTCAATAGAATACCTATAACTCCCTGAGGAAGCATATGTGAAACTCGAGATAGTGGGACTAAAGTCGTCTAACTAAAATCATTTGGGTTATTAATCATTCCATTTTTAAATATATTCCCCTTACTTTTGTACCACGATTATGCAATTATATTACACTAAGTTGGATTTCTATATACGATTTAGGATTCAGTCTATTTTTTTTATTGAATGGCTTCTTGTTTATTATATGCACCACTATTTTTATCCACTTTGTTCCTATTTATATATACTGCCATCGTATTACCGTACTGGAAGGAACACATTTTTTTTATTATAGTATAAATTATATCATGGTATCTTACATGGTATTTATATAATTACCTGAACAATTTGATTCCTATTCAATTGTTTTTCCTCTGTTGGATCAAAATAGTACTTATGTGAATTCCTTATTAGAAGGAGTCGGTTCCATCTTATTCTATATTGGATGCAAACAGTTTTTTCTCTAATTCATTATTGGAAGGAGTTGGTGCTATTAATAACTTCAGTAAGAAGTAAGACATACATTCATATTTGTAGGGAGTTGGTTTAAATTATATTTTTCAATGGTTATAGATTTTCATTTCTCATTGGAAGTAGGTGATTATAACATTTTTTACCATTGAGTATATATAGTTATTCTCCTTATCTCTTACGTGAAGGAGAAGGCTTTACATAATTTTTCCATCAACGACTTGTGATGTGCCACAATATCTATATGTCTCATACAGTTTATAGTCTTCTGCTAATAGTACATCATTTGCATATTTGCCTTCATGACATGTCCATAATTTCTGTGCTCCTCTCCCATTTTTTTCAAGTGTTTTTAATGAATTTTGTGTATTTTGCTTCTAAACATGTCAGTGTTGTTTCTTGTGTATTTATTAATAATTATATCCCTTATTCAATTATGAGGATGATCATTTTTAATGAGGATTTATACATGGATTTAATTAGTTTGAGTTCCTATGCTGAGTTATAGTACTACATTTTTTTCTTTTTTTATATATATTTAATAGGTTATTTCTCTCATTTGTAGATTATGTATGTTTTTGCACAAGCCATAATAGCACAAAACTTTGTGGACTTTTAACCATTTTTCGATTTCCTCGTCACTTTCGTATATACAACCCCTGGCAAAAATTATGGAATCACTGGCCTTGGAGGATGTTCATTCAGTTGTTTAATTTTGTAGAGAAAAAAAACAATCACAGACATGGCACAAAACTAAAGTAATTTCAAATGGCAACTTTCTGGCTTTAAGAAGCACTAAAAGAAATCAAGAACAAAAAATGTGGTAGTCAGTAATGGTTACTTTTTTAAACAAGCATAAGGGAAAAAATTATGGAATCACTCAATTCTGAGGAAAAAATTATGGAATCATGAAAAACATACAAACAAAAAAAAAACTCCAAAACATCACTAGTATTTTGTTGCACCACCTCTGGCTTTTATAACAGCTTGCAGTCTCTGAGGCATGGACTTAATGAGTGTCAAACAGTACTCTTCATCAATCTGGCTCCAACTTTCTCTGATTGCTGTTGACAGATCAGCTGTTAGGGCTAGCGGAACGCACCAAATAATTAGAGAGAAGGTATGTAGTGCGATCACAGCCCGGGGTCCACCGTGCAGAGATGGAACCTGCTGCTGAGTAATGACGGACTATATGGCAGTACAATGTGGATACACACATGGGTTAACTTCACCCTGTATGAAGCGAACCCTGTTGCGTCACAGGGCCGTGGTACCGCACAAAGAGCGCAAGTAAGGATTCACAGAACTGTATCCCAGGACACAGGATTAGAGTTCATGTAGATCTCTAGCGCTCGACACCACAACTGGGGTATCAGAGTAACTGAAAAGGTAACTTATATGCACAAGAGTGCGTGCTGTGCTACTCTGGCGGACGCCACTAACCACCCAGACTCGGGTCAGGAAAGCGCTCTAATAGCGCACGGCACCGCATTGGCGGTCACAGCAATTAGACTCTGTTTCGTGTGTTTTTGTGCTGATAACTCATCTGGGCGCTAGATAGCAGACATCCACCTTACGTGAGCAGTCATACACAAGGGAAGGGATGATTAAAGAATAACTTACACTCATCAACACACACACGTTCTCGAATCTACACTAGCGCATGGCCGAGCAGCCATGCAAACCTTTTATAGCGGCAGTGCTACAAGAACTTCCAGATGGACCAATAGTAGCCGCAACAGGACCTGAGCATGTGACCCCCGACCTCCTATGGGAGGTCGTCCCGTGGGCATGCTCAGTATGGGAAAAGCAGAACTTAGTCCCAGAAAGACCTGCTCGCTGCTGATCAGTGCTGACTACAAAGGGAGAGCCTGTAAGATCAGTAGTAACCAGTCGCCCAGTATCAGCCTGTGATAGACGCTGGGACCGACGTCTCCGCTGAGCAGGTTTCACTGCAGCTGGAGAAGAATGGGAGACCACAGCGGAGATGGTTCGAGATTCCTCTTGTGCAGAGGTGGGAACTCGACACCTAACATCAGCTTTGCTGGTCGGAGCCTTGTCATAGACCATTTTCTTCAACTTCCACCAAAGATTTTCAATTGGATTGAGATCTGGACTATTTGCAGGCCAAGATATTGACCTTTTGTGTCTTTTTTGAAGGAATGTTTTCACAATTTTTTCTCTATGGCAGGATGCATTATCTTGAAAAATGATTTCATCATCCCCAAAATCCTCTCATTTGATCGGATAAGAAGTGTGTCAAAAATATCAACATAAACTTGTTCATTAATTGAAGATGTAATGAGAGCCATCTCCCAAGTGCCTTTATGCGACATGCAGCCCCATATCATCAATGACTGTGGAAATTTGCATGTTCTCTTCAGGCAGTCATCTTTATAAATCTCATTGGATCGGCACCAAACAAAAGTTCCAGCATCATCACCTTGCCCAATGCAGATTTGTGATTCATCACCGAATATGACTTTCATCTAGTCAACCACAGTCCACGATTGTTTTTCCTTAGCCCATTGTAATGTTATTTTTTTTCTGTTTAGGTGTTAATGATGGCTTTGATTTAGCTTTTCTGTTTGTAAATCCCATTTCCTTCAGGTGGTTTCTTACAGTTCGGTCACTGACGTTGACTCCAGTTTCCACCCTTTCGTTCCTCATTTGTTTTGTTGTGCATTTCCTGTTTTGGAGACATATTGCTTGAAGTTTCCAGACTTGATGCTTTAATGTCTCCGTTGGTCTACCAGTATGTTTGCCTTTAGCAACCTTCCCATGTTTTTTGTATTTGGTCCAGATTTTCGACACAGCTAACTGTGAACAACTAACATCTTTTGCAACATTGAGTGATGATTTACATTATTTTAAGAGTTCGATAATCTTCAATTGACATCTCTCATGTTGGAGCCATGATTCATGTCAGTCCACTTGGTGCAACAGCTCTCCAAGGTGTGATTACTCCTTTATAGATGCAGACTAAGGAGCAGATCTAATTTGATGCAGGTGTTATTTTTGGGTGTGAAAATTTGCAGGGTGATTCCATAATTTTTTCCTCAGAATTGAGTGATTCCATAATTTTCCCCCTATGCTTGGTTAAAAAAGTAACCATTACTGACTACCAAATTTTTTTGATCTTGATTTCTTTTAGTGTTTCTTAAAGCCGGAAAGTTGCCATTTGATATTACTTTAGTTTTGTGCCATCTGCTTTTTTCTACAAAATTAAACAACTGAAAGAACATCCTCCAAGGCCGGTGATTCCATAATTTTTGCCAGGGGTTGTAGTTGACTCCGAAACCTGACAAATTAATTATTTGGAGTACATTTCCTTTGTGGTAAGATTTTTATGTGAAATACCTCATTATATATTTTTTTCACTTCTCTTATTGTGATCTATAAAGAGCAAAGCAAATTTAGCAATTTTCACACGGGTCTAAGTTTAGACTCATACTTACTACTTTGTATAGGATGGCACATGGATATAATCAGAAACAGACTGGCTCTGATCTTATTGACTTGAATATAACTTTTGTTCTGCTCATGCTTTGATCTGGTCAAAGGTCATTGTGAAGGGAGGGTGAGAAGGTGACCTGTGACCACCTCTTACTGTGAATGGTGGCTCTTGTGTTATCTAGTATACATAGAGGTGATAACTTTCATTGTAATCCTGTTATTGATAACAATGAGACTGCTGTAAAAGTTTCCTGTAGAGAACATGGAGTATGAGTCTAATATTATGCCTGGTGAACAGTATCATTGCTGGATTTATGATTTTTTTTTAATATAGGGATTTGAAAAATGAAAAAAAAATAAAACACTATCAACAATTTATAAAAAAATACATTTCACATAAAGCCAGATTTATACAAGTTATTTTCTGTTGACACATTCCCTTTAAGTAAATGTACCTTTTCCAGATACATATTACAATTTATTTTAAAATATAAAAAGATAATTACAATATCTGCAAATGTTTCTTTTATTTTCTATCATTAGAAACTGTGTTCTTTTTCCCAAACAAGCAAGCAAGCAAGCCAGCCAACAAAACATGACTAATTAGCTGGCTGCCGGTATAAATAAGTCATTTGTAAGAATTGTGGGCAAAACACACAAAATTCAATCCACTGTTTTTCCACAATTCATCTCCAATATGCAATTAAAATTAGTTACGAATGAGAAGGATTTGATCTTATTATTTATCATTTTACTAAATATAACACAGATACTTAGAATTTATGATTTTCAATTTAAAGGACATATCTCGTAGTTACTCCTTCTTGCTTTTAGGATTAAAGTGATCATAATGTTTGCATGATAGATATATTTGTATCCTTTATATTTCTCTTTGCTGCACTCCAGAGGCGTGCTAGCATGATTTTGTGATTCTCACAAAATTAGAATATCATAAAAAACTTAATTTATTTCAATTCTTCACTACAAAAAGTGAAACTTATATGTTATATAAGAGTCATTACACACAGAGTGATCTATTTAAAGTGTTTATTTCTGTTGATGTTGATGATTATGGCTTACAGCCAAAGAAAACCCAAAGTCTTTATCTCAGTAAATTAGAACATTTTATAACACCAGCTTGAAAATGATTTTAAAATATAAAATGTTGGCCTACTGAAGTGTATATTTCAGTAAATGCAGTCAATACTTGGTCAGGGTTCCTTTTACACCAATTACTTTATCAATGTGGTGTGGCATGAAGGCGATCAGCCTGTGGCACTGCTGAGGTGTTATGGAAACCCAGGTTGCTTTGATAGCAGCCTTCAGCTATCTGCATTGTTGGGTCTGGTGTCTCTCATTTTCCTCTTGATTTTCTATGGAGCTAAGGTCAGGCGAGTTTGCTGGCCAATCAAGCACAGTGATACTGTTGTTTTTAAACCAGGTATTAGTACAATTGGCAGTGTGGACAAGTGTCAAGTCCTGCTGGAGAATGAAATTTCCATCTCCAAAAAGCATGTCAGCAGAGGGAAGCATGAAGTGCTCTAAAATTTCCTGCTAGATGTCTGCGGTAACTTTGGTCTTGATAAATCACAGTGGACCTATTGGTCATGAGTGGCTTGACACAAGGAATGTGACACTTGTAGCCCATGTCCTGGATACATCTGTGTGTGGTGGCTCTTGAAGCAATGACCCCAGCAGCAGTCCCCTCCTTTTGAATCTCCCCCAAATTTGTGAATGGCCTTTTCTTAACAATCCTTTCATGGCTGCAGTTATCATGGTTGCTTGTGCACCTTTTTCTACCACACTTTTTTCTTCCACTCAGCTTTCCATTGCTATGCTTGAATATAGCACTCTGTGAACAGTCAGCTACTTCAGCAATGACATTTTGTGGCTTATCCTCCTTGTGGAGTGTGTCAATGACTGCCTTCTGGACATCTATCAAGTCAGCAGTCTTCCCATGATTGTGGAGCCAGCTGAAACAGACTGAGGGACCTTTTTAAATGCTTAGGAAGCCTTTGCAGGTGTTTTTGTTAATTATTCTAATTTACTGAGATAATGACTTTTGGGTTTTCATTGGCTGTAAGCCATAATCATCAACATTGACAAAAATAAACACTTGAAATAGATCACTCTGCTCGTATTGTCTCTATATAATATATGAGTTTCACTTTTTTGTGTTGAAGAACTGAAATGAATTAATTTTTTGATGATATTCTATTTTAGTGAGAACTACCTGTATGCTGCATGCGTATATTCGGGGTCTCCCAGTGGTCAGGATGTGAACTGCAGGATTTTTATAACATTTCACAATATTGTATTAGATTGTTTTGAGAAAAATTGGAGTACTTAACCAAATTCTAAAAAGGTAGGAGTGAACATAGGTAGCTGTATATGAACAGAACGGTGATCCAATTTAACCTCTGTTCATGAGTATGCTTAAAGGGAATATGGCATCGGAAAATGACCTCTTGATTAAATTAGGATTCAGTATTAAATGTTTTTTTTTTGTTAATTAAATATATATATATATATATATATATATATATATATATATGTTCAAATAACCCCCACCACACCATTCAAATAAAACAATAAAAACTCGCACTTGGAATTTGTTTCCCGTTTTCCAGTACACAATCTTTTAAAACCATTGGTGTTTTTCAAAATTACAACACTTCCCACACAAAACAAGCCCTCACATTGCCATATAGACAGAAAAATAAAAAAGTTATGGCTCTGGGAAGAAGGGGAGCAA
The DNA here is from genome assembly GCF_032444005.1 of Ranitomeya imitator. Classification (NCBI taxonomy): domain Eukaryota; kingdom Metazoa; phylum Chordata; class Amphibia; order Anura; family Dendrobatidae; genus Ranitomeya; species Ranitomeya imitator. The sequence goes on along the minus strand of NC_091285.1, from coordinate 339,237,644 downwards.
AAAACGAAAATGCAAAAATGAAAATACCTCCGGTCATGAAGGGATTAATACAGGATTGTTTAGGTCTTAATGGTGGTATCCCAACCTTTACGGAAAAACCACAGAGCATGCCATAAAAGCACAATGTCTCTAAAATGGGGCTCCTTTGGGCATAAATGTAAGAAGAGAGGTGTTGGTAGCACTTTCTCTTTTTTATGGAAGTAATAAATATAACCGAGCGTATTTGCGTGATTGTTTTCATTACCCTAATAAATGTGAATGGAGAGAGATGTGCATGTGCCACCTCTTTATTTATGGAGGTGCTAACAACACCGTTATCAATATTTTATTAGGTTATAACTTAAATGTGGCAATTATCATTAAAGAGCCAAGCCTTTTTTTGTTTTATTTTTGCATTCCAAGATCCATAACCTTCCTCTTTTTGCATTTTTCGTGAGACTAGTTGTACTATTTAGTGGCAACACATTGGTGTATTTTTTATTTATTTTTCTCACTTATATTGAGCCGTTAATTCCACAGCGCTTTACAGACATTAGCAGCACTGTCCCTGATGGGGCTCACAATCTAAATTCCCTATCATTATGGAGTGTGTGAGGCAACTGGAGGAAACTCACACAAACATGAGGAGAACATAGAAACTCCTTGCAGATGTTGGCACTTGGTTTGATTTGAACCCAGGACCCTAGCGCTGCAAGGCTACAGTGCTAACCACTGAGCCACCATGTGCATGCCTTCTTGCACACAGTAGATTAAAAAAATCGAAACAGAGAAATAGCGAATGACTAACACCAGTAAGTTAATGTCATGTTCCTCAAAGTGAAGTAATGGCTAATCAGTTATAGTGTACATTAATACTGTGAGGAGTGTAATGTTCTTGACATTTTCTTATTTTTCCACTCTCGCTCTATGTAATAAATGTGGACTAGCATCTTTTATCTGCGTCTATACTTCTGCTTCAGCTTCTGTGTTTCTAACCAAATGCATTTTCATTTTATCTGTGCACTCGCTCATTTTCTTACAGTTTAGGGAGCTAACAAGTTATTCTGCATTAGACATTTTATTTTTTTGAAGTTAAATCAGACGACAGCAATTTTAAGAAAGATGAATGAGAATTTGGTACAGAATGAGTTCCTTTTGATGAAATTAGTTATTGCAAACGTCCGTGTTATAATTTCTTGCACTAGAATGCTGAATATGAACTTTTAATAAAATTTCTTTAAGCATACGGTAAATTTAGCCTTGTGATGTGTTTAGGAATACATTAACATCGACATGGCATGCAAATGAAGAAATCGTTCGGATTAATTTTGATATATATACAGATAAAATGCAAAAATGAATGCAATGCCCAGAGGTTATGACCAAAATCTTTTGTATGCACACCCGAAAAAAATGGAGGTAGAGATATTTATATACTATATGGACTAAAGTATTGAAACATCCATTCATTACACCTATAGGAGCTTTTATGTCATCCCATTATATTCGACAGGCATTATTGTCATTTTTGCAAATTCAACTTTATGAAATCAGACACTACTATTAGAGTTGGAGACCTGGCTTGCAATCATTGGCTTTAATGTGGATCAATAGACGTGGTTCCAAGATGCTTCCAATTTTTTTAATATCAATCATGGCTGACCATGGAATATTTTAGAGGCGGTAAATTTTACCAACTGACTTGATACAATGGTGTCATCTATTACAGTACCATGCTCAAATTCAGTTAGCTCTTTAGAACGAGCCATTCTTTCACAAATGTTTGTAAAGATAGACTGAATGGCTTGGGACTCAAATTTATCTACCTGTGGCAATGGGACTGAGCGAATAACCTAATTTAAATGATAAAGATGCTGTTAGGGTTGGCAGATTGCACTATATAAATATAATAATTTAGCTTTAGCGCAATCGCATCTCAGGTCCACTGTGCAGAGATGTTAAACTGCTGCTAATGTGAACAATGATGGAACACACAGTGAGTGATTGCTTGTACACACTGAGTTAAATGCCACTCAGTGTAAACAGCACATAAACAACTCGCAGACAGAAACAAAACAGATGCTCTGCAATTGAGCTGTGTCAATTGCGCACAAAAAAGGGAACAGATGCTCTGCAACTGAGCTGTGTCACTCACAGAAACAAAAGAGATGCTCTGCAACTGAGCTTTGTCACACACACAGGAAAAAAAGATGCTCTGCAACTGAGCTGTGTCAATCGCACACAAAAAGGAACAGATGCTCTGCAACTGAGCTGTATCACTCACACACAGGAACAAAAGAGCAGTGTCACTCGCATACAGAAACAAAAGAGATGCTCTGCAACTGAGCTGTGTCACTTGCACACAGAAGTGAAAGATGTTCTGCAACTGAGCTGTGTCACTTGCATACAGGAGCAGAACAGATGCTTTGCAACTGAGCTGTGTAACACACACAGGAATGGAACAGATGCTTTGCAACTGAACTGTGTCACTCGCACACAGAAATGGAACAGATGCTCTGTAAAATACCCTAACTAGGGTTGTGCTTGCTCTGGAACTCTACTGTGCTAACTGCACACATGTAGGAGTCAGATTCTAATCCAATATCTAATTCCCCACACTGACACTAGCTGCCTGCATGTACAGTCCCAAGGCTAGACAGACACACAACACATGCAGACAGAGTGGTAGAGTATCCACTGGCAACAGCCACTCATAAATTATACTAGCCAATTAGAGTGCGCCTCTGAGAGCCTTTTATACAAAATACTCATGTCCAGACGGACAGGACCTTGTCCGTGGACCAATCCGGGGCTGCCACATAACCAGAGCAGCTGACATCCATCTACCAATGAGAAGATGCCATCTCACGGTCATGCTCAGTAAGGTGATTTCTGGACTTAGGCTCCAGAGCAAAAGACTGAACCTGTGCAACACTGGTTACTATAGGTTTATGCTGTGCAGCAATCTGAGCGTCCGGACCTGAATGGGAAACCACAGAGGCAGATAAGGCTTGGGATTTATCCCATAGAGTGGGAGAATCCTGACACCTAACAGATGCTTGTCTCAATATTTAATTTCAGATATGCATTGTGTAAATTGTATGTATATATATTCTGGATTTTTTGCATAACTCCCTATGTGTTTCTTTAAAAGTTTGTTAGTCTAATTAAAGATTTCTCCAGGCAGATTTTTCGACATGGTAACACTATCTGTATGCTATCTAAAATGTGTTCAATGTGAAAAGATGTAAACATTTTATTCCTCACATTTTATTTTGCACTTTGGACAAGATTTCCTGTCAATTATCACGTAACATAACACTTACGATGTACTTTTCTTGTTTTGCTGTTACTAACAAAATCTAGAACTTGATGTATTTACATTTCCAGTATTTAGTAATTATATATCGAACAGCCAAAAATTAAATCCACCTGCTTAGTCTTGTATAGGTCTCCCTTATGTTATATCCATTGTGACCTCTGAAGGCATGGACTCAAAAAAAACCTGAACGTGTATGTGTTAGCTAAGATGTTAGATATTGATCCTCTAAGGATGATGGCTCTAATTTATTAAGGTGTGTTCGCCAGAATTCTGGCATAAACACCTTACAAAGTTGCAACTCGGGAGTTGCTCAAAAATGTTGTGACTTTTGGTATTTACACACCATTTAGCTGCTGTACACCTATATCATCAGAGCATGGGCGGAATATGGCTGTGTCGGGCATTGCTACATCTGACCATCAAATTCATGAATAATTATACCATTTAGTAGCATATCTGTTAGGAGTCGAGTTTCCTCTGCTGCACAGGGGGAATCTCGATCCGTCTCCGCTGCGGTCTCCCATTCTCCTCCAGCCGCAGTGGAGTCTGCTCAGCAGGGACGTCGATCCCAGCGTCTCGCTCAGTCTGACTCTGTGCGAAGAGTTGCTGCTGCTTCTCCAGTCTCTGCCATTAAAGTCAGTGCTGGTCAGCAGCGAGCGGACTTCTCTGGGACTAAGTCCTTGTCTGCACGTACTGAGCATGCCAGGGTAAGATCTCCCGTTGGAGATCGAGGGTCATGTGCTCAGGCTCTGCAGCACATTCCATTGGTCCTCTTGGCAGGTCTTGGAAGGGCAAAAGTGCTGTAGCCACTTCCTGTGCTGCAACTATATAAACTGCGCATGACCGCACGGCCATGCGCTAGTACTCTCTCATAACGTTATATGTGTGTGTGTAGATGAATGTATGTCGATGGATGAAAGCTCCTAAATATCCCTCCCTAGAGTTGTTGTCTGCTCGCGGATGTTGGTAGCTATCTAGCGCCCGACTAATCATCTGCACGATACACACATTACAGCGTCCTCTTGCTGTGTCTGCCCGTACGGCGCCGTGCGCTTGCCTTGCGCTTTCCATACCCAAGCCAGTGTGGTTGGTGGCGTCCGTCTGTGCGGCATTGCTCGCACTCCTGTGCATTTATATATTTAAACTTAGTTTCCTTACACACCCAGTTGTGGTGTAGTGCCAGCGAGGGTCTAATCGGACTTCAATCCCAGTTGGGGTTAAGTACGCTGACTACTCGCTCGCGCTTTAGGTGCGGTACCGCGATCCTGTGACGCAACAGGATTGCTCCCTTCACGCTGGGTGAGGTTGAACCCACGTGTATATACTTTAGTGTACCGCCATATAGTCTGTATTTACTAGCAGTAGGTTTTCACCTGCACGGTGGACCCCGGACTGCGAACGCATCTATTTCACCTTTCTTGGTGCGTTCCGCCAGTCCTAACAATATCTTACTCTGGAAATGTACTCCAGTTTTTGACAACAGTACATGTCCGACATCTTCCTAATGAATTAGGAGTATCACACTCCAGGAAGCTTGTTCATTAAGACTCGCGTGTGCAATGCAAGTCTTAATGAATCAGCATTTATCAATTTTTATTTTATAAGTCACTCCCCAATACATACTGCATTCCTTATAGTACCAGAAGTATAAACATTTTATACTTACCTAAAGCAGCATATTGTGCATATCATGGTCCACAAGGACTGAAATGCTGAAATTTCTTACTGATAAAATCCACAGATTACAGTAGTGAAACAAATCTCATCATGCTACAGAAATTGATCTGTCATGTGAATTCAGGATAGCAGAGGTGAAATTTATGGTGAATATGCATCAATATCCAAAATGGCTTCCATGCAGAATTTCTTTGAATTCACTGCATTAGCAGTGGTTATTGGCTAAATAAAAATTTAGTTTAATAAATGGCAATGTTATATAGATAGCACGATTGTCATATAATATAAATAGTTGAGGTTATGTTCATTTTTGAAAATTGCCCAGTTTTCAATGTTAAAAGGGGACTTAACCCAGGTAATAAGTGGACAGTTTTTGCTCCCATTTTATTCCCGCTGTTCCCCTGAATATTCCTTTTCGTTTTTGCTTACTTTTTTTTTATCTGCCATACAATTACCTTGGTCTTGGCCTTTTTATTTAGTGTTTATTAGTGTTGAGCGATACCTTCCGATATTTGAAAGTATCGGTATCGGATTGTATCGGCCGATATCTGAAAAATATCGGATATCGCCGATACCGATACCCGATACCAATACAAGTCAATGGGACACAAATATCGGAATGTATCCTGGAATGGTTCCCAGGGTCTGAAGGAGAGGAAACTCTCCTTCAGGCCCTGGGATCCATATTCATGTAAAAAATAAAGAATAAAAATAAAAAATATGGATATACTCACCCCTCCGAAGAACCCTGGACCTTAGCGGTGTAACCGGCAGCCTCCGTTCCTAAGAATGAGCGGGTGAAGGACCTTCGATGACGTCGCGGCTTGTGATTGGTCATGTGACCGCTCATGTGACCGCTCACGCGACCAATCACAAGCCACGACGTCATCGCAGGTCCTTCACTCGCTCATTCTTAGGAACGGAGACTGCCGGTTGCAGCGGTTACAACCAAGGCGCGTCCAAGGGTGAGTATATTCATATTTTTTATTTTTATTCTTTATTTTACACATAAATATTCATCCCGATCACGATTCCCGATATCGTAAAAATATCGGCCGATACCCGATACTTGTGGTATCGGAATGCTCAACACTAGTGTTTATTTTATGGTCTTTACAAGGGGGCATTGCTCATAGAGTAATAGCGCAAAGCAGCCTAAAGACATGCCCCCGAGATTCCTGTGAGCTGTGCCTCTTTGATAAAGATTAAAAAACTATCCTTGGAACTGTGTAGGAGATTTAAAAAAAAAAGAAGATGGCAAAAATGGCAATGATGTAATCACTTTTTCAGTAAACTAATTACTTTCAATATTGTGAACTAATTTGTTTTTTCTGGTCTCTCTCATTTTTAAGCTTTGCTTAGGTCAGTAAGGTTATTCAGACCTTCCCTGTAATGTCTTCCGGCCTGTTCCTGAGGAAAAGGTTCCATAGCTCATGGCTATTACTATTGTTATACTGCCTTTTAAATACCTGAGCGGTGTATTTATAGATGAGCTAATAAAAGAAATGCTAGCAGGAAAGGTCAGGTACTAATGCGTAAATGATTTAACACAGGCGAGTATTTCTTTCCTCGTACATAAAATATAGATGAGCATTGCAGTGCTCAGTGATACTTTTTTGTTTAGACTACAGTATTTTAGAAGAAATCGCTTTCTTCATCAGATCTAAAGAAACACAGATCCCGCAATTCCGAGTGACAGCTTGCTGACATTTACGTTGGCTTTTCTACCAGGAAGTAAGTGTGGTTTTACAGGATTTGAATATATATTGGTATTAGAACAACTCACACTTTGTGCACTATAAATCCACATTTATGTTGTAGGAAATCTTTTATCAAATGTGAACCTTGTAGTACAACTATTCACTAAGTATAAACACATGTCAGAAGAATATGTTATTGGGGTCATATGATAAAAAAAACCTATTGCTTTTTGATAGAGATTCCTAAAACTGTATAAACCTGCCATACACAGACCAGACATTATGCATTGCTTACAACTACTACAAAATGTTAGATTTTTTTTAACACGGGCTTGAATGTCATTTGTAAGTTTTAAAAAGCTGTACTCTTTTTAGATAGACAGGTTGCAGTATATTAGCTGTGATATTATTTCCACGAGCTTCTTTGACAGACGTCACACTGAATAATATGTAGGCCAACCGAAGAAGTCATCCTCGTTCATCCAATGATAATGAATTTGGCTAGTAGTAAATCAAGTAGTAGATTAATTATGCTTTCTTCATCTTTAATTCTCACACATGGGTATAAGAATTCCCGGGTTATTACCACTGGAGTTTTGTCAAATGGCAACAGATGGTCCATTCTTATTTTGAGATCAGATGTGAGTTGATCCTTGAAGGAGAAGGAGTGGGGATTCTTAGCTGAGGCAAGACCCCACGCCCATCTAGGACTGTGGAAGCGAACGGGGCGAGACTTGAGCTGAGGACATATCTCGTCGTTCGTGAGATTGTTTTGGGATCCCTTGGACTAATTGTGGACTATTGCTTTGTTACCTGGCACAAGGATTATCGGGAGGTGCCCCCGAATATGTTCCGTTGAACTAATTGTGGACTCTGTAGATCTACCTGCATGTGTTGTTCCAGCGTTCTTGATAATAAATCTGTTGAATCATCCCTCGGCCTGTTGTCCCTTCTTGCTCTGCCGTACACCCCGTCACAATGGTACATTGGAGGACTGAAGACACCTAGTGACGGTACCTAGCCAATTGACAAGAATTATAGTAGTTTGAAGACTGGAGAACAAAAAACCTCTAAAAACAAAATCTTTTATTTGTTATATTAAATATATTAAAAACACAAACAATTGTATATACAATAAATGAAAACCATCAAAGGCAGAAAAATATGTGGTCAGAGAGTGGGGGAATTGAGACAGTAGGCACTGCGGGAGAGCTAGCCCTATACGGTGTCCCTTTCTGACCGTGAAGCTTGGCACGCTATAAATACAATATGGTGCCCCCACGCTACATGGAGTGTTCCTAAAAGACCTTCAGTTTTGACTGGTAATGCTGTTTGACCCTATAAAGATACCCCATATCAGTGCTAGGAGATGGTTAAAATTATAATTACACACAGGTGGCCAAGATCCAAAAGGGGTCTTCATATGTATGTGTACAGACTTTGCAGTGTATTCGAGGTGCAAAAATCAATAGTAACTTTCATGATAGTACATGGAAATACTGCAGGAGGCCGCAAATTATTCTAATGTATAAATGAAGTCTGCAGAAGAAACACCAAGGGCAAAATAATACCAATAGATGATGTAACATGCAAAGTCCATGTATAATGTAAACGCACATCCTTGTGGTACAGAAATAACATAGACTGAAATGTACATAACTTAATAGTTGCTGCATTGTGATTCCATTGTGATTGTGATGCTCTATCTGTGCTAGCAGTGACGGACCCAGAAATGTTGCAGCCCGTGTCCGAGGGTCCATCACAGAATGACAGCACATCGCTGCGATGCACCCGATAATAGGGGTTAATGGCAGCGTTAACGGACTGCGTTGCACCGCGTTATGCCGCGGTGTAACGCAGTCCATCTAACAGACTTCCATAACGCAATGTGAACCTAGCCTTAGAGTCTAAGAAGATGAGATACACCAGTCGGTCAATTACTGAGCTCAACTACATCAATATCTGTGGATGAATGTGATCCAGACTGGGGTTTTGTCAGTATTGAATTTACTCAGACGCTGTCGTATTTCTCCTTGTGTTAAATTAGTTTCATTGGGTGGTAAACTTTGATTTCTACCTTACTGAAATAAATCTGGCACAGGCAGTTCATAGATGAAGACAGATGAAAAGTACATGTTTAATATCTCAGCCCACATTGCTATGATCATCTTTTTTTCTATTTGGCATTAATAATATTTCTAACTTTTTGGTCGACTTATTTAATGTTGTTGGTGATTTTTTTTCTGTAGATAACTTTGATAGCTTGATTTTTTTTTTATTTCCTTTTGAGATTCAAATCTTTTTTGGTTGTGATTAGTGAGGAGCGTTATCCGAGTATATTGGGCGTGCTCAGATAATGTGGTCAAGTCCCTGCAGTTGCATGTTTTGCTTCTTTTAAACAACTGCAAAACATGTAGCTACAGGGACTCAAACATATCATATGAGCAAGCCTGAGATACTTGGATAACAACCGAGCATGCTCAGATAATATATATATATACACGTAATCTGAGAGCGTTTGCTCATCACTAGTTGTGATATAATGGTGAAAACTAGGCTCAGTTACTGATCATGATTTACATTAATTTATTAGGTATGCAAATATGTTATTAGACCTTTGGTAAGGTGTACATTAAAAATTAAATATCTAAGACTTGGAGTTCCATAAAATGCCTAAGGATTTTATCTGGGAAGAATGTATTTTAATCCACATAGAATATGAACCACTTATTTACATAGCCAGATAATGACATGGTAATGCAATTCTAGCATCATTTTCATGAATTTGCATTTTTCATGGCCCATTCTTGGCCTACTTTTTGTCGATATTAATGTGAGAAAGTAGTTTTAAATAGATGCTGAATGTTTTACTTATAAATGCTCTACTTAAATGAGCAGAGAGTTGCTTATAAACTATGCTTCAAGAATTTAACATAAAAATGCATGGATTTGGTCTAAAAACACACTGAACATCATATATTTCTACTTTCAACCAAAAAACAGTAAAAATGTAAATATCAAAATATTCAGAAATGGTAAAAGCCAGTTTGTTATTAACAGTAAAATTTGTGCAAATAAAATGAAATAAATATATTCGATAAAGATTAAAATTGCACAATTACCTGCGCTACATAATGTTATGAATAGAGAAAAGTATTTTCTTTTTCATTCATTTTTTTTAATATGGATTGTATCCTTTCCATCAATGAGAAGTTCTAACACTATTTTTATTAGTATCTTCTGATATATTATGGTGACATTCTTGTTAGAAAAAAGGCTAAAACTGCCTTGCGTAAAGTGGTTGTCCTGTTTCACTGTGCGCTGAGGAGTCTCCGGTGTCGGCACCGGGAACTGTGATCATATAACCGCAAGTATGTGCTACATTTCAACCAGACTGTTCCTAGCCTCACTAAATACACTTTCATTGAGTGAGGCTGTGCCCATCTAGTCAGAATGTGTCTGGAAGTATGCATAATGCATTCATGCACTCACATGACTGCAGTTCCCAGTGCCGCAACCAGAGAATCCTCGCAGTGTTCGAGATGTAAGGATTTACAAATCTGCAGTCACATAGGTGACTGCAAACTTGTAACTTGAGAAAAGGCAACCTCCTTACAGTATTTCCACTTTCTGGCTCCCCTTAGAGAGGCTGTGTCAGCCAATCTCCAAGAAAAGCCAAACTAAAAGTGTAAATTTATGTAATTTTTTTCAATTACAGTGCATATCAACACCCATACTGCCACTGATCAAAACTTTTGACGTCACTAGTTATCCATTAAAGGGTTGACTCTTGCCATGCTATCTAAATAGCAAACAACGCATGTGCACTATACTATTCAGCTATTACATACTTTTAAATGTTAAATTTGTATATGGCAAATAATGCCATTAATTGATTGATACAATAACCTTACACCAGATAATTATAATACTATAGTGCATTTATTAGACACTCTAAACACCTAATATATTTTATGTGTGGATATGTTGATTCTGTATTACATTTTTCAGGTTTCTCTGGCCAACAAATAAACATGTATCCCTAGCTACACACTATGCTAACTAATGTGTTAATTAATTAGTTGTCAGGCAAATAGTCTTGTAATTAATAATGAAGCACAGCTTACCAGCAGTCATGAAATGTTATGATTAAGCAGAGGTAGGCGGGGGTAGGGGCAAAGTTATTTTTTAATTACTGAAATGGGTTACTATAAGAGATAACCCTGAGTATTCTGATTAAAGATTCACTGCTGTTTCCCCTGTGACATTTTAAATGCATTAATTATTCCAAGTGCATCCCATATATTGGTATGAATGTACTGTACCTTTTCATTTTCTCTTGCTATTTTCCATGAATTGCTATGTGTGCTTTGATCCGTATGTCATAAATTGAGTACTGCTTATAAACTGTGGAATCATGAATAGTCCCCAGAGATATGACATTTGTTTAAACGTGTGAATTGGAAGGCATATAACTGTATATGACATTAAGTTAGTGTCATTAATTTGTATTACACTTCATTAGCTGCAAACATGGTTTAATTTTCACTGTTTAAGACAAATGTATTCTACATTAATAAGGCCTGGAACAAAGATTCATTTGTGATCAGTCTTATAATGAGATTTGCTATACTAACAGATACTATTTAAACATGTTTTACACCTTTATGATCCTAAAGAGAAACATACCACCTTCTAGAAAACCTCATGAAGTGAAATACGAAGAAGAGTAATCCTTTCTCAAATATATCTCATTACTAAATTTGAGCATTTCCTTACTAATTTAGTGATAAAAGACTTGGCCCTCTAAAGGTACTGTCACACTAGACGATATCGCTAGCGATCCGTGACGTTGCAGCGTCCTCGCTAGCGATATCGTCCAGTGTGACAGGCAGCAGCGATCAGGCCCCTGCTGGGAGATCGCTGGTCGGGGAAGAAAGTCCAGAACTTTATTTCGTCGCTGGACTCCCCGCAGACATCGCTGGATCGGCGTGTGTGACACCGATTCAGCGATGTCTTTGCTGGTAACCAGGGTAAACATCGGGTAACTAAGCGCAGGGCCGCGCTTAGTAACCCGATGTTTACCCTGGTTACCATCCTAAAAGTAAAAAAACAAACACTACATACTTACCTACAGCCGTCTGTCCTCCAGCGCTGTGCTCTGCTCTCCTCCTGCTCTGGCTGTGAGCGTCGGTCAGCTGGAAAGCAGAGCGGTGACGTCACCGCTCTGCTTTCTGGCTGCCCGGAGCTCACAGCCAGACCAGAGAAGCAGAGCGCCGAGGACAGACGGCTGTAGGTAAGTATGTAGCGTTTGTTTTTTTACTTTTTAGGATGGTAACCAGGGTAAAGATCGGGTTACTAAGCGCGGCCCTGCGCTTAGTTACCCGATGTTTACCCTGGTTACCGGGGACCTCGGGATCGTTGGTCGCTGGAGAGCTGTCTATGTGACAGCTCTCCAGCGACCAAACAGCGACGCTGCAGCGATCCGGATCGTTGTCGGTATCGCTGCAGCGTCGCTATGTGTGACGGTACCTTAAGAGAAGAAGAAAAAGTTGACTCAAGTTGGACTCTCCTCTGTCTCACTATTTTGACACTTATGTGAGACTTCCTAATTCTGTGCTGGAACTAGAAAATACCATTTTTGGTGGGAGTCTAGAAGAGTGCAGCATGTAAGCACACAAGAGTGTTTTATTTCATATGATACTGTATATGACAATATTCACTGTGATCTACATTTCTAACCGCTGATTGAATTGGAAGAAAATTTTTGTCTGATTTGCATTTCATTGGTCATTGGGTTGCTTTCATGAAAAGGTTCACCTTATAAGTGAATTGTTTCTTCTATGATATTTATTGAGCTTATTCATCCCTGAGTTTATTGATTCACAACAGTCGTGTCCAGTGTCCATATGAGTGGAACCTGGAAGCTAGACGAAAGACCAGCAAAATTCTTATATTATGGCATCCTGAATGCTGTGTGTAAGTAGCCAGGTTTAGCACGTCATGATCTCTGCATCAAATCACACAGATGATGTTGCGCCAGCCCTGACGAATCAAATGCCACACCAGGGATGCCGAAAGGTAAGAGATTTGTGGTTCTTCCATTTAACTGCCAGGTACCACTGACCTGAATGTTGGGCCTGAGTCTTGAGAATCAATCCTTTATATTTGAATCTCTATGTTTTATCTAATAAAACTCCACGAAACATAGAAAAGCTGTAATACATTCATGTTCACGAGCCTTACTTTATATACTGTATATATTTTTTCCATTCTCCATATCTTTTTTTGCTGATCTCCAGCTTTACCTTTCTATTTTGCCAGTTCATATTATTTCCACACAAACGATTATAGGATATTCTAGCATGCGGCCGTGCAATCCTTTTATATCCTTTTATAGCCACAGCCTTCTGAGACCTTGCTTATGGCCCAATCCGATCTGCTTGAGGACCTGAGCATGTGAACTCTGACCACCAATGAGCGGTTGTCTCACAAGCATGCTCAGATGGAGAAAAGCAGGACTTAGTCCCAGGAGCGTCTGGTCGCCGCTGAATAATGCTGGTTGCTATAGCTGAACATGGGATGGCAGCAGTAAGCAAACGCACAGCATTAGACTGAGCAAGACCCTGGGACCAACGTCTCTGCTGTGCAGGATCCTCTGTGGCTGAAGAAGAATGGGAGACTGCAGATGACATGGCTCAAGATTCCCCCTGTGCAGCGGCGGCATCTTGATGCCTAACATCCATCTTTTGAATGAATAAGATGTCAAAAGCAATCTACAATGGGGAAATACTGAAGTTCTTGTGGTTTATGGCAGACCAAATTATTATTATCACAGGATACAGGTACAAACAGTGTGCAAAAACAGTTCTATGTATTTTTGCCAAATTGGATTTTGCTAAATCAGCTTCATCCAGGGCATGTCTAAATAATGAATTCTATTTCCAATTGTAGTTGATTTGTAGCAGAACCCACCAATCCACATATCAACATATATAGCATAAAATCAACACTAAATGTAGCACCCATATTAAAATATCCCTTTCTATCGCTCAACAAATAAGTGCCGTTCAAATGAAAAAATGAAACCAATAAAAAGTTAATCACATCCATTCACATTATTGAAACATTAACATTGCAAAAAAAAATTACTTCTTTAACTAACTTAATAGCCTTTTCAAACTACACAAAAAGAACAACTAATTTATGAAACACTCCATAAACCACATGCTCAAGAAGATCCAATCAACTCTCAAGCTGGCATTTTCAGACATTAAAAATAATCAAATAGGAGAAGACAATTAATGTTAAAAAGCTTTCCCAACCTCTGTCATGAGACATCATCCCAATAGAAAATAATTGTTTACAGCAAAACCTTAAGGGGCATTTACACTGAAAGATAATCATGTACCATCATTGTTAAAAATGCTCCTTTCTCGGTTATCTTGATGTGTAAGCAGGCTGTCAATCAACTGATGAATGAGAAAAATGCACCTCCATTGGGTGAAATGATCTATTTTGTGCCGCAAAAGATAATTGTTCTTCACTTTGCATCCTCCTGTGTAAACAGGACTCACTGACGAAACTATGACAGTCTATGCGGTATAAGTTCAGAGTAAGAAGCAGCAGCGTCAGTGTTTTGGATGGGAAGCATCTAGCACAGGGGAAGAGGCAGTGGTGTCACCCAATGGCACCAAACAAGGATCCAGGCATTTAGCCGACCGCGTCAGTTGCTTAGATGACTTGTGTTTGATCATGCTGATAAGATTCTTAAAAAAATTTTTTAAAGCTTTTGTTCACTTTTATTGATCACAGAAGTGTTCTCAGACCACGTAACACTCTATATCTGAGAAATGGAAGCCTGCAACATTTTTAAAAACAGTAAAACATATATAGATTTGTCACCTGCGCTGTTGAGTAATGCTCCTATAATTGTGCTCTAAAGGCATATACAGGAGCAACACTCTGTGTGCAAAAGAAGCCTTTTAACCATATACTCATGCACTTACTGGTTGTCGAAGTAAAAGTGGCTTTGGATATCAGGATATGTTAGTCCTCATAGATCAGTGTAACCGGGCGGCTCTGTACTGCAGGACCGTGAAGCTGGGGAGTGAAGGTTTCAGCTTGCTTCAACCAGAGAGGCCCGACTTGCCAGGTACCAGGAGTAGGCAGGAACCGCCAACTTCTAACGTGCCCCGGCCGGAAGCGACGCCGAAGCAGTGGCGGAGTGTGGAAGGGGCGTGACGGGTAATGTGACGTCACACAGCTAGCGGGCGGGCACATTTAGGGATTAACCAATCCAATGAGTTTTGAAGGATCCTTCGTCAGGGCTGGAGCTCCCCATGAAGCCCTAACCTTATATAGCGGTTGTCCACCAACCCCTTCAGTAAAAGCCTGCCTAGATAACCTGAATAGTGGGACTTATAGATGGTATATTAGTTTGAATGCATAGTACCAAATGCATTAAATAACAGTGAAAAACCTCAGTTGGAGCGCATAGAGCTGTATAGGGAATATTGGAGAAGGGGCATACATGAATTAAGGGCTGCGTGGTCAAATAATAAAATAACTGGTGCCATGATTGCGTATGCAATAAATAGGAATTATTGCCCATGGATTTAATAGGGCATGGATAGAAAAAAGAAAAAAGGTGATGATTAGGGAGATATGGATTAAATAGATTAAAACTAATTTTTTTTATTATTATTATAGTAAACTACCGTATATACTTGAGTATAAGCCAACCCGAGTATATGCCGACCCCCCTAATTTTGCCACAAAAAACTGGGAAAACTTATTGACTTGAGTATAAGCCTAGGGTAGAAAATGCAGCAGCTACCGGTAAATGTCAAAAATAAAAATAGATCCCAATAAAAGTAAAATTAATTGAGACCTCAGTAGGTTAAGTGTTTTTGAATATCCATATTTAATCAGGAGTCCCATATAATGCTTCATATAGTTCATGATGGGCCCCATAAGATGCTCCATACAAAATACGCTCCATATTAAAATATGCTCCATATAATGCTGCACAAAGATTAATAATGGCCCCATAAGTGCTCCATAGAAACATTTGCCCCATACAATGCTGCATAAAGGTTGATGGACCCATAAGATGCTCCATACATTATGGCCCAATAAGATGCTTCAAATATTATGCCCCATAAGATGCTCCACACATTATGCCCCATGAGATACTCCACACATTATGCCCCATAAGATGCTCCATACATTATGCCACATAAGATGCTCCATACATTATTCCCCATAAGATGCTCCATACATTATTCCCCATAAGATGCTCCACACATTATGCCCCATAAGATGCTCCACACATTATGCCCCATAAGATGCTCCACACATTATTTCCCATAAGATGCTCCATACATTATGGCCTCATATGATGCTCCATACATTGTGGCCCCATACGATGCTCCATACATTGTGGCCCCATACGAAGCTTCATACATTGTGGCCCCATATGATGCTCCATACATTGTGGCACCATAAGATGCTCCATACATTGTGGCCCTATAAGATGCTCCAAACATTGTAGCCCCATAAGATGCTCCAAACATTGTGACCCCATAAGATGCTCCATACATTGTGGCCCCGTGCGATGCTCCATACATTATGCCCCATAAGATGCTCCATACATTGTGGCCCCATAAGATGCTCCATACTTTGTGGCCCCATACGATGCTCCACACATTTGCCCCATATGCTGTTGCTGCGATTAAAATTTTAAAAAATCACATACTCACCTCTCTTCGCTCAGGCCCCCGACACTTGCGATAGTCACCTTCCTCATTCCACGCGCCGCTCTGTCTTCCATCCTCTACATTGACCATTCAGACTAGACTAGAGGGCAGCGTGCACACTAATCCCGTCATCGTGCCCTCTGACCTGAACAGTAAGTGCAGAGGATGGAAGACAGCGGCGCGCAGCAGTGTTAAAAGGAAGGTGACTATCGCACAATGCTCTCCTCCCTGATATACTCACCTGCTCCAGGCGCGGTCCCTGGCAGCGTCTCACGGTCAGATGGTCTCCGGGAGCCGGCGGTATCTTCTTGTGTTCAGCAGTCACGTACCACTCATTACAGTAATGAATATGCGTCCATATTCATTACTTTAATGAGTGGTACCATGGGACCTCTGAACACAGGAAGATGCCGCTGACTCCCGAAGACCATGGGACATTAAGGGACAGCGCCAGGAGCAGGTGAGTGTCACCGCGCCCTCCCCCTCCCCTGCCGACCCCCCGCTGAGAATGACGAGTATAAGCCGAGAGGGTCACTTTCAGCCCAAAAAAGTGGGCTGAAAATCTTGGCTTATACTTGAGTATATACGGTAAAATAGATGCATATCAAAAAAGTCAGGTTGCGTATACCTGATCCATGTTAAGATAAATATAAATATAGACATAAAATCATATAATTTTAATTCAGATAAATAGTGAGATTGCAATAGATTATCACAATAAGACTAAAACTTTAAACTATAGTATGGGATCCCTGCTAAATCCATAACCCAAAGGTCGCTCATGAATGAATGACTGGATTAGTATGGGTTTATTTAAGGGTAAAAGGCAAATACCATTATTGAATTAAAAAATTACAAAGCATACAACGCTATTTCATGATTAAGTCCTTTGGGGGCCAGGCTATCCAACATGAAGATCCATTTTAATTCTGCCCTGGACATTGATCTTAGAAAGTCCCCACCCCTAGGGTTTTGCTGGACTATTTAGATTCCGCAAAAAAGGACATCTGCATATGATTGATTATGCTTTTCTAAAATATGGCGGGATAAGGGGTGTCCTTTGAAACCCTTCTGAATGTTGTCCAAGTGTTCTTTTATTCTGACCCTTAGGGGCCTCTTGGTTCAGCCCACGTATATTTTATTACAAGGAGACTTAAGTATATAGATTACCCCTGTCATTTCACAGGATATGCTATTTTTAATGTGAAACTTTCTAGTGCTACTTGAATCCGTAAACGTGGTTTGAACCAATTTCTTGAGGGATGTACATTTGCAGCATGAACATTTACCACATGACCTGAATCCCAATTTATGGGGGTCCACTGTTTTTACGGGTACCCCTGTCCTTGAGAAATCTGGTTTTGTTGTTAGCGCTAGGAGAAGGCCAGATTTTGTGCCTTAGTATAGACAAATCTGGGATTATTGGGCAGTAGGTCCGAATGTTTTTGTCACTTTGCAGGATTGGCCAATGTTTCTTAACTATATTTATAATTTTTTTGTGCCCTGAATGAATTTGTGTGACTATAGGTAAATTTTTTTATTTATTGTTGGTTATCAGGGGGATTGTTAGTCATTTTTGCTTTGTGTATCAGGCTTTCTCTCGGTATGTGGCCTACTAGCTGTCTAGCCATATTGAGGGTTTGTACCTTATAACCCTTCGCTTCAAATTGTTTGGTGATTCTCGAATCCAAGTTGTTAGTTAACACATTGTGCCACTTCACAGCGTGCCACTTCACAAAGGCTCTTGGAGAGTCTGTCATACTTCTATATTAATTTGTGCCATAAATGAAACATAATGACTGATCAAATAGTCATATGCATAATTTCCTTTTCATTAAAATTATTCAAATATGCTAACATGCCACCAAACTTTCTTACAGGCCTTGCACCACATTTTTTGTGCTTTAGATAGCATTTTTCAACGATCTCAACCTATGGCTGAATGCAGGGGTCCCAACTTGACTTTTTATTTTTTCAGTACACCTTATCTAAAAATCACGGACAGATACATTTTTTTACAGACACATTGGAAAATCATAACTAATCATTAAGATAATAAGGATCAAGTTTCTTCAGTTTCAAAAAAAATCACAGACACTTTTTACATTTATTTTACAGACGGAAAAATTGTCGTATCCTTAACCCCTTAATCCCATATGACGTACTATCCCATCGAGGAGAGCTGGGACTTAATTACCAGTGACGAGATAGTATGTCATAGTGGATCAGCTGCGCTAATGGGTGAGCTGACTATCGCAACTGACATCCGGCACTATGTGCCAGGAGCGGTCACGGACCGCTCCTGGCACAATAACCCTCAGCACACTGCAATCAAAGATGATCGCAGTGTTCCGGCGGTTCAGGTATGCATCACGCATAAGCTCCCTGTGTGCTTCCCTGAGACCCTTGGAGCAATGCGGGTCTCCTAGCTCCTCCTCCCTGCAGGCCCCGGATCCAATATGGCCACGGGGGTGCTTCCAGGCCCTGCAGGGAGGTGGCTTACAAATGTCTGCTCAGATCTGATCTGACACAGTGCACTGCAGTGTCAGATCAGCGAAAAAATATTCACATATGTAAAAAGAAAAATTCCTAAATAAAGAACAAAAAATATCGTTCCCATAAATACATTTCTTTATCTAAAAAAACAATAAAAGTACACATATTTAGTATCACCGCGTCCGTAACGACCTGACCTATAAAACTATCCTGCTAGTTAATACCTTCAGTAAACACCGTAAAAAAAAAAAACGAGGCAAAAAAACAGCGCTTTATTATCATACCGCCAAACAAAAAGTGGAATAACACGCGATCAAAAATACGGATATAAATAACCATGGTACCGCTGAAAACGTCATCTTGTCCCTCAAAAAACAAGCAGCCATTTAGCATCATCAGCGAAAAAATTAAAAAGTTATAGTCCTCAGAATAAAGCAATGCAAAAATAATTATTTTTGCTATGAAATAGTTTTTATCATATAAAAGCACCAAAACACAAAAATGATATAAATGAGGTATTGCTGTAATTGTACTGACCCGAATAATACGAGGGGCGATCCAAAAGTAATGATAATCAATAATAAACACAATGAATATAGTCAAAAAATAAATTTATTTTTCTACATAGTCTCCTAACAAGTCTATACATTTAGTCCATCTCTTTTCTAAACTTAG
Organism: Ranitomeya imitator; assembly: GCF_032444005.1. Taxonomy (NCBI): domain Eukaryota; kingdom Metazoa; phylum Chordata; class Amphibia; order Anura; family Dendrobatidae; genus Ranitomeya; species Ranitomeya imitator. The sequence continues at coordinate 339,218,034 of NC_091285.1, read as the reverse complement.
AATTCCCTTCGAAAAAAATTCTTGATCTTGACCCTCAAAAAAATCCCCAATAGCGGTTATCACGTCGCTATTGTCGTCAAATTTCTTGCCCCGGAGGTGTTCCTTGAGCCGAGGAAAGAGAAAGAAGTCACTGGGGGATAGATCTGGTGAATAGGGGGGGAGTTCCACCAGTTCAAAGCCCGCTTCTTGAATGGTAGCCATGGCAACAGCAGCTTTGTGAGCCGGCGCGTTATCTTGGTGAAACAGCACTCCAGCCCGCAGTTTGCCGCACCTTTTCTCCTTGATAGCCTCCCGCAATCTTCTTATTTGTTCTGCGTAGTAGGAGCCCGTAATAGTGGCTCCCTTCTCCAAATAGTCCACCATAATAATTCCTTCATCGTCCCAAAAAACGGACGTCATAACCTTCCCTGCTGAGCTTGACACTTTGAATTTCTTCGGCGTCGGTTCGTCGGCTCGTTTCCATGTCATCGATTGTTGTTTAGTTTCAGGATCAAAGTGGTGGATCCAGGTCTCGTCCATGGTCAAAAAACGTGACAAAAAATTTTCCTTGTCTGCTTGGAACTTTTCGAGATTTGCTATTGAAATGTCAACTCGTTTCTTCTTTTGCTCGTCGGTTAACATTTTTGGCACCCAACGCGCGGAGACCTTTCTCATATGCAATTCTTTTGCAAGGATTCTTTGAATACTGCCATATGAGATCCCTGTGACCTCAGCTACATGCCTGATAGTCACTCTTCGATCTGCCAATACAACTTCAACTTTTTTCACGTTTTCATTGAGGGACGTGGATGGGCGTCCTTCACGATGTTCATTTTCCGTCGATGTTCTTCCCAGCTTAAATTCCTTTCCCAGCGTGCAACTGTGGAATATGGAGGAGAAGAGTCCCCCAATGTTTCCACCAAGTCGCTGTGTATGTCTTTGGTAGTCATTTTTTTTCAAGCAGAGGTATTTGATGACAGCTCTGAGCTCGTTTTTTTCCATTTTGATTTCCATTTTTCACTCCTCGGCAGTTCATATTCAAATGAATGTAGCTCCCGGGAATCGTGGTCTATTTAAGTGATTTTTTTTCCTGGACTAGTGGGTACCTAAGAGAGAAGAAAACATTTTATTTTAATTTCTGTGTGCAATAGAAATAACCGATTATCATTACTTTTGGATCGCCCCTCGTAAAGCTGCTTTATCCATTTTACCAAACGTGGAATGGTATAAACGCCCCCTGTCCCCCAAAGAAATTCATGAATAGCTGTTTTTTGGTCATTCTATCTCACAAAAATCAGAAAAAAAGCTATCAAAATTGTCACATTACCAATAAAAACATCAACTCGTCCCGCAAAAAACAAGATGTCACATGACTCTGTGGACCAAAATATGGAAAAATTACAGCTCTCAAAATGTGGTAACGCAAAAAAATAGTTTTTGCAATAAAAAGCATCTTTTAGTGTGTGACAGCTGCAATCATAAAAATCCGCTAAAAAACCTGCTATAAAAGTAAATAAAACCCCCCTTCATCACCTTCATCATTAATGATCTGGTAGAAGGTTTACACAGTAAAATATCGATATTTGCAGATGATACAAAACTATGTAAAGCAGTTAATACAAGAGAAGATAGTATTCTGCTACAGATGGATCTGGATAAGTTGGAAACTTGGGCTGAAAGGTGGCAGATGAGGTTTAACAATGATAAATGTAAGGTTATACACATGGGAAGAGGGAATCAATATCACCATTACACACTGAACGGGAAACCACTGGGTAAATCTGACAGGGAGAAGGACTTGGGGATCCTAGTTAATGATAAACTTACCTGGAGCAGCCAGTGCCAGGCAGCAGCTGCCAAGGCAAATAGGATCATGGGGTGCATTAAAAGAGGTCTGGATACACATGATGAGAGCATTATACTGCCTCTGTACAAATCCCTAGTTAGACCGCACATGGAGTACTGTGTCCAGTTTTGGGCACCGGTGCTCAGGAAGGATATAATGGAACTAGAGAGAGTACAAAGGAGGGCAACAAAATTAATAAAGGGGATGGGAGAACTACAATACCCAGATAGATTAGCGAAATTAGGATTATTTAGTCTAGAAAAAAGACGACTGAGGGGCGATCTAATAACCATGTATAAGTATATAAGGGGACAATACAAATATCTCGCTGAGGATCTGTTTATACCAAGGAAGGTGACGGGCACAAGGGGGCATTCTTTGCGTCTGGAGGAGAGAAGGTTTTTCCACCAACATAGAAGAGGATTCTTTACTGTTAGGGCAGTGAGAATCTGGAATTGCTTGCCTGAGGAGGTGGTGATGGCGAACTCAGTCGAGGGGTTCAAGAGAGGCCTGGATGTCTTTCTGGAGCAGAACAATATTGTATCATACAATTATTAGGTTCTGTAGAAGGACGTAGATCTGGGGATTTATTATGATGGAATATAGGCTGAACTGGATGGACAAATGTCTTTTTTCGGCCTTACTAACTATGTTACTATGTTACTATGTTACTATGTTACCCCCTTAGTTAGGGTAAAATAATAAAATTTAAAAAATGCATTTATTTCCATTTTCCCATTAGGGTTAGGGTTGGGGCTATGGTTAGGGCTAGGGTTGGGGCTAGGGTTAGGGTTGGGGCTAGGGTTAGAGTTAGGGTTGGGGCTAGGGTTAGGGTTGGGGCTAGGATTAGGGTTGGGAATAGGGTTGGGGTTAGGGTTGGGGCTAGGGTTATGGTTGGGGCTAGGGTTAGGGTTGGGGTTAGGGCTACAGTTAGGGTTGGGGCTAAAGTTAGAGTTGGGGCTAAAGTTAGGGTTAGGGTTGGGGCTAAAGTTAGAGTTAGGGTTTGGATTACATTTACGGTTGGGACTAGGGTCGGGTTTAGGTGTGTGGTTAGGGTTATGTTGGGATTAGGGTTAGGGGTGTGTTGGAATTAGGGGTGTTGTTAAGGTTTGAATTAGGGTTAGGGGTGTAATGGAGGTAGGGGTGTGGTTGGGATTAGGGGTGTGGTTGGGATTAGGGTTAGGGGCACGTTCGGGTTAGGGGTGTGGCTAGGGTTATGGTTAGAGTTGGGATTAGGGTTAGGGGTGTGTTTGGGTTAGGGTTTCAGTTAGAATTGGGGGTTTCTACTGTTTAGGCACATGAAGGGCTCTCCAAACGCGACATGACGTCCGATCTCAATTCCAGCCAATTCTGCATTGAAAAAGTAAAACAGTGCTCCTTCCCTTTTGAGCTCTCCTGTGCACCCAAACAGGGGTTTACCCCAATACATGGGGCATCAGCATACTCAGGATAAATTGGACAACTTTTGGGGTCCAATTTCTCTTGTTATCCTTAAAAAAATAAAATTTGGGGGGCTAAAAAACATTTTTGTGGGAAAAAAATTATTTTTTATTTTCACGGCTCTGCGTTATGAACTGTAGTAAAACACTTGGGAGTTCAAAGTTCTCACAACACATCTAGATAAGATCCTTGGGGGTCTAGCTTCCAATATGGAGTCACTTGTGAGGGTTTTCTACTGTTTAGGTACATTAGGAGCTCTGCAAACGCAATGTGACACCTGCAGACCATTCCATCTACGTCTGCATTCCAAATGGTGCTCCATCCCTTCCGAGCTCTGCCATGCGCCCAAACGGTGGTTCTCACCCATATGGGGTATCAGCGTATTCAGTACAAATTGGACAACAACTTTTTGGGTCCAATTTCTCCTTTTACCCTTGGGAAAATATAAAACTGGGGGCTAAAAAATAATTTTTGTGAAAAAATTTTTTTATTTTCACGGCTCTGCGTTATAAACTGTAGGGGTTCAAAGCTCTCACAACACATCTAGATAAGCTCTTTAGGGGGTCTACTTTCAAAATTTGTGTCACTTGTGGGGGGTTTCAATGTTTAGGCACATCAGGGGCTCTCCAAATGCGACATGGTGTCCCATCTCAATTCCAGTCAATTTTGCATTGAAAAGTCAAACGGCGCTCCTTCCCTTCTGAGCTCTGCCATGCACCCAAACAGTGGTTTACCCCCATATATGGGGTATCAGCGTACTCAGGACAAATTTCAGAACAACTTGTGGGGTCCAATTTCTTCTCTTACCTTTGGGAAAATAAACAAATTGCGCAAAAAGATAATTTTTGTGAAAAAATATGATTTTTTATTTTTACGGCTCTGCATTATAATAATAATAATCTTTATTTTTATATAGCGCCAACATATTCCGCAGCGCTTTACAGTTTTGCACACATTATCATCACTGTCCCAGATGGGGCTGACAATCTAAATTCCCTTTCAGTATGTCTTTGGAATGTGGGAGGAAACCGGAGTACCCGGAGGAAACCCACGCAAGCACGGGGAGAACATACAAACTCCTTGCAGATGTCCTGGTTGGGATTGGAACCCAGGACCCCAGCGCTGCAAGGCTGCAGTGCTAACCACTGCGCCACCGTGCTGCCCGATAAACTTCTTTGCAGCACTTGGTGGGTCAAAGTGCTCACCACACATCTAGATAAGTTCCTTAGGGGTCTACTTTCCAAAATGGTGTCACTTGTGGGGGGTTTCAATATTTAGGCACATTACTGGCTCTCCAAACGCAACATGGCATCCCATCTCAATTCCAGTCAATTTTGCATTGAAAAGTCAAACGGCGCTCCTTCCCTTCTGAGCTCTGCCATGCCCCCAAACAGTGGTTTACCCCCAAATATAGGGTATCGGCGTACTCAGGACAAATTGCAGAACAACTTCTGGTGTCTAATTTTTTCTCATACCCTTGGGAAAATAAAAAATGTGGGGCGAAAAGATCATTTTTGTGAAAAAAATATGATTTTTTATTTTTACGGCTCTGCATTATAGACTTCTTTGAAGCACTTGGTGGGTCAATTTGCTCACCACACATCTAGATAATTTCCGTAGGGGGTCTACTTTCCAAAATGGTGTTAGTTGTGGGGGGTTTCAATGTTTAGGCACATCAGGGGCTCTCCAAACGCAACATGGTGTCCCATCTCAATTCCAGTAAATTTTGCATTGAAAAGTCAAACGGCGCTCCTTCCATTCTGAGCTCTGCCCTGCACCCAAACAGTGGTTTACACCCACATATGGGGTATCGGAATACTCAGGACAAATTGCACAACTTTTGCTGTCCGTTTTCTCCTATTAACCTTGGTAAAATAAAACAAATTGGAGCTGAATTAAATTTTTTGTGAAAAAAAGTTAAATGTTCATTTTTTTTAAACATTCCAAAAATTCCTGTGAAAAACCTGAAGGGTTAATAAACTTCTTGAATGTGGTTTTGAGCACCTTGAGGGGTGCAGTTCTTAGAATGGCCCTCACAAAAACCTGGATTCAGGATTCTGACATGGTCTCTCCTGCTGCCATTTCCCATGGTGGCTTACAATTCTCATATTCCCCGAGACCCACAAACAGACATGGTAGTGGAGTCGGCATACTTCTCTCCCCACAATGCACCTTCCAGGTCATCCCCCCAGCTCCATCACTCTTATTCCCTTCTTTTGAGGTCCACACCATCAGGCACTTTCGTCCCCTCTCCCTCAGAATAGCGGTCAAATACCAACCCCCAAGCTCACAACCCCATTCCTGGACTATTTCTCTGCCTGGCTGCCGCACTTCATGTCCTCAGAACTATTAACCCTTATCTTGGGAGACTTCAACATCCCCATAAACAGCCCCACTTCCACATCTGCATCCCAGCTTCTATCACTAACCACTTCTCTAGGCCTCCCACAGCTCTCAACCTCTGAGACACACAAGGACGGTAACACCCTTGACCTGGTCTTCGCCCGCCTCTGCTCAATCTCCTACCTAGATAACTCAGGCTCCTCTCTTCTTCTCGTCCGACTACATGCACCACCGACCCCATTGCCTCACACCTCCTCCAGTCTCTCCAGCCGTGACAACTCACCTAACTACAATCTTTAATCTCTCCCTCTCCTCTAGCATTTTCCCCGCCTCCTTCAAACACTCTAGCATTACTCCATTACTAAAGAAACCCACTCTTGACCCATCCTGCCCAAATAACTACAGACCAGTCTCCAATTTCCCCTTCATTTCTAAACTCTCGGAGCGCCTGATATACTCCCGCCTTACCCGTTACCTCTCCACTCACTCCCTCCTAGACCCTTCACAGTCCAGTTTCCACCCCCTACATTCAACAGAAACTGCACTCATCAAAGTTAAAAATGACCTTCTGACAGCAAAATGTAATGGTGACCACTCTCTGCTCATTCTTCTCGAACTTTCTGCAGCTTTCAACACTGTTGACCACCCTCTCCTACTCTCTAGGCTCCAGTCACTTGGCATTAGGGACACTGCTCTCTCCTGGTTCTCTTGTTACCTTTCTGACCACTCCTTCAGTGTTCTGTTCTCTGGCTCCACTTCCTCTCCTCTTCCTCTCACTGTCGGGGTACCTCAGGGCTCAGTCCTTGGCCCCCTTCTCTTCTCCCTCTACACGGCCCCAATTGGACAGACCATAAGCAGATTTGGCTTTCAGTATCCTTTTTATGCTGATGACACACAACTATACACGTCATCCCCTGACCTTACCCCAGTTGTACTACAGAACGCCACTGACTGTCTGCAGTCTCCAACATTATGTCCGCTCTCTATCTGAAACTCAACCTCTCCAAAACTGAACTTCTTCTGCTCCCGCCATCTACTAACCTCCCTAAATCTGACATTTCCCTCTCTGTGGGTGGCAACATAATAACACCCCGGCAGCAGGCGCGCTGTCTGGGTGTTATGTTTGACTCCGATCTCTCCTTCACCTCCCATATACGATCTCTTGCCCGCTCATGCCGCTTACACCTAAAGAACATCTCTAGAATACGCCCTTTTCTCACCATGGAAACAACAAAAATCCTCACTGTCGCCCTGATCCACTCCCGTTTGGACTACTGTAATGCTCTATTCATTGGCCTCCCACACGTGACTTTCCCCTCTCCAGTCCATCCTTAATGCAGCAGCCAGGGTTGTCCATCTGGCTAATTGTTACTCGGACGCATCCGCTCTTCGCCAGTCATTACACTGGCTGCCCATTCATTACAGGATACAATTCAAAGTACTTGTTCTCACCCACAAAGCTCTCCACAGTGTGACACCCCATTACATCTCCCCCCTCATTTCTGTCTGTCGGCCTAACCAACCGCTGCGCTGTGCAAATGACTTTCGACTAACTACTGTGCTAATCTGTACCTCCCACTCCTGACTCCAAGACTTCTCCCGTACTGCACCAATCCTCTGGAATGCTCTACCCCAAGATATTAGGACCATCCACAATTTGCATAGTTTTAGGCTCTCGCTCAAAACACATTTGTTCAGAGCGGCCTACCTTGGTCACTAATCAAACTCATTTTATGTTTGTGTGTGTGTGTAGCCCATTCACTATCCCCATCTATCCCCCACCCTCAGAAGATGGCTGGACCATCATTGTAAATACATCATTGTAAATACACACCTGTGCTTTGTATCTCCCCCACCTCATTGTAGATTGTAAGCTCTCACGAGCAGGGTCGTTTTATTTCGCTTTAATTATTGTATTGTTAATATTGTTACTTATGTCTGTTGTGTTTGATACTGTTAAACTGTAAAGCGCTGCGGAATATGTTGGCGCTATATAAATAAAGATTATAATTATTATTAATGGTGTCACACTTGATTATTTTCTATCATATAGACCCCTCAAAATGACTTCAAATGTGATGTGGTCCCTAAAAAAAATGGTGTTGTAAAAATGAGAAATTGCTGGTCACCTTTTAACCCTTATAACTCCCTAACAAAAAAAAATGTTGGTACCGAAATTGTGCTGATGTAAAGTAAACATGTGGCAAATGTTACTTATTAAGTATTTTGTGTGACATATCTCTGATTTAAGGGCATAAAAATTCAAACTTAGAAAATTGCGAAATTTTCAAAATATTTGCCAAATTTCATTTTTTTCATGAATAAACGCAGGTAATATCAAAGCAATTTTACCACTATCATGAAGTACAATATGTCACGAGAAAACATTGTCAGAATCATCAGGATCCGTTTAAGCATTCCAGAGTTATAACCTCATAAATGGTCAGTGGTCAAAATTGTAAAAATTGGCCCGGTCATTAACGTGCAAACCACCATTGGGGCTTAAGGGGTTAAAGACCATCTTGGACTCTCTAGATGGTTAGCAACCCAGTTGAGATGTGGGTTAGGAAAAGGAGGCTCTCCATGCATGTGTTGTGACTTTCACACAACCGCGACACATGCAGCTGCGGTGCCGAACAGCTGATTGTCGGGGGAGCATTCCAGGTATCTGGGTTCCTGATGCAGCTATTTGGTAAGCGCTGTAGCTATTCGAGTGCTTATCCGAAGCTATTCGATAAACACTAATTGCCATGTTGTGGCCATAAAGTGCAACAAGGGAGGAAAACTAATAAACTTAGACTAGATAGTCTAAATATGTATCAAACCCATCACCTAGCATAAACCACTTTTATAAATTTGATGTATTTTAAGACTGTCTAGTTTTCTTTTGCACTGTCTAAAAGATAGGCAGCTTTCGAGACTCCGCTCCAATGTTTAATGTTGCTTCTCACTAAATAATTATTCTCCTCTGAATTAGGACTTTTTATAACGATGTTATGAAAACTAGTACTTGTTGGATCAAATTTAGAAAGCTATCCAACAATATGGACAGACATTTGCTGGCAGGACTCATAAGTGAAACCAAAATATAAGGATCTTTGTTAATGTTGTTAAATATTTTCTCAGTTTGTTTTTGCATAAACTGAAAAAAATTAATACAAAATAAAATCATACAAAATATGTCTGGATTAACCATAAACCAATGTGAGTTTTACAGTTTTAATAGATGTAGACGTTCTTGCAGACATTTCCCTGGATTCTTCGGTACAATATGGTAATCTTCAATACCCCCTGACTCCTATTATCCCAAGCCCTGCCTTATAACCTCAGGATAATTGGGGAATGCAGTAGTTGGAAACTCTTTAACCACTTGACTGATTTTTTTTTTTACATTTTTATTAATAGAATTGGATCATTTACGTAGACAGTCTCATGTTTAAAGGAAACCTCAGAGAAATACAGATACAATGAGTTTTGCTTGTGTGAGGCTTGAGCTGAGTGTACAACACAGGGGCTATACATTTCTTACTGAGTCCTTGTGAAATGCACCATCTCCTCAATCCCTGGGGCAATTTTTGAGTATCAGTATTATTTTAGTAAATTACCTATACATGTTTTAGCACAGAGGTCTACAATGTCCAGTTGGTATATGGGAATGTGCAGATGTATCTGGGACAAATTACTGTAAAACTAGTACAGTATATATAGTAGTTCAACATCATCTCTAAATACAGTAAATTGTTTATTGAGATTCCTGGACAAGCCCTTTAAAAGAATTATTTAACCAAATATTACAGTACAAACTATACAATATTAAAAAGATCACTTAGCCCTGCTGAGACTGATGTACTTTCTTGGAAAAGCCATGTTATAAACAGGACCCTGTCAGGTCCATCGTCTGCCCCCACCTACTACAATAAATGAATGCATGCAGATTTCTTTATTTCGTTAGGATATTTAGCCTCTTCGCGACATATGACGTAGAGTTACGTCATATGCTGTGCCAGTAATTTTTGCGGCTTGAGAACTCACATATTTACCAGCAGAAGATAGCTGAATTACTCAGCCATCATCTACTTCTAACATCTAAAGGTGAAGCAGAGCTCTGCCTGAGGATTTTAACCTGTTAAATGCCACTGTCAATCTCTCACAGTGGCATTTAACACATGCTGGCAGGGTGGTGCATGACATAATCGTGGGGAGCTGGTGAAATATGGTGACAGATAAACTGGGCATTGAGGCGGTTATCCTTACTGACCATTCTCAGAATTCATTTTGTGACCTGATTGTTAGGACACCTTTCACTTTTAATGATAACTTATTATTGGCTTATTACTCAGTTAGGCACCAATAGTCTCTAAGTTACATATTATTAAGAAATTATGACATATATACCTTTACTTATGGTTAAGTTGTAGGAAAAAAAGGCAACCACCTCACACTGCAATCAACAATGGTGCCAATTACACATATAATGAATTGATACCAATAGAATGATACGGATTATCTTAGGATAAACTGACACATAGGCATTGGAATTACGTAGAAACAAGCAGAGCGAGCCGATATAAGAACACCAACATCCAAATGATACTAAAGATAATGGTGTACCATATAAAGGATAAAACTGATTTTCATTGTCAAATCTATATTTTTTGTTATGTGGATGTAATTGACACATTTGTAGAATATCACTCTATATTTTCTTAATTGGAAACATTAAGGTTACATTCAGGTCTTTGTAATCATTTTGCAGCAACCATCATCTTTGTATATTAAAGGGAATCTGTCACCATATTGGAGTTAATAATATGGGCATCAGACTCACTAGTCCTCTTGAAATTCTCTTGCTGATAAAACAATGACTTTCTAAAAATTACAGCAAGCAGCCCAATATGTGACACATCACGGAATCAGGGTCTCTGTCTACATTATATTGCTCTCAGATTAGATGGCACAAACATTTAAATAATAAATATTTGTTGACACAATGAACCAATTAGGTATTATTCAAGTTAAATGAACATAAATTTTTGCGCAGGCGTGTACTACGGAGGACAGAGAAAGAACTTCAATCCAATATTGAGGCCAGCATGCAGCCAGCGGGTAAGGAAAGGGTGAATCAAACACCTGAAAACTCCGCCCATATGGCTGAAAACCGCTCCCGCCAAATTCAGGTGACAGGTTCCCGTTAAAGATAATTTCCATATAATGTATTAGCCTTTCCCACATTACAAGGTAAATTAACGTCCCGTGCAGAGGTGTGAATATGTGGAGGGGTTTAAGATATCAGCTCTCTCCACACATGTTTGATGCTAGCTATATTACATGGCAGGCACTTGTATCTAACAGCTGTAGTTGGAGTTGTTAACCATTTAGATAACAGTGTAAATCTATAACAGTGGTATTTAAATGGAACATGCACCAGTGCTCATACATATTGAGTTTTTTTGGGACCCCGTTACGTGATTGGAGGAGACTGATGGGATACCATGGCTGCCATCTTGATACTCCTATGATGCTCAGCTATGCAAGACCAGGATTTTCAATATATACTGCAGTACTGTGGTATTCCTATATATGGTACAAGTTAATAAATGATGACACATTTAAGTCCCTAAAGGGACTTAACAATAATGAAAATTTAATTATTTTTTTCAACACTTAAATAGAAAAAAAGATTCATAAAAGTTTGGTATCACCGTAATTGCACTGACCCCAGCAATCCTATTTCCAGATCATTTTCACCTCGCAATGAAAGTTGTAAAACAGAAACGATGCCTTTTTTCACTGTTTCATTCCATTTGAATTTTTTCCCCATTTATCAGCACATAAAATAAATAAATGGTGCTTTTAAAAACGTAAGCAGGTCCCACAAAAAACAGCAAGTCCTCATGCGGCTACAGTTTGTCGAAGAATAAAAAAGTGATAGCTCTTGGAAGAGGGAATAAAAAAAGAAATGGAAAAAAATGAAAATTCCTAGTTCATTAAAAGATTAATCTTGCTTTTGTGCAGTATTCTTACCTACATCATATGCTTAAATATCTGATTGCACTCGGACCAATGTTACTCAGTGAGGCAGTGCAGATCTGTGTATTTGTTCTCAGCTGTTTTCAGGATGAGAAAAATATTACAGCATGCTGTGATTTAACTCCGAAATCTGATGGGTGTGAAAAAAAATCGGATGCAATATGGATCATCAGTTTGGCATACGATTTTTATGGATACTTTACAGTTCTGTAGCATAAGAGACTGTAAATGTTCATGTAAAAAATGAATAGTTGTAGGGTAAATAAACGGTTAGCACATGGATGACAAGCGAGAAAAATTTGTCCCACTCTCCTGGGGATTAATAATTTTCAACCTGGATGATGCCAAGATGCAACAGTCCAGGCTGATAATCACTGGTGAATGAGCTGCTGCGAGTGCAGATTCAGTGAGCAGCACACTGAGACTGCATTCCCAGTTGGGCTCAACTGCGGTGACCTCAGCACCATGAGAAAAAGTCACTGCAGTGAACTCACTGAGCTGAACTGTAGAGACCTCAGTAACTTTTTCTCATGATACTAAGGTCACTGTAGTTCAACCTGGCTGGGAACTCAAACACAGTGACCTGCGGTAATCTTGATGCAGTCACCGCTGCTCACTGATGCTGCACTTGTAGCAGCTCATTCACCAATGGTTCTCAGCCTGAATGGTCACATCTTGGTATTGTCCAGATTGAAATTATTATTACCCAGACATGGATTATAACATGGGAAAGAACATTGGACCGGTGAGGGATATTGTTAATTTTTATTTTCTTTTATTACAGCAAACGAGTGATTCAATGGAATTGGCATTAGTTGAATTGAACTGTGTGTTAGGACTGGTGGAACGCACCGAGTAACTAGTGAGATGATATTTGGTGCGTTCGCAGCCCGGGGTCCACCGTGCAGGAGAGAACCTGCTGCTGGCAAATGGTGGCATTATATGGCGGTGGAAGCGAACTCTGTTACGTCACAGGGCCGCCGTACCACACAAAGAGCGCAAGGAAGGAGTCACAGAACTCAATCCCAAGACTCAGAAATAGATTTCTACTAGACCACTTACGCTCGACACCGCTACTGGGTGTCAGACTATAACTAATAATAGTAAATTTAAGCACAAGAGTGCGAGCAGTGCCGTACTGGCGGACGCCAACAACCACCCAGACTTGGGTTAGAGAAGCGCTCTAATAGCGCATGGCACCGCTCTGGTGGTCACAGCAATAGACGCTGTATCGTATGTATAATACTGATAGCTTAGTCGGGCACTAGACAGCAGACATCCACCTTATGCAAGCAGTCATACACAAGGGAGGGGATGTTTAAAGAATGACTTGCACTCATCAACACACACACGTTTTCAAATGTACACTAGCACATGGCCGTGCGGTCATGCAAACCTTTTATAGCTGCAGCAAGTACAGGACCTTCCCAGAAGGACCAATGGGAGGCCGACACAGAAGTTGAGCACCTTAAGGACCTTCCTAGAGAACCAATGGGATTTGCTGCAGTATCTGAGCATGTGACTCTTGATCTCCAATGAGAGATCTTACCCTGGGCATGCTCAGAAGGGGAAAAGTAGAACTTAGTCTCAAAAACATCTGCTCGTCGCTGCCCAGTACTGGCTACAATGGCAGAAGCTGGAAAGGCAGCAGTAACCCTTTGCACAGAGTTACTGAGCAAGACGATGGGACCGATGTCTCCGCTGAGCAGACTCCACTGCAGCAGGAGAAGAATAATGGGAGACCGCAGCAGAGATGGCCTGAGATTCCCCTTGTACAGAAACAGGAACTCGACCGCTAACATTGTGTTTGTTATTTTTAAATAAAAATTGATTTTTTTTGTTTGATTTCAAACAAAAGACTTTATACTTGTGTCTTTATTTACAATACAACTATAGGATTAGTAATGGATAGGTGTTTTATAGACACCTCTCCATTACTAACCCATGGGCTTGATGTCACCAGACAATACAAAGGTTACATTAACCCCACAAATAAGAACCCCACTTACCACTGCTACAGGGCAAGCGGGAAGAGTCGGACAAAGCACCGGAATTGGCACATGTAATAGATGTGCCTTTTCTGGGCAGCTGTGGGCTGCTATATTTAGTCTGGGGGGTCAATATCCATGGCCCCTTACCAACCTGAGAATACCAGCCCCAAGCTGTCTGCTTTAACAATGCTGGGTAACAAAAATTGGGGGACTCCACTTCATTTTTTTTATTATTTATTTAAATAATTAAAACAAAACAGCATGGTGAGCTCTCTATTCTTGATAACCAGCCTTGGTGAGGCTGACATCTGAGGGTTGCAGCCCCCAGCTGTGAGTTTAGCCTGGCTGGTTATCAAAAATACAGGGGAACCCACACCATCTTTTTATTTTATTTATAGCGCAGGCGGTGACTGATGAATACTCAGATCAGCCGACGCCTGCTCTCACTGTTATTAGTGGCAGCAGGTGTAGGTAAATGGGAATAATAGTCCCATCAGCCGCTGCGTGCTGTCAATGTTATCACTTGAATATAAGTCTCATCATTCTCCCCTGCTCGCATTGATCGCTGGCAGAGCAGAAGAGAATGATGAGAACCATCTTCAGCACACGGTGCCGCGGAACAGTGCCGTTTTGTGGCTTGTGCTGCTGTTAAAAAACGGATATGTTAGCGTATTTTGCCCATGGGCACATAGTCCGTGGAAACACACAGATCCATTCATTTGAATGGGTCTACATGTGTAAAGGTCTATGTGTGTAAGTGTCTCCGGTACGTGTGAAGACTGTCACTACATGTACCAGACACACATCTTTTGCCTGCCTTCATTTCCGAGTGCAAAATATCCTAATTAGTTTACAGATTGATTTCATTTCCAGAGTTACTGTGGTTTAACCCTGCTGCATGCTACATTCTTATTTGGTAAGAAAGGAAATATTTAAACAGTGCAGCAATACTGCGAATTTCAAGCAGCGATCCATCTGCACTAATGTTTTTGCACAGCACAGCTTGATAGTTTTATTACATATGTAGTCCCATTTAAAATAAGTAACCTCATGCTGCAGAACTTACTATTTCTATTTTCCATGGGGCAGGCTGAGATTGAAATGTAATTTGCAGAAAAATGATGCATTCTTGCCCTTTGATTGAATGGTTTATATTGTTTCTAAAACACATCAATGAAATTGTGCTTTCTTATATGAAGAGATATATTCAATATTTTTATATTCATGTAACTGAACTCTATTCCAGCCTGATAACTACTATAGCACAGGTACGAGGAACAAGTCTTTGTATGAAGCGCAGACTGTAAGAGCATGTTGCTCGAAATTACTGATGGTTCAGTTAGTTGCCTAATCAGTCTTAACTGACAGCCTGCAAGATAAAAATCACTTCTCTCTTAGCATAGTGACATTTGGTATTTGTCTGCCATCTTGTTTCTTCCGGCAATTTACAGTTTATATAAAAATATCCAACTCATATGTTTCACTACAATTTTTATTTTCTGTTTAGTACACAGCAAGGAAAAGCATATGTATTCCTTACATATATTATTGGAACATATTAATATCAATATCATGGTTGCCAATGTTTTCTACTTATTACCAGGGGCACTTCCCTGCTTAGTTGGCATATCTAGCCTCTCATGCATGATAATGTCTCACAAATCGCCCATCAGAAAAAGATCACTGAATTTAATTACAATTGTTTTTCTTTTTTCGTTCAGAAGATAGTACAGGGTGAGAAACATGAAACAATTATAAGCATTGAAAATACTATAAATCAAAACTTTTTACCTAATGTTGGGTGGTTTATGCTAAGTAAGACAACTTCACATGTTCAGTATTTGGTCAGTATTTTTACATAGCTACATAGGACATAGGTTGAAAAAATATATAAGTCCATCAAGTACAACCTTTCTCCACCAATTGTTTTTTTTACCTCATTATTTGTAAGCCAAAACGAGGAGAGAAGCAATCAGAGGAAAAGTATAATAGAAACATATGCACCACTTTTGCATTTTTCACCAACTCCTGGTTTTGGATTACAAATACCAATGTAAAATACTGATCAAATACTGAGCATGTGAATGTGGCCTAAGACCTCATGCACACATACTGGTGATTCCTATACTGGAAAAACAGTACTGGTGTGATCCGTGTCCATGTGCCATCCATGTGCTGTCCGTGTCCGTGTATCTGTGTGCTGTTGGTGTGCCATGTATGGAGTGAAATGCAGCAAAGAAATTAAAGAGTTTTATGTATTAAAGATGTTCAAAGAAAGAGATCGATAGCGATGAGGAACATGATAGATGATAGATAGAAATATGTCAATATGATTTCTAATCAGTGCTTTGCCTGCTTATTTTTCTGTACATGAATTTATTTTTTAAATAAATAAAATGGTGTGGGGTCCCTCTTCATTTACATATCCAGCTGAGGGAAAGCCGATGGCTGGGAAGCCGATATTACTATTCTGGGAAGGGGCCAATAACCATATAAGTCTCCAAGTTGTTAATATCAGCTCAAAGCTGTTTGCTTAGTCAAAAAATGGCATGATGTTTCCCCTATATGTAATAACCAGCAATGGCTAAACAGTCAACTGTGGACTGAAATTGAAAGCCTAAGAAGGGGCCATGGATATTGGTCCCCTCCCAGACTAAGAACATCAGCCATATACAGTATTAGATGCACCAATTCAGGTGATTAGCCTCCGCTCTTCCCACTTGCCCTGGTGCATTGGCAAGTGGGGTAATAGTTGTGGGGTTCATGTCAGCTGATTTATGGCTGCTGACATAAAGAACAGGAGTTAGTAAAGGAGAAGCTTCTATAAGACACCCCCAATACTAATCTCATAGAAAAATTTAATAAAGACACATAATTAAGTCCTTTAATTGAAATAAACACACAAGGCCCGTTTTTAAATGAAACTACCCGAACCTCTTTTACCGATTTATTTAACAAGAATAATAATAAAAAAGCAAAGCTATATTCACCTTTCCAACAATAATTCATTAATGCCCATGTTCCCCGATGATCCAGATGATGCGACCTATCACCACGCCGGCCGGAACACATTGAGCTGAATGGGAGAAGGCAGTGAGGTCATTACGGTTACCGCCTGTCACAGGCAGAGCATCTCGCACTTAGCTCAATGTTTTCTGGCTTGCTTGGTGAGAGGTCGCATCAATGATGTGACCACTCACCAAACCATCCGGATCATCGTGGGACATGGACATTAAAAGGATTAATTGGCAGAAATGTGAGCATAATTTTCCTTTTTTATTCTTGCTAAATAAATGGGTAAAAGAGGGTCTTTGTATTTTTATTTCAAATAAGGGACTTTGAATGTTTATTTCAATGAAAGGACTTTACTTTGTGTCTTTATTAGTGTTGAGCATTCCGATACCGCAAGTATCGGGTATCGGCCGATACTTGTGGTATCGGAATTCCGATACCGAGATCCGATACTTTTGGGGTATCGGGTATCGGTATCGGATCCATAGTGAGGTGTAAAATAAAGAATTAAAATAAAAAATATTGATATATTCACCTCTCCGGCGGCCCCTGGACATCACCGAGGGTAACCGGCAGGCTTCTTTGTTTAAAAAGCGCGTTTAGGACCCGAGAATGACGTCGCGGCTTATGATTGGTCGCGTGCCACCCATGTGACCGCCACGCGACCAATCAGAAGCCGCGACGTCATTCTCAGGCACTAAACTCCTCATTCTAGGAATTTAGGACCTGAGGAATGATGTCGCGGCTTCTGATTGGTCGCGTGGCGGTCATATGGTCGGCACGCGACCAATCAGAAGCTGCGACGTCATTCTCAGGTCCTAAACGCGCTCATTTTAAACAAAGAAGCCTGCCGGTTACCCGCGGTGATGTCCAGGGGCCGCCGGAGAGGTGAATATATCAATATTTTTTATTTTAATTCTTTATTTTACACCTCACTATGGATCCCAGGGCCTGAAGGAGAGTTTCCTCTCCTTCAGACCCTGGGAACCATCAGGATACATTCGGATACTTGATGTCCCATTGACTTGTATTGGTATCGGATATCGGTATCGGCGATATCCGATACTTTTCGGGTATCGGCCGATACTATCCGATACCGATACTTTCAAGTATCGGACGGTATCGCTCAACACTAGTCTTTATTAAATATGACTGTGTCATTTATAATGAGAGTGTCTTATAGAGAACTCCCCATTATTAACCCCTGGGCTTGATGACAGCAGCCATAAAACAACTGACATCAACCCGACAACTATTACTGACATACTGACATAAACGGACACATGAAGAAGGCCTAAGTCTGTGTGCCCACAATTAATTTTTGGTGAGATTTTAAAGTTTCAACTTTTTTCTGCGTAAAAAAATGCAGTGTATTACAGTTCCATCAAAGTGGATGGGATTTTAAGAAATCCCATAACTACTGTGCTTCTTTTTAACGCAGCATAAACTGACCTGCAGTGCATGTTTCAAATCCGCAGCATGTCAATTTCTCTTGCAGGTAATCTGAGTTTTATGTGCAGTTTTTCCCCAAGAGAATTGAATTAGAAGCGAAAAATATGCAGGTAAAAAATGCACATGCAATTTTAGTGCCCTTCCATGTCAGAAACACATTAAAAATGCGTGTATTCAGCACACAACTGTATCAATAAAGTTTTGTCAAAAGTCAAATACTCTGAAATATCAAAGGCAAAGCAGCTTTTTTTAAAACATGACGTACCAAAAAAAGTCAAAAACTGCAGCGTCAAAAGCGTGATAAAGCACGTAAAAGTGAACACACAAAAATGCAATGAAAAACCATAAGTAACCTAATTTGCTTAATAGGTGCAGAAAATCTGCAACATCAGAAGCTCCCAGTGGGAACATAGCCTTAGAGCTTAGGCAGAAATGCACTAAACGTGTTTGTGTTTTTTACTGGTAGATTTTTTTGCATCTAATACCAGAATATAGGAAAGGTCTGCACATAAAACTCAGTGTACCTGCAAGAGAAATTGATGTTGCAGATTTGAAACACGCACTGCAGGTCAGTAAAAAAGGAGAATGTGCATGAGATTTCTATAAATCCCATACGCTCTGCTGGAACTGTAAGATGCTGAATTTTTGACACAACAAAAATATGCAGCGTTAAAACCTCATTGTGGGCACACAGACTAAGGGTATATGCACATGTCAAGTATTTAAAAATGTGTGTCTTTGCAAGAAAAAAACACTGACTATTATATGCTCATCTTTTGCAGCACTTTTCATGCGTTTTTAATGCATTTTTTTGCCATAAGTTTGAATGGGTGAAAAATGCTGCAAAAACACAGATAAATTTGACATGCTGCATATTTAAAACTGTTTCAAATCTGCAAGGAAAAAATAAGCAACATGATTTTTAGAAGTATCATTCACTTTGCTGATAAAGTAAAACATTGTGTGCTGGCTAAAATGCATTTTTTCCAGTGTTGATTGCGTGGTATACGTGGCATTGTAACTTTGCTCTGTATTTTAGTACAATTACAGCACTGGCACATTTATATTGTGTTATTTTTTAGTACTTTTGAACAATAAAAATGTAAAAGACTTCAAAGGTGTGCAAAGATGGCAAACCGGTACTATTCAGCTAACACTACCTCATGTCATCAATGTACAGGGGGTAGCGGGAAGTACTTCCTGAAAGTGCTGTATATACAAAGCGGGTGTTAGGCTGGTTTCACACATCAGTGGCTCCTGTATGTGAGGTGACAGTTTCCTCACATACCGGAGCCACTGACACACGTAGACACATTAAAATCAATGCATCTGTGCAGATGTCATTGATTTTTTGCGGACCGTGTCTCCGTGTGCCAAACACGGAGACATGTCAGTGTTCGTGGGAGCGCACGGATTACACAGACCCATCAAAGTCAATGGGTCCGTGTAAAACACATACCGCACACGGACGTTGTTTGTGTGCAGTCCGTGTGCAGTGCAAGAGACAGCGCTACAGTAAGCGCTCTCCCCCCACTGGTGCTGAAGCCGCCATTCATATCTTCCCTGCAGCAGCGTTTGCGGTAGAAAAGATATGAATAATCGTGTTTAAAATAAAGATCTATATGGCCATCCCCCTCCCACCCCCTGTGCGCCCGCCCGCTGTTCTTAAAATACTCACCTGGCTCCCTTGCTGGCTGGCGCTGCTTCCTGTCCTGGCCGCACCTTCTACTGTATGAGCGGTCACGTGGGGCCGCTCATTTACAGTCATGAATATGCGGCTCCACCCCTATGGGTGACCGCTCATACAGTAGAAGGTGCGGCCAGGACAGGGAGCAGCGCCAGCCAGCGAGGGAGCCAGGTGAGTATTTTAAGAACAGCGGGCGGGCGCACGGGGGGTGGGAGGCGGGTGGGCACATAGATCTTTATTTTAAACATGATTATTCATATCTTCTCTACAGCAAACACTGCTGCAGGGAAGATATGAATGGCAGCTTCAGCACCAGATGCAGGGGACAGCGCTAAACTTTAGCACTGTTTCCCGCACGGTGCGTGTGGTACCCAGTGGGCACACGGGCGGCACACGTGTGCCACACATGTGCCACACTGATGTGCCACAGAAACGCACCGGCACATGGACATGGATAATTCCGGTACCGATTTTTCCGGTACCGGAATTATCTGGACGTGTGATACTGCCCTTAGGAAGATGATGGCTCTGCTTTCATTGCAAATCATAGATTTATATGGCCATTGATTAGTTCCAAATTTGCAATTTGACAACCTATATTTACTACATAATATTATTTTAGTCTTGTATGTTTATGCAGTAAATTGTGTATGTGAGAGATGAGCTGCTGCTTTTGCCTTTGCTAGTCATCTTAGTGAATGGATGCAAGAATGTGACACCCTGCCATTTGAAAACATTGTGGAGACTTTAAGCCAGCCTAAGACCATATAGCAAGCTTTAGTGCTAGACTTAACCCTTTTATCCACAAGGGTGGTTTGCACGTTAATGACCTGGCCAAATTTTACAATTCTAACCACTGTGATTTTATGAGGTAATAACGCTGGAACGCTTCAACAGATCTCAGTGATTTTGAGATTTTTTTGTGACATATTGTACTTCATGATAGTGGTAAAATTTCTTTGGTATGACTTGCATTTATTTGTGAAAAAAAACAGAAATTTGGTGAAAATTTGGAAAATTTAGCAATTTTCCAGCTTTGAATTTTCATACCTTTAAATCACAGAGATATGTCACACAAAATACTTAATAAGTAACATTTCCCACATGTCTACTTTACATCAGCACAAATTTGGAAAATTTGGAACCAATATTTTTTTTTTATTAGGAAGTTATAAGGGTTCAAATTTTACCAGCGTATTTTCATTTTTCCAACAAAATTTACAAAACCATATTTTTTAGGGACCACATCACATTTGAGGAATCTATATGACAGAAGATACCCAAAAATGAAACCACTCTAAAAACTGAACTCCTCAAGATGCTCAAAGCCACATTCAATATGTTTATTAACCCTTCAGGTGCTTTACAGGAATTTTTTGAAAGAATAATTTACATTTAACTTTTTTCACAAAAAATTGACTTTTTATTTTGAAGAGATTAACAGGAAGAAATGGACCCCAATATTTGTTGTGTAATTTCTCCTGAGCATGCTGAAGCCCCATATGAGAAATAAAATTACTGTTTGGGCATATCGCCGAGCTCAGAAGACAAGGAGCACCATTTGACTTTTTGAATACAAAATTTACTGGCACAATTGGCAGACACCAAAGTGAATATCCCCAACTTGTGACACCATTTTTTAAGCTAGACCCCTCAGGGAACTGATCTAGATGGGCGGAAAACATATTACATCATTCATCACGTGATTCACAGAAATTTATAACGTTGAACTTTAAAAATAAAAAAAATCTAATTTTCACTACAAATATGTTTTTAGCACAAAATATTGCATTTTCATAAGGGTAACAGGAGAAATTGCACCATACAATTGCACCATGCAATTTGTTGTGAAATTTCTCCTGAGTATGCCAATAGCCCTTATAAGGCCGGCGTCACACTGGCGTATTGCATCTGATGTGAGATCATCGGATGCGATATGCTAATGACACTCGGCTCCTGCTCGCAGCAGATCAGGAGCCGAGTGTCATGCGTCTGTGCTCCGATACTCTCACACAGGGAGGATCGGAGCACAGCTATGGAGGAGGCGGAGAAATGAATTTCTCCATCTCCTCCATTGCTGAGGTCCGCTTATAACGCACATCACTCGGATTATATCCGAGTGATATGCACTGTCTCACTCGCACCCATAGGATTATATGGGTGAGAGTGAGCCGTGAGTTTTCCTTGGTCCGAGACAATCGCAGCATACTGTAATTGTCTCGGACTGAGGAAAACGGCCGGCAAAAAGTCGGCTGCTGGGAGCTGCCCCATAGCTTAACATTGGTCCAAGTGCATTGCGATTTTTAATTGCATTGCACTCATCCGTTTAAGTCGCCAGTGAGACCTCAGCCTAAGGGAGAAAACCACTGTTTGGGAGCATGGCAGAGCTCAGAAGAGAAAAAACAATATTTGACTTTTTGAATGTAACATTTCTTGGAATCATTAGCGATCGTCATGTCCCATTTAGAGAGCCCCTGGTGTGCTAAGACAGTGGAAACCCCCCACAAGTGACCCAATTTTGGAAACTAGACCCCTCAAGGAATGTATTTAGATCTGTGGTGTGCAACTTGAACCCCCAGGTGCTTTACAGAAGTTTATAACGTTGAGCTGAGAAAATAATAAAATCAAATTTTTCTCACAAAAATGTTGTTTTAGCCCCAAATTTTTAATTTTTCTAAGGGCTAATAGGACATTTTTTTTTACATCAAACTGAGGTTTATTTTTTGTGCACCAATACCCTACATGTAACCGGAAATATTTTTCACGCACAGTGCAAAGCTCAGAAGGCAAGGAGCGCCAGATTTTACTGTTATGGTTTGTGGGTGTTAAGACTGGCGGAACGCACCAAATAATAATATTAGAGAATATGAGGTGCGTTCGCAGTCCGGGGTCCACCGTGCAGAGATGACACCTGCAGCTGAGTAATGGCGGATGGACGCTTGATCACATGTGGGTTAGACCTCACCCAGTGTGAATGGAAATGAACTCTGTTGCTTCACAGAGTCGCCGCTAATATGCTGCGCCCTGTTAGCAGTCACAGGGTGCAGCTGAAAGACACTATTAGATCCCTATGAATCACCCCCACTAAACTGGCGTTTGGGCTCGCTCTGACCCTCAATGGCTTTTGAGCCCGCACCTGAGGACGCCCTGAGTCAGATGCCAAGTGGGAATTCCCACCCTACACTGACCGGCTGTCAGGAGAGCACATTGATTGCGCATGGTGCCGTACAGGTGGGCACAGCAAATAGATGCTGAAACGTGTGTTAAGTGTGCAGGTATCACTGTCGGGCGCTAGGTAGCTTCCACCATTCGCGAGCAGTCATCAACACAAGGAATGGGAATTATTAAGGAGCTTTCATCCATCGACAGACATTCATCTACACACACACGTTATCAAGTTTATACTAGCGCATGGCCGTGTGGCGATGTGAACCTTTTATAGCTGTAGCTCTCAAGGACCTTCCTAATGGTCCAATAGGAGCTGCTACAGGACCTGAGCGTGTGACCCCCAACCTCCAATGAGAGGTCATCCTGTGGGCATTGTCAGTATGGGAAAAGCAGGGCTTAGTCTCTGAAACGCCTTCTCAATGCTGATCAGTACTGGCTACAAATGCAGAGCCTGGAAAGGCAGCAGTTACCAAGTGCACAGTATCAGCTTGAGCCAGACGCTGGGACTGACATCTCCACTGAGCAGGCTCCACTGCAGCTGGAGGAGAATGGGAGACTGCAGCAGACATGGTTCGAGGTTCCCCTTGTGCAGCGGCGGGTACTCGACTCCTAACAGTTGGTGCCATGACTCACTGCGAGAGCCCATGAGGTGACAACAGCAGAACCCCCATAAGTGTCAATATTTTACAAACCACCTCTCAGTGAATTCATCTAGGGGTACTGTGATCATATTGACACCATGGGTGTGTCACAGAATTTTATACCATTGTACAGTGAAGAAAAAATAACTACATTTTTACTGCCAAAATTTTGTTTTAGTTCCAGATTTTACATTTTCACACAAGAAGTGAGTAAAAATGGCATCAAAATTTGTCCCACGATTTCTACTGAACGTGGCAATGCCCCATTTGTGGCTGTACAGTACTAATTAGCCATACGGAGAGACTCGGGAGGAACAGAGTGCTATTTGCCTCTTGGAGCTCATATTTTACTAGAGCAGTTTATGGACTCCTTATACAGAGCCCCTCATTGCTAGGAGAGCAGAATCCATCCTCAAGTGACCCCATTTCTAAAGGTGTAGTGACGATTTTGACTCCATGAGTATTTTCCAGAAACAAGTAGCAATAAATGTTGCCGAGTGAAAATTGCAAACTGCTGTTGTAGTGACCAGTATGCTGTAGTGACCAGTATATTGCAGTCATCAGTACATCATGCCCAATCCATGCTTCTGGAAGCATGCACCCGTAAGTTAGGCAGGCTCTCATTGCTTCTAAAATGCCAAACATGGATGCAATGTGTGGTTTAGTTACACTGTGGGGCTCAGAAAGGAGGTGGGCCTTTGGATTTGGGAGTGCAGAATTTGCTGAATTTCTTTTGGGGGGCGAGGAGCCATTTTGCTTTTCCAGAGCCTTTGTGCTACCAGTTACGTCGATGCCCTCTCTATTTCCATTAACAGATGACAGACGTGAGTGAGGACTTGCTCTTTTGTGGATTGAGTTGAAGCTTTTATTGGGAACATTTTACATAATGTTTGGGATCAGATTTATCCAGCACTCTACGCAGAGCACTTACTTTGGGGTTTCCATCTAAATCTCTGAGTTACATGATTCAATTTAAACCCCCAAGGGATCCGTTCACTATACTGAGGCAGCAGAGTTACTCTGGAATTTGTCTGGCCTCTGTTCAGCAGTGTCCTTCTTTTCAGAAGTGCACAAAACTGCGTCCAACGGCAATTTTATGTAATCCTAAAAGACGGACACCACAGATCACAGGTCAGATGGCGCACACATTGCCTCCATCTGCCTCATTATAAGGAATCTTCTGCCGGGGGTTCGGTATAATTCATATATTTCAACGGTTTAAATGGAAACCCTGGTGAAACTGTTCAGCGTAGACCACAGTCTAAATGTGCCTTATTGTGATCATTGGGAGGCAGCATGTGAAGAATTGGTTTTATTTATTTTTATGCCATTCCTGATGTTGTATTAGTGATTAGGCAACTTTATTTTTGGGTCGGTGCAATTACAGCGATACTAGGTTTATGTTTTGGTGCTTTTATACACTAAAAACTATTTTAGAGAAAAATAATTATTTTTGCATCACTTTATTCTGAGAGCTAGAACTTTTTTGTTTTTCCGCTGATACAGTTGTATTGTGGCTTGTTTTTTGTGGGACAAGATGATATTTTCAGTGGTATGATGTTTATTTATATCCGTCTTTTTGATCTCGTTTTATTTCACTTTTTTGTTCAGCAGTATGATGATGAAGCATTGTTTTTTGCCTTGTTTTTTTATTTTACTTTTTCATGGTGTTCACTAAAGGGGTTACTTAGCAGGACAGTTTTATAGGTCGGGTCGTTGCGGACGTGGCAATACCAAATATGAATACATTTATTATTTTTTTTCATTCAAATAATTATTTAGAGATACAATATCTTGATTTTTTATTATTTTGTATTTTTTAAAAATATGTTTACAATTATTATTATTATTATGTTTTAAAACTTTTTTACTTTGTCCCACTGTTGATTGCTTCTACAGCATGGTTATGCAGCAGCTTCCCCATGCTGTAGAAACTGTCAGCTCTGCACTGACAGAGAAACTTGCTCATCATGCACTGGGCATGATCAGCAAGTTTCCTAGGTCTGGTGACCCTGATGTCATTATGATGATATTGGGTCACCATGGCAACAATCGGGATCCTGCATCATGCCGCAGGATCTCCGATCCAAAGGCAGAGTGGCTGTCAGCCCTCTATCGGCACTCGGAATGTTACGATTGTGTTCAATCGCAGCATTTTGGAGGTTAAGGTGCTGGGAGCGGTCTGTGACTGCTCCTGGCACTTAGTGCCAGGTGTCAGCTGTTAGAATCAGCTGACATCCAGTGGCAATTGCCAGCACACCACCTGTGTGCATGGGCGATAACATGTACAATATAAGTGACTAGCACACTCCAAAGTGTTGTGATGCAAAAGTGGGGGTTTATTATATACAGTAATCACAAACGTTTCGGTCGATACTGGACCTTCATCAGTGTGCTACAAAGAAAATTATATACAAAACAAGAACAATAAATGTGTTGTACATAACAAAAGCAAAAATAAAAAACAAAGAGAACAGAAGCATATACATCACGGAGACCAGAGTCATAGAATTGGGGAGAAAAAACAACGACCATGGAGTACACTCAACATATACAGGTTCATGTATATATATATATATATATATATATATATATATTTTTTTTTAGATAGTATGCTGCAAGATCAAACATTTAAGATATTAGCACAACAAGGACATATGTCCGAGAAGGAGTGTGAGAGGACTACTGTGTGGAACACAAGAGGTGGAGGATGGGGTGATATGCCGAGGGGAGGAGGACTGGTGTGCGGTGTAAACATACCTAGATACACTTGTATGCTTGTATGGCCCCAGATAAATTGGTTACTTTAATTTTCATCTAAAGTGGGAGAGGTGAGGTTATTACCTATACATAGGTGGTGCCATAAAAATGTGCGGAGCTTAAAAGGGATACATACCAATCAAAAGATTCCGGTTAGAAAAATACCGGGAAAGATAGCACAAGGCTGTCTGTGGACAAAGAGCATAGTGAATATGGGAGTATAATGGAAATCCCAATGCTTATGTGTCATATATGAATAAACGGTACTTAGGAGGGGTACATACCAAATGGCGGTAAGCCAAAGGAATATATAGCGATGAGGCACCAAAGAGCCGTCTGTAGGAGGAGGGTAAGTAATAAATAATTAATTAAGGGGCTACTATGGAACAAGCAAATTGCATGACCGCCATCAGTAAAAGAGTGTCACTGAAGGAAGACTTACCAGTGCGCCGGGACACTATGGACGTATGCGGTATCCACCGCTAGTAAGGTGTGGGGTTGGAGCGCCTAGGTCTCCTTTTATATTGTGGGACAGAACGCAATGTGTGCGCTGTACAGGCCGGCATGTGAACCGGAAGGGGCGGGGTGGTGACAACGCAGGTGTCAGCTGACCGCAGAGGGCGGTGATGTGAGCGTTCCACAGACGAAAACAGAGATGGAGGTGCGTTCCAGCTGGGAGAAGCAGTGAATCGCTGTGCAGAGATGTGGTGGCCGCAAGGTGTCACAAAACAGCAGCGGAGGAGTAGAATCAGAGCAGGCGGTTCTGTAGGAGAAAGCAATCAATTACTATCTTTTACAAAAACACATTGCAGTAAGACATTAACATGGTTCCATATGCGGAACATAATGGGCCCACATTTTAATACAGGTATTAGTGCAAACCGAGAAGGTATCTAGAAATATCTGGTCATGTGACGGACCTTAGGATATAGCGCAATTGTTCACAATAAATCTCTATGAGGTATAGGGTTAAGGAAGGCCCCTTTTGGGTACAAAATAGCCCAAAATGTATCATAACGTAGTGATCACAGGATACGAAGGTGCACTTTAAATATAAAACCTGATAAAAGGACATCATATGAGGTCACAAATGGTTGAGGTATTCTTGTCCAGGAAAATAAAGCTGCAAGTTATAGATAATATGAAAACATAAATACAAAGCCATAGTAACACATCCATGGTCTGAATTGTATTTTAGATGGCCCGATAGTAGACCATATGTCAAATAAAGGACATCAGTTCGTAATCCTTATTTAGTCCTTTAGGGCTTAGAGTGTTAAGCTCGTGTATCCAGTATGCCTCCCTGCGCTTTAGCATGGAGATACGGTCCCCCCCGCGACAAGGTGGTGTGACCTGTTCGATTATTTGGAATTTAAGTTGGGACAAATTGTGGCCTTTCTCAATGAAATGTGACGGTAAAGGAAGCAGGAGGTTTTTGCACCGAATGGTGGACTTGTGTTTACATATACGTGATTTCACTGATTGGGTAGTCTCACCCACATATAACAGGGCGATAACATGGGCGTAATTGTTCATCCATGGTTATGTAGTCCCAGGTCACATGGACAAATTATTACGCCTGATGTCTGAAAGGGGTTAAAATAGCAACATGATAAAATGACAGCATCCTTGCACAAACAGTATTAAAATAACCAATGTATGTGATGAGTTTATGTAAATGTAAATCACAATCATTTGATGATTTTGCAGCTAATTGCCCAAAGTTATTTTAGTTATCACTTTTGCTATTATTTAGCATTCCACGCATCTTTCGTACTGCATGAATCTTTCTGGTCCAAAATGATTTCTATATTCAAAATATTCCGTGTTAATTTGTGTTTTAGCTTGATGCCAGTTGCCAGGCAACATTGTATTAGCAGGGAAATATCACAAATAGCAACTTATATACTGTACACCCCCTCTTATAATGCAAAAGAAATGGATCTTCTAAGAGACAAACCAGCCAGGAATTAGCAGTATATGCAAATTATCTTACCTGTGTGCCTGCATGTCATCATTGTAATTAATATAGAGATGTGTCTTATATTCCAATAATTATGTAATATTAAAGTAGATGTTGAAGAATCATACTACTAAGGCACATTTGTCAAGCGCCTTTATTTCTGTAAAGCTTTTGTGTGTATATTCTTTTCTCTGATTCTAAACATTATGATTGCAGTCAGCATACAGCAGTCATCTGTATTCTGTTATTGTGCTCATATTTTACTCACCAGAACACAGCAGAATCTCCATATATCGTGACTTTCTCAAAGTTACAAGGAGCTACTACTGGAATGTAATAAGCTAACCTTAATCAACAAAACAAGGAGAAAATATTTGACATCAAAGGGTTTCTTTGGGAATAGAAACAAATAAATAACTAAACGAGATGTCATTATGAATAAAATCGTAAATATCTTTAATTAGCAAATCAAGCTTATTTTTTCTAAGGAGACAACGACTATTGAATTAAAATGACCATAGTCCTGTTACACTGATAGACACTTGTCCTTGAATGTTAATAGTCCAAGTGCCTGTAAGCATGTGCAGTAGGAAGCTGTGCTGCTATAACCTGGACATAAACCATACCATGTACTGTCAGCTATCTCCAGGTCACAACAGCCGTTCCAAATTCAGAAAGACAAGGGAGATAGTAGTGTTAGAAGCTTCTATTTACCTCAATGCCCTTAGTATCTGCAATATAACATCAGGCACTGTGAACAGCCTCTTTTTCCTTCAACAACCCTGCTATCTTTAGTATTGGATCAGAGAAAAGAGGGAGACACAAAAGCACAAATAGGGTCTTATCAAACGTTACACAAAGTTGCCCACCAAGAGAACTACTCACCTGGTGAGATAGAAGGAAGGACATATATTAATGGCGGCTGCTGCAGATCCACAGGTCAGTGCAGGACCTGATTGAAGCACACACTTAGGTAGGAGAAAAAAGGATCATCCCCGCGCTGCCGCAAGAAGAATTCCAAAAATTGTAGAGGTTTCAGCGTGGTTTATTCTACACATTTCAGGGTTCAGGTGACCCCTTCATCAGGACATACCACAAATATTGTACAATATTTGTGGTATGTCCTGATGAAGGGGTCACCAGGACCCTGAAATGCGTAGAATAAACCACGTTGAAACCTCTACAATTTTTTGAATTCTTCTTGCGGCAGCGCGGGGATGATCTTTTTTTCTCATACCTAAGTGTGTAGTATTAGATCAGAGAGACAATGTGGAAAGCAGTGTAAGCAGTCTCTTCTTACCGTAGCACCACTGGTATCTCCAGCATTAGAACAGAAAGACAAGGTGGACAGCAATGAGAGAAGACTCTTCTTACCTCAGCACCACTGACATCTCCAGTATTGGATCAGAATGACAAGGTAGAAACCAGTGTAAGCATTCTCTTTTTACCTCAGCACCACTGGTATCTGCAGCATTAGATGAGAAAGACATGGTAGAAAAGAGGGTGAGCAGCCACTTCTAACCTCAGCATCCCTGATATCTCCAGTACTAAATCAAAAGATATGGTGGATATCAGTAGGAGCAGTTTTTTCTAACTTCATCAACCCTGGTATTAACAGTATCAGATCAGAAAGACAGGGTGGACAGCAGTATGAGCAGTCTCTTCTTACCTCTCTAATATTAAATTATGAAGATTGTGAATCTCTAATATTAGATAAAAACAGTGTGGACAGCCATGTGAGCAGCTTCCTCTTACCTCAGCACCCCTTGTATCACCAGTATTATATCAGAAAGACAGGGTGGAAAGCAGTGTGAGCAATCTCTTCTTAATTCAGCACCCTTAGGGTATGTGCACACGTCAGGATTTCTTGCAGAAATTTTCCTGACAAAAACCGGACATTTCTGCCAGAAATCCACATGCATTTTTTGTGCGTTTTTTCCCAAATGCATAGAATTGCGGGAAAAACGCAGAAAATCCGCAAAAATAATGAACATGCTCATTTTTTTACCGCGGTGCATTTTTTTCACGGAAAAAAAAACGCATCCATGTGCACAAAACATGCGGAATGCATTCTTAATGATAGAATGCATAATGTATGCATTTTTAATGAGTTTTTATAGCGTTTTTAGCGCGAAAAAACACAAAACAAAACACGAAAAAACCTGAGCGTGTGCACATAGCCTTAGTATCTTCAGTATTAAATTGGAAAGACAGAGGGGAAAACATTGTAAGCAGCTTCTTATCTCAAAATCTCTGATCTCTTAAGCATTAGATCACTAAGACGTGGAGTGCCGCAGTGTGAGCAACCTCTTCTTGCACTTCAAGTATGTCCAGTATTAGATAAAAAAAAGACAGGTTGGACAGCAGTATGAGCAGTGTATTCTTACTTTAACACCTCTGGTATCTACAATATTAGATCAGAAAGATAGGGTAGACTCTTACCTTAGTAGCACTTGATGCTTTAATTAATTGATTTAGAAATGTATTTATAATTATATTTCCTTTAGTTACTTTTTTATTCCCAGAGAGTCCCATTAAAGTATAGTGCTACAAACAACATTACCTACTAACTGAAAATATGGAACATTACAGTATATACTTCAATCACAGAACTAACATGTATCCCTTATTGGTAAGCATGAAAACTCAGTAGTTTGTTAGAGCAGTGCATCTCAAACTGTGAGTTTGGTCTTATCAGTGAGGTTTCGGCTACTTCCTTGACTTAAAGCTAAGAAGGCAGTTTACATAGTAGTTATCAAATGCTGCACAAACCTTTTACGGCTGTAGCAATCACTCTGGTTTAGCAACTTATTATGTATTTATTACAATTTTCCTTAGAGCGTTCAGGAGAAAAATAAGGTAGAATTGAAAAATTAGTTTAGTTATGAACTTTCAATACCAATGGTGAAGTCTTGACAGCATCTTGGATCTTTCTGATGGCATCTAGTAAAAAAAGTGTGAAAAGCCTTCTGTTAGAGTGCTCAATGTCTAAATAATCAGTCAAATACACAAAGGTAAAAATATGCCATGTCGTCAATGGTCTAAATTTGTTAGGATTGTGAACATATGCTTTCCCTGAATCCATCAAATTGTAGAGGTATGTCATCATTCCCCAAAATTAGACTTTTTTTTCATTTTTCCATACAGTTAAGCAATAATGTGAAAAGTTTCAGCTTATCGCAAGACTTTTTCAAGCTTGAAAGAAATTTCTATTACATTTCATTTATATCTTCAGTTGGTTGAAAAGTTGTGAAATGCAAAGTTCACTTGCATTTAGATAACTTGTAATTGTAAACTAAGGAAATCTATATTTTATTCCTTTTACCTCTGATTTTCTTCAATATTTGCATTGTATGTATGAAAGCACCTACATAGGTCATATCTAATAGAGAATAAATGTTGTACCATTTGTGTGTGATTAGAGTTTATATTTCTAATTAACTCATCATTTTAGGTGAATTTTCAGAATAAGGTATCATTTGTGTGTACATGAGGAGTCACACTATTTCTAGCCGTTATATAACATGTATTCTGCATTTTCCACTCTGTAGGTTCTATATGTAATTATGTAAACAACAAAAAAGAAAGACAGGGGGGCGGCACCACTGTCAACATGAAGCTGCATACCACTGATAACAACAGGTATGGCTTAAAAGCCGATATGATGGGACGCTATGTTCCAGGATCTCGGGTGCTATATCCAGAAAAAACAAATCCGTCCACTTGTACAATAGAAAAGGAAAAGCACTCACTGATCTGAAAAATCCTTAGCTTTATTGAGTCTTCATTAAAAAGAGTCCATGGCCGGGAGAGTGAGGAAAGGAGTTGGTGCGAGCAGGTCAGAACGATGGCCGTTTCGCACTATGCCAGCGCTTCTACGGGTCCACCAGACTCAATGTAGACTCAATAAAGCTAAGGATTTTTCAGATCGGTGAGTGCTTTTCTTTTTTCTATTGTACAAGTGGTCTATTTGTAATTGTACAACACACCGGAGACTTTAGCAGCTAGATTTCAGTATGTTATACTGAAAGTACAGAGTAAGTTTAAACTTCGCTTTTAGAGTAAACCACATAAAATGAGCATTTATACATGCAAATTATAAAAGGACAAAATCAGACAAATGTAATTAAACCAAAAGAAATTGCAAAATAAGGTGTAAGTGATACATGAATAAACAAACAAGTCTCCAAGCAAAAAATGTAAATTAATATAAACACAATGAAGTATGAAGACAATAACAATCAAAACAAAATCTGTCTGTGAAAACTGAACAGTCAAGGGAGGTATAGACATAATGACAGCAAAAAGACTGATCGGTGGTATTAAATAAATTAGAGAGGAAATCATAGTTTGCTTTCCTTACTCATCTGCCTAGGGTTGTTTCTAAACACAAGGTAACTTTTTTTCTGTCTTCTTCTGTGGGTATAATGTACCATAATTTATTTTTCAAGATGTGACTGCACCAATTTCTTTACCCTGATATTCTAGAATTTATTACCTAGTAATATAAGATCAAAAGGGAAAGTTATTTAATTTTAGATTATTGTTTGCACAATTTGGTTAAACTTAGCCTATGTAGTTACAGAGACAGAATTGTGCTTTTTATAATCATATTGTACAGTCTGATAACATTTGCACAGAGCTTTATTGTCATTGTTCCTATCAATATTTGAGATATAAAAATTATCTGAATTCAAAGTGGACAGATACATAAAAATTGTGGCTACTTATTCTTACTGTCAGCAATACATTCAAAACCGCTGCTGTAAAGCAATGATCCAGTTTGTAAATACATTGTATAGTTTATATTACGAACTATAGCATATAAAATCCCCCAAGTTTAAAATTATTCTTTACTATCAATAATTAAAAGAGAACCAGAATATTGTCATAAACAAAAAAGTGATAAGTAGCCCAAAAGGTCACAACTATAGACTACCATTACTCAGTAAAGGGTATGAGGGGTAGGAGAGACAAGAGGAAGGACAGTACTTCCCCTTGGTGCTAAATCCCAAAGGTAACCCTTTCTATTCATGGCACCCTATAGAAGCATACAAGAAATTATGCCTTTGCTGACCATCATTTTAGCCTGGAAGACCCTAAGGAGCCCTATACATGAGTAATAAGCCCTTTTTATAGATAAACTATTAATTATAAGGAGGTCATAAGCAAAATATACAAAAAGAACAATATAAATCATAATTCTATATGCACTAATTCAAATGTTTTTTGCACAGATGTGCAGAATTTTTGCTTTCTTGGCCTTTTTTCAGAGAATATGAATGATAACACAAAAACTTTTCCTCCACTCATTGTTAGTGGTTGGGTGAAGCCTTTTATTGTTAAACTAGATTGTGGCCCGATTCTAACGCATCGGGTATTCTAGAATATGCATGTCCCCGTAGTATATGAACAATGATGATTCCAGAATTCGCGGCAGACTGTGCCCGTCGCTGATTGGTCGAGGCAACCTTTATGACATCATCGTCGCCATGGCAACCATTATGACATCTACGTCGATACTGTGCCCGTCTCTGATTGGTCGAGGCGAATTCGCGGCAGACTGTGCCCGTCGCTGATTGGTCGAGGCAACCTTTATGACATCATCGTCGCCATGCTGTGCCCGTCGCTGATTGGTCGAGGCCGCCAGACGCGGGATTTCCAGGACAGACAGACAGACAGACAGAAAAACCCTTAGACAATTATATATATATAGATTACTGTGTTTTCTGTTTTTAAATCATAATGACAACCCAAAACATCCAAATTACCCTAGTCAAAAGTTCACAGACCCTGGTGATTTTGGCCTGATAACATGCACAGAAGTTGACACAAATAGGTTTGAATGACTACTAAAGGTAACATCCTCACCTGTGACCTGTTTACATGTAATCAGCATGTGTGCATAAAAGCTGAGTGAGTTTCTGGGATCCAGACAGACTCTTGCATCTTTCATCCAGCCACTGACGTTTCTGGATTGTGAGTCCTTTTATTATTCTTCTGGTTAGACGTTTTTCAATTATTTGAGAATTTAGACAATTTTTGGAGCTCCATTCTGGAATATTTCTCAGGTCTCTTGTATACGGGGTCCTTTCCGTCTTTCCCCATACCACTCTTAGCCATACTTCTCGCATATCCATTGTCAGTATTGTTATCCTATTTTGGACTTACGTTCTTGGAAGAGCACCATTGTCATACACAGGACAGCTGAATTGATTTGCTCCTTTTCGGCTACAAGCCAATAATCAGCAAACTATCATTCAATCCTGATTATTGGCTCATTTCGAGGTTCTTTTAAACTTGATTCAGATTCTTATCTGAGACACTATATTGGTAGCAGAGAAGGGACCAGGTAGCTAGGCAGAAGTCAAATCATTACATGCCCAAGGTTATATTGATAAGATTTGAGTAATAATCCATTTAGGCAGACTGTATGAGAGAGTTTTTAGTTCAACATTTATCCTATGTAATCTGCTCACAGAAAATTATATATGTATATATATATATATATATATATATATATATATATATATATACTGTATATATAGTATATAAAACACCTTTTGAAATTGCAGCCTACCTCATTGCTAGGTGCCTTTGCACATGACCGATTAGTATGTGGACCTCATTAAGCTATGTTTGAGAAGGGCAATATAACTTTGTGCTACTTATATTAGGGCTGCAAAGGGTAATGCAACTAAGGTCGATCCCACACTAGGATTACCGGATTAGCAGGATCGATGTAGGACTAGTAGGATTACGGCTCCATGAATCCCACTACACTATTACAGCATAACGTACAATACTTTTCCACTGACAAATGCAGTGTTGGTATATTAATATGAGAAGAAACCCTTTAGGACCTGAACAATAAAATTTGCGTTGTTCTGTTATTACTGTGTTATCAAAACCATTTAATAAGACTTTCACCACATTATTTCATTATTTTTCGCATCCTATTTTGATGCTAATTTAATTTGATGTTATGATATAATATCAAACAACACATGTATAAATCATCTCCCAAGGTAACTATAACCCGTAGCTCTTTGTGCATTAATTTGTTAAAACAAATGCTCTAGATTTAATGGAGATCGCAGTTTCCTAATTATTTTTCACTACATATCTCCCCTGAATGGATCTATCCTATGCACGTCTAAACGAGGAATGACAAATGTTAATGCAGGGCAGATAACTTGTACAGCACTTATATTAAATACAACATTGGTTGTATTCACAAAACTAATAGCAAACTTTCACATGCAGGACTGCAAAAATATCCGTCCGTATGTAAGCAAAAGCTATCGTACATCCTTGCACCTCAGCCACTAATTCTCATCATGACACCTGTCTCTGGATAGTGAGAAATTTTTGTGTGTCCTAGTTGCTTAGCAACAACTTCCTGCATTAACATTATTTCCTTTGTAGTCAGTTGATTGGCTGGCTAGTTTCCGCAGTGTCTGTACAGTTGTAATACTCTGCTTCTCATATTAAACAATGCATAGCAGAGAAAAAATGGCAAATAAATTCACTGGTGACTACGTTTCTCTTTCCATATCAGCTCTGCAACTTAAGGTGCATTTACACTGAACGATTGTTGTGAGCTAGGATTCTTAGGAACTCTCCTTTCCTAATAATCTTTCAGTGCAAACAGGCTGCCGATCACCAGTTAAATGAGCAAAACTTTTGTTAATCAGGTGAAATGATCTTTTGTGCAGTGATAACCCCTTCACGACATGCGCTGTACTAGTATGGCGCATGTCATGTCCTTCCCCTTGATGTGGACTCTGGCACTCAGCCCACATCTTTCTCAGCATATGTCAGCTGTTTTGAACAGCGGACATAAGCCTCTAACAGCCACGGGTGGAATCATGATCCACTCGCGGCTGTCAACTGCTGACATCGGCATTTAATGTGATGGCACCGGAAGCGTGTCACTAATCCTGCCCATCGGTGATCTTGTCACATGATCACGGCTCACCCATCAGTCGGCATGACATCCAGAGGTCTCCAGCAGACCTCTATGGTTGTCATTGCCAGATTGCTATGAACACCACCCAGTGGTCGGCGCTCATAGCAAGTAAGCATTTCTTCTACATAAAGGTAACCTCATCTTCACCTGCGTGTAGCAGAGACGCTCGGATTATTGCAGCTTGTAGTCTTCCATAGAGACTACTGAAGCACGCAAAAAGTAAAAAAAAAGTTTTAAAAAAATTAAAAAATGAAAAAAGATAAAAGTTCAAATCACCCCCCATTTGCCCCATTCAAAATAAAAAAAAATTAAAAAAAATAAAACACATATTTGGTATTGCTCGATCTATCAAGCTATAAAAAGAATTAATCCGATTGGTAAACAGTATGGCAAAAAAATGTAAAAATGCCAGAATTCCATTTTTTTGGTCGCCACAATATTGTATTAAAATGCAAATTGGTATCATTAAAAACATCAGCTTGGCATGCAAAAAAAAAGCCCTCACCTGGCTCCACATCATGAAAAATGGAGACGCTACCAGTCTTGGAAATTGGCACAATTTTTTTCTGTAATAAACTTTGGATGTTTTTTCACCATTTAAATAAAAAGTAACTTATACATGTTTGGTATCTACGATCTTGTACTGACCTGTAGAATAATAATTGAAGGTCAGTTTTAGCATTTGGTGAACATGGTAAAAAAAAAATCCCAAAAAAAGTTGTGGCATTGCACTTTTTTTTGCAATTTCACTACATTTGGAATTTTTTTTTCCCATTTTCGAGTACCCACAAAAGCACAAACCCCCTGAAGAAGCGATATCAACACGAAATACGCATCGTGGTACAAAGCCGCAGTCTTGGCAGGAGTCATCACAAAATGTATAATTAATCCTTTGATTTTTTTTCTAACAATTCTACTGTATAAACGGATACCAGAATGATACTATGACCGGACTTTATAGGTTTTTATAGCAGCATGATTGATTTTGACTACTTATTAAGTTCACTTGAAATCAGGATTACAGATTGCCTAATTTGAATTTTTACTCTACCATGTGGCTATTTTCCTAATCATGTTGATACTATAATATACTGGTATTTTGTTTAATTACTATATGATCCTGGCCATAGCCTCTGGCCACTACTTACTTGTCACTTTTTTGCATCTGAAACTTTGTGTAACCATATATACAAAAAGATTTTAATTAAATTGTGTGTATTGCATTCTTAAAAAAAATGTACAAATAAAATTATGTATTGTAATATACAATGACTCAGATCCTCCTTTTGTAGAAAGTTTAGCATTAGGCCGGTGTCAAACACAACATATAAAAAAGAATGGCACAAATATTGATCCATGTGCAGTGCGAGGATGTGATTTTTTGCTCCAAAAAATATCTGTGTGTCATCCGTATGGCATCCGTATGACATCTGTATGCCGGGATTTTATCGCCGGACTGCAAAAAGGACATATAATGGATTAATGGGCTCAAATATTCTTGAAAACATATATACAGTCTATATATATATATATGTCAGTGAGACACCTATATACAAAGTATTCAGCCCCCTGGAACTTTTCAACCCTTTCCCACATATCATGCTTCAAACATACCAAATATAAATTTTTGGTGAAGAATCAACAACCAGTGGAACACAATTGTGAAGTTGAACGAAATGTATTAGTTATTTTAATTTTTTGGGAAATTCAAAAACAGAAAAGTGGGGCGTACAATATTATTTGGCCCCTTTAACTTAATACTTTGTTGCGCCATATTTTGCTGCGATTACAGCTGCAAGTTGCTTGGGGTATGTCTCTATCAGTTTTGCACATCGAAAGACAGAAATTCTTGTCCATTCTTCCTTGGCAAACAGCTTGAGCTCAGTGAGGTTTGATGGAGATCGTTTGTGAACAGCAGTTTTCAGATACTCGATTGGATTGAGGTCTGGACTTTGACTTGGCCATTCTAACACCTGGATACATTTATTTGTGAACCATTCCATTGGAGATTTTGCTTTATGTTTGGGATCATTGTCATGTTAGAAGACAAATCTCCATCCCAGTCTCAGGTCTTTTGCAGACTCCAACAGGTTTTCTTCAAGAATGGTCCTGTATTTGGCTCCATCCATCTTCCCATCAATTTTAACCATCTTCCCTGTCCCTGCTGAAGAAAAGCAGGCCCAAACCATGATGCTACCACCACCATGTTTTACAGTGGGGATGGTGTGTTCAGGGTGATGAGCTGTGTTACCTTTACACCAAACATATCATTTGGCATTGTTGCAAAAAAGTTAGATTTTGGTATCATCTGACCAGAGCACCTTCTTCCACATGTTTGGTGTGTTTCCCAGGTGGCTTATTGCAAACTTTAAATGACACTTTTTATGGATAGCTTTGAGAAACGGCTTTCTTCTTGCCACTCTTCCATAAAGGCCTGATTTGTTTAGTGTATGACTGATTATTGTCCTATGGACAGACTGTCCCACCTCATCTGTAGATCACTGCATCCAGAGTGATCATGGGCCTCTTGGCTGCATCTTTGATCAGTCTTCTGCTTGTTAGAGATGAAAGTTTAGAGGGACGGCCGTGTCTTGGCAGATTTGCAGTGGTATGATACTCCTTCCATTTCAATATGATTGCTTGCACAGTGCTCCTTGGGATGTTTAAAGTTTTGAAAATAATTTTGCATCCATATCCAGCTTTAAACTTCTCCACAACAGTATCGCGGACCTGCTTGTTGTGTTCCTTGGTCTTCATGATGCTCTCTGTGCTTTAAACAGAACCCTGAGAATATCATAAAGCAGGTGCATTTATACGAAGACTTGATTACACACAGGTGGATTATAATAATAATCATTAGGCATTTAGGAAAACATTTAATCATTCAGAAATCCACATGAGTGTGCTGCACTGAAAGTAAATGGGCCAAATAATATTGCACGCCCCACTTTTCAGTTTTTGAATTTCCACAAAAATTTTAAATAATCAATAAATTTCATTCAACTTCACAATTTCTTGATTTTCACCAAAAATTTACATTTGGTATCTTTATGTTTGAAGCATGATTTGTGGGAAAAGATTGAAAAGTTCCAGGGGGCCGAATACTTTTGCAAGGGACTGTATATACTGTGTGTATATATATATATATATATATATATATATATATATAAATATATATATATAGTTAATACAGAGCTAGATAGCAGAAAATCTGGTAATTCTGGTAAATTGTTGGCGTTTGCTAAATCCTTACCGAATCCGACAGGATATGAGACATGGTTTAAAATACAGTAAACCATTTCATATTTGTTAGATTTTTATATATCCCTCACTAATAATGTTAGAAATGTTTGTGTGTAAAATTTGGGAGCTGTAGGTGGTAAATTAAAGGGTTAATTCATGGAAAAAACTGGTGTGGGCTCCCGCACAATTTTCTCCGCCACAGAGGGAAAGCCAGTGACTGAGGGCAGATATTAATAGCCTAAAGAGGAGCCATTGTTATTGGCCCTCCCCTGGCTAAACACATCTGCCCCAAGCCACCCCAGAAAAGGTGCATCTGTAAGATGCGCCTATTCTGGCACTTAGCCTCTCTCTTCCCACTGCCCTGTGGCATTGGCATATGGGGTAATAAGGGGTTAATGTCACCTTGCTATTGTGAGGTAACATTAAGCCTTGTTAATAATGGAGAGGTGTCATCTCCTGGGACTGATCAATACAGATGAGCATATTCTACTCAAATATACAAAAATAATCTGTATTTTTGAGAATTAAATTCTTTGCAAACTTGCTTTGTTTGGATTTAGCAAAATAGCAGCCAAATGAAAGTCTGAACCAAGGAAAAACAACTTATACTCACCTTACCATTAACTTGTTCAGCCACTCAAATTCTCACTGTACGCTGTCCTGTCCTCAGAGCTACCTCTTCTTTCTGCCATCCTGAGCCGCATCTCATGGCCTGTTCACTTCCGTCTGGGTCTTACGACTGTGACCAGGTTTTGGGAGTCATTGCCCATCACATGTCATAACATGCATTGACCTCTGAGGCCTGTTTGTATCTGGCAATCCTGACCTGATGTAAACAGGTTGAAAATGTGACAGTGGAAAGATGAGGACTTGAAGGTGATAATACCTGCTCACTGCTTGCTATCTGGTCCTCAGGGCCTCTTCTTCCTGCCATTGTAGCCCTAGTCTGCTGCCTATAAGCTGGGACTTTCGGATTTCCGGCTGTGGCTCACAGTGAACCCCGGAGCATAATAAAGGACATTCCATTTACAGAGAATAACTTTGCTGTTGCTTGAATTTCCTGA
The DNA here is from genome assembly GCF_032444005.1 of Ranitomeya imitator. Taxonomy (NCBI): domain Eukaryota; kingdom Metazoa; phylum Chordata; class Amphibia; order Anura; family Dendrobatidae; genus Ranitomeya; species Ranitomeya imitator. The sequence goes on along the minus strand of NC_091285.1, from coordinate 339,177,443 downwards.
AAATATTAGCAAGGTTTGGCAAATTCTAATTTTCTCAGATTCACTCATCTCTACGTATCATTAATATATTATACAGGGTGGAGCGCGGTAATTTGCTGATTTGGGAATGAAATAAAAAAATTATGATCATTAGAAAAATTTATTTTATATTTTAATTATACTGAACAGTAATGGAATTTTTAAATTACATGGTTTTAAATAGTGTATCTGGCAAATGTCGACCTTCGCTATCCACACACTGCTGCATACGTTTTCTGAAGTTTTCATGAACTCTAACAAGCATGTCCACTGGTATTCTGCCAATTTCAGCTTCAATATTGTTCCTTAGGTCTTCCAAGGTGTTGGTACGGTTGATATACACCTTAGACTTCAGGTAACCCCAAAGGAAAAAATCGCATGGGGCTAAATCTGGTGAGCGTGCTGGCCAGTTCACATCTCCCCTCAAAGAGATAAGCTGTCCAGGAAACATTTGCCTCAAACAATTCATGGTAACCCTTGCTGTGTGTGCAGTGGCACCATCCTGTTGGAACCATGTATCCTCTAGTTCCATTGCCTCAAGAGCCGGCTGAAAATAATCCTGTATCATAGACAAGTACCGTTCGGAGTTCACAGTTATGGCACGACCATTATCCTGAAAAAAGTAAGGACCAATGATGCCTACTCGTGATATGGCGCACCACACAGTGACGCGGTCCGAATGCAGAGGTCTCTCGTGAACTTCTCTGGGGTTTGTTTCACTCCAGTAACGCATATTTTGTTTGTTTACACACCCACTGAGGTGAAAATGTGCCTCATCAGAAAAAAACACAATTGCGTCACGGGGTATCGTTGCTAACATGTCTTCACAAGAGGTCCGCCGTGTCAAATAGTCCCATGCTGACAAATGTTGGACCACGCACATTTTATACGGGTGAAAATTCAGTTCATCATGAAGAATCCGGTGGAGAGAACGTCTTGAAATGCCAAGAGCAAATGATTGCTTCCGAGCAGAGCGTTTCGGAGATTGCAGTACTGCTGCTCTAACTCTCTCGATGTTTTGTGGTGTTGTAATCCTTCTCTCAGGTCCCCTTCGTACACATGACACATTCCCTGCTGTTCTGAATGCATTCACCCAATTTACAATTGATTGCCGTCCAGGAACACGTCCGCGTGGAAGAACAGCGAATTGTAAACGAAAAGCACGCTGCACTGCAATGATCGAGTGGGCATTTGAAAAATACGCTTCAACACAAAATGACCTCTCCTCACGTGTTCACTGCATGATGGCAACTGAAATGCAGAGGAATACAAATCTCCCATCAGCCACTGTAAGCCACACCCACTCTCCCCTCTCTTCGACCGACAGTGCCGCCACAGCATGCAGTGCAAAAAAGCAAATTACCGCGCTCCACCCTGTATTACAGTGTTGAAATTCTCAGTTTTTATCATTTAAAAGACAAATCTACTTTCTTGATACAATCGAACCCCCTGAAATATGTTTCACTGTATCCAGTGAGCTACAGTGATCAACAAACGTTAGAAAAGTGTACTGATTATTCTTAGTTTAGCTCTTTCATTGTAGTCCTAGTGCAGTAAATCAATGTCTGCATTCATTGCATATTTATAGTTTCTTAAATAATAAGTTTGGATGATTTTGTTCCAAAATCTGCAATTCAATCAAACTGCCGCTCAACACAATATTTTCCTTGTCTAGAATGCACAGTGCATATATTTATTGTAGAATTCATAAATTTATAGAATATTTTCATATCACATTGAAAAGTGAAATTATGATTATTTGTGTTCTAGTAGTGGCATGTCTGACATATTCTGAATTATTTTAGACCATGAAAAGATGCCTTTGGGATACTATTAACTTTTCACGTGCTCCCAAGTGAGGCGAGCAGCCGTGTTTCTTGAGATATACAGTCCTGAGAAATAGTGCTATAAATTATAAAATGTAATCAATTGGTTTTGAGCTTTGTCAACAACTGCTGTAAAAATGCCTTAGTTTTACAATTAAATAGTGAAATGTTACTGGATATGGCAAATTATGTTTTATCATCTCAAGGGTTTTGCTATAATGATGTTGCCAAATATGATCCATGTTGCGAAGTGTCTTTGGTATGTAAATTATTTTCAGAACTACTCTTTGACATGCAAGTTTATTGACGGATCAATGATAAATTTACAGAAAGTTAAGAAAGCTCACCTTATGAAATTATATTGTAAGTAGTTTCTTTTGTAGAAAGGACTAGAGCTACAGAATAAACAATTAGATACCTTAGACTCCCTTTAAAAGGCACATAATATCCATTAATACATGTAAAGCCTAGACTACAAAGAAGAGAGGAATAAGTAAAACTCCTTCAAGGCTGTTAAGATCTTCAGCTGTGTACATCTAAATACTCTACTTCATAGCTCGGAAAGGTCAATCCTCAAGGGCAAGCAATCGATGATATTTTGATAGTTTTTAATCTTATGTTTTACATTATAGGGCTGAAATTACTTGGGGTGAAATCTTCGATTTTCAGTTAACCTCATAAGTTAGAATTCGTAGTAAAACTTGCTTGATACCTACAATTTGTAATATGCTGAGAACACTTATCTGATGATTCTAAAACAGAAATTGTCTGTACAGTCACTATACCACCTGTAAGGAAGGTCAAAATGTTCTGCATGCTATAGGTATATGTGTATGTGGTGGTGCCACATTTGTATTGTCCCTCTTAGCCAGGCAGAAGCAATGAGAAGGCTCATATGTTAACTGTAAATCAGAAAATGCTTTAATAGTTCAAAGGGGTGAATAAGTAGCCACAACTGAGTCCAATCAGAGTATGTGATTGCCCGAAAGGACCCTTTATAAATATAGAGCTTCTCACATTTCAGCTTCCTAGTCAGCACTAATTTAGTGGATGAACATGTATATATTACCTTAGGGTAGTTCAGCTATTTTATAGATACAGCTAGAGTTGTGGAACAATCAAAACACATTGGAAAAATATTGAAGATTGTAAACTTTGTGCACTGATGTTTCACTATATGATAATACACAATATCTTCTTATATAACATCACACATTATCCTAGAGTTAATAAGCAATGTATCACTTTTTTCCCATTAAGGTGCAATACAGTGGATTTGTGTTTCCTTGGAACTAATTTGTATTACATTAGAATGCATTTCTTTATATAGACTGCACTGGCAATAAATAACCTTCTTAATATTCCTGGATACTATGGTGAATAGTATGAGATTGTATTTTCCCAATTGAATTGCACTAGCACTTTTCCTAATTGAATTGCACTAGCACTTTTCATTGTTCGTCTTGGTCCCTTCTGCTACATGGTACAACAGGACAAGAAGGGATAGCTGTCGTGAGCAGGGGCACAATTTGTGCAGGTCTAGGGTGCCAACATCTGTGGAAAGGTAGGAATGGAGTGAGAGAGTAGACAAGGATAGACACTTAGGCTTTTATCTGGAATTGATGTTTGTCTTTTATGTTTATCTTTTTATATTAACGAAATAAAGGTTGCATTTAAAAAAATAAATAAAGTGCAACATTTGCTGTGAATTGGTTTTGATCTAGTTTGTACTTAAATACTACAGTCTCGCTGTGAGTTTTTTGACTGATAAACCTATTTTAATTGGAGCAGAGCGGCAATAAGCAAATAAATTGATATCAAGGGTGATGAGCTGCACAGTCAATGTAGAATAATGATTGCTAAATAAGTACAGGAAAACTGATCCTTGTTTCACACTGTTTTATCGCTGACAGTAGATGGGGCTTCAGGTAATAAAACCTCCTGCCTCAGAATTGGAAAATGTATAACTTCCTAGAGAACTGAAAGATTTACATTCAAGAACAAACAAAAATCTTAATTGTGCTTGCTACATTATTTTGATATGTATACAAACGTAAACTTTTTCGATAAAGCTTTATTGATAGACTCAACAGTACATTGATACAAAAAACCTTTAACATACAAATGTAAGAAGAGACAATCCCTCTGAATCAAACAGCGGCATTTTATCTAAAAGATAACTAGAATAATTATTTCATCTGCAGTGCATCTTATTACCTGCTGTAATTCGCTTCTGTTACCTAATTGAGCTGCATATTCTCAATTATTCCATATGGTGTCTGGTTTGTATGCTAATAATAAAAACAACAATTACAATAATTATACATTTGTGTATATTATTCCCTATTACAGCATGAACTTGTATGTCTTTTAGATGACAGACATATTTATTCCTACTGACACATCACCTGGCACCTGTAGTTTACCAATTCAGTAGAAAGTCTAGATGATTAGCTATGTTATTTACTGTTCAGTATAAGCATTTTACTTAACTATTTTGACTTTGTATGTTTATAAAGTAGTTATCCATCCTCATTTAAGTCACACAGATCTCACCACTGCCACCAGTATGTGAAGAGAACGCAACTCTGCTGCCTACAATTGTCAGAACAATTGCGCAATCGGCTGAAAAGTGGTAGACCAGATGGTGGCAGCTTACACTACTGGTTATTGGGGAACAGTGAGCGTATGGTGTATACACCTCCGATTCCAACTTATGGAATACATATACAGTACAGACCAAAGTTTGGACACACCTTCTCATTTAAAGATTTTTCTGTATTTTCAAGACTATGAAAATTGTACATTCACACTGAAGGTATCAAAATTATGAATTAATACATGTGGAATTATATACTTAACAAAAAAGTGTGAAAAAACTGAAATTATGTCTTATATTCTAGGTTCTTCAAAGTAGCCACCTTTTGCTTTGATGACTGCTTTGCACACTCTTGGCATTCTCTTGATGAGCTTCAGGAGGTAGTCTCCGGGAACGGTTTTCACCTCACAGGTGTGCCCTGTCAGGTTTAATAAGTGGGATTTCTTGCCTTATAAATGGAGTTGGGACCATCAGTTGTGTTGTGCAGAAGTCTGGTGCATACACAGCTGATAGTCCTACTGAATAGACTGTTAGAATTTGTATTATGGCAAGAAAAAAGCAGCTAAGAAAAGAAAAATGAGTGGCCATCATTACTTTCTTTACTTCATTTCTTAATGAAGGTCAGTCAGTCCGAAAAATTGGGACAACTTTGAAAGTGTCCCCAAGTGCAGTGGCAAAAACCATCAAGCGCTACAAAGAAACTGGCTCACCAGCCTCAGAAATCACAGGTTAACAGCAGCTCAGATTAGAGACTAGGTCAATGCCACACAGAGTTCTAGCAGCAGACACATCTCTACAACAGCTGTCAAGAGGAGACTTTGTGCAGCAGGCCTTCATGGTAAAATAGCTGCTAGGAAACCACTGCTAAGGACAGGCAACAAGCAGAAGAGACTTGTTTTGGCTAAGAACACAAGGAATGGACATTAGGCTAGGTTCACTTTGCGTTAGTGCAATCCGTTTAGCGCATATGCTAACGGAATGTGCTAACGCAATGTCCAAAAAGTGATTGCGTTTGGCGATCCCACTAGCGCAGATACCTGATCTGCGCTAGCGAAGAACGGACCCTGAATGCTGCAAGCAGTGTTCGAGGTCCATCCGAAAATAACGTGACATCGCTGACGCATGCCAAAAAAGGCATATGTTAGCGATGCGTTAGTGATGCTTTAGTACATTGCGCTCAATGGGAGCACTAACGGATACATTACATAGCGTTAATTGCAACAATTGCGCCATGTAACGGATTCCGTTAGCGGACACCCACTAACGCAATGTGAACCCAGCCTAAGGGCTATTTGACCAAGAAGGAGAGTGATGGGGTGCTACGCCAGATGACCTGGCCTCCACAGTCACCAGACCTGAACCCAATCAAGATGGTTTGGGGTGAGCTGGACCGCAGAGTAAAGGCAAAAGGGCCAACAAGTGCTAAGCATCTCTGGGAACTCCTTCAAGATTATTGGAAGACCATTCCCAGTGACTACCTCTTGAAGCTCATAAAGAGAATGCCATCAAAAGCAGTCATCAAAACAAAAGCTGGCTACTTTAAAGAACCTAGAATATAAGACATAATTTCATTTGTTTTACACTTTTTTGTTAAATATATAATTTCACATGTGTTAATTTATAGGTTTGATGCCTTCAGTGTGAATGTACCATTTTCATAGTCATGAAGATACAGAAAAATCTTTAAATGAGAAGGTGTGTCCAAACTTTTTGACTGTACTGTTTATACCCCTCGAACGGTCACTGCCAGCTCCACAATAACTGAAGAAGTACAAGCTGTCACCACCAATCATTTATACAGGCTGATTGGACACCCATTACAGATAGCATCTGGCTTCAGGGGTGCAGTTTACAGAGCAAGAGGAATTGCGCTATTACATTTTAAATATTTAATCCAGAAAGATAAGCAGTGCTTATGAAAAATATACAAGATGATACAAAATGGAAACAATATAATACAGTATATGCAATTACATAAAATAGAAAGGAATAATGAAAGAAAACAATTAAACCTGGTCACAGAAATGGCTTAAAGCTTAGCGGAGAGAAGCATTTTGGGAACATGGACAAAACCCACAAAAAACTGTGTCTTCTAAGGACTGACAATTGACTCAGCCCCAAATACTGCATTTTATTAGCTCAGGATTATGCTCACATGCTTCCCTTGGATGAGCTTATATTGGGAGGATTGTGGAATATGCCGGACCTGTTAGAATTTCATGAGATCCCCAACTTACAGGATATCTTTGTCCCTGAAGGTTCCAGGTGGTAGATATTGACTTCATATTTTTTTATCATGATTTTACCTTTACATAGAGATCAAACATGACCTGGTTCATGTGCAATATCTATTGGAGTGTTATGAAGTCGGAGGGGATCTAGTGGCCCCATGGCGTTGTAAGTCAATGTGCCACGTCCATTTCTTCACTACAATGCCGAAAATGTTTATACCATAATTATTGGATTGAAGCAAAAATTCATATCTGGACAATCGAGACACGAAGTCCGGAACACTCAGAAAAATCCTTTTAACTCAGGATTCTTCTTCCTTAGAACAAAGGCATTACCTGCATTTTTCCTCCTCAAAGCTTTCTCTATATTTCCCAGCTGATATCCTGTTTAATTACCTGGACACTGGAGGGAATCTCTGCTTCAAAGGAGCTGGAGGTGTCAGATCTCTTTCTATAACTTTCCCTATTATAATTATTCCCAGATCTTCAATGTGAAGGGGGAAAACATTCCCTCTATAGAGATCTCTTATGGATTCTTAATTTTTCTCTATGACATTGTCTAAGATATAAATTTGGTTCAGGCCAAACATGGTCATATGCTAAGCATAAAGAGAGGACTTTATGCATATAGTGTATGTTGTAGATGTGTATGTTGATTAGAATCTTCATTCAACTGGATACTTAAGACTTCCTTTGCAAGCAATTTATTCAGCATTTTTGAACTTGTAAAAAATGCCATAAATATAAATATTGCTTATAGCTTTTCATACAAGAAATGTTTTTGTTTTATTTTTTATTTCTTTTAGAACATGAATTTTTAGAAGACCTATATAAAATTCTATGAAAAAAGTCATAAAACACCACAAAAATTACAATGTGAATCCACCCTGGTCATTGACCCAGACATACATAAAGTATTGCTAGCTAAAACATATTTAAACAAAAGCATCTATCTTAAAAGGACTATGTCATCAGATAATTAACTATTGTTTTAATCAAACTTTTGTGTAAGTTGTATAGTCTTTTACATTTTAGAATTTTTTCCCTATGTCACAGCCTGTATTAAAAATACAAAATTTGAAATTCTGCAATGTTCACAGAAAGTCACATGTGCATTAGAAGTAATAGACTGATTCAGGCCCAATCCTTTACATTTAAGCATCTAATCAGTGTGCTCAAATGTGATTATGGAGGGGGGAGCAGGGTCAGCTGTGGCATCACGTATGAATGGTGCATCCTGTGTTAGCTGTTCATGGAGATGTTGCCTGACTTTGCAATTCTGCTCTGATAATAAACTTTCCCGAAAAGACATCAGTCTAAAAATTACAAGATTGCTATTTTTTTAATACAGAATATGAAAATGAGAAAAAAACATTACCAAACATTTAAAAAACATGTAACACATAAACCTGATGTAAACAATAGATCATCTGCCGAGAATACATTCTCTTTGAGATTGTTGCTTTTCAGCCATCTGCTAAAACTTGTCCATTTGTTAGATAAATTCTTCATTACATGTTGTCAGTGTGGAATTAGTTGCAAAGACGCAACTAGTAGACATTGAATGACAAGGCTCAATAGAGTCTATACTTTATGTTCAAATGGATCTTGTCATGTGAACTTTTCTAACTTTGTTGAAAGATTGAGAGGACCTGCTGGAAGTGGGAGGCATAAAAGATAAAGTAATTGTCAAGCAATGACACAAGAGGGTTTTTAGTGGATGCAGAGGTACCCTCTGGCATATTAATGTTCATAGCTGATTAAAAATGTGACAGACAGTTGAACATACAGGGGCACAGCTCTAAGGAGTGCAGGCATAGCAGTCACACCTAGACTGTGTTGCTTGTGTGATCACAAGAAAAATGTTCTATTTTTTTTCTTACTACATAGATGTTGCTATGGTTAAAGCCATTTTCTGTTATTTTGGGTATGTTTAATTATGCTAAGCTTAGTTTACCCCGGACCTTCCTTTGACTTTGTTGTCATCAGTGATTGCTGTCTTGTACAATAGCTCCAAATGAATCCAAGGACCTCATCTGAACGGAAGTGGTATATCCTTATATGTATTTTTATCAGGACACTCCAATACTAAAGACCTATATACACATTAGGTTAACGTCGGCTGAACCCACTGATAACGGCAGACTCAGCTGAATGTCCAATGTATATAGGGAACTCTTGCCTGATAGATGATATCAAGGGAGAAAGGGTCTGGCATGTCAGATGTTCGACTGCCTATCCGTTTGTTCTCCGCAACATAAGCCACTGCCAGAGGAGTCTGGCAGCGGCTCTCATAAAGTGGACAAGAGCGTCAGCTGTGTTGAGAGCTACAGTGTGTGGGAGAGTCAGCAGAGATAGATCTCTAATGAATTATCATCAAAATCGTTGATAAGTCAATGGGTATTTCCTGCATAACTGTGTAGGCTTTAGGCTTGTTCTTCACTATAATGTTGGCTATAGTATATGCCCAATATATACGTTAGTTGCTTATCATCTGAAGTGTTTGTTTATTTTTTCCAATAATGTTGACTATAGTAAGTGCCCGATATATATACACTGCAGACTATATATATATCTATATATATAGATATATTTATAGATATATAGATATATATATATAAAGTACAGACCAAAAGTTTGGACACACCTTCTCATTTAAAGATTTTTCCGTATTTTCATGACTATGAAAGTTGTACATTCGCACTGAAGGCATCAAAACTATGAATTAACACATGTGGAATTATATACTTAACAAAAAAGTCTGAAACAACTGAAAATATGTCTTATATTTTAGGTTTTTCAAAGTAGCCACCTTTTGCTTTGATGACTGCTTTGCACACTCTTGGCATTCTCTTGATGAGCTTCAAGAGATAGTCTCCGGGAATGGTTTTCACTTCACAGGTGTGCCCTGTCAGGTTTAATAAGTGGGATTTCTTGCCTTATAAATGGGGTTGGGACCATCAGTTGTGTTGTGCAGAAGTCTGGTGGATACATAGCTGATAGTCCTACTGAATAGACTGTTAGAATTTGTATTATGGCAAGAAAAAGCAGCTAAGTAAAGAAAAATGAGTGGCCATCATTACTTTAAAAAATGAACGTCAGTCAGTCAGAAAAATTGGGAAAACTTTGAAAGTGTCCCCAAGTGCAGTGGCAAAAACCAAGCGCTACAAAGAAACTGGCTCACATGAGGACTGCCCCAGGAAAGGAAGACCAAGAGTCACCTCTGCTTCTGAGAATAAGTTTATCTGAGTCACCAGCCTCAGAAATCGCAGGTTAACAGCAGCTCAGATTAGAGACCAGGTCAATGCCACACAGAGTTCTAGCAGCAGACACATCTCTACAACAGCTGTTTAGAGGAGACTTTGTGAAGCAGACTTTCATGGTAAAATAGCTGCTAGGAAACCACTGCTAAGGATAGGCAACAAGCAGATGAGACTTGTTTGGGCTAAAGAACACAAGGCATGGACATTAGACCAGTGGAAATCTGTGCTTTGGTCTGATGAGTCCAAATTTGAGATTTTTGGTTCCAACCACCGTGTCTTTGTGTGACGCAGAAAAGGTGAACAGATGGACTCTCCATGTCTGGTTCCCACTGTGAAGCATGGAGGAGGAGGTGTGATGGTGTGGTGTTTTGCTGGTGACACTGTTGGGGATTTATTCAAAATTGAAGGCATACTGAACCAGCATGGCTACCACAGCTTCTTGCAGCGGCATGCTATTCCATCCAGTTTGCATTTAGTTGGACCATCATTTATTTTTCAACAGGACAATGACCCCAAACACACCTCCAGGCTGTGCAAGAGCTATTTGACCAAGAAGGAGAGTGATGGGGTGCTACGCCAGATGACTTGGCCTCCACAGTCACCAGACCTCAACCCAATCGAGATGGTTTGGGGTGAGCTGGACCGCAGAGTGAAGGCAAAAAGGCCCACAAGTGCTAAGCATCTCAGGGAACTCCTTCAAGATTGTTGAAATACCATTCCCTGTGACTACGTCTTCAAGCTCATCAAGAGAATGCCAAGAGTGTGCAAAGCAGTCATCAAAGCAAAAGGTGGCTACTATGAAGAACCTAGAATATAAGACATATTTTCAGTTGTTTCACACTTTTTTGTTAGGTATATAATTTCACATGTGTTAATTCATAGTTTTGATGCCTTCAGTGTGAATGTACAATTTTCATAGTCATGAAAATACAGAAAAATCTTTAAATGAGAATTATATATATATAATTGTCTAAGGGTTTTTCCGTCTGTCTGTCTGTGTCCTGGAAATCCCGCGTCTCTGATTGGTCGAGGCCATTAGGCCTCGACCAATCAGCGACGGGCACAGTATCGACATAGAAATCCCGCGTCTCTGATTGGTCGAGGCCGCCAGGCCTCGACCAATCAGCGACGGGCACAGCGACAATGATGTCATAAAGGACGTAGAAATCCCACGTTTCTGATTCAGCGACGGGCACCGTATCGACGTACATGTCATAATGGTTGCAATTTAGACGATGATGTCATAAAGGATGCCTCGACCAATCAGCGACGGGCACAGTCTGCCGCGAATTCTGGAATCATTATTGTCCATATACTACGGGGACATGCATATTCTAGAATACCCGATGCGTTTGCTAGGTGTCGAGTTCCCGCTTCTGCACAAGGGGAATCTTGAGCCATCTCCGCTGCGGTCTCCCATTCTTATCCAGCCGCAGTGGAGTCTGCTCAGCAGAGACGTCGGTCCCAGCGTCTTGCTCAGTCTCACTCTGTACAAAGAGTTACTGCTGCTTTTCCTGCTTCTGCCATTGAAGTCAGTGTTGGGCAGCGGCGAGCAGATGCTTTTGGGGCTAAGTCCTGCTTTTCTCTTTCTGAGCATGCCCAGGGCAAGATCTCCCATTGGAGATCGAGGGTCACATGCTCAGGTACTGCAGCACATCCCATTGGTCCTCCAGGAAGGTCCTGAAAGGGCAAAACTTTGGTAGCAGCTTCCCATTGGTCCTTTATTGGAAGGTCCTGAACGTGCTGCAACTATATAAGCTGCGCATGACCGCACGGCCATGCGCTAGTGTACATTTGTAAATGTGTGTGTGTTGTGAGTGAAAGTCGCTCTTTAAATAACCCTCCCTATTGGATGACTGTTCGCGGAAGGTGTATGTTTGCTATCTAGCGCCATCAGCATGTAAACACAATACAGCGTCTTATTGCTGTGACCGCCAGTGCGGCGCCTTGTGCTTTCACAGTGTTTTCCTGACCCAAGCCTGGGTGGTTAGTGGCGTTCGCCAGTGCGGCACTGCATGCACTCTCGTGCTTCTATTGCTGTCACTCTGACACCTCAGTAGCGGTGTCGAGCGCATGAGGTCTATGTACTCAAATCCTGTGTCTTGGGATTGAGTTCTGAGACTCGTTGCTTGCGCTCTTGGTGCGGTACCACGGCCCTGTGACGTAACAGGGTTCGCTTCCTTCACACAGGGTGAGGTTAGCCCATGTGTGTATTCACTTTGTACCGCCATATAGTCCGTCATTACTTGGCAGCAGGTTCCATCTCTGCGCGGTGGACCCCGGGCTGCGAATGCACCATACTCTATCTGTCTTATTATTTGGTGCGTTCCGCTAGCCCTAACAGCGTTAGAATCGGGCCACAATCTAGTATATATATATGTACACTTCTGATAATTTACATATATAAATTTATACACTTCAGATGAGCAATTAATGTACTGTAAGTATATTCTGTTTTAGAGCACTGTGTATTCTGTATGTGTTGTGTAAGCAGCAGAGTAAAAGTTTTTGCTCTTCACATTTTTTATCTACCGGATACCTATGGCCTGTGTGCAATATAAAGCATCAACAGGGGATTTACTTACTTACTGAAGTCAGTTTACATTATCTACAAACAGATGTTACCTGCATATATGTGGATAATGTGGTTAAATATCTATAACGAGAACATTAAGTTCATAAAATATATGGCCCATTAAGCTAGATTAACAAGTCTCCACAGAAAACTCCACTGCCCTTTCCATTAGTGAAAGGTTCATAGTTTTCTACTTGCTTTTCTAGTTTGCTCCAATTCTTTTAGACTATTTATATTCTTGATATGTTTGTTTTATTTCACTATAGATATTCACAGCTCTCCAGACATATTAATACGCTCCAGAGCTGCCAGATGAATATGTATCACTTTGCAGGGATAAGGCCTCAGTGATTTGATTTGAAGAGAACTTATGAAACAATTACATCTGTGTTAAAATGGAACCTATATTGCTTGGCTTGTAAGAAAGCAGTAAAGGAATATAAATAGTAATAAAACAGAAGAGTGCGAATCCTGGTGGAAATTGAGTTTTATAAACAATGAACTATTATCTGATTATTTATTTGTTACCGCAGTATTTTATGTGCAATTACAAAAAAGCAATTATATTTCTTGTGAAATCATAAACCTTCTATTTTCCATTAATGAGAATGATGGCCCTTTTGAAATCTGAATTCAATTAATTGTGCATCAGCCCTTTTTTTAGTAATTTTGTTTATTGCTGACATAACAGACAGTAGTATGCTCAGATTATTTCCATAGACACATAGTAGCGATATATAAATTTTACTATATATAATATCTTTCAGATTCCAGAATTTTGGATATTTGTTTTGCTGAATGGATTATTTCTCTCCAGTCGCTACCTTCAGAGAAACTCATTTGCAGCTCATACAAATTTATAATATGGGAAGTATCATTGCTGCCTGAGAAAAACCACAGATTACTGGCAGAGATAAATGGTGCTACATGCACCAGAATCTGGCATACTTTGTACCAAAAGCTGCAGGCCTTACATCACATTTAAAGAGATTGTCCACTACTTTAATATGGATGACATATCTTTAGAATCAATATATGATCTGTGGAGATACACTCTCTTGGCACCCCTCCAGTCAGCTGCTCTCGGTATTGGCAGCTGCCGGAACTACTCAGTTATGGTGCGGCACAGTGCAGCTGTATTGTGGCCACTGCCAAATAGGGCATGGCATCTCATTGGCGATCATACCGGGTTGCACCCCCCACTGATCAGACATTGAGGATCGATCCTAATGATAGGTCATCAATGATAAATTAGAAAATGTGAACAAAATTGTGACTGAAATCTGACACAAATAAAGCCAACTTATTGATATATAAATGCCTACAAAGGAAAAAAATCCAGACTTTTTGATATTATAAATGTATCCTATTCATGTGTTCATGGGTGATATCTTAAAGAGGTTGTGCACTACTCGGACAACCCCAATTACTATATGCCCCCATGTAAAGTAAAAACACTTTCCCACTATTCTGGCACCATTCTAGTGATGCTGGCAACAGATCTCCCAGGGCTTGCGTGACGTTGTTATGTCACGTCAGGCCTGCAGCCAAGCAGCAGCCGCTTCACTCTCACTTCCTTTGGACAAAACTGACATCCATAGTAAATGAGAAAGTGGGAGCAGCTCTCACTTCTTCCGGTTGTCAGTTTCATTAGAAGGAAGTCAGAGTGAAGCAGCCCATTAGTGGTCGCTGATTGGCTGCAAAGCTCACATGACATAGCAAACTCACAGAAGACCCGTCAAAGTCGTTGTTGAATGGCATCGGCTCGGGAGGTGAGGATATAATGTTTTTTTCTCTATGTGGGAGAATATCACATTTGAGAAGGAGTTGTTCCAGTGGTTGAAAGAATGAAATGACATTTTTAAATCAGGTTTTTGTGATAGCCTTTTTATATTTTGGTAATTTTGTTTTTACATTACAATCTGCACAAAAAAAAATTTAATAAATAAATTCACGGAGGTTTCGTAATCATTCCAGGCAGGGTTACAATGACAAGTAACACCTTTATACACATCACATTAGGTAATTTCACAGCTTTACTAAAATAACAGGAAGTGTGGGTCTTAAAAAGCCATAGTGGCAAATGCCAAAACCAATATATGGATTTTCCTTAAGAGAAAGAGGAGAGAAAGGAGCGCTATTGTGAGCGAAGTAAATAGAAAATATAAAACCAATTGTAGAAAATGTTCTCACCCGGCAAAGTTGTGTTGTAGGCACAACTCCACAACTAAAGTGGATTCCAGTTGGTGCAGCCAAACTGGTATACTATCGGAAAATCCTCCATGGAAAGTCCCAGTAGAGCCAGATAAAATGTAAAAAAAAAAACAGAAAATAGGCAAATTGATCCAATGAGTGTAAATAGAATAAAAGTTCTATAAAAATTAAAAAAAACTTATTTAAGAAAAACTACGTGTATCAGCTGCAAAAAAATGGTCACATAGTAAGTTCTTAATCATTTATCATTTAATATATATTTTTATAATTATTTACTATAAATATATTCTTTATATTTACAGTATGCTTTTTTCTTTCTTTTTTCTCTCTCTGCCCTACTGCAATTATATATCTGTATTATCTATATTTACATTTAAATACCTTTTCATCTTGAGAATCATGAAGCTGTTTTTGCAATGTATTACACGTCTTTTATAAATGTTACTTGATAATGCTGCCCACTCCTTGTGAATTTTTTTTTTATATTTTTATAGAACTTTTAGTCTGTTTCCATGTAATGGCCAGTGCTAAACTAACAACATTTCTCATTTTTAACACAGTTTGTGGTTTTGAAAAAAAAAACTGCCAAAAATGTTTTAAAAAACACTTCTCTTAAAAAAAAAAAACATAATTTTAAAAATAGGCCATTTTCTGATTGCTTATTTATTTTAAAGGTTTACACAAAATAAGGAAAAGATGGTCAACTGATGCAGGTAACACAGTTTCCATGGTCAACACATATGAAAATCAAATCTATACAGCAGGGATAAAATACCAAGTAGTTATGTCATTTACCATTTACAATATTGTATAACACCATATGATAGACAGAATATGGCAGGTGGAAAGTAATGGAACAAGTTAGATATCTCACACGTTCAAGGAATGGTGCCAGACACAACCTATGTATACATATTAACATGGGCTAACCAAACCATATTTTGTAATCTAAGTTTATACTGTCTAGAATTTTGACTGCTTCTGTAAATTTTCATCACTGAAAAAATAAATTAGTATTTTGATTATTATATACTTCATAATAATTATTTAGATATAGAATCAAATAATATGAGAAAAAAGTTCAGTATTAAGTTCTGAATTTGTACTTCCAACTTTGTCCGAATGCCAAGGTTTAATCAGTAGATTGGGTCAAGAGAGAATCAGTAATCAACCTGAACTTTCTTAACTTTCCTTCATTGCCACCATCCTTCCCACCCCACATTGATGTCATGCTCAAGGAAATAGACTTGGACATGAGACAGGTACTTCAGGAGTTGCCTTCTAAATGTTGAAACTCCATGTACTAATCACTGGCTGGCAAAACAGGGTAAATTGTTCCCAGTAATACCATCAATTATATGAGTTTAAGGAACTATGCTTCATATTCATCTACCAATATGTCCTTTAAAATCGCAGAAGATATGGAACTTCACTTTCTCCTATGCTTCCCATATGATGGCAGCAGATGGTAAAAGAGGAGACACTGAGTTTGGATATATGTGGGTATCAACTGTTTTAGTCTGTATTTTGATGTAAAAAGTAGTTTAATTGCTGGCAGGACTCATGCCAAAATTCTGAGGGTTCTAAAATTTTAAGGATTTGTTTCACTGTTTGGATTCCAAGTGTAAAATATATTCCCCATAGCCCTATTGAACCAAGCCTACCGTACGGATCAGTGATAAGTACATTTGATTTAGTAGGAATCCAGTTATTACAACATGCAACAAGCTCTGTAAACTCCATGGCGTCCCAGGAGTAGCAGTTCTGTAACCACTAGGTATTGGCATATTTTCACAGAGCAATATTCTTCTAGGGTAATATCCATATCAATGTGCAAGCTTTTACTAGTTATGGTACCAGATGTGCTGGAAAAAATAAGAGTAATATTGTAAAACCAGGAGCCTACCCAATAAGGCTAGGGTCACATTGCGTTTTACTGTGAGAGCTAACGGACAGCGTTGCACGGCGAAATTAACGCCGTGCAACGCGCCCGTTAGCGCTCCCATTGCCCGCAATGTAACAGCGCATTGCTAGCGCGTGTCATTTTCGGCACGCGCTAGCGATGTGCCGGTCTTTTGTAGCGCGCCTCGGACGCTGCTTGCAGCGTCCACGGCACGCCCGAGGTCCGTTCCCCGCTCTCGCAGATAATGCGACCCCGAAATGTGGCCCCTAAAAAACATTGCGTTAGCGCAATCGGCTAGTGCTAGAGCTAAACGGATTGCCCTAACGCAATGTGACCCTAGCCTAACTGTTTTTCTAAATATCTTGCATTAGCCATTATGCTTTAAGTAGTTAAAAGGAAAAAAAAAAAACAGGTTTTGGTACCGTGTAGTACCAAACTGTAGTCTGTACTGTCTCTTTTATGCTTCCAGTGCTGGTTAATTGGCATGTTCAGTACTGAAGGTCAAGGCCATTTTTTATGGCAAAAAGCTGTAATATGATTTAGAAAAATGATCAAATTTGAGATTCCTGCACTATTGTTATTTTATGTATAACTCGAGCTATGCTATAACAAGAATAGAATTGGACATGTTGAATTCCAACAGCCATATTGTCTTTAACATTTGCAGTTTGGGGGGGAATTAGGATGCTACTCTACATTGATTGTTGATTGTTCCAAACTCAGTGGGTTATGCTGACAAAATCAAATGCATTTTTGCTTGCACAACTAAACAACTTGTACTTTATGCCAGTAACATAATAAAAAATGAGATTGAAATTATTTAAGCCGTGCAATTCTCTCTTCACCACCTATGACACACGTCTGTGTTTGTGAGTCCAAAAGCAGTATATGAAAATCATTTGTTTATAATGAAATTCCGACAGTATCACTATCTGTAAGTGCAGTGAAAAATGTTTGGACTCCAAGCAACTTGACAATTAAAGATGTATCACATCTGTTTAATCCTTCAGCGCTGAAGGGAGATGCTGCATATTGCCAAGCAATAAACTATAGCCCGGCAGCACTGAAAGGCTTAATAAAAGAATGCACTTCCTTTACTGACGATGTGCCCGCTATGGCTGCCATAGTCATACTGAGTCATGTTGGATCTTTAGAAAGCCAGGCCTATAGGTTTGGATGTCTGTTTCCCTTTACGACAAAACTTTTAAGAATAGCACCATTAAAGTTCCTCTTTTGACTTTGCTCAGAATGTAAATCTTTTACTTCTAAGAGTGCCCATAGCCAACTTTTTCACAATAAAAGACTTCAGAGTGTTTCATTTCATTCTTGCCCTTCAAACACTCCATTGGGATTTGTGACCTGACCGAAATGCTGTAGTTGTGGTACTTGTTAAGGTTCAAACATAGCGGGTCAGACTGAGTTTTCAGCTTTTTTCTTTTCAGTATATCTGATGTTTAATTCTACATTAAATTCAATAACCTTAACTGTGTCAACATCCCTGCACATTCTGCTCTCCACATTACTGTTAAATGTCTTTAAGGCAGCAATAAGCTAATGGAATCCTCCACCAGAGAAGGCAATGCATTAATACATTTTATTACCTGGTTTTATAACACGTTGAAAAACATACATTTTGTAAAAGTGGTATTAGAAATCTACTTCAATACATTTTATAGCTCTGGCCGCAATTTTAACCCACTTCTGCAATACAATTAAATGTCGGACAGGGATATCTAGAAAAAGTAAAAACTACGACAATTCCAAGCAGCCAAAATAGGCTACAGATCAAAAGAATCCACCAGTTCTAACTACTTGTGTCTGAGTCACCTAGTCTTAGCTTCCGATCTTGAAATGGTTGAGTGGGTGTAAATCAAATGCATAGGCTGTACATTACCTAAGACGTCTCAACGTGGATGAATGAATGACAAACACATGTAAAATCATGGTTAAGCCATCACATTAAGCACAGAAGATGTGAAATACTGTACACTAATGTTAGAGATTTATTTTGTTGCTCACGTACATTAGGAGCTAGCTAGGAGTAGATGAATTATGTATATTGAGAAAGCACAATATTCAATTGTTTTTTTTTTCAGAAACTGTATATTGAAGGTTTATAGGGAGCCAAGCTAATTCAAAATATACTGTACACTTTATGTATTACTCATAGTTGTACTCAATATTTGTAAAACCTCAAAAGTATTTAATTGACCATTGATCTATATTGTTAGATTGCGTATAGCGGTATTGTTTCTAAGTATGAATGTCGTTGGTTGCAACAAATATTTACACTTGATAACCTCATAACAACTCCTTATATCTGTGATTAGGTGGAGACAGAGATAACGGTATCCCAAAGACATTCTGATCGGGAATTTAGATTGTAAGCTCCAATAGGGACAGTGATGATGATGATGATGATGATGTCTGTAAAATGCTGTGGATGATGGTGCAATATAATTAAGCAAAATAAATTTCAAAATAAACAGCTAAAGACTGGCTGGAAAATGTAACATGTCCTCTCCTTGGACCCCCTTGTGCAGAAAGTGTCCCGTATGGATGGGTATATGTTCTATATTTTATTACCTATAGATCTTAAAGATTGTTCTCCTGCTAGGAGTTATGTCTGGTTAGATGTTTACCAATGGAACATATTTGAGAAGATTGATCAATGTTATGTATTTTTTTGACAATGTAAAGTTAAAGTAGACAGTTTTAAAATGGGTCAGTTTATCACAGTGGCTCATGCTGATTGATAAATATGGCATTTCCTAAGACTAGTTAGTGTAAGTTTATGCCACCCTTTAGTTGACTTATTTTGTTACAGAAGCATGCATCTAAATTCTGTATCATTTTTTGGTGCACTATATTACTTCAAAACCAAAGAAATGAGCCATAGCATTATTATAGCATTAACATAGAGTATTTAGTCAACACTATTTTGAAAAAAAAAGCTTAAAAGCCATCCCACCACGACAAGGTGTATCCTATCTGTAGTTTTAAAACCTTACCCTGTGTTAGTCAACCTCAACATAGATAAGGGCAAAGCAGGAAAGAGTTTGACTGTTCAGACACCTGCCCTTGGGAAGCTATATAGATGAAATGCCTAGCTAAAAAGGGGGGGCTGTTTGTTCCAAGTACAAGAAACTATAGCAAAACCAAAGAAATTAGCCAGAGCATAGGTTGTTTTATGCATAATGTGTAAAAGCATGTTCACACTGTGGCCATTTCACAGACAAAACCCAAGAAAACAAGTTGTGGCTCCTCTTTTTTGAGCTAAGTATTTCATCTATATAGCTTCCCATGGGCAGGTGTCTGAACAGTCAGGCCTGGGTCCTGCTCTGCCTTTATCTTTTTTAAAGTTGCTGGCACAAGGTAAGGCTTTAATGCTAGAGATAGTATACGACTGTCATGAAAGACAGTTCGCGCCCAAAATTTTGCCAGAATTCTGGTGCCTTTACTGTAGTTTGCTAAATCTACACCATTGTCTTTGTTTTTCATGCACTAACAACCAGGAGTACTTATATTATGATTAGTCTATTAATGAGCAATATGCTAGGCTAAACTGAACTGGCTTCCATATAACTCACATTACGGAATACAGCACCGAATTATGGATAATATTCGTACTTAAAAATATTGTTAGATTAATAATACTCTGAAACTAAAAGCCAACTCTCTTTCCGAAACAATCTAATATGGTGCTCGTTTTATATTTATACTTGTATGAACATAAAGTATTAGGTTATGTTTTTGGCCATGCCTCTATTTGCTTTATACTAGCCATACCTGTCTTTCTTTTCTATAGTTTTTTCAGTTTTGTGCAAAGTAATAGATCTTGCAGATCAAATCTGCTACATGTATACTGATTGGAAGAACTGGCTTTACATGCTCAGTTATTACCCATCAATGCATATATAATGCTCAGATTTGTCAGAAAACCTTTAGTTTCCATTTAGAATCAACATTTTCTATGGGATGCTATGCTACAAAATACTCCCGCAAACATGACCATTGATTGCAAACAAGGTTTATTTTGAACGCTCAAAAAAGTAACTTTCCTTACAAAATCATTCAAGGCAATGTTGCAAAAATGAGTACACCCAAAAATTATAATTAACAATTCAACCACATGTAAGTCTAATTGGTAATTAAAATATGGTGTCCAGCAGATAGATGACTATAAAAAGCATTACTTAGCAAAGAAAAACCCCTTCCCATTTCATGCTGTAAGCAATGGCACCACATGGAAGAGAAATGTCACCAGATCTGACAAGGAAAACACATTTTCTACACAATGAAGGTGAAGTCTAGAAGAAGATCAGCAAAGCCTAGTCAGTACAGAGCAAGAATCTATGGATATGGTTTACTGGAATAATAACTTCCATAGGGACTATCAAGGGAAGGTTTACTTTATAAGTAAAGTATTACTTTATGTTCATTTTATAAGTCAGGACTCTATAACAAAACTGAGTGCAGCCAAAAATTTAACTAAGATGGAACTGCATGTAGTGAATATTATGATTTATTCATTTTAGACATTTAAACCTTAAAGAATAAAAAATATATATTCTGCATTGTTTGTGGCATTATGTAGAACTTATAATGAAGAAAATAGAAATATATCTATTCACAAATGTACTATTTGTATGCAGAAATGAAATGTTTATTGTCTATAACATATACTATGCATCCACAGACACATTTGGTATTTTTATATTCCAAGGAATCTATTATATGTTTATTTACTGGTAGCCGTAAATGATTCTTTGATTCTATTTGGTTCATATTTTCTATTCTTGGGTGGAATCTCTGTCTGATAGTCTCCTTCATTCTTCATTACAGCTGTAAGTATAATAATAGGTATTAGTTGAGATGCTATTTTCACAGGTACACCACATTGCTTACTGATGACCACTACCTGCTAGAAAACAATTGTGATGCTTTTTACCCACGCTACACTAGATTAGTCTAGGGACTAGCCCCCTCACAATCATTTAGTGCCGTATATTATAATTGACAGGCTTATCACCACACACAAACATATAAAATGACTCTGTGCCTTATAGACATTATTATTAATCCTTCTTTTTCTTATAGAGTATCAGCGGGAAGGTAGATAACATTCTGTGGAAATATATGGAAATAGTTCAATTCCAGAGGACAAACTGTCAAAGGCATTCCTTTTTTCATCGAGCAGAGCAAGTTGTATGTTTTCCCCAAGGGACATTGGCTAAAGCTTCACTACCTTCCCTTGATAGTCCCTATGGAAGTTATTATTCCAGTAAACCATATCCATAGATTCTTGCTCTGTACTGACGAGGCCCAAGAGACCAAAGGATTTTTCTCCATACATAGGTGTTTGTGGAAAGGCTTTACCTAACTCAGGTTCTAAGGCCCTTTTCTATACAAAAGGCGTTCACGTATGGGTTACACAAGTAAAATGGCTTTTTAGAGATAGTTCTGTTCCCTTGCATACTTTTAACTCGAAATTAACATGTAAAAGATCCAAGTTTTAGTTGAGCTTTATATCAGTGTGCAGTAAGAAGCCCCCCTCTTAGTTGTTATCCTCTTAATATATTGCCGTCATCATATTACATAGTGCTGTGTACTTACAATTGCTCATTCTGCCCTTCAACCCATTTAATTCTCTTTTCTCTGCTCTATGTCTCTTTTCCCTGCATTTATCTTTCCCCTCTTCAACTCCCAACCCAGCTGCTCCCTCATCCACCCTGCCTGGGACTTTTGCAGTGATGACTCATGCAGGGTAAATTGACCTCCCGTTTCTACATAGAGCTTAAAAGGATTCAGCTAGTCATTATTAATCATGTGCTGTCATAAACATAATAGAAATGAGAAGAATTAGCTGGGTAGAAGGGAAAAAATTAGCAATTGTAAGTACAAAGTGGTATATAATATGAGGATTGCAATATATTATAAGGATAAAAATTTTGAATGGAGGAGGGCTTCTTTAAAGCCTACTGACTTTTAGACTTGGCTAGTTTAGCACTGTGCCCACCATATATAGGAAACCTATAATGGAATTTAACATCAAATTTTCTTGCATTGTTCTTTACTTCTTTCCCATGCTGAAAGGGTCATACCAGGAATCTGAGCTCACAGCACATAGTTTTGTTTTATGATTGCCTCATGGTAATTTCCTTGTCTTATATCCAGAAAATAGAGCCACTAATCGTGATGAATTGCTTTTTTATAATTCTCCATATATTCTTCTGTCAGCTTCTAGAATTGCATTAAAAAGATGGTTTATTTAAAGACGTTAAGTCCTTTTCTTTGTAACATGTTGCTGTTACAGGCCTC
Organism: Ranitomeya imitator; assembly: GCF_032444005.1. Classification (NCBI taxonomy): domain Eukaryota; kingdom Metazoa; phylum Chordata; class Amphibia; order Anura; family Dendrobatidae; genus Ranitomeya; species Ranitomeya imitator. The sequence goes on along the minus strand of NC_091285.1, from coordinate 339,154,493 downwards.
ATATGTAAATGGAGAATGTGGCTAAGAGCATTTCGCTCTTTAACTATCTTTAGCACTCGAGTCATTACTTAGAGGAGGACTTTTTCTTTTCTCTATTACACAAATGATGCGACAAACATGGTGGTGGCATCTGTTTCATTCAGGCATCCTCTTATATTTTTAGAGCAAATAAAACATGACAGTCAGGTTCTTCAAGTCAGAATTTTCCTAATGCTGTGTGATAATGTCTTAATTATGCTGTTTGATTCAGGGCATGCCAAGCAAGCATTACACTCAATGCTGCGGTACAACAGAAATTGAAATTTTTCCATCTACGGTTCTGTAAATGGTCAGGTAGAAATCTTGCATCTAAGTGGTAATGGTTAGCCACATATACAAGGCTCTCGAAGCTTTTCTACATTTATTAATGTCAATCAGAATGAGAAATGTATGCGAAAGAGCCAATATTTCCAGGGTGTAGGAGAGAAAGAAATGTTATTAATGTGGTTATTCCGCTGAATAACTATTGCAAAGACAATGGATTCTGTTTATTATATTTAATATATACATGGAAGTTGGTAACAAATGTAATAAATAGTAGTAATTCCGGCATTCGTTGGTAAATGAAAAACAATGGTATTTATTTCAAAATTAATAAAATCGATATTAAATAAATCTAATGAATAATATGCTATAAGAAATTCAGACTGCATTAACAATTCCCAGTGATGATCAGATTTAAGTGAATCTGATAAAAATCCAGCATACTCCTGATCTGCAGGCCCTCAGCACTTTCACTTTGGGGAATCGCAACACTAATCCTACAAATACTATTCAGTTGTATCGCTATTGAATCCTGAAGATCAATTCTAGAATCTCCAGTGACCAATTCAGAATGTATTTTTTAGTAACCGTGGTTATTTAAACATTAAAGGTAATATATGGTTTTAGAGATGAGGGATGTCTATGTGCATGCATGTTAAAAAAAAATGCAGGACTGTTACACACGTTAGATAGCTTTTTGGAAAACACCTATTTTTATTGACCCCCACACATACCCCAATAAACTTGCTCTATTGGCTCATGCATGTGTTTTTAATAGATCGATAAAGAAAGTTACTGTTTGTGAAATCAGCTCAGGCATGTTGACTGGCTGACCTTGTAATACACAGTGGAGTCCCAACTCTCCCCTGACACTAGACGCCACAAGACTTGGGACTCCACCATATACAGTACAGAGCAAAAGTTTGGACACACCATCTCATTTAAAGATTTTTCTGTATTTTCATGACTATGAAAATTGTAAATTCACACTGAAGGCATCAAAACTGAATTAACACATATGGAATTATATACTTACCGTATATACTCGAGTATAAGCCGACCCGAGTATAAGCCGACCCCCCTAATTTTGCCACAAAAAACTGGGAAAACTTATTGACTCGAGTATAAGCCTAGGGTGGAAATGCAGCATTTACCGGTGAATTTCAAAAATAAAAATAGATCATTATTTCCCCATAGCTGTGCCATATAGTGCTCTGCACCGTTCATATTTCCCCATAGGTGTGAACCATATAGTGCTCTGCACCGTTCATTGTGCCCCCTAGCTGTGCCATAGACGGTGCTCTGCACCGTTCATTGTGCCCCATAGATGTGCCATGTACGGTGCTCTGCACCGTTCACTGTGCCCCATAGCTGTGCCATATACGGTGCTCTGCACCGTTAACTGTGCCCCATAGCTGTGCTGTGCCATATACGGTGCTCTGCACCGTTCACTGTGCCCCATAGCTGTGCCATATACGGTGCTCTGCACCGTTCACTGTGCCCCATAGCTGTGCTGTGCCATATACGGTGCTCTGCACCGTTCACTGTGCCCCATACATAGCTGTGCTGTGCCATATACGGTGCTCTGCACCGTTCACTGTGCCCCATACATAGCTGTGCTGTGCCATATACGGTGCTCTGCACCGTTCACTGTGCCCCATAGCTGTGCTGTGCCATATACGGTGCTCTGCACCGTTCACTGTGCCCCATAGCTGTGCTGTGCCATATACGGTGCTCTGCACCGTTCACTGTGCCCCATAGCTGTGCTGTGCCATATACGGTGCTCTGCACCGTTCACTGTGCCCCATAGCTGTGCTGTGCCATATACGGTGCTCTGCACCGTTCACTGTGCCCCATAGCTGTGCTGTGCCATATACGGTGCTCTGCACCGTTCACTGTGCCCCATAGCTGTGCTGTGCCATATACGGTGCTCTGCACCGTTCACTGTGCCCCATAGCTGTGCTGTGCCATATACGGTGCTCTGCACCGTTCACTGTGCCCCATAGCTGTGCTGTGCCATATACGGTGCTCTGCACCGTTCACTGTGCCCCATAGATGTTCCACATAAATTTGTGCCGCTGCTGCTGCTGCAATAAAGAAAAAAAAACACATACTCACCTCCCTTGATTGCAGCTCCCGGCGTCTCGTTCCGGCGCCTCCATCTTCCCGGCGTCTCTGCTCTGACTGATCAGGCAGAGGGCGCCGCGCACACTATATGCGTCATCGCGCCCCCTGCCTGAACAGTCAGAGAGCAGAGACGCCGGGAAGATGGAGGCGCCGGCCGGGAAGATGGATCGGCGCCCGGCGGCTGGAACGAGGACAGGTGAATATAACATACTCACCTAGTCCTGGCGATCCTCGCGCTGTCCCCTCCTGTCTTCGGTGCCGCAGTTTCTTCCTCTATCAGCGGTCACCGGCACCGCTGATTAGAGAAATGAATAAGCGACTCCGCCCCTATGGGAGGTGGAGCCGCTTATTCATTTCTGTAATGAGCGGTCCCACGTGACCGCTGAAGAGAGGAAGAAACTGCAGCGCCGAAGCCCGTGGGACGGCAGGGACAGCGCGAGGATCGCTGGGACTAGGTAAGTATACCTCAGCGCCCTCAGCCCCTCACCTGCCGACCCCACCGCTACCGTGACTCGAGTATAAGCCGAGGGGGGCACTTTCAGCCCAAAAATTTGGGCTGAAAATCTCGGCTTATACTCGAGTATATACGGTAACTTATTTCCCTCTCCGTGGGTGGCACCATAATAACACCCCGGCAGCAGGCACACTGTCTGGGTGTTATGTTTGACTCAGATCTTTCCTTCACCTCCCATATACAATCTCTTGCCCGCCTGTGCCGCTTACACCTAACAAACATCTCTAGAATCCGCCCTTTTCTCACCATGGAAACAACAAAAACCCTCACTGTCGCCCTGATCCACTCCCGCCTGGACTACTGTAATGCTCTACTAATTGGCCTCCCCCTTTCTCGACCTTCCCCTCTCCAGTCTATCCTCAATGCAGCAGCCAGGGTCGTCCATCTGGCTAGTCATTACTCAGATGCATCCGCTCTTTGCCAGTCGTTACACTGGCTGCCCATTCATAACAGAATACAATTCAAAGTACTTGTTCTCACCCACAAAGCTCTCCACAGTGCGGCACCCCCATACATCTCCTCCCTCATTTCAGTCTATCGTCCTAGCTGACCGCTGCGCTCTGCAAATGACTTTCGACTAAACTCCGCACTAATCCGTACCTCCCACTCCCGACTCCAAGACTTCTCCCGCGCTGCGCCAATCCTCTGGAATGCTCTACCCCAAGATATTAGGACCATCCACAATTTGCATAGTTTTAGGCGCTCGCTCAAAACACATTTGTTCAGAGTGGCCTATCACATTCAGTAATCAAAGTCATATTATGTTTGTGTGTGTGTAGCCCATTCACTATCTCCATCTATCCCCCACCCCAGGAAGATGGCTGAACCATCATTGTAAATACACCATTGTAAATACACACCTGTACTTTGTATCTCCCCCACCTCATTGTAGATTGTAAGCTTTCACGAGCAGGGTCGTTTTATTTCGCTTTAATTATTGTATTTTTAGCGTTGTTACTTATGACTGTTGTGCTTGAAACTGTTAAACTGTAAAGCGCTGCGGAATATGTTGGCGCTATATTAATAAAGATTATTATTATTATTATTGTTATTAACAAAAAAGTGTGAAACAACTGAAAATATATCTTATCTTCTAGGTTCTTCAAAGTAGCCACCTTTTGCTTTGATGACTACTTTACATACTCTTGGAATTCTCTTGATGAGCTTCAAGAGGTGGTCATCGGAAATGGTGTTCCAACAATCTTGAAGGAGTTCCCAGAGATGCTTAGCACTTGTTGGCCCTTTTGCCTTCACGCTGCAGTCCTGCTCACTCCAAACCATCTCGATTGGGTTCAGGTCTGGTGACTGTGGAGGCCAGGTCATCTGGCGTAGCACCCCATCACTCTCTTTCTTGGTCAAATAGCCCTTACACAGAATGGAGATGTGTTTGGTGTCATTGTCCTGTTGAAAAAAAAATGATGGTCCAACTAAACGCAAACCGGATGGAATAGCATGCCGCTGCAAGATGCTGTGGTAGCCATGCTGGTTCAGTAGGCCTTCAATTTTGAATAAATCCCCAACAGTGTCACCAGCAAAACACCCCCACACCATCACACCTCCTCCTCCATGCTTCACGGTGGGAACCGGGCTTGTAGAGTCCATCTGTTCACCTTTTCTGCGTCACACAAAGACACGGTGGTTGGAACCAAAAATCTGAAATTTGGACTCATCAGACCAAAGCACAAATTTCCACTGGTCTAATGTCCATTCCTTGTGTTCTTTAGCCCAAACAAGTCTCTTCTGTTTGTTGCCTGTCCTTAGCAGTGGTTTCTTAGCAGCTATTTTACCATGAAGGCCTGCTGCACAAAGTCTCCTCTTAACAGTTGTAGAGATGTTTCTGCTGCTAGAACTCTGTGTGGCATTGACCTGGTCTCTAATCTGAGCTGCTGTTAACCTGCGATATCTGAGGCTGGTGACTCGGATAAATGTATCCTCAGAAGCAGAGGTGACTCTTGGTCTTCATTTCCTGGGGTGGTCCTCATGTGAGCCAGTTTGTTTGTAGCGCTTGATGGTTTTGCACTTGTGGACACTTTCAAAGTTTTCCCAATTTTTCGAATTTTACATAACACAACTGATGGTCCCAACCCCATTTATAAGGCAAGAAATCCCACTTGTTAAACCTAACAGGGCACACCTGTGAAGTGAAAACCATTTCCGGTGACTACCTCTTGAAGCTCATCAAGAGAATGCCAAAAGTGTGTAAAGCAGTCATCAAAGCAAAAGGTGGCTACTTTGAAGGACCTAGAATATAAGACATATTTTCAGTTCTTTCACACTTTTTTGTTAAGTATATAATTCCAGATGTGTTCATTCATAGTTTTGATGCCTTCAGTGTGAATGTACAATTTTCATAGTCATGAAAATACAGAAAAATCTTTAAATGAGAAGGTGTGTCCAAACTTTTGTTCTGTACTGTATATCAGATAGTCTATAGGTACCTTTGAAATATTTGGGTTTTGCCCACATTGCTCTGAATTGTATGGACACTATAAAGAGGAAGGGTTTGAAATATCAAAACTGGACCTTCCTACAGATGATACCGCTCAATCAGTTGCATTTGTAATTGCCACACCTTTTCCCCAGTCTGAAATTTTGTACATTTTTTCAATATATACTGCACCATAGCAATCAGTAGTGCCTATAGTCCTTATATACTAAGGCTGCTTGACTATTAATTTGGTTTAGTCATTTTTTGTGTTTAGGATTTTATGAAGAATTATGCTCCTATACATTTTAAGACATTTGTTAGGTAACTGAATCACTCACTAGGAGTGCCGTGTATTCCTTCCCTGAATACGATGCATTGTACTGATGACTTGCATTGCACACCCATGTGATGATGTGGGGACTAAAGAACAAAATACCCAGGAGGAGAAAGAGCACAGAAGACAAAAGAGCTGACTAGAGGACTGGTGATGGAGGAACATGCATGAATAGTTCAAATTCATATTGCATTATTTTCGTGCAAATAAGATTTTACCCCTTAATTCAGTAAATTAGCCTTATGGCTTACGTACATGACCAATTATATTGGATGAGTGCTATCCATGGTTTCAAATTGGAAACATATTCAATTTTGTTCTGAGTGTGGGATGAAGAGAAAATGGACATGTGAATCGAATTTCAACTGATTCTCTCAACTCAAATGAAAATACCATGCCTGCTTCTATGAATAATCTGCATTGTAAGCAAAAGCTTTGGCTAAAATGGCAATATACTGCTTGTTAGTATTAAAATTAACTGCAAAAAAATTACAAATATTTTGAAAGTACAAAATTTAATTACTTTGAAATACAATTTTCAGTATTTACTTTCCAAGAATTGTTGACAAGCTGAATATATTTGACAGATCTCCTGAAAGTCATGCCATTGCATGGTCTTTCAGCCAACATTATTAGAAGACCATTTTCACCAATATTGGCTTGTGTGTCAAGTCTTCATGAAATAAAAACTGATCATCTATAAAAGATAAAATTGGGATGTCAATGCTGATTTGTCGCTTTAGATGTTTTAATAAGTCTCAAATGTAACTGCATTTTGTGTTCCAATAGCTGAATTCAGTGGTGCGCACAGGCAAATTGCAATGATCTAATGAATCTTCTGTGCAAGTTGAAGTAGTTTATCACCGTATTGAATTGCTTAGATGGAGATTTGAAAAGACATCTGCAGTGTTGTGCTATCTGGAAATAAATTGGTAATCTTAATGCATTGTATCTTTCTGACAGCTCCGATTATCTGGAGGTAGAGTTTATGGATGACTTGTCTTGCCATGTCAATTAGCGAGGTGATATTTTACACAGCAGTACTTGCTTAAACAACTAATTATCAAAAAATAAGCCACCTAGATCTACTAAAATCTCAAAAGCGACATTGATAACCTCTGTACAAACACAATCTACCACTTGATAAAGACTAATAGATCGACATAGATAGATAATAGATAGATAATAGAAAGGTAGATAATACATAGACAATAGATAGATAATAGATCTATAGATATATAGATAATAGAGAGATAGATAGATAGATAATAGATAGATAATGCATAGATAGATAATAGATAAATAGATAACAGATCGACAGATCAATAGATCGATAGATATGTGATAATGTGATAGATAGGCACAGATAGATAGATTCATAGACTATATGTTAGGGGTCGAGTTCCTGCCTCTGCACAGTGGGAATCTCGGTCCATCTCCGCTGCGGTCTCCCATTCTTCTCCTGCCGCAGTGGAGCCTGCTCAGCGGAGACGTCGATCCCAGCGTCTCGCTCAGTCTGACTCTGTGCTAAGAGTTACTGCTGAGTTTCCTGCTTCTCCCATTGAAGTCAGTGCTGGGCAGCGGCGAGCGGACGCTTCTGGGGCTAAGTCCTGCTTTTCACATTCTGAGCATGCCCAGAGTAAGATCTCTCAGTGGAGATCGATGGTCACATGATCAGATACTGCAGCTAAGGTCCTTGTAGCTGCTAGGACTAAATCCTGTTTTGCACACTGAGCATGCCCAGGGCGAGATCTCTCAGTGGAGATCTAGGGTCACATGCTCAGGTGCTGCAGCACTCCATTGGTCCTTCTTTGAAAGGTCCTAAACATGCTGTAACTATTTAAGGCTCGCATGGCCGCACGGCCATGCACTAGTATCAATTCATATATGTGCTTTGCGCCAGTGTGGTTATGTATGAGTGTGTTCAGGGACCCGGCTGAAATAAGCCCCTAGAATACCGGCACCTCCGGTGAGGAGATTGTATGAGAGTGTTCAGGGACCCGGCTGAAATAAGCCCCTAGAATACCAGCTTCTCCGGTGAGGAGATTGCATGTAGCATAACCACTGACTGCTATCAGCTTGGCAGTAAGCTTGTGCTCCTGTGAGGCTAACAGGGCGCAGTGCTTCCCTTTCACGGCTACTCTGTGGAGTAACAGAGCTAGTCTATACCGCCTAACAGTGCCGCCATTCGCTAGCAGCAGGTTCCCCTGCACGGTGGACCCCGGGCTGCGAACGCACCATTTATAATAAAACATCTCTATTTTCTCGGTGCGTTCCGCTAGCCCTAACAGTATACTAGCGCCAGGGTCTGGCTAGTAAATGGTGGATGGTCAGCGTTTACAGCGGTACATCCAGCAGCTGGAGGGTAGGTTGGCGGCTCTCGAGCGCACAACCTCAGCTGTGGATGTTACCGCAGTCGCTGTTCAGGCTGCAAGTGTAGCTGCAGCCAGTTTGTCCTCTGCCACCCCTGCTCCGACTTTATCCCGTCTCCCGCTTCCAGACAAGTTTGCTGGTGACAGTAAACAATGTCGGGGATTCGTGAGTCAGTGCTCCATACATCTTGAGCTTCTGGCTGCACGTTTTCCTACGGAAAGGGCGAAAGTGGGATTTATTTTATCCCTTTTATCGGGCAGGGCGTTGGAGTGGGCAACGCCGCTATGGGAGCGCAATGATCGTGTGGTACAGAGTGCTCCTCTCTTCTTGGACGCTCTGAAACAGGTCTTTTTGGGACCTCGTGTTACCCACGATACCGCGCTCCAATTGTTGGCAACAACCCAGGGTTCGTCCATGGTCAGCCAGTTCGCCGTCCAATTCCGGACTCTGGTCTCGGAGCTGGAGTGGCCGGATAAAGTCCTTATTCCGGTGTTCTGGAGAGGACTAGCAGACCATGTGAAGGATGCCTTGGCCACCAGGGAGATTCCCGCCACACTGGAGGAGCTTATTTCTATATCTACCCGCATCGACCTCCGTTTTAACGAGCGGAGGTTGGAGCGGGCCCAGTGTAGGCAGAGGTATCGGCTGGCTCCCACCTTTGCCAGATCTCTAGAATCTTCCGTTCAGGCGTCCGACTCCCATGAGGCCATGGAGGTCTCTCGAGAGGGACCTAAGTCTCGGACCACTCGAGTACCCGTGGTTTGCAGAAATTGCCAACAAGAGGGACATTATGCCAATAAATGTCCACGGCGGTTGGGTAAACAATCGCGTCTAGTAACCCTTGGAGGAGGTTCTCTAGACACCGACTTTTTCCTCCAAGCTGTCCTTCAAGGGGACAATCATATTAGGTTCTCACTCTCTAACAGTCGAGCTTTGTGTGGACTCCGGAGCTGAGGGGAATTTCATGTCCTCGGCTTTTGCTCTGCGCCATGCAATACCTCTGGTGATGCTCGCCAAACCAGTGACTGTTAGAGTAGTGAACGGGTCAACACTTCCATCTCAGATCACACACCAGACTGTCCCTTTCACGTTAGCTATGTCCCCATCCCACCAGGAGATAGTTTCCCTTCTTGTCCTTCCCGAGGGAATGGATGAGATTCTGCTGGGAATACCCTGGCTCCGTTTCCACTCCCCACATATAGAGTGGTCCTCTGGGAGGATATTGGGTTGGAGTGAATCCTGTAAGGGCAGATGTGTGAAAGAGTGCGTTCAGGTTTCCACCACTGAGATACCCGCAGATCTCTCTTCTCTCCCCAAATACTATTGGTCCTATGCAGACGTCTTCTCCAAAAAGGCTGCGGAGACCCTTCCACCTCACCGCCCCTATGACTGTCCTATAGATCTCTTGCCTGGAGCAGAACCTCCTCGGGGACGTGTCTATCCCCTCTCTCTTCCGGAAACGGAGGCCATGTCCCAATACATCCAGGAGAATTTGGCAAGTGGGTTCATTAGGAAGTCAGTGTCACCAGCAGGGGCAGGGTTCTTCTTCGTGCAGAAGAAGAATGGAGAATTACGTCCTTGCATAGACTACAGGGGTCTTAATGCCATCACCCTTAAAAATAAGTATCCGCTGCCCCTGATTTCTGAGCTTTTTGATAGGCTAAGGGGAGCTAAGGTATTTACCAAATTGGATCTGTGGGGTGCTTATAACCTGATTCGCATCCGTGAGGGGGACGAATGGAAGACAGCGTTTAACACCAGAGATGGGCACTATGAGTATCTGGTGATGCCCTTCGGGCTCTGTAATGCCCCAGCCGTTTTCCAAGATTTTGTCAACGACATCTTCCGGGATATGCTTTCCACCTCGGTCGTAGTCTATCTGGATGATATTCTCATCTTCTCTCCAGATATTGACTCCCACCGGAGAGATGTTGGCAGAGTCTTTGACCTCTTACGGGCAAATTCTCTCTACGCAAAGTTGGAGAAGTGTATGTTTGAGCAGGAGTCTTTACCTTTCCTGGGCTATATCATCTCCGCCCAGGGATTGGCTATGGATCCTGCCAAACTACAGGCTGTGATGGACTGGCAAGAACCCCATTCTCTTAAAGCGGTGCAGCGCTTTATGGGGTTCATTAATTATTACCGCCAGTTCATTCCCCACTTCTCAACTTTGGTAGCTCCATTGGTAGCCCTCACCAAGAAGGGAGCAAATCCCAAATTGTGGTCTGAAGAGGTCTCCAGGGCCTTTTCTTCTATTAAGTCCCGTTTTGCTAGCACTCCCATCCTACATCGTCCCGATGTTGATAAGCCATTCATTATGGAGGTGGATGCCTCTTCCGTTGGTGCAGGAGCAGTCCTCTTCCAAAAGGATGCTCAAGGTCGGAAGCATCCGTTCTTCTTCTTCTCCAAGACCTTCACACCTGCGGAGAGGAATTATTCCATTGGGGACAGGGAGTTGCTAGCGATGAAGCTGGCTTTTTCGGAGTGGAGACATCTCTTGGAGGGGGCTCATTTTCCCTTTCAGGTCTTCACGGACCACAAAAATTTGTTATACCTGCAAACAGCCCAGCGGCTAAATTCTCGCCAGGCCAGATGGTCCTTGTTCTTCTCCCGGTTCCACTTCACCCTTCATTATCTCGCTGGGGAGAAGAACATGCGTGCAGACGCTCTCTCTCGCTCTGTTGTGTCATCTGAGGAGGAGGAGGGGGAGCCTCGGCTTATTGTCCATTCAGAGAGCCTGAGAACCGTAGCGCCGGTTTCGCTTGAGTCTGTGCCTCCGGGCAAGACTTTTGTGCCCATTAATTTGCGACCGGAGGTTCTCTCTTGGGCTCATTCGTCCAGGGTGGGTGGACACTTTGGGACAAAGAGGACATCTGAGCTACTGGCGAGGACTTACTGGTGGCCACATATGGTCCGGGATGTTAGAGATTATATTCAAGCGTGTGTCTCCTGCGCCAAAAATAAATCTCCTCGTCAAAGGCCAGCTGGGTTACTCTATCCCTTGCCGGTGGCAGATAGGCCCTGGGAGATGGTCGGGATGGACTTTGTTGTGGGTTTACCCAAGTCTCGCGGCTGTACCATCATTTGGGTCATCACCGATCATTTCTCAAAAATGGTGCATTTGGTGCCGCTACCACGGTTACCTTCTGCACGGGCCTTGGCAGCGTTGTTCATAAAACACATCTTCCGCCTACATGGTATGCCAGACAAAATTGTCAGTGACCGGGGTCCCCAGTTTGCGTCTTGGTTCTGGAGAGAGCTTTGTCATCTTCTCAGCATTGAGTTGAATCTCTCTTCCGCATATCATCCCGAGACGAATGGGTTGGTAGAGAGGGCCAACCAGACCTTGGTCACATACCTGCAACATTTTGTTTCAGCCAGGCAGGATGACTGGGCATCCTTGCTATCGTGGGCAGAGTTTGCACTGAACAATGCTGTAGCTGACTCCACTGGACAAACCCCATTCCTCCTCAACTATGGTCAGCATCCGCGGGTACCTGTGCCTATGCCCGTGTCTTCTGCCGACTTCAGGGTGGCAGACTGGGCTGTGGAGGCACGGGATATTTGGGACCGCACTCAGGATGCCATTCGGGCCTCCAAGGAGAGAATGAGGTCCTCCGCCGATGCACATCGGCGCCCCGCTCCGACCTTTGCTCCTGGCGACTTGGTGTGCCTCTCCGCCCGTAAAATCAGGCTGCGAGTGGAGTCCTCAAAGTTTGCTCCTCGCTACTTGGGTCCATTCAAGGTCCTCGAACAGGTTAATCCTGTGGTCTACCGTCTGGCCCTTCCTCCACGCCTTGGTATCACCGACACCTTTCATGTGTCCCTCCTTAAGCCCGTATACATGTCCAGGTTTTCTGAGTCATCTGCCGGGACATCGGGTTCGTCTACGGACGATTTCGAGGTGAACGCTATTTTGGGGTACAAGGTGGTGCGTGGCAAAAAATTTTATTTGGTGGACTGGAAGGGTAACGGTCCTGAAGATAGGTCCTGGGAGCCTGCTGAGCACATTCGGGCTCCGCAGCTCATTGCTGCCTTTGAACGTAGCGAGGCCCAAGGAGAGGGGGCATGTTAGGGGTCGAGTTCCTGCCTCTGCACAGGGGGAATCTCGGTCCATCTCCGCTGCGGTCTCCCATTCTTCTCCTGCCGCAGTGGAGCCTGCTCAGCGGAGACGTCGATCCCAGCGTCTCGCTCAGTCTGACACTGTGCTAAGAGTTACTGCTGCGTTTCCTGCTTCTCCCATTGAAGTCAGTGCTGGGCAGCGGCGAGCGGACGCTTCTGGGGCTAAGTCCTGCTTTTCACATTCTGAGCATGCCCAGAGTAAGATCTCTCAGTGGAGATCGAGGGTCACATGATCAGATACTGCAGCTAAGGTCCTTGTAGCTGCTAGGACTAAATCCTGTTTTGCACACTGAGCATGCCCAGGGCGAGATCTCTCAGTGGAGATCTAGGGTCACATGCTCAGGTGCTGCAGCACTCCATTGGTCCTTCTTTGAAAGGTCCTAAACATGCTGTAACTATTTAAGGCTCGCATGGCCGCACGGCTATGCGCTAGTATCAATTCATATATGTGCTTTGCGCCAGTGTGGTTATGTATGAGTGTGTTCAGGGACCCGGCTGAAATAAGCCCCTAAAATACCGGCACCTCCGGTGAGGAGATTGTATGAGAGTGTTCAGGGACCCGGCTGAAATAAGCCCCTAGAATACCAGCTTCTCCGGTGAGGAGATTGCATGTAGCATAACCACTGACTGCTATCAGCTTGGCAGTAAGCTTGTGCTCCTGTGAGGCTAACAGGGCGCAGTGCTTCCCTTTCACGGCTACTCTGTGGAGTAACAGAGCTAGTCTATACCGCCTAACAGTGCCGCCATTCGCTAGCAGCAGGTTCCCCTGCACGGTGGACCCCGGGCTGCGAACGCACCATTTATAATAAAACATCTCTATTTTCTCGGTGCGTTCCGCTAGCCCTAACACTATATGCAAATAAACTGAAACAGCGAGAGCAAAAAAAAGTCTTACCATAAAACTTGACTGCAGTTTTACATACTGCAGGAGTACATTAAATTAAAATGAGTTTTATAAGTGAGATGAAAAGCACCTTTCAATTTCTCCTCTCTGACCTTTTTGTAAAGGGAACAAATAAAAAAAATCTCAGAATATTTTTGGTGCCAGATTTGTCACTGCTAAATAGTAAGTTCTGATATTGCTTTTTAGCATCAGCTAGGACTTCTTTTCAGTCAATCTTATAGCAGCTATATTTCTTACATATACAGCATATGATTTCAATCTATCTATTTCAAGAGATTAAAGGGACTCTGTGTTAGGTGTTGAGTTCCTGCCGCTGCACAGGGGGAATCTCGAACTATGTCCACTGTGGTCTCCCATTCTCCTCCAGCTGCAGTTGAACATGTAGCCAGCACTGTTCAGCAGCGAGCAGGTGTTTTAGGGACTAAGTCCTGCTTTTCCCACACTGAGCATGCCCACTGGGCGACCTCCCATTGGAAGTCAGGGGTCACATGCTCAGGTCCTGTTTCGGCTTCTATTGGACCATCAGGAAGGTCCTGGAGCGCTACTGTTATAAAAGGTTTGCATGGCCACTCGTCCATGTGCTAGTTTAAACCTTGACAATGTGTGTGTAGATGAATGACTGTTGATGGATGAAAGCTCCTTAATCATTCCCATTCCTCATGTTGTTGACTGCTCACGAAAGGTGGAAACTATCTAGCACCCGACAGTGTTTGTTATCTGCACACTAAGCACATGTTGCACGAGGTTCAGAGCCAATTCAATCACCAGATTAGTGGGGGTGATTCTTAGGGATCCCACTAGTGTCTTGAAGCTGCACCATGTGACTGCTAACAGGGTGCAGCATATTGTGCTACACTGTGAAGCAACAGAGCTCACTACCATTTCACATGGGGTGAAGTCTAACCCATGTGTGAGCTAAGTGTCCATCCGCCATTACACAGCAGCAGGTACCATCTCTGCACATTGGACCCTGGGCTGCGAACGCACCTCGTATCAATTTCTTTATTTGGTGCGTTCTGCTAGCCCTAACATTCTGTCACCCCAAAAATCATATCTGAGCTAAGCCCACCAGCATCAGGGGCTTATCTACAGCATTCTGTAATGCTGTAGATAAGCCCCTGATGTAACCTGAAAGATGAGAAATAAAGGTTAGATTATACTCACCCAGTGGCGGTCCCGGTGTGATCTGGGTCCATCGCTTCCTATCTTCATTTAATGATGTCCTCTTGTGTTCTTGCAGCGGCCCCCTGTTGAGGGCAGAGCAAAGTACTGCAGTGCACAGGCGCCAGGCCTCTCTGACCTTTCTCGGTGCCTGCGCACTGCAATACTTTGCTCTGCCCATAACATGGCAGATAAAGTTCGCCTGCACTGGAGCTGCTTCAAGAAGACAAGAAGAGGAGTTAATTGAATGAAGATAGGAGGCACTGGACCTGGATCGCTAGGCCCATCGGACTGGACCATACCGGGACCGCCCCTGGGTGAGTATAATATACCCTTTATTTCTCATCTTTCAGGTTATATCGGGGGCTTACTTACAGCATTACAGAATGCTGTGGCTAAGCCCCTGATGCCGGTGGGCTTAGCTCAGATTTGATTTTGGGGGTGACAGAGTCCCTTTAAAGGCAGCACACTATTCAAAGTGAAAAAAATCCTGTTCAATGGCCCATCATGGCAATGTTTTGGTTCTAAAGTGAGAACTTTTCCCAAGCATGCTTGAGAAAGGTTCTCACTTTAGAACCGAAGTGTTGACATGATGGGCCATTGAACATAATTTTTTTTCATATTGAATGGTGTGCTACTTCCAATCTCTTGAAGTACGATTGAAGGTTTCGAAGACTACATGTTAGTGCTGCTCTTGTGTTTATTTCTCTCTCTATCCCTGGCTGCACTCACGTCTGCACAGATGATGATGTTTATGAATCTTCAGTCTTCATGAACCCACACTTCCAATTTTTTTCAAACTTTAATATAAAACTACAGCTAAAACTTAATGATTATACAAATCAAAGTGTTTCTGCAATGGGCATGTATAAATTTGGGCAAAAGAAACATGATGTGCTGAATGAGTAAGCTGATATGTCCTTGGCATTCCCAGTTTATTTTGTTTACTCTTAGCAAATGCTGTAGCTTTATGAAGTCTAAAATAATATTTTAAAGAAGAACTCCCATCAAAGTTTTTATCCTCTTAATATATTGCAGTCATCATATTATCTCACTGAGTACTTACAATTGCTCATTTTGCCTTTCTACCCTGCTAATTCTTCTCTTTTCTCTGCTCTATGTAGATACAAGAAGCCTCTTGTCCCTGCATTTATCATTCTTCTCTTCAACTCCTGACCTAGCTGCACCCTTCTCCCACCTGCCAGAGACTTTTGCAGTGACTTATGACTCATATAGGGAAAATTGACCTCCTGTTTTTCCATAGAGCTTAGAAAGATACAGCTAGTCAGTTTTTAATTACATGATGCCATAAACCTAATGAAAAACAGAAGAATTATCTAGGTAGAAGGGAAAATGAGCAATTGTAAGTACACAGTGCTATATAATATGATGACTGCAATATATTAAGAGGGTAAAATCTTGTTTAAGAGTGCTTTTTTAAAGACCATGACAATTCAAGATAAACCCCATGCTGTTCGTTTCATATGTAGGATATCTACACATCAGTCAATGAGTTTGCTATCTTACTAATTATTTTTTGTCTTCTCTATTTGTCTTCTCTGGTATACTAGCTCCCCTTTTCATGTGTGCATGTGCTGCTTATACATATCTACTGAGTCAGATGTTCCTCTTTCATATTCTACACTTTTTTTACCCAAGCACTTTAAGTGTTAACACAACATTGAGAATTATCACTCGATTGATCCCTTGAGCAGAGCTCCAAAATGTCCATTCGCAATAGAGGCACGCGTTCGCCATTGCTGAATTTTTTGTCTATGCGACTGCCAGAGATAGCTGAGTTCAATAAACTATGTTGTCCTCCAGTTTTTAATGCACAAAGAACGGAGAGGTGGCACGCATTCTTCCATTTCAGAACAATGTTCATGGCATCTTTAGGGATCCCAGCAGTCAGACAGACTCCCACCAATCAGCAAGTTATCACTTATTCTTTGGATAAAATATATATTTTATTTTGAGAATATTGTTGTAAGTGATTTATTCAGTTCTGTTCCATGTATATATAAGTTTAGGACAAATAAAACATGTTCCATATTGAATGTCAATGATCTACACGTACAACTCTGGGTGATTTATATTTATTGTGTTTTTCTCATTAATTGTTGATTGTAGTGCAATGTAGCTATTCTCCTAAACATAATCTTTATGTCATGCTTAGATTGGTAGTGTCTATTACTTATTCTGTGAATGCAAGTCTCTTAACCTTAGCGTTCTAGTATGCTGAGTTACGTGCTATCTTGGAAGACTTTAGAACATGTTTGCTATGGCATATCTGCTCTTTTGTTAAATGTTATAACTTCTGCTTCAGTGATTCTATTCTTGTCTGTAGTTCGGTGCCTTACCCGCAGCCTGTACTGTATTTTATCAGTATCTTTATATCAATGTTCCCACAATGTAACACTGTAGTGCTCAGAATTGCTCAATTTGCACTGTATGTAATCTTACTTTCCCCTCAACTATTTCAATGTCTCTTCCCACAACGCATTCTTCAGGATGCCATAGAAATGATATCTTTGTTGTAAATTTAAGTCTATAAAAACCTCACTTTAATGGCATCCATTTTCCAGGTTCGGTAAAGGAACATATATACTTTAGTAAATAACTATGTCATTATTGTAGCCTACTGCATTTCTTCCAGTGTGAATTCGTGAAGCCTGAGACAATATTATTTTCTCTATAGACTGTATGTGATCGTACGATATGACATGTATATGTCCTGAAATTTAGGTAAGAACATCTGGACAAATTCCCGTTTGCAATTAGCAAATTCTAGATTGTCAATCTTTGCATAACTGTACATGCAACTAATAATAACTTTTAACTTTTCTATTTTAAAAAAAAGGTAGATCCAGATTCAGTTCTTCCACCAATCCAAATGGGATTCCCATTAGGGAGATTCTATGGAGAATAGATTTTGAGGTTGACTGTAGTTAGGTTTCTGAGCTCTGCTAGGTCTACTGCAGAGAAAACTATGCATCAAAATGAGCGGATACTGACCAGCAATAGACACATTGCTGTAACCGGGATCAAAGCCCCTACATCATGCTGCTCTTATATTGCATAGCAAATCCCTATTGACAGTGAGTGTTTACCAGTCTGCCCAGTGCTCTGGCTCCCATCACTAAACTCTACACCCTTAAATCCCACCTTTTTGAAGTTAACTGAATGCACCAGTAGCTCACTTACAGATTTTTCTTTGGATGAGCAATGACCTTAATAATGTATGACACAGGTACAGTGTTTGGAACATACGGAGCAGGCTAAGGGCCAAGAATGAATTCTTCAGCCATCAGTTAACATCATAAAGTAGGTTTAGTGATAAAGTACAATTAGCGGGCATTATTCTCCTACTGGACACAAACTGATTTACATTTAATGATAAAGTCATTTTTCTCTGCTTTTCTGAAGCTAGACGCAAAAACTGCATAAATAAGAATGTTCTGAAATATCCAAAATGTCAGGGTGTAATTTTAGACATTGGCCTTTTCACACAGCATGGTATTTATCTGAGGTATAATTTGGGAGGGTCTCCTGATGTAGACCTCTGAAGAATGCCTAAACATACATGCTGTGGATTAATTTACCATTATCTTAGGTCTGGAGCCTGATTATATGCAACTATTCTGGTGGCTCTAATCTAAAGATGCATCCAAAATGAAAGATGGTCATGAATGAGAGTTCCCAAAAATGTTTGAATCACAATTACCTTGCAATGGAAACAGGCTTCCAATCGGTCTAAATACTCGCTCATTGGGGTCAATGATTTTTAAGCAGGATTTAAATTCATAGTTCTCGGCGGCGCATTATCCTGTATAATCAGAGCTCATGCTGCCAAGGTCAATCTCAGCCCATGCAAACTAAACAATCACTTACACATCATTCAGTGCTCATAATTTAGCACAGTCTGCCTGTGTAAACAGGTTTTTAAATAACTGATTATCGGTATATATTTATTGCTCGGCGATTATTTTGTGCCTCTGGTTGGTCCATGTAAGTGGATCCTTAGTCTGTTTTGTGTGTGAATAACTTTTGCCAACAGATACTGTAAATTATTACAACCAGATTTTTGCAATATAATTTGTCATGAGGTCATTTGTATGTAACCTTTGTTGGGTTATGGAATATTGTTAATGGTTTTTCCATGCTTTATTTGGACTCTTTTTGGATATAGTGTAGTGTCCGCACTCTATATATTACGTACTGTATATTGTACATGTTGCTCCTTCCTATATGCAGTTTTGAGCTACTCATACTTGCTTTGCAAACTGGTCATTAAGATTGAGACTTCTCTTTCCAACAACCTATGTTTAGTCAATGACCCATACATAGGTTTTCATAAATTAGACTGCATCTAACAGCATCAGGTGGGAAACTGTTGTTCTTTGTACTTCCCTACCACGAAGTTCTACAAGTTTGATAGCATTATTTCTGAATATTATTTAATTGATGTTGATGTTGGTTCTCCTATGTTGCTCCCCATTGTTTGTGTCACTGTCTTTTCTTATACCACAGATCGGATTATAAATAAGTAGTCAAAATAGCATTACTGTTGGTTTGAGATAAGGATGCCTCTTACATTTCTATCATTGTTCAGATGTTTCCGCTAATAATGATTTTAATGTTTGCTGACTGTTGACAAAACATTTGTTCCCCTAGATGCTTGTTTTGAATGCCAACTTAATATTACAGAATTTCTATTTTAATAATAAAAAAATATTTTAAAGAGTAGGCAACTTCCTCTTTAGTGTAAAAAATGTGTTAGGTACATAATTTTTATGGGATTTACAAATATACTAAAACTATAGGTTCTTCTCCTTTGTGAAGCACGCCTCTCCAGTAGGTATGAGCAGACTCATAGAAGTTCAAGTTCCGGTATGCAACCTGAACTTTATTCCAAAGTCCTATTCGGGTACCAGAACTGTACCTGAACTTGAACCAGAACCAGAATCCCATTGAAAGCACTTTCCTGGAACACCGAATATTGCAATGACTTGCAGAGAAAGTCTATGTACAGTATTTAGTACTGGACACTAATTGTCGTGTATGAACACCAAACTTTTAAGTTCGGGTTTGCTCATCTTTAGGCTATTTGCACACGTTCATGAATTTTCGCATTTTTTTCACTATAAAATGCGATAAAACCATGAAAAACACATACATTAAGCATCCTATTATTAGAATGCACTCCGCATTTTTTGTGTACATGCTGCGTTTTTTTTCCACGGCAGAATCGCCCACCATGCGGGAAGTAAGCGGATCATGTGCGGTTGCTACCCAGGGTTGAGGAGAGAAGACTTTCCTCCAGGCCCTGAGAACCATATAATTGTTAAAAAAAAGAATTAACATAAAAAATCGTGCTATTCTCACCTTCCGGCAATCCCAGCAGTCTTCCCGCTCCTCGCGATGCTCGGGTTCCCAAGGATGCTTTGCGGCAATGACCTGTGATGGCGTGGGTCTCGCAAGACCGCACGTCATCTGGGGTCATTGCCGCTAGGCATTATTGGGAACGCGAGCATCGTTAGGAGTGGGAAGGCTGCCGGGGACGCCGGAAGGTGAGAATATCACGATTTTTTATTTTTTAAATTATTTTTAATGTTAGATCTTTTTACTATTGATGCTGCATAGGCAGCATCAATAGTAAAAAGTTGGTCACACTTGTCGAACACTATGTTTGACAAGTGTGACCAACCTGTCAATCCGTTTTCCAAGCAATGCTACTGATCACTTGAAAAACACTAGCATTCTGCAAGCTAATTATGCTCGTAAAATGCTAGTGTTTAGTAGAAAAATGCATGCCAATTCCGCATGCGTTTTTCCTGCAGCAGGGAGTTCCAGAATTGCCGCAACAAATTCCACGGCAATTCCGGACATGTGCACATAGCCTTACTCTCCAGTGCTGAAATTGACTGATAATTGTGACATCTGTCCAGCCTTCTGTAATTGAAAAACACTTTACAGGGAAAAACAAGTTTTTATTTGCCTGATGGACATGTCTGATCACTTGCCTCTCCACCAGTAGCCATTTTGTGGACAGAGAGCTGTTCTGTCTGTGAAGAAGGCTGTATCAGCAAGTGCAAAAAATAACCTGTAATATTTATATACTAGTAAGTGGCACAAAATCATGTCCGCAACATATGTGTTAAAATTAATGTTGAGTGATACCTTCCGATATTTCAAAGTATCGGTATCGGATTGTATCGGCCGATATCCGAAAAATATCAGATATCACCGATACCAATACCCGATACCAATACAAGTCAATGGGACACAAATATCGGAAGTGATCCTGGAATGGTTCCCAGGGTCTGAAGGAGAGGAAACTCTCCTTCAGGCCCTGGGATCCATATTCATGTAAAAAATAAAGAATAAAAATAAAAAATATGGATATACACACCCCTCCGGCGGACCCTGGACCTTAGCGGTG
Source organism: Ranitomeya imitator (assembly GCF_032444005.1). Taxonomy (NCBI): domain Eukaryota; kingdom Metazoa; phylum Chordata; class Amphibia; order Anura; family Dendrobatidae; genus Ranitomeya; species Ranitomeya imitator. Next base: position 339,133,785 of record NC_091285.1, on the reverse strand, counting down.
TAACCGGCAGCCTCCGTTCCTAAGAATGCAGGGTGAAGGACCTTCGATGACGTCGCAGCTTGTGATTGTTCGCGTGACCGCTCATGTGACCGCTCACGCGACCAATCACAAGCCGCGGCGTCATCGCAGGTCCTTCACTCGCTCATTCTTAGGAACGGAGGCTGCCGGTTGCAGCAGTTACAACCAGGGCACGTCCTAGGGTGAGTATATTCATATTTTTTATTTTTATTCTTATTTTGCACATAAATATTCATCCCGATCCCGATTCCCGATATCGCAAAAATATCGGAGCTCGGTATCGGAATTCCAATACCGCAAATATCGGCCGATACCCGATACTTGCGGTATCGGAATGCTCAACTAGTTAAAATGAAGATAAAGTGACCTATCCCAATGATGTTCCAGGGTAAAAAATGTCCTGCTTCACTGACAAAAGAGTTGTCACTGTTTAGGCCAGACCTGTAGTTTTGTAGCGCTCATCATTTGAATTAGTAATATTTTTTTAAATATCTCTTGTTTTAAAAGGTTATTCCAATCTTTAACACTTTTACACCAAATCCAGTTTCACCTGCGGCCAAATTGTTGAAATCTGACTGAATTTTTCAAATTTGTCACTTTATGTGGTAAAAACTTTGGAATGCTTCAAATGCTTCAACATATCTCAGTAATTCAATAAATGTCTTTTGTGACACATTGTACTTTATGTTAGTGGTATATGTAGGTTGATGTTATTTACATTTAATTGTAAAAAAAAAATAGAAAATTTAGTAAACATTTTCAAAAATATGCAGTTTTCAAACTTGGAATTTTTATGCCCTAAAAACAGATTTTCATATTACACAAAAAAAGTTAAAAATGAATTAAAATGTCCCGATCTTTTCCCAACTTCACTACCTGTTTTTTCCCACTTCCTTTTTGATGATGCTTTGTTTGAAAATCCCAATGCATATTCAAATGATATTTCATGAAGGGGGACAGACTGCGATCACTGCCACAGCCCCTGCCTCTTCCCTAACATGAACCATCATCAATTACACTCCTTTCAGGGACTGGGCTAGTCCCTGCATGACAACGTGCTCTTTATTTCTGGCTTCTTAGATCAGCAGTAATGAGGTGGCAACAGAGGGCGTTGTCAAAATATTCGGAGAGACCAGTGACATCACTTGCGGGAGCTTACCCATATTTACCATATGTCTCAGTGTGCACCTATGGCAGTTTTAGGATTTCATCTACATATAGTCTTGGGGCATTTAGCTATTATCACTGCTGTTTTTATCAGTCATTGTTGATATCCTTATCTGAACCAATTCTACTTTAGCTTCTCCTTACTACCCATTTGTATAATTATTTCTTTTTACGCTCAATCTACTTTTATAGAGAAAAGAAACAAATTAATTTACAATTATAAAATTGGAAAATTGCAAACATTTTTAAAGATTATCAACAAACTATTTGTCAGCAAAACTTAGAAACAGTATGTTAGGGGTCGAGTTCCCGCCTCTGCACAGGGGGAATCTCGGGCCATCTCCGCTGCGGTCTCCCATTCCTCTCCTGCTGCAGTTGTGCCTGCTCAGCGGAGACGTCAGTCCAAGCGTCTTGCTCAGTCCCACTCTGTACAAAGAGTTACTGCTGCCTTTCCTGCTTCTGCCATTGAAGTCAGTGCTGGGCAGCGGCGAGCAGACGCTTCTGCGACTAAGTCCTGCTTTTCTCATTCTGAGCATGCCCTGAGTAAGATCTCTCAGTGGAGATCGAGGGTCACATGGTAGGAAGGTCCTATTGCTGCTAGGACTAACTCCTGCTTTTCACACACTGAGCATGCCCAGGGTAAGATCTCTCAGTGGAGATCTAGGTTCACATGCTCAGTTATGGCAGTCTCTCATTGGTCCTTCTAGGAAGGTCTTTTTCTTGCTGCAGCTATATAAGGCTCGCATGGCCGCACGGCCATGCGCTAGTATCGATGCATGACATGAGTTTTGCGCCACTGTGGTCATGCTTGTGTGTATTCAGGGACCCGGCTGAAATAAGCCACTAGAATACCGGCACCTCCGGTGAGGAGATTGTGTGTTTGGTTACAGGGCCCCGGCTGAAATAAGCCACTAGAATACCGGCTCCACCGGTGAGGAGATTGTATGTTTGCCTCCTGGACTGCGTGACCACAAGCTGCTATCTGCTCAGCAGTTACTGTGTATTCCTGTGGAGTTTAACAGGACACAGTCCTTTCCTTATAGCGACTCTGTGAAGCAACAGAGTTCGCTTCTACCGCCATATCGTGCCGCTGTTTGCCAGCAGCAGGTTCTATTCCTGCACGGTGGACCCCGGGCTGCGAACGCACCAAATAACATCTCTATATTTACTCGGTGCGTTCCGCCAGCCCTAACAGTATACTAGCGCCAGGATCTGGCTGGTAAATGGCGGACGATCAGCGTTTACAGCGGTACATCCAGCAGCTGGAGGGTAGGTTGACGGCTCTCGAGCGCACAACCTCAGCTGTGGATGTTACCGCAGTCGCTGTTCAGGCTGCAAGTGTAGCTGCAGCCAGTTTGTCCTCTGCCACCCCTGCTCCGACTATATCCCGTCTCCCGCTTCCAGACAAATTTGCTGGTGACAGTAAGCTATGTCGGGGATTCGTGAGTCAGTGCTCCATACATCTTGAGCTTCTGGCTACACGTTTTCCTATGGAACGGGCGAAAGTGGGATTTATTTTATCCCTTTGGTCGGGCAGGGTGTTGGAGTGGGCAACGCCGCTATGGGAGCGCAATGATCGTGTGGCGCAGAGTGCTCCTCTCTTCCTGGACGCTCTTAAACAGGTCTTTTTGGGACCTCGTGTCACCCACGATACCGCGCTCCAATTGTTGGCAACAACACAGGGTTCGTCCATGGTCAGCCAGTTCGCCGTCCAATTCCGGACTCTGGTCTCTGAGCTGGAATGGCCGGATAAAGTCCTTATTCCGGTGTTCTGGAGAGGACTGGCAGACCATGTGAAGGACGCCTTGGCCACCAGGGAGATTCCCGCCACACTGGAGGAGCTTATTTCTATATCTACCCGCATCGACCTCCGTTTTAACGAGCGGAAGTTGGAGCGGGCCCAGTGTAGGCAGAGGTTTCGGCTGGCTCCCACCTTCGCCAGACCTCTGGAATCTTCCGTTCAGGCGTCTGACTCCCATGAGGCCATGGAGGTTTCTCGAGCGGGACCTAAGTCTCGGACCGCTCGAGTACCCGTGGTTTGCAGAAATTGCCAACAAGAAGGACATTATGCCAATAAATGTCCACGGCGGTCGAGTAAACGATCGCGTCTAGTAACCCTTGGAGGAGGTTCACTAGACACAGCGGCATTTTCCTCCAAGCTATCCTTCAAAGGGACAATCATATTATGCTCTTACTCTCTAACAGTCGAGCTTTGTGTGGATTCTGGAGCTGAGGGGAATTTCATCTCCTCAGCTTTTGCTCTGCGCCATGCAATACCTCTGGTGATGCTCGCCAAAACGGTGACTGTTAGAGTAGTGAATGGGTCAACACTTCCATCTCAGATAACACACCAGACTGTCCCTTTCACGTTAGCTATGTCCCCATCCCACCAGGAGATAATTTCCCTTCTTGTCCTTCCCGAGGGAATGGATGAGATTCTGCTGGGAATACCCTGGCTCCGTTTCCACTCCCCATATATTGGAGTGATTCATGTAAGGGCAGATGTTTGAGAGAGTGCGTTCAGGTTTCTACCACCAAATTACCTGCAGATCTTTCTTCCCTTCCCAAATGCTATTGGTCCTATGCAGACGTCTTCTCCAAAAAGGCTGCGGAGACCCTTCCACCTCACCGCCCCTATGACTGTCCTATTGATCTCTTGCCTGGAGCAGAACCTCCTCGGGGACGGGTCTATCCCCTCTCCCTCCCGGAGACAGAGGCTATGTCCCAATACATCCAGTCAGTACTACCCTCATCCACAAAGCACTCCATGGCTCAGCACCACCCTACATCTCCTCCCTGGTATCAGTCTACCACCCTACCCGTGCCCTCCGCTCCGCTAATGACCTCAGGTTAGCATCCTCAATAATCAGAACCTCCCACTCCCGTCTCCAAGACTTTACACGTGCTGCGCCGATTCTTTGGAATGCACTACCTAGGTTAATACGATTAATCCCCAATCCCCACAGTTTTAAGCGTGCCCTAAAAACTCATTTGTTCAGACTGGCCTACCGCCTCAATGCATTAACCTAACGATCCCTGTGTGGCCTATTTATAATAAAAAAAAAAAGGTTCCTCGCATCATGTTCTCATACACTTTATGCAGTATTAGCCCTCTGTGTCTGTACTGCTACATACTTAGGCAGGTAACTGGTTCATGCAGCTTTACATGAACACCTGAGCCTTACACTATAGCTGGCCCGAATAACTAAAGCAATTGTTACCATCCACCTCTCGTGTCTCCCCTTTTCCCCATAGTTTGTAAGCTTGCGAGCAGGGCCCTCACTCCTCCTGGTATCTGTCTTGAACTGTATTTCTGTTATGCTGTAATGTTTATTGTCTGTACAAGTCCCCTCTATAATTTGTAAAGCGCTGCGGAATATGTTGGCGCTATATAAATAAAATTATTATATTATTATTATTATTATAATTTGGCAAGAGGGTTCATTAGGAAGTCAGTGTCACCTGCAGGGGCAGGGTTCTTCGTGCAGAAGAAGAACGGAGAATTACGTCCTTGCATAGATTACAGGGGTCTTAACGCCATCACCGTTAAGAATAAGTACCCATTGCCCCTGATTTCTGAGCTCTTTGATAGGCTACGGGGAGCAAGGGTATTTACCAAATTAGATTTGCGGGGTGCTTATAACCTGATTCGCATCCGTGAGGGGGATGAATGGAAGACGGCGTTTAATACCAGGGATGGGCACTATGAGTATCTGGTGATGCCCTTCGGGCTCTGTAATGCCCCAGCCGTCTTCCAAGACTTTGTCAATGACATCTTCCGGGATATGCTCTCCACCTCGGTCGTAGTCTATCTGGATTATATTCTCATCTTCTCTCCAGATATTGACTCCCACCGGAGAGATGTTGGCAGAGTCTTCGACCTCTTACGGTCAAATTCCCTCTATGCAAAGTTGGAGAAGTGTATGTTTGAGCAGGAGTCTTTACCTTTCCTGGGCTATATCATTTCCACCCAGGGATTGGCTATGGATCCTGCCAAACTACAGGCTGTGATGGACTGGCAAGAACCCCATTCTCTTAAAGTGGTGCAGCGCTTTATGGGGTTCATTAATTATTACCGCCAGTTCATTCCACACTTCTCAACTTTGGTAGCTCCCTTGGTAGCCCTCACCAAGAAGGGAGCAAATCCCAAATTGTGGTCTGAAGAGGTCTCCAAGGCCTTCTCTTCTATTAAGTCTCATTTTGCTAGCGCTCCCATCCTACATCGTCCCGATGTGGATAAGCCGTTTATAATGGAGGTGGATGCCTCATCCGTTGGTGCAGGAGCAGTCCTCTTCCAAAAGGATGCTCAAGGTCGGAAGCATCCTTGCTTCTTCTACTCCAAGACCTTCACACCAGCGGAGATGAATTATTCCATCGGGGACAGGGAGTTGCTAGCGATGAAGTTGGCTTTCTCGGAGTGGAGACATCTCTTGGAGGGGGCTCCTTTCCCTTTCAAGTCTTCACGGACGACAAAAATTTGTTATATTTGCAAACAGCCCAGCGGCTAAATTCTCGCCATTCCAGATGGTCCTTGTTCTTCTCCCGGTTCCACTTCACCCTCCATTATCTCGCTGGGGAGAAGAACATTCGTGCTGATGCCATCTCTCGCTCTGTTGTGTCATCCGAGGAAGAGGGGGAGCCTCAGCTTATTGCCCCTTCTGAGAGCCTGAGAACCGTAGCTCCGGTTTCGCTAGAGTCTGTGCCTCCGGGCAAGACTTTTATACCCATTAATTTGCGACCGGAGGTTCTCTCTTGGGCTCATTCGTCCAGGGTGGGACAAAAAGGACATCTGAGCTGCTGGCGAGGTCGTACTGGTGGCCACATATGGTTCGTGATGTCAGAGATTACATTCAGGCATGTGTCTCCTGTGCCAAAAATAAATCTCCTCGACAACAGCCAGCAGGGTTACTCTATCCCTTGCCGGTGGCAGACAGGCCCTGGGAGATGGTCGGGATGGACTTTGTGGTGGGTTTGCCCAAGTCTCGTGGCTGTACCATCATTTGGGTTGTCACCGATGATTTTTCTAAAATGGTGCATTTGGTCCCGCTTCCATGGTTCCTTCTGCACGGGCCTTGGCAGCGTTGTTCATAAAACACATCTTCCGCCTACACGGTATGCCGGACAAAATTGTCAGTGACCGGGGTCCCCAGTTTGCGTCTCGGTTCTGGAGAGAGCTTTGTCGTCTTCTCAGCGTTGAGTTAAATCTCTCTTCCGCATATCATCCCGAGACGAACGGGTTGGTAGAGAGGGCTAACCAGACCTTGGTCACATATCTGCGACATTTTGTCTCAGCCAGGCAGGATGACTGGGCATCCTTGCTATCATGGGCAGAGTTTGCGCTGAACAACGCCGTGGCCGACTCCACTGGACAAACCCCATTTCTCCTTAACTATGGTCAGCATCCGCGGGTACCTGTGCCTATGCCCGTGTCTTCCGCCAACTCCAGGGTGGCAGACTGGGCTGTGGAAGCACGGGATATTTGGGACCGCACTCAGGATGCCATTCGGGCCTCCAAGGAGAGAATGAGATCCTCCGCCGATGCACATCGGCGCCCCGCTCCGACCTTTGCTCCTGGCGACTTGGTGTGGCTCTCCGCCCGTAACATCAGGCTGCGAGTGGAGTCCTCTAAGTTTGCACCTCGCTACTTGGGTCCTTTTAAGGTCCTCGAACAGGTTAATCCTGTGGTCTATCGTTTAGCCCTTCCGCCACGCCTGGGTATCACCGACACCTTTCATGTGTCCCTCTTGAAACCCGTATACATGTCCCGGTTTTCCGAGTCATCTGCTGGGACATCGGGTTCGTCTACGGACGATTACGAGGTGAATGCTATTTTGGGGTGCAAGGTGGTACGTGGTAAAAAGTTTTATTTGGTGGACTGGAAGGGTTATGGTCCTGAGGACAGGTCCTGGGAGCCTGCTGAGCACATTCAGGCTCCGCAGCTCATTGCTGCCTTTGAGCATAGCAAGGTCCAAGGAGGGGGGGGCCCTAGGAGGGGGGGTAATGTTAGGGGTCGAGTTCCTGCCTCTGCACAGGGGGAATCTCGGGCCATCTCCACTGCGGTCTCCCATTCCTCTCCTGCCGCAGTTGTGCCTGCTCAGTGGAGACGTCAGTCCAAGCGTCTTGCTCAGTCCCACTCTGTACAAAGAGTTACTGCTGCCTTTCCTGCTTCTGCCATTGAAGTCAGTGCTGGGCAGCGGCGAGCAGACGCTTCTGCGACTAAGTCCTGCTTTTCTCATTCTGAGCATGCCCTGAGTAAGATCTCTCAGTGGAGATCGAGGGTCACATGGTAGGAAGGTCCTATTGCTGCTAGGACTAGCTCCTGCTTTTCACACACTGAGCATGCCCAGGGTAAGATCTCTCAGTGGAGATCTAGGGTCACATGCTCAGTTATGGAAGTCTCTCATTGGTCCTTCTAGGAAGGTCTTTTTCTTGCTGCAGCTATATAAGGCTCGCATGGCCGCACGGCCATGCGCTAGTATCAATGCATGACATGAGTTTTGCGCCACTGTGGTCACTCTTGTGTGTATTCAGGGACCCGGCTGAAATAAGCCACTAGAATACCGGCACCTCCAGTGAGGAGATTGTGTGTTTGGTTACAGGGCCCCGGCTGAAATAAGCCAATAGAATACCGGCTCCACCGGTGAGGAGATTGTATGTTTGCCTCCTGGACTGCGTGACCACAAGCTGCTATCTGCTCAGCAGTTACTGTGTATTCCTGTGGAGTTTAACAGGACACAGTCCTTTCCTTATAGCGACTCTGTGAAGCAACAGAGTTCACTTCTACCGCCATATCGTGCCGCTGTTTGCCAGCAGCAGGTTCTATTCCTGCACGGTGGACCCCGGGCTGCGAACGCACCAAATAACATCTCTATATTTACTCGGTGCGTTCCGCCAGCCCTAACACAGTAGCTATTGATGTTATAAAGGTGAACATTTGAGAACAATTACACCAAAATGAAATATAACAGTCAAATTGACCACTGAAGCTTATGAAAAAACACTAATAAAAGAGGACTTCAATGAAAGTCCCCTATGAAAGGAGAAGAGGAGAAATACCAGAAGGGAAAAAGGGGAAGCTGGGAAGGAAAAGGGAGAGGGCAAGAGCTTTTGGGTCTCAAGGAATGATTCAATGCAAAGCTAAGAGCACCAATCTAGATCTCCTCCAGTAAGCTATTCCATCAGTACAAACTATGAAAACATGATGAGTCCTTAAACAAAATTCAACCATTCCATATATTTCTAAATTTGTCTAAAGCCCTAGTATTATCAGCAGCAATTGTTAGGGCTAGCAGAACGCACCAAATAATTAAATAGATAGAATAAGGTGCGTTCACAGCCCGGGGTCCACTGTGCAGAGATGGAACCTGTTGCTAAGTAATGACGGACTATATGGCAGTACAATGAGGATACACACATGGGTTAACTTCACCCTCTATGAAGAAAGCGAACCCTGTTACGTCACAGGGTCACGGTACCGTACAGAGAGTGCAAGCAAGGAATCACAGAACTCTATCCCAGGACACAGGATTAGAGTTTGTGTAGACCTCTTGCGATCGACACCACAATTGGGGTATCAGAGTAACTAATATGCACAGAAGTGCATGCTGTGCCACACTAGTGGATGCCACTAACCACCCAGACTTGGGTGAGGTAAGCGCTCTAATAGCACACGGCGCTGCACTGGCAGTCACAGCAGTTAGACGCTGTTTACGTATGGCTTTGTACTAATAGCTTAGCCGGGCGCTAGATAGCAGACATCCACCTTTCATGAGCAGTCTTACACAATGGAGGGATCTTTAAAGAATGACTTGCACTCATCAACACACACATGTTTTCAAATGTATACTGGCGCATGGCTGTGTGGCCATGCGAACCTTTTATAGCTGCAAGTACAGGACCTTCCCAGAAGGACCAATGGGAGTCTGCCACAGAAGAAGAACACCTTCAGGACCTTCCTAGAGGACCAATGGGATTTGCCGCAGTATCTAAGCATGTGACCCCCGACCTCCAAAGGGAGGTCGTCCCGTGGGCATGCTCAGAAAGGGAAAAGCTGGACTTAGTCCCAGAAAGACCTGCTCGCTGCTGAACATTGCTTGCTACAAGTACAGAGCCTGGAAGGGCAGTAGTAATCAGTCATCCAGTATCAGCCCAAGCTAGATGCTGGGACCAATGTCTCCACTGAGCAGACTCCACTGCAGCTGGAGAAGAATGGGAGACCGCAGTGGAGATGGTTCGAGATTCCCCCTGTGCAGAGGCGGGAACTCGACACCTAAGTCCATCCATTCTGCACATATTAGCCATGTCATTTAATTTGTTTTTGTCCCTTATATGCATCCCTTATTTTTTAAATCCCCTATTGATGCTTTATCTTGTACATAGGCAATAGGTATCCGGTAGATAAAAAATGTGAAGAGCAAAAACTTTTTATTCTGCTGCTTACACAACACATACAGAATACACAGTGCTGTAAAACAGAATATACTTACGGTACATTAATTGCTCATCTGAAGTGTATATATTTATATATGTAAATTATCAGAAATGTGTATATATATATATATATATATATATATATATACAGTACAGACCAATAGTTTGGACACACCTTCTCATTTCAAGATTTTTCTGTATTTTTATGACTATGAAAATTGTACATTCACACTGAAGGCTGTTGTGATAGACAATTCAGTAACACAATGTACATAGCGATCAGAGCACATACAGTGATCTGACAATAACCCAAAAATAATAGAACGAGCTCTGAGACGTGGAAACTCTGTAAACCGCAATTCCTGATCCTCTCCAAACACAACTAGAGGCAGCTGTGGATTGCGCCTAACGCTCCCTATGCAACTCGGCACAGCCTGAGAAACTAACTAGCCTGAAGATAGAAAAATAAGCCTACCTTGCCTCAGAGAAATACCCCAAAGGAAAAGGCAGCCCCCCACATATAATGACTGTGAGTAAGATGAAAAGACAAACGTAGGGATGAAATAGATTCAGCAAAGTGAGGCCCGATATTCTAGACAGAACGAGGATAGGAAAGATAACTTTGCGGTCTACACAAAACCCTAAAGAAAACCACGCAAAGGGGACAAAAAGACCCTCCGTACCGAACTAACGGCACGGAGGTACACCCTTTGCGTCCCAGAGCTTCCAGCCAAACAAATAGACAAGCTGGACAGAAAAAATAGCAACAAATAGCAAAGAAGCACTTAGCTATGTAGAGCAGCAGGCCACAGGAATGATCCAGAGAAACACAAGTCCAACACTGGAACATTGACAGGAAGCATGGATCAAAGCATCAGGTGGAGTTAAGTAGAGAAGCAGCTAACGACCTCACCAGATCACGTGAGGGAGGAAACTCAGAAGCTGCAGTACCACTTTCCTCCACAAACGGAAGCTCCCAAAGAGAATCAGCCGAAGTACCACTTGTGACCACAGGAGTGAACTCTGCCACAGAATTCACAACAGAAGGCATCAAAACTATGAATTAACACATGCGGAATTATATACGTAACAAAAAAGTGTGAAACAACTGAAATTATGTCTTATATTCTAGGTTCTTCAAAGTAGCCACCTTTTGCTTTGATGACTGCTTTGCACACTCTTGGCATTCTCTTGATGAGCTTCAAGAGGTAGTCACCGGAAATGGTTTTCACTTCACAGGTGTGCCCTGTCAGGTTTAATAAGTGGGATTTCTTGCCTTATAAATGGGGTTGGGACCATCAGTTGTGTTGAGCAGAAGTCTGGTGGATACACAGCTGATAGTCCTACTGAATAGACTGTTAGAATTTGTATTATGGCAAGTAAAAAGCAGCTAAGTAAAGAAAAATGAGCGGCCATCATTACTTTAAGAAATGAAGGTCAGTCAGTCCAAAAATTTGGGAAAACTTTGAAAGTGTCCCCAAGTGCAGTTGCAAAAACCATTAAGCGCTACAAAGAAACTGTTTCTTTGTGTGCAAACTTCCTGAAGAAGAAGCCATGAGCTTCGAAACGCGTTGAATAAACCACCCGAACACCTTACAATTATATCTGGATCCATTATTTGTCGCAGCAGCGCGGATTTAATCCACATTTCATCTATTCTAATGATCCTGTTGAAAGATGACACCTTCTGGAAATTGTGGCACTGCATACAATTCCAACATTTCAAAATACTTGTTTGTCATCACTGACCGCTACGTTAAAAAAATGGGCCTATCACCTTATCATGCATCAGGCCACACCACATGGTCACTTAAGGGGTGTTACATTCCTTATAAACGCGCTGATATTCACGTAGCACTTTGGTCACAGATTCAAATTTATATAGCCACAGAACACACTGAACTTCCCTCTGTACCGTCCACATCTCGACTGGCATGGAAAACCACACAACTGGCATAAGCATGTGGTTGCATGATGTCACAGATTTGACAGTGTATTAATCAGAGTTTAGTTTATTAGGGGTTAATCTGACTGAGGGCTCAGCAACAGCTTAAATGAGTTTGTGTTGTTTGATTGGTTCTTGCTATCCTCATGAACAGGTCTGATATGATTGGGCCAGAGAAAGGGCGCCAAAATGTAAACTATAAATAGATCCTGTGACTGGTCAAAAGTGCACCATGACTTTACGGACACACTATATATATATAATTTTTTTGGTGTCTGTGTTTATTACTTCACATGATTGTAGGGTACAAATATTAAGTGTTACATTTTACTACTCAAAAAATGTTGTTTCGGCCCCAAATTTCTCATTTTCATAAGAATAAAAGGAAAAAATAGATGACACAGCTTGTGGTCCAATTTCTCCTGAGTACGCTAATGCCCATTATGATTTCAGAAAATACTGTTAGGTTGGAGAAGGGTCTCTGTTTGACTTTTGGAGCACAAGTTTTACTAGAATAGATTGCGGATGCCAAGTCACATTAGAAGAGCCCCTGAGGTGTAAATACAATAGAAACCCTCTAAAGGTGACCTCATTTTTTAAACCACACCTCTCAATGAACTAATCTAAGGGTGAGATGATTGTTTTTAAGCCTACAGGAGATTAACAGAATTGTAGAATTTTGAGCTGTGGAAATGAAGAAATACATTTTTTCCCCCAAATTTTGTTTTAGCTCCAAGTTTGTAATGTTCACAAGGGCTATTAAGAGAAAATTGACCACATTGTTTGTTGCACAATTTTCTCTGAGTAACCCAATACTCCATGTGGTCAAAAATGACTTTTCAGGCACAGTGCTGTGCAGATTTTGTTGGAATGGTTTGCATGTCTCATGTCACATTGACAGAGCCCCTGAGGTGCCAGAATTCCAGAATCTTCCATAGTGACCCCATTTTACAAAACACACCTCTTAATAAATTCAACTTGGGTTGCAGTGTGCATATTGACACCACAGATATTTCACAGAATTTGATGCCATTAAGTCTGTAAAGAAAAAAACAATTACATTTTTAGCATTAAAATGTTTATTTTTTACCTAGATTTTACATTTTCACAAAAAGAAATATATAAAAATAGCCCAAACTTTGTCACACAATTTCTCAAGAGCATGGCAATACCCCATTATGTGCTGTACAGTACTGCTTGGCCCACACGGCAGTACGCTGGGAGGAAAGAAGCACTATTTGACTGTTGGAATGCAGATTTTCCTAGAGTAGTTTGCAGACTCCATTTGCAGAGCTCCTAAGTACTAGTACATCAGAATCACCCTTCATATTACCTCATTTTTGAAACCCCTCTTGGAACACATCTGCCGCTACAGTGATGATTTTGACTCTATGGATGTTTTTGAAAAGCAAGTATGCCATGGACATTGCAGAGTGAAAATTGCAAGTATGCAAGACTGGTGCCCAATACATTAGTGCTCAATACATTGTGCCCAGCTCGTGTTTCTGAAAGTACACACCCTGTATATTAAGTGACCTCTCCTTGCTTAAGTAATGCCACTCTGTGGGGATCAGAAGGGAGAAAGTGTTTGGATTTGAGAGTGCAGATTTCAGTGGATTTCTTTTGTGGGGTGCCATTTCACTTGTGTGCTACAAATAATGTGGAAAGATGATAAACCTGAGTTGGGGAATTTTCTTTTGTGGGTTGAGTTGAAGTTTTTATTGGTAGAATTTTGGGATCTACTTTTAACGCTTGGAGGAAATTTATCATGCGTTCTACGCTGAGCACTTTTATCAGGGTTTCCATTTCAATCTCCAAAATACATGATTTAGATGGAACTTCCAACATTTCCATTCACTCTGAAGTTCATCTGGCCTCTGTCAGAGATGTCCGTCTTTTCAGCGGTGCACAAAACTGGTCGGCCGCACTTTTCTGCATGCCTAAAATAATGGACACTGTCAGATCATAGGCCAGTTGGCGTCCAGAGTTCCTCCATCTGCCTCATCATAGGGAATGGAGTTTTGTCTGAAACACCTTTTTCAGACATTTAAATGGACACCCCAATGTTACTGCTCAGAATAGAGTGCAGGATACATGTGAACTGAGTATTATTCTGATCTCTTGGAGGCAGAATGAGCAAAGTCAACAGCAGATCAAGATTTGCTTTTATTTATTTCTTATACCATTCACCATTCGGTATAAGTAATAAAACAGTTGTGTTCTTCTTTTACAGTGATTACAGTGATTCCAGATTTACAGTATATCCGTGTTTTTTTGTTTTGATACTATCACACACTAATAATTCTTTAAAATATAAAACAAGTTTTTAGCATCTTCATTTTTTTAAGCTATCTTTTTTCTAATTCTCTGCAGAGTCACATAAGGGCTTGTTTATGGAAGCATAAGTTGAAGTTTTTATTGGTACCATTTTGAGGTACATAACATTTTTGATTGTGGGAAGCAGAATGAACAAAAAAGTCATTCAAGAATTTTTTTTTGGGGGGGTTTCTTATTACGCCATTTACTGCATGTTAAAAGTAGAAAAGACAGTTTTATTTTTTTGGGTCATTTCGATTACAGTGATAGCACATTTATATAGGTTTTTTATGTTATTTTACATTTTTATTTTGTCCCTCTATGAGACTTCAACTTTTATTTGCAGGAAGTATTTACAAAATATGACATGCCAGTACATCATCTGACAGGTGGGGGTTAAGCAAGTTTAGATACTATAAGTTAAAACAAGCGATCAGCAAGTCGGTAAACTGAGGAGCGATTGATGTATAGCCTGCAAATGCTCTCTCTAAAATTGAGCAAAAATTATGGTATGTTTGGAGCATATTCATATCTTATCGCATAGTAGTACTAATAATTTACTGGAGCAGATAGCAGAAGGATGTGTAAATGTGTATGGTGGTAATGAAAACAAAACAGGCACACCAAAGGTCCATGGTAATAACAGGTTCTGTTGCTTCAGTCCAACATTAACCTGCAATGATGGGACTTCGTACTGGCATATCATCATTGCTTAACTAAGGTGAGGGGATAAATGAGCCTTAGGGGATTGTGAAACCCAGACTTCTCTGATGTTCTTATATATCTTCCATTAGATATACTTATAAAGGCTATCAGCTGTTCTTTGCTGCTTTCTTTTTCAAGACTTGGACAGCAGGTGGAAAGGGTCAGGTTCATTGAAAAAGAACAGTCGGAGACAGTGCATGCTGCTCAGCATACTTCTCAGCCTCTTGACTCTTCCCAGCTTTCATTTATTTCAACAATTTGCTTTGTTTTAAAAAGTCTGGATTTCATTAACATTGATAACAAAATGACCTTGCTTTGAAATATTGTAAAACACTGAGAGATTTGTCTAAGAATCTTTGTAGTTAATGTAATTTGGTCAGTATATGACATTATCATGAAAAATCCAACTTACAGACAAATTTTAGTTTAAATGTTTGTCTTTGTCTTGCTTTGATGTGGCCATATAGAAAAGGCAGAGAAGTTTTGACATTACTAGAAATGATTGCAAAGATTCACAAGATGTCTGTAGTCAGTGACTATAGAAAAGAGCCCTGCAAGCTACTAACTGTTGGAATCTCTGATTGTAGTCAGGAAACTAGAAATGAGTGGATCAAATCAAACTTGCCTGTGCCCATTTTTTCCCCTGGAAATTTAATTTGTGGACAATTTATTCTCCTCAAATTTATTGTCTCATATTTGCTCTTTGTTCTCTGCATCGAGACCAAAGAGCATAATAAAAGTAATATGTAAAAAAAAAATCGTTATACCCTCCAGTCATTTCACCGGTTCCTCCGCAACTCGCTGCAACCTGTTTGGTCCTCACTGGATCTTGTTGGTGGCACTGAGCAGAGGAGTATTAGAATAGAGGAGCACAGAGTTGAGAATGATATATTTTTAAACCTTTTATGACCCATATTGTCTCAGAAAAATCGCAGCCAGTGGTCGGGAATTTCCAAAAAAAATCCTCATTTTGACCAATGCGGATTTTTGTACTCATGCAGAATATAATTCTGGTCAAATTAATTAGCTCATCTCTACTGGAAACAATATCATTGTTACTGCACAACACACACATAGATCAGAATGAGCACGGCTGATATGAGTTGGTATACAGAGGTTGGTGGCCACAAACTAACGATGTGACTGAGGGACCAAGGTAATACAAATCATTTTGTTCAACTCTACACTTACACCTTATAATTTTTAAAGTATTTTTTCAATGTAGACTAAAAATCATTATTTTGTCAAAATAATTTTTTTTTTACCGAGTGCAACAATGGACATTTCTAGTATGTTGACATACAAGACATGGGGAATTCTATGTTAACAGCAGTTGATTTATTATATACTTCTCATTTAGTTACATATGGATGGGAATAGTTGTTCTTTGAATTTTTACTTTTTTGGTTTAGAAGTCTGTAACGTGTAGACTTAATGGTTGCATAAATGGAGATATGAAGTAATCCTGGAATAGTGTAGTAAGGATAATAATATGATGAGCAGGTATATTTATAATGAATACTAAACACATGATAATAGTCAATACATACAAATAATGTATGTCTCTTATCTTTCTGATAATGTCAAAGTAATAAAGGTAAGATCTTTTACGTACACATTTGTTTTACCTTACCACCCTTACCTTTCTGAAAATTTGGTTGCCAAAACTCTTGACTTATTGTGCATCATAATCACCAAGTAGCCACACTTAGACAAATATGTTATAGATATCTTAGGGCAAAGTATCACAAAGTTATAGGATATTGAAAGAATACAACTTTAGTTAATACAAAAAACATAAACCATAAATAATGATGCATCATTGTACGACTAATCATAACTTACTAATTTAGAAGTATCTTGCTTTTATGGAATCCAGTTGAAGGGGTTGTGCCCCTCACAACTGAGTTTAGGTTCACAGTCTAAAAGATATAGGGCAGTATGGTGGCTCATTGGTTGGTACTGTAGCAGCGATGGGGTCTGGGGTTCAAAATCCACCAAGGTCAACATCTAGGAGGAGTTTGTTTGTTCTCCCATGTTTGCTTGGGTTTGCTCCCAAACTCTAAAGATATACTGATAGGGGATTTAGATTGTAAGTTTAAAATGGGGACAGCAATGATAAAAGTGTAAAGTGCTGTGCAAATTAATAGTGCTATATCAGCAAGTAAGAAAAATAAATATATTGTGGATGCAGTATAATGTCACATTGTTGTTGTGGGACCATATAGAAAGTGATACAGCATTTACAGATCTGATGAGTAAAAACTTGACATTTATTTAAAAAATGCATAAAAATTGAGTGGATTTTAAACATGAAAAACATACAAGACATTTTTGAACCCCTACAGGGCTTTAAAGGTAATCTATCTGCAGGATCAACCCTTGTAAACCAACTATATCCCCTTCATGACCTTGGGATTTTCCGTTTTTCCGTGTTTGTTTTTCGCTCCCCTTCTTCCCTGAGCCATAACTTTTTTATTTTTCTGTCAATATGGCCATATGAGGGCTTGATATTTTGAATTTGATGTCTTATTATAGAGAAATTCATGTTTTTCTTAAATGTAACTGATACACTCTTTAACATTGCAGTTGTAAAACCAAGAAAGAAAATTCTTAAAATTATGGAAATCGCATGATCAATAGATATGTTAATGATGTGTAAATGATGGTAAAAATTGATACAAAATTTTCAAGACATCTTGCTATTTTAAGTACTGAATTTGAGCACTGCATGCAAAAATGCACATACTTACACAACGTGGTATGATAGCAATGCAGCTATTAATGGTTGTCTTAGGAATGTTCTCTCACACTGAAAGCACATGCTCATACAACTCATCAAGATCTGTTGTTAACAGCTCAATTTACCTTCTGTGACCAATAATGTCCCAGATGTGCTTGATAGGAGACAATTCCGGAGACGCAACAGTCCTTTCCAGCACATTTAGGCCAAGCAGGCTGATCACATTTGCATGATTAACATGCAGCCTTGAATTGTCATGTTGACAAATGACTTCAGGGACAATTTGGAGAAATGATCAAACCACTTGTTCCACAATTGATCCATAGTGCATCGCAAGTGAAATTGGAAGTCACATGCTAAGTTTAAGTCATCAAGCAGTATCTACACAACTATCAGATGATATTTACATGACATTGAGCTATGAGGTGTTCCATTGACCTCATGCAACCACTCTCAAAGGCTATCATAGTGCAAAGCAACATGGCAATGAAAGGTGAAGTAGATGTCTATCCTCTTTGGCAGAGAGTCCTGCTTTTGTCTTGAATGTAAGATCACGTGAGACAAGCAATGAAGTGGCCTAGACAAGGAAACATCACAATAGTGCTTCTGCAGGGATGGCAGACGGACCCTTCTAATCTTCATTACAGATACAGTAATAGCTCTACATTAAATTGATTTGATTGTGGAGCCAGTGGTACAGCCATTTTTCTAAGTTTTCACAGGACCAATATTTCAACATTATAACGCTGAGCCACATGTTGCTCTTGCTACCATGAGCTGCCGACATGACCTTAACATACTACAATGGCTTTTAGTGTCTCCAGACTTTTCTCACATTAAGCACATTTCTCGAACAACACCTCTTCTATGTTATTTTACACTGTCATTGTAACCTGAATAACTTAACATATATATTTGTGTATGTGTGCATGTGTGTGTATATATATATTTACATATGTGTACATGTATATAAATATATATATATATATATATATATATATATGTATACAGCACAGACCAAAAGTTTGGACACACCTTCTCATTTAAAGATTTTTCTGTATTTCATGACTATGAAAATTGTACATTCAAACTGAAGGCATCAAAACTATGAATTAACACATGTGGAATTATATACTTAACAAAAAAGTGTGAAACAACTGAAATTATGTCTTATATTCTAGGTTCTTCAAAGTAGCCACCTTTTACTTTGATAACTGCTTTGCACACTCTTGGCATTCTCTTGATGATCTTCAAGAGTTAGTCACAGGGAATGGTCTAACAGCAATCTTGAAGGAGTTCCCAGAGATGTTTAGCACTTGTTGGCCCTTTTGCCTTCACTCTGTGGTCCAGCTCACCCCAAACCATCTCGATTGGGTTCAGGTCTGGTTACTGTGGAGGCCAGGTCATCTGGCGTAGCACCCCATCACTCTCCTTCTTGGTCAAATAGTCCTCACACAGCCTGGAGGTGTGTTTGGGGTCATTGTCCTGTTGATGGTCCAACTAAACACAAACCAGATAGAATAGTATGCCGCTGCAAGATGCTGTGGTAGCCATGCTGGTTCAGTATGCCTTCAATTTTGAATAAATCCCCGACAGTGTCACCAGCAAAGCACCCTCACAGCATCACACTTTCTCCTCCATGCTTCACGGTTGGAACCAGGCATGTAGAGTCCATCCGTTCACCTTTTCTGCTTCGCACAAAGACACGGTGGTTGGAACCAAACATCTCAAATTTGGACTCATCAGACCACAGCACAGCTTTCCACTGGTCTAATGTCCATTCCTTATTTTCTTTAGCCCAAACAAGTCTCTTCTGCTTGTTGCCTGTCCTTAGCAGTGGTTTCCTAGCAGATATTTTACCATGAAGGCCTGCTGCACAAAGTCTCATCTTACAGTTGTTGTAGAGATGTGTCTGATGATAGGACTCTGTGTGGCATTGACCTGGTCTCTGATCTGAGCTGCTGTTAACCTGCGATTTCTGAGGCTGGTGTCTCAGATAAACTTATCCTCAGAAGCAGAAGTGACTCTTGGTCTTCCTTTCCTGGGGCGGTCCTCGTGTGAGCCAATTTCTTTGTAGCGCTTGATGGTTTTTGCCACAGCACT
This sequence comes from Ranitomeya imitator, assembly GCF_032444005.1. NCBI lineage: Eukaryota > Metazoa > Chordata > Amphibia > Anura > Dendrobatidae > Ranitomeya > Ranitomeya imitator. Next base: position 339,114,358 of record NC_091285.1, on the reverse strand, counting down.
TGGGGATACTTTCAAAGTTTGCCCAATTTTTCGAACTGACTGACTGTTAGGGTTGGCAGAACGCACCTAGTATATATATGTATAACAAGGTGCATTCGCAACCCGGGGTCCACTGTGCAGGAGAGGAACCTGCTGCTGGCAAATGGCGGTGCTATATGGCGGTATAAGCGAACTCTGTTAACGCCACAGAGTCGCTAGAAATAACTGCTGAGCTGGAGGCAGTCAGTGGTCACGCACCCAGAAAAGCATACAAACAGTCCTCACTGGAGGAGCCGGTATTCTAGGGGCTTATTTCAGCTGGGTCCCTGAATACATTCACACAATACTCCTCACCGGAGGTGCCGGTATTCTAGGGGCTTATTTCAGCTGGGTCCCTGAACACACACATACAGGTGCAACCACAATTAACAAGCTCATGAAATGAGGTGATATTAGCGCATGGCCGTGCGGCCATGCGAAACTTATATAGCTGCAGCATGTACAGGTCCTTCCAAAAAGGACCAATGGAAGGCTGCCACAGAACTTGATCAGGTGCAGGGCCTTCCTGGAGGACCAATGGAAGTCGCTGCAGTACCTGAGCATGTGACCCTAGACCTCCACTGAGAGATCTTACCCTGGGCATGCTCAGTGCAGTGTGTGCAAAGCAGGACTTAGTCTCAGAAAAGCCTGCTCGCTGCAGACCAGTGCTGGGTACTATAGCAGAGCCTGAAAAGGCAGCAGTAACCCTTTGCACAGTATCAGGCTGAGTGAGATGCTGGGACCGACGTCTCCGCTGAGCAGGCTCCACTGCGGCTGATGCAGAATGGGAGACCGCAGCAGACACGGCTCGAGATTCCCCCTGTGCAGAGGTGAGAACTCGACTCCTAACACTGACCTTCATTTCTTAAAGTAATGATGGCCACTCGTTTTTCTTAACTGCATTTTTCTTGCCATTATACAAATTCTAACAGTCTATTCTTTAGGACTATTAGCTGTGTATCCACCAGTCTTCTGCACAACACAACTGATGGTCCCAACCTCATTTATAAGGCAAGAAATCCCACTTATTAAACCTGACAGGGCACACCTGTGAAGTGAAAACCATTCCCGGTAATTACCTCTTGAAGCTCATCAAGAGAATGCCAAGAGTGTGCAAAGTAGTCATCAAAGCAAAAGATGGCTACTTTGAAGAACCTAGAATATAAAACACAATTTCAGTTGTTTCACACTTTTTTGTGAAGTATATAATTCCACATGTGTTAATTCATAGTTTTGATGCCTTCAGTGTGAATGTACAATTTTCATAGTCATAAAAATACAGAAAAATCTTTAAATGAGTAGGTGTGTCCAAACTTTTGGTCTGTGCTGTATATATAGGGCATTAACACACTATATGTCTATATGATTGTAGCTGTGTTAATAATTTAGAATAGTAGCTTTACACTGTGTATTTAGGTGATAGATCCCTTTTAATCCGCCACTGCATGTTAAGTGAACTGTAAACATCAGGCCATACCTTTTTAATGGTTTTTGTTTGATGTACTATGTCTATCATGGTGGTGATTATTTGTATTTTTCTGTATAAATCAATGCTTCTTGTAAATAGTGTTTAGCAGATTTGCACATGTTATTTATGAGATAATCCTTGAGTGTGGCTACATGCCATAATTAGGCATAAATTGAAATAGATTGGGCTATATATTAGAAGTGTTTCGATATTCTGCAGTAAAGTAGATAAACCCAAAGCAAGGTGAGCTGTTATTGTAGTCAAAAAGCAAAGTTAGTTTGTGAAAGTTTAGTATCATTTATTTAGCTGACATTCTATTATAGATACCATTATCGGGTAATAATAAATATTACTGGATATTCATATTTTGTCCAGAATGGTAATTACTTCCTGTAAATGCGCACTAAAATCTACTGCAGTAAATGAAAGCATACTCTGTGCTTATTAAAGTCAATTTCCTCTAGGGTTCTCGGTGTTCTGTCTGTTGAATATCTTGCTTTGTGTTTTATGTAAATCAAGCACAAAGGTAATATATTAACTCAACATATTATACATTATTGCCCTCAAGTTTTTATGCTACAAAGCTTCTGGGACCTTTTATTCACAGTGGCCACTAGTATTCATCTGTGAAATACAGTGCAAATTAACTTGCTACAGTCCTGTCAAAAAGAGCAGAAGATGTGCTAAATAAGGATATTGTTCAGAGGGCGCTCACAGACAAGTAACAGCGGCGCTGCTGTAAAAATGAATACTGTATGCATTTGCTAATTAATAATTATTCAATCAAGTCTCTGATTGGCTGTAGATAGTTAACCCATTAATTCCCATATTTCAACACATTTAATGGGTTGTCCACTAATTAGACAATCCCTTCTGAATCACTATGTTTCCCATTCAGTAAAATAATAAACCTTATACTCACCGCCGATGCTGGCACCCTACTAGTGGTTTTGATCCCGCCTCACATTTTTATGTTGCGCGATCCCTGCGGCCAGCCAGCACAGGGTGCACTTCCCTCTCTAACTAATGTAATTGACATCTAGAGGAAGCGGAAGTTTTGAAAATTTGGATACTATAGCCCAATATATTTTCAGCTAAATGCTGTGCCAGCGATGAACATACAAATGTTTGTTGTCTAGTTTTTAGGTATCACCACTATCAATAACTTTGCTATACATGACGTTAAGGATTTACTGGTAATGTCCAGTTTTAAATTTGAGTTAAGTGATTTGAAACAAATTTTTGCAAAAAAAAATAATTCCTACGTTGATTCTATTTTTCCACTAGCTATCGTATCTATGATATTATCAATAGTGCAATTTATAAATATTAATATATAATGAATAATAAAATATGAAGAAAAAAAGAAGATTTTAAAATAAAATAAAATGTCAAAAACCTTTCTTTAATGGCCTATATTTAGAGAAAATAAGAATATTAATTCTATATATGTTTATTAACTTCTGTCTATTCTGTATGCATATCTATCTTCAAAAAGGAGAAAATAATTGTTGTGCTTAAGTCTGATTCCTTCATATACATAAAAAGGCAATCACAGCCACACCCACATACAGCCCACGACTCCACCCTTGCTCCAGAATCAGTTGTGGTAGAATGTCCAATTATCTTCTGCTAATAAAAAAAAAATATGTTTACCATGGTCCTCATCTTACTATAGATGACGTCCTTGTCTTTAGGATAAGGTCCTCAAGTTAAAAGGTTTAATGGTAGGCTCAAGCCCCATTTGAGCCAGAGACTAGATATCCATATCATATCAAGAACAGTGGTTTGTAATCCAAACACCACAGGGGATGTGTACAGATGTACTGTACCTTCCAAGAGCCCAGAGACATGACATCAAACTTAAGAGCAATGATTAAGAATTCAATCACCACAGGAGTTATGTACCTTCTAAGAGGCTGTAAATATAGTGTATATTTCACATGTACCTATACTCTTTATTACCAGAACAAAGAGCAATTTTACACAGGACACGCAACTACCTTCTTGCCTCACATGTTTTATGACTCCTCTCACAGCTCATGGTTTGTCTCTTTGACGTAGGCCTTTGGTGTTATCCAGAGTTCATTGACCCAATTGTGAGTTCAATGTTCTTATGATACATACATTATCCATGTTGACTTCCAACATGCTATATAATCCTAATTTTTTGACTATTTGATTCACTCAATGCAGCTAAATAGTGGGGGGACCAACTACCATTTTGCTGGACTTTTTTGTGCACAGAAGAGATTAAAAATAATAAAATTGTATACTTACCTTGCCCCTCACCTGCCGTTCTGTCGAAGCTCGCTGTCTGAACTCTGCTTAGTCCCTTTCATCTGACTGCTAGTACTGCTGCATGTCCCAGGATGACAGGGCAGCATATGCATCATTTTTTAACCCTCTCCTAGCCTTCTGTTTTTATACCTTTTGGATGTTTAATGGCAGTCGGGGCACTTTCGATCCGCAATTAATAAATACAATTCAAATCAAAGTTCCCAGCCATTTTCTAGTGAATGTCCCAAAATTGAATTTCTGGATATTTCCTCATCTCTCAGAGTGGAAAAATTACCTCTCAATCCAGGGCAGTATTTCCCAAACACCATCCTCACAGCCCACAACACGTTATATTTTTAGGATTTCCTTGGTATTGAACGGGTGATGGAATTACTATTAAGGTATCATTAACCGCTACAGGTTCTCTCACCTGTGTAATATTAAGGAAATCCTTAAGTCATGAAGAGCCGGGGGGCCGTGAGGACGGGGTTTGGGATGCACTGATCTAGAGGATCTGTCTATGATATACTGTACATAGGCAGCTCATTGATTTAATAAGCATGATTCATGGATATTCAGGAAAATATAACAACTTTTAGGAGGAGAATAACACTGAAATTGAACTAATTACATGTTAGTAAGTATGGATTTACATCTGTGTTTAAAACTTCAGTAAGAGGCTCTGACGAAAGTTCCTCCATTTCAACATTTTTTTCTTTATTAAAATGAAAAAACCTTAATGGAAATCAAACTGACTTCATTAAACCCATCGAGTTTCGTCTGGTGCAATTTGTATCCTTCATGGAATGTATAACTTATCTTGCTGTGATTACTTGTTTGAACCAATTCTAAAGTCTACAAAATCAGGCAATGTTAAAGAAATTAAAGTGGGCAATCCCTTTTAATGGTGTTAACATTCTAGCGCAGATTATATTTGATTTTGTGGTCATTTGTAACCTTCAAACAAATGTGATTTTTCTTAAAACAGACAACACCACTGTCACCTGGCTAGCTAGCTAGTTTAAAGATATACTGCTCAATCCAGCTTGAGCTAAACTCGCAGAATTGATTTTCAGTTTTTACGTAAAAGATGTACATACAGTGGGTACGGAAAGTATTTATACCCCTTTACATTTTTCACTCTTTGTTTCATTGCAGCCATTTGGCAAATTCAAAAAAGTTCATTTTTTTCTCATTAATGTACACTCTGCACCCTATCTTAACTGAAAAAAAAACAAATATAGTAATTTTTGTAAATTTATTAAAAAAGAAAAATTTAAATATCACATGGTCATAAGTATTCAGACCATTTGCTCAGTATTGAGTAGAAGCACTGTTGTGAATTCTGTGGTCAAGCTCCCTCCTGTGGTCATGAGTGGTACTTCGGCTGGTTGTGTCCTTGAGCTTCCTTTGGTGGATGTGAGTGGGGCTGCGGCTTCTGAGTTTCCTTCCTCAGGTAACGAGGTTAAGTCGTTAGGTGCTGCTCTATTTAACTCCACCTAGTTCTTTGTTCCTGGCATCCAGTCAATGTTCCAGTATTGGTCTTGCTCTCTCCTGGATCGTTCTTGTGGCCTGTCTGCCCTGCATAAGCTAAGTTTTGCTGGTGTTACTTTTGTTTGCTATTTTTCCTGTCCAGCTTGCTATATTGGTTTTTCTTGCTTGCTGGAAGCTCTGAGACGCAGAGGGAGCACCTCCGTACCGTTAGTCGGTGCGGAGGGTCTTTTTGCGCCCTCTGCGTGGTTGTTTGTAGGTTTTTGTGCTGACCGCAAAGCTATCTTTCCTATCCTCGGTCTATTCAGTAAGTCGGGCCTCACTTTGCTAAAATCTATTTCATCTCTGTGTTTGTATTTTCATCTTTACTCACAGTCATTATATGTGGGGGGCTGCCTTTTCCTTTGGGGAATTTCTCTGAGGCAAGGTAGGCTTATTTCTCTATCTTCAGGGCTAGCTAGTTTATCAGGCTGTGCCCGAGGCGCCTAGGTCTGGTCAGGAGCGCTCCACGGCTACCTCTAGTGTGGTATGATAGGATTAGGGATTGCGGTCAGCAGAGTTCCCACGTCTCAGAGCTCATCCTATGTTAATAGTAACTATCAGGTCACTTTGTGTGCTCTTAACCACTAGGTCCATTGTGGTTCTGAATCACCAGTTCATAACAAAGCACCCTTTTGAGCTAGTACACCCATGAGTCACACCTGGATTTGGGGATCCTCTGCCATTCTTCCTTGCAAATCCTCTCTAGTACTGTCAGGTTGGATGGTGAATGTTGGTGGACAGCCATTTTCAGGTCTCTCTTTAGAGATGCTCAATTGGGTTGCTTGCTGGGCCAGTCAAGAATGGTCACAGAGTTGTTCTGAGGCCACTCATTTGTCATTTTAACTGTGTACTTAGGGTCATAGTCTTGTTGGAAGGTGAACCTTTGTCCAAGTCTGAGGTCCAGAGCACTCTGGAAGAGATTTCCATCCAGGATATCTCTGTACTTGGCCGCATTCATGTTTACTTCAATGACAACCAGCTGTCCTGTCTCTACAGCTGAAAAACACCCCCACGGCATTATGCTGCCACCACCATGTTTCACAGTTGGGATTGTATTGGGCAGGTGATGAGCGGTGCCTGGTTTTCTCCACACAAACCACTTATAATTATCATCAAAAATGTCTATCTTCATCTTATCATACCAGAAAATCTTATTTCTCATAGTCTGGGAGTCCTTCATGTGTTTTTAGCAAGCTCTATGCAGTTTTTCATATGTCTTGCACTGAGGAGAGGTTTCCGTCAGGCCACTCTGCCATAAAGGCCCAACTGGTGGAGGGCTGCAGTTATAGTTGACTTTGTGGAACTTTCTCCCATCTCCCTACTGCATCTCTGGAGCTCAGCCACAGTGATCTTGGGGTTCTTCTTTACCTTTCTCATCAAGGCCCTTCTCCCACAATTGCTCAGTTTGGCTGGATGGTCAGATCTAGGAAGACTTCTGGCAGTCCCAAACTTCTTCCATTTAAGGATTATGGAGGCCACTGTGCTCTTAAGAACCTTGAGTACAGCAGAAATTCTGTTGTAAACTTGGCCAGATCTGTGCTTTGCCACAATTCTGTCTCTGAGCTCCTTGGCCAGTTCTTTTGACCTCATGATTCTCATTTGTTCTGACATGCATTGTGAGCTGTGAGGTCTTATATAGACAGCTGTGTGCCTTTCCATATCAAGTCCAATCAGTATAATTAAACACAACTGGACTCCATTGAAGGAGTAGAACAATCACAAGGAAATGGACAGAATGTGACTGAAATATGAGTGTCTGAGCAAAGGGTCTGAATACTTATGATCATGTGATATTTCATTTTTTTCTTTTTTATTAAATTTGGGGTGCAGAGTTTACATTAATGTGAAAATAATGAACTGTTTTGAATTTACCAAATGGCTGCAATAAAACAAAGAGTGAAAAATTTGAAGTGGTCTGAATAGTTTCCGTACCCACTGCAGTTTCTCATTCTGCTTTTTGTTCAAGATTCCCTAAAATGTTTTCATCTATTCAATATACAAATGATTCCACCAGATTTCCAGCATTTCTGCCCATATCCCTATGACTTTATATGTCAGTATGCCATCTGTAATTATCTAGGGGAAGAAAATATTTAGGAAATCTGAACATATATACTGTTGCAAACACACTCCACGATTTCCAAATTTCTATTGAAATAAAAGGAGAAAATGAATGTACTGTTCTTTACATGTTACTTTTTTAGAGATAAGTAAAAAATATTGTGATTAGTGCTGTTCAAAGTTCTATTTTATAATTTAAAAAATACTACAAGTCATTATGCATATGCCTATATATTCACAGAGCATATTTGTGCAGAATCTGTAAACATTGGATTTCTCTATTACTTAGACGCCCTTCTTCTTAACATGAAGTTACTTTAAAATTAATAAATATTTTGTCTTGAGTGAAACAATCCATTTGTAATATGTAGTAACTAAGACTAATTATTGTCAGGTGATATAAAACATAAAATGGAAGTAATTAGTGGAGGCAATTATGGAAAGTTACTGCAAAATATATCTTGCCTGAAGATTTTACTGATTACATTTATTCTTCTGTGTACTATTATGGCTACAATTTTATTTTTTATTTTTTTTACTCTGTGATCATAACTTCAAAGTTTAGTTAGGGTCACAGAACAGGAGCGAAGTCTGCAGAAATTATTAATTAAAATGATCATTACTGTACTCCAATCTACAGATGAAGGTAACAATATATCAAGCTGGGCAGAAAACATTTTATGTACCTCAAAAGTCTCTTTAAAGTTCTTTCTTGCATTTTTACAGCTAGTTATTATATGATTTGGTTCATTTATAATATGGAAATATTATACTATTGATATCCATAATCATAATGTTCATCTTCAATTCCTTTAACTTGAATAATCTCTACCATATAGTCAAAATGTTTTACTTTTTTATTCTCTTTTTTTTACTACATTGCCCTCTGTTAGAACCCCTTCAAATATCTCTTCCTGGCTGTAAAGTTGCTAACTCTTTCTGTTGTTAGCTTCTTGAGGTCTGGGAACTTCAGGATCCTACAGAATCTAGACTGGGAATTACATCAATAAAAGATACCAGTTTAGTATTGCTTTGTGTGCCTTGACATTCATTCTATAGGTTTAAATTACCTTTAAATTCATTGTATTTGAAGAATACACACAGCAATGCTTTCATATAGAATGGATTACACTACTAACGGAATATTTTATTAGTAGTATGTGTGTAGTGCAAAATCTAAGCTTATAAAGACCTACCAGTAGCATCTCACATCTCTTATTTCAACCTTCCTACTTTTTTCAATAAAGACAGTATGAATAATGTTCCCATTTCCGAAACAGAAGCAGTAATAAATTAGACAAATTATGATTAGTTCCTTAGAGACATCGAAATGTAATATGCAACATACAGAAACCAAATGTTGCAATATGAATTTTAAAGCTGCTGTACATTAGATGCTGTTACACAGCAGTGCACATTAAGTTCCATTGGTTTTCTTGTGTTTTCTAATTAGATCATTTTAATTATTTAATATATACAACCAACTGCTCACTTCAGGAAAGCAGCTAGGGTAACAACAATCAATTTAATTTAGCCTTATGGTACGCATTTTTTTATTTTAATTTTATACATTTACACATTTAATTGGGAGATTTATCCACTTTAACAACTAAGTAATCATGTTTCCTGTTAATAAAATGGTGTTTATTAAAACCAAAGTTATTTATGCATTATTTGAAGCAAGATAGGCATTCCATATGCAGTAAGAAAAACGAAAAGAACTGTACGTTCCGAGTTAGCAATGGCAGTATTTATTATTGGTACCACAGGAATGCTAGATAGATGGCTAGATATAGATAGGTAATAGATTGATAGATTGATAGATAGGCAGGTGACTGATAGATAGTGGTATACTAGATGTATATGCAAAGTATTTGTACTGTTGAGCCTATAAATAATGAGTTAATCGCTTTAGGAGAGGTGCAGAAAAAACAGTCATTTTCAAACCCTGGGACAACAAGAGGCCCTAAACATCTCTTTGCCGCATAGGAAGGCTTCAGTGTTGCAAAAAATGCAAAAGATTTGAATGGGTTGCATGAAATCACTCCATACCACATCAAGAGGTAAATGACGACAATGATATCTTGGCGCCACATACCTAGCTACCAGGATATGCACAACATTGTGCTTGTGTCATATTATATTGAGCAGTGTCAGCTAACTCCTTTAAATCATACTATAAAGAAAACCTGTCAGCATGATTTTGTAATGTAAATCTGTAATACTAATTATATTGGTACCTTTGGTTAAGAAATCCACTTTGTTGTTCTTCTTTAATCACTATTTGATGTTTTCAACTAATTACAGTTGTGTTCAAAAGTTTATATATCCCGGCAGAATTTTTGCTTTATTGGCCTTTTTTTCAGAGAATATGAATGATAACACCAAAACGTTTTCTCCACTCATGGTTAGAGGTTGGACGAAGGCATTTATTGTCAAATTAATGTGTTTTCTCTTTTTAAACCATAATGACAACCCAAAACACCCAAATGACCCCGATCAAATTACATACCCCATTTCTTAATACCATGTATTGCCCCCTCTAACATCAATGACAGCTTGAAGTCTATTGTGGTAGTTGTGGATGAGGTTCTTTATTTTCTCAGATGATAAAGCTGCCCACTCTTAGCAAAAATCCTCCAGTTCCTGTAAATTCCTGGGTTGTCTAGCATGAACTGCGCGCTTGAGATCTCCCCAGAGTGGCTCAATGATATTGAAGTCAGGAAACTGAGATGGCCACTCCAGAACCTTCACTTTGTTCTGCTGTAGCGAATGCCTGGTCAACATGGCCTTGTGTTTTGGATCGTTGTCATGTTAGAACTTGAAGCTGATGATTGCACATTTGCCTCCAGTATTTGCTGATAACATGCTGCATTCATCTTTCCTTCAATTTTGATCAAGTTTCCTGTGTCTTTGTAGCTCACACATCCCAAAAATATCAGCAATCCACCTCTATGCTTTACAATAGATATGCTGTTCCTTTCATCATAGGTCTTTTTGACCTCTCTCCAAATGTAACATTTATGGTTGTGGCCAAAAAAGTTAAATTTTATTCTCATTATTCCAAATTAACTTGTTCTAGTTTGGAGGCTTGTCTCTGTGCTGTTTTGCGTATTGTAGGAGAGATACTTTGTGGCATTTGCGCAGTAATGGCATTCTTATGGCGACTCGACCATGTCGTCCATTTTTCTTCAAGTGCCTCCTTATTGTGCATCTTGAAACAGCCACACAGCTAGTTTTCAGAGAGTCCAGTATTTCAGCTGATGTTATTTGTGATTTTTTCTTTGCATTCCTAACAATATTCCTGGCAGTTGTGGACGAAATATTTGTTGGTGTACCTGACCGTAGTATTACTTTTACAGAGACCCTGATTTTCCATTTGATAACAGTTTAAATGCTGCTGACTTTCATTATCAATTCCTTGGATATATTTTTGTATCCCTTTCCTGTTTTATACAGTTCAACTACCTTTTTCTGTAGATCCATTGACAATTCTTTTTGCTTTCTTCATGACTCACAATCCAGAAACGTCAGTGACTGGATGAAATATGCAAGAGTCTGTCTGGATCCCAGAAACTCACTCAGCTTTTATGCACACACACTGATTATAAGCAAACAGGTCACAGGTGAGGATGTTACCTTTAGTAGCCATTCAAACTGATATGTGTCAATTTCTGTGCATGTTATCAGGCCAAAATCACCAGGGTATGTAAACTTTTGATCAGAATCATTTGGATGTTTTGGGTTGTCATGATTTAAAAAGAAAAGCACAGTAGTTTGACAATAAATGGCTTCACCCAACCACTAACCATGAGTGGAGAAAATGTTTTGGTGTTATCATTCATATTCTCTAAAAAAAAGGCCAAGAAAGCAAAAAATTTGAGTCCAACTGTAGATTTGAATGCACAGGACTGTACACTGGTCTGCTCCTCCCTGTCTGTGGTTTCCCAGTCTTCCGCCTGCCTCGGGTCTGTGAATGAAGGTAACTGCTGAGATTTCAAACAGGAGGCATGTCATTCACAGATTGGAGGCAGGCACAGGGGCCATGAATCTTGGATAGGAAGGAGAAGACCCCATGTACAGTTAGGCCCCTGTGCACTTAACTCTTATCATCAGAAGACTTCTACTAGTGATCAACGAACAACAAAGTGGAGTCATGTCTTTACTTTACATTATGTAATCGTGCTGACAGTTTCTCTTTATAGCCAATAAATGTTGGATCTATGTCCAAGTTATATAACTTTAAATGCAAAAGAGATTGCTAGTATTTATTCTGAAGTTGCTCTGTAACTGGCAGGAAGGAGTTAGTTTTATATCTTTATATTTTACCATTTATGACAGCTCTTTTGGCAGATTATTGAATATTTTAAATATGTGTCCTTGCAGTGATGCATTCCTTCTAGAGATGGTAGACTGGCTTGCCTGCCGTTATCCTCAGTGCTTCTTTTGATTAGCTGGACTGGTGCAATGTTATCATTGTGCTGTAATAGACTCATAATGCTGCTCCGACCTGAAAAAATCAGAAATTACATCAAATAACGAGCAATTCACCTGCCTCCTTTACAGTGGTCATGGAATATTATCCTGGCTGCTGGGTCAGGCTCTTGTGTTTCGATTTTCCCATCTTTTCACAACTTCTCCTTACTATGGTGATCCCCTCAGACAGCTGAATTGTGAAAACTAGATTTATAGAATTGGAGTGAGTTGGCACAGAATGTGCTGTAGACTCTGCTCAAGTAGAACACACCATATTTACACACTGAATGGGAAACCACTGGGTAAATCAGACAGGGAGAAGGACTTGGTGATCCTAGTTAATGATAAACTTACCTGGAGCCACCAGTGCCAGGCAGCAGCTGCCAAGGCAAACAGGATCATGGGGTGCATTAAAAGAGGTCTGGATACACATGATGAGAGCATTATACTGCCTCTGTACAAATCCCTAGTTAGACCGCACATGGAGTACTGTGTCCAGTTTTGGGCACTGGTGCTCAGGAAGGATATAATGGAACTAGAGAGAGTACAAAGGAGGGCAACAAAATTAATAAAGGGGATGGGAGAACTACAATACCCAGATAGATTAGCAAAATTAGGATTATTTAGTCTAGAAAAAAGACGACTGAGGGGCGATCTAATAACCATGTATAAGTATATAAGGGGACAATACAAATATCTCGCTGAGGATCTGTTTATACCAAGGAAGGTGACGGGCAAAAGGGGGCATTCTTTGCGTCTGGAGGAGAGAAGGTTTTTCCACCAACATAGAAGAGGATTCTTTACTGTTAGGGCAGTGAGAATCTGGAATTGCTTGCCTGAGGAGGTGGTGATGGTGAACTCAGTCGAGGGGTTCAAGAGAGGCCTGGATGTCTTCCTGGAGCAGAACAATATTGTATCATACAATTAGGTTCTGTAGAAGGACGTAGATCTGGGGATTTATTATGATGGAATATAGGCTGAACTGGATGGACAAATGTCTTTTTTCGGCCTTACTATGTTACTATGTTAGTATGTTACTATATTTCATGTATGGTATGGTATTTCATCACTAGGTTTTTGCTATGTAATCCAGGAGCAGCATGATGTAGGAAAAGAGACCTCAATTCCAGTGATGTATCACTTCTTTTACTGGGGGCAGCAGTTGTAATACAATCAGAATTTTTAGATATAGTATGTAGTAAAAGGATAAGAAAAACCGGCACTAAACTAACTTACCTACCTCCACACGAGCTAAGCATTCAGCTTACGGACAAATTGCTTCTTGCACCACAGACTCACAAGTGCATGTGAACACCCCTGCAGATGAGCTCATTCAGATATGCAGGATAGAAGATGAAGGTTGCCACTCTATGGACACTGATCAGTGAGAAAAAACTTCTTTAGTAGTTGTATAAAAAAAAGTCTATGTAATATGTAGCAGAACTCAAAAAGTGAATCCTGCATATCTATTTGTACATTGTCTATTAACAGTAGACTGCTAATCAGTGCCTAGGGCAGAGTTGTACCACCTGGCACATGAGCTGTGGTCTGGCAGTGATGATCTCCTCCTGATGATGAAAAACTCATTGTATTGAAACAACAGCACACAGTTTAATAAGAAACACATCACTGAAATCAGTGTCTCAGGCCCTACTTAATGCTGCCTCAAATAAATAGCAAAAACCTGCTGACAGACCCTTTAATAAGTTGGCTTGATCAGAGTTCAGAAGACCATGCAATATTTGCCAAAGCTGTGATCCTAGCTTTTTATGTACACAGCTGTGAAGACCTCTTTTGTTCTCAATATGTCCCTCTCTTGATTGTGTCTTCAATTGGTAATTGTATTGTATATTATTAAATAAACTGATACTCTGGAATAGATTTTAGTTGTAATTGCCACATTTTTAACACTACTGATGCTCTCTGTTGATTCTTAAAGGGACTCTGAGAAAGGGATCAACCTTCCTAAGCCGTTTATATGGGCATTCAGGTCACTGGAAGCTGAGTACAATGATACCTTGTTTTCTGCAATTTGAGGTCTTAATCCAGAGAAATCCATGTTTTTCTTACATCTAAATGAGCTGTTCAAGGCTATGGGCCGGACACTAATCTGAATGAGAATCTGCCTACAGAGAATATTTTATATAAAAGTAGGCATTGCCATTGCAAGACTTGTAACTAAAACAGGACAGTAGAACTGAAGATTGTCTCATAACAAGCACATTTCCTGCAGCCCTCACAGATCTACTGTGGTTCAACAATATTACAACCATATCTGTCTGTGAGATGGAGGCTGAAGATGTGTCAGTTATAATCACAACTCTGCAGGGAGATCAGGGGAGCAGAGAGCGGCCAATATTCATCACACTGGTAACACTACCCTTCATTTACAATAACCTCTGGAGGCAGATTCTCATGCAGATCAATGTCCATAGCCTGGAATAGCTCATTTATTTATAATAAAAATGTAAATTTCTATTGAATAACAATTCTATTGATCACAGATAGCAAGGTATCATTTTATTCAGCTTCCAATGACCTACATGCCCATACAGATAGCTTAGGAGGGTTGATCCTACTGACAGATTCCAATCAAAGTGAAGTTAAAACCTTATAAAAATCTGAATATATTAAATTTACAGATAATGTAAAATATACAGATTTGCTTCAGTATGCATTTTTTTCTTTAGTTTTACTGGGGGTTAAAAAGGTAGCAGTAGCATCAGAGCTTGGGACAATGAGGAGTCCTTAAGGACCCTCCTGTTAGGAGTCGAGTTTCCTCTGCTGCACAGGGGGAATCTCGATCCGTCTCCGCTGCGGTCTCCCATTCCCCTCCAGCCGCAGTGGAGTCTGCTCAGCAGGGACGTCGATCCCAGCGTCTCGCTCAGTCTGACTCTGTGAGAAGAGTTATTGCTGCTTCTCCAGCTTCTGCCTTTGAAGCCTATTCTGGTCAGCAGCGAGCGGACTTCTCTGGGACTAAGTCCTTATCTGCACACACTGAGCATGCCCAGGGCAAGATCTCCCGTTGGAGATCGAGGGTCATGTGCTCAGGCTCTGCGGCACATTCCATTGGTCCTCTTGGCAGGTCCTAGAAGGGCAAAAGTTCTGTAGCCATTTCCTGTGCTGCAGCTATATAAACTGCGCATGACCGCACGGCCATGCGCTAGTATTGTCTTACAATTGATATGTGTGTATGTGTGAGTGCAAGTCGTTCTTGGTTACCCCTTCCCTATTGAATGTCTGTTCGCGGAAGGTGTACGGCTGCTATCTAGCGCCCGACTTAGCCTACTACACTAAACACACATCACAGCGTCCTGTAGCTGTGCCTGCCAGTACGGCGCCGTGCGCCTGCCTTGCGCTTTCCATACCCAAGTCTGGGTGGTTAGTGGCGTCCGTTAGTGCGGCATCGCTCGCGCACTTGTGCGCTTATATTTCTGAAGGTTCTCTACACACCCAGTTGCGGTGTTGTGCCAGCAAGGGCCTAATCGGGCTTCAATCCCTTCTGGGGTTAAGTCCGCTGGCCACTTGCTCGCTCTCTAGTGCGGTATTGCGGTCCTGTGAATTAACAGGATCGCTTTCCTCACGCTGGGTGAGGTTTAACCCACGCGTGTTTACTTTAGTGTACCGCTATAGAGTCTGCAAATTGCTAGCAGCAGGTTCTCACCTGCACGGTGGACCCCGGACTGCGAACGCATCTTCGTCACCTGTCTTGGTGCGTTCCGCCAGTCCTAACATAATACTAGCGCCAGGGTCTGGCTAGTAAATGGCAGACGGTCAGCGTCTACAGCAGTACATCCAGCAGCTGGAGGGTAGGTTGGCGGCTCTCGAGCGCACAACCTCAGCTGTGGACGTTACTGCTGTCGCTGTTCAGGCTGCAAGTGCAGCTGCAGCCAGTTTGTCCGCTGCCACCCCTGCTCCGACCTTATCCCGTCTCCCGCTTCCAGACAAGTTTGCTGGTGACAGTAAGCCATGTCGGGGATTCGTGAGCCAGTGCTCCATACATCTCGAGCTGCTGGCTGCACGTTTTCCTACGGAACGGGCGAAAGTGGGATTCATTATATCTCTCTTGTCGGGCAGGGCGTTGGAGTGGGCAACGCCGCTTTGGGAACGTGGTGATCGTGTGGTGCAGAGTGCTCCTATCTTCCTGGACGCTCTGAGGCAGGTCTTTCTGGGACCTCGTGTCACCCACGATACCGCGCTCCAATTGTTGGCAATTACTCAGGCTTCGTCCATGGTCAGCCAGTTTGCCATCCTATTCCGGACTCTAGCTTCTGAGCTGGAATGGCCGGATAAAGTCCTTATTCCGGTGTTCTGGAAAGGACTGGCAGATCATGTGAAGGACGCCTTGGCCACCAGGGAGATTCCCGCCACACTGGAGGAGCTTATTACTATAGCTACCCGCATCGATCTCCGTTTTAACGAGCGGAGGTTGGAGCGGACCCAGTGTAGGCAGAGGTTTCGGCTGGCTCCCATCTTTGCCAAACCTCTAGAATCTCCTGTTATGGCGTCCGACTCCCATGAGGCCATGGAGGTTTCTCGAGCGGGATCTAGGTCTCAGACCGCTCGAGTACCTGTGCTATGTAAAAATTGCCAGCAACCGGGACATTTCGCTAATAAATGTCCACGGCGGTCGGGAAAACGATCGCGTCTAGTGTCCATTGGAGGAGGTTCACTGGACACCGCGGCATTTTCCTCAAAATTGTCCTTTAAAGGGACAATCCTGTTAGGCATATCCACTCTTACAGTAGAGCTTTGTGTGGATTCAGGAGCAGAGGGAAATTTTATGTCTTCTGCTTTTGCTCAGCGCCACGCAATACCTCTGGCTATGCTAGCCAAACCAGTAACCGTGAGAGTGGTGAATGGGTCGACACTTCCATTACAGATCACACATCAGACTGTCCCTTTCACGTTAGCCATGTCCCCATCCCACCAGGAGACTATTTCCCTTCTTGTCCTTCCCTAGGGAATGGATGAGATTCTGCTGGGAATGCCCTGGCTTCGTTTCCACTCCCCACATATTGAGTGGACCTCTGGGAGGATATTGGGTTGGAGTGAATCCTGTAAGGGCAGATGTGTGAAAGAGTGCGTTCAGGTTTCCACCACTGAGATACCCGCAGATCTCTCTACTCTCCCCAAACACTATTGGTCTTATGCAGACGTCTTTTCCAAAAAAGCCGCGGAGACCCTTCCGCCTCACCGTCCCTATGACTGTCCTATAGATCTCTTGCCTGGAGCAGAACCTCCTCGGGGACGTGTCTATCCCCTCTCTCTCCCGGAAACGGAGGCTATGTCCCAATACATCCAGGAGAATTTGGCAAGAGGATTTATTAGGAAGTCAGTGTCACCAGCTGGGGCAGGGTTCTTCTTCGTACAGAAGAAGAATGGAGAGTTGCGTCCTTGCATAGACTACAGGGGTCTTAACGCCATCACCGTTAAAAATAAGTACCCGCTGCCCCTGATTTCTGAGCTTTTTGATAGGCTACGGGGAGCTAAAGTATTTACCAAATTAGACCTGCGGGGAGCTTATAACCTGATTCGCATTCGTGAGGGGGACGAATGGAAGACGGCGTTTAACACCAGAGATGGGCATTATGAGTATCTGGTGATGCCCTTCGGGCTCTGTAATGCCCCAGCCGTTTTCCAAGACTTTGTCAACGACATCTTCCGGGATATGCTTTCCACCTCGGTCGTAGTCTATCTGGATGATATTCTCATCTTCTCTCCAGATATTGACTCCCACCGGAGAGATGTTGGCAGAGTCTTCGACCTCTTACGGGCAAACTCTCTTTACGCAAAGTTGGAGAAGTGTGTGTTTGAGCAGGAGTCTTTACCTTTCTTGGGCTATATCATCTCTGCCCAAGGATTGGCTATGGATCCTGCCAAACTACAGGCTGTGATGGACTGGCAAGAACCCCATTCACTTAAAGCGGTGCAGCGCTTTATGGGGTTCATTAATTATTACCGCCAGTTCTTCCCCCATTTCTCAACTTTGGTAGCTCCCTTGGTAGCCCTCACCAAGAAGGGAGCAAATCCCAAAGTGTGGTCTGAAGAGGTCTCCAGGGCCTTTTCTTCTACTAAGTCTCATTTTGCTAGCGCTCCCATCCTACATCGTCCCGATGTCGATAAGCCGTTTATAATGGAGGTGGATGCCTCTTCCGTTGGTGCTGGAGCAGTCCTCTTCCAGAAGGATGCTCAAGGTCGGAAGCATCCGTGCTTTTTCTTCTCCAAGACCTTCACACCAGCGGAGAGGAATTATTCCATCGGGGACAGGGAGTTGCTAGCGATGAAATTGGCTTTCTCTGAGTGGAGACATCTCTTGGAGGGGGCTCGTTTTCCCTTTCAAGTATTTACAGACCATAAAAATTTGCTATATTTGCAAACAGCCCAGAGGCTAAATTCTCGCCAGGCCAGATGGTCCTTATTCTTCTCCCGATTCCACTTCACCCTCCATTATGTCGCTGGGGAGAAGAACATTCGAGCTGATGCTCTTTCTCGCTCTGTTGTGTCATCTGAGGAGGAGGAAGGAGAGCCTCGGCTTATTGTTCCTTCTGAGAGCTTGAGAACCGTGGCTCCGGTGTCGCTTGAGTCTGTGCCTCCAGGCAAGACTTTTGTGCCCATAAATTTGCGACCGGAGGTTCTCTCTTGGGCTCATTCCTCCAGGGTGGGTGGACACTTTGGGACTAAAAGGACATCTGAGCTGCTGGCGAGGACGTACTGGTGGCCGCATATGCTGCGAGATGTCAGGGATTACGTTCTGGCGTGTGTCTCATGCGCCAAAAATAAGTCTCCTCGACAACGGCCGTCTGGGTTACTCTATCCCTTGCCGGTGGCAGACAGGCCCTTGGAGATGGTCGGGATGGACTTTGTAGTGGGTTTGCCCAAGTCTCGCGGCTGTACCGTCATTTGGGTAATTACCGATCATTTCTCGAAAATGGTGCACTTGGTGCCGCTCCCACGGTTACCTTCTGCACGGGCCTTGGCAGCGTTGTTCATAAGACACATCTTCCGCCTACACGGCATGCCAGACAAAATTGTCAGTGACCGGGGTCCCCAGTTTGCGTCTCGGTTCTGGAGAGAGCTTTGTCGTCTTCTCAGCATTGAGTTAAATCTCTCTTCCGCATATCATCCCGAGACGAATGGGTTGGTAGAGAGGGCCAATCAGACTCTGGTCACATATCTGCGACATTTTGTTTCTGCCAGGCAGGATGACTGGGCATCTTTATTACCATGGGCAGAGTTCGCCCTTAATAACGCTGTAGCCGATTCCACCGGTCAGACTCCTTTCCTCCTTAATTACGGCCAGCATCCGCGGGTTCCTGTGCCTATGCCCGTGTCCTCTGCTGACTCCAGGGTGGCAGACTGGGCAGTGGAGGCACGGGACATTTGGGACCGCACTCAGGATGCCATTCGGGCCTCGAAGGAGAGAATGAGGTCCTCCGCCGATGCACATCGGCGCCCTGCCCCGGCCTTTGCTCCTGGCGACTTGGTGTGGCTCTCCGCCCGTAACATCAGGCTGCGAGTTGAGTCCACTAAGTTTGCTCCTCGCTACTTGGGCCCATTCAAGGTCCTCGAGCAGGTTAATCCCGTGGTCTACCGCCTGGCTCTTCCTCCACGCTTGGGTATCACCGACACCTTTCATGTGTCCCTCTTGAAACCCGTATACATGTCCCGGTTTTCCGAGTCATCTGCCGGGACATCGGGTTCGTCTACGGACGATTACGAGGTGAACGCTATTTTAGGGTGCAAGGTGGTACGCGGCAAAAAGTTTTATTTGGTGGATTGGAAGGGTTATGGTCCAGAGGACAGGTCTTGGGAGCCTGCTGAAAACATTCGGGCCCCACAGCTCATTGCTGCCTTCGAGCGTAGCGAGGCCCAAGGAGGGGGGGGCCCTAGGAGGGGGGGTAATGTTAGGAGTCGAGTTTCCTCTGCTGCACAGGGGGAATCTCGATCCGTCTCCGCTGCGGTCTCCCATTCCCCTCCAGCCGCAGTGGAGTCTGCTCAGCAGGGACGTCGATCCCAGCGTCTCGCTCAGTCTGACTCTGTGAGAAGAGTTATTGCTGCTTCTCCAGCTTCTGCCTTTGAAGCCTATTCTGGTCAGCAGCGAGCGGACTTCTCTGGGACTAAGTCCTTATCTGCACACACTGAGCATGCCCAGGGCAAGATCTCCCGTTGGAGATCGAGGGTCATGTGCTCAGGCTCTGCGGCACATTCCATTGGTCCTCTTGGCAGGTCCTAGAAGGGCAAAAGTTCTGTAGCCATTTCCTGTGCTGCAGCTATATAAACTGCGCATGACCGCACGGCCATGCGCTAGTATTGTCTTACAATTGATATGTGTGTATGTGTGAGTGCAAGTCGTTCTTGGTTACCCCTTCCCTATTGAATGTCTGTTCGCGGAAGGTGTACGGCTGCTATCTAGCGCCCGACTTAGCCTACTACACTAAACACACATCACAGCGTCCTGTAGCTGTGCCTGCCAGTACGGCGCCGTGCGCCTGCCTTGCGCTTTCCATACCCAAGTCTGGGTGGTTAGTGGCGTCCGTTAGTGCGGCATCGCTCGCGCACTTGTGCGCTTATATTTCTGAAGGTTCTCTACACACCCAGTTGCGGTGTTGTGCCAGCAAGGGCCTAATCGGGCTTCAATCCCTTCTGGGGTTAAGTCCGCTGGCCACTTGCTCGCTCTCTAGTGCGGTATTGCGGTCCTGTGAATTAACAGGATCGCTTTCCTCACGCTGGGTGAGGTTTAACCCACGCGTGTTTACTTTAGTGTACCGCTATAGAGTCTGCAAATTGCTAGCAGCAGGTTCTCACCTGCACGGTGGACCCCGGACTGCGAACGCATCTTCGTCACCTGTCTTGGTGCGTTCCGCCAGTCCTAACACCTCCTCCACATTAGAAGGCCCCATTGCGTAAATTAGGAGAGGCCTTTTTATAGATCTTTGCTATTTTTTATTTTTCTGCTCAATAACATAGGTTATCAGGGAAAAGTCCTTTAAGGCTTATTCAATATAAGGGAAAAGCAAAGTCTATATACTGACTGCAGGTCACATAGATGGTACCACTATAAATAATATATATAACAAAGCATAAGTGGAAAAAATAAAACGTAACTTTTATTGTAACTAAAGCCACACAAAAACTAAACCAAACACCAAAGTGAATAAAAACTGGGGCACAGTCTCAACCATATGGTATGGTGACCACAGAGACTAGTTATCCCCAAATAGGACTAAATGATTACCTCTATAAAATGTTAGAGAAATCAAATTGGACTAGGTTATGACCTATAAAGGAGCTAGAGTCGGAATTACATCCACAACACTCAGCGTCAAACCTAGTTGCATGAACAGACAATAAAAATACCAACGATAGTAGCATGTGGTATGAGCAGTGCTACTGGTGGCTATATACAGTTAGGGCCAGAAATATTTGGACAGTGACACAAGTTTTGTTATTTTAGCTGTTTACAAAAACATGTTCAGAAATACAATTATATATATAATATGGGCTGAAAGTGCACACTCCCAGCTGCAATATGATAGTTTCCACATCCAAATCGGAGAAAGGGTTTAGGAATCATAGCTCTGTAATGCATAGCGTCCTCTTTTTCAAGGGACCAAAAGTAATTGGACAATGGACTCTAAATGCTGCAATTAACTCTGAAGGCGTCTCCCTCGTTAACCTGTAATCAATGAAGTAGTTAAAAGGTCAGGGGTGGATTCCAGGTGTGTGGTTTTGCATTTGGAAGCTGTTGCTGTGAGCAGACAACATGCGGTCAAAGGAACTCTCAATTGAGGTGAAGCAGAACATCCTGAGGCTGAAAAAAAAAGAAAAAATCCATCAGAGAGATAGCAGACATGCTTGGAGTAGCAAAATCAACAGTTGGGTACATTCTGAGAAAAAAGGAATTGACTGGTGAGCTTGGGAACTCAAAAAGGCCTGGGCGTCCACGGATGACAACAGTGGTGGATGATCGCCGCATACTTAATTTGGTGAAGAAGAACCCGTTCATAACATCAACTGAAGTCCAGAACACTCTCAGTGAAGTAGGTGTATCTGTCTCTAAGTCAACAGTAAAGAGAAGACTCCATGACAGTAAATACAAAGGGTTCACATCTAGATGCAAACCATTCATCAATACCAAAAATAGACAGGCCAGAGTTAAATTTGCAGAAAAACACCTCAAGAAGCCAGCTCAGTTCTGGAAAAGTATTCTATGGACAGATGAGACAAAGATCAACCTGTACCAGAATGATGGGAAGAAAAAAGTTTGGAGAAGAAAGGGAACGGCACATGATCCAAGGCACACCACATCCTCTGTAAAACATGGTGGAGGCAACGTGATGGCATGGGCATGCATGGCTTTCAATGGCACTGGGTCACTTGTGTTTATTGATGACATAAGAGCAGACAAGAGTAACCGGATGAATTCTGAAGTGTACCGGGATATACTTTCAGCCCAGATTCAGCCAAATGCTGCAAAGTTGATTGGACGGCGCTTCATAGTACAG
This sequence comes from Ranitomeya imitator, assembly GCF_032444005.1. Classification (NCBI taxonomy): domain Eukaryota; kingdom Metazoa; phylum Chordata; class Amphibia; order Anura; family Dendrobatidae; genus Ranitomeya; species Ranitomeya imitator. The sequence goes on along the minus strand of NC_091285.1, from coordinate 339,092,014 downwards.
ATGGACAATGACCCCAAGCATACATCCAAAGCTACCCAGGAGTTCATGAGTGCCAAAAAGTGGAACATTCTGCAATGGCCAAGTCAATCTCCAGATCTAAACCCAATTGAGCATGCATTTCACTTGCTCAAATCCAGACTTAAGACGGAAAGACCCACAAACAAGCAAGACCTGAAGGTTGCGGCTGTAAAGGCCTGGCAAAGCATTAAGAAGGAGGAAACCCAGCGTTTGGTGATGTCCATGGGTTCCAGACTTAAGGCAGTGATTGCCTCCAAAGGATTTGCAACAAAATATTGAAAATAAAAATATTTTGTTTGGGTTATGTTTATTTGTCCAATTACTTTTGACCTCCTAAAATGTGGAGTGTTTGTAAAGAAATGTGTACAATTCCTACATTTTCTATCAGATATTTTTGTTCAACCCTTCAAATTAAACGTTACAATCTGCACTTGAATTCTGTTGTAGAGGTTTCATTTCAAATCCAATGTGGTGGCATGCAGAGCCCAAATCGCGAAAATTGTGTCACTGTCCAAATATTTCTGGCCCTAAATGTAAATAATGTAAAAGGAACAATCTCACCGGTTCCAAAATGTGGGCACAGCAGCACCGGATAGTCTCTGGTCAGAGGATGATCCGGAAAAAAGAAGAGACGACAGTCCCTATGTCAGTCCCTATGGGGCTATCAGTAGGCTATCCCCAAAGCTCCTGCCCTTACAAGGGCAGTCCACAGCTACCCCTGTATAAACATGCCCTGCACTCTCCCTGTATAGTCCGTCCCGATGCGTTTCATCCAAGCCAATTCTTCAGGGGACTTGCTTGTGCATGGAGATAGAGTGCCTATATGCTAAAAAGGAGGGATGCAAAGTCCTGCCACCCTCTGTGCTGTCTTGCAGTTCATCAGGTGACATGATCTTTTTGTGTGAACAAAAGATCATTGTTTCTGGCACACATGCTCTTCTGAAAATAAGACACTCCCGAGAACAATGGTAGCATACGCACAAAAGACGATCAACTACAGATTAATCAGTGCCTATCTGAAGCAGAGTCTATTGAACAACTGCTGATAGGTAAAGATTTACCAATTTGTGGTTTTTAACATCTTAACATTGTCTAATACAAACAGTATTTGAGTCTATTATTCCCTATATTCCCTATCTTTTGATTTAATCATGTAAAAGTCAAGCCACATATAAACTACGAACCTCGGCTAAACACTGAGTCACCTAGTTTTCACGCAGCCTTGCAGCGCTGGAGTCCTGGGTTCAAATCCCACCAAGGATATCTGCAAGGAGTTTGTATGTTCTCCCCTTCTTTGCGTAGGTTTCCTCCCTCACTCCAAAGGAAATCTAGATTGTGAGCCCCAATGGGGACTGTGCCGATAATGTCTTTAAAGTGTTGTGGAAATAATGGTGCCATATAAGTGAGCAAAATACAAAAATAAATAAAAACTGGAAGATGAACCAGGTACTTTCTATATGAGACTGAAGAAATGGTTGGAGGAATGAGGGAGTCGATTTCCATTAATTTTTTTTTATGAATGAGAACAATGCACTAAATAACAAATTCAAGTCTGATAGCTGTTACTTGAGTACTGAAATGTGAGTAAATTGGACTTTTTCAGGGTCAATAGCATTTTCCATAAATCTGTGACAGTGGGTATCACACTAAGACAAGTAATCCTTCCTTTCTCTAAATAAAATCAAGGGTTGAAAAATTTGAAATATTTGAGCTTGTTTTTTAGGCATTTCAGAGAGCTAACCTATTTTTATATTTCCATTAATCTTGTTTTACAGTCAATTGTTATTAGTCATATAGGTTGCAATCATTGGGTTAAATATAATGTATTCACAAATTTTTATAATTTCTTTTGGTAGGGAAGTAGAAAAAACAGTAATTTTGCTCTTAAATATTATTTGTTTATTTTGTTGTTGTTGTTCAATTAGAGCCAAAAATGTCAAGGGGGATTTTTTAAAATAAAATATTACTACATTTAATTGACTTTAAGGCAGCAATATTTTAATCATTTCTATAATGCCAATTATTAGACCACTAGTGCAAACTGTAGGAAAACAAGGAGCACAGATAGGGTTTTATCCCACATTATACAACGTGCACTTTTGAGCAAAAACTGCTCACCTGGTGGTGTAGAGACAAGGCTTGTATGTCAGCTGCCGCAGATCCAGGGGTCAGCTAGAGACCTAATTAAACCGATTATCAAGGAAGATAGTGGATTATATCCGCGCTGCCAGACAATGCAGAATGCAAAATATGGTTAAAGGATGAAGGTGATTTATTCTACGCGATTCGAAGTGATCATGACTTCTTCTTCAGGAAATACCACAAAGACAGTCTTTGTGGTATTTCCTGAAGAAGTCATGATGACTTTGAAACGCGTAGAATAAACCATCATCCTTAACCATATTTTGCATTTTGAATTGTCAGGCAGCGTGGATATAATCCACTATCTTCCTTGATAATCACAATTATTAGACCATAAGATAACAACAGCCAGAACATCAGAACTGTACAGTAGATTGTGCTGCCATTTTTTTTCTTATAAGATGTTGCATCATCCGAGTAATGTGGGAAAACAATTTTGAGCACAACTTTGATAGACTCCATATAAAATTACAATTTTAAAGATGTTTAGGAAAGAAGATGTGATAGCTCTTTCAGATGATCGGCAGCCTGTTTAGACTTCATGATTATTGTTAATGAGCAAGCGATCCTAGGAAATGACATTTATGATAATTGAGCAGTGCAAATTGACATTATGGCTGAGAAATAAATGATTCCTGGTGCTATTTTTCCATGTATGTATTGTAATAATTCATTGAGTTGAAATAATGTGTTATTATGGAAAAACACAAATAACTCGTAGTGCGTCAGTTCAAGCTCTGCTAGTGGTGTTGTATGAATTGTTACTAAAGAACCCGATATAAATCTATCATATTTGCCATCAGTAAGAATGTGTATTGTTGGATAATTGGCAGGACCCAGAGAGGACATTCATTAATTAGCTCATATTGCATCTTTTTTACAAGTTTGAGTGGGAAAAGTGCAAGTTACATCCCCTGAGATGGCTGTTTTGGGGGTTCCTAGACAACGCTAATTAGTGTTCACTATTTTTTATACCTAAAGATCACCTGAAAGATATTCTAATTTGCACAAATTGTTGAGGTGACAGGACAGTATGAAATGCTACGTGAACATGCGCTAGAACTTCACCTTGAAGTAATGATCAGTAGCTTTGTTGCAAGTTATATTGAGCCCTATTCATCCGCACCAGTTGACTGTGTCTGGAGTAGTTCCCACAGAATACATGCAATCTCTGTGATGTATCAATAGCAGCACAAGCATTGGCATGTGTTTTTAATCAAATTACATTGATTCGCAATTGAGGCTTCTTTGAATAATCGCTGGAGCGTCATGAATGATTGCTTTAAACCATCTTAGCAGAGAATCAGATTACAATTCTATTGTATGAAAATTGAAATATTACTTCTTGAAGACTATCTCATCTGAGCTACAATACTTGCTGTGTATTTCTTTGGCTCAGATGGTAATGACAATGCACATCTTAATTAACATATCCATTCTTTGTTTTATTGAAGAAGGATTTCTGTTGTTAAGAATAATTGGTTTGGAGAAATTCTTAATAAGTAGCGGTGTTTACTACATAGACGGGGCTTATGAAAAATATGTTGTCATTAGGTTTGATAGTCTTGGATATATTACTGCTGCACTCATATTTATTTAACAATATGCAGCTAATAAAACTTTTATGCTTTAGAGTTTCCTTGTAGAGTAAAAATGGAAAGGGTTTATGATTTTAAAAATAGCTTTGCGTATTATATGAGACAAAGTAGAAACGTCATAAAAAGCATCAATATACAAGTATAATCAAAAACTGTAAGCACTATGATAAAAAGGGAACATTAAAACTGGAAAACTGATTAGATTTACATATATATTTACATCAAATACATATGCCTGCTTCCTTTGTATCAAAAAGACATAAAAGACTTGCGTAATTTAGATTATAAGAATTCCTTACTGCATCTCATCTTTATTAACATCTTGATCTATCAACCAGATTAAGCCATGCAATTTTAGTGGAATTGCAAAATTGGTTAAAGGGAATCTGTCAGCAAGTGTTTGCGATATAATCTGAGGACTGCATGATTTAAGGGGTTTACAGTGTGAAGTCTGTTTTATGTCTCCTTTTATTTTAATACATATATTTTTTTTTTTTAGTTATAATGCTCTTTTTTTGTATGTAGGATTTATATGTACACAGAAAGCTGTAATGTGAGCTGGGGCAGCTTTCTCAGCTCTGCTTCATGCTGTACCCAGTAAATTAAGTGATAAATTGGAATCAGGGTATATTTTCCTACATTTTGCTGGTCTCAGATAAGGTAGCAAAAAGGGAACCTGTCTATAAATATAAATTAAAGGAACAGCTATTTATCTGAAGCTGGACCAAGGGAACCCAGTGGACGTAGTGTATATGGACTTTTCAAAAGCTTTTGATACGGTGCCACACAAAAGGTTGATACATAAAATGAGAATAATGGGGATAGGGGAAAATATGTGTAAGTGGGTTAAGAGCTGGCTCAGGGATAGGAAGCAAAGGGTGGTTATTAATGGAACACACTCGGACTGGGTCGCGGTTAGCAGTTAGGTACCACAGGGGTCAGTATTGGGCCCTCTTCTTTTTAACATATTTATTAATGATCAAGTAGGGGACATAAAGAGTAGAATTTCAATATTTGCAGATGACACTAAACTCTGCAGGATAATCAATACAGAGGAAGACAGTTTTATATTACAGGATGATTTATGCAAATTAGAAGCTTGGGCTGATAAATAGCAAATGAGCTTTAATGGGGATAAATGTAAAGTCATGCACTTGGGTAGAAGTAATAAGATGTATAATTATGTGCTTAATTCTAAAACTCTGGGCAAAACCATCAATGAAAAAGACCTGGGTGTATGGGTGGATGACAAACTCACATATAGTGGCCAGTGTCAGGCAGCTGCTACAAAGGCAAATAAAATAATGGGATGCATTAAAAGAGGCATAGATGCTCATGAGGAGAACATAATTTTACCTCTATACAAGTCACTAGTTCGACCACACTTAGAATACTGTGTATAGTTCTGGTCTCCGGTGTATAAGAAAGACATAGCTGAACTGGAGCGGGTGCAGAGAAGAGCGACCAAGGTTATTAGAGGACTGGGGGGTCTGCAATACCAAGATAGGTTATTACACTTGGGGCTATTTAGTTTGGAAAAACGAAGGCTAAGGGGTGATCTTATGTTAATGTATAAATATATGAGGGGACAGTACAAAGACCTTTCTGATGATCTTTTTAATCATAGACCTGAGACAGGGACAAGGGGGCATGCTCTATATCTGGAGGAAAGAAGGTTTATGCATAATAACAGATGCAAATTCTTTACTGTAAGAGCAGTGAGACTATGGAACTCTCTGCTGTATGTTGTTGTAATGAGTGATTCGTTACTTAAATTTAAGAGGGGACTGGATGCCTTTCTTGAAAAGTATAATGTTACAGGTTATATATACTAGATTCCTTGATAGGGTGTTGATCCAGGGAACTAGTCTGATTGCCGTATGTGGAGTCGGGAAGGAATTTTTTTCCCCAGTGTGGAGCTTACTCTTTGCCACATGGGTTTTTTTTTTGCCTTCCTCTGGATCAACATGTTAGGGCATGTTAGGTTAGGCTATGGGTTGAACTAGATGGACTTAAAGTCTTCCTTCAACCTTAATAACTATGTTACTATGATGGTAATCTGCAGTATAAATAATGTTCTAAACATATTCCGGGTCAACGTGGTTATTTGGCTTCTGAAAGAAAATTAAATTATGTTATCCCTGCAGTCATTTGTTTCCAATTATCCAAGCAACACTTGGTGCAGTGAACAGTCATGGATCTCTTCACCATGAGAGCACTTTAGTCATACCCATTGATCTGTAAGTGACAGAGTGTCCATAGTTGGATGACAGTCAAGAATCAGTTGGTATGATTATAGCATTCCCCCTGTGTACAGACCACTGAATGTTTACGACTCCGGCACCGCCCACTTGACAGGAAGCGCAGTTGCAGAGAAACTATAACTGCATTTTCTTCCTGAGGCCAAGCACCCAAGTTCCCTTTAATTTTGAATGTCAACTTTGCAAGTTCCCAAAGACTAGATATGAAAAAAATAAAAGGGAATATTACATGTGGTGAGGATCTAAGTTGAACTTTTCTAAACGTGACAGCTGCCCAGCAAAAGAGTTCAACCAACTGCATCCAACTAGCACAATTCTCTCAATAAAATTACATGGGCGTTTTGAAAAAAGCTGTCCAATTTCACTTGGCCATTTTTTTGACTCCTATAACAGTTATTAGAGAAATCTGTGCATGTGATTCCACTTCTGCAATCACAGATACACAGTAATATTCTCAGACATTCATTTAGTTTACTAGAAAGACTGTAAATGGCTAGAAAGTCTCCATTGAGCTCCAGCCTTATAGGAAAGTTGAGGAGCACTTGGCTACTGATGTTGCGTGGTAGCCATCAACTGTAATTGTTAGTCACTGAGAGGAATTTTTTTAGGACTTATATTTTTGAAAGTCACATCTGTTTTGTACCTGAGCTGTGTCTAGTGTGTTTACTGGAAGAAACACAGAATGTTGGCCTTCAAGACAACCTCTTCATTTGCGTAGCAGATGCATTCAAATTAATAATTATGCTTTGCTTTGTTTTTCTCTCTTATTTTATTCAATACATATATCACCCTATCCTAAATTCAATTTATTTTGCTTGTTTTTTTATTTTTATTTTTTTTTACTTTTTGAAGTAGTTAACAATTTACTGAATATTAAAAAAATTATAATTTTTTTCACTTATTCTTTAGGTGAGCCATTAACTTGATTTAATATAACTATCAAAACTAGGAAGTCAGTTTCTCATCTTGTATAGTTAGTCAAATATTTTAAAAGTTGCTTCATTACTGACATTGATTACCCAGTTCAGTATAAATTACTAACCTGAAATTGATCCTGTCATTTTGAAAATAAATATCTATAGGATAACCCATTAGTAGCCATTCTACATCTTCATTGCAGGTATATTTGATGTTAGGGGATTTTAGGAGGATTCTGGTACTTTAGTTACAGTAGGTTTAGTTATGAGAGGTTACTACCTGGGTAATCTGTTGATTTGCTTTAGGACATACCAGAATGGCTGTCAAACAGTTATATCTTTTTTAAAGCATTTTTTTTTAGTTTTAATTCTAGCTTGTAATTTTGAAATTTTCTGAATATGTGTTCCTTAGGGCTTTGCTCTTCTCTATATTTGTGCTCATATAGTATGTGTTAGGGGTCGAGTTCCTGCCTCTGCACAGGGGGAGTTTCGAACCATCTCCACTGCAGTCTATCATTCTCCAGCTGCAGTAGAGCCTGCTCAGCAGAGACGTCGGTCTCAGTGTCTGGCTCAGCCTGATACTGTGCAGTTGGTTACTGCTGCTTTTCCAGGCTCAGCCATTGTAGAAAGTACTGGTCAGCAGCGAGCAGACGTCTCTGGGACTAAGTCCTGCTTTTCCCCTTCTGAGCAGCCCAAGGTAAGACCTCTCATTGGAGGTCAGGGGTCACATGCTCAGATACTGCAGCAGCTCCCATTGGTCATCTAGGAAGGTCCTGAAGTTGCTCAGGTACTGTGGCAGCTCCCATTGGTCCTCTAGGAAGGTCCTGAAGTTGCTGCAGCTTTAAAAGGTTTGCATGGCCGCACAGCCATGTGCTAGGATCAGCTTATGTCATGAGCTTTTGCTATTCAGTGGTCTTGTCTGCTTGTGGTCAGGGTCTGGCTGAAATAAGCCACTAGAATACCGGCACCTCCGGTGAGGAGTTTTGTGTGGTGAATTCAGGGCTGGCGTGAATCCATTAGAATTCTGGCTCCACCAGAGAGGAGGTGTTTGTGTGCTTGCTACTCCCTGACCACTGATTGCTTTTGCTCTGTTAGGCAGCTGTGTTCACCTGTGATGCTAACAGGGCACAGCATTTTCCCTTCTGTGAAGTAACAGTTGCTTATACCGCCATATTGTGCCACCATTTGCTAGCAGCAAGTTCGTCTCCTGCACGGTGGACCCTGGGCTGCGAACACACCAATAATTATATCTAAATGTACTTGGTGCGTTCCGCCAGCTTTAACAGTATGAACATGTACAGAAGTCTTAGCACTTGTGATAAACCTGCAATATTATCTAGTTACTTTAGTGTAAATCAGAAGTATTTCCAAGAGTTTGAATTATTTCAAGTGAACTGCATCCCACAACTTTGATTACAGGTCAAGGACTTTATTTCAACAAGGACTATAATATTTTCTGGCAGCCCACAAGTCTTTTTGTTCCAGTCTATGGATACAGAGATTTGAATCTTTCTGAGTACTACTCTGAAAACAATTTGAAATGTTATTTTACAATATCCAGCTGTCAGAACTGTACAACATGCAGATTCCTGACATAGAAAACCTTTTTGAGGTTTGAAATCTGAGGAGTGACTAAATTAATAACCTAAAAAATCACAGAATGAAGGAGAACTTTCCTGCCAAGTATTATCTATCTGTAATTAGGTTAAAATAACACTTTCCAATCATTTCAAATATTATCATGAAATAAATAATGGAGAAATCATGAATATCACTGAACTTTTCAATTTGTTTAGGTCCTTTGTTAATTTCTACACCATATGACTACCAGCAACGATAACACTAAAACCACTAAACTATGAAGCAGATAGTTTTGATTATTCAATTGCTATAGCACTTTTTTTTATTTTACCACTGGAGTGGTTCTTCAAACTTAAGTCCCATCTGTTATCACTGCCACTACAGTAGGTCTCAGGCAGTTTGTTATCTGCCAGTTGCTCCAGTGTTTCATGAAGCGTGCCAGAGGACACAACTCAATACAAGTTTATGAGTGTCTCATTCTGGCTTTCATAAACTTGCATTGAGAGCTTGTGACTTAGCTTCTGACTTCCAGCCATTCAGAAGCTGTGGTCACAAGATGGAGCTGCCGGACCAGAGCGAAACTGAAGAAAGGGGAAGAGGCCGGAGGGTGAGTATAAGACAGGAGGCAGGGACTTTAGGTGTAATGCACCACTCCAAAGCTCAAAAAAAGTAAAATACTGGAGTGGTATTTTAAAGGTAGAGCTGTACAAGACAGATAAAGTTAAAAACAGGAAACTGGGCAAGTGTATGAAAACTGTAAAATCTCACAAGTACTGCTGTTTTTGGAGATGCTGTGACCAAATCCACTCTCCATTAAATTTGGACCCTTATCAATTAGCTCAAATTGTTAAGGGTCCAATTTTAATGAATAGCCAACTGGGTCAAAGCATCTCTAAAACAACAGTACTTGTGAGCTTTTACAGGATTACAGTGGTTAGTATCTACCCTACTGGTCCAAGAAATGATAATATGTGAACTTGCAACATAGCTATGGATACCAATGGCTCCTTGATGTGTGTTTCAAGCACATGTTAGCACTTCTGGTATGATCCCACAAAACAACTACTATGGCACAAGTTTCAGAAGAATTTAATTCTGGTATGATGACAGGGTTTCGGAACATAGTTGGGTGAGTATGGGTCATAGACCAGTCATAGTGCTCATGGAAATTCCTTTCTAGGACCAAAGTTGCAATAATTAGCAAGTGGACATTAAAACTGGACCTTTGAGCAATGGAAGACGGTGGCCTTGTCTGATGAATCACAGAGCTGGAAGAAATTATCTCAAGTTTATGTAGCTGAGATAAAGTGATTCAACAGCAAGTTACTTTATTGAAAACAATGCTTTTCTTTTTTTATTTAATTTTCTCCACTTCAATACCAGTCAATTTTGCATTTGATTTAACTCCTTAGTAACGTGGCCAAATTTTTTAAATCTTACCAGTGTCACTTTATGTGGTAATAACTCTGGAACGCTTCAACAAATTCAAATGATTATGAAACTGCTTTTTCGTGACACATTATACTTTATGATAATGGTAAATTTGGATTGATAAGTTTTTTGTTTATTTTTTAAAAATATCAGAAACTTGACAAAAACGTAAAAAAATAGCAATTTTCAAATTTGGAATGATTATCCCTGTAATTCACATAGTCATACCATAGCAAACCATTAATAAATAATATTTCCCACATGTCTGCTTTACATCGGCACCATTTGTAATATATTATTTTATTTTGTTAGCATTTTAAGAGGTTTAAAAATGTAGCAGTAATTTTTCATAGAAATTTACAAAATTATTTTTTTTAAGGACCTCTCCAGGTTTGAAGTGACTTTAGGGGTCCTATATATTGGAAAACCCCCAAAAGTGATACCATTTTAAAACAGCACCCCCTGACATATTGAAAACTGCAGTGAGATAGTTTATTAATCCTTCAGGTGCTTTTCAGGAATTAAAACAAAGTGGTATGATTGGAATGGAAAGTTGTTTTTTACCACCTAAATGTCACTACTGAACAGGCCACTGGTACCGGCAAACTCTAAGCCTATTTGCTTGTGAATTGCCATGGTAAACATGAGGACCACACAATCATGATCTCAGGGTGCCGATTGGGTTAAAGAGGAAGCCCCCACACTCTGTTAATCATTTATATGATGTATTCACTATTGACAGCAGCATCTAAGGTGTTAAACCGATATGGTCGTGCCAACACTGATCGTGGCTGATGCAGCAAGTTGTCAGCTATAGTGTACAGTCGGCAGCTGCTGGATTGTCACCTGTATGGGGATGCTATTCTCTTATATCTCAGGTCAGTTAAAAGACGTATTGACTGTCATTATTTCTAAAAGCAGTATACATCTCTTATTGTAGTTTACTGCATTATTTTAAATATTTATATATATATACAAAGACAATATAAACATGTACAATACATCAAAACATCACAATAGATATTCTATGAGAGTTGTATATAGGAAAGAAATACAATTTTTGTTGACTCACTTCTGCAGATAAAGTAATGAATCAAATTAAGAAATTGTCCAACTCTTCCATAACATGCACTGCCTTTTCATACAATTGACATTACATCTGTCTCCACTGGTTATTTCCACACAAGTCTTTCATATACTGGCCCTTTGAGGCCATTGTTATAAACAGGTTCATACTCCTCAAGGATATTTGAACATATGTTCTTTTGTGGCTGTGTTTATTGTAATTTGTCAGAACATCTGAGCCATAAATAATTTCTACAGTAACTTACTATATTCTAAACATATTAAAACAATTGAATAAAAAAAAAAAACAGTTTCAAGTGTGTTATGTTTTCATATTTTTGCAAAAAAAAGTATTCGGTATTTTGTGTAATTTACTGATTACAGGTTTCTTTTGTTCTCTGTACCATGAGGGTATTAATTTTACATTAATTTATTCACATACTTCTTGTATTATACTACAATGTTATTAGAAATGTTAAAAACAATTTACTGGGTTTGAGATTCCTGATGAAAAAGGGTCACGACACATATGTAATAAGAAATAGTAAAGATTTAAAAAAAAAATGTATTTATACATAAAGACTGTAAAATTGAATTGTCAGCTTTAAAAATTGAAGCAGTATGGCTTGTATTTTGAAAAATCGTTGGAAAATAACATTTTTCAAAAAATCACTTGTCTTTAAACTTTTAGCACAAAATGATTTTGCTTTATGACAACACTGGGTATTGCACGTGTTGATAGGGGCTCAGGAGCTGCTCTCCCTCCACTTGTAGTAGATGCTAGCTGTGTTACGTAGCCAGTATCTGTCTTTAACAGCAGCTGCCAGAGCTGAGCTCAGATCCCTGAGGTTAACCATTTAGATGCTGCTGTCAGTCTCTAGAGTGGTTGCCAGGGTGTGTGCGCGACATGATTGTGGGGCACTGATGAATTACCATGGCAGCTTGGGGTCTACTGAAGATCCTTGTCATTACCATATTGTTTCCATTTTGATGCTAAGCCACAGGCTAAGCTTCATAGGAAACCATGATTTATAAACTACACACTGCAATGTTTTGAAATTGTAGTCTACAGTATAATCAAGGTGATCATCACAGATTCAATTGTCCCAAGTGGACTAAAAAATAGATACATATTTGGTATTCCTGAATCAAATATATAAAAATATAAAATTAATTTACTAATATTTATGCACCACAAAAAAAAGGAATTGTGGCATTTCAGTTACCTCACCACTATATAAAAAAGAAAAGAAATGAGAAGCAATCAAAATATCATATGTACCTAGAATTGGTATCAGTAAAACTGTCAGCTTGCTATTCAAAACAGTAAGCTTTTAGACAGCTCTATTTCCAGAATAAAAGTGTTACGGATCTTAGAAAATGACGACACAAACCAATCTTTTTTTTTACAAAACTTCTCAAGTTTGATATCACCCTAATCATAGTGACATGGAGAATCGAGTTTTCAGGTGCTTTTTACCATACAATGAATAAAATTAAAAACAAAATGTAAAACTATGGAGTTTGCATTTTTTTTCGCAACGTCGATTTTTATCTATTTTCATTGTATGGTAAAATGCATGGTGTCATTCAAAGCTACTGCTGTTCCTGTCAAAAACATTCTTAATATTATGGCTATGTTGACAGAAAAGAAAAAAGTTATGGTTATTGAAAGAAAGTTAAAGTGCATAAGTAATGAAATGAAAATCGGATGCGACGGTTAGGGTCTAAAAGTGATACTTAAGAAACAATGTACTGTACGTTTTATATATATATATATATATATATATATACATATATATATATATATATATATATCTCATTATATACAGTATATTAGTGATGAATGTATTTGTTTGAATGGAATTGAGTCCTCCTTTCTTAAAATTTATATTCACCAGAATTTTTTTTTTGCATTTTGCGCTACGTAATTTAGCAAAATAGTAGCTAGCTGTGGCAACAATTTTGCTAAACCATAGAAGGCCATGGTTAAAATGGTTAAAAAATGCTACTCACATTACCCCTTACTTGTCCCGCAGCCGCCACAGTCTGCTGTCTGTCTTTTGAACCTCTTTTTTTCAACTTCCTCTGTCGCGCGCATTCTCTTAGTCGTCTTCACTTCAGGCCAATACTTCTAACATGACTAGGCATCTGCTATCCTTGTAGAATATGACCCTGAAGCATAATACGGAATATTAAACATACATGTAATACCTTTGCTATGAATACAATTTCCCTATGAAATCTTTGTGATTTGTCAAATTCGAATCTCAGCAGATCAATCTCATCTCCTGTAAGTATCACATTTTTGTAGAGATAAGACGCAAAGATTTCATAGTTGCCTGAATTAACATATTAGACAAACATTTTTTCAACACAGTGGATTTTTCTACAATAGATATTGATGGCATAACCACAGGTTGCACAAAGAGAAAATGAAGTTATATTCTCCCTACAAATGCTTGTCTCCCTACAGATGCTGTACATGTACTCTTTACTTTCTGGTACCACCCCTAAAATCGGATATCAGAGGTTTTGGGAAGAATATCATTTCAAAAACCAGCAGAAAAAAGGCAGAGATGTTTACCTGCCCAGGCCTCCAGACAAATGCACTAACAGGATGCAGTGGACCCATTTAACACAGGTGCAAAAATGCCGATGAAAACAACCACTCACAGCCTGCCAATCCATGGAGGGAGTGGTTGTTGGGCATATTACTGCACAAAAAAGGTCTGCATCGCCGGTATGTGAACAGTGCCACATGCAGACCTTTTTGTGCATAAATATGCATTTTTTCTGCTGCTTTTTAAATTTTTTGCAGGATGTTCAAGTCCTCTTTTTGATGCTTGGTGACAGAATTAGTGATAGGACTTGCAAGCGTGAGGACCCTTGATGTGGGTTGCAAGCTTGCATATTTTGACCATAAAATCAACTAATATCTCACATATTTTTGTATCTGTTTTTTGCACTATATTTTTCACGGTGCAGTTGGGCCCATTTGGCTCTTTAAACTGTGGTGTCTGTTCACATGGGATGCATTTTGGATAGCACTGGGCAGCCCGCCTAATCTAATAGTATGCGGTGTCACCAATAGGCTGTAAGCCAGATGCTCTGCATCGCCTGTGTGTGATCAGCGCCGCATAGAGACCTTTTTTGAATTAATATGGCAAACAACCACCCCGCATGGATTGGCAGGCTGTGAGTGGTTGCCTCATCGGCATTTTTGCACCTGTGTTAAAAATGGGTCCTCTGCATCCTGTTAGTGCATTTGTGTGGAGGTCTGGGCATGTAAACATCTCTGCCTTTTTTCTGCTGCTCTTTCAATTTTTTGGAGGATTTTAAAGTCCTCTTCTTGCTGCTTGGTGAAAGAATATCACTTCATTAGAAATTCTGAAACAATATTTTTTTCTGTAGCCAAACATCCAGTCACCACATAGCCATATATGTTTAAAGGGATTCTTTCAGCACAAAATGACTGTTGAAACTAAGTGTAGGCACTCAGTGCTACATGTTGGACAAATCATTTATATACACCTTCCCACCTTTTTTATTTCCATCTATCTTTCCACTTCTCTGATTCTTTGAAGCCAGAGCTGTCAATCAAAGAAGAAGGGGTTGAGATTGAGGGAAAACAAGCAGGTGGGAAGGTGTATTTAAATGATTGGTCTCACCGCAATGCACGGGGCAGATGAATTATTTTGAACAGTTATTCTGTGCTGACAGAGTCCCTTTAAAATGGTATTTGCTTGCAGAGTAGCACTGTGACTGCAGGGAAGTACTTTTTTGTCATAAGTTCCATATCAAAAAACCCTAGAAAGTAGTCATAGCATTGATTTATTTAAATGTAACTTTATTTAATTTTACAGTTGAAAGCATGAAGTTATTCCAATACTTCGTTCAATAAAACTTGAAGTTTATATGAATTTTATCTGAGCAAAAAAATAAATGTCATTGATTCTCAGAGGCTTGGTTTTTGCCTGTAGGTCTACAGCTTCTATGCACCTATCATTGGCATCCACCAGCATGGTGAGGTGATCTGCTGCAATTTCTAGCAAGCACGCCTTTCTGTCCAGAAAATAAACAGCAGTAAGTTACGTAAGGCTGTTTGTTCTAGAAAAAAAGAAGCATAGTTTAGGGTTAAAATAAACATCATGAGACAATAGGTTAATATATAGATTTTATCGACTATGTAATTGGTTTAGCTGTCTGTGCATACATCAGAACTTCATAATATGTTTGTGTGAACAACATGTACATGCAGTCATGAGAACCAGTACAAGGGCGTAGAAGAAAGAAGGTTGAAATGTTTATCATACAGCTGTGCCAAAAGTAAAAGCTGAATGAATGAGATGGAGATTAAAGCCAGTAGTCTAAGCCTGTATTCAATCATTGCAGTCACTTTGTTTGCGCGCTGAATGCTGATGAAGTGTCATGAATGGTCCCATGTACTTCCCTTCCAGTATATTTCAGGCAATAGTGATTATTGCTTGTACTCCACTAACACTTGGGATAAATGGATTAGTAAGTAAAAATGTCTTTGTATATCTCTGGGAGTTACAACAATGTGAGTAATCAATTGAGCAATATCATGTATTTATAGACTTTAAATGTTTTTTATATTTTAATATATGCCAATGACTATGGGATCAGTAAACACTGACATTGTAACTCTTCTTGTCTTGGTAGGGCTTGAGGCTGCTCTCACACATCCAAGTTGGCTTAAGGCTGGTTTCACACATTCAAGTTTTGCAGTATTGCCTTGGGTCTCCTAATCGGAGCTCTACAGCCTCATGGGCAATATGTGATTTTGACATGTGAAACTAACCTTACTTACAGTATATTATTAAAGTGTGTGCATTGTTAACTTTTTGATTGGAGTGTATACAGGGAAACCACCCTCTTGTTATAAATTGGCATCTAGATCTAAAGTCCAGACTAAAAAACTTATATATTTAATATTATTGACATGTTGCAAAAATATTCCACAAAGCTTTCAAGTCTAAATTCTTATGGAGAAAATTTAACTTGTCTTATAAAAACTCTGTTATGATGTTCTCAGTATGTTTCCACTTAAGGTAACTCAGTACATTACATACGTTATATGCTTATTTAATATGTGGCTATTTTGTTGATGTTTGTTCATTTTTGTTGTCTATTGCATCACATTCTACTAAATTAAAAGTTTGTGGTCAAGTCCCATGGAAACCAACTGTACACTATGTAAGATAAAAGCATGGCAGGGTAATTACAGCATGTAGAAAAAGCAAGTCAGCTGCAAACTTGCATATTTGTATATGGTCTAAAGCAATTTAATCACAGGAGAATACCCATTTAAGGTTACATTCACAGTTTTCTTGATTAAGTCCATTTGGTTTTACATAGAGCTACTTTTGATGACAAAACAGTGTTCAACATGAATGGCTATACACTAAAAATACAATGTTAAATGTCATAACTTTTTTCTTTACCTATGTACAATAAATATAATTTATTTCATATAAAGAGGGTGGGGTAGGAAGGGTTATTGTTACTTTTCACATCAGGAAAAAAAATTCTCTTTTTTGAATTATTATGTCATCTACATCTTCCTCTGATGTTTGCGTTTTTGAATTAATCACCATTTTCCAAGACTTTTAATTTTCAGGATATGGGGTTGTATGAGGGCTTATATTTTGTGCCCTGAGCAGTTGTTTTTACTGATACTTTTTTCAGCAGACACGATGTTTTGATCACCTCTTACTACATTTTATTGCAAGGTTGTGGCAGCCAAAAAAACGTAATGGTGGCATTTTAATTTCTTTCTCATTACGTAATTTACCAAATAGATTAATTTATTTTATATTTTTATGGATCAGGCTTTTATGAATGCAGCAATATTTTTAATAAGACAAAACTTTTAAACTATATTTTTAAAAACGTAATTTTTACTTTTTACATGTATTTAATAGTTCCATTAGGGGACTTGAAGCTGTAATTGTCTAATCACTTGTGATTTTCATATGCACAACTATGTATAGAGAAAATGATGATCTATGAATTCCAGCTAAACACTGGCTTTTAACAGGAGGTTCGTAATGATAGGCACAAGGGTCTGCAGCAGACCCCGATGGGCTCGTGGAATGATGAACACTGCCTGCCAGTGTGTATTAAATTCCACTGTCAGAGGTACACAGCAGGATTTTGCAGGTTAATTGATGCGGGCGGAGTTCCGCTCCTTTCTAGAGGCACATGAACAATTATGTGGTGGGAAACATGTGGGCTCTGCGTGCGAGCCCTCATCAAAATCAGGGACCCAGCATATGACATGTCTGTATTGAACTTTAGGAAGGCAAAGTTTGAACAGCTTAGAGATGCCCTTAATCTGGTAGACTGGGACAATATCCTCAGAAATGAGAATACAGATAATAAATGGGAAATGTTTAAGAACATCCTAAATAGGCAGTGTAAGCGGTTTATACCTTGTGGGAATAAAAGGACTAGAAATAGGAAAAACCCAATGTGGCTAAACAAAGAAGTAAGACAGGCAATTAACAGTAAAAAGAAAGCATTTGCACTACTAAAGCAGGATGGCACCATTGAAGCTCTAAAAAACTATAGGGAGAAAAATACTTTATCTAAAAAACTAATTAAAGCTGCCAAAAAGGAAACAGAGAAGCACATTGCTAAGGAGAGTAAAACTAATCCCAAACTGTTCTTCAACTATATCAATAGTAAAAGAATAAAAACTGAAAATGTAGGCCCCTTAAAAAATAGTGAGGAAAGAATGGTTGTAGATGACGAGGAAAAAGCTAACATATTAAACACCTTCTTCTCCACGGTATTCACGGTGGAAAATGAAATGCTAGGTGAAATCCCAAGAAACAATGAAAACCCTATATTAAGAGTCACCAATCTAACCCAAGAAGAGGTGCGAAACCGGCTAAATAAGATTAAAATAGATAAATCTCCGGGTCCGGATGGCATACACCCACGAGTACTAAGAGAACTAAGTAATGTAATAGATAAACCATTATTTCTTATTTTTAGTGACTCTATAGCGACAGGGTCTGTTCCGCAGGACTGGTGCATAGCAAATGTGGTGCCAATATTCAAAAAGGGCTCTAAAAGTGAACCTGGAAATTATAGGCCAGTAAGTCTAACCTCTATTGTTGGTAAAATATTTGAAGGGTTTCTGAGGGATGTTATTCTGGATTATCTCAATGAGAATAACTGTTTAACTCCATATCAGCATGGGTTTATGAGAAATCGCTCCTGTCAAACCAATCTAATCAGTTTTTATGAAGAGGTAAGCTATAGACTGGACCACGGTGAGTCATTGGACGTGGTATATCTCGATTTTTCCAAAGCGTTTGATACCGTGCCGCACAAGAGGTTGGTACACAAAATGAGAATGCTTGGTCTGGGGGAAAATGTGTGTAAATGGGTTAGTAACTGGCTTAGTGATAGAAAGCAGAGGGTGGTTATAAATGGTATAGTCTCTAACTGGGTCGCTGTGACCAGTGGGGTACCGCAGGGGTCAGTATTGGGACCTGTTCTCTTCAACATATTTATTAATGATCTGGTAGAAGGTTTACACAGTAAAATATCGATATTTGCAGATGATACAAAACTATGTAAAGCAGTTAATACAAGAGAAGATAGTATTCTGCTACAGATGGATCTGGATAAGTTGGAAACTTGGGCTGAAAGGTGGCAGATGAGGTTTAACAATGATAAATGTAAGGTTATACACATGGGAAGAGGGAATCAATATCGCCATTACACACTGAACGGGAAACCACTGGGTAAATCTGACAGGGAGAAGGACTTGGGGATCCTAGTTAATGATAAACTTACCTGGAGCAGCCAGTGCCAGGCAGCAGCTGCCAAGGCAAACAGGATCATGGGGTGCATTAAAAGAGGTCTGGATACACATGATGAGAGCATTATACTGCCTCTGTACAAATCCCTAGTTAGACCGCACATGGAGTACTGTGTCCAGTTTTGGGCACCGGTGCTCAGGAAGGATATAATGGAACTAGAGAGAGTACAAAGGAGGGCAACAAAATTAATAAAGGGGATGGGAGAACTACAATACCCAGATAGATTAGCGAAATTAGGATTATTTAGTCTAGAAAAAAGACGACTGAGGGGCGATCTAATAACCATGTATAAGTATATAAGGGGACAATACAAATATCTCGCTGAGGATCTGTTTATACCAAGGAAGGTGACGGGCACAAGGGGGCATTCTTTGCGTCTGGAGGAGAGAAGGTTTTTCCACCAACATAGAAGAGGATTCTTTACTGTTAGGGCAGTGAGAATCTGGAATTGCTTGCCTGAGGAGGTGGTGATGGCGAACTCAGTCGAGGGGTTCAAGAGAGGCCTGGATGTCTTCCTGGAGCAGAACAATATTGTATCATACAATTATTAGGTTCTGTAGAAGGACGTAGATCTGGGGATTTATTATGATGGAATATAGGCTGAACTGGATGGACAAATGTCTTTTTTCGGCCTTACTAACTATGTTACTATGTTACTATGTATGTCGGTATGAGGTTGATTATTTAATAAATTCATTATATATTTTTTGTTATTATGTTTTTGCTCCATTTTTTTTTCTTTTGGGTAAAATTGAGTATTTACTGGTTTCTGTCCCATTGGATTTTTTTGGTTTCATTAATTTCATAAAGGGGGTTTGTCATATTATCCCTTATTCTATGTAGTTTTAATAAGCTAGAATTTATTTTTCAACTATGTAGGTTTTCTTGAGATAAGGAATATGGAAGCCTGTATCAAAAGCATAAACTGGCTTTCAAGGTGGTCATTTACTTTAAAGGCAATTTATTGCAAAAGCAACTTAACCTATTTTTATCATGGAAGTAAATGAAGTGCCATTTAAAGATAATACTGTAGATGAATGTATGGCTAGAAAGACCACTTGATGATCCAGATATGATAAAGGTTTATAAAGGTTTAGCTAAAGTCTTAGCAAAACTTGAACAGAAGTTGAATGTTCATAATCGGTTTTACCAACATAGGATATTGCCACTTAAATTATGCCTAAAATGCTCAGCATAAGCTTCCTATTGTCATGAATAAGGCATATTAAGCTAGTGAGAGAGCGAGAGAGCTAGTCTAGGACTAATCATTCAATATGTTGAATGAAAAATCCTTGAAACTCACTATTTCATCTGCTAAGTGTGGAGACCCCTATAGAATAAATAGTTGTTTGGTCCTATTAAAATTTGGAGGTTTGGATAATTTTTATCGAATATGTATGTGCACTTTAAACATTTTGAAAGAAATGCACATTTAATAATTCGTGATGAATGAGTATACACGTTGCTCGAGATTTTCCGAGCATGCTCGCTTGGTCTCCAAATATTTTGGCGTGCTTGGAGATTTAGTTTATGTTGACACAGCTGCATGAATTGCGGCTGCTAGACAGCTTGAATAAATGTGGGGGTTGTCTGTTAGGGAATTCCCACATGTATTCAAGCTGTCTAGCAGCTGCGAATCATGCAGCTGCTCCGACATAAACTAAATCTCCGAGCATGCCAAAATACTCGTAGACCACCCGAGCATGCTCAGGAAGTCTCGAGTAACGAGTATTTTCACTAGTCACTTTAATAATCCTATGATTTAACATGAAAACTGTAGTAAACAAAAATGAATTTAGCATATTTATTTTGTTAGATACCAATTTCTAAGATATGTAACACTTAAAATACTTTGCCAAGCAATTCTACATGTTACTTACAGCACACACAAAGAAATAATTTTAAATACCGAGAAACAATATCCAGACAAATGATGTAAGTATCTGAAAATGCTGGTCTAATCAAGTCACTGTCAGGCAGCACTGTGAGCCACAAAGGGCAGAAAATCTCTCTAATTGATCTTCTATTATACAATCTCATTTTCGGCTAGTGTTATTTTATTTTGACTTCCTGACATGATTTATGGGGATCAATCCGGTGCTTGACAATCAGTAACAATGTTCTAATTATTGATTCTCTCTCCGGGGGGTATATCATCTCCTTCTCTTTAGACAGCAAGACAAATGAGTTTAAACCACAGGACATATTCTATAGATAACTACCTAATAGGCAGCAGAAAAATAGAATATATTTACATTTTTCTTTTCCATTAAATTTTTATTTTGTTATCCAAAATGTTTGAGTAGGTAATTTGCCATAAACACATGGATACATTTGCCAGTTTGTCAGATGAAAATTACATTTGTTTTACTAAAATTTTTTAATTTCTTGAAAAAAATAATTTGTATTTATAGAAATAAGGATATTTCTATACTCATGTACTACAAATGGGTACATTTTAGAATGATATTTTCTTTGGCACCATGAGCTACAATGCCATGTATGCTCTGTTCTGGGTGTCGAGAATTGCAAAGTTTCTCACTTTTACAAATATTTCACAGATTTTTCAGTTTCCTATGCATTTTATTTTTTAATCAAGTATATAAAAACAATCAAAATATTTAAATTAAAGCCCCTTTTGAGTATATCTAAAATGTTTTTAATAGCTTATATTCCTGTGCCAAGTTGCACGTTCCCAAAGTTGCACGCCTACTATAAGAAGAACATATCTGGCTGATCGCCGGTGAGAAAAATCTAGGAATGGACAAAAAGTGCACATTATCTAGACACAAGTGTAAACTAGATGCAGTAATTGCTCACCTAGTTGAGTTGTGAAAAACAACTCTTATGAAAGCTCAGTGCATACAACTGCTGCTGCTCTACCATCTGGAGGCTCCAAATTAGGTATCAAACAATTGTCTGAAAGGCAGGTAGTGCTGATCTGTCAGAAGATAAATTAATCCAGGATTCTTGATGTTTTAAAAAAATATGTGGCTTATTCTCAACATGTTTCGAAGTCAGGTCTGACTTCTTCATGAATCCCTCAGAAAAGAATTGACTTCAAAATTGAGAATAAACTACATATCTTTCAAAGCATCAAGAATTCTGAATTTCTTTATCTTTTGGCAACGCAACACTACCTGCCGACCAGACAAATGTTTGATCTCTCGATAACAATTTTCAATTGAGTGTTATCAAAGCACAGTGATTCTTATAGTTTCTCTGTGATACACACATGGGTCCAAAGTTCATTAAGATTTTTGCCTTTAGTGACCAAAACAATGTTTATCAAAGACATTTTGACCCTTCTGGTCTTCTCAATAGTGTCGCTGGATGGCACTACTGGACCTTTCTAAACATAGTTGCTGCTTTTTCTGATGAGTAAAGAAGTGAAACCTTTGGTACCACAAATCATGTTGTGTCTGGACACACCAAGCCATCACACTTTCTATTCTTTCATCAAGTGAATATACTGTAAATTAACCAGGAGGGTTGAAACATCATTGATAAATTTTGTTTTAATTTTTAATGGCATACATTTTCTTCAACCGGGTCACCATCTGTGCATTACAATAAATGAGTATTTAACACATTGCATCATATATCTCTTCAAAAATTAGGGGCACACACCCCATTCCACTTACAAACCCAATAGTACTGCTGAGTCACTGTAAGCCACTTTAACATCTTTCCGTGAGACAAGAAATGTAAAATGGTTACCCACTCAGGGAATGCTAACACAAACATATATGTGTGTGTGTGTATACATACACATACACTACTCAGAAACAGGGATATTTGGCTTTCAGGTGAAAATTCAGGATACACTTTAAATGCACTCTAACCTTTTCAGGTGAACTTAATGTGACCTTCTCTAAACCTTTGAATGCACATGTCGAACTGTTCAATGTTTCAGTACTTTTTGCACAACTTGCTGTTCTCTAACAAGGAACTTAATGACAATACAGTATTCACAATAGGTGTTTGATTCATGAATCTCCCAGTACATTTCAGGGTTCAATTAGAATTGGTATTTAAACAGTCCTCCACATCATGCTTTTTACATTTTGACATTATGAGACCAAGATGACATCTAATTGATCAGCAGTACCTTGCCTCTGTGAGGCTTCCAGCAGGATGTTCTCAGACGGAAGAGGCTAATGACCTTAGAGTGCCAGAGAGTGTCATCAGCAGGTTGCAACAAAGATAAAGAGAGACTGGAAAAGTCACATAAAGTTCAGACTGACGTGGACGTCCTTTGGCCACATCCCACACCGACGACCTCTTCATTGTGAACAATGTACTTAATACTTAACTGTTGTATATCCATGGTGGGGGTCATTCTAGATGCTATCTGGTGAAAGATGTTATAGCATATAGATGTAGCCAGGCCCACCGTCTTTGATCATCTATCCACTCCTGATGTGCTAGCCAACTGCTAATTCATCCCAAAACAGCTCCTACAATCCCTTTCATCTGATCCTCTACTCAGCCCTATACATTTAGTTGCATTCTAAAGGGTGTACGCATGTGGGGTCTGGCATGCGTCCCCCTGCAGCAAAGTACACCTGCAGCTAAGTATTTTGATGCTGCAGTTAATTCAGCGGCAGTTAGTCACGGCAGGAGTCAGGACCCCACTCTATGTATCTGTCTCTTTTGGGTATGTCTGCCGAATAAGAACTTATTACTTGGACCTAGCTTTTCTTTTAACCCATCTTACTCCTTACAGTGTTTACTCCACTAATCCTCACTCTCCTTCGCTATCCCCAAACCCCAGCACCCTCTAACCAAATAATCAACTCTCTTTTCCTCTTACCTCCCCACCTGACCTCCTCTGCTGACCTGCTCCTCTACCTCAGATATCTCATAACAAAAGGTACAACAAGCCTGCCACTCTCATTTTCCCACCTGCTCTCCCTCTCTCTGCTTCTCACTGCTGGCGACATATCTCCCAATCCTGAACCCCCACAGCTAATACTTCCCATTAATTCCCCCTCCTACCTCTCCCTATCTAATATGAGCTACTGCAATCTCTCCAAAGTAAAACCCGTGCCCTTGATGCCCACCCCCATGCTCCCTCTCTCTGGAGCACTGTGAAATGCCTGCTACATCTGCAATAAGCTTCATATGATCCATGAACTCTTTCTCGCAATCTTGTCTTCCTTGGCCTCACAAAAACATGGCTGACACCCTCTGACACCGCCTCCCTTGCTGCGCTGTGTTATGGCGGCCTACATTTCACCAACACTCCTCGCCCTCGCAACAGACATGTTGGAGGGATGGGTCTTCTCCTTTCTTCTAACTGAACCTTTAAATCAATCCCACCTCTTCCCTCCCTTATCCTCCCCTCTTTTGAAGTCCACTCTCTCTGCATCTTCTCTCTCCAACCTCCAAGTGGCCATCATATACCGATATCCGGGCCTGGCCACTGCCTTTTTTTGGCCAATTCTCTATCTGGCTTCCTAACTTTCTTTCCACTGACAACCCCACCATCATCATGGGTGACTTCAACATCCCTACTGATACCCTCCAGTCAACAGCCTCCAAACTCCTGTCCCTTACTTCATCTTTTGGACTTGTTCAGTGGTCCTCCACAGCTATCCACACAGATGGACACACATTAGACCTGGTCTTCACCCACCTTTGCTCTCTCTTTGATCTAACTTCACCACCTCCCCTCTCCCTCTATGTGACCACCATCTACTTACTTTCTCATCCCTGTCCTCACTTGTTACCCATGTCCAGCAACATGTGCACCCCGGCAGAAACCCCCACACTTAGACAGCCACAAGGTCTCTCACTCAATTCTACCACTGGCATATATATCCTCACTCTACAACACAGACAGTGCCACTGCTTTCTACAATGCCACTCTCCCATCAGCTATCTCTACGGTCGCCCCTCTTGTTCATGGCAGAGTGCGACATATCAACAGATAACCCTGGCACAATAACACCACTTAAAAGCTCCAGCAATTTCCAGGATTGCAGAGCAGCATTGGAAGAAAACAAATTTGCAAGATGATTTCACTCCATTCAAACAGGCAACACTCGCTTTCAAATCTTCCCTCACCTCTGCTAAACAGGCCCACTTCACAACCCTCATATCTTCCCTATCCTACAAACCCCAAACAGTTATTCAAAACTTTTAGCTCCCTCCTCCAGCCACCACTGCCCCCTCCAACCTCCCTCATCTCTACTGAGGACTTTGCCACACACTTCAAAAATAAGATTGACCAAGCAAGGCAAGTCTTCATTGTTCAACCTCCGCAACCCCTTTGTATACCAGACCAATGCACAAACCCCATAACCTCCCTCTCCAACGACACTGAAGGGGAGCTTAATTGTCTCCTCTCCAAATCACACCTCACCACCTGTGCACTCGACCCCATCCTACCTCCTTCCCAACCTCACCACCACTCTTATGCCATACCTAAACCACCTCTTCAACCTATCACTAAATTCTGGTACCTTCCCTTCTGCTTTCAAATATGCCACAATCGCACCTATCCTTTAAAAGCCAACCCTCGACCCAACTGCTATGTCCAGCTATCGTGCAATATCGCTGCTCCCATTCTCTTACAAACTCCTGGAGCAGCATGTCCATGCTGAGCTTTCCTCCCACCTCTTATCTAACTTGCTCTTTGACAATCTACAATCTGGTTTCTGCCCCATGACTCCACTGAGACAAAATTACTAGCGACCTAATAGCCCTGACCAAAATTACTAGCGACCTACTTACAGCCAAAGCTAATGGACAATTCTCTTTACTCCTCCTTCTAGACCTGTCCTCTGCTTTTGACACAGTTGACCACTGCCTCCTACTACAGATCCTCTTCTCCTTTGGCATCAAAGATCTCGCCCTATACTGGATCTCCTCATAACTTTCCAACCGCACATTCAGCATCTCTCACTCCTATACTACCTCTTCATCCCACCCTCTCTCTGTTGGAGTCCCCCAAGGCTCTATTCTAGGACCCCTACTCTTCTCAATCTATACACTTGGCCTGGGGCAACTCATAAAGTCCCATGGATTCCAGTACCACCTTTATGCTAATGACACCCAAATCTACCTCTCTGGCCCAGACGTCACCTCTCTGCTTTCCAGAATCTCGGAGTGTCTATCAGCCATATCCTCCTTCCTTTCCTCTCACTTCCTCAAAGTTAATGTGGACAAATCTGAATTCATCACCTTTTCTCCATCTCACAGATCTTCCCTACCTCACCTATCTATTACAATTAATGACATCACACTTTCCCTGTACATGAAGTCTGCTGCCTCGGAGTAATTCTTGACTCTGCCCTGTCCTTCAAACCACACATCAAAACTCTTTCCACCTCCTGTCGTCTCCAGCTCAAAAATATCTTCAGAATCCACCCTTTCCTCAACCTCTCCCGCCTCTACTACTGCAACATCCTTTTCTGTGTCCTCCCTGCTAGCACCCTCGCACCTCTCCAGTCCATCCTTAACTCTGCTGCCCGACTAATTCCTCTCTCTCCTCGCTACTCCTCTGCTTCTCCCCTCTGCAAATCTATTCACTGGCTCCCATTTCCTCAGAGTATCCAGTTCAAATTACTAATACTAACCTACAAGGCCATCTCTAACCTGTCTCCTCCATATATCTCTGAACTAATCTCCCAATATCTTCCTTCACATAATCTCCGGTCCTCCCAAGACCTCCTTCTCTCCTCTACACTTATTCCTTCCTCACCCAATTGCCTCCAAGACTTCTCCCAAATATCCCCCATCTTCTGGAATTTTTTGCCCCAACATGTCCGATTATCAACCACATTCAAATCCTTTACAAGGAACCTGAAAACCCACCTCTTCAGGAAAGCTTACAGCCTGCAGTAACCCTGCTGCCTCCTCACCACTACTGGATCTACTTCCTCACCAACACTGCAGGTGCTGTAACCCCCCAACCTACTGTCTCCTTCCCCACCATCCTGTAGAATGTAAGTCCGCAAGGGCAGGGTCCTCTCCCCTCTGTATCAGTCTGTGATTGTTAGTTTGTTTACTGTAAGTGATATCTGTAATTTGTGTAATCTGAAACCCCTTCTCATGTACAGCACCATGGAATCAATGGTGCTATGTAAATAAATAATAATAATAATAATAATAAATAATGCCCTTTGTAACCAGATGATAAATGAGACACCTCCAGGCACATATAAGGGATGTGAGAGGCACCCAAGTGTCACATCAGACCATTGGAAACCATTTAAATCAGTGTGGTCTACTGCTTGACATCCTGCAAGGGTACCTGACCACAACACCAGGCACAGGTGTCATTATCTAGTTGAAGGACCAGTGGGCCTCAGTGCTGTTCATGGATGAATGTTGATTCACACTGAGCAGGAATAGCTGCCAATGATGTTAGAGAATTTGAGAGCGATATGCATCAGCCACTGTTGTCACCAGACAAGCCTTTGGTGGTGGTGGTGGTGTCACAGTGTGGGCAGGTGTGAATAGTCAGCACAGAACTAACTGCTACACACTTTAGTGACAAGCCGCAACTACTAATTGAATAACGTCATTAATCTAGTCATTGTACCTCTGCACAAACAACAAAGGCCTAATTAATTATATATGTACATCAATGCTTCAGCTCATCATGGTCACATCATTAGGGAATGGCTGCTGGAGCCTGAGTTACCTCAAATGAAGTGCCCAACACTTTCTCCAGACCTGAAAACCTATGGGATCAGCTGAGTCACCATGTACAGGCTCTTAACTCTGTACCTCAGAACCTCAATGACCTCAGTCCCACATTTCAAAAGGAGTGGGATGCCCTGTCTCAGCAGATGATAACTCAACTTGTCAGTAGCATGAGACATCATTGTCATGCTGAAATTGATGCTAAAGGCCACATGACAAGTAATTTAGACAGTGACACTTTTTTGGGGTATACCTACGACTGTTGTTTGCTTTTGTTTCAATAAATGATTTGAGATGAGGAAATCACCATTGCATACTTCTACTTAAATGCTCTACTTTCAAAATAAAATATCCCTGTAGCATAAATGTTGCCCAAAAGCCAAATATCCCTAACTTATTGTGAGCAGTGTATGTATATTTATGTACTATACAATATTATATTTTATCTTTTATATATCAGTTAAGCTTCTTTTGAGGTATATCTTTCTGGTAAAGCAAACATTTCTAATAGAGATCGCCCAACTGGTTTTGTAGGTAACATTGAGGCTGGGAAACCATGTCATTGTACCATAAGGCCACCAGCTAGCTCTATTTTTAATAGTATTACTTTTGGATACAAAGCTTTAGATGTTTTCTGGATGAATGTCCCCCAAATTTCTAAATAACTTAATACCAATTTGGCTGAGCAACTTCCGAGTCTTTCTCTACCATTAATGTGCCATTAAGCAAATTTGCAACTCAGGACTCTAGGAAAGCCGGGCCCCAACCCTATGGGAACTGTAAACGTAACTAAGTTGGCTTTCACCTAGCTTTCCCCCATAGTGATGCAAGTTAAAAACAGCTACATTGAATTTTTAACAAGTTGGCAGAAGCTGATTCATATTTTCTAGTGGTTTTTGTACTTTATTTTATGAAGAAATAAGATTTATTCGAAACAAGTATGGGAAAAGCCGCTATACAGCTTCCGTGAGATCAGAAGAACAATCGCTCTTCTCTCTCCTCTCCGGATGATGGTATTTTTCATGACTGTTTCTTCATTTCCAGCTGATAATATATAATAGTAAGCACACACCTGCGTTGTTGTACATCTTAAGAGCCCTTAATTCATGATTTGTTGTATTTTCTTAGGTTTTATATGACAATAGTGAAATTAGAGTGGACTGCATACATCTCAGTATTTTTTAAGCACGTGGGTAACATCAAGGCTCAGCAGGAGAGACAATCTCCGCAAAGTAGCAATGCACAACACACTTTAAGAGCGTGCTTGAGTAATGCCAATTATGTAACTGGATTGTCCTAGACTTGTACACTAAAATGTTTACATACAGGATGTTTTATAGCTAGTGCTCTTGACCATTATTTTTCTGTATCCCTTGCAGTTAGACTCTTAAATGAGGAATTAGATCTTTCCTGCATAATTATGCATGGAAATAAATAAGCTTTCTAGAGCAATGACACAAGGAAAGTGACAACTATTCGTGATTAAATGAAAAAGCCAATGTATGCAAATGTTCTCCTTACACCACGATCTTCAGCCGTCAGTCAAGAATCCCAGGGGGCTGTTTGGATGTAAACATAATGAAATCTTTTCCATGTTATTATGCATGACCCTGATGATTGCTTTGAAGCCTAACACGTCTTGGGGGACATTTACCGAACTTTCACCTTTAACGCATGCTAATTAAAAAATGTCATTGCATCTGTCATCCTATTGTAAATTTGCATGTGGTGTCATTTACCTTTAAACAAATTGTATTTCTTTCCTGTCTTTTGATGTGTACATCTGTCTATACCACATGTCAATCGAATTTGCTGGTTTCACAGATGATAGAATGTGGTGTTTGTAGACAGGAATGGACGGGATGTATGTTCCGATAAGCTCTACCTGCGAGCGTTGATGGTATTGGGTGTATACCTGTATCAGTTTATCCAAGGCTTTACACTGAGTATTTAAATAGCATAGGATGTGATTGAAAGGACAGGTGTAAATAGGGATTTCTCTGATATGTTTAATGTCACACTGCTCTTTTCAATGCCATGGCTCTGTAGCTGCAAATCCATTCAATGGGAAATGCTGTCATTCAAGATGTGTCACCTGAACATCCTCTCTGCTGCATAAAGCAAAGTCCAATGATAAAGGAAATGTTTGCTTAGAGTTCATTCTCTAATCGAAGACAAGTAAATAAAGCAAAATTACCTTTCCTCTAACATACATCAGAGTGGAAATATATGATCCTTTTTTTTCCAGTCCAACTGGCGTGCAAATAAATAGGTTATTCATTGGGGAATGGTTATCTTTTTTGGCTTTCTAGATAAGATTAGTGGTTATCAAAATCACTAATATATGTCCAAATAACCTAAAGAAAAAGGCAGATAACCCTCCATGTGACATTAGTGAGGAAAATAGGATAAATCATCACTAATAGTGATGAGCGAATATACTCGTTACTCGAGATTTCTCGAGCATGCTTGGGGGTCCTCCGAGTATTTTTTAGTGCTCGGAGATTTAGTTTTTCTTGCCAGAGCTGAATGATTTACATCTGTTAGCCAACTTGATTACATGTGGGGATTCCCTAGCAACCAGGCAACCCCCACATGTACTTATGCTGGCTAACAGATGTAAATCATTCAGCTGAGGCAAGAAAAACTAAAACTCAGAGCACTAAAAAAATACTCGGAGAAATCTCAAGTAACGAGTGTATTCGCTCATTACTAATCAGTAACCATTTTGTTAAAATCAATCAGTCGAGCAAAGATTCCCATTTATTGATTAATATCTTTGGCAGAAATGATTGCAGAAATATGGCAGCTTGCAGTTACTAATCTCTAAAGCACTGTATATCCTAAAAAGCAACAGATTTTGTAACCAGCGTCATTATATTGATCACCATTTACACAGGATGATGTGCTAATCAGAGTGATGACATTTAAAGAATCATACCTATCAAAGTTGTTATCGTCTTAATATATTGCAGTCATCATATTATATAGCACCGTCTACTTACAATTGCTCATTTTGCCTTTCTACCCAGTTAATTCTTCTCTTTTCCATTAGGTCTATGACACATGATTAAAAACTGACTAGCAGAATTCTTCTAAGCTCTATGTAGAAACAGGAAGTCTCTTTTTCCTGCATGAGTCATCCCCCTCTTCAACTCCTGATCCAGCTGCTCTGCTAATCCCCCCCTTCCAGGGAGTTTGCAGTGACTAGAATTGTAGTTCTAGTGCTGATTCATACACGCAAAACAGATTTCTTGTTTGTACATAGAGCTTAAAAGGATTCAGCTGGTCAGTTTTTAGTCATGAGATGTAATAGACATATAGGAAAAGAGAAGGACTACCTGGATAGAAGAGCAAAATAAGCAATGTTAAGTACACAGTGCTATAATATGATGATTGCTATTAAAAAATTAATAGGAGTGCTTCTTTAAGCCAGTTCAACATTATTTCATCCAGGGAGTGAGCCAGGCTATTGCTCATTCATTGGGTGATTGGCAGCCTGTTTATACTACCCGAGTATTGGGCAACATTTCTAAGGAAGCTGTTTCATAATAATCATATAGAGCTAATCCTCCTTAAATCTCTCATATTAGCAATCTTGTGAGTTTGTTAATGATTCTGTCTTATTAATATATAAAGTATAAATCTATATAAGGTAGAAGAATAAAGGTATTTTCCTTCATACTAAACTCTCCCAGGTTATTATGTGATTATTCCATTGGGATATCTATTGTTTTCAGCTAATTTACCTTAAGAATAAAACACAATAATTGAGCTGCATAATGCATTTAACACCTCTTTTCTATACTCCAGAACCAGGCTTTAGCTCTATCCAACATTGGTATAAATAAGACAATAAAACTGATGTGATTTCATTCTCCTTACAGCTCTGTGTAATACGTCAGCATGTCTAAAAATATGTCCATGAAAAGTATGCACGTATCGTGCGTAAACCATAAAAAATGTATTCAGCTCAGTAGACACAAAACTGTCTGTTTTCTGTCTGACAGATGTGAAAATACCTAAGACCTTTACAATATAATTCCACATAAAGTTTTATCAATTTGATTAATTGAAAGTGATTGCCATTTAGGCAATGTAAACTGCAATCAATTTAAGACCAATAAATAGGTCAACATAATGTTTTGTTGAATTACTGAACCCATGACCTTTCCTAAATTAATCAGGTAATGATTTCCAGTCTGCAAGTCGACTAAATCTCCCAGGTTCTTGGGAACCACTGACTGTTTGCCTTTAGCAATTTGTGCACAAAAGCAGAAAAACCTAGGGTCCAGGTGAGAAAACTACATATGTTTTTTTTCCCTTGACATTCATAAAGATTACTAATTCATGATACCTAACATGCCCTCCTAAAGCAATATATCTCATGCACTGACTAAACTAGCAATCAAATGCTACAGTAAACAGCAATGGAAGTGTACAAAGTACAGTGTGTGTGTATCTATAGGTATATCTTAAGAAAAATAAAAATGTAAATGCTGAGTTATATTCAATGCTCAAAAAAATAAAGGGAACACTTAAACAACAGAATATGACTCCAATTAAATCAAACTTCTGTGAAATCAAACTGTTCGCTTAGGAAGCAACACTGTTTGTCAGTCAATTTCACATGCTGTTGTGCAACTGGAATAGACAACAGATGGAAATTATTGGCAATTATCAAGACACACTCAATAAAGCAGTGATTCTGCAGGTGGGGACCACAGACCACATCTCAGTGCCAATGCTTTCTGGCTGATGTTTTGGTCACTTTTGAATGTTGGTTGTGCTTTTACACTCATGGTAGCATGAGACCGAGTCTACAACCCACACAAGTGGCTCAGGTAGTGCAGCTCATCCAGTATGGCACATCAATGCGAGCTGTGGCAAGAAAGTTTGCTGTGTCTGTCAGCGTAGTGTCCAGAGACTGGAGGCGCTACCAGGAGACAGTCCAGTACACCAGGAGACATGGAGGGGGCCGTAGGAGGGCAACAACCCAGCAGCAGGACCACTATCTCAGCCTTTGTGCAAGGAGGAACAGGAGGAGCACTGCCAGAGCCCTGCAAAATGACCTCCAGCAGGCCACAAATGTGCATGTGTCTGCACAGATGGTTAGAAACCGACTCCATGAGGATCGTCTGAGTGCCCGATGTCCACAGATGGGGGGTTGTGTTCACAGCCCAACGCCATGCAGGACGCTTGGCATTTGCCACAGAACACCAAGATTGGCAAATTTGCCACTGGCGCCCTGTGCTCTTCACAGATGAAAGCAGGTTCACACTGAGCTGATGTGACACATGTGACAGAGTCTGGAGACGCTGTGGAGAGCAATCTCCTGCCTGCCGCATACTTCAGCATGACCAGTTTGGCAGTGAGTCAGTAATAGTGAGGAAAGGAATTTCTTAATGAGAGCCGCACAGACTACCATCTGCTCACCAGAGGTAGCCTGACTGCCATTAGATACCGAGATGAGATCCTCAGACCCCTTGTGAGACCATATGTTGGTGCGGTTGGCCCTGGGTTCCTCCTAATACAGGACAATGCCAGACCTCATATGGCTGGAGTGTGTCAGCAGTTCCTTCAAGATTATGGCATTGAAGCTATGGACTGGCCCGCCCATTCCCCAGACATGAATCTGATGGAACACATCTGGGACATCATGTCTCGCACCATCCACCAACGTCACATTGCACCACAGACTGTCCAGGAGTTGGCGGATGCTTTAGTCCAGGTCTGGGAGGAGATCCCTCAGGAGACCATCTGCTGCCTCATCAGGAGCATGCCCAGGCATTGTAGGGAGGTCATACAGGCACGTGGGGGCCACACACACTACTGAACATCATTTCCTTGTCTTAAGGCGTTTCCCCTGAAGTTGGATCAGCCTGTAACTTAATTTTCCACTTTGATTTTGAGCATCATTCCAACTCCAGACCTCTGTGCAATATTAGTTGTGATTTACGTTGATCAATTTTAGGTTTTATTATTCTCAACACATTCCACTATGCAATGAATAAAGATTTACAACAGTGATATTTCATTTAGTGATATCTAGGATGTGGGATTTTAAATTTCCCTTTATTTTTTTGAGCAGTGTATATATTACACTGAGGTTGCTTTAAGCGGTGAAAAAGATTTTACTGGGACTGAACAATTATATTTGTGTGGCCGTTCCAGACTCTCTGCCAATAAAGCGTATTGAGGAAGGAGAATTAGTTGGGTTGAGGTGATCGTTCATGTGTATGTGAGATATGAGTGGGACATTAGGAGGAATGTCTGACTGCTGAATACAAGCATTTGCCGGGCAACTATTGGGGGAGGAATCACTCCTAAGTTGTTTCTTGAGCAGATTAAACTTATGCAGTTTCCTTAAGTACTTGTTGCCTAAAGGAGCAGATGCTTTCTTTTTTTGCTAAAGTTCTGGTAAGATGGTTTGTCTTGCTAAAACACAATAATGGTCTGCCAGTGTATTTTCTGAGTCTTCGCTGTTATTACTGTATTAGCATATAGTGATAGCAGGTCAGGTGTATAAGCACAGGGCTCTGTAAAATGAAAACCATGATTAGAAAGACTTCTCTAAAAACTGCCAATGCTGTATTCTAGCAGACTGTGATTTTACAGGACTGATAAGCACCCTGTCAGGAGTTGAGAGGGAGGGTAAGAGAAGTGAGCAGCTAACTGAAGTTTAGAAGTCAATGGACTGGTGAGTAGTTACTGGGATGTTAGAAGTTAGCTCCTCTGCTGGAATGTAGCTACTGCACATACTCTAGTGGCTGAGCTCCTTGCAACCAAGTTGTACACTATGTAAGATAAAAGCTCATACAGCAGGCGAAAGAATGCAAAAAAACAAAGTAAGTCAATTGCAGCTTTACTTATTTTCATGCTGTCATATTATCTAAAGCAATTTAATAATATGAGAATACCCATTTATCAATGGCTTACATGCAACAAGAGTTTTGTCATGCTTTTTTGGAAACCTCATTTGAAACTACATATAATTGGAATAATTAATGAATAGAACATTTAGAGTTTGTACCCTCACAATTTGAAATCATGGCAGCTAGTTCAGGCAAAATGTACTATTTTATTATATTTGTGGAATGTTCATTTTAAAATGTTGTAATCGAGAAATACTGAGCAAATTAACAGTTTGGATACTCTCATTTAATTGTATGGTGAATGTGTTTTTTATATTATGTGGCATTTTTTTTATGGGGCTGAGTTCTGAAGATTGTATGTGACCAGAATGGAAAGTCAAGTGAACTTGGAAACTTCTTATCCATCCATTGGTGCATGAAGGTACATTCTGGTGGTGCCTGTTTTTGAGTCCCACAGTGGTCTAGATTTATAATTGTTGTTATTAGCTATCTTTAAAGCAAACCTGTCAGCAGGATTTTGATAAGTAAACTACAGACATTGTCATGTTGCCGCATGTTATGCTGATTAAAATGATACCTGGGGTGAAGAAATACATCTTGTAGTTCTTGTGTAATTTGTGTTAGAAGTTTTCAGTTAATGATATACCCGTGCTCAGGGGTTAGACTGTTGGCAGAGTCTTATCTTCCTGCTTTAATTCAGAGAAACCAAGGAAAGACCTGCCCACAGGCCGCCCCGAAGCACAAACACGTTCCTCATTATAGAGGAACATGTTAGGACAGTGAGAACAATGAGGAAAGCATATGTCCCAAAATAGCAAGTAACAATCTCCAGTAGCCATAGCGAACTCCTATTCAGCACAGCATCTCCAAGGAGCAAGGGAGCAAAGCTTTCACTCGCAAGACAGAGAAGTTCTGGCCAGGTGTTATAGGGAAAGGTAATGACCAGATCAGAAGCAGCTGAATATTGAGCTGCAAGTTTCTTGCCAGCAAAGAAAGGGGAGTTAACCTCTTCAGCACCAAAGGACACCAAATCAATTTAATATGGGACACAAACACAAAATGGAAGATCTTCAATTCACAATATGTTGTCATCTTCTAACCACAGATCTCCCAGGAGGACGTGACACACTCATGACAATTTCACCCCTTACCTGACTTTTTTACAACATACAGCAATTCCTTTGTGAACATTTGAGCAGATTTTCACATTAGTCCTAATAAAACTGGTATTTTACTGTAATATTTGTAGACCTCTATAGATTTATGAGAGCAATATATTAAGTCCACAGTCCAGAAATATTGCAATCGCACAGCCGCTACACGCAAGACCCTTTCTACTTCAGGGATATTGAATGCCACACCGTGTAAGCCTTTAGTCACAATAGAAAAAAATCGCTAAACAAGCTCCACCTGGGTGCTGCTTCATGAAAAAAACAATTTGTATAAAAGTATCCAGAGTAAGAGAAGTAACAGCGCACTCACCGGTGTTGAGCAAAAAAGGAGGGTGGTGAACACATGCGGATGACAGCTGTTTCGTGCTACAAGCACTTCAACAGATCCAGTTGACTGGATCTGTTGAAGTGCTTGCAGCACAAAACAGCTGTCATCCGCATGTGTTCACCACCCTCCCTGCACCGCATGATTGCATGTGAATAAATCACTTTTTGCTCAACACCGGTGAGTGCGCTGTTACTTCTCTTAAGGTACCGTCACACTAGACGATATCGCTAGCGATCCGTGACGTTGCAGCGTCCTCGCTAGCGATATCGTCCAGTGTGACAGGCAGCAGCGATCAGGCCCCTGCTGGGAGATTGCTGGTCGGGGAAGAAAGTCCAGAACTTTATTTCGTCGCTGGACTCCCCGCAGACATCGCTGAATCGGCGTGTGTGACACCGATTCAGCGATGTCTTTGCTGGTAACCAGGGTAAACATCGGGTAACTAAGCGCAGGGCCGCGCTTAGTAACCCGATGTTTACCCTGGTTACCATCCTAAAAGTAAAAAAAACAAACACTACATACTTACCTACAGCCGTCTGTCCTCCAGCGCTGTGCTCTGCTCTCCTCCTGTACTGGCTGTGAGCGTCGGTCAGCCGGAAAGCAGAGCGGTGACGTCACCGCTCTGCTTTCTGGCTGCCCGGCGCTCACAGCCAGACCAGAGAAGCAGAGCGCCGAGGACAGACAGCGGTAGGTAAGTATGTAGCGTTTGTTTTTTTACTTTTTAGGATGGTAACTAGGGTAAACATCGGGTTACTAAGCGCGGCCCTGCGCTTAGTTACCCGATGTTTACCCTGGTTACCGGGGACCTCGGGATCGTTGGTCGCTGGAGAGCGGTCTGTGTGACAGCTCTCCAGCGACCAAACAGCGACGCTGCAGCGATCCGGATCGTTGTCGGTATCGCTGCAGCGTCGCTATGTGTGACCGTACCTTTACTCTGGATACTTTTAGAGCAATATATTACTTTACTTGAGTAAAGACTATAGCTACTGGGAGTGCCATTGTTAATGAGCCACAATGGAATTAACTTAATAACTTTACTGTATTCACAACTTACGTGACTATAGAAAAGTGTAATATATTAATACATAGGCAATTTGTGTGTATTATACAGAGCAAAAACGGGCTAAATGTAATTATGTGTTATGACTGCTTTGGAACATTGTGTAAAGACATTTAAACTATAATTTGACAGAACAAGCATGAATAATACTATGTGGAGATAAGATATCCTTATTAGATACAGATTATGTGTCTCTCTGTGCAGCCTAGGTCAGTGATAGAGTACTGTCTTGTAACTACCAATTGCATTATATAATATCTGGTGCTTGCTGTGACTTTAAATTAGAAGGTAAAATAAGTTACATAATGTCATTGTGACCAAGCCATGGAACTCCCAGTGACCCTATTCTTCTGTCTAAGTAATTGAGGGAATGTACTGTATTTGCACCATAAAGCAAGTAAACTTTTAAGGAGCTTCTGGAGAGTTCACTGGATAAGTAGTTACAGGAGATTTCTCATAAACAGGTAAAATTGCAAATTACTTGTAAAAACAAGCAACTCTGCAATTTACCCCTTACTAAAAGTCTTATCCGCGCTCAAGAATGGAGGGATTTTTTTATTTTATACTAGCCACCTTTGCAGTCTATCAGAGGTGGCCAGATTCATAGGCAAAATGCGTGCAGTTACTCAATGTGCAACAGAATTTTCAAAGCACTGCTCTTAAATTGGTCAGATTGCTCAATCTGGCCAGTTTTAAAGCCCCTATTTTCTTATGAAGCTTTTGAGGTAAGGCTATCTCTGTTAGCCATATTAGATAAAAACAGTTCAGACTTTCAGCACAGCCATGCTTCTAGCCTGAATTGACAGAAGTAGAGATGAGCAAACCAAAGTTGACATTCTTGCTGGATCGATATTGTCTGGTGCTAAACGCTGAACACAGACTTTCCCCGGAAGTCCGTTGCAATTTTCGGAGTTCCGGGGAATTTTGTTGCGAAGAGAGAGAGAGAGCTGCTTCCATCTCAGAAGTCCAGGTCCTCATTTGTTTTCAATGGAGTTTGGGTTCTTGTTTAAGTTTGCTTATAGTTCTAGCCCCCAAACCGAATTTTGGAATAACTATTTAGTCGGGTACCAGAACTTGAACTTCCACAGGTCTACTTCTCCCTGGTCAGTAACCTTTTAGTAGCATGTGATGGGTAATCTTTGTTAAGTTTTTGATCTGGATACATTGGAAAATATATCAGTAAACTGGCTTGAATATAGATGTCGGTCCATCAAGATAAAAGATAATTCTTTCTCCACACATTCTCTATTCTAAGGTTATGTTCCCATTCAGCATTTTTGCAGCATTTTTATGTACAAAAGCTGTTTTTACACTAATAGCAAAACCTATGAAATTTCAAAAAACTTATACAAATTTTTTATTTTCTTTCTGTTACTGAATTTGAGCAAGAACTGCAGAATCTTTTTAATCTGCAGCATGTCAATGATTTCAGCGTTTTTACAGTGTTTCATCATCCATAGAAAGCAATGAGAAAAATGAAAAAACACTGCAAAAATTTAGTGGTGAAGAAGCTAACTATATTAAACATAATCTGCAGACAAAGTTTACGTGTAATTCACACTCATAAAAGTTGCCCCCAAAAATAACCAAAAAAGCCCCCAAAATAACCAAAAAGCCAGGAAAATGCTGAATAAAAATGCCACAAAACAAGTGTTTTGAAAGCAGCATTTTTCCTGCCAAGAAAGCAAGTTTTGGCTGCAGAAAAAAGCAGCAGCTGTATGTGAATATTGCCTAACAGTAAAGAACCTTTTCCTATTTCCTTTCCATTATAGTTGAAATCTAGAGCACTTCATAGTGAGTTTATATTCCATTCTCAGGTGCCCAGACAGCCCAGGAGATGCACCAAATTTAAAAAGAGGTATATGTTTAGCATTCTCTACTCCAATGAACTGTTGGTTGAGTCTTTATAAATTCTACCCATTGTATTAAGATTCTTTTAAACTATGGAAGAGAATTATAATCAATTAACTGTTTAAAGTCAATGGGTCCGATTCATCAAGACTGGCATTTACTATTCCGATCTTAATGAGGGTGGCATGCTAGACTCAAACACTCCTGATTTATGAATCAGAAGCATTGGTTGAGCAACATACACCTGTATGTGAGTCAATTTAGTCATACCTTTCTTTTTCTATCATCATAGGATTTATTTTCTGTTGGACGATTTGCAATTTTTACTCATCAGCCGGCACCTGAGCTGTAAATAAATAACTTAAAAGAAAAAAACAGTGTGGGTTCCTTCATATTTTTGATAACCAGCCAGGCAAAACTCACAACTGGTGGCTGCAACCCTCAGCTGTCAGCTTTAGCAAGGCTGGTTATAAAGAATAGAGGGGCCCTATGGATATTGGCCCCTCCAGCCTACAAATAGCAGCCCTCAGCTGCCCAGAAGGGTGCATCTTGGCCCAGCTCTTCCCACTTGCCCTGCAGCGGTAGCAAGTGGGGTTCATATTTGTGGGGTTGATGTAATCTTTGTATTGACAGGTGACATCAAGCCGATGGCTTAATAATGGAGAGGCGTTTATATGACACCTATCCATTATTAATGCTATAATTATATTGTAAATAAAGACACAGCCAGAGTGAAGTCTTTTTTTTTCAAAATAAAACAAAACACACTTTTACTTTTTTATTTAAAAACTGCACTTCGAATTCACCGCAGTGAAATTCTCCAGTGAACTGCAGTGAACTCGCCTCTACACCGTAAGTTTCTCACGGTGCTAGTGGGGATTTCAGCAAGGTCACCGCAGTTCAGGGACCTGGCTAGGAATGCATCCTCAGTGACCGGCAGTAACCTCAATTACATCACTGCTGGTCACTGAGGCTGCTCTCGCAGCAGCTCATTCACCAGTGGTTCTCAGCCTGGATGCTTGCATCTTGGCACTGTCCTGGTTGAAAACTGTTTATCCCTCAGACATGGATTATGGCATGGGACAGAACGATGGACAGGTGAGGGATAGTGTTGTTTTTTTTTGTTTTGTTGTTTTTTTTACAGAAGATTAGGGATTCAATGGAATTAGCCATTAGATGAGTATAATTGTGTTTGTTATTTTTAAATAAAAAAGTAAAAGTGTGTTTTGTTTTATTTCAAATGAAAGACTTTATTCTGACTTTGTATGTACCATACAAATATAGGATTAGTAAAGGATAGGTGTCTTATAGAAGTCACTCCATTACTAATCTGTGGGCTTGATGTCACCTGACAATACAAAGGACACATCAACCCCATAAATAGGAACTCCTCTTGCTACCGCTGCAGGGAAAGTGGGAAGAGCCATGCAAAGCACCAGAATTAGTGAAAATCGAATAGACGCGCCTATTCTGGGTATCTGTGGGCTGCTATTTTTAGGCTGGGGTCCATGTCAGTGGCCTCTTACCAACCTGAGAATACCAGGCCCCAGCTGTCTGCTTCAGCTTGGCTGGTTGTCAAAAATGGGGGGACCCCATGCCTTTTTTAAAATTATTTATTTAAATAATTAAAAAAACAGCTTGGGGACCCCTCTATTATTGATAACTAGCCTTGCTGAAGCTGGCAACAGAGGGTTGCAGTTCCCAGCTGCGAATTTTGCCTGGCTGGTTATCAAAAATACAGGGAAACCTACGCCTTTTTTAAATTATTTATTTAGAGCGCAGATGCCAGCTGATGAATTCTCTCATCAGCCGCTCCTGCTCTCACTGTTATTAGTGGCAGCAGGAGTCGGCTGATGGGAGCATTAGTCCCATCAGCTGACACCAGTGACCAAAATACAACTTCATACCTCCCATCATAGATGCGTGCTCAATCTGTCTATTGACAGGAACTGCAGCTGTCTGATCGGCAGTGATGATTTCACAGCCAATCAGAAGTGGTGTTTGCTGTGCTGCCATGCGCATGACAGCTTGGAAAACACTAGATATTCAAGACCCTCATTCAAGTGAATGGGATCTGGGTTCAGGTCCAGGTACTGTTCTGGTACCTGAACCTGAACTTTTTATAACTGTTTGGCTGAACCTGCCACGTGCTCGGATAAGGTGTTATCCCAGCATGCTCGTGAGCTAACTGATTCTCTTTGGCATGCTTGAAAATTGTGTCTAAGTGCCAGTGGCTGCATGGCTTGCGGCTGTTAGACATCTGCAACACATGCATAGATTGCCTGTTTGTTATGTAATCCCTGCATATGTTGTGGCTGTCTAACAGCGGCAAGACATGCAGCCGCAGGGACATAAAAACATATTTTTCTAGCATGCTGAAGACATTCTGCTAGCACACGAGCATGCTCGGATAACACCTTGTCTTAGGACATGTGCTCATCACTTTTAAGAGGCAGTTATTGGAGCTAGCTCTGGTCACTGCTGTTGTTAAAGGAAAATGCTGTCTGTGTAGTTTAGCCGGCAACTTTTGTGTATCAACCGCAAGGGGTTAAATTTTTATGAATTGTGCATTATGACTGACCATGCTTCCATCTCTGTCCTGCTGTTATTGTTTCATTCATTAGGTGTCATTTACAGGTGTATTTTTGGATTATTAATAGTGATCAGTAAGCAGTGAGCAGTAAACTGCACAGGTGCTCAGTTCTCGAATTGAGCAGGTCAGAATTCTTGGATGCTCAATTCGAGTGTAGAATATAATGAACATCAATGAAGAAGTTAAGCATTTTTTTGGTGGACTTTTACTCGATGGGAGAGAGAGGAGAGAGAGAGAATTCCTGGCTTCAGTGCTGTGTGGCTCATGGACCTGAGCACTCGAGCACTATGCGATACTCGCCATGGCATGGTACTTGATTGAGCATCCAAGTGCTCAATCGAGTAAATAGCAGTGGCGACTGCACGCATGCTCGCCCATCACTAATAGTTATTTGTCAATATTATTTCTTTGTGTGTATTGCTTTATGATTCTGAGATTTGTAAAAGATGTAAGGTGCCAAATGACTAATTTGAAGTTATTTGAAAGCAAATTTTTGTAGTCTTACATTTCTAGTCAAAATGTGTTTTTATCAGTCAGCCTTCAGTGATATTATGACTTTGCAAATGTTCTGTGTGATAAGCTGCTTTAGTCACATACCAAGATGAATGCACACTGAGTGCTAAATTATAATTGCACCTATCACAATCAAAATATATTTTTTAGCAAACTCTATAAAATTGTTCTATGTTTTGCACAGAATTGAAAATGTTAGTGGTGGGTGCTTAACTGTTTGCGTAATAAGAGTCGATTTCTGTTCTTTTCCTTGATTTTAAACTGCCTGACTTTTAGCTTTAGTTTCAGTATTTACTTAATGACAATGCAGCAAAGTAGTATTTGCCTATTGTGTTATCTAAAACTCTCTAAATTGTTTCTCACTTAATACATATACCGTAAATATTTTTTTTCACTCAAGTTTAGTGAAATGATTTGGACTTTCAGGATTTTTTCACAAATTGTTCAAACTGAGGGCTCAACAAATTCCTAAAAATTTGACACTAATTTGATTCACTCATCTAGAGTATTTACAATATTTATATACAAAGTTACACATTTATCTTTCACTAGTATGGTTCTCCTACCAACATTGATATTTTCAAAGACAATATCAAGCCTAGGAATTCTACTGTTTGAGTGGAGAATTGAAATGGCACCTTACAACAAAAAACAATGTCACATAGAAAGGAGTGGATCAGGCAAAATTCAAATTTGCCTGTTCGTTCATTTTTTTATGGGAATTTCAATTTGCGAAAACGTTATTCTCTGAAAATCTAATGTCCCTTAGTTACGCTCTGGGATCCTCTGCACCTCACCGCCACTTGTCCAGTAATTGTCCCATCTATTGATCACTGATGGCTACGCTAAAATGGTGAGCGGTGTGGTGAGTATTAAGGTTTTTTTTTTAACATTTTGATGGCATTTTTACAGTTTAGGAAAATAGTGTCTAGCGGTCGCCTTTTTGCTTAATCCATGCTGAATTTCATACAATAAAGCCCTGCATTATGTCAAATGCAGATTTTTGTAAAAGCAAAATTCTATTCCCCTTGAATTTATTTGCCATATCTGCTGCTATCATGCAAATTAATTATACCGTACAGTGAAATCACAATGTACTATGATTAACACAGTGGATTTCACCATATGGATGGCATAGCTTGAAATCTGCACTGAGAATCTGAAGAAACAATGGGAACCTGCTAAGGGAATTGATCCTCATAATGTATTTGGAGTGTTTTACAATGTTTTTAATTAAGCCTTTATTACTCCTATGTGTTACAGCAGAGTATGTAAAAACAATGTTTAGTCCCAGCACTTGTGTACCCACACTGCTGTTTACTGATATCACATCCACAGCGGTATAATTAACATACCAGAATATGCATGGAGAACTGGGAGGAGGATAAGATGTTCCTATTCTCTTCCTAAGGCCAGCGTCACACTTGCGAGTGCAATGCGAGAAACTCGTGTGAGACTTGCAAGTGTGACCCCGGCCTAACTGCCCACACTGGTTTACCACTGGAGGTTAACTGAAGGGATGAGTGATGGCATTCCAAGACCAGTCCATGTACACGACTGCCTGGATTAATAATTGTCTTTCCTTTGGAGTGTAATGAGAAGATTTGGGTTTCATAATAATTTTGCCCAGTGGATTCTTTTGATGCAAAGTATATATACCCAAGTGCCAGGGTGGAGGGGTCATTGTTGTTTCCTCTCACATTCCAAAAACATACTGCTAGGGGAATATAGATTGTGAACCCTATTGGGGACAACAATGATATGGTCTGTAAAGCGCTGCAGAATATGATAATACTATGTATGGAAAGCATAATTAATGTTTTGAAAAAGTTATTGCATACTAAGAGAGCACTGAAACATATTGCAATGTAGGATCATTTCAATCTACGGTAGTTAATCACTTATTTAAGGAGGGAAAACTTCTCACATGGGATAATTTACAGCAAAATGACAATTTAAATTAGAGGGGTCTCTTAAGGTATTGCCAAATGTATCACTCTTGATGAAAAACAGATAGGGCTATTTTTGTAGTGAATTATCATCCAAAACCTAAGTATTTAGCAAATATACAAGTCGGGAAGAAATCTTTGCCGCATATTTATAAAAGTTTTAGTAATGTTTTACACTGAAAAATTCACTTTATGGGTCAGAAAAGGGCATAAGTAAGTATAGTTAAGTTGGAGAGTGGCCATTGGGAGAATGAATATAAAAATATATAGCCTCTGTCCTTTAAATGAAAATCATAAATTAATACAGTTTGATATATTTCACAATATATTATACTACTATAGGCTTATTTAAAATGAAAATAAAGGAAAAGGATAATTGTCCACAGAGCTATCTCCCCAGAGTAAATTTTGCCGATCTAATTTGGGAATGTACTGTACATGCCTTATATAGTATTGGGAAGACATTTTCAAAGGAATGAAAGTGATGACTTAGGTGATAATTGGAAATACAACTGTAACCAAATTGACCAGTAGCATAGAGTGGAACTACAATGAATTTAGGAAGATACT
The DNA here is from genome assembly GCF_032444005.1 of Ranitomeya imitator. Taxonomy (NCBI): domain Eukaryota; kingdom Metazoa; phylum Chordata; class Amphibia; order Anura; family Dendrobatidae; genus Ranitomeya; species Ranitomeya imitator. The sequence continues at coordinate 339,047,573 of NC_091285.1, read as the reverse complement.
TCTCATAGGACCTCTTTTGGAGCTAGGCTACTAGCTGATTGCAATATAATTGTGATGAAAAAGGTCACCCACGATAACAGAATGAATAAATTTAATTATTAAAATAAAGGAATATGAGAAAACTTGATATATATGTATATACTAGATGGTGGCCCGATTCTAATGCATCGGGTATTCTAGAATATGTATTTATGTATGTATATAGCAGCCACATAGTATATAGCACAGGCCACGTAGTATATAGGAGCCATGTAGTATATAGCAGACAAATACTAAGTGGCCTGTGCTATATACTATGTGGCTGCTATATACAAACATATTGTAGAATGCCCGATGCGTTAATACAGGCCACGCAATATATAACACAGCCATGTACTATATAACACAGCCCATGCAGTATATAGCAGCCACGCAGTATATAACACAGGTGACGTAGTATATAACACAGGCCATGCAGTATATAACACTGGCCACATAATATATAGCACAGCCCACGCAGTATATAGCAGCCACGCAGTAAATAACACTGCCCATGCAGTATATAACAGTAGCCACGTAGTATGTAACACAGCCATGTACTATATAACACAGCCCATGCAGTATATAGCAGCCATGCAGTATATAACACAGGTGACGTAGTATATAACACAGGCCATGCAGTATATAACAGTGGCCACATAATATATAGCACAGTCCACGCAGTATATAGCAAAGCCCATGGAGTATGTCACACAGCCCACATAGTATATAACACTGCCTATGTAGCATATAGCAGCCACGCGGTATCTAACACAGCCCACATAGTATACAGCAGTGTGGGCACCATTTCCCTGTTAAAAAAATAATTAAAATAAAAAATAGTCATATACTCACCCCTGGGATCCAGCGAAGCTCTACTCACCCCTGGGATCCAGCGAAGCTCTGGCGATACGCGCTGCTGCCGCCGTCTTCCGTTCCAAGGATGCATTGCGAAATTACACAGATGACTTAGCGGTCTCGCGAGACCGCTAAGTTTCTGGGTAATTTCGCAATGCATCGCCGGGAACGGAAGATGGCGGCAGGCGTGTGCAGCTCGATGGACTACGGAGGCTGAGAATAACAGGTTTTTTTTTTTTTTATTTTTAACATTACATTTTTTTACTATTGATGCCGCATAGGCAGCATCAATAGAAAAAAGTTGGGGACGCACAGGGTTAATAGCAGTGATTTTCTTCCGGACTGTGCCCATCGCTGATTGGTCGTGGCTGTTTTGACGCGACCAATCAGCGACTTGGATTTCCATGACAGACAGAGGCCGCGACCAATGAATATCTGTGACAGAAAGACAGACAAACAGACGGAAGTGACCCTTAGACAATTATATAGTATATATATATATATATATGTATATATATATAAATATATATATACATATATATATATATATATATATATATATATATAACAACTGGAGTTGTGGGGGAATATATGCAGCAAATGAAATAGTTGCAGGGCTTTGGATTTTAGGTAAATGAGTTTTATTATTCTTATTAACCCCTTAAGAACCAGGGGTATTTCCATTTTTTTGTCTCCGTTTTTTGCTCCTCTTCTTCCCAGAGCCATAAGTTTTTTTATTTTTCTGTCAATCTGGCTATGTAACACTTATTTTTGTAAGAGTTGAACTTTTGAATGACATGATTGCTTTTACCAAACAAAGTACTGGAAAATGGGGAAAAAATGTAAAGTGCAGTGAAATTGCAAAAAAAAGTGCAATTCTACAATTTTTTCTTTTTTACCATTTACCATTTTTTCGCTAAATACTAAAACTGTCCTGCCATTATGATTCTCCATTTCATTATGAGTGAAAAACAAATCCAAAATTGGTAAAAAAAAAAGTTGCCATTTTCTGAGACCGGTAGCGTCTCCATTTTTTGGGATCTGGGGCCGGGTGAAGGCTTATTTGTGTGCCAAGCTGTTTTTTTTATACCATTTTGGTGTAGATATGATCTTTGATGTTTTGATAACTCATTATTGCATTTTAATGCAATGTTGCGGTGACTAAAAAACGTAATTCTATTGTTTTGATTATTTTCATGTTACGACGTTTACTGCTCGGACTGCTAGGACGATTCTGAATGCGGTGATACCCAATATGTGTGCTTTTCATTTTTACTTTATTGTTTTATTTTGAATGGGGCAAATGGGGGGCTGATTTAAACTTTTATATTTTATTATTTTTTAAATATTTAAAAAATTTTTTTTTTTACTTGCTTCAATAGTCTCCATGGGAGACCAGTAGCTGCGATCAGCTGTAATGTAGCAGAAATGCTCATTTGCTAGTGCCAATCGCTGGGCGGCATTCATTGCAATCCGGCTATGATTACCACAGGGGTCTATTGCAGACCCTAAATTGTCATGCCAACCCATCGGCGACACGCGGTCATGTGACATGGGCACCGATGGGCATGGTTTGCAACCCGCTTCTGGAGATTGACAGCTGCTGTGATTGTTAGGGGCACATGTATATCTCACAGAATTTCAAATAAAGTGTCCTATTTTCAACTGCTCACCAACATATGACTCTATTAAAGGTACAGTAAATGACACCAATAAAACTTAACATTTACTAAATTTAATAATAAAACAGTACAACATACACGACCTAAAAACACGTATGGCTGCTAACAAGGATACAAGGTGCACCAATTCCCTATAGGGCCAACTATCTGTACCCTACCTTGCAGCAGAGTTTGGCACCTATAGAACCTACGCATTGGCACCTCCGCTCAACGTAGACTAGCCCCAACTGTCCCTAGAAGACCCTGTCGTGTGGAAAATAGTGTACCACTCAGCAGACCATACAGACAGACAAATCAATACAAACAAATGTCACTGGACTAACATTATGCAAGAGAAATGCTAGATGGAAAATACTTTTTGCACATATATTAGAGGTACATCTATTGTGCAGTACAAAGGCTGTGCAACAAGTGTATATGTTGAACACTCGTATACTATATTGCACATTAAAGCCTAGGGGCACATGACAGCTGATCAGATGACATCATCTGAGCCCGCGCCAAACAATGGGAGGTACCCAATGACGGACACTGCACATCATTGGGTGTTAACAGGATAAACATAAACAGATCAGCTAAGATTTAAATTCTGCAAATCACATGAATTTACAGGTAAATGTGTTTTGCAGCAGAGTTATTCAATGCAAATTAAATGTTCCTTACTGTCATGGTAAACAAATGATTTAAAAAAATAATTATCCTGATCTTTCCCACAATCCCCATATCCCACCTGTTCAGTCCTACATGTCTCTTCTTTTATCCTCCATTGCATTAATTCTATTTGCTTTACTCCAGGCTCTAGATTCTGGTGACTCTAGGCCTGAGATGTTACTGCAGGTTGTTCCATCACTTGGTTGATGTATGTTGTAATGTTGTGATGTCATGACATGCTCTGCAATGCCACTGTGAGCAGAAATGTTAGAGAACTAGTCATGCTGAAAGGCTGGGTCTGGACTGAAGGTTCCAGAGGATGCGCATGATGAGAAAAAAGAAAAAGACGGTGAGAAAGACCAATTAGTCAACTGCAGGGGTGGTGGGACAAGTGAGCTTAGCCTGGTCTTTTACGCCTCAGCTGCCCGCCATTTATCTGAATTTGTGCTGAGCAAAATTCCAAATATTCATATTCTGGAGAATGCGAATATTGATAACATTTGAGGATAATTTAATTAAACTTGAATACATTTATTCATTCCTAATTATTATATTCTTAGTATTACCATTACATTTTTTCCTTCATGAAGACATGGCGGAGGGCTTTGTGGTATCAGGGGACTGAGCGTTTTTTTTTTTGGAAAAGTTAATAGTTTTTTTTAAAGATTATTTACAAATCTTACATATAAAACAAAGAAAAAGATGAAACCATTGAATGAGAACTAAGAAATGTTAAACTTGTTTCAGGATCAGCTGCTTCTCAACCAGTGCACATATAGATTTTCAACTAGCATATGAGTAGCCACACAATTTCTGGCCATGGTCTCAGGAATCTGTGTTGAGTTTGAGGACTGGCAGATGCCCCCTCGACCCTCTATCGCACCGGAACATATGCCCATATGTGAGCAGTTTAAATATAGAACATGTGAAATATTTTATTCAAAATCTGAATTTATTTTTTGACATCTTCTACTGAGATCCATGTCTATAACAAAATCAAATTGTAAGAATTTGAACTTATGATTCTTTTGTTAATACATATAAGATATATTTAATGTTTCCACATTCACAGCACTTTACCATTCAGCATGGCTCGGCATTTTCTACACATAACCCCAAATGGCTTTATTAGTTTCAGTATCCTCCTTTTTCTGTATATTTTAGAAAAGGTCACAAAAGCACAAAGACCCAGGGGCATAGTCTAACAGCTTTGTTTCCTAAGCTAAAAAATCCCTATTGTTATCTTGTATTGTCACCTGAAGCCTCTGTTCTGGGGACCTTATGGCATACAGGATATGTCTTTCTATAGAATAACATTGTGCAATTGGTCGCGTTGACAGCTCATGATTTATGTCCTATATCCTTGTAATCTTTATATCTTTGTTTTTACACAGAATTTCTTTTAGTCTTATGCTTTAACATCTACGTTTTAATAATGAAAGGAAAAAAATAGATTATAACCTTTATTCTGTTGGACAAATAGTAGACGGGAATCTATGATGTTTGGAAGAATCATTAAGAACTGTTTTTCCATCTTTTGCTGTCCTAAATACTTTACATAGTCTTTGATTTGATCTATAAAAATTGATTGGCTGTGAATACTAAAAAACCTTTAAATGACTGGAAAATACATATATAATAATCTGAGGTCTCCTAGTCCTATACTTAACCCCATTTCGATGTTTTTAATAAAAACACAGTCTTATGAAGGCTCAACTGATCCGGCTAGGGGTAATTAAATGGTAACTGGTAGTAACCAACATTTGTATTCGGATGGTGTGTGCAGGTCTTGCATTGAAGTAATACGACAAGGAAGTGTACAGAAATAACAGCTTTTCTACCATATGCACTGACTGTGTAAGGTAGAACGTTATGTTTACATTTCTGGACTGTGCAGATTTTTCTTTAGTATTAAAAAAAATATGGCATGCCCATTTCATAAGCCAGGAAGCACACTTTCTCTGACACACAAGCCTTGGTTTCATGATTTTTCTACGCAACCAAAATTAGGACCAAGGGTTATTAAACTGCCCTCCTTGTTTGCAATGTGTAAATAATAATAAAAAATTGTGTTATTGAGGCGCTTCTTGTTACTGCATTGTCTGAAATTCATCAATTCAGTTACAATCAATAGACTGGTACAGCATCAAACTACTTGAGCATTAGTACAACAGAATCAGATTAGGCCTCTTTCTAATCCTCTTGGAATTAACTGTGCACTTTGACCTCTGTTACTAGACTGTAAAATCCTTTTATCGCCCTATTTGGCCGACCCTCACCTTTAACACTAGCTGTGGTAGTCCCCTCATTGGCTGCACTAGAACATGTGATATAACAGCTGCAAAGCATTATGTGTAAGCTTACATGGCTGCTCCTTTTGTCATTAACCTTCTTTCAGGCTGCACAGCTGGCGTCGGGAATTTGGAATTTTTGCAATCTTTACTAATAGGGATGAGCAAACCCGTGGAAGTTCAGTTTCTGGTATCTGACTCGAACTTTAGTTGAAAGTTCAATTGAGGTACCAGAACTGTACCCAAACTTGAACCTGAACTGGAAAAATTCTTTCTCCTCCTGGACTTCCCCCAGAACGCTGAACATTAAAATGGACTTCCAGAAGAAGTCCGTGATAGGAGTTGAGCACCACACCGGACTTTTAAGTTCAGGTTCGCTCATGTCTACTTGCTAATCAAATCACAAAATGTTAGTATACAGTGAAGAAGGGGAAATATCTAAGGAATGATGAAGGGCAGAAGAAAAAAGTAACAACATCAGATTCTGGAGAACATTTATACTCCAGGTAAAAAACGTTACATATTTATGAAAAATATCAGGTCGTATTTAAATGGGTCTTACTTAATTAAAAGAAAATTGGGAAAAGGAAATAAACGATATACAAAAAAACAGAATAGCCAATACTTGATGATGCCCTGTTTTTCTAACTCTGCCTGTCTCTGACTACTACCCTGCAGTAATTACATGCCATCAATTTATATGACCATTGCAGCACATTATGGCCAGTGATTGGCATTAGCAGTCATGTGGGTAAAACCAGAGTGTTAATGATGGAGCAAAAGATATGACAATGATTGGCTCTTTAGTTTTTTTTCAATTTACTGCCTTTAGCTAAGCTTTTGTTAAATTCAAAACATTCTTATAAGGCCTTATATTAAAGCTTTCCCCACTTAGAAGTGTTAATGTAACAGTTTTATTTTCATTTACTTTTTTGCAGTTATTTAGAAAAACATACAGTATTAATGACTACAAAGGATTGCCCCCACCAAAAGCAGTGTGCTTAGCTGGGTATTCGAATAGCTACATTTCATTTAAGCTTCCATTTATCATCTTGTGTTTTCTTTTTCCTCTTTGTTGCTGTAAAATGTTACATCTGAGACAGCAATGCAGATCTTGTTTTCTATTCTCAGGCTGGATAAGCAGTTATATGCCAAGAGTTCATATTGCAATTTTATCCTTATGACTGAGGCCAAGTGAATGCCAACTGAATTGCCATTTCGTAGCTCGGATAATGGTTAGTTTTTAATGCTTTGCTGCCATGAGCTGTCTCCTGAGAGTATGAACCAATAGTAGCATGTGTTATATTATTTGTGCACAATTACATAATAAACAATTGTGTTGGCCTGCTATTTTTCAAAAGCTAAGTCACTTGCCATTAGCAATGAAAAGCAATTTAAGGTTCATTATTTCACACTAGATCCATTATGGTAATATGCTGTAATATTTTTCTTTACAATAGGTGGGGTAATGGGAGGGCAAAACTAATAGCTTGGAGATAATAAACCATGGTTTTTTTTGTGGCATCTAAATAAAATAGGCAAACCTTGCCAGTGCATACAATAATAACAAGAATCTCATCATACAATAGAAAAATGATATGTCGTCCCAGAAATTATTGAGGATAAAAAAAATATTTTAAGGGCATTTTTGTAATACCTAGGTGTCTCCTTTAAGAATGGATGCGTACTTGTGGCATCCCTTCTAATTTATATTTTGTAGCCTAAATTAAATTCTGTGCAGAACGTACGTCAAGGGACTCTTTGAAAGAACCAAGCATAGATACAGTAAAATATCAATAACAATTTTAAAGAGTTTCTTATATAGTTGTAAGGTGGCTTCTTATCACGACTTTACTACATTTAGGTTCATCGTATACAGACAATCAAATCGACCAGCCCAACGATGAAATTCATTAGAGCTCTTTAAAATACAAACCGTAAGGCTCGTCTGCAGATCAATGCTCCTTAGCGCAAGGTCTGGTAAATAAACAGGAGAAAAACGTCATAGAGATTGATCTCATTCATATGATTTTTTTTTGCTCTGGAATGAAACTAATGCAACAGTACCTCGTTAACGCACATGTGACCATTCACACAATTAAGGTGACCATATCGGACATTCCCATGCCTAGGATAGGAATATGTAAAAGGGTTGGTTATTTCAGTATTTTTTTTTGCATTACAAACATATTAGTTATATTTTCTTAAAGGGAAACAGTCAGCAGTATTTCACCTCTCAAGCTATTTACTTGCAGATGTATTGCTTGCAAAGACAAGTACAACCATATGCAAATGAGGATGCAGTGCTTTCAGCGTGTGAAAATGCTTTTCATGCCTCTGTCACTCCAGCTCTATTCTCCTTCCAGGTTTTCCTTCTCCTTCTTGAAGTGACACAGCAAGTGAGTTGTCAGTCAAGCAAGAGAAGGCAACTCTGAGTGGAGAACAGAGACTTGGGAAGAGCTTCCAGGTGTTCAAAGCACTTCAGCTTCATTTGCATATTGATTCACATGCAGACATGTTGATATATGTAAACAAATAAATATATACACACATATATATATATATATATATATATATATATATATATATATATATATATATGTCCTGATAAATAGATAAATAGTTTGGTAGGTGAAATTCTGCTGACAGATTCCCTTTAACTGTCTCTTCTTTCTGTACTACACTAAAAAAACTGCTTTAACACGCAAAATACTGTAAATAAAACTAAGCTAAATAGAACTGGAAAAAAAACTATATATTGTGTCATGCAAAGTTTAACTTTATTTCTAAAATCGCATTAGTGGCAGCAATCTGCTGCTTCATGGTGACAGTCCACTGACATAAGACATTGGGAGAAACATCTGTGAAATTGATTTTTTTACTACCTATAGACACATATTTCTTACTTAAATTAGTGTAATAGGGGCTAAAAATCATTTTTGCTATTGGCTTTCGTTAAAAATATGGCACCATTGCCTTCTATAGCCGCTGTGTCGCATTGTCCATTATCGGCTGCAGAATGAGCTACCTGGTAATCTGTCAGTCAGTTTGCTATGACAGGCAGGCAGGGAATTTGTAACTATTTTATCTGTCTTTTTACTGAGCTCCTCTCAGCTGATTTCTGACCATAGATCATATCAAATTTGTGCTGGGAAAAAAAGAGGCTGTAAAAGCCAAATTGTGACTTTTTTTTTAATGAAACCCAATTGCAAAAGTGATTTTTAGCCACATGTACAGAAAGTAGGAGTGCCTGGCAACTTTTATGACCTCTCTTCCATTGAAAATAAAACTTCAAAAAAGTACATTCTAGTAGCTTTGTCAGCCATGTGATAATTCAGTCAACAGTTATCTAATGTCTACAACCTACATATGAATACAGAGTATTCATGAAAACCACTCACACATTATAAAATTCAATGCTATTTTATTAGACAAAAATATAAACATTTTTTTTAATATGAACCATACAATAAATGATTAATAAATGAAGTTTGAGGATTTAGAAAAGAAGATAAATTGAGTGTAGATAAAGGAGTAGGCGAGTCAGGTCTGGCCACGGGTATACTGATAGTTGTTGTACAATGCCAAAAGGATAATACTGGCCAGGCTCCCAATAAATATATAGTCAAAATAAATGTTATTAACACTGGCCAGTCCATTTAGGCAAAATTAAATAAGTTCACTGCTTACTCATGATGAGATCAACAGACCTTGATCTCCCCAACGCGCGTTTCGCACTAATGCTTCCTCAAGGGGAGAAAGAAACATGTATTAAGTAGTAATCCACCTCCTATAAAATGAATATTAATGGGGAGGTCAATAGTGACATGCCTCTAGACAGTATAACAATGATTATATGTTGTTTAATATTCATATGAATATAGTTATCTAAGATATCTATAGCCAATTTAAATTAATTGTATGAAAAGGTCGACTTTCACAATTTAGCAAATTGTAGCAAACTGTTACAGTTACATATCACACTTAAGAAATGACTACCAGAGATGATCAAATTCTTAAATTTGATTTAATAAACCTTCCATTGCTTTGATGAAACTGCTAGAAACAGCTCCTGAGGTAGACTGCGTAACGGCTTCAGAGCCCTTACAGTAAAGAAAGCCTCTAGTTTAGGGGGATTTTACATGGAACAGCTTTTAATTATATATTTTGCATATTGGCATGAAACACAATTTGACAGATTAATATTAAACTGTAAAAGAGAAGCAGCTCAGCAGTGCTAAAATCATCGTATACATAGCACATTCAAACTGGGGAAATACAATAGAAAAATAATCAACATTATGATATAATAGTAACATTTGTGCCCTAGTATTAATCATATAGACAATATTAGCTTTAGGACTGCACTAAACCTTTATTTTACGGTACTTGCTCTATCCAGGGACTACTTATTGAAGAGCTGTCCTTGTTTCTGCAGACCGTATGTGCAGTTAAAGGTATTTTTTTATCTGTCATGTAAAAAGAGGCTCTGTAGGGTTAATTATTTCCTGTATCCAGTCATTTTCCACTATTTTTTTAAAGAAAAAATGGAGCGCTTTGTTACTTTTTGTCATATATTTCCTCATCAAAGTTTCAGATTTGTTTCACATTGTTGCTGCGTTGTGTTTTTAGCAGGCCGATGTATTTTTTGTGTTCACGAAACCCTATTCTGCTGCGCTATTCTTTCTTTCCCGATATCAAAACCCCAATGGATTCCAAATTACAATAACGCCAGTCTACATTTGTTGACATTTATTATCAAAATGGATTTATAATACCTTTCATAGCTTTTAATTTGTGATCATATCCAACATATGTGTCAAATATGTCAACGTGTACCCTTTTCTCAACGACGCCAATTTCTTTTGATAGGAATTCAATATAATATTGCAACATTCAAGTAAAATCCTCAACAAGCTGCAATTTTACATCACAGCCACTGGCAGTGACATTATTTTGCTGATGTGGCCACTTTAACCCCCTCCCAGCGTATGATGTATTGGTACGTCGTATCTAGGGACCCTGTCTTTGAAGCAGGAGTAGTAGCTGAGCCTGCATTTATGCCAGCAGATGATGACTTTGTATCTGAGCCATCATCTGTCTCTTAGCAGTGAGTGGAGATGAGCTCTGACTGCTGCTAACTCCTTAAATGCCACAGTCAATCTATGATTGCATCTTATAAAGCATCTGACCATTCCACACACCCATTTTCCCAACCCTACCTCCCCTTTCATGGCTTTATTTTTGGGTGCTGATGGGGTGCCATGGCAGCCAGGAGTCTACTGAAGAGCAGCGAATCTACCATGACTGTGAAGACCAGCACGTGGATATTTCCTAAATACTTCATTATTATATTATTGCAGTACATAGCATAAGCAATTGAACACTTGCAGATTCAAATCCCCTAAGGGCAACATCAATAACAGTGAAAAGTAAAGCAAAATACATCAAAATATATAAAAAAATAAACAAAGTATGAAAATTCAGATCACTATTCTTTTCCTCCATTAAAAATCAGGATAAACCTATTAGGTTTCTCCACGTCTTTAAAAGTAAATGTATAGAAATATAAAATCAGTTAATCCAATTAATAAATGGCATAGCGAGAAAAGAAACCACTTCAGAATTGCTGTTTTTCAATGTACTGCAACACAAAAAAATGCAATGCAAGAAGTGATCAAAACGTCTTATGTGTTGCAAAATGATATCAGTAAAAAACATCAATTCAGGGTACCAAAAGTGTGCCATTGCTCCATTTAAAAGAAATTAAAATGTTACGGGTCTCAAAATACAGTTTGTGAGTGACAAAAGATTTTCTTTTACATTTCTAAGCTATATTTTCACCACTGAAATAAAAAAAAGTTATATAGGCTTGGTTTCATCAAAATCATACTGAACTAGTGAATCATATTTTTACCGCGCATTGATTGCAATAAAAACAAAACATCAAAAACTATTGTAGAATTGCATTTTTTCTGCAATTTAACCGCCCATTGGAATTTTTTTTCCTGTTTTCCAAAACATTGCATAGTAAAATGGATCGTGTCATTCAAAAGTACAGTATAACTTGTCCAGCAAAAAAATAGCAAGTTTTCAAATACCATTGTGGGCAAAGAAATGACAAAGTAATGGCTCTTTGATGAAGGTTAGTTAAAAAAAAAAAAAAAAAAAAAAGCAAAAATTGCCTGGTGAGGAAAGGGTTAATGCTTGGCAAACTTTATTTTGATTTATATTTTAGAATAAAATACATATGCTTAATGTGATTCATTTTTTTTCACTTAACATTAGTGTTATATTTAAATCGCCATAAGGCTGGGGTCAGACGGCTGAATGTTCTCCCATGCAAGAGAATCGGAACGAATATGCTAATGACTGGGTTGAGCGAAACGGGTCGGCCATTTTCAGAAGTCGCCGACCTTTGGCAAAGTCGGGTTTCATGAAACCCGACCCGATCCCTGTGTGGGGTCGGCCATGAGGTCGGAGATTTTCGTGCAAAAGTCGCGTTTCATTCCGATACCGCAAGTATCGGATATCGGCCGATATTTGTGGTATCAGAATCCATATTTATGTGTAAAATATAGAATAAAAGTAAAAAATAGGGATATACTCACCCTCGGACGCGCCCTGGTACTAACCGCTGTAACCGGCAGCTTCCATTCCTAAGAATGAGCACGTGAAGGACCTTCGATGACGTTGCGGCTTGTGATTGGTCGCGTGAGCAGTCACATGAGCGGTCACGCGACCAATCACAAGCCGCGACATCATCGAAGGTCCATCACGCGCTCATTCTTAGGAAGGAAGGCTGCCGGTTAGTACCAGGGCGCGTCCGAGGGTGAGTATATCCCTATTTTTTATTTTTATTCTTTATTTTACACATAAATATGGATCCCAGGGCCTGAAGGAGAGTTTCCTCTCCTTCAGGCCCTGGAAACCATTAGTATCCCATTGCACTGCATTGGGTTTCGTGTTTCGGCCGACCCCGACCCCGACTTTTTAATATGATCGGCCGATCTCACTCGACCCGACTTTTGAGAAAGTCAGGTTTTGTGAAATCCGACCCGACCCTAAATAAAACAAAAGTCGCTCAACCCTACTAATGACACTTTTTTAGAGTTTGATCCTAGTGTCATTGTAGTGTGATCTTACCTTATTTTACATGAGAGAATCGCAGCACAGGTGCGGAAAAGATGGAGAACTTAATTTCTCTATCTTCTCAATTGTCTGTGTCCACATATATTGGACTGCAATCAATTGACATCTCAGTGCAGTCCAATGTTTTGCACATACCCATAGACTTTTAAAGGTGTACATGATCCAATTAGCTGAGCCACTTGAAGCATGCTTCAATTTTTTCTCATGAGAATTGGCATGAGAAAAAAAAATGTCCTATAGTGTAACTGTTACGACTCTGTTATCGGGTGTCCTGAGACCAAGGGCTCCTTCCCTGTGCCTAACACTAGGGGCACCCTAGCTCGCCCTGCTCCCTGGATTACTTCTGATGGTGCAGATGCAGGTGCCACATACCTTGCTTTAGCTCCTGAATCCCCCCTCAGTCTGTACTCTTCCCCCACTCAGGAAAGAGTGGAGTAATACTGTACCATAATGCACCAGTCACACTAACAAGGTAATGCGAACAGGGATAACTAAAAATACCAAACATACAAATATGCTCACACAAATGACACCAGGGAGTGGAGGATTGGGTTAAACCAAAGTAGGAGAAGAAAGGGAATTAATACATACCCAAAATCTAGCAACAGTTACAGATAAATCCTCCAAACGCCTTTCCAATAATAACTACCAACCACCTCCAACCATGCAGCATAAGCTAGCTCTGACAATGAGTGCTAGCCAGGACCCCGATTACAGTACATGGCAGTGGCTAACAGGGCACAGCTGAAAGTTTAATCTCATCGGAACTCTCAACTGAGCAGATTAACCCCTGCACTGCCAAAATAAATTTACACCATTTAATAAGAAGGTGAAGTTCTTCTAAATCAGTGCAGGAGTTGGAGAAATCAGACGCTGCGGTCTCCTGGTTCCTCTCTGTCATGGTAAATCAGTGACAATAACATTAGGCTTAGTGCTCTCTGATAAAACATGGGATAGCACTTAGATGTGTTATACGCTAGTGTGAGCGAGCCTTAAATGTTGACTCTGCAGTAAAATTGTCATGAGTCTCAGTTTAGCATCATAAAAAGCATTGTACAGTATGTATAAAATGCTTTGCAAAGAGTAAACCATTGTGTTAATCACACTGTAACCATGAGAACACGAAGAATTATAGGAATTGAGCTGTTATATTGGTAGTCTGTGGACATCACATTTCAAGAAGGAATTATTACTTACAATATTATTTTGCCAAACATAAAAAAAGTGTTTTTTTCGCAATTTGAATTACTTTTTAAGAAAATTATACTGAAAGGAGATAATTGAGTCTAGCGGAGGAAGTAGCTAGGACAATGCAAATCAAAAAGACAAAACAAATGTTTGTAATCAGTTATAAACCTCACTTCTTTACCCAATCTGATTAAGGGCATGCTATTGCTAAAGCAATGTGTAGAATGCCTCCGCACTTCCAATTCCTTATTGTTGTGACAGTAATTTTAGTATGATAGTAGCAGGACAAAGAAATAGATTGTGTCATTTACATATTATACTGTACATACTGTAATTTTGTGTGTCTATGCAGCTAGATGGGATTTCTTTACAATTTTAAAAGTTTGTATTAACTTTTCCCCTGCAAAATTAAAATGGCAAAAAAAAAATAAGTAAAGCTGGAATCCATGCATGTAAAATAAAATTGGTTTGATAATAATGATAAATTGTCTTGCAAGTTTGTAAGTGTTATTATTGTATGGTAACACACTATTATGGTTTTATTTCCATATTACTCCATGTTCTACTTGGAAGTAGAGAATAATATTAATGTTTTATTGGGGATTCTATGTACAGCTTTTTAAGGGTATGTGCACACGTCAGGATTTCTTGCAGAAATTTTCCTGACAAAAACCAGACATTTCTGCCAGAAATCCGCATGCGTTTTTACCGCGATTTTGACGCGTTTTTGGTGCGTTTTTGTGCGTTTTTTTCCAAATGCATAGAATTGCGGGAAAAACGCAGAAAATCCACAAAAATAATGAACATGCTCATTATTTTTACCGCGATGCGTTTTTTTCGCGGAAAAAAACGCATCCATGTGCACAAAACATGCAGAATGCATTCTAAATGATAGAATGCATAATGTATGCGTTTTTAACGAGTTTTTATAGCGTGAAAAAACGCGAAAAAAACGCGAAAAAACCTGAACGTGTGCACATGGCTTTATATCCCATTGTTCATTAATGATACATTTTGAAGCGTAATTATGTAAGGATATTAAAGCGTGCTTTACCCTGGCAAAGTGTTTCATGTTTGCCCTACATTTGTCTCCTGATGTCTGATCTGCTGAGACTTGCATTTTGGTCCTCCTGAATTCAAAATGGCCACTGTAGATGCATGTTAAGTCTGGACCAAGCCTCCTTAGCACAGGCAAGGCAGGGAAGGTGAAGATCAGGCTCTCAACTGCTCCCAATGATATTGTGGTGGCCATACTGGATGTAGAATGACCAGAATACAAGCGTTAGTGGTGGGGCCTGAAGGAGGCAAACAGAGGGCACCAAAAATGGTGACTACACATATTGAATTTCAATGCCAGGCCATAGGGTCACTTTAAGCTCTGTAATAGTATAATAAGCTAGTGTATTTCCTAAATTTAACAATCCGATTTCAGCACTAAATTATAGTTGAAAACCCTTTACTTATGGGACCACTAAATTATCTGACTATAAGATTTGCTCGGTGCTCAGATGTCCAGATATTGGAAGTCTCATAATCCTGGAATTTGCACGGGTGTGTGTTGGGAACAGTTTAGTTATCTTTCAGTTGTGATAGGACTTGTCCACGACTTTAAAGTACGGACTTGAAGCCATGTTTGTCTTGCAGTGCATAGTATCTTGACACCTAAACCCAACCAGTAAACTGGGAAAGGTCATTGTTATACAGTGTTTTCAAATGTTGTTTCTCTTTAGTTCTCTTTTATTAAAGTTTAATGTTTTAATCAGGAAAATCATATCAATTGTGCTTGGCTAAAGAGTATGGAACATAAGTAGTGTTGAGCGATACCGTCCGATACTTGAAAGTATCGGTATCGGATAGTATCGGCCGATACCCGAAAAATATCGGATATCGCCGATACCGATATCTGATACCAATACAAGTCAATGGGACACCAAGTATCGGAAGGTATTCTGATGGTTCCCAGGGTCTGAAGGAGAGGAAACTCTCCTTCAGGCCCTGGGATCCATAGGGATGTGTAAAATAAAGAATTAAAATAAAAAATATTGATATATTCACCTCTCCGGCGGCCCCTGGACATCACGCTGGTAACCGGCAGGCTTCTTTGTTTAAAATGAGCGCCTTTAGGACCTGCAAATGACGTCGCGGCTTCTGATTGGTCGCGTGCTGCCCATGTGACCGCCACTCGACCAATCAGAAGCCGCGACGTCATTCGCAGGTCCTTAATTCCTAGAATTAGGAGTTTAGTGAATGAGAATGACGTCACAGCTTCTGATTGGTCGCGTGGCGGTCACATGAGCGGCACGCGACCAATCAGAAGCCGCGACGTCATTCCTCAGGTCCTAAAGGCGCTCATTTTAAACAAAGAAGCCTGCCGGTTACCAGCGTGATGTCCAGGGACCGCCAGAGAGGTGAAAATATCAATATTTTTTATTTTAATTCTTTATTTTACACATCCCTATGGAACCGATACCGATACCCGATACCACAAAAGTATCGGATCTCGGTATCGGAATTCCGATACCGCAAGTATCGGCCGATACCCGATACTTGCGGTATCGGAATGCTCAACACTAAACATAAGACATTGATCCCACTGAGATCAAAGGAGGTCAGAGGTCAGTTAACAATAGAAGCCGAGCAACAATGTGAAAACTTAAGGTTTGATGGATACTGCGCTATTTTCATTATCATTTGCTGTGTTAGAGTGAACAATTATGTGGAGCTGTGGCAGTAACAGGTTTCAGTACCACAATTAGCTTGTATATTTTGTTTTCTTTCTGATTGTTCTGATTGCATTTCAGAAATTATAAATAAACATATTAGTAAAAACCTGGTAATTAAAATACCTCTTTTTTAAGTCTTTTATGGGAAACAATGTCCTACACCCTGGATTTATTTCATGATTCAACAACATGATCAATGGTAGCAAGTTCTATTTATTAACCCCTTTATGACATCAGATGTACTATCCCGTCGAGGTGGGGATAGTACCGACGGGATAGTACGTCATACGCGATCGGCCGCGCTCACGGGGGGAGCGCGGCCGATCGCGGCTGGGTGTTAGCTGCCTATCGCAGCTGACATCCGGCACTATGTGCCAGGAGCGGTCACTGACTGCTCCCGGCACATTAACCCTCAGCACACCGCGATCAGACATGATCGCAATGTGCCGGCGGTACAGGGAAGCATCGCGCAGGGAGGGGGCTCCCTGCGGGCTTCCCTGAGCCCCCCGCAGCAACGCGATGTGATCGCGTTGCTGCAAGGGTCTCCTCACCTCCCTCCCTGCTCCAGGCCCGGATCCAAGATGGCCACGGCATCCGGGTCCTGCAGGGAGGGAGGTGGCTTACCAAGTGCCTGCTCAGAGCAGGCGCTTGGTAAGCCTGCACTGCTCTGAGACAGATTGGTGATCTGACAGAGTGCTGTGCAAACTGTCTGATCACCAATCTGTGATGTCATCCCCCAGGACAAAGTAAAAAAGTTTAAAAAAAAATTTTCAAATATG
Organism: Ranitomeya imitator; assembly: GCF_032444005.1. Lineage (NCBI taxonomy): Eukaryota > Metazoa > Chordata > Amphibia > Anura > Dendrobatidae > Ranitomeya > Ranitomeya imitator. Next base: position 339,030,231 of record NC_091285.1, on the reverse strand, counting down.
TAAAAAAAAATAAAAAAAAATATTCCTAAATAATGAAAAAATATATATATATTATTCCCATAAATACATTTCTTTATCTAAATAAATAAATAAAAAAAAAACAATAAAAGTACACCTATTTAGTATCGCCGCGTCTGTAACGGCCCAACCTATAAAACTGTCCCACTAGTTAACCCCTTCAGTAAACACCGTAAGAAAAAAAAATCGAGGCAAAAAACAACGCTTTATTATCATACCACCTAACAAAAAGTGGAATAACACGCGATCAAAAAGACAGATATAAATAACCATGGTACCGCTGAAAACGGCATCTTGTCCCGCAAAAAACGAGCCAACATACAGCATCATCAGCAAAAAAATAAAAAAGTTATAGTCCTGAGAATAAAGCGATGCAAAAATAATTATTTTTTCTATAAAATAGTTTTTATCGTATAAAAGCGCCAAAACATAAAAAAATATATAAATGAGGTGTCGCTGTAATCGTACTGACCCGAAGAATAAAACTGCTTTATCAATTTTACCAAACGCAGAACGGTATAAACGCCTCCCCCAAAAGAATTTCATGAATAGCTGGTTTTTGGTCATTCTGCCTCACAAAAATCGGAATAAAAAGCGATCAAAAAATGTTACGTGCCTTAAAATGTTACCAATAAAAACGTCAACTCGTCCCGCAAAAAACAAGACCTCAAATGACTCTGTGGACCAAAATATGGAAAAATTATAGCTCTCAAAATGTGGTAACGCAAAAAATATTTTTTTGCAATAAAAAGCGTCTTTTAGTGTGTGACGGCTGCCAATCATAAAAATCCGCTAAAAAACCCGCTATAAAAGTAAATCAAACCCCCCTTCATCACCCCCTTAGTTAGGGAAAGATTAAAAAAATGTATTTATTTCCATTTTCCCATTAGGGCTAGGGTTAGGGTTAGGGCTAGGGTTAGGGCTAGGGTTAGGGTTAGGGCTAGGGTTAGGGTTAGGGCTAGGGTTAGGACTAGGGCTAGGGTTAGGGCTAGGGTTAGGTTTAGGGCTACAGTTAGGGTTGGGGTTAAATTTAGGGTTATGGTTGGGGCTAAAGTTACGGTTAGGGTTTAGATTACATATACAGTTGGGAATAGGGTTGGGATTAGCGTTAGGGGTGTGTCAGGGTTAGAGGTGTGGTTAGGGTTACTGTTGGGATTAGGGTTAGGGGTGTGTTTGGATTAGGGTTTCAGTTATAATTGGGGGGTTTCCACTGTTTAGGCACATCAGGGGCTATTCAAACGCGACATGGCGTCTGATCTCAATTCCAGCCAATTCTGCGTTGAAATAGTAAAACAGTGATTCTTCCCTTCTGAGCTCTCCCGTGTGCCCAAACAGGGGTTTACCCCAACATATGCAGTATCAGCGTACTCAGGACAAATACAACTTTTGGGGTCCAATTTCTCCTGTTACCCTTGGGAAAATACAAAACTGGGGGCTAAAAAATAATTTTTGTGGGAAAAAAAAGATTTTTTATTTTCACGGCTCTGTGTTATAAACTGTAGTGAAACACTTGGGGGTTCAAAGTTCTCACAACACATCTAGATAAGTTCCCTGGGGGTCTAGTTCCCAATATTGGGTCACTTGTGGGGGGTTTCTACTGTTTAGGTGCATTAGGGGCTCTGCAAACGCAATGTGATGCCTGCAGACCATTCCATCTAAGTCTGCATTCCAAATGGAACTCCTTCCCTTCCGAGCCCTCCCATGCGCCCAAACGGTGGTTCCCCCCCACATATGGGGTATCAGCGTACTCAGGACAAATTGGACAACAACTTTTGGGGTCGAATTTCTCCTCTTACCCTCGGGAAAATACAAAACTGGGGGCTAAAATATAATTTTTGGGGGAAAGTTTTTTTTTTAATTTTCACGGCTCTGCGTTACAAACTGTAGTGAAACACTTGGGGGTTCAAAGCTCTCACAACACATGTAGATAAGTTCCCTGGGGGTCTAGTTTCCAAAATGGTGTCACTTGTGGGGGGTTTCTACTGTTTAGGTACATTAGGGGCTCTGCAAACACAATGTGACACCTGCAGACCATTCCATCTAAGTCTGCATTCCAAATGAACCTCCTTCCCTTCCGAGCCCTCCCATGCGCCCAAACAGTGGTTCCCCCCACATATGGGGTATCAGCGCACTCAGGACAAATTGGACAACAAATTTTAGGGTCCACTTTCTCCTGTTACCCAAGGGAAAATACAAAACTGGGGGCTAAAAAATAATTTTTGTGTGAAAAAATTTTTGTTTTATTTTTACGGCTCTGCATTATAAACTTCTGTGAAGCCCTTGGTGGGTGATAGTGCTCACCACAATCTAGATAAGTTCCTTAGGGGGTCTACTTTCCAAAATGGTGTCACTTGGGGGTTTCAATGTTTAGGCACATCAGTGGATCTTCAAACGCAACATGGCGTCCCATCTAAATTCCTGTCAATTTTGCATTGAAAAGTCAAAAGGCGCTCCTTCCTTTCCGAGCTCTCCCATGCACCCAAACAGTGGTTTACCCCCACATATGGGGTATCAGCGTACTCAGGACAAATTGTACAACAACTTTTGGAGTCCAATTTCTTCTCTTACCCTTGGGAAAATAAAAAATTGGGGGCAAAAAATAATTTTTGTGAAAAAATATGATTTTTTATTTTTACGGTTCTGCATTATAAACTTCTGTGAAGCACTTTGTTAGGAGTCGAGTTTCCTCTGCGGCACAGGGGGAATCTCGATCCGTGTCTACTCCGGTCTCCCATTCTGTTTCGCCGGCAGGGGGCTCTGCTCAGCAGACGCGTCGCTCCCAGCGTCTTGCTGGGACTGATTCTGTGCAGGGAGTTACTGCTGCCTTTCCTGGCTCTCCTGTTGTACTCTGCACTGATCTGCGGCGAGCTGGCTTCTCTGGGACTAAGTCCTTATTTGCACACACTGAGCATGCCCAGGGCAAGATCTCCCATTGGAGATCAAGGGTCACATGCTCAGGTACTGCAGCACATTCTATTGGTCCTCCTGGAAGGTCTTGGAAGGGCAAAACTTCAGTAGCAGCTTCCTGTGCTGCACCTATATAAACTGCGCATGACTGCACGGCCATGCGCTAGTATTGTCTTGTTATAATGTGTGTGTGTAGATGGATGTATGTCGAAGGATGAAAGCTCCTAAGTATCCCTCCCTAGTGTTGTTGACTGTTCGCGGATGATGGTAGCTATCTAGCGCCCGACTTGCCATCTACACGTAACACACATCTCAGCGTCCTTTGGCTGTGTCCGCCAGTACGGCGCCGTGCGCTTCCTCTGCGCTTTCCTTACCCAAGCCTGGGTGGATAGTGGCGTCCGTCAGTGCGGCACCGCACGCACTCTTGTGCCTTAAGTTTCTATTTATAAGTTTCCTTTCACATCCAGTTGTAGTGTTGTGCCAGCAAGAGTCTAATCGGACTTCAATCCCGGATTGGGGTTGTGTTCGCTGACTCCTTGCTCGCATTCTATGTGCGGTACTGCGGTCCTGTGACGTAACAGAATCGCTTCTTTCACGCAGGGTGCAGTTAACCCATGTGTGTATACCTAGTACCGCCATATTGTCCGTCTTGCTAGCTGCAGGGTCTTTTACCTGCACGGTGGACCTCGGACTGCGAACGCACGTAGATTCTTACCATCTATACTTGGTGCGTTCCGCCAGTCCTTAACATAATACTAGCGCCAAGGTCTGGCTAGTATGGCGGACATTCAGCAATCTTTGCGGTATATCCAGCAGATGGAGGGTAGGTTGAAGGTTCTCGAGAACTCAACCTCAGCTGTGGATGTTACCGCAGTTGCTGTAAAGGCTGCTGGCGTGGCGGCAGCAACCTTGTCCACTGCCACCCCTGTTCCGACATTATCCCGCCTCCCGTTGCCAGAAAAATTTTCTGGAGATTGCAAAACTTGTAGGGGATTCGTGAGTCAGTGCTCTATCCACCTCGAGCTCCTGGCTGCACGTTTTCCTACAGAGCGGGCTAAGGTGGGATTTATTGTCTCGCTGTTGTCGGACAGGGCGTTGGAGTGGGCTACGCCGCTGTGGGAGCGTGATGATCATGTGGTGCAGAGTGCTCCATTGTTTCTGGGCACGCTGAAAAAGGTCTTTCTAGGACCTCAACTCACCCATGATACAGCGCTCCAACTACTGGCATTAACTCAGGGTGAGTCCTTGGTCAGCCATTTTTCCGTCCGATTCCGTACTTTAGCTTCCGAGCTGGAGTGGTCGGATAAAGCCCTTATCCCCATATTCTGGAGGGGCCTGGCTGACCATGTTAAGGATGCTCTGGCCACTAGGGAGATTCCTGCCACACTGGAGAAGTTAATATCTATTTCTACTCGTATAGACCTCCGTTTTAACGAGCGGAGGTTGGAACGAGCCCAGTGTAGGCAGAGGTTTCGGCTGGCTCCTACCTTCGTCAAACCTTTGGAATCTCCAGTCCAGGCATCTGAGTCACATGAGGCCTTGGAGGTGACACGAGCGGGATCCAAGTCTCAGTCCGCTCGTGCACATAAGGTCCGTCATGTTTGCCAGCAGTCAGGACGTCTTGCCTCCAAGAGTCCTCAGCGGTCGGGGAAACGTCAGCGTCTAGTGGCAGTTGGAGGAGGTACACTAGACACGGCGACGTTTGCCTCAAAGTTGTCCTTCAAGGGGACAATTACCATAGGCCCATCCACTCTTACGGTCGAGCTATGCTTGGATTCTGGGGCAGAGGGTAACTTTATGTCCTCCGCCTTTGCCCAGCGTCACGCAATACCCTTGGTGATGCTCACCCAGCCAGTGACCGTTCGAGTGGTAAATGGGTCAACACTACCTTCACAGATTACCCACCAAACCATTCCTTTCATGCTATCTGTGTCTCCATCACATCAGGAGATAATCTCCCTATTAGTCATTCCTGAGGGAATTGTTGAGGTCCTGTTGGGGATGCCATGGCTTCGCTACCATTCTCCTCATATTGAGTGGTCCTCTGGGAGAATTTTGGGATGGAGTAAATCCTGTGAGGGTAGATGTCAGAGGGAGTGCGTTCAGGTTGCTACTACACAGGTACCCGCAGATCTTTCCTCTCTCCCCAAGCACTATTGGTCCCATGCAGACGTGTTCTCCAAAAGAGCTGCGGAGACCCTTCCGCCTCACCGCCCCTATGACTGTCCTATTGACCTCTTGCCTGGTGCTGAGCCTCCCCGGGGTCGAGTCTACCCGTTATCTCTCCCGGAGACAGAGGCAATGTCCCAGTATATTCAGGAGAATCTGGCAAGAGGATTCATTAGGAAGTCAGTGTCACCGGCAGGGGCTGGGTTCTTCTTCGTACAGAAGAAGACTGGAGACTTACGTCCATGCATAGACTACAGGGGTCTTAACGCCATTACCGTTAAGAACAAGTACCCATTACCCCTGATATCTGAGCTCTTTGATAGGCTATGGGGAGCAAAGGTATTTACAAAGTTAGATCTGCGGGGTGCTTACAACCTGATTCGCATCCGTGAGGGGGATGAATGGAAGACGGCTTTTAACACCAGGGATGGTCACTATGAATATCTAGTGATGCCCTTTGGGCTCTGTAATGCCCCAGCCGTTTTCCAAGACTTTGTGAACGACATCTTTCGGGATATGCTCACCACCTCGGTCGTAGTCTATCTGGATGACATTCTCATCTACTCTCCAGATATAGACTCCCATCGGAGAGATGTTCGCAAAGTCTTCGACCTCTTACGGGCAAACTCCCTCTACGCTAAGTTGGAGAAGTGTGTGTTTGAGCAGGAGTCCTTGCCTTTCCTTGGTTATATCATTTCTGCCCAGGGTTTGGCTATGGATCCTGCCAAGCTACAGGCGGTAATGGACTGGCAGGAACCCCATTCTCTTAAAGCGGTGCAGCGCTTTATGGGGTTGATTAATTACTATCGCCAGTTTATTCCACACTTCTCAACTTTGGTAGCTCCCTTGGTCGCCCTCACCAAGAAGGGAGCAAATCCCAAGTTGTGGTCAGAGGAGGTCTCCAAGGCCTTTCTCTCGATTAAGTCACACTTCGCTAGCGCTCCCATCCTACATCGCCCCGATGTAGATAAACCATTCATCTTGGAGGTGGATGCCTCATCCGTTGGTGCTGGAGCAGTCCTTTTCCAAAAGGATGCTCAAGGTCGGAAGCATCCTTGCTTCTTCTTCTCCAAAACTTTCACACCAGCGGAGAGGAATTATTCCATCGGGGACAGGGAGTTGCTAGCCATGAAGTTGGCTTTTTCAGAGTGGAGACACCTCTTGGAGGGAGCTCGCTTTCCCTTCCAAGTCTTCACTGACCACAAGAACTTGGTGTATATACAGACGGCCCAGCGGCTAAATTCTCGCCAGGCTAGATGGTCCCTGTTTTTCTCCCGGTTCCATTTTACCCTCCATTTTCTCTCCGGGGAGAAGAACGTTCGTGCCGACGCTCTCTCCCGCTCCGTAGTGTCATCTGAGGAGGAGGAGGAGGAGCCTCGGCTTATTGTCCCGCCTGAGAGCCTGAGAACTGTAGCTCCGGTTTCGCTGGAGTCTGTGCCCCCGGGCAAGACTTTTGTGCCAGCTAACTTGCGACCGGAGGTTCTCTCTTGGGCTCACTCCTCCAGAGTGGGTGGGCATTTTGGGACCAAGAGGACATCCGAGCTTTTGGCGAGAACATATTGGTGGCCGCATATGGTCCGAGATGTCAAGGACTATATTCAGGCGTGCTTTTCTTGCGCCCAGAATCGGTCTCCTCGGCAACGGCCTGCTGGGTTGCTTTACCCTCTACCGGTGGCAGACAGGCCCTGGGAGATGGTCGGAATGGACTTTGTGGTGGGCTTACCCAAGTCGCGTGGCTGCTCCATTATTTGGGTTGTCACCGACCATTTCTCTAAGATGGTACATTTGGTACCGCTTCCTTGGTTACCCTCAGCACGGGCCTTGGCGGTGTTGTTCATGAAGCATGTTTTCCGATTGCATGGTATGCCTGATAAGATTGTCAGCGATCGGGGTCCCCAGTTCGCGTCTCGGTTTTGGAGAGAGTTCTGCCGTTTGCTCAGCATAGAGTTAAACCTCTCCTCTGCATATCATCCCGAGACGAATGGGTTGGTGGAGAGAACCAACCAGACTCTGGTGACATATTTGCGACATTTCGTCTCCGCTAGGCAGGATGACTGGGCATCTTTGCTACCTTGGGCGGAATTTGCCTTGAACAACGCCGTAGCCGATTCCACTGGCCAAACTCCTTTTCTCCTTAATTACGGCCAGCATCCGCGTGTTCCTGTGCCCATGCCCGTGTCATCCACCGATTCTAGGGTGGCAGACTGGGCGGTGGAGGCACGGGACATCTGGGACTGCACACAGGATGCCATTCGGGCCTCCAAGGAGAGAATGGGGGTTTCGGCTGATACACACCGGCGTCCCGCTCCGGTCTTTGCTCCCGGCGACTTAGTGTGGCTCTCCGCCTGTAACATCAGGCTGCGAGTTGAGTCCACTAAGTTTGCTCCTCGCTACATTGGCCCGTTTAAGGTTCTGGAACAGGTCAACCCTGTGGTTTACCGTTTGGCTATTCCTCCACGCCTTGGTATCACCGATACCTTTCACGTTTCCCTCTTAAAGCCCATTCGTTTGTCTCGCTTTTCTGAGTTATCTGCTGGGACATCGGGTTCATCCACGGATGAGTTTGAGGTGAATGCTATTGTGGGAAGCAAGGTGGTACGTGGCAAAAAATTTTATTTGGTGGATTGGAAGGGTCATGGTCCAGAGGATAGAACCTGGGAGCCTGTGGAGCACATTCGGGCTCCGCTGCTTATTGCGGCTTTTGAGCGTAGTGAGGCTCAAGGAGGGGGGGGCCCTAGGAGGGGGGGTAATGTTAGGAGTCGAGTTTCCTCTGCGGCACAGGGGGAATCTTGATCCGTGTCTACTCCGGTCTCCCATTCTGTTTCGCCCGCAGGGGGCTCTGCTCAGCAGAGGCGTCGCTCCCAGCGTCTTGCTGGGACTGATTCTGTGCAGGGAGTTACTGCTGCCTTTCCTGGCTCTCCTGTTGTACTCTGCACTGATCTGCGGTGAGCTGGCTTCTCTGGGACTAAGTCCTTATTTGCACACACTGAGCATGCCCAGGGCAAGATCTCCCATTGGAGATCAAGGGTCACATGCTCAGGTACTGCAGCACATTCTATTGGTCCTCCTGGAAGGTCTTGGAAGGGCAAAACTTCAGTAGCAGCTTCCTGTGCTGCACCTATATAAACTGCGCATGACTGCACGGCCATGCGCTAGTATTGTCTTGTTATAATGTGTGTGTGTAGATGGATGTATGTCGAAGGATGAAAGCTCCTAAGTATCCCTCCCTAGTGTTGTTGACTGTTCGCGGATGATGGTAGCTATCTAGCGCCCGACTTGCCATCTCACATCTCAGCGTCCTTTGGCTGTGTCCGCCAGTACGGCGCCGTGCGCTTCCTCTGCGCTTTCCTTACCCAAGCCTGGGTGGACAGTGGCGTCCGTCAGTGCGGCACCGCACGCACTCTCGTGCCTTAAGTTTCTATTTATAAGTTTCCTTTCACACCCAGTTGTGGTGTTGTGCCAGCAAGAGTCTAATCGGACTTCAATCCCGGATTGGGGTTGTGTTCGCTGACTCCTTGCTCGCATTCTATGTGCGGTACTGCGGTCCTGTGACGTAACAGAATCGCTTCTTTCACGCAGGGTGCAGTTAACCCATGTGTGTACCTAGTACCGCCATATTGTCCGTCTTGCTAGCTGCAGGGTCTTTTACCTGCACGGTGGACCTCGGACTGCGAACGCACGTAGATTCTTACCATCTATACTTGGTGCGTTCCGCCAGTCCTTAACACACTTGGTGGGTCAAAGTGCTCACCACACCTCTAGATAAGCTCCTTAGGGGGTCTACTTTCTAAAATGGTGTCACTTGTGGGGGGTTTCAATGTTCAGGCATATCAGTGGCTCTCCAAACGCAACATGGCGTCCCATCTCAATTCCTGTCAATTTTGCATTGAAAAGTCAAACGGCGCTCCTTCCCTTCCGAGCTCTCCCATGCGCCCAAACAGTGGTTTACCCCCACATATCGTGTATCAGCGTACTCAGGACAAATTGTACAACAAAGATTGGGGTCCATTTTCTCCTGTTACCCTTGGTAAAATAAAACAAATTGGAGCTGAAATAAATTTTTTGTGAAAAAAGTTAAATGTTCATTTTTATTTAAACATTCCAAAAATTCCTGTAAAACACCTGAAGGGTTAATAAACTTCTTGAATGTGGTTTTGAGCACCTTGAGGGGTGCAGTTTTTAGAATGGTGTCACACTTGAGCATTTTCTATCATATAGACCCCTCAAAATGACTTCAAATGAGATGTGGTCCCTAAAAAAATGGTGTTGTAAAAATGAGAAATTGCTGGTCAACTTTTAACCCTTATAACTCCCTAACAAACAAAAAAATTAGGTTCCAAAATTGTGCTGATGTAAAGTAGACATGTGGGAAATGTTACTTATTAAGTATTTTGTGTGACAAATTTCTGTGATTTAATTGCATAAAAGTTCAAAGTTGGAAAATTGCGAAATTTTCATAATTTTCGCCAAATTTCCGTTTTTTTCACAAATAAACGCAGGTACTATCAAAAATTTTTTACCATTGTCATTAAGTACAATATGTCTTGAGAAAACAATGTCAGAATCACTGGGATCCGTTGAAGTGTTCCAGAGTTAGAACCTCATAAAGGGACAGTGGTCAGAATTGTAAAAATTGGCCCGGTCATTAACGTGCAAACCACCCTTGGGCGTAAAGGGGTTAATTTCCAGAAAACGTATAGACAGGTCACATACCTTATCTTCCTAGGCATCAAAAAGTACAGATAAACTCTTTTCCCTTTCTGCCCATTATATGCTAATTACAATTCAAAGATCTATATACACAGGTGCTTCTCACTCTTATTAGAATATCATCAAAAACTAATTACTTTCAGTTCTTAAATACAAAAAGGAAACTCATATATTATATAGAGTCATTACAAACAGAGTGATCTATTTCAAGTGTTAATTTCTGTTAATGTTGATGATTATGGATTACAGCCAATGAAAACCCCAAAGTCATTATCTCAGTAAATTAGAGTAATTAACAAAGAACACCTGCAATGGCTTCCTAAGCATTTAAAACAGCCCCTTAGGGTTAAGTGTCGAGTTCCTGCCACTGCACAGAGGGAATCTTGAACCATGTCCTCTGCGGTCTCCCATTCTTCCTCAGCCGCAGAAGAGCCTGCTCAACAGATACATCGGTCCCAGCATCTTACGATTCGATACGATACGATATGATACACTTTATTGATCCCGTGGGAAATTATGGTATCACAGCAGCACAACTTACATCATAAAAATCATAAAATGAATTACTTAGTTGACATGACAGTTTGTTGACAGAAGAACATTATACATTAGAATAGGACATACACAGCGGGTGAACTGAAAAGTAGAAGAAATAAGTAGACAATCACCTTTATGATTTAACCCTAATGTTATTGTTGTACATCCCCATAGCAGTTGGCAAAAATGATTTCCTAAATTTTTCCTTCTTACACCTCAGAAGTATTAGCCGGTTACTGAAGGTGCTCTTCTGTTTCATGAATAGCTTATATAGTGGATGTGCATTATTGTTCATAATCGACATACAGTTTCTCAGAGTTCTTCTCTCCACTACCTCCTCAAGAGAGTCCAGATTGCAGCCGACAGCAGAGCTTGCCTTTTTGATAAGCTTATTCAGCTTATTAGCATCAGAGGCCCGCACACTATTACCCCAGCACATGATTGCAAAAAAGATGGCACTTGCCACCACCGACTGGTAGAACATTTCTAACATTTTGCTGCACACATTAAAAGACCTCAGTTTCCTTAGGAAATACAATCTGCTCATCCCCTTCTTGTAGACAGTCTCTGAGTGGCATCTCTAGTCCAGTTTGCTATCCAAATGCACCCCCAAATATTTGTAACTCTCCACCTGCTCTACCTCCTGACCAGCAATAGTGATCGGTAAGCATTCCAACTTACTCCTGCTATAGTTGGCCACCAACTTCTTGGTTTTCTTAACATTTAGTTGTAGATAGTTACCATTGCACCAATCCACGAAATTCGACACCACCCTTCTATATTCCTCATCCCCCGATCTCCCCTAATACATCCCACAACCACGGAGTCATACGAAAATTTCCAAAGGTGGCAAAGATCAGATTTAAACTGAAAGTCTGATGTATACAGTGTGCAAGCACCGTTCCCTGGGGGGGCACCTACACTGCTCAGTAAGCTGCTTGACACAACTGCTCCTATCTGTACAAACTGTGGCGATCTGATAGGTAGTCAGTTATCCAATTTCTCATCCCCACCTCCACCTTCATGTCAGTCATCTTTTTGTGTAGTAAAGGTGGCTGCAGGGAATTAAATGCACACGAGAAATCAAAGAACATCGCTTGCACCGTGGTTCCGTCAATCTCCAGAAATGAATGTACACTATGTAACAGAGAAAGAATAGCATCGTCCACCCCCAATCTATGTCGGTAAGCAAACTGAAGGGGATCGATAAAAGCGTTAACCCTCGGTCTTAAGTGAGCAAGAACTAATCTTTCCAAGGCCTTCATAGCTTGAGATGTTAAGGCTACAGGACGATAGTCATTTAGGGTTGCAGGAGAAGAAGTCTTGGGTACTGGCACCAGACAGGAAGTTTTCCATAACACTGGTACCCTCTGTGTTTGTAGACTTCCATTAAATAGGAGTGTAAAGATCGTACACCGCTGGTCTGCACAACTTTAAGGACACGTGAGCTGAGTCCATCTGGTCCTGCAGCTTTACCAATGTTAAGTGACTTAAACTGCCTCCTCACATCATTTTCGGATACTCTAAAATTAGTCTGCTCAACTAGTTTGCTCAAGCTGATGCTGTGCATCTGGTTACTGCTGCTTTCCCAGGTCCAGCTATTGTAGCCAGCATTAGTCAGCGGCGAGAAGAAGCTCCTGGGACTAAGTCCTGCTTTTTGCCTACTGAGCATGCCCATGGGGCGACCACTCATTGGAGGTCAGAGGTCACATGCCCAGGTCCTCAAGCAGCTCCAATTGGACTACTAGCAAGGTCCCAGAAGGCTGCAACTATAAAAGGTGTGCATGACTGCTTGGCTATGCACTAATATAACCTCAAATCGTGGTGTGTATGGATGCATGTATGTTCTGATGAAAGCTCCTAATTGAACCCTTTCCCTAGTGTTGTTGTCTGATTGTGGGTGATTGGTGCTGACAAGCACCAGTTAGTGCCATCCAGCACTGTCCACGTTTCTACAGCGTCAAATAAGCAGCATTCGCCAGTGCGACGCTGTGCACAGCTAGTGCATTTTCCTACTTAGGGCAGTTAGTGGCATTCACCAGAGCAGTGCTTTGCGCACTCAGTGTGCTAAATCTTTTATTTATTTTCTTCTGGCACTGCAGGTGCGGCGCCAAGCGCTAGTGGGTCTAGAGGGACTCTAACCCCGTGTCTTTGGGGCAGAGTCCTGTGATTAAACACTAGCGTTCACTCTGCGGAGTTGAGGCTCTGTTACAAAACAGGGTCCGTCTCCATACATACAGGTTGATGTTAAACCATGTATGTTCTTTTTATAGTGCTATATACTGTCCGCCATTACTGAGCAGCAGGTGACATCTCTGCACGGTGGACCGCGTTCTGCAAATGCACCTTATAGCCTCCTTTATATTTTTTGGTGCGTTGCGCCAGCCCTAACACTTAGTCTGTTTCAGTATGCTCCACAATCATGGGGAAGACTGCTTACTTGACAGATGTAAAGAAAGCAGTCATTGACACACTGCACAGGAGGGTAAGCCACAAAAGGTCATTGCTAAAGAAGCTGGCTGTTCACAGAGTGTAGTCTCAAAGCATATTAATTAAAGTTGAGTGGACGGAAACGTGTAGAAAAAAAAAGAAAAAGGTGCACAAGCAGCCGGGATAACTGCAGCCTTGAAAAGATTGTTAAGAAAAGGCCATTTGAAATTTTTTCACAAGGAGTGGACTGCTGCTGAAGTCATTGCTTTAAGAGTCACCACACACAGACGTATCCAGGACATGGGCCACAAGTGTTGCATTCCATGTGTCAAGTCACTCACTGTGACCAATAAACAATGCCAGAAGCATCTTACCTGAGCGAAGGAGAAAAAGAACAGGACTGTTGCTCAGTGGTCCAAGGCGTTGTTTTCAGATAAAAGTTAATTTTGCATTTTATTTGTAAATCAAAGTCCAAAACTCTGCAAGAAGAGTGGAGGGGCACACAATCCAAGCTGCTTCAGGTCTTGTGTGAAGTTTCCACAATCAGTGATGTTTTGGGGAGCAATTTCAGCTGCTGATGTAAGTCCACTGTGTTTTATCAAGACTAGTGTTGAGCATTCCGATACCGCAAGTATCGGGTATCGGCCGATACTTGCGGTATCGGAATTCCGATACCGAGATCCAATACTTTTGTGGTATCGGGTATCGGTATCGGATACATAGAGATGTGTAAAATAAAGAATTAAAATAAAAAATATTGATATATTTACCTCTCCGGCGGCCCCTGGACTCAGCGCGGGTAACCGGCAGGCTTCGTTGTTCAAAATCAGCGCATTTAGGACCTGAGAATCACGTCCCGGCTTCTGATTGGTCGCGGGCCGCCCATGTGACCGCCACGCGACCAATCACAAGCCGCGACGTCACCGCAAGCTATTAACGCGCTCATTTTTAAAAATGAGCGCGTTAATGGCTTTCAAAGACGTAGCGGCTTGTGATTGGTCGCGTGGCCGCGACCAATCACAAGCCGCGACGTCACCGCAAGCTATTAACGCGCTCATTTTAAAAAATGAGCGCGTTAATGACTTTCAAAGACGTAGCGGCTTGTGATTGGTCGCCGCCACGCGACCAATCACAAGCCGCGACGTCACCGCAAGCTATTAACGCGCTCATTTTTAAAAATCAGCGCGTTAATGGCTTTCAAAGACGTCGCGGCTTGTGATTGGTCGCGTGGCGGTCACATGGGCGGCCCGCGACCAATCAGAAGCCGGGACGTGATTCTCAGGTCCTAAAAGCGCTGATTTTGAACAAAGAAGCCTGCCGGTTACCCGCGCTGAGTTCAGGGGCCGCCGGAGAGGTAAATATATCAATATTTTTTATTTTAATTCTTTATTTTACACATCCCTATGGATCCCAGGGCCTGAAGGAGAGTTTCCTCTCCTTCAGACCCTGGGAACCATGAGAATAACTTCCGATACTTGATGTCCCATTGACTTGTATTGGTATCGGATATCGGTATCGGCGATATCCGATATTTTTCGGGTATCGGCCGATACTATCCGATACCGATACTTTCAAGTATCGGACGGTATCGCTCAACACTAATCAAGACCAAAGTCAGCACAGCCATCTACTAGGAAATTTTAGAGTACTTCATGCTTCCTTCAAGCTTTTTAAAGATGGAAAATTAATTCTCCAGCAGGACTTGGCACCTCTCCACACTGCCAAAAGTACCAATACCTGGTTTAAAAACAACATTATCACTGTGCTTGATTGGCCAGCAAACTCACCTGATCTTAAACCCATATAGAGGGTTTTGTCAAGAGGAAGATGAGAGACACCAGACTCAACAATGCACATGAGCTGAAGGCTGCTATAAAAGCAACCTAGGCTTCCATAACACCTCAGTAGTGCAACAGGTTGATTGCCTCTGTGCCACGCCGCATTGATGCAGTAATTGATTCAAAAGGAGCCCCAACCAAGTATTGAGTGCATTCAGTGGACATACATTTCAGTAGGACAACATTTCAGATTTTAAAATCATTTTTCAAACTGGTGTTGTAAAGTACTCTAATTTACTGAGATAATGACTTTTGGGTTTTCATTGACTGTAAACCATAATGATCAACGTAAACAGAAATAAAGACTTGAAATAGAGCAATCTGTTTATATATATATAATATATGAGTTTCACTTTTTGTATTGAAGAGCTGAAATAAATAAACTTTTTGATGATATTCTAATTTTGTGAAAAGGACATGTGTAAAAAATAAATATATATATATATATATATACATATATATATATAATTCTCTCTCTCTCTATATATATATATATATATATATATACATACAGTTTAACACAGTTGACAATATTGTAGTGTTTAACCCTTTATAGACCAGGGGTATTTCCATTTTTGCATTTTATTTACTTTTCCTTTTCTTCCCACAGCCGTAACTTTTTTTATTTTTCCAACAATATGGCCATGTGAGCGCTTATTTCTTGTGGGACGAGTTGTACTTTTGAATGGCACCATTGATTTTACCATATCATGTACTGGAAAATGGGAAAAAATTCCAAATGTTGTGAAATTGCAAAAAAAGTGCAATTCCACAATTGTTTTTTGGATTTTTTTTACCATGTTCATTAAATGCTAAAGCTGACCTAACAATATGATTCACCAGGTCATTACGAGTTCACGGACACCAAACATGTCTAGATCCTTTTTCATTTAAGTGGTTTAATACAATTTGTAAAAACAAAACAAAAAATGTTGCCATTTTCTGAGACCTGTAGCATCTCCCTTTTTCAGGATCTGGGGCTGGGTGAGGTCTTATTTTTTACATTTTTATTGATACAATTTTGGTGTAGATACGATCTTTTGATCGCCCGTTATTACATTTTATTGCAATGTTGCAGCGACCAAAAATATGTAATTCTGGCGGGGTTTTTTTCGTGATGCCCTTTACCGATTGGATTAATTCTTTTTATATATTGATAGATCGGGCAATTCTGAACGTGGCAATACCAAATATTTGTATAATAGATTTTTTTGTAAATGTTTTATTTTCTATGGGGCAAATGTGGTGTGATTTGAACTTTTATATTTTTTTACATTTTTAAAAAACATTTTTTGTTACTTTTTACTAGCTCCAATAGTCCCCATGGGAGACTAGAAGCTGCGATTATCTGATAGCTTGTGCTACATAGAGCAGGGCTGCAGCAGATATGCTCACTTGCTATGAGCGCTGACCGTGGGTAAATTGTGATCCCACCCATGGCTGTTAGGGGCACATGTCAGCTGATCAGATCAGCTGTCATGTGCTGGAAAAGGTGTGGGTTCTGGCGATAAGGCGTCCAATGATGAACTCTGCCTGTCATTGGACGTTAAGGGGTTAAGCACTAAATATTCATATGCACATTAATGCAACAGATATCTTGCAGTGATACAAAGTCTAATTAAAATAGTTGATCTACAGTAGGCTAAAGGAAAAATTTAAGAGAATGACAGATTTGCTGATTAGATTGGAAAGAGCCATGTGATGAACAAAGCTTTTGATGGTAAGTATTCATTATTGCACACTGGGAACTTCAAACATATTTGCCTAGTTCTCAATAATAAACCTCATAATTCTTTACTTAAAGAAATTAGTGTGATGGTTTTTAAGACAGGTAAATCAAGTGGATTTAATAAGAGCCTCTTGGTGCAGAAGGGATGGGTGAAAATGAAAGGCTAATAGTGGAGCTCTTCTGTTCCAAATATCAAATCCACAATGTTTTTGTTCGAAACTTTCATACTTTTTATGTAATTATAGTGTAATTGTTGTCAAATAATCAGGAAGGTTGTCTGCCGGAAATAGAAAACCTTTTTAGTATGCATAATCAAATTGATAACCCCAAAGCCATATCAGCATTCTATGGCAACCAGAAAGGATCCCTGCACACCACATCCTAACTGTCAGAATCCACAGTGGATCTTCTGACTAGTGTGTTTGACATGAAGACATGAAAGAGTCCTACCACAGCAATAATGTCATGTCGGGGCTACTAGTCAAAGGAATCACAATGAATTCCAACATGTATTAGATGGTTCGCAGGCGTCCTGTACAGTGACAGTGGAATACTAACTTGACCACTGAACCTGGCCCTTCAGTTCAATTCACCTATCTCTTGCCTTTAGGATGCACATTAGTGATGAGCGAGCATGCTCGGGTAAGGTGTTAACCAAGCATGCTCATGTCCCAATCGAATAGTTTCAGCATGCTCGAAAAATATGCTCGAGTGGCCATGGCCGCATGTCTCACTGCTGTTCGACAGTGGCAACACATGCAGGGATTGCCTGTTTGTTAGGCAATTGCTGCATGTGTTGAGGCTGTCGAACAGCTGCGAGACATGCAGCCACGGCAACTCAAGCATATTTGTCAAGCACGCCAAAACGACTTAATTAGGACATGAGCATGCTTGGTTAACACCTTATCTGAGCATAATTGCTCATCACTGATGGACATGTAACAAGAACAAGTGGTGTTCGAAAAATGATCTATTTATTGCCTATCATACAATATTGTTTGCAATGTATACACCATTTTATTATAGGGCTAATCTTCTTAGACCTAACATTTTTTTAGACTGACTTCTTCAAACTTAAAATACATTGTTGCCTGACCTAAGATAAACCTAACAACTATTAGCAGACTGGCTTCTCCAAACCTTCCATCCATTTTGAACTGTCATTAAAATAAAATAGCTTTGTTATCTTCAGTAGTGATGGGCGAACTCCCGATGATCGCTCGGGATCGGCGGGTTCGCTCGAGTTTTTTTGTAAAGTTCGAGTTTTGGGCCAGAGATGATGCGAACTTGTGTCCGAACCCCGAACTTGGACTTTACAGATATGGGATGGGGTGGGGGGGCTGTAAAAGAAAGAATAAAATTAATAAACATTATAATTATATTTACCTGTCCAGCGACACGTTCTCCCATCCCACTGTCTCCCGGTCATCTGCTTCTGGGGCCGCTCATTACCTTTCAGTCTTTGGCTTTTTTTGGCAGCGTTCACGCGGTGCTCGTGCAGGAGATGGGATGGGAGGATGTGTCGCTGGACAGGTAAGTATAATATTTATAATGTTTATTATTAATTTTATTCTTCCTTTTACAGGCCCTGGACCCGAACTGTACCTGAACTATAATACGGGTTTACCATGGAAACCCATGTTCGGGACCTTGTGGTATGGGTCCATAACTTTACAGTTTGGGTTCGCCCATCCTTAATCTTCAGTTCTTCTCTTCTGTAATGATGGGCGGACCCGTATCTGTTCAGGTCCATTGAGTTAGGCTCAATTTTGATACACGAGTTCAGCTCGTGTATCAAAATGGCATCCAAACTCGAATCTGAACATGAATGTGGTATCTGAACATCAGTTGTTTCCCACGCTGTCATCTATGTCAAAGCACAAGAAACACTGGCTCTGATCTTCAGTAATTCCATCATGGCAGGCCAGAGCACTGTGGTTCCCACACTGTCACACAGATGACAGCGTGTGAGCCAGCAGATGTGAAAAAGTCAATCAGCCAAGCTAAAGCAGACAGTTGGGGGCTAATATTCTCATACTTGGAAGAAGCCATGGGTTTTGGCCCTCCCCAGCCTAAAAATAGCAGCCCACAGCTGCCCCAGAAAAGGCATATCTAATAAATGCCCAAATTCTAGTCCTTTTTTTCCAGTCTTATCCTACTTGTCCTGATGTAGTGACAAGTGGGATTATATTTTTGGGTTCAAATTCACCTATGACTATTCCTCTACAAAATGCAAGTTTCCTTAGCTAACATAAGAAAGAACTTTCTTGGGACTGTGTGCTTGTTAAATATTTTTGTCTGACATCCCAAGGAAAAAAAAAGCAAAACAATATATAATTGGATTAAATTCTTTAAACAACTGAGTAAATATAGTTGGCTTACATGTACAGTATATAATGAGCGAGATAGAGGACATTCCTGTAAAAGTTTCTTGTCATTTACTTTTAAGGTGTGTTTATCTTTTCAGAACCCGTTGAATGTTGAGCAATTACATTTTCAAACCATATCTAGATTGTCTTAAAATCAAACACAAATTCGGCATTTGTCTCTGTTATAAATAGCTTGTTGCAGAAAACAAAATATGATTTGCAAATGCACATGTTGATTTGATGAAACAATTATGTCCTTTCTCAGGAAAACTAGCATGTTGTCATTTTTCTCTACTGGAGCAGAAACAAACCTGAATTTGAATCAGTCATTTCTTCCTCTCTTTTTATCTCTCACATTCATCTTTCGCACAAAGAACCATTTCTTTTCCTACCTACATACCAATTATTATAACAAGCTCAGCTTTTGTCTTCTTTCCATTTTCCCTCTAGAGAAACATAATAGACAAAGTAACTCTCTGTGGCTTTTTGTACCATATTCAATTTGGTAAAGAGTCAGTTTTTGATTTTTTAATTTATGGTAGTACATAGGGCTAAGACCTTTATACATTGCAATAATTGTGTGACTACATAACATAAATACTACGCACAGCCGTCACCAACATTAGTTTTAGAAAAATAATGATATTGTGCAGGTTGCTCATTTTGCATATTAAAATGTATTTATATAAAGCGTAGCTTTTCATTTTGGACTGTTGATGCTGACCTAAACGAGGCAGAATCGCGAGTGTGTTTCTAAGCCATAATAGCAGCAGAAACTCAACAAAAACTCTGCGGAAAAGTCTTTTAAGGTATAATGATTATTATGTTTCAAAATCACTTTGTAATCTTTTCGAGGAAGTAGCTAGAAGGGCGGGTGTGGTGCTCTTAGGTTTTATGAGGTCAATGAGCCACTCTGTCTTGGCAAGATGTTTAGAAACAAGGCTAAGGACAGCAAAGTGAATCTTCACCCTGTGTTAGGAAAAGCTTAGCTACAGTATGACTTTTGTCTGTTATACACAAGGGAGAACTGTCATGCAAACCCATTAATATGTGTAAATCTACATTCAAGAACAGCAGAAACATTTTTTTGGGGGGAAACATCCTAATTACTGTGGTTAAAAGCAGTTTTTTTATATTAGAGTAAGGGGCAGAGTAAGATGTTTTTATATTACTCAGCCCCTTATTCTAAGTTTAGTTTCAATGACCTTACAGAAGTGACACAGCTGAATTTGTCATGAGATCTTTCATTTTTTTTATCATAATAGTTCTTTGATTTAACATAAGATTTGATCAACATGTGATTAATATTTGAGGTCCAGGGAAATCCACTAATATCAGACATGTTGATTTCTTTTGTATTTTATGGAATTGTTTAGCATAAAGGTTAGGTTGCACAGCAACAAATTTCAAACCCCTATTTAACTGATGAAGGATCAGTGTATTAAAAAGTAATAGTAAGCCATTGGATGTATTTTTTTTGCAACGTATTGTATTTTTGTAGACATTTGTATACTTACATGCAAATTTGCATATAACTTCCAATGCTTCATTAGAAAGTTACATTTCAATAAAGTACAAAATATTCAGTGCATGCTGGAATAATTAATCTCCATTCTCATCATTGTGAATGTAGTCCTTTTCATCAAAACCAAGCCAGTATTATGGGGTGTTAGTGGAAGGAAAACCAAAGTGGAGAAAGAAAGAAACCCCTTAAAAAATAACTTTTATTAACATTTACAAAAATAGCAAAAAATCTTGTACAATAAAAAATGACTCCTTTTTATTGTATAAGAAGAATTTAGACATTTTCAACAAGGTGTAGCCAGCTCCGTTGTAGCCAAGTAAGCAGAAATTTAATGAAGCTGGCTATACCTCTTTGAAAAGGACTTAATTCAAAATGGTGAGAATAGTGATGGGTTATTCTTGTACGTACTGAAGATTGAATATGTTATGGAAATTGATTTTTATAACAGAGCATTTCAAGTAATTTCTTTTGTTCCATTTGTGTATTTGCACAAAGGGATATGCGATATTCAGAGGGCTGTGCTTCGAGACTTTAAATCCCTAAGATGAACAATCATATACAGTATATTACAGGTTTTTATATCGAAAGAGTTGAAATGTACTGACATGTGGACAGTTTTATATGAATAAATGTCTTTAACAGAACTTTCAAGTTAATTAAGGGATGTAACTTGACGCTCATTGGCCTTTCTGTTTTATGGTACCAACTATAGGACATGTAGAAAACTAGTTTCAGAAAAACCTTTAGCCCCCTTCTCCAAGGCACCAGGGCTTTTGTCTTTCTACTAACTCTGCACTACTATACCTCTTATTATACATTTGCTTTTCTAGATTATTTTTAAGCAAACTTTTTAGTTACTTATTTTTGTCTCAGAAAACTCAAACTCACTCTATTCTACACTAAAAGTTGCCGAGTCACGTATATGCTTCAGCACCTGTATATGAATATGTGAATGTTAGATACAATCTAAAGTTCAATGTATTTAAATGTGTGCAAATGCATTCAAAACATACAGATATATTGATGAACTGAAATCTGGAAATAGAGACAAGTTCTGAGTCATATACTTCTTGATACATGAATTGATTTATGTGCATGTGCCTTCTCTAAAGACTCATTTCAGATAATGTAGGAAGCCATAGATATTCTACATAAACATTGCCATCCTAGCATACATGGTGCAAAGTATAAAAGTAGAACTGTGCCATTAGTTGGATAACAGTTGTAAGATTAACTGAGTGATGGTGTCTTATGACACCGATACAACATATTTGAGAGGAAAAAACGCAGTAGTGATTCATTGCGTTACTAACCCTGAAAAGCATCTTTGATTTTCATGTACTCCAGCAGAGACAGCTGCCCTTTTCATTGCTGATCTTGCTTAATTCGGTACACTTACCATGCTCTGTACAGCATAGATAAATTTTCTGGAACAAGCCTTTTATAGATATAACTCAAATTAATTTCTTTGTATCTGCTGTAATAATTTAAATTTCCCAGAATTCTTAATGTATGTAAGAGAGAATTTGGAACTGCTTCCATTATAGTGAGCTGAATGAGTGATGAAGTTTTGTTCCCTGTCCAACATTTGGATTACCATGTTGTACCTTCAAGGTTATTTCTAGGTGCAAACATTGTAATTAATTGTACCTTCCATTACCACCACGGAGCAGACAGAATATTGTATATTACTTATGCAATTTATGGATGAATTTAAAAAAATACATAATAGCATAAAAAATACTTTACTCATATCAACATTTTATGTTTATATTTTTACATTTCTATGAAACACCTTTTCAAACATTTATAAAAATGTGTACACTAGATTTTACTAATTTTAAATACTATAGTTTTTTTTTTCTTTTGGGGCCAACATAACTTAAGTCTTTTACTTGTGTATCTAAGAATATATCACAATGTTTTTTAATGTACAGGGTGGGTCATTTATATGGACACACATAAATAAAATGGGAATGGTTGGTGATATCAACTTCCTGTTTGTTGCACATTAGTATATGGGAGGGGAAAAACTTTTCAAGATGTGTGGTGACCATGGCGGCTAGCCTGAAGTCAGTGATTTTGGATCCAATTTTTTTTCATAATGGCCACCATGGTCACCACCCATGTTTAAAAGTTTTCCCCTCCCATATACTAATGTGCCACAAACAGGGAGTTGATATCACCATTTACCAACCATTCCCATTTTATTTAGGTGTATTCATATAAATGGCCCACCCTGTATATCCTTCCTGATCACCGGTGCCCAAAACTGGACACAGTACTCCATGTGCGGTCTAACTAGGGATTTGTACAGAGGCAGTATAATGCTCTCATCATGTGTATCCAGACCTCTTTTAATGCACCCCATGATCCTGTTTGCCTTGGCAGCTGCTGCCTGGCACTGGCTGCTCCAGGTAAGTTTATCATTAACTAGGATCCCCAAGTCCTTCTCCCTGTCAGATTTACCCAGTGGTTTCCCATTCAGTGTGTAATGGTGATATTGATTCCTTCTTCCCATGTGTATAACCTTACATTTATCATTGTTAAACCTCATCTGCCACCTTTCAGCCCAAGTTTCCAACTTATCCAAATCCATCTGTAGCAGAATACTATCTTCTCTTGTATTAACTGCTTTACATAGTTTTGTATCATCTGCAAATATCGATATTTTACTGTGTAAACCTTCTACCAGATCATTAATGAATATGTTGAAGAGAACAGGTCCCAATACTGACCCCTGCGGTACCCCACTGGTCACAGCGACCCAGTTAGAGACTATACCATTTATAACCACCCTCTGCTTTCTATCACTAAGCCAGTTACTAACCCATTTACACACATTTTCCCCCAGACCAAGCATTCTCATTTTGTGTACCAATTGTGATTGAGATTGTGATCTCAATCAGCAACCTTGTTATTTTTAATATCTTTGAGCTGCCATTATTGTACAGGGTTGAACAGACAATCTCTTTGTTATTTTGTGTTGCTAAACTGAATTCTGCCTCCAAAGAACGCAAGAGCAAAGTAAATGTGGTCATACACGTTAGGCTATTTGATGTTCAGCCAACTTATGTTCAATCTATATAAGAAAAACAAAAATGATTGTGCATGCTGAATTTCAATATGTCCAATTGTATGTTTTCAAAGGAAATAAGTCTAAGATGGGTGAAAGGGACTCATTCTCATGGGTGAGTTCCATAGGAGCTTGAATATATGAGTTATTTGGCTCATTCTTCAAGCCATTTATTGCACTACTTGTTTTTTTCTTAATTCTACATGTTGTATTTCATACCTTCATGTGTATTCTCAGACAGTGTTTTACTAGCTCATAATTCACCTGCTGGTTGTGATTGATTTGTTGTTTATAAAGGAGTTTCTGTATAAGAAAAAGTAGGGAGCTGATAAAGCTTTTATAATCTATAAGTTTGCCATATTGCTTGTTCTGTACTAGCTTTGCTAAAATCATGCTTTGTAATTCCAGCAAAATTAAATAGAACGTGAAAAAACGATATTAACCAGCAGATATAGAGTTATTTTATTATTATTATTATTATTTATTGTCATAGCGCCATTTATTCCATGGCGCTTTACATGTAAGGAGGGGTATACATAATAAAAACAAGTACAATAATCTTACACCATACAAGTCATAACTGGTACAGGAGGAGAGAGGACCCTGCCCGCAAAGGCTCACAATCTACAAGGGATGGGTGAGGATACAGTAGGCGAGGGTAGAGCTGGTCGTGCAGCGGTTTGGTCGATCGGTGGTTACTGCAGGTTATAGGCTTGTCGGAAGAGGTAGGTCTTCAGGCTCTTTTTGAAGGTTTCGATGGTAGGTGAAAGTCTGATGTGTTGTGGTAGAGGTTCCAGAGTAGAGTTGATACGCGAGAGAAATCTTGTATACGATTGTGGGAAGAGGAGATAAGAGGGGAATAGAGAAGGAGGTCTTGTGAGGATCGGAGGTTGCGTGTAGGTAAATATCGGGAGATGAGGTCACAGATGTATGGAGGAGACAGGTTGTGGATGGCTTTGTATGTCATGGTTAGGGTTTTGTACTGGAGTCTCTGGGCAATGGGGAGCCAGTGAAGGGATTGACAGAGGGGAGAATCTGGGGAATAGCGGGGGGATAGGTGGATTAGTCGGGCAGCAGAGTTTAGAATAGATTGGAGGGGTGCGAGAGTGTTCGAGGGGAGGCCACAGAGCAGGAGGTTGCAGTAGTCAAGGCAAGAGATGATGAGGGCATGGACTAGGGATTTTGCAGATTCTTGGTTGAGGAATGAATCTACAGGTTAATAGCACTTTGAGCCTACTAAGGCACCCGCACTTAGAGCCCCCACTGCCAGGAGAAAATAAACATTACTCCCCACCAGTAGGCTTGCTCTTTCAGCCATAGAGGCACTGCTGGAACGGGTTCAGTCACCGCTTTGTGTATAGAGACCCTTATTCACATTGAGGTCATTTTGACATATGGAAAGATTTTAATCCTAGATGTCATGATCGTCCCGAATGGGTACACCTTGATGCTGGTGGGATGGCTTTTGCACTTTTTTTAATCAAAAACAGTGTTTACTAAGTACATATAAAGAACGCAAGTTAGTGTTCGATACGTCTCTTGCTTCCTTGCCCTGTCTATGCAACCTTTGCAATTCTTTGCAACCTATGCAAGTCTTTGCCTGATGAAGAGACCTGTGGAGTCTCAAAAGCTTGCAATTTGTTACCATCTTTTCAGTTAGCCATTAAAAGGTATCAACCACTGAGGACTCTAAATATTTTTCTATCTACTGGCTAACACGGTACCAAGATATATATCTTTCCTGTATGCAACCTTTGTAATCTTTGTAAATTTTTTATGGACTTAAAATAAAGAAAGAACCATTTTACTAGACGGTGGTACAACAACTTTTTCCCCTTGTGTTTACTAAGTACCCTCTGTGTTATTTATATGCACTATTGCTTTTTACTTACTTATAGCAGGGAATGTGTTAATTTGTTTTTGTCTTAGGTTGTGTGTTTTTAATAACCAGTGTGAACATGCTCCTACACATTGCATGTATACCAACTAACATTCTAATTAATTTTTTTTCAGTTTTGCTATACGTTTTTGCATGTAATGCACACAAGAAGAAGGCCTCTCTTTGAGCTGAAAAATAATGTTTGTGTATAGAGAGCGGAGGCTGCAACCGCCCCCCCGTCAATGACTGACAGCCAGCCCCAATGCAGAGTCTTCTGACAGTCAGTGCTAGGGGTGCAGTTACAGCCACTGCTCTCTAAGACAGAGCCATGACAAAACCCGTGTCGCACCTGTGCCAGAGTACCAGACACTTTCAGGGGTAATAAAATTAATTTCCTCCCGGCAGCGGATCGCAAGGGCATTGGGCAGGTTCAGAATGCTATCAGCCTGCAGATTAACCTAATATCTGCAGGTTAATAGCGTTTTTTCATGTGACAGGTGCCCTTTAATGTAGGCAAGCCTACAGATATCCTTAAAATTTCCTGTAAGGCCCTGTGTGGAGTGGTTCTGATTGGAAACCAGAAATCTTTTGGGAGTCAGATAAAATGATAATTCATAATTGCTAATTGATTATGTGTTTTGACTGCTGCTCAATGTGTAAAATTCCTTAGTTTCCACAAGCGCCTTATGACTATATGCCAGAATTTTTTACTTCTAAGCTGCACATTTTGGGCAAAAAGTCAAACTTCTCCCTGATTGTGGGGACTGCATGTGCTCAATATCTTTTTAAAAAGTGTCTTTATCAATTTTTATTCTAAATAAATTTCCATCTATTCAAATCAATTTTGAAGACGGGGTCTTTGCTATCACTGACAGATTGGTTTGAAGAATTTTCAAAATGTCAGTTGGACGTTGAATCTTGGTTAAGTAAATTGAAATCAACTATTGTAACTGTAAATTCTATGGATACAACCAACTAACACGGGCTAATATAGACTGCCGTGTCTTTATCGGCTGAGTATGCGGTGTTGTTCAAGTTTTACAGGCTACTAAGTTCTGTGACCCCTTTCAGATGTAGGAACATATGTTTGAGAGGAAGCATTTACATAAATCTGAGAAAATGGTGAAATATTTTTAATACAAATGATTTCATGGAAGAAATATAATTTTGCAAAGCACATTGGCATGAAATGACTTAAAAGCTTTCAGTGAATGAGGGAACCGCTATATTTTTATTGCAACAAGCATGGCAAATTCTTTTATGTTTTATCTCAGTGTTACTGTAGTTATCTATTAGCCTTTGTTTGACAATCTACTATAGCAAAATTATTAGGCAGCAACTGCTTTTCAGCGTGCAATTTGGCCTTCTGATTTCTCCATTTTTCAAAGCCGTGCATCAGCCAGTGAGTGATTATCCTTTTCTTGTTGTGAAGATTATAATTTTCTGCATGTCTGGTGTAGCTAGTAAGGATAAAAGGATGTTTTCAAATCCATTTAAATGGAAAAAAAAATCACAGGAAAGTCGATTGTATGGAAATAAACAATGAGAAGATACATCTTAGCTTTTTTCTCACAACTATGAATGGATGACTAAAAAATGTCTTTTGTGCCACTGTGAATTAGCAAGAGGGGATTTTTTTTAATGGTGATTCCTTCATCATTAAATAGTCTTAAGGCTGGGAAAGTAGACTGTCTTTGTCAGTCACTTAAGTCATGTACATAAATGGGAATTTTTATGAAGCTTGAGGAGACTTTTAGCATTTAATTTTTATTTGCACTGTTAATGAGGTGTTTCCATCCTAAAGCTCTTATTTAAAGAATGATGGTAATTGTTTTGCCATCCTTGCAGGGTGTTTAAGGAAAGCTTTCCAGACAAGACACAAAGAAAACAATTATCAGTGGTAATAAGAGGTCCATCTCGTATTCCAAAGACATCTTGCAAATGTCATGCTTTAAAACTCTTTTTTACAGCAGTTCCTTATGGTAGAACATTAAGGCCTTTGTTTAATTAGCACAGTATGACCTTCCGATTGTTCAAGGAGCTTAAAACAGTTAGCAACAGTGATGTCAAGTTCAATGGATATTGGACTAGGGTGGCTAAATATCATTCATGTAAATCAATTTATACTCACTGTCCATTAAATTTGTGTTTTACTGTATCAGACTGTTTGGTTCATGAACCTAACAATGAATTGGGATGTAATACACTTTATTCTGCTGCTGTAAGCTGATAGTGAAGATACTTAGATTTAGAAGATAGATATACAGATAGATTGATAATGATAGAAAGATAATGATAGACATGGGATAGATAGATAGATAGATAGATAGATAGATAGATAGATAGATAGATAGATAGTGAAGGTATAAGTGCCAGTTCACAGCATGAAACCTAACAATCTATGATACATAAAAAGCAAAGAAATTGGGCAGAACTCAATAGCATATTTAATGCAAAAACTATTGTATTTCTTGACCCATGTTAACAGCTGGCTGCTCACATGGACCAACAAATATGCCATGGTATTGTACGGAATTTTCTCTTGAGTGCTACCCAATTTCTTTGCTTTTTGGATAGATAAATAGGTAGATAGAAAAATGGATAGATAGATATGGGATAGATTTAGTGTTAGGGCTAGCGGAACGCACCAAGTAAATATAGATGTTCATTATTATTGATGCGTTCGCAGCCCGGGGTCCACCGTGCAGGAGAACCTCCTGCTAGTAAATGGTGACACTATTTGGCAGTATAGACTAGCTCTGTTACTTCACAGAGTAGCCATGAAAGGAAAGCACTGCATCCTGTTAGACTTCACAGGAACACAGGCTAACTGCCCAACAGAGAGCAGTCAGTGGTCATGCACACAAAACTCGTCGCTGGAGGTGCCAGCATTCTAGGGGCTTATTTTAGCCAGGTCCCTGAATACACTCAAGCACATAATCTCCTCACCGGAGGTGCTGGTATTCTAGGGGCTTATTTCAGCCGGGTCCCTGAATACAATCTCACATGACCACACTGGCGCAAAGCACATAACTCAGAAAGATACTAGCGCATGGCCGTGCGGTCATGCACACTTTATATACAGCAACTACAGGACCTTCCAAAAAAGGACCAATGGGAAACTGCCACAGAACTTGAGCAACTACAGGACCTTCCTAGAGTACCAATGGGTATAGCTGCAGTACCTGAGCATGTGACCCTTGATCTCCAATGAGATCTTACCCTGGGCATGCTCAGAAGGGGAAAAGTAGGACTTAGTCCCAAAGACATCTGCTCGCTGCTGACCAGTACTGGCTACAATGACAGAAGCTGGAAGAACAGCACTAACCCTTTGCACAGTGTCAGACTGAGCATGATGCTGGGACTGACGCCTCCGCTGAGCAGGCTCCACTGCGGCAGAAGAAGAATGGGAGACCGCAGCGGGGATTGCTCGAGATTCCCCTGGTGCAGAGGCAGGAACTCGACCCCTAACAATTAGTTTGTCAAAAACAACTCATACACATTAGATAAAAGTGTTTCAAATACATCCATTTGACTTTCCCCCATTTGATGATGTCAGGAGTCATAAGAATTGGTCATTTAATATTTAATTTCCCAATTGTTTTGTTTTCAGGGGAGATATGCTGCTGACAGAGTTGTTTATCAGCAGCTTTCCCCTCACTGAGGAATGAACACATGAATAATCACTTAAGTATTTATGTATTTGGGGGTGTCATTCGTCTGACAGTTATTTCATATGTATGGCCAGCTCAAAAGAATTACTTCAATTAAAATTTTTATCCTCTTTATATATTGCAACCATCATATTATATGGCACTGTGTACGTACACTGATGAGCAAAAGGATAACAATGTTTTGAACTTGTGACTTTAAGCCTCACCATTCATTAATGCTACGTGAGACTACCATCATCTTATAGACAATCATCTTGGCTCTGTTATACATAAATTTGAGTTGCAACTTTTTAGCATATGATTAGGTATGCAGATTCTTGTCATGTTACTGCTTGGTTACTGTTTTGCTCCTGTTGGTGGAAAAATCTTTTTCTTGTTACTACAAATTACAACCTGTTCTCGCAATCCGTAATAGCTTGGTTGATACCCAAGCGAAAGGTTACTGGTTTGAATTGAGCAGTAGCCATGAAGACATTTTCCCATGAACAGCATTATCCATCTCTTTGTTGCCGGTTTCTCGATCCTATTGCTCTTCAGTGTACATTTGCTCATTTTGCCTTTCTACTCAGCTAATTTGTATCTTTTCGATTAGGTCTATGACATTACATGATTAAAAATTGACTAGATGAATCCTTCAAAGCCATATGTAGAAATAGAAAGTCTCTTTTCCCTGCATGACTCATCAGTTACTGTAAAAGTCACTGGCCAGGAGAGGGGGGAGCAGCTGGGTCATGGGTTGAAAAGGAGAATGATAAATGTAGGGAAAAGAGAAGCGTTAATTAGGTGGAAGGGCAAAATGAGCAATTGTAAATACACAGTGCTATATAATATGATGACTGCAATATATTAAGAGGATAAATAATTTGATGGGAGTACTTCTTTAAGGCATTGCTTTTCCATCTGGAAGGTTAGGCTCCCTTCAGTTGGGCATGAGACTGTTGTGAAAGTAGGATTATGATAAGAGCACGGTACTGCTAAACATGTACATAAATATAAAAAAGGCAGATGTGGGCTCTTCCTCTACCTTAAAACCTATAAAATCATAAAATTCAAGAACAGTAAATATGTAATAATGTTATTTAATTTTGTACCATTTTTTTCCATTTTTATAATACATTATATCAGCGGCAAGCTATAATGGTGCTAATTCTATTTTCACTCAATTTTCAAGATTAAATCCAATCAGCTTTTTCTTCTGAAGCAAGTATGTCGTTATGCATATGCAAAACTGGTCATATAATTTAATTACTTTTCTATCTAAATGAAAGATTCTTGTTTCAATTTGGATATTCATTCTATTTTCTTTTCATCAAAACATTACATTTGCATGGTAGATACTTATCAAACCAGACTTTATAAAGTATAGCAAAAGCAGAAGGAAATTGACACTGTTAAGTGCTATTACAGTATCAATACCGGAAAGAAAATATGAGTATTATATTTTATCAACTGATATAGAAGTGTTTCATAAAGTAATAATATTGATAACTTCTACCTGTACAATATTAACATATATTACAGATAATATTTTTATTCATTACTTAAAATATAGTAGTTTAGCTATTGTGTTTTTTTATGGAATTGTCAGAATATTTTCTTACCACCTATAGACAAGCAGGCATATTTTAACAAAAAAACTTCAATGTAAGCTAAAATCTCAATAAGTTTTGAGACAGGAGATCTCCTAAAAGTATTGTATAAAATGTCCTTTATTGTATAGGACTAATGTGGGAAATATTTCTCATTTGTTTGCTTTTCTTTTGTGACAAGACAAACTCTAGTGGTAGCTAAGGTGAAAGTTTTATATTTATGTTGAGAAACAAAAACTGGTTAAAATGAAGCAGAGGTAAGTAGCAAGAGAAAAGTAATCCTGCAAAGACTTTATTAAATGTCAAAAGAGTTTAAAAAGAACTCAACAATGTCCCCATAACAAATATTAATAATATTCAACAAATATTCTAGAGTGTAAAAAAATTACAGAAAAGGGGCTTAGATAGAGGTCACATTAAATAGAAGACATACCCTAAGAAGAGGTAGTGCACAGATAGTAACAGCCTACAACCCATGGGAATTAAATAAACACTACATGGCAAAATCGCTGCATCTCACTAATACAGAAAGCAGTAACAACATGTAAAAAGGGCAGAGCATGTTTCAAGTGTTTCAAGTGGGGTACCACAAGGCTCCATCCTGGCCCCAGTATTGTTTAATATTTTTTATAAATGATATAGATAAGGGAACTGAAGGTAAAATAATCAAATTCACAGACAATGAAAAGCTAAAGGTACCTTTACACTGAACAACTTAACAATGATATCGCTAGCGATCCGTGATGTTGCAGCGTCCTGGATAGCTGTTGTGAATTCTGTGGCTGAATTCACTCCTGTGGTCACAAGTGGTACTGCAGCTTCTGAGCTTCCTCCCTCAGGTGTTCTGGTGAGCTCGTTGACTGCTTCATTACTTAACTCCGCCTGATGCTGCTATCCTTGCTCCTTGTCAATGTTTCAGTGTTGGATCTGAGCTTCTCCTGATTGTTCCTGTGACCTGCTGCTCTGTATAGCTAAGTGCTTTTTGCTTTTTTGTTGCTTTTTTTCTGTCCAGCTTGTCTTTTGTTTTGCTGGAAGCTCTGAGACGCAAAGGGTGTACCGCCGTGCCGTTAGTTCGGCACGGTGGGTTTTTTTTGCCCCCTTTGCGTGGTTTTGCTTTAGGGTTTTTGGTAGACTGCAAAGTTCGCTTTACTGTCCTCGCTCTGTCCTAGAATATCGGGCCCCACTTTGCTGAATCTATTTCATCCCTACGTTTTGTCTTTTCATCTTACTCACAGTCATTATATGTGGGGGGCTGCCTTTTCCTTTGGGGAATTTCTCTGGGGCAAGTCAGGCCTATTTTTCTATCTTCAGGCTAGCTAGTTTCTTAGGCTGTGCCGAGTTGCCTAGGTAGTTGTTAGGCGCAATCCACAGCCGCTTTTAGTTGTGTTTAGGATAGGATCAGGTGTGCAGTCTACAGAGTTTCCACGTCTCAGAGCTCGTTCTTGTATTTTTGGGTATTTGTCAGATCACTGTGTGCGCTCTGATCGCTAAGCACACTGTGTTTCTGGATTGCCTTTATAACACCTGTCATTAGCAAACATAACAGTACAAGGAGCCAAACTAATGATTCTCAATAGAGGGAAAGAAAAAGGTCTGACATCATTTTTTTTTTTTTTTTTCTGCTCTGTGTTCACTTTTTTTTTTCGCCTAGACATTTGGGTGATTCTGGACACAGGTGTGGACATGGATATTCAGGGTCTGTGCTCTTCAATGGATAATCTCGTTATAAATGTACAAAAAATTCAAGATACTATTGATCAGAAATCTATGTTAGAACCAAGAATTCCTATTCCTGATTTGTTTTTTGGAGATAGAACTAAGTTTCTAAGTTTCAAAAATAATTGTAAGCTATTTCTGGCCTTGAAACCTCATTCTTCTGGTAATCCTATTCAACAGGTTTTGATTATTATTTCTTTTTTGCGCGGCGACCCTCAAGACTGGGCATTTTCTCTTGCGCCAGGAGACCCTGCATTGAGTAGTGTCGATGCGTTTTTCCTGGCGCTCGGATTGCTGTACGATGAGCCTAATTCAGTGGATCAGGCTGAGAAAAATTTGCTGGCTTTGTGCCAGGGTCAGGATGATATAGAAGTATATTGTCAGAAATTTAGGAAATGGTCAGTACTCACTCAGTGGAATGAATCTGCGCTGGCAGCTTTGTTCAGAAAGGGTCTCTCTGAGGCTCTTAAGGATGTCATGGTGGGATTTCCTATGTCTGCTGGTTTGAATGAGTCTTTGTCTTTGGCCATTCAGATCGGTCGACGCTTGCGCGAGCGTAAATCTGTGCACCATTTGGCGGTACTGCCTGAGGTTAAACCTGAGCCTATGCAGTGCGATAGGACTATGACTAGAGTTGAACGGCAGGAATACAGACGTCTGAATGGTCTGTGTTTCTACTGTGGTGATTCCACTCATGCTATTTCTGATTGTCCTAAGCGCACTAAGCGGTCCGCTAGGTCTGCCGTCATTGGTACTGTACAGTCCAAATTCCTTCTGTCCATTACCTTGATATGCTCTTTGTCGTCGTTTTCTGTCATGGCGTTTGTGGATTCGGGCGCTGCCCTGAATCTGATGGATTTGGAGTATGCTAAACGTTGTGGGTTTTTCTTGGAGCCTTTGCGGTGTCCTATTCCATTGAGAGGAATTGATGCTACACCTTTGGCCAAGAATAAACCTCAATACTGGGCCCAGCTGACCATGTGCATGGCTCCTGCACATCATGAAGTTATTCGCTTTCTGGTGTTGCATAATCTGCATGATGTGGTCGTGTTGGGGTTGCCATGGCTACAAACCCATAATCCAGTATTGGATTGGAATTCCATGTCGGTATCCAGCTGGGGTTGTCAGGGGGTACATGGTGATGTTCCATTTTTGTCGATTTTGTCATCCACCCCTTCTGAGGTCCCAGAGTTCTTGTCTGATTATCAGGATGTATTTGAAGAGCCCAAGTCCGATGCTCTACCTCCGCATAGGGATTGTGATTGTGCTATCAATTTGATTCCTGGTAGTAAATTCCCTAAAGGTCGATTATTTAATTTATCCGTGCCCGAACACGCCGCTATGCGCAGTTATGTGAAGGAATCCCTGGAGAAGGGACATATTCGCCCATCGTCATCACCACTGGGAGCAGGGTTCTTCTTTGTAGCCAAGAAGGATGGTTCGCTGAGACCGTGTATTGATTACCGCCTTCTTAATAAGATCACTGTTAAATTTCAGTATCCCTTGCCATTGTTATCTGACTTGTCTGCTCGGATTAAGGGGGCTAGTTGGTTCACTAAGATAGATCTTCGTGGTGCGTATAATCTGGTGAGAATCAGGCAAGGAGATGAATGGAAAACTGCATTCAATACGCCCGAGGGTCATTTTGAGTATCTAGTGATGCCGTTCGGACTTGCCAATGCTCCATCTGTGTTTCAGTCTTTTATGCATGACATCTTCCGTGAGTATCTGGATAAATTCCTGATTGTTTACTTGGATGACATTTTGATCTTCTCAGATGATTGGGAGTCTCATGTGAAGCAGGTCAGAATGGTTTTTCAGGTCCTGCGTGCTAACTCTTTGTTTGTGAAGGGATCAAAGTGTCTCTTCGGTGTGCAGAAAGTTTCATTTTTGGGGTTCATCTTTACCCCTTCTACTATCGAGATGGATCCAGTTAAGGTCCAAGCCATCCAGGATTGGATTCAGCCGACATCTCTGAAAAGTCTGCAAAAGTTCCTGGGCTTTGCTAATTTTTATCGTCGCTTCATCTGTAATTTTTCTAGCATTGCCAAACCATTGACCGATTTGACCAAGAAGGGTGCTGATTTGGTTAATTGGTCTTCTGCTGCTGTGGAAGCTTTTCAGGAGTTGAAGCGTCGTTTTTGTTCTGCCCCTGTGTTGTGTCAGCCAGATGTTTCTCTTCCGTTCCAGGTCGAGGTTGATGCTTCTGAGATTGGAACAGGGGCGGTTTTGTCACAGAGAGGTTCTGATTGCTCAGTGATGAAACCATGTGCTTTCTTTTCCAGGAAGTTTTCGCCCGCTGAGCGTAATTATGATGTGGGCAATCGAGAGTTGCTGGCCATGAAGTGGGCATTCGAGGAGTGGCGTCATTGGCTTGAAGGAGCTAAGCATCGCGTGGTGGTATTGACTGATCATAAGAACTTGACTTATCTCGAGTCTGCCAAGCACTTGAATCCTAGACAGGCCTGTTGGTCGTTATTTTTTGCCCGCTTCGACTTTGTGATTTCGTACCTTCCGGGCTCTAAAAATGTGAAGGCGGATGCTCTGTCTAGGAGTTTTGTGCCCGACTCTCCGGGTTTATCTGAGCCAGCGGGTATCCTCAAGGAAGGAGTCATTGTGTCTGCCATCTCCCCTGATTTGCGGCAGGTGCTGCAAAAATTTCAGGCGAATAAACCTGATCGTTGTCCAGCAGAGAAACTGTTCGTCCCTGATAGGTGGACTAATAAACTTATCTCTGAACTTCATTGTTCGGTGTTGGCTGGTCATCCTGGAATCTTTGGTACCAGAGAGTTAGTGGCTAGATCCTTCTGGTGGCCATCTCTGTCACGGGATGTACGTACTTTTGTGCAGTCCTGTGGGATTTGTGCTAGGGCTAAGCCCTGCTGTTCACGTGCCAGTGGGTTGCTTTTGCCCTTGCCGGTCCCAAAGAGGCCTTGGACACATATTTCGATGGATTTCATTTCTGACCTTCCCGTTTCTCAAAAGATGTCAGTCATTTGGGTGGTCTGTGATCGCTTTTCTAAAATGGTCCATCTGGTGCCCTTGGCTAAATTGCCTTCCTCCTCTGATTTGGTACCTTTGTTCTTTCAGCATGTGGTTCGGTTGCATGGCATTCCTGAGAATATTGTTTCTGACAGAGGTTCCCAGTTTGTTTCAAGGTTCTGGCGAGCCTTTTGTGGTAGGATGGGCATTGACCTATCCTTTTCCTCGGCTTTCCATCCTCAGACTAATGGCCAGACCGAACGAACCAATCAGACCTTGGAAACATATCTGAGATGTTTTGTTTCTGCAGACCAGGATGATTGGGTGTCCTTTTTGCCGTTGGCTGAGTTCGCCCTTAATAATCGGGCCAGCTCGGCTACCTTGGTTTCTCCTTTTTTTTGCAATTCTGGGTTCCATCCTCGTTTCTCTTCAGGACAGGTTGAGTCTTCGGACTGTCCTGGTGTGGATTCTGTGGTGGATAGGTTGCAGCAGATCTGGACTCAGGTAGTGGACAATTTGATCTTGTCCCAGGAGAAAGCTCAACTTTTCGCTAATCGCAGACGCCGTGTGGGTCCCCGACTTCGTGTTGGGGATCTGGTTTGGTTATCTTCTCGTCATATTCCTATGAAGGTTTCCTCTCCTAAATTTAAACCTCGTTTTATTGGTCCGTATAGGATTTCTGAGGTTCTCAATCCTGTGTCTTTTCGTTTGACCCTCCCAGACTCCTTTTCCATACATAATGTATTCCATAGGTCGTTGTTGCGGAGATACGTGGCACCTATGGTTCCATCTGTTGAGCCTCCTGCCCCGGTTTTGGTGGAGGGGGAATTGGAGTATATTGTGGAGAAGATTTTGGATTCTCGTGTTTCTAGACGGAAACTCCAGTATCTGGTTAAATGGAAGGGTTATGCTCAGGAAGATAATTCCTGGGTTTTTGCCTCTGATGTTCATGCTTCCGATCTTGTTCGTGCCTTTCATGCGGCTCATCCTGGTCGGCCTGGGGGCTCTGGTGAGGGTTCGGTGACCCCTCCTCAAGGGGGGGGTACTGTTGTGAATTCTGTGGCTGAATTCACTCCTGTGGTCACAAGTGGTACTGCAGCTTCTGAGCTTCCTCCCTCAGGTGTTCTGGTGAGCTCGTTGACTGCTTCATTACTTAACTCCGCCTGATGCTGCTATCCTTGCTCCTTGTCAATGTTTCAGTGTTGGATCTGAGCTTCTCCTGATTGTTCCTGTGACCTGCTGCTCTGTATAGCTAAGTGCTTTTTGCTTTTTTGTTGCTTTTTTTCTGTCCCGCTTGTCTTTTGTTTTGCTGGAAGCTCTGAGACGCAAAGGGTGTACCGCCGTGCCGTTAGTTCGGCACGGTGGGTTTTTTTTGCCCCTTTTGCGTGGTTTTGCTTTAGGGTTTTTGGTAGACTGCAAAGTTCGCTTTACTGTCCTCGCTCTGTCCTAGAATATCGGGCCCCACTTTGCTGAATCTATTTCATCCCTACGTTTTGTCTTTTCATCTTACTCACAGTCATTATATGTGGGGGGCTGCCTTTTCCTTTGGGGAATTTGTCTGGGGCAAGTCAGGCCTATTTTTCTATCTTCAGGCTAGCTAGTTTCTTAGGCTGTGCCGAGTTGCCTAGGTAGTTGTTAGGCGCAATCCACAGCCGCTTTTAGTTGTGTTTAGGATAGGATCAGGTGTGCAGTCTACAGAGTTTCCACGTCTAAGAGCTCGTTCTTGTATTTTTGGGTATTTGTCAGATCACTGTGTGCGCTCTGATCGCTAAGCACACTGTGTTTCTGGATTGCCTTCATAACACCTGTCATTAGCAAACATAACAGATAGCGATATCGTTGTGTTTGACACGCAGCAGCGATCTGGATCTTGCTGTGACATCGTTGGTCGGAGCAGAAAGGCCAGAAGTTTATTTTGTCGCTGGATCTCCCTCAGACATCACTGAATTGGCGTGTGTGACGCCGATCCAGCGATGTCTTCACTGGTAACCAGGGTAAACATCGGGTTACTAAGCGCAGGGCCGCGCTTAGTAACCCAATGTTTACCCTGGTTACCATTGTAAATGTAAAAAAAACAAACAGTACATACTTACATTCCGGTGTCTGTCCCCTCGCCGTCAGCTTCCCGCACTGACTGTGAGCGCCGGCCGGCCGTAAAGCACAGCGGTGATGTCACCGCTCTGCTTTACGGCCGGCGCTGACACAGTGCGGGAAGCTGAGGCCGGGGGACAGACACCGGAATGTAAGTATGTAGTGTTTTTTTTTTTTTACATTTACAATGGTAACCAGGGTAAACATCGGGTTACTAAGCATGGCCCTGCGCTTAGTAACCCGATGTTTACCCTGGTTACCAGGGGACTTCGGCATCGTTGGTCGCTGGAGAGCTGTCTGTGTGACAGCTCTCCAGCGACCACACAACGACGAAACAGCGACGCTGCAGCGATCGGCATCGTTGTCTACATCGCTGCAGCGTCGCTTAATGTGACGGTACCTTAAGAGGGATAGCTGACACTAGACAGAGAAGACAAAGAAGGGATTTAGAAGGATCTAAATAAGCTTCAACAATGAGCAGCGACTAATGGAATGATATTTAACACGGAGAAATGCAAGATTATGCATCTGGGCAAGAAAAATGAAAATTATATCTATAGAATAGAGGGAATAGAACTAAGCAGCAGCATGTGTGAAAAATACTTGGATATACTAATAGATCACAGACTGCACATGAGTCAACAGTGTGATGCAGAAGCAAAAAAGGCAAACACAGTTCTAGGATTTATTAAGAGAAGCATAGAGTCTAGACCACATGAAATAATTATCCCCCTCTACTCCTCCTTGGTCAGGCCTCATCTGGGATACTGTGTCTAGTTCTGGGCACCACATTTTAAAAAAGACAATGAAAAACTTGAACAAGTTCAGAGAAGACCTACCAGGATGGATGTCATAGTGTAGATGGATCATCCTTATTCTCATGTAAGGGCTTTTGTTTTGCCCTTACTTATTTTTGCATCTTTCCATATTACTACTAACATGTAGCAATTTGGCCATGATGTATATGTTTCCTTCCCGAGGGGTGTAGCTTTTTACTGTCTGGGCACTACCTCTTCTTAAAGTATGTCCTCAATTTAATCTGTTCTTTAGCTAAGCTCTTTTTCTATCATTTTTTTGCTCTCTAGAATTTTTGTTGAATATGACTAATATTTGTAATGGGGATGCTATTGTGCCTTTTTAACCTCTTTTGACCTTTAATAAAGTTTTGTATTTTTTTCTCTTGCTGCTTAATTTTGTTGTCTTAGGGCTAGTTCTATTGAAACTAATCTACTTGCTCTTTTAGATAAAGCAAAATGAAGGATGATTGGATTAGTTACATGTACAAATTACACCGCTGTCCCCCCAATGATGTCTAGGCCTCTTGTGTATCCCCTTATCAATATCTCAATTTGCCTAAATCCTGCAGATCATTTACACCCATGACAACATCTCTTTCTAGTGCTGTGGTCTCGTTAAAATGTTTCTAGTGGGTTGTGTTGATTCAAATAATGTAGTAAGAGAAAAATATATGGGCAGTCTGATTTCAAATCCAACTATCGTTTTTTTTCTCCATTGATATAAGCTGCCAACAGTGAAATAAAGCAGCGGCGTTCTATCATCACTTTCTTCAGAGCAGAAAAAACAAATGAATAAGCTTAGCATTCTTGCATATGGGGAAGTAGGGAGAGTTAAAAGTTAGCCAAGCAAACATTCACCCAACATCTCTCTAAGTGTAGCACCAAGCAGTACAATAGCTGGCCATAGAGGAGATGAGCAGTACAGCCCATTCCAAAAGTTTTCTATGGCACCCTGGCTCTTTTAGTTATGTCCCTGTGATGTATCATGGTATGTGTGTCTAGTTAGAAAATATTACATATGATAGAACAATGGTATTAAAAACTATTTTAAAAAAATTGGACTATGAACTTTAAGTTATGCTGGGTGCTGAAAATGATCAACACATTCTTGGCTGAGACACATTTTTGTTATGTCACGTTTTGCGATCTGACAGAAACATGTTTCTGATCCTTATTGCTAGCTGCAGTGACTGTAATGTGTGTATATACATGTATATTGAGATGAGTACATGCATATGTGTGAATACACA
Source organism: Ranitomeya imitator (assembly GCF_032444005.1). Lineage (NCBI taxonomy): Eukaryota > Metazoa > Chordata > Amphibia > Anura > Dendrobatidae > Ranitomeya > Ranitomeya imitator. The sequence goes on along the minus strand of NC_091285.1, from coordinate 338,990,945 downwards.
CATCATCTTTATGACAGTACTGCATCTTCCTGAAATCAGAACAGAAAGTATTGTCAGCAGAAAATCTCAGTAGGGCATCCTCTCAACATAATAATAAATATCTTTTATTTTTATATAGCAGTGCTTTACAGTTTTGCACACCTTATCGTCGCTGTCTACAATGAGGCTCACAATCTAATTCCCTATCAGTATCCCTGTAAAAAACACACAAACGGGTGAATTCCAATTTTGCCTAATGCGCTCATCTCTAATCAGCAGCTTTCACTATAAACTGTAAAATTCTGATAATTATCTGTACAATTTCTTAGAGATTCAAAATAAATCAAAGATATATCAATTTTTTTTAAGAACATGAAAAAAGTGTCCCTTTTTCCGGACTGTCCAGTAATTTGTGTATGGCTGGCAACCCCGACAAATATTAGGGCCCTATTGATGTATAAACTAAGCTTTGTCTCATAAATCAAAACATGGCTTATTTCCCAATGTTAGATAACTTCAGTTTCCATTTCAGTGCATTTTGCTGTTTTTTTCTTTCAGTTTCTGTAGGAAACTCCTTCAATGACTAGTCATTGAAGGTGAGTGGATTATTCTGCAGAGGATTGAGTTTTAGTTGAATTACCTGAAATTTGTGGTTTCTAACAATTTCAAACACTGTAAGATTCAATTTGCAGTTTGCCAAGAAAAAAAATACTACTGAAGCATAAGATAACAGGCTAACATAATTTTGTGTTGCCGCGAGGACCTTCCCACCATAATGTTCTGCAGCTATGACATCCTACATGTTATCATACCTTGTACACTAGTCATCAGTACATGAGCCATAGTAGATCACTGGCTCCAAAGTGAAGCACAGTTTGTGTGGCAGAGTTGTTTTCCATCTCCATAGTCCCTGAGCAAGTCACTACCTCCTAATAAGTGTAAGCTCATATGGTTAAGGGAGTCCTATCTTTTATTTCTTTCTTTCTCTTTCTTTCTTTTTCTATATCTCTCTCTCTCCTGTAGAATATAACTTCTTACAGTCAGCAGTTTTCTCTCACCTGTAAAGTGTAGGCTCTTATCGTCCATGGGGTCCTCTCTATCTCTTGTAAAGTGTAGGCTCTTATTGTCCCTGAGGTCCTCTCTATCTCTTGTAAAGTGTAGGCTCTTATTGTCCACTAGATTGTGGCCCGATTCTAACGCATCGGGTATTCTAGAATATGCATGTTCCCGTAGTATATGGACAATGATGATTCCAGAATTCGCGGCAGACTGTGCCCGTCGCTGATTGGTCGAGGCAACCTTTATGACATCATTGTCGCCATGGCAACCATTATGACATCTATGTCGATACTGTGCCCGTCGCTGAATCAGAAACGTGGGATTTCTACGTCCTTTATGACATCATCGTCGCTGTGAGCGTCGCTGATTGGTCGAGGCCTCGCAGCTTCGACCAATCAGAGATGCGGGATGTCTACGTCCTTTATGACATCATCATCGCTGTGCCCATCGCTAATTGGTCGAGGCCTGGCGGCCTCGACCAATCAGAGACGCGGGATTTCCAGGACAGACAGACAGACGGAAAAACCCTTAGACAATTATATATATAGATGGGGTCCTCTCTATCTCTTGTAAAGTGTCGGCTCATATGGTCTGCAGGTCCTCTCTATCTCTTGTAAAGTGTCGGCTCATATGATCTGCAGGTCCTCTCTATCTCTTGTAAAGTGTAAGCTCTCATGCTCAGCTGGGCCCTCTTGCTCGCTTGCCAGTAAATTATAAGCTTTTATGGTCAGTGAAATCCACTCTTTCTTGCCTGTGAAGTGTAAGCTCTTATGGTTATTGGGGTCCGGTCTTTCAATCCCGTAGTGTTGAAAATCTTATGATCAGCAGGATCTCTCTTTCTCTCTGTGTCCTGTAGAGTGTAACCTCTTATGGTAAGGAAGGTTTTCTCTCTCACTCTCTCCTCTCCACATTGTGTAATTACAAGTTTTCCAGTACTAAATATCACATTAAGTTTTTCACAACAAATCAAATTTTGGGGGAAAATTCTGCAACTCTGGTCAAATTTGAATTTCAAAAGATCTGTTCATCCCTACCAGCTAGCACCATCCAATCTCCACATAAATTGAGAGTAAATCCATCAATTTCAGTGGGACTTTTGCTTCTGGTCGAAAACCTAACTAGTATCAAGTTCAGACAAAAATAGTTAAACTGAATTTCTATGGCACAATCGCAGATGTGAAATGACCAGTGATCGGCTTAAGGCAAGTTGTAGAGACAATAGCTGACAGTGTTATAAACATATTGTGAACCAATATCTCATTCATATTTCTGTATTTCACATACGTGTTCTATCCGTGCTTTTCACGTACATTGTACATTGTTCTAGCCATGATTTTCACATATAGAGCACATACCTATTATTGTCTATGGAGCTACTTACATATCCGGGTCTATTTTGGACTGTGTGTCTGTTCAAAAATGACAGAGAAGTCATTTTTTTTATCATCATCTTTAAGGGAATGAAAGTATCAAAACCAGCCTATGGGTCCATGAAAATCACACAGCATCACTGTGCAGTCGTGCAAAGTATAGGATAAGTTTTGTAATTTATTTACCCACATGTGACTGTCACTAATTTAACAATAATATTAAAAACTGACATGCTGACTAAACACTAATTTCATTTGGATCCAAAACACTGATGATAAAAACGGACACACTGACTAAACATTGATGAAACTCCAATGCAAAACACTGGTAATGTTCGTTACATTTTTTTGCATATGTGAAAAATCACGGACATCTGAATGAGGCCTTAGGCTAGGTTTAATTCAGAAAAACATTTTATTTTTCATCTTTAAGTCATCCGTATGCATTTTTATTCATCAGCAGTTAAAAAAATTCCAAGGCCAAATGCAGTTTCCTATGTTAAGATTAGCATTTTACCCATGAAAATCGATGCAATATTGTTGTTCTGTGTTAGGGCTGGTGAAACGCACCAAATAATATAAAGGTAGTAACAAGGTGTGTTCGCAGGCCGGGGTCCACCGTGCAGAGATTTACCTGCTGCTCGGTAATGGCAGACACTATATTGCAGTATAAAAGACAAACACACACGGGTTAACATCAGCTGGTATGTACAAAAGCAGACTCAGTTGCTTAACAGAGCCGCAATACTGCAGAATGTAAATGCCGTACCCTGTTAAGCCTCACAGAGCTCGGCAGAGTGATAGCTAGTGTATAGTCACAGGACTCAGCCCCTAGGACCTGAGGTAAGCGTCCTTCTAGACCCACAAGCACATAGCATTGCAACTGCGATGCCTGCAGAAACTATAATAAATATAGCGCACTGAGTGCGTGCAGTGTCGCGCTGGCGAACGCCACTAACCGCCATAACTAGAAAAGGAAAACGCACTAACTGCGCACGTTGTCGCACTGGCGAACGCTACTAAAAGATGCTGGTATATCGTGCTAAGTGCTGGAATGCACTAACTGGCACTATGTCAGCTCCAATCACCCACACTAAGATAACAACACTAGGGAAGGGGATCATTAGGAGCTTTCACCAGTAACATACATACATCCACACACACCACAAGCTCAGGTTATACTAGCAAATGGTCGAGCGGCGATGCAAACCTCTTATAGTCGCAGCCTTCTGGGACCTTGCCAGTGGTCCAATCAGAGCATCTTGAGGACCTGGGCATGTGACCTCCGACCTCCAATGAGAGATCGTCTCACGGGCATGCCCATTAGGCAAAAAGCTGGACTTAGTACCAGGAGCATCTACTCGCCGCTGACTAATGCTGGTTACAATAACTGGACCTGGGATGGCAGCAGTAACCAGACGGACAGCATCAGCTTGAGCAAGATGCTGTGACCAATGTCTCTGCTGAGCAGAATTCTCTGCGGCTGAGGAAGAATGGAAGACCACAGAGGACATGGTTCAAAAATCACCCTGTGCAGTGGCGGGAACTTGACACCTAACAGTTCTGTAGGGAATCTTTTTTTTTCTGTGCATCCATAGATTTGAATAGGCGAGTCTCATCAGACTTACAAAAGAAATTAGCGCACACTGACATTATTTTCATGCAGACATTTGGTCTACGTGGAGAAACTGTGATGTGAACAGCCCAACTGAATAACATTGGTTCTAGTGCTTATCGTGTGAAGAGACATTTTTTTCCATGAAAAGCACTCAGACCAAAAATACTGTTATATGAACGTGTCTTATAGAAACAGAATCATATCCATGGGCACATAATGCATATGTACTTTGGTGTATGTATGTATGAGTTCATCTACAAAGCTCTATTTGCATTCCCTCTGTATAAATTTGTGATTATCAGATCTCAGCAGTGGATTATATTAACAATTTTACTGGGATCCAATGCACTTTCTACCAAATGAAAAATACCATATATGGAAACACATTCATGTAGTGGTATGTTTACACAGAACCAAAGATTAATTCCATACCTATGAATATTTTTAGGTTTTATTATGCAACAAATGCATGGTTTCTTGGTAAACCCTATACAGATCAATTGGACAGTTGCAAATCTGCTGTGTTTGAATGTGAAATTAAGCAAACACTAAATCCATTGGATTAGCCAAAAATTTACAGAGAGGAAATAGAATAATAATGATATTTATTGAATAATAGTGGCAAAAAGATTACAAAAAGAATTAGTTAAAAAGACAATGTGCGCGTGTTCAGGACAAAAATATATATAAAAAAGCCATATCAGAAAAGGCAGACCCTGCATATCAGAAAAGGCAGACCCTGCATATAAAGCACATGATAATAACCACAAGTAAAAAAGAATTTTAATAAAAGTGTAGAAAAGTGCAAAGAATCAGAATTGTACAAATAAATCAGTATAAAACTTTAAAATAAATCACACAAAACGTGCATGTGCCATATATGATCAAATGATTATGCAAGATAAATAAGACGGCTAAATAAGATAGATGAGCAACCAAGGGTAACAAACTTTTAATAAAAGTGTGCTTTTAAGGGTTGCCAGGTCCTGTAGCAAAGAGGGGTGCGCGTGGCTACAGGACCTGGCATATGCACTTTTTGTGTGATTTAACTTTTTTTGTTGCTTTAAAGGGACTCTGTCACCCCCTCCAGCTGTTAGAAACTAAAAGAGCCACCTTGTGCAGCAGTAATGCTGCATTCTGACAAGGTGGCTCTTTTAGTTATTGGTGCAGTCAAAGCAGAAATAAAGCGTTTTATAATTTTGCAAAAATACCTATCTTTAGCCCTGGAGGCAGGTCTTAACCCCCCTGCTGCACACGCCACACTTCCATCACTCAAAGATTCTTTGGTGCCGGGCGCCGCCCCCTCCGCACGGTTTTCCAATCAAATCCGGCGCCTGCGCTGTTTTGTTCTGCCTGGGGCAGGCGCAGTGAGCCTCTGACCTCAGATGCAGCCTCGCAGACTGCGCCTGTGCGGCCACCCACCTTGTGAATCCCAGCCCCACAGTGTGTTATGCATTATTCACAGTGCGGGGCTGGGATTCACAAGCAGGGCGGCCGCACAGGCGCAGTCTGCGAGACTGCATCTGAGGTCATACGGGCAGCGCTCACTGCGCCTGCCCCTGCCCCTGTCAGAACTAAACAGCGCAGGCGCCGGATTTGATTGGAAAACAGCGCGGAGGGGGGCAGTGCCGAAGAAGCTTTGAGTGACGGAAGTGTGGCATGTGCAGCAGGGGGGTTAAGACCTGCCTCCAGGGCTAAAGACAGGTATTTTTGCAAGATTATAAAATGCTTAATTTCTGCTTTGACTGCACCTATAACTAAAAGAGCCACCTTGTCAGAATGCTGCATTACTGCTGCACAAGGTGGCGCTTTTAATTACTAACGGCTGGAGGGAGTGAAGGAGTCCCTTTAAACTAATCTGTGTTGGAATGTAGCCTAAAGGTACCGTCACACATAGCGACACTGCAGCGATACCGACAACGATCCGGATCGCTGCAGCGTCGCTGTTTGGTCGCTGGAGAGCTGTCACACAGACAGCTCTCCAGCGACCAACGATCCCGAGGTCCCCGGTAACCAGGGTAAACATCGGGTAACTAAGCGCAGGGCCGCGCTTAGTAACCCGATGTTTACCCTGGTTACCATCCTAAAAAGTAAAAAAAAACAAACACTACATACTTACCTACCGTTGTCTGTCCTCGGCGCTCTGCTTCTCTGGTCTGGCTGTGAGCGCCGGGCAGCCAGAAAGCAGAGCGGTGACGTCACCGCTCTGCTTTCCGGCTGACCGACGCTCACAGCCAGAGCAGGAGGAGAGCAGAGCACAGCGCTGGAGGACAGACGGCTGTAGGTAAGTATGTAGTGTTTGTTTTTTTACTTTTAGGATGGTAACCAGGGTAAACATCGGGTTACTAAGCGCGGCCCTGCGCTTAGTTACCCGATGTTTACCCTGGTTACCAGCAAAGACATCGCTGAATCGGTGTCACACACGCCGATTCAGCGATGTCTACGGGGAGTCCAGCGACGAAATAAAGTTCTGGACTTTCTTCCCCGACCAGCGATCTCCCAGCAGGGGCCTGATCGCTGCTGCCTGTCACACTGGACGATATCGCTAGCGAGGACGCTGCAACGTCACGGATCGCTAGCGATATCGTCTAGTGTGACAGTACCTTAAATGTGCCCTGCATGAGTCAATAGAGCTTTCCTGTACATATATATATATATATATAGTGCCGGCAAAAAAAATCTTTACACTTGAGCAGCAAAAAAAAAATCCCATGATTTCTCTTTCATTTTAAGATTCTTTCGACCCATTGTGGGAGATAATAAAAAACTGAGGGAGATAATAAAAGACTGCCTATTAGCAAAACTGGCTGAGCTGCACATAACAACCAATCAGAGTGCAGCTTTCGCTTTACCAATGAAGTGAAAACTGAGCGGTAATTGGTTGATATTTGCAACAAAGCCAGCTTTAATATTAGACAGTTTTTTATTATCTCCCCCATTGTGTACACTTTTAAAAAGTGAAATTATGATGTGGATTTTATATGTAAAGTTTTTTTTTGCTGCGCAAGTGTAAAGATTTTTTTTGCCGGCACTGTATATATATATACTAGCTGAAGAGCCCGGCGTTGCCTGGGCATAGTAAATATCTGTGGTTAGTTATAGCACCTCACTTCTCTTATTTTCCCATCACGCCTCTCATTTTCCCCCTCACATCTCTCATTTTCCCCCTCACATCTCTCATTTTCCCCCTCACTCCTATTATTTTCCCCCTCACTCCTCTCATTCCCCCCTAACACTTGTAATTTCGACCTCACATCTGTCATTTTCCGATCACTCCACTATTTTCCCTCACTCCTCTCATTTTGCACTCACACCTTTTCATTTTCACCTAACACCCCTCATTTTCACCTCACACCTCTCATTTACCCCTCAGTATATACATGTTTGTCATCTCCCTTATATATAGTATACACCTGTATGTCATCTCCTGTATATAGTATATACCTGTATGTCATCTCCCCTGTAAATAGTATATACCTGCTGTATGTCATCTCCTCCTGTGTATTGTATATACCTATGTGTCATCTCCTCATGTATATAGTATATACCTGTATGTCATCTCTTCTGTATATACTATATACCTGTATGTCATCTCCTCCTATATATAGTATATACCTGTATGTCATCTCCTGTATATAGCATATACCTGTATGTCATCTCCCCTGTATATAGTAAATACCTGCTGTATGTCATCTTCTCCTCTATATACCTATGTGTCATCTCCTCTTTTATATAGTATATACCTAGTATATACTTTTATATAGTATATACCTGTATGTCATCTCCTCCTGTATATAGTATACACGTAAGTCATCTCCTCCTGTATATAGTATATACCTGTGTGTCATCTGCTCCTGTATATAGTGTATACCTGTGTGTGTCATCTCCCCTGTGTATAGTATATACCTGTGTGTCATCTGCTCTTGTATATAGTATATATCTGTGTGTCATCTCCTCCTGTATATAGTATATACCTGTATGTCATCTCCTCCTGTATATAGTATATACCTGTGTCATCTCCCCTGTATATAGTATATATGTGTGTATCATCTCCCATGTATATAGTATATACCTGTGTGTCATCTCCTCCTGTATATAGTATATATCTGTGTGTCATCTCCTCCTGTATTAGACCTCATTCACACGTTATTTGCTCAGTATTTTTACCTCAGTATTTGTAAGCTAAATTGGCAGCCTGATCCCCCTGGCAGTATATATTAGCTCACACATACACATAATAGACAGGTCATGTGACTGACAGCTGCCGCATTTCCTATATGGTACAGTTGTTGATCTTGTAGTTTGTCTGCTTATTAATCATATTTTTATTTTTGAAGGATAATACCAGACTTGTGTGTGTGTGTTTTAGGGCGAGTTTCATGTGTCCAGTTGTGTGTGTTGAGTTGCATGTGGCTACATGCATGTAGCAACTTTTGTGAGATGAGTTTTGTGTGGCGACATGCGTGTAGCAACTTTTTGTGTCGCATTGCATGTGACAGGTTAGTGAAGCAAGTTGTGTGCAGCAAGTTTTGCGCATGTCGAGTTTTGCGCGTGGCGAGTTTTATGTGTGGTGCGTTTTGAGTATGTGCAAGTTTTGTGTGGGGCAACTTTTGCATGTGTTGCAACTTTTGTGCATGTGGCAATTTTTCTGCGTGTGGTGAGTTTTCCATGAGGTGAGTTTTGCATGTGTGGCAAGTTTTGCATGAGCCTAGTTTTGCACGTGGAGTGTTTTGCGCGTGGCGAGATTTAAGCGGTGACTTTTGTGTTTCGACTTTTATGTGGCTAAGTTGGTGTATGTGTGGTGAAATGTGTGCTGAGGGTGGTATATGTGTTCAAGCACGTGGTAGTGTGTGGCGCATTTTGTGTGTGTGTTCATATCCCCCTGTGGTGAGTATCCCATGTCGGGGCCCCACCTTAGCACCTGTACGGTATATACTCTTTGGCGCCATCGCTCTCACTCTTCAAGTCCCCCTTGTTCACATCTGGCAGCTGTCAATTTGCCTCCAACACTTTTCTTTTCACTTTTCCCCATAATGTAGATAGGGGCAAAATTGTTTGGTGTATTGGAACGCGCACGGTTAAAATTTCACCTCACAACATAGCCTATGACGCTCTCAGGGTCCAGACGTGTGACTGTGCAAAATTTTGTGGCTGTAGCTGCGACGGTGCAGATGCCAATCCCGGACATACACACACACACATACATACACACACACATTCAGGTTTATATAATATATATATATATATATATATTAGATATATGTACATATATATACACACAGTATAATTTCAGTTGTTTCACACTTTTTTGTTAAGTATATAATTTCACATGTGTTAATTCATAGTTTTGATGCCTTCAGTGTGAATGTACGATTTTCATAGTCATGAAAATACAGAAAAATTTTTAAATGAGTGTGTCCAAACTTTTTGTCTGTACTGTATATATATATATATATATATATACTGTTGAAACCAGAAGTTTGCATGTGCTATATAAATAGACACTTGTGCATGTTCTTCTCAATATCTGACATGAAATCAGAATAAACTTTTCCTGTTTTAGGTCAGTTAGGATTATGAAAATTATTAAAATTTACCAGATGCCAGAATAATGAGAGAGAGAATGTTTTAAGGTTTTTTATTGCTTATTGCAAAGTCAAAAGTTTACATACATTTCATTAGTATTTGGTACCATTGCCCTTAAACTTAATGACTTGGGTCAAAGCTTTGGGATATCATTCCACAAGCTTCTCACAATAGTTGGTCGGAATTTGGGCTTCTTCATTCTCATGGTGCCATTTATTTTGTGAAGTGCACCAGTCCTTGCTGCAGCAAAATATCCCCACAACATGATGCTGCCACCCCTGTGTTTCACAGTTGGGATGGTGTTCTTAGGCTTCCAGGCTTCTCCCTTTTTCCTTCAAATATAACAATGGTCATTATGCCCAAAAAGTTCAATTTTAGCTCCATCAAACCACAGGACATGTCTACAAAAATTAAGGTCTTTGATCCCGTGTGCATTTTACAAACATGAATTTGGCTTTTTTATGTTTCTTTTGGAGTAATGGCTTCTTCCTGATAGAGTGGCCTTTCAGCCCATGTTGATACAGTACTTGTTTCAATGGGGATACTGACACAATCCTACCAGCTTCTGCCATCATCTTCACAAGATCTTTTTCTTTTGTCCTTTGGTTGATATTCACATGTTGGACCAAAGCATGTTCATCCCTGAGACACAAAACACGTCTCCTTACTGAGAGGTTTGATGGCTGGACATTGCCATCTTGTTTGTACTTGCGTATAATTGTTTGTACAGATGAACGAGGCACCTTCAGGTATTTTAAAATTGTACCCAAGGATGAGCCAGACACGTGCAAGTCCACAATTCTCTTCCTGATATCTTGGCTAATTTCTTGAGACTTTCCCATGATGCTACACAAAGAATCCGTGTGTTTCAGGTGTGCATTAAAGTACATCCACAGGTGGGTTTCTAATTAACTCAGATGTTGCCAAAAACCAGAATTAGAAGCTTCCAAACACATGACATCATCGTATGGGCAGTCCAGAATTGTTTAAACGCATAGTAATCTTAGTTTGTGTAAACTTTTGACTTTGCAGTATTAAAACTGCCTTAAAACATTCTCTCCCTCATTATTCTGGCATTTGGCAAATATGCAAATATTAATAATTATGGTAATCATACTTGACCTAAAATGGGAAAGGTTTATTCTGATTTCATTTCAGGTATTGAGGAAAACACGCATATGTGATATATATGTATATATATATATATATATATATATACCTATAGCTCATCATATATTACTAGGGGGACCCCAAAATTAATGAAAATTGCTATTTGGAGCATTGATGACAGAAATGAAATGTGTCATGTTTACGATTGTGCTTATTATTCATATAAAAAAGTAAAAACAATCCTCTTTATTTCTATAAACTGAATGAACAGAATTAGGTTAACAGTTTTTTCCATTTACAAGCTCTGAGTCTGAAGAAAGTTTAGAAAACAGTTGTATTACATCTCCAGCGGATGTTAAAAATTATAGCAGTTGCCTCATTAACAACAGTTTTTCACCTTCATTAGATGCTGCATAATTTATACATTTCACACCTGGGAAGATAATAATTCACAATTACAATGGCATTTGAAGATATATGCAGAACATGCTAATGAGGTTATTCAGGCAGAATGAACAGTACTCATAGGGCTTGTAAACTACATTCTGTATATAAGATTTTATAAATAAACAAATATATTTACCGTATTATAAAAGTAGCCTAAGATGAGGAAGGCTCAGGATTGTGTTTGGAGCCAAAACGCCATGTATAAGCACTTATTGGAGAATAAGAATACTCAGTTTTTCACTTGAATAATGTTGGTGTGTTACCTCTTTTTCCTTGGATTACACTTTTAGACATTGGGGTAATTGCTCTGGGTCTTGCACCTATTTTATTTTTACCACTACCACTTTAGTCGTTTGTATGTATATGTATGGTGGAAATCTGGAAATCACAGGATGGATAGACATAGTACTGAAATGTAAATGATGAAAAAATGGAAACAAAGTATTGAAAACATCTCAATTTGTTTAGTATTGAGTATGCGCAAAAAGTGCAGAAACATATGCACTTACACACCTTACTATGCTATCGAAAAGGTTATTAATGGCTTTTGAGGCTTGTCAGTGACATCCAGTACAGAATGAATCAATCCCATCCCAGGAGCCATTTTTCAACATGACAATGCCACTGTGAGCAGCCTCCATGGCCTAAACCTATTACCGTGGCCTGCACTATCCCCAAACTTGTCTCTCATTGAGCACATTTGGGAGATCATGGGTCGGCAATTAAAAAAGACAGCTGCCAGCAGTGGATCTAGATGATTTGCATGCCCAAGTGCATTCAGCATTACAAAACATTCCTCAAACTCATTATTGGCATATCATTAACATGTCTATTGATCCTGTGATTTTTTGTGGTCCTGTGATTATCACACTAGTTTTTCTTCTTGATGTTGGAAGTTCAATTCTGACGAGTGTATATACTATATGTGTATATACCGTATCTATATATATAATTGTCTAAGGGTTTTTCCGTCTGTCTGTCTTTCTGTCTGTCTGTCTGTCTGTCTGTCCTGGAAATCCCACCTCTCTGATTGGTCGGGCACAGTATCGACGTAGAAATCCCGCGTCTCTGATTGGTCGAGGCCTGGCGGCCTCGACCAATCAGCGACGGGCACAGTGACGATGATGTCATAAAGGACGTAGAAATCCCGCGTCTGATTGGTCGAGGCCAGGAATGGCCTCGACCAATCAGCAACGGGCACAGCGACGATGATGTCATAAAGGACGTAGAAATCACACGTTTCTGATTCAGCAACGGGCACAGTCTGCTGCGAATTCTGGAATCATCATTGTCCTCCACTGCTGTCAAGTGCCGCCATTGTGTAGGGTGCGTGCCTGCGTCTCCCTGTATGTAGAATGGGTCGTAAACGAAAATATGCCAATGAGGATGACAGAAAAGCAGAAGCAGCAGCAAGAAAATGACAACATCGGGAACAGGAGACATCACAACAAACTGACGCCAGACAAGCCCAGGATGTGGAATCTCACAGACAACGTCGCCAACAGGAGACACCACAAGAAACTGACGCCAGACAAGCCCAGGATGCGGAATCTCACAGACAACGTCGCCAACAGGAGACACCACAAGAAACTGACGCTAGACAAGCCCAGGATGCGGAATCTCACAGACAACATTGCCAACAGGAGACACCACAAGAAACTGACGCCAGACAAGCCCAGGATGCGGAATCTCACAGACAACGTCGCCAACAGGAGACACCACAAGAAACTGACGCCAGACAAGCCCAGGATGTGGAATCTCACAGACAACGTCGCCAACAGGAGACACCACAAGAAACTGCCGCCAGACAAGCCCAGGATGTGGAATCTCACAGACAACGTCGCCAACAGGAGACACCACAAGAAACAGCCGCCAGACAAGCCCAGGATACGGAATCTCACAGACAACATCGCCAACAGGAGACACCACAAGAAACTGCCGCCAGACAAGCCCAGGATACGGAATCTCACAGACAATGTCGCCAACAGGAGACACCACAAGAAACTGCCGCCAGACAAGCCCAGGATGTGGAATCTCACAGACAACATCGCCAACAGGAGACACCACAAGAAACTGCCGCCAGACAAGCCCAGGATACGGAATCTCACAGACACCGTCGTCAACCGGAGACACCACAACAAACTGTTGTGCAACAGGAACAACATGATCGCCAAATTCATAAAAAACGAATGCTCTACCAACTAAGGCACGACCAGGACAATATTCAAAAACTTGCACATTATGTAACAGACAATGAAAGTACAATTCATGAACACTACTGTGGGAATATGAATGCAGTTTGCTCTAAATGCGACTCTCTGAATTTCATTGATGAAAAACCATCTGACAATCAGTTTACTCAATGCTGTCAAAAGGAAAAGTTATGCTACCGAGACCTCACTACTCAGATCTGTTTGAGCAGTTAATGAAAGGAATGCATCAACATAGTAGAAATTTTATGGAAAATATCAGAAGCATCAACAGTTCTCATGCGTTTGCTTCATTCGGTGCCAACAATGCACCGCCCCCTGGATTCGGACCTTATTGTTTTAACCCCTTAGCGACCGCCGAAACGCCTTTTAACGGCGGCCGCTAAGGGTACTTAAACCACAGCGCCGTTAATTAACGGTGCTGTGGAAAAAGTCAATAGTGCCCCCCACAGGCCGATTTTCTCCGGGGTCTCGGCTGCCGGGGGTAGCCGAGACCCCAGAGAACATGATTCGGGGGGTTTTTTACCCACCCCGCATTTGCGATCGCCGGTAATTAACCGTTTACCGGCGATCGCAAAAAAAAAAAAAAAAAAAGCGATCTCTTTTTAATTTCTCTGTCCTCCGATGTGATCGCACATCGGAGGACAGAGAAAAGGGGTCCCAGGTGGCCCCCCAATACTCACCTAGCTCCCCCAATGCTCCTCGTGTCTCCTGGTGGGTGCCGGCACCGGGAGAATCTTTGGGGTCTCGGCTGCCGGGGGTAGCCGAGACCCCAAAGAGCATGATCGGGGTCGGTTTTACCGACCCCTGTTTTGCGATCGCCGGTAATTAACTGTTTACCGGCGACCGCAAAAAAAAAAAAAGTAAAGTGTAATTCTCTGTCCTCTGATGTGATCGCACATCAGAGGACAGAGAAATAGGGGGATTTGGGGACCCTAGCATACTCACCTAGGTCCCTGGATCCTCTTGCTGCTCCTCCTGGCCGCCGGCAGAAGAAAATGGCGGGCGCATGCCCAGTGCGCCCGCCATCTGTCTCCATCTGCCGGCCGGCAGGAGAACAGCAGTTGGGGCTAAAATTAGGGTTAGAGGTAGGGTTAGGGTTAGGGGTAGGGTTAGGGGTTATGTTAGGGTTAGGGTTAGGGTTAGGGGTAGGGTTAGGGTTAGGGTTAGGGGTAGGGTTAGGGTTAGGGTTAGGGGTAGGGGTAGGGTTAGGGGTAGGGGTAGGGTTAGGGTTAGGTTAGGGTTAGGGGTAGGGTTAGGGTTAGGGGTAGGGTTAGGTTAGGGGTAGGGTTAGGGGTAGGGTTAGGGGTAGGGTTAGGTTAGGGGTAGGGTTAGGTTAGAGTTAGGGGTAGGGTTAGGGGTAGGGTTAGGGGTAGGGTTAGGTTAGGGGTAGGGGTAGGGTTAGGGGTAGGGTTAGGGTTAGGGCTAGGGTTGGGGCTAAATATAGGGTTTGGGTTGGGGCTAAATTTAGGGTTAGGGTTGGGGCTAAATTTAGGGTTAGGCTTCTTTCACACTTACGTCGGTACGGGGCCGTCGCAATGCGTCGGCCCGACATACCGACGCACATTGTGAAAATTGTGCACAACGTGGGCAGCAGCTGTAGTTTTTCAACGCATCCGCTGCCCAATCTATGTCCTGGGGAGGAGGGGGCGGAGTTACAGCCACGCATGCGCAGTCAGAAATGGCGGATGCGATGTACAAAAAACGTTTCATTGAACTTTTTTTGTGCCGACGCTCCGCCAAAACACAACTGATCCAGTGCACGACGGACGCGACGTGTGGCCATCCGTCACGATCCGTCGGCAATACAAGTCTATGGGCAAAAAACGCATCCTGCGGGCACATTTGCAGGATCCGTTTCTTGTCCAAAACGACGGATTGCGACGGAATGCCAAACGACGCAAGTGTGAAAGTTGCCTCAGGGCTAGGGTTAGGGTTGGGGCTAAAGTTAGGGCTAGGGTTGGGGCTAAAGTTAGGGTTAGAGCTGGGATTAGAGTTAGGGTTTCGATAAGGGTTGGTATTAGGGTTAGGGTTGGCATTAGGGTTACGCTTGGGATTAGGGTTAGGTTTGGGATTAGGGTTAAGGTTAGGGTTGTGATTAGGGGTGTATTAGGATTAGGGTTAGGTTTGAGGTTAGGGTTGAGATTAGGATTAGGGGTGTGTTGGATTTAGGGTTTTGATTAGGGTTATGGTTAGGGTTGACATTAGGGTTGTTTTGGGGTAAGGGTTGTGATTATGGTTAGGCTTAGTGATTAGGATTATGGATCAGGTTGGGATTAGGGTTAGGGGTGTGTTGGGGTTAGGGTTGGAGCTAGAATTGGGGGGTTTCCACTGTTTAGGTACATCAGGGGGTCTCCAAACACGACAGCCAATTTTGCGCTCAAAAAGTCAAATGGTGCTCCCTCCCTTCTGAGCTCTGCCGTGCGCCCAAACAGTGGGTTACCCCCACATATGGGGCATCAGCGTACTCGGGATAAATTGGACAACAACTTCTGGGGTCCAATTTCTCTTGTTACCCTTGTGAAAATAAAAACTTGGGGGCTACAATATCTTTTTTGTGAAAAAAAAAATATTTTTTATTTTCACGACTCTGCATTCTAAACTTCTGTGAAGCACTTGGGTATTCAAAGTTCTCACCACACATCTAGATAAGTTCCTTGGGGGATCTAGTTTCCAAAATGGGGTCACTTGTGGGGGGTTACTACAGTTTAAGTATATCAGGGGCTCTGCAATCGCAACATAATGCCCACAGACCATTCTATCAAAGTCTGCATTCCAAAAAGGCGCTCCTTCCCTTCCGAGCTCTGCTGTGCGCCCAAACAGTGGTTTACCCCCACATATGGCGCATCAGCGTACTCGGGATAAATTGCACAACAACTATTGCAGTCCAATTTCTCCTGTTACCCTTGTGAAAATAAAAACTTGGGGGCTACAAAATCTTTTTTGTGGAAAAAAAAATATTTTTTATTTTCACGACTCTGCATTCTAAACTTCTGTGAAGCACTTGGGCATTCAAAGTTCTCACCACACATCTAGATAATTTCCTTGGGGGGTCTAGTTTCCAAAATGGGGTCACTTGTGGAGGGTTTCTACTGGTTAGGTACATCAGGGGCTCTGCAAACGCAACATAATACCCGCAGACCATTCTATCAAAGTCTGCATTCCAAAACGGCGCTCCTTCCTTCCGAGCTCTGCCGTGCGCCCAAACAGTGGTTTACCCCCACCTATGGGGTACCAGCATACTCAGGACAAATTGGACAACAACTTTTGGGGTCCAATTTCTCTTGTTACCCTTGTGAAAATAAAAACTTGGGGCCTACAATATCTTTTTTGTGGAAAAAAAAATATTTTTTATTTTCACGGCTCTGCATTATAAACGTCTGTGAAGCACTTGGGCATTCAAGGTTCTCACCACACATCTAGATAAGTTCCATGGGGTGTCTGGTTTCCAAAATGGGGTCACTTGTGGGGGATTTCTACTGTTTAGGCACATCAGGGGCTCTCCAAACGCGACATGGCGTCCGATCTCAATTCCAGCCAATTCTACATTGAAAAAGTAAAACGGCACTCTTTCTCTTCCAACTCTGCGGTGCGCCCAAACAGTGGTTTACCCCCACATATTGGGTATCGACGTTCCCAGGAGAAATTGCACAACAACTTTAGTGGTCTAATTTCTCCTGTTACCCTTGTGAAAATAAAAATTTGTGGGCAAAAAGATCATTTTTGTAGAAAAAATGCAATTTTTTTTTTCACGGCTCTACGTTATAAACTTCTGTGAAGCACATGGGGGTTCAAAGTGCTCGCCACACATCAAGATAAGTTCCTTAAGGGGTCTAGTTTCCAAAATGGTGTCACTTGTGGGGGGTTTCCACTGTTTAGGCACATCAGGGGCTCTCCAAACGCGACATGGCGTCCAATCTCAATTCCAGCCAATTCTACATTGAAAAAGTAAAACGGCATTCCTTCTCTTCCAAGCTCTGCGGTGCGCCCTAACAGTGGTTTACCCCCACATATTGGGTATCAGCGTACTCAGGAGAAATTGCACAACAACCTTTGTGGTCTAATTTCTCCTGTTACCCTTGTGAAAATAAAAATTTGTGGGCAAAAAGATCATTTTTGTAGAAAAAATGCGATTTTTTTTTTCACGGCTCTACATTATAAACTTCTGTGAAGCACATGGGGGTTCAAAGTGCTCACCACACATCTAGATATGCTCCTTAAGGGGTCTAGTTTCCAAAATGGGGTCACTTGTGGGGGGTTTCCACTGTTTAGGCACATCAGAGGCTCTCCAAACACGACATGGCGTCCAATCTCAATTCCAGCCAATTCTACATTGAAAAAGTAAAACGGCGCTCCTTCACTTCCAAGCTCTGCAGTGCACCCAAACAGTGGTTTACCCTCACATATGGGGTATCGCCATATTCAGGAGAAATCGCACAACAACTTTTGTGGTCTAATTTCTCCTGTTACCCTTGTGAAAATAAGAATTTGTGGGCGAAAAGATCATTTTTGTGTAAACAAAAGCGATTTTTTATTTTCACGGCTCTACGTTATAAACTTTTGTGAAGCACTTGGGGGTTCAAAGTGCTCACCACACATCTAGATAAGTTCCATAAGGGGTCTAGTTTCCAAAATAGTGTCACTTGTGGGGAGTTTCCACTGTTTAGGCACATCAGGGGCTCTCTAAACGTGACATGGCGTCCTATCTCAATTCCAGCCAATTCTGCATTGAAAAAGTCAAACGGCGCTCCTTCACTTCTAAGTTCTGCGGTGCGCCCAAAAAGTGGTTTACCCCCACATATGGGGTATTGGCGTATTCAGGAGAAATTGCGTAACAAAATTTATGGTTACATTTCTGTTTTTACACTTGAGAAAATAAAAAAAATGGTTCTGAATTAAGAGGTTTGCAAAAAAAAGTTAAATATTCATTTTTTCCTTCCACATTGTTTCAGTTCCTGTGAAGCACGTAAAGGGTTAATAAACTTCTTGAATGTGGTTTTGAGAACCTTGAGGGGTGTAGTTTTTAGAATGGTGTCACACTTCATTATTTTCTATCATATAGACCCCTCAAAATGACTTCAAATGTGATGTGGTCCCTAAAAAAAAATGGTGTTGTAAAAATGAGAAATTGCTGGTCAACTTTTAACCCTTATAACTCCCTAACAAAAAAAAATTTTGTTTCCAAAATTGTGCTGATGTAAAGTAGACATGTGGGAAATGTTATTTATTAACTATTTTTTGTGACATATCTCTCTGATTTAAGGGCATAAAAATACAAAATTTGAAAATTGCAAAATTTTAAAAATTTTCGCCATATTTCCGTTTTTTTCATAAATAATCGCAAGTAATATCGAAGAAATGTTACCACTAACATGAAGTACAATATGTCACGAAAAAACAATCTCAGAATCAGCGGGATCCGTTGAAGCGTTCCAGAGTTATAACCTCATAAAGTGACAGTGGTCAGAATTGCAAAAATTGGCGTGGTCATTAAGTACCAAATTGGCTCTGTCACTAAGGGGTTAAAATTCACGATCTACCATCGCACTGGAACACTTCACCCAGAAATAGGACAACCACCAAAATTTGCACAATTATACATCATTGATACAAATGAGGCTACAGAACAAAGGATGAACCTAAAAGAAAACGAAAAGTGTGATGCTGAACTGATGAACCAAATTGCTGTACATTTACAAAAAATAAGCCCATTTGCTGCCGCATATCGCATGCTAAAAGACGTTCAAGCTGAGGAGGAACAGAGGGCTATACAAAATGGTACTGAAATGCCTTCTATTGTCATGGCCATTAAACAAGAATGTAAACAGGATCCCCGACTTTACAACAAACCACGTGTAAGTGAGGTCGCAGTTGTTTTTCAAAATGATGATGGAGAACCTCCTTTTCAAAGGGATATATTAGTCCATCTTAAGCCAGACGAAAACAACCCTTTGGTTCCTAAGACACAACGAATTAGCATTTTGCACAGCAACCTTGATGCTCTTCTGTATCTGCTATTCTTTCCAAGAGGTGAACAAGGGTGGCATGAAAACCTAAACCAACAAGGAACTTCAAGAAGAATTACACAGCTGCAATACTACAGTTTTCGTCTGTCTGTCCGAAATTACTTCAATCCTATTTTAAACGGTGGGAAACTGACACAACAGTACTTAGTTGACGCATATGTTAAAATTGAAGCTAATCGTCTAAATTTCATAAGAATGAACCAAAAACAACTTAAAGTTGAAGACTACTGCGTTCTTCAAAAACATTTGCAAAAACAATCAATTGAAAAGGGAATTCCAATTGGAAAAACAGTAATCCTCCCGATAGTGTCAATGTCCTTCTTTTGTCCGATGATTTATTTAAATACAGTTACAGTTCATGTAATGTGGTTTATATATTTTGATGATCTGTTTCATAATTTCATTCAATTGTGTTAAGTTCTATGACGTAGATGTCATAATGGTTGCCATGGCGACAATGTCATAAAGGTTGCCTCAACCAATCAGCGACGGGCACAGCCTGCCGCGAATTCTGGAATCATCATTGTCCATATACTACGGGGACATACATATTCTAGAATACCCGATGCGTTAGAATTGGGCCACAATCTAGTCTATATATATAATTGTCTAAGGGTTTTTCTGTCTGTCTGTCCTGGAAATCCCACGTCCCTGATTGGTCAAGGCCGCCAGGCCTCGACCAATCAGCGACGGGCACAGCATGGCGACGATGATGTCATAAAGGTTGCCTCGACCAATCAGCGACGGGCACAGTCTGCCGCGAATTCGCCTCGACTAATCAGCGATGGGCACAGTATCGACGTAGATGTCATAATGGTTGCCATGGCGACAGTGATGTCATTAAGGTTGCCTAGACCAATCAGCGACGGGCACAGTCTGCTGCAAATTCTGGAATCATCATTGTCCATATACTACGGGGACATGCATATTCTAGAATACCCGATGCGTTAGAATCGGGCCACAATCTAGTATATATATATAAAATATATATATATATATATATATATATGTACATATGTGTGTGTACCTATACATACACATACACATCTTGGCAATAAAGCCTATTAAAGCATAAGCAGCAGATCTTGATGATTTGCATTGCAAAGTGCATTCAGCCAAAGTAAAACATTCCTCAGACAGCCATTAAGAACCTAATTGATAGCATAACAAGAAGTGTAAGTGCATATTTTTCTATAATTATGTGCATGGCGCTCATACTTAACACTGTATAAGTTGAAATATTTTCAAAATTTAGTTTCCTTTTTTTATCTTTTACATATCATTAACAGGTATACTTTTGACTTTTGGTGTTGCAGATTCAATATTGAGGATTGTATCTATATAGCTATCTGTATATATATAGACATTTATTCATATTCATATGTAAGTTTGTGGGCTTTGGTCTTGTGACTTCATATGTTCTACTCTTACTTTTAGGAGCATATCTATGTTTTATCTGTGTTCGAAACTGCATCAAAGTAGCTCTGACCTGGTTGACCCAACTCTCGTTCTGTAGGCCAATAACAATTTTCTTGACAGCATCACTTTGCTTGGTTTTGACATGTCCAGCTCTGAGAAAAATAATATGTCATCTCAGTTTGATTACATCCTCCAGCTTATTTCCCATTTGTAGCGAAGTGGCTTTTGCTGGATGGGGCCTCACTCTGTTTACCTATAATTGATTGCTTACAGACCCTTCTCTGACATTGGTACCTGTTGCTGGCTCTTTTTCAGGTCAACTGGCTGCAGGTACGTGTGAGGTTGTTACATACGACAGAGATAGCAGTCAGCCACGAAGAACCATAGCCCGACAAACTGCTCGCTGTGCATGTAGAAAAGGACAGATTGCCGGCACAACAAGAGCAAGACCAGCCTGCGTAGATGGTAGGCACGTTTTATTATTTTGTTACATTATTCTGATTATTGTATTGCGTGTATATTTGCATTGGCTGTTTTGCAGCATGGTATACATGCAGGACACTCTCTGATACACGTATGCAGTTCCAACATGTTTATGTTTCTCAGCGGTGTGTATCAAAGCATTGTTTTATAGCCGTACGGCCGAGGATAAAGATGTAAAAGAGTGAGCCAGACATTTAATGAAGCATTCTAATATTCTTTGAATTTTGAATAACTGGACTCAAAACATTTTTGAATAATGCAATAAAAATGTAGCTTATGAGATGTACCCACTGCTACCCGATTAGAAGCTTAAAAAATGCATTTTGCTCCAATTCAGATTCAGAGATTTAATGCCACCCTTAGGCTAATGTGACTTCTTCTGCGTGCAAGCTAATGTTGTTGGAAAAAAAGCACTTCCAGCATTGTTAGAATATTATTATTATTTTTTTATTTCTAGTATTTTGTCTCATTAAAATTATCACTGCATATGACTCACTGCCAAATAGTAGCAGCCTGGAGCCTCCTCACATACTTATCCTAAGAAGAAATTGTTTGTCTTTAGAAAAAAAAATAGCAATTTTGTTTGCCATAAACAAGTAATAATTGTCCTGCAGGTATTGTCATTTTATTGGAAGGTTCATTTTTTATACCTGTAAACAGCAATCCTCCGGAGGAAACTAAACAGACGTTCTGAGTCTGTCACGGATGAAGTCTGGTTTTTGGCTCTATCGTTTTTGGCCACATTAAATTGCACCTACAGTTCCCATTGGTTTCTAAGTAGAAAGCAGCATAGAACATTCAGGGCGTTCTTGTATTATACTTAGGTCATTGTGCTTGTTTCCTTAGTGCACAGCTCTTCTATTAAACCACACACAAGCCATTATCAAAACTACAGGCCAATCTTTAGACTTTCTTCAATCAAAACGAAAAATATAGAAGTAAATATAGTAAAGGGATCACTCTATAAAGTAGAAATGGAGCTCCATACTCGTTTCTCATATTATAGGAATCTGTTCTACCTAATTTATGCTGCTAATCTAAGTCATATTGGAAGTGTCAAACTTCGAACAATAAATAAGACATACAATTGCTGCTCAGGAGAGAAAATAAATGCACCACATTAGTTAAAAAAAATTGTAGATTCAATTTGGACAGGTTCACTCAAATTCAACCAGCAGATAAAATTCAACCTGAATTAACACGGTCCAACTCAAAACAGTCCTTTATGAGCACCTAACATTAAGAAGGGAAAAAAGAAACTATTCTTGGACAAGAACATCCCAAAATATAATATTTTTTTGAGTAATGCAAAAAATATCAGATACAAATTAAAGTCAATTAAAAACATGTATAAAACCAAATATTGTGACACAATGAGAAGAACAGCTCAAAGCTCAAAGACAATCTGTCACAGGAGTTATCAACAAATATCCAAGGTAAACCACAATGGGGGAAAAAAATTTGATACACTGCCAATTTTCCAAGTTTTTCCATCTACAAAAAATGGAAAGGTCTGTAATTTTTATCGTAGGTACACTTCAACTGTGAGAGTTGAGATTCTTAAAAAATCTAGAAAATCACATTGTATAATTTTTACATAATTAATTTTTAATTTATTGCATGAAATAAGTATTTGATACAATAGAAATGCAGAGCTTAATATTTGGCATAGAAACCTTTGTTTGAAATTACAGAGATCAGACGTTTCCTGTAGTTCTTGACCAAGTTTCAACATACTGCAGCAGGGATTTTGGCTCACTCCTCCATACAGAGCTTTCGGGTTTCGAGGCTGTCACTAGGCAACATTGAGTTTAAGCTCCCTCCAAAGATTTTCTATTGAGTTCAGGTCTGAAGACTGACTAGGCCACTCCAGGACCTTGAAATGCTTCTTACTACGCCACTCCATAGTGGCCCTGGCTGTGTATTTTGGGTCATTTTCATGCTGGAAGACCAAGCCACATCCCATCTGTAATGCTCTTACTGAAGGAAGGACTTTTTGACCAAAATCTCATGATACATGACCCTATCTATCCTCCCTTCAATATGGTGCAATTGTTCTGTCCCCTATGCAAAAAAAGCACCCCCTAAATATAATGTTTTCCTAACCATGCTTACTGTTTGGGACAATGTACTTGAGGTTGTACTCATCCTCTTCATCCTCCAAACATGGCGAGTGGAGTTCATACCAAAAAGTTCTGACCCTATGACCATCTCCCATACCTCCGCTGGATCATCCAGATGGTAATTGATGAACTTGAAATGGGCCTGGACATGTGCTGGCTTGAGCAGGAAGACTTTGCGTGCACTGCAAGATTTTAATCCATGACATCTTAGCGTGTTATTAACAGTAATGTTGGAGACTTTTAAGGTCATTGACCAGGTCCTCCTGTTTAGTTACAGTATAGTCTGATTCCTGACCTTTTTCAGAATTATTTTTACCCTAAGAGGTGAGATCTTACATGGAGCCCCAGACCAAGGAAGATTGATTGTCACCTTCCATTTTCTAATAGTTGTGCCAAAAGTTGTTGCCTTTTCACCATGCTGCTTGCCTATCATTCCAGCCTTGTGCAGGTCTACAATTTTGTCTCGGTGTTCTTAGACAGGTATTGGCCATGGTGGAGAGGTTGGAGTGCGACTGAGTGAGTGTGTGGACAGTTGTGTTTTATACAGGTAATGAGTCCAGACAGGTGCAATTAATTCAGGTAATGAGTGCAGTTTAGGAGGGCTTCTTAAAATAAATTAACAGGTCTGTGAGAGCCAGGATTCTTGTTGGTTGATAGGTGATCAATTACTTATGTCATGCAATAAACTACAATTTAACAATTTAAAAATTATATAATGTGATTCGTTTTTTTTAGATACTGTCTCTCACAGTTGAAGTGTACATAAAATCGACAATGTATCAAATACCTATTTTCCAAACAGTATATATATATATATATATATATATATATATATATATATATATATATATTTATTTTTCTTATATTTTTTGCATTTGTTGGTCACATATATATCAACAATATTAGGAAAAATAGTGCACTATCAAATATTACATGATCAGTGAAGACATTGGATAAACACTAGTGATGAGCGAGTATACTCAGGTGATCTCAGAGTATCTGTTAGTGTTCGGAGATTTCGTTTTTGTTGATTCAGCTGCTTGATTTACAGCTATTAGCCAGCCTAAGTACATGTGGGGGTTGCCTGGTTGCTAGGGAATCTGTCAGGTAAAGACCTTCGGTAACCACTACCCCAGCTACAGAGGACGCACAAAGGGAAATGCAGAGAAGTCTTACCCACAGGAACAAGGGGTTGAGGGTCTCGTGTCTATCGTAGGTATCAGCAGCCAGGAGTCGAGACCCAAGGAGAGTGGAGGTGCTCTGGAATACTTTGCACCAACAAGACCTGCGGTCACGTGACCACACTTCAGAGAAGGGGCAGAACAACTGCAAAGCCCCACTGGGAGCCGACAGCAGAACAGGAAATAAAAAGTGAAGAGGAGGAAACAGTTGTCAGGTCAGCAAACCAACAATGTCATACACTGAGAGGGCGGTGAGGTACATCAGGAATAGTCAGATGGAGGTCTGGACACAGCCAAAGGTCATACACAAAGAGGGTGGTGAAGTACAGCAGGGACAACCAAAGGAGAATGACCCCACAATGAGGCTATAAAAACCCTCCCAAGATCCCAAAGAAAGGCCATCCACATTAACTCTTAAACCACCAAACCTGCAAAACCTGCGAACCATGACAGAATCCCCACATGTAATCAAGCTGTCTAGTCGCAAATCATCTAGCTGCGGCAAGGAAAACTAAATTTTCGAACACTAACAAATACTCGGAGATCACCCGAGCATGCTCGGGAAAACCCGAGCAGCAAGTATATTCGATCATCACTAATAAACACCAGTCCAGGGGAGAGAATAAGGAAGCTAAATGATTTGAAGCATCTTTTCTTCACTTGTATCGCTGAAATGCAACTTCCTCAGGGATTGCTGACCTTACTGCCTTTTATGCTCATTTTCCTTCACCACCACAGCTCTGATATTCTACACTGGTCTTGGTTTTTTCTGTGCTCTGTTGCTCCATTTCAGTGATGAGGCCAATCTGAAGCTTGTGATTAACCTTCCGTGGTCATATAGTGGCAACGCACATCATGGCAAATGCATTAGTTTGGGATCAGTACCAAAGTGGAGCAATAGGTCACAGAAGGAGAGTAAACTGGTGCAGAGAACTGGAGCTGCAGGGGTGGAGGCAGCAGAAAAAGTAAGGAAAGGTTAATTTTTTTTTTCTAATTTATTTTAGCCCTTTTACAATCTTCAAGAATATCCAGAAAAATTGGGGCTGTCTGGACATCATTTTTACAAGTTCTAGAGAATCTGAATTTTCTAAATTTGTAACAAATTTGATTTGTTATGAATAAATCAACTCATCCAAACCACGTGGAAAAAAATCTTTGAGACCCACATTGTAAGATCTGCATAATGAACTGGTACAAAGAACTTGATTAACACCTGAAAGTACTAGTTCCTAAACACAATAGAGCAAAGTTGGCAGAACCCTCCTGATTCTTGACCATGTTGCTTTCAATAACCTATCCTTCTGTTCTCAGAGCAGGAAAGCCTTGTCCTCTGCCCAGTGGAAACACATGCATGCCCGGTCAATCCAAGCATGCATGTTTATAGGAGAGTCAGGAGAAATAGTCGACAGCTGAACAAGAGTTTATAAGACAGGGATCTAAGGTGTATGAACAATTTTAGTTGTGTTTCTTGTAACCTTGTAAAGTCTTTGGCTTATTTTCAATGAATACAAATAGCTTAGTTATTCTGTATCCAGCCAAAGCTGCCATGCACCAGTCTATGGTAGATTGTTCAGAACATAAAGCAACAGTACCTGTTTTCATAAATGATATAGAGAGGATTTTATTCTTGTGTCAGATGCAGATTGTATGACATGGTGGATTATACTGTTACAATTAAACTCTCTGCACAGTCACTATACAGAAGCAACCGAGTTACATAACACAACAGGGTTACGACCCCTCTGTTAGTTCAGACAGTAACAGCTGTGATTTACAATCCTTCCACACCAATCATCATCTTCATAATCATTCATGCAAACAGAAGACTCTACCACACAATTTTTATTTTTTCTAGAAAAGGAATCTTTCCTGTTTTCATTGTCACTGTCCAGACAAGAATCTTCTTAATATTCCCTAGGATAGACTAATTTTTAATATTGTGCCAGTCTCTTTTTTTCCCACATGAAATTTCACATGTACCTTTTCTACAGTATGTACATAAGGGCAGAAATATATTAAACTTGAAAATATTTCCCATAACAAATTAGGTTCCTGCTTATGTAACTGCCAGTAACATAGCAGGTGGGAAGGGGTGCAGGGCAGTTGCAAAATTCTTAAGGACACAGAGGCTCAATTCGCTAAGGTATTTATGCTCGAATTCTGCTCTGAAACACTAGTTTTGGCCAAGTCTGACAAAGTAGATGGAGCTTGGGTGGGATGGGGGTAGGATAATTAATTAATAGTTTTGGTGAACCTTACACCAGAACATGTTGCTTCAGTGTCTAAATGGAGTAAAATTTCAGGCAAGGTTCACGGAGGCGCACCTGCAGTTTTAAGATGCACCACATTAGGTGCATCAGATACCACCATGCCACCACTGGCAATACCAGTTTTAATGAATCAGGGTGAACATTTCAAAAGCATAAAAAAAGAAAGTCTATCTTCTCTTTAACTTTTGAGCTCCTAAGAAGGAGCCTGCTTAGTGTTGAAACTACCGGGAAAGTGCACATACCTCGACTTTTGGCTAGATGCCCAGGATCTCTGGGAGAGCTTTGAACTGTATGGACATCATTATGATGCCACAATAGTTGGATTCTGTGGTAGAGCAGGGAACCACCAATCTCCATCCTATAGGTCGCAGACAGCTCCAGAGACATCCCATTCCATACTTTTCAATGGGTCTTTACAACTTTCTAAAGGGGCACGTAAGGGTCATTAAGGCCTTAATGCAACTGCTTTAACTGTTACCCCCTACAGCTAGATCTATTACATTAAAGCCAAATTACACACCGTTCAGCTTTCAGAGTATAGAAACCAGATTTACATGGAGTAATTTTTAATACAATTCTTTTACCCAAAACAAGTGTATACATGAAAATGAGGTAAGTCAAAGTATTTTATCTTTCCTTACGTTACTCATAGTTGCACCAAAATGATCATGTGTGAACCATACACCTAAAATGGAGTAATAAATAAATACATAAATTGAGAGAATTAAACTGTGAATAAATAGATTAAAAAGTTTATAGTGTACACATTGTATGTGACATACAAGTTGAAAATTATCTATGCAAATATATACAAACACAGTTCTAAGAACGATGCTTCTACAAGGGTCAAGAATGGGATGTCAGTAAGATACAACTGGAAATTGTGCGGTAAATGCTGTTAGTGCTTAATGCCGTATGTAGGAAAGAATTGTGGCTAAATGGAATTCACCTTCTGACAGCAGCAATTTTTTTTATTATATGGCTTTGAGAGAGGTTGTAACCATTTCATTGCATGCCTTTATTCTATATATATATATATATATATATATATATACATATATGTATATATATATATATATATATATATATATATATATATATATATATATATAGATAGATAGATATGGGTTTACTTCTTAGGTACTTGGCAATAGAATTACATTAACCAATTAATGACCAGGGGTATTTCAGTTTTTGAATTTCTGTTTTTGCTCCCCTTCTTACCAGAGCCATAACTTCTTTATTTTTCAGTCAATATGGCCATGTAAGGGCTAGTTTTTCTTCAAAACAAGTTGTACTTTTGAGCGATCCAATTGGTTTTCACATATCCTGTACTGGAGAATGGGGAAAAAAATCTAAGTTAGGTGAATTTGCCAAAAAAGTGCAATTCCACAGTTGATTTTTATTTACATTTTTACCATGTTCACTAAATGATTAAACTGACCTGCCATTATGATTCTCCAGGTCATTATGAGTTCATAGACACCAAACATGTACAGGTTATTTTTTTATTTAAGTGGTGAAAAAAATGCCAAAATTTGTAAAAAAAAAAAAAAAAAGATACCTTTTTATCGAGACCTGTGGCGTCTCCATTTTTTTCATGATCTGGGGCTGGGTGAGTGCTTATTTTTTGCGCACCAAACTGATGTTTTTATTTATACTGTTTTGGTGTAGATATAATCTTTTGATCACCCATTATTGCATTTTATTGCAATTTAGTGCCCATCAAAAAATGTAATTCTGGCGTTTTGAATTATTTCCTTTTTAAGCCGTTAAGCAATCGGGTTAATTATTTTTTTATACTGATAGATCGGGCAATTTTGAATGCGGCGATACCAAATATGCGTATATTTGATTTTTTTTTTGTAAGGTTTTATTTTGAAAGGGGAGACAGGAGGGTGATTTGAACTTTTATATTTTTTTTAAAACATCTTTTTTTTAACTTTTTGCATGGTTCAATAGTCTCGATGGGAGACTACAAGCTGCAATACTCTGATCACCTCTGTTACACACAGGCGGTGATCATATCGCCTGTGCATAGCCAAAATGCTCACTTGCTCTGAGCACCGACCGGCGCTCATAATGATCTGGCAATGACATCCATAGAGGTCTGCTGCAGACCTCTGGTTGTCATGCCGACCCATCAGTGACCCGCAATCATATGACGGGGTCACAGATGGGTGGGATTAGTGACGTGCTTCCGGTAAGCGCAAGGTATATGCTGCTGTCAAAGATTGACAGTGGCATTTAACTGGTGAAGAACTGTGAGTGGATCGTGATTACACCCACAGCCGTTGCCAACACATGTCAGCTGTATCGATCACCTGCCATGTGCCTGGAAAGGTGCGGGCTCAGCACCGGAGCCCGTACCATACAGGGAGAGTCCGTCATTAGCGTACTATTAAGCCCAATGTCGGAAAGGGGTTAATAATACTTGACTCTGTATTCTAGCACATACATCTCCATACAGCTGAGATCTTCCAGACCATTACTGGTAGGCAAAATCAATCAATAGATTGGTCAGTAAAATACATAATTCTGTCCCTAAAATTTGGCATGTAAATTCAGATGTGTGTTTGCGGGAGAATAAACTAGCTAAGGAGTAAAGCATCAGCTTAGAGTATTTTGTAGATCTTATATTATCTCTATGTATGCGTTGTACATGAATCTGTTTATTCACTCACAATTAGAAAATATGAGCCCCTGGAGTCACTTTGCTAATTTACTCTGTACGCTAAGGACTCAATTCTACTATTTTCTGCTGTGACCTATTGGGTGAATAATATATGCTTTATTGATTACTGCTGTCACATCTGAAGGAAGGCCGAGCACAATGGCTATGCTAGGAACTAATGGGAAACATTCAGCAAGTTCAGCGAAATCAGACAGCAGGTAAATCGCATTGATATGTCCGTTCTCACTTCCCTAAGCCACATACAGAGTGCAGGGATTTCTTCCTAGGATTTAATAGAAATGTGAGGGGAATTGTATCACTTTAGCAATGCTCAATAAATGCTTGTGTCGTCTACTCATTATGTGCAAGGGAAATGTTAGGGTCAAATATTGATTTATTCAAAGAAAACCACTATTCCAAACCTGTTTGGCCTCTACAAACGTTATTTTGCTGTGTATCTATTTTTGTAGCTGCAATTGACTCACAGCCAAAGTAGTTTATTCAGGACAGATTTATGGTGATAGAGTAAGAAGAGTATACATCAATACACTGAGGAATGGCCAGCCCCTATACAGGAGTGCGTGGTACAAAGGGATCAATTGTCCAAAAAATGTAGAGTGCAAACATTTCTAATTAAACCTGTTAAAGAACAACCATTCTAATAATAATTAAAACATGATGAGGCCATAATTCTAATCAATAAACTTGAACTTATAGTGACTCTTGACCCGAGAAAATAAAAAAAGCCACTGCACATTCCTAATGTATTGTCCTCCCTATTAACCCCATTTCAGAGTCCCTTTATCAGTGATAAAAATGGTTGCCTGTATCGAACATTTAGAAAAGTTAGTTACTTGCATGTCATACATCTCCATTGTCAGTGCCAATTGTATGGTTATTTTACAGTAGGAATCGGAGATGATGGAGTTGATCCTTAGCAAATCGAATATATTACATATTTCCCCAAAATTATGTATTCTAGAGAATCCAAAATGTTTTACATTTTATTAACATGGCTCTAGTTGTGTTGCTGTCTTCTTTAAAGAGAACTCCCAGCACCAAGAATATGTTATGCTATATATATATTATGTATAATAGGTTCCATGTGAAATGCATCAGTCCACAGGCTGCATCCCTGGGCAGAGGGGACAAGATATTCTCCTTCTGACCTCCCCCACCTTTGTAATTCCCACAGTAAATACCAGCAGGTTCCAGCCCCCTGCGGCTATAGTAATGTATGTCTGGCCTGTTTTTTCTATTGGCCTGCCCTGTGTATCTGTGATATATATTCTGTGTTTCTAAATAAAGTGTGTTCTTTTAGACTGGAAATACCTGGAGTAGCAGTCAGCTTTTATATGCTACCATGTAATCAAGAAATTCTAGCCAGCGTCCTTCATTCAGAATCCAGCAAAAGCAGAGTGGACCTCCTGAAACACGGGGGGTGCTGAAAGTGGTACTACAGCACAATAGACCCCGTTACACTGGTGGCAGCGGTGGGACGTGATACCCCTTCTACAGGAGGAAAGGAATGAATGGAAGACAACTACCAGAAGTTAAAGAGGACTACACTAAAAGATCTGGTGGAAGCCCGAGGGTTAATCGCCAGCAACAAAACAAAAGCAGATTTGATAGCAGCCATCATGGAACACGACAGTGCGGCGCCCCCCAATGTGAACATGGAGGAGACTGAATTCCAGAGGGAGGTAAAGAACAGACTGGCGTTCTATGGCCCAAACCCTGCAGTAGAGATCATACGAGAGGTGATGGCTGATGTGCGTACTGATCTGAAGGAAAAGATGGCAGAGCGGACCAGAATAGAGCTAGCCAAGATGGAGATGGCAGAGCGGGCCAAAGTGGAGCTGGCCAAGATGGAGATGGCAGAGCGGAGAGAGGAGAGTCAGCGAGCAAGGGGAGCTCTGGCCTCCGCCCAGGTACCTTCAACAGTAAGCCACAAAAAGATCCAGTATAATGCCTTCCGACAGTTGGGGGAGGCAGAGGAAGACTGATGGCTTTCTGCAGGACTTTGAGCGGCAGTGTGCCCTTCATCAAGTGAAGCCGGAGGAACGGGTTCAAATTCTGGCCAGCAAGCTGACAGGCCGGGCAGCGGATGCCTATCGCACGGTACCTGATGGGGACTGTATGGACTGTGAGCGGATCAAAGAAGTGATCTTGGCCCGGTATGCGCTGACACCAGAGGCATACCGCCAAAAGTTCCGCGGACTTATAAAACGAGTAACCGATACCCACGCTGAATGGGCCTGTAAATTACGGTGGTCACTGCTACAGTGGGTACAAGGGAGCCAACCAACCAACTGTGGAAGCTGTGCGGCGTAAAGTCCATTAGAAGCGCCCCGTACCACCCGCAAACCAATGGGTTGTGTGAATGCTTTAACGGGACATTAAAACAACTCATTGGGACTTTTACCAGGACCTACAGGGACTGGGAGAAATTCTTGCCTCACCTCCTGTTTGCCTATCAAGAGGTGCCCCAAGAATCGACGGGGTTCTCCCCATTCGAACTGGTATACGGGAGACGGGTAAGGGGACCCCTAGACTTAGTGCTAGAACACTGGGAAGGGGAGGGCATCATAGAAGGGGTTCCTATTGTACCCTATGTGCTGGAATTCTGGGACCGCCTACAGGAGCTGACCCAGGCTGTACGTGGGAACATGCAGGTGGCCCAGCGGCGCCAGCGCGTATGGTACGATTGGAGGGCCAGAGAGCACACCTTGGAAATAGGGCAGAAGGTCCTGGTGTTAGAGCCCACTAGGCAGAACAAGTTCCAAGCTGCATGGCAGGGGCCCTACCAGGTAGTGGGGAAAATAGCCGACACCACCTATAATGTCGCCGATTGTGACGACCCCAGGGTTATCCGCATGTTCCACGTGAATATGCTGAAGCCCTATCGGGAGCGCCCTGAAGAGGTAGTGGCCATCTGTGCACCTGAAGCAGAGGATTTAGCCGGACTTTTCTTGCCTGATGTCTTAAGGGAGAGGACTCAGTCTAAAACATGGGACCAGGTACACTGGGGTGAAGACTTAGGTCCCCGGGAGAGACAGCAGGCGGAGGAGTTGTTAAGGCAGCGACAGAGGATGTTTTCGGGGAAACCCGGGTACACTCACCTGGCACAACACAAGGTTGAGACCCAGGATCAGACCCCCCTGCGACAACCCCCCTTCCGCATCCCTGAGTCTGTACGAGAAGGGATGCGACAAGAGATACAAGAGATGTTGCGTTTAGGGGTCATTGAAGAGTCAGATAGTCCCTGGGCATCCCCCGTAGTGTTAGTGCCCAAGAAGGATGGAACTACACGGTTTTGTGTAGACTATCGTAAGCTCAATGAGAAAACAGTGACGGATGCGTATCCCATGCCGCGTGTGGATGAGTTGTTAAACCGGCTGGCGGGGGCAAAGTGTTTGACCACCATCGATCTATGCAAAGGCTACTGGCAGATTCCCCTTAGTCCTGATGCTATTCCCAAGTCGGCATTTGTCACCCCGTTTGGCTTATTCCAGGTTCGAGTTATGCCATTCGGGATGAAGACTGCCCCGGCGACCTTTCAGAGGCTGACTGACCGGCTTCTGGATGGTCTCCAGGACTATGCGTGTGCCTACCTGGATGACATCGCCATCTACAGCGCTACATGGGAAGAGCATATAAATCACCTAGAGACAGTATTAGACAGGATCCACAAGGCCGGAATCACCCTGAACCCAAAGAAGTGTCACGTGGGCAAAGCAGAGGTTCAGTATTTAGGGCATTGGGTGGGAAGTGGGAAACAGAGACCAGAACAAGCCAAGATTGAGGCCATAGCCAGATGGCCCACCCCACACACTAAAACCCAGGTCATGGCGTTTCTAGGGACAGCGGGGTATTACAGGAAATTCGTTCCCAATTACAGCAGCGTGGCCAAGCCCCTCACTGATCTGACCCGCAAGAACCAACCCCGCCAGGTAACCTGGACCCCAGAGTGTGAGGAAGCCTTCCGCCAGCTAAAGGACGCCCTCACCAATACCCCTGTATTGGCCGCACCCGATCCAACTAAACGTTTCCTTGTTCACACAGACGCTTCTATGTTTGGTGTTGTGAATTCTGTGGCAGAGCTCCCTCCTGTGGTCACAAGTGGTACTTCGGCTGATTCTCTCTGTAAGCTTCCGTTGGTGGAGGGAAGTGGTACTGCGGCTTCTGAGTTTCCTCCCTCAGGTGATGTTGTGAGGTCGTTAGGTGCTGCTCTACTTAACTCCACCTAGTGCTTTGATCCTGGCTTCCTGTCAATGTTCCAGTATTGGACTTGTTTTCCTCCTGGATCGTTCCTGTGGCCTGCTGCTCTGCATAGCTAAGTTTGCATTTGCTATTTTGTTTGCTTTTCTTCTGTCCAGCTTATCTATTTGTTTGCTAGAAGCTCTGGGACACAGAGGGTGTACCTCCGTGCCGTTAGTTCGGTACGGAGGGTCTTTTTGCCCCCTTTGCGTGGTTTTTAGGGTTTTGTGTTGACCGCAAAGTTACCTTTCCTATCCTCGCTCTGTTCAGAAACTCGGGCCTCACTTTGCTAAATCTATTTCATCTCTATGTTTGTCTTTTCATCTTACTCACAGTCATTATATGTGGGGGGCTGCCTTTTCCTTTGGGGTATTTCTCTGAGGCAAGGTAGGCTTATTTTCTATCTTCAGGCTAGCTAGTTTCTCAGGCTGTGCCGAGTTGCATAGGTAGCGTTAGGCGCAATTCACGGCTGCCTCTAGTGTTGTTGGATAGGATTAGGGATTGCGGTCAACAGAGTTCCCACGTCTCAGAGCTCGTTCTATGTTTTTGGATTATTGTCAGATCACTGTATGTGCTCTGACCTCTATGTTCACTGTGGTACTGAGTTGCCTAATCATAACAGTTTGGATTGGGGGCAGTACTAAGCCAAGTCGGGCTCGACGGCCAAGAACACCCGGTAACTTACCTGAGTCGGAAACTACTGCCCCGTGAAGTAAGCTATGCGGCCATCGAGAAGGAGTGTCTGGCAATAGTATGGGCACTCAAAAAGTTACAACCATATTTGTATGGATGACAGTTTGCCCTCCTAACGGACCATAATCCCCTAGTCTGGCTTAATCAGGTCTCCGGAGACAACGCCAGATTACTGCGGTGGAGTTTAGCCCTACAACCTCTGGACTTTACCATCCACTAACAGAACCGGCAAACAAAACGGTAATGCTGATGGACTAAGTCGACAAACGGAACTTGTACCAACCCCATAAACTTCGGTCATCCCCAAACCGATCCGTTAAGGATCAGACTGTGTATGCCGATCGCGTCGCTGAAAAGGGGAGCCGTGTTACAGAACCCCAGCACCAAGAATATGTTATGCTATATATATATTATGTATAATAGGTTCCATGTGAAATGCATCAGTCCACAGGCTGCATCCCTGGGCAGAGGGGACAAGATATTCTCCTTCTGACCTCCCCACCTTTGTAATTCCCACAGTAAATACCAGCAGGCTCCGGCCCCCTGCGGCTATTGTAATGTATGTCTGGCCTGTTTTTTCTATTGGCCTGCCCTGTGTATCTGTGAAATATAGTCTGTGTGTTGTAAATAAAGTGTGTTCTTTTAGACTGGAAATACCTGGAGTAGCAGTCAGCTTTTATATGCTCCCATGTAATCAAGAAATTCTAGCCAGCGTCCTTCATTCAGAACCCAGCAAAAGCAGAGTGGACCTCCTGAAACACGGGGGGTGCTGAAAGAGGTACTACAGCACAATAGACCCCGTTACACTTGCATGTCAAACATCTCCACTGTCAGTGCCAATTGTATGGTTATTTTACAGTAGGAATCGGAGATGAAGGAGTTGATCCTTAGCAAATCGAATATATTACATATTTACCCAAAATTATGTATTCTAGAGAATCCAAAATGTTTTACATTTTATTAACATGACTCTAGTTGTGTTGCTGTTTTCTTTAAAGGCAGATGGGAAGGGGTTAGAATAGTAAGGTACATTATATTCGCCTGTCCTTTCCCTCTCCCTAGGGCATATCGGCTGTTGCAGCTATGCAGTGCTCCATGTCAGTCTTCGGTTCTTCCAGAGCTCCCAACCGATGCTGAGGCCAGTGGTAACATGCATCACCCTTCTCCCACAGGACCACGTGACGCCAATCACTTACCTTAGGGAATAAGCAAAGACTGGCAAAAAGGAACTGGGAGCTGTGTAGGCCCCATAAGGACTGCTGAGGGTCTAGGAATGATAACTATATTGTATTTTCCTATTTTTAAACCTTCTGTTTATTAAGAGAACTATGAGCACAATTTTTTTTTTCACAGCAATCAAGAACATTTTTATTTCGACTGATTTAATTCAGACTGAATTGATCAAATCTTCCCAAAACTTTTTTTTGGGTCAAAAATTGGGGTTTTCTTTTAATTTTGAATACTATACCGACAAAGTGTGTGTACTTTTCTTCCCAAAGCATTCATATGGTGGCTCATATCTAATAACCATATACATATGAATACTCTAGTTAACTATACAAAATGTATTTGTAAAAAAATGACATTTGTAAATATCCCCACAGAGCACCATTATTTCTGTCCTACATATGGCTTCTTATATTCATTCAGTAAATCAATAATTATTATTTGTTACTTTCATTCACATATTTTTAGATCTTCCAGGACTTCTTGCTTCTATCAATTATTATCCACAGAATGATTTGTAAAAATAATACAATGTATCTGCTGAATGCTGATAGAATTCTTAAAAGCATATGTTCAAGAACAATTTATTAAACTTGATTGCTGATTCAATGAATAATAAGCCCATACGTCTTCTTCAGTTTATTAATAGCAAGGCATTACTGCCAAGAGAAAATTTACATAAATGGAACTTTCTGCAATAACATTAAGTGACAACTTCAACTCTTAATTGCAAATTATTTAATACCACCTGCTGAGACGTTTGGCTTTATCTGCGTTATTTGTTTATATTTTCACCATTTCTGAGTGCATTAACCCACTATAAGGAATCTTTGAGAAATTACAAAGTCTTGGACTTTTATGCATGTAGCTAATGCATATAACTGAAAAGGTCAGTTTTTTCACCTACTGATTTTAATATATTTGAACTAGTTTCTGACCTCGGACGGGATAGTACGTCCGAGGTCAGATCCCCTGCTTTGATGCAGGGCTCCGCGGTGAGCCCGCATCAAAGCCGGGACATGTCAGCTGTTTTGAACAGCTGACATGTGCCCGTAATGTAAAGAAAAGGTAGGGCTGACAGCACTCACACAAAAGGGCGCTCGTTCCTTGTCCAGGGAACCAACCTGGATATTTCAAATAGTCCAAAAGAAGATGAACAGCGCTCCAGCCGGGTGTCGTATTATCAAAAGAAATCTTTATTGATCCATGAAGAAGCAACGTTTCGACCAGTATCCTGGTCTTTTTCAAGCATGTGCCCGTAATAGGCGCGGGCAGAATCGCGACCTGCCCGCACCTATTAACTAGTTAAATGCCGCTGTCAAACGCAGACAGCGGCATTAACTACCGCTTCCGGCCGGGCGGCCGGAAATGACGTCATCGCCGACCCCCGTCACATGATCGGGGGTCGGCGATGCGTCAGGATGGTAACCATAGAGGTCCCAGAGACCTCTATGGTTACTGATCACCAGTGGCTGTGAGCGCCACCCTGTGGTTGGTGCTCACAGCACACCTCCATTTCTGCTACATAGCAGCGATCAGCAGATCGCTGCTATGTAGCAGAGGCGATCGTGCTGTGCCTGCTTCTAGCCTCCCATGGCAAAAGTTTAAAAAAAAGTTAAAAAAAATGTGAAAAAAATAAAAAAAATATAAAAGTTTAAATCGCCCCCCTTTCGCCCCAATCAAAATAAATCAATAAAAAAAAATCAAATCTACACATATTTGGTATCGCCGCGCTCAGAATCGCCCGATCTATCAATTAAAAAAAAGCATTAACCTGATCGCTAAACGGCGTAGCGAGAAAAAAATTAGAAACGCCAGAATTACGTTTTTTATGTCGCTGCGACATTGCATTAAAATGCAATAACGGGCGATCAAAAGAACATATCTGCCCCAAAATGCTATCATTAAAAGCGACATCTCGGCACGCAAAAAATAAGCTATCAACCGACCCCAGATCACGAAAAATGGAGACGCTACGAGTATCGGAAAATGGCGCAATTTTTATTTTTCTTTTTTTTGCAAAGTTTGGAATTTTTTTTCACCACTTAGATAAAAAATAACCTAGTCATGTTAGGTGTCTATGAACTCGTACTGACCTGGAGAATCATAATGGCAGGACAGTTTTAGCATTTAGTGAACCTAGCAAAAAAGCCAAACAAAAAACAAGTGTGGGATTGCACTTTTTTTGCAATTTCACTGCACTTGGAATTTTTTTCCCGTTTTCTAGTACACGACATGCTAAAACCAATGATATTGTTCAAAAGTACAACTCGTCCCGCAAAAAATAAACCCTCACATGGCCAAATTGACATAAAAATAAAAAAGTTATGGCTCTGGGAAGGAGGGGAGTGAAAAACGAACACGGAAAAACGAAAAATCCCAAGGTCATGAAGGGGTTAATTCAGGATTTAGTTAAAATAATTGACACTTTTCTACACATTTTGCACATGCTCTTCAGATGACTTATTCGTTGGCCGTGCCACTGCACAAGTATAGTACAGCATTGGTAACTACTTTGGCATTATTATTATTATTATTATTATTATTATTATTATTATTATTTATTGTTATAGCGCCATTTATTCCATGGCGCTTTACATGTGAGGAGGGGTATACATAATAAAAATAAGTACAATAATCTTAAACAATACAAGTCATAACTGGTACAGGAGGAATGAGGACCCTGCCCACGAAGGCTCACAATCTACAAGGGATGGGTGAGAATACAGTAGGTGAGGGTAGAGCTGGTCATGCAGCGGTATAGTCGATCGGTGGTTACTGCAGGTTGTAGGCTTGTCTGAAGAGGTGGGTCTTCAGGTTCTTTTTGAAGGTTCCGATGGTAGGCGAGAGTCTGATGTGTTGTGGTAGAGGGTTCCAGAGTAGGGGTGATACGCGCGAGAAATCTTGTATACGATTGTGAGAAAAGGAGATAAGAGGGGAGTAGAGAAGGAGATCTTGTGAGGATCGGAGGTTGCGGGTAGGTAAGTATCGGGAGACGAGGTCACAGATGTATGGAGGACACAGGTTGTGGATGGCTTTGTATGTCATGGTAAGGGTTTTGTAGTGGAGTCTCTGGGCAATGGGGAGCCAGTGAAGGGATTGACAGAGGGGAGAGGCCGGGGAATAGCGGGGGGACAGGTGGATTAGTCGGGCAGCAGAGTTTAAAATAGATTGGAGGGGTGCGAGAGTGTTAGAGGGGAGGCCACAGAGCAGGAGGTTGCAGTAGTCAAGGTGAGAGATGATGAGGGCATGGACTAGGGTTTTTGCAGATTCATGGTTGAGGAATGAACGGATACGTGAAATATTTTTGAGTTGAAAGCGGCAGGAAGTGGAAAGGGCTTGGATATGTGGTTTGAAGGAGAGATCAGCGTCAAGGATTACCCCGAGGCAGCGAGCTTGTGGGACTGGGGAGAGTGGGCAGCCATTTACTGTAATGGATAGGTTCGTTGGGGGGGTCGCGTGAGATGGGGGAAAGATGATGAATTCTGTTTTGTCCATGTTAAGTTTTAGAAATCTAGTGGAAAAGAAGGATGAAATAGCAGACAGACATTGAGGGATTCTGGTTAGAAGGGAGGTGATATCTGGTCCAGAGATGTAGATCTGTGTGTCGTCAGCGTAGAGGTGATACTGAAAGCCATGAGATTCTATGAGCTGTCCCAGGCCAAAGGTGTAAATGGAGAAAAGCAAGGGCCCAAGAACTGAACCTTGTGGGACTCCGACAGATAAGGGGCGAGGTGAGGAGGTGGTGTGTGAGTGGGAGACGCTGAATGTCCTGTCTGTTAGGTATGATGAGATCCAGGATAGGGCCAAGTCTGCGATGCCAAGGGATGAGAGGGTTTGTAATAATAGGGAATGGTCCACTGTGTCAAAGGCAGCCAACAGGTTGAGGAGGAGGAGGATAGAGTAGTGTCACTTGCTCTTGGCGGTTAAGAGGTCATTGGTGACTTTAGTTAGGGCAGTTTCGGTGGAATGGTGTGACCGGAAGCCAGATTGTAGGCGGTCAAAGAGGGAGCAAGAAGAGAGATGGAAGGACAGTTCAAGGTAAATGTGTTGTTCCAGTAGTTTGGAGGCATAGGGGAGAAGTGATATAGGGTGATAGCTAGATACAGAGGATGGGTCAAGAGAGGGCTTTTTGAGGATAGGTGTGATGGAGGCATGTTTAAAGCTTGAGGGGAAAACACCAGTTGTTAGTGATAGGTTGAAGAGATGGGTTAGGGTTGGGATGAAGACTGTGGTGAGGTTTGGGATGAGGTGGGATGGGAGTGGGTCAAGTGCACAGGTGGTGAGATGCGATCTTGAGAGTAGAGTGGAGAGTCGATCTTCTGTAATGGTGGAGAAGTTGGTTTTGGAGGTGGAGGGCTGGGAAATCGGGAGGAAGGGCTCTGGGGGTTGTTGACCAAAACTGTCTCTAATGCTATCAATCTTCTGCTTGAAAAATGAGGCAAAGTCTTCAGCATCTTCAGGCATCTAAGGCATTTACCTTCAATACATTGTATGATATACAGGCTGTGTTTGCAGCACCAAATTGCCTACTACTGACTCTATTTAGGCTTAAAGGGGTTGTCCACTACTTGAACAACCCCTTCTCAATCCCTCTGTTTGCCTTCAGTAAAATAATAACACCTATACTCATCTCCAGTGTACGCGCTATTCCCGTTGCTTCTGTGTTGGTCCTTTCGGGCTCATGTAACATTGCTTTGTCACATGCTCCTTGTGGCCAATCAGAGGTTTCTTCAGCTTTCACTTACTCCGAATGTATGTTATTTGTCCAAAGGCAGGGAAAAGTCAAATGTCCGCTGAATAACCATAGGGATCGTGTGATATAACAATATCATGTGATCCCCGGAAGAGCCAGTGCTGACACCGCTGGAATGCCACCAGCACCGGACATAAACATAAGTGTTATTATTTTACTGGGGGCAAAGTGAAACTTGCTATGACATGCATTGACCCCTCACAGGACCAAGTGAAGCTAATCACTGGCCTTAGTGCTGGAACGGAGCACGGAAGGAGCAAAGACTGGCGAAGAGGAACTGGGAGCTGTGTAGGCCCCATAAGGACAGCTGACGGTCTAGGACTACCTCATTACCTCTCCACACATTGGCTAAAAATTGTCATTGGAACCGTTTGATATATCACTTGTACAACCCTTTTCTTCTCCCATGAGATAAGCTTTGAGGAGTTGGCTGGTGTCAGCTTACTCCCCTTTTCATATTGAAAGCAAATGCATGCTAGTCATGTGTTTTAGGGAATTGGGAAAGATAGCTGTCGCTGGAAGACTATTACATAAGGTATAGGCATCTTTAGATTAAATATTGTTATTGCATTATAGAGAGCCATAAGCAAAACCGGATGTATATAACAGTGATAGAGGAGTAAAAATTATTGTCTTCATCTTTAACCTCTAACCATTTTAAATTTCCATTTTGTTTAGGTATTTTTTTTTAGTTCATTTAGTTTTAGAGATGTTTTTAACACTGTGGAAATGTAAATAATGTAAATGTAAAAAATACATATATATATATATATATATATATATATATATACCGTATATATATATAATATTGTAGAGGATTGTACTCACTCAGCTGCTTGAGGTAGGCACTGGAGACGGTATTGCTACAACGTCCAGGCAAGTTTATTTAAATTGTTTAAAGTACATAAACTGCTCCAGATGGCAAAATAAAAACACAGCCTTTTTCAGCACAAAGAGAAAATATAAAGTAAAAAGTCCATACAGCACATGTAGCGGGTCCGCCCACTCAGGACAGTGTCAGGTTCTCTAAGCCTTAGCATGGCTAAGAGAACAGTAAAGTTCGGCATCTGTACCGAACACCTACTGTTCAGGCACGGACACCGAACATGGACTTCTCCGGGAAGTCTGTGGTACTGTTCGGGTTCGGCTGCCTGAACACCGGGTGTTTCTCATGCTGTCATGTGCATGACAGCATGACAAACACCACTTCTGATCGGTGGTAAATCATCCCCGCCGGTCAGAGAGCCGCGGTTCCCATGTTGTCAAAAGTTACAGCGTGAGTGCTCAGCTGTAATCAGAGATATAAAATTTACCTCTGGTCACTGTTGTCAGCTGATAAGAAAACTGCTCCCATCATCTGACACCTGCTGCTGCTAATTACAGCAAGAGCATGAGCGGCAGATGGGAGTATTCATAAGCCACTCCTGCGCTGTAAATAAATAATTTAAAAAAAAAATGGCGTGGGTTACCCTGTATTTTTGTTAACTAGCCAGGCAAATCTCACAGCTGGGGGCTGCAACCCTCAGCTGTCAGCTTCAGCAAGGCTAGTTATCTAGAATAGAAGTGTCCTCACGCTGTATTTTTTAATTATTTAAATAAATAATAAAAAAAAAATGGTGTGGGCTCCCCCCATTTTTGACAACCAGCCTTGCTAAAGCAGAGAGCAGGGGGCTGGTATTCTCAGGCTGGTAAAGTGTCATAGATAATGGCCCCCCAGCCTAAAAATAGCAGCCCGCAGCTACCCAAAAAAGCACGAATTCTGGCTCTTTTCCCGGCTCTTCCCACTTGCCCTGTAGCGGTGTCAAGTGGGGTTAATATTTGTGGGATATATTCAGCTTGTGGTGTAATCCCAATAATTGTATGTATAGGCATAAAGGATTAAAATATAACTTTTACTAAATGCTCTAAAATCAATAATCACAAAAAAGTGCATGGTGGATAACACAGACAAACATGCAACATACGTGGATTGCACTACAGATCCATACTAGAAACCAATTACCGCGTATGTATAGATTCCTGGTCTTTAGTGGAAATATTGCATAATGAGTACCTTAATACTTGTATTACTTCTGTTATATACCACTCCAAATACCAAATGTGGTTAACAAATCCAGCGCAATATCCACCAAAGTTCCACACACCTCACGTTCTAGGTATGAGAGATCACGTCTCAGAAAACCTAGTGGGAATGATTACTTCTTTACAACGGACTTCTGACCTAAATC
Organism: Ranitomeya imitator; assembly: GCF_032444005.1. Lineage (NCBI taxonomy): Eukaryota > Metazoa > Chordata > Amphibia > Anura > Dendrobatidae > Ranitomeya > Ranitomeya imitator. The sequence goes on along the minus strand of NC_091285.1, from coordinate 338,948,226 downwards.
CGTATCAGACCACTATAGGATTTTAACCCCAGTGCAACAACAAAGCTCATATCATAAATTCTCAAGCTAGGGGTTAATCAATGGATTCTTAGCTGCAGACAATATACAATATTCTATCCCCCAAGAACATTGACTTTCCATTGCTTAATACTTCCAAGAATCCATCACTGTGACTGGCACATATAAAGAACGGTCTCACCCACCTGGAACCATACTACATCACGATGTCCTGTTCCAATAATGGCGATGGACCTTTTCCCCTCCTTTGGTCCCGACGCATTTCGTTTACTCTCTCATCAGGGGATACCATTGGGGTTATCTTATAGCTGCCGTCCAGCCGACGCTGACATCCATGCGCGTGGTGGGTAATGTGCAAGTCGGCCTTTCTTAAAATGCGTCTTGTATCCAGACTTCCGGTCTTAATGACAAGCATCAGATCATCAGCACAGTCCTGGCTGTCATGGCAACACATTAGTGCCCCCTTGATCAAGTGACAGAGTCACCGATGGGTGAGATGAATGATGCACTTCCGGCTGGTGTGTTACATTCCGCTGTCAGTGATAGCAGAGTTTAACTGGTTTACAGCCATGGGTGGAGTACTGCTCCATCCGTGGCTGTTAAAGGTACATGATGACTGATTAAATCAGCATGCCCACATCTTGAAAATGACAATGATCATTGTCACTTCTTTAGTATAATTGGTTGCTCATACATATACCTAACTATAATTCTATAAAATCCCTGACTTTGAACAAGTGTACCTTGAAGAAGTGATGTTTTTTAAGACAAAGGGATGTCACACCAAATATTAACCCCTTCATGACCCAGCCTATTTTGACCTTAAAGACCTTGCCGTTTCTTGCAATTCTGACCAGTGTCCCTTTATGAGGTAATAACTCAGGAACGCTTCAACGGATCCTAGCGGTTCTGAGATTGTTTTTTCGTGACATATTGGGCTTCATGTAAGTGGTAAATTTAGGTCAATAAATTCTGCGTTTATTTGTGATAAAAACGGAAATTTGGGGAAAATTTTGAAAATTTCGCAATTTTCACATTTTGAATTTTTATTCTGTTAAACCAGAGAGTTATGTGACACAAAGTAGTAAATAAATAACATTTACCACATGTTTACTTTACATCAGCACAATTTTGGAAACCAAATTTTTTTTTGCTAGGAAGTTATAAGGGTTAAAATTTGACCAGCGATTTCTCATTTTTACAACGAAATTTACAAAACCATTTTTTTTTAGGGACCACCTCACATTTGAAGTCAGTTTGAGGGGTCTATATGGCTAAAAATACCCAAAAGTGACACCATTCTAAAAACTGCACCCCTCAAGGTACTCAAAACCACATTCCAGAAGTTTATTAACCCTTCAGGTGCTTCACAGCAGCAGAAGCAACATGGAAGGAAAAAATGAACATTTAACTTTTTAGTCACAAAAATTATCTTTTAGCAACAATTTTTTTATTTTCCCAATAGTAAAAGGAGAAACTGAACCACGAAAGTTGTTTTCCAATTTATCCTGAGTACGCTGATACCTCATATGTGGGGGTAAACCACTGTTTGGGCGCACGGCAGGGCTTGGAAGGAAAGGAGCGCCATTTGACTTTTTGAATCAAAAATTGGCTCCACTCTTTAGCGGACACCATGTCACGTTTGGAGAGCCCCCGTGTGCCTAAAAATTGGAGCTCCCCCACAAGTAACCCCATTTAGGAAACTAGACGCCCCAAGGAACTTATCTAGATGCATAGTGAGCACTTTGAACCCCCAGGTGCTTCACAAATTGATCCGTAAAAATGAAAAAGTACTTTTTTTTTCACAAAAAAATTCTTTTAGCCTCAATTTTTTCATTTTCACATGGGCAACAGGATAAAATGGATCCTAAAATTTGTTGGGCAATTTCTCCTGAGTACACTGATACCTCATATGTGGGGGTAAACCACTGTTTGGGCACATGGTAAAGCTCGGAAGGGAAGGAGCGCCATTTGACTTTTTGAATGAAAAATTATCTCCATCGTTAGCGGACACCATGTCGCGTTTGGAGAGCTCCTGTGTGCCTAAACATTGGCGCTCCCCAACAAGTAGCCCCATTTTGGAAACTAGACGCCCCAAGGAACTTATCTAGATGCATAGTGAGCACTTTAAACCCTCAGGTGCTTCACAAATTGATCTGTAAATATGAAAAAGTACTTTTTTTTCACAAAAAAATTATTTTTGCCTCAATTTTTTCATTTTCACATGGGCAATAGGATAAAATGGATCATAAAATTTGTTGGGCAATTTCTCCCGAGTACGCCGATACCTCATATGTGGGGGTAAACCACTGTTTGGGCACTCGGCAGGGCTCGGAAGGGAAGGCGCGCCATTTGACTTTTTGAATGGAAAATTAGCTCCAACTGTTAGCGGACACCATGTCGCGTTTGGAGAGCCCCTGTGTGCCTAAACATTGGAGCTCCCCCACAAGTGACCCCATTTTGGAAACTAGACCCCCCAAGGAACTTATCTAGATGAATATTGAGCACTTTAAACCCCCAGGTGCTTCACAGAAGTTTATAACGCACAGCCATGAAAATAAAAAATAATTTTTCTTTCCTCAAAAATGATTTTTTAGCCTGGAATTTCCTATTTTGCCAAGGGTAATAGGAGAAATTGTTGTTGTCCAGTTTGTCCTGAGTACGCCGATACCCCATATGTGGGGGTAAACCACTGTTTGGGCGCACGGCAGGGCTCGGAAGGGAAGGCACGCCATTTGGCTTTTTAAATGGAAAAGTAGCTCCAATCATTAGCTGACACCATGTCACGTTTGGAGAGCCCCTGTGTGCCTAAACATTAGAGATCCCCCAGAAATGACCCCATTTTGGAAACTAGTCCACCAAAGGAACTAATCTAGATGTGTGGTGAGGACTTTGAACCCCCAAGTGCTTCACAGAAGTTTATAACGCAGAGCCATGAAAATAAGAAAAAAAATGATCTTTTAGCCGGCAATTTTTTATTTTCCCAAGGGTAACAGGAGAATTTTGACCCCAAAAGTTGTTGTCCAGTTTCTCCTGAGTACGCTGATACCCCATATGTGGGGGTAAACCACTGTTTGGGCACATGCCGGGGCTCGGAAGTGAAGTAGTGACGTTTTGAAATGCAGACTTTGATGGAATGCTCTGTGGGCTTCACGTTGCGTTTGCAGAGCCCCTGATGTGGCTTAACAGTAGAAACCCCCCACAAGTTTATAACGCACAGCCATGAAAATAAAAAATAATTTTTCTTTCCTCAAAAATGATTTTTTTAGCCTGGAATTTCCTATTTTGCCAAGGGTAATAGGAGAAATTGGACCCCAAATGTTGTTGTCCAGTTTGTCCTGAGTACGCCGATACCCCATATGTGGGGGTAAACCACTGTTTGGGCGCACGGCAGGGCTCGGAAGGGAAGGCACGCCATTTGGCTATTTAAATGGAAAAGTAGCTCCAATCATTAGCTGACACCATGTCACGTTTGGAGAGCCCCTGTGTGCCTAAACATTAGAGATCCCCCAGAAATGACCCCATTTTGGAAACTAGTCCACCAAAGGAACTAATCTAGATGTGTAGTGAGGACTTTGAACCCCCAAGTGCTTCACAAAAGTTTATAACGCAGAGCCATGAAAATAAAAAAAAAAAAGATCTTTTAGCCTGCAATTTTTTATTTTCCCAAGGGTAACAGGAGAAATTTGACCCCAAAAGTTGTTGTCCAGTTTCTCCTGAGTACGCTGATACCCCATATGTGGGGGTAAACCACTGTTTGGGCACATGCCGGGGCTCGGAAGTGAAGTAGTGACGTTTTGAAATGCAGACTTTGATGGAATGCTCTGTGGGCTTCACGTTGCGTTTGCAGAGCCCCTGATGGGGCTTAACAGTAGAAACCCCCCACAAGTGACCCCATTTTGGAAACTAGACCCCGAAAGGAACTTATCTAGATGTGTGGTGAGCACTTTGAACCCCCAAGTGCTTCACAGAAGTTTATAATGCAGAGCCGTGGAAATAATAAATACGTTTTCTTTCCTCAAAAATAATTATTTAGCCCAGAATTTTTTAATTTTCCCAAGGGTAACAGGAGAAATTTGACCCCAATATTTGTTGTCCAGTTTCTCCTGAGTACGGTGATACCCCATATGTGGGGGTAAACTACTGTTTGGGCACATGCCGGGGCTCGGAATTGAAGTAGTGACGTTTTGAAATGCAGACTTTGATGGAATGCTCTGCGGGCGTCACGTTGCATTTGCAGAGCCCCTGATGTGGCTAAACAGTAGAAACCCCCCACAAGTGACCCCATTTTAGAAACTAGACCCCCCAAGGAACTTATCTAGATATGTGGTGAGCACTTTGAACCCCCAAGTGCTTCAAAGACGTTTACAACGCAGAGCCGTGAAAATAAAAAATCATTTTTCTTTCCTCAAAAATGATGTTTTAGCAAGCATTTTTTTATTTTCACAAGGGTAACAGGAGAAATTGGACCCCAGTATTTGTTGCGCAGTTTATCCTGAGTATGCTGGTACCCCATATGTGGGGGTAAACCACTGTTTGGGCACACGTCAGGGCTCGGAATTGAGGGAGCACCATTTGACTTTTTTAATACGAGATTGGCTGGAATCAATGGTGGCGCCATGTTGCGTTTGGAGACCCCTGATGTGCCTAAACAGTGGAAACCCCTCAATTCTAACTCCAACACTAATCCCCCACACCCCTAACCCTAATCCCAACTGTAGCCATAACCCTAATCCCAACCCTAACCGCAACACACCCCTAACCACAACCCTAACCCCAACACACCCCTAACCCTAACCACAATCCTAATTCCAACCCTAACCCTAAGGATATGTGCCCACGTTGCGGATTCGTGTGAGATTTTTCAGCATCATTTTTGAAAAATCCGCGGGTAAAAGGCACTGCGTTTTACCTGCAGATTTTCCGCGGATTTCCAGTGTTTTTTGTGTGGATTTCACCTGCGGATTCCTATTGAGGAACAGGTGTAAAACGCCGCGGAATCCGCACAAAGAATTGACATGCTGCGGAAAATACAACGCAGCGTTTCCGCGCGGTATTTTCCGCACCATGGGCACAGCGGATTTGGTTTCCATATGTTTACATGGTACTGTAAACCTGATGGAACACTGCTGCGAATCCGCAGCCAAATCCGCACCGTGTGCACATAGCCTAATTCTAAGGGTATGTGCACACGCTGCGGAAAACACTGCGGATCCGCAGCAGCTTCCCATGAGTTTACAGTCCAATGTAAACCTATGGGAAACAAAAATCGCTGTACACATGCTGCGGAAAAACTGCACGGAAACGCAGCGGTTTACATTCCGCAGCATGTCACTTCTTTGTGCGGATTCCGCAGCGGTTTTACAACTGCTCCAATAGAAAATCGCAGTTGTAAAACCGCAGTGAAATGCGCAGAAAAACCGTGGTAAATCTGCGATAAATCCACAGCGGTTTAGCACTGCGGATTTATCAAATCCTCTGCGGAAAAATCCGCAGAGGACCAGAATACGTGTGCACATTCCTAACCCTAACCCTAACCCTAACCCTACCCCTAACCCTACCCCTACCCCTAACCCTAACCCTAACCCTACCCCTAACCCTAACCCTAGTTCTTACCCCAACATCAGTGGAACAAAAAAGAAAATTCTTTATTTTTTTTATTGTCCCTACCTATGGGGGTGACAAAGGGGGGGGGGGTCATTTACTATTTTTTTTATTTTGATCACTGAGATAGGTTATATCTCAGTGATCAAAACTCACTTTGGAACGAATCTGCCGGCCGGCAGATTCAGCGGGCGCACTGCACATGCGCCCGCCATTTTGGAAGATGGCGGCGCCCAGCAAAGAAGACGGACGGATCCCGGGAGGCTAGGTAAGTATAAGGGGGGAGATCAGGGCACGGGGGGGGGCGTCGGAGCACGGGGGGGTGGATCGGAACACGGGGGGTGGATTGGAGCACGGGGGTGGATCGGAACACGGGGTGGGGGATTGGAGCACGGGGTGGGGGATCGCTGTGCGGGGGGGGTGGATCGGAGCACGGGGGGGGATCGCTGTGCGGGGGGGATCGGAGTGCGGGGGGGTTTGACTAGAGCACGGGGGGTGTGATTGGAGCACGGGGGGAGCGGACAGGAGGACGGGGGAGCGGAGCACAGGACGGAGGGGAGCGGACCACAGATCGGGGGGCTGAGGGGCGATCGGTGGGGTGGGGTGGGTGCACATAAGTGTTTCCAGCCATGGCCGATGATATTGCAGCATCGGCCATGGCTGGATTGTAATATTTCACCAGTTTTTTAGGTGAAATATTACAAATCGCTCTGATTGGCAGTTTCACTTTCAACAGCCAATCAGAGCGATCGTAGCCACAGGGGGGTGAAGCCACCCCCCCTGGGCTAAACTACCACTCCCCCTGTCCCTTCAGGCCGGGTGAAATTGGAGTTAACCCTTTCACCCGATCTGCAGGGACGCGATCTTTCTGTGACACAGCATATGCGTCACAGGTCGGATTGGCACCGACTTTCATGACGCATACGCTGTGTCACAGGTCGGGAAGGGGTTAATTTGATTTATATTTCAAGAGTGAGAAAACGGGGGTAGATCACCTGCGCTAGTGTGGGTGCCTCTGCTGGCACTAGAAGCTATACACGGGAACACCCAGCAGATAGGAGCTAACAATAGTTAGAATGGTGCACTTACTTCATACTGGGAAGATGATGTGGGCGTAGAACTTCCTAGAGCTGAGTGCCTGGCTCCGTACTGCAAGATCAGGGGATAGTGGTAGCGCCTGGATCCGCGCGAGCCTGAACAGCAGGGTGAACGCTGGAACCAGGAAAGAACCGCCAACTTCTAGCGTGCCCCGGCCGGAAGCAACGCCGAAGCGGTGGCGGAGTGTGGGGGGGCGTGGCGAGTAGCGTGACGTCACAGCTAATGGGCGGGCGCGTATGAGGATTATCCAATCCAACGCGTTTCGAAGGAAGTGATTTATATTTCTCTTTTGTTCACTCACTTCGTATTTTTTTAATTGATTATAATTAAACTACTAACATTTCTATTTTATTAACAATTCTTTTTATACAGCATTTTTTCCTCATCTGCCTAAATTTTTGCAAAGTACTTCATTTTTATAGAACTTAGTTACTAGTGTCTCTGACAAATAAAAACCCTGATTCCTTTTCAATGCATTTCTAGGAACAGATTGATTTATCTGCTATTTCCTTTATAAAAATTCTATTGAAAAGCCATGGTGATGCCACCGAAGTTAAGTCTCATCTCCTTGAAGCTCCAGATAATTATAAGATGCAGTAACTCTTCTTGTTGCAGTTGTTGTTATTTTTTCCCTTTCTTTGTTCTCCTTTTGTATTTCATGGTATGCTTATTCTACTGGCTGCTGCTGGGTAGAGATATCGATTTTATTTTCATTATAAAAATAATCATCGCATGTACTTGACCTTTAATGGAAGTGATTAATGTAAAACATCATTAAAAGTTTAACTTTATGTCAGAGAATGGTAAATAGTATATACCCAATTTAATCACAACAGATACATGCCCAGTATGGCTCACATGATAGGCTATACATTGTTTATGGTTACTTAATGGATAGATAGATAGATAGATAGATAGATAGATAGATAGATAGATAGATAGATAGATCATAAATGACTATTGTAAAAATCAGCAGTATTGGTATATGCAAAAAATAAAAATGAAATGCAAGAAATGTTACAAATAAGGCTCATAAATACAAAAAATTGTGATATATATATATATATATATATATATATATATACTGTATATATACATATATATACTGAATTCTTTCTTGTGTTATTGGTTCTTTCCTACAGCTCTTGCTTGTTTTCTGGCCATTCTCAATTTGGTGCCTACAGATTTTCAAGCAGATGTCTACAGATCATACTCTATATCAATGTACAGTTACACCAATAATTCTCAAAATTTAATTCGTATATGATGTGTTTATTCACATTTAAAGGGGCTTTCCAATTTCAGCAAACTACACCCAAACACTTGCAGGCATGTAAAATTGCAAAGCCAGATGGCACTCACTCTCTGCCACTCCAGTGTCATCCATCTGCTGCTGCTTCAGTTTCGGTGTTTTGGCTGCAGTGGTGACATTGCATCAAGAACACATCAGTAGCTAATCATCAGCTCTGCTGATGTAGACCGCATGAGCCCCTGAACTGATTGGCTACATCACTGATGTGGGTTGTCAACTTGACATCACCGCTGTATTCAAACTACAGAGATTAAAGCAGCATCAGAGAGATAGTGGTGACGGGCGAGTACTATTTGGTTTTGTTATTTTATATGACTATATGCATTTGGAGTCCACATTGCTGTAATTGAAAAACTTCTTTGCGGTAATTTGAATCCACATTTTCTTATATGTAAATGCATAAGGACACAAAGAAAGTTTGCCCCAAGTTGAGGCAGCCACACTTGCTTATTTTACATAGATCACAATCTTCTCAACAGTAAAGTAACAAGAGTATCACAACATGGTTTCCTTGTTGAATTCTCTTGTTTTCATCAAGTTTGGAGCAAAAAGTTCTAAGTAAAGTTGAAGACAGTTCACCAGCAGCATATGATCTTTTTTCACAAAGTATTGGGTGTGTACAACTCTTTGCTATGCAATGGATCATTACATTTTCTGCTTGTATAATGGTAAACGTTCACTAATGAACAGCCAGAGATAAGAGAGCTACTACTGCCATGGAATTAGGCAGCCATTGTCGACCAGCAAAGATCAGACTCATTGCTCCTATCACCATGCATTAGACAACTGAAGATAAAGTGTCCATCTGACAATAGGACTTGGGTTAACAAGGGCCATATATTGGGTCACCATTGAGTCAGTGAGGGTGAGGCATGCTATAGATATTAGGGTGTGTATGTTAAATATACTGCTGACTACAAAGGAATAGAAACTTCTTCTATTCATTGAGAACTACTCATTGAATTAACCAAAGATCATGACGAGCTAAAGGGTGAAGATTCTACCAATAAGGGTTCATACACATGATTGATTATATTGGATAAGTGTTATCCACAGTTTTCATGGATAACATTCATACCTATGATATTTTATGGTGCTACGCACATGGACAATTTGTTCCTGGGACCAATTGACTTGTAGAAAAAAACATTGACATGTTGGAATCTGATCCAAGTGTTGTATCAAAATCAGCAAAGGAAGACTATGGGTCCATGGAAAACATTGGACCACACTCAGATCACATCTAAGTGCACTCTGATTTTCATGGACTTAAAGAATGGAGAAAGTGGAGAAACATTTTTTTTCTCTCTACCTCTGAGAAAAACTGGTACTACTCTGATCCAACTCTGATCAGGTTCTCATCTGAATAATCCTACCGTTTTTCTCGGATGGAGAGATAATGGTCATGTGCACCTACTCTAAGAAAAAGATCAATATACCACCAAAAAAATGGGCACAGTGTACAAATGCCAAGAAAAGTATTAGCATTGCCAGACTTATGTGTCTCTCAGAGTTCTCAGAGGTGAGACGAAACTGTGATTGTAAAAAAATGTAATGAAACAGTACTGTAGGTAAAGTAAAAGGTTTTGGCACTAATGTTTGTGCACTACAATAGGACAGCTATATTTATTAATCAATGTTCTAATTGGATCGTTTCTTTTTCTCTTTATAATTTCATTTGGCTCCTTGAAATTTCTTCTTACCATTGGATAATGAAGCTATTTTTCTTATGACAGTGCAGAAAAAGCCCTATAGCACATTTTGCACTTTACCAGTGATATATGCATGCAGAATTGGAATTATTTAAGTGTGTGTACATATGGGGTCCCCATTTTATTCATATTGATGATGAACCATGTTGCAACATATATGAAATATTATTTGTGTTTATAATATATATTGAGTTCCATTATTACTCTGTTTACACTGGATCAGAGACAGTAGCTGCAAAATAAATGGTATATATATATGGTCCTTGATAGCTCTCTAATTACACTGGGCCATAATGACTCCATGTTGCTTGACGTAACCAGCTAATTACACTACAGTAAAGGTTTTTACTGTGAAGCAAACGTTTGGCTAGGTGGTTCACTGCATACATTCTGGATACAAGAGGTACAGTATAATTTGCAAATGCTTGAGGGTATTGCACATATGCAATGATCATCAGTCACTCTGATTAGTGACATTCTGAATAGTGAAGATGTATTCAAGCTACATTTTGATAAGAGGCTGAATTAACGTCTGGGAATGATCTTTTCGATAACCGTAAGTAGTGATCTATTTGCTGCCAATATCTCCAGTAGAAATTACATGAAATGACTTTCATTATTGTATCATATTGTAATCTGTCTTTTAGATATGTGCAACAACAGATCTGCTAATTGCATTTTAATCTCAATCATTTACATATAGCCTAAAGCTAAACCCAACGTATGCATCTTACTACTGTGGATATAATATGCGCTTGACCTACTGACTTTAGACAAAATGACCCTATCTTCTGTACGTCACACTGGTCAAGTTGTATTTGGTTGCACGCAATAAGTGGTACTATTTTTTATCTTCTATTTACCATTGTGGTCACTTTACTGTTTTGTTTTGGTTTATAAAGGTGTGTCATAAAAGTTTTGAAAAGTCACAAAATTGTTGCGAAATGGGGAGTTGCAAAAATATTTTGCCAATTTGGCGTTTTCATGTCAGTTTGAATCATGTCAACTGCAATGAGCGAAGCTGGCTAGAAGCCAGGGGAGAAAAGATGTAGCCATACTTGCCCATCAAATTCATCAAAAGGGATGGTGTTTTGTACTTCATAAATGTTACTCCAGTTCCTGTTTGGAGTAGTATTTCTGGAACACAACTTGCAAGACTGAATTAATTAAGCGGTGTTCACCTCTTAATGAATTTGGTGCCTTCTGTTCGAGTAAAACTGGTATAGAATGAGTGTGCCAGTCTTGATGAATTGGCCTCATAGGATCCAATTTATTATTGCATTTCCTTGTGATTACCTCTCAATTGGTGACTGTTTGATTTGCAACAAGTTTACCAAACAATTTGCGCTGTTTTTCAAGTGGTCTTTTATTGTTTAGTTCTTTTTCTGATTTTTATATCATTGTGACTTTTACAGATTCATGAAATGTTTTTTTTTCTTAAATCACAACATTTGGTGCAACTTTACCCTAGTCTCTCCACTCCCTTTTTGGAGTGATTTTATATACACCAGCTTTTTTGGCACATATATATATATATATATATATATATATATATATATATATATATATATATATATATTGCTTAACATTTTACCTATCCTACTAAAAAGCAACAAATACAGCCATTTTTATGAATTTAACGGAAAGTCACATAAACGTCAGAAAATAAAAGTAACTTAGAAAATACAGATGATGACTCTGCTCCATATCAGCTATGAAAATTACATGAGACTATAATATGCTTTTATTACTTTTAGTGAAAGTTCTGGCTTTCACATGGGCAGCTGACCCCTGCCTCTTACATAATTAGTCTATTTTAGCTTTTCAGCATTGAGAAAAATTGTGTCACCTGACCCCGTTTTTTGACCCTTGTATGTCATATGAATCCATCCCCTTGTAGAGTTATAACACAGCATTGAATAGCATATTATCATAATGTATGTATTGCAATTTTAGAACATTCAGAAAAAATGAAAAAAAAAGTAAAGATATTTATTATGGTTTTATATTAAATACAACTTCTTTAGTAACAAAAAAACTTTACATCTGCAAGAAAGCAAACATAATGAAAGGAATATTGTCTACAGCACTGGTGCACACACTGTATGACCTATATAACAATGGTTTGATGCCGTGACTTTCCCAAAGATTGAAGATATATTTTAAATAAATGCATGTCAAGGATGCTGAGGAGTTGATAGGATCTATTGTTATCGGAATGTCCAAGACCTTTTTCTAATGAGCTGATTCTGCTCAGCAAATTCAAGAATAAGGTTATATACGTCTTTAGTGTGAAAATGGGTGTCACACAAGTGGTTATTGTATGACAAACACCTTCTGCCTTGTTTCTGAGCTTCGCTGCCTCAAAAGACATGAAAGACCAAGGACCAGATGGCTTTATACAATGAACAAGGACTCAGGAGAGGAGAACCATAATGTTGTGAGGATGAAACATCTGGCATGCAGCCGGAAGATGATTAGACAGGTGAAGCATAGTGCAAACTGTATAAAAGAGAAAAGATAGAAAATGGTAGAAAGCTAACTGGCATGTGGAATTTTATTAAATCTTAAAAAAAAGATATTTATTATATCACAAGCATTTTGTAAAGTTATCCTGGCAGTAGATTTGTTTCATACTGGACGAGTGTTTTATAAATCTATAATTTCAATGAGAACCATTACATAGGAAGTTTAAATCGGACCAAAAAATTGGAAGATCCGTTAATGTTTCCAAGTTGAATAAAATGGTGGTGGAATAATAATAACGATTAACTATTTGATTCTCAGTCGATAGACTATCTATATTCTGCTTGACTGAACTACATATAGTCATGACTGAAAAGTTGACACCCCTGAAATTGTTCCGGAAATATTTCTCCCAGAAAAGTATTGCAATTACACATGTAAAAATTAGTTAAATTGGACATCATTCACACAAAACTCCAAAAAATGGGCCAAAGAAAATTGTTGGGACCTTTACAAAAAATCATGGGTAAACAACTTTGTTCCAAGCTTGTGATACTCATTAGAATTCACCTGTGGCAAGCAACAATTGTGGCCATATGAAAATCACACCTGAAGCAAGATAAAAGGGGAGTAGTTGACTTAATCATTGCATTATATGTCTGTGTGTGCCACACTAAGCTGGAGAACAGAAAGAAAAGAAGAAAACTGTCTGAGGATTGAGAACCAAATTGTTGAATAATATGAACAATCTAAAGGTTACAAGTCCTTCTCTAGTGATCTTACTGTTCCTTTGTCCATGGTGCGCAGCATAATCATGAAGTTTACAACCCATGGCACTGTAGCTGATCTCTGTGGATGTGGATGGCAGAGAAAAATTGATGAAAGGTTGCAATGCAGGATAGTTTGATTGGTGGAAAAGCAGCCCCAATAAAGTTCCAAAGAAATTCAAGCTGTCCTGCAGACCCACGGTGCATCAGTTTCAGTGTGATCTATCTGTCAACACTTGAATGAAATGAAAGACTGTAGCAGGAGATCCAGGAAAACCCCACTGCTGACAAAAAGACATAACAAGCTAGACTGCAGTTTTCTAAAATCTATGTAAGCAAAAATCCTGCTGGTAACGCATATTGTGAACAGATGATAACAAGAGTCTGTTTATCAAAAAGAATACAGTACCTACAGTCAAATATTGTGGAGGTTCAAAGATGTTTTGGGGTTGTTTTGCTGCCTATTAGACTAAGTGCCTTGATTGTGTGCAAGGCACTATGAAAACTAAAGATTATCAAGTGATTTAAGGTCACAATATAGTGCCCAGTTTCAGAAAGCGGTGTTTGCTTTCCAGGTCATTGGTCTTCCAGCAGCATAATCACCCCAAACATATTTCAAGAAGCACCAGAAATGGATAGAAACAGAGCACTTGCGATTTCTGAAATGGCAAGCTAAGAGTCAGGATCTAAATTCCATTGAACACATTCACACTGAAGGCATCAAAACTATGAATTAACACATGTGGAATTATATACTTAACAAAAAAGTGTCAAACAACTGAAAATATGTCTTATATTCTAGGTTCTTCAAAGTAGCCACCATTTGCTTTGATGACTGCTTTGCACACTCTTGGCATTCTCTTGATCAGCTTCAAGAGGTAGTCACAGGAAATGGTTTTCACTTCACAGGTGTGTTCTGCAACATTTAATAAGTGGGATTTCTTGCCTTATAAATGGAGTTGGGACCATCAGTTCTGTTGTGCAGAAGTCTGGTGGATACACAGCTGATAGTCCTACTGAATAGACTGCTAGAATTTGTATTATGGCAAGAAAAAAGCAGCTAAATTAAGAAAAACGAGTGGCCATCATTACTTTAAGAAATGAAGGTCAGTCAGTCCGAAAAATTGGGAAAACTTTGAAAGTGTCCCCAACTTTAGTGGCAAAAACCATCAAGTGCTACAAACAAACTGGCTCACATGAGTACCACCCCAGGAAAGGAAGACCAAGCATCAACTCTGCTTCCGAGGATACGTTTATCCGAGTCACAAGCCTCAGAAATCACAGGTTAACAGCCATTCAGATTAGAGACCAGGTCAATGCCACACAGAGTTCTAGCAGCAGACACATCTCTACAACAACTGTTAAGAGGAGACTTTGTGCATCAGGCCTTCATGGTAAAATAGCTCTTAGAAAACCACTGCTAAGGACAGGCAACAAGCAGAAGATACTTGTTTGGGCTAAAGAACACAAGGATAGGACATTAGACCAGTGTAAATCTGTGCTTTGATCTGATGAGTCCAAATTTGAAATCTTTGGTTCCAACCACCGTGTCTTTGTGCGATGCAGAAAAGGTGAACGGATGAACTCTACATGCCTGGTTCCCACCGTGAAGCATGGAGGAGGAGGTGTGATGGTGTGGAGGTGCTTTGCTGGTGACACTGTTGGGGATTTATTCAAAATTGAAGGTGTACTGAACCAGCATACACACCACAGCATCTTGCAGTGGCATGCTATTCCATTCGGTTTGCATTTAGTTGGACCATCATTTATCTTTCAACAGGACAATGACCCCCAAACACACCTCCAGGCTGTGTAAGGGCTATTTGACCAAGAAGGAGAGTGATGGGGTGCTGCGCTAGAAGACCTGGCCTCCATAGTCACCAGACCTGAACCCGATCGAGATGGTTTGGGGTGAGCTGGACCTCAGAGTGAAGGCAAAAGGGTCCACAAGTGCTAAGCATCTCTGGGAATTCCTTCAAGATTGTTAGAAGACCATATCCCGGTGACTACCTCTTGAAGTTCATCATGAGAATGCCAAGAGTGTGCAAAGCAGTCATCAAAGCAAAAGGTGGTTGGCTACTTTGAAGAACCTAGAATATAAGACATAATTTCAGTTGTTTCACACTTCTTTGTTTAGTATATAATTCAACGTGTTAATTCATAGTTTTGATGCCTTCATTGTGAATTTACAATTTTCATAGTCATGAAAATACAGAAAAATCTTTAAACGAGAAGCTGTGTCCAAACTTTTGGTCTGTACTGTATATATATATCTGTACAGTACATACATACATACAGTACATATAAATATCATATAGAGTCACATGTAAAAGCTTTTGCACCCCTGGTCAAAATTACTGTATGTGAACAGTAAAGCAGAATGAACTGATGTCTAAACAGGCTAAAGTTTTGTGCTCAGATAACTTTAACCAAGGTTTCAGACCTCAATTAGCCTGTTAAGGCTATGGCTTATTCAATGTCATCATTAGGAAAGGTCAGGTGATACTAATTTCCCAGCTTTATAAAAACCCAGCCTCCACTAACCTTGTGTCTAAAAACTGCAGCCATGGGTTCTTCTAAGCAGCTGCCTAGCACATAGAAAATGAAAACGGTGGAGGCCCACAAAGCATTAGAAGGCTATGAGAAGATAACAAAGCATTTTCAAGTTTCCCTTTCCTCAGTTCAAAATGTAGTTAAGAAATGGCAGTTAACAGGAACTGTGTAACTCAAGATAAGGTTTGGAAGGCTAAGCAAAATTTCAGTGAGAACTGTTATAGGATTGCTAGAGAAGCAAATCATAACCCCCACTTGAATTCAAAAGACCTTCAGAAAGATTTAGCAGACTCTGGAGTTGTGGTACAATGTTCTTCTGTTCAGGGACATCTGAACAAATACAGTGCCTTGCGAAAGTATTTGGCCCCCTGGAACTTTTCAACCTTTTCCCACAGATCATGCTTCAAACATAAAGATACCAAATGTAATTTTTTGGTAAAGAATCAACAACAAGTGGAACACAATTGTGAAGTTGAATGAAATTTATTGGTTATTTTACATTTTTGTGGAAATTCAAAAACTGAAAAGTGGGGAGTGCAATATTATTCGGCCCCTTTAACTTAATACTTTGTTGCTCCAACTTTTGCTGTGATTACAGCTGCAAGTCGCTTGGGGTATGTCTCCATCAGTTTTATACATCAAGAGACTGAAATTCTTGCCCATTCTTCCTTGGCAAACAGCTCGAGCTCAGCGAGGTTTGATGGAGATCGTTTATGAACAGCAGTTTTAAGCTCTTTCCACAGATTCTTGATTGGATTGAGGTCTGGACTTTGACTTGGCTATTCTAACACCTGGATACGTTTATTTGTGAACCATTCCATTGTAGATTTAGCTTTATGTTTGGGATCATTGTCTTGGAAGAAAAATCTCCATCCCAGTCTCAGGTCTTTCGCAGACTCCAACAGATTTTCTTTAAGAATTCTCTTGTATTTGGCTCCATCCATCTTCTCATCAATTTTAACCATCTTCCCTGTCCCTGCTGAAGAAAATCAGGCCCAAATCATGATGCTGCCACCATCAGATTTGACAGTGGGGATGGTGTGTTCAGGTTTATGAGCTGTGTTGCCTTTGCCCCAAACATATTTTTTGGCATTGTTGCCAAAAAGTTCGATTTTGGTTTCATCTGACCAGAGAACCTTCTTCCACATGTTTAGTGTGTCTCCCAGGTGACTTGTTGCAAAGTTTAAACATTTTTTATTGATATCTTTGAGAAATGGCTTTCTTCTTGCCACTCTTCCATGAAGGCCAGATTTGTGCAGTGTATGACTGATTGTTGTCCTATGGACAGACTGTCCTACCTCAGCTGTAGATCTCTGCAGTTCATTTAGAGTGATCATGGGCCTCTTGGCTGCATCTCTGATCAGTGTTCTCCTTGTTTGAGATGAAAGTTTAGAGGGACGGCCGGGTCTTGGTAGATTTGCAGTTGTATGACACTCCTTCCATTTCAATATGATCGCTTGCACTTTGCTCCTTGGGATGTTTAAAGTTTTGGAAATCATTTTGTATCCAAATCCAGCTTTAAACTTCTCCACAACAGTATCACAGACCTGGCTGTTGTGTTCCTTGGTCTTCATGATGCTCTCTGTGCTTCAAACAGAACCTTGAGACTATCACAGACCAGGTGCATTTATACGGAGACTTGATTACACACAGGTGGATTATATTTATCATCAATAGGCATTTAGGACAACATTGGATCATTCAGAGATCCACAATGAACTTCTGGAGTGAGTTTGCTGTACTGAAAGTAAAGGGGCCGAATAATATTGCACGCCCCACTTTTCAGTTTTTGAATTTTCACAAAAATTTAAAATAACCAATAAATTTTGTTCAACTTCACAATTGTGTTCCATTTGTTGTTGATTCTTCACCTAAAATGTACATTTGGTATCTTTATGTTTGAAGCATATGTGGGAAAAGGTTGAAAAGTTCCAGGGGGCCGAATACTTTCGCAAGGCACTGTATGTCCTTCATGGAAGAGACATCAGAAGAAAACCTCTCCTGCATCCTCACCATCCAATTCAGCATCGGAGGTATGCTAAAGAACATTTAAGCAACCTGATGCATTGTGAAAACAAGTATTGTGGACCGATGAGGTTAAAATTGAACTCTTTGGCCAAACTGATCAAAGGAACTGTATGTGTGGAGAAAAAAGAACATAGAGTTTCAGTAAAAGAACACCTCATCAACCATTAAGCGTTTGGTAGATCAATCATCCTTTGGGGTTGTGTTGCAGCCAGTGACAGGGAGAACACTTCAAGGGTAGAGGGAAGAATGGATTCAATGAAATTTCAACAAATTCTTCATGCAAACTTAACACCATCTGTAAACAAGCTGAAGTTGAGAAGAGGATGGCTTCTACAAATGGGTAGTGATTCTAAACACACGTCAAAATCCCTAACAGACTACATCCAATGGCGTAAGCTGATGGTTTTATAATGACCCTCAAAGTTTCCTTGATCTGAATGACATTGAAAATCTGTGGCTAAACCTCAAAATAGCAGTGAATGCAAGATGACCCAGGAATTTCACAGAACTGGAAGAATATTTTAAGTACTGATGGATGAAAATCCATCAAACAAGAATTAAAACACTCTTAGCTGGCTACAAATCGTGTTTACTAATTGAGATACTTGCACAAGGGTGCTACTGCTACTAGATACTAACCAGGATGAACAAACTTTTGCATTGTCCAATTTTCCTTTTTGTAATTTTTTGAAATGTAAAACATGGCAATTTTTTTGGTCTAAAATACAAAGGAAATGTGTCATCTTTATTGGTGGGCAAACCCTGGATGTCAGCAGGTTCAGACAAACTGTTAAAACAAGTTTCGTTCCAGAACAGTACCCTAACCCAGACCCCATTCAGATAAACATCCATTGTTTGACTCATGGTGATCTGCATGGCAGTGCTAGAAACACTGCCTCTGATCTGATAGATATGCCCTTTCAGGGACAGCTGCAGGCTGCTATTTTTAGGCTTGGGTGCCAATATCCATGGCCCCTTACCAACCTGAGAACACCAGACTCCAGATGTCTGCTTTAGCTTGGTGGGTTGTCAAAAATGGGTGGGACACCAGGCCATATTTTTTAATTATTTATTTAACTACAGTGAGAGAAATAAGTGTTTGATCCCTTGCTGATTTTGTAAGTTTGCCCACTGACAAAGACATGATGAGTCTATAATTTTAAGGGTAGGTTAATTTTAACATTGAGAGATGGAATATCAAAAATAAAATCCAGAAAAACACATTGTATAAAGTATATACATTTATTTGCATTTTGCAATGAGAAATAAGTATTTGATCCCCTACCAACCAGTAAGAGTTCTGGCTCATGCAGACCAGTTAGACACTCCTAATCAACTCGTTACCTATATTAAAGACAGCTGTCTTACATAGTCACCTTTATAAAAGACTCCTGTCCACAGACTCAATCAGTCAGATTATAACCTCTTCAACATGGGCAAGACCAAAGAGCTTTATAAGGATGCCAAGGACAAGATCATAGACCTGCACAAGCTGGAATGGGCTACAAAATCATAACTAAGATGCTGGGTGAGAAGGAGACAACTGTTGGTGCAATAGTAAGAAAATGGAAGAAATACAAAATGACTGTCAGTCGACATCGATTTGGGGCACCATGCAAAATCTCTCCTCGTTGGGTATCCTTGATCATGAGGAAAGTGAGAGATCATTCTAAAACTGCATGGGGTGAACTTGTTAATCTTCCCCATTTTTGTGGAGCCTACTGAAACAGATTAAGGGACCTTTTTAAAAGCTTAGGAAGCATTTGCAATTTTTTTTGTTATTTATTCTCATTTACTGAGTTAATGACTTTTCAAATGGGTTTTCATTGGCTGTAAGCCATAATCATCAACATTAACAGAAATAAACACTTGAAATAGATCACTCTGTAATGACTCTATATAATATATGAGTTTAATTTTTTGTTGTGAAGAACTGAAATAAATTAATTTTTTGATAATTATATAATTTTGTGTGAAGCTTCTGTATATACTACAAAATAATTTAGTTTCCCAAATTAAAAGTATGATAGTGAACTGAGATATGAGCTACTTATGTTACTTCAGCAGTAGCGTTTTGTCTCACTGTCAATTTTTTTTTAAATGCTTTATGCCAATGTGTACAGTATGCCTGCTGCTGGGTATCTATGCTGACTTCTAAGATTAATGTCTCTAACAAGTGGGCAAGTTCTAATACCAATTCTCCATAACACTAAAATAAAGAGATGTCCATATTTATTGCTAGCAGTAATCCGCTGTCACTTGTATGCTTAAATATCTGCTTTTTGACCTAACGCTCTTCACAGATGGGTTCTTAGTTCCAGAATCAAGCAAAAACTTAGAAATCTCACATTTTATCATATTCTCTTAATGCTTAATTCTCCAAAGCTCTGGTAATAGTTTACCAGATAATGCTTACTTGCATGGAATCTGGTTTGTGTGATGAATGATGGCAGCATAGCTTCACTTCAAGTAGACAGCTTTTTTCATATTTCAAAATGGGGAGTCTACATAGCAAACTGTCTTTTGGACACCCGATGGCATTTATGTATCTTTTGGTTGTGTAGCTGCTGTGACTTTTGCACCACTAAGTGTCCATGCTTACTATAACTCAGTATCTGATAATGCAATATTAAAACATTTTGTGCAAATTTCTCCAGTATAAGCAACATTTGGCACATGCTGAGTCTAGAAATATGAAAGCTAAATTCACTGTGAGCCAATTATGCAATTCACATTCTTATCAAACTCTGATCAGAGTTTGATCAGAGTGTGACTATAGTGCGATCCAATTTTTTCTTGTTGTGAAGATCGAATAAAAAATACTTTCTCCATCTTTTTCTTTCTGTCAGTCGGTGAAAATCACACTGCAAGCGGATGTCATCCCAGTGTAGTCTGATGGTTTCCATGATAATCAGATTTTACGAGTGCAATCTAAAGTATTGCCAAATTACACTCGGACCGAAAATACAGTCGTCTACATGAGACTTTAAATTGAGTAATTTAGATACAAGGCTAAGGTGGACTTTAAAAATGAAAATTGCATTCCGCATGGGATGATTTTTTAATCTGTTTCTTGACAATTTATTAGCAGTGTGATATAGTATTGCCAGAATTATTTGATAATAAGATTTGGGCACTAGCGCATTATGAGAGTGTTTTGTACCAAGTGACTTTTCTGCCTCGAAATTCTTGAAAAACTTGGAAAACAGAACTTTTTTTTGTAAGAAACAGCCATTTCTAAAACTTGAAGTTAATTGTTAAGTTCATACACATCCAGAAATGTTCTATTGCTCCAGGCTATTTTAGGGAACAAAAATACTCAGTAGCAATTTTAATATGGAAAGACTACCCTAAGTACAGCTGTGTAGTAAGTTAATTGCTTCTGTATATATTATTCATTGATTTATAATTGCACAACTGAATCTTACTGTGATAAGCTTATACAACTGGGAGCATGCATTATCCCAAAGGTCTCGTACATTAGGATGAAGTCCCAGTTCCCGCCATTTTGCATAATCTATGGTTATTTTTAATAAAATGCTATTTCATTGCCATTGTAAAGATTATACCAGGTCAAACTTTGCTGAATTTCTTAGCTGTGTTATTTTTCCACTCTATGACTTTGTGCAACAACCTTACAATTCTATCTATCTATCTATCTATCATCTATCTATCTATCTATCTATCTATCTATTTATCTATCTATCATCTATCTATATATCTAGTAAAAAAGGGGAACAGCACAAAATACTTATCTTCAGGTGCAAGGCCTCCAGACAATCCATCCACCGATCATTCAGACTTCATAAAATTTAAAAAAAAGAGGCAGCACTCCATTATTACCGTATTTTTCCGACCATAAGACGCACTTTTTTCCTCCAAATTTGGGAGGAAAGTGTGGGTGCGTCTTATGGTAAGGATGTAGCATGTGGGGAGGGGGGCAGCAGTGAGTGGGATCGCACTGTTAGGCCACTTCAGGATGTCCCCGCTGCCCAGAATCAGTGCTGGGGAAACCATGTGGTCCGGATGATTAAGTGCAGTGTATATTCATTAGCGGCTCCCCGCCCACCTATCAGCTGAGCGGTGAGCAGGGAGCAGCAAATGAATACTGCACTTAAGCAGGGACACACATGGCTTCTCCAGCGCTGATTCCTGCAGCAGCTGGGGAGGTCTGTGTGTCCGGGGGAGGAGGAGGCGGCAGCAGCAGGGGCCAGAGGAGAGAGGAGATTGCTGCATACCTGCCTGCCATGCTTGGACGCCAAGTGCTGTGCACAAACAGGACCTGTTTGATGTCAGGAGTGGGCGGGCTGGAGCATCACATGGCAGCTCAGAGGCCTCCCTCTTCTTGACATCACAGGTCCTTCAGGCTCTCCAACTAGAATCTGCAGCTTCCTCATAACCTGTGCTGTGGAAAGGAAAGGAGGGAAGGCTCTGTGTGCAGTCATGGGATGCTTTTACCTCACCACAGTGTGGCTGGCTGCCACATTTAAGAGGTTAGTCTTTACAAAACACAATAAAGCACTCTGCCACTCCTTTGGTGAACTATAACTCCCAGCATGTCATAGGATCTGCAGGACATGCTGGGAGTTATAGTTCTCCCATGGGATTTTAAAGCAGTACTCCAGTGTTATTTTGCAGTGCTGGAGTGGTGCTTTAAATATAAGCCCTGTGCCAACATTCTTGTACTCACCCTCCAGCATCTTCATATAGTACTGTACAGACACCACACTGGTCCCGCAGCTTCCAACATAATAACATACTATTATATATAATAACACCACATATAATAGTATGTTATTTATGTTATTAAATATTTTACCACATTTTTTTGCTTCAAATTCTTTTTTTCCCTATTTTCCACCTGTAAAACCTGGGTGTGCCTTATAGTCCGGTGCATCTTATAGTCCGAAAAATACGGTATTTCTCAAAGCTTGAGAAAGGCTCATTTCGAGCTGAAACGTTGGCCAGACATGTGGGTAAATTAAACCCCTGCACATTTTATATTGGAATAATGGAGTGCTGCCTCTTTTTTTGAAATTCTATCTATCTATCGATCTATCTATTATCTACCTATCTATCTATCTATCTATCTATCTATCTACCTATTTATCTATCTATTTGTCAGGCAACCCCCCACATGTTTTCTGGCTGTGTAACAGCAGCGAAACATGCATCCACAGGGACTTGAACATGTCAATCGAGCACCTGCAATACCCGAGCACCCTTGGAAAACTTGAGTAACGAGCATTTACTGTTGTGAATTCCGTTCTGGAGCTCCCTCCTGTGGTTGCTAATGGTATTTTTGTGAGTTCTGCCCTTGGGCTCCCTCTGGTGGTTTCGAGTGGAACTGCTGCTCCTTTAGGTAGCTGTAGCAGCTGCCTTCACTAATCGCCTTGCCTGGGTTTGTTATTTAAACCTGCTCTGGGCTTTAGTCCATGCCTGCTGTCAATGTTCTTGGTTGGATTTGGTTCTCTCCTTGGAATTCTCATATGGCCAGTCCTTGTCTGCAAAAGATAAGTTTTTGCTAGTTTTTGTTTGTCCATTTGTTTGGACTCTATTGCTTTGCAAATATGTCTTTTTTTGTCCAGCTTGTCACTATGTGTTATTCAGGCTAGCTGGAAGCTCTGGGAAAGCAGATTTGCCCCTCCACACCATGAGTTGGTGTGGAGTTCATTTTTGTAAACTCTGCGTGGAGTTTGTAGTTTTTATACTGACCGCACAGTATCATTTTCTCTCTGTCTATCTAGTTTAGTATTGGCCTCCTTTGCTGAATTCTGATTTCATTTCTGTGTACATCATTTCCCTCTCCATTCACAGTCAATATTTGTGGGGGGCTATCTTTCCTTTTGGGGGTTTTCTCTGAGGCAAGATAGCTTTCTATTTCCTTCTTTAGGGGTAGTTATTTCTTAGGCTGTGAAGAGGTGTCTAGGGAGAGTCAGGAACATCCCACGGCTATTTCTAGTGTTGTTGTTAGGATTAGGGACTGCAGTCAGTAGAGATACCACCTTCTCAGAGCTCGCTCCATGTTGCGTTTTAGCCACCAGGTCATATCAGTGTGGCCTCTTAACCACCAGGTCATAACAGTACAGCAGGCCAGAAATGAATTAAATGCATCTCAAAAGAAGGAAAAGAAAGTTCTGAACCATTTTTTTTCTATCCTCTGTTCTGTCTTTTTTTTCCTCTTGATATCTGGGTGGTGCTGGATATATGCTCTGGTATGGAGGTTCAGAGTTTGTTTTCTCGTGTGGATCAACTTGCTGCAAAAGTCCAGAGTATCCAAGATTATATTGTCCAGACTCCGGCTCTAGAGCCTAGAATTGCTACTCCTGATTTGTTTTTTGGGGACAGATCTAAGTTTTTGAACTTTAAAAATAGCTGCAAATTGTTTTTTGCTTTGAAACCCCGTTCTTCTGGTGATCCCATTCAGCAAGTAAAAATCATCATATCCTTACTGCGTGGTGATCCTCAAGACTGGGCTTTTGCTCTTGAAACAGGGGATCCGGCATTGTTGAGTGTGGATGCATTTTTTCAAGCGCTCGGATTGTTGTATGACGAACCTAACTCAGTAGAGCATGCTGAGAAAACACTGTTGGCCCTGTGTCAGGGTCAAGAAGCGGCAGAGTTATACTGCCAGAAATTTAGAAAATGGTCTGTGCTCACTAAGTGGAATGAAGAGGCTCTGGCTGCTATTTTCAGAAAAGGTCTTTCTGAAACCCTTAAAGATGTTATGGTGGGCTTTCCTACGCCTACCGGTTTGAGCGAATCTATGTCTCTAGCCATTCAGATTGATCGGTGCTTGCGTGAGCGCAAGGTGGTGCACCATATGGCAGTGTCCTCTGAGCAAAGTCCTGACTCTATACAATGTGAAAGGATTTTGACTAGAGCAGAAAGACAGAAATTCAGACGTCAGAATGGCCTGTGTTTTTACTGTGGTGATTCAGCTCATGCTATTTCTGATTGCCCTAAGCGTACTAGGAGGGTTCCTGGGTCTGTTACCATTAGTACTGTACAGCCTAAATTTCTCTTGTCTGTTACCCTGATTTGCTCATTGTCGTCCTTTTCTGTTATGGCATTTGTGGATTCTGGCGCTGCCCTGAACTTAATGGACTTAGAATTAGCCAAGCGCTGTGGTTTTTCCTTGGAGCCTTTGCAGAGTCCTATTCCCTTAAGGGGGATTGATGCTACGCCATTGGCCAAGAATAAACCTCAGTATTGGACTCAGTTAACCATGTACATGGCTGCAGCACATCAGGAAAATATTCGCTTTTTGGTGTTGCATAATTTGCATGATGTTGTTGTGCTGGGTTTTCCATGGTTACAGGTACATAACCCAGTGCTGGATTGGAGATCTATGTCTGTAACTGGTTGGGGTTGTCAGGGGATACATAGTGATATTCCTTTGATGTCCATTTCCTCGTCCCCTTCTTCTGAAGTTCCTGAGTTTTTGTCGGATTTCCAGGATGTATTTGATGAGCCCAAGTCCAGTTCCCTTCCTCCTCATAGGGACTGCGATTGTGCCATTAATTTGATTCCTGGCTGTAAGTTCCCTAAGGGCCGACTTTTCAATCTGTCTGTGCCAGAGCATGCCGCTATGCGGAGTTATTTAAAGGAGTCCTTGGAGAAGGGGCATATTCGCCCGTCTTCGTCACCGTTGGGAGCGGGATTTTTTTTGTTGCCAAGAAGGATGGCTCCTTGAGACCCTGTATAGATTATCGCCTTCTCAATAAGATCACTGTCAAATTCCAGTACCCTTTACCTTTACTTTCTGATTTGTTTGCTCGGATTAAGGGTGCCAGTTGGTTTACTAAAATTGACCTTCGAGGGGCGTATAATCTCGTGCGTATTAAACAAGGTGATGAATGGAAAACAGCATTTAATACGCCCGAAGGCCATTTTGAATATCTTGTGATGCCATTCAGGCTCTTTAATGCTCCATCGGTATTTCAGTCCTTTATGCATGATATCTACCGGAATTATCTGGATAAATTCATGATTGTGTATTTGGATGATATTTTGGTTTTCTCCGATGATTGGGAGTCTCATGTAAAGCAGGTTAGGATGGTATTTCAGGTCCTTTGTGCTAATGCGTTGTTTGTGAAGGGGTCTAAGTGCCTCTTTGGAGTTCAGAAGGTTTCTTTTTTGGGTTTCATTTTTTCACCCTCGGCTATTGAAATGGACCCTGTTAAAGTCCAGGCCATTCATGATTGGACTCAACCTACATCTGTAAAGAGCCTTCAGAAATTTTTGGGCATTGCCAATTTTTATCGCCGCTTTATTGCTAATTTTTCTAGTGTGGTGAAGCCTCTGACCAATTTGACGAGGAAGGGCGCTAATGTGGTGAATTGGTCCTCTGCGGCTGTTGAGGCCTTTCAGGAGCTTAAACGTCGTTTTACTTCTGCCCCTGTGTTGCATCAGCCAGATGTTTCTCTCCCTTTTCAGGTTGAGGTTGATGCTTCTGAGATTGGGGCAGGGGCCGTTTTGTCTCAGAGAAATTCTGATGGCTCTTTGATGAAACCGTGTGCTTTCTTCTCCAGAAAGTTTTCGCCTGCTGAGCGTAATTATGATGTCGGCAATCGGGAGTTGTTGGCTATGAAGTGGGCATTTGAGGGGTGGCGACATTGGCTTGAGGGAGCCAAGCATCGCGTGGTGGTCTTGACTGATCACAAGAATCTGATTTACCTCGAGTCTGCTAAGCGGTTGAATCCTAGACAGGCTCGGTGGTCTCTGTTTTTCTCACGTTTTGATTTTGTGGTCTCGTATATTCCGGGTTCTAAGAATGTGAAGGCTGATGCCCTTTCTAGGAGTTTTTTGCCTGATTCTCCGGGAGTTCTTGAGCCGCCTGGGATCCTCAAGGAGGGGGTGATTCTTTCTGCCATCTCCCCTGATTTGCGGCGGGTACTTCAGGAGTTTCAGGCTGATAAACCTGACCGCTGTCCTGTGGAGAAATTGTTTGCTCCTGATAGATGGACTAGTAGGGTAATTTCTGAGGTTCATTGTTCAGTGTTGGCTGGTCACCCTGGGATTTTCGGTACCAGAGATTTGGTGGCTAGGTCCTTTTGGTGGCCTTCTTTGTCGCGGGATGTGCGTTCGTTTGTGCAGTCCGGTGGGACCTGTGCTCGGGCTAAGCCTTGCTGTTCCCGTGCCAGCGGGTTGCTTTTGCCTTTGCCTATTCCTGAGAGGCCCTGGATGCATATTTCCATGCATTTTATTTCTGATCTTCCTGTCTCTCAGAAGATGTCTGTCATCTGGGTGGTTTGTGACCGGTTTTCTAAGATGGTCCATTTGGTGCTGTTGCCTAAGTTGCATTCCTCCTCTGATTTGGTTCCATTATTTTTTCAGCATGTGGTTCGTTTGCATGGTATTCCGGAGAATATTGTGTCTGACAGAGGTTCCCAGTTCGTTTCTAGGTTTTGGCGGTCCTTTCGTGCTAGAATGGGCATTGATTTGTCTTTTTCTTCAGCATTCCATCCTCAGACAAATGGCCAAACGGAGCGAACCAATCAGACCTTGGAAAGCTATTTGAGATGCTTCGTGTCTGCTGATCAGGATGATTGGGTGACCTTTTTGCCGTTGGCCGAGTTTGCCCTTAATAATCGGGCTAGTTCTGCTACCTTGGTTTCGCCTTTCTTTTGTAACTTTGGTTTTGATGCTCGTTTTTCTTCAGGGCAGCTTGAGCCTTCTGACTGTCCTGGTGTGGATTCCGTGGTGGACAGGTTGCAGCAGATTTGGACTCATGTGGTGGACAATTTGACGTTGTCTCAGAAAAGGGCTCAACGTTTTGCTAACCGTCGTCGGTGTGTTGGTCCCCGGCTTCGTGTTGATGATTTGGTCTGGTTGTCTTCTCGTCATGTTCCTATGAAGGTTTCTTCCCCTAAGTTCAAGCCTCGCTTTATTGGGCCTTATAAGATTTCTGAAATTATCAATCCAGTGTCTTTTCGTTTGGCCCTTCCAGCTTCCTTTTCCATTCATAATGTGTTCCATAGATCCTTGTTGTGGAGATATGTGGTACCTATGGTTTCCTCCGTTGATCCTCCTGCTCCGGTGTTGGTTGAGGGGGAATTGGAATATGTGGTGGAGAAGATTTTGGATTCTCGTTTTTCGAGGTGGAAGCTTCAGTATCTGGTCAAGTGGAAGGGTTATGGCCAGGAAGATAATTCTTGGGTTGTCGCCTCCAATGTTCATGCTGCCGATTTGGTTCTTGCTTTCCATTTGGCTCGTCCTGATCGGCCTGGGAGCTCTGGTGAGGGTTCGGTGACCCCTCCTCAAGGGGGGGGGGGGGTACTGTTGTGAATTTCGTTCTGGAGCTCCCTCCTGTGGTTGCTAATGGTATTTTTGTGAGTTCTGCCCTTGGGCTCCCTCTGGTGGTTTCGAGTGGAACTGCTGCTCCTTTAGGTAGCTGTAGCAGCTGCCTTCACTAATCGCCTTGCCTGGGTTTGTTATTTAAACCTGCTCTGGGCTTTAGTCCATGCCTGCTGTCAATGTTCTTGGTTGGATTTGGTTCTCTCCTTGGAATTCTCATATGGCCAGTCCTTGTCTGCAAAAGATAAGTTTTTGCTAGTTTTTGTTTGTCCATTTGTTTGGACTCTATTGCTTTGCAAATATGTCTCTTTTTGTCCAGCTTGTCACTATGTGTTATTCAGGCTAGCTGGAAGCTCTGGGAAAGCAGATTTGCCCCTCCACACCGTGAGTCGGTGTGGAGTTCATTTTTGTAAACTCTGCGTGGATTTTGTAGTTTTTATACTGACCGCACAGTATCCTTTTCTCTCTGTCTATCTAGTTTAGTATTGGCCTCCTTTGCTGAATTCTGATTTCATTTCTGTGTACGTCATTTCCCTCTCCATTCACAGTCAATATTTGTGGGGGGCTATCTTTCCTTTTGGGGGTTATCTCTGAGGCAAGATAGTTTTCTATTTCCTTCTTTAGGGGTAGTTATTTCTTAGGCTGTGAAGAGGTGTCTAGGGAGAGTCAGGA
Source organism: Ranitomeya imitator (assembly GCF_032444005.1). NCBI lineage: Eukaryota > Metazoa > Chordata > Amphibia > Anura > Dendrobatidae > Ranitomeya > Ranitomeya imitator. The sequence continues at coordinate 338,919,697 of NC_091285.1, read as the reverse complement.
ACATCCCACGGCTATTTCTAGTGTTGTTGTTAGGATTAGGGACTGCGGTCAGTAGAGATACCACCTTCTCAGAGCTCGCTCCATGTTGCGTTTTAGCCACCAGGTCATATCAGTGTGGCCTCTTAACCACCAGGTCATAACAATTTACGCTCATCACTTATTACTAGCTATTGCTATTTTTTACTACTCTCCTTTAGAGTTCTGCCATTACGTTGAATCGAATGGGTATGTACATACATTGAGTATTGCAGCAGATTTATCTGCACCAGGAAGACAGAAAAAAGCTGACTAAAATATGTACATTGTTTATGCGTTTTTCTTGTGTCTTTTATGAATAGATGAAAAATTCTGCAAAAATGCCACGTTGCAAATTTGTAAAAACACTTTGATGGTTTAAATCTGCAAGGAAGAAAAAAGCAGAATGTCCATGAGATTGCAGAAATCTCATTCACTTTGCTAATACCATATAATATTGCGATTTTTCCATGACAAAAATGCACAAAGAAAGTGGCAAAATCGCACAGGGAGCAAGCCCTGTAAATGAGGATACTGATTTGGTAATATGAGGTTTGCAGCCTGTTCATCTTTTAAGCACATCGCTACTTTCTTACCTATCTACCTAGAAAATATAATAAAAGCAGGAAGCACTCCAAAAAAATAGAAACAAGCAAATTTTTTGTAACCCATACGGCAACGTTTCGGTTACAGTTAACCCTTTCCAAGCTTGAGAAAGGATCCCTGTAACCGAATCGTTGTCATGCTTAATGTGTTAAGTAAAGTTCACTTTTTTCTAGTTTTTGGAGTGCTGACTGGTTTCATTATTTTTTTCTCTGTATTTTGCACCTGGATAGTTGTTGCAGGCCTTGAATACACTATTGTTTAGTTGTTTGCTGCTCCATTGATTTATCTATCTAAAAAACTGGGCGCCACCTATAGATATTAAACAGAAAGTTCATATATATTAAGCTTATATATATATTAATTTTATAGGAAATATTTTTGCTTCAGTTTCCAGCCATTCAATATTTTTTCCCTGGCAAAGTCACAGCACATAGATAAGGAGGCAGGAAGGGTGCAGATAGGTTTTAAGAACTTCTGTGAATAAATGATTGTTCCTTTGAATAGTATATCAATAATTAATGTTCATTTCACATTAAACTTTTACTGGGAAACCTTGAAATGCTTGCTGCCTAATAAGTCACTGCAGTACAGTGATAGAAAAATAAAGCAACATGTAGAAATGAAAGGTAGAAGACCTCTGGATGATTTGTAAATTTAAAACTTCCAAGGATAAGGAGAAGTAAAAATTATAATGAAATGGCTGTACAGCCAAAAGGATGCATCCATCGCACGTGTACAAACTTGTAGGTTTATGGTGTGATGAAGAATAACAGAGTTACGCCCAGCATGGCTGCCAGTGTTTTCCCCATCTACATTTATGTTGTTCTTTTATCATAGCGACTCCTTGTTGGGAAGAAAGAAAACTTTTGCCAAACTGTGAAAAACAGAGATTTTGAAGTATATTTAATAAAGATTTAATAAAGATTGTCATTATCACATAATAATTATTTTAACAGGTTGTTTTTATTTTCATTCATTAGTTTTTGCAAGCTCAGAGCAAGGTTTTATTTTACAGCGCAAAAAGAAAAGTTATGTTCATATTTGCAGTGTTGTTTCCATTGCTAGCGCACAATAAGCTCTATCTGGATTCCAGGAGTCCATTTTATGGCATATGTTTTTCCTGGCAAATATGATGGAAATACTGATGTAGCTCCACTAAATTGGACACTGTATTCAGTTATGTCGGGTAAGGCACTGTGTCACCTGGATTTATCCACATCATCTGAATAGTGACACTTACATGGATACCGATTGTTTTAATACTCATTTTATACTGGACTGATTACATTATCCTTTATTTGTATTAGGTGGTGAGCGCTCTTCCATTTCCACCCAATGTTGTCAATGTTGTAGTACAGTGGTTTTTTTTTCAGTTTTACCCACATAAATTTGCATAAAAATTACAAATGTGTGCTTCCTTTACACCGTATTTGCCAGATCAGCTCCTGTTTAAATGAAAAAAGCTGACCTGCAGTACACGATAGTGGCCACTAAACAATGTAGGGAGATGTGGTGTTCTGCTCTGTACACTGTATGCATTTGAGTTGCCCCCCAGGGCAGTGGGGTACTCGGTACCAGGTCCATTACTTAAAGGGACATGTCACGGCAGCGGTGACCCGGTCCGTGGCCCTGGGCACCTATGTTAAAGGGATAGTCTTTAAAGGGATTTGTAAAATAATAAATGTTCGTGACGCCACCTGTGGTATTCGGTCAGTGATGACCAACGCTGCTTAAAGGGGTCCTCTGGGGTGATGTTATGGTAGCCAGATGGTATAACTTCCCACAAGTGAAGTAGGTCCCCAGGGTATCCCGGTGAATAGATGGAAGATGGTGAGTGGTGCAGTAAAGAAGGAAGGGCACAGTTGTGTAGTATTTTTACCTGGTTTACTGATGGTAGCAGGCAGCCACAGTCTCGGGCACCAGATCACAGGTACAGGCAGGGCCCAGCCAGCTTGGAAGCGAGTTCAGAGTCTAGCTTTATCAGGTGTTGTTATAGTCCCTTACTGCCTATGGCTTTGTATCAAGGTCCTCTCAGTTCTCTCTGTCCTTTGTGTAAGTGGGACATAAACCCGTACGACAGGTGACACGAGCCTTTTAACAGAGTCTCTATCACAACCCGGGCTCTATCTGTCACTGTGTCTCCTGGGTGTTAGGGTGAACAGGTAATATATAATCCAGCTGTCCTGTCGTTTTCTGCTATGTGTCTTAGAGTCCCACAAAAGCCTCGGTCTTCCGGCTACCTGTGTCTGCACAAAATCAGGGATGTAGCCCAGTCTCAGCTATTCTCCCCCCTGTTGTCACAGTCCTGTGCTTCGCTCTCTGGCACATTAGCTAAGGGCTGTTCTTCCTTCTGTATCTCGCTATCTAGGAGCTACAGCACCTGTCCCTCTGCCTCAGACTGCTCCAGTCCGCTGTCCAGCACCAACTGTCTAAATCTTCCCAACTGCCTAGCAACTAACTCTTCCTCCCAACCAAAGAGAGAGCAGCTCCCCTTATTTTGGGTGTAGATCCCCCCCTTCTGGCTTGTAGTCAGAATGGTGTTGTATGTGCTAGTCACCTGTTAAAAGGAATCTTCCATCGCTTCCAAGGGTGACATCAATCTCCCCATGAGGAAAGCAATGCCACTGTGACAACCAGGACCCTGGGGCGTCACACATTCACCTACTGCTGGAGCTGGTAATAGCTGATAAGTGCAATTGCCCGGTGATGTAATATTAATTCCAAAAGACAGGTCATTAGTAATATAGTAGTGAGCAATCCCTCTAAGAAATTTCACTCTCATCATATTTTATCAATGTGCTTATTTCTGCCTGTCTTCTTATTTGCTCTACCTTCTACATCCACAGTTGTGTGATGGATGATTCTGTTAAACTCCAGAATACTGGGGTCAACAGCTTGGCCATGGTCAGTAAAAGAGTGAGAATATTGTGATTACATGGGAGTGGTTCTGCAGATTAGGATTAGAAATTTAATGGTAGTCTTTATTTAACCCCTTAACTCTCAGAGGTATTTTCATTTTTGCATTTTCATTTTCTTCTCCTCTTCTTCCCAGAGCCATATCTAAATGCTAAAACTGACCTGCCATTATGATTCTCCAGGTTATTACAAGTTTATAGACACCAAACATGTCTAGATACTTTTTGTCTAAGTGGGGAAAAAAATTTCAACATTTATTAAATAAAAAATAAAGTAATGCACCATTTTCCATTAACCCGTAGCATCTCCATTTTTTGTGATCCGGGGTTGGGTGAGGGGTTATTTTTTGCAATCCGAGCTGATGTTTTTAATGATCCTATTTTGGTGTAGATGCAATCTTTTGATTGCCTATTATTTTCTTTGTAATGCAATGTTGCCGCAACTAATAAAACATATTTCTAGCCATTTCTCTTTTCTCGCAATGCTGTTTAGCGATCGGGTTAATTCTTTTTTTACATTGATAGATTCTGAACGTGGCAATATCAATTATGGGTATGCTTGATTTTTTTATTGTTTTATTTTGAATGGGGACAATGGGGGTGATTTGAACTTTTACATATTTTTAATTTTTTTATATATATTTTTAAAAACATTTTTTTACTTGTGGCATGCTTCAATAGTCTCCACGGAAGACTAGGAGCTGCCATAATCCAATTGGCTCTGCAACATACAGGAGATGATCAGAATAGCTCACTTTCTATAAGCGCCGACCACCGGCGGTGCTCATAGCAATCCAGCAGTGACACCCATATAGGTCTGCTCGAGACCTCTGGTTGTCATGCCAACCCATCGGCGACTCGCGGTCATGTGACACAGGCGCAGATGAGCATGATTTCCAGCAAACTGGCCCTGAAGCGCTTTTTAAATGCCACTGTCAGGGATTGACAGCAGCATTTAACTAGTTAACAGCCACATGTGGATTCCACCTGCGATTCCACCTGCTGCTGTTAGGCTACTTTCACACATCAGTTTTTTGCCATCAGTCACAATCCGTCGTATTTTGAAAAAAAAAACAGATCTGTCGCAGATTGTGAAAAACTGATGCGACGGATCCGTTTTTTTATGGATCTTACTAGGGGGGCTGGCTAAAGGATCCTAAAAAAATCAGAGCATGCTCAGTTAAAAAAAATGGATTCCGTCACCGGATTCCATCATTTGACGGATCCAGCACCCATTGACTTCCATTCTAACAAACGACGGACGGCGACAGATCCATCGCTGTCCGTTTTGTTGATGGAGACAAAAAACGTTACTTTGTCTGATGTCTCTGGCCACCGGACAGACAATTTTTGACGAATCTGGTGAATGGTGGATGAAACGTGAGGCCATCTGTCACTAATACAAGTCTATGAGAAAAAAAATGGATCCAGTGGCATCAGACACTGGATCCGTTTTTTTTCAAAATTCGACGGATTGCGACTGATCGCAAGAAACTGATGTGTGAAAGAAGCCTTAGAGGCACTTGTTAGCTGGTCAAAACAGCTAACATGTGCCTGAAAAGATGTGGGCTCAAAGCCGGAGCCCACATCAAATGGAGGGAGTCCGACATCGGCGTACTATTAATTAATGTAATTACTGATGTTTCAGACTGTATTCAAGTGTAATATTTAAGAATAAGGCTTATCTCTCACACTGGTTGTAAAACTGCATTTTACTGTATATGTTCATAGTTTATATTCTTACCTTAGAAAGGTATTAGGGGAAATACTTTTCTCTGTTCTCTGTCCCCTTTATAATTTCCCTTTCACATGCTGTGTTCTTCTGCAAACAAACACATTTATGGTCATTATTGTTATCTCTCTGTGTACAACGTTCATTCTTTAACCAGCTACAGATGTAAGTTGGCATATGAGGTCTGTGATTCCTGCTGTGAAAATATATAAAAATGCCACTATTAACAAAACGACAGCATTGCTACACATTGTATGTATTTTTTCTATAAAAGTACTGGATAACAAAAAACAAATAACTTAGGGATTGAAGTGAAGATTACAGACTAATTGTGTAACGTGCCAGCTCCAAGGATAACTGCTCTAAGATCAGATTTATTTTCATATAGTAACATAGTAACATAGTTAGTAAGGCCGAAAAAAGACATTTGTCCATCCAGTTCAGCCTATATTCCATCATAATAAATACCCAGATCTACGTCCTTCTACAGAACCTAATAATTGTATGATACAATATTGTTCTGCTCCAGGAAGACATCCAGGCCTCTCTTGAACCCCTCGACTGAGTTCGCCATCACCACCTCTTCAGGCAAGCAATTCCAGATTCTCACTGCCCTAACAGTAAAGAATCCTCTTCTATGTTGGTGGAAAAACCTTCTCTCCTCCAGACGCAAAGAATGCCCCCTTGTGCCCGTCACCTTCCTTGGTATAAACAGATCCTCAGCGAGATATTTGTATTGTCCCCTTAAATACTTATACATGGTTATTAGATCGCCCCTCAGTCGTCTTTTTTCTAGACTAAATAATCCTAATTTCGCTAATCTATCTGGGTATTGTAGTTCTCCCATCCCCTTTATTAATTTTGTTGCCCTCCTTTGTACTCTCTCTAGTTCCATTATATCCATCCTGAGCACCGGTGCCCAAAACTGGACACAGTACTCCATGTGCGGTCTAACTAGGGATTTGTACAGAGGCAGTATAATGCTCTCATCATGTGTATCCAGACCTCTTTTAATGCACCCCATGATCCTGTTTGCCTTGGCAGCTGCTGCCTGGCACTGGCTGCTCCAGGTAAGTTTATCATTAACTAGGATCCCCAAGTCCTTCTCCCTGTCAGATTTACCCAGTGGTTTCCCGTTCAGTGTGTAATGGTGATATTGATTCCCTCTTCCCATGTGTATAACCTTACATTTATCATTGTTAAACCTCATCTGCCACCTTTCAGCCCAAGTTTCCAACTTATCCAGATCCATCTGTAGCAGAATACTATCTTCTCTTGTATTAACTGCTTTACATAGTTTTGTATCATCTGCAAATATCGATATTTTACTGTGTAAACCTTCTACCAGATCATTAATGAATATGTTGAAGAGAACAGGTCCCAATACTGACCCCTGCGGTACCCCACTGGTCACAGCGACCCAGTTAGAGACTATACCATTTATAACCACCCTCTGCTTTCTATCACTAAGCCAGTTTCTAACCCATTTACACACATTTTCCCCCAGACCAAGCATTCTCATTTTGTGTACCAACCTCTTGTGCGGCACGGTATCAAACGCTTTGGAAAAATCGAGATATACCACGTCCAATGACTCACCGTGGTCCAGTCTATAGCTTACCTCTTCATAAAAACTGATTAGATTGGTTTGACAGGAGCGATTTCTCATAAACCCATGCTGATATGGAGTTAAACAGTTATTCTCATTGAGATAATCCAGAATAACATCCCTCAGAAACCCTTCAAATATTTTACCAACAATAGAGGTTAGACTTACTGGCCTATAATTTCCAGGTTCACTTTTAGAGCCCTTTTTGAATATTGGCACCACATTTGCTGTGCGCCAGTCCTGCGGAACAGACCCTGTCGCTATAGAGTCACTAAAAATAAGAAATAATGGTTTATCTATTACATTACTTAGTTCTCTTAGTACTCGTGGGTGTATGCCATCCGGACCCGGAGATTTATCTATTTTAATCTTATTTAGCCGGTTTCGCACCTCTTCTTGGGTTAGATTGGTGACCCTTAATATAGGGTTTTCATTGTTTCTTGGGATTTCACCTAGCATTTCATTTTCCACCGTGAATACCGTGGAGAAGAAGGTGTTTAATATGTTAGCTTTTTCCTCGTCATCTACAACCATTCTTTCCTCACTATTTTTTAAGGGGCCTACATTTTCAGTTTTTATTCTTTTACTATTGATATAGTTGAAGAACAGTTTGGGATTAGTTTTACTCTCCTTAGCAATGTGCTTCTCTGTTTCCTTTTTGGCAGCTTTAATTAGTTTTTTAGATAAAGTATTTTTCTCCCTATAGTTTTTTAGAGCTTCAATGGTGCCATCCTGCTTTAGTAGTGCAAATGCTTTCTTTTTACTGTTAATTGCCTGTCTTACTTCTTTGTTTAGCCACATTGGGTTTTTCCTATTTCTAGTCCTTTTATTCCCACAAGGTATAAGGTATATATATTGTATATCATGTTGGTAAACATTTTTTTTTTTATAAAGATATGTCACATAGGTGAAATTAGAGGAGATTTTCACTATTTAAATGTAGCTACTATTTCATACGTATGGACAATAACATACAACAGCAGTTAATGTAGTAGCTTACATTTGCCTGTGCATAATCCTGCTTTCATGTGATATATTGTATTGTAATTAATGAAGACAAGCTTATTAATTTCCTTAAATTCTCGGTTTGAGCTCATTGAGATTCGATTATCGGTTCGCAAAATTTGTGTATCCTGAAAAAAAAACGTTTTCACAAAAGTGTTAAAAAAACCCTCTAAACTCTTCTCCTCTGTCACTTCTGGTTCTCCTTTCAGATCTTTGTTCAAACCTTCCTCCAGCATTAACATGTTATCCTTTATGAATGATGTAGTCAATCCCATAGAATGTAAGTCCGCAAGGACAGGGTCCTCTCCCCTCTGTACCAGTCCGTCACTGTAAACCTGTTTACTGTAAACGATATCTATAACTCTGACTGTAACCCCTTTATCATGTACAGTACCATGGAATTAATGGTGCTATAGAAATAAATAATAATAATAATAATAATTATAATAATAATCACTGGCTGCAACCGTCACATTGAATGAGTAGTTATTGCAGAAGGTTGGATTTTACAAGACCAGCAATGGTTAGGTGAGAGAGCCAAGAAAGTGCCAGTTGAAGAGAATTAGTATTTTTTTTACAAGCTCTGCTGTTTAAGGGAAAAAAAAGCTGCAGCAAAATTTTGGCAATTTCACAACATCCGAACACGCCCCCGTGAGCTAGTGCAGTGTATGTGTTGTGAATTCTGTGGCAGAGCTCCCTCCTGTGGTCACAAGTGGTACTTCGGCTGATTCTCCCTGTGAGCTTCCATTGGTGGAGGAAAGTGGTACTGCGGCTTCTGAGTTTCCTTCCTCAGGTGATGTGGTGAAGTCGTTAGGTGCTGCTCTATTTGACTCCACCTAGTGCTTTGATCCTGGCCTCCAGTCAATGTTCCAGTATTGGACCTGTTTCCTCCTGGATCTTTCCTGTGGCCTGCTGCTCTGCATAGCTAAGTTCCACTTTTGCTATTTTGATTGCTGTTTTTTCTGTCCAGCTTGTCTATTTGTTTTTTCCTGCTTGCTGGAAGCTCTGGGACGCAGAGGGTGTACCTCCGTGCCGTTAGTTCGGTACGGAGGGTCTTTTTGCCCCCTTTGCGTGGTTTTTGTAGGGTTTTGTGTTGACCGCAAAGTTACCTTTCCTATCCTCGCTCTGTTCAGAAAGTTGGGCCTCACTTTGCTAAATCTATTTCATCTCTACGTTTGTCTTTTCATCTTAACTCACAGTCATTATATGTGGGGGCTGCCTTTTCCTTTGGGGTATTTCTCTGAGGCAAGGTAGGCTTATTTTCTATCTTCAGGCTAGCTAGTTTCTCAGGCCGTGCCGAGTTGCATAGGGAGCGTTAGGCGCAATCCACGGCTGCCTTTAGTGTGGTTGGAGAGGATTAGGGATTGCGGTCAACAGAGTTCCCACGTCTCAGAGCTCGTTCTTGTTTTTTGGGTTATTGCCAGGTCACTGTATGTGCGCTGATCTCTATGTCCATTGTGGTACTGAATTACCTTTCATAACATGTATGCCACACCCGAGTAGTAGGGTCAGGAGGCACTATTAGGCCCAGACGTAGGTGCCGACTGGTGGAATGGCTTTTCTGTGTTGCACAGTTTGGGGTGTCACGGTGCTCATACCTGGTTCCTGACATGTTCATTGTTCACATCTAGAGGATTTAGAGGAAGGAAGAAGGCATACTAGACCTTGGTATGAGTTCAAACTGTTTACTGTATAACACATCAATGAATCACTTCTTCTTCAGCATTTAGCCACAACACTGGATTTCCATACATGTCCCAGTTGGATGGCAATGGAACTGATACTCTGATATGGCAAATCAATATATGAGGTATGGCCTTGCTGCGATGGGCTCTGTAGCTTTAGGGTCTTTTGGGTTATACTGTCAGTCTCTTGGGCTACTTACTATAACCAGCAGGATGCTGAGTGCCACTCGCCAGTGTCCAGACTTGTTTGGGTTCTGTATTTAGATTCTCTGCATAAGGCAGGAAGGTGACTTTATATTGCTTCTGTTGTCGGTTCTTAGTTGTCAGAGCTCTGAAAAGACAGGCTGGCAAGGTACTCAATCCTAGAAGCCCTTCTACCCTACTCCTCACCTCTAGTCAGGCCTGATCCTCTCCAACTGCCAACAACCTCTGCTCACCATTGTGACCAGAATTAGAGAATGTTGATCAAACATCCTCCGACACAGTCTGTTGCTGACCGATACACCTCCACCTGCTGATTTTCAGTGGTATTACAGAGCAAAAATTTGCATTTAGTCTGACAGAATGACACCAGGCAAAACATCAAATCATCAATTATTCCACAGGCTCCTATGAATGCATTAATGTTTGTAATGGCCCCTTCAGGGTCATTACACTGGTGAGTGACATTACTTTCTAATTCATATCATACATTTACTGTACATATATCTAACACATTTGTCAAATTGTATTGTACTGACAAGACTCACTAAATACACATCAGGCCATTCATTTTTTTTCCTTCTCTTTTCCTGCTCCTTCCTCTTTGTTGTCCTCTCTCACACCATTTTTTAAAATCTTAACTCTAGTTATAACCCATCCTCTGCATTGCCCATGCCAAGTCTAACATCATAGTCTATGATCTATTGGTAAAGTTGGTAATCTTCAAGTTCTGTTCACCTGTTCACACTGATGTTTTTACTAAACAGAACTTTCTGTTCTGTTTTATTCAGTGATTGCCTTTAGACTTACTCAACTTTCAATCTCCGATGATAAATATGCTGGGTAAGATTGACAGCTGCCGTATTGGAAAGATAGTAGCAGAATAGATGTATAGAAAGTGTTGTGAAGATAGGCAGTAAAGAGTAAATATTGTAAAGGGTAGTAAAGGATATCCTTAGAGATCTTTCTGGTATATTACTTCCCTGTATTTACAAAGTCATGATTTATGGAGGAGAAAAAAGACCATCACTCACTGCTTGTATTGAGTTTGTGCAATGTATGATTGAAATAATGCGTCTGTGGGACGATAAGACAGAGAAGGTTGTTGAGCTTCACTTTCTCCAGTAATTCAAAAGTGATGGCCAGAAAGAGTTAGAATAAGGATGCACTCATCACTCTGGCTAAAAAGGCTCCAAGCCTTAAATCTGTCTTATTACAGTGCTGTGCAGTTAAATACAAAGTATTGTTTTCTTCTATAAGAAACATATAAATGTAAGTAATTGTTATGATTTATAGTGAATGATAATTATTAAGTGTAATTGCAGATTACTAAGTGTAAGAGTACCGTCTCACAGTGGCACTTTTGTCGCTACGACGGTACGATCCGTGACGTTCCAGCGATATCCATACGATATCGCTGTGTCTGACACGCAGCAGCGATCAGGGACCCTGCTGAGAATCGTACGTCGTAGCAGATCATTTGGAACTTTCTTTCGCCGTTGGACCTCCCGCTGTCATCGCTGGATCGGTGTGTGTGACACCGATCCAGCAATGCGTTCGCTTGTAACCAGGGTAAACATCGGGTTACTAAGCGCAGGGCTGCGCTTAGTAACCCGATGTTTATCCTGGTCACCATCGTAAATGTAAAAAAAAAAAAAACACTACATACTTGCATTCCGGTGTCCGTCAGGTCCCTTGCCATCTGCTTCCCGCACTGACTGACTGCCGGCCGTAAAGTGAAAGCAGAGCACAGCGCGCTGTGCTGTGCTTTCACTTTACGTCCGGCAGTCAGTCAGTGCTGGAAGCAGACGGCAAGGGACAGACACCTGAATGTAAGTATGTAGTGTTTGTTTTTTTTTACGCTGGTAACCAGGGTAAACATCGGGTTACTAAGCGCGGCCCTGCGCTTAGTAACCCGATGTTTACCCTGGTTACCCGGGGACCTCGGCATCGTTGGTCGCTGGAGAGCTGTCTGTGTGACAGCTCTCCAGCGACCACACAACGACTTACCAACGATCACGGCCAGGTCGTATCGCTGGTCGTGATCGTTGGTAAATTGTATAGTGTAACGGTACCCGAACTCCTTACGGTGCCATTACCTTCTCTTCAATATTTCCAGCTGTGGTAATAGTTACAATTGCTTACATATCTGTGACTTCTGCTAGCATTTCTGTTCTTCTTTATACATTGATGTAAGCAGTACATGTTACATGTATTGCTAGATGTACAATTCATATAAAGTTTAGGCCATGTTCACATCCTGCTGATTGGCTATGCTAGCTGGACACACTTGCAAGTGCTCTTGGTGTAAAAGTTAATCAGTGACCTTCACAGATTTCATAAAGTGTAAAATTTGTGAGAATCAACTTGTATGATTTGGTACATCGACCATGTAAGTAATCTGTGACTGTTGGACTGGAACTCTGAGAACCATCTATTACCTGACCTGATATTCCATGTGCATAATACTGCAACTACACATCTCAGTGCCAATGCTTTCTGCCAGATGTTTTGGTCACTTTTGAATGTTGGCTGTGTGTTCACACTCGTGGTAACATGAGACGGACTCTACAACCCACACAAGTGGCTCAAGTAGTGCAGCTAATGCAGGATGTCACATCAATGCGAGCTGTGGCAAGGTTTGCTGTGTCTGTCAGCGTAGCGTCCAGAGGCGGGAGGCGCTACCAGGAGACAGGCCAGTACACCAGGAGATGTGGAGGGGGCCATAGGAGGGTTACAACCAAGCAGCAAGACCTCAGTCTTTGTGCAAGGAGGAACAGGATGAGCACTGCCAGAACCCTGCAAAATGACCTCCAGTAGGCCACAAATGTGCATGTGTCTGCACAAACAGTTAGGAACCGACTCCATGAGGATGGTCTGAGTGCCCAACGTCCACAGATGGGGGTTGTGCTCACAGCCCAACACCATGCAGGATGCTTGGAATTTGCCACAGAACTCCAGGATTGGCAAATTTGTTGGAGCCCTGTGTTCTTCTCAGATGAAAGCAGGTTCACACTGAGCACATGTGACAGACGTGACAGAGTCTGAAGACACCGTGGAGAACGATCTGCTGCCTTCAACATCCTTCAGCATGAGTGGTTTAGCAGTGGGTCAGTAATGGTGTGGGGTGGCATTTCTTTGGAGGGCCGCACAGCCCTCCATGTGCTCTCCAGAGGTAGCCTGACTGCCAATAGTTACCGAGATGAGATCCTCAGACCCCTTATGAGACCATATGCTGGTGCAGTTGGCCCTGGGTTCCTCCTAATGCAGGACAATGCCAGACTTTATGAGGCTATAGTGTGTCAGCAGTTCCTGCAAGATGAAGGCATTGAAGCTATGTACTGGCCCGCCCATTCCCCAGACCTGAATCCAATTGAACACATCTGGGACATCATGTCACATCACGTTGCACCACAGACTGTCCAGGAGTTGGTGCATGTTTTAGTCCAGGTCTGGGAGGAGATCCCTCAGGAGACCATCCACTGCCTCATCAGGAGCATGCCCATGTGTTGCAAGGAGGTCATACAGGCACATGGAGGCCACACACACTACTGAGTATCATTTCCTTGTCTTGAGGCATTTCCACTGAAGTTGTATCAGCCTGTAACTTCACTTTCCACTTTGATTTTGAGCATCATTCCAACTCCAGAACTCCGTGGGATATTAGTTGTGATTTACGTTAATAATTTTTAGGTTTTATTGTTCTCAACACATTCCACTATGTAATGAATGAAGATTTACAACTGGAATATTTTATTCAATGATATCTAGGATATGGGATTTTAGTGTTCCCTTTATCATTTTAGTGATATTTAGTCATGGGTATAGATAGCAAGCTCTAGCCTATGTTAGGAAGCCGTTTACTTGGCACCGTGCACATTATTATCCCATTTCAAATATCTTACTTTCAAACATATAGGTAATTATGCAATAGTCTATTGAGAAGCGATCATTCTTTTTATAGGCGCACAAGTGTTTTAAGCCTTTATGAGGATTGGATTTCATCAAATTGTATAAAGTGCATCACCTTACTATGTCTGGGAAATTTATTATTCATATGTTGGCCGCTATTTAGTGTTCATTCCATGGCAGATTGATCCCTACTTTCTATTGAATTCAGCACCTTTTTTCCTATTATTTTCATTGTCATATTTGGAGTTTTTTTTTTGCTATACTATTACTACTGGGCATGGTCTTTGTTGTCCTTTCTCATTCTCTGGTCCTCTACCTCAGGCCTGGAAGTTTGAGAGTTCTGCGAAGGATCTTGGCTTTTCCAAGCATTGCACTTTTCTGGACAGAGAGCACAGATGTTCCTCCTGGGATCTGCTGAAGCCAGTCTTCCAACTAAGGGGTCACTGCTCCAAGTGCTCCTATCACCGCTATATATATATATATATATATATATATACAGTATATATATATATATATATATATATATGGTGCCTATTGTATTTGTGTAGTAAATGCCTCCAAAGCACAGGAGCTTAACTTGTCATGTCAGGCTCCTTCCTTGTGCACTCATGGAAAATTCAGACAAGTAAATATTAAAAGATCAATCCCAAAACCTTGTAGAATTGATTAAGAGAGAAAAAGGACCTCCAGCCAGGCATATTGTGTGTGTTGAATCTAGTATATGCAAAACTACAGAAGTTTTCTTTAGACCTTGTAATAGCAAGCCCGATACAAGATAAATAGAGATGATATTTTTTATCACCAGGTGATCTGAAGTTGAAATATTTTGTATATAGATTATAAAATGTGTATACCACATAATGATATATTGGGACACAGCAGTGTGCCCTTTAAGAAATTTTTCCTGCTGAGTTCTTCATCACAAAGTCTGGAACTGATATAAATATCAAGATTTATAAGATTAACAAAATTCCAACAAGAAAACAACATTTTATTGGTATTTCTTTTCTAAGAAAGTTTTGCATATTTCTTATATTATCTATTAATGCATTTTCCAATGCTGGAGAGGACAAGTTACCTTGTACACAATATCCTCTTCACAGAGTGCAGTATTTTCGCCAGTGTCAAAATAATTCTACTGGTCCGAACTCAAGAGCACACCACTTAGATGCATGCAGGAAGCTGGAAGGCTGGGAATTATCTGCTTCTGGCGCTCCTTCCCTTCTGAGCCCTGTCATGCGCCCTGACAGTGGTCGGAAGGGAAGGAGCGCCATTTGACTTTTAGAATGGAAAATTAGCTACAATCATTAGCAGACACAATGTCGCATATGGAGAGCCCCTGTGTGCCTAAACATTGGCGTTCCCCCACAAGTGACCCCTAGGGAACTAATCTAGATGTGTGGTGAGCACTTTGAACCCCCAAGTGCTTCACAGAAGTTTATAACGCAGAGCCGTGAAAATAAAAAATCATATTTTTTTCTCAAAAAATGATTTTTTTAAACCGCATTTTTTTATTTTCACAAGGGTAACAGGAGAAATTGGACCCCAAAAGTTGTTGTCCAGTTTGTCCTAAGTACTCTGATACCCCATATGTGGGGGCAACCACGGTTTGGGCACACGTCGGGGCTCGGAAGGAAAGTAGTGATGTTTTGAAATGCAGACTTTGATGGAATGGTCTGTGGGCGTCAAGTTAAATTTGCAGAGCCCCTGATGTGCCTAAACTGTAGAAACCCCCACAAGTGACCCCATTTTGGAAACTAGACCCCCCAAGGAACTTATTTAGATGTGTTGTGAGTACTTTGAACCACCAAATGCTTCACAGATGTTTATAACGCAGAGCCATGAAAATAAGAAATAATTTTTTTTTCTCAAAAAATTATTTTTTTAGCCCGCATTTTTTTGTTTTAACAAGGGGAACAGCAGAAATTGGACTTCAAAAGTTGTTGACCAGTTTGTCCTGAGTATGCTGATACCCCAAATGTGGGGGGACCACTGTTTGGGCACACGTCAGGGCTCAGAAGGGAAGTAGTGACGTTTTGAAATGCAGACTTGATGGAATGGTCTGCGGTCGTCATGTTACGTTTGCAGAGCCCCTGATGTGCCTAAACAATAGAAACCCCCAAAAGTGATCTCGGGATGTGATCACAGTGCCGAGATTTCAATCTGAGCATGCGCCACCCCCTGCGGCCATTTTCCAAGAGGCCACCGCATTCCAGCAATGGCTATGCGGGGGCCTCCAGACTTTTCAGAAAATGCCGGCGGAGCCCCCCCCGCACCACAGAGCACCATAGAGCACCACAGAGCACAAACACCTCACCATAGAGCACGACTGCCTCACCATACTGGGAAGGGAGGCTGCATCGCCCTGCAGCGTCGGACCAGGACCGCTGCCACAGTATTTTGTAAGTATATTCCAACTATAAGACGCACCCCCATTTTCCACAAAAAATTTTGGGAAAAAATATGGTATATTCTTCTTGCACATTGGCTCGCTGTTGTCTACACAAAGCTTTGATGTGCTATTTGTAGAAAAAAATTGTGGGTTATATATATTCCAGACATACAGTAAGTGCACTGTCATACAAAGTGCACTATTTTTCTAAATTAACACTTTAGACTTATATGCACGAAAGCTATAACCCAATTGATAAATCTATAGAGACCATTTGTAATAAGAACAAATCCAACAGTTATTACAGTGGCAACATCAATTATTTCTGTAGTGATCCTGATCACCCTCTGCTAACATAGCAGACTAGATATTCCAAAGTCTAGTTATGTGTACAGCTATGTGACATCATCTGCTGCCTAGGATTAACTTACCTTTACAGGTTTTCAAGGAGATTCTGTAGAAGGCAACGACTGAAGCATTAACTTTAATGGATTAATCAAGATGAGAGAGAAGGAGAGAATGATCTGCTCAAATGTTCATTGATTCATCTCCAAAACACTTTAAAATGAGAATTCTATGTAAAGCCCAGGCAATGCAAGTATATCAGAACGTTAAACCCAAATCTAATCCATTCTAAAAAGGGGGAAAACAGTACAGCTCGATTAGTGTCTCAGACCCTATTTTCAAACCAATTTGATGTTCCTTCAAGCAATAGAAAGTCACTGCGCTAAGGGCAGATGTTATCAAATCCTCTACAATTGCTTCCAGATTAGTACTTAGAACTAAGTAGATTCATTACATCATTAACATATCAATATCAAACGTACATACAATGCTGAAAATAATTGACATTCGGTGTCATTGTCTCTCTGACTCTGCTTGCAGCTTCATGAACTGCTGAAACTGAACCTCTGCCTTGTTTATTCATTATCCAATAAAAAATAGTGAATAGAAAATGCATTTAGAATTAAGTAGCGTTACCTATTCACTAATGTACTATTTTAATAGCTCCTATAAAATATTGTTTTCTACACTGCACCTATATCTCGTAGGACTGGAAAAACATATCACAATCTATGCCAATCACTCGCTCGCCCACATGAGAATTGATTCTCTTATGGGGAAGAATTACCGTATTTTTCCGACCATAAGACGCACTTTTTTTCCTCCAAATTTGGGAGGAAAGTGTGGGTGCGTCTTATGGTACGGATGTAGCATGTGGGGAGGGGGGCAGCAGTGAGTGGGATCGCACTGTTAGGCCACTTCAGGATGTCCCAGCTGCCCAGAATCAATGCTGGGGAAACCATGTGGTCCGGATGATTAAGTGCAGTGAATATTCATTAGCGGCTCCCCGCCCACCTATCAGCTGAGTGGGGAGTCGGGAGCAGCAAATGAATACTGCACTTAAGCAGGGACACACATGGCTTCTCCAGCGCTGATTCCTGCAGCAGCTGGGGAGGTCTGTGTGTCCGGGGGAGGAGGAGGCAGCAGCAGCAGGGGCCAGAGGAGAGAGGAGATCGCTGCATACCTGCCTGCCATGCCTGGACGCCAAGTGCTGTGCACAAACAGGACCTGTTTGATGTCAGGAGTGGGCGGGCTGGAGCATCACATGGCAGCTCAGAGCCCTCCCTCATCTTGACATCATCACAGGTCCTTCAGGCTCTCCACTAAAATCTGCAGCTTCCTCATAACCTGTGCTGTGGAAAGGAAAGGAGGGAAGGCTCTGTGTGCAGTCATGGGATGTTTTTACCTCATCACAGTGTGGCTGGCTGCCACATTTAAGAGGTTAGTCTTTACAAAACACAATAAAGCACTCTGCCACTCCTTTGGTGAACTATAACTCCCAGCATGTGATAGGATCTGCAGGACATGCTGGGAATTATAGTTCTCCCATGGGATTTTAAATCATGTTATCACACCCACAAGGGCATTATAACATGGAAAGAGAGCTGACTAGTCTGGGGAACTAGCGCCCCATTGATTAGTCAAAGCCATTATTAGAATAGGAAATGGGCACATTATAAATGCTTTTTTAAAGCATTTATTTAACTGAATTACTTTCTACAGGGCTGGATAGGCAGGGAGGTTAATCATACATAGGTGAATGTTGCTAGGTTGGGGTTCATGGGGAATCTAACAGGTTCTTTTTAACTAATTCAGTATTTCATTTGGTTCATTAATAGGGATTAAGCCCCCCACTAGGGTTGAGCGAAACGGATCGTTCATTTTCAAAAGTCGCTGACTTTTGGCAAAGTCGGGTTTCATGAAACCCGACCCGATCCCTGTGTGGGGTCGGCCATGCAGTACGCGACTTTCGCGCCAAAGTCGCGTTTCGTATGACGCGCTTGGCGCCATTTTTTTCAGCCAATGAAGGGGCGTGGGCAGAGTGATGACATAGGTCTTAGGGGCGTGGACGCTTGTGCGCTGTAGCGATTTGCACTGTGTAACACCAGCTTTTCAGTTGAGGGACGGGAGAGAGAGAGAGAGAGAGAGAGAGAGAGAGAGAGAAAAAAAAAAATTCCCATTGGCTTTGCCTTGGGTTTCGTGTTTCGGTCGATCCTCGACTTTTCGCCATAATCGGCCGATTTCACTCGACTCGACTTTTGAGATAGTCGGGTTTCGCGAAACCCGGCTCGACCCTAAAAAAGTCAAGGTCGCTCAACCCTACCCCCCACACATTAGACTAATGTCAGCTGAAGCCACTTAGATAGACGGATTTGGCCAACACACTCGTGTATGGGAGTCCTGGATACATTATTATCGATGAAGGTATCAATCTGTTTTTTTAACTGTATTTTTTTCTCCCATGTACAAGACTACCAGACCATCTGGCTGCGGTTCTCTCATAGAGAATACAGGAGTTCTCCGCCTAACAAGTGCACCTATGTACCGGAGATCCAGCTGAGATGGCTGCCGGCCTAACAATCGGCCAAAGCATCGCTCAGCTGACAACCATCTTATAAGTATGGATAGCTTTCAGCTCATGTAGGTTTTGTTGTTAGATCCTATAATATAAAACTCTTGCCTATCTGTATAAATGTGGGAGATTTCACTTTAATAATGAGGCTGCTTTACACTTAAAGAAATTCTAGGCACAATGGTATAAAGGGACATATGAATGAGTTCATATTAACTGAAGTCTTGTGCAAATGACTGGAACAATGTGATAGAGCAGCAGAGCAACAGCATCTGATTACACGAGACCTCTGCTTTATAATGACAGTTATTATCACTCTGATATAATAAATGATATTAACATTTATTAATGTGAAGAGAGCAGGAGCTCTAACACTGTCAGCGTTAGCCTCAGACACAATCCTCATTTCCAGTGATGTGCTGCAATCTTTGCATATATATTGGAAAGAGCTCCACATGCATTAACATGTGCAGATGAGTTTTATTTCTTATCTTCATTATGTCAGCTGCACTTTTTTGGGATATCTATCTATCCATCTATCTAATATCTATCTCATATGTCTCTCTATCTACTTATAAAAAAGTCTAGACTATGAAAAACTCTATAGTCACTCTAAGTGACTGCACACTCTGGAATCCTTACAGCTTGTGCTGTCAAGGGTCTCCGGTATTGCTGACAAGGTTAGGCAGTCATGTGACCTCAAGTATGTGATTTGCAAGCTTCTGGCCACATGGCCATATCATGGATATGCATGTTCCAACAGCTGTGCCTATAGACCACAAGACAAATGTTAAGGGTAGACAGGTGACTAATACATATATGTGGGTTGGCCTACCATAAATGCCTAAATCAAATGTCTTACTCTGGGGTGGAGTCAAAGAACTTAACCAGATGAACCATTATCCAAACATTATTTTTTTATTTACTTCCTCACCTACCGATCCCCAGACAAACCATCAAAGACGAACAGTGCATGACCAGCATACTATTGTTGCAGCCAATAAATTCTTGCACCAAATACTCATAAAACCAGAACATAATATGAAGTGACCAGATCTGTACTTCCTATTTTGGTCATATGGACTTAATCCTTGGTTGCAGTCGTGAACTATGCATTACTGATGTGGACAGTGATTGACTGCAGTGATCACATCCATTTCCACTCTAAAATAGGAGGCATGGACCCAGGCGGTGCTTCCCTCTTTGAAAAAGCCTATGCAAAATGTGTGTCAGGGGGTTATCCGGGGTCCCAGGCAGTTGGTTACTCTCATCATGGGTAACAAATCTTCCTATCTAAGGCACCTTATATGTCTTTTCTCTCGTGTTTCCTTCCCGTGTGGGTGACACTTTGTCAGTATGGAAAATTTACTATTAACTGTGCAGTTTGATTGTATGGTGGTTTATACTATATGATTATATGAATCAAGCCTGTGATTAATATATGGGGCTTACACCATACTTCACTGCATATAGGATTGGTGCTGTTTGTTAATACCATGGTGACACTATGAATATTTATTTTTTTGCCTGGGACTTATGTGCTTTTTACTAGGGTCTCTTTTTTCCTTGTATGTATTTTGTATTTAATAATTTCTTTGTGATATTTGGAATTTATTTTTGTAATAAAATATTTTGGTATTGATTTTACTATATTGTATGGAACTCCATTCTTCGTTGATTTCTAAATTGTATTGGGAGTATACTTTACTGTCTTATCATTTACATGGGTGAAATTAGATGTTCACTAGAATTTAGGCATCAGCCATATGGGACTCATGTTATCTCTGTGAGTTTTCATGTGGTACTTCCAAGGAGTAGTGGAACATGACTACACTTTAGTCTTTAATTTTACAGTAAGCCAGGCTTATGTAAAAATAAGTGGTGGAAAACCCCTTTAAATTTAATTAGGTATATTAAAGGGACTCTGTCACCTGAATTTGGAGGGAACATTTTTCAGCCATAGGGGCGTGGTTTTCGGGTGTTTGATTCACCCTTTCCTTACACGCTGGCTGCATGCTGGCTGCAGTACTGGATTGAAGTTCATTCTCTGTCCTCCGTAGTACATGCCTGCACAAGGGAATCTTGCCTTGCGCAGGCGTGTACTATGGAGGACAGAGAATGAACTTCAATACAATATTGCAGCCAGCATGCAGCCAACGGGTAAGGAAAGGGTGAATCAAACACCCGAAAACCCCGCCCCTACGGCTGAAAATTATTCCCTCCAAATTCAGGTGACAGAGTCCCTTTAAGTCATACTTGCAAACATAGTTTAGATCCAGTATTGTAAGTAATTACTGTTAGAAAGGCGGCATTTATATATTTTTTTCTTCAGTCACGGTGAATAAAAGCTTTTTTATCCACCCCTTACTACAGTAAATAGTGTTTTCTGCTCTATTGTTTGACAGGGTTAGCTGCTAACTAGACATCACTGCGGGGACCAATTGATTTGTTTTTACTTGCACAAATACATAAAATATATTTTTTTAAGATCATGTGTATTCATTGTACCACACTCATGGTCCTCCATTCATAGTTATGCTATATATTACATATTTTTACTATTTTATTGATGCAAACACTTTGACTTTTTAGATTAGTAACATAAATACTTGATTAGTGCAATGTACACCTTCTTAGCCAATTGCCCCTTTTTCTCTATCAGTGAATTATCTATAGGGTATCAGTCAGTTATTTCTATATATGTAAGCTCTTTTAGTTGTACTTTTGACCAAATAAAAACTATACAAAACAGCAGATATAATTGGTTACTACAGGTGTTACTTGCAGTGAATAGCTAAAAAAAAGCCCCAATTTATCTTTGTCTTTGCACCTTTTTTGTCTATTTTTGCGTGTTGTCTCCACTTTCCAGGAAACTGTTCATGTAGGCATGCTCGGACCTGACACCCATAATGTGGTGGTGCACCATCTTGGGTGTCAGGTCTGAGCATTCCTACATTAACAGTTTCCTGGAAAGTGGATTGGTTGTCGTGGGCCAGTTGAATGGCCACCAAGTTCTCCCGATCTGACGGCCTTAGACTTTTATCTTTGGGGTAATCTGAAGGCAATTGTCTATGCTGTGAAAATATGAAATTTGCAGCATCTGATACAACAGATAGTGGAAGCCTGTGCTAGCATTTCTTTTGTGGTGTTGCTATCAGTGTGTCAAGAATGGGAGAAGAGGGTTGCATTGACAATCCAACACAATGGGCAGCACTTTGAACACATTTTATTTGTGGTCATAGACTTGTAAATATCTCATGAAAGAATAAAGTAGCTGTAAAACCAAACACACTATTGTTTTCCTTGTGAAATTCTCAATAAGTCTGATGTGTCACATGACCCTCTTCCCATTGACAAAAATAAAGTTGGATCCAAAATGGCTACCATGGTCACCACCTATCTTGAAAAGTTTTTCCCCTCCTATATACTAATGTGCCACAAACAGGAAGTTGATACCACCAACCATTCCCATTTTATTTAGGTGGATCCATATACATGGCCCACCCTGTATATACAGTATATGTATATATATATATATATGTATATATATATATATAACCTGAAAGATAAGAAAAATAAGTTTTATTATACTCACCCAGGGAGCGGCCGGGTGCGTTCCGCAGGTGCGGATCCGGCTCCTCCCATCTTCTTGTGAGGCCACCCTCTTGTTGCTTCATCGGTCCCTGGCATCACGCTCATGCGCAGGCATACTTATCTGCCCTGTGGAGGGCAGAAGAAAGTACTGCAGTGTGCAGGCACTGGGAAAGGTAAGAGAGGCCCAGCGCCTGTGTACTGCAGTACTTTACTTATTTTTCTTATCTTTCAGGTTGGACCGGGGGCTTATCTGCAGCATTATTGAATGCTGTAGATAAGCTCTGAAAGGCAGTGGCCATATCTTATATCGGCCAAAACTGCTAACAGGTTCCCTTTAACATTTTTGAACCTATAGCATGAAAGTAAGGCTAATAATATAACTTTCTTTGCGCAATGTTCAGTTTTTTTTCTCAAATTATTTGATTAAAAAATGAATACACCCAACATAAAAAACAACTACATCTAGTATTTTGTATGACCTCTGTGATTTTTAAGGACGGCATCAGGTATTCTATGCATGGTGTGAGCAAGTTGGTGACATATTGTAACATCAAACTTTTTTTTTTTCAAGAATGACTCTTAAAGAGCCTGTTTGCTGGATGGAGAGTGATGCTTAACTTGTCTCTTCAGAATTCCCCATTGGTATTTTGGTTGGGTTCAGATTAGGAGATTAACTTGGCCTTTTTGATCTCATTTACCCTGTTGCTCTTAAAAAATGCAACATTTATGCGTTTTGAATCGTTGTCTTGTAGAGTCTCCTCTTTGAATATAGAGGAGTGCATCTGTGAATTTATGATGCCATCAATAATATGTAGCTCCCCAACGCCAGAAGCACTCATGCAGCCCACATAAGAACATTGCCACCACCATGTTTCACTGTAGGCACTACGCAGATGTCCGTGATTACAGATAAAACACATATCTGTTAACCCCTTAATGACCAGGAATAAGTACCCTTAACTACCGCCATTAAAAGGATACAGGATAGAAAATGGCGAGTGCATAGCAGTGCACCCACCGACACCCGGCAACAATAGCAGATTTTTCCTATTGGTTCATTTTGATGACTGTGATAAACCCTATCACAGTGATCAAAATAAAAAAAAAATAGTAACTCAAACCCCCTTTATCACCCTCTTAATTAGGTAAAAATAATAAAATAAAAAAATGTATTTTTCCATTAGAGTTAGGGTTAAGGCTAAGGTTAGGGATGGGGTTAGAGCTAGAGTTAGGGTTGGGGTTAGAGCTAGGGTTAGGGTTGGGCTAGGGTTAGGGTTGGGGCTAGAGCTACAGCTAGGGTTAGGGTTGGGGCTAGGGTTAGCATTGGTTCTAGGGTTAGGATTGGGGTTAGGGCTGTGCTGGGGTTAGGATGGTGTTGGGGTTGGAGTTGTGTTGGGGTTATGGCTGTGGTGTTGGGGTTAGAGTGGTGTTGGGGTTAAGTTTGTGGTTAGGGTTATGGTTAGGGTTAAGATTAGGGTTTGGGGTTACATAGTTACATAGTTATTAAGGTTGAAGGAAGACTATATGTCCATCTAGTTCAACCCATAGCCTAACCTAACATGCCCTAACATGTTGATCCAGAGGAAGGCAAAAAAACCCCATGTGCAAAGAGTAAGCTCCACATTGGGGAAAAAAATTCCTTCCCGACTCCACATACGGCAATCAGACTAGTTCCCTGGATCAACGCCCTATCAAGGAATCTAGTGTATATACCCTGTAACATTATACTTTTCCAGAAAGGTATCCAGTCCCCTCTTAAATTTAAGTAATGAATCACTCATTACAACATCACACGGCAGAGAGTTCCATAGTCTCACTGCTCTTACAGTAAAGAATCCGTGTCTGTTATTATGCTTAAACCTTTTTTCCTCCAACCGCAGAGGATGCCCCCTTGTCCCTGTTTCAGGTCTATGATTAAAAAGATCATCAGAAAGGTCTTTGTACTGTCCCCTCATATATTTATACATTAAAATGAGATCACCCCTTAGTCTTCGTTTTTCCAAACTAAATAGCCCCAAGTGTAATAACCTATCTTGGTATTGCAGACCCCCTAGTCCTCTAATAACCTTGGTCGCTCTTCTCTGCACCCGCTCCAGTTCAGCTATGTCTTTCTTATACACCGGAGACCAGAACTGTGCACAGTATTCTAAGTGTGGTCGAACTAGTAACTTGTATAGAGGTAAAATTATATTCTCCTCATGAGCATCTATGCCTCTTTTAATGCATCCCATTATTTTATTTGCCTTTGTAGCAGCTGCCTGACACTGGCCACTGAATTTAAGTTTGTCATCCACCCATACACCCAGGTCTTTTTCATTGACGGTTTTGCCCAGAGTTTTAGAATTAAGCACATAATTATACATCTTATTACTTCTACCCAAGTGCATGACCTTACATTTATCCCCATTAAAGCTCATTTGCCATTTATCAGCCCAAGCTTCTAGTTTACATAAATCATCCTGTAATATAAAATTGTCCTCCTCTGTATTGATTACCCTGCAGAGTTTAGTGTCATCTGCAAATATTGAAATTCTACTCTGAATGCCCCCTACAAGGTCATTAATAAATATGTTAAAAAGAAGAGGGCCCAATACTGACCCCTGTGGTACCCCACTGCTAACCGCTACCCAGTCCGAGTGTGCTCCATTAATAACCACCCTTTGTTTCCTATCCCTGAGCCAGCTCTCAACCCAATTGCACATATTTTCCCCTATCCCCATTATTCTCATTTTATGTATCAACCTTTTGTGTGGCACCGTATCAAAAGCTTTTGAAAAGTCCATATACACTACGTCCACTGGGTTCCCTTGGTCCAATCCGGAACTTACCTCTTCATAGAAACTGATCAAATTAGTCTGACATGAACGGTCCCTAGTAAACCCGTGCTGATACTGGGTCATGAGGTTATTCCTCTTCAGATACTCCAGTATAGCGTCCCTTAGAATGCCCTCCAGGATTTTACCCACAGTAGAGGTTAAGCTTACTGGCCTATAGTTTCCGAGTTCAGTTTTTGTTCCCTTTTTGAATATTGGCACCACATTTGCTATACGCCAGTCCTGTGGCACAGACCCTGTTATTATGGAGTCTTTAAAGATAAAAAATAATGGTCTATCAATGACTGTACTTAATTCCTGCAGTACTCGAGGGTGTATCCCATCCGGGCCCGGAGATTTGTCAATTTTAGTGATTTTTAGACGCCGCCGCACTTCCTGCTGGGTTAAGCAGATGACATTTAATTGGGAATTTTTATCACTAGACATTTTGTCTGCCATGGGATTTTCTTGTGTAAATACTGATGAAAAAAAGTCATTTAGCATATTGGCTTTTTCCTCATCCTCATCCACCATCTCACCCAGACTATTTTTAAGGGGGCCAACACTATCATTTTTTAGTTTCTTACTATTTATGTAGTTAAAGAATATTTTAGGATTATTTTTACTCTCTCTGGCAATGAGTCTCTCTGTCTCAATCTTTGCTGCCTTGATTTGCTTTTTACAGAATTTATTTAATTTTCTGTATTTATTTAATGCCTCCTCACTACCTACTTCCTTTAATTCTCTAAATGCTTTCTTTTTGTCCCTTATTGCGCCCCTTACAGCTCTATTTAGCCATATTGGTTTCCTCCTATTTCTAATATGTTTATTCCCATACGGTATATACTGTGCACAGGTCCTATCCAGGATGCTAATAAACGTATCCCATTTTCTCTGTGTATTTTTGTGTCTCAGGATATCGTCCCAGTTAATTGCACCAAGATCCTCTCTCATCCGTTGGAAATTTGCCCTCCTGAAGTTTAGTGTCCTTGTAACCCCTCTACTACACATCTTTTTAAAGGATACATGAAAACTTATTATTTTGTGATCGCTATTTCCCAAGTAACCCCCAACCCTTATATTTGATATGCGGTCTGGCCTGTTGGTTAATATTAGGTCTAGCAGTGCCCCCCTTCTTGTTGGGTCCTGAACCAGTTGTGAAAGGTAATTGTCTCTCATAATTGTCAAAAACCGATTACCTTTGCTGGAACTGCAGGTTTCTGTTCCCCAATCTATTTCAGGGTAGTTGAAGTCCCCCATAATAATGACTTCTCCTTGAGTCGCAGCTTCATCTATTTGCTTTACGAGGATATTCTCCATTGCTTCCATTATTTTTGGAGATTTATAACAAACCCCTATCAGTAATTTATTATTTTTTCCCCCTCCCCTTATCTCCACCCACAGGGATTCTACATTTTCATTAAATTCACCTATATTATCGCGCAGGATGGGTTTTAAGGACGATTTTACATATAGACACACCCCTCCCCCTCACTTATCTGTACGGTCATTTCTGAACAGGCTATAGCCCTGCAAGTTAACAGCCCAGTCATGGCTCTCATCCAGCCACGTTTCAGATATCCCCACCATGTCATAATTATGCTCCAACAACATTAGTTCTAATTCGTCCATTTTGTTGGCGAGGCTTCTGGCATTAGTATACATGCACTTTATGTTCCTCTCTGTACTTCTATTTCTTAAATTATTAACTGTTCTGACCCCACCCCCCATGCCACCGCCACCCCCAACTTCCTTATTTGTGCCCAGGACTCTGTCTGCACTATCTTCCCCTCCTATAAAATGAATACCCTCCCCCCCAATTCCTAGTTTAAACACTCCTCCAACCTTCTAGCCATTCTCTCCCCCAGCACAGCTGCACCCTCCCCATTGAGGTGCAGCCCGTCCCTAGCGTAGAGCCTGTAGCCAACTGAGAAGTCGGCCCAGTTCTGCAGGAACCCAAACCCCTCTTTCCTACACCAATTCTTGAGCCACTTATTAACCTCCCTAATCTCCCGTTGCCTCTCTGGCGTGGCACGTGGTACCGGCAGTATTTCGGAAAATACCACGTTGGAGGTCCTTGCTTTCAGCTTGCAGCCTAATTCCCTGAAATCATCTTTAAGGACCTTCCACCTACCTCTAACTTTGTCATTAGTGCCAATGTGCACCATGACCGCTGGGTCCTCACCAGCCCCTCCCAATAATCTGTCCACCCGATCAGCGATGTGTCGGACTCGAGCGCCAGGTAGGCAGCACACCGTTCGACGATCCCTGTCTTTGTGACAGATTGCCCTATCTGTTCCCCTAATAATTGAGTCGCCCACTACCAGCACCTGTCTGGCCTGCCCTGCTCTCCTATTTCCCTCCTTACTGGAGCAGTCACTCCTCCGGCTTTCAGAGGACATGCCTGGCTGCAGCAGTGCTACCCCTGTACTGGCACCCCCTTCATCTGCCAACTTAGCAAACTTATTGGGGTGTTCCAGATCAGGACTAGCCTCCCTGGCACTCTTCCCTCTACCCCGCTTCCTAACTGTCACCCAGCTTGCTACTTCATTGTCCTGCAGCTCCATCCCACCATCCCCCCCCTCATCTGTCCCATTGAGCGTCTGCTCCGTGAGCAGAAGACTCCTCTCCATGTTGTCTATGGATCTCAGTGTTGCCAGCTGCACATTTAGAGTCAGAATCTGGGTTTCCAAATGCACAACGTGCTCACATCTCGCACAGCAGTATGCACCCTCGATCGGCTGCTCAAGGACTGCATACATGTGGCAAGATGTGCACTGGATGGCATTAACAATCGTGGAGCACATTTCCTAATGGGGATTGCACCAGACAGAACAGTTCAATAAAAAAAAATATAAATAAATACAAAGTATTAATAAAAATCAGACAGCAATTCAGTAATTCCTCCCCTGAAAACTCCCTGACTCCAAAGTCACTGAATCACAAGTCACACTTACCGCCGTCCACACTTACACTCAGGCCACACTCAGCTCGCTCACACTCGCTCTGCTGAAGATTTATAGAGATTTTTTTTTTTTCCTAGTTCCCCTCAACAGCAATCAACCTTGCTGTTCAAATGCACTTCCAAAAAGGACTTGAGCCCCAAACAGCTGCCCCTTATAAACCCTTAACTATGAGCCCCCACCCTAAGTTAACCCTTATGAATATACCTACCCCCAATTCAGCAACTCACACCAATTCACACAGGTATTTGTTAAAGGCTTTCCAAATACCTCTTCACTGAATCACAAGTCACACTTACCGCCGTCCACACTTACGCTCTGGTCACACTCAGCTCGCTCACACTCGCTCTGCTGAAGATTTATAGAGATTTTTTTTTTTTTTTCCTAGTTCCCCTCAACAGCAATCAACCTTGCTGTTCAAATGCACTTCCAAAAAGGGGTGTTTTGGAGTTAGGGCTGTGTTAGGGTTGGAGTTAGAATTGGAGGGTTTACACTGTTTAGGTATATCAGGGGGTCTCCAAACGCAACATGGCACCCGCCATTGATTCCAGACTATTTTGCATTAAAAAAGTCAAACAGTGCTCCCTCCATTCTGAGCCCTGCCATGCGCCCAAACAGTGGCTTTCCCCCACATTCAGGTTATCGACATACTCAGAAGAAATTGCACAACTAATTTTTGTGGTCCATTTTCTCCTGATACCTTTATGTAAACAAAAAAGTTTAGTTCCAAAGTAAATTTTTTGTGAAAAAAGTTAAATGTTCATTTTTTTCCTTCCACATTGCCTTAGTTCTGGTGAAGCACCTGAAGGGTTAATAAACTTCTCAAATGTGTTTTTTTAGCACCTTAAGGGGTGCAGTTTATAGAATGATGTCACTTTTGGGTATTTTCTGTTATATTGACCTCCCAAACTCACTTCAAATGTAAGGTGGTCCCTACCAAAATGGTTTTGTAAATTTTGTTGGAAAAATGAGAAATCGCTGGTCAACTTTTAACCCTTATAACATCCTAACAAAAAAAATATATATCTCCAAAATTGTGCTGATTTAAAGTAGACATGTGGGAAATGTTACTTATTAACTATATTGTGCAATATGACTCTGATTTAAGGGTTAAGAAATTAAAAGTTTGAAAATTGTGAAATTTTCAAAATTTTTGCCAAATTTCCATTTTTTAAATAAATAAACACAAGTCATATTGAATAAATTTTTTATTACTAGCATGAAGTACAATATGTCACGAAAGAAACATTCTCAGAATCAGTGGGATCTGTTGAAGCGTTCCAGAGCTATATCCTCATAAACTGACAGTGGTTAGAATTGTAAAAATTGGCTTGGTCATTATGTACAAACTTGGCTCTGTCTCTAAGGGGTTAAAGTCTCTGGTGCTATTCATGTCCTTGTTTTTTGAAGATTGCATATCCTCCAAAGATTCACATAGACATGTTTTAGTTCATGAAACAAAATTACCTATACAAATTTGTAGGTTCTTTTCAATCATGGACATCACATGGTTGGCTTCTGTGTGCTATCAGTGTGCTGTCAGTGACTAGCATTGTAATAGACAGGAGAAGGTTGGAAATTTATATATTTTTTCATACATGAAAATCACTAATAAAACACATTGGAGGTAGAAAAACTGACCAAGCACTGATGAAAATTGCATCTAAAACACAATAAAAAAGCAAAGTGAAAAATGCCGAATGTCTGAGTGAGATTATATTCTGACTTTCCATTTTTATTTAAAACTGAAATATCTGCATTAATAACCCTTAGTAACTGGGTCAGAGACCTAACTAACTTATTGAACGATCAACCCAGAACAGAAGGAGACAATTCATCTGCACCTGTTTCATTTTGAAGCTTTAATATTTCAGTCCGCTGTACTTTGCTGAGCATGCTTGTAGGTTGCAGGCCATGTAAATAATGAAATGCACTGTGCTTGGCATAAAAGTTTTTTTTTTTCATTAAGAATTTTCTTTGTTTAGGGCATCACTGCTTCTGTCCGTGAAAAAAGCTAGAAATACACATCGTCGTTTTTGGAAGTGGATAACCAAATAATGCAGTTGTTTGGCTTGCAAATACTTTCTCTGTAGAATACCAATTGTAGACTTAAACACTAGCGCTTTTTTACATCTCAGATTGAAAATAAATTGGTCATCTGTGTACTTAAATTATTTCTGGAACATTGGATTAGGTTCACGGAATTACAGGAGCATATTGCACAATACCCAATATGAACTACACAATGACGTTGCTGGAAAAACTCAAACTACATGTTAGGAGTATGAATACAAAATGTGCCAAGTGCTGCCTTTATTCTAGCAAAACCAAACATCTATTTTGAGATTGTAGAACAAATAGTGACTTACCAAGGAAAGTGCAATCTGAGCGTCCTTGGCCAATTAAGAGCCTTTTAACTTCTGTGCATGCCCAAAATACATTTTGATAAATGTACTTTTCCTCTAGAAATAGATTAATGGGACATGAGGGAGATAAGAGTACAATGCTACAATTGTGATTGATCATCAACACCCCTTTACCTATTACCCTAGAGTTTACTTTGGGAGAATAAAGCAAATTTTTATCTCTTATTTTATGTGGGTACTGAATAAATAATTATAATCAGAAGAACATTATTATTATTATTATTATTATTATTTATTTAGATAGCACCATTAATTCCATGTGCTGTACTTGAGAAAGGGGTTACATACAGAGTTATAGATATCGTTTACAGAAAACAAATTTACAATGACAGACTGGTACAGAGGGGAGAAGACCCTGTCCTTTCGGACTTACGATGATTATGATGATGATGATGATGATGAATTAAAGCCAATTACCTTTAATTTAACTCTAGTTTGTTGCTCCAGAAGACCTCTGTGATATCCAATGTTAATGGTTGCATATATTGGTCCTTTCGGACGTCTAAATAATAAAATAAAAACAACAAAGTAGAAGTTTGTGTTGATGATTAGTTTCAGTGAATAATAGTGGAGAGTTAGGGCATATGTTTTATTAAGTTATTGTGATTCATTTTTTACAGAATGTTTTACTTTTTTTTTTTAAGAAAACAAGAGTTATTCTCTGTAATATAATTGTGCTAGTGGATAAGTGAAGCATACCATATTATGAGTAGTTAGATTATTTAAAATGTTGTTTTTTTAAAAAAAACAATAGTACACATGAATAATAAGAAACTTTGTTACATATCTTGAAAGAGAAATCTACTTCATTCTCCTCCTGGACTGATCTTTCATTCTCAGAATTCTCAATTCATGGGTAAAAATCCGTCTTTAGTGAATGCAGACCTTCCCATTTCTGATAGGTAATGATAGTGCTTTTAAAAAATTTTTTGAGAACTGTAATTGCTATTTCAGGAGAATTTGCAGCAGAATATCTGTGTCTGCCGCTAACTCCTCCCCTCTAATAGATTTTTATAGCTTTTAAGGTTGAAGGTAGACAAAAGTACATCGAGTTCACCTATAGCTTAACATGTTTATCCAGGTGAAAGCAAAAAACCCCAGGAAGCAGATGCTAATTACCCTAATTTATTTTAAAAATTCCTTCCCGACTCCACATAAGGCAATCAGACTATCTCCTTGGGTCAATGTCTTAACAGAAAATTTAGTACCTATAAACTGTAATATTATATTTTTCAAGAAAGGCATCCAGGCCATTTTCATTTTTTTAAGTGAATTGACCATTACAACATTATGTGGCAGAGAGTTCCATAGTCTAACTGCTCTTACAGTAAAGACTTCGACTGCATCTGTGATTATGATTAAACATCCTATCTTCTAGATGTAGAGGATGCCCTCTTGTCACAATCGCAGGTCTAGGTGTAAAAAGATCATTTCAAGATCTCTGCACAAAGAATTTTAAAAGAACCAATATACATCATGTATCATGTCCTTATTAATGAGAAGCTCTGTCTTCAATGACTACAGATAATATAGATTTTAACCATAAAGCGATATTGAAAGATCAATCCAGGAAGAAAAACAAGCACATTTCTCTGATAAGATACATTACAATGTTGCTTGTTTTCGCATGTACTATTGATTTATGAAATAGAGATTAAAACAATGGATAAAGAATTTAACCCCTTTACCCCCAAGGGTGGTTTGCACGTTAATGACCAGGCCAATTTTTACAATTCTGACCACTGTCCCTTTATGAGGTTATAACTCCGAAACGCTTCAACGGATCCTGGTGATTCTGACATTGTTTTCTCGTGACATATTGTACTTCATGATAGTGGTAAAATTTCTTTGATAGTACCTGCGTTTATTTGTGAAAAAAACGGAAATTTGGCGAAAATTTTGAAAATTTCGCAATTTTCAAACTTTGAATTTTTATGCAATTAAATCACAGAGATATGTCACACAAAATACTTAATAAGTAACATTTCCCACATGTCTCCTTTACATCAGCATAATTTTGGAACCAATTTTTTTTTTTTGTTAGGGAGTTATAAGGGTTAAAAGTTGACCAGCAATTTCTCATTTTTACAACACCATTTTTTTTTAGGGACCACGTCTCATTTGAAGTCATTTTGAGGGGTCTATATGATAGAAAATGCCCAAGTGTGACACCATTCTAAAAACTGCACCCCTCAAGGTGCTCAAAACCACATTCAAGAAGTTTATTAACCCTTCAGGTGTTTAATAGGAATTTTTGGAATGTTTAAATAAAAATGAACATTTAACTTTTTTACACAAAAAATTTACTTCAGCTCCAATTTGTTTTATTTTACCAAGGGTAACAGGAGAAATTGGACCCAAAAAGTTGTTGTCCAATTTGTCCTGAGTACGCTGATACCCCATATGTGGCAGTAAACCACTGTTTGGGCGCATGGGAGAGCTCGGAAGGGAAGGAGCGCTATTTGACTTTTCAATGCAAAATTGACAGGAATTGAGATGGGACGCCATGTTGCGTTTGGAGAGCCACTGATGTGCCTAAACATTGAAACCCCCCACAAGTGACACCATTTTGGAAAGTAGACCCCCTAAGGAACTTATCTGGATGTGTGGTGAGCACTTTGACCCACCAAGTGCTTCACAGAAGTTTATAATGCAGAACCGTAAAAATAAAAAATCATATTTTTTCACAAAAATTATATTTTTGCCCCCAATTTTTTATTTTTCCAAGGGTAAGAGAAGAAATTGGACCTCAAAAGTTGTTGTCCAATTTGTCCTGAGTACGCTGATACCCCATATGTGGCAGTAAACCACTGTTTGGGCGCATGGGAGAGCTCGGAAGGGAAGGAGCGCAGTTTGACTTTTCAATGCAAAATTGACAGAAATTGAGATGGGACGCCATGTTGCGTTTGGAGAGCCACTGATGTGCCTAAACATTGAAACCCCCCACAAGTGACACCATTTTGGAAAGTAGACCCCCTAAGGAACTTATCTAGAGGTGTGGTGAGCACTTTGACCCACCAAGTGCTTCACAGAAGTTTATAATGCAGAACCGTAAAAATAAAAAATCATATTTTTTCACAAAAATTATATTTTTGCCCCCAATTTTTTATTTTTCCAAGGGTAAGAGAAGAAATTGGACCTCAAAAGTTGTTGTCCAATTTGTCCTGAGTACGCTGATACCCCATATGTGGCAGTAAACCACTGTTTGGGCGCATGGGAGAGCTCGGAAGGGAAGGAGCGCAGTTTGACTTTTCAATGCAAAATTGACAGAAATTGAGATGGGACGCCATGTTGCGTTTGGAGAGCCACTGATGTGCCTAAACATTGAAACCCCCACAAGTGACACCATTTTGGAAAGTAAACCCCCTAAGGAACTTATCTGGATGTGTGGTGAGCACTTTGACCCACCAAGGGCTTCACAGAAGTTTATAATGCAGAGCCATAAAAATAAAACAAAATTTTTTTCCCACAAAAATTATTTTTTAGCCCCCAGTTTTGTATTTTCCCTAGGGTAACAGGAGAAATTGGACCACAAAAGTTGTTGTCCAATTTGTCCTGAGTACGCTGATACCCCATATGTGGGGGGGAACCACCGTTTGGGCGCATGGGAGGGTTCGGAAGGGAAGGAGCGCCATTTGGAATGCAGACTTAGATGGAATGGTCTGCAGGCGTCACATTGCGTTTGCAGAGCCCCTAATGTACCTAAACAGTAGAAACCCCCCACAAGTGACACCATTTTGGAAAGTAGACCCCCTAAGGAACTCATCTTGATGTGTTGTGAGAGCTTTGAACCCCCAAGTATTTCACTACAGTTTATAACGCAGAGCCATGCAAATAAAAAATATTTTTTTTTCCACAAAAATTATATTTTAGCCCCCAGTTTTGTATTTTTCCAAGGTTAGCAGGAGAAATTGGACCCTAAATGTTGTTGTCCAATTTGTCCTGAGTACGCTGATACCCGATATGTGGGGGGGAACCACCGTTTGGGCGCATGGGAGGGCTCGGAAGGGAAGGAGCATCATTTGGAATGCAGACTTAGATGGATTGGTCTGCAGGCGTCACATTGCGTTTGCAGAGCCCCTAATGTACCTAAACAGTAGAAACCCCCCACAAGTGACCCCATATTGGAAACTAGACCCCTCAATGAACTTATCTAGATGTGTTGTGAGAACTTTGAACCCCCAAGTGTTTCACTACAGTTTATAACGCAGAGCCGTGAAAATAAAAAATCTTTTTGTTTTCCCACAAAAATTATTTTTTAGCCCCCAGTTTTGTATTTTCCCAAGGGTAACAGGAGAAATTGGTCCACAAAAGTTGTTGTCCAATTTGTCCTGAGTACGCTGATACCCCATATGTTGGGGTAAACCCCTGTTTGGGCACACAGGAGAGCTCGGAAGGGAAGGAGCACTGTTTTACTTTTTCAACGCAGAATTGGCTGGAATTGAGATCGGACGCCATGTCGTGTTTGGAGAGCCCCTGATGTGCCGAAACAGTGGAAACCCCCCAATTATAACTGAAACCCTAATCTAAACACACCCCTAACCCTAATTCCAACGGTAACCCTAACCACACCTCTAACCCTGACACACCCCTAACCCTAATCCCAACCCTATTCCCAACTGTAAATGTAATCTAAACCCTAACCCTAACTTTAGCCCCAACCCTAACTGTAGCCCCAACCCTAACCCTAACCCTAATCCTAGCCCTAACCCTAGCCCTAACCCTAGCCCTAACCCTAGCCCTAACCCTAGCCCTAACCCTAGCCCTAACCCTAGCCCTAGCCCTAACCCTAGCCCTAACCCTAGCCCTAACCCTAGCCCTAACCCTAGCCCTAACCCTAACCCTAGCCCTAGCCCTAACCCTAGCCCTAACCCTAACCCTAACCCTAGCCCTAACCCTAGCCCTAACCCTAGCCCTAACCCTAGCCCTAGCCCTAACCCTAGCCCTAACCCTAGCCCTAATGGGAAAATGGAAATAAATACATTTTTTTTTATTTTTCCCTAACTAAGGGGGTGATGAAGGGGGGTTTGATTTACTTTTATAGCGAGTTTTTTAGCGGATTTTTATGATTGGCAGCCGTCACACACTGAAAGACCCTTTTTATTGCAAAAAATATTTTTTGCAATACCACATTTTGAGAGCTATAATTTTTCCATATTTTGGTCCACAGAGTCATGTGAGGTCTTGTTTTTTGCGGGACGAGTTGACGTTTTTATTGAAAACATTTTTGGGCACGTGACATTTTTTTATCGCTTTTTATTCCGATTTTTGTGAGGAAGAATGACCAAAAGCCAGCTATTCATGAATTTCTATTGGGGGAGGCGTTTATACCGTTCCGCGTTTGGTAAAATTGATAAATCAGTTTTATTCTTCGGGTCAGTACGATTACAGCGATACCTCATTTATATCATTTTTTTATGGTTTGGTGCTTTTATACGATAAAAACTATTTTACAGAAAAAATAATTATTTTTGCATCGCTTTATTCTCAGGACTATAACTTTTTTATTTTTTTGCTGATGATGCTGTATGGCGGCTCTTTTTTTGCGGGACAATATGACGCTTTCAGCGGTACCATGGTTATTTATATCTGTCCTTTTGATCGCGTGTTATTCCACTTTTTGTTCGGCGGTATGATAATAAAGCGTTGTTTTTTGCCTCGTTTTTTTTTTTTTTTCTTACGGTGTTTACTGAAGGGGTTAACTAGTGGGCCAGTTTTATAGGTCGGGCCGTTACGGACGCGGCGATACTAAATATGTGTACTTTTATTGGGTTTTTTTTTTTATTTAGATGAAGAAATGTATTTATGGGAATAATATTTTTTTTTTTTTTTCATTATTTTGGAATATTTTTTTTTATTTTTTTTACACATTTGGAAAATTTTTTTTTTACTTTTTTACTTTGTCCCAGGGGGGGACATCACAGATCAGTGATCTGACAGTTTGCACAGCACTCTGTCAGATCACTGATCTGATAGGAGTGCAGGCTGCTTCACAGTGCCTGCTCTGAGCAGGCTCTATGAAGCCACCTCCCTCCCTGCAGGACCCGGATCCGCGGCCATCTTGGATCCGGGGCTCGAGCAGGGAGGGAGGTGAGGAGACCCTCGCAGCAACGCGATCACATCGCGTTGCTGCGGGGGGCTCAGGGAAGCCCGCAGGGAGCCCCCTCCCTGTGCGGTGCTTCCCTGCACCGCCGGCACATCGCGATCATCTTTGATCGCGGTGTGCCAGGGGTTAATGTGCCGGGGGCGGTCCGTGACCGCTCCTGGCACATAGTGCCGGATGTCAGCTGCGATAAGCAGCTGACACCCGGCCGCGATCGGCCGCGCTCCCCCCGTGAGCGCGGCCGATCGGCTATGACGTACTATCCCGTCCAGGGTCAGATAAGCCCAGGGCACCTCGACGGGATAGTACGTCTAAGGTCACAGAGGGGTTAAAGAATGGGTTATCCTCACCTGAGAGGAACAATTTCATGTATGGCGATGTGTTCAGATGAGGAGACCTGCGGTCAGTCCAGAGATTTTTGCTTTTACTTGCACAGCAAAACATGGATGTAAAATAGGCCTTACATAATATTTGGAACAATTCAGTGATGAATTTCTTACCAAAGATTTGGATAGGAGATAGAGGTTACCGTATAGGATACCATATGCAGTCCTACTTCACTTAAATTATCTTAGATAGTTGATAATTGGAAAAAATATTACTATACATTTTTTATTTAAAAAAAAACACATTTATAGATTATAGAGAATTTGAATTTTTGAGAGTTCAAATTGCCATTTGCCATTTTGCTGGGTTTATATGTGTCAGGAAAGATTTAAAAACAAGTTAGCATATGCACCTTGCCCCTCACCTTTCCCTGATTATCTGGCTTCCCACAGTCTTTCCTTTAGATTCTTAAATCATCCACTCAGCTGCAGGTCTCCTCTTCACCATTCACGTGGTAGTCCTGTATTCTAAAGTTCAGTTCTGGTAAAAGAACTGTACCCATACAATATCCAGAACCCAAGCCTCATTGAATTCAAGGAAGACCCAAACTTTTGAGCTGGAAAATTCTCTTTTTCTCTCTTTTCCCTATACTCTGAACATTGCAACTGACATCTGGGAGAAGACTGCATTTGGAATTTGGCACCAGACACTAACTGTCCAGTACGAACCCCAAATTTCTGGTTTGATCATCTCCACACCTAAGAGCTAACAAAGATCAAAATTTAGGGAAGTACCACAGATTGTGTTATCTGAAAGTCATATCCAGGTTCGATGAAATAGCATGTCTATATTGCTTAGTAAATATATGAAAAACTTTTCCACTTTGCTGCTTTGTGTATCTGTTAAGCAGATGCTGTCACTCATTTTGTACATAAGTCCTTTTGGACTATTGTTGCTTAAAACTTAGCTAACCATTTAAGCCAAAGGTGCAAAGATCCAGTCCTTAAGGGCCACCAGCAGTTCATGTTTTCAGGATTTCCTTAGTATTGCGCAGGTGATAATTTATTCACCTACATGGGTATTGATTCTAACACCTTGTACAATGCTAAGGAAATTCTGAAAATATACACTTTTGGTGGCCCTTAAGGACTGAAATTCTGCACCCTTGAAATTAACTTTTATTCACTTTTTTCCAATTTTAGGTCTGACAAATTGGACAAAAGTATTGTATATTTTCCAAAAACTCTGGAATTTAATCTACTGCAGCATTGTTCTTCAAGCATTGCAGTCATGGGTGTACTGTGAAAAAGGATCAATTTGACGTTACTTTTTATTCCTAGATTTTTCATCTAGTTCCCATATTTACTGTTTCTTGTAGTAAAACATGTTGACATATTAAATTTATCCTGTTGTCCTTCTAAATGTTAATTTGCATCCTGCTCATTTTCAGATCACTCAATCGTTTGTGACCTTTGTATAAACTTCATGTGGATGGGTACTGTAAAGTCTTTCAATCACTGTTGTCAATCTATTCAGTGGTAGCAGAATAGATGTTAATTATAATCATAATCAATACCATGTCATCGTTGGAAGTCAATTTTCTTGGGAGTCCTGAATGCTGTTTTTCTTAATACATTCATAGTATTGATGTACTCTGATGAGATAAACTAATGAAAAAAAATAGAGGAGTTGGCTTCATAAATTCATTTGATGTATCAATTTAAGTAGGAGTTCTCAAATCTTTGCTCAACAGTTAATTCTGAACAAAATTGAAAAAATCACCTCATTATTTTTTAAGTTTATTTAGTATATGTGTAGCCATTTACAATTCTCACTAGGCATTTCAAAGTTCAAAAAATCAGAGCTTGTAGTTTCACAGTAAAATATTGCTTTTATGGAAAATGATGTGATTTTATCGAAATTCAATATGATTAACTTAATAGGATTTTATTTGATATTTTAATGTCTAATGATACAGTGGGGCAAAAAAGTATTTAGTCAGTCAGCAATAGTGCAAGTTCCACCACTTAAAAAGATGAGAGGCGTCTGTAATTTACATCATAGGTAGACCTCAACTATGGGAGACAAACTGAGAAAAAAAAATCCATAAAATCACATTGTCTGTTTTTTTAACATTTTATTTGCATATTATGGTGGAAAATAAGTATTTGGTCAGAAACAAAATATCATCTCAATACTTTGTAATATATCCTTTGTTGGCAATGACAGAGGTCAAACGTTTTCTGTAAGTCTTCACAAGGTTGCCACACACTGTTGTTGGTATGTTGGTCCATTCCTCCATGCAGATCTCCTCTAGAGCAGTGATGTTTTTGGCTTTTCGCTTGGCAACACGGATTTTCAACTCCCTCCAAAGGTTTTCTATAGGGTTGAGATCTGGAGACTGGCTAGGCCACTCCAGGACCTTGAAATGCTTCTTACGAAGCCACTCCTTCGTTGCCCTGGCGGTGTGCTTTGGATCATTGTCATGTTGAAAGACCCAGCCACGTTTCATCTTCAATGCCCTTGCTGATGGAAGGAGGTTTGCACTCAAAATCTCACGATACATGGCCCCATTCATTCTTTCATGTACCCGGATCAGTCGTCCTGGCCCCTTTGCAGAGAAACAGCCCCAAAGCATGATGTTTCCACCACCATGCTTTACAGTAGGTATGGTGTTTGATGGATGCAACTCAGTATTCTTTTTCATCCAAACACGACAAGTTGTGTTTCTACCAAACAGTTCCAGTTTGGTTTCATCAGACCATAGGACATTCTCCCAAAACTCCTCTGGATCATCCAAATGCTCTCTAGCAAACTTCAGACGGGCCCGGACATGTACTGGCTTAAGCAGTGGGACACGTCTGGCACTGCAGGATCTGAGTCCATGGTGGCGTAGTGTGTTACTTACGGTAGGCCTTGTTACATTGGTCCCAGCTCTCTGCAGTTCATTCACTAGGTCCCCCCGCGTGGTTCTGGGATTTTTGCTCACCGTTCTTGTGATCATTCTGACCCCACGGGGTGGGATTTTGCGTGGAGCCCCAGATCGAGGGAGATTATCAGTGGTCTTGTATGTCTTCCATTTTCTAATTATTGCTCCCACTGTTGATTTCTTCACTCCAAGCTGGTTGGCTATTGCAGATTCAGTCTTCCCAGCCTGGTGCAGGGCTACAATTTTGTTTCTGGTGTCCTTTGACAGCTCTTTGGTCTTCACCATAGTGGAGTTTGGAGTCAGACTGTTTGAGGGTGTGCACAGGTGTCTTTTTATACTGATAACAAGTTTAAACAGGTGCCATTACTACAGGTAATGAGTGGAGGAAAGAGGAGACTCTTAAAGAAGAAGTTACAGGTCTGTGAGAGCCAGAAATCTTGATTGTTTGTTTCTGACCAAATACTTATTTTCCACCATAATATGCAAATAAAATGTTAAAAAAACAGACAATGTGATTTTATGGATTTTTTTTTCTCAGTTTGTCTCCCATAGTTGAGGTCTACCTATGATGTAAATTACAGACGCCTCTCATCTTTTTAAGTGGTGGAACTTGCACTATTGCTGACTGACTAAATACTTTTTTGCCCCACTGTATATATAATAAGAGAACAAGGCTAGGACTATATTGAGACTTGTTGAGTAGCGTTGAGCATTCTGATACCGCAAGTATCGGGTATCGGCCGATACTTGCGGTATCGGAATTCCGATACCGAGATCCGATATTTTTGTGGTATCGGGTATCGGTATCGGAGGTGTAAAATAAAGAATTAAAATAAAAAATATTGTTATATTCACCTCTCTGGCGGCCCCTGGAACATCACCGCGAGTCACCAGCGTCCGGCAGGCTTGTTTGTTCAAAATGAGCACATTTAGGACCGGCGGAATGACGTCGCAGCTTCTGATTGGTCGCGTGCCGCCCATGTGACCGCCGCGCAACCAATCAGAAGCCGCGACGTCATTCCTCAGATAAATTCCTAGAATGAGTGCCTTTAGGACCTGTGGAATGACGTCGCGGCTTCTGATTGGTCGCGTGGCAGTCACATGGGCGGCACGCGACCAATCAGAAGCCGCGACGTCATTCCGCAGGTCCTAAAGGCGCTCATTTTGAACAAAGAAGCCTGCCGGACGCCGGTTCCTCGCGGTGATGTTCCAGGGGCTGCCGGAGAGGTGAATATAACAATATTTTTTATTTTAATTCTTTATTTTACACCTCACTATGGATCCCAGGGCCTGAAGGAGAGTTTCCTCTCCTTCAGACCCTGGGATCCATCAGGATACCTTCCGATACTTGGTGTCCCATTGACTTGTATTGGTATCGGATATTGGTATCGGCGATATCCGATACTTTTCGGGTATCGGCCGATGCTATCCGATACCGATACTTTCAAGTATCGGACGGTATCGCTCAACACTATTGTTGAGTGATCATTGATTGAATGCAAGCTACATTTCAGTCCAAGGCAATAGATTAATTTGTGTGCAATCTTGTGGACTGCAGCTGCCATTCAATAGTTAAGGTGAATTTGTGCAATGCATGAAAACTTCACATAACTTAGGGACTAACTCCACCTAAACTTTTTCTCTATCTCTCTATCTTATGTCACTTAACTTAGTGATCAAGAAATAAGAGTGATTGTGATCACACTTATATACTGATTGAATTAAAAACTATACATATTGTTTTTTTCTGGAGAAACAGAATTAACATATAATCAATATGTGTTGTTAAAATTTAGTATTTTAGATGTTGTTCACTACTTGGACAACTTCTTTCTCATTACTTATGTTTGTCCTCATTAAAATAGAAACACTTTCATTCATCTCCAATGCCTGTGCCGTTCCAATAGTGTCGGCACATGCGTCTCCAGGGCTCAAGTGAGTTTGTGACTTCACATGAGCACTATGTCCAATCAGTGCCAGCATCACTGTCCCTGCCTTTGCATTCATTGATTGTCAACAGGAAGCCAGGGCAACAGCTGCTCTCTAACTTCCTCTTGATGTTCGATTTTTCCAAAGGTGGGGATAGTGGCATAAGTGCTGATTGATTGCTCATATGTCATAACAGCTGTACGAGAGCAATCGGAACATGAGTGTCAACACCATTAGAACAGCACAGTTTCTAACACAGGAGGTGAGTATAGGTATTTTTATTTTAACCGGGTTATACACGAGGTATGAAAAGTGGCTGTTCTAGTAGTGGACAACCCCTTTAAAATTGTCGTTAAAATTATTATTAGCATTTCTAAAAATCTGAATAGAAATTTTGTGTCTGGGCTTTGGGTAGTTTCAGGCTGTGGTCAGATTGTTGTGCCCTAGGGCAAACCTGTCATCAGGATTTTGCAAAGAAAACTATAGACACTGTCAGGTTGGGAGTGTTAAACTGATTAAAATGACACTGGACACTTGAGATGAGTATATTAGGCAAAATTTGAATTTACCTGTTTGCACAGATTTTCCCAGGAAATTAGATTTGCAGAAAAGTTATTCTTTATGACTAGAATGTCCCTTATTATGCTTTGGGGTTTCTCTAGAGCCTGGATCATAATGAATGCAAGATATAAAAAATAAGAAAAATGCTTAAACACACCTTACT
This sequence comes from Ranitomeya imitator, assembly GCF_032444005.1. Lineage (NCBI taxonomy): Eukaryota > Metazoa > Chordata > Amphibia > Anura > Dendrobatidae > Ranitomeya > Ranitomeya imitator. The sequence continues at coordinate 338,876,900 of NC_091285.1, read as the reverse complement.
GCCCACTGCCCTGGCCCCTCTGCTCCTCACTGTGATGCTAGTCACTTCTCATGACCAAGCTGTGAGTCAGAATAGTCAAAGAGTCCAAGGTCATAAACGAAGGAAGAGCCAAAAGTTTGCTCAGAATACCAGAAGGATAAGGGATCAGAGCAGAAAGGGTGAAACAGATGGATGGTCAGAACAAATTCTAAGGTCAGGCAACAAAAAAAAGATCACGCATACAGAGCTCAAGGCACAGGGAGTACAAACCTCACCAGCTGAATGTAGGTCTGGCAGAGGTCTGGGAGAATCAGCTCAGCTGAGTAGCTGGCAACCTCCTGGGATAATGAACAGCTGACACCTCCCAGTCTCAGATTGGATAGTTGAGCTGCCAATCAACACACTGACAGCTCAGCACGCCCCTATGTCAGATAGGATGGCTGAGCTGTGAATCAATCAAACTACTGACAGCTTCAGCATGCTCTTGTATCAGATTGGACTGCTGAGATGTCAGTAACTGCATCCCAGACAAACTGAGGGGTGGAACTGTGACACTCAACATTACCAGTCTGGTCCAATGTGCATCTTATTACCACCATGAAGCACAGAATTCCTGGGCTCTTCACACTAGGCTGTGACTTCCAACATTGATGATACCCTGGATGTTTATGCTTATGCTAACTACACTTAAAGTCACAATGTCATAATGTCCTAACATATTCTATGACTCATCAGAGTCAGAAGTCAAAGCCCATCATGCAGAGAGGCCTTGGAGATTAAGCGCACAATGGCAGTGATAAGAAAATGCACCAAAGACCAGACAGTAGGTAGTAAGGTGACTATTTTTTTTGTTTTTACATTTTGATGGTTCTTTACAGTTAAATAAAATAGCAGCCAGTGCCATTATGCTGAATCTAAGCAGAAGCGAATTAAAAAAAAAACACATTTTGGTCTTTTTTGTAATATTTTAGTATAATTCAATTCCACTGTAATATATGTTAGGGCTAGCAGAACGCACTAAATAATTAGATAGATAGAATAAGGTGTGTTTGCAGCCCGGGGTCCACCGTGCAGAGATGGAACCTGCTGCTGAGTAATGACGGACTATATGGCGGTACAAAATGGATTCACGCACGGGTTAACTTCACCCTGTATGAAGAAAGTGAACCCTGTTGCATCACAGGGCCGTGGTACCGCACTAAAGAGCGCAAGCAAGGAGTCACAGAACTCAATCCCAAGACTCTGGATTAGAGTTCATCTAGACCTCCTTTGCTCGACACCGCAACTGGGGTGTCAGAGTGAATGAAATAATTATAATTATTTAGATGCACGATAGTGTGTGGGGTGCTGCTCTGGTGGTTGCCGCTAACCTCCCTGGCTTGGGTAAGGAAAGCGTTGTGATAGCGCACAGTGCCGCACTGGCAGTCACAGCAATCTGACGCTGTTTTGTGTGTCACGTGCTGATAGCTAAGTCGAGCGCTAGATAGCAATCATCTATCTTACGTGAGCAGTCATACACAAGGGAGGGGATAATCAATGAATGACTTTTACACATCAACACACACACGTTTACAAGTGTACACTAGCGCATGGCCGAGCGGACATGCGAACCTTCTATAGCGTCAGTGCTACAAGACCTTCCAGATGGTCCAATAGGAGCCGCAACAGGACCTGAGCATGTGACCCTCGACCTCCAATGGGAGGGCGTCCCGAGGGCATGCTCAGTATGAGAAAAGCAGGACCTAGTCCCAGAAAGATCTGCTCGCTGCTGATCAGTGCTGGCTACAAAGGCAGAGCCTGGAAGGACAGCAGTAACCAGTCGCCCAGTATCAGCCTGAGATAGATGCTGGGACTATGCTGAGTAGGTTCCACTGCGGCTGGAGAAGAAAGGGAGACTGCAGCAGAGATGGTTTGAGATTTCCCCTGTGCAGAGGTGGGAGCTCGGCACCTAACAATATATTTGTTCATCTCTATGTGGGATATTACAGATTATAAATATGCTCATCTTATAAGGATTCTTTGCTGACGCGTTCATGTACAGAAGATCAATGAATCAAGAAACATAAGCAATAATAATTTTTTGAGGAATGTGCTTCATTGTACAGGAGATTGTCCATATATATAGCTTATTATTTTAATATGTACTGATTCTAGGCATACTGATAACAAACAAGTGGAGGAATATGTTTTACCATACAGATTTGTATACATACTTTGATGGTGAAGAGCAATATCGTTTGTTAAAACTTGTAAATAGAGAACTATTGTGAGCAAAATGAATAACATGTTTTCCAAAATTTGTTTGAACAGAGGGGACATGTTAAATCGGCTTTAATTTTAAATATTCAAGGATTTTAGTGTCAAATGTAAGACACATTATATAAGACATACAGAAAAAAGAAATATTACAATGACAAAGATTAAACTGTAAAAAAATGCAAAAGCACAATAGGGTGTTATCCATGTTATAACATTGATAATTACATGTAGAACTGCTCACCTTATGAGGTTGTATGAGACACAAAACTTAGCTATTCAGAAAACCAGATTTATGCATGATTGAAGAAGGCATCAGTGGACTCTAAAATGCAGTGACAATAAACCTACAATTTTATCATACCACTAATTGTGTTAAATTACAGAGAGTGCAGAAACACTTACAGTCCTGCTATCTAAATTATTAAACTGTAATAGAGTATATTGTCTGTGAGCACAATAAGGGCTAATTAAAATTTGAAGTTACCTTTCCAGCAAAAAAACAAGGAAAACTTGTCCAAGTTATAAGGAGATTTAGCGAAGTGGAGATAAAACTCTTTGTTAACATCACCATTATCAATGTCCCCATGCTCTAAAGCAGTGTTTCCCAAATTCCAGTCCTCACAACCCTCAACAAGTCATGTTTTCTGGATTCCCAGAGTGTTGCAGAGGTGAGAGAATTCCCGATGCCTCGATGATACCTCTATCACCTGTGCAATACTAAGGAAATCCTAAAAATATGACATGTTTTAGGCCATGAAGACAGGAGTTTGGGGGACACTGCACTAGAGTTCAGCAATCAATAGAAAGTCATTTTCAACAAAATGACTACATAGCAAAAGCTTAAAAATAGCGCTGTACAATTAATTTTTGCCTAGATTATGAGCCATATAAAAATAATATATCAGTGGTGAACCTTCACTTTAACGCCTTTCCACAGACTGAAATAAATGAGCACCATAAGTAAGAGGTAATTGCCAGTTTGACTTTCAAATATGTCAGAGTGATTGCAAAAGAGAGCAGCCATATTTGATGGCCGCATTCCTGTACTAACAGCGAGGGTCAAAGCAAACAAAGTTAAAATAATGAAGGTAGGAAAATATTTTCCTACAAGATCCTTCTTCGTCTACCTTGAAATTTGAAAATGTTAGAAACATAAATATTTACCAAGGAGTTTACCTTTAAACTCCAGAAAAATGTGGCCTCTCAGCCTCATGGAAGGTGGTGCATGTCTAAAAATCCATTAGTTCTCCTAAAATATAAACAGAGGCATTAGTGGACTTCTAGAAGTTTGAGTTGATCCATTGGTGTCTCTCAGCACCTGCCTGAATATATTTAGATTGTGTTCATAAACTTTATGGGAAAACATATTGAGACACATAGAGATTATATGTTCAGGTGTTTTAATGACATTCCAATCTTAAAACCATAGACAATAATATGAAGTTGATTTCCCCTTCACAGCTAAAATAATTTCCCACTCTTATAGGAAAGTTTTCTACAATATTTTGGAGTGTGTCTGTGAGAATATTTCCCCATTCCTCAGGAAAATAATTTGTGAGGTCACACAGTGATGTTAGGTATGAAAATCTGGATCACAGTCTCTGTTCTAGTTCCCTAAAGTGTTTCATGAGGTTGAGGTTAAGGAACTGTTGGGACCAGTCAAGTTCTTTCAATCCAATCTCACTCAACCATCTTTTTACGGACCTTGCTTTTTGAACCTGGGCTTAGTCATGCTAGCACAGAAAGGAGGCTTCCCCAAATTACAAAGTTGGAAACATGGAATTGCCCACAATGTCTTGGTTTGCTGAAGCATTACATTTTGGCTTATGCCAAAACCTGGAAAACAACCCCTTGGCATTATCCTCTGTTAGGGCTGGCAGAACGCACCAAATAATATAAAGGGAGATATGAGGTGCGTTCGAAGCCCAGGGTCCACCGTGCAGAGATGGAACCTGCTGCTGTGTAATGGCGGATGAACGCTTGCTCACACGTGGGTTAGACTTCACCCAGTGTGAATGGAAGCGAACTCTGTTGCTTCACAGAGTCACTGAAAGAATGCTGTACCCTGTTAGCAGTCACAGGGTGCAGCTGGTAGATACTAGTGGGATCCCTATGATTCACCTCTGCTAAACTGGTGATTGGTCTCGCTCTGACCCTCGGTGGCTTTTAAGCCAGCGCCTGAGGACGCCCTGAGTCAGATGCTGAGTCCAAGCAGGAATTTCCACCTTACACTGACCAGTTGTTAGGACACAACTAAACTGGGTGCGTACAGTGCCGCTCTGGCGGATGCCACTAACCACCCTAACTAGAGCAAGGAAAGTGCACTAGTTGCGCATGGCAGCGCACTGGCTCTTGCTGCTAATTGATGCAGTAAACTTGTGCTTGGTCCTCGATGGCACAATCTGGCGCTAGGTAGCTCATTCACCTAAGAACTTTCAGGAACACTAGGAATGGGTATGATTAAGGAGCTTTCGCCAGATTCAGTCACACATCCACACACTCACGATTTCAGTTTTATACTGAAATGATAATGTGTGCAAAACTGTAAAGCGCTGCGGAATATGTTAGCGCTATATAAAAATAAAAAAATAAAGATTATTATTATTATTATTATTATATACTAGTGCATGGCCTAGCGGCCATGCAAACCTTTTATAGCTGTAGCCTTTTGGGTCCAATTGGAGCTGCTACAGGACCTGAGTATGTGACCCCCAACCTCCAATGAGAGGTCATCCCATGGGCATGCTCAGTTGAATAAAAGCAGGACTTAGTCCCTGGAATGTCTGCTCGCCACTTATCAGTGCTGGTTACAAAGGCTGAGCCTGGAAAGGCAGCAGTAACCAAACGTACAGTATCTGCTTGAGCCAGATGCTTGGATCGACATCTCTGCTGAGCGGTGTGCAGCGGTGGGAACTTTGCACCTAACATCCTCCTTCACCAAACTTTACAGTTGGTACTATGCAGTCAAACAGGTAATGTTCTACTAGCATTTTGCTAAACTCATCCATCAGACTGCCAGATTGAGTGATTTGTCACTCCCGAGAACATGTTTCCATAGCTCCAGAGTCCAGTGGCAACATGTTTTACATCACTTCATCTGACACTTGGCATTGTGCTTTGTGATGAAAGGCCTGTATTCGGCTACTTGGCCACAGAAATCCATGAAGCTTCCGATGTACAGTTTTTGTGCTGATGGTAATGCCAGAGGAGATATGAAACTCTGCAGCTATAGATTCAGTAAAAGATGGTGAATTTAATCTACTATATGCCAATGCATTCAGCTGCTTTGTAGCTTTGCGTGGTCTCCAGTTTGCTGTGGTTGCTAAATGCTTGGGCTATTCAATAATACCGCTGACAGCTGATACTGGAATATTTAATAGAGAATAAATTTCATAAACTGACTTGTTACAATATTGGCATCTTATAATAGTACATCGCTCAATCTCGGTGAGCTCTTCAGAATTAGCCATTGTTTCATAAATGTTGGTAAATGCAGACTATGTGCTGGATTTGATAAACCTGTGGTATTGGGACTGAAAGAAAAATCTTATTTCAATTATAAAGATATCTGTAGCCAATCCTTTTCTTAATATGGTGTGTATTCAGTCTGCAGGACTCTGTATTCAAAATGTAAATATGATTTATACAACTTTATCTACTGTATAAAAATCACTCATGTCACCTTCCAATGCGCATCTTAGCACAAATATATATATTTTTTCAATGCACCAACCTAGAAATAGTGTAACTGTAACACAAACTAGCCGAACAGAAATAATGATGGTAAAGTGTCCCCGGGGTCCTTGCATCACGCCTATGTGGTTTTTTTTTAACTGAACATTCCTGTTTATTTTCTGAAAGTCGTATACTGAGTATTTGTTTTGACAAACTGCATTTGTTTTTGGCTTGATCCTTAACTTATCCATATTAATGCAATTATATATAGCAAAATGCAGTATGATTATTTCGTAAGTGGGAAAGATGCCTTGAAAATATACTTTCTGCTTCCTAACGAGTTATGCCAAAGCTTGTTAATGGATTTAGCATCATATTAGTAGTGATTGCTGTATAGAATATCCTGGAACTATAGAAGAACAGCAATCCACTAATGCATTCCTTCATATTCGGAATAGATTCTATATCACTACGTATCATACAGCTATGTATTCTGCAATTCAATGAGAAAAAGATGTGCTTTTTTTGCATTAATTTTGTATAGTGAGGTTTTGAAAGCAACATATTCAGCTGAGTGCATAGAATATGTCTATTGCTATGCCATCATTTTAATGCTACTTATTTTCTAGAACAATGATAGTAGTTATTGTTTGTAATGTTAAGGTAAGCAATAATTAGTAAATGTAATGAATGTGGAGCATTTATCCAAGGGAACTTTTGCTTTAAGCACAAGTGTAGTGTATAGCGATAAACAATTAAGAATATGCCAAAAAATGCTTGGTAAGCTGAATAGCTAAAAATGCCACCAGAGACCTAAGGTATTAAAAAGCTATACTTATTTATTCCAGCTTAGGAGGACTTGTCATCTTCTTTTTGTGTGCAGCCATCAAGCACTGAAGGATTGATTCTCCAAGAAATAGCCACTCAGCATCTTTATATTTGTAGCCATATAATGATCGCCATTAAACAAACTGTCTGTGCTAAAATCTAGGTTTAGAGGTATGAAGATAGTACAATTAGAGGTAGAGGATAAACGAGTCACATAGTTGCAATGGTCGTACTCCACTTTAAGACTTCTTAACTTTGTTTTATGCTTTAAATCTATATTCTAGACCAATGTTCCCGATCAGTGGCTTGGGAACCAGCCCAGCACTTGGTAGCTTCAGATATTATCATGCACTAGGAGATCATATCATCACTACAATATGGTAGTAGCGTCAAAAGCATATTATCTGCAACACTTTTATAGCAATTATTAGTCTTGCATATCTTTAACCCCTTCACGACATATGATGTACATTTACGTCATGTGTCATGTCTCTGACTTTGATGCAGGCTGAGAGATGAGCCCATATCTTTAATGGCAGAAAATGGCTGACTTAATCAGCCATCATGTGCCTTTAACCTGTTAAATGCTGCTGTGCATTTTTGTTGGCAAGATTTAACATATGCCAGCGGGGAGGCGCATCATTCCATGCGCCCATCAGCATGCCCATGGTGTGACTGGGTTGCCATGAGAGCTGAGGGTCTGCTGAAGATTTCCCACATTCTCCTGGGAAAGCCAGCCTGTGAGGTGATCAAAGCATTGTATCTACTTCAAAACGGTATCAGCAAAACCAACAAGTCAAGGTACAAAAAAACAAGTCCTGAAAAATTTAAATTGACACCGGTCTCCAAAAATGGCAATGCAAGCAAAATTTTTTTTGAAGAATTTCTGAATTATTTTTCAGCACTTAAATTTAAAAAAATAATGCATGTTTGATATTTGCTTAATAATACTGACCTGGAGAATCATATTGGCATGTCAGTTTTACCATATAGAGAACATAGTTAATAATAAAATTAAAAATTGGGAAATTGTACTTTTTTTTGTAATTTGAATGTACTTGAATTTTTTTTCCTGCTTTCCATTGCATCACTTGATAAAATGAATGGTATCATTAAAAAAGACAACTTGTTCACAAAAAAAGTCCTTATTCGGTTATGTGGACTGAAAAATAAAAGTTTTAATCTACCCCCATTTTTGCAGATGCTGGAATGTCATCTCATTTCATGCTGTTCTCATTATTCAGAAGTCGGTCTGGAGCCTCTGTGCACTGCACACTAATTTAAAGTATTTCCCTAATCTGGAAAGCTGATGTTAGTGCTTTTTTTATTAATTCTACCTGGCTACTTAAAAAAATTGGTTTCAACCAATATGTTTAATAACCTATTCCCTAAATATTTTGTACTTTTAAAAATTGATCACATATACTCTTGGTATTTCAGTTTTGGGCTTCTTCATACCAACAGCTCTTTGATCGCCTTCATTTGGACTTAAAGCACCACTCCATCATTTTTTTAATTGCAGTGCTGGATTGGTGCTACTAAACTAAGTTCCCTGCCTTTGGTCTTCTACTTATCACCTATCGGCTTCATCAGCACTGTTCTTTGGTCTCCACAGCAGTTTTCGACCTGCCAGATGGCTTCACCAAGCAACTTGGAGCGAGGCTCTCTGTTGTGAATTCTGTGGCTGAATTCACTCCTGTGGTCACAAGTGGTATTGCAGCCTCTGGGCTTCCTCCCTCAGGTGTTTTGGTGAGCTCATTGGCTGCCTTGCTATTTAACTCCACCTGAGTCTGTCTTCCTTGCTCCTTGTCAATGTTCCAGTGTTGGTTCTGAGCTACTGCATCTTTCCTGTGGCCTGCTGCTCTGCTAGATAAGTGTTACTTTGTTTTTGTTTCCGTTTTTTCTGTCCAGCTGTGCTTTTCTCTTTTGCTGGAAGCTCTGAGACGCAAAGGGTGCACCGCCGTGCCGTTAGTTCGGCACGGTGGGTCTTTTTGCCTCCCTTTGCGTGGTTCTGCTTTAGGGTTTTTTGTAGACTGCATAGTTCTCTTTGCTATCCTCGCTCTGTCTAGAATATCGGGCCTCACTTTGCTGAATCTATTTCATTCCTACGTTTTGTCTTTTCATCTTGCTAACAGCCATTATATGTGGGGGGCTGCCTATTCCTTTGGGGTATTTCTCTGAGGCAAGTCAGGCTTGTATTTCTATCTTCAGGCTAGTCAGCTCCTCAGGCAGTGCCGAGTTGCATAGGTAGTGTTAGGCGCAATCCACTGCTGCTTTTAGTTGTGTGAGGATAGGTTCAGGTATTGCAGTCTGCAGAGTTTCCACGTCTCAGAGCTTGTTCTATTGTTTTTGGGTTATTGCCATATCACTGTATGTGCGCTGATTACTGCACACTGTGTTGCCTGATAGCACAGCATAACAGTACAAGGAGCCCAAACCAATGATTCTCAATAGAGGGAAAAAAGAAGTCCTGACATCATTTTTTTTTTCCTCAGCTCTGTCTTCAGTTTTTTTTTTTTTTTTTCCCCTAGACATTAGAGTGCTTCAGGACACAGCTGTGGACATGGATATTCAGGCTCTGTGCTCCTCAATGGATAATCTCGTTATAAATGTACAAAAAATTCAAGATACAATTGATCAGAAATCTATGCTAGAACCAAGAATTCCTATTCCTGATTTGTTTTTTGGTGACAGAACTAAGTTCCTGAGCTTCAAAAATAATTGTAAGCTATTTCTGGCCTTGAAACCTCATTCTTCTGGTAATCCTATTCAACAGGTTTTGATTATTATTTCTTTTTTGCGCGGCGACCCTCAGGACTGGGCATTTTCTCTTGCGCCAGGAGATCCTGCATTGAGTGGTGTCGATGCGTTTTTCCTGGCGCTCGGATTGCTGTACGATGAGCCTAATTCAGTGGATCAGGCTGAGAAAAATTTGCTGGCTTTGTGCCAGGGTCAGGATGATATAGAAGTATATTGTCAGAAATTTAGGAAATGGTCAGTACTCACTCAGTGGAATGAATCTGCGCTGGCAGCTTTGTTCAGAAAGGGTCTCTCTGAAGCTCTTAAGGATGTCATGGTGGGATTTCCTATGCCTGCTGGTTTGAATGAGTCTATGTCCTTGGCCATTCAGATCGGTCGTCGCTTGCGCGAGCGTAAATCTGTGCACCATCTGGCGGTATTGTCTGAGAGTAAACCTGAGCCTATGCAGTGCGACAGGACTATGACTAAAGTTGAACGGCAAGAACACAGACGTCTGAACAGGCTGTGTTTCTACTGTGGTGATTCCACTCATGCTATTTCTGATTGTCCTAAGCGCACTAAGCGGTTCGATAGCTCTGCCGTCATTGGTACTGTACAGTCCAAATTCCTTCTGTCCATTACCTTGATATGCTCTTTGTCATCGTATTCTGTCATGGCGTTTGTGGATTCAGGCGCTGCCCTGAATCTGATGGATTTGGATTATGCTAAACGTTGTGGATTTTTCTTGGAGCCTTTGCGGTGTCCTATTCCGTTGAGAGGAATTGATGCTACACCTTTGGCCAAGAATAAACCTCAATACTGGGCCCAGCTGACCATGTGCATGGCTCCTGCACATCAGGAAGTTATTCGCTTTCTGGTACTGCATAATCTGCATGATGTGGTCGTGTTGGGATTGCCATGGCTACAAACCCATAATCCAGTATTAGATTGGAACTCTATGTCGGTAACCAGCTGGGGTTGTCAGGGAGTACATGGTGATGTTCCATTTTTGTCTATTTCGTCATCCATTCCTTCTGACATCCCAGAGTTCTTGTCTGACTTTCAGGATGTATTTGAAGAGCCCAAGTCTGATGCCCTACCTCCGCATAGGAATTGTGATTGTGCTATCAATTTGATTCCTGGTAGTAAATTCCCTAAGGGTCGTTTATTTAATTTGTCCGTGCCTGAACACACCGCTATGCGCAGTTATGTGAAAGAATCCCTGGAGAAGGGACATATTCGCCCATCGTCATCACCACTGGGAGCAGGGTTCTTCTTTGTAGCCAAGAAGGATGGTTCGCTAAGACCGTGTATTGATTACCGCCTTCTTAATAAGATCACTGTTAAGTTTCAGTATCCCTTGCCATTGATATCTGACTTGTTTGCTCGGATTAAGGGGGCTAGTTGGTTCACTAAGATTGATCTTCGTGGTGCGTATAATCTGGTGAGAATCAGGCAGGGAGATGAATGGAAAACGGCATTTAATACGCCCGAGGGTCATTTTGAGTATCTGGTGATGCCGTTCGGACTTGCCAATGCTCCATCTGTGTTTCAGTCTTTTATGCATCACATTTTCCGTGAGTATCTGGATAAATTCCTGATTGTTTACTTGGATGACATTTTGATCTTCTCTGATGATTGGGAGTCTCATGTGAAGCAAGTCAGAATGGTTTTCCAGGTACTGCGTGCTAATTCCTTGTTCGTGAAGGGATCAAAGTGTCTCTTCGGTGTGCAGAAAGTTTCATTTTTGGGGTTCATCTTTTCCCCTTCTACTATCGAGATGGATCCGGTTAAGGTCCAGGCCATCCAGGATTGGACTCAGCCGACATCTCTGAAAAGTCTGCAGAAATTCCTGGGCTTTGCTAATTTTTATCGTCGCTTCATCTGTAATTTTTCTAGCATTGCCAGACCATTGACCGATTTGACCAAGAAGGGTGCTGATTTGGTCAATTGGTCTTCTGCTGCCGTGGAAGCTTTTCAGGAGTTGAAGCGTCGTTTTTGCTGTGCCCCTGTGTTGTGTCAACCAGATGTTTCTCTTCCGTTCCAGGTCGAGGTTGATGCTTCTGAGATTGGAGCAGGGGCGGTTTTGTCACAGAGAGGTTCTGGTTGCTCAGTGTTGAAACCATGTGCTTTCTTTTCCAGGAAATTTTCTGCTGCTGAGCCTAATTATGATGTGGGCAACCGAGAGTTGCTGGCCATGAAGTGGGCATTCGAGGAGTGGCGTCATTGGCTTGAGGGAGCTAAGCATCGCGTGGTGGTATTGACTGATCATAAGAATCTTACTTATCTCGAGTCTGCCAAGCGCTTGAATCCTAGACAGGCCCGTTGGTCGTTATTTTTTGCTCGTTTTGATTTTGTGATTTCGTACCTTCCGGGCTCTAAAAATGTGAAGGCGGATGCTCTGTCTAGGAGTTTTGTGCCCGACTCTCCGGGGTTATCTGAGCCGGTGAGTATCCTCAAGGAAGGAGTCATTGTGTCTGCCATCTCTCCTGATTTGCGGAGAGTGTTGCAGAAATTTCAGGCTAATAAACCTGATCGTTGTCCGGCCGAGAAACTGTTCGTCCCTGATAGGTGGACTAGTAAAGTTATCTCTGAACTTCATTGTTCGGTGCTGGCTGGTCATCCAGGAATCTTTGGTACCAGAGAGTTAGTGGCTAGATCCTTCTGGTGGCCATCTCTGTCACGGGATGTGCGTGCTTTTGTGCAGTCCTCTGGGATTTGTGCTAGGGCTAAGCCCTGCTGTTCACGTGCCAGTGGGTTGCTTTTGCCCTTGCCGGTCCCGAAGAGGCCTTGGACACATATTTCGATGGATTTCATTTCTGACCTTCCCGTTTCTCAAAAGATGTCGGTCATTTGGGTGGTCTGTGATCGCTTTTCTAAAATGGTCCATCTGGTGCCCTTGGTTAAATTGCCTTCCTCCTCTGATTTGGTGCCTTTGTTCTTCCAGCATGTGGTTCGTTTGCATGGCATTCCTGAGAATATTGTTTCTGACAGAGGTTCCCAGTTTGTCTCGAGGTTCTGGCGAGCCTTTTGTGGTAGGATGGGCATTGACCTATCTTTTTCCTCGGCCTTCCATCCTCAGACTAATGGGCAGACCGAACGAACCAATCAGACCTTGGAAACATATCTGAGATGTTTTGTTTCTGCTGACCAGGATGATTGGGTGTCATTTTTGCCGTTGGCTGAGTTCGCCCTTAATAATCGGGCCAGCTCGGCTACCTTGGTCTCTCCATTTTTCTGCAATTCTGGGTTCCATCCTCGTTTCTCTTCAGGACAGGTTGAGTCTTCGGACTGTCCTGGTGTGGATTCTGTGGTGGACAGGTTGCAGCAGATCTGGACTCATTTGGACAATTTGACCTTGTCCCAGGAGAAGGCTCAGCTTTTCGCTAATCGTAGACGCCGTGTGGGTCCCCGACTTCGTGTTGGGGATCTGGTTTGGTTATCTTCTCGTCATATTCCTATGAAGGTTTCCTCTCCTAAATTTAAACCTCGTTTTATTGGTCCGTATAGGATTTCTGAGATTCTCAATCCGGTGTCTTTTCGTCTGACCCTCCCAGACTCCTTTTCCATACATAATGTATTCCATAGGTCGTTGTTGCGGAGATACGTGGCACCTATGGTTCCATCTGTGGAGCCTCCTGCCCCTGTTTTGGTGGAGGGGGAATTGGAGTATATTGTGGAGAAAATTTTGGATTCTCGTGTCTCTAGACGGAAACTCCAGTATCTGGTCAAATGGAAGGGTTATGCTCAGGAGGATAGTTCCTGGGTTTTTGCCTCTGATGTCCATGCCCCAGATCTTGTTCGTGCCTTTCATGTGGCTCATCCTGGTCGGCCTGGGGGTTCTGGTGAGGGTTCAGTGACCCCTCCTCAAGGGGGGGGTACTGTTGTGAATTCTGTGGCTGAATTCACTCCTGTGGTCACAAGTGGTATTGCAGCCTCTGGGCTTCCTCCCTCAGGTGTTTTGGTGAGCTCGTTGGCTGCCTTGCTATTTAACTCCACCTGAGTCTGTCTTCCTTGCTCCTTGTCAATGTTCCAGTGTTGGTTCTGAGCTACTGCATCTTTCCTGTGGCCTGCTGCTCTGCTAGATAAGTGTTACTTTGTTTTTGTTTCCGTTTTTTCTGTCCAGCTGTGCTTTTCTCTTTTGCTGGAAGCTCTGAGACGCAAAGGGTGCACCGCCGTGCCGTTAGTTCGGCACGGTGGGTCTTTTTGCCTCCCTTTGCGTGGTTCTGCTTTAGGGTTTTTTGTAGACTGCATAGTTCTCTTTGCTATCCTCGCTCTGTCTAGAATATCAGGCCTCACTTTGCTGAATCTATTTCATTCCTACGTTTTGTCTTTTCATCTTGCTAACAGTCATTATATGTGGGGGGCTGCCTATTCCTTTGGGGTATTTCTCTGAGGCAAGTCAGGCTTGTATTTCTATCTTCAGGCTAGTCAGCTCCTCAGACAGTGCCGAGTTGCATAGGTAGTGTTAGGCGCAATCCACTGCTGCTTTTAGTTGTGTGAGGATAGGTTCAGGTATTGCAGTCTGCAGAGTTTCCACGTCTCAGAGCTTGTTCTATTGTTTTTGGGTTATTGCCATATCACTGTATGTGCGCTGATTACTGCACACTGTGTTGCCTGATAGCACAGCATAACAGCTCTCCTAGAGTTAGATTGAGAGTTTGTGAGCTTGTAACCGTTACTTTTGAGTTCCGGTCAGTCAGAAGTTGTGGTCACAAGATGGTGCCGTGAACCTGGAGTAAAGCCTGGAAGAGCTGAAGACAACAGCTGATGAGTTTAAACATAGTGTCAGGGAACTTAGTTTAGTGGCACCACTTCAGCTCTAAAATATCAAAAATGCTGGAGTGGTGCTTTAAGTATCTTCTTTCTATCATGCAGTATTGTTTGCCATTGTGAATCTCCATTCACATTAATTGTGTGTGTTTTCTATATCTATTTCAGTGCAAGTTGTTGCTACAACACATTGTAGGAGTAGGATAGCTCCGGAGTTGAGTGGAAGTTCGGGTTCTGGTACACGGCAAGAGATGAGCGAACTCAAACTTAAAAGTTTTGGGTTCCTATTGGACAGTTAGTGTCTTCTCCCGGAAGTTTGTTGCAATGCTCGGAGTTCCGAGAGAAAAAAGAGAGACAGAGTGGACTGCAGTGTATTTTTACATAATTATTATATTATGGGAAATGTTTTTAGTGGTTTTTTTATGTTTTGATATATCACTACATATTTCAATAAATTGAATTATGGTTATTTCTAATAGATTGAGTGTGCACAGGCTTCAATTAATATGATTCTTTTTCTTCTTCATCATATATAATTATTTTGCTACATTGTTTGCAGCACCCCTGTATACAGATTGTATTTTTTTTCTGGTTCCCGTGCTTCTTTTTTCTTTAGGAAGTCCTCCTAGTATGTCATTAATGTTTGATGCGTCACCATATTACATTACCGTGTAGTCTCATCATTGGGACCCTCTTGATCTTGAGCAGATACAGCACCACTCTCATTTCTATGCCATTACTGGTATCATAATTAAATCCCATTTATTTGTTAAGCCATCAGTATCACAGAGGACTGAAACCCATTATTATATGTGTGTGGTATTTTTTGGACAATGTGTCATTGAGCTGTTGGGGTATATTCAAGTGTGCCACATTTGTTGAAGATATGTCTGTGATTGTCCTATTCATCTACATGTGGCTCAAAGAAATCAATTTTCTTGATTCCAAAATACCCCTGTTCAGATAAATTAATCTGTTTTTCAGTGCAGAAATATCTATAACAAATCTACCACTTGTGAATATAGCTTTAGGGTCTGATTTGTATTAAAAATCCAATTCCTATTATTTTACTACTTTATTGTGCTCTTCGGAGGTAAAAACACAAGACTGCATTATATATTAGTGCGGCTGGAAACACTTGGATGATATCCTTAAAGAGTTAATGTATTAGGTGCAAGTAGAGATGGCAGAACCAATTTGTCAGGCCGAAAATTCACAGGGAATTGGAGCAAATGACATTTACAACATTATTTTAGAATAATATTTTTAAGATCGTAATTTTCTCAGAGTCATGAGATTAAAGGGCTTGCACAATGCTGCCATCCACTGAAACACTTAGTCACGTAGGCAGTAGAGTGTGTCGGAATCCCTGCCTATCTTCCTCATTTCAATGACTCAAAAATGAATCCGGAATGCCAAACAGGTAACACATGAATGATGATCTGCAGAGAGAATGATGATTGACAGGTTATGTTTTTATAGTTTCATTTTCTAAAATAGTTGAATGCCCCGTGACCATTTCTACAAGTTAATATCTATTGCATTAACCCTTTAAAGGCACCTTTTGTATATTTGCAACAGATGATTACAGTATGTGCTCTGGACAGGCTGATCTGTGTACTCAACTCTTACCTTTCTTTGTAAAGATCTTTTTTTTGTTGATTGGCTTAACAGATAATGTGCGGATGTTTGTTTTATGGATTTTGTTTGACTGCCTCTTGGTTGTGAGGAAAACCTGTCCCCTGGTTATTAATAAGGTATTGGCCAGAGGTGAGAGCTGCAGTGAAGAGCAGTGTTTCCTTTGGTGGAGAACATCAGATATGCAACTTTAACCAGTCTCTTTTTTTTCTAGCAGGACACGTAGAAAATAGTTTATCATCAGAGACACTCAGAAATTAGTAATCAAAAATTCTTCATCATCTTCATCTTCATTATCGTCTTCTTCATCTTCTTCTTCATCTTTTTTCTTCTTCTTCCCTCATTACTACAGTTATTGATTGACCTTTCTAATTTTCTTCTTCACACCTTCTTAACTTAAATATCCAAAAAAACAAGAACTTTGTGATGTGTGGAGTTTGTGTCTTTTTAAAATTTCTTTACAATTTCCAAGTATTTCTGACCAACCATTACTAAAGAACTGTGTTTAAAATTCTCAACTAGATCATGTTAATATTCTGCTGCTTATATAGAAATTAGTCCACCACTAGAAATAAAAGGGGTCGGACACTACTATGTCAGATATAAAAGTCAATATATACAAGTCTGTGCATTAAAAAAGTGGTGCTCTGTGTAAATTAGAGTGATACAATAAAATTCTTCCTCTATGAATTCAGAAAGAGTCTGGGAATGTGAACAGCTGTTAGCTACTACTGTACCTTTGTCTCCCATGTACAGTGTTTCCTAATCAAACCTTATGTAAATAAATGGAAATCTGGCATAAAGATTTATGTGGCAATTGCTGCAAATAAACAGGTGCTTCTCACAAAATTAGAATATCATCAAAAAGTTAATTTATTTCAGTTCTTCAATGCAAAAAATGAAACTCATACATATTAGATAGAGTCATTACAAACAGAGTGATCTATTTCAAGTGGTTATTTCTGTTAATGTTGATGATTATGGCTTACAACCAATGAAAACCCAGAAGTCATTATCTCAGTAAATTAGAATACTTTATAACATCAGATTCAAAAATGATTTTAAAATCTGAAATGTTGGCCTACTGAAATGTATGTTCAGTGAATGCACTCAATACTTGATCGGAGCTCCTTTTGCATCAATGTGGTGTGTCATGGAGACGATCAGACTGTGGCACTTCTGAGGTGTTATGGAAGCCCAGGTTGCTTTGATAGCAGCCTTCAGCTCGTCTGCACTGTTGGGTCTGGTGTCTTTCATCTTCCTCTTGACAATACCCCATAGATTTTCTATGGGGTTAAAGTCAAGTAAGTTTTCTGGCCAATCAAGCACAGTGATACTGTTGTTTTTAAACAAGGCATTGGTCAGTGTGAGAAGGTGCCAAGTTCTGCTTGAGAATGAAATTTCCATCTCCAAAAAGCTTGTCGGCAGAGGGAAGGATGAAGTACTCTAAAATTTCCTGGTAGAAGGTTGCCCTGACTTTAGTCTTGATAAAACACAGAGGACCTACACCAGCAGATGACATGGCTCCCCAAACCATCACTGATTGTGGAAACTTCACACTAGACCTCAAACACCTTGGATTCTGTGCATCTCCACTCTTCCTCCAGACTCTGGGACCTTGATTTCTGCTAAATTTACTTTCATCTGAAAACAACACCTTGGACCACTGAGCAACAGTCCAGTTCTTTTTCTCCTTGGCTCAGGTAAGACGCTTGTGGCGTTGTCTATTGGTCATGAGTGGCTTGACACAAGGAATGCGACACTTGTAGCCCATGTTCTGGATAGATCTATATGTGGTGGCTCTTGAAGCAATAACTCCAGCAGCAGTCCACTCCTTGAGAATATCCCCAAAATTTTTGAATGACCTTTTCTTAACAATCTTTTCAAGGCTGCATGCTGTGGCTCTTGAAGCAATAACTCCAGCAGTAGTCCACTCCTTGAGAATATCCCCCAAATTTTTCAATTGCCTTTTCTTAACAATCTTTTCAAGGCTGCGGTAATCCCGATTGCTTGCTCACCTTTTTCTACCACACTTGTTCCATCCACTCATCTTTCCATTAATATGCTTGGATACAGCACTGTGTGAAGAGCCAGCTTTTTTAGCAATGACCTTTTGAGGCTTATCCTCCTAGTGGAATATATCAATGATGGCCTTCTGGACATCTGTTAAGTCAGCAGTCTTCCCCTTGATTGTGGAGCCTACTGAAACAGACTAAGAAACCTTTTTTTAAATGCTTAGGAAGCCTTTGCAGATGTTTTTTGTTAATTATTCTAATTTAATAAGATAATGACTTTTGGGTTTTCATTGGCTGTAAGCCATAATCATCAACATTAACAGAAATAACCACTTGAAATAGATCGCTCTGTTTGTAATGACTCTACATAATATATGAGTTTCACTTTTTGTATTGAAGAACTGAAATAAATCAACTTTTTGATGAGATTCTAATTTTGTAAGCTGCACTTATATTTCTCCTCATGAAGAACTCTATAGAAATTAATTGTGTAGGAGGAGGGACAGAACTTAAAGGGTTTGTCTCAGCTTCATAAATGGTTCAAAGAGCATTTCAAAAAAAAAAATGAGTAGCTGCAATTTGCTTCTTACTAAAATGCATCTCTGATTAGAACAGAGATATATTTTTAATTTTATAATTTACTCATTGTTGCTGATGTTATTGACCACTGCTGCAGTCTAGGAGAGGTGGTAGAATAGAATAAAATAGATGGATTACATACAGTATATACACATAGAATAGATAGATATATATATGTCAGTTACATGTACAATTAGTGCAGTGTGTGTGCAGCTTACTGTACTTGCATTTAATTATTAAAAGATTAATTTTCTGTAAAAGAATGGCATAGGAGCCCGCATAGATTTCTTTACCAGCAGAGGGAAAGCCAATGGCTGGGGGCAGATGTCTATAGCCTGGGAATGGAGTAATAACCATGGAGCTTCCCACGCTATTAATATCAGCTCACAGCTGTATACTTTGCCTTTACTGGATATTAAAATGGGTGACCCCCCAAAAAAATGACGTAGAGTTCCCCTATAATTAATAAACAGCAAAGTCTAGTTAGACAGCTGCAGGCTGATATTAATAGCCTAGGAAGAGGCTATGGATACTGCCCCCCCAGCTAAAAACATCAACTCTCAGCCACCCCAGAAAAGGTGCATTTATAAGTTGTGCCAATTCTGGCACTTAGCCTTGCTCTTCCCACTTGTCCTGTAGCAGTGGCAAGTGGGGTGATAGTTGGGATGTTGATGTCAGCTTTTTATTGACAGGTGACATCAACCCCAGAGTTTAGCAATGAAGAGGCGTCAATAAGAAGCCCCCCATTACTAACCCCATAGTCATATTAGCGCGAGGACTGATAGAAATGTTCGCTGAAGACGATTCTTATCATTCTCCGCTGCTCTGCTGGTGATCAGCATGACCAGGGGAGAATGATGAGAATTGTACTCAAGTGAGAACAATGACAGCAGGTGGCAACGTTTGGGACTATTACTCCCATCAACCTATACCTGCTACTGCTAATAAGAGTGACAGCAGGAATGGCTGATGGGAGTATTCCTCACCTGCCCCTTGCTCTATAAATACAGAAATAAAGGAAATATATGGCATGGGTTCCACTGTATTTTCTATAACCTGCCAGGCAAAACTGACAGCTGGGGGCTGCAACCCTCAGATGTCAGTGTTAGCAAGGCTGGTTATCAATAGAGGGATTCCCAAGCCATATTTGTTTTTAATTATATAAATAAATAATAAAATGTGCAACAAAAATTGTGTTGTTGCACATTAGCACATAGCTGGAATATATTCAGATTATGCATGCACAGAGTGAGCCCTAAAACAGTGTTCAATCATATTGTAGGAGAAAATGTCCCTTCTCCTTACAGCTCGCTGGGCAGATCACTCTAATCAGCATTTACAGAGCTGCCATGTACTCCCTAGTCCAGCACTGCCTCACACTTAGGCTTTGTGCCCACATGCAGAAAGTATGCAGAATTTTCCTGATAAAATCCGGACTCCCTTCACAGGAAATCCGCTTGCGTTTTTTTAGCATTTTGATGGCGTTTTTTGCGTGTATTTCTTGCATTTTTTGCACGTTTTTTGTGGATTTTTAGCGTTTTTTTTTACAATAGTCGAAATACAATTCTATTGTGGGAAAACCGCGGATTTTCCGCAAAATTAATGAACATGCTGCATTTTTTTCTGCAATGCTTTCCCGCTGCAGAAAAAAACACAGCATGGGCACAAAAATTGCGGAATGCATTTAAATAATGGGATGCTTAATGTAAGCATTTTTTAGCGCTTTCGCAGCATAAAACCAGTGCAAAAACGCTAAAAAAAGGCTAAAAATCCGGAATGTGGGCACATAGCCTTACACACAACACATCGACAGTAGGAGAAAGGCTTACAATGTAGGTGCTGGAATTGCTTCAAGCACTTGTACTTTAAAAGCAGAGTAAACAAAGGAGGGCCTGCTGGAAACTGGGTGTAAAGTCAGTTGTGATGTTACGTCCAGTCTCTGAACAGAAAAATTATAAACAGGGTGTGACCAGCTCCTCCAGAATCAGAAGTGAGACTATGCTATGTTTGGTATCTAGACAACAGGGCAGAATATTGACATGGAGTATATTACAAACCGTCAGCATTCTGCAGTCTTGATCCAAACACAAATAATAGAGAAAGCCCAGACAATCCCTTTAAAGCACCAGTCCAGCTTTTTTTTAATTTCAGAGCTGGAGTGGTGCCATTAATATAAGTTACTTGACTCTAGTATTATACTTATCAGCTGCTGTCTTTAGCTCTTCCCGGTTTTGCTCCAGTCCCAAACCACCATCTTGTGACCTCAACTCCTGTCTGAGAAGTCAGAGGTAATGATCAGAAGCTCTCAATATAAGTCTATTAGAACCTTATTCTGGCTCTCAAAGACTTACATTGTGTTATGACTTTTGGCCCACCAAGCAAATACAGCAGTGACCAACCGGAGCAGCAACGATAATAGATGAAAACAGCAGCTAGTAATTATAAGACTAAGGGCAGAGAACTTAGATTAGTGGCACCACTCCAGCTGTAAAACAAAAAAATGCTGAGGTGGTGCTTTAGGTTACTAATATCCCTTTTATATCTCATTGACACGCTGCCGCAATGCAGGTATGTACAGACTCCACGAGGGAGAGTGGGTGAGAGAAAAAGAGGTCACACGTGCCGCACCGCAGCCCAGTGCACGCTGCACTACGCCACCAGATGGCGACAGAGAATGGTCAAAATGAGCCAAGTCAGTAACGGTCGGTAAGTGTATAGTTTAAAGGGGAAAACAGAACTCATGGTCGAAACTACAAGCTGAGGGTCATAACCAGCCAGGAGCAAAGGGATCAGAGACAGAGAACGGAATCAGAGTAAGCCAAAAGGTCAAAAAGCCAGAGTTTTAGCCAAGTCACAAACGGAGGGGATGCACACCTGAGTCACACTAGGTCAGATTCAGGAGACAGGTCAGGTACAAGTATGGGAGGTCAGAGGCAAAAGGAACACTGGGGTTTCACAGGTTAGCAGTCCCAGCAAGCCCAAAACTATCACTGACACAAGCTGCCAGCAGGAGCACCAAGAGATAGCCACTCCCAAATTAAAGAGAGGCAGAAAAAGTTAACTCCACCATGACTAGGCCGGAGTAGGATAAACAAAGCAAACTCCGACCCGGATCATGACGCACATGTTGTAGATTTATTCTCCCAATTTGTCTTTCCAATTCAATGGCAGATCAGATTGCAATACAAGAAGCATGAGAAGAATTCCCTACAGAAATATTAGAAAAATTTGTAATCCCTCATTGATACAGCCATTGGGGTCCTCTTTTGACCATTTAGCTTACACAGACACTGATCTACCATATGTGACACGTGAAAGGGGTCATAGTTTTGCATTTTTTAGATTATTGGAATAACTTCACTGCTATGTTTCAGTTACAATATTTAATTTAGTGTGTCCCAATTTTCCCCTCTACCAGAATAAATTTCTGATATGATTAAAATTGTTAAACAGTTATCATTTTTTCACCGTAAACCTGGCAGAATGCAGGATGAACGTGCTTTTGTCTAGGCTATTATAACCAAGCAGCAGCAATAATGTGGATTACTATGTAATTAACTTAATCCAAAAGTAATATTTTGTAGAGGAATGGAAACATGTATTGTACATATTATGAGGAGTGTGTATTATACAGAACCAAATAGCTCAGCAAACTAGAATAAAACAAATCAATCTTCTTCTTCAATTGTTTTAGTATATTACTGGTTGGAACATCAATTTAATATTTTTTTTTTTACTTCTACATTGTTATATACATATATGAGATCATATAGCTTAAGACAAGAAAGCAAGAAGAAGATGAAAGCGCCTTAAAGCTTTCTTAAGTACTGTATGTTGCAAAGTCTTAAATGGGTAGTGTGTGCATTTATTAAGCAGTCAGCACACATATATGCTATGCCCCATTAACCAAATTCTAATGATCTGTTAGAAAAGCTATTTTTGTACACCTTTATTAGTCAACACTGAGTTACCACAGGGAAAATAATGACCATTCCTGTGTCAGTTAATGGAGTGTTCACTGATTTAATCCTGCCTAGTGAATCTCTATGTGTTGTAACGCTCTTCTTCACGAACTTGTGGTTTTATATTTATATGATAAGATAATTTATTCTATGAAAACAAGGAAAAATGACATGGATGGCACATACAGTAATTTCCAAAATGATCCATTTCTGCTAAGCCTAATTTTTCAAAAATAAACATATAATTCTTAGTACATATTATCATGCGCGTTTTCATTTCTTTTTATTCTCACTTTATCATTATAGCGTTTTAGGTCATAAATGGACAAAATCACGTACTGTAATAATATGAAAGCAAATGGCTGTGTCAGTGAATGCACAACTTTATTCCTTTAATTTAATAACTTGAAATTGGCATACGCAGTTTGTGGGATTGCTGGATACTCTTATTTATTATTAAGGAACTGTAGTTTTGCTGTTTCAACGATGGTAATGCTTGAGCCTCTACTAATATAAAGTGAAAAAAAATAGCTCCCAGATATGAAATACACAAAGCTGCTAAATTACACATTTTAAATGCTTCTAATGGTAATCCATGATTAGGATAAATATACAGTATATTATTAAAGTTATATTCTGGATCCATGCTGCAATAACCATGTAGCCTGCATATTGGTGACTTTGAGGTCATGCAACAAATAAGCTTTAAACTTAAAGGGTCTCTGTCAGCACAGAATGACTGTTCAAACCAATTAAAGGTACGTGTGCACAATGGTGTGGCCAATCATATTAACAAGCCCTCCCATCAAAATTATTATCCCTTAATATATTACAATCATCATAATTTATAGCACTGCAATATTACAATTGCTCATTTTTCCTTTCTACCTAGTTATTTCTTCTCTTTTCCATTAGATCTATGACATCACATGATTAAAAACTGACTAGCTGAATCCTTCTAAACTCTAGGTAGAAGCATGAAGTCTATTTTGCCTGCATGAGTCATCACTGCAAATGTTGCTGGCAGGGGGAAGAGAGAGCAGCTGGGTCAGCAGTTGAAGAGGGAAATGATGTTGGGACAAGAGACTTCCTGTTTATACATAGAGCACATAAAAGAGTAGAAGTATCTGGGTAGAAAGGCAAAATGAGCAATTGTAGGTACACAGCACTAAAATGATGATTGCAATATATTGAGAGGATAACAACTTTGATGGAAGTGCTTCATTAAGTACACCTCCCCGCCTGCTTGTTTTCCCTCTATCTCTGCCCCTTTGATTGACAACTCTGGATTTATAGAACTAGGGAAGGTTGGAGATAAATGGAAAACAAGTGGGCTGGGAAGGTGCACGTAATTATTTGGCCACAACAAGGGTGTACTTACTTTGAACATGATTTCTATGTTGACAGAGTCCACTTAAGATATTTTATATCATGCACATGTAATCAAAGCGCCATTGTAGGGGTACCATCAAATTCACCAATGCACTTGCACAAGGAAAGATAGAGGCTTAGTTTGTTTTCTTGTTCATGTAGAATTCACCTTTATATTGGAGCTGAAATATGCTTATGTGATTAAGAAAAAGTGTTTTAGTGAAATCTTGTGCTCCAGGTACTGACCATTGTTGTTAGCGGGAGAAGACGGAGAAGCTTCGGTCTTATGCTACATGATGCATGACATTTGAGCATGTAACTCAGTGACAGATCCAGCTTTGCTTTATTTCTCGACGGTAATAATCTTATGAGATACATCACTTTACCACTTTTCAAAAATAGCCAAATTTTTTAATCCTGCTTAATGCCTTTTATTCTCTATCCTTCTGTGGTAATGGTCATCTTTCAGATGTATAACTCTAAAACACTATTCACACTACTGTTATTTATTTGTCGGATGACAGAGATATTTTTGTATCTTATGTACACTATGTCATGCAGAGACAAAACGAAAGATGAAACTTTAGTTTTTTTTACTCAATCTGCCAGCTCCCACCCAAATTGAAACCATTACTCCTCTTTCAGCTAATATCTACCCTAAAGACCACTTAGATTAATTGTTAATGATTGTGATGGTCATAGGATAAAGCAATGTATCATGTTCTCTATGCGCACCTCTTCTATTTCAGCAACGGAGGGCAGCCTGATGGTAAACATATTTGTCCCTCATCCATCTACCTGTTAATTTCATGTATAAAGTGTTTAAAGAAGGTTACCGGTGTTAGGATGGTAATTTCATGAAATTAGATTCCTAAGCTTGCTAATATATACGAGAACTTGGATTTAAATAGTTTTTTCCACTTTGAAAATTGATGAATCCGTATAAATCTGATATTTAATTTAAATTCTATTATCATTGAAATTAAGTCATGTCCGCTCCAGGTTTCTTGAGAGTACAGTGTGTATGCACGTTGAAATGGTTTAATATTTTTGACAGATGTGGAGTTTGTCATTTTCACACTACAATGAAGAAAAGTGTGAACATGCCCTCAGAGCCTCAGAGAAGATCAATTTTGACATAATCTCTTAAAGAGTATTTGATGAGATACCTAATCTGTGTGTTACTCTGTCCGTTATTCTACTTATTTATCTGTCATTTATCTCTATATCTGTTTATTTGGTTTCTATACTTTGAACATGTAATAAAATATATAATTCTTTTTGTGTAATTGGTCTACTTTTCGGTTTGCAACCATTGCCCTTGTGCCTTCCTAGTAAAGTGCCATGTTTCTGTGATCTGGTGCTCTTCTTCTTCATGGTTTTACAGGGTAGAGTGGGAGGATCGATACTTGAGAATGCTATCCCCGGCTTCTGTCTACAGCAGTTAAGAACCTGATTTTTAATTATTGACTGTTTAGTACTTGAAATTGCTATACCTCTATTTTATAATACCTCCATATTGACCACACTTCCATGTTTCCAATTTTAAGTGGTGTTTTGGAACCAAATTTGGAATCAAACTTTAGGAAAAATATGACAGTATCTAACATCTATCATTTGCCTAAATTCTCATTAGCTGTAATAAATTGCCAATAGTATTGGAAATCTAAGGCTGTGTGCCCACGTTGAGTTTTGGTACTGTGTATTATTGCTGTGTCAAAAATGTAGCATCTTACAGTTCCAGCAAAGTGGATGGGATCTGTAGAAATCTCAGGCCCACTGTGTTTACTCAGAGTAAACTGATCAATGCGCATTTCAAGTCCGAAATATGTCAACTTCTCTTGTGGGCATGCTTAGTTTTATCTGCAGATTTTTCCAATAGACTTGTATCAGATATGGAAAAAACACAATACACATGTAATCCACACATGACAATATCAACAAAGTTTTGTCAAAGCAAAATAACAGGAAGTGTAAAAAAGGTGTCATAATAATAATAGCAAATAGCTCCAATTAGAAATGTAGTGTAGGTCTTCTGTGGCTCACCATTATTGCTTTGCAGCACTGGGGTCAAATCCCACCAAGGACAACATCTGCAAAGAGTTTGCTTGGGTTTCCTCCAGGTTCTCTGGTTTCCTCCTACAATCCAAAGACATACTGATAGGGAATCTAGATTGCGAGCCCCAATGGGAACAGTGTTGATAATGTACGTAAATAGCTGTGGAATTAATGGCTGTATAAGTAATGCATAAAATCCACTGTTTTGACCACTAACAGCTAACAGTCACTATATTAGTGGACATAGCCAAGCTACTGCAATATCCTTCACATGAGGTAAGCGCCATAGCGAATCTGAAGAACTATACTACATTTCTAATGGGAGGTGTTTGCTATTATTTTTATACCTACTAAATATTGGGACAGGATCTTGGATTTTGGAATATCCCATTAACAGTGGGAGAACATGTAATACTTATATTTTAGCAAGTGCCACTAAATCATGTCCACAACACATTTGGTTATATTAAAGATAAAGTCAGCAAAATCAACATATCCTTTAAGCTTTTTGGAAAATGTCTTTATTTCTGGTATACACATTCACTAGTTCCAATTGTTGTGGCTTTTAGGTTACAGGAATTGTGGATTGTTAATAAGATAAGCCATCAATGCCAAAATGTGCGACAAACAGGTTAGTGCTCCATCCCTAAAATGGATGTGGGACCTGTATTTATCAGACATATCTTATCAATATTTCATAAGTATCCCAGATTGATATAGCCCTTTAATTAACCAGACTGTCTGTTTTGGGGAAAAAGTATATTGAGAAATAGTGTAGGCTAATTCGACTAGTGCCTACAAAATACTGTAAGTGTTCAATTGTTTGGGGGGAAAGGTCAGCCACAATTTATCTTTCTTAGTTCAGAATATTGTTACATGAAGACAGGGAAGAGCAGAAATGATTCAAGAGCATTGCCACTAAGAGCAGTAAATTACAGATATGTGGACTTCTGGAGTTATTTACTATTTATATCTTAATCTTATTACCGAGCTTATTGCCCTCATCCTTCTCAATTTTAACTAGATGAAAGGAAAATTGTGATTTTTGTAGGTTTCATTAGATCAAATTATCAGGATTGTCAATTTTAGTCCTTGCGTTACATTTTGGAGCTTCTCGGTCTGCTGTATTTGAAATGCATTACTTGAAAGCCAAAATAGAATGAAAATCCAGTCCAAAAAAAAAGATGTGTCCCAAGATGAACACACATACATTTTTTAACTGTATTTTCTCCATCGTACTCAGTTTTGTGTTGATTCCATTTTCTATACTATGTGGAACATATAGGAATATATGAATCATTTTATAAATTAATAGTAATAATATCTATCTGGAATAATTTCGGGACAATTTTTTTCTATCCGTGATAATGATCATGTGATATTACTACTGTCTGTTGTTAATGATGAACTGTGGCTAAAAAGTTGGAGTCAAACACTTATGGTTTCTTTAATTAAAGTGTAACTGTCATTTCACAAGCCTTTATTTCATCGTTATGGAGCCCAGCAAACTAAACAGTTTAATTCTGTGAATTTTTGAGGTTCCTCTCTGCCTCCTTAGTAACAGTTTGTTTGGAAGGAGCTCTCTACTCTGATGCTTGCCAGCACTCTTGTCTCATACTGGCTTTTACTCTTCAACATTGAATTTTCAACATCAAGAAGGCAAAGTCATGGAGTTATGAAACTCACAGGACCGATATGAAGTTATCGATATGCAAATGGTGAAAAAATGGGGAAAAAAATCTTGATTTATTCATTATCGAGTATGAGGCCAATGCACAGAAATACATTCACTTATACATCTGGACTGCTATCAGTGAGGTTATTAATGGTTGTCTGAAGAATATTTTGCTTTGCTAAATGCACCTGGGCACAAAAATCATCATTATCCACTGCTGGCAGCATCCTTAGCAATTGCCAACAATAACATCCCTGAAGTACTCGATGGGAGACAAGTCCAGAGATGTTGCAGGTCATTGTAGCTTGTATAGGCTATGCAGGATGCTCATAGTAACACGAGCAGCATGCCCTTGGCATTGTCATATTGAAGACTAAATCTTGGGACACTTCAGAGAAATGTGTTTTCTGTGACTTATGCAATCTTCTGCAATGTGCAAAATGATGATGGAAAATAAAATCACTTATTTATTAAATTCGGACATAAAGATTTCAGGACATTTAACTCAAATTTGGTTTGCATTGTTTTGATTTGATTATCTCTAGTTAACACATTGTATTAGAAAGCAGTTTAACCTCCTCGCTCCACAGCCAATTTTCATTTTTGCATTTTAGTTTTTTCTTCTCTTTCATCAAATAACCATAACTTTTTTTGATTTTGTATATATTTATTTTTTACGTTTCTTCATTGATAACTGGAAAAAAGATTTTAATTTTTGTACTTTTTTTTTAATATTTTTGCAGTATTTGTTTTTAAATCTTTTTACTTTATTTGTTGGGGACTTGAACTTGAGATCATTTGATTGCTTGTTCTTTATATATTAGCATCACTATATATCACAGAAAAGGTCACATGACAGGCACTGAGGCCTTCAAACAGCTCCTGGCTATCATTGCAACCCGTCAGCTCCCTGCGATTGCATTGCGGGGAGGCCGATTGGCACCTAAACTAATGTTGGGGCAGTTACAGATGCTGTTAATGGTTACTAGTGGCATTTAAGAGGTTAAAAGCAGCAATCAAATAACTGCTGTTAGAGGCAGATGCCAGTTATACAATGTATCTGGAATCTGCCCTCTATGGAGCAGGTTCTGCTTCTGCCACCCTCAATGGTGTAATAATACATCATTGAGCGTGAAGGACTTTAATAGATCGTCTTTTCTTAATCCTCTTAAGATCCTCTGCGTTAAATAGATTTTTATTTACCAAAAATCTGAATGACAGTTACAGGTTTATGAACTTAATAAACAAAAAGTCTCCTGCCCTATTGGTAGCTATAGGCTTGAATGTGTTTAGGAAGCCATTGTAGTTTCCAAAAAATGTATTACAACAAAAATATCTACCGTACGTCCCCAGATTCCACAAGCAAAGACCCCTGAGCTGGCTACAGCTTCACTGACATTATGTGCTCAAGGGTAGGACTGTACTGTGCACATGTGGAGAGCAAGCTAATATCTAAAATATAAGGTCTGCCAGTGAAATACAGTGAAATACAGTTTACAGAATTATTATGTGCAGCATTTACACCAGATACAGCAGATAGTGCAATAAACTGCTGTGCTTGATTACATAAATCTCTTGTGGTTTACATTGTTCATTTGGATCTGTGTTCATGCATGCTGAGTACATTCTCTTCAATTAAGCATATTTATGATGTTTGGCAGGGATGTGATAAATCAATTTAATTGCACTAAAGTATGGTCATGCTAAAATAAATAAAAACAGAATAAATATTCATAATAACAATTCACCCATACAATAATTCACTGAATCTGTCTCTCTGTCTCTATCTATCTATCTATCTATCTATCTATCTATCTATCTATCTATCTATCTATTATCTTTCTATCTATCTATCTATCTATCTATCTATCTATCTATCTATCTATCTATTTATCTAGAACAAAGCAGCACCAAAAGAAGACAAAGGGTGAAAAAAATCCTTCCAGTTATGTACCAAACCTCATAGTATTGTCCAAAAAAATGAAGGCAGCACTCCAATAGAAAAAATAAAAGTGATTTATTGGCCCAAGTGGGAGGTTTCAGTCCAGGATGCGGCGAAAGGTCAGGATGTTGAGAAAGGTCCACATCCTGGACTGAAACGTCCCACTTGGGCCAATAAATCACTTTTATTTTTTCTATTGGAGTGCTGCCTTCATTTTTTTGGACAATATCTATTTATCTATCTATTATCTATCTATGGTTCTATCTATCTATTATCTTTCTATCTCTCTCTATCTATCTATAGATCTATCTATCTATCATCTATCTATCTATCTATCTATCTATTTATCTATTTATCTATCTAATATCTATTATCTATCTATCTATCTTTATCAATCCATTATCTATTTATCTCTCTATCTATCTATCTCTTACCTATCTATCTATCTATAGATCTATCTATCTATTATCTATCTATCTATCTATCTATCTATCTATCTATAGATCTATCTATCTATCTATCATCTATCTATCTATCTATCTATCTATCTATCTATCTATCTATCTATCTATTATCTATCTATAGATCTATCTATCTATCATCTATCAATCTATCTATTTATCTATTTATCTATCTAATATCTATTATCTATCTATCTATCTATCTATCTATCTATCTTTATCAATCCATTATCTATTTATCTCTCTATCTATCTATCTCTTACCTATCTATCTATCTATCTAGCTATTATCTATCTATAGATCTATCTATCATCTATCTATCTATCTATCTATCTATCGATCGATTTATCTATCTATCTATCTATCTATTTATCTCTCTATCTATCGCTTACCTATCTATCTATCTATCTATCTATCTATCTAGCTATTATCTATCTATAGATCTATCTATCATCTATCTATCCATCTATCTATCTATCTATCCCATATCTATCTATCTATCTATCTTTATCAATCCATTATCTATTTCTCTATCTATCTATCTCTTACCTATCTATCTATCTATCTATCTATCTATCTATCTATCTATCTATCTATCTAGCTATTATCTATCTATAGATCTATCTATCATCTATCTATCTATCTATCTATTATCTATCTATAGATCTATATATCATCTATCTATCTATCTATCAATCGATTTATCTATCGATTTATCTATCTATCTATCTATCTATCTATCTATCTATCTATCTATCTATCTATTTATCTCTCTATCTATCTCTTACCTATCTATCTATCTAGCTATTATCTATCTATAGATCTATCTATCATCTATCTATCTATCTATCCATCTATCTATCTCTCTATATATAGATCTATCTATCTATCTATAGATCTATCTATTATCTATCTATCTATCTATCTATCTATCTATCTATCTATCTATCTTTATCAATCCATTATCTATTTATCTATCTATCTATCTATCTATCTCTTTATAAATGACAATTTTCAACGACGTGATGCAATGTTGATTGCTGTGTGTACAGTAAATCACAGTAACAAGTTTTTTTTCTTTTTTAACTATGTGGATAGGAGAAAGATATTGGCAATCACGGTCATTTGTGGTTGAATCAGAACAAGGTGAAAAGCTCTTATGAGGCCAATAAAACATGACCGTAGTGTGGCGGACATGGTTCATTTTTACTCTTTATGGGAAATGAAGTCCCTTTCTGGCTGTTAGTAGTTGAGCGTCACATGCAGCACATACTGTGTACAGTATAACTTGGAGACCACTGACATGTGAAGGAATATTATTGATTATCTTAGACAATGAAGACTGTCAAGGGTTTTGCGATCTATTAGACAGAGCGAGAAATGTCAGTTCTTGAAGTTAGTGTGCTGGAAGAAGGAGCCAAGTATAAACCAGCAATGCTGTAAACCAGTAAACCACCAACCAGTGTCTTATTCCACAGAGGAGCCACTGTATCATACATGTCTGAAAATGTTTATGTATGGATTTGAAATCAAAATTGAATGCAACTTTGTATATAAGGAGCTAGGGATCTGAAGATCATGTTTTCTTCTACATTTCATGCAATTTAGCCAGGAAAGCAATGGCCCTATGATGCAATATTTGCAGGAGCCCAGCTGTTGGAGGCAGAATAATGATCTGGCCAATGTTCTGCTGGGAAACTTTGGGAATTCCTACTGATGTTACTTTAGAACATTCCACTAAACATTGTTGCAGTTGTTTAGTTTGAATTGCAGTGATGTCACTGAGAAGAGGAGACGAACAGTGCTGGATCCTCGAGAAGGTGGCGGTAGGCGAGTATATAAACACATGCACACTATATTACATACACATATACATATTCACTTATACACATACACATAAACACATTCTTTAAGTAATCTACTGCTTATGACATTCTGAATGAGTGATGTGGGCAAACTACATTACAGCGAGGTAATAGCTGAAAAATCAATTTGTTACAAATTTCTTAAAAAATTCAGATCTTTATGAATTGAAAATTTTTGAGATTCGCTTTATGGCTTCAGAGGGATTAAGGTGAAACACACTCTCCTGACTTTGACACATACCTGACTCCTCATGCCACTGCGGCTCTCCAATCCTCCACATGGGTCTTTTTTTATTATTATTATTATTATTATTATGGTTATTATTATTATTTATTTATATAGCACCATTAATTCCATAATGTTGTAAATGAGAAAGTGGTTACGTGCAGAGTTATAGATATCATTTACAGTAAACCAATTTACAATGACAGACTGATGCAGAGGGGAGAGGACCCTGTCTTTGCGGTCTTACATTCTACGGGATAATGGGAAGAGACAGAAGGTCGGGGTGCGACAGCTCGGGTGGTGGTGAGGCAACAGCTCGGGTGGTGGTGAGGCGGCAGCTCGGGTGGTGGTGAGGCTGCAGAATGGTTGTTGAAGGCTGTAGGCTTTCTTGAAGAGATGGGTTTTTAGGTTCCGTCTGAAGGATCCGAGGTTGGTGAATAATCGGACGTGTTGAGGCATGGAATTCCAGAGGATGTTCCAGCATTGATACCCATGTGGTCACTTTGGGGGCAAAGCTTCATTTACAACAATGACCACATGGGACTCAGTACAGGTAGAACAGAACACCCGCTGTGGTGATGTAAGGAGAGAGATGAAGACCTAGAGTGGTTGAGCATAATTTATTTTTTTATCATTTCACACCTCCCATCTTCCTTTGTTTTCCTTGGTGGTCTGGAGAGAACTTAGGGTGTGTCAATCAAGACACCTTTTATTCAAACCAATTTTATTGAAACTGAAATAGTTTACTGGTCACAATGAGAGAATCTATACAAAATCTATATTCTATACAAAAAGAATTTCAGAAGATTTGCTCATTTCGACAGAGGTGTAACGTATAACTCCTTATTCTTATTGCAAACTGTGCAGCAGGGCTTTCAACTGTGATCCATCATTTATAGAGTCGGTCTTCTCATATAAGGAAGATTGACCTTTTGGATCTTCTAAGGCTTCAGTGGCCAGGTATAATAGCAGACATTTCACCCTTGTATTTATGTACTTTGTGCTACTATTAACAGGTGCATCAAAATTCCCTACAATGATTGATGCTTTATTTGATGCCAGGAAAAAGTCTGATGTACGAAATTGGAAATTTCTGTCAATGAATGTTCTACACCGGCAACTAGAGGTATTCCTCCATGATGCCTTCCTTTCTCATACTTAGCTTTTATTATTTGTAATCAAACTCTAGTAATCAATAGTTCTCCATTAGAATGCATGCATCGGGTGACTATTAAGTCAAGAAAAGGATGGGCACCTCAGAATCCATGTAGATATAAAGCACAGTTAAATACTGAATTCTTCTTTTCATTGATCTGCTCATATTGCTGCAATAAGATAAGGAAGAAGATGAAACATAGCATATCACATATAAAAGTTAAGGATGGTGCATTGCTTTTATTCCAAGTATGAAAGTAGAAAATGCATTTGCATCATTTCCATTCACGCCATTTTCACTATTTAGCCGGTGAACGGAAAAAAAAAGCAGGTCCCTATGGCTCATCGTAATTTCTTTTATCGAAGCTGTTGATTTTTGCTTGGATGTTTTGGACCTCGGTGTTCGTTGCTGTATGAAGCATCCATCAGTTTGTTTTAATGTTCACAACAGCAACTGTCCAGCAGTGATTTGATGATTGACAGTAATGATAACGGCCTCTGCAGTGTATCCTCTGCTATGTTCAAATAAGCGTTCACTTGTAAAAACAATAAAAAATCTTAGTTCAAAATGAACGTATGTACGCAGCCAAACAGGTAGAGCTTCGCAAGATGGAGAAGAAAAAAACAAAACACTATAATAGTATATGTGTCAGGCTGATAAAATAACCCAATCAGCCTGCAAAAAAAAGAAGTTATTTTTATGGTTTGGAGAAATAGAGGAAAATATCAAATGCAGTCAAGTGAGAGCAAAAAAAATGCAGAATCAACTATTTACTAATGATACTATTCACTTTCTCTGAGCCTTAGTTTATGGCCTGGGGTTCTGTTAGTTATTATAAGATCCATTACTTTTTGTTTTGTCTTCTCTTCTGCCAGGGTCTTTCAGGATCCTTGGGACCATTACAATGTCTATCGCCTGATCCCCACTTTGCCATCGGCTCCATTTGTTTAATGCAATTGTGCTTCAGATGATAGCTTACAGAAGTGGATATCGCTTTAGATAGCAAAAGTAGCAATAATGTTTATTATGACGGTGTAGTTTTATGCATTTCCATGGTCATGTTGAACCTTGGATGACAGTTTTCTGTAGAAATGATGACTATTCTCTATTTATGATGTAAATCTCATAAGACGGATATAGCCATTAACTGTTAATAAAGGAGAACAATACAAAGCTCAAACATCAGAAAGCTGATAGATAGCAACAGGATCTGGAAACCTAGTGAACTCGTATCCTCAGGAATACTCGAGATAGATACTAAGAATACTCTGATGTCACTTCAGTTTACTGTACTTGTGACAAGCGCTCACTGCACTTATCTCTAACTTAGTTATATGAAAACAAGCACAAAAACTTAGCATATTTATTCTTTGTCTTCCTCTTATAGTATCTATCCGTTCTATTACTGTCATGTATGTGAAACAGCAGGATAAAGATCATGAGTTCTGTCTGCGTGCTTCTTCAAGATTAAATATCAAGCTGCATTGGGTATATATCCCATAAAGCTGTCTACAATGTATTGGCCTTTTACAACTCATTTTTTATTTCTTCCAACCTACCTTACTTTTTCTACCCAGGTAATAACAAAATCTATAGCTCTCATCCTTCCTAATAATACCCTCTCACTCCTGTCACTAACACTTATACAGTCCCAAATCCATATTCTGATATGTTCTTCATTAGACTTAAGTCATAAAAGTCAAAAGAGGTTATTCATTAATCAAGGATTTCAAGCTATAACATTGTCGCAAAATGCTTGTTTTCACTCCAGTTATAAACAGCTATGTCAAAAAAGGCAGAGCTGGAGGAGAGGGGCAGGATTTTCTATGCCAGAACTGCTACTCCAGCCCCTGAGTGGAATAGGATTTCTGACAAGTTATAAGGAGTAGAGTTGAGCGACCTTGACCTTTTTAGAGTCGAGCCGGGTTTCGCGAAACCCGACTATCTCAAAAGTCGGGTCGAGTGAAATCGGCCGATTATGACGTAAAGTCGGGATCGACCGAAACACGAAACCCAATGCAA
The DNA here is from genome assembly GCF_032444005.1 of Ranitomeya imitator. Lineage (NCBI taxonomy): Eukaryota > Metazoa > Chordata > Amphibia > Anura > Dendrobatidae > Ranitomeya > Ranitomeya imitator. The sequence goes on along the minus strand of NC_091285.1, from coordinate 338,841,677 downwards.
GTCAATGGGGCAGCATAGTCGGCAGTGAGTGGGGGCCAGGAAAACACCTAGAGTGCCCATTTTAATGTCAAAACCATCCATTCTTCTTAATGAAGCTTGTCAAGCGTAATTTACCTTATAATAATTGGAAGGCATTTGAAATTGGGGGTCATTTGGCTAAAGTTGTGGTGGGTAGGGCTGGTTCAAGTAATTAGTGGGCCCAGGAAATCTGGACCACGTCACGGCAGTGGAGCAGGGAGAGGTAAGTATTTCAACTTTGCAAGTGCTGTGAACCTGAGCAAGCAGGGGGGGCCCACTCGTTGGCATTGGCACTGGCACAGGGCCCCTCAAAGTACAGCGGTGTGTTTGCACGGCGGGGGCGCCTCCCACCGGCAGCAACACTTTTGCGTACTATGAGAGGCCCTGTGCCAGTGACGTCGCCAACTAGTATTCCTCCCCCCACCTGATGAAGGAACCTGCACTTTCATCTGCACCTTCCTCTTTGTCCCCGTGTAAGGTGGTATGGTATGCGGGAAGAGCAACCTGACTTTCAGCAGGGTCACAATGTTGTTGTGTAGCGTGCACGGGGAATGTTGCGTTATGGGTCAATGTACCAGCAGACTCATCTATCACTGGCTGGGCAATGGGCAGGATGAGGAGGAAACACAGATATAGGCCCAAAGAATAAAGTTGGCTAAATGCAGTTCAAAATTGGTAACACAGGAATAACCAGGGGGCATTGCAGTGGAGGACAACTGGAATGAGAGGCTGACACAGAGAGTAGGCCCAAATCAGTAAGTAGTCGAAATGCAGTTCAAAATTGGCAACCGTAGTAAACAGGCGGCACAGCTTTGTTCAGTGGAGGAGAACAGCAAGGAGTGGCAGACACCGATAGTAGGCCCCAACCCAACTAGTAGGCCAAATGCAGTCTAACATTAACAACTACTTAACGAGCGCCTGAAAACGGAATTTCAGAACAGGAAACCAGGAGAACAGCAAGGAGCGGCAGACACTGTTAGTAGGCCCCAAACCAACTAGTACGCCAAATGCAGTTGTTCCATTTAACCACAATTTAACGAGAGCCTGAAGATAGAAGCTCAGGAAAGGCAACCTGGAGAACACCTTGGAGTGGAACACACCATCTCTCTCCACCCCGTACCCATTTTGTAGGCCTAATGCAGTGTAGTTTTCTACAACTACTAAACGAGAGTCGGAAGACCGAAGCAATGGCAAGGAAACCTGGGGAACACCTTGGAGTGTAACACACCATCTCTCTCCACCCGATACCCATTTTGTAGACCTAATGCAGTGTAGTTTTCTACAACTACTAAACGAGAGTCGGAAGATCGAAGCAATGGCGAGGAAACCTGGAGAACACCTTGGAGTGTAACACACCATCTCTCTCCACCCCATAGCCAATTTGGAGGCCTAATGCAGTGTAGTTTCCAACAACTACTAAACGAGAGCATTAAGATCGAAGCTCTGGAAAGGCAACCTGGAGAACACCTTGGAGTTTAACACACCATCTCTCTCCACCCGATACCCATTTTGTAGGCCTAATGCAGTGTAGTTTTCTACAACTACTAAACGAGTGTCGGAAGACCGAAGCAATGGCAAGGAAACCTGGGGAACGCCTTGGAGTGTAACACACCATCTCTCTCCACCCGATACCCATTTTGTAGGCCTAATGCAGTGTAGTTTTCTACAACTACTAAACGAGAGTCGGAAGACCGAAGCAATGGCAAGGAAACCTGGGGAACACCTTGGAGTGTAACACACCATCTATCTCCACCCGATACCAATTTTGTAGGCCTAATGCAGTGTAGTTTTCTACAACTACTAAACGAGAGTCGGAAGATCGAAGCAATGGCGAGGAAACCTGGAGAACACCTTGGAGTGTAACACACCATCTCTCTCCACCCCATAGCCAATTTGGAGGCCTAATGCAGTGTAGTTTCCAACAACTACTAAACGAGAGCATTAAGATCGAAGCTCTGGAAAGGCAACCTGGAGAACACCTTGGAGTTTAACACACCATCTCTCTCCACCCGATACCCATTTTGTAGGCCTAATGCAGTGTAGTTTTCTACAACTACTGAACGAGAGTCGGAAGACCGAAGCAATGGCAAGGAAACCTGGGGAACACCTTGGAGTGTAACACACCATCTCTCTCCACCCGATACCCATTTTGTAGGCCTAATGCAGTGTAGTTTTCTACAACTACTAAACGAGAGTCGGAAGACCGAAGCAATGGCAAGGAAACCTGGGGAACACCTTGGAGTGTAACACACCATCTATCTCCACCCGACACCCATTTTGTAGGCCTAATGCAGTGTAGTTTTCTACAACTACTAAACGAGAGTCGGAAGACCGAAGCAATGGCAAGGAAACCTGGGGAACACCTTGGAGTGTAACACACCATCTCTCTCCACCCGATACCCATTTTGTAGGCCTAATGCAGTGTAGTTTTCTACAACTACTAAACGAGAGTCTGAAGACCGAAGCAATGGCAAGGAAACCTGGGGAACACCTTGGAGTGTAACACACCATCTCTCTCCACCCGATACCCATTTTGTAGGCCTAATGCAGTGTAGTTTTCTACAACTACTAAACGAGAGTCGGAAGACCGAAGCAATGGCAAGGAAACCTGGGGAACACCTTGGAGTGTAACACACCATCTCTCTCCACCCCATACCCAATTTGTAGGCCTAATGCAGCCTACTTTCCGACAACTACTAAACGAGAGCATGAAGATCGAAGCTCAGGAAAGGCAACCTGGGGAACACCTTGGAGTGTAACACACCCTCTCTCTACACCACGGAAGGGCTGATTCTTAGGAAGGAAGGCTGTCGGAAAGAAGCAGGGCGCGTCCGAGGGTGATTATATTCTTATTAGGTATATACTCACCCTCGAACGCGCCCTGCTTCTTTATTTGTAATGAATGTTTATTTGCAATGTGGTTTTGACTTACTCTATTTTTTTGGTAAATAATGATTTTATTATTTTCATTGTTTTGCATCTTCTTGGCAATAATATAAAGAAGACGCAACAGGACAACACTAGGTGGATGCCATATCTGTGTTTTAAATTGAAAAAAACTTTCAGTTAACTACTTGCAGGAGAAAGTTATTGTAGCTGATGGCCATTTTTAGTACTGTACCAGTTTTTTGTTGTATGTGTTTGTTTTTAATGTTAAAATGTCTGCATTTGATATCTCTCCAGTATTTTCTTTTTTATAAGCAAAATACTTATTTTTATATTTTCTGATGTTGGTTCAAGGGGTACACGGGCAGCAGTAGACAGGTCAGTGGAGGCCTAGTGGAAGGAGGGACCGCAGACAGGCTTCGAAGGCCTAACATAATAAATTGGGCTGGCTGTAGGCAATTTAAAATTGGTTCCAGGGGAACACGGGCAGCAGTGGCCTGGTCTGTGTAGTAGTAGTGGAAAGAACGGGCCGCAGACAGGCTTCGAAGGCCTAACATAACAAAAATTGGGATGTAGGCAATTTACAATTGGTTCCAGGGGAACACGGACAGCAGTAGACAGGGCAGTGGAGGCCTAGTGGAAGGAGGGACCGCAGACAGGCTTCGAAGGCCTAACATAACAAAAATTGGGATGTAGGCAATTTACAATTGGTTCCAGGGGAACACGGGCAGCAGTAGACAGGTCAGTGGAGGCCTAGTGGAAGGAGGGACCGCAGACAGGCTTCGAAGCCCTAAGATAATAAATTGGGCTTGCTGTCGGCAATTTTAAATTGGTTCCAGGGGAACACGGGCAGCAGTGGCCTGGTCAGTGTAGTAGTAGTGGAAAGAACGGGCCGCAGACAGGCTTCGAAGGCCTAACATAACAAAAATTGTGATGTAGGCAATTTAAAATTGGTTCCAGGGGAACACGGGCAGCAGTAGACAGGTCAGTGGAGGCCTAGTGGAAGGAGTGACCGCAGACAGGCTTCGAAGGCCTAACATAAGAAAAATGTCAATACAATGGTATTGACAGTGCCAGGCATTGAAGGATGTCAGCGCATAGACTAAACATTGGTGGAGCTGTGAGAGAAAATTTTGCAAGTGGTAGAGCACTGTTTGAGCTGGGGGGGACTGTCTTGTGGCCGGCGGTACAGGCCCATGGCCCCTCATATTACAACGGTGTGTCTGACGTTGGGTGCGCACCACCACCGCCAGACACTTTATTGTACTATGAGGGACCTAGTGGCAGTGCCATTGACCAAAAGCGGGCACACCCACCTCCTCAGACAAACAGTACTCTCACGGGTGCTGGCGCCAAGTGGCGATACCATGGCCCCGTGTGGGGACTTTGGCCATTTAGGGAGGTGTTAACATGTCGGATGCTGGACAATCAGGTGCTGCAAATTACGAGATTGGAAAAGTCGTTCAGAATAGTCCACAGGCAAGACCTTTACATAGGAAAGCTAGGTGTCAGCCGGGCAAGGTGGGGCAAAAGATTTCGAAATCCAGTTGTGGTTCATTTTAATGAAGGTTAGATCATCTACATTTTGGGTAGCCAGACGAGTCCTTTTTTCTGTTAGTATTGAACCTGCAGCACTGAATACTCTTTCTGATAGGACACTAGCTGCCGGGCAAGCAAGCTCCTGCAATGCATATTCTGCCATTTCTGGCCAGGTGTCTAATTTTGATGCCCAGTAATCAAATGGGAATGACGGTTGAGGGAGAACGTCGATAAGGGATGAAAAATAGTTAGTAACCATACTGGACAAATGTTGTCTCCTGTCACTTTGAATTGATGCTGCAGTACCTGTCCTGTCTGCGGTCATAGCAAAATCACTCCACAACCTGGTCAGAAAACCCCTCTGGCCAACGCCACTTCTGATTTCTGCCCCTCTAACACCTCTGGTCTGCTGGCCCCTGCAGCTCGTGTTAGAACGATCACGGGCGCTGTGTGCAGGGAATGCCAGAAGCAAACGGTCAACAAGAGTTGATTGTTTGGTTGCTAATATTAGTTCCAAGTTCTCATGTGGCATTATATTTTGCAATTTGCCTTTATAGCGAGGATCAAGGAGGCAGGCCAACCAGTAATCGTCATCGTTCATCATTTTTGTTATGCGTGTGTCCCTTTTGAGGATACGTAAGGCATAATCCACCATGTGGTCCAAAGTTCCAGTTCTCAAATCTGTGGTTGTGCTTGGTTGAGGGGCAGTTTCAGGCAAATCCACGTCACTTGTGTCCCTCCAAAAACCAGAACCCCGCCTTGCCGCGCCAACAATTTCCACTGGCCCCGGAAAAGCTTCCTCATTAAAAATATAATCATCCCTATCATCCTCCTCGTCCTCCTCCTCCTGTTCGCCCGCTACCTCGTCCTGTACACTGCCCTGGCCAGACAATGGCTGACTGTCATCAAGGCTTTCCTCTTCCTCAGCTGCAGACGCCTGATCCTTTATGTGCGTCAAACTTTGCATCAGCAGACGCATTAGGGGGATGCTCATGCTTATTATGGCGTTGTCTGCACTAACCAGCCGTGTGCATTCCTCAAAACACTGAAGGACTTGACACATGTCTTGAATCTTCGACCACTGCACACCTGACAACTCCATGTCTGCCATCCTACTGCCTGCCCGTGTATGTGTATCCTCCCACAAAAACATAACAGCCCGCCTCTGTTCACACAGTCTCTGAAGCATGTGCAGTGTTGAGTTCCACCTTGTTGCAACGTCTATGATTAGGCGATGCTGGGGAAGGTTCAAAGAACGCTGATAGGTCTGCATACGGCTGGAGTGTACGGGCGAACGGCGGATATGTGAGCAAAGTACACGCACTTTGAGGAGCAGGTCGGATAACCCCGGATAACTTTTCAGGAAGCACTGCACCACCAGGTTTAAGGTGTGAGCCAGGCAAGGAATGTGTTTCAGTTGGGAAAGGGAGATGGCAGCCATGAAATTCCTTCCGTTATCACTCACTACCTTGCCTGCCTCAAGATCTACAGTGCCCAGCCACGACTGCGTTTCTTTCTGCAAGAACTCGGACAGAACTTCAGCGGTGTGTCTGTTGTCGCCCAAACACTTCATAGCCAATACAGCCTGCTGACGTTTGCCAGTAGCTGCCCCATAATGGGAGACCTGGTGTGCAACAGTGGCAGCTGCGGATGGAGTGGTTGTGCGACTGCGGTCTGTGGACGAGGTCTCGCTTCTGCAGGAGGACGAGGAGGAGGAGGAGGGGGTGCGAACGGCTACAGCCAACTGTTTCCTAGACCGTGGGCTAGGCAGAACTGTCCCAAACTTGCTGTCCCCTGTGGACCCTGCATCCACCACATTTACCCAGTGTGCCGTGATGGACACGTAACGTCCCTGGCCATGCCTACTGGTCCATGCATCTGTTGTCAGGTGCACCTTTGTGCTCACAGATTGCCTGAGTGCATGGACGATGCGCTCTTTAACATGCTGGTGGAGGGCTGGGATGGCTTTTCTGGAAAAAAAGTGTCGACTGGGTAGCTCGTAGCGTGGTACAGCGCAATCCATCAGGGCTTTGAAAGCTTCGCTTTCAACTAACCGGTAGGGCATCATCTCTAACGAGATTAGTCTAGCTATGTGGGCGTTCAAACCCTGTGTACGCGGATGCGAGGCTAAGTACTTCCTTTTTCTAACCATAGTCTCATGTAGGGTGAGCTGGACTGGAGAGCTGGAGATCGTGGAACTAGCGGGGGTGCCGGTGGACATGGCAGACTGAGAGACGGTGGGAGATGGTATTGTTGCCGCCGGTGCCCTAGATGCAGTGTTTCCTACTACGAAACTGGTGATTCCCTGACCCTGACTGCTTTGGCCTGGCAAAGAAACCTGCACAGATACTGCAGGTGGTGCAGAAAATGGTGGCCCTACACTGCCGGAAGGGATGTTGCGTTGATGACTAGCTTCATTGGCCGAGGGTGCTACAACCTTAAGGGACGTTTGGTAGTTAGTCCAAGCTTGCAAATGCATGGTGGTTAAATGTCTATGCATGCAACTTGTATTGAGACTTTTCAGATTCTGCCCTCTGCTTAAGGTAGTTGAACATTTTTGACAGATGACTTTGCGCTGATCAATTGGATGTTGTTTAAAAAATGCCAGACTGCACTCTTTCTAGCATCGGATACGTTTTCAGGCATTGCAGACTGAGCTTTAACCGGATGGCCACGCTGTCCTCCAACAGGTTTTGACTTTGCCACGCGTTTTGGGCAAGATACGGGCCCGGCAGATGGAACCTGTTGCGATGTTGATGCCTGCTGCGGCCCCTCCTCCTCCGCTTCAGAACTGCTGCCGCCTGCACCCTGTTCCCCCAATGGCTGCCAATCGGGGTCAAGAACTGGGTCATCTATTACCTCTTCTTGTAGCTCGTGTGCAACTTCGTCTGTGTCACCGTGTCGGTCGGTGGTATAGCGTTCGTGATGGGGCAACATAGTCTCATCAGGGTCTGATTCTTGATCAGCACCCTGCGAGGGCAATGTTGTGGTCTGAGTCAAAGGACCAGCATAGTAGTCTGGCTGTGGCTGTGCATCAGTGCACTCCATGTCAGATTCAACTTGTAATGGGCATGGACTGTTAACTGCTTCACTTTCTAAGCCAGGGACGGTATGTGTAAAGAGCTCCATGGAGTAACCCGTTGTGTCGCCTGCTGCATTCTTCTCTGTTGTTGTTTTTGCTGAAGAGGACAAGGAAGCGACTTGTCCCTGACCGTGAACATCCACTAACGACGCGCTGCTTTTACTTTTACCAGTTTCACGAGAGGAGGCAAAAGAGCTAGAGGCTGAGTCAGCAAGATAAGCCAAAACTTGCTCTTGCTGCTCCGGCTTTAAAAGCGGTTTTCCTACTCCCAGAAAAGGGAGCGTTCGAGGCCTTGTGTAGCCAGACGACGAACCTGGCTCCACAGCTCCAGACCTAGGTGCAATATTTTTTTTCCCACGACCACCTGATGCTCCACCACTACCACTACCCTCATTACCAGCTGACAATGAACGCCCCCGGCCACAACCTCTTCCACCAGACTTCCTCATTGTTTTAAAAACGTTACCAAACTAACGGTATTTGTTGCTGTCACACAACTTACACGGTGAGCTATAACTTCAGTATGATTTAGCTACCCCTTTACAGGTGGGTGAGACCACAACGAAAATCAGGCACAATGTTACACACTCTGTTGTTGGTGGCAACAAATGAGAGAGATGCCACACACACAGGACTGTCACTGAAGCGCAAATGTAAATATTAATCTCCCACTGATTTGTTTGTTTTTTTTTAAAAGGGAGACTTTAGAAAAAAAATAATAATAAAAAAAAATGATTTTTTAAGGAAAAATTTATAAACCAAATAAAATGAAATGATTGTTTCAGGGAGAATTTAGAAAACAAATAAAAAAAAATAGGCTTTCTATGGCCCACTGAGTGAGAGAGGACGCACACCGGAGTCAGGAGTGGCACACAAGCCCAGAGGCCAATATTTATCTCCCACTGATTGATTTAGTGATTTTTTCAGGTAGATTTTGGAACCCAAATCAAGCAAAAAAATAAATAGGCTTTCTATGGCCCACAATTGGAGAGAGAGAGAGAGATGGCACACCCAGGAGTCAAGACTGGCACACAAGCAGAAAGGGCAATATTAATCTCCCACTGATTTGATTTTTTTTTTTTTCAGGGAGACTTTAGAAAAAAAAAATACAAAAAAATGAATTTTTTAGGAAGAATTTAGAAACCAAATAAAATGAAATGATTGTTTCAGGGAGAATTTAGAAAACAAATTAAAAAAAAAATAGGCTTTCTATGGCCCACTGAGTGAGAGAGGACGCACACAGGAGTCAGGAGTGGCACACAAGCCCAGAGGTCAATATTTATCTCCCACTGATTGATTTAGTGATTTTTTCAGGTAGATTTTGGAACCCAAATCAAGCAAAAAAATTAATAGGCTTTCTATGGCCCACAATTGGAGAGAGAGAGATGGCACACCCAGGAGTCAAGACTGGCACACAAGCAGAAAGGGCAATATTAATCTCCCACTGATTTGATTTTTTTTTTTTTCAGGGAGACTTTAGAAAAAAAAATACAAAAAAAATGATTTTTTCAGGAATAATTTAGTAACCAAATAAAATAAAATGATTTTTTCAGGGAGAATTTAGAAAACAAATAAAACAAAAAATAGGCTTTCTAGGGCCCACTGAGTGAGAGAGGACGCACACAGGAGTCAGGAGTGGCACACAAGCCCAGAGGCCAATATTTATCTCCCACTGATTGATTTAGTGATTTTTTCAGGTAGATTTTGGAACCCAAATCAAGCAAAAAAATAAATAGGCTTTCTATGGCCCACAATTGGAGAGAGAGAGAGAGATGGTACACCCAGGAGTCAAGACTGGCACACAAGCAGAAAGGGCAATATTAATCTCCCACTGATTTGATTTTTTTTTTTTTTCAGGGAGACTTTAGAAAAAAAAATACAAAAAAATGAATTTTTTAGGAAGAAATTAGAAACAAAATAAAATAAAATGATTGTTTCAGGGAGAATTTAGAAAACAAATTAAAAAAAAATAGGCTTTGTAGGGCCCACTGAGTGAGAGAGGACGCACACAGGAGTCAGGAGTGGCACACAAGCCCAGAGGCCAATATTTATCTCCCACTGATTGATTTAGTGATTTTTTCAGGTAGATTTTGGAACCCAAATCAAGCAAAAAAATTAATAGGCTTTCTATGGCCCACAATTGGAGAGAGAGAGATGGCACACCCAGGAGTCAAGACTGGCACACAAGCAGAAAGGGCAATATTAATCTCCCACTGATTTGATTTTTTTTTTTTCAGGGAGACTTTAGAAAAAAAAAAAATACAAAAAAAATGATTTTTTCAGGAATAATTTAGAAACCAAATAAAATAAAATGATTGTTTCAGGGAGAATTTAGAAAACAAAAAAAAAATAGGCTTTGTAGGGCCCACTGAGTGAGAGAGGACGCACACAGGAGTCAGGAGTGGCACACAAGCCCAGAGGCCAATATTTATCTCCCACTGATTGATTTAGTGATTTTTTCAGGTAGATTTTGGAACCCAAATCAAGCAAAAAAATTAATAGGCTTTCTATGGCCCACAATTGGAGAGAGAGAGATGGCACACCCAGGAGTCAAGACTGGCACACAAGCAGAAAGGGCAATATTAATCTCCCACTGATTTGATTTTTTTTTTTTTTCAGGGAGACTTTAGAAAAAAAAAATACAAAAAAATGAATTTTTCAGGAAGAAATTAGAAACAAAATAAAATAAAATGATTGTTTCAGGGAGAATTTAGAAAACAAATAAAAAAAAAATAGGCTTTGTAGGGCCCACTGAGTGAGAGAGGACGCACACAGGAGTCAGGAGTGGCACACAAGCCCAGAGGCCAATATTTATCTCCCACTGATTGATTTAGTGATTTTTTCAGGTAGATTTTGGAACCCAAATCAAGCAAAAAAATTAATAGGCTTTCTATGGCCCACAATTGGAGAGAAAGAGATGGCACACCCAGGAGTCAAGACTGGCACACAAGCAGAAAGGGCAATATTAATCTCCCACTGATTTGATTTTTTTTTTTTTTCAGGGAGACTTTAGAAAAAAAAATACAAAAAAAATAATTTTTTCAGGAATAATTTAGAAACCAAATAAAATAAAATGATTTTTTCAGGGAGAATTTAGAAAACAAATAAAACAAAAAATAGGCTTTCTAGGGCCCACTGAGTGAGAGATGACACACACAGGAGTCAGGAGTGGCACACAAGCCCAGAGGCCAATATTTATCTCCCACTGATTGATTTAGTGATTTTTTCAGGTAGATTTTGGAACCCAAATCAAGCAAAAAAATAAATAGGCTTTCTATGGCCCACAATTGGAGAGAGAGAGATGGCACACCCAGGAGTCAAGACTGGCACACAAGCAGAAAGGGCAATATTAATCTCCCACTGATTTGATTTTTTTTTTTTTTTTCAGGGAGACTTTAGAAAAAAAAAATACAAAAAAAATGATTTTTTCAGGAATAATTTAGAAACCAAATAAAATAAAATGATTTTTTCAGGGAGAATTTAGAAAACAAAAAAAAAATAGGCTTTGTAGGGCCCACTGAGTGAGAGAGGACGCACACAGGAGTCAGGAGTGGCACACAAGCCCAGAGGCCAATATTTATCTCCCACTGATTGATTTATTGATTTTTTCAGGTAGAATTTAGAACCCAAATCAACCAAAAATAATAAATAGGCTTTCTATGGCCCACTATTTGTGAGAGAGATGGCACGCTCAGGACTGGCACACAAGCCCAGAGGCCAATATTAATCTCCCACTTTTTTTTTTTTTCCAGGGAAAATTTATGAACCCAATAAAAAAAATAATAAATAGGCTTTCTATGGCCCACTATCTGAGAGAGAGAGATGGCACGCTTAGGACTGACACACAAGCCCAAAGGCCAATATTAATCTCCCACTGATTGATTTATTGATTTTTTCAGGTAGAATTTAGAACCCAAATCAACCAAAAAAATAAATAGGCTTTCTATGGCCCACTATTTGTGAGAGAGATGGCACGCTCAGGACTGGCACACAAGCCCAGAGGCCAATATTAATCTCCCACTTTTTTTTTTTTTTCCAGGGAAAATTTATAAACCCAATAAAAAAAATAATAAATAGGCTTTCTATGGCCCACTATCTGAGAGAGAGAGATGGCACGCTTAGGACTGGCACACAAGCCCAAAGGCCAATATTAATCTCCCACTGATTGATTTATTGATTTTTTCAGGTAGAATTTAGAACCCAAATCAAGCAAAAAAATTAATAGGCTTTCTATGGCCCACTGAGTGAGAGATGGCACACACAGGAGTCAGGAGTGGCACACAAGCCCTGAGGCCAATATTTTTCTCCCACTGATTGATGTTGTGATTTTTTCAGGTAGATTTTGGAACCCAAATCAAGCAAAAAAATAAATAGGCTTTCTATGGCCCACTGAGTGAGAGATGGCACACACAGGAGTAAGGAGTGGCACACAAGCCCTGAGGCCAATATTTTTCTCCCACTGATTGATGTAGTGATTTTTTCAGGTAGATTTTAGAACCCAAATCAAGCAAAAAAATAAATAGGCTTTCTATGGCCCACTGAGTGAGAGATGACACAGACAGGGATGGCACTCTAGCAAAACTGCCAATCTTAATCTCCCACAAAAAAAAAAAGGAACTGTCCTTCAATTACTATCTCCCTGCAGTAATCTCAGCCAGGTATGGCAGGCAGCAATAAGGAGTGGACTGATGCACAAATTAAATAAAAAGTGTGGACAAACAAACAAGATAGCTGTGCAGAAAGGAAGGAACAAGAGGATTTGTGCTTTGAAAAAAGCAGTTGGTTTGCACAGCGGCGTACACACAGCAATGCAGCTATCAGGGAGCCTTCTAGGGCAGCCCAATGAGCTACAGCGCTGAGGAAAAAAAAAAAATTTTGCTTCCACTGTCCCTGCACACCGAAGGTGGTGTTGGGCTGTGGAAATCGCTACAGCACAAGCGGTTTGGTGGTTAATGGACCCTGCCTAATGCTATCCCTGCTTCTGACGAAGCGGCAGCAACCTCTCCCTAAGCTCAGATCAGCAGCAGTAACATGGCGGTCGGCGGGAACGCCCCTTTATAGCCCCTGTGACGCCGCGGACAGCAAGCCAATCACTGCAATGCCCTTCTCTAAGATGGTGGGGACCAGGACCTATGTCATCACGCTGCCCACACTCTGCGTTTACCTTCATTGGCTGAGAAATGGCGCTTTTCGCGTCATTGAAACGCGACTTTGGCGCGAAAGTCGCGTACCGCATGGCCGACCCCGCACAGGGGTCGGATCGGGTTTCATGAAACCCGACTTTGCCAAAAGTTGGCGGCTTTTGAAAATGAATGACCCGTTTCGCTCAACCCTAATAAGGAGGCATATACCTGTTATGGCTGCAAATGCACTTAGGTAGAGTACAAATCAGGAGGAAAAATACCTGAACTTGACAGATGTCTTTTCGGACTGGTAAAAGCCCTAATCTGACCCAGATCTGTACCTACCTGACTGAGGTTGGCACCCTAAAATAACTCAATGGCGCCCCCACTCAATGACACCTTCCCCTGGCTACTCCTAACAGTCCCCAGTATAGCTATGCCTATGTAACAATGCACTAGGGAAAATAGGTTATACTCTAAAAACTCCAACTGACCCTTTCAGTTCCTGTGCAGTCTAGATATCCTGACTCTCCAGTCCCTCGGGTGCAAAGATAGACCTAAAGACAGATATGGCAACTCTGGGCTAAACTGCCTAAAAGAATGAAGAGCTGCTTCATGTTCCTCCTAAAGAATGGGAGGGAGGAGCAGAGTGTGAATTACCTACAAGTAGAAAAGTGTGCTGAACAAAGGAAAGATCAAAGAGTGAATAAAGTAAATAGCGAAATACCAAACAAAGAATAAAACAAGTACTATTAACAAATATACTTCCCACTTCCTAATCATAAAGAGAAGACAGGTGCAAAGTATAGTAAAGAAACAGCAAAGCGAAAACCCTTAGCTGGAATCTCACAGATTTGCTCGAAGCATCAATAGAATGTCATAGCATCTAAATAAATCTATCACCAGCTCAAAACGCTAACAGGAGAACAGAATATGAAGCTGCACCCAAAAGGTGATAGGCAGACAAATTAAAAGACCTGTGTTAAGCTAAGCAGACTGCAGCTGGAAATACAGAACTAAAAAACCAAAGAAAAGTCTTGTCTACTGTGGCTTGGCAGAAAGAGAAGCCGACCACAGATCAAAACTCAAGGGATTGAATCATGGATCATGGCAATACTACTGAAAGATGCACTAATTTTCTTAAAAGAAAAATGTCAGCGGTTTGTTGCTATGTATCCTGAGTGTTTTATCAGCCGGTGATTATTACTAGAGGATAACTGGCCTCATACCTCCTTGCCCAACCATGCCCACAGCACTGATTATCAGCTCTATATCAGTAGACAATCTGCACGCAAAGCTGATAATCTATGGTGTGGCTGAGGTTATATAGGGCTTAACCTCTGAACTCTGTAAACTAAAGGTACCCTCACACTCAGCAACTTTGCAACGAGAACGACAACAATCCGTGACGTTGCAGCGTCCTGGATAGCGATCTCGTTGTGTTTGACACGCAGCAGCGATCTGGATCCCGCTGTGCCATCGCTGGTCGGAGCTAGACGTCCAGAACTTTATTTGGTCGTCAGGTCGACGTGTATCGTCATGTTTGACATCAAAAGCAACGATGCCGATGGAGCTAACAACCAGCGAGAACGATAAGTGGGTCGCCGTTACGTCACTGGATCGCTCCTGCATCGTTCTGGAGCTGCTGTGTTTGACGTCTCTACAGCGACCTAAACAGCGACGCTGCAGCGATCTAGTTTAGGTCGGATCGTTGTCTATATCGCTGCAGCGTCGCTAAATGTGACGGTACCTTTAGTGAAACATCGCTGAAATCAGAGTCTCTGTCCTTACCTCAAAGCTATTGACACATTCCCTTTAAATGGCATGTACCGCTCAATGAATTTGACAGGTAGTACTCCAGCAAGCCCTTCATTAAGACTAGACCGCACATTACTAGTCTGAATAAAAACATATCTTTCAGGAATGACCCACAAAACGATGTAGCAAACCATTACATTTACTTTTCACTTTCGTTGAACCTTGGGTCATTTAAGATTTGTACATCATAAGTACTTTCTGCTTTCTTTTACGGTGCAGTACTATACATAGAAGTAGTATATAATAGTAGTTTAGCAAATATTTTGGATCATATATGGAATGAAAATCAAATTTCTGTCCAGCTACTGTATAATCATTTAAGTGGCTGATTCTCTAACTGTACATTATGGAGCTAATATATAATCAGAATCATATTTTACTCAAAAGCATGCCCCTTTATCTTAGCATTAAAGTTACACTTCAAGCTGGTATGGGAAATAATATAGACTTTACAGTAAATCGTAGAATAACTAATAATTACTCCTGGCTGTGTGACTTTTCTGGAAGATTTCAAAGCTGAAGCTGTATCCATAAATAGTGCATAGGACATCAGTGGACAGGACCAGGGGCACTCACATATATATATATATATATATATATATATATATATTCTTTTCTTAATCTGAGGCCACAGATATGTATCTGATCAAAATAATATATAATCCACACTAGACCACTAGATTGGTGTGGACTTTAAAGGAATATCACTGTATCTTCTGAAAAAATCTCTCGAAATGTAGGACTCGCTGAAAAGGGATAATAAAACGTATTCTGACTCACAAGCAGGAGGCACCTTCAGCGTCCTGTTCTTCTTTAGGCAATGGGGCTATGTTTACTAAATGATGATTATCATCTTACCTTAGCTCTCCTCGATCATATATAGAGAGCAGTATGAATGCACACTATGCGCATGGCTATGATCAGCATATTTTACTTCTATAGGGTCATACTAGTATAGGACGTGGTCAGTGGTGCAATACATGCAATAGAATCCAGGTATACGGTATTGGGTCCATGTTTATAAATAGTGGATGAGGGTGCAGTGCACTCATGACTTATAAAAGGACGGATATACTCATCCTAAACCTATATGTACATTAAGGAGCAGTAAAACATGGATGAATTACATTTTCAACAAGGCATGTCCATGTGATTTGGGAAATGCGCATTGATCCTCAGATTTAGCTGTAATATATTACTCGGTATGGCTTTCTCTAATTTCAGGAGATCACCTTAATTTTGCATTTGTTAACAATAATACATCTGTCTTATACTTAGTCTGTGGAATTTTAGAGCATAGTGCACTAAATAGCGGATGTCCTATCTTGTTATTGTGGGACAAATCAATGAGAGTACTGTAATCAGCTCAGTGCATACGTTATGTTTTTATGGGCAGCAGTTTCTCTTCAAATGGGAATGTTACAGTGTCTCCTGATGTGTCGTTATACTGAGAGCTATGAAACGCGTTGAGACAGAAACAAGTTATATATGTGATTGGGATTTATATCACATTAGTGAGACTTTGGGGGGGTTGTTTTGTGTTTATCCGTTCATTTTCCGGTACTCACCAGGATTTGAATTACTTAAGTGTACTTTTGTAGCAAGTCTAGTTCAGGTGATTTAAATGTATTCATTCTTAAAAGTTAAGTTCTATTATCCCTTTTCAGTGAGTCCTCAAACACTTTGAAAACAGTGCACTGCTGAAGAAAGACTTATTTTTTCCGTGGTGCAATCAGAAGGTTTTTATTCTCACCATAACGTAAAAATGTTCTGATTAAACCACGGCATGAAACGTTTCTGACATGTTTTTACCCACCTTTGATCCAGCTATCATGCTGTCATCCAAAATAGCAGTGGCTGAAGAGGCCATCAAAATGTTAAAAAAATAAAAACTGATATTCACCTTATCACTCACCTTTTCAGATCCTCCACGTCACCTATCTGGTCCTTCACACATCATCAGATAGCCTCTACTTGCACTGATATCCCGAGGAGAATTTAGTGCCAGCATACAAAAGGTTATGGCATCATGACACAATAACAAGAGGTTATGATATGAAGATGTGGTTAGGACCAGACAGGTGATGAGAGGAGCAGAGGGGCTTGAGAAGTGAGCAGCGAGGTGAGTATCAGTTTTTTATCTGTTTTACATCTTATATTTATTATGATCAGGGATCAGGTGAGACCTCAGAGCAGGAAAAGGGCATTAAATTCTGCACAGATCAAATTTTCCAGGAAAATGTTTCCAAGCTGTCTAATTCGAATTTTGCCTCATCTGCTGCATTTTTTTTACATTAGTCATAAGAGAAGAGTGATTGAATACTAATTTAATTTTACAAAAATCTGAATTTGACAAAGTCTGGATTTTTTGCAATTCATTTCCACTTGTCGTCATATTTCTGAGCTGTAAGATGCCATCAGAATGTTAAAAAATAAGAAAAAAAATTGTATACTCACCTCTTTGGCCCCTCTCCATTACCCCTGTCATTTCTAATTCCCATAGTCCTATTTTAGACAGGCTAGAGTCACTTCAAATACATATGATTCACATATTCCTTTGTGAAAGAAGTATATCCCAAAGGAAAAAACAAAGTGAGGAGAAAGAAATATAATTATAAAACGAATAATGTTTATTTTCAATAGTTAAAAATTTTTATAATCACAAAATATAAATAAAAAATACACAGGGGGGGTATATTTACACCAGACAAAATCTGGGGAGGCGGACCTGCTCGGTGCTGGCACAGTAAATAATAAGCCACAAGTATCACATATATGATGGTAGTAATGGTGACACCAATATTAATAAAGGCTAAATAGCTCTGCACTGCACAGCGATAATAGATAATTCATTGCAATCATTGATAACTAACATGTAGCCACTTTCCAGAGTATTCTCCCAAGGAGCTGGCACAAAAGGAAAAATGTATACAGTAGTGCAATAGATTATGCTAACAAACTGAAGGGACAAGTTCATATAGGCGGCCAGAGAGAGGGAGAGGTACCTATTAATGGATGGCAAGTGGGCCTATGCTAATGGTTACAGAGTCAATTACCTCAGTGTGGATGAAAACGCAGTGAAGTGCCTGATACCACCAGCAGGAGACAGGTGCAGATCCCCGGCGCCCAACAAGCGCTGTTTCGCCGTAGCTTCTTCGTTTTTTCCTTTGGGATATACTTCTACCCTGTCATTTCTAGTAGCCATGTCTGTCCAAAACAGGTTAGGCTTTATCAGAATACTGGTGTACGGAGTTGAGGACCCTCATGCTCTAAATCAGCAGGTTACTATTAAATCGTATTTGTGTTCTAGGAACGCAGATACAATTGGATGCAGGTAAGTCTCGTTTACAGGTAACCTATAGTGATGAACGAGTATACTCGTTGCTCGGGTTTTCCCGAACACGCTCGGGTGACCTCCGTGCATTTGTTAGTGTTCAGAGATTTAGTTTTCATCACGGCAGCTGAATGATTTACAGCTACTAGCCAGGCGGAGTACATGTGGGGGTTGCCTGGTTGCTAGGGAATCCCCACATGTAAATCATGCTGCTGAGGCAATGAAAACGTAATCTCTGAGCAGCCATAAATACTCGGAGATCACCAGAGTGTGCTCAGGAAAACCCGAGCAACGAATACACTCGCTCATCACTAGTAACCTTCCCAATTTCCCAACACATAATATGATTAAACCAAAGGAAACCAACTGGATCCCACTTCTAGTCTTGTCCCAGTAGTTGAGTACACATCTAAATGATGGAAATGCCATGGAAAAATATTTACAAGACATATTCTTAATTTCTTCTTTTTTAATAAAATGTTTAAGTACTGCTTTGCTTAAGCGGTCTTAATATTACGTGCCATGCCAAACAATCTAAAGCCAAAACACACAAATTTCAAGATTTTTAATGCAATGCTCTGTAAAGCTTTATTAGCTGCCAGATTAGTAATAATTGCGCTGCCTTGTAACTGCCAACTTACTGTATAAGATAGCCCTATTTTTGTACACATCATATTCTAGATTTCATTTTGTAGATCCAAAAATGTAATATATATTTTTATAATGCTAATTGTGCATTTGACGGTGGTAATTAATGCATTAATTGTGCTCGTGTCTTACCTCTGTGATGCATTTATTTTGACAGCAGGCTCTCTTTTCCTTGTACAGCGTGACGTTCTTCTCAAAGGGAGTTTCAACAGTCAGAATTTTTTGCTGAGTTCTGAAAACTAGATGACCTATAAATGTGTTTTTTTCTATCGCATTTCTGTGTAAGATTACATGGGGAATTGAATATATTAATATAAATAGTGACTAAGTCTGTGCTAAATTTATGTCCAACTATAGCTTCGAAACCAGAATGTATAAATATATACAGAGTCCGAGATAGAGAGAATAAGTCCGAAAAAACGATGGATGTGATGAATACGTAGGACAGCATTAGCAGACTGTCTATAAATATGTTAGGAGACTGATTAAATAGCCATTCCCAATTGTAAGGTCATTAACTGAACAGATCAGTGTGGCAATCGGAACATCCATATTCCCAACCATTTGCCACTGCTTGTGTCACCAGAATACAGACTGTTGATGGGGAGTGGGGAGTAAATGGTAAATGGAAATCCCTTTAGTAATACTACTGCTGTTATCATTCTTCCCAAGTTAACTGTTTCATCCATTTTCCTTCCTTTATTATATTAATATATTTATATAACTTATAACTTTATACATTATATTTATACTGCAAGCTGCCAAGCTAATATATTTATATCTATAACTATATAAATCTATATTTATATAGATATACATTTACATATATATTTTATATATGTATAGATATATATATATATAGATATATATATATATATATATATATATATATATATATATATATATATATATAATATGGTCAGTAAAGATCTCTTCCTGCTGTCGCTGAAAAATAATGACAAGTGACTTGAAAGATTGGTGCAGTAGAAAAAGCTTGGAAGACAGTCTCTTGGACTAAATTTACAGCTCACACCATTCTGCTGAGTAAGGTGAATTAGAAACATTGGTGAAGACCCAGGCAGTCACATTTTAGTACTGTGGCTTAATTTACACCCTCTGACATCCATGCTGCCAGAGTACCGAGAACGCTGCGGGCAATCAGAATCTTCTTCTTTCTTATCAGTATGAATGTGTCCTCTCTAAGAGCAACCAGTAAGTGTGGGAAAGATATGTGAAATGTGTAGTATTACAGGCTAACTCCAGTCAAATGTTAAAGTTTATTCTTGAGCATATATTAAGAGGACTCCTGAAGATTGGCATCACCAATATAGCCGAGTTTTCAGATTGTTAGAAAATGGCGTCTGTTATACAGATTCATGTTTCATCATATCGTATTAAGTCTTATATGCAGAAACATGATACCTGATAGAAAATTCATACATCACGCAAACATCAGCAAGGTATAATTTTACAGATATATGATAGGGAATGAAATCCACCACAATGTTCTCTACATGTAAGTCCTTCAAGTAAGGATAGGTGCACACGATCAGTAACCACTGCGGGTTGGATGCTGCGTACTTGTGCGGCGTCCGGATGTTACAGCATAGTGGATGGGATATCAAGAAATCCCAATGTCTACTATGCGACCACAGACGCCCGCGGCTCACCCGTGGAGACGGACATGTGGAGCGTCTCTCCAGTCCGCAGCATGTCTATTTCTCTTGTGCTGATATGTCATATGTCGGCTTCCTGACTTTTTGCAAGCTTGCATCTTTCCCAGCACATCACAGTTTATTTAATCAGCCATCGTGTGCCTTTAACAGTGGGTGGAGAGGAGCTCTGCCTGCCGCTACTAACCTTTTAAACCCAGGAAGGGGGGGGAGCTTTATTCCATGTGTCCATCACATGATTGTGAAGCGCCGATGCGTTGCCATGACAGTCGGGGATCTGCTGGCTTTGGCTGGATTTCATAGGAGATCATGATTGTCACTATACATAGCAGTGCTGAAGCACTGCTATGTGTAGTACCAGCGATCAGACGATCGCAACTTTAACTTGCCTAAGAAGACTCATAAATACAGTAAAATAAGTGCAAAAGATATTTTTTTAAAACATGAAAAAATAAAAAAAAAACACAAAAGTTCAAATCACCCCTATTTGCCCCACTAAAAATAATACAATAAAAAATACACATATTTGGTATCGCTGCGTTTGTAAAACTCCGCTCTATCACAATCTAATATATAATTGCCTAGAATACTACTTCCTGCAATTTGTGCCAACTTCCGTGGCTTTGTCCGGAGCTAATGTCCGAAGCTAATGTCCGGAGCTAATGTCCGGAGATAAGTGACGTCAACAGTGTCCAGTGTCTGATTGGTTGCCGCCTGCTGCAAGCGACCAATCAGAAACGTGCCGTACTGTGACACACTCCGCCCGCCATTTTGGTGTGATTTTTGAATTTTTACCTCACAGCAAGTTTCTACTGCGTGGAGGCGGGCCCAGTGACGTTGCTCTTCAAGCTCCTGCCGAATTTCGTCAAAAAAATGATAATACCATTTACCAAAACTATATATATTTAGTTGTGAAGTGGTTCAGTGACATTTTCACACCAATTTTGAACTTTTGTTTGGTGTTTTCTCCATATACTGCCTATTATTTTTGTTCTTTCTTACTATTATTTATTAATTGTATTATTCTTACATTTGAATAAATAAAGTATATATGGATTCTAGACTCCCGATTCTTTAGAATCGGGCTGCCATCTAGTATAAAATAAATTACCGTAATCCAATCAGAAAATGGCGTAATGAGAAAAAGAATCAACATGTCAGACCTGTGTTATCTTTGTCGACACAACATTGCAATAAAAAATTGTATATACCCCAAAATGCTATGAGCAAAATATAAGTCCTCACACAGTCCTATAGCCAGAAAAATGAAAATACTATGGGTCTAGGAAAATAGTGACACAAACAAAATATATTTTATTACAATTTTGTTTCACCACTTAAATACAGTGAAGGAAATAATTATTTGATTTCTTGCTGGTTTTGTACATTTGCCCACTGACAAAGACATGAACAGTCTATAATTTTAAGGGTAGTTGAATAAAATCCAGAAAATCACATTGCATAAATTATATACATTTATTTGCTTTTTGCAATGAAAAATAAGTGTTTGATAGGAAGGCATTTTTCTGATGTAACATTTCACTATGTGTTGTTATGATGTAACTTGCCCATATTGTATGGCAAGGTGCACAGAAGATCTATTATGTACGCGCCATTCCTATACACTAATGTTTGGGCCATTTTGCTGCCCTTTATTGTAGATCAGAGTGCGTGCACAACGCAATGCTAATTGTAATTTATCTGATGGGAGTTCACTTTCTGACATTTTCCTCACTCACTGTAATACAGAAAATAGGAAATGAATAATAACATAAATCTGATTTTACACTTGTATAGTTATGTTATATTCATTTTACATATCCATGCATCATTTTATTAAGTTGCTGGCATTCTGCTGAGTCTGCCATAGTCCAACCTAATTGATGCATGCTTCCTTTAGCAGCATTTCACAGCATATGTATTTTGCATTAATGATACATGTAAATGATTGGGTTAATGTGCCAAAAGGACCATATACTGCAGGCTCCTGAAATAATGACTTAATTATTTATGTAATTGAAATGTCTTGGTGTTTTTTTAAAGACAGAGTGCTTTATCATGAAAATAGCTTGACATTCCTTTTTATCATCTATTTGTCATTGTGTGCTAATTGAATAACCCTGTACATTAGGAAATACTATTTTCCAAGAGTTAAGGCTACTTAACACTAAGCGAGGTCGCTAGCGAGATCGCTGCTGAGTCACAAGTTTTGTGACGCAACAGCGACCTCAGTAGCGATCTCGCTATGTGTGACACGTAGCAGCGACCAGGCCCCTGCTGTGAGATCGCTGGTCGTGTCGGAATGGCCTGGACCATTTTTTGATCGTTGAGGTCCCGCTGGGTAGCACACATCGCTGTGTTTGACACCTTACCAACGACCTCGTTGACGACTCAGACACCGACACATAGGCGTGCATTTGCGTTGCCTTTTCCCCACCCCTCCGCTCCGATTGGTGGTCACTACTGCGTTCTGATTGGCGGTCATGCCTTCAACAGAAGGCGACATAGTAGCGCTTCCATCCTTTGTTCCTGACCGCGTGGTGGTTTGCAGATCGTTGTAGAGTTCTCCGGCCTGCGACTCCTCTTCGATGTATCTATTCTTCAACGGTTCTTCTGACACCTATATTTTGTGCACGGTAGGTATCGTTTGGGGTCTCAAATGCGTTTTCATTTTTCCTTAATCTGCAAACCACCAATCGGAACTGAATGGGCGCGGAAAAGGCAACGCAAATGCACGCCTGTGTGACTATAACGTCACACAGGACGTTCCTCATCGAGGTCTGAATCGTCATAATAGCTGCCATGTGACAGGGTCACAACGACCAACGACATTGTTGTACAGGTCGCTACAGGTCGCCGCATCGCTGCTGCGTCGTTGGAAAGATCTCACTGTTTGACATCTCACCAGCGACCACATAGCGACGCAGCAACGATCCCTGACAGGTCGTATCGTTGTCAGGATCATTTTAGCGTCGCTAAGTGTGACGGGGCCTTAATTGTGCCACTTTGCAGGCCTTATTTGATTGAGTGTTTACTTAGGCCATGTTATATGATTAATTAAACGGAATCTGTCATCAGATTTTTGCTCCCCCATCTGAAAAGTAGCATGATGTAGGGGCAAGATGCTTATTCCAACATATATTACTTATGGGTCTGCTTGTTGCAAGTTTGATAAAAATCGCTGATTTATATGCTACAGATAACCAGTGCTCTGAATGCAGAGCTCTTTATAGCCCCGCCCACACCACTGATTGGCAGCTCTCTCTTTGTATCCTGTGCATAAGCAGAAAGTGGCCAATTAGGGGTGGGATTATAAAGGGCTCATGAATATGAAGGACTACATGGCAACAGTTTAATTAGTCCTATTGTGATAATCTGCTGATTAAACAGGGATTTTATGCAAATTGCAACAAGCAACCCAGTAAGTGACACAACGCTCATATTAGGTAGCATAAACCTGTTGACAGATTCCCTTTAAATGCAGAGAGACCCACGGCCAGGTTTTTGGGGTCCTGTCCTTCATCAGTACTGAGCAGTGTCCTGTTTAGCGGAATGAGTTACATTAGATACATCTCATGGGGTTACTGGCTCCCATTGAACAGAAGAGATAATATGCATCTTCTTCCATGGAGAATCGCCTGTAAATAAGTCTATGAACACATTTCCATCTCTTCAATGAAAACCAATCCCCACCCCCATCACACCCCAAATGTTAATTAATGAAAAATAAACATAATGCTATTTCTTTTGTGAGTTAAATGTAGCTGTGTTATAAAGGGAGTTCTCCTTTTATTATCTTTCAGGGAGACATTATAGAATCAGAGGTTATTGCTGCTGCAATTCCTTTTCTGTGATATATTTGCTTAATTTCCAGTCTTGCACAATACGGTAGACTATATTGCGCTCTACAAACCCAAGAATGTGTCTGTGGTCTGTGGAATAATGCAGCATGTGGATGTACATTATGTATATATATATATATATATATATATATATATACAGTGCTCAAAAAAATAAAGGGATCACTAAAATCCCACATTCTAGATATCACTGAATGACATATTCCAGTTGTAAATCTTTATTCATTACTCAGTGGAATGTGTTGAGATTGAGAACCATAAAACCTAAAAAATATCAACATAAATCACAACTAATATCCAACTGAGGTCTGGATTTGGAATAATGCTCAAAATCAAAGTGGAAAATGAAGTTACAGGCTGATGCAACTTCAGTGGAAATGCCTCAAGAAAAGGAAATGATGCTCAGTAGTGTGTGTGGCCTCCACATGACTGTATGACCTCCGTGCTGTTAGGTGTCGAGTTACCGCCTCTGCACAGGGGAAATCTCAAACCATCTCTGCTGCGGTCTCCAATTCTTCTCCAGCCACAGTGGAGCCTGCTCAGAGGAGACATCAGTTCCAGCATCTAGCTCAGGATGATACTGGACGACTGGTTACTATTGCCTTTCCAGGTTCTGCTTTTGTAGCCAGCAATGATCAGCAGCGAGCAGGTCTTTCTGGGACTAAGTCCTTCTTTTCCTATACTGATCATGCCCATGGGACGACCTCCCATTGGAGGTCGGGGGTCGCATGCTCAGGTCCTGTTGCGGCTCCTATTGGTCCATCTGGAAGGTCTTGTAACACTGCTATTAGAGCGCTTTCCCTGTCCCAAGTCTGTATGGTTAGTGGCATCCGTCAGAGCGGCACTGCACGCACTCTTGTGCATTTAAGTTATTTTTGCAGTTACTCTGACATCCCAGTTGCGGTGTCGAGTGCAAGAGGTCTAAACGACCTCTAATCCTGTGTCTTGGGATTGAGTTCTGAGACTCCTTGCTTGCGCTGTTGGTGTGGTACCGTGGCCCTGTAACAGGGCTAACTTCATTTCACACAGAGTGAAGTTAACCCGTGTGTGTATCCACATTGTACCGCCATTTAATCCGTCATTACTCAGCAGCAGGTTCCATTTCAGCACGGTGGACCCCGGGCTGCGAACGCACCTTATACCATCTCTCTAATTACAGTTAGGTCCATATATATTTGGACAGAGACAACATTTTTCTCATTTTGGTTATAGACATTACCACAATGAATTTTAAACAAAACAATTCAGATGCAGTTGAAGTTCAGACTTTCAGCTTTCATTTGACATTAAAATTGGATGAAGGGTTTAGGAGTTTCAGCTCCTTAACATGTGCCACCCTGTTTTTAAAGGGAGCAAAAGTAATTGGACAATTGACTCCAAGGCTATTTGATGGACAGGTGTGGGCAATCCCTTCGTTATGTCATTCTCAATTAAGCAGATAAAAGGCCTGGAGTTGATTTGAGGTGTGGTGCTTGCATTTGTAAGGTTTTGCTGTGAAGTAAACATGCGGTCAAAGGAGCTCTCCATGCAGGAGAAACAAGCCATCCTTAAGCTGCAAAAACAGAAAAAACCCATCCGAGAAATTGCTACAATGTTAGGAGTGGCAAAATCTACAGTTTGGTACATGCTGAGAAAGAAAGAAAGCACTGGTGAACTCATCAGTGCAAAAAGACCTGGGCGCCCACTTAAGACAACAGTGGTGGATGATCGCAGAATAATCTCCATGGTGAAGAGAAACCCCTTCACAACAGCCAACCAAGTGAACAACACTCTCCAGGAGGTCGGCGCATCAATATCCAAATCTACCATAAAGAGAAGACTGCATAAAAGTAAATACAGAGGGTTCACTGCATGATGCAAGCCACTCACAAGCATCAAGAATTAAAAGGCTAGACTGGACTTTGCTGAAAAACATCTAAAAAGCCAGCACAGTTCTGGAAGAACATTCTTTGGACAGATGAAACCAAGATCAACCTCTACCAGAATGATGGAAAGAGAAAAGTATGGCGAAGGCGTGGTACGGCTCATGATTCAAAGCATACCACATCATCTATAAAACACAGTGGAGGCAGTTTGATGGCTTGGGCATTCATGGCTGCCAGTGGCACTGGGTGACTAGTGTTTATTGATGATGTGACACAGGGCAGAAGCAACCGAATGAATTCTGAGGTATTCAGAGACATACTGTTAGGAGTCAAGTTTCCTCTGCTGCACAGGGGGAATCTCGATCCGTCTCCGCTGCGGTCTCCCATTCTCCTCCAGCCGCAGTGGAGCCTGCTCAGCAGGGACGTCGATCCCAGCGTCTCGCTCAGTCTGACTCTGTGAGAAGAGTTACTGCTGCTTCTCCAGCTTCTGCCTGTAAAGCCTATACTGGTCAGCAGCGAGTGGACTTCTCTGGGACTAAGTCCTTGTCTGCGCACACTGAGCGTGCCCAGGGCAAGATCTCCCGTTGGAGATCGAGGGTCATGTGCTCAGACTCTGCAGCGCATTCTATTGGTCCTCTTGGCAGGTCTTGGAAGGGCAAAGTTTCTGTGGCCGCTTCCTGTCCTGCAACTATATAAACTGCGCATGACCGCACGGCCATGCGCTAGTGTACAATTTAATACGTGTGTTTGTTGTGAGTGCAAGTCGTTCTTTAAATACCCCTACCCTATTGTATGATTGTTCGCGTATGGAGTATGGCTGCTATCTAGCGCCCGACTTATCACTCAATGTGTCACACACGTGTCAGCGTCTACTGCTGTGACCGCCAGTGTGGTGCCACGCGCCAGTGTGCGCTTCCTGACCCACGTCTGGGTGCTTAGTGGTGCCTGCCAGCACGGCACAGTTCGCACTTCGGTGCCTTAATTATATAATTCCTTTCACACCCAGTAGCGGTGTAGTGCCAGCAAGGGTCTAATCGGACTACAATCCCTGTTGGGGTCTAGTTCGCTGACCACTTGCTCGCGCTCTATGTGCGGTACCGCGGTCCTGTGATGCAACAGGATCGCTCTCTTCACGCTGGGTGAGGTTTTACCCACGCGTGTATACTTTTGAATACCGCCATATTGTCTGTCTTTTCCTAGCAGCAGGTTTCACCTGCACGGTGGACCCCGGACTGCGAACGCATCTATATCATCTCTCTTGGTGCGTTCCGCCAGTCCTAACATTACACTAGCGCCAGGGTCTGGCTAGTGATGACAGACAAACAGCAATCTCTGCGGCATATCCAGCAGCTGGAGGGTAGGTTGGCGGCTCTCGAGAGCGCGACCTCAGCTGTGGATGTTACTGCAGTAGCTGTACAGGCTGCCAGCGTGGCTGCAGCTACTATGTCAATTGCCACCCCTGTTCCAACATTATTTCGCCTCCCGCTGCCAGAAACATTTTCTGGTGATAGCAAGTTTTGTAGGGGATTTGTGAGTCAGTGCTCTATTCACCTCGAGCTCCTGGCTACACGTTTTCCCACAGAGCGGGCTAAGGTGGGATTTATTCTGTCTCTATTGTCGGACAGGGCGTTGGAATGGGCTACGCCGCTGTGGGAGCGTGGCGATCATGTGGTGCAGAGTGCTCCGCTGTTTCTGAGCGCTCTGAAACAGGTCTTTTTAGGACCTCAAGTCACCCATGATACTGCGCTCCAATTGCTGGCATTAACTCAGGGTGAGTCCTTGGTCAGTCATTTTGCCGTCCAATTCCGCACCTTAGCATCTGAGCTGGATTGGTCGGATAAAGCTCTTATCCCCATATTTTGGAGGGGCTTGGCTGACCACGTAAAGGACGCTCTGGCCACTAGGGAGATTCCTGCCACACTGGAGGAGTTAATTACTGTCTCCACTCGAATTGACCTCCGTTTTAACGAGCGGAGGTTAGAGCGAGCCCAGTGTAGGCAGAGGTTTCGGCTGGCTCCTACTTTCGCCAAACCTCTGGAATTTCCGGTCCTGGTTCCGGAGTCACATGAGGGCAGGGAAGTGTCACAAGCAGGATCTAAGTCCCGGACCGCTTGTGCACTCAGGGTCTGTCATGTTTGCCAGCAGTCAGGACATCTAGCCACCAGATGTCCTCAGCGGTCGAGGAAACGTCAGCGTCTAGTGGTAGTAGGTGGAGGTACACTAGACACGGCGACGTTTGCCTCTAAGTTGTCCTTTAAGGGGACAATTACTATTGGCTCATTCTCCCACTCGGTAGAGCTCTGCGTGGATTCTGGGGCGGAGGGCAATTTTATGTCTTCTGCCTTTGCCCAACGTCACGCAATACCCCTGGTTATGCTTGCTCAACCAGTAACGGTGCGAGTGGTGAATGGGTCGACATTGCCCTCACAGATAACACACCAGACCATCCCTTTTACTCTGTCCATGTCGCCATCTCATCAGGAGATAATTTCTCTGCTCGTCATTCCGGAAGGAATTGATGAGGTCCTGTTGGGAATACCTTGGCTACGGTACCACTCTCCTCATATCGAGTGGTCCTCAGGCAGAATTCTGGGTTGGGGTGAATCTTGTGGGGGTAGGTGTCAGAGGGAGTGCGTTCAGGTTGCTACTACTGAGGTACCCGCAGATCTATCCTCTCTCCCCAAGCAGTATTGGTCTTATGCAGACGTGTTCTCCAAAAAGGCGGCGGAGGTCCTTCCGCCTCATCGCTCCTATGACTGTCCTATTGATCTCTTGCCTGGTGCTGAGCCTCCCCGGGGTCGAGTTTATCCGCTGTCTCTCCCGGAGACGGAGGCAATGTCACAGTACATCCAGGAAAATCTGGCAAGAGGATTCATTAGGAAGTCAGTGTCACCTGCTGGAGCAGGGTTCTTCTTCGTGCAGAAGAAGAATGGGGAATTGCGCCCATGCATAGACTACAGGGGTCTTAACGCCATCACCATTAAGAATAAGTATCCTTTGCCCTTGATATCTGAGTTATTCGATAGACTTCAGGGAGCAAGGGTATTTACTAAATTAGATTTGCGGGGTGCTTACAACCTGATTCGCATCCGTGAGGGGGACGAATGGAAGACGGCCTTTAACACCAGGGATGGGCACTATGAATATCTGGTGATGCCCTTCAGGCTCTGTAATGCCCCAGCCGTTTTCCAAGACTTTGTGAACGATATCTTCCGGGATTTGCTTTCCACCTCGGTCGTAGTCTATCTGGATGATATTCTTATCTACTCTCCAGATATTGACTCCCACCGGAGAGATGTTTGCAAAGTCTTCGACCTCCTACGGGCAAACTTCCTCTATGCCAAATTGGAGAAGTGTATGTTTGAGCAGGAGTCTTTACCTTTCCTGGGCTACATCATCTCGGCCCAGGGATTGGCTATGGATCCTGCCAAACTACAGGCAGTGATGGACTGGCAGGAACCCCATTCTCTGAAAGCGGTGCAGCGCTTTATGGGGTTCATAAATTACTATCGTCAGTTCATTCCCCACTTCTCAACCCTGGTAGCTCCCTTGGTATCCCTCACCAAGAAGGGAGCGAATCCTAAATCGTGGTCCGAAGAGGTCTCCAAGGCCTTCACTTCTATTAAGTCCCACTTTGCTAGTGCTCCCATCTTACATCGTCCCGATGTGGATAAGCCATTCCTAATGGAGGTGGATGCCTCTTCCGTTGGTGCAGGAGCAGTCCTCTATCAAAAGGATGCTCAAGGTCGGAAGCATCCATGCTTCTTCTTCTCAAAAACCTTCTCACCAGTGGAGAGAAATTACTCCATCGGGGATAGGGAGTTGCTGGCAATGAAGTTGGCCTTTTCGGAATGGAGACATCTCTTGGAGGGTGCTCGGTTCCCATTCCAAGTCTTCAAGGACCACAAGAATTTGGTCTATTTACAGACAACCCAGCGGCTGAATTCTCGTAAGGCCAGATGGTCCTTGTTTTTCTCCCGGTTCCACTTCACTCTACATTATCTCGCCGGGGAGAAGAACATTCGTGCTGACGCTCTCTCTTGCTCCCTGGTGTCAACTGTGGAGGAGGAGGACGAGCCTCGGCTCATTGTCCCTTCAGAGAGTCTGAGAACCGTAGCTCCGGTTTCGCTTGAGTCTGTGCCTCCGGGCAAGACTTTTGTCCCCATCAATTTGCGTCCGGAGGTTCTCTCGTGGGCTCATTCGTCCAGAGTGGGTGGACACTTTGGGGCAAAGAGGACATCTGAGTTGTTGGCGAGAATGTATTGGTGGCCACATATGGTTCGTGACGTTGGAGACTACGTTCGGGCATGTGTCTCTTGTGCCAAAAATAAGTCTCTCCGTCAACGGCCAGCTGGGTTGTTATACCCTCTGCCGGTGGCAGACAGGCCCTGGGAGATGGTCGAGATGGACTTTGTGGTGGGTTTGCCCAAGTCACGTGGCTGTACTGTCATTTGGGTTATCACCGACCATTTTTCTAAAATGGTGCATTTGGTGCCGCTTCCCCGGCTACCTTCTGCACGGGCCTAGGCAGCATTGTTTGTTAAACACATCTTCCGTCTTCACGGTATGCCAGACAAAATTGTCAGTGACCGGGGTCCCCAGTTTGCGTCTCGGTTCTGGAGAGAGCTTTGTCGCCTTCTCAGTATCGAGTTGAATCTCTCTTCGGCATATCATCCCGAGACGAATGGGTTGGTGGAGAGAGCCAACCAGACCTTGGTCACATATCTGCGACATTTTGTCTCTGCTAAACAAGATGACTGGGCATCTTTGCTACCATGGGCGGAGTTTGCTCTTAACAATGCTGTAGCTGACTCCACTGGACAGACCCCATTCCTCCTTAACTATGGTCAGCATCCGCGGGTACCTGTGTCCATGCCCGTGTCTTCCGCCGATTCCAGGGTGGCAGACTGGGCTGTGGAGGCACGGGACATTTGGGATCGCACTCAGGATGCCATTCGGGCTTCCAAGGAGAGAATGAGGTCCTCCGCCGATGTTCATCGGCGCCCCGCTCCGACCTTTGCTCCTGGCGACTTGGTGTGGCTCTCCGCCCGTAACATCAGGCTGCGAGTTGAGTCCACTAAGTTTGCGCTTCGCTACTTGGGTCCCTTCAAGGTTCTCGAACAGGTTAATCCTGTGGTCTACCGCCTGGCTCTTCCTCCACGCTTGGGTATCACCGACACCTTTCATGTGTCCCTCTTGAAACCCGTATACATGTCCCGGTTTTCCGAGTCATCTGCCGGGACATCGGGTTCGTCTACGGACGATTACGAGGTGAACGCTATTTTGGGGTGTATGGTGGTACGCGGCAAAAAGTTCTATCTGGTGGATTGGAAGGGTTATGGTCCAGAGAACAGGTCATGGGAGCCTGCTGAAAACATTCGGGCCCCACAGCTCATTGCTGCCTTTGAACGTAGCGAGGCCCAAGGAGGGGGGGCCCTAGGAGGGGGGGTAATGTTAGGAGTCGAGTTTCCTCTGCTGCACAGGGGGAATCTCGATCCATCTCCGCTGCGGTCTCCCATTCTCCTCCAACCGCAGTGGAGCCTGCTCAGCAGGGACGTCGATCCCAGCGTCTCGCTCAGTCTGACTCTGTGAGAAGAGTTACTGCTGCTTCTCCAGCTTCTGCCTGTAAAGCCTATACTGGTCAGCAGCGAGTGGACTTCTCTGGGATTAAGTCCTTGTCTGCGCACACTGAGCATGCCCAGGGCAAGATCTCCCGTTGGAGATCGAGGGTCATGTGCTCAGACTCTGCAGCGCATTCTATTGGTCCTCTTGGCAGGTCTTGGAAGGGCAAAGTTTCTGTGGCCGCTTCCTGTCCTGCAACTATATAAACTGCGCATGACCGCACGGCCATGCGCTAGTGTACAATTTAATACGTGTGTTTGTTGTGAGTGCAAGTCGTTCTTTAAATACCCCTACCCTATTGTATGATTGTTCGCGTATGGAGTATGGCTGCTATCTAGCGCCCGACTTATCACTCAACGTGTCACACACGTGTCAGCGTCTACTGCTGTGACCGCCAGTGTGGTGCCACGCGCCAGTGTGCGCTTCCTGACCCACGTCTGGGTGCTTAGTGGTGCCTGCCAGCACGGCACAGTTCGCACTTCGGTGCCTTAATTATATAATTCCTTTCACACCCAGTAGCGGTGTAGTGCCAGCAAGGGTCTAATCGGACTACAATCCCTGTTGGGGTCTAGTTCGCTGACCACTTGCTCGTTCTCTATGTGCGGTACCGCGGTCCTGTGACGCAACAGGATCGCTCTCTTCACGCTGGGTGAGGTTTAACCCACGCGTGTATACTTTTGAATACCGCCATATTGTCTGTCTTTTCCTAGCAGCAGGTTTCACCTGCACGGTGGACCCCGGACTGCGAACGCATCTATATCATCTCTCTTGGTGCGTTCCGCCAGTCCTAACACATACTGTGTGCTCAGATCCAGTCAAATGCAGCCAAACTGATTGGTCGTCGTTTCATACTACAGATGGAAAATGACCCAAAACATAAATCCAAAGTAACCCAGGAGTTTATTAAAGAAAAGAAGTGGAATATTCTTGAATGGCGAAGTCAGTCACCTGATCTCAACCCAATTGAGCATGTATTTCACTTGCTAAAGACTAAACTTCAGACAGAAAGGCCCACAAACAAAGAGCAACTGAAAACCACCGCAGTGAAGGCCTGGCAAAGCATCAAAAAGGAGGAAACACAGCGTCTGGTGATGTCCATGAGATCAAGACTTCAGGCAGTCATTGCCAACAAAGGGTTTTCAACGAAGTACTAAAAATGAATATTTTATTTAAAATTATTGAATCTGTCCAATTACTTTTGGTCCCTTTAAAAACAAGGTGGCACATGTTAAGGAGCTGAAACTCCTAAACCCTTCATCCAATTTTAATGTCTATACCCTCAAATGAAAGCTGAAAGTCTGAACTTCAACTGCATCTGAATTGTTTTGTTTAAAACTCATTGTGGTAATGTCTATAACCAAAATTAGAAAAATGTTGTCTCTGTCCAAATATATATGGACCTAACTGTATTTGGTGCGTTCCGCTAGCCCTAACATTACACTAGTGCCAGGGTTTGGCTAGTAATGACAGACAAACAGCAATCCTTGCGGTACATCCAGCAGCTGGAGGGAAGGTTGGTGGCTAGTGTTGAGCATTCCAATACCGCAAGTATTGGGTATCGGCCGATATTTGCGGTATCGGAATTCCGATACCGAGATCCGATATTTTTGTGATATCGGGTATCGGTATCGAATCAATAGGGATGTGGAAAATAAAGAATTAGAATAAAAAATATTGATATGCTCACCTCTCCGGCGGCCCCTGGACTTCACGCTGCTATCCGGGAGGCTTCTTTGTTTAAAAAGCGCGCCTTTCGGACCGGTGAATGACGTCCCGGCTTCTGATTGGTCGCGTGCCGCCCATATGACCGGCACGCGACCAATCAGAGCCCACGACGTCATTCGCAGGTCCTCAATTCCTAGAATTAGCAGTTTTGTGAATGAGAATGACGTCGCGGCTTCTGATTGGCCGCGTGCCGCCCATGTGACCGGCACGCGGCCAATCAGAAGCCGCGACGTCATTCTCATTCACAAAACTGCTAATTCTAGGAATTGAGGACCTGCGAATGACGTCGCGGCCTCTGATTGGTCGCGTGCCGGTCACATGGGCGGCACGCGACCAATCAGAAGCCGGGACGTCATTCACAGGTCCCAGAGGCGCGCTTTTTAAACAAAGAAGCCTCCCGGATAGCAGCGTGAAGTCCAGGGGCCGCCGGAGAGGTGAGCATATCAATATTTTTTATTTTAATTCTTTATTTTACACATCCCTATGGATCCCAGGGCCTGAAGGAGAGTTTCCTCTCCTTCAGACCCTGGGAACCATGAGAATACCTTCCGATACTTGATGTCCCATTGACTTGTATTGGTATCGGATATCGGTATCAGCGATATCCGATATTTTTCGGGTATCGGCCGATACTATCCGATACCGATACTTTCAAGTATCGGACGGTATCGCTCAACACTATTGGTGGCTCTTGAGCGCATAACCTCAGCTGTGGATGTTACCGCAGTAGCTGTTAAGGCTGCTAACATGGCTGCAGCAACTTTGTCCACTGCCACCCCTGTTCCGACCCTATCTCGCCTCCCGTAGCCAGATATATTTTCTGGTGATAGCAAATCTTGTAGGGGTTTCATGAGCCAGTACTCAATACACCTTGAGCTCCTGGCTGCACGTTTCCCCACAGAGCGGGGAAAGGTGGGATTCATTTTGTCTCTCCTGTCGGACAGGGCATTGGAAGAGGCTACGCCACTGTGGAAGCGTGGCGATCATGTGGTGCAGAGTGCTCCGCTGTTTCTGAGCACTCTGACACAGGTCTTTTTAGGACCTCGAGTCACCCATGATATGGCACTCCAACTGTTGGCATTGACTCAGGGCTCGTCCTTGGTCAGCCATTTCTCCGTCCACTTCCGCACCATAGCATCTGAGCTGGAGTGATCGGATAAAGCCCTTATCCCTGTATTTTGGATGGGGCTGGCTGACCATGTGAAGGACGCTTTGGCCACTAGGGAGATTCCCACCATAATGGAGGATCCAATAGCTATATCCACTCATATTGACCTCCGTTTTAAAGAACGGAGGTAAGAGCGAGCCCAGTGTAGGCAGAGCTTTCGGCTGTCTCCCACCTTCGCCAAACCTTTGGAATCTTCGCACCAGGCATCTGAGTCACATGAGGAAATCCAATAGAAGAGAGAAAAAAATGCAGCAACACTTCAAAATCCAGTGACGAGCAAACCTTAGTCCTTTATTTCAAACGAATTGCATGGACAAGGTAAAGCAGGTACAGGGCAGATGATACAGGCAGAGAAACAGGACGACGGCCGTTTCGCGTTGTGCACGCTTCCACGGGTCCAGTGAGTCACATAAGGCCATGGAAGTGTCATGAGCGGGATCTATGTCCCAGACCACTCGTGCACTCAAGGTGTGTCATGTGTGCTGGCAGTCAGGACATCTTGCCACCAGATGTTCGCAGCGGTTGGGGAAATGTCAGCGTCTAGTGGTAGTAGGTGAAGATACACTAGACATGGCAACGTTTGCCTCCAAATTCTACTTTAAGGGCACAATTACTATAGGCTCATCCACTCATTCGGTAGAGCTTTGCGTGGATTCTGGGGCAGAGGGCAATTTTATGTCTTCTGGCCTCGCCCAATAACACGCAATATCTCTGGTGATGCTTGCTCAACCTATAACCGAATGGTGAATGGGTCGACAGTGTCCTCACAGATAACACACAAGACCATCCCTTTTGCTCTATCCATGTCACCATCTCATCAGGAGATTATATCTCTGATTGCCATTCCTGAGGGAATTGATGAGGTCCTGTTGGGGATATCTTGGCTACAGTACAACTCTCCTCATATTGAGTTGTCCACAGGCAGAATTTTGGGATGGAGTGAATATTGTGGGGGTAGATGTCAGAGGGAATGCGTTCAGGTTGCTACTACTGAGGTATCCACAAATCTTTCCTCTCTCCCCAAGCAATATTGGCCCTATGCAACATGTTCTCCAAAAGGGCTGCGGAGACCCTTCTGCCTCACCGCCCATATGATTCTCCTATTGACCTCTTGCCTGGTTCTGAGCCTCCCCGGGATTGAGTCTATCCGTTATCTCTCCCGGAGACGGAGATAATGTCACAGTACATACAGGAGAATCTGGCAAGAGGATTCATTAGGAAGTCAGTGTCACCTGCAGGTGTTGGGTTCTTCTTCGTGCAGAAGAAAAATGGGGAACTACGTCCATGCATAGACTGCAGGGGTCTTAACTCCATCACCGTTAAGAATAAGTATCCTCTGCCCCTGATATCTGAGCATTTTGATAGGCTTCAGGGAGCAAGGGTATTTACCAAGCTAGATCTGCAGTGTACTTACAACCTGATTTGCATCCGTGAGGAGGACGAATGGAAGACGGTTTTTAACACCAGGGATGGGCACTATCAATATCTAGTGATGCCTTTTGGGCTCTCTAATGCCCCAGCCGTTATCCAAGACTTTGTAAATTATATCTTCTGGGATATGCTCTCCACCTTGGTCGTAGTCTATCTGGATGATATTCTCATCTACTCTCCAGATATTGGCTCCCACCGGAGAGATATTTGCAGAGTCTTCGACCTCTTTTGGGCAAATTCCCTCTACGCCAAGTTGGAGAAATGTGTGTTTGAGCAGGAGTCCTTACCTTTCCTGGGCTATATCATCTCCGCCCAGGGATTGGCTATGCATCCTGCCAAACTACAGGCTGTGATAGACAGGCAAGAACCCCATTCTCTTAAAGCAGTGCAATGCTTTATGGGGTTCATTAACTATTATCGCCAGTTCATTCCTCATTTCTCAACTTTGGTAACTCCCTTGGTAGCCCTCACCAAGAAGGGAGCAAACCCCAAATTGTGGTCTGAGGAGGTCTCCAAGGCCTTCACTTCTATTAAGTCTCATTTTGCTAGCACTCCCATTCTACATCGCCCCCATATTGATAAGCCGTTCATAATGGAGGTGGATGCCTCATCCGTTGGTGCTGGAGCAGTCCTCTCCCAAAAGGATGCTCAAGGTCAGAAGCATCCTTCTTCTTTTCCAAGACCTTCACACCAGCGGAGAGGAATTTTTCCATCGGGGACAGGGAGTTGCTAGCCATGAAGTTAGCTTTCTCAGAGTGGAGACACCTTCTGGAGGGGGCTCGCTTTCCCTTCCAAGTTTTCACTGACCACAAATATTTGGTGTACTTACAGACAGCCCAATGGCTAAATTCTCGCCTGGCCAGATGGTCCCTGTTCTTCTCCCAGTTCAATTTCACCCTCCATTTTCTTTCTAGGGGAAAAGAACATTTGTGCCGACGCTCTCTCTCGCTCCGTTGTGTCATCTGAGTAGGAGGAAGAGGAGCCTTGGCTTATTGTCCCTTCTCAGAGCCTTAGAAGCGTGGCTCTGGTTTCGCTAGAGTTTGTGCCCCCGGGCAAGACGTTTGTACCATCACTTTTGCGACCAGAGGTTCTCTCTTGGGCTCACTCGTCCAGGGTGGGTGGACATTTTGGGACCAAGAGGATGTCTGAGCTTCTGGTGAGGACGTACTGGTGGCCGCATATGGCCCATAAGTCGGAGACTGTATTCGGGTGTGTGTCTACTGCGCCAAGAATAAGTCTCCTCGACAACGGCCAGCTGGGTTACTTTATCCAATGCCGGTGGCAGACAGGCCCTGGGAGATGGTCGGGATGGATTTTGTGGTGGGCTTACCCAAGTCCCCGGGCCTTGGCAGTGTTGTATATAAAACCCTTTTTCGCCTACACAGTATGCAAGGCAAAATTGTCAGTGACCTGGGTCCGCAGTTTGCGTTTCCATTCTGGAGAGAGCTTTGTCATCTGCTCAGCATCGAGTTGAATCTCTCTTCAGCATACCATCTCAAGATGAATGAGTTGGTATAGAGGGCCAACCAGACGTTGGTCACATATCTGCCACATTTTGTTTCTGCCAGGCAGGATGACTGGACATCCTTGCTACTGTGGGCAGAGTTTGCGCTGAACAACGCGGTAGCTGACTCCACTGGGCAGACCCCATTCCTCCTTAACTACGGTCAGCATCCACGAGTTTCTGTGCCTATGCCCATGTCTTCTGCCAACTTCAGGGTGACAGACTGGTCTGTGGAGGCACGGGACATTTGGGACCGCACTCAGGATGCCATCTGGGCCTCCAAGGAGAGATGAGGTCCTCCACCAATGCACATCGGTGCCCCGCTCCTAATTTTGCTCCTGGCGATTTAGTGTGGCTCTCCGACTGTAACATCAGGCTGCGAGTTGAGTCAACTAAATTTGCACCTCGCTACTTGGGTCCCTTCAATGTCCTGGAACAGGTAAACCCTGTGGTCTACCATCTGGCCCTTCCTCCACACCTAGGTATCACCGACACCTTTCATGTGTCCCTCTTAAAGCCCGTACACATGTCCCGGTTTTCCAAGTCATCTGCCAGGACATCGGGTTCATCTACGGACGATTACGAGATGAATGCTATCTTGGGGTGTATGGTGGTACGTGGTAAAAAAATCTATTTGGTGGATTGGAAGGGTTATGGCCTAGAGGACATGTCCTGGGAGCCTGCTGAGTACATTCAAGCTCCACAGCTCATTGCTGACTTCAAGCGTAGCGAGGTCCAAGGAAGGGGACCCTAGGGGGAGTAATGTTAGGTGTCAAGTTCCCACCTCTGCACAGGGGGAATCTTGAACCATCTCCACTGCGGTCTCCCATTTTTCTCCAGCCACAGTGGAGCCTGCTCAGCGGAGACGTAGGTCCCAGCATCTAGGTCAGGCTGATACTGAATGACTGGTAACTTCTGCCCTTCCAGGCTCTGCTTTTGTAGCCAGCAATGATCAGCAGTGAGCAGGTCTTTCTGGGACTTTGTCCTGCTTTTCCCATACTGAGTATACCAACAGGGCGACCTCCCATTGGAGGTCGGGGGTCACATACTCAGGTCCTGTTGTGGCTCCAATTGGTCCATCTGGAAGGTCTTGTAGCACTGCTGCTATAAAAGGTTTGCATGGCCTCTCGGCCATGCGCTAGTGTACTCTTGAAATCGTGTATGTGTTGATGAGTGAAAGTCGTTCATTAATTATCCCCTCCCTTGTGTATGATTGCTCGAGTAAGGTGGATGTCTGCTATCTAACGCCCGTCTGAGCTATCAGCAATAAACACATGAAACAACGTCAAATTGCTGTGACCGCCAGTGCAGCGCCGTGTGCTATTAGAGCGCTTTCCTATCCCAAGTATGGGTGATTAGTGGCATCCGCCAGAGCAGCACTGCACGCACTCTTGTGCATTAGAGTTATTTTTGCAGTTACTCTGAGACCTCAGTTGCAGTGTCGAGCATAAGAGGTCTAGACGAACTCTAATCCTGTGTCTTGGGATTGAGTCCTGAGACTCCTTGCTTGTGCTCTTGATGCAGTACCACAGCCCTGTGATGCAACAGGGTTCGCTTCCTTCACACAGGGTGAAGTTAACCCATGTGTGTATTCACATTGTACCGCCATATAGTTCGTCATTACTTAGCAGCAAGTTCCATCCCTGCACGGTGGACCCCAGGCAGCGAACGCACCTTATACCATCTCTCTAGTTATTTGGTGCCTTCTGCTAGCCCTAACAAGTGCAATGCCTGTTCATGCTCCTGATGAGGAAGAGATGGTCTACTGAGGGATCTCCTCCCAGATCTGGACTAAAGCATCCGCCAACTCCTGGACAGTCTGTGGTGCAACGTGACGTTGGTGGATGCTGCGAGACATGATGTCCCAGATGTGTGCAATCGGATTCAGGTCTGGGGAACGGGCTGGCAAGTCCATAGCTTCAATGCCTTCATCTGGCAGGAACTGCTGACACACTCCAGGCACTTGAGGTCTGGCATTGTCCTGCATTAGGAGGAACTCAACCGCACCATAATATGGTCTCACAAAAGGTCTGAGTATCTCATGTCGGTACCTAATGGCAGTCAGGCTACCACTGGTGAGCACATGGAGGGCTGTGCGGCCCTCTAAAGAAATGCCACCTCACACTATTACTGACCCACCGCCAAACCGGTTATGCTGATGGATGTTGCAAGCAGATCACTCTCCACAGCGTCTCCAGACTCTGTCACGTCTGTCACATGTGCTCAGTGTGAACCTGCTTTCATCTGTGAAGAGCACAGGGCGCCAGTGGCGAATTTGCCAATCCAGGTGTTCTGTGGCAAATGCCAAGCATCCTGCACGGTGTTGGGCTGTGAGCACAACCCCCATCTGTGGACATCGAGCACTCAGACCATCCTCATTGAGACGGATTCTAACCTGCTGGAGGTCATTTCACAGGGCTCTGACAGTGCTCTTCTGTTCCTCCTTGCACAAAGGCTGAGGTAGCGGTCCTGCAGCTAAGTTGTCCTTTTTTCGGCCCCCTCCATGTCTCCTGGTGTACTGGCCTGTCTCCTGGTAGCGTCACCAACCTTTGGACACTACGCTGACAGACACAGCAAACTTTCTTGCCAGAGCTCACATTGATGTGCCATTATGGATGAGCTGCACTACCTTAACCACTTTTGTGGGTTTTAGAGTCCGTTTCCTGCTACCATGTGTGTGAAAGCACAACCAACATTCGAAAGTGAACAAAACATCAGCCAGAAAGCATTGGTACTGAGATGTGGTTTGTGGCCCCCACCTGCAGAACCACTCCTTTATTGAGTGTGTCTTGATAATTGCCAAAAATTTCCATCTGTTGTCTATTCCATTTGCACAACTGCATGTGAAATTAATTGGCAAACAGTGTTGCTTCCTAAGTGGACAGTTTGATTTCACTGAAGTTTAACTTACTTGAGTTATATTCTGTTGTTCAAGTGTTCCTTTTATTTTTTTGAGCAGTGTGTGTATGTGTGTGTGTATATATATATATATATATATATATACATGTATATATATATATATATATATATATATCCCAGAGTAGAATATCTTTAGCATTGTACAATTAGTCTATTTTCACCTTTATTTTTGTACATACCGATGTATGATATATTCTGCTGTAGAATGCTGTCTTTCATCTCTCTGTGTTACAGTGTAAATCTATTTCCCTATTTCCATCATTGCAGATATTTTTAGGATTTATTCTAAATATGATCTCACTTACATTTTAAAACAATGATAATAATATATCAGAATCTTTACATTCTTCTCCTTATACTACATTGCAATTCATGAACCAAAATACTGTTCTTTTGTTGCTAAGCAACAAACATGTTGCTAAGCAGTATGCAGAAATTCAAATTGCATAACCAAATGAAGTAATTTTAACATATAACTGCATGCAAGAGATGGAAAATGCAAAAAAGATATGAGAACTGATGAGTGATTGAATTTTTCATTTTCTAATTATGGATTTTTCATAAATTAGAGTATATAAGTATTTGACTGACAGGTTCATTATGTTATCCATTTATTGCTATTGTTTTCCCCCCTTCATTTTTATACATCATTTACATGTAAGATATTTTAACATTTAGCATCAATCTAGATGCCTGTCTGCTTTT
The DNA here is from genome assembly GCF_032444005.1 of Ranitomeya imitator. Lineage (NCBI taxonomy): Eukaryota > Metazoa > Chordata > Amphibia > Anura > Dendrobatidae > Ranitomeya > Ranitomeya imitator. The sequence goes on along the minus strand of NC_091285.1, from coordinate 338,800,757 downwards.
CTGGCTATGATACAAAAAGAAAAAAATAGCTTTAGCGCAAAAATGTGTAGAAAGCAAGACGCTAGATGTTTACCAGTGAAATTTATTTCTTGATACAAGATGTATATATTTTTACAATCAACTTTTAACAATATTAAGCATTAAACCTTTTTTTTCTCTAAAATAAAAATCAGAGCTCTAATCTGTTTTTGTCAGATTAAGAAACAACAACCTGGTCACAAAATACATAAGAAACAAAAATGGGGCAGATCAGGACACAGGCTGGACTGTCAGACCTGGATCCTGCTCTTTTCCCAACTACATTGAGATCGGCTGACACATGGTAAAGTTTTAATACTAGAGACAGTATAGGACTATTCCGGTTGGGTACACCTTACCGGGGTGGGATGGCTTTTATGCATTTTTTAAGTCAAAATAGTGTTACCCAATGTAATTTACAAGTACTATTACTTATTTGCTTATTACAGAGAATTTGGTCATTTCGTTTTTTCTTAGGTTTTGTCTGTTAAATGGCCACAGTGTGATCGTGCTCCTTCACACTACACTCAAACCAACTTGTCTTGGCTCATTTTTTGGGTTTTGATAAAATACATAACATTACTATTTTCAACTTAAATCCTAAAAAAATAGCTGTATGTGTTAGGGGTCGAGTTCCTGCCTCTACACAGGAGGAATCTCGGGCCATCTCCGCTGCGGTCTCCCATTCTTCTCCTGCCGCAGTGGAGCCTGCTCAGCATAGACGTCGATCCCAGCGTCTCGCTCAGTCTGACTCTGTGCTAAGAGTTACTGCTGCATTTCCTGCTTCTGCCATTGAAGTCAGTGCTGGGCAGCGGCGAGCAGATGCTTCTGGGACTAAGTCCTGCTTTTCACGTTCTGAGCATGCCCAGAGTAAGATCTCTCAGTGGAGATCGAGGGTCACATGATCAGATACTGCAGCCAGGTCATTGGTCCTTCTTGTAAGGTCCTTGTAGGTGCTAGGACTAAGTTCTGCTTTGCACTCTGAGCATGCCCAGGGCAAGATCTCTCAGTGGAGATCTGGGTTCACATGCTCAGGTACTGCAGCAACTACATTGGTCCTTCTTTGAAAGGTCCTAAACATGCTGCAACTATTTAAAGGGACACTGTCACCTGAATTTGGAGGGAACAATCTTCAGCCATGGAGGCGGGGTTTTGGGGTTTTTGATTCACCCTTTCCCCGCTGGCTGCATGCTGGCTGCAATATTGGATTGAAGTTCATTCTCTGTCTTCCATAGTACACGCCTGCGCAAGGAAAGATTGCACCTTGTGCAGGCATATACTACGGAGGACAGAGAATGAACTTCAATCCAATATTGCAGCCAGCATGCAGCCAGCGGGTAAGGAAAGGGTGAATCAAAAACCCCCAAACCCCGCCTCCATGGCTGAAGATTGTTCCCTCCAAATTCAGGTGACAGTGTCCCTTTAAGGCTCGCATGGCCACACGGCCATGCGCTAGTATCAATTCTAATATGTGCTTTGCGCCAGTGTGGTGATGCATGTATATGTTCAGGGACCCGGCTGAAATAAGCCCCTAGAATGCTGGCACCTCCGGCGAGGAGATTGTGTGAATGTGATTCAGGGACCCGGCTGAAATAAGCCCCTAGAATACCGGCTTCTCCGGTGAGGAGATTGCGTGTGTGCATAACCACTGACTGCTATCAGTTTGGCAGTAAACTTGTGCTCCTGTGAGGCTAACAGGGCGCAGTGCTTTCCTCTCGCGGCTGCTCTGTGAGGTAACAGAGCTAGTCTATACCAACAAACAGTGCCACCATTCACTAGCAGCAGGTTCCTCCTGCATGGTGGACCCCTGTCTGCGAACGCACCATCTATATACAGTGGGGCAAAAAAGTATTTAGTCAGTCAGCAATAGTGCAAGTTCCACCACTTAAAAAGATGAGAGGCGTCTGTAATTTACATCATAGGTAGACCTCAACTATGGGAGACATAGTAACATAGTAACATAGTAACATAGTTAGTAAGGCCGAAAAAAGACATTTGTCCATCCAGTTCAGCCTATATTCCATCATAATAAATCCCCAGATCTACGTCCTTCTACAGAACCTAATAATTGTATGATACAATATTTTTCTGCTCCAGGAAGACATCCAGGCCTCTCTTGAACCCCTCGACTGAGTTCGCCATCACCACCTCCTCAGGCAAGCAATTCCAGATTCTCACTGCCCTAACAGTAAAGAATCCTCTTCTATGTTGGTGGAAAAACCTTCTCTCCTCCAGACGCAAAGAATGCCCCCTTGTGCCCGTCACCTTCCTTGGTATAAACAGATCCTCAGCGAGATATTTGTATTGTCCCCTTATATACTTATACATGGTTATTAGATCGCCCCTCAGTCGTCTTTTTTCTAGACTAAATAATCCTAATTTCGCTAATCTATCTGGGTATTGTAGTTCTCCCATCCCCTTTATTAATTTTGTTGCCCTCCTTTGTACTCTCTCTAGTTCCATTATATCCTTCCTGAGCACCGGTGCCCAAAACTGGACACAGTACTCCATGTGCGGTCTAACTAGGGATTTGTACAGAGGCAGTATAATGCTCTCATCATGTGTATCCAGACCTCTTTTAATGCACCCCATGATCCTGTTTGCCTTGGCAGCTGCTGCCTGGCACTGGCTGCTCCAGGTAAGTTTATCATTAACTAGGATCCCCAAGTCCTTCTCCCTGTCAGATTTACCCAGTGGTTTCCCGTTCAGTGTGTAATGGTGATATTGATTCCCTCTTCCCATGTGTATAACCTTACATTTATCATTGTTAAACCTCATCTGCCACCTTTCAGCCCAAGTTTCCAACTTATCCAGATCCATCTGTAGCAGAATACTATCTTCTCTTGTATTAACTGCTTTACATAGTTTTGTATCATCTGCAAATATCGATATTTTACTGTGTAAACCTTCTACCAGATCATTAATGAATATGTTGAAGAGAACAGGTCCCAATACTGACCCCTGCGGTACCCCACTGGTCACAGCGACCCAGTTAGAGACTATACCATTTATAACCACCCTCTGCTTTCTATCACTAAGCCAGTTACTAACCCATTTACACACATTTTCCCCCAGACCAAGCATTCTCATTTTGTGTACCAACCTCTTGTGCGGCACGGTATCAAACGCTTTGGAAAAATCGAGATATACCACGTCCAATGACTCACCGTGGTCCAGCCTATAGCTTACCTCTTCATAAAAACTGATTAGATTGGTTTGACAGGAGCGATTTCTCATAAACCCATGCTGATATGGAGTTAAACAGTTATTCTCATTGAGATAATCCAGAATAACATCCCTCAGAAACCCTTCAAATATTTTACCAACAATAGAGGTTAGACTTACTGGCCTATAATTTCCAGGTTCACTTTTAGAGCCCTTTTTGAATATTGGCACCACATTTGCTATGCGCCAGTCCTGCAGAACAGACCCTGTCGCTATAGAGTCACTAAAAATAAGAAATAATGGTTTATCTATTACATTACTTAGTTCTCTTAGTACTCGTGGGTGTATGCCATCCGGACCCGGAGACAAACTGAGCAAAAAAAATCCAGAAAATCACATTGTCTGTTTTTTTAACATTTTATTTGCATATTATGGTGGAAAATAAGTATTTGGTCAGAAACAAACAATCAAGATTTCTGGCTCTCACAGACCTATAACTTCTTCTTTAAGAGTCTCCTCTTTCCTCCACTCATTACCTGTAGTAATGGCACCTGTTTAAACTTGTTATCAGTATAAAAAGACACCTGTGCACACCCTCAAACAGTCTGACTCCAAACTCCACTATGGTGAAGACCAAAGTGCTGTTAATAGGACACCAGAAACAAAATTGTAGCCCTGCACCAGGCTGGGAAGACTGAATCTGCAATAGCCAACCAGCTTGAAGTGAAGAAATCAACAGTGGGAGCAATAATTAGAAAATTGAAGACATACAAGACCACTGATAATCTCCCTCGATCTGGGGCTCCACGCAAAATCCCACCCCGTGGGGTCAGAATGATCACAAGAACGGTGAGCAAAAATCCCAGAACCACGCGGGGGGACCTAGTGAATGAACTGCAGAGAGCTGGGACCAATGTAACAAGGCCTACCATAAGTAACACACTACGCCACCATGGACTCAGATCCTGCAGTGCCAGACGTGTCCCACTGCTTAAGCCAGTGCATGTCCGGGCCCGTCTGAAGTTTGCTAGAGAGCATTTGGATGATCCAGAGGAGTTTTGGGAGAATGTCCTATGGTCTGATGAAACCAAACTGGAACTGTTTGGTAGAAACACAACTTGTCGTGTTTGGAGGAAAAAGAATACTGGGTTGCATCCATCAAACACCATGCCTACTGTAAAGCATGGTGGTGGAAACATCATGCTTTGGGGCTGTTTCTCTGCAAAGGGGCCAGGACGACTGATCCGGGTACATGAAAGAATGAATGGGGCCATGTATCGTGAGATTTTGAGTGCAAACCTCCTTCCATCAGCAAGGGCATTGAAGATGAAACGTGGCTGGGTCTTTCAACATGACAATGATACAAAGCACACCGCCAGGGCAACGAAGGAGTGGCTTCGTAAGAAGCATTTCAAGGTCCTGGAGTGGCCTAGCCAGTCTCCAGATCTCAACCCTATAGAAAACTTTTGGAGGGAGTTGAAAGTCCGTGTTGCCAAGCGAAAAGCCAAAAACATCACTGCTCTAGAGGAGATCTGCATGGAGGAATGGGCCAACATACCAACAACAGTGTGTGGCAACCTTGTGAAGACTTACAGAAAACGTTTGACCACAGTCATTGCCAACAAAGGATATATTACAAAGTATTGAGATGAAATTTTGTTTCTGACCAAATACTTATTTTCCACCATAATATGCAAATAAAATGTTAAAAAAACAGACAATGTGATTTTCTGGATTTTTTTTTCTCAGTTTGCCTCCCATAGTTGAGGTCTACCTATAATGTAAATTACAGACGCCTCTCATCTTTTTAAGTGGTGGATCTTGCACTATTGCTGACTGACTAAATACTTTTTTGCCCCACTGTATATAATTGTCTAAGGGTTTTTCCGTCTATCTGTCTGTCTGTCTGTCCTGGAAATACCGCGTCTTTGATTGGTCGAGGCCACTAGGCCTCGACCAATCAGCGACTGGCACAGTATCGACGTAGAAATCCCGTGTCTCTGATTGTTCGAGGCCGCCAGGCCTCGACCAATCAGCAACGGGCACAGCGACAATGATGTCATAATGGTTGCCATGGCGATGATGATGTCATAAAGGTTGCCTCGACCAATCAGCGACGGGCACAGTCTGGCGCGAATTCTGGAATCATCATTGTCCATATACTACGGGGACATGCATATTCTAGAATACCCGATGCATTGGAATCGAGCCACAATCTAGTCTATATATATAATTGTCTAAGGGTTTTTCTGTGTCTGTCTGTCTGTCCTGGAAATCCCGCGTCTCTGATTGGTCGAGGCCGCCAGACGGTCACAGCATGGCGACGATGATGTCATAATGGTTGCCTCGACCAATCAGCGACGGGCACAGTATCGACGTAGATGTCATAATGGTTGCCATGGCGACGATGATGTCATAAAGGTTGCCTCGACCAATCAGCGACGGGCACAGTATCGACATAGATGTCATAATGGTTGCCATGGCGACGATGATGTCATAAAGGTTGCCTCGACCAATCAGCGACGGGCACAGTCTGCCGCAAATTCTGGAATCATCATTGTCCATATCCTTCGGGGACATGCATATTCTAGAATATGCGTTAGAATCGGGCCACAATCTAGTTTATAATAAACATCTATTTTTACTCAGTGCGTTCTGCTAGCCCTAACAGTATGTGTTCACTGTATAGTTAGCAAACATGGTACATTGTTTATGTGTCCACCCGTCATCATCCTATCTTTAGGCAATCTGAATCATCACATCTTTAGCCTTGCCTTTACCTCAGAGATTGAAATACAAGATAAGATCATTATCATTCTGAACTGTAGTCTCTTTCCATGTGAGTTCCCGTTGCTTAGAAAGTTATAATTAAAGAATTAGAAGAGTTTACCTCTAATGGACCTCATGCAGTTTCTAGCTTCATATACATATCCTTCTTTTTTTCTCACCAGCCAACAATCCAGTTTACGTGATGGTCCATTAGACTCATTAGAAACTGGAGGAATTGCTTATTTACACATCATTTTGGTCAGGTCAGATATGAGCCCAGTAAATGGAAATGACGAGTTGCACACCGTATGCTGCTCTTTCCCATTTTATCCATGCATCACTTAGTAAATGATCATTTGACTTGTTCTGTGCAGGTCTTAACTATCTTAGCCGCTCTTCACACAACAGTTGTCAGGTCAAGGGTTCACGCCAACGTGCGAGAAATACAACATTTTTAACAACAAAAGTAACAACAATTAGTTCAGCCTTTTAGTCAACGCTTTGTGCCATAACCCAGCTTGACATTGGAGAGGCTACAGTTTGTTTCCTAGAATGTTTTCTGAGTGACTTATTTCTGTGCCCATGAGATATTTATTCCTCTTCACTGCCTGTTAAATATTTATATGCAAGAGCAGTTGTTCACTTTTGGCTACTTCTCCATGTAACAGCTTCCAGGCTGTTAACCTTATCTTACTACATTTAAGGATTTCTTCATTTTTTTATTTTTGTAAAATGTGAAGATAAAGTACTTGCCTGTATCATTACACGCTGTTTATTGTAGTAATGGCCTACGATGAAGATTTTCTTCTGAAAACTAATATGGATTCAATGTTTCCCACATTAGAAAAAAATCCACTGCAGTAGAAATTGATCGATGTGTCTTAGCCATACAAGTCAAACAATATATAGTATAATGGACATATCTTATTATAAGAATTTATTTCATCTATATGCACCATATATGTTGCAGAGAGTATATACATTTATATCTATTTTTTGAGCTCCCAGTCTAATTTCCTTCACAGTAGGGATTTATATATAGAGTCAAATCAATCTATCGGTATGTTCTGTAGTATGAGAAAAAAATACCTATGGAAACCAACATAGGCATGAGGAGAGCATATTTAATTACGTTTTTTTGCTGCTATATGCACATGGTTTTCACTTTTTCATTGATATTTCTTTAAAGGGGTTTTCTGGCATTAGGCTACTAGTCTACAGTCATTTTATGTGACTGCAGACTTGTGAATCCTCGTCACATCACACACACTAAATGCTGTGAAGATTCTCCAGTGCTGTGAGCGGTGGGCACGTGAACACAAGTATGTGGTTTGCATGCATGCAGTCACATGCTAACTACATGGGCACAGCCTGGCTCAATGCAAGTGTATTTGAGAGACCAGACAAGTCTAGTTGGAATGTGACCAGAAGCATGCAAATTCGATGTTGAATACAATGACCATAGCCACATGGAATGACTGCAGACTTGTTGTCTAAAACAAAACCTCAGATACAGATACCATTGCCATAGAACACAGTCCCGTCTGGAGTACGCAGGACTGATGGGGTAAATACCCTGAGATACTTCTTCGAATATAAAAGACCAAAAGAAATGAAGTATAATAACTCAGAAAAAAATTACCATATAAAGATTGTATGTTTATTGGTGCTAAATCAGCAACACTAAAAAATATATATCGGAAACAAAATATCCAGATATATAATAATAACACAATACAGAGACATTCGAATATTGAGAAATGGGTGCAATAAAAACAATGTTGCACCATAGATAAAGGAAAAACAATGGGGGGGGATTTTTTAGGGGGTCATGAGTATCTAATAATACGCAGTAGTCGCTGCCTACAGGGGAGGATAAAGTGCACAGTGCTAAAGAAATCCCCTGGCAGCTATATCAAATGGGAGCATAACGTCTAGTACCGGGCAAGTAGCCCATAGCTCAGCAACACCCACAACAATCAGAATATACAAAGACTAATCCCCTATCCCCATCTTACCCTTGTCCTTCTCCATGGTAAACAACACGCGCCCCTTCGCGCGTTACGCCCACAGCTTTGTCGGGGGGCCCACATAGTCATAGTCTTTGTATACTCTCCCCTCCAGTCCACCAAATAAAATTTTTTGCCACGTACCACCTTGCACCCCAAAATAGTGTTCACCTCATAATCGTCCGTAGACGAACCTGATGTCCCAGCAGATGACTCGGAAAACCGGGACATATACACGGGTTTCAAGAGGGACACATGAAAGGTGTCGGTGATACCCAGGCGTGGCGGAAGGACCAAACGATAGACCACAAGATTAACCTGCTCGAGGACCTTGAACGGACCCAAGTAGCGAGGAGCAAATTTAGTGGACTCAACTCGCAGCCTGATGTTACGGGCGGAGAGCCACACCAAGTCGCCAGGAGCAAAGGTCGGAGCGGGGTGCCAATGAGCATCGGCGGAGGACCTCATTCTCTCCTTAGAGGCCCGATTGGCATCCTGAGTGCGGTCCCAAATATCCCGTGCCTCCACAGCCCAGTCTGCCACCCTGGAGTCGGCGGAAGACACGGGCATAGGCACAGGTACCCGTGGATGCTGACCATAGTTGAGGAGGAATGGGGTTTGTCCAGTGGAGTCGGCTATGGCGTTGTTCAGTGCAAACTCTGCCCATGATAGCAAGGATGCCCAGTCATCCTGCCTGGCTGAAACAAAATGTTGCAGGTATGTGACCAAGGTCTGGTTGGCCCTCTCCACCAACCCATTCGTCTCGGGATGGTAAGCGGAAGAGAGATTCAACTCTATACTGAGAAGACGACAAAGCTCTCTCCAAAACCGAGACGCAAACTGGGGACCCCGGTCACTGACAATTTTGTCAGGCATACCATGTAGGCGGAAGATGTGTTTAATGAACAACGCTGCTAAGGCCCGTGCAGAAGGTATCCGTGGTAGCAGCACCAAATGCACCATTTTTGAGAAATGATCGGTGATGACCCAAATGATGGTACAGCCGTGAGACTTGGGTAAACCCATGACAAAGTCCATCCCGACCATCTCCCAGGGCCTATCTGCCACCGGCAAGGGATAGAGCAACCCAGCTGGCCTTTGACGCAGAGATTTATTTTTGGCGCAGGAGACACACGCCAGAATATAATCCCTGACATCCCGGACCATATGCGGCCACCAGTACGTCCTCGCCAGTAGCTCAGATGTCCTCTTTATCCCAAAGTGTCCACCCACCCTGGACGAATGAGCCCAAGAGAGAACCTCCGGTCGCAAATAATGGGCACAAAAGTCTTGCCCGGAGGCACAGACTCTAGCGAAACTGGCGCTACGGTTCTCAGGCTCTCGGAAGGGACAATAAGCCGAGGCTCCTCTTCCTCCTCCTCAGTTGACATAAGGGAGCGAGAGAGAGCGTCAGCACGGATATTCTTCTCCCCGGCGAGATAATGAAGGGAAAAGTGGAACCGGGAGAAGAACAGGGACCATCTGGCCTGGCGAGAATTTAGCCGCTGGGCTGTTTGCAAATAGACCAAATTTTTGTGGTCCGTGTAAACTTGGGAGGGAAACCGCGCACCTTCCAGAAGGTGTCTCCACTCCGAAAAGGCCAACTTCATTGCTAGCAACTCCCTGTCCCCGATGGAGTAGTTTCTCTCTGCTGGCGTGAAGGTCTTAGAGAAGAAGAAGCATGGATGCTTCCGACCTTGAGCATCCTTTTGATAGAGGACTGCTCCAGCACCAACGGATGAGGCATCCACCTCCATTAGGAATGACTTATCCACATCGGGACAATGTAAGATGGGAGCGCTAGCAAAGTGGGACTTAATAGAAGTGAAGGCCTTGGAGACCTCTTCTGACCACAATTTGGGATTCGCTCCCTTCTTGGTGAGGGCCACCAAGGGAGCTACCAGAGTTGAGAAGCAGGGAATGAACTGGCGGTAATAGTTTATGAACCCCATAAAGCGCTGCACCGCTTTAAGAGAATGGGGCTCTTGCCAGTCCATCACAGCCTGTAGTTTGGCAGGATCCATAGCCAATCCCTGGGCGGAGATGATATAGCCCAGGAAAGGTAAGGACTCCTGCTCAAACACACACTTCTCCAACTTTGCATAAAGAGAGTTTGCCCGTAGGAGGTCGAAGACTCTGCCAACATCTCTCCGGGGGGAGTCAATATGTGGAGAAAAGATGAGGATATCATCCAGATAGACTACAACCGAGGTGGAAAGCATATCCCGGAAGATGTCGTTGACAAAGTCTTGGAAAATGGCAGGTGCATTACAGAGCCCGAAGGGCATCACCAGATACTCATAGTGCCCATCTCTGGTGTTAAATGCCGTTTTCCATTCGTCCCCCTCACGGATGCGAATCAGGTTATAATCACCCCGCAGATCTAGTTTAGTAAACACTCTAGCTCCCCGAAGCCTATCGAAAAGCTCAGATATCAAAGGCAAAGGGTACTTGTTCTTAACTATGATAGCATTAAGACCCCTGTAGTCTATGCATGGACGTAGTTCTCCATTCTTCTTCTGCACGAAAAAGAACCCTGCCCCAGCAGGTGACACTGACTTCCTGATGAACCCTCTTGCCAGATTCTCTTGAATGTACTGAGACATTGCCTCCGTTTCCGGGAGAGATAATGGATAGACTCGACCCCGGGGAGGCTCAGCACCAGGCAAGAGATCAATAGGACAGTCATAGGGGCGATGGGGCGGAAGAGTCTCCGCTGCCTTTTTGCAGAACACGTCTGCATAAGACCAATATTGCTTGGGGAGAGAGGAAAGATCTGCGGGTACCTCTGTAGAAGCAACCTGAATGCACTCTCGATGACACCTGTTCCACAAGATTCACCCCATCCCTGAATTCTGCCTGAGGACCACTCGATGTGAGGAGAGTGGTACCGTAACCAAGGTATCCCCAAGAGAACCTCATCAATTCCCTCAAGAATGACGTGTAGAGATATAATCTCCTGATGAGATGGTGACATGGACAGAGTAAAAGGGATAGTTTGATGTGCAATCTGTGCGGGCAGTGTCGACCCATTCACCACTCGTACCGTTACTCGTTGAGATAGCATGACCAGAGGAATTGTGTGACGTTGGGCGAAGGCAGAAGACATAAAATTGCCCTCCGCCCCAGAATCCACGCAGAGTTCTACCGAGTGAGAGGATGAGCCCAATGTTATTGTCCCCTTAAAGGACAATTTGGAGGCAATCGTCGCCGTGTCTAGTGCACCTCCACCAACTACCACTAGACGCTGACGTTTCCTCGACCGCTGGAGACATCTGCGTTGAGAAACATGTGATGATGTCTCCGCGGCTTTTCTACATGCATTTGCATATTTTCCATAAGATGGGGGCAGTGTTCTTAATGGCTGTAGTAAACTGCGCGCTATGCAATAAAGCAGAACAGGGTGATACGCTCTCATCTGTGCTTACCCATGATGTTGCTAAGTCAGGACACGTGTCCACACCGCCACCATATAGCACTACTATATATTTTTGTTTGGATTTAAGGGTTATTTTTCGCGGCACTTCAGCACCTTTTACCGATGAACAATAATAACATCTGTAGTCAGGACACAACTGTCTGTATTTTGATTACCTGATTCTAGTCTGTTTATATGTTGTATTTACTACTTTAATAAATTTATATTTTTTGATTACTTTTGGACTGTGCTCCATTTTTCTTTTGTTTTAATGATGCAGCAGCGGTATACAAGTACAGCAATATTAATTATACACAGCCTATATGCCTGCTCTAATCTAAGCTCTCCCTCCTAGATCAACTCTCCCTGAACTGCTTCCAGATACTAGTGTACACTAGTGATACTAGTGATGGATTACATTGTGCCACGGGGTCTTACATAAGACCCGATGATGTGATGTGGCCGCTCAATCACAATAATGCCAGTAGCCAACATGTTTACGGCGACATTATCATGTATGGCAGGCAATATCTGCATGTTTATTGGCTATCTAACAGCCGCAAAACATGCAAGGCTGGGATTCGAGCAAGGTGCTCGAGCATCCGCGATACTCAATCGAGTAATGAGCATATCCGAGAACCCCGGTGCTCGACAGAGTATCAAGCAGTGGCGAGCACACTCGCTCATCGCTAGTGATCTACCATCAATGTTTGCCCTTATCTTGAGCTCTCTTGACACATATCAGGCATTATCGTTGGTGTTCCTTATACATTTGTAGCATCATACATAAAAAGGAACGATTTGGTAATAAAGGAAAAACAGAAATACTAATGTTAATATTAGAGAATAACACATTAATACATTTTACTTTCAGTAATCAATCCTCTTTTAACAAAAACTAAAATGAATATATATTTTCATAATTTACAGACTATGATATCAGTCTGATTGTTCAAAGACCCTGGGCTAGAGCAAGTAGACTGTACAGTATCTATTTTAATATGGATTATGTGCTCTGAGTTCCTCATGCACAGAACAAGTCATTTTTGCCCTGGGAGAATGTTGCAATTTATCAGATATGCGCCATTTTGTGAGAGATTGCATATCTCTGTGAACTTATTATAATGTTTAAATGAGATGTGTAATGTATTCATCTAAAGTTGTAAATGGAGTTATGGTAATCCATCCTGCACTAATATGCTAAGAAGATTCCTAAAGCATTTCATTGTTTGGGTTCATTAGTAGCACAGAGAATAGATGGCATTTACAAAAATACGCTGCCTAAGCTTGTGTTAAGTCGCACAAAAGGACATCCTATTAAAAAAAAAGTGCTTTATTTATCCGACAGCGACATAGATAGTGTTTTTTTTTTAAATCTGTAAAAGTGTAAAGGTGATAAAAACAAAAAAATAGTAATATATGCATGTTACCATTAGAATTCAGTGGGATGAATTAACAATTGTCCTGTACACAACTTATATATTTATTCTTTCAAATGAATGGTTAAATACCAGTTACGTTCTGCTACACCAATGCACAGGAAAACCCAGCAATAATTATGCCTATTAGACCTATAATCAAGAACATTTTAAGCATAGTCAATGGCAGTTTCAAATCCCTTAAAGAGAATCTGTCAGCAGGTTTTTTCTCTTTAGGGCAGAGACAGACTGCCGTATAACTCGTGCAAGGATGGCATCACACTGCACGGACTGGCCTGGCACCTCTCCTGACCTGAGCAAGACAGTATGATGGATTACTATGCAGTGGTAAAGCTCAGGTCAGGAGAGCCAACAGCCAGTACAAGGTTTACGATGCAATTCTTGCATGAGAAATACGGCAGTCTGTCTCTGCCCTTAATCTGAGACCAACATGTTGGAGGGACAGACAACCTGATACCAGTGATGTGTCTCCTACTAGCCTGCTTGTTGTAATTTCAACGATATCACTGTTTTATCAGTTGGAGATTATCACTACAGGAATAGATGCCTCATGCCGTTTAATCCTCTTTCTCTGTGTCTCCCCACCCCACCACTAAATAGCAGCTTTCTGCCTATGCAGAGTTTACACAGAAAGCTGTCAATCAGCTTTGTGGGCAGGGTTGTACAGAATTTAGGATTCAAAGAACTGATTCCCTTTAAGCTTTGAAATCTTCAGGTGGACTGGAGACCAATAAATTGTGATCCAAAAGGTTTCTATTCAGATACACCATAAAATGACCATACAGTGAAAGAGAAGGCCAAAAAAGCTTATATAAATTACTGTAAATAATCTGGATACAGTAAGCAGTAAGTAGTTGGATGCACACTTTAATAGATATAACGTAAATTATTATTTTTTGTCACTATTGTTTGTGTGAATTTGCTAATAACTCAGCACAATTATTCTTAATACTATTATTATTAATGTTCTAAAAATTATTACTAATGCTATTGTTGTATAATTTTTTCAGGAACAAATGAAAAATATGTACTAATGAGTTATCCTGAGAAAGAAATGCAAGGGCACAAACACAAAAATGATTGGGAGATCTATGTGGCATATATTCATAATCTGGAATCGGTTGTTTGGGATTATACTGTACTTCCCAGTAACAATTTTATCTAGGAGCACGCCTAATTCAAAGATGCCAGCAATGTCAGTATGAGAACAAGAGATTGTAAAACAGTCACTGTCCAAGGTCCTGGCAGTTCACATACAAATCCCAAAAAAAGAAGATATCAGTATTGTATAAGGACCTAATATGTATATACAAAAGTATGAATAAATACTTTACAGTTGGACTATATTTGCTTTGTTCTTGTTTTGGATATGCCCATGAGTCAATAGTATTGACCCACCGGGTTCTACTTGTTGCCATGCACTACTCATTCATAAAGCTTCATTCTCATTGCTACAGTCTCTAAATACAGTAACTCATCGTATGTATATATAACATTCTTTGTACAAAAAGTTTGGGAAAAAAAGACCAGAATATATTTTAGGGCAAAGAAACCGTTAGGAATCAGTTTTTTTATTTTTTTGAGTTTTTTCAGATGCATCAAAAAAGTACTCATGAAAAGTGAATCCCTTTAAGGCTAGTTTCAGTATTGGTTCAAAGTTACCAAAAGTTTTCCTATTTTATTGCATAAGTTTTTGCTTCCTTTTATTTTTTCCCAACAAAATGGACAAGTTAGACTAAATACTGGAAGCTGAGTCCTCGATTGTTTTGCTACTTCTGAAGAATAAAGCACAAATAGCATCAGAAGAATTACTTTGTGTAAATTAGCTTTGAAATGTGAACAAAAGAATACAATTAATGCTTTTTAGAACTAAAATCTTAAAGCATGTTCTAGAAGCAAACTACAAAGAACAAGTGGCCACTCAAAGTGCGATTATTTATTCCTGCTGTAAGGTTTTGGCATTATTAATATTCATAGGAGTGATAAGTCAGTACGACGAAAGTGACATTTGTGAAATCCAGGTCAAGTAAAAATATCTGAAAACACAGTACAACTGGATATCCTAATTTACAAAAGGTTAATTAAGTGGATTGTGTGGTTTAGGACATTTTTCTATAGCAGTTCAGGTGTTAAGCCCCACATGGTAGTTAATGAAGATTTCATTTTAAGAAGATCTTAATTATATGGAATAGTTGTAAAGATATATGATAATCATGCAATGCCAATCAATGGACTCCTGGGACAGGCAGGGACATAATATTTCCTTAGTGTGGCCAAATCCGAAATAAGCAGATCAGTTCTGGGCATGAGTTAATGGAAAGGATGCCCTGGAGTTCTAAAAAGTAAACTGAATGGAAGATCTCAGTTACATAAAAAAAATTAAAAGAACAAAATGAACATCCATTACAAAAATGATAATAAAAAGCTGTTTCATGTGGAATCATCTCACCACCATCCCATGTGTCAGTGCTTATGGACTGATAGTTTTCTAAGAGTCATCTCCAAGAGAGCAACCAAGGCGTGACAGGCCAGAAAACTGTTGTAAATAGGAGGGACATCTGAAACGTAGTCAAGGCTCAGGTCAAGGAGATGGAAAATAGATATAATGCAGAAAAACTAAAGGAAAAATCAGCTCAATATCCTAGATTCTAATGAAAAAAAAAATAAAAAAAATGAAAAAGCACATCCACTGTATAAAAAAGTTAGAATCATTTCATCATCCATCATCAGCCAACTACATTTCATCTCTCCCTATGGAGCCATTCTTTATCTCTCTAGCTACCCATTGCCGTTTTTTGGATGCTATGTAGTGGGAGGGCAAATTGCTTCCTTATGTGACATAACCTTTATAATCTGTTGAGCTCAACCACCAGTAGGAAAGAAAGAAAATACTTCAAGGCCCAAATGCAAATGAGCTTTCATTTATTTTATGAAAGGTGTAGATAATTTCTTAATAGGTTGTATAGATGTTTTATGAATACAGGAAATCTTTAGGTTAATTTTACCTAAAAAAATTCCTTTCAATATCATGGCATAGCTCAGAGCAGTTAGTATTCTTCATTTTTAATTAAAGTTTTATGGAGCATAAAGACTTGAACTCAGCAGTACTAAAAATTGCCTTATTCTGCTTTGCATAGCATTTAGGCAATGAATTTTTCAGCTATTGTTTGCCTCAACCAGTTCTTGTTAAGACATTTTACATTCAGTACTTCCTCACCTTTGCTCGTTTGGATAACGATTGAACCTATTTTCATTTCCTGCCATTGGGAAACGTAATCCACAAGTTTCCTGTAATTCAATTGTCCAAAATTATGATCTTTTGTAAAAAAAAAATTAAAAAAGGTCAATCAATATTATCTATTCAGCTTTGAATGATAAAAGAGGTATATTGCTGTAACTTTTTATTCATGGAAGTCTGGATTATTTTTGTATCTTATTTGTTCTCTGACAGTTAAGGGTTTTCAAGAAATCGCTCTGATAAATACTGAATGTTCCATTTTTTGTAAGCAGAATAATCCAGATAATTAAAAAGTGTTGTGATAGTAGCATTCAATTGTAAGAAGGGTCACATCGATGGAGTTGAGCTTTCCGAATACTGACTCATAGTAGGTATATAATTTACAATGGTTTTAATGGAATTTTCATTTAGTTTTGACAGAGAGATAACGTGTGTATTAAAAGGGCTGCCTCATCATTTAAAGGGAGTTGTAATGCACTTGGAAAAACAAGTAACGTTGCAACTGCCGATCTTCTCAGTTGTAAAGGGTGGGGGATTTTCAATAGTACCATTTACTGCTCATTGCATTGGTGATATCTATTGGAGGGGGCCAGTCTCTAGGCAAGACATGCATTGCCTTGAAGCTTGTAATTATTGCTGTGAAGGTGGCCTGATCCATGGATGTACCCAGCTTCAGTTCTTCTGCCATTTGATGCTGCAAAGGCAAAACTGCTTCTGAAAAGTGCACTTCTGATATCAGGGGAACAACAATACTGCTACTACAAATTGTTATCAATCAGAAGTGCCCCAATCCACTCATGAAGATTACATAAGACACCCCTCTTTCAAGGCGGTGCCAGAATTCAGCAGCCAGTGAGTTCCTTCATAAATGGGTAATTCACATGCCATTTATGCTTTATTGGAATCATATAAGTGTTTAACATTTTCTATCCCTTTTATTGCATTTATGAGAATTCTATAGCCATGGATTAATAGAACATTCAAAGAGAACTCAAAGCTAAATTATGTGCAGTATGTTGCTCTATAGTATGAAACTTCAGAATATTGTTCATTTTGTGTTGAAACTTATCTGGGTCAAACTATTTGCATGTGTGTGTGTTTGTGTATGTTGGGTGCATGAGTGTTTGTGTCTGTGTGCATGCCTTCGGAAAGGTTGGGTGGGGATATAACCAAAAGGGTAATACATGCTTTAACCCCTTTCTGCCATAGGAGGGAATAGTACGTCCGATGGCAGATCCCCTGCATTGATGCATGCTCCGGCGGTAAGCCCGCATCAAAGTCGGGACATGTCAGCTGTTTTGAACAGCTGACATGTGCCTGCAATAGGCGCAGGTGGAATCGCAATCCACCCGCACCTATTAACTAGTTAAATGCTGCTGTCAAACACTGGCAGCGGCATTTAACAAGCGCTTCCGGCCATCCGGCCAGAAATGTGTGCACCGCTGACTCCGTCACGTGATTGGGGGTCATCGGTACATTGGCATTACAACCAGAGGTCTCCTGAAGACCTCTATGGTTGTTGATGCCAGATTGCTCTGAGTGCCACTCTGTGGTCGGCGCTCATAGCAATGCAGTAATTCTGCTACATAGGAGCGATCTGAGTATTGCTCCTATGTAGCAGAGCCGATCAGGCTATGACAGCTTCTAGCCTCCCATCAAGGCTATTGAGGCATGGCAAAAGTGAAAAAAAAATTATAAAAAATGTGAAAAAAATATAAAAGTTTAAATCACCCTCTTTTGCCCCACTCAAAATTAAACAATAAAAACAACCAATATACACATATTTGGTATTGCGGTGTTCAGAATTGTCCGATCTATCAATAAAAATATAATTAACCTGATAGCTAAACGGTGTAGCGAGAAAAAAAATGCCAGAATTAAGTTTTTTTGTCACCGCGACATTGCATTAAAATGTAATAACGGGCGATCAAAAGAACGCATCTGCACTGAAATGGAATCATTAAAAATGTCAGCTTGGCACTCAAAAAATAAGCCCTCACCTGACCCAAGATACCGAAAAATGGACATATTATGGGTCTCGGAAAATTGCGCTTTTTTTTCAGCAAAGTTTGGAATTTTTTTCACCATTTAGATAAAAAATAACCTAGACATGTTTGGTGTTTATGAACTCGTAATGATCTGGAGAATCATAATGGCAGGTCAGTTTTAACATTTAGTGAACCTAGCAAAAAAGCCAAACAAAAAACTAGTGTGGGATTGCACTTTTTTGCAATTTCACCGCACTTGGATTCTTTTTTTCCACTTTCTAGTACATGACATGGTAAAACTAATGGTGTCGTTCAAAAGTACAACTCATTTTGCAAAAAATAAGCCCTCACATGGCCATATTGACGGAAAAATAAAAAAGTTATGGCTCTTGGAAGGAGGGGAGTGAAAAATGAAAATGCAAAGCCGAAAAAAGCTCCGGGGTTAAGGGGTTAATTATTATCAATATTGATACCTTAAATAAATGATGGATTCAATTAATTCAATATGCATTCAATAAATACTCTGGAGTTAGGGAACTGAGTGCTGGGATGTGGCTGCAAGTTCCTTAAGGCAAAACAGTTCCTCTACTTTGTTGGTCCAACATTATCTAACGGAGCTTCAATAAGCTATATGCCGTGACTATGTGTAATCTTCTTCTTATAAGCTCAGCTGCTTTTTCATCCCTCAGACAGCTAAAATTTCTCTCCTTACCCCTGTTTTTGTTCTCCCTGTCAGCAAGAGTATTAGAAGCCTTCCGTTCCCATTTATGTTTCTAAGAAGGAGATATTGTTGATTGAATCAATCTTGCACAGTATGAAATATGATCTGGTGTCAGTAACTAAATGGTTACATGCCCATCACAAATCTTTGGACAGAACAGAACTATTTCCCATATTTAAAACCTAAGTGTTGTACAATATTGACATAATTGAAAACTTCAGAACGAGAAAGGTAACCTTAAATGTTGACCTTAAATTTTGACCTTAAATGTTGAAAAAAGTGACTTTAAATGTTGAAGTTTGATTGTACATTGAAAAAAGGTCTTGTTGCAGTAAAATAAGAAAATATTTAATAAAAAACTAAAACGGTATATAAATATTGGTTATTATATGGATTTGAAGGACAGATTTGAAACCAAGATAACTAAGACATTTCTTTTATGTATTAAATTTGTCAGCATAATTAATAATGAAATCTGTTGTCTAATTATGGAGTAACAGATAAAACAAATATGTGTTACCAACATAGTTGCATTAAGAAGTCAAATACATTCTTAACTTATATACACAACATTTTGCAGGAAGTCTGGGAAACTACAGCTCATTTAAATAAAGGGCAGTAGATTAATGGAATTGCTTCCAGGAAAGGTGAAAGGCTAATACAATAAGAAAAAAAAAACAAAATGCTTGGGTTAGGCATTAGACTGTTTTGAATATTCAGAGGAGTGAAGGGTCAGGCTGCAAACTGACTGTGAAGTTATGAAGTCGGTATGAAAAAAGAGCAATAGGTGAGACATATAATACTTCTCCAAGGAAAAATCTTTCACACAATGTGGAATTTGAAATTACTTTATTTTTCTTTCTTACTAGCACTTACTACGATTTTAGTGTTGTGAAAGCTCTGTAAGTGAGAAGCACTTGGCAAACCTCTATATTAATAATTTCCAGCCTCTCTAGTATGCATTCAATATGTAACCCCAAAATATTTGGTAATTTTGAGACAATAGGCTTATAAGAAACATGTAACAATCATAGTAACATAGTAACATAGTTAGTAAGGCCGAAAAAAGACATTTGTCCATCCAGTTCAGCCTATATTCCATCATAATAAATACCCAGATCTACGTCCTTCTACAGAACCTAATAATTGTATGATACAATATTGTTCTGCTCCAGGAAGACATCCAGGCCTCTCTTGAACCCCTCGACTGAGTTCGCCATCACCACCTCCTCAGGCAAGCAATTCCAGATTCTCACTGCCCTAACAGTAAAGAATCCTCTTCTGTGTTGGTGGAAAAACCTTCTCTCCTCCAGACGCAAAGAATGCCCCCTTGTGCCCGTCACCTTCCTTGGTATAAACAGATCCTCAGCGAGATATTTGTATTGTCCCCTTATATACTTATACATGGTTATTAGATCGCCCCTCAGTCGTCTTTTTTCTAGACTAAATAATCCTAATTTCGCTAATCTATCTGGGTATTGTAGTTCTCCCATCCCCTTTATTAATTTTGTTGCCCTCCTTTGTACTCTCTCTAGTTCCATTATATCCTTCCTGAGCACCGGTGCCCAAAACTGGACACAGTACTCCATGTGCGGTCTAACTAGGGATTTGTACAGAGGCAGTATAATGCTCTCATCATGTGTATCCAGACCTCTTTTAATGCACCCCATGATCCTGTTTGCCTTGGCAGCTGCTGCCTGGCACTGGCTGCTCCAGGTAAGTTTATCATTAACTAGGATCCCCAAGTCCTTCTCCCTGTCAGATTTACCCAGTGGTTTCCCGTTCAGTGTGTAATGGTGATATTGATTCCCTCTTCCCATGTGTATAACCTTACATTTATCATTGTTAAACCTCATCTGCCACCTTTCAGCCCAAGTTTCCAACTTATCCAGATCCATCTGTAGCAGAATACTATCTTCTCTTGTATTAACTGCTTTACATAGTTTTGTATCATCTGCAAATATCGATATTTTACTGTGTAAACCTTCTACCAGATCATTAATGAATATGTTGAAGAGAACAGGTCCCAATACTGACCCCTGCGGTACCCCACTGGTCACAGCGACCCAGTTAGAGACTATACCATTTATAACCACCCTCTGCTTTCTATCACTAAGCCAGTTACTAACCCATTTACACACATTTTCCCCCAGACCAAGCATTCTCATTTTGTGTACCAACCTCTTGTGCGGCACGGTATCAAACGCTTTGGAAAAATCGAGATATACCACGTCCAATGACTCACCGTGGTCCAGCCTATAGCTTACCTCTTCATAAAAACTGATTAGATTGGTTTGACAGGAGCGATTTCTCATAAACCCATGCTGATATGGAGTTAAACAGTTATTCTCATTGAGATAATCCAGAATAACATCCCTCAGAAACCCTTCAAATATTTTACCAACAATAGAGGTTAGACTTACTGGCCTATAATTTCCAGGTTCACTTTTAGAGCCCTTTTTGAATATTGGCACCACATTTGCTATGCGCCAGTCCTGCAGAACAGACCCTGTCGCTATAGAGTCACTAAAAATAAGAAATAATGGTTTATCTATTATATTACTTAGTTCTCTTAGTACTCGTGGGTGTATGCCATCCGGACCCGGAGATTTATCTATTTTAATCTTATTTAGCCGGTTTCGCACCTCTTCTTGGGTTAGATTGGTGACCCTTAATATAGGGTTTTCATTGTTTCTTGGGATTTCACCTAGCATTTCATTTTCCACCGTGAATACCGTGGAGAAGAAGGTGTTTAATATGTTAGCTTTTTCCTCGTCATCTACAACCATTCTTTCCTCACTATTTTTTAAGGGGCCTACATTTTCAGTTTTTATTCTTTTACTATTGATATAGTTGAAGAACAGTTTGGGATTAGTTTTACTCTCCTTAGCAATGTGCTTCTCTGTTTCCTTTTTGGCAGCTTTAATTAGTTTTTTAGATAAAGTATTTTTCTCCCTATAGTTTTTTAGAGCTTCAATGGTGCCATCCTGCTTTAGTAGTGCAAATGCTTTCTTTTTACTGTTAATTGCCTGTCTTACTTCTTTGTTTAGCCACATTGGGTTTTTCCTATTTCTAGTCCTTTTATTCCCACAAGGTATAAACCGCTTACACTGCCTATTTAGGATGTTCTTAAACATTTCCCATTTATTATCTGTATTCTCATTTCTGAGGATATTGTCCCAGTCTACCAGATTAAGGGCATCTCTAAGCTGGTCAAACTTTGCCTTCCTAAAGTTCAATGTTTTTGTGACTCCCTGACAAGTCCCCCTAGTGAAAGACAGGTGAAACTGCACAATATTGTGGTCGCTATTTCCTAAATGCCCAACCACCTGCAGATTTGTTATTCTGTCAGGTCTATTAGATAGTATTAGGTCTAAAAGTGCTGCTCCTCTGGTTGGATTCTGCACCAATTGTGAAAGATAATTTTTCTTGGTTATTAGCAGAAACCTGTTGCCTTTATGGGTTTCACAGGTTTCTGTTTCCCAGTTAATATCCGGGTAGTTAAAGTCCCCCATAACCAGGACCTCATTATGGGTTGCAGCTTCATCTATCTGCTTTAGAAGTAGACTTTCCATGCTTTCTGTTATATTTGGGGGTTTGTAACAGACCCCAATGAGAATTTTGTTACCATTTTTCCCTCCATGAATTTCAACCCATATGGACTCGACATCCTCATTCCCTTCGCTAATATCCTCCCTTAAAGTGGACTTTAGACAAGACTTTACATAGAGACAAACCCCTCCTCCTCTACGATTTTTACGATCCTTTCTAAACAGACTGTAACCCTGTAAGTTAACTGCCCAGTCATAGCTTTCATCTAACCATGTCTCGGTTATTCCCACTATGTCAAAGTTACCTGTAGATATTTCTGCTTCTAGTTCTTCCATCTTGTTTGTCAGGCTTCTGGCGTTTGCGAGCATGCAGTTTAGAGGATTTTGTTTTGTTCCAATCTCCTCACTGTGGATTGTTTTAGAAATGTTCTTACCTCCCTTCTGAATATGTTTTCCTGGGTCGTCTTTGTTCGAGTCTAATGTTTTTCTTCCCGTCCCCTCTTCTTCTAGTTTAACGCCCTCCTGATGAGTGTAGCGAGTCTTCTGGCGAATGTGTGTTTCCCAGGTTTGTTGAGGTGTAGTCCGTCTCTGGCGAGGAGTCCATCATACCAGTAATTCACACCGTGGTCCAGGAATCCAAATCCTTGTTGTCTGCACCATCGTCTTAGCCAGTTGTTTGCATCAAGGATCCTGTTCCATCTCCTGGTGCCATGCCCGTCTACTGGAAGGATAGAAGAAAAAACTACCTGTGCATCCAGTTCCTTTACTTTCTTCCCCAACTCTTCAAAGTCCTTGCAGATTGTCGGTAGGTCCTTCCTTGCCGTGTCATTGGTGCCAACATGTATCAGAAGAAATGGGTGGACGTCCTTGGAGCTGAAGAGCTTTGGTATCCTATCGGTCACATCCTTGATCATCGCACCTGGAAGGCAGCATACTTCTCTTGCAGTTATGTCCGGTCTGCAGATGGTTGCTTCTGTGCCTCTCAGTAGTGAGTCTCCCACCACCACCACTCTTCGTTGCTTCTTGGCTGTACTTTTTGCTGTCACTTGTTGCTGTGTGCCCTTTTCTTTTTTGCTTGCTGGTATTGCTTCATTCTTAGGTGTGCCATCTTCATCCTCTACAAAGATTTGATATCGGTTCTTCAGTTGTGTGGTTGGTGATTTCTCCATGGTCTTCTTGCTTCTTTTGGTCACATGCTTCCACTCATCTGCTTTTGGAGGTTCTCTGACACTTTTTTCACCTTCTGTGACCAGTAGAGATGCTTCTGTTCTGTCTAGAAAGTCTTCATTCTCTTTGATGAGTTTCAAAGTTGCTATTCTTTCTTCCAGACCCCGCACCTTTTCTTCTAAAAGGGCCACTAGTCTACACTTCTGACAGGTGAAATTGGATTCTTCTTCTGGTCGATCTGTGAACATGTAGCACATGCTGCAGCTCACCATGTAGGTTGTCACATCTGCCATGTTGCTCCTAGATCCTGCTGACTTGCTGTGTGTTTTCCAATGTTACTATATTTTTTATACTGCACATGGTAGTTTATTAAAGAAAAGTAGAGGTGAATAAATTAGAGAACATGTGACATTAAAATGTGTTTTTCTAATTACTTTGAAATTATTATATACACACATGGTCAAAATTGTTGGTACCCCTCGTTTAGTGACTGAAAAACTCTACAATAGTCAGAGAAATAACTTGAATCTGACAAAAGAAAAAATAAATAAATGATCTATGAAAATGAACAAATGAAATTCAGACATTGCTTTTCAACCATGCTTCCACAGAATTTAAAAGAATAAAACTCATGAAATAGGCCTGGAAAGAAATGTTGAAAAAGTGACATTTTCAATGTAATTTATGAAGGAAGCAAGAAAGAGGGACTTAGATGCACTCTGTATTAGACATAAAGGAGGGCCTCATACAAATTCTATTCAAATAATCATGTTATGGTACTCCTAGACTCATAAAGGTTATGCACTAAGTTCAAAGCCTGCCAAAAATTATAAGCAGGGTCATTCATATACCCTTCAAGGCACCAACTTTAGTATTTCATTCAAATATTGTGAACAAAGTATAGCTGTGGTACACACACACTCATAAAAGGTCTACACTAAGTGCAAAGCCTTCCAAAAAATACAAGCAGGGTCATCCATGCACCATTCAAAGCACCAACTGGAGTTCCACATAAGAAATAAAGCAAGTGTAGTTGTGTTCCACACTCACAAAGTCTTTGCACATAGTGCAAAGCCAGGAAAAAATAAGAAGAGTCATCCAGTCATCCATAGACCCTTGAAGGCAGGAACTGGAGGGCCTTTTTCAAATATTTAATTGTAATTGATGTACTCCTACCCTCATAAAGACTTTGTGCAAAGTGGAAAGCTAGGGAAAACTTAGGGGAAAATAGTAGGGTCATCCAGTCACCCTTGAAGGCAACAATTCGCAGGCTTCATTCAAATATTGAAGATATGTGCTGCTGTCATCTGGTGGTGTGTAAAAGTCAGGGCTAATCCATGGTTTGTTCATTGTTATCAGAGTGAGCCTGTCAGCATTTTCTGTTGACAGCCAAAAGCACCTGTCTGTTATGACCCCCAAGTGGCACTAAAAACCTGCTCAGACAAGATGCAGGTCAGCACAACACTTTCAAGGCACAGGGGAACAGCTCATGTCAGATATCCAGTTTGAAAACCAATAGTTAAAGGTCAGAGAGAAATTAGGAAGTACGCTGGTTGGTCAGGAATTACTTGACCATCTTTAAAAACTGTTCTCTCCTTGTCAAAAATACCTGATCATCAGTGCTTGGATGCTAGGAGGGTATCATGAAATTGGCCCAGGCCCTTAACAGTGTACTCCTGCATCTGCTTTATCTGGTGTGTGTCCCTCGCCTCTCCTCCTTGGTTGGGCAAGGAAGCTTGCAGCCTGACGCCAGCATTGTCTGATGGGAATTTTTTCAACAAATTTACCACAATGGCCTTCTAGTACAGCACCATTTTATTAAACCTCTCCACCTCAGATAGAAGAGATGGAAGGTTCTCCATGTAGCTTGGGTCTAGCTGGGTGAACAAACAGTACTCTTTTTTTGTCCAAGATGAATAAAAAACAAAGGTCGCAGTAAAGGCAGCGGTGCATAAAGTCGGTTATATGTGCCAAGCTCCCTACAGCCAACACTTCACTGTCTCCACCATGATGGCTAGTCTACATCATGTCCTCCTCATGCCCCTCAACAGCCCAGCCACATAGAGATGGGACGAAGTTTGTGATGGTGCTATCCACTGCTGTTTTAATTACCAGCTCCTGTCTCTCCTCCTCAGTCTCAACCTCCTCATTGTTACCCAATCAATGCTGAGCAGATGAGATGAGACTGAGCTGCGCAGTATCTCCCTGTCTCATGTCTTCCTCCCTCTCCACCTGGTACACATGCAAAGTTTTAACTTTAATTGTAAGCAGCAACTGCTTAGGTAGGCACAGAAGTGGGACCCTTGCTCTGATTATGGCGTCATTGCTGTTCACCGTTTTTGTGCAGTCCTCAAAGTCTTGGAGAACTGCACAAATGTTAGAGACCCACGCACACTCTTCAGTTGTTTTATGAAACAAGAGGGGATTATAGGGAGAGAAATGGGAAGCGCAGACTTCTGAGTGTAGTAGTTAGTTTCCCAAGGTGTGTACTCAGTGTGAATCCACTCACCTTTTTAGTGTCTTGATATACTGTGTATAGATCCAATCCATGGATCACTCCATTCCTCTTTCCACTCAGTTTGCTGCAAAAGATCTGGGAACTGATGAGCGCACTGAACAGTGCTTTCATAGGCGATAACACTTTGTGAATGTTTTTCCCAGCAATATGCGCTCCTGAAGGATGATGATGGAACTCGATATTCTGGTTCAAGAATGATTTTTATTTCAAACTAAAATACTTTTAGTTTGAAATAAAAATCATCCTTGAATCAGAATATCGCGTTCCATCATCATCCTTCAGGAGCGCATATTGCTGGGAAAAACATTCACAAAGTCTTCAGTTGTTTTGTGAGTTGGTTGCCCAAAATACCAATGAGTATGTTGGAATTGGAATTTGACTACTGGCACAACATCTGCTCACAAAGCCTTGCCAGCATGTGCAGTGTGGAGTTCCAACTGCCAGTATGGTGGCAGCTGTAGCCGGATTGTTGAAATAGGCACTGACAGAGCGTACCTTGACTAGAAGCTCTGATAAATATAGGTAAGTTTTCAGAAAATTTTGAACTTCCAAGTTGAGCACATGGGCCAAACATCGTACATGTGTGAGCTTGCCAAGAGTCACAGCCACCACCAGGTTACGGTCATTATCACACAAGACCATGCCATGATGGAGGTTCTGCAGCGAAAGCCACAGATTTGTCTTGGCTGTTATTCATTTAAATAACTCTGCCACGGTGTGCATTTTTTTCTCCTTAACATATTAGCTTCAGCAGAGCCTATTGCCACTTTGCTGAGGCAGTGCTGCAAAGCTTCCGGCTGATGAGAATGATGTGATCTGAGATACCAAATCAGAAATGGAGAATGAAGAGGAGTAGGAGGTGGTGCATGAACTGGTGTAGGAGGTGAGGAAACCCTGATAGAAGTAGGGCCAGTAATCCTTAGTGTCAACATTTGCTGAGCCTGGGTGGGACTCGGCCCCAGCATCCACATTGTTCACCCAGTGTGCCATCATCGAAATGTAGCATCTCTGGCCACAATCACTTGTGCACATGTCGTTAAGTGTACAATCTCAGTAACTGCATTGGTATAGGTACAGGTAACGTTCTTGGACATGTGCTAGTACAAGACAGGGACACCACACCAGGAGAAATAGGGAGCAATTACCGAGGGATGACTGTCGCCATGAGTTGATGGAGAGCCTCCATGTCTCCAAGCCTAAACAGCAACATTTCCAAAGCAAGCAGCCTGGAAATGTGCCCATTTAGAGTTTAGGCCTGTGGGTGGGTGGCTGGGAACTTTATTTTTCATTCCAAGGCCTGGGATAGAGACAGCTGAATGCTGTGGTGGAACAAGGTTTTGGAAGTTCCTGATGATGGTGCCTCAGAATGTGCAAGAACAGGTGCAGGGCAGGAGACATCTGTACCAGTGTCATAGACAGGGAATTGGAAAGCACCTAGCACAGGGGAAAATGCAGTGATGTCACACTCTGGCAACAATAGTGGACCTAGGCTTTGGGCCCACCATGTCTTGTGCTTAGATAACATTTGCCTGATCAAGCTGGTGATGGTTATTCTCTTAGTTGTCAGGCCACTTCTGTTCTTGGCATAGCACAGGTTGCAAATGACCATTTTCAGAGCTCTCTTTAAAAAAGTCCCAGACTGGGGAACACCAAACTCTGACTGAAAAATTCACGAGTGTCGGTGCTCTGCTTAACAGTTGCCTTTGTTCTCCCTATGCTCACTCCACTGTCTCTTCCTGCCTGTTTTGGTGCTGCCGATCCCTCACTCTCAGCTCTGCTGGCCTTTCTCTGCATGCCATCTTCCCAGGTTGGGTTGGTGATGTAACCACTAGCCATGTTAAACTCTGAGGATGACTAACTGAATCCAGAAAAAAATTTGAATTTTTTTTCTTTTAAGTTTTATATAGCATCATATTGTAACAGTAACCACTTTAAAATCTATGGATGACTAGTTCAATCCAGAAAATGGTTTTGACGTTTTTTATTTGAGTTTTACATACCAACGTAATTCAACAGTAATCACGTTAAACTCTATGGATGATGCAGGGTCCTGACAAAGAATAAATGTTTTAACACCATAGGTTCAAGCACTCCCCCAGCTTGCAAAAGTTATTCATTTACTTTACTCTTTTTAATGTGTTTCTCTGTATTTAGATTTTTACATGTATGAGCAATGGTTTTAAGTGCTATACTCAATTATATTTATGATTGTTTCTTGTGTTTTATGATGTATATATGTGTTTGAATATGTGTTTAAGTCTGATTCCCCACCCACTGGGTGTGGCGTACTGGTTGAAAGGAGGCGTCTCCATGTGCCTTCTTTTGCTATAAATACAAGACCCTGTATGTGTATAGACTGTATTGAGGAAGTGGTGTAATCATCACGAAACGCGTAGAAATAAAGTCGATTCTCTAATACATCTACATGGACTTTTCTGGTACATTATCCTGACAAGCGAGCAGCGCAGTCTGATGCCCCATTCTCTTCACCTAGCAAAGAATCATCAAATCAGAGCACTCAAGTGATATCCTAGTATCACTGAGCACATTCTCTCATTCCTAGCCATGATCTTCTGGCTCCTCTCTGTTCCGGTATCTCCATGATCATTACCCCGTTTATAGAAGACTGGCAGCTGTTAATAGATCCTCCTTAGACAGGCTTAGTACAACCCACTCCATTTGCTAAAACCCAGGGGTTGTACTGGCCTTCACCCTTTAACCACTGTGCATGGTGCTGGACTTACACAGTGACTACATAGTCAAATGCTTCCAAGCTGGTGGCAAGGGTCACCATGTTGGGTTTATACCAAGAAGTCACATTAGAAACAAAATCGGAAAGCAAGCGTGTAATCAAATTACATGCCAAGGTCAGAAATTGGGATAAACCATGGTGCTATAACAAGAGCGAGGAATAGGGCTATAGACTAGGTAAGCAAAACTTATTGACAGGGAGTGAAAGTCAGATATTCAGGGGTTTAAATAACAGTCCTCTAGGGCTCTCAGGAAGGAGAAATGATAACCCAAATTGAATTAACCAATAACATTGCACTGGAGTGAAGCACAAACACAGGAGACAGGAACTAAAAAAAAGTGTTTTAATTTCAATATATTAAGCTTCCCTTGGTCTATAATATAATGCCAGACTATTGGAAAGTATTTTCCTGGTGTAAAGTTCCTTTTAATTTCTGTAACAGGCTTCACTTGCCTGTGAATCATTCCTATGTGTGTAGCTCTTAGTGCACAAGAGCTGCCAATCCCATATTATAATTAAACAATTTCAATAGGAGAGCCATTATGCTTCAGTCCCTCTGCATGGAAAATGAGCATTTACATTCTAGCTCTGAGAATGCAACACATTTGTGTAGGGGCTTTCAGCTGAGAGACCCCCTATGATCAGCTGAAGTCCAAGCAATCTAACTGGGCATACTTAACACATTTTTCCATAAATTTATGAATTGATTATTTTTTTTGTTCAAATAAAAAAGTTCTCTCAACTTCAACATGTATTAGTTAGATTAAGACACAATCCTTTAAAATGAAAAGAAAGATTTACTTAGTATTTACAAAAAAGAAAATATTAGACCATCTGAAAAACTATGTATCTTGGACACTATGGTGCATTAAAAATATGGAGACAAATAACATAGCTGTGTCTTATGTGTTTCTTCTGTACAAGTACAAATTTAGCATCCATTTAGCTTTTTGTAACCAAGGAGATGTTCGCAGAAATAGAAGATAAATGACATATAGCAAATTTCTATATTCAAGAAAGAACAAAACCTTAACAGGAGCTTCATGAAAGTCGCCTCACACCTGTTGTCTCTACAGATGATAAATCTTGTTTTATGTAGGAGGAAATATAATTATTGTGTTTCTTCTTTTCTGTATATTGATAATTTACAAGTAATATTTGCATTGTTTATGTAGCTTGCCATACACCCAATTATCTTATGGCTGTTGTAGAGGCATGGTATTTATATCCAACTAGATGGTGGCCCGATTTTAATGCATCGGGTATTCTAGAAATGCATGTCCACGTAGTGTTAGGGTTGGCAGAACGCACCAAATATATTGTTTATTAAATGGAATTGGTGCGTTCGCAACCCGGGATCCACCGTGCAGGAAAGTACCTGCTGCTAAATAATGGCGGCTCTATATGGCGGTATATGCCAACTCTGTTAGCTTCACAGAGTAACCGCGAGAGGTAAGCTCTGTGCCCTGTTAGACTTTCACAGAGGCACAGGCCAACTACCCAGATGTGAGCAGTGAGTGGTCATGCATGCATACACAATCTCCTCGCCGGAGGAGCCAGCATTCTAGGGGCTTATTTCAGCCGGGTCCCTGAACACACTTATACACAATCTCCTCGCCGGAGGTGCCGGCATTCTAGGGGCTTATTTCAGCCGGGTCCCTGAACACATACAAACTCATGACCACATTGGCGCAAAGCATATAACAAAAGACGATACTAGCGCATGGCCGTGCGGTCATGCGCAGTTTATATAGTTGCAGCACAGGAAGCTGCTACCGAAGTTTTGCCCTTTCAGGACCTTCCTGGAGGACCAATGGGATGCGCTGCAGTACCTGAACATGTGACTGAACATGTGACCCTCGACCTCCAATGGGAAACCTTGCCCTGGGCATGCTCAGTGTGTGCAAATAAGGACTTAGTCCCAGAGAGACCCGCTCGCCGCAGATCAGTGCAGGGTACCATAGAAAAGCCAGTGGTGACCCTATGCACAGAATCAGCCTCAGCGAGACGCTGGGAGCGATGTCTCCGCTGAGCAGACCCCACTGCGGCCGATGCTGAATGGGAGACCGCAGCAGAAACGGATCGAGATCCCCCCTGTCCAGCAGAGGAAACTCGACTCCCAACATTACCCCCCCCTCCTAGGGCCCCCCCATCCCTGAGCCTCACTACGCTCAAAAGCTGCAATAAGCAGCGGAGCCCGAATGTGCTCCACAGGCTCCCAGGTTCTATCCTCTGGGCCGTGACCCTTCCAGTCCACCAGATAAAATTTCTTGCCACGTACCACCTTGCACCCCACAAAAGCATTCACCTCAAACTCATCCGTGGATGAACCCGATGTCCCAGCAGATGACTCAGAAAACCGGGACAAATGAACGGGCTTTAGGAGGGAAACGTGAAAAGTATCGGTGATACCAAGGCGTGGAGGAATAGCCAAACGGTAGACCACAGGGTTGACCTGTTCCAGAACCTTAAACGGGCCAATGTAGCGAGGAGCAAACTTAGTGGACTCAACTCGCAGCCTGATGTTATGGGCGGAGAGCCACACTAAGTCGCCAGGAGCAAAGACCGGAGCGGGGCGCCGGTGTGTATCAGCCGAAACCCTCATTCTCTCCTTGGAGGCCCGGATGGCATCCTGTGTGCGGTCCCAGATGTCACGTGCCTCCACCGCCCAGTCTGCCACCCTAGAATCGGTGGATGACACGGGCATGGGCACAGGGACACGCGGATGCTGGCCGAAATTAAGGAGAAAAGGAGTTTGACCAGTGGAATTGGCTACGGCGTTGTTCAAGGCAAATTCCGCCCAAGGTAGCAAAGATGCCCAGTCATCCTGCCTAGCAGAGACGAAATGTCGCAAATATGTCACCAGAGTCTGGTTGGTTCTCTCCACCAACCCATTCGTCTCGGGATGGTATGCAGAGGAGAGGTTTAACTCTATGCTGAGTAAATGGCAGAGCTCTCTCCAAAACCAAGACGCGAACTGGGGACCCCGATCGCTGACAATCTTATCAGGCATACCATGCAATCGGAAAACGTGCTTAATGAACAACACCGCCAAGGCCCGTGCTGAGGGTAACCGAGGAAGCGGCACCAAATGCACCATCTTAGAGAAATGGTCGGTGACAACCCAAATAATGGAGCAGCCACGCGACTTGGGTAGGCCCACCACAAAGTCCATCCCGACCATCTCCCAGGGCCTGTCTGCCACCGGTAGCGGGTAAAGCAACCCAGCAGGCCGTTGCCGAGGAGACCGATTCTGGGCGCAAGAAACGCACGCCTGAATATAGTCCCTGACATCTCGGGCCATATGAGGCCACCAGTATGTTCTCGCCAAAAGCTCAGATGTCCTCTTGGTCCCAAAATGCCCACCCACTCTGGAGGAGTGAGCCCAAGAGAGAACCTCCGGTCGCAAGTTAGCTGGTACGACAGTCTTGCCCGGGGGCACAGACACTACCGAAACTGGAGCTACAGTTCTCAGGCTCTCAGAAGGGACAATAAGCCGAGGCTCCTCCTCCTCCGATGACACTACGGAGCGGGAGAGAGCGTCAGCACGAACGTTCTTCTCCCCGGAGAGGAAATGGAGAGTAAAATGGAACTGGGAGAAGAACAGGGACCATCTAGCCTGGCGAGAATTCAGCCACTGGGCCGTTTGTAGACATACCAAGTTCTTGTGGTCAGTGAAGACTTGGAAGGGAAAGCGAGCTCCCTCCAAGAGATGTCTCCACTCTGAAAAAGCCAACTTCATGGCTAGCAACTCCCTGTCCCCGATGGAATAATTCCTCTCCACTGGTGTGAAGGTCTTGGAGAAGAAGAAGCAAGGATGCTTTCAACCTTGAGCATCCTTTTGGAAAAGGACTGCTCCAGCACCAACGGATGAGGCATCCACCTCCAAGATAAATGGTTTATCAACATCGGGGCGATGTAGGATGGGAGCGCTAGCGAAGTGTGACTTGATCGAGAGAAAGGCTTTGGAGACCTCCTCTGACCACAACTTGGGATTTGCTCCCTTTTTGGTGAGGGCAACCAAGGGAGCTACCAAAGTTGAGAAGTGTGGAATGAACTGGTGATAGTAATTAATGAACCCCATAAAGCGTTGCACCGCTTTAAGAGAATGGGGTTCCTGCCAGTCCATTACAGCCTGTAGCTTGGCAGGATCCATAGCCAAACCCTGGGCAGAGATGATATAACCAAGGAAAGGCAAGGACTCCTGCTCAAACACACACTTCTCCAACTTGGCGTAGAGGGAGTTTGCCCGTAAGAGGTCGAAGACTTTGCGAACATCTCTCCGATGGGAGTCAATATCTGGAGAGAAGATGAGAATATCATCCAGATAGACTACGACCGAGGTGGTGAGCATATCTCGGAAGATGTCGTTCACAAAGTCTTGGAAAACGGCTGGGGCATTACAGAGCCCGAAGGGCATCACCAGATATTCATAGTGCCCATCCCTGGTGTTAAAAGCCGTCTTCCATTCATTCCCCTCACGGATGCGAATCAGGTTGTAAGCACCCCGCAGATCTAACTTCGTAAATACCCTCGCTCCCCGTAGCCTATCAAACAGCTCAGATATCAGGGGCAATGGGTACTTGTTCTTAATGGTGATGGCGTTAAGACCCCTGTAGTCTATGCATGGACGTAAGTCTCCAGTCTTCTTCTGTACGAAGAAGAACCCAGCCCCTGCCGGTGACACTGACTTCCTAATGAATCCTCTTGCCAGATTCTCTTGGATGTACTGAGACATTGCCTCCGTCTCCGGGAGAGATAACGGATAGACTCGACCCCGGGGAGGCTCAGCACCAGGCAAGAGGTCAATAGGACAGTCATAGGGGCGGTGAGGCGGAAGGGTCTCCGCAGCTCTTTTGGAGAACACGTCTGCATAGGGCCAATAGTGCTTGGGGAGAGAGGAAAGATCTGCGGGTACCTGTGTAGTAGCAACCTGAACGCACTCCCTCTGACATCTACCCTCGCAGGATTTACTCCATCCCAAAATTCTCCCAGAGGACCACTCAATATGAGGAGAATGGTAGCGAAGCCATGGTATCCCCAACAGGACCTCATCAATTCCCTCAGGAATGACTAATAGGGAGATTATCTCCTGATGTGATGGAGACACAGAAAGCGTGAAAGGAATGGTTTGGTGGGTAATCTGTGAGGGTAGTGTTGACCCATTTACCACTCGAACAGTTACAGGCTTGGCGAGCATCACCAAGGGTATTGCGTGACGCTGGGCAAAAGAGGAAGACATAAAATTACCCTCTGCCCCAGAATCCACGCATAGCTCGACCATAAGAGTGGATGGGCCTATGGTAATTGTCCCCTTGAAGGACAACTTTGAGGCAAACGTCGCCATGTCTAGTGTACCTCCTCCAACTGCCACTAGACGCTGACGTTTCCCCGATCGCTGAGGACTCTTGGAGGCAAGATGTCCTGACTGCCGGCAAACATGACGGACCTTATGTGCATGAGCGGACTGAGACTTGGATCCCACTCGTGTCACCTCTAAGGCCTCATGTGACTCGGGCACCTGGACTGGAGATTCCAAAGGTTTGGCGAAGGTGGGAGCCAGCCGAAACCTCTGCCTACACTGGGCTCGCTCCAACCTTCGCTCGTGAAAACGAAGGTCTATGCGAGTAGATATTGCTATGAGCTCCTCCAGTGTGGCGGGAATCTCCCTAGTGGCCAAAGCGTCCTTCACATGGTCAGCCAGCCCCCTCCAAAATACGGGAATGAGGGTTTTATCTGGCCATTCCAACTCAGACGCTAATGTCCGGAAGAGAACAGCAAAATGGCTGACCATGGTTGAACCCTGAGTCAAAGCCAGCAGTTGGAGCGCTGTATCATGGGTGACTTGAGGTCCTAAAAAGACCTGTTTCAGAGAGTCCAGAAACCGAGGAACACTCCACACCACATGATCGTTGCGCTCCCACAGCGGCGTAGCCCACTCCAACGCTCTGTCCGACAAGAGGGAGATTATGAATCCCACCTTTGCCCGCTCAGTAGGGAAACGTGCAGCCAGGAGCTCGAGGTGTATACCACATTGGCTCACGAAACCCCTACAGGACTTACTGTCCCCAGAGTATCTCTCAGGCAAAGGAAGGTGAGATAGGGTCGGAACAGAGGTGGCAGTGGGTAAAGCTGCTGCAGCCACGCTAGCAGCCTGAACAGCTATTGCGGTAACATCCACCGCCGAGGTTGCACGCTCAAGAGACGCCAACCGGCCCTCCAGCAGCTGGATGTGCCCCTGCAATCGCTGT
This sequence comes from Ranitomeya imitator, assembly GCF_032444005.1. NCBI lineage: Eukaryota > Metazoa > Chordata > Amphibia > Anura > Dendrobatidae > Ranitomeya > Ranitomeya imitator. Next base: position 338,765,753 of record NC_091285.1, on the reverse strand, counting down.
TCATCCGCCATTACTTAGTGAGATCCTGGAGCTAGTATACTGTTAGGGTTGGCGGAACGCACCAAATATATTGTTTATTAAATGGAATTGGTGTGTTCGCAACCCGGGATCCACCGTGCAGGAAAGTACCTGCTGCTAAATAATGGCGGCTCTATATGGCGGTATATGCCAACTCTGTTAGCTTCACAGAGTAACAGCGAGAGGTAAGCTCTGTGCCCTGTTAGACTTTCACAGAGGCACAGGCCAACTACCCAGATGTGAGCAGTGAGTGGTCATGCATGCATACACAATCTCCTCGCCGGAGGAGCCAGCATTCTAGGGGCTTATTTCAGCCGGGTCCCTGAACACACTTATACACAATCTCCTCGCCGGAGGTGCCGGCATTCTAGGGGCTTATTTCAGCCGGGTCCCTGAACACATACAAACTCATGACCACATTGGTGCAAAGCATATAACAAAAGACGATACTAGCGCATGGCCGTGTGGTCATGCGCAGTTTATATAGTTGCAGCACAGGAAGCTGCTACCGAAGTTTTGCCCGTTCAGGACCTTCCTGGAGGACCAATGGGATGCGCTGCAGTACCTGAACATGTGACCGAACATGTGACCCTCGACCTCCAATGGGAGACCTTGCCCTGGGCATGCTCAGTGTGTGCAAATAAGGACTTAGTCCCAGAGAGACCCGCTCGCCGCAGATCAGTGCAGGGTACCATAGGAAAGCCAGAAAAGGCAGTGGTGACCCTATGCACAGAATCAGCCTCAGCGAGATGCTGGGAGTGACGTCTCCGCTGAGCAGACCCCACTGTGGCCGATGCTGAATGGGAGACCGCAGCAGACACGGATCGAGATTCCCCCTGTGCAGCAGAGGAAACTCGACTTCCAACACGTAGCATATTGCACAGCCCACGTAGTACATTGCCCAGCCACATAGTATATTGCCCAGCCACGTAGTATATTGCCCAGCCACGTAGTACATTGCCCAGTCACGTAGTATATTGCCCAGCCAAGTAGTATATTGCCCAGCCACGTAGTATATTGCCCAGCCAAGTAGTACATTACCCAGTGACGTAGTATATTGCCCAGCCACGTAGTATATTGCCCAGCCACGTAGTATATTGCCCAGTCACATACTATATTGCCCAGCTACGTAGTATATTGCCCAGTGACGTAGTATATTGCCCAGCCACGTAGTATATTGCAAAGTGACGTAGTATACAGCACAGAGCCACATAGTATACAGCACAGACACGTAGTATACTGCCCGGTCACATAGTATATTGCACAGCCACGTAGTATATTGCCTAGCCACGTATGTGACAGGTTAAAAAAGACTTAAAATAAAAAAGTAAACATATACTCACCTTCCGAGGGCCCCTGGCGCTTGTGTGCGGTGCACGTGGCAGCTTCCGGTCCCAGGGTTGGTATAAGCGCAGGACCTGTGATGACGTCATGGTCACATGACCGTGTCGTCATGGCAGGTCCTTCTCACATAGCATCTTTGGCACCAGAACCTGCTGCTTGCACTGCCGAGGACAGGACGCACGTCAGAGGGTGAGAATAACTTTTTTTTATTATTATAATTTGTAACATTAGATAGTTTTACTATTGATGCTGCATACGCAGCATCAATAGTAAAAACTTGGTCACATAGGGTTAATAGCGGCAGTAACAGAGTGAGTTACCCGCGGCATAACGCGGTCCGTGAGCATTAACCCTGTGTGAGCGGTGACTGGAGGGGAGTATGGAGCAGGCACTGACTGCGGTGAGTATGGAGCGGGTGCCGGGCACTGACTGCAGGGGAGTAGGGAGGGACTAATCGGACTGTGGCCGTCGCTGATTGGTCACGGCAGCCATGACAGGCAGCTGGCAAGACCAATCAGTGTCTTGCATTTCCATGGCAGACAGAGGCCGCAACCAATGAATATCCGAGCCAGACAGAAAGACAAAAGGACAGACGGAAGTGACCCTTAGACAATTATATAGTAGATGCTTGCTTTTTTCTAGTTTATGCTTTGTCATGTTTTCTGCATAAATTGATTTTAACATTTCGAAGGTGATAACTATTTTCATTTTTCTTTAATTGACATTCTATACATCCTGGAGTGTTACATATTATGCAGAATACTGGAGACTAAACATGTAATTTATGTAAAATGACACTAGGCGATCAGATCTTTAACTGACTAGCAGTAACAAGTAGTCCTCTTGTGTTCATCAAAGCATTTCTCATAGATTTCTTAATAATTGATACTTCATAACTGGTAATGTACACCCTTATATAGCTTCCTTTCTCATTTCATAACTTGCACTTAACAGAAGGATAGTACCTTATCAAACTACTCCTTGAACATGTCTGAAAAGAAGATAAAGGATCTCGCCTAGATAAAGTGATCCTGTTCTCTTTATGTGTGAAATTTATCTCTTTTGTTCCTTTTTTACATCATAGAGTTTTATTGCAATATTCCATACTGCCCTGACTAGAGTTGATTTAGTATAACATCACTCATAGTCATGGTTGACAGGACGCCAACTTAAAATAACACTATGCCTTTAATTAGCTGGGTTATTTTAGCACTTGTATAATGAGATTTTATCAGGTTCAATTTACAGGGATATTTAATTTTGGCTGCAGGTTTGTCTTGTCAGCAAGTGGTCATTAATTATTATATAAAGCATCAAAAATGGAAAATGTAGATATCTGAAAAGATATAGAAAGATAGTTTCAAACTTCCTTATAACACGAAGCGATAACTTATTAGACCATTGATTGCTGCTAGTGGTAATTAAGACCCACATAGCAGCACACATGGCGCACACCTTCTGTAATAGAGCCCCGTGGGGACTCTTTGTGACACTTCATAGTATGCATGTCATTATACTGGTTGCTTATTTGTACTTGTAAATGCTGTATTTTGTATATCGTTACCTTATAGCTTGCGAGCAGGGCCCTCATTCCTCCTGGTATCTGTTTTGAACTGTATTTCTGTTATGCTGTAATGCCTATTGTCTGTACAAGTCCCCTCTATAATTTGTAAAGCGCTGCGGAATATGTTGGCGCTATATAAATAAAAATTATTATTATATTATTATTATATTATAGATATTAGGCTACTTTTTTCAATAATTAAAATCAGTACTTTAAAAAAATAAAATAAATAAATAATAAAATAAATTTAAAAAAAATGAAAATGCATATGTCAAACTTTCCTAAGTATATTACTATGTAATACATGTGAAACAGAGTAATCTGAATACAAACTATTCAACCTTGGCTAAGAACTACTTTACATAATATATTATAAAAGTGCATTGTAAGCAACATACTAATATCATAGCAATTCAACAGTAAAGAAAAACAGTATTCCTGGCAGCAGAATATAGATTTTAGCTAATGGATGTAAATACTTTTATGACCAAAAAGCATTCTAGGAGTGATAACTTTATTGGCTAACCAGAAGAATTACATTTGAAAGGTTTCAGAGCACAGAGGCTCCTTCTTCAGGCAGGAAAAGCAGAAAAAACTTCCCCACTATTAACATAAATATTGAGCCCTTCAAACGTTAATATAGCATTAATAGAGAAAAACTGAAGCATCAGTCAATCAAGGTATATAAAAATACAACAATCTTTAATATAAAAATAATACATAGTATCAACACAAAAAAGTAATTAAAAATAGGACTATACAGGTGTACTTGGAAACAGTCAGCATAGACCAACTACAGCAGAAATTCCATGACACACATTACTGAAGTAACAATATCAGTTCATTTATAGTAACATTAGATGTGTCCATGAAATAGCCCATTGCGATGGACACTATCACACAGTGTTATAAAGTGGCTGCAGTGCATGTAGGACCATAGGTAAATCATAAAGTAGCACGGTCCGAATCTAGAGGGATAGCCCTACAACAACAGTGAGCTCTAACCACATTACAAAAATACAAGTATCAAGAAAATCATAATCTAAATAATTTTAAAGGCAGACTCTCCCGTCAGCACAGCCATAGCCTACGTCTTAGATACCTGTGTCCATGGCAAATGGATATTTTTTACTGCTGTGATCGCACAGGTTTTTATTATTTTTGTAATGGTGGCAATAAAAACTACAGTTGGTCACACAAAAAAATAAACAAATGATTTAATATTTCATAGCGTATATTTATTGCATATTTGCACTGCTCTTCAGAATAAAACAAACACTATTTTTGCAGCAAGGTAAACAGCATTATATTTAAAATGCAAAAAAAAAAAACAACGGTGGCAAAATTGCTGTTTTATTTATGTTCATCCCAACAAAGTGTTAATAAAAGGTTGTTAATAAGTTATATGTACACCAAAATGTTTCAATTGACAAATACAACTAATTCCTTTAAATACCAAACCTTCGTATAACTACGTGGCTGAAAAAAAAAAATTATAGTTCCAGTAATGTGATAAAAAAGTAAATAGAGAAAAGAAAAGGTTTTGTCATAAAGGCAAAAAGTGAATGTGATGCGTTCTTACTGCTCCCTGCCTGCTGTCCAGTACTCCATGCCTCTGTCACACCACATCTCTGCTCTGTAGTTTACTACGCATGCTGCAGGGCCTGCTTTCATCTGGAAGTCCAGGACAGTGGACAGCAAGCCAGAGATGTGACATGACAGAGTCACGAAGGACCAGATTGCAAGCAGATTGCAGTCAGAGAAGCAGGTGAGTATCATTATTTTTAAAATTTTTACATGCTACTTTTATTATGTTTCCTGTTCTGGAGAGACTCTAGATTATACTAAAGAGGTTTTCCAGTCCAAACAAATAAGTCTGCAGTCACTCCGTGTGACTGCAGACTTATGAATCCCCCCCAGCGCACGCACTGTGTGCTGCGGGGATTCACTGGTTTCAGACCAGGGAGCGAAAAGGAATAAATGTGTTATACATAACCCCAGCCAGTAGGAGTAGCCTTGCTCCATGCACTTCAATTGAGCGAGGCTGCACTCTGTCTTGTGACCAGAGGGGGCGTCGCTCCATTCAAGTGCATGGAGAGCAAGGCCACGCCCACTGCCCGTGGTTATGTATAACTCATACATACCCGCCGATTCCAGGTCTGAAATGGGCGAATCTCCGTAGTGCACAGTGAGTGCATTGGGGAGATTCATATGTCTGAAGTCGCACAGAGTGACTGCAGACTTATCAGTTTTGACCGGACAACCCCTTTAAGGACATTAAATTTGCCAACAATAATTTCCACTGTGTATCAAATTTCTCAGTAAAATCCGTGCGAGCAGGCAAATTCAAAGTTTTCCAGATCCACTTGGCTCTGCTTCTGACTGTTTTCAGTACACAGGCTGTTATAAGAGACATAAATACTACTGACATTTCCAAAAAGCTTGTCAGCAGAAGGAAGCGTGAAGTGCTCTAAAATTTCCTGGTAGACAGCTGCGCTGACTTTGGTTTTGATAAAACACAGTTGACCTACACCATCACTGATTGTGGAAACTTCACACAAGACCTCAAGCAGCTTGCATTGTGTGCCCCTCCACTCTTCCTCCAGACTCTGGAATCTTGATTTCCAAATTAAATGCAAAATTTACTTTCATCTGAAAACACCTTGGACCACTGAGCAACAGTCCAGTTCTTTTTCTCCTTGGCCCAGGTAAGACGCTTCTGGTGTTGTCTACTGGTCTTGAGAGGCTTGACACAAGGAATGCGACACTTGTAGCCCATGTCCTGGCTATGTCTGCGTGTGGTGGCTCTTGAAGCATTGACTCCAGCAGCAGACTGTGGTTATCTCGGTTGCTTGTGCACCTTTTCCTACAACACTTTTTCCTTCCACTCAACTTTCCATTAATATGCATGGATACAGCACTCTGTGAACAGCCAGCTTCTTTAGCAATGACTGTTTGTGGCATATGCTCCTTGTGGAGTGTCAGTGACGGCCTTCTGGACATCTGTCAAGTCGGCAGTCTTCCCCATGATTATGGAGCTACTGAAACAGACTAAGGGAACTTTTTAAATGCTTAGGACGCCTTTGCAGATTTTTTTTGCTAATCTAATTTACTGAGATAAAGACTTTTGGGTTTACATTGGATGTAAGCCATAATCTTCAACATTGACAGAAATAGATCACTCTCTTTGTAATGACTCAATATAATATATCAGTTTCACTTTTTGCATTGAAGAACTGAAATAAATTAACTTTTTGATGATATTCTAATTCAGTGAGAAGCCCCTGTATATACTGCTGACTGTTTTCAGTACACAAGCTTTTTTTTATAAGAGACATATATATGCCTGACTGTCCCCGCAGTATTTTCACATCTCCATTTCTCCCTCATTCTTTTTTTACCTGCTGGCAAAAACAACAATTTCACTGTTAACAGTATATCACAGCATTAATTAGACCATTATTGTTTTGATCCGATTGTAATTTTTCATATAATATAAATGTGTTTTCTTGTATTGTGTATATAGTAATTACTTTAACAAAACAAAATGAGCTTGTTAGTAATATAAAATATAAAACCTATATCAATATAAGAACATGTAAGGGTAACCTATAGTGATAGCTTCAAACTTCAGCGAAAGTGTCCTTGAGGTCTTGTCGGTAATCAAAGTGATGCCTGCATATGTTAGTGGGAAAAAGGCAGAACATACATCATTAACCCTCATCATCCATCTAACCACAAAGACTGTTTAAGCATACAAAAAGTGTTCAGCCTCCCTCATTGTTTCCAAGAGCAATTTTTATTAAGCACCATCACAGGGCATCCACAAGCCAGTGAAATTCATTTTGCTGTCAAACAGCATGTGTAAGTGAAGTTGCATTTTCTTCCAAAGATTACTGCAAATTGATATAAATTAAGGTCTGGTTTCTGTGAAGGGGGAAGTTAATCGAAGCAGGATTAAAGCTATGGGTTGCTTTCATTCTGTGGAGGTGCTTCACTGATTTGTTAAATAATGGATTATTTGATGTACTGTACTGGGACTTATGTAGGTCACTTTCAGATGAAAGCGCTTTATACATAACAAGAAAGGGAAAATATTGATACATTACTTAGTCTGGGTGATTATACACCCTGGTCTGTTTAGATATCCATATATATCAAAAATACGTTATTATTTTTAGGCTAGAATATTTTTTCAAGTTTTGAGCAATTTGAAATTGTAAATGATATTCAAATTACATGTAGATGCTATATTGACCATGGAAATAAATGTCATTTATTTTTAAAGTTTTGAACTAGTTTCCTGTTTTCAGTGTTTGCCTGACTTCTTCAGACTTCCCTACTCTTGTAATCTTCACAGTTTATACTACACTAGCTGAAGAGCCTGGCGTTGCCTGGGCATAGTAAATATCTGTGGCTAGTTATAGCACCTCACTTCTCTTAGTTTTCCATCACACCTCTCATTTTACCAATCACATCTCTCATTTTCTCCCTCACACATCTCATTTTCTCCCTCACTCCTCTCATTCCCCCCTAACACTTGTCATTTCGACCTCACATCTGTCATTTTCTGATCACTCCACTATTTTCCCTCACTCCTCTCATTTTGCACTCACACCTTTTCATTTTCACCTCACACCTCTCATTTTCACCTCAGTATATACATGTTTGTCATCTCCCTTATATATAGTATACACCTGTATGTCATCTCCTGTATATAGTATATACCTGTATGTCATCTCCCCTGTATATAGAATATACCTGCTGTGTGTCATCTCCCCTGTATATAGTATATACCTGTATGTCATCTCCTCCTATATATAGTATATACCTGTATGTCATCTTCATTATATAGTATATACCTGTATGTCATCTCCTCTTGTATATAGTATATACCTGTGTGTCCTCTCCCCTGTATATAGTATATATCTGTGTGTCATCTCCTGTATATAGTATATACCTGTATGTCATCTTCTATATATAGCATATACCTGTATGTCATCTCCTGTATATAGTATATACCTGTAGGTCATCTGCTCCTGTATATAGTATATACCTGTGTGTCATCTCCTCCTGTATATAGTATATACCTGTAGGTCATCTCCTGTATATAGTACAGTTAGGGCCAGAAATATTTGGACAGCGACACAAGTTTTGTTATTTTAGCTGTTTACAAAAACATGTTCAGAAATACAATTATATATATAATATGGGCTGAAAGTGCACACTCCCAGCTGCAATATGATAGTTTCCACATCCAAATCGGAGAAAGGGTTTAGGAATCATAGCTCTGTAATGCATAGCGTCCTCTTTTTCAAGGGACCAAAAGTAATTGGACAATGGACTCTAAGGGCTGCAATTAACTCTGAAGGCGTCTCCCTCGTTAACCTGTAATCCATGAAGTAGTTAAAAGGTCAGGGGTGGATTCCAGGTGTGTGGTTTTGCATTTGGAAGCTGTTGCTGTGAGCAGACAACATGCGGTCAAAGGAACTCTCAATTGAGGTGAAGCAGAACATCCTGAGGCTGAAAAAAAAGAAAAAATCCATCAGAGAGATAGCAGACATGCTTGGAGTAGCAAAATCATCAGTTGGGTACATTCTGAGAAAAAAGGAATTGACTGGTGAGCTTGGGAACTCAAAAAGGCCTGGGCGTCCACGGATGACAACAGTGGTGGATGATCGCCACATACTTAATTTGGTGAAGAACCCGTTCAAAACATCAACTGAAGTCCAGAACACTCTCAGTGAAGTAGGTGTATCTGTCTCTAAGTCAACAGTAAAGAGAAGACTCCATGACAGTAAATACAAAGGGTTCACATCTAGATGCAAACCATTCATCAATACCAAAAATAGACAGGCCAGAGTTAAATTTGCAGAAAAACACCTCAAGAAGCCAGCTCAGTTCTGGAAAAGTATTCTATGGACATATGAGACAAAGATCAACCTGTACCAGAATGATGGGAAGAAAAAAGTTTGGAGAAGAAAGGGAATGGCACATGATCCAAGGCACACCACATCCTCTGTAAAACATGGTGGAGGCAACGTGATGGCATGGGCATGCATGGCTTTCAATGGCACTGGGTCACTTGTGTTTATTGATGACATAAGAGCAGACAAGAGTAGCCGGATGAATTCTGAAGTGTACCGGGATATACTTTCAGCCCAGATTCAGCCAAATGCTGCAAAGTTGATTGGACGGCGCTTCATAGTACAGATGGACAATGACCCCAAGCGTACATCCAAAGCTACCCAGGAGTTCATGAGTGCCAAAAAGTGGAACATTCTGCAATGGCCAAGTCAATCTCCAGATCTAAACCCAATTGAGCATGCATTTCACTTGCTCAAATCCAGACTTAAGACGGAAAGACCCACAGACAAGCAAGACCTGAAGGCTGCGGCTGTAAAGGCCTGGCAAAGCATTAAGAAGGAGGAAACCCAGCGTTTGGTGATGTCCATGGGTTCCAGACTTAAGGCAGTGATTGCCTCCAAATGATTTGCAACAAAATATTGAAAACAAAAATATTTTGTTTGGGTTATGTTTATTTGTCCAATTACTTTTGACCTCCTAAAATGTGGAGTGTTTGTAAAGAAATGTGTACAATTCCTACATTTTCTATCAGATATTTTTGTTCAACCCTTCAAATTAAACGTTACAATCTGCACTTGAATTCTGTTGTAGAGGTTTCATTTCAAATCCAATGTGGTGGCATGCAGAGCCCAACTCGTGAAAATTGTGTCACTGTCCAATTATTTCTGGCCCTAGCTGTATGTACCTGTATGTCATCTCCTCCTCCATATAGTATATACCTGTGTGTCATCTCTCCTGTATATAGTATATATCTGTGTGTCATCTCCCCTGTATATAGTATATACCTGTGTGTCATCTCCTCCTGTATTAGACCTCGTTCACACGTTATTTGCTCAGTATTTTTACCTCAGTATTTGTAAGCTAAATTGGCAGCCTGATAAATCCCCAGCCAACAGGAAGCCCTCCCCCTGGCAGTATATATTAGCTCACACATACACATAATAGACAGGTCATGTGACTGACAGCTGCCGTATTTCCTATATGGTACATTTGTTGCTGTTGTAGTTTGTCTGCTTATTAATCAGATTTTTATTTTTGAAGGATAATACCAGACTTGTGTGTGTTTTAGGGCGAGTTTCGTTTGTCAAGTTGTGTGTGTTGAGTTGCGTGTGGTGACATGCATGTAGCGACTTTTGTGAGATGAGTTTTGTGTGGCAACATGCGTGTAGCAACTTTTTGTGTGTCGAGTTGCATGTGACAGGTTAGTGTAGCAAGTTGTGTGCAGCAAGTTTTGCGCATGGCGAGTTTTGCGTGTGGCGAGTTTTATGTGTGGTGCCTTTTGAGTATGTTCAAGTTTTGTGTGAGGCAACTTTTGCATGTGTTGCAATTTTTGTGCATGTGGCAATTTTTCTGCGTGTGCAAGTTTTGCGTGTGGCGAGTTTTCCATGAGGTGAGTTTTGCACTTGTGGCGAGTTTTGCGTGAGCCTAGTTTTTGCATGTGGCGAGTTTTGCGCGTGGCGAGTTTTGAGCGGCGACTTTTGGGTTTCGACTTTTATGTGGCGACGTTGGTGTATGTGTGGTGAAGTGTGTGCTGAGGGTGGTATATGTGTTCAAGCACGTGGTAGTGTGTGGTGCATTTTGTGTGTGTGTTCATATCCCGGTGTGTGGTGAGTATCCCATGTCGGGGCCCCACCTTAGCAACTGTACGGTATATTCTCTTTGGCGCCATCGCTCTCATTCTTTATGTCCCCCTTGTTCACATCTGGCAGCTGTCAATTTGCCTCCAACACTTTTACTTTCACTTTTCCCCATTATGTAGATAGGGGCAAAATTGTTTGGTGAATTGGAAAGTGCAGGGTTAAAATTTCACCTCACAACATAGCCTATGACGCTCCCAGGGTCCAGACGTGTGACTGTGCAAAATTTTGTGGCTGTAGCTGCGACGCCTCCAACACTTTTCCTTTCACTTTTTCCCCATTAAGTAGATAGAGTCAAAATTGTTTAGTGAATTGGAACGCGCGGGGTTAAAATTTCGCCTCACAACATAGCCTATGACGCTCTCGGGGTCCGGACGTGTGACTGTGCAAAATTTTATGGCTGTAGCTGCGACGGTGCAGATGCCAATCCCGGACATACATACATACATACACACACACATTCAGCTTTATATATTAGACTAGCTGAAGAGCCCGGCGTTGCCTGGGCATAGTAAATATCTGTGGTTAGTTATAGCATATCACTTCTCTTATTTTCCCATCACATCTTTAATTTTCCCCCTCACATCTCTCATTTTCTCCCTCACACCTCTCATTTTCTCCCTCACTCCTCTCATTCCCGCCTAACACTTGTCATTTCGACCTCACATCTGTCATTTTCCGATCACTACACTATTTTCCCTCACTCCTCTCATTTTGCACTCACACCTTTTCATTTTCACCTCACACCTCTCATTTTCACCTCAGTATATACATGTTTGTCATCTCCCTTATATATAGTATACACCTGTATGTCATCTCCTGTATATAGTATATACCTGTATGTCATCTCCCCTGTATATAGTATATACCTGCTGTGTGTCATCTCCCCTGTATAAAGTATATACCTATATGTCATCTCCTCCTATATATAGTATATACCTGTATGTCATCTCCTCCTATATATAGTATATACCTGTATGTCATCTCCTTCTATATATAGTATATACCTGTATGTCATCTCCTCCTGTATATAGTATATACCTGTGTGTCATCTCCCCTGTATATAGTATATATCTGTGTGTCATCTCCTCCTGTATATAGTATATACCTGTATGTCATCTTCTATATATAGCATATACCTGTATGTCATCTCCTCCTGTATATAGTATATACCTGTAGGTAATCTGCTCCTGTATATAGTATATACCTGTGTGTCATCTCCTCCTGTATATAGTATATACCTGTATGTCATCTCCTCCTGTATATAGTATGTACCTGTATGTCATCTCCTTTATATAGTATATACCTGTGTGTCATCTCTCCTGTATATAGTATATATCTGTGTGTCATCTCCCCTGTATACAGTATATACCTGTGTGATCTCCTGTATTAGACCTCGTTAACACGTTATTTGCTCAGTATTTTTACCTCAGTATTTGTAAGATAAATTGGCAGCCTGATAAATCCCCAGCCAACAGGAAGCCCTCCCCCTGGCAGTATATATTAGCTCACACATACACATAATAGACAGGTCATGTGACTGACAGCTGCCGTATTTCCTATATGGTACATTTGTTGCTCTTGTAGTGTGTCTGCTTATTAATCAGATTTTTATTTTTGAAGGTTAATACCAGACTTGTGTGTGTTTTAGGGCGAGTTTCGTTTGTCAAGTTGTGTGTGTTGAGTTGTGTGTGGCGACATGCATGTAGCGACTTTTGTGAGATGAGTTTTGTGTAGCAACATGCGTGTAGCAACTTTTTGTGTGTCGAGTTGCATGTGACAGGTTAGTGTAGCAAGTTGTGTGCAGCAAGTTTTGGGCATGGCGAGTTTTGCGCGTGGTGAGTTTTATGTCTGGTGCCTTTTGAGTATGTGCAAGTTTTGTGTGAGGCAACTTTTGCATGTGTTGCAAATTTTGTGCATGCGGCAATTTTTCCGCACGTGCAAGTTTTGCGTGTGGCGAGTTTTCCATGAGGTGAGTTTTGCACTTGTGGCGAGTTTTGCGTGAGCCTAGTTTTTGCATGTGGCGAGTTTTGCGCGTGGTGAGTTTTGAGCGGCGACTTTTGTGTTTCGACTTTTATGTGGCGTGGTTGGTGTATGTGTGGTGAAATGTGTGCTGAGGGTGGTATATGTGTTCAAGCACGTGGTAGTGTGTGGCGCATTTTGTGTGTGTGCTCATATCCCCATGTGCGGTGAGTATCTCATGTCGGGGCCCCACCTTAGCAACTGATCGGTATATACTCTTTGGCGCCATCGCTCTCATTCTTTAAGTCCCCCTTGTTCACATCTGGCAGCTGTCAATTTGCCTCCTACACTTTTCCTTTCACTTTTCCCCATTATGTAGATAGGGGAAAAATAGTTTGGTGAATTGGAAAGCGCGAGTTAAAATTTCACCTCACAACATAGCCCATGATGCTCTCAGGGTCCAGACGTGTGACTGTGCAAAATTTTGTGGCTGTAGCTGCGACGCCTCTAACACTTTTCATTTCACTTTTTCCCCATTATGTAGATAGGGGCAAAATTGTTTGGTGAATTGGAAAGCATGGGGTTAAAATTTCACCTCACAACGTAGCCTATGACGCTCTCAGGGTCCAGATGTGTGACTGTGCAAAATGTTGTGGCTGTAGCTGCGACGCCTCCAACACTTTTCCTTTCACTTTTTCCCCATTATGTAGATAGGGGCAAAATTGTTTAGTGAATTGGAACGCGCAGGGTTAAAATTTCGCCTCACAACATAGCCTATGACGCTCTCGGGGTCCAGACGTGTGACTGTGCAAAATTTTGTGGCTGTAGCTGCGACGGTGCAGATGCCAATCCCGGACATACATACATACATACACACACACATTCAGCTTTATATATTAGACTAGCTGAAGAGCCCGGCGTTGCCTGGGCATAGTAAATATCTGTGGTTAGTTATAGCATGTCACTTCTCTTATTTTCCCATCACGCCTCTCATTTTCCCAATCACATCTTTAATTTTCCCCCTCACATCTCTCATTTTCTCCCTCACACCTCTCATTTTCTCCCTCACTCCTCCCATTCCCGCCTAACACTTGTCATTTCGACCTCACATCTGTCATTTTCCGATCACTACACTATTTTCCCTCACTCCTCTCATTTTGCACTCACACCTTTTCATTTTCACCTCACACCTCTCATTTTCACCTCAGTATATACATGTTTGTCATCTCCCTTATATATAGTATACACCTGTATGTCATCTCCTGTATATAGTATATACCTGTATGTCATCTCCCCTGTATATAGTATATACCTGCTGTGTGTCATCTCCCCTGTATATAGTATATACCTGTATGTCATCTCCTCCTATATACAGTATATACCTGTATGTCATCTCCTCCTATATATAGTATATACCTGTATGTCATCTCCTCCTATATATAGTATATACAGTGGGGCAAAAAAGTATTTAGTCAGTCAGCAATAGTGCAAGTTCCACCACTTAAAATGATGAGAGGCGTCTGTAATTTACATCATAGGTAGACCTCAACTATGGGAGACAAACTGAGAAAAAAAAATCCAGAAAATCACATTGTCTGTTTTTCTAACATTTTATTTGCATATTATGGTGGAAAATAAGTATTTGGTCAGAAACAAAATTTCATCTCAATACTTTGTAATATATCCTTTGTTGGCAATGACAGAGGTCAAACGTTTTCTGTAAGTCTTCACAAGGTTGCCACACACTGTTGTTGGTATGTTGACCCATTCCTCCATGCAGATCTCCTCTAGAGCAGTGATGTTTTTGGCTTTTCACTTGGCAACACGGACTTTCAACTCCCTCCAAAGGTTTTCTATAGGGTTGAGATCTGGAGACTGGCTAGGCCACTCCAGGACCTTGAAATGCTTCTTACGAAGCCACTCCTTCGTTGCCGTGGCAGTGTGCTTTGGATTATTGTCATGTTGAAAGACCCAGCCACGTTTCATCTTCAATGCCCTTGCTGATGGAAGGAGGTTTGCACTCAAAATCTCACGATACATGGCCCCATTCATTCTTTCATGTACCCGGATCAGTCGTCCTGGCCCTTTTGCAGAGAAACAGCCCCAAAGCATGATGTTTCCACCACCATGCTTTACAGTAGGTATGGTGTTTGATGGATGCAACTCAGTATTCTTTTTCCTCCAAACACGACAAGTTGTGTTTCTACCAAACAGTTCCAGTTTGGTTTCATCAGACCATAGGACATTCTCCCAAAACTCCCCTGGATCATCCAAATGCTCTCTAGCAAACTTCAGATGGGCCCGGACATGTACTGGCTTAAGCAGTGGGACACGTCTGGCACTGCAGGATCTGAGTCCATGGTGGCGTAGTGTGTTACTTATGGTAGGCCTTGTTACATTGGTCCCAGCTCTCTGCAGTTCATTCACTAGGTCCCCCCGCGTGGTTCTGGGATTTTTGCTCACCGTTCTTGTGACCATTCTGACCCCACGGGGTGGGATTTTGCGTGGAGCCCCAGATCGAGGGAGATTATCAGTGGTCTTGTATGTCTTCCATTTTCTAATTATTGCTCCCACTGTTGATTTCTTCACTCCAAGCTGGTTAGCTATTGCAGATTCAGTCTTCCCAGCCTGGTGCAGGGCTACAATTTTGTTTCTGGTGTCCTTTGACAGCTCTTTGGTCTTCACCATAGTGGAGTTTGGAGTCAGACTGTTTGAGGGTGTGCACAGGTGTCTTTTTATACTGATAACAAGTTTAAACAGGTGCCATTACTACAGGTAATGAGTGGAGGAAAGAGAAGACTCTTAAAGAAGAAGTTACAGGTCTGTGAGAGCCAGAAATCTTGATTGTTTGTTTCTGACCAAATACTTATTTTCCACCATAATATGCAAATAAAATGTTAAAAAAACAGACAATGTGATTTTCTGGATTTTTTTTCTCAGTTTGTCTCCCATAGTTGAGGTCTACCTATGATGTAAATTACAGACGCCTCTCATCTTTTTAAGTGGTGGAACTTGCACTATTGCTGACTGACTAAATACTTTTTTGCCCCACTGTACCTGTATGTCATCTCCTTCTATATATAGTATATACCTGTATGTCATCTCCTCCTGTATATAGTATATACCTGTGTGTCATCTCCCCTGTATATAGTATATATCTGTGTGTCATCTCCTCCTGTATATAGTATATACCTGTATGTCATCTTCTATATATAGCATATACCTGCGTGTCATCTCCTCCTGTATATAGTATATACCTGTAGGTAATCTGCTCCTGTATATAGTATATACCTGTGTGTCATCTCCTCCTGTATATAGTATATACCTGTATGTCATCTCCTCCTGTATATAGTATATATCTGTGTGTCATCTCCCCTGTATATAGTATATACCTGTGTGATCTCCTGTATTAGACCTCGTTAACACGTTATTTGCTCAGTATTTTTACATCAGTATTTGTAAGGTAAATTGGCAGCCTGATAAATCCCCAGCCAACAGGAAGCCCTCCCCCTGGCAGTATATATTAGCTCACACATACACATAATAGACAGGTCATGTGACTGACAGCTGCCGTATTTCCTATATGGTACATTTGTTGCTCTTGTAGTGTGTCTGCTTATTAATCAGATTTTTATTTTTGAAGGTTGATACCAGACTTGTGTGTGTTTTAGGGCGAGTTTCGTTTGTCAAGTTGTGTGTGTTGAGTTGTGTGTGGTGACATGCATGTAGCGACTTTTGTGAGATGAGTTTTGTGTAGCAACATGTGTGTAGCAACTTTTTGTGTGTCGAGTTGCATGTGACAGATTAGTGTAGCAAGTTGTGTGCAGCAAGTTTTGCGCATGGCGAGTTTTGCGCGTGGTGAGTTTTATGTCTGGTGCCTTTTGAGTATGTGCAAGTTTTGTGTGAGGCAACTTTTGCATGTGTTGCAAATTTTGTGCATGCGGCAATTTTTCCGCATGTGCAAGTTTTGCGTGTGGCGAGTTTTCCATGAGGTGAGTTTTGCACTTGTGGCGAGTTTTGCGTGAGCCTAGTTTTTGCATGTGGCGAGTTTTGCGCGTGGTGAGTTTTGAGCGGCGACTTTTGTGTTTCGACTTTTATGTGGCGAGGTTGGTGTATGTGTGGTGAAATGTGTGCTGAGGGTGGTATATGTGTTCAAGCACGTGGTAGTGTGTGGCGCATTTTGTGTGCGTGCTCATATCCCCATGTGTGGTGAGTACCTCATGTCGGGGCCCCACCTTAGCAACTGTACGGTATATACTCTTTGGCGCCATCGCTCTCATTCTTTAAGTCCTTCTTGTTCACATCTGGCAGCTGTCAATTTGCCTCCAACACTTTTCCTTTCACTTTTCCCCATTATGTAGATAGGGGAAAAATAGTTTGGTGAATTGGAAAGCGCGAGTTAAAATTTCACCTCACAACATAGCTCATGATGCTCTCAGGGTCCAGACATGTGACTGTGCAAAATTTTGTGGCTGTAGCTGCGACGCCTCTAACACTTTTCATTTCACTTTTTCCCCATTATGTAGATAGGGGCAAAATTGTTTGGTGAATTGGAAAGCACGGGGTTAAAATTTCACCTCACAACGTAGCCTATGACGCTCTCAGGGTCCAGACGTGTGACTGTGCAAAATTTTGTTTCTGTAGCTGCGACGCCTCCAACACTTTTCCTTTCACTTTTTTCCCCATTATGTAGATAGGGGCAAAATTGTTTGGTGAATTGGAACGCGCGGGGTTAAAATTTCGCCTCACAATATAGCCTATGACGCTCTCAGGGTCCAGACGTGTGACTGTGCAAAAGTTTGTGGCTGTAGCTGCGACGGTGCAGATGCCAATCTTGGACATACACACATACACACACACACACGCATACACACATTCAGCTTTATGTAGTAGATTTTATAAACGCCTAGAAATGGGAGAAATGTAAGTTTAGAGTAGGTATGTAAACATACATAAATAGCGGTGAGCCCACATCAAAGCCAGGACATGTCAGCAGTTTAACATTTAACTAGCGCATCCGGCCATCTGGTGGTCAGCGATGCGTTGGCATGACAACCAGAGGTCTATTGAAGATCTCTATGGTTGTTAATGCCAGATTGCTGTGAGCGCTACCCTGTGGTTGGCGCTCATAGCAATGCAAAAATTCTGCTACATAGGAGTGATCTGAGCTTCGCTCCTATGTAGCAGATCCGATCGAGTTGTGCCAACTTCTAGCCTCCCATGGAGGCTATTGAAGCATGGCAAAAGTAAAAAAAAATGTTTTAAAAAATATGAAAAAAAATAAAAAATATATAAAAGTTTAAATCACCCCCTTTCTCCCCATTCAAAATAAAACAATAAAAAAATCAAACATACATATATTTGGTATCGCCTCGTTCAGAATCGCCCGATCTATCAATAAAAAAGTATTAACCTGATCTCTAAACGGCATAGTGAGAAAAAAATTAGAAATACCAGAATTACGCTTTTTTGTCACCACGACATTGCATTAAAATGCCATAACGGGTGATCAAAAGAATATAGCTGCACCAAAATGGTATCATTAAAAACATCAGCTCGGCACGCAGAAAATAAGCCCTCACCCGACCCCAGATCATGAAAAATGGAGACCCTATGGGTATCTGAAAATGACGCAATTATTATTTATTTTTAGCAAAGTTTGGAATTTTTTTCACCACTTAGATAAAAAATAACCTAGACATGTTTGGTGTCTATAAACTCGTAATGATCTGGAGAGTCAGTTTTAGCATTTAGTCAATCTAGAAAAAAAGTCAAACAAAAAACAGTGTGGGATTGCACTTTTTTAGCAATTTCACCGCTCTTGGAATTTTTTCCCCCATTTTATAGTACATGACATGGTAAAACCAATGATGTCGTTCAAAAGTACAACTTGTCTCACAAAACATAAGCCCTCACATGGCCATGTTGATGGAAAAATTGATGGGAAGGAGGGGTGCGAAAAACAAAAATGAAAAAGCAAAAATACACCGGGTCATGAAGGGATTAAAGTACCACTCAAGTAAGGTTTTTATATTTAACCCCCCGGAGTGATATCACTAATATACACTCACTGCCTGTAGTAAAATACTTAATAGATGCCGTCTTCTGCTCTTCTCCATGTTGCTACAGTCCCAAATCCTTATTTTCAGACCGCAGCTCCTAACCAGGAGTCACAGTTAGCATTCCCTACCTCTCAATGTAGGTCTTTGGGAGTCTCGTTCTGTCTGTCATAGATGTTCACTGAGAAGTAACTTCTGGTAGACCCAACAAACACCTTGAGTTATCTGGATAGTCATAGCTAGCAGAGGAGTACCGAAATAGCTGAAGACAGTGACATGTAAGTATTTTTCCACCAGTAAGGAAGATACAATATTAATAGTTATTTTTTTACAAATAAGAAACAATAAGTCATCACACACAAAAAACAAATACAACTATTCATGTCTATACGAGTTTGTGTCTACAAACTTGACATAATTGTAAAGCAGTAAAACATTGAAATTACTATCTAATCACCAGGGATTTCCATTTTAGATACTTCATAAATCACCTTGCTGCTAATTGTGTCTTAAAGGAACATTTTATTTGTACTTCCTGTGTGATTTTTTTCTTTTATTATCCACAATGAATAATTAAGTTGGGTTCATAATAATCAATAATATCTTCTCAGCACAGATTTCAAAGATGCAGGAGTACAACTATATG
Source organism: Ranitomeya imitator (assembly GCF_032444005.1). Lineage (NCBI taxonomy): Eukaryota > Metazoa > Chordata > Amphibia > Anura > Dendrobatidae > Ranitomeya > Ranitomeya imitator. Next base: position 338,746,436 of record NC_091285.1, on the reverse strand, counting down.
GCTGTAATCTAATATATACTACTATAATAGCTAGAAACCCTGAGATAATGATTGTGGACTTCCAAGAGATGAAAGAAAGTATATTGAATGTTGGTGCCGGAAAAGCTGGATAAAGCATTGCTGCTGTAGGATGCTATGTGGTTTCTGGCAACACTTAAGAGAACATTTTGTGTGCTAGTCTCTTGGCTTTGCAGGTCCAGAGAATGGTTTGATATTCAGCCTTTTTTTCTCTGTACAAGGATCTAGCTTTCATGCAAAGTCTCATGTAATATGTCCAGAGAGTAGCTGCTGCCTGGTTGAGCGAGTTGGTAGTAACGTAATTCATCAGTCAATTAAAAAAACAGAGAGACTGCACCTAGGGAAAAATTAACAGGCAGAGATGTGGTCAGAAGAAATGCCAGGGTCAAAACCAGGGTGGTCTAATCAAAGACACAGTCAACAGGAAGCATGAAGTTATGGCAGTCCAGAGTCCAGTAGCAATCCAGTTAACATACAAATAGATAATACACTGGGTAAGTTACCAGAAATATCAATGGGCAGCATGTCAGAGTGAGTATAGAGTGCGATGCTCTGCTGTTGGCCACCAAACACCACCCTGCCATTAATTTGCTGATTGGTCCCAGCTATTGGATCGTCAGCAACTAAATGCAAAAAGAGCTAGGCATTATTCATTTTGACTAGCTGAAGAACATTTATAAGACTGGCAGACCGGACGTGACGCACACTGCAACTGACTACAGAGGAAGACAATAGTAATAGGTTCAGACCAGTTTGTAATAATTATTGTATTTGTACTGCTATTACTTCAGTAACTGGTAACACCAATACATCTCCTACTATGGAGGGAGGCAATTACCCTACCATTTTTTTCAAAATTAAGGGAAAGAAAGTATTCTAAAATATTTCCCCCTGGTCTGTTCTGGTAGGTAATAAAAAATTATTCTATAAAACAGAGCAGAGCAGGAGGATAAGTTATATTAAATTTAAGGTGTCTTTGAGAAATAAAAAAGGGAGTTGAGTTCCAGCTCCTTAAAATAATTCTTTTATTGATGCTGTGATGTTATATTGTTATATACATGCATACCTCATGATCTGGCAATAGGAGCTGTAAATTTTCATCTAACCAAATTCAGTGACTACTCTGAGGATTTGATACAGTACCTTTTGTCGGTAATACATTTTTTGCTAACCAATAATTTTTTTATATTCAATAAGGAATATTATTTACAAAGGGCGGGGGTAGCCATGGGTGCTAAGTTCTCACCCTCCCTCGCAAATTTGGTAATGGCCTTTTGGGAGATGGAATTTATTTTTTCTGTGGCCAACCCATTTTTGGAGGATGTGGTGTGGTATGGCAGATACATAGACGACACCCTCATTTTATGGGGGGGGGGGCTGTGTGTCTGCCATACCACACTTCATCAATTATCTCAATTCCAATGAATACAATATTAGATTCACATACAAGCATAGTTTGACTAGGTATCATAAACCATTAATAGGTAACACCATCTTGCATGCTCAAAGCAGTCATTGTAAACACACTATCAAATCGATCCCAGTAGGTGAGCTCGCAAGAATTAAACAAAATTGTAGTCTAGAAACATATCTAAAGGCTGAATTTGGGCAAGTAACCAACAAATTAAGAGATAGAAAATATCCTCAATGGACAATAAATTGGGCCAGGGGAATTGTGGACAGAAAAAACAGAAAAGAACTAGTAATGTCTAACAAGAAAAATAATAGTAACTCAGAAATGGAAAAAAAAACATATATATGTTTTCAGTATAGCCCACAATTTATTAAAATCAGAAATATTATTCAGAAATACCTGTCCATTCTATATGAGGATCAACAACTCTGTGACATACTGGATTCAGGGATAAATGTAGTCTCAAGAAGAGCACCAACAATTGGAAACAAAATAGCCCCTAGCATGTTTTCCACTGAAGGGAACAAATGTACTAAAACCTGGTTAAATTATTTGGGTTTTTTTACATGTGGAACGAATAATTGTATGACTTGTCAACATGCTGGTGTCTCAAAAAGTTTTTACAATGCGAATGGAACAGTAAAATTTGACATAAAACAATATATTAATTGTAATTCCACCAACATTGTATACAAAATTGACTGCAAAAAATGTAATCTATCATATGTGGGATGCACGGCCAGAAAGCTAAAAACACGAATAAGAGAACACTTATATAATATAAAAAATAATCAAAATACAAATAGAAATATATCAGCAGCAGCGAAGCACTTTATTATGCATCATGCCCGTAGTGTTGTGAATTCTGTGGCAGAGCTCCCTCCTGTGGTCACAAGTGGTACTTCGGCTGATTCTCTCTGTGAGCTTCTGTTGGTGGAGGGAAGTGGTACTGCGGCTTCTGAGTTTCCTCCTTCAGGTGATCTGGTGAGGTCGTTAGGTGCTTCTCTACTTAACTCCACCTAATGCTTTGATCCTGGCTTTCTGTCAATGTTCCAGTGTTGGACTTGCTTTTCCCTGGATCATTCCTGTGGCCTGCTGCTCTGCATAGCTAAGTTCTTCTTTGCTATTTGTTTGCTATTTTTTCTGTCCAGCTTGTCTAATTTGTTGCTGGAAGCTCTGGGACGCAAAGGGTGTACCTCCGTGCCGTTAGTTCGGTACGCAGGGTCTTTTTGCCCCCTTTGCGTGGTTTTCTTTAGGGTTTTGTGTAGACCGCAAAGTTGCCTTTTCTATCCTCGCTCTGTTAAGAAAGTCGGGCCTCACTTTGCTGAATCTATTTCATCTCTACGTTTGTCTTTTCATCTTAACTCACAGTCATTATATGTGGGGGGCTGCCTTTTCCTTTGGGGTATTTCTCTGAGGCAAGGTAGGCTTATTTTCTATCTTCAGGCTAGTTAGTTTCTCAGGCTGTGCCGAGTTGCATAGGCAGAGTTAGGCGCAATCCACGGCTGCCTCTAGTGTTGTTTGGAGAGGATTAGGGATTGCGGTCTGCAGAGTTCCCACGTCTCAGAGCTCGTTCTATGATTTTGGGTTATTGTCAGATCACTGTATGTGCTCTGACCGCTATGTCCATTGTGGTACTGAATTGCCTTTCATAACAGTACAGGAAGCCAAAAGTACTAATGATTCTCAATAGAGGGAAAAAAGAAGTTCTGAGACCATTTTTTTTTCTTTGCACTGTGTTTTGCCTTTTTTTTCCCCTAGACATTTGGGTGGTTCAGTACACAGGTGTAGCGATGGACATTAGAAGTCTGTCTTCATTTGTGGATCAGCTCTCGGCAAGAGTACAAAAGATTTAAGACACTATTGATCAGAAGTCTATGTTAGAACCAAGAATTCCTATTCCTGATTTGTTTTTTGGAGATAGAACTAAGTTTCTGAGTTTCAAAAATAATTGTAAATTATTTCTGGCCTTGAAACCTCGCTCCTCTGGTGATCCAGTTCAACAGGTTTTGATTGTTATTTCTTTTTTGCGCGGCGACCCTCAGGACTGGGCATTTTCTCTTGCGCCAGGAGATCCTGCATTGAGTAATATCGATGCGTTTTTCCTGGCGCTCGGATTGCTGTACGATGAACCTAATTCAGTGGATCAGGCAGAGAAATATTTGCTGGCTCTCTGTCAGGGTCAGGATGAGATAGAGGTATATTGTCAGAAATTTAGAAAGTGGTTCGTGCTCACTCAATGGAATGAATCTGCACTGGCAGCTATGTTCAGAAAGGGTCTCTCTGAAGCCCTTAAGGATGTCATGGTGGGATTTCCTATGCCTGCTGGTCTGAATGAGTCTATGTCTTTGGCCATTCAGATCGGTCGACGCTTGCGTGAGCGTAAATCTGTGCACCATTTGGCGGTATTACCTGAGCTTAAACCTGAGCCTATGCAGTGCGATAAGACTTTGACCAGAGTTGAACGGCAAGAACACAGACGTCTGAATGGGCTGTGTTTCTACTGTGGTGATTCCACTCATGCTATCTCTGATTGTCCTAAGCGCACTAAGCGGTTCCCTAGGTCTGCCACCATTGGTACGGTACAGTCAAAATTTCTTCTGTCCATTACCTTGATCTGTTCTTTGTCATCGTTTTCTGTCATGGCATTTGTAGATTCAGGCGCTGCCCTGAATTTGATGGACTTGGAGTATGCTAAGCGTTGTGGGTTTCTCTTAGAGCCCTTGCAGTGTCCTATTCCATTGAGAGGAATTGATGCCACGCCTTTGGCCAAGAATAAGCCTCAATACTGGACCCAGCTGACCATGTGCATGGCTCCTGCACATCAGGAGGTTATTCGCTTTCTGGTGTTGCATAATCTGCATGATGTGGTCGTGTTGGGGTTGCCATGGCTACAAGTCCATAATCCAGTATTAGATTGGAAATCCATGTCGGTGTCCAGCTGGGGTTGTCAGGGGGTACATGGTGATGTTCCATTTCTGTCAATTTCGTCATCCACCCCTTCTGAGGTTCCAGAGTTCTTGTCTGATTACCGGGATGTATTTGATGAGCCCAAGTCCGATGCCCTACCTCCGCATAGGGATTGTGATTGTGCTATCAATTTGATTCCTGGTAGTAAATTCCCAAAAGGTCGACTGTTTAATTTATCCGTGCCTGAGCACGCCGCTATGCGCAGTTATGTGAAGGAATCCCTGGAGAAGGGGCATATTCGCCCGTCATCGTCACCATTAGGAGCAGGGTTCTTTTTTGTAGCCAAGAAGGATGGTTCGCTGAGACCTTGTATAGATTACCGCCTTCTAAATAAGATCACAGTTAAATTTCAGTACCCCTTGCCATTGTTATCTGATTTGTTTGCTCGGATTAAGGGGGCTAGTTGGTTCACCAAGATAGATCTTCGTGGTGCGTATAATCTGGTGCGAATCAGGCGAGGAGATGAATGGAAAACTGCATTTATTACGCCCGAGGGTCATTTTGAGTATCTAGTGATGCCATTCGGACTTGCCAATGCTCCATCAGTGTTTCAGTCCTTTATGCATGACATCTTCCGAGAGTACCTGGATAAATTCCTGATTGTGTACTTCGATGACATTTTGATCTTCTCGGATGATTGGGAGTCTCATGTGAAGCAGGTCAGAACAGTTTTTCAGGTCCTGCGTGCTAATTCTTTGTTTGTGAAGGGATCAAAGTGTCTCTTTGGTGTGCAGAAGGTTTCATTTTTGGGGTTCATCTTTTCCCCTTCTACTATCGAGATGGATCCTGTTAAGGTCCAAGCCATCCATGATTGGACTCAGCCGACATCTCTGAAAAGTCTGCAAAAGTTCCTGGGCTTTGCTAATTTTTATCGTCGCTTCATCTGCAATTTTTCTAGTATTGCCAAACCATTGACCGATTTGACTAAGAAGGGTGCTGATTTGGGCAATTGGTCTTCTGCTGCTGTGGAAGCTTTTCAAGAGTTGAAGCGTTGTTTTTCTTCTGCCCCTGTGTTGTGTCAACCACATGTTTCTCTTCCGTTCCAGGTCGAGGTTGATGCTTCTGAGATTGGAGCAGGGACTGTTTTGTCGCAGAGAGGTTCTGATTGCTCAGTGATGAAACCATGCGCTTTTTTTTCCAGGAAGTTTTCGCCTGCTGAGCGAAATTATGATGTGGGCAACCGAGAGTTGCTGGCCATGAAGTGGGCATTCGAGGAGTGGCGTCATTGGCTTGAAGGAGCTAAGCATCGCGTGGTGGTATTGACTGATCATAAGAACTTGACTTATCTTGAGTCTGCTAAGCAGTTGAATCCTAGACAGGCTCGTTGGTCGCTGTTTTTTGCCCGTTTTAACTTTGTGATTTCGTACCTTCCGGGCTCTAAAAATGTGAAGGCAGATGCTCTGTCTAGGAGTTTTGTGCCCGACTCACCGGGTTTGTCTGAGCCGGCGGGTATCCTCAAGGAAGGAGTAATTGTGTCTGCCATCTCCCCTGATTTGCGGCGGGTGCTGCAAAAATTTCAGGCTAATAAACCTGATCGTTGTCCAGCGGAGAGACTGTTTGTCCCTGATAGGTGGACCAATAAAGTTATCTCTGAGGTTCATTGTTCGGTGTTCGCTGGTCATCCTGGAATCTTTGGTACCAGAGAGTTAGTGGCTAGATCCTTTTGGTGGCCGTCTCTGTCACGGGATGTGCGTGCTTTTGTGCAGTCCTGTGGGATTTCTGCTCGGGCTAAGCCCTGCTGTTCTCGTGCCAGTGGGTTGCTTTTGCCCTTGCCGGTCCCGAAGAGGTCTTGGACACATATCTCTATGGATTTTATTTCTGATCTTCCCGTTTCTCAAAAGATGTCAGTCATTTGGGTGGTCTGTGATCACTTTTCTAAGATGGTCCATCTGGTACCCTTGTCTAAATTGCCTTCCTCCTCTGATTTGGTGCCATTGTTCTTCCAGCATGTGGTTCGTTTACATGGCATTCCAGAGAATATCGTTTCTGACAGAGGTTCCCAGTTTGTTTCAAGGTTTTGGCGAGCGTTTTGTGGTAGGATGGGCATTGACTTGTCTTTTTCCTCGGCTTTCCATCCTCAGACTAATGGCCAGACCGAACGAACCAATCAGACCTTGGAAACATATCTGAGATGCTTTGTTTCTGCCGATCAGGATGACTGGGTGTTCTTTTTGCCTTTGGCTGAGTTCGCCCTTAATAATCGGTCCAGCTCGGCTACCTTGGTTTTGCCATTTTTCTGCAATTCTGGGTTGCATCCTCGTTTCTCTTCAGGACAGGTTGAGTCTTCGGACTGTCCTGGTGTGGATACTGTGGTGGACAGGTTGCAGCAGATTTGGACTCATGTAGTGGACAATTTGACCTTGTCCCAGGAGAAGGCTCAACGTTTCGCTAATCGCAGACGCCGTGTGGGTCCCCGACTTCGTGTTGGGGATCTGGTTTGGTTATCTTCTCGTCATATTCCTATGAAGGTTTCCTCTCCTAAGTTTAAACCTCGTTTCATTGGTCCGTATAGGATTTCTGAGGTTCTTAATCCTGTGTCTTTTCGTCTGACCCTTCCAGATTCTTTTTCCATACATAACGTATTCCATAGGTCATTGTTGCGGAGATACATGGCACCTATGGTTCCATCTGTTGATCCTCCTGCCCCGGTTTTGGTGGAGGGGGAATTGGAGTATATTGTGGAGAAGATTTTGGATTCTCATGTTTCTAGACGGAAACTCCAGTATCTGGTTAAATGGAAGGGTTATGCTCAGGAAGATAATTCCTGGGTTTTTGCCTCTGATGTCCATGCTCCCGATCTTGTTCGTGCCTTTCATGTGGCTCATCCTGGTCGGCCTGGGGGCTCTGGTGAGGGTTCGGTGACCCCTCCTCAAGGGGGGGTACTGTTGTGAATTCTGTGGCAGAGCTCCCTCCTGTGGTCACAAGTGGTACTTCGGCTGATTCTCTCTGTGAGCTCCTGTTGGTGGAGGGAAGTGGTACTGCGGCTTCTGAGTTTCCTCCTTCAGGTGATCTGGTGAGGTCGTTAGGTGCTTCTCTACTTAACTCCACCTAATGCTTTGATCCTGGCTTCCTGTCAATGTTCCAGTGTTGGACTTGCTTTTCCCTGGATCATTCCTGTGGCCTGCTGCTCTGCATAGCTAAGTTCTTCTTTGCTATTTGTTTGCTATTTTTTCTGTCCAGCTTGTCTAATTTGTTGCTGGAAGCTCTGGGACGCAAAGGGTGTACCTCCGTGCCGTTAGTTCGGTACGGAGGGTCTTTTTGCCCCCTTTGCGTGGTTTTCTTTAGGGTTTTGTGTAGACCGCAAAGTTGCCTTTTCTATCCTCGCTCTGTTAAGAAAGTCGGGCCTCACTTTGCTGAATCTATTTCATCTCTACGTTTGTCTTTTCATCTTAACTCACAGTCATTATATGTGGGGGGCTGCCTTTTCCTTTGGGGTATTTCTCTGAGGCAAGGTAGGCTTATTTTCTATCTTCAGGCTAGTTAGTTTCTCAGGCTGTGCCGAGTTGCATAGGCAGAGTTAGGCGCAATCCACGGCTGCCTCTAGTGTTGTTTGGAGAGGATTAGGGATTGCGGTCTGCAGAGTTCCCACGTCTCAGAGCTCGTTCTATGATTTTGGGTTATTGTCAGATCACTCTATGTGCTCTGACCGCTATGTCCATTGTGGTACTGAATTGCCTTTCATAACACCGTAGTACTATGCACCTCCAGGTCCAGGAGATAGAACATGTTAATGCATCACCGTGGAGACATCAGGCGGCGTCTACTAACAAGAGAAGCATTTTGGATTTTTCATTTAAATACACGTTTCCCCACAGGATTAAATAAGCGTAATGAATTAATGCTGCATTATTGTTAATTATGAGATGAACTCTTAAGTATTGTTTATATGTTTGCACTGATTTTATTGAAGGACCTGTCTAAAGGTCATGTGACCAGTAGATGGGATGTGATTGGATAATGTTTCCTATAACTAAGGTGATCAGTTAGATCACAGTATGGCTTTGACAAAGATCGTTTGATCGAAACTCGTTGCCGTGTCTCTGCTATCCATCGGCACATACTGGAGAGAGAATGTACACCTTGTACAATATGTTTTTAAAGGCAACAATAAAAGAATTATTTTAAGGAGCCGGAACTCAACCCCCCTTTTTTTTTCTATGGAATACTACGCTTGTCGGCAGCGGAGTTCCGAGCACCTGTGGTGAAGACTGGTGAGCTGGCTTATGTTTTATTTTTTGTCTTTGAGAAATAACTATTAATGACATAGGTTAGAGAACTGTCATACACTTATGTGTATAAAACTAACACAACTTCAGGAAAAAATGGATGATCATGAGGATCTGAAAGGAATATCAAATTATAATACAATTATCTAATATATAATTGCCTAGAATACTACTTCCTGCAATTTGTGCCAACTTCCGTGGCTTTGTCCGGAGCTAATGTCCGGAGCTAATGTCCGGAGCTAATGTCCGGAGCTAATGTCCGGAGATAAGTGACGTCAACAGTGTCCAGTGTCTGATTGGTTGCCGCCTGCTGCGAGCGACCAATCAGAAACGTGCCGTACTGTGACACACTCCGCCCGCCATTTTGGTGTGATTTTTGAATTTTTACCTCACAGCAAGTTTCTACTGCGTGGAGGCGGGCCCAGTGACGTTGCTCTTCAAGCTCCTGCTGAATTTCGTCAAAAAAATGATAATACCATTTACCAAAACTATATATATTTAGTTGTGAAGTGGTTCAGTGACATTTTCACACCAATTTTGAACTTTTGTTTGGTGTTTTCTCCATATACTGTCTATTATTTTTGTTCTTTCTTACTATTATTTATTAATTGTATTATTCTTACATTTGAATAAATAAAGTATATATGGATTCTAGACTCCCGATTCTTTAGAATCGGGCTGCCATCTAGTAATTATATAATCTAGCTTGATGCTGATTTATTTATGAGCTGAGCTACTTCTTGTTGATGTCTTCATGAGTTGAGCTACTTCTTGTTGAAGTCTTCATGAGCTGAGCTACTTCTTGTTGGTATCTTCATGAGCTGAGCTACTTCTTTTTGAAGTCTTCATGAGCTGAGCTACTTCTTGTTGATGTCATCATGAGCTGAGCTACTTCTTTTTGAAGTCTTCATGAGCTGAGCTACTTCTTGTTGATGTCTTCATGAGCTGAGATACTTCTTGTTGGTGTCTTCATGAGCTGAGCTACTTCTTTTTGAAGTCTTCATGAGCTGAGCTACTTCTTGCTCAAGTCTGCATGAGCTGAGCTACTTTTGAAGATGTGTTCATAAGCTGAGCTACTTCTTGTTGATGTCTTCATGAGCTGAGCTACTTCTTGATGAAGTCTTCATGAGCTGAGCTACTTCTTGATGATGTGTTCATGAGCTGAGCTACTTCTTGTTGATGTGTTTATGAGCTGAGCTACTTCTTGATGATGTGTTCATGAGCTGAGCTGCTTCTTGATGATGTGTTCATGAGCTGAGCTACTTCTTGATGATGTGTTCATGAGCTGAGCTTCTTGTTCATGTCTTCATGAGCTGAGCTACTTCTTGTTGACGTCTTCATTAGCAGAGCTACTTGTTGATGTTTTCATGAGCTGAGCTACTTCTTTGAGTTTATATGTAGCGTAGGGTATAAATGGAATGAGACATAAATAGATAAACCATCAACAGCTAATCTACTTACTGAAAGTTTCTATGTGCAACAAAAACTTTTACAGTAAAAATAAAGAACAAACAGGAAATGTTTGAAAACAACAAAAATTGTAATAGAGAAATAGTATATTTTCAAACTTTATGGGCTTTTGTAGTCACCGAAGACTGAAGTGCTCATACAAGATTCATTCTAAGCATCAATGTGCACATATTTTACCCTTCTCTAGAGGTCACATGTCTCAGACTGCAAAGTTACTTTAGCATTTTTTTTCACTTTTGATTATATACTTTTCTGCTAGCTGAAACAATTTAGCTGAGTTCACGTTTATGTCATTGCTATTTTACCTTCGTAATCTTTTCTGTCAGTATTCATCATCAAACATTGCACTATAAGGTAAGTTTTAACCTCACCACCTCCCATCATATATTTTTATTTCAGTATTGATATTTAGTAAACTGGCATAGGCCACATTCTGTCAGGACTGACAGTGTCATTTGCTGTTATGCAGTAAGAGGACAAATTGGTTCTAAAAAAAATAGAATTCAGCAAATTTCATTCTACTGCAGCATAAGTCTGTGTGTACACACGTTTGTACACTGGGAGTTAGTGAGCTCTTAGTTTATTAATGCCATATATTATTTCTCTAGACTTTTTTTGGTTGAAGCTCTCACGCCTCCCTATTCTTTGTGAGACGTGTCCTGCATTACATTATCAATGTCTTGAAATAAATAGGCATTGTGTAATACCTAATATCCATTCTGATGGAACTGCAGGAAAGTTGAATACTTTACTATACTGATAATGTGTGCAACCTGTAAAGCGCTGCGGAATATGTTAGCGCTATATAAAAATAAAGATTATTATTATTATACTTACTGCCCAGTCTCCCAATTGCAACTGAGTACTTGAAGCCCAGAAGTGGGGCAATTTATGATCAACTTATTGTCGTGTAACCCTTCCAACATATTTGGATTGTATGACAGCTCCAATAAATATTAGAGAAAAGCTGGGCAAACGCACTAAGGCACCGGCTGTATGAGGTGTAAAGGGTACTTCATCTCTATAAACCTAATTCATATTCTTCAGGAATAATGCACTAGAGTGTAAATTGTTCCTCTTCCATTGTGTTTGTTACCTGTGCATGTATTTATCTTAATGTATGCATTAGGGAAAGCGTGTATGTTTGCTCTCTTGGATACTTGGGTCGTTTCATGTCTTTATAGTCAATTTGTCACTAAGGTTTTGCTTTGTAATCTGAGAGCAGCAGGTGTAGGGTCTGAGACCCTGATGATTCCAGTGATGCGTCACTTATTTGCTGTCACTTTGAGACAATTACTGTTTTCTGTTCAGCAGTTCTAGCTGAGCTCTGTACAATCCTGGCCCCACCACTGATTGTCAGCTTTCTGTGTGTACTGCACATCAACAAAAAGCTGCTAATCAGTGGTGGGAACAGGGTATACACAGAGTAGTCCTGCAGTGCATGACTTTGGATCAGCAAACATCTGTTAGATCATTACGTTGTGGCAAAACATGCAGATGAGATAATGGTAGCCTACTATTCAAAAGAGTCATTGCTGATATCACAGGTATTAGAAGTATCACAGTGGTCACTAGACCAGGGTACTGTGAATTTTTTGCTCTAGAATATACAGTATTTTGCGGACTATAAAATCCACTTTTTCCCCAAAAATTTTTGAAGGAAAGTGGGAGCTGCTTCTGGATGTACCTATAGTCTATCTGTGGCTGTGGCCCGGTAGCAGATGAGTGGGTCACAAGAGGTATTAAAGAACATGAATATTCACTGCCTCCAATGCACATAGCTTCTCCCACCTCTATGCAATAGGTGGGCAGGTCTATCTAGGTGGGCAGGACTATGGGACTGAGAAGCAGTGAATATTCATTTTCTTTAATAGCAGTAATACGTGTGTCCCCTATTAAGGAAAATTAATCCTCAATCCCATAGTCAGCGGCGAGGAGAGAAGTGAATATTCCAGCTGCTGATATCAGCGTGTGGGGGCACATTGCAGTGACATCATAAGCTGCTTACACACTGAAGTCCGCTGCTGGCATCAGAACTTGATGCAACGCTGCGAGGGAGCAGAAAGAAGGTGAGCAGAATTGTTTATTTTTTGTTTGTTCAGCGTGGTAGTGTTAGGTCTCGAGTTCCCGCTTCTGCATGGGGGGAATCTCGAGCCATCTCCGCTGCGGTCTCCCATTCTTATCCAGCCGCAGCGGAGTCTGCTCAGCAGGGACGTCGGTCCCAGCGTCATGCTCAGTCTCATTCTGTGCAGAGAGTTACTGCTGCTTCTTCAGCTTCTGCCATTAAAGCCAGTGCTGCTCAGCAGCGAGCGGACTTCTCTGGGACTAAGTCCTTGTCTGCACACACTGAGCATGCCCAGGGCAAGATCTCCCATTGGAGATCGAGGGTCATGTGCTCAGGCCCTGCAGCACATTCCATTGGTCCTCTTGGCAGGTCTTGGAAGGGCAAAGTTTCTGTGGCCACTTCCTGTGCTGCAACTATATAAACTGCGCATGACCGCACGGCCATGCGCTAGTGTACATTTGCATATGTGTATTTGTTGTGAGTGCAAGTCGTCCTTGGATACCCCTTCAATATTGAATGCCTGTTTGCGGAAGGTGTATGGTTGCTATCTAGCGCCCGACTTATCCTACAGCACGAATCACACATTACAGCGTCCAGTTGCTGTGACCGCCAGTACGGTGCCGTGCACTTCCTCTGTGCTTTCCTTACCCAAGCTTGGGTGGTTAGTGGCGTTCGTCAGTGCGGCACCGCATGCACTCTTGTGCCCTAATATAGTTATTTAGCTTCCTTACACACCCAGTTGCGGTGTTGTGCCAGCAAGGGTCTAATCGGACTTCAATCCTAGTTGGGGTTGAGTTCGCTGACTACTTGCTCGCGCTCTATGTGCGGTACCACGATCCTGTGACGCAACAGGATCGCTTCCTTCACGCTGGGTGAAGTTTAACCCACGTGTGTATACTTATGAGTACCGCCATATAGTCCGTCATTACTTGGCAGCAGGTTCCATCTCTGCACGGTGGACCCCGGGCTGCGAACGCACCATACTCTATCTGTCTTAGTATTTGGTGCGTTCCGCTAGCCCTAACATTACACTAGCGCCAGGGTCTGGCTAGTAATGACGGACAAACAGCAATCCTTGCGTTATATCCAGCAGCTGGAGGGTAGGTTGGCGGCTCTTGAGAGCGCAACCTCAGCTGTGGATGTTACCGCAGTTGCTGTACAGGCTGCTAGCGTGGCTGCAGCAACCCTGTCCATTGCCACCCCTGCTCCGACATTTTCTCGCCTCCCGCTGCCAGAAAAATTTTCTGGTGATAGCAAATTTTGTAGGGGATTTGTGAGTCAGTGCTCTATTCACCTCGAGCTACTGGCTGCACGTTTTTCCACAGAGCGGGCTAAGGTGGGATTTATAAAGTCTCTCTTGTCGGACAGGGCGTTGGAATGGGCTACGCCGCTGTGGGAACGTGGCGATCATGTGGTGCAGACTGCTCCGCTGTTTCTGAGCACTCTGAAACAGGTCTTTTTAGGACCTCAAGTCACTCATGATACTGCGCTCCAACTGCTGGCATTAACTCAGGGTGAGTCCTTGGTCAGTCATTTTGCCGTCCAATTCCGCACTTTAGCTTCTGAGCTGGATTGGTCGGATAAAGCTCTTATCCCCATATTTTAGAGGGGCCTGGCTGACCACGTTAAGGATGCTCTGGCCACTAGGGAGATTCCTGCCACACTGGAGGAGTTAATAACTGTCTCCACTCGAATTGACCTCCGTTTTAACGAGCGGAGGTTAGAGCGAGCCCAGTGTAGGCAGAGGTTTCGGCTGGCTCCTACCTTGGCCAAACCTCTGGAATCTCCGGTCCTGGTTCCTGAGTCACATGAGGCCAGGGAAGTGTCACAAGTGGGATCTAAGTCCCGGACCGCTTGTGCACTCAAGGTCTGTCATGTTTGCCAGCAGTCAGGACATCTAGCCACCAGATGTTCTAAGCGGTCGAGGATACGTCAGCGTCTAGTGGTAGCAGATGGAGGTACACTAGACACGGCGACGTTTGCCTCTAAATTGTCCTTTAAGGGGACAATTACTATAGGCTCATTCTCCCACTCGGTAGAGCTCTGCGTGGATTCTGGGGCGGAGGGCAATTTTATGTCTTCTGCCTTCGCCCAACGTCACGCAATACCCCTGGTTATGCTAGCTCAACCAGTAACGGTACGAATGGTGAATGGGTCGACACTGCCCTCACAGATAACACACCAGACCATCCCTTTTACTCTGTCCATGTCGCCATCTCATCAGGAGATTATATCTCTGCTCGTCATTCCTGAGGGAATTGATGAGGTCCTGTTGGGAATACCTTGGCTACGGTACCACTCTCCTCATATCGAGTGGTCCTATGGCAGAATCCTGGGATGGGGCGAATCTTGTGGGGGTAGGTGTCAGAGGGAGTGCGTTCAGGTTGCTACTACAGAGGTACCCGCAGATCTTTCCTCTCTCCCCAAGCAGTATTGGTCTTATGCAGACGTGTTCTCCAAAAAGGCGGCGGAGATCCTTCCGCCCCATCGCCCCTATGACTGTCCTATTGATCTCTTGCCTGGTGCTGAGCCTCCCCGGGGTCGGGTCTATCCGCTATCTCTCCTGGAGACGGAGGCAATGTCACAGTACATCCAGGAAAATCTGGCAAGAGGATTCATTAGGAAGTCAGTGTCACCTGCTGGGGCAGGGTTCTTCTTCGTGCAGAAGAAGAATGGGGAATTGCGTCCATGCATAGACTACAGGGGTCTTAATGCCATCACCGTAAAAAATAAGTATCCTTTGCCCTTGATATCTGAGCTCTTCGATAGGCTTCGGGGAGCAAGGGTATTTACTAAACTAGATCTGCGGGGTGCTTACAACCTGATTCGCATCCGTGAGGGGGACGAATGGAAGACGGCTTTTAACACCAGGGATGGGCACTATGAATATCTGGTGATGCCCTTCGGGCTCTGTAATGCCCCAGCCGTTTTCCAAGACTTTGTGAACGATATCTTCCAGGATATGCTTTCCACCTCGGTCGTAGTCTATCTGGATGATATTCTCATCTACTCTCCAGATATTGACTCCCACCGGAGAGATGTTTGCAAAGTCTTCGACCTCCTATGGGCAAACTCCCTCTATGCCAAGTTGGAGAAGTGTATGTTTGAGCAGGAGTCCTTACCTTTCCTAGGCTACATCATCTCTGCCCAGGGATTGGCTATGGATCCTGCCAAACTACAGGCTGTGATGGACTGGCAGGAACCCCATTCTCTTAAAGCGGTGCAGCGCTTTATGGGGTTCATTAATTATTATCGCCAGTTTATTCCGCACTTCTCAACTTTGGTAGCTCCCTTAGTTGCCCTCACCAAGAAGGGGGCGAATCCCAAATTGTGGTCTGAGGAGGTCTCCAAGGCCTTTAACTCTATAAAGTCACACTTCGCTAGCGCTCCCATCCTACATCGCCCCGATGTTGATAAGCCATTTATCATGGAGGTGGATGCCTCTTCTGTTGGTGCTGGAGCAGTCCTCTTCCAATAGGATGCTCAAGGTCGGAAGCATCCTTGCTTCTTTTTCTCCAAGACCTTCTCACCAGCAGAGAGGAATTATTCCATTGGGGACAGGGAGTTGCTAGCCATGAAGTTGGCTTTCTCGGAGTGGAGACATCTCTTGGAGGGAGCACGTTTTCCCTTCCAAGTCTTCACAGACCATAAAAATTTGGTGTACCTGCAGACAGCCCAGCGGTTGAATTCTCGCCAGGCCAGATGGTCCTTATTCTTCTCCCGGTTTCATTTCACCCTCCATTTTCTTTCTGGGGAGAAGAACATTCGGGCCGACGCTCTCTCTCGCTCCGTTGTGTCATCTGCGGAGGAGGAGGAGGAGCCTCGGCTTATTGTCCCCACCGAGAGCTTGAGAACTGTGGCCCCGGTTTCGCTAGAGTCTGTGCCTCCGGACAAGACTTTTGTACCATCCAGTTTGCGACCGGAGGTTCTCTCTTGGGCACACTCGTCCAGGGTGGGTGGACATTTTGGTACCAAAAGGACATCTGAGTTACTGGCGAGGACATACTGGTGGCCGCATATGGCTCGTGATGTCGCAGAGTATGTTCGGGCGTGTGTCTCTTGCGCCAAGAACAAGACTCCTCGGCAACGGCCAGCTGGTTTGCTTTATCCTCTGCCGGTGGCGGACAGGCCCTGGGAGATGGTCGGGATGGACTTTGTGGTGGGCTTACCCAAGTCTCGTAACTGCACCATTATCTGGGTGATCACCGACCATTTTTCCAAAATGGTGCACTTGGTGCCTCTTCCACGGCTACCTTCTGCACGGGCGTTGGCTGTCTTGTTCGTCAAGCATAGCTTTCGCCTACACGGTATGCCAGGCAAAATTGTTAGTGACCGGGCTCCCCAGTTTGCGTCTCGATTCTGGAGAGAGCTTTGTCGTCTACTCAGTATTGAGTTGAATCTCTCTTCGGCATATCATCCCGAGACGAATGGGTTGGTAGAGAGGGCCAACCAGACCTTGGTCACATATTTACGACATTTTCTTTCTGCCAGGCAGGATGACTGGGCATCCTTGCTACCGTGGGCAGAGTTTGCACTTAACAATGCCATAGCCGACTCCACCGGTCAGACTCCATTCCTCCTAAATTACGGCCAGCATCTGCGTGTTCCTGTGCCCATGCCTGTGCCTTCTGCTGACTTCAGGGTGGCAGACTGGGCTGTGGAGGCACGGGACATTTGGGACCGCACGCAGGATGCCATTCGGGCCTCCAAGGAGAGAATGAGGTCCTCCGCCGATGTTCATCGGGGCCCCGCTCCGACCTTTGCTCCTGGCGACTTGGTGTGGCTCTCCGCCCGTAACATCAGGCTGCAAGTTGAGTCCACTAAGTTTGCTCCTCGCTACTTGGGTCCCTTCAAGGTTCTCGAACAGGTTAATCCTGTGGTCTACCGTTTGGCTCTTCCTCCACGCTTGGGTATCACCGACACCTTTCATGTGTCCCTCTTGAAACCCGTATACATGTCCCGGTTTTCCGAGTCATCTGCCGGGACATCGGGTTCGTCTACGGACGATTACGAGGTGAACGCTATTTTGGGGTGCAAGGTGGTACGCGGCAAAAAGTTCTATCTGGTGGATTGGAAGGGTTATGACCCAGAGGACAGGTCATGGGAGCCTGCTGAAAACATTCGGGCCCCACAGCTCATTGCTGCCTTCGAGCGTAGCGAGGCCCAAGGAGGGGGAGGGGCCTAGGAGGGGGGTAATGTTAGGTCTCGAGTTCCCGCTTCTGCACGGGGGGAATCTCGAGCCATCTCCGCTGCGGTCTCCCATTCTTATCCAGCCGCAGTGGAGTCTGCTCAGCAGGGACGTTGGTCCCAGCGTCTTGCTCAGTCTCATTCTGTGCAGAGAGTTACTGCTGCTTCTTCAGCTTCTGCCATTAAAGCCAGTGCTGGTCAGCAGCGAGCAGACTTCTCTGGGACTAAGTCCTTGTCTGCACACACTGAGCATGCCCAGGGCAAGATCTCCCGTTGGAGATCGAGGGTCATGTGCTCAGGCCCTGCAGCACATTCCATTGGTCCTCTTGGCAGGTCTTGGAAGGGCAAAGTTTCTGTGGCCACTTCCTGTGCTGCAACTATATAAACTGCGCATGACCGCACGGCCATGCGCTAGTGTACATTTGCATATGTGTGTTTGTTGTGAGTGCAAGTCGTCCTTGGATACCCCTTCCCTATTGAATGCCTGTTCGCGGAAGGTGTATGGTTGCTATCTAGCACCCGACTTATCCTACAGCACGAATCACACATTACAGCGTCCAGTTGCTGTGACCGCCAGTACGGTGCCGTGCACTTCCTCTGTGCTTTCCTTACCCAAGCTTGGGTGGTTAGTGGCGTTCGTCAGTGCGGCACCGCATGCACTCTTGTGCCCTAATATAGTTATTTAGCTTCCTTACACACCCAGTTGCGGTGTTGTGCCAGCAAGGGTCTAATCGGACTTCAATCCTAGTTGGGGTTGAGTTCGCTGACTACTTGCTCGCGCTCTATGTGCGGTATCGCGATCCTGTGACGCAACAGGAATGCTTCCTTCACGCTGGGTGAAGTTTAACCCACGTGTGTATACTTATGAGTACCGCCATATAGTCCGTCATAACTTGGCAGCAGGTTCCATATCTGCACGGTGGACCCCGGGCTGCGAACGCACCATACTCTATCTGTCTTAGTATTTGGTGCGTTCCGCTAGCCCTAACAGGTAGGGTCATAAATATCAGGAAGGGCGCCATGTATACAATTATGGGGTAGTCATGTATACCAGGATGAGTGACCATGTACACAGGATGGGGGGTCAAGAATACCTGGATGGGGGCCATATATACCAGGAAGGGGGGGCCATGTATACCAGCATGGGGGGTCATGTATACCAGGATGGGGGGCCATGTATATTAGGATGGGGGACAATGTACACCAGGATGGAGGGCTATATATACCAGGATAAGGGGCCTTCTATACCAGGATTGGGACCATGTATATCTGGATGGGGGCCATGTATACCAGGTTGGAGGATGGGGGTCATATATACAGTACCTGGGTGGGGTTCATATATAGCAAAAAAACACATATGGTAAAGCAGAATCCTAGAAAAACACAAAAAGACTTAAAGAAACAAGGATCCCTAAAATATTACTTTTATCGCCTACCGCAGAAATTTAGTGTGCCAACCTCCACTGCCAAGTAGGGCTAAGCATAGTGACCTTCTACGTTTTAACAGGCACATATCTTGTTTTAACAAATAATACTGTTTTGTATTATTTGTTAAAACAAGATATGTGCCTGTTAAACCGCAGAAGGTCACTATGCTTAGCCCTACTTGGCAGTGGAGGTTGGCACACTAAATTTCTGCGGTAGGCGATCCCACTCATCGACCGCTCACCCTTAAAGTCCCTGAAAATACCTGCAATGCAGGAAACCTGGTGAGCCCTATATATAGTCCCTATAAACATACCTGCTTGGCAGTGGAGGTAGACACACAAATTTTCAGCGGTAGGTGCCCCCACTCATCGACGGCTAACCGTAGAGTCTCTAACAATCCCTACAATGAAGATAAAAAATAGATAAGGGATCACATATACCTGGATGATGATGATATATATATATATATATATACTAGCTATTGAACCCGTTCTACGCCCGGGTGACAAGCATTTATATTGGTATATGGTCTCCATCCTGGTATGTGCTGCTCCATCCTGCGCCTCCATTCTGACATGTGCTGCACCCTTCCTGCGTCCCCATCCTGTCATGTGCTGCTCCCATCCTGCGCCCCCATTCTGACATGTGCTGCTCCCATCCTGTGCCCCCGTTCTGTCATGTGCTGCCCTATTCTGTCATGTGCTGCTCCCATCCTGAGCCCTGTTCTGTCATTTGCTGCTCCCATCCTGCGCCACCGTTCATTAATTTGCTGCTCCCATCCATATGCCCCATACGCTGCTCCATAAAGGTTTATGGCCCCCATAAAATGCTCCATAGTATATGCCCCGTACACTGCTCCATAAAGGTTGATGGCCCCCATAAGATGCTCCATAGTATATGACCCCGTACACTGCTCCATAAAGGTTTATGGCCCCCATAAGATGCTCCATAGTATATCGCCCCGTACACTGCTCCATAAAGGTTGATGGCCCCCATAAGATGCTCCATAGTATATGCCCCCGTACGCTGTTCCATAAAGGTTTATGGCCCCCATAAGATTCTCCATGGTATATGCCCCCGTACACTGCTCCATTATGGTTTATGGCCCCCATAAGATGCTCCATAGTATATGCCCTGTACACTGCTCCATTATGGTTTATGGCCCCCATAAGATGCTCCATAGTGTATGCCCCGTACGCTGTTCCATAAAGGTTTATGGCCCCCATAAGATGCTCCATGGTATATGCCCCCATACACTGCTCCATTATGGTTTATGACCCCCATAAGATGATCCATAGTGTATGCCCCGTACGCTGTTCCATAAAGGTTTATGGCCCCCATAAGATGCTCCATGGTATATGCCCCCATACACTGCTCCATTATGGTTTATGGCCCCCATAAGATGCTCCATAGTGTATGCCCCATACGCTGTTCCATAAAGGTTTATGGCCACCATAAGATGCTCCATACTATATGCCCCCGTACACTGCTTCATTATGGTTTATGGCCCCATAAGATGCTCCATTATGGTTTATGGCCCCATAAGATGCTCCATTGTATATGCCCTGTATGCTGCTGCAATATATAAAAAAAATACCATACTCACCTATGGTCGCTGGGCGCCGAGTGCTGGGGGGCCTGAGCAGGTGGAGACACCGGCGCGACGTCATCGAAGGTCCTTCACTCTCAGCATTCTCAGGAACAGAGGCAGATATCCAAATTTTTTATTTTTATTCTTTATTTTTTACATGAATATGGATCCCAGGGCCTGAAGGAGAGTTTCCTCTCCTTCAGACCCTGGGAACCATCCAGGATACCTTCCGATACTTGTGTCCCATTGACTTGTATTGGTATCGGGTTTCGGTATCGGCGATATCTGATATTTTTTGGATATCGGCCGATACGATCCGATACCGATACTTTCAAATATCGGAAGGTATCGCTCAACACTAATGATAACTAATGATGATAGTTATTTGTAGTCTGGCTCTTTTATATACATGCTATAGCAAGTTATTCTAGTAACTTAAAGTTATTCATTGGTGACATCTTTTTGAAAATGTCTGGACTTATGACAGTTGAGTAAATAATTATACTGAGCAGATTTTTTTCTGTTTTAATTGCACCCTCGTTAATCCTCCAGGAAATTTACAAAGAAATTATAAGCTCGGTGCTACCTATCCCCGTGTCAGTAAGATGTACCCTCACGGTATGATCCTGTATTAAAAGCTGAATGACAGATTTGCCAGGGAAACATTACTTAGACATGGCAAAGTTAACACCTAGGTAAAGTTAACACAAGGAAGACTTAAAGGGGTTGTTAGTCTAAAGCTACAAGTCTGCAGTTACTCTGTGTACACTGTGCATTGTGAGGATTCTGCGGTGCCCAGCATGGGTGGTCATGTGACTTCAAATATATGATATGCATACTTGCAGCCACATTCCGACTATATGTACACGTCCTCATTGCAAGTGTATTGTGTGAGGCCAGAAACAGCCTAGTTGGAATGTGACCGGGAATATGAAAATCGCCTACTTGGGATGACTGCCGGCTCCTGGTGCTTCACCAGAGAATCCTCTCAGTCACAAGTCTGCAGTGACATATACTTCCAGCCACATTCCAACAAGACTTGTCTGGCCTCGCTCAATGCAGTTGAGTTTAGCAAGGCCGCACCCATCTAGTTGGCAGGTGACTGTATGTATGCAAATCACATACTTGTAGTAATGTGCTCAATGCTCCCAGCGCAAGACAATCCTCACAGCTCAATGTGAGGATTCACAAGTCTGCAGTAACATTGAGTGACAGCAGACTAGTAGCTTTAAACTGCACAACCTCTATAAGAGAAAGAATGCTACATAATTCTTAGGAGTAAGGAGAAAGAATGCTCTGAATTCTTCATTTCATGGGTAATGCATGTAGTTACTAAAATAGGCAACTCGAGAAAGTTGACAGATCCTATTTAAGGAGTAATTACAGGATAGTTTAGTGTTATAACAACTGCTAAAAACATCATCGTACATTATATGCATTGAGTTCTCATACATATTTTCACACTAGTAAATTGAATTATACACTGCAAATAGTGAACTACAACACAAAATTTAGCAGAACATCTGTAAACCTGACTGAATGTACGATAGTCTGTGTAACCACAAACCCAGTATTAACCCATAAAGTTCTGTTGATAAAAATATACAATGAAGAATAAACGTCCAGCATTCGTAAGTGCACTCCCATTAATGTTGTACATTTAATGGACATTTCCAGAATCTGGGTCATTGTATGATGTGATCTCTTCAATTTGTATGAAAGTACATTGAGATGATTGAAACATAAAAAAATACATATTTCTTCATTATGTAAAAATAAAAAATAACTTGAAGGTAATTTTCCTAAACTCATTTTAATTTCGTAAGATAATAAGTTTATGCAGTGAATAAACATCACATAATGGGCAATCAGGCAGAATAACATTGGAGTCATGCATATGTATCACACTGGCACCTTTTAATAAAATGCTCATCGGGTCACTTGTAAGCACGGTTAAATGGGTAATTATTTCTAAATTGACCTGGTATATTTTGAAATATATTAAAGTCATTTGACATTTAATGATAGCCCAATACTGAAAATGTGAAATAAATTACTACATGGTATATATAAAATATTCTTAAATATGCATTATATTGGAGGGTCGTCTTTGGTATTGTACCTTCCTTTCTCAAAGCCCTTCCTACAACATGTAACTAGACCCATACTACCCAAACCATGGGCACAATGAATCACACTCGGACTGCCTGATTGCATCTATGGAAGAAAACATAGTTTGAAGAGACGGCTGTGGAATCTAGAGAGACCTGACAAGTATGACGCTGTCTCCCGCTCCCGCTCCCTTCTCACCTCACTGCAGTCACTTGACAGGTCTCTCCTAAGTGTCTACATTGTGACATACCTGAAACGATAACTCATAGAAAATATAAGCATACTAAGTGCAATTTAACAAGTCAAGGTAATGTATAAACATGCTAGTATCAAAAAAACGGACTCAACGGGACAATTCTTCACCAGATGCATACATAAGGATAAAAAACAAGTCCTAGCGATAGTCCAAAATAATGAAAAAGACATCAAATTTTATTAGTAGAAAAAACATTAACAGGGCAAAAGGGAGATGGAACACATATACACGTGAAAAGCTGTAAGCAAAGGGGCGCGCAATATAGGAACACTCACAATAGTATATATCATATCTCCCTTTTGCCCTGTAAATGTTTTTCTCTGTTAACAAAATTTTAGATATTTTTTAATTATCATGGACTATTTACCGTCGTTTTTTATCCTTCTATATTGTGAGATACCTGTCAATCAATTGGATCTGTGTGGGGAGAAGCCAGCCATGGGGCGGCCCCAAACTAGTCAAGTCACTGTCCGTATAGTCACTGGCAGGCTCTTTAAACTATGTTTTCTCTGAAGCGCCAGAGCGTTTCAGGGAAAGAATTAAATGGCTACAAATGTGCAGCAAGACTCTATAATCTATAAGCTGACTACAATGCTACCTTGATATCTGCGATCTAATGTCTCATTCCAGGGAAATCCATGTTTATCTTATATATAAATGGGCTGTTAAAATCTATGGGCCAGACACAAATATCCCTGAGAATCTGCCTCCGAAAGGGGGCGTTCACAGTGTGAGATTTGTATCAGCTTGCTCTCTTGATCTACATGCCCTCCCCTTTTCATTAAAAATAGATTCCCTTTAAGATGTATTAGATTTTATTGGTATTGTGATCTTAATTTTAACAGATACATGTAAATGTATGAATGTGTTATAGAATTGATCAGTGCTCATTAGACATACATTTGGCTCTGTAAATGGAATTTAATGGGGTATTACAGAAACCAAAACAAGTTGTCTCCTATTCGCAGAATAAGGGATAATTTGATGACCACTGGGGTTCCAATTTCTGGGCCTCAGCCATCCCAAAATTGAAGCTCTGGAACCACGAGAAGAGGGCTGTGCAGCCCATTCTGAATGAAAAAGAAGTGTGCATGTTTGGCCTCTGCTTCATTCATTGTTCCTAAGAAAGAGCTCAGTTATTCTTGGCAGTCCAATAGACAATGAATGGAGAGGAAACCAAGCATGTGCACCTATGTTCCATCCAGGACAGGGCAGCAGAGCCACATTTTAAGGCTTCCAAAGCCCTGAGTCAGAAGGTCAGAAGTTAGACTCCCAGAAATCACGTTTTTGTTTTTTTTTTTGGGTGGGGGAAATAACCCTTTAAATCCACATAATTCTGCAATAACCCCGTTAAATTCACCAGTCAATAAAATGATAATTAATAAAAAAAAATAGATCCCTAAATAAACACCCCAAAGTGTAGACACATTCATTTTTTATTGTCCTTCATGTGTTTAGAATGATGTCTTCTTTCCAGGATTTAAGTATGACTACAGATAGGCAGAAGTGTGTCTCAAAACACATATGAGATATTGCAGGATTTTCACGAAAACTCAATGTGCCAATATTTAGAACTGCTACGCAATTTCAGATGAAATGAGACATTCATCGCACCTTGATCTTTAAAATGAATATGATATATTTGAAGATTGTGTTGAGGCTTGTACCTATTTTCTTTTTAATTATAATTTTAAATGGAAGATTAGGTTTTGCAAGAAGGAAACATGACTGGTAAAATAAATTATTTTTTGAACAGTACGGTAAGTTGAAATGTAAAATGCTTTTGGGAGCTTGTTAACATTAGAGTAAAACTATTTTCTTATGAACCACACATTTGTTTCCTCATTAATATTCTTATATTATGCATAAAGGTGATTAGCATATGTCTTTGTAGAATTGAGTGCTGGATACGGTTAACTAGTGATATCCAGTGTGGTTATGTATGGCTATAGTATAGGTCATTACATGGTAACCAACAAGTCACATAGTGCCCTGAAAAGATTCTGGATACTTCATTGTTTTAACTGTATATGACATTCTTCATTCTACATATGTTGTAATTTACTAAAGATGATGTCCTTGCCTGCCATATACTTAATGTATTATTGAATGTACTTACCGTAGTTTAATGACATATTGTAGCGTGAAATGTTCATTTCCATGTTGACTGTTTTGCTCACTTTTAAGAGGATATATTTTAAATGTTTTTTCCACTATAGACTTTTTTTTGCATATCACTTAAACTAAAATAGGATTTTTTTTAATCACGGCATCACAATGAGGATAGCCTTAAATTGTCTACAGGGCTATATGCAGCTATCTCCACTAGCTCCACATATTTGAGCTGCACCACGTATGCATACCCACTGCACCATTAAATATTCTCCTCACTGTGGTTAAGCAGTGAGGAGGAGCATTTCCATGTACTGTGCTTTATTTTCCGATCAAGAGAACTGAAAGTCCAGTACACAGTAACAGCCTCTAAGCAACGTATAGTGCTGCTGTGTTCTGCTCCTTCTTTGCTTTGCTTGTGCCTCTACAGGTGCAGTTTTCATCTGATGTATGGGGGAGTTGGGTATCAAACCCTCATTGATCTAATTTTGATGACCCATCCTTTAACTCAGTTAGTTCAGTCTTAGACAACCCCTTTAATGCCCTTACACACTGTAGACTACAATCTCCACAGATTTGTCTGACTTGCTAATGTTTATGGGGGCACCAACTGATCTTTGGGGGAGATGTCAATTTCGTACGTCCAGATTTGTTCGGCTGATTACATTGTTGTCCTCGAGAAAAGTCACCAGCAATGACGTTTGTTAGCAGCTTTCTCATATGAAACACAGGAGCACTCAGCCGAGTGAGCATTGCTGAGTGTGGGAGAGATGACTGTGATGGCTGTCAGACGAACGAGAGGCCAATGGACCATGGGGCCAACAGTCATTTAAAGTGTGTGGTCAGCTTAAGGTTTTCCTATTGTTTAATTTCAATGCGTTTTATTTTTATCAGCATAATGATTTTACAACAAATTCCCTCATAAGGGGGATCAATAGACTTCTATATAAATCAAGAAATGGAAATATTTATAAACCAATATAAACATAACATCAGTAGACAGATTACGACAAGACAAGTACAAGGGGAGACGTACACGGGGAAATTCGGGGCAGGGAATAAGGTTTTGTGCTATTTTTCATAACCAAGTACACTACAGTCACAAGACAAGACAACGATTTTCAAAACTATAAATTCCTCCTCCTCCTCCCCACCTCCCACCGAAAGCTCCCAAGTCCCCACGCTCCAATCCCCCAACCATCAAAAGGAAAAAAAAAGAAAAAATTCCTTCTCTCTCCCCCTCTTCCCCCCCCCCCCATCTCCGCTCAAGTTGTTGTTTCAATGAAGTATCAAATAGATAATGACAGGGTCTGGTCTAGGTTCAAGTTCATGTTGAGGTCCATCCATGGCCTCCAGACCTGGTAAAAGGTGTCCCACAAATCTTCTCTTGTTGCGTGGATACGTTCATACAGTAAGAATAAATTCACCTTGTCTCTGACTGTTTGCATAGAGAGGGAGGGGGACCTCCAATTGGTAGCTATATGAAGCTTAGCAGCCATGCATAGTTGGTTAGTCAATCTGTGGAACCGATTGGTGAAGCCCGGGCATTTGGTGCCCAAGAGAAAGGTAGCCGGGCTAGGCTGCACCGACCTCTCATACATTTGCTCAATCAGCAACCCAACCTCCCGCCACAGTGCCTTGACAACTGGACATTCCCACCAAATGTGCTTCATGTCACCCACAGCGTTACACCCCCTAAAGCATCTATCCGATACACCAGGGTATATGGCATGTAGTCTACTCGGGACCTGGTATGTCCTGTGTAAGAGTCTGATGGACGTTTCTGCCAGGGAGGCTTGATGGCTACCCCTAGAAAGAGTGTCACAGCATCGTCTCCACTCCTCCATAGTTAGCTGAATACCCAGATCCTCCTCCCATTGGGTCATGTATTTTAATTTGTCAGCCCCATGTGTAACGTTTAGAGATGAATACAGCAGAGAGATAGTTCCTCTACCCAATGGGTCGTCCAAACACCTCTGTTCAAAGCCAGTCATTTGGAATGGAGTCTTGTGCTGTAAAAGTCGTTCTGCAAAGTGAAAGACCTGGCAAATACGTAGGGTCTCCCTGGCGGGCGGATTGTGCTTCTGGAGGAATTCTTGTCTGGTTAGGAGTATGTTGAAGGGTGAACAGAGCTGTTTTAAAGTGGAAATACCGTTAGCTATCCACCAAGCATATGGGCGAGGATCAATTCCAGGCTCAAACATGGGGTTGTGGAAAAGAGGGGTCAACGGGGAAGCCACAGACTGGAGGCCAAACTTGAACCTTTCTTTCCTCCAGAAGATCAGGGAGTGCGCCGCAAATGGCGCTGTATTGTGCAAGTTTTTTGGGAGATTTTGTGTGGTCCACATAAGGCTAAATAGGGAAAATGGGTGTAGGAATGATGATTCCAATCCAACCCATCTGGGTGCGCGGCTGGAGGCACAGGCATTGGTCAGCTGGGCTATTTGGGCGGACTTGTAGTACAAGGTAAAGTTGGGTAGAGAAAGCCCTCCTAGCTTTCTGTGTATGAACATAGTTTTTTGTCGAATTCTGGGTTTTTTTCCTTGCCAAATAAATTTTGAGATCAAAGAGTGGATCTCATGAAGCGTCTTATGGGGTAACGGAATGGGGAGGGAGCGGAAGAGGTACAGGAATCTAGGCAGGGAGACCATCTTGATTACGTGCAGCCTGCCCAGCCATGATAGTTTCATAGTAGCCCATTTGGTGAGGTCTGCTCGAAGATTCTTTATTAGGGGGAGGTAATTCCACTTAAATAGAGTTGATCGGTGTGAGGTAAGGTTTACTCCAAGATATGTTATGTAGTGTTCGTTCTTCGTAAACTTAAATTGAGAGATTATGTTTGCTTGTAAATTTTTGGGGGTATTGAGGAACAAAGCTTCGGACTTATCAACATTGATTTTGAGACCTGAGAACTTCTCAAATGTATGGAGGACCGAAAACAAATTTGGGAGGGTGGTGAGTGGGCTGGAGAGAGTCAGCAGCAGATTGTCTGCGAACAAGCTAGCTTTATATTGTGTGTCAAATCCCATAGGGCCAAGTATGTCCGGGTTGAGTCGTATAGTTTCAGCCAGTGGTTCCATGGCCATGGCAAATAAAGCTGGCGAGAGTGGGCAGCCTTGTCTTGTCCCTCTTTGGATGATAATAGGGGTGGGTCGGGTGGACGGGAGCTTTAGGTATGCTGCTGGACTGTCATATAGTAGTTGTAGACACGAAATGAGGTTATGGGGAATACCAAATCTTGACAAAACTTCAAATAGGTAGGGCCACGAGACTGAATCAAAGGCTTTCTCTATATCTAAAGCTAGTAAAAGTAGGGCTTGTTTACGATGGTTCGCTGCGTGTATAATATTCAAGTTCCTTCTGATGTTGTCAGGGCCCTGCCTATTGGGTATAAATCCCACCTGGTCGCGATGAATGAGGGCAGGTAGTAGTTTGTTAAGTCTGGAGGTGATGATGGACGTAAAAATTTTGAGGTCAGCATTTAATAGTGATATAGGTCTATAATTTTTGGGAAGGAGGTGATCTTCTTGGGTTTGGGGATTACTGTCACGTGGGCGAAATAGAATTCTGGGGGCATTTGGGAACCACTCAGTAGGGCATTGCAGTAGTTCATAATGTGGGGGGTGAGGATATCCTTGAATTTTTTGTAGTAGAGTGCTGTGAGGCCGTCAGGCCCTGGGGCCTTATTCTTTTTGAGATTTTTAATTGTGTTGGTTATTTCGTCTGCCGATATAGGTGATTGGAGTAAGTCTACTGCAGGGTTATTGATTTTAGGTATTTTTAGGGTGTCTAGGAAGGATGATAAAAGTTGTGGTGATGGAGGCTGTGGGGAGGAGTATAACCTTTGGTAGTAGTCCCGAAATGTGTCGTAAACAACATCTGGATGCGACAAAACCCGTCCCCTGGAGTCCCTAATGGAGGCAACATTGTTTAGGAGTTCTTTACATCTGAGCCTACGAGCCATCATGCCAGTCGGTTTGTTTCCTATTGTTTGTTTGAAACTTAATTTGTTTCCTTCTCTGAGATCAAATGTTGTATGCGATAAATGGATGAGACACTAATTCTTAAGGCACCAATGCAGTATTTTTTTTTATTTCACTGTTGGAGTAGTGCTTTAAATGTAATTTCCCTGTTTTTGGTCTCATACTCACATGCCGTAGCTTTCCAGCGAAAAGGGACCTGCCAACAGCTCCAGTTTTTCATGGATAGTGCTGAAGTCACTTTTCAATACATCTCTGTAAGAGCCTTGATGGAGCTCTTACAGACTTGCATTGAGCTCTTGTGATGTAACTTCTGACTTCTGGCCAGTCAGAAGTTAAGGACACAAGATGGCGCCATGGGACCGGAGAGGCATCGGTTAACCCCTTTCTGCCATCGTACGGAATAGTACGTCCGATGGCACAAACTCCGCTTTCATGTGAGCTCCGACGGTGAGCCCGCATTACAACAGGGACATGTCAGCTGTTTTGAATCACCCGATTTATCAATTAAAAAAAGGATTAACCTGATCGCTAAACGGCGTAGCTAGAAAAAAAGTGAAACCGCCAGAATTGCATTTTTTTGGTCGCCGCGACATTGCATTAAAATGCAATAATTGATGATCACAAGAAAAAGAATGTATCTGCACCAATTATGGTATCATTAAAAATGTTAGCTCGGCATGCAAAAAATAAGCCTTCACCCAACCTGAGATCATAAAAAATGGAAACGGATATCAGACAATTGCACAATTTTTTTTTTATTAGCAAAGTTTGAATTTTTTTTCACCACTTAGATAAAAAAGAACCTTGACAAGTTTGGTGTCTGTGAACTCGTAATGACCTGGAGAATCATAGTGGTGGGGCAGTTTTTAGCATTTAGTGACTCTAGCAAAAGAAAAAAACAAACAAAAAACAAGTGTGGGATTGCACTTTTTGCACTTGGAGTTTTTTTCCCATTTTCTAGTACGTGACATGGTAAAACAAATTGTGTTGTTCAAAAGTACAGCTCGTTCTGCAAAAAATAAGCCCTCACATGGCCATATTGACGGAAAAATAAAAAAGTTATGGCACTGGGAAGGAGGGGCGCGAAAAATGAAAATGCAAAACCGAAAAAAGCCCTGGTCATTAAGGGGTTAAAGTTGAAGCCCATGGAAGGTGACTATCAGAACGTGGGCCAGGGGTGTTATATTTAAAGTGCCACTGCAGCACTGGAAAGAAATAAAAAACACTGGATTGGTGCTTGAAAAGGGCTTTTTCACTCCCTCTTATCTTCCTAAAAATTACGATTACGGTCGTCTCTGTATGACGACCCCAGATCCGGTATTCCCCATGATTTAAGTGGGGATTTTACACATCAAAAATAAGTTTCAGTGGTCAAATATCTCCTCTGCCAACAGACAAGGACAGCAGGATGGAGCAGTCGCAAGACATTGGTAGGTGAGCATATTGTTTTTTTTTAACCATGCTGGGTCCTTCTTAAGAAACAAAAGCATTGAACAACTTATTTAACTGGAAATGAATGAGTATAATCATTTCCTTCTAAGCCATAACAACAAGGCAGAACGTTTAATATTCCTTGTGACGATTTTGCCGCCCGACAGAAGGTGTTAACATTTTCCACAGCTCACAAATCAGCAATGACACATTAGATGAACTGAATATTTATGTTTTCACAGGATTGTGTGCGCAAATTTTGACTTTAGTAATAAGTTTCTCTTTTTGATGACTGAAAACATTTCGCCCCGTATGACAGATGCCAATAAAATGTCATTAGCAATCTGCTTTGAATTTCCTAAACCAAAATTTGACTCATATTACCTCTCGCATGTTGTAGCTACTATTTACCAAGTGGCCTATAATGAAGAATATAAATGTGTTCTCTGTGTGAGCTGTAAGTGGGCGATGTTTACTTGAAAATGTTCCATGTACTTGACAATGTTGCCGTAACCAACTTCATTGTCCCATATAATACAACGAAATGTGAGGAAGGAAAGGCACTTACATAATTATTGTGCAGCACCTAATATTTGTCACAAACACAAAAACCAAGATGATGTTTGTCACCGTTAACAATATAACCCTACTTAATCCTAACGAGCGGCCATGCATATTCATATTGCCTCAATTCTGTAAAGTCACCTTTCACGTAACAGAATAACATTCCTGTCTTTACTTTCCGATTGAAATAGTGCCGCATTAGCTTAGGTGCTAACAAAAAACACTCACTTTCCAACAGAGCGATTCTGGCTGGTTATTTAAGGAGATCTTTCGATAAAACGTAATACTGACAGTTACAAACAAAAATATTTACTAGTAAAGAAAAAGAATGAAAAATCGGTAACAAACTCAAGCAAATCATGTCAGAGGCTTGAAGGGGAATTTATGGTTAAAAGGTTTAAAAATATAAGGCTATCAATTTTTACATCCAATTTACATTCTTAAATATAAAGAGAATTTAAAGAGAAACATTTGAAAGTATGAGAGCAGAAAAGTTTTTGTCCTGGATCAAAATTTCCAAAATAATGTCAGCAAACATCCGCTTCCATCCAATGTCGAGGGACAACCGGTAACAATGACACTTGGAGCCCACATGTAATTTCCTGACCATCATTCCCAAATTTACAAATTCCCAAATGTACATGTTTATAATAGTATACGGGGTAGTTTGTTACATAAGTGATGGGAAGCTGTCTCTAAACATAAAGAATCAAGTGCTCATTTGTGGAGGCCAGGGGCTTACTCCTGCATGCAGGCCCACCGGGGGATTCACCTGCTGGTCTGTGGGCCAGTCAGAGCCTTCTTCCAGCCTCCAATATAAAGTTCTATCAATAAAAAGCTTAGTTAATAATATTAGTGGGGCCAGTGTCTTTCATTTTTTTCCATTACTTGTTTATCATTGCAACCTACAACAAGTTATAATATTATTATTATTATTATTATTATTATTTCATTCTAATACTTTAATATGTATTCAAATGGAAGTCTAAACTGTGTATGATACTGCTG
The DNA here is from genome assembly GCF_032444005.1 of Ranitomeya imitator. Taxonomy (NCBI): domain Eukaryota; kingdom Metazoa; phylum Chordata; class Amphibia; order Anura; family Dendrobatidae; genus Ranitomeya; species Ranitomeya imitator. The sequence continues at coordinate 338,714,601 of NC_091285.1, read as the reverse complement.
CTACTTTTGAGTACATCTATGTAGGCATGAATTGATGGAAAATAATCTGCCACATATTTGTTGTTAATCTGCGGCAAAATCCGCAACAAATTTGCAGCAACATCAGCTTATTATACATACCATACATCCTGATTTGGTGCAAATTTTGCTGTACAGTAGATTCGCTCTGCTTTATGCATAGAAAAGAGCAAAATCCACGGTAAAAGTCACACACCGTAGGTTTAATAAATACAATTACGTTTATGTGCAGGATAGGCGCAGATATTTTATGTAGAATGTATGAAATATGGTTACATTTCATCTGTTTTCTTGGTATTATAATAAATTATGATTTTTTCACCCAGAAAATCAGTATGGAAAAGCTGTAGTCTTTTTGGGGGGAAACATATGCAAAATCAGAAATGCACTCATTCTAATTAATGGTAATAGCTGAGTCATCCACTGTGCACATTATTATCAGGAAAACCATAGACTAGATATTTTAAATAAATCCTCCGATCAATTCATATTGCTACTTAGGACAGTGCAGGAAATTTGCTTGATGGAGAAACCTTTCTGCTTCACCAAGCATTCTGCATGCTTTATTCCAAGTGTCTGCGTGAATGACCTTTGTGATCTTCATAATAATGATCACTTTTCAAAGTCTGTCTGAATATCATCAGTCAGGAGTCCATGAACCAGACAGGGAAAGCGTCCTTCTAAATGTTCTCTTCAAGTGTTTCTAGCCTTCTGCTTGATAACATAAGCTACTGATGCATTAACTATTCACATGACCTGGTTTTGGTAAAGGTTCATTAAGTCTTTTGCATATTGAAAACATTGAAATGTCTTATAAATAATGCTTATGTATTTCTATATTTCCTATAAATTATATAGCTCCAACATGTTCCACAATGCTACACACGGATAGTAATTACTCATTACAATTACCACTGTATATGCTTCCTTTCTTAGGAACCAGTTTCTTGCTGTGTATATACTGTACATTTCTATGTGCTATTTATTCTTTTGTGCATTAAAAGGGTTATCGAGGGGTCAGAGAAAGTAAATTAGCAGCAGGAAAATGATGTAAAATAATAATAATAAAAACATACATTACTTTCCCGTAAAGTCCACATTGCTCCACTACCAACGTTTGGGTAGTCCTTTCTGGTCATTGATTATTTTGTTGGGGATTCCCAGTATGCAATGGTTAGAACTAGAGAGCGGCAAATCTTTTCAGAATTCGAATCAGCTTTATTCGCTTTGTTCTCGGGATTCCTGTGGGTCCTGGGGATTGACAAGTCCTACCTTTGTGACATCACATCATAAGACTGGAATAGCCCTTTAAGTTTTCATTTATTTAGGATCTGAGAAAATGTAAGTACCTCTAATATTCCTTGCATGATATTTATTTTACATAGACTACAAGCGGCGTCGGATTTTTGCCTTCTTCATTTAGATATCAAGTTTGCTTCAGAGCATATACTTCATGCTAATAATTATATTTAATATGAGTCACATTGTCTGTTAACACTGGTTTGTCAGACCAGATTTCCAAACATTAAAATGGATGGGGTTTAGAAGGATCAAATAGGGAAACAGCATATGAAATCATCATAATAGCTAGTCAGAAACAAATATTAGCAGGTGTGGACTGTGAATAAATACATATTAATGCGCATCATTTGCATTGTATTAAACATACATAAAATGACCTTATTTCTAAAATGGATTTGTAGCACGAGAACGGGAAGCTGCAATAAGAAATTGCTTTTTTAATCTTAATAGATTTTGCATTAAAAATGCTGTGATAAATGAAACAATTATTTGGTTAGGAATTTGCTAGACTGAATAGATGGTGTTTTGGGGGGTTCAAATAAAATGTATTATTGAATATGTGCATGATTTAATTACTTTTGAAATATATTCCAGGAGTTATAAACGTACCGTAATGGTTGGCGCAAAATGCAGCAAATTAATAGATGAAGCAATTACGGTATTTAGAACTGCGGCTTTGTTGCACTGTGTCATGAGTAAAAATGTTGTTTCCTGCGGACTCAATTGGTCCCAGCGTGTCTCTGTTCTTGGAATAGGGAAATTAGAATGTTGTCCCAGTGGGCACAGAACTGATGTGATGCATTGAATAAAGTCAGGTATAAAATATTGATTATTTGTCATAGTTAATAGGCATTGACTGTTGGCAATGGTTCTTGTGGTAGAGAAACTTTATACAAGGTCATATACTGTATAAGATGGTTATAAGGAATTCGACTAATGGATGCTAAGAACACTACAGCTCTTATAGTAAGATTTAATATCTGTATACTGTGCTCGGAATCCACATAGACTAGAGATTTTGGAGGGGCTCGTTTGTGCCATGTAGGTTATCCGACTGCCGCCTTTAGGCATCATTGACCATCATCAAGCTGGTTGGTGGTCATTTCATGGTGCACATAAGATATCAGGTATTCAGCAGCACATGTCCTGTTACAAACATCTGGCCTAAAAGTCATTTTACCCATCAAACTAGCATTTTGATTGTTTGTGGGGTGATGACTGACCGGCATGAACCCACTGATATCGGCCTAGACAAATGCTCTTGTGTGTGGGGGAATAGGAAGAGATGGCCACCGGGCCATCATATTTAATCACTGGTGGTCTGACCCCTGCCAAACAACGAGATTAAGGGTCCTTTTGTTGCTCACTCAAGCAAAGTGGATCTCCTATATTGGCACTTGCGCCAGTCATATTGAGTTAGAAAGAATTAGGAATGGGACTGAGCTGATTCTGCTGATTCTTGTGATGCGTTAATGTCCATCTTGACAGCTCCTTTTTTCTCATGATTGACAAAATACGAACACCATAAAAAATGCTTTTTTGTAGATTATGTAGGGGAGAGCTTGCAGCAGCAAGTGTGAGTTTCTATGTTTTGATTTTCTCCAGTACATAAATTGCTGCTGCTTGTAGAGACAGCCATTTGTGTAATGCAGGATGTTAGGGCCTTTGTTGGAAATCCAATTTCCTAATATACATGAAACAGTAAACCTTCATCTATATTACTATAGGTTAATAAAAGCAACCCATGAAACAGGATGCACTCTTTAAATATTTGGCATAATATGGAAGCTCCAATTTATGGCATTGTACAGCCATTCTGTACTTTTTCCCAATAGACATAAAGGGAGTCTCTTGCCAAGTTTTTGCTATGTAATTTGAGAACATCATAAAGTAGGAGGCTCTATTTCCAATGATGTGTCACTTACTGTGCTGTGCTTTGCTGTTGCAATACAATCAGTGTTTTATCAGCAGGAGATTATGACTACAAGACAACTGGCCTTGTGCCTCCTAGTCCAGTCATGCCCCCAGCACTGATTAATAATAGACAATGTGCACAGAAAGCTGGGGTGTGGGCCGGGTTATACACAGCTCAACATCTGAGCTCTGCTAGATCGACAGCAGAGAAAACTGTGACTATCATTACTGCTGCACTCAGCAAAATAAGCGATACATTACTGGAGTAGGTGTCTTTGTCCCTACCTCATGCTGCTATCAGATTACAGAGCAAAACTATACTGACAGATTACCTTTAAAACATGTAAAACAAAAAAATAGAAATGAGCAGTGATGTACGAGGGGCGATCCAAAAGTAATGATAATCAATACCAAACACAATGAATATAGTCAAAAAATAAATTTATTTTTCTACATAGTCTCCTAACAAGTCTATACATTTAGTCCACCTCTTTTCTAAACTTAGAATTCCCTTCGAAAAAAATTCTTGATCTTGACCCTCAAAAAAATCCCCAACAGCGGTTATCACGTCGCTATTGTCGTCAAATTTCTTGCCCCGGAGGTGTTCCTTGAGCCGAGGAAAGTGAAAGAAGTCACTGGGGGCTAGATCTGGTGAATAGGGGGGGGTGTTCCACCAGTTCAAAGCCCGCTTCTTGAATGGTAGCCATGGCAACAGCAGCTTTGTGAGCCGGCGCGTTATCTTGGTGAAACAGCACTCCAGTCCGCAGTTTGCCGCGCCTTTTCTCCTTGATAGTCTTCCGCAATCTTCTTATTTGTTCTGCGTAGTAGGAGCCTGTAATAGTGGCTCCCTTCTCCAAATAGTCCACCATAATAATTCCTTCAGCGTCCCAAAAAACGGACGCCATAACCTTCCCTGCTGAGCTTGACACTTTGAATTTCTTCGGCGTTGGTTCGTCGGCTCGTTTCCATGTCATCGATTGTTGTTTAGTTTCGGGATCAAAGTGGTGGATACAGGTCTCGTCCATGGTCAAAAAACGTGACAAAAAATTTTCCTTGTCTGCTTGGAACTTTTTGAGATTTGCTATTGAAATGTCAACTTGTTTCTTCGTTTGCTCGTCGGTTAACATTTTTGGCACCCAACGCGCGGAGACCTTTCTCACATGCAATTCTTTTGCAAGGATTCTTTGAATACTGCCATATGAGATCCCTGGGACCTCAGCTACATGCCTGATAGCCACTCCTCAATCTGCCAATACAACTTCTTCAACTTTTTTCACGTTTTCTTCATTGAGGGACATGGATGGGCGTCCTTCACGATGTTCATTTTCTGTCGATGTTCTTCCCAGCTTAAATTCCTTGGCCCAGTGTGCAACTGTGGAATATGGAGAAGAGTCCCCCAATGTTTCCACCAAGTCGCTGTGTATGTCTTTGGTAGACATTTTTTTCAAGCAGAGGTATTTGATGACAGCTCTGAGCTCGTTTTTTTCCATTTTGATGTTCACTCCTCGGCAGTTCATATTCAAATGAATGTAGCTCCCGGGAATCGTGGTCTATTTAAGTAATTTTTTTTCCTGGACTAGTGGGTACCTAAGAGAGAAGAAAACATTTTATTTTAATTTCTGTGTGCAATAGAAATAACCGATTATCATTACTTTTGGATCTCCCCTCGTACATATTGTGGTATATAGCATGACTTATCCCATGCTTACACCCAAATTTCATTCCACAATTCACATCTTACAACACTTAATTCTCCCAGTTTGCTTGTTAGGAAAGCCATTTTCACCTCATACAGAGGTTTGTTTCTAGAACAGGGGCCTTTAACTTGGTACTTACAATTTTACAACTGCATTTTTAGTATTTTTGTTATGCCGCATATCCATTTTTATTTATAAGAGGAGCCAAAAGTAAGGTTACACATTCTTTTCAAGCATATCGGTCTTATCTCTTATGATGAAGATAGAAAAAAATGTTTACTGTAGACAAATAAAATGCTTCAGAAGCCTTCCTCGCAGTGAGCTTTCTAACAATATTCCAGGTATTGCGAGTTTATGTGACATAATACCAGCCCCCTCCATGCTTCAGCATTAGGGATCGGATATTATCAGTAGGTGTTATTTTTTTTTCAAGTTGGTAATTATTCAAGTCTGATATTTGGTCAGAAGGTCATTGCAAAGTCCTAAGTGGTTCCATGATGAGCACATTCCTTGTCGGCCAAAAGGCACCAAAACCTGAAAACTTCATGTTAACCTGTCTATTTTCTATAATAACTTGTTGCGATGCATAGTGGTAAGTGACTGGGCACCGACTACATGTTTGCCTCACTGGTGAACCCCAGGAAAGGTGAGAACAATACAGCTAAGCTGCAGCCAGGAGAGAAATTCAAAGTAATCATCTGAGACTTTTGTTTATTTTTTTTCACTGGGGCAAAGAATTTCCAAGTAGTTTCTAACTACCTGCCTATTCTGCCCGGTATCTTCCGACCTAGGCAGTGACTCTCCTGCTTCATTTTACCTCATGTCAATAGAGATGTACCTTCTTGTCTGCTCCGTCAACATGGTGTCACTGCCACAGTTAGACAGCAGGCAGCAGGTTGTAAATAAGCATGACCAACAACTATGCCCTCTTGACAGAGCAGAAGAAAAGAAGCTGCTCTGTCAAAGTGATGTCAACAGAGACATCAGAATTACCCACAGGAGTAATCCGTGACCACTCTAAGCCAGGAGAGATCATCGCCAGGTAAAATAGGCAGGTATCTATCTGCCTGTAGTTTAATAGATACTGTACATAGGAAAAGTAACAATCCATTGAAGGCCCATTTATACTGCATGATTATCATGAGTGAGCCTTCTCAGCAGCCCATCCTCCTGTGTACAATGGACTTTATCTTTTAACTAACTACTAATGAAGTACGTCTAGCTGTTTACTCTTGGTTGTGGTATCAGTTATTGTATGTAGGATGTACAGTACTGTTGCATACCCTTTGACAATACAATTTTTCCATTACTGGTGAAATGGTCTGTTTACACTGTACAATATGCAGTGTTAAACAACCATCAACCAAAACATACTAATTTTTTGGCTGTTTTTGTTTTTGATTTTTGTGTTCTCTCCCCTATTTTCTCGTCATGTGTTTTGCACTTTGGCTTTTAGCCGATATTTATTGTTAATGAGCTTTGTATAATAAAAATCTGTTTTTGATATTGCAAATAAATGACTTGGGCTCTATTTTTACATTTATATTTGTACCCATGAGAGAATACTCCTGGTTCTCTGTAGGTTCAATATATTAGTTTGGAGTCGCAGTAGCGCTCTCATTTTTTGGTCCCGTATTTAGGACCATAAATTACCAATGTGTTTCCAGTATGTCAGTTACTGTTAACCTAAAACATACTAATAGTAGCCTGTTTTTACAGGCCGATCTGGGTTCAAGCATGCACTGAACGTTCTGTAATAGATCTAAAAGTGCATTTAGGCCTCTTTCACACATCCGTTTTTTAGAATCAGTTACAATCCGTCAAAGCCTTGAAAAGACAGATCCTGTATCATTTGTAAAAAACGGATGCACTGGATCCGTTTTTTTTTTTGATGGATCCGATGAAGTAGTTACAGCTGGAATTTTAAGAAACATAATTCTGGAATAGAGAGAGAGAGAGAGAAAGAGAGAGAGAGATTTTCCCCAGAAAGGAAATCCTTCTGCGCATGCTCAATTAAAAAAAACTTAATCAGTCACTGTATTCCGTTTTATGACGGTCAGCGACGAATCCTGCGTCCATTGGCTTCCATTTTAGCCAACGATGGACAGCACTGGATCCGTCGCTGGGCGATTTCACGACATACACAAAAAAACATTTCTATGTGCGTTGTCTCCGCCCGACGGACACAGAATTTACGACGGATAAAACGGGAGGCCATCTGTCACAATCCATCGCTAATACAAGTCTGTGAGAAAAAAACGGATCCAGCAGCAACATTTGCTTGATATGTTTTTTTTCACAAAATGACGGATTTGGATGGAAACAAAAAGACTGAAGTGTGAAAGAGGCCTTAGGCTGCAATTGTTCTCGGCAGCAGATACCTGTTTATATAGGATAATGTGCTGCCAAGAACAAGATCAACTGACCTAACAAACAAGCATTTTGCTCATTTTTCGGGTGAAGGGCAGCCTGTTTGATCTGCACAATAGATATTGGCCTCATTGGGAAGTTATAGCATCAGTTAAACATTGGGGCAGATTTATATCAAGCTAAATGTGCGAGAATTGTTTCATGTTTTGTATCAAAATAAGACAGTTTATATGACTTTTTTGGACTAGGGGTTGAGACCTCAGTTAAAATGGGCATGGCTTATAGAAGAAGGGGCCATAGCCTAATGGCTAACACTATGCATCAAAAATGCAGTGTTCATTTCTTTTCCAAAAAAGCCAACTAAGGGTATGTTCACATGCGCTTAGGCAACACATCATTGACTCTATTGAGGCTTCCTTCTGAAGCCCTGAAAATTGGGATTGGGGCAAAGGCCCTTGCAAGGCCGCACACTCTAATGAGGCAGATGGAGTCCACATGTCTGAAATGTGCACACAGACTTACAATTAGGCAGAATTATCAGCAAGGGGCACTATGATAAATCTTGCATATTTTAAAACTGTCTACTCTAAGTTTTCACTGTCTTATAATTAGACAGTATTGATAAATCTGCTTAACTGTTGTTATGGGGAAAAATGTTGCTATAGTCTTACGACAGGATACTTTCTGCGATATTCTTATTAGTTGTCATATACTGGGTTACTTTCTATGTAAGCAAACACTGTGTAGTTTGGACTGATTTTCATTTTTTATGATACGAAAATAAGGTGAAATGTTATAGGCACAAGGGACATATAAGGTGCTGAGCAGTTTTACCATTTTATTTTAGTGGTAAAATTCTATGAAAGTTTGATCCATGAACTTATCCCTGCCCCCCACTGTGCATATTTTAAAGTGAAGCATGAAGGATATATGAATTCTCAGCGGGATAAAGCACTTTGAATCATGCTCTTCAAGACACAAAATAAAGACCCCCTACTAGTCGGCACAGTGCAGAATAAGTATTCATCACCTCCCCTATGGATTTTCAGGCCCATAAAATTATGAAATTAATGTGTTTTTCAAATGAGGTACTCATATGTTAAAATCATTGTCAAAAGTATGTCACTTTGCCTAGTGTGTGGTAGTTGTATATCTTTTAAGTTAAGGTTCACTTGATGTTATAATCTAGATTTCTAATATACTGCATAGTACTGTGCCAACGTTTTAGGCAAAATATTTTGCAAAGTGAGAATGTTTTCAAATATATATATATATATATATATATATATATATATATATATATATGCTAAGCTAACAGCTTATTTTAATCAATTAACAAAATGCAGAGTGTGTAAAAAAAAAGCTCTAAATCAAATCAATTTTTGGAATGCTGGGGGTAATGCTTGTGGACCCCACATACACCTGATCTCAACATGATCAAGTCTGCGTGGAGACAGAAGGATTTGCAGACGCCTGCATCCACAGAAGATCTGTAATAGTTCTCCAAGATGTTTGAAACAACCATGTGCTGAGTTCCTTCAAAAACTGCATGCTAGTGTACCTAGAAAAGAATTGATGTTATTTTGAAGGCAAAGAGCAGTCATATTAAACATTGATTCATTGATTCGATTGAGATATCTCGTTTGTTCATTCACAGCTATATATATATTAGATGTATTATATATTTATATATACTGTATATATCTACTATATAAAGCTGAATGTGTGTGTGTGTGTGTGTGTATGTCCGGGATTGGCATCTGCACCGTCGCAGCTACAGCCACAAAATTTTGCACAGTCACACGTCTGGACCCTGAGAGCGTCATAGGCTACGTTGTGAGGTGAAATTTTAACCCCGCGCTTTCCAATTCACCAAACAATTTTGCCCCTATCTACATAATGGGGAAAAAGTGAAATGAAAAGTGTTGGAGGCGTCGCAGCTACAGCCACAAAATTTTGCACAGTCACACATCTGGACCCCGAGAATGTCATAGGCTATATTATGAGGTGAAATTTTAACCCCGCGCGTTCCAATTCACCAAACAATTTTGCCCCTATCTACATAATAGGGAAAAAAGTGAAAGGAAAAGTGTTGGAAGCGTCGCAGCTACAGCAACAAAATGTTGCACAGTCACACGTCTGGACCCTGAGAGCATCATAGGCTATGTTGTGAGGTGAAATTTTAACTCTGCGCTTTCCAATTCACCAAACTATTTTTCCCCTATCTACATAATGGGGAAAAGTGAAAGGAAAAGTGTTGGAGGCAAATTGACAGCTGCCAGATGTGAACAAGGGGGACTTAAAGAGTGAGAGCGATGGCGCCAAAGAGTATATACCGTACAGTTGCTAAGGTGCGACCCCGACATGGGATACTCACCACACACGGTGATATGAACACACACACAAAATGCACCACACACTACCACGTGCTTGAACACATATACCACCCTCAGCACACATTTCACCACACATACACCAACCTCGCCACATAAAAGTCGAAACACAAAAGTCGCCGCTCAAAACTCACCACGCGCAAAACTCGCCACATGCAAAAAATAGGCTCACGCAAAACTCACCTCATGGAAAACTCGCCACACGCAAAACTTGCACCCACGGAAAAATTGCCACATGCACAAAATTTGCAACACGTGCAAAAGTTGCCTCACACAAAACTTGCACATACTCAAAAGGCACCAGACATAAAACTCGCCACGCGCAAAACTCGCCATGCGCAAAACTTGCTGCACACAACTTGCTACACTAACCTGTCACATGCAACTCGACACACAAAAAGTTGCTACACGCATGTTGCCACACAAAACTCATCTCACAAAAGTCGCTACATGCATGTCGCCACACACAACTCAACACACACAACTTGACAAACGAAACTCGCCCTAAAACACACACAAGTCTGGTATTAGCCTTCAAAAATAAAAATCTGATTAATAAGCAGACAAACTACAAGAGCAACAAATGTACCATATAGGAAATACGGCAGCTGTCAGTCACATGACCTGTCTATTATGTGTATGTGTGAGCTAATATATACTGCCAGGGGGAGGGCTTCCTGTTGGCTGGGGATTTATCAGGCTGCCAATTTACCTTACAAATACTGATGTAAAAATACTGAGCAAATAACGTGTTAACGAGGTCTAATACAGGAGATCACACAGGTATATACTATATACAGGGGAGATGACACACAGATATATACTATATACAGGAGGAGATGACATACAGGTATATACTATATACAGGAGGAGATGACACACAGGTATATACTATATACAGGAGCAGATTACCTACAGGTATATACTATATACAGGAGGAGATGACATACAGGTATATGCTATATATAGAAGATGACATACAGGTATATACTATATACAGGAGGAGATGACACACAGATATATACTATATACAGGGGAGATGACACACAGGTATATACTATATACAGGAGGAGATGACATACAGGTATATACTATATATAGAAGGAGATGACATTCAGGTATCTACTATATATAGGAGCAGATGACATACAGGTATATACTATATATAGGAGGAGATGACATACAGGTATATACTATATATAGGAGGAGATGATATACAGGTATATACTATATACAGGAGATGACATACAGGTGTATACTATATATAAGGGAGATGACAAACATGTATATACTGAGGTGAAAATGAGAGGTGTGAGGTGAAAATGAAAAGGTGTGAGTGCAAAATGAGAGGAGTGACGGAAAATAGTGTAGTGATCGGAAAATGACAGATGTGAGGTCGAAATGACAAGTGTTAGGCGGGAATGAGAGGAGTGAGGGAGAAAATGAGAGGTGTGAGGGAGAAAATGAGAGATGTGAGGGGGAAAATTAAAGATGTGATTGGGAAAATGAGAGGCGTGATGGGAAAATAAGAGAAGTGACGTGCTATAACTAACCACAGATATTTACTATGCCCAGGCAACGCCGGGCTCTTCAGCTAGTCTCATATATAAAGCTGAATGTATGTATGTATGTATGTGTGTATGTCCGGGATTGGCATCTGCACCGTCGCAGCTACAGCCACAAAATTTTGCACAGTCACACGTCTGGACCCCGAGAGCGTCATAGGCTATGTTGTGAGGCAAAATTTTAACCCCGCGCGTTCCAATTCACCAAACAATTTTGCCCCTATCTACATAATGGGGAAAAGTGAAAGGAAAAGTGTTGGAGCCAAATCGACAGCTGCCAGATGTGAACAATGGGGACTTAAAGAGTGAGAGCGATGTTGCCAAAGAGTATATACCGTACAGTTGCTAAGGTGGAGCCCCGACATGGGATACTCACCACACAAGGGGATATGAACATACACACAAATTGCGCCACACACTACCACGTGCTTGAACACATTTCACCCTCAGCACACATTTCACCACACATACACCAACCTCACCACATAAAAGTCGAAACACAAAAGTCGCCGCTCAAAACTCGCCACATGCAAAACTAGGCTCACGCAAAACTCACCACACGTGCAATACTCACCTCATGGAAAACTCACCACACGCAAAACTTGCACACACGGAAAAATTGCTACATGCACAAAAGTTGCAACACATGCAAAAGTTGCCTCACACAAAACTTGCACATACTCAAAACGAACCACACATAGAACTCGCCACGTGCAAAACTCGCCATGCGCAAAACTTGCTGCACACAACTTGCTGCACACTACTTGCTACATGCATGTCGCCACACAAAACTCATCTCACAAAAGTCGCTACATGCATGTCGCCACACACAACTCAACACACACAACTTGACACATGAAACTCACCCTAAAACACACACAAGTCTGGTATTATCCTTCAAAAATTAAAATCTGATTAATAAGCAGACAAACTACAAGAGCAACAACTGTACTATATAGGAAATACGGCAGCTGTCAGTCACATGACTTGTCTATTATGTGTATGTGTGAGCTAATATATACTGCCAGGGGGGAGGGCTTCCTGTTGGCTGGAGATTTATCAGGCTGCCAATTTAGCTTACAAATACTGAGGTAAAAATACTGAGCAAATAATGTGTGAATGAGGTCTAATACAGGAGGAGATGACACACAGATATATACTATATACAGGAGGAGATGACACACAGGTATATACTATATACAGGGGAGATGACACACACATATATGCTATATACAGGGGAGATGACACACAGGTATATACTATATACAGGAGGAGATGACATACAGGTATATACCATATACAGGAGTAGATGACCCACACATATATACTATATACAGGGGAGATGACACACAGGTATATACTATACACAGGAGGAGATGACACACTGGTATATACTGTATACAGGGGAGATGACACACAGGTTTATACTATATACAGGGGAGATGACACACAGGTATATACTATATACAGGAGGAGATGACACACAGGTATATACTATATACAGGAGGAGATGACATATGGGTACATACTATATACAGGAGGAGATGACATACAGGTACATACTATATACAGGGGAGATGGCACACAGATATATACTATATACAGGAGGAGATGACACATAGGTATATACTATATACAGAGGAGATGACACACGTATATACTTTATAGAGGAGGAGATGACACAGATATATACTATATACAGGAGCAGATGACACACATGTATATACTATATACAGGAGGAGATGACACACAGGTATATAATATATACAGGAGGAGATGACATACAGGTATATACTATATACAGGAGATGACACATAGGTATATACAATATACAGGAGGAGATGACATACAGCAGGTATATATTATTTACAGGGGAGATGACATACAGGTATATACTATATACAGGAGATGACATACAGGTGTATACTATATATAAGGGAGATGACAAACGTGTATATACTGAGGTGAAAATGAGAGGTGTGAGGTGAAAATGAAAAGGTGTGAGTGCAAAATGAGAGGAGTAAGGGAAAATAGTGGAGCGATTGGAAAATGACAGATGTGAGGTCAAAATGACAAGTGTTAGGGGGGAATGAGAGGAGTGAGGGGGAAAATAAGAGGAGTGAGGGGGAAAATGAGAGGTGTAAGGGAGAAAATGAGAGATGTGAGGAGAAAATGAGAGATGTGAGGGGAAAATGAGAGGCGTGATGGGAAAATAAGAGAAGTGAGGTGCTATAACTAACCACAGATATTTACTATGCCCAGGCAATGTCGGGCTCTTCAGCTAGTATATATATATATATATATATATATATATATACATATATATATATAAAGAGAAAAATTTGAAACAGCATCTGATATTACCTCAAGTGTAGTGCAAAGCTTTCCCAACCAATGATCAAATGGCTTTCAAAATAGAGATAAAAAAAGGAAAACAGCACAAAAAATGAAAAAAATGTTGCCCAAACAGCGTGGCAACATTTCGGATGTGATATTTTTTCCTAAGTCTTGAGCCTTTTTTTCAGTTTTTTGTGCTGTTTTCCTTTTTCTCTCTCTCTCTCTCTATATATATATATACATATATATATATATATATATATATATATATATATATACTGTATATACCATGCAGACCAAAAGTTTGGACACACCTTCTCATTTAAAGATTTTTCTGTATTTTCATGACTATGGAAATTGTAACTTCACACTGAGGGCATCAAAACTATGAATTAACACATGTGGAATTATATACTTAACAAAAAAGTGTGAAACAACTGAAATTATGTCTAGGTTCTTCAAAGTAGCCACCTTTTGCTTTGATGACTGCTTTGCACACTCTTGGCATTCTCTTGATGTGCTTCAAGAGGTAGTCACCAGGAACGGTCTTCCAACAGCCTTTAAGGAGTTCCCAGAGATGCTTAGCACTTGTTGGCCCTTTTGCCTTCACTCTGTGGTCCAGCTCACCCCAAACCATCTCGATTGGGTTCAGGTCTGGTGACTGTGGAGGTCAAGTAATCTGGCGTAGCACCCCATCTCTCACCTTCTTGGTCAAATAGCCCTTACACAGCCTGGAGGTGTGTTTGGGGTCATTGTCCTGTTGAAAAATAAATGATGGTCCAACTAAATGCAAACCAGATGGAATAGCATGTAAATCACAACTAATATCCCATGGAGGTCTGGAGTTGGAATGTTGCTCAAAATCAAAGTGGAAAGTGAAGTTACAGGCTGAACCAACTTCAGTGGAAATGCCTCAAGATAAGGAAATGATGCTCAGTAGTGTGTGTGGCCTCCACGTGCCTGAATGATCTCCCTACAACACCTGGGCAGATGGTCTCCTGAGGGATCTCCTCCCAGACCTGGACTCAAGCATCCACCAACTCCTGGGCAGTCTGTGGGGCAATGTGACTTTGGTGAATAGTGTGAGATATGATGTCCCAGATGTGTTCAATCGGATTTAGGTCTGGGGAATGGGCTGGCCAGTCCATAGCTTCAAAGCCTTCATCTTGCAAGAACTGGTAACACACTTCAGCCGAATGAGGTCTGGCATTGTCCTGCATTAGGAGGAACCCAGGGCCAACCACACCAGCATATGGTCTCACAAGGGGTCTGAGGATCTCATCTCGGTACCTAATGTCAGTCAGGCTACCTCTGGGGAGCACATGGAGGGCTCCCCAGAGGAGCCCAGCATGTGAAATTGATTGTCAAACAGTGTTGCTTCCTAAATATGCTTCCTATTTACAGTAAATACACTGCTCAAAAAAATAAAGGAAGCACTAAAATCCCAAGTCCTAGATATCACTGAATCAGAAATTCCATTTGCAAATTTTTATTCATTGCATAGTGGGATGCGTTGAGAGCAAAAAAATATAAAAATGATCAATGTAAATCAAAATTAATAGCCCATGGAGATCTGGATATCGATTGTTGGCCTTTAGCACATTGCACTTTATGAGTATATGGATACAGGCAATATGCGGTGGATTGAGGCACACTGTTTAAATTTTAATTCTTAGTAATATTTAATTGATTTTGTTGTCATTCATTCTTTTGGGGACTATTTATGTGGATACCTGGGTACCGATAACATCTTATGTATTAACTGTGTATGTCCTGTTTTGCGTACATATTTATTGTTTTTAGATGGTTGCCATGTATAATTTGGAATAAAGATATTTCTGTGATATAAAACCTGTGTGTGGCTTCTCTGGCAATGAATAGGGTGGTTGGTTCTTTTTTCAACTGTGAGAGGCATAATCTTAAAAAACTGCAAGCAATCACACTGTATGATTTTTAAATCATTAATTTGCATTTTATTGCATGAAATAAGTATTTGATTCAATAGAAAAGCAGTACTTAATATTTGATACAGAAACATTTGCAATTTCAGAAGTCAGAAATTTCCTGTAATTCTTGACCAAGTTTGCACACACTGCAGCAGTGATTTTGGCCCACTCCTCTGTCACGGCGCCATCTGCTGCCACTCCTGCTGCCGCGCCTGTCGCTCTCTCTGTGCGCCGACATACTTACCCATCCCAGCGCGCTCCAGCGGTGTGCGCACAACTTCCGGTCTCTTCTCCTGACTCGCTGCCGGTCCCTGGCTCTTGTCAGGTGCGCGCCTCTCACTGCGCACACGCACTTCCTCTCTCTGGTCTAAAGAAGCTCCGTTCTTCACTCTATGATTCTGGAGGATCTTGACCCGGAAGTTCTGCAGCACTCTATTTAAGGTAACTCCTTCCTCTGCTCCATGCCTGATTGTCATTTGTCCTCATTTGACCCAGGTCCCTCTGTACCTTGCTCTGTCCTGTGCGTCCACCATACCTTGCTCTGTCCTGTGCATCCATGACACCCTGCCTGTCCTGTGTTCCCACCATACCCACCTGTCCTGTGTTTCTGCCATACCATGCCTGTCCTGTGTTTCCGCCATATCCAGTCTGTCCTGGGCATCCGCCATATCCTGCCTATTCTTAGTCTCAGTCATTGCCAGTCAGTCCTGTGTCTCCGTTATAGCCAGTTCTGCATCTTTTCTGCTCCTACTTCCTGTCCCCGGGTATCAGCTTCTGCGGCAATAGTCTCCCTCAGGCCTGCCACTAACACTCCCTGTATTGGGGGTGGTCCACCAGGCCAGCTCACCCTTGGGAGGTTCGTTGTCATGGTTCTGCGGGTTCACTTTGGAAGTTCCAAAAGATCTGACATCCTCCATGCAGATCTTCTCCAGATCATTCAGGTTTCAGGGTTGTCGCTAAGCCACATTGAAGAATTTCAGCTCCCTCCAAAGATTTTCTATTGGGTTCCCATCTGGAGACTGGCTAAGCCACTCTAGGACCTTGAAATGCTTTTTATGGATCCACTCCTTAGTTGCTCTAGCAGTGTGTTTCAGGTCATTGTCATGCTGGAAGATCCAGCCATGACCCATCTTCAATGCTCTTACTGAGGGAAATCTTACAATACTTGACCCCATCCATCCTTTCTTCAATACAGTGCAGTCATCATGCCCCCTTTGTAGAAAAGTACTCCCAATGTATGATATTTCCCCCTCCATGCCTCACAGTTATGATGGTGTTTTTGGGGTTGTACTCATCCATCTTCTTCCTCCAAACATGGCGAGTGGAGTTGATACCAAAAGTTCTAGTTTGGTCTCATCTGACCTCATGACCTCCACCCATGCCTCCTCTAGATCATACTTATGGTCATTGGCAAACTTCAAATGGGCATAGACATGTGCTGCAGTGAGCAGAGGGACCTTGCATGTCCTGCAGGATTTTAATCCATGATGGCGTAGTGTGTTACTAACGATAATGTTTGAGTCCCAGCTTTCTTCCGGTATTGACCAAGTGCTCCTATGTAATTCTGGCCTCATTCCTGTCCTTTCTCAGAATCATCCTTACCCCACAAGGCGAGAACTTACATGGAGCCCCAGACCAAGGAAGAGTGACAGTCATCTTGTGCCAATAGTTATTGATTTCTCACCAAGTGACTTGCCTATTGTCCTGTAGCCCATCCCAGCCCCGTGCATGTCTACAGTTTTGTCCCTGCTCTCCTTAGACAGCTCTTTGGTCTTGGCCATGGTGGAAGGTTGGAATGTGATTGATTGAGTGTGTGTAGAGATGTCTTTCAAACAGGTAACAAGTTCAGACACGTGCAATTAATACAGGTAATAAATGCAGTGTAAGAGGGCTTTTTAAAGAGAAACCTGTCGGTGAGATCCAGAATTCTTGCTGGTTTGTCGATGATCAAATACTTATTTCATGCAATAGAAAAATTTAATTATTTCTAAATTCTACAATGTGATTTTCTGTTTTTTTGTTTTAAAGATCTGTCTCTCACAGTTGAATTGTATTTAAAATAAAAATTACAGACCTCTCCGTTCTTTGTAGGTGGGAAAACGTGCAAAATCTCATAGTTGTGGTCTACCTATCATGTCAATTACAGGCCTCTCTCATCTTTTTAAGTGAAAGAACTTGCACAATTGGTGGCTGACTAAATACTTTTTTTCCCACTGTGTATATGTATATATATATTACATATATATATACAGTATATATATATATATACATATATATATATATATATTCACATCTATGTTTAAACTAGAGGTGACCTCTACATTCTCAGCCAGTGGACTACAGCACTCTCAGTGACGAGGTCATCTTTCAAGGGGGGAGATAAATTTTGTATCAATAGAGCGACTACTGATATGTCACATTTGATTTATATAACACTTGGCATTGTGTGTGAATGTAATATATCAAGATTATTAGATTATAGATAATTTAAAAAAGGCTGAAAGGACATTTAGAAAATTTACTATAAGTATAGTTATGAGCCGCACCATTGCTTGTGATGACAGCGCTGTAGGTGAAATCTAGAATGACATAGAAAGAGTGGGAAGTTTTCCTAAGAAAATGAAATATGACATTAAAGGCCCTTCTACAATCATGGCCAACCATTATTTTAATGCTGCTTTATTGGCAGTAAACATTATGCTAATACAACTGTCTAATAAAAGGAGGAAAAACTGTTAAAAGTATCAAAAATTGTTTGGAAGTTGTATGGAGATAAATTACCATAAAAATTGCTATCATAAACCTATCACCTAACTGGGAAAAAGTTTTGGGATTTCTTGAAATATGTGTATAGATGGCAGATTTGTTGAAATATGCACACCGTTTTATGTTACTAACAGCCCAGTAAGTTGTTTCAGTCTCCCCAGTTAAAGCCTACAGAGTGTGGAAAATAACCTAGTATTTCATTCCAAATGATATTTATTAGTCACATCGGGCCACTTTGTTATTGAATGTTGTCTTTGCATGAGTAGTGTTAAATGTGAGTGTTAAATAGTGTTAAACAAAAATTTGTGCTGTAATATAAGACGTGTAATATAATCCATTGTATATCGATGGACATACATGTCCTAAGTATGGAGCCATGCATCCTTCGCGTGCTGCATTACTGCCTACATTGGGTGCTGTTTGGACATATTCTCTCATAGAAGAAATGCTTTGGAGGGAGAATTACATACATGCAGTAAGGCATCTGGAGAATGGAACATGTCACCATTTTTTCAAATTTTTGTTTAATTAAAAAGAAAATGCCTTGTTATCGCCATAAGAAATCAAAGGTGTCTTGAGGTGCAGTAGAGGTCTCATGCATTTTGATGACTGCCTTATTATGGTGGTCCGTCATGGTCATGTGTATGAGTTTTAACTGTCAGAGAAATGTTTTGGTGCTGTCTCATGGAAACCGCTATATTTATTAGTACAGGCATGGCAATGAGAACTCTTCAGTAATTTATAACGTCAATAAATGTTACCATCAATAGTGAGTATACAGTCAACTAACACTTATTTCATTATGGAAGGATCAATAAAGAATTGGCAAAGTATACATCATTTTTTCTGCTTTTGTTGCAATTCTATTCCTTTTCTTTGTTCTTATTCCACAGACTGTGCTTGATAATTCTCAGATCTTATCCAAATAATAAGACTTGAGTCGCAAAGAGGTCAAATGCTTCATTTATGCAGATTGGAGCTTCATTTGGACCATTTGTTCTTTCCTGCCCGGTACATCTAAAAATATTGCTTTTCGGGATTTATTTTAACACTTTTTAATTTTGAAACAAAGACAACCTTGTAATATAAATAGCAGGTTGTAGCGTTTTGTTCTCCGTTCCGTACAATGTGTCATTTGGCTAATCTGTGCATGTAACAAGCTTAGCTCAGTGATACGTGTAATAATCTGTCGGCTTAACGTTTTATTTTACAGCTTTCTTGAATTGTACACTACAAAACACGTACATCAGGTTTCTCTTGAAAGTTTTGAGGCAGGAAAGGGTTTGGAAGAACATCGTGGTAAACATTCCCTGTAGGCAGGCGCAAGCGTCTTTTGAAGAATGTACTATGACTTGTGGTTGGATAGTACTCTATATGTGTGAGGCAGCAAGACGTGGCCGTTAGGTGGTCCCTACAAAGAATTCTGCAGCCAAAGAGTAAGCTCTCGGTGTGCTGATTTGCATGCACATGGCAAGATTTCATCGCGTCTCCCGCGTTCAGCACTGTGGGATATTGAGCCTGCTTGAACAAACTATAAAAGTCTGCGTACAGTGCCATGAATATATGGAAACAATTTTCTTTTTTTGGAATGCTGGGTGTTTCCATTGCAGTACAAAATGAATGTGAGGAAGATTTGCTTGCAGTAACATACAGACTATGGAAGAAAAATTAAACCCAAGCTGTGGTTCTTAAAATTTGTGAATAGATACTTTATATGTCAGCGTGACAGGTCACCAAACAATGTAATGATACAATAAAAACATAAAAGATAACATAAGAACTCTGAGTGCAAAATGATATAAAGTAATGTTTCTTTGTTGTCTCGTAAAGTAAATGAATCCTTGGGGCTCAAGGGCTATCACGGCATAATTACTGCTCTCAATTTGCTGCTTGCAAAAGACATCGATTCATTTGTGTTGCTTTAGAATTCCCTATAGAGGTAGTGTAGTATAGCCGAAGTAATATATATTTAAACTGGAAAGAATTATATTTTTAATTCCATCCTTAAAAAGCCCACCGTCGCTTTCCGGGGTTTAATATTCACCATTCTGCTGTCGCCAGTAAAACGCAATCTCCTTAGTTTCTTTTTCTTAGATATCAAAAATAGGATTTGTTAAAGGTTTTTCTGTGTGTTTTAATCAGTCATATCTTACTAGGAGGATAAGTCTGGACAAATTTATGGCTGCCGGACAAGGTTTATCTCACTTTTTTCTTGTCAAAAAATATGCTGCCTCCCACTTGGGAGATTAACCATGGCTTTGGCAGTTGGTGACTGTATGAATGAATGATCAGCAAATGCAGTGTTCAGAGCTATCCAAACACATATTTTGATAACACCAGTTCGAGTAGAAAGCAAGATGGTCAAAGGGCTCCAGTGAAATTTGTCACCATATGGAGCATTACTTGGCTTCAAAACTGCTAATATTAAGTCAGAAGTGAAATAAAATGTGTATGAAGTGTATAAATTCTTAGAAATACTATCGCACATTGGTAACACAATATACAAGATAATAATTGCATTTAAAATCAGTGTTTGGAAATGTGTAATAATCTAAAACATCTCTTTTACCTACAGATGTTTGGGTTACAGAATATTATTTTTGCAATGACATATATTATGGGATTTAGATCTACAGAACCGAATGTGAAACTAGGCACAAGTGATATGTACCTATAAGCATTGGTGAGAAGTCAGGGTGCCTGCCGCACAGGGTGAGGGATAGATTGTGCACTTTGGGAGTTGAGAGCTGTATTCCTCATTCTATACATATATACATCTATAGGGACTCGAAAGACAGCGAAGACCCGTGACGTGGGTTGTGAGCTTGCTCATTTTGGACAAAATATTGACCAATACCTCATATTTATATTATATTTTTTGCCACATTTTATACATTTTTACAGGCTGCAGCCAGGTCCATGTTGACCTTGTAGAGTAGGGGCTAGCACCTAGGTGAGTGTTGGGCAGACCGCCTGATCTAATAGTATGAGCGTGTAATAGGTTGTCGGCTGGGCACTGTGCTATACATGTGTGTGACTTGCGCCCTATTGCAAGCCTCATTTTAATACTAAACTGTTAGGAGTCGAGTTTCCTCTGCTGCACAGGGGGAATCTCGATCCGTCTCCGCTGCGGTCTCCCATTCTCCTTCAGCCGCAGTGGAGCCTGCTCAGCAGGGACGTCGATCCCAGCGTCTCGCTCAGTCTGACTCTGTGAGAAGAGTTACTGCTGCTTCTCCAGCTTCTGCCTGTAAAGCCTATACTGGTCAGCAGCGAGTGGACTTCTCTGGGACTAAGTCCTTGTCTGCGCACACTGAGCATGCCCAGGGCAAGATCTCCTGTTGGAGATCGAGGGTCATGTGCTCAGACTCTGCAGCGCATTCTATTGGTCCTCTTGGCAGGTCTTGGAAGGGCAAAGTTTCTGTGGCCGCTTCCTGTCCTGCAACTATATAAACTGCGCATGACCACACGGCCATGCGCTAGTGTACAATTTAATACGTGTGTTTGTTGTGAGTGCAAGTCGTTCTTTAAATACCCCTACCCTATTGTATGATTGTTCGCGTATGGAGTATGGCTGCTATCTAGCGCCCGACTTATCACTCAACGTGTCACACACGTGTCAGCGTCTACTGCTGTGACCGCCAGTGCGGTGCCACGCGCCAGTGTGCACTTCCTGACCCACGTCTGGGTGCTTAGTGGTGCCTGCCAGCACGGCACAGTTCGCACTTCGGTGCCTTTATTATATAATTCCTTTCACACCCAGTAGCGGTGTAGTGCCAGCAAGGGTCTAATCGGACTACAATCCCTGTTGGGGTTTAGTTCGCTGACCACTTGCTCGCGCTCTATGTGCGGTACCGCGGTCCTGTGACGCAACAGGATCGCTTTCTTCATGCTGGGTGAGGTTTAACCCACGCGTGTATACTTTTGAATACCGCCATATTGTCTGTCATTTCCTAGCAGCAGGTTTCACCTGCACGGTGGACCCCGGACTGCGAACGCATCTATATCATCTCTCTTGGTGCGTTCCGCCAGTCCTAACATTACACTAGCGCCAGGGTCTGGCTAGTGATGACAGACAAACAGCAATCTCTGCGGCATATCCAGCAGCTGGAGGGTAGGTTGGCGGCTCTCGAGAGCGCGACCTCAGCTGTGGATGTTACTGCAGTAGCTGTACAGGCTGCCAGCGTGGCTGCAGCTACTATGTCCATTGCCACCCCTGTTCCGACATTATCTCGCCACCTGCTGCCAGAAAAATTTTCTGGTGATAGCAAGTTTTGTAGGGGATTTGTGAGTCAGTGCTCTATTCACCTCGAGCTCCTGGCTACACGTTTTCCCACAGAGCGGGCTAAGGTGGGATTTATTCTGTCTCTATTGTCGGACAGGGCGTTGGAATGGGCTACGCCGCTGTGGGAGCGTGGCGATCATGTGGTGCAGAGTGCTCCGCTATTTCTTAGCGCTCTGAAACAGGTCTTTTTAGGACCTCAAGTCACCCATGATACTGCGCTCCAATTGCTGGCATTAACTCAGGGTGAGTCCTTGGTCAGTCATTTTGCCGTCCAATTCCGCACCTTAGCATCTGAGCTGGATTGGTCGGATAAAGCTCTTATCCCCATATTTTGGAGGGGCTTGGCTGACCACGTAAAGGACGCTCTGGCCACTAGGGAGATTCCTGCCACACTGGAGGAGTTAATAACTGTCTCCACTCGAATTGACCTCCGTTTTAACGAGCGGAGGTTAGAGCGAGCCCAGTGTAGGCAGAGGTTTCTGCTGGCTCCTACTTTCGCCAAACCTCTGGAATTTCCGGTCCTCGTTCCTGAGTCACATGAGGCCAGGGAAGTGTCACAAGCAGGATCTAAGTCCCGGACTGCTTGTGCACTCAGGGTCTGTCATGTTTGCCAGCAGTCAGGACATCTAGCCACCAGATGTCCTCAGCGGTCGAGGAAACGTCTGCGTCTAGTGGTAGTAGGTGGAGGTACACTAGACACGGCGACGTTTGCCTCTAAGTTGTCCTTTAAGGGGACAATTACTATTGGCTCATTCTCCCACTCGGTAGAGCTCTGCGTGGATTCTGGGGCGGAGGGCAATTTTATGTCTTCTGCCTTTGCCCAACGTCACGCAATACCCATGGTTATGCTTGCTCAACCAGTAACGGTGCGAGTGGTGAATGGGTCGACATTGCCCTCACAGATAACACACCAGACCATCCCTTTTACTCTGTCCATGTCGCCATCTCATCAGGAGATAATTTCTCTGCTCGTCATTCCGGAAGGAATTGATGAGGTCCTGTTGGGAATACCTTGGCTACGGTACCACTCTCCTCATATCGAGTGGTACTCAGGCAGAATTCTGGGTTGGGGTGAATCTTGTGGGGGTAGGTGTCAGAGGGAGTGCGTTCAGGTTGCTACTACTGAGGTACCCGCAGATCTATCCTCTCTCCCCAAGCAGTATTGGTCTTATGCAGACGTGTTCTCCAAAAAGGCGGCGGAGGTCCTTCCGCCTCATCGCCCCTATGACTGTCCTATTGATCTCTTGCCTGGTGCTGAGCCTCCCCGGGGTCGAGTTTATCCGCTATCTCTCCCGGAGACGGAGGCAATGTCACAGTACATCCAGGAAAATGTGGCAAGAGGATTCATTAGGAAGTCAGTGTCACCTGCTGGGGCAGGGTTCTTCTTCGTGCAGAAGAAGAATGGGGAATTGCGCCCATGCATAGACTACAGGGGTCTTAACGCCATCACCGTTAAGAATAAGTATCCTTTGCCCTTGATATCTGAGTTATTCGATAGACTTCGGGGAGCAAGGGTATTTACTAAATTAGATTTGCGGGGTGCTTACAACCTGATTCGCATCCGTGAGGGGGACGAATGGAAGACGGCCTTTAACACCAGGGATGGGCACTATGAATATCTGGTGATGCCCTTCGGGCTCTGTAATGCCCCAGCCGTTTTCCAAGACTTTGTGAACGATATCTTCCGGGATATGCTTTCCACCTCGGTCGTAGTCTATCTGGATGATATTCTTATCTACTCTCCAGATATTGACTCCCACCGGAGAGATGTTTGCAAAGTCTTCGACCTCCTACGGGCAAACTCCCTCTATGCCAAATTGGAGAAGTGTATGTTTGAGCAGGAGTCTTTACCTTTCCTGGGCTACATCATCTCGGCCCAGGGATTGGCTATGGATCCTGCCAAACTACAGGCAGTGATGGACTGGCAGGAACCCCATTCTCTGAAAGCGGTGCAGCGCTTTATGGGGTTCATAAATTACTATCGTCAGTTCATCCCCCACTTCTCAACCCTGGTAGCTCCCTTGGTATCCCTCACCAAGAAGGGAGCGAATCCGAAATCGTGGTCCGAAGAGGTCTCCAAGGCCTTCACTTCTATTAAGTCCCACTTTGCTAGCGCTCCCATCTTACATCGTCCCGATGTGGATAAGCCATTCCTAATGGAGGTGGATGCCTCTTCCGTTGGTGCAGGAGCAGTCCTCTATCAAAAGGATGCTCAAGGTCGGAAGCATCCATGCTTCTTCTTCTCAAAAACCTTCTCACCAGCAGAGAGAAATTACTCCATCGGGGATAGGGAGTTGCTGGCAATGAAGTTGGCCTTTTCGGAATGGAGACATCTCTTGGAGGGTGCTCGGTTCCCATTCCAAGTCTTCACGGACCACAAGAATTTGGTCTATTTACAGACAGCCCAGCGGCTGAATTCTCGTCAGGCCAGATGGTCCTTGTTTTTCTCCCGATTCCACTTCACTCTACATTATCTCGCCGGGGAGAAGAACATTCGTGTTGACGCTCTCTCTCGCTCCTTGGTGTCAACTGTGGAGGAGGAGGACGAGCCTCGGTTCATTGTCCCTTCAGAGAGTCTGAGAACCGTAGCTCCGGTTTCGCTTGAGTCTGTGCCTCCGGGCAAGACTTTTGTCCCCATCAATTTGCGTCCGGAGGTTCTCTCGTGGGCTCATTCGTCCAGAGTGGGTGGACACTTTGGGGCAAAGAGGACATCTGAGTTGTTGGCGAGAATGTATTGGTGGCCACATATGGTTCGTGACGTTGGAGACTACGTTTGGGCATGTGTCTCTTGTGCCTAAAATAAGTCTCTCCGTCAACGGCCAGCTGGGTTGTTATACCCTCTGCCGGTGGCAGACAGGCCCTGGGAGATGGTCGGGATGGACTTTGTGGTGGGTTTGCCCAAGTCACGTGGCTGTACTGTCATTTGGGTTATCACCGACCATTTTTCTAAAATGGTGCATTTGGTGCCGCATCCCCGGCTACCTTCTGCACGGGCCTTGGCAGCATTGTTTGTTAAACACATCTTCCGTCTTCACGGTATGCCAGACAAAATTGTCAGTGACCGGGGTCCCCAGTTTGCGTCTCGGTTCTGGAGAGAGCTTTGTCGCCTTCTCAGTATCGAGTTGAATCTATCTTCGGCATATCATCCCGAGACGAATGGGTTGGTGGAGAGAGCCAACCAGACCTTGGTCACATATCTGCGACATTTTGTCTCTGCTAAACAAGATGACTGGGCATCTTTGCTACCGTGGGCAGAGTTTGCTCTTAACAATGCTGTAGCTGACTCCACTGGACAGACCCCATTCCTCCTTAACTATGGTCAGCATCCGCGGGTACCTGTGCCCATGCCCGTGTCTTCCGCCGATTCCAGGGTGGCAGACTGGGCTGTGGAGGCACGGGACATTTGGGATCGCACTCAGGATGCCATTCGGGCTTCCAAGGAGAGCATGAGGTCGTCCGCCGATGTTCATCGGCGCCCCGCTCCGACCTTTGCTCCTGGCGACTTGGTGTGGCTCTCCGTCCGTAACATCAGGCTGCGAGTTGAGTCCACTAAGTTTGCGCCTCGCTACTTGGGTCCCTTCAAGGTTCTCGAACAGGTTAATCCTGTGGTCTACCGCCTGGCTCTTCCTCCACGCTTGGGTATCACCGACACCTAAAATGTGTCCCTCTTGAAACCCGTATACATGTCCCGGTTTTCCGAGTCATCTGCCGGGACATCGGGTTCGTCTACGGACGATTACGAGGTGAACGCTATTTTGGGGTGTAAGGTGGTACGCGGCAAAAAGTTCTATCTGGTGGATTGGAAGGGTTATGGTCCAGAGAACATGTCATGGGAGCCTGCTGAAAACATTCGGGCCCCACAGCTCATTGCTGCCTTCGAACGTAGCGAGGCCCAAGGAGGGGGGGGCCCTGGGAGGGGGGGTAATGTTAGGAGTCGAGTTTCCTCTGCTGCACAGGGGGAATCTCGATCCGTCTCCGCTGCGGTCTCCCACTCTCCTTCAGCCGCAGTGGAGCCTGCTCAGCAGGGACGTCGATCCCAGCGTCTCGCTCAGTCTGACTCTGTGAGAAGAGTTACTGCTGCTTCTCCAGCTTCTGCCTGTAAAGCCTATACTGGTCAGCAGCGAGTGGACTTCTCTGGGACTAAGTCCTTGTCTGCGCACACTGAGCATGCCAAGGGCAAGATCTCCCGTTGGAGATCGAGGGTCATGTGCTCAGACTCTGCAGCGTATTCTATTGGTCCTCTTGGCAGGTCTTGGAAGGGCAAAGTTTCTGTGGCCGCTTCCTGTCCTGCAACTATATAAACTGCGCATGACCGCACGGCCATGCGCTAGTGTACAATTTAATACGTGTGTTTGTTGTGAGTGCAAGTCGTTCTTTAAATACCCCTACCCTATTGTATGATTGTTTGCGTATGGAGTATGGCTGCTATCTAGCGCCCGACTTATCACTCAACGTGTCACACACGTGTCAGCGTCTACTGCTGTGACCACCAGTGCGGTGCCACGCGCCAGTGTGCGCTTCCTGACCCACGTCTGGGTGCTTAGTGGTGCCTGCCAGCACGGCACAGTTCGCACTTCGGTGCCTTTATTATATAATTCCTTTCACACCCAGTAGCGGTGTAGTGCCAGCAAAGGTCTAATCGGACTACAATCCCTGTTGGGGTTTAGTTCGCTGACCACTTGCTCGCGCTCTATGTGCGGTACCGCGGTCCTGTGACGCAACAGGATCGCTTTCTTCATGCTGGGTGAGGTTTAACCCACGCGTGTATACTTTTGAATACCGCCATATTGTCTGTCATTTCCTAGCAGCAGGTTTCACCTGCACGGTGGACCCCGGACTGCGAACGCATCTATATCATCTCTCTTGGTGCGTTCCGCCAGTCCTAACACTAAACAATCTCCCCCCTTACAGAACTGGTTGTTATAGCAGTATTTTGCACCTGTGGTACCTCAACCTTTATGAAAGGGGCCTGCTGCATCCTGTTTATGCATTAATTTCTGTAACCTTGGCGGGTAAATACCATTGCATTTTTGTTATGGTAATAAACACTTGCTTGGGGATGTTTTTTAAAGATTATTTGGCTATACTTTGACATTTTTCCAAATTCAAACTAGATGCAAGGAGCAGTAAAGAGAAGACTCGGTGCCTGATGCACAGGGTCAGGAACAGATTGTGCACTTTCGGAGTTAAGAGCTGTAGTACGTCTTTTATATTTATATACATTGGTATAGTTATGTTTCCAGATAATATCTATCAAGGTTGAAGTTCTGGGTCAATAATATGAAGTGTGGCTTCTGTTGTGTGTTTATTAATAGGTGAGATTAACCCCTTCCCGACCTTTGACGCCACGTAGGCGTCATGAAAGTCGGTGCCATTCCGACCCATGACGCCTATGCGGCGTCATGGAAAGATCGCGTCCCTGCAGATCGGGTGAAAGGGTTAACTCCCATTTCACCCGATCTGCAGGGACAGGGGGAGTGGTAGTTTAGCCCAGGGGGGGTGGCTTCACCCCCTCGTGGCTACGATCGCTCTGATTGGCTGTTGAAAGTGAAACTGCCAATCAGAGCGATTTGTAATATTTCACCCATTATAACGGGTGAAATATTACAATCCAGCCATGGCCGATGCTGCAATATCATCGGCCATGGCTGGAAATACTAGTGTGCCCCCACCCCACCCCTCCGATCGCCCCCCCAGCCCTCCGATCTGGCCGGTACACTGCTCCGGCTCCCCTCCGTCCAGTGCTCCGCTCCCCCCCGTGCTCTTGTCCGCTCCCCCCGTGCTCCAATCACCCCCCCGTGCTCCAATCACCCCCCCTGCACTCCGATCCACCCCCCCGGTGCTCCGTTCCACCCCCCCGTGCTCCATTCCAGCCCCCCCGTGCTCCGTTCCACGCCCCCCGTGCTCCGTTCCACCCCTCCCGCACTCCGATTCCCCCCCCGTGCTCCGATCCCCCCCCCCCCGTGGTCCCCCCCTACCCCATCATACTTACCGATCCAGCCGGGGTCCCGTCCGTCTTCTCCCTGGGCGCCGCCATCTTCCAAAATGGCGGGCGCATGCGCAGTGCGCCCGCCGAATCTGCCGGCCGGCAGATTCGTTCCAAAGTGCATTTTGATCACTGAGATATAATCTATCTCAGTGATCAAAATAAAAAAAATAATAAATGACCCCCCCCCTTTGTCACCCCCATAGGTAGGGACAATAAAAAAATAAATAAATTTTTTTTTTTCCACTAATGTTAGAATAGGGTTAGGGTTAGGGTTAGGGGTAGGGTTAGGGGTAGGGTTAGGGGTAGGGTTAGGGGTAGGGTTAGGGGTAGGGTTAGGGCTAGGGTTAGGGTTAGGGCTAGGGGTAGGGTTAGGGTTAGGGCTAGGGGTAGGGGTAGGGTTAGGGTTAGGGCTAGGGTTAGGGTTTCGGTATGTGCACACGTATTCTGGTCCTCTGCGGATTTTTCCGCTGCGGATTTGATAAATCCGCAGTGCTAAACCGCTGCGGATTTATGGCGGATTTACCGCGGTTTTTCTGCGCATTTCACTGCGGTTTTACAACTGTGATTTTCTATTTGAGCAGTTGTAAAACCGCTGCGGAATCCGCACAAAGAAGTGACATGCTGCGGAATGTAAACCGCTGCGTTTCCGTGCAGTTTTTCCGCAGCATGGGCACAGCGATTTTTGTTTCCCGTAGGTTTACATTGAACTGTAAACTCATGGGAAACTGCTGCGGATCCGCAGCGTTTTCCGCAGCGTGTGCACATACCTTTAGAATTAGGCTATGTGCACACGGTGCGGATTTGGCTGCGGATTCGCAGCAGTGTTCCATCAGGTTTACAGTACCATGTAAACATATGGAAACCAAATCCGCTGTGCCCATGGTGCAGAAAATACCACGCGGAAACGCTGCGTTGTATTTTCCGCAGCATGTCAATTCTTTGTGCGGATTCCGCAGCGTTTTACACCTGTTCCTCAATAGGAATCCGCAGGTGAAATCCGCACAAAAAACACTGGAAATCCGCGGAAAATCCGCAGGTAAAACGCAGTGCCTTTTACCCGCAGATTTTTCAAAAATGGTGCGAAAATATCTCACACGAATCCGCAACGTGGGCACATAGCCTTAGGGTTAGGGTTGGAATTAGGGTTGTGGTTATGGTTAGGGGTGTGTTGGGGTTAGGGTTGTGGTTAGGGGTGTGTTGCGGTTAGGGTTGTGTTTAGGGTTATGGCTACAGTTGGGATTAGGGTTAGGGGTGTGTTGGGGTTAGTGTTGGAGGTAGAATTGAGGGGTTACCACTGTTTAGGCACATCAGGGGTCTCCAAACGCAACATGGCGCCACCATTGATTCCAGCCAATCTCGTATTCAAAAAGTCAAATGGTGCTCCCTCACTTCCGAGCCCTGACGTGTGCCCAAACAGTGGTTTACCCCCACATATGGGGTACCAGCATACTCAGGACAAACTGCGCAACAATTACTGGGGTCCAATTTCTCCTGTTACCCTTGTGAATCAAAAAAAATGCTTGCTAAAACATAATTTTTGAGGAAAGAAAAATGATTTTTTATTTTCACGGCTCTGCGTTGTAAACGTCTGTGAAGCACTTGGGGGTTCAAAGTGCTCACCACATATCTAGATAAGTTCCTTGGGGGGTCTAATTTCTAAAATGGGGTCACTTGTGGGGGTTTCTACTGTTTAGGCACACAGGGGCTCTGCAAACGCAACGTGACACCCGCAGACCATTCCATCAAAGTCTGCATTTCAAAAGTCACTACTTCCCTTCTGAGCCCCGACGTGTGCCCAAACAGTGGTTTACCCCCACTCATGGGGTATCAGCGTACTCAGGAGAAACTGGACAACAAATATTGGGGTCAAATTTCTCCTGTTACCCTTGGGAAAATTAAAAAATTCTGGGCTAAATAATTATTTTTGAGGAAAGAAAACGTATTTATTATTTTCACGGCTCTGCATTATAAACTTCTATGAAGCGCTTGGGGGTTCAAAGTGCTCACCACACATCTAGATAAGTTCCTTTCGGGGTCTAGTTTCCAAAATGCGGTCACTTGTGGGGGGTTTCTACTGGTAAGCCACATCAGGGGCTCTGCAAACGCAACGTGACGCCCACAGAGCATTCCATCAAAGTCTGCATTTCAAAACGTCACTACTTCACTTCCGAGCCTCGGTATGTGCCCAAACAGTGGTTTACCCCCACATATGGGGTATCAGCGTACTCAGGAGAAACTGTACAACAACTTTTGGGGTCCAGTTTCTTCTGTAACCCTTGGGAAAATAAAAAATTCTGGGCTAAATAATTATTTTTGAGGAAAGAAAACGTATTTATTATTTTCACGGCTCTGCATTATAAACTTCTATGAAGCACTTGGGGGTTCAAAGTGCTCACCACACATCTAGATAAGTTCCTTTGGGGGTCTAGTTTCCAAAATGGGGTCACTTGTGGGGGGTTTCTACTGTTAAGCCACATCAGGGGCTCTGCAAACGCAACGTGACGCCCACAGAGCATTCCATCAAAGTCTGCATTTCAAAACGTCACTACTTCACTTCCGAGCCCCGGCATGTGCCCAAACAGTGATTTACCCCCACATATGGGGTATCAGCGTACTCAGGAGAAACTGGACAACATCTTTTGGGGTCAAATTTCTCCTGTTACCCTTGGGAAAATAAAAAATTGCAGGCTAAAAGATCATTTTTGAGAAAATAATTTTTTTTTTTTTTTCATGGCTCTGCGTTATAAACTTCTGTGAAGCACTTGGGGGTTCAAAGTCCTCACCACACATCTAGATTAGTTCCTTTGGGGGTCTAGTTTCCAAAATGGTGTCATTTCTGGGGGATCTCCAATGTTTAGGCACACAGGGGCTCTCCAAACGTGACATGGTGTCCGCTAATGATTGGAGCTAATTTTCCATTTAAAAAGCCAAATGGCGTGCCATCCCTTCCGAGCCCTGCCGTGCGCCCAAACAGTGGTTTACCCCCACATATTGGGTATCTGCGTACTCAGGACAAACAGGACAACAATATTTGGGGTCCAATTTCTCCTATTATCCTTGGCAAAATAGGAAATTCCAGGCTAAAAAATCATTTTTGAGGAAAGAAAAATTATTTTTTATTTTCATGGCTCTGCGTTATAAACTTCTGTGAAGCACCTGGGGGTTTAAAGTGCTCAATATGCATCTAGATAAGTTCCTTGGGGGGTCTAGTTTCCAAAATGGGGTCACTTGTGGGGGAGCTCCAATGTTTAGGCACACAGGGGCTCTCCAAACGCGACATGGTGTCCGCTAACAATTGGAGCTAATTTTCCATTCAAAAAGTCAAATGGCGCGCCTTCCCTTCCGAGCCCTGCCGAGTGCCCAAACAGTGGTTTACCCCCACATATGAGGTATCGACGTACTCGGGAGAAATTGCCCAACAAATTTTATGATCCATTTTACCCTACTGCCCATGTGAAAATGAAAAAATTGAGGCGAAAAGAATTTTTTTGTGAAAAAAAAGTACTTTTTCATTTTTACAGCTCAATTTGTGAAGCACCTGAGGGTTTAAAGTGCTCACTAGGCATCTAAATAAGTTCCTTGGGGGGTCTAGTTTCCAAAATGGGGTCACTTGTGGGGGAGCGCCAATGTTTAGGCACACAGGAGCTCTCCAAACGCGACATGGTGTCCGCTAACGATGGAAATAATTTTTCATTCAAAAAGTCAAATGGCGCTCCTTCCCTTCCGAGCCTTACCATGTGCCCAAACAGTGGTTTACCCCCACATGTGAGGTATTGGTGTACTCAGGAGAAATTGCCCAACACATTTTAGGATCCATTTTATCCTGTTGCCCATGTGAAAATGAAAAAATTGAGGCTAAAAGAATTTTTTTGTGAAAAAAAAGTACTTTTTCATTTTTACGGATTAATTTGTGAAGCACCTGGGGGTTCAAAGTGCTCACTATGCATCTAGATAAGTTCCTTGGGGCGTCTAGTTTCCAAAATGGGGTCACTTGTGGGGAGCTCCAATTTTTAGGCACATGGGGGCTCTCCAAACGTGACATGGTGTCCGCTAAAGAGTGGAGCCAATTTTTGATTCAAAAAGTCAAATGGCGCTCCTTCCCTTCCAAGCCCTGCCGTGCGCCCAAACAGTGGTTTACCCCCACATATGAGGTATCAGCGTACTCAGGACAAATTGGACAACAACTTTCGTGGTTCAGTTTCTCCTTTTACCATTGGGAAAATAAAAAAATTGTTGCTAAAAGATAATTTTTGTGACTAAAAAGTTAAATGTTCATTTTTTCCTTCCATGTTGCTTCTGCTGCTGTGAAGCACCTGAAGGGTTAATAAACTTCTTGAATGTGGTTTTGAGTACCTTGAGGGGTGCAGTTTTTAGAATGGTGTCACTTTTGGGTATTTTCAGCCATATAGACCCCTCAAACTGACTTCAAATGTGAGGTGGTCCCTAAAAAAAATGGTTTTGTAAATTTCGATGTAAAAATGACAAATCGCTGGTCAAATTTTAACCCTTATAACTTCCTAACAAAAAAAAATTTTGTTTCCAAAATTGTGCTGATGTAAAGTAAACATGTGGGAAATGTTATTTATTAACTATTTTGTGTCACATATCTCTCTGGTTTAACAGAATAAAAATTCAAAATGTGAAAATTGCAAAATTTTCAAAATTTTCGCCAAATTTCCGTTTTTATCACAAATAAACGCAGAATTTATTGACCTAAATTTACCACTAACATGAAGCCCAATATGTCACGAAAAAACAATCTCAGAACCGCTAGGATCCGTTGAAGCGTTCCTGAGTTATTACCTCATAAAGGGACACTGGTCAGAATTGCAAAAAACGGCAAGGTCTTTAAGGTCAAAATAGGCTGGGTCATGAAGGGGTTAAAGGCGGGAGATCTGTAGTGCCTACAGACTTCAGAGACACGAAATCACCTCTAGCAGGGATCATCAGTAGAATCTCATTTTTTCTGCAGACACATAATATTATACATAGGATTTATCAAGATGATATTGCACATCCTATTTTTTAGTGGGAAACAATAATAGTGGGACAAGGGTCGTAACACAGTGAAAAATAAATACCTTTCTAGGGGATTGGATATGGAACAAAAAAATCTATAACTCTGTAGAGAATCTCATCAAGGTCATTGATTGCAAAGACCCTTTAGGTAGAATGTTGTGGCAGAATACCGGGAACTGAAAGGGTTTAAAGCACCCTCTAGAACTCTTACATTCTGGAAATTAATTGTGGTATGAGGAGCGGTATCAGTTACAATATGGTTATCGCTGGCTCCCAGTAACTGTACAGTCAATGGTGAAAGGTGTCACCCACAGATAACATCAGTCCACATTATATAACATTAGTCAAAGCCTAAAAACGCAATTATTGAAGTAATTAATTCCATGTTGAAAAGGATTATCTCTGGAAGAATATCCTTCTCTATACTGAAACTGATCTGGGGAATGATGGATCACAGAGAATTTAGCTTCTGACACCCCTAGTAAGCAACTGGTATCGCCAGATATTTCACTAATTGCCAGTGAAATGACTGTCCATTGCTTAGTTGTTCTCAATACTAGTTCATGTTTGGCAGTTCTTGGCTCTGGACTTTTTCTATGACGTTCAAATGCCTATTTAGCATAAAAAATAAGGCTACAGCTATAAAAATATCACTGTCACTGAGATAATTTCTGTATGTAGTTTTCTAAATAACAATAATACAGCCCCGGTCACTATGTGTAGTCATCAGTATTTTCACTGATTACTGTATTTGTCATGTGAGAGCCATAAAGAGGTTGTCAACTCCTGTAATATTGATTATATAACTTTAGGATAGGTTGTCAATATCAGATTTTTGAAGTCTGACACCCGGTACCCTCCCCAGTGGGTTGTTATCAATTCTAGTCAGATGTCAACATTGACTGGCGATGAATAGTAAAGTTGAAATGGAGCTGAGCTGCAGCCACTAATCAGTATATGGAGCTGTGCTGTTCCCTTCTAACATGGTTTACATCTGGTCACTGCCATAGCTGACAACAGTTGATATACAGGGGTGCTTAGCATTAGACCTCCACCAACCTGATATATATGACCTATACTAAGGGTTCACCCTTGATTTCACAGTAATGGATAACCCCTTCAACATAATGTTGCTTGTGCATTCCATTGAAATGAAGGAAATGTATATTTGTACTGATCGTGGGACTTCTCCACCTTAGTCAAGCCCCGATATTAAGCTGATGCTATATTTACCCTTTCATGAAACATTCATGTAATAAAATGAGGATCTGTAATTTAGCATTATCATGTCACAATATTTTTCATTTGTTAATTGTTATTTAACTAGGACAAGTCGTTGACCTAGTTTTCATTGAACTAGTTATCGTAAAGGACGATGATAATATGGACATGCAAAATCTCAGAGGCACAAAATATTTATCCATGTGCTTTTATCTCCTTTTCTTTTTACAGCGCGTATTATAAGAACGAAACAGTGGTGTGAAATGCTTCCATGTTTAGAAGGAGAAGGTTGTGATTTATTAATCAATAAGTCAGGTTGGACTTGTACGCAACCAGGTGGACGAATAAAGACAACTACAGTAAGTAGAAAGTGTGTAATATATGTGTTTAAATAATACATCAGTTATGTATATAAAATAAGAATGGCTCTTTCATTTACCTTCTTTAACCTACATGGCCTTTCTTTATATATGTATATGGACCTTATGTTTTTGAACATTTTTTAATTGAAAAAACAAGTATCCATTAGAAGCTATATAGAATGTGATTTGTATATTTTCAATAAATACATGTTATAGAAGAGATAGGCGGCCGAAAACTTGAACGAGAATTGCATCACAATGCTCGGACTGGCCGGCAGCTCTCCCTACCCGTGTGAGATAGCATGTATTTTTATGTAGCTGTTACACTCGGGTTAGGAGAGCCGACGGCCAGTCCGAGCGTTGCAATGCAATTCTAGTCCGAGTTGTGGCCGTCTGACTCTTACATAACCAGAATAATCACACTAGATGAAATGAAAATGAAAGAATTTAATTAATAATTGGGGTATATATATGTTATAATAAATTCAATTAAGCAAACATTTAGGAACACAAAGCATGCGCATATCAGTGAATTAAATGATTCCGCACTAAAAGTAATCAGGCTAAACTATTGTCATAATCCAAAAATTTTGAAATTAAAACTAGAGATTAGCCGATCTGACAAAATTAAAATTTGATAAACTGCGTGGATTTTCCTGGAAATTTGAATTATAAATTGAATTACCCTCTCCAGACCTCAAAGCATAATGATCGTAAGATGAACAAAACAAACAAAAAAATTGCCTCACCCCTCTGGATTGTCCACTCTTCACCATCCTCCATCTGGTGCATCTTCTTATCACTGGTGTGAGCACTGGATCCCCAAGCTTCATCATAGCCAAAACTCCTATTCTAGTCCTGGCCTGGCGTTATGAGACACAAGGATAAGAAGATGCACAGAGGACCAGATGGGGACACTGCAGAGCATAGGGGCTAGAGAGGCGAATGGTAAGGGGAGCATTTTTTTAACCTCTTGATGTCTATTTCATGTTCAACAACATATTAGCCGGTCAAGCACCACTTTGATAAGTCTGTGGGGAAGCAAATTAAAAAAAGTCTGCACTTTGGTTAATGTGGATTTTTGCAGTATTTGAGTAGAATTTAATTCCATTCAAATATCTTTGCTCATTTTTAATTAAAACCCATTCTTCCAGAATTAAAGTGATATTCATTCGCTCACGGTG
This sequence comes from Ranitomeya imitator, assembly GCF_032444005.1. Lineage (NCBI taxonomy): Eukaryota > Metazoa > Chordata > Amphibia > Anura > Dendrobatidae > Ranitomeya > Ranitomeya imitator. The sequence goes on along the minus strand of NC_091285.1, from coordinate 338,678,236 downwards.
TGAGTCTTTTAAGTCTACTTATTTACGTATTTTTGCTTTTTCATCCCCTTGTTGCCCCTACAGATGTTTTAGTTTTGATGTACTCTATAGTATAGGATTAGTAGTTTTTTCCTTGTTATAAGTTAAGAATATATCTACAAATTCTACTGTTTCAAATGCTTTCACGGCAAAAAGAAATTTTTGGCATACATTTAACCCCTTTCTGACCTTGGATGGGATAGTACGTCCGAGGTCAGATCCCCCGCTTTGATGCAGGGCTCCGGCCGTGGCTCGCATCAAAGTCGGGACATGTCAGCTGTTTTGTACAGCTGACATGTGCCTGCAATAGCGGCGGGGAAATCGCAATTCACCTGCCGCTATTAACTGGTTAAATGCCGCTGTCAAACGCTGACAGCGGCATTTAACTACCGTTTCCGGCCATCCGGCCGGAAATTAGCACATCGCTGACCCCCGTCACATGATCAGGGTTCAGCGATGCATCAGAATGGTAACCATAGAGGTCCTTGAGACCCCTATGATTACTGATCCCAGCTAGCTGTGAGCGCCACCCTGTGGTCGGCGCTCATAGCACACCTGCAATTCAGCTACATAGCAGCGATCTGATGATCGCTGCTATGTAGCTGAGCTGATCGAATTGCGCCAGCTTCTAGCCTCCCATGGGGGCTATTGAAGCATGGCAAAAGTAAAAAAAAAGTGAAAAAAATAAAAAAAATATAAAAGTTTAAATCACCCCCCTTTCGCCCCATTCAAAATAAATCAATAAAAAAAAAATCAAACCTACACATACAGTGGGGCAAAAAAGTATTTAGTCAGTCAGCAATAGTGCAAGTTCCACCACTTAAAAAGATGAGAGGCGTCTGTAATTTACATCATAGGTAGACCTCAACTATGGGAGACAAACTGAGAAAAAAAAATCCAGAAAATCACATTGTCTATTTTTTTAACATTTTATTTGCATATTATGGTGGAAAATAAGTATTTGGTCAGAAACAAACAATCAAGATTGCTGGCTCTCACAGACCTGTAACTTCTTCTTTAAGAGTCTCCTCTTTCCTCCACTCATTACCTGTAGTAATGGCACCTGTTTAAACTTGTTATCAGTATAAAAAGACACCTGTGCACACCCTCAAACAGTCTGACTCCAAACTCCACTATGGTGAAGACCAAAGAGCTGTCAAAGGACTCCAGAAACAAAATTGTAGCCCTGCACCAGGCTGGGAAGACTGAATCTGCAATAGCCAACCAGTTTGGAGTGAAGAAATCAACAGTGGGAGCAATAATTAGAAAATGGAAGACATACAAGACCATTGATAATCTCCCTCGATCTGGGGCTCCACGCAAAATCCCACCCCGTGGGGTCAGAATGATCAGAAGAACGGTGAGCAAAAATCCCAGAACCACGCGGGGGGACCTAGTGAATGAACTGCAGAGAGCTGGGACCAATTTAACAAGGCCTACCATAAGTAACACACTACGCCACCATGGACTCAGATCCTGCAGTGCCAGACGTGTCCCACTGCTTAAGCCAGTACATGTCCGGGCCCGTCTGAAGTTTGCTAGAGAGCATTTGGATGATCCAGAGGAGTTTTGGGAGAATGTCCTATGGTCTGATGAAACCAAACTGGAACTGTTTGGTAGAAACACAACTTGTCGTGTTTGGAGGAAAAAGAATACTGAGTTGCATCCATCAAACACCATACCTACTGTAAAGCATGGTGGTGGAAACATCATGCTTTGGGGCTGTTTCTCTGCAAAGGGGCCAGGACGACTGATCCGGGTACATGAAAGAATGAATGGGGCCATGTATCGTGAGATTTTGAGTGCAAACCTCCTTCCATCAGCAAGGGCATTGAAGATGAAACGTGGCTGGGTCTTTCAACATGACAATGATCCAAAGCACACTGCCAGGGCAACGAAGGAGTGGCTTCGTAAGAAGCATTTCAAGGTCCTGGAGTGGCCTAGCCAGTCTCCAGATCTCAACCCTATAGAAAACCTTTGGAGGGAGTTGAAAGTCCGTGTTGCCAAGCGAAAAGCCAAAAACATCACTGCTCTAGAGGAGATCTGCATGGAGGAATGGGCCAACATACCAACAACAGTGTGCGGCAACCTTGTGAAGACTTACAGAAAACGTTTGACCTCTGTCATTGCCAACAAAGGATATATTACAAAGTATTGAGATGAAATTTTGTTTCTGACCAAATACTTATTTTCCACCATAATATGCAAATAAAATGTTAAAAAAACAGACAATGTGATTTTCTGGATTTTTTTTTCTCAGTTTGTCTCCCATAGTTGAGGTCTACCTATGATGTAAATTACAGACGCCTCTCATCTTTTTAAGTGGTGGAACTTACACTATTGCTGACTGACTAAATACTTTTTTGCCCCACTGTATTTGGTATCGCTGCATTCAGAATCGCCCAATCTATCAATAAAAAAAGGATTAACCTGATCTCTAACCGGTGTAGCGAGTAAAAAAATTGAAACGCCAGAATTAAGTTTTTTTGGTCGCCGCAACATTGCATTAAAATGCAGTAACGGGCGATCAAAAGAATGTATCTGCACCAAAATGGTATCATTAAAAATGCCAGCTCGGCACGCAAAAAATAAGCCCTCAACCGACCCCAGATCATGAAAAATGGAAACGCTACGGGTATCGGAAAATGGCGCAATATTTTTTTTTTAGCTAAAATTTTTAATTTTTCTCACCACTTAGATAAAAGAGAACCTAGACATGTTTGGTGTCTATGAACTCGCAATGACCTGGAGAATCATAATAGCAGGTCAGTTTTAGCATTTAGTGAACCTAGCAAAAAAGCCAAACAAAAAACAAGTGTGGGATTGCACTTTTTTTTGCAATTTCAATGCACTTATCATTTTTTTCCCGTTTTCTAGTACACGAAATGCTAAAACCAATGATGTTGTTAAAAAGTACAACTTGTTTTGCAAAAAATAAAGCCCTGAAATAGCCATATTGACGGAAAAATAAAAAAGTTATGGCTCTGGGAAGAAGGGGAGCGAGAAACGAATACGGAAAAATGGAAAATCCCAAGGTCATGAAGGGGTTAACTAGTTTATATCTACACTGAAAAGAAGAACCACATACAGAGCATGCCGCCATAAAATGCATATTGTAAGGTAAGACCTTGAGGGCACAACGTCTAAGTTGTACAGAGCTGAAATAGGATACCTATGGACTTTTCTGGGTTCCTGCCATGCCTCCATATGTTTACGCATCTTTACACATCAAAAGACACAAAAAATGAGGCATATATCTAATATATCCAACATATTACTCAACATGGATCACCATATGGTGGAATTCGAAGTCCCCATGGATCAGCACAATGAAGTCTAACAGTTGCGTGTTTCTGAAGTGTACATATGAGTATCACAAGTCATTTATGTTGCACAAGTGATTTACAGTCATAGGCTTTCTATTATATCTGCACTTCTGCTCCGTGTGTGGAAGGACCTGTGAGCTCCTGCTTCAGGAGCTGCATGTTTTTCAGCTGTCTTTCCAGCGATCAGTGGAAGCGGAGGCCTCATTTTTCTGCATCAGTTGATTGGTTTTGGTCATTATCTTTACAAATAAAACTAGATTAATTAACATTTTTTTTAGAAAGTAGGGAATCATTCATAATTTCAGTATTACTTGCTTAAGGGGCATAGTCAGCACTAAAACATGTATAACAAAATATCTACCATCTCAATATTCCCGTCATGTGGTTTTATGATCAATCATTTGCTATCCGTATCTCAATTAAGACAGATTAAATGAACCTTAGAAATCTAATCCTATTTGTTGCATTACCAAATGTTCTATACCGTTGAGAAAATAAATTAATTTTACTATCAAACTGTATATATTTTGTCAATGATCCGTTTCTGCCTAATTGTTATTTAATGAATTCTTTCTTTTAGATTATGTGATTTTGCTGAATTGAACTTAAAAGAACATTCATGCTCCAGTTCCTTGGTAGCTAACCTCACTAAACCTCTGTAATTTTATTGCTAAATTAGCTGAAGTGGGAAATTAAAGAGTATCAGAAACCTAAAAAGAGAACTCGCAGTGGATAAAAGGTGTAATCACTCTGACACAGATTTCCATGCTTAGCTAGTAAAATAAACCAAAGATCCACTCTCAACCAGGGAAGAGCATTTCTTAATAGACTTTATTTACAGATAAAGCAACAAAACACTCCTCTCTATTAGCACAATTACATGCTATCTGAGCTAGAAATTAAATGAGGTTTTCCTGGAGATTAAACTGTTTTTGTACTGCATTCAGTGTAACGCTGATGAAACAAAAAAGTTCTTACTGTGCAATTTTACATTCCTTTAGTAAGTGAACAATGGTATAACCTCCCCACAGTCGCCCACGGCAACCGATTTCGATGCCCCAGCTGCGATCCGCAGTGTACCATTTCGCCTTTGAGTTGTGAGTTTTTGACTATAAAGACATTTGCGTTGAACATTGCTGGGTCACTTCCTCATTACCACCACACTACAATATATATATATATATATATATATATATATATCTGAGCTTGTAAACAATGGTACTTTTAGAAACGTCGTTGCTCCAGTATTAAGAGTAGCTATGATGCTAGTGTGAAATGTGTCTTGAAGCAGCTGTGTTTGGGTTGTATTTAGGCTCTCCTTCACCTGCGGCTTCTTTTTCAAAGTTGTGCCCCTATCCTACGTCTAAATACCTTGCAGTAAATACCCCAGTTCAGAAGTGGCTTTTTGGCACTTTTCTTGCAGCCAGCATCCAGCACAAATGCCCCAGTTTTCCACTGCTAACTCTACCCCAGCACTGTCCTATCACCAAGGATGAAGTTTTTTGTTCAGTTTTTACATTTTATTTTTATTCCTGGTGGTCATTTGACAGGAGTCACATTGCGCTTTGTACATCATCGTTTGCTCCAAAATACAAGATCATTTTAACACATGTACTGAAAATATTCTAAAATAATTGTACAGCAATGTTACCACCAGCTAGAGCATGAGCATTTACTGTTATCACTGCAATCATACAGAAGAAGATAGTGGCTCACGCTAATTTTCCTAAGTATCCTCTTCTTGCTACTAACATTGAAATGCTTGTCTACAAGTGTTTTCAATGACGTCTCCTGTAGCAGTCCTTTCTACACGAAACCTTTAGTTCTATGTTTAGAAGATGAGCAAACCATTGTGTAATCCTGACCTTGTTCATGGCCAATCTGTTCACAAATCTGTGAGGTTGCATTGCTAGATTACTGCCAATTCAGTAATGGTATGAGCGAGGTGTTATGTGTGCTTAGCCTTCCTTCACTGAACACAACTGTTCTAACATGATTTTTCCAATCTTTACCAGACCATTTAGGCTTATATAACTATACTACATGTAATTGACCTATAGCACTTAACCTCCAACTATAATACTCGAATTTGTCACATTTACCAGCTATCCTATGCATGGGCTTTACACACCACGTGGGCAATGCCTTTTGACAAATCTAGGTACAGACTAGCAACATTGTAGTATTCAAATTCCCAGGAGTGATACTGCTAAAACACAGTATTGTATATGAAATAATTTGCAGACACCACAAGCAGAATTTGTAGATGATTTAACGGGAACCTGATGGCTGATACATGCTGCCCGATTTACAGGCAACATGTGTCAGGCATTGGCTGTATGAGTTCAACACTGAGGCATTTCAGAGAAAAATCATACTTTAAAAGCTGAATCTAGCAGCATGTATCCTCTGCCAGGTTGCAAATAAAGGCAAAGTACAACTGTCTTTGAACTGAAATGTATACACCAACATTTTATATTAATATATGTTCACTGTGAAGGCCATTCTTCATCTGCATTCCGTGTTATAAGTTGACACGGAGTCAGTGGCGAATCAAGACCCATGGTCTACCCAACACCCAAGGTATCATGTGATGTGTTGCATGATGTTTTTGGGAAGTCATGTGATGGATCAAGTGATGAATACACAGGTGATCTGGTGCACATCTGCAGATGTAAGGAGACAGAGACAGCGCTGCACCAAATTCTTTCCCTTATATACAGCGCTATACAAAACAATAGAGGATACTATATGATAAGGGATGGCGCTGTACACAACAAGAGCAAATGGTGTAGAATAATGGCACTATGAAGGTACACATATGGAAAAAAGAAGTAAAGAAACATGTATTAAATAAATCAGAATATGTATTAAACCTTGAATTCCTCAAAGAACTCCCCTTTTACAGTTATGACACCTTGACCCTTCCCTCTCCCCTTAACATTCTCTCAAGCAAATTCATCAGATGTTCACCTAGAATGGCATTCCAACAGTCTTGAAGGCGTTTCCAGAGGAGCTGAGCATTTGTTGGCTGCTTAGTCTTCAGTCTGTGGTCCAATTCATCCCTAACCATCTCAAATGTGTTGAGGTCAAGTGATTGTGGAAGGTATGTCATCTGACGCAACATTTCACCCTTCTCCTTTTTGGTCACATGGTCATTAAATAATCTGGAGGTGTGTTTTGGGTCATTGTCCTGTGGCAACACAAATAATGGTCCCACTATAAACAAACTCGATGGGATGATATTTTTTTTAACAGTTATGTTGGAGATATGCTGTACTTTTGTGGCAGATAATAATACAAGTATTAGAGGTTCTCCTCATTATTCAATGACTGCATAACAGTCATGTTCTAATAAAGGCAAATAAATTTAATATTTATTTAAATATTTAAAAAATAGAGTAGAGACCCCTCTATTTTTTTAAATTCATTTATCACACAGGCTCTGGCTGGTGAATGCTCTCATCATCGAATATCTGCTCTTGCTGCTATCAGCAAGAGTAGGTAAACCTTAATGAGAGTAGTACTTTCATCAGCCAATGCCTGTTACAGCTAGAACTGCTGACTCACACGCTGCCATCTGGATGATAGCATGGGAAAAGCAGTGCTCTGACTGGTTGTAATGAACTTACTGCTGACAAGAGTTGGTGTTTCTCGCACTGTCACACAGGAGACAGCGTGGGAAACACCCGACGTTCAGGCTTCCATCCCTGAACAATAACATCAACTTCCTGGAGAAGTCCTTGCTCCGAGCACGGACACTAGGTGTTCGGTACGGACCCCAAACTTTACCGTTCCTTTTCACCAATCACTAATCCTGGGATATTATATGGATTAATTGTAGTGCCTTGTAGAAATGGAAATAATTCTGCGTGTATAAAGCTGCCAATGAAAGGTCATTATTAAAATGACATTCAATCTTATTTAGAAAAAAAAAGAAAAATAACTAGAAATATGTTAAGCAGTATTTCTACAATATTTTGGATTGTGTCCCAACATCTGCTCCTTCCTTTGCCTCCTGTCATGCTTGATTATTCATACTCGCAACATATGTTAAAAGTAGCTGCTTTTCTTATCGATCAAGAAATGAGTAGATTTTCTGCAAAACAGCACCACAAACTTCTGCAATCTGGAATATTATGTGTTTTTTGTCAAATAAATACCGCATATTTGTAGATTTATTAAAGTATAAGAACCTTGGATATCCTCTAGTGCTAACCCTGAACATACCCTTACAGTGACAGAAGCATTATCATAATATATCTAAGAAAAATAACAAACAAGCATGAAGTCAGTAAATCTGTCTTCTTACCGGAAATAATCTATGCGTTAGTCATGTTGTTTCCTAATTTAAATTATTTTTTTTTTCTGTTGCCAAGGCCATTCAACAGAACAGAGAAGTGAGAAAAGTCTTAAAATATTGTTATGTCAACAAGCAGAGCCAAGTGTTATTAATACACAAGTATTCGCCGCTGCTTGGTTAATGGTAATCTATCAACCAGTGGCGAGCAACCGGTGGCTCAATGGTGGAAATTAGTGTCTGGATTCTCAGCGTGTGGAAACTAGCTTCACTCTCCCGTCTGTGTACTGTGCGGTATCCATCTTTTGGGCACGCTCTGCTGCCCTGCATATATTTATTGCTTTATACAGGCCTTGCTTCATGTCACACAGAGCAGAACAAGTGCAGTGGGCGGCAGACGATATCCGTGTAGCTGTACAGTAAAATGTGTCATCTCCACAATATAGATGCCAGATGTTGGCATTTTACTCATCAAGCCCTTTTCTTTTTGGTGGAGCATGATCCATAATATAAAAGGGGTTTTTCTTTTCCCAATTTATACATTTAAAACAAATTGATGATTCCTAATTGTTAATTTGTAACAATCTGAAAACTCAGCCCTGCCCTATATTACAAGGCCTCATTCAGACGTCCATGTTGCATGCGCGTGCTGTATCCATTTCTTTTCACGGATACAACACTTACCCATTGTAATCTATGGTGATGTTCACGTCTGTGTTTTTCACAGACTCTGTGTCCATGCAAAACACACGTTGACATGTCAATTTTATTTAGAGCAGCATAAATTAAAATGGCTTATACAAGTGTATAGGTCCATGTAAAAATACATACAGCCATATGTAGAAGCTATGTAAGTTATTAGTTTCTTTATCCTTCCCTGAAAAGCACTGATGGCACACTGATGGTAAAAACAGACATATGGATGACAGAATGATGGTAAAAACGGTCACACGGATGACACACTGATGGTAAAAACTGACACATGGATGACAGAACGATGGTACAAATGGACACACAGACCAAACACTCATGGTAAAAATGGACACACGGATGACACACTGATGGTAAAAACTGACACATGGATGACAGAACGATGGTACAAATGGACGCACAGACCAAACACTGATGGTAAAAATGGACACACGGATGACACACTGATGGTAAAAATGGACACACGGATGACACACTGATGGTAAAAATGGACACACGGATGACACACTGATGGTAAAAATGGACACACGGATGACACACTGATGGTAAAAATGGACACACGGATGACACACTGATGGTAAAAATGGACACACGGATGACACACTGATGGTAAAAATGGACACACGGATGACACACTGATGGTAAAAATGGACACACGGATGACACACTGATGGTAAAAATGGACACACGGATGACACACTGATGGTAAAAATGGACACACGGATGACACACTGATGGTAAAAACAGACACATGGATGACAGAACGATGGTACAAATGGACACACAGACCAAACACTGATGGTAAAAATGGACACACGGATGACACACTGATGGTAAAAATGGACACACGGATGACACACTGATGGTAAAAATGGACACACGGATGACACACTGATGGTAAAAATGGACACACGGATGACACACTGATGGTAAAAACAAACAAGCAGTTCAATCAACAATGAGACACTGATGGTAAAAACAGACACATGGCTGACACATTGATGACATACTGAGGCACTACCCTGATAACACGGTAACATTTTTTCACACACATATCTAAACACTGATATTTGAATGGGGCCCTAAGATATAGAGCCCTTTTTTTCCATCTGTCTGGTGCAAACTGTGAATATATTAAATTGAATGCAATGTGTAATAGGGGGGCGGTCTCAAAAATACAAATATCACCACTTCATTGAACACATAGGGAACAGCAAAGCCAACAGGAATAGAGCGAATGCATAATGTTTCTGTAAGCAAGGTAATTGCTCATCATGAATTACAATAGTGCACCTGTTAACACCTACACAAACATACATCCTATATGGATAAATATGGGATACACAGCCAAAATAATATGAAAACTATAAGTTCTTCTATCTAGTGACATAGATTTGCATATAGAAACAGGATATAAAATAGGAACCGCTCAGCGTTAGGTGCACAAGGCTAAGCATGAACAAACAGGCAGACCAAGTGGTTGAGAAATGTGCACACTTGCCATTTTTTTTGGCTATTGCTCCGCATGGGGTAATGGAATCCCTTTGAATGATTATATTCTTGGTTTTTGATATATGAACATAGGGTTTAATTTGATTAATCGCTCTACAGAGTGCGATATAAGTACCTTGGTTTGTTTTTTGGGGATTTCTAACCCCCATTGTGTGTGGTATGGGAACTTGTTTTGATATATCTTCCTTGACTCTTGGGAAATGCGCAATATAAATGTATTATCAAAAGGGATACTGCACAGTGATTGCTTATGGTGAGTATACTAGGATACCATTCATTTTTGCACCTATTTACATTGTGAGACCTGTTTAAGGTGCATTGAGAATGCAATGTCTAAAGAATATTGCACACTGATGATCTATGATGCATATTCTTGGGTATCACTGACTTTTGCACTAGTTTATCTACTATATAATTTTCTAAGGGTCACTTCCATCTTTCTGTCTGTCTGTCTGTTCTTCTGTCGGTCACGGATATTCATTGGTTGTGGCCTCTGTCTGTCATGGAATCCAAGTCGCTGATTGGTCTCGCCAGCTGCCTGTCATGGCTGCCGCGACCAATCAGCGATGGCCACAGTCCGATTAGTCCCTCCCCTGCAGTCAGCGCCCGGCGCCCACTCCATACTCCCTGCAGTCACCGCTCACACAGGGTTAACGCCAGCGGTAACGGACCGCATTATGCTGCGGGTAACTCACTCCATTACCACTGCTATTAACCCTGTGTGACCAAGTTTTTACTATTGATGCTGCCTATGCAGAGTCAATAGTAAAAACATCTAATGTTAAAAATAATTTAAAAAATTAAAAAATCATTATATACTCACCTTTCGCGATGCTCCGGTGACCGCTCCATGCAAGCGGCAGGTTCCGGTGCCGTGTATGGGAGAAGGACCCGCCATGACATCACGGTCATGTGACAGCGACATCATCACAAGTCCTTCTCGTGCAGGCGCGCAGGGCCTGTGATGATGTAGTGGTCACATGACCGTGACGTCATGGCAGGTCCTTCTCGATCAGGCGCGCAAGGCCTGTGATGACATTGTGGTCATGTGACCGTGACGTCATCACAGGTCCTGCGCGCCTGCGCGAGAAGGACCTGCCATGACATCATGGTCATGTGACCAAACTACAAATGGCCCTCGGAAGGAGAGAATATATTTATTTTTTATTTTTTAACCTGTGACATACGTGGCTGGGCAATATACTACGTAGCTGGGCAATATACTACATGACTGGCCAATACACTACGTGGCTCTGTGCTGTATACTACGTGGCTCTGTGCTGTATACTACGTTGCTGTGCAATATACTACGTGGCTCTGTGCTGTATACTATGTCACTAGGCAATATACTATGTCTCTGGGCAATATACTACGTCACTGGGCAATATACTACGTTGCTGGGCAATATACTACGTAACTGGGCAATATATTACGTGCCTGGGCAATATACTACGTGGCTGGGCAATATACTACGTCACTGGGCAATATACTACGTGGCTGGGCAATATTCTACATGTCTGGGCAACATACTACGTGACTGGGCAATATACTACGTGACTGGGCAATATACTATGTGACTGGGCAATATACTACGTCACTGGACAATATACTACGTGGTTGGGCAATATACTATGTGGCTGGGCAATATACTATGTGAGCTGTGCAATATACTACGTGGCTGGCTGGGCAATATACTACGTGGCTGGGCAATATACTACATGACTGGGCAATATACTACATGGCTGGGCAATATACTACGTGGCTGGGCAATATACTACGTGACTGGGCAATATACGTGGCCGGGCAATATTCTATGTGACTGGGCAATATACTACGTGGCTGGGCAATATACTACGTGGCTGGGCAATATACTACGTGGGCTGTGCTATATACTACGTGGACATGCATATTCTAGAATACCCGATGCGTTAGAATCGGGCCACCATCTAGTATATGATAATTGGCCATATATACAATTATGATATCTGCCTACTCCCTAACTTTTTATGATTTATGATTTTGGTGTTTGCCTTTGGGCTTCAATATACCCCCCTCTCTGATTTATTGCATGTACCATATGGTATATCAGAAGCAGGATACCATGTATGTCTGATTATATCACATATGGTACAATACTGTTATTTCTTTGCACCCTACTTTGGATAGGGGTTTCCAGCGAAAGGGAGGGAAAGTCGACGTGGAGCGGGGGGCACCAATACGCAGGTTATAGGGTGCCAACCTCCGCTGGTAGGAAGGGAAATCATAGTAACCTATTAGGGTGAAATATTCCTCTTCTTTATGTGCCCATTTATGAGCAGACCCATATCATGATATGGGGTATTGATTGTATAAAAAAATTGTGAAAAATAATTCTATTAGGATTTATTAAATTTATGTTTTATATGATTTGAGCACTATTCGGTGAAACTCCAGATCAAGTGGTAACAAACACACTATGGGCATGCCTAATCAAGAAATCTCTACAACCAGGTCTAAAGAGGGATCCATAAGTTAGCAAAGTGGTAAATATAGCAAGAAATAATAAACATACAAATACATTACCAACAGGATCTGAATGTTCCTTCTTCAGTGGTGCGGGACTCCAACACTCATTTTGGTCCAAGCCTTTGTCTAACAAATTGTGTTTATTACTATTTTCTATACATTTGATATCATTATGTCCATACGACTTTCTCATGGTACTTGTTTAGCATTTTTGAATATAAATTTCCATACGTATAAAATTTGCACTTACATTGTAGTGTTTCCACTGCTTGGTCTTCTGCTGAGCAATTACTATGTTTTTAACCTGTTTGATTATTTGGATATATGTCTTTTAATAAATACATGTACTGTATATTTTTCTAATAAACATAATATGTAGAAAATAAAGAAAAAACGTTTTCCTCATCTCAATGCTCACCTATCCGGCCTGCCGCTACTCACTACCACCCGTCCAACCCTAGCTGAGTCTTCTGGTGCCTTGCAGCTTGCATTGTAAACTTTGCTCCTATCAAAATGAGTTGAAATTCCAGATGTCATGGCTCCTAGGACAGTACTTTGCAAGCGTGGAAAATCCATGGCTCACACGTCACATCATGACTCTGTTGACCTCCCGCCAGTTGGGTGGCAGTAAATAGTACAGGAGCTGGAGAGGTGAATGGTGAAGTGAACATAACATTTTTTTTTACGTGAACGTTTCACCAGGTTTGGCCGATAAGAGATATGGCCATCACCATTCAGGGCTGATATACAGTATTCTATAATGCTATATATCTGCCCCCAACCCAACCTGTAAGAGAAGAAAGAAAACTTTTATTATACTCACTTGCAGGGTGGTCCGGTCTGATGGCCATTACTGGTCTTGGTCCAGTGCCTTCCATCTTCTTACGATCCCCGTTCTCCTGCTTGCTTCGTGTGGATGATACGTCTCTTCATCATCCACACAGTCTCCTCAGCACAGCACTCCTGCTCAGGCATACTTCTCTGCCATGTCGAGGGCAGAGTAAAGTACTGCAGTGTGCATGCACCGGGGCTTTTTGACCTTTCCCAACACCAGCGCACAGCAGTACTTTGCTCTACCTTCAACAGAGCAGAGAAGTACGCCTGCGCAGGAGCACTGTGTCGAAGAGACACGTCATTCACACAAACCAAGCAGAACGGTGGTATCGCAAGAAGATGGGAGGTGCTGGATCAAGACCAGCGATGCAAATCGGACCGCCCCACAGGTGAGTATAATAAAAGTTATTTTTCTTCTCTTACAAGTTTGGTTGGGGGCAGATATACAGCATCATCAGTCCTGAAAGGTGATGGCCATATCTCTTATCAGCCAAACCTGGTGACAGGCTCCCTCTAACCGTTTGATGACACATTAAGGGTCAGAAAAACAGGCACTATTTTGCCGAATTAAAAGCATTTTACAATTATTTTGGAGAATGTGGATTTTTGCAAAATTCAAGTAGAATTCAATCCCACTCAAATGTATTCACTTATCTCTGCAACAAATATATTGCATTATTGATCTTTACACTGCTGCCTGAAAAATTAACCTATTCCCAAAATATGGAAAGGCATTTCTGTATTTGCACATGCTAAAAATGACATTAATAAATATTTTAGCCTAGGCATCGTCAATAGGTGACAACATTTGATTTGCTGGATTTGCTCAAATTTGGCAAGAAAATTCAATAACTGTCATATTTATTTGGCACAAAACTACTTTTCCATGGACTTGGTAGCCTACTCATTGCCTGAAGTCCGGTCATAGAGTGAGCAGCAGGCCAGAGATGGAATTCGATGGAGATAGCGGTGGAGGTGGGCCCGAGGGGTGAGTGAGGTGAGTATGAGTTTTATTTTTCCTTTATATCTTACATTTATTATGCTGTGGGGTCTAGTGAGACCCCAGAACTTAGTATAGATCATCCAATTTGAAGAGGATAACTTCGCTACAAATCAAATTTGCAGGTAAAATCTGCACAATTTTGCTCATCTGTAACAAATATACTTACCAACTAGAAGTAAAAGCACTCATAGTCTTGCTTTGTTTTCTAACTGGTCCCTTAATTGTGAAGTATCAGACATGATTGTTTTAGTACGTTAGGTATACTATACAGGTGTTAGGAAGAAAACCTTGTTTTCATTTCCATTATATTTGGAGGACAAATATAATGTGTTTTGCAGTTTTATTCAAGATGTACAGACAAGTGCAAGGTCTGTAAATAAAGTTCTATTTCGTAGCGTAGCACCGTCATGTCTCCCTATAACACATTAGGTTTGTACGGGCACTTGACATCTTTTCTTTGAATGCTTTTTAAAACAAAAGTCTGACCTGAAAAAATATATTTTGAGGTAAGAAAGGAACTAAGGACATTTGATGCTGTTTTGTACGAGACGTGCACCCACACACTTCATTGCATCATGCTTTTCACTCGATTCAAGTAAAATTTGTGATTACTTACATATTTATTAAGGTGATGGAGAGAAATAACACATATTATAATATATTAGAAGTGTGAAAAAATGTTACATTTTTCAACACATTTTCAAATGCTAGTTAGCCAACCTATACACATACATAAACAATTACCTTGGATTTTAAAATTCTTTTACATCCTTAGTTATATATTTTTTTCAAGTGGATATCATGAAGACAAACAACATTTTTAATTAAGCCTGTTCATTCTTTGTACAGTATATACATGGTAAATTGATTTTGATCCATGAAGTTTCACATTGACAGTGGGATAGGTCACCAGATCTTTTCCCAACTCATAGCACTTTGACACCCGATGTTCGTTGGCATGTGATGTGTTGACACCCTCTTGGTACTTTTGAGCTGGACTTTGACACATGATCTCTGCAGTTGGCATGTCATGTGTTGCCACCCTCTTGGGATTTTCAGCTAGAGTTAGACACATGATTTCCACAGTGGGTATGTCATGTGCTGGCACCATCCTGGCACTTTGAGCGGTACTTAGACACACGATGATCGCAGTTGGTATGTCATGTGTTGGCACTATCCTGGCACCTTGAGCTGGACTTAGACACACGTTGATCGCAGTTGGTATGTCATGTGTTGGTACTATCCTGGCACCTTGAGCTGGACTTAGACACTCGTTGATCGCAGTTGGTATGTCTTGTGTTGGCACCCTCCTGCCAGTTTGAGCTGGACTTAGACACACAACGTCCGCAGTTGGTATGTCATGTGCTGGCACCATCCTGGCACTTTGAGCGGTACTTAGACACACAATGATCGCAGTTGGCATGTTATGTGTTGGCACTATCCTGGCACTTTGAGCTGGACTTAGACACATGATGTCTGCAGTTGGTATGTCTTGTGTTGGCACCCTCCTGTCAGTTTGAGCTGGACTTAGACACACGATGTCCGCAGTTGGTATGTCATGTGTTGGTACCATCCTTGCACTTTGAGCTGGACTTAGACACACGTTGATCGCAGGTGGTATGTCTTGTGTTGGCACTCTCCTGGCAGTTTAAGCTGGACGTATACACAAAATGTTCACCATTGGTATGTCATGTGTTGGCACCCTCCTGGCATTTTGAGCTGGACTTAGACACATGTTGATTGCAGTTGGTATGTCATGTGTTGGCACCCTCCTGGCAGTTTGAACTGGACTTAGACACATGATGTCCGCAGTTGGTATGCCATGTGTTGGTAATCTCCTGGCATTTTGAGCTGAACTTATACAAACAATGTTCACAGTTGGTATGTCATTTTTTGCACCCTCCTGGCACTTTGAGTCGGCTATTGGAAGGGAGGCTTGTTACATTCCACAAATGTCAAAATTCCATCTCAATTTTATCCTGTTTCCTGAAAATGTTAACTTAATTTATAGAGGAAATATGCACTTTAATGCTATGTTCATATGCAGTATTTTTTTGCAAATGCTGCTGTTTACAGTACCTGTGAAAGCTATGAGAGCTCAGCAATCTCAAGGACAGGCTTCTTTTTTTTCCTGACAAAATTTGAACATAGGAACAATTTTGATATCTGCACTATGTCAATTCTTAGTATCACCAAACAAAGACCAAACCAAAAAATGATCAATTATCCCATGTGATTAAAGTGCAAACATATTTTATTTAACATAACCAAAGTACAAGGACATTCGAGGAAGAATAAAACATGCCCAAGTGAAGAATAGGATGCAGGTAAATCACAAAATCTGAATCTAAATATACTACTGCAATTGTAGTCAGAGTGTTAGCAACAATTATTGCGCTATCCCCTATGGCCTACTAGCATCCATAACAGACATAGCCCATATTAGTCCAAAATGCACATTATATAGAAAAGGCACAATAAATTACCTGGTGCACAGAGTTTGCCTGGAACCAATGGCAGTGCTCCGTCCCTGACGTGGGTTTTGGCCAGGAAGCCTTTGGCAATTCTTTAAGATTTTTTTCTGCAATTTCCCACCCATAGAAAGCAAGGAGAAAGTGAAAAAATGCAACAGTGTTTTTTGTGGTATATCTCACTGCATTTTCCCAACATTTTTGAAGGTTTTTTGGTGAATAAAATTAATTTTATTAAACATGTACTGTAGAAAAGGCATACATGTAAACCTCACTGAAAAAAACACTAAAAAAATGATTCATTAATGATGGAAAAACATGCATTTTGAAAACAGCATTTTAATTGCCAAGAGAGTTAAAAATAATAAAAAAAATGTGTGAACAAACAGAATATTGTGGATATGTTCACACAGTAAACTTTTGGTTAGTTTTTGATGTTGTAGATTTTCTGCACCATTTCTGTACCCATTATGTAAATTAGGTTACTTGCATTTTTATTGTGATTTGAGTGTGTTTTTATTGCGTTTTTGATGCTGCATTTTTTGTCTTTTGTTGGTGTGTCATGTATTACATAAAGCTGCTTTGTTTTTCATATTCTTTGGTATTTGACTTTCACAAAACTTTAATGATATTGCCATGTGTGAAGTACATGCTATTTTTATGTGTTTCTGCAGCTGAAATGCATCAAAAACAAAAAGCCGGTTTCTAGCAGCGGATTTTCCACAGCTAATGAAAGTCTATGGAAAAATCCGTAAATAAAATCAAAATACTTGCAGAAGAAACTGGCTTGTTGTGGATTTAAAACATGACCGCAGGTCAGTTTATGCTGAATAAAGAAGATATTTCTATAGATTCCTGTTGTGAATTCTGCTCTTGGGTTCCCTGCAGTGGTTGTTCGTGGGAATGCAGCTGTTTCTGACTCGCAGTCCTGGCCAGGTGTATCGAATAATTACAATTCTGACTGGGATATTTAGGTGTGCAGGATCCTTTAGCCCTTGCCAGTTGTCAATGTTTCTCTGGAAGTGTTGGATCTCAGCCTGGCCTCTCCTGCTTATCTGCCAGTTCAGCAAAGATAAGTGTTTGTTTCTTTTCCTGTGGCACACATGCAGTGTGCTTATTTTCAGTACTATTCGTTTGTTTTTCTTTTGTCCAGATTAGACTGTGTCTGTGTTTTCTCAGTCTGATTGGTTTCACTGGAGTTGCAGATATACGCTCCTACATCTTTAGTTAGATGTAGGAAGTTTCTTGTATATTCTGCTGTGGATTTTTTGAAGGGTTTTAATACTGACCGCACAGCCGCTCTGTCCTATCCTGTCCTATCTAGCTAGAGTGGCCTCCTGTGCTAAATCCTGTTTTTTCTGCCTGTGTATGTTTTTTCCTCTCCGACTCACTGCCAATATTTGTGGGGGGGCTGTCTATCCTTTGGGGATTTTCTCTGAGGCAAGACAGTATTCCGATTTCCATCTTTAGGGGAATTTAGTCCTCCGGCTGTGACGAGGTGTCTAGGATTGTTAGGTACACTCCACGGCTACTTCTAGTTGCGGTGTTGAGTTCAGGTTTGCGGTCAGTATAGTGGCCACTTTTTCCAGTGAAAGTTCTCATGCAGCTTCAAGGTCACCGGATCATAACAGTACAACTGGCCAACAATGAGTTAAATGCATCTCAGAAGAAGGGAAGGAAGCTCTTGAGCCATTTTTTTTTCTCCAGTCTGTTTTGTGTTCTCTTCCCTCTTAATATCTGGGTGGCTGAGGAGCCTGGTGCAAGCATGAATGTTCAGGAATTAGATTCTCGTGTAGACCAGCTTGCTGCTAGGGTGCAAGGTATTTCTGAGTATATTGTTCAGACTCCTGCTTTAGAACCGAAGATTCCTACTCCTGATTTGTTTTCTGGTGACAGGTCTAAATTTTTGAGTTTTAAAAACAACTGTAAACTGTTTTTTGACCTGAGACCTCGATCCTCTGGTGATTCCATTCAGCAGGTAAAAATCGTAATCTCCCTGCTGCGTGGCGACCCGCAGGATTGGGCGTTTTCCCTGGAATCTGGCTTTGCTTAATATTGACTCCTTCTTTCAGGATTTAGGACTATTACAGGTCCTTCTCAAAAAATTAGCATATAGTGTTAAATTTCATTATTTACCATAATGTAATGATTACAATTAAACTTTCATATATTATAGATTCATTATCCACCAACTGAAATTTGTCAGGTCTTTTATTGTTTTAATACTGATGATTTTGGCATACAACTCCTGATAACCCAAAAAACCTGTCTCAATAAATTAGCATATTTCACCCATCCAATCAAATAAAAGTGTTTTTTAATAACAAACAAAAAAACCAACAAATAATAATGTTCAGTTATGCACTCAATACTTGGTCGGGAATCCTTTGGCAGAAATGACTGCTTCAATGCGGCGTGGCATGGAGGCAATCAGCCTGTGACACTGCTGAGATGTTATGGAGGCCCAGGATGCTTCAATAGCGGCCTTAAGCTCATCCAGAGTGTTGGGTCTTGCGTCTCTCAACTTTCTCTTCACATTATCCCACAGATTCTCTATGGGGTTCAGGTCAGGAGAGTTGGCAGGCCAATTGAGCACAGTAATACCATGGTCAGTAAACCATTTACCAGTGGTTTTGGCACTGTGAGCAGGTGCCAGGTCGTGCTGAAAAATGAAATCTTCATCTCCATAAAGCATTTCAGCCGACGGAAGCATGAAGTGCTCCAAAATCTCCTGATAGCTAGCTGCATTGACCCTGCCCTTGATGAAACACAGTGGACCAACACCAGCAGCTGACATGGCACCCCACACCATCACTGACTGTGGGTACTTGACACTGGACTTCAGGCATTTTGGCATTTCCTTCTCCCCAGTCTTCCTCCAGACTCTGGCACCTTGATTTCCGAATGACATGCAAAATTTGCTTTCATCAGAAAAAAGTACTTGGGACCACTTAGCAATAGTCCAGTGCTGCTTCTCTGTAGCCCAGGTCAGGCGCCTCTGCCGCTGTTTATGGTTCAAAAGTGGCTTTACCTGGGGAATGCGGCACCTGTAGCCCATTTCCTGCACACGCCTGTGCACGGTGGCTCTGGATGTTTCCACACCAGACTCAGTCCACTGCTTCCTCAGGTTCCCCAAGGTCTGGAATCGGTCCTTCTCCACAATCTTCCTCAGGGTCCGGTCTCCTCTTCTCGTTGTACAGCGTTTTCTGCCACATTGTTTCCTTCCAACAGACTTACCATTGAGGTGCCTTGATACAGCACTCTGGGAACAGCCTATTTGTTGAGAAATTTCTTTCTGGGTCTTACCCTCTTGCTTGAGGGTGTCAATGATGGCCTTCTTGACATCTGTCAGGTCGCTAGTCTTACCAATGATGGGGGTTTTGAGTAATGAACCAGGCAGGGAGTTTATAAAAGCCTCAGGTATCTTTTGCATGTGTTTAGAGTTAATTAGTTGATTCAGAAGATTAGGGTAATAGGTCGTTTAGAGAACCGTTTCTTGATATGCTAATTTATTGAGACAGGTTTTTTGGGTTATCAGGAGTTGTATGCCAAAATCATCAGTATTAAAACAATAAAAGACCTGACAAATTTCAGTTGGTGGATAATGAATCTATAATATATGAAAGTTTAATTGTAATCATTACATTATGGTAAATAATGAAATTTAACACTATATGCTAATTTTTTGAGAAGGACCTGTATATGATGAACCTAATTCTGTGGATCAAGCTGAGAAGACCTTGTTGGCCCTGTCTCAGGGTCAAGAGGCGGCAGAATTGTATTGTCAGAAATTCAGAAAATGGTCTGTATTGACTAAATGGAATAATGATGCTTTGGCGGCAATTTTCAGAAGGGGGCTGTTAGGGGTCGAGTTCCCGCTTCTGCACAGGGGGAATCTCGAGCCACCTCCGCTGCGGTCTCCCATTCATGTCCAGCCGCAGTGGAGTCTGCTCAGCAAAGACGTCGGTCCCAGCGTCTTGCTCATTCTCACTCTGTTCTGAGAGTTACTGCTGCTTCTCCAGTCTCTGCCATTAAAGTCAGTGCTGGTCAGCAGCGAGCGGACTTCTCTGGGACTAAGTCCTTGTCTGCACGTACTGAGCATGTCCAGGGTAAGATCTCCCGTTGGAGATCGAGGGTCATGTGCTCAGGCTCTGCAGCACATTCCATTGGTCCTTTTGGCAGGTCTTGGAAGGGCAAAGGTACTGTAGCCACTTCCTGTGCTGCTGCTATATAAACTGCGCATGACCGCACGGCCATGCGCTAGTATTGTCTTACAATTGTATACGTGTGTTTGTTGTGAGTGCAAGTCGTTCATTAAATACCCCTACCCTATTGTATGACTGTTCGCGTATGGAGTATGGCTGCTATCTAGCGCCCGACTAATCACTCAACGTGTCACACACGAATCAGCGTCTATTGCTGTGACCGCCAGTGCGGCGCCACGCGCCAGTAGTGCGCTTCCTGACCCACGTCTGGGTGCTTAGTGGTGCCTGCCAGCACGGCACAGTTCGCACTTCGGTGCTCTAATTATAAGAGTTGCCTAACACACCCTGTTGCGGTGTTGTGTCAGCAAGTGGTCTAATCGGACTTCAATCCTGTGTCTTGGGGTTGTGTTCGCTGACTCCTTGCTTGCACTCTTTAGTGCGGTATTGCGGACCTGTGGTTTTACCGGGTTCGCTTCCACCACCATATTACGCTGCCATTTACTAGCAGCAGGTTTTTACCTGCACGGTGGACCCCGGACTGCGAACGCATCTATTACATCTTTCTTGGTGCATTCCGCCAGTCCTAACAGAATACTAGCGCCAGGGTCTGGATAGTAAATGGCAGACGATCAGCGTTTACAGCGGTACATCCAGCAGCTGGAGGGAAGGTTGGCGGCTCTAGAGCGTTCAACCTCAGCTGTGGATGTCACTGCTGTCGCTGTTCAGGCTGCAAGTGTAGCCGCAGCCAGTTTGTCCGCTGCCACCTCTGCCCCGACTTTATCCCGTCTCCCACTTCCTGACAAGTTTGCTGGTCACAGTAAACAATGTCGCGGATTCGTAAGCCAGTGCTCCATACACCTTGAGCTCCTGGCGGCGCATTTCCCTACGGAACGGGCGAAAGTGGGATTTATTTTATCTCTCTTGTCGGGCAGGGCGTTGGAGTGGGCAACGCCACTTTGGGAGCGTGATGACCGTGTGGTACAGAGTGCTCCGCTCTTTCTGGACGCTCTCAAGCAGGTCTTTTTGGGACCCCGTATTACACACGATACCGCGCTCCAGTTATTGACAATCACTCAGGGTTCGTCCGTGGTCAATCAGTTTGCCATCCAGTTCCGGACTCTAGCCTCGGAGTTAGAGTGGTCGGATAAAGTTCTAATTCCGGTGTTCTGGAGGGGACTGGCAGACCACGTGAAGGACGCCTTAGCCACCAGGGAGATACCCGCCACACTGGAGGAGCTTATTTCTCTATCTACCCGCATCGACCTCCGTTTTCACGAACGAAGGTTAGAGCAGACCCAGTGTAGGCAGAGGTTTAAACTGGCTCCCACCTTCGCCAGACCTCTTGAATCTTCCGTTTTGGCGTCCGACTCCCATGAGCCCATGGAGGTTTCTCGAGCGGGACCTAAGTCTCAGGCCGCTAGAGTACCCATGGTTTGTAAAAATTGTCACCAACGAGGACATTACACTAATAAATGTCCACGGCGGTCGGGAAAACGATCGCGTCTAGTAACCTTAGGGGGAGGTTCACTAGACACAGCGGCTTTTTCCTCCAAACTGTCCTTTAAAGGGACAATCCTGTTTGACTCATCCACTCTACCAGTCGAGCTTTGTGTGGATTCAGGAGCAGAGGGAAATTTCATGTCCTCTGCTTTTGCTCTGCACCACGCTGTACCACTTGTTATGCTCGCCAAACCTGTAACTGTTAGAGTTGTGAATGGGTCGACACTTCCACAACAAATCACACACAAGACTGTTCCATTCTCGTTGTCCATGTCCCCTTCCCACCAGGAGATTATTTCCCTTCTAGTCCTACCCGAGGGAATGGATGAGATTTTACTGGGAATACCCTGGCTCCGTTACCACTCCCCACATATTGAGTGGTCCTCTGGGAGAATATTGGGTTGGAGTAAGTCTTGTATGGGCAGGTGTGTGAGTGAGTGTGTACAGGTCTCTACTACCGAGGTACCCGCACACCTTTCATCTCTTCCAAGGTACTATTGGTGCTATGCAGATGTATTCTCTAAAAAGGCAGCAGAGACTCTACCGCCTCATCGCCCCTATGACTGTCCTATTGACCTCTTGCCTGGAGCTGAACCTCCTCGGGGAAGGGTATATCCCCTCTCTCTCCCTGAGACGGAGGCTATGTCTCAATACATCCAGGAGAATTTGGCAAGAGGATTCATTAGGAAGTCAGTGTCTCCTGCAGGGTCGGGATTCTTCTTCGTACAGAAGAAGAACGGGGAATTATGTCCTTGCATCGATTACAGGGGTCTCAATGCTATCACCATTAAAAATAAGTACCCGTTGCCCCTGATATCGGAGCTCTTTGACAGGCTAAGGGGAGCAAAGATATTCACCAAACTAGATCTGCGGGGTGCCTACAACTTGATTCGCATCCGTGAGGGGGACGAATGGAAAACGGCTTTCAATACCAGGGATGGGCACTATGAGTACCTGGTGATGCCCTTCGGGCTCTGTAATGCCCCAGCCGTTTTTCAGGACTTTGTCAACGATATCTTCCGGGATATGCTTTCCACCTCGGTTGTAGTCTATCTGGATGATATTCTCATCTTCTCTCCAGATATTGACTCCCACCGGAGAGATGTTGACAGAGTCTTCGAACTCTTACGGGCGAATTCCTTATATGCAAAGTTGGAGAAGTGTGTGTTTGAACAGGAGTCCTTGCCTTTCCTGGGCTATATCATCTCGGCCCAGGGATTGGCTATGGATCCTGCCAAACTACAAGCAATGATGGACTGGCAGGAACCCCATTCTCTTAAAGCGGTGCAGCGCTTTATGGGGTTCATAAATTACTATCGCCAGTTCATTCCCCACTTCTCAACTTTGGTAGCTCCCTTGGTATCCCTCACCAAGAAGGGAGCGAATCCCAAATCGTGGTCCGAAGGGGTCTCCAAGGCCTTCTCTTCTATAAAGTCCCATTTTGCCAGTGCTCCTATCTTACATCGTCCCGATGTGGGTAAGCCATTCCTTTTGGAAGTGGATGCCTCATCCGTTGGTGCTGGAGCAGTCCTCTATCAAAAGGATGCTCAGGGTCGGAAGCACCCATGCTTCTTTTTCTCAAAGACCTTCACACCAGCGGAGAGAAATTACTCCATCGGGGATAGAGAGTTGCTGGCAATGAAGTTGGCCTTTTCGGAGTGGAGACATCTCTTGGAGGGTGCTCGGTTCCCATTCCAAGTTTTCACGGATCACAAGAATTTGGTCTATTTACAAACAGCCCAGCGGCTGAATTCTCGTCAGGCCAGATGGTCCTTGTTTTTCTCCCGGTTCCACTTTACCCTACATTATCTCGCCGGGGAGAAGAACATTCGTGCTGACGCTCTCTCTCGCTCCTTCGTGTCAGCTGAGGAGGAGGAGGACGAGCCTCGGCTCATTGTCCCTTCGGAGAGTCTGAGAACTGTAGCTCTGGTTTCGCTGGAGTCTGTGCCCCTGGGCAAGACTTTTGTTCCCATCAATTTGCGTCCGGAGGTTCTCGCTTGGGCTCATTCATCCAGAGTGGGTGGACACTTTGGGGCAAAAAGGACATCTGAGCAACTGGCGAGGACGTACTGGTGGCCACATATGGTTTGTGACATCGGAGACTACGTTCAGGCATGTGTATCTTGTGCCAAGAATAAGTCTTCCCGACAACAGCCAGCTGGTTTGTTATACCCTCTGCCGGTGGCAGACAGGCCCTGGGAGATGATCGGGATGGATTTTGTTGTGGGTCTGCCCAAGTCTCGTGGCTGTACCATTATTTGGGTAATCACCGACCATTTTTCTAAAATGGTGCATTTGGTGCCGCTTCCCCGGTTACCTTCTGCACGGGCCTTGGCAGCGTTGTTTGTCAAACACATCTTTCGTCTTCACGGTATGCCAGACAAAATTGTCAGTGACCGAGGTCCCCAGTTTGCGTCTCGGTTCTGGAGAGAGCTTTGTCGTCTTCTCAGTATCGAGTTGAATCTCTCTTCGGCTTATCATCCCGAGACGAATGGGTTGGTAGAGAGAGCCAACCAGACCTTGGTCACATATCTGCGACATTTTGTTTCGGCTAAGCAGGATGATAGGGCATCTTTGCTACCGTGGGCGGCGTTTGCTCTTAACAATGCCGTCGCTGATTCCACTGGACAGACTCCATTCCTCCTTAACTATGGTCAGCATCCGCGGGTACCTGTGCCCATGCCCGTGTCTTCCGCCGATTCCAGGGTGGCAGACTGGGCTGTGGAGGCATGGGACATTTGGGATCGCACTCAGGATGCCATTCAGGCTTCCAAGGAGAGAATGAGGTCCTCCGCCGACGCACATCGGCGCCCCGCTCCAACCTTTGCTCCTGGCGACTTAGTGTGGCTCTCCGCACGTAACATCAGGCTGCGAGTTGAGTCTACCAAGTTTGCACCTCGCTACTTAGGTCCTTTTAAGGTCCTCGAACAGGTTAATCCTGTGGTTTACCGTCTGGCCCTTCCTCCACGCCTAGGTATCACCGACACCTTTCACGTGTCCCTCCTTAAGCCCGTCTACATGTCCCGGTTTTCTGAGTCATCTACTGGGACGTCGGGTTCGTCTACGGACGATTACGAGGTGAACGCTATCTTGGGGTACAAGGTGGTTCGTGGCAAAAATTTTTATTTGGTGGATTGGATGGGTTACGGTCCTGAGGATAGATCCTGGGAGCCTGCTGAGCACATTCGGGCTCCGCAGCTCATTGCTGCCTTCGAACGTAGCGAGGCCCAAGGAGGGGGGGCCCTAGGAGGGGGGGTAATGTTAGGGGTTGAGTTCCCGCTTCTGCACAGGGGAAATCTCGAGCCACCTCCGCTGCGGTCTCCCATTCATGTCCAGCCGCAGTGGAGTCTGCTCAGCAAAGACGTCGGTCCCAGCATCTTGCTCATTCTCACTCTGTTCTGAGAGTTACTGCTGCTTCTCCAGTCTCTGCCATTAAAGTCAGTGCTGGTCAGCAGCGAGCGGACTTCTTTGGGACTAAGTCCTTGTCTGCACGTACTGAGCATGTCCAGGGTAAGATCTCCCGTTGGAGATCGAGGGTCATGTGCTCAGGCTCTGCAGCACATTCCATTGGACCTTTTGGCAGGTCTTGGAAGGGCAAAGGTACTGTAGCCACTTCCTGTGCTGCTGCTATATAAACTGCGCATGACCGCACGGCCATGCGCTAGTATTGTCTTACAATTGTATACGTGTGTTTGTTGTGAGTGCAAGTCGTTCATTAAATACCCCTACCCTATTGTATGACTGTTCGCGTATGGAGTATGGCTGCTATCTAGCGCCCGACTAATCACTCAACGTGTCACACACGAATCAGCGTCTATTGCTGTGACCGCCAGTGCGGCGCCACGCGCCAGTAGTGCGCTTCCTGACCCACGTCTGGGTGCTTAGTGGTGCCTGCCAGCACGGCACAGTTCGCACTTCGGTGCTCTAATTATAAGAGTTGCCTAACACACCCTGTTGTGGTGTTGTGTCAGCAAGTGGTCTAATCGGACTTCAATCCTGTGTCTTGGGGTTGTGTTCGCTGACTCCTTGCTTGCACTCTTTAGTGCGGTATTGCGGACCTGTGGTTTTACCGGGTTCGCTTCCACCGCCATATTACGCTGCCATTTACTAGCAGCAGGTTTTTACCTGCACGGTGGACCCCGGACTGCGAACGCATCTATTACATCTTTCTTGGTGCGTTCCGCCAGTCCTAACAGGGGCTTTCTGAATCCATTAAAGATGTTATGGTGGGGCTTCCCACACCTTCCGGTCTGAGTGATTCTATGGCTCTGGCCATTGAGATTGACCGACGCCTGCCGGAGCGCAGAACTGTGCGCGCTGTGGCATTATCCTCAGAGCAAATTTCTGAGCCTATGCAATGTGATAGAATTCTGTCTAGAACGGAACGACAAGGTTTCAGGCGTCAAAATAGGTTGTGTTATTATTGTGGCGACGCTTCTCATGTCATTTCTGTCTGCCCTAAGCGGACAAAGAGGATCGCCAGTTCAATTACCATTGGTACTGTACAATCTAAATTTCTGTTATCTGTGTCCTTGATCTGCTCATTGTCATCATTTTCTGTCATTGCATTTGTGGATTCAGGCACCGCCTTAAATTTAATGGATTTTGAGTTTGCCAAGCGTTGTGGCTTTCCCTTGCAGCCTTTGCAGAACCCTATTCCTTTGAGGGGCATTGATGCTACACCCTTGGCTAGAAATAAGCCCCAGTTTTGGACTCAGGTAACCATGCGCATGGCGCCAGCCCATCAGGAAGATTGTCAATTTCTGGTGTTGCATAACTTGCATGATGTTATCGTGCTGGGTTTTCCATGGTTGCAGGTACATAATCCTGTGTTGGACTGGAAGTCCATGTCTGTGACTAGTTGGGGTTGTCAGGGGGTTCATAATGATGTTCCTTTGATGTCAATCTCCTCTTCCTCACCTTCTGAGATTCCAGAATTTTTGTCTGATTTTCAGGATGTATTCGATGAGCCCAAGTCCAGTTCCCTTCCACCGCACAGGGACTGTGATTGTGCTATTGACTTGATTCCAGGCTGTAAATTTCCTAAGGGTCGACTTTTTAATCTATCTGTGCCTGAACATACCACCATGCGGAGCTATATTAAGGAGTCTTTGGAGAAAGGGCATATTCGGCCATCTTCTTCACCATTGGGAGCGGGGTTCTTTTTTGTTGCTAAAAAAGATGGTTCCTTGAGACCCTGTATAGATTATCGCCTCTTGAATAAAATCACGGTCAAGTTTCAATACCCGTTACCTTTGCTTTCCGATTTGTTTGCTAGGATTAAGGGAGCTAGTTGGTTTACCAAGATTGACCTTCGAGGGGCATATAATCTTGTTCGTATTAAGCAGGGTGATGAATGGAAAACTGCGTTTAGCACACCCGAAGGCCATTTTGAATACCTTGTGATGCCATTCGGACTCTCTAATGCTCCATCTGTTTTTCAGTCGTTCATGCATGATATCTTCCGGACTTATCTTGATAAATTCTTGATTGTATATTTAGACGATATTTTGATTTTTTCCGATGATTGGGAGTCTCATGTGCAACAGGTCAGGATGGTATTTCAGATCCTTCATGACAATGCCCTGTTTGTGAAAGGGTCTAAGTGTCTCTTTGGGGTGCAGAAAGTCTCTTTCTTGGGCTTCATTTTTTCTCCTTCGTCTATAGAGATGGATCCGGTTAAGGTTCAGGCCATTCATGATTGGATTCAGCCCACATCCGTGAAGAGCCTTCAGAAATTTTTGGGTTTTGCAAATTTTTATCGCCGTTTCATTGCTAATTTTTCCAGCATGGTTAAACCCTTGACCGATTTGATGAAGAAGGGCGCTGATGTGGCGAATTGGTCCTCTGCGGCTGTCTCTGCCTTTCAGGAGCTTAAACGTCAATTTACTTCTGCTCCAGTCTTGCGCCAACCGGATGTTTCTCTTCCGTTTCAGGTTGAGGTTGACGCTTCTGAGATTGGGGCAGGGGCCGTTTTGTCTCAGAGGGATCCTGTTGGTTCCTTAATGAAACCGTGTGCCTTCTTTTCCCGTAAGTTTTTGCCTGCTGAACGCAATTATGATGTCAGCAATCGGGAGTTGTTGGCTATGAAGTGGGCGTTTGAGGAGTGGCGACATTGGCTTGAGGGAGCTAAGCACCGTATTGTGGTCTTGACCGATCATAAGAATTTGATTTACCTCGAGTCTGCTAAACGGCTGAATCCTAGACAGGCTCGATGGTCCTTGTTTTTTTCCCATTTTGATTTTGTGGTCTCGTACCTTCCGGGTTCTAAGAATATTAAGGCTGATGCCCTCTCTAGGAGTTTTTTGCCTGATTCTCCTGAGGTCTTAGAGCCGGTCGGTATTCTGAAAGAGGGGGTGGTCCTTTCTGCCATTTCCCCTGATTTACGACGGGTTCTTCAGGAATTTCAGGTGGACAAACCTGACCGCTGTCCTGTGGGGAAATTGTTTGTTCTTGACAGATGGACTAGTAGAGTGATTTCTGAGGTTCACTGTTCTGTGTTGGCCGGTCATCCTGGCATTTTTGGTACCAGAGATTTGGTTGGTAGATCCTTTTGGTGGCCTTCATTGTCTTGTGATGTGCAGTCTTTTGTGCAGTCCTGTGGGACTTGTGTGCGGGCCAAGCCTTGTTGCTCCCGTGCTAGTGGGTTGCTTTTGCCATTGCCAGTTCCTGAGAGGCCCTGGACGCATATTTCGATGGATTTTATTTCTGATCTTCCGGTCTCCCAGAAGATGTCTGTTATCTGGGTTGTTTGTGACCGGTTCTCTAAGATGGTTCATTTGGTGCCCTTACCTAAATTGCCTTCCTCTTCTGATTTGGTTCCGTTGTTCTTTCAGCATGTAGTTCGTTTGCATGGTATTCCGGAGAATATTGTTTCCGACAGAGGTTCCCAGTTTGTTTCTAGGTTTTGGCGGGCCTTTTGTGCTAGGCTGGGCATTGATTTGTCTTTTTCTTCTGCATTTCATCCTCAGACAAATGGCCAGACCGAGCGTACTAATCAGACCTTGGAGACTTATTTGAGATGCTTTGTGTCTGCTGATCAGGATGATTGGGTGGCCTTCTTGCCATTGGCCGAGTTTGCCCTTAATAATCGGGCTAGTTCTGCTACCTTGGTTTCGCCTTTCTTTTGTAATTTTGGTTTTCATCCTCGTTTTTCTTCAGGGCAGGTTGAGCCTTCTGACTGTCCTGGTGTGGATTCTGTGGTGGACAGGTTGCAGCGGATTTGGGCTCATGTGGTGGACAAGTTTGTGTTGTCTCAAGAGGAGGCTCAACGTTTTGCTAATCGTCGTCGGTGTGTTGGTTCCCGGCTTCGGGTTGGGGATCTGGTCTGGTTGTCTTCCCGTCATGTTCCTATGAAGGTTTCTTCTCCAAAGTTTAAACCTCGGTTTATTGGTCCTTATAGGATTTCTGAGATTATTAATCCGGTGTCTTTTCGACTGGCGCTTCCGGCCTCTTTTGCTATCCATAATGTCTTCCATAGATCTTTGTTGCGGAAATATGTGGAGCCCATTGTTCCCTCTGCTGATCCTCCGGCCCTGTGTTGGTTGATGGGGAGTTGGAATATGTTGTTGAGAAGATTTTGGATTCCCGTTTTTCGAGGCGGAAGCTTCAGTACCTGGTCAAATGGAAGGGTTATGGCCAGGAGGATAATTCTTGGGTTTTTGCCTCTGATGTCCATGCTGCTGATTTTGTCCGTGCCTTTCATCTGGCTCGTCCTGATCGTCCTGGGGGCCCTGGTGAGGGTTCGGTGACCCCTCCTCATGGGGGGGTACTGTTGTGAATTCTGCTCTTGGGTTCCCTCCAGTGGTTGTTGGTGGGAATGCAGTTGTTTCTGACTCGCAGTCCTGGCCAGGTGTATCGGATAATTACAATTCTGACTGGGATATTTAGGTGTGCAGGATCCTTTAGCCTTGCCAGTTGTCAATGTTTCTCTGGAAGTGTTGGATCTCAGCCTGGCCTCTCCTGCTTATCTGCCAGTTCAGCAAAGATAAGTGTTTGTTTCTTTTCCTGTGGCACACATGCAGTGTGCTTATTTTCAGTACTATTCGTTTGTTTTTCTTTTGTCCAGATTAGACAGTGTCTGTGTTTTCTCAGTCTGATTGGTTTCACTGGAGTTGCAGATATACGCTCCTACATCTTTACTTAGATGTAGGAAGTTTTTAGTATATTCTGCTGTGGATTTTTTGAAGGGTTTTAATACTGACCGCACAGCCGCTCTGTCCTATCCTGTCCTAGCTAGCTAGAGTGGCCTCCTGTGCTAAATCCTGTTTTTTCTGCCTGTGTATGTTTTTTCCTCTCCGACTCACCGCCAATATTTGTGGGGGGCTGTCTATCCTTTGGGGATTTTCACTGAGGCAAGACAGTATTCCGATTTCCATCTTTAGGGGAATTTAGTCCTCCGGCTGTGACGAGGTGTCTAGGATTGTTAGGTACACTCCACGGCTACTTCTAGTTGCGATGTTGAGTTCAGGTTTGCGGTCAGTATAGTGGCCACTTTCTCCAGTGAAAGTTCTCATGCAGCTCCAAGGTCACCGGATCATAACAGATTCCATCTACTCTGCTGGAACTGTAAGATGCTGAGACTTTGACTCAGCGACAGTACACAACAACAGAAACTCACCAAGAACTCATCACGGGCACGCAGCTTAAGAAATTGTAAACTTAGTCAAAGTCCAACTTAACTACTTAAAGGGAATGTATTACATTTTTTATATTTTTTTGATTAATAATTATATAGACATTTATTTTTAAAACAATATCAAATTTACAGCATTATTTGTATTTTTCTTTATCTATGGGGCTGCCATTTGTATTTCTTGGTGCGTAAGTGTCAGAGCACAACCCTTACACAGCACACATATAGCAGCTCCAGGCCAATGGAGAGTATAGTAGGACATTGACCCCATATGCTATTCTGTAGCTAGATCAGCTGTGAACTGTGCGTGACCAGGGCATGTGTAACTTCCATGTGCAAAGTGCAGTAACCAGTAACAAGTCCCAGGACGAGAGAGGGTGAGGGATTACTGCACTCTGCACAATTAGTGAAAAAAAAACATGTAAAATAAAATAAATTTTAATCAATCCCCTTCTAAACAAATTAAAATAATAAAACAAAATTGGCATTTCCACATCCATAAAAGTTTGCTCTATCAAAATACAAAACATATTAACACCTACAGTTAAAGCCATAAACAGAAAAAATATCAAAATGTCAGAGTTGTGTTTTTTTGGGTCACCGCACCAACATGAAGAAAGGAAATAAAGCAGACTACACTGTAAGCAAACCACCTATTCCCCCCGAAGAATAAATAAAGGAATTGTGCTACATGTTTTTTTTTGCACTTTGGGCAGTGGCATCACTAAAGTTGTTCCCTCAGCTAGCAGGAAGAACCAGCACTGCTCGCAGACCTTGGTGACACTGCATGTCTGTATCTTATTCAGTCACCAACAAAATGGCTCTACACTGTGATCTTAAGCGCTACACTCCCTCCTTCTTTTCAAACACCCAGAAGGGGAGGGTAAGAATGATGTCAGACATGTGTAAGCAACTCCTGACAACTATTACTGCAGTCATAATGGCAGCTAGAAGTAAGCAGTAAACTTGGTTTTCATGCTCCCCCCTAATGTTTAAAAGTTAAAAATATAAATGCATCTTTTAATCATTTTGGTATTAACATAACATTTCTTTTAATAAAAACATTAATACCTAGACATTTTTAATTGCCTGCATTTTTGCTGATATGATACCTTTAAATTTTACACCAAAATAAACTTATAGCATAAGTTAAAATATTTAGGGTACTCTTATAAGAATTCATTATTTTATGAAATCTGAAATAACAATCTAACAATCTTCCATAATGGAGAACACTGTCTCTCCAGTGCCACCTATGGGTAAGTCAAAATCTAACACTTTAACTCTTTGAGGACCAATGGACATATTTGACCCATAGTTTAAAATTGACCTCATTGTAATTGAATGAACTTAGAGTCCTTAGAGGGTTAAAGTATACCTATCAGTGCTCTGTTGCTGCCCTTTTAATTTACGCAGTAGCTAACGGTCCAAAATTGTGTTAAAAATAGCTTATTTAAAAAAGTTGAAAACTGGTCTTAAATATCTACTAAAGAGCAGAACTCTTCAGCGAGAGTTAGGTCCCATCTTTATGAATGAGGGATTCGGGCAGGCTGAACGGCATCCCACAACCATCAACATCCACACCAGCCTTTGGTGCGTGTTTTTACGAGATATCTTGCTATAATAATGTTACTAAGCATTAAATGTCTTAATGATGCATGCAATGCTCCTGTAGTCACAAGTATGAGATCTCACAATTTGACTCTGTAGGCTGCCGTGGAAGGCTGTCTGGTGGTGCTCAGCATTCCACAACCTAGAAGTCAAATCCTTTAGAAGGTACTTAAACAAGTACTCCCATCAAAGTTTTTATCTTAATATATTGCAGTCATCATATTATATAGCACTGTGTAATTACAATTGCTCATTTTGCCTTTCTAGCCAGGTAATTCATCATTTTTCTCTGCTCTGTGTATAAACATGTAGTCTCTTTTCCCCACATAAATTAGTCCCCTTATTCAGTGACTCAAGAACCATGTAGGGAAAATTGAACTTCTGTTTTTACCTAGAGCTGAGAAGGATCAAGTAGTCAGTTATTAATCATGTGATGTCATAGACCTAA
The DNA here is from genome assembly GCF_032444005.1 of Ranitomeya imitator. NCBI lineage: Eukaryota > Metazoa > Chordata > Amphibia > Anura > Dendrobatidae > Ranitomeya > Ranitomeya imitator. The sequence continues at coordinate 338,645,157 of NC_091285.1, read as the reverse complement.
AAGAAAACAAGCATTAACCGGGTAGAAAGGCAAAATGAGCAATTGTAAATAGACAGTGCTATGTAGTATGATGATTGTAATATATTATGAGGATAAGAACTTTGACGGGAGGAGTGCTTCATTAAGTCCAGTTTTCTTTTTTTAATTAATTATATCAAAAAGGAGTTGTAGTGTGGGTATAGGTAGATAGGTTCACTTTAACCCCTTTCTGCCAGCTGATTGAATAGTATGTCAGCTGGTAGAACCCCCGCTTTGAGGTGGGCTCCGGTGGTAAGCCCACCTCAAAGCCGCAACATGTCAGCTGTTTTGTACAGCTGTCATGTGCATGCAATGAGCGCGAGCAGAATCACGATCCGCCAGCGCCCAGTAACTAGTTAAATGCCGCTGTCAAGCATTGACAGCGGCATTTAACTAGCGCTCCCAGTCATGTGGCCGGAAGTGCTCGCACCGCTGACCCCGTCACATGATCGGGGGTCATCGGTGCATTGCCATAACAACCAGAGGTCTCCTTGAGACTTCTATGGTTGTTGATGGCCGATTGCTTTGAGCGCCACCCTGTGGTCGGCGTTCAAAGCAACCCTGCATTTCTGCTACATAAAGGTGATCTGTGCTTCACTTCCATGTAGCAGAGGCGATCGAGTTGTGCATACTTCTAGCCTCCTATGGAGGCTATTGAAGCATGGCAAAATTTAAAAAAAAAGTGTTTAAAAATATATAAAAAATAAAAAATATATAAAAGTTCAAATCACCCACCTTTCGCCCCAATCAAAATAAAGCAATAAAAAAATCAAACCTACACATATTTGGTATCGCTGTGTTCAGAATCACCTGATTAATCAATAAAAACAAAGGATTAACCTGATTGCTGAGTGGCGTAGCGAAAAAAAAAATCAAAACGCCAAAATTATGTTTTTTTGGTCGCCGCAACATTGCATTAAAATGCAATAACGGGCGATCAAAAATACGTATCTGCACCAATATGGTATTATTAAAGCCGTTAGCTCAGCATGCAAAAAATAAGCTCTCACCCAACTCAAGATCACAAAAATTGGAGACGCTAAATTGAGCAATTTTTATTTTTTTTTAGCAAAAGTTTGAATTTTTTTTTTACCACTTAGATAAAAGAGAACCTAGACATGTTTGGTGTCTATGAACTTGTAATGACCTGGAGAATCACAATGGCAGGTCACTGTTAGTATTTAGTGAACCTAGCAAAAAAGCCAAACAAAAAACAAGTGTGGGATTGCACTTTTTTTGCAATTTCATCGCACTTGGAATTGTCTTCCCGTTTTCTGTTACATGACATGGTAAAACCAATGGTGTCATTCAAAAGTACAACTTGTCCTGCAAAAAATAAGCCCTCACATGACTATATTGAAGGAAAAATAAAAAGTTATGGCTCTGGAAATAAGGGGAGCAAACAACGAAAACGTAAAAACGAAAAAAGCTCCGGGGTAAAGGGTTTAAATACTCCTGGAACACAGAGACTACAGAGGACACATTTGTTTTGTTTCTATGGTAGAATTGTCCAACCTGATTTGTAGAACAGGAGTCATAGATTCTTCTTTTTACTAATTAGTGAGGGTCATTGCGACCCCTGCACGAGGTAGCTTTTATGGCATATGCTGTTGATAAATGTTTATAACAGGAATATCCCATTAATTATGAAGTCAGGTCACGAATACTGAATAACCAAACACAGAGATTTATTACTGGGCACATTGCAAATTCTAAATTGCAAATATTTCTTTGACATGCAACCATATATACTGTATATATATTACAGAACTCTTTCTCTGAGTTACACACTGTCATGCATTCCATTCAGCTGCACCTCTAGAGGCACAAACAGCAGACCAGATGGGATCTCTGTGGGGAACTGGCAGATCATACAGATTTTTTAGGTGGGGTTAAAACTACAAAGTGAAGAATAAATTTTAATCCAAAATCTCTATTTATGCTACTTGGAACCTATGAAATCACTGTTTATTACATTATGTATGAAAATTGGCTTAGAAATTACCAACTTAACACATGATTACTGCATTATCCTCATAATCACGAATAGGTTGCAGCTGAGGCTTTTATGTGCCACAATTACCTTACTCTTCTTGCTATGTGATCCAGATATATCTGAAAATCATTTATAGGATAATTTGACATATTTAGTAATTTTAGATTTTAATGTTGAACATGAATTTTCATATTCTTTCTGAAGGTTACACCTGTGAAATAATAATAATAATTTTATTTATATAGGGCCAACATATTCCGCAGTGCTTTACAAATTATAGAGGGGACTTGTACAGACAATAGACATTACAGCATAACAGAATTCACAGTTCAAAATAGATACCAAGAGGAATGAGGGCCCTGCTCGCAAGCTTACAAACTATGAGGAAAAGGGGAGACACGAGAGGTGGATGGTAACAATTGCTTTAGTTATTCAGACCAGCCATAGTGTAAGGCTCGGGTGTTCATGAAAAGCTGCATGAACCAGTTAACTGCCTAAGTATGTAGCAGTACAGACACAGAGGGCTATTAACTGCATAAAGTGTATGAGAACATGTCGCGAGGAACCTGATTCTGTTTTTTTTTTTTTAATGGGCCACACAGGGATCGTTAGGTTAATGTGTTGCTGTGGTAGGCCAATCTGAACAAATGAGTTTTTAGGGCACGCTTAAAACTGTGTGGATTGGGGATTAATCATATTAACCTAGGTAGTGCATTCCAAAGAATCGGCGCAGCACGTGTAAAGTCTTGGAGACGGGATTGGGAGGTTCTGATTATTGAGGATGCTAACCTGAGGTCATTAGTGGATCGGAGGGCACGGGTAGGGTGGTAGACTGAGACCAGGGAGGAGTTGTAGGGTGGTGATGAGCCATGGAGTGCTTTGTGGATGAGGGTAGTAGTTTTGTACTGGATTCTTGAGTGGATGGGTAACCAGTGTAATGACTGGCACAAGGTAGAGGCATCGGTGTAACGGTTGGTGAGGAATATGATCCTGGCAGCAGCATTCAGGACAGATTGGAGTGGGGAAAGTTTTGTAAGAGGGAGGCCGATTAGTAGAGAGTTACAATAGTCCAGACGAGAATGAATAAGTGAAACAGTAAGAGTTTTTGCAGAGTCAAAAGTAAGAAAAGGGCGAATTCTAGAAATGATTTTGAGATGCAGATAAGAAGAGCGAGCCAGTGTTCGGATGTGGGGGGTGAATGAAAGCTCGGAATCAAGTATGACCCCAAGGCAGTGGGCATGTTGCTTTGGAGTAATGGTGGACCCGCACACGGAGATGGCAAGATGAAGATGAAAGATTCAATCTGATGGTTGGATATTCATGTAGGTGTCTAAGGAGTTTTGGTCTTAGGGGTAAGGTTTCTCCTTGTGGAGAGTGACATACCAGCTCTGGCTTGTCAAGGTAAGGAGGCGTATTAACAGTGCAATGCTCCTCTGGGAAATTTAATATGCAAATTGCCTCTTCAGAGAAAAAGAGGACTTGAATTCTATATTTCCACCTGTTGGAAGTAGCGATCCTACAAGTTACAATCAACCCTTTAATGAGTCTTGCAATATGACTTAGAATAAAAGCCAAACCAGTATCTCAATTCGCAGACACGGTGTTTCAGGCTGTTGACCCTCGTCAGTGCAAAGTATGAGAACGGATTTGGCTAGGTGAGAGGCTCTTGGCTGGGGTCTAAGGGGTAAGATTTCTCCTTGTGGAGAGTGACATACCAGCTCTGGCTTGTCAAGGTAAGGAGGCGTATTTGCCGTGCAATGCTCCTCTGGGATTTTTGCCAATTGCTGCAATATCTGGAGAATTGAGATCTCAATAGAACAATTCCAATGAGAGTAATTGCACTCAATGCCCCGAAAGTGCTACACAGGGAGGCTGAAAAGAAGAACTTTATTGAATGAAATTTTAATTTTGACACCGAAATTAATTATTGATTCAAACTGATACCTTGCCATATATTTTCTTTATAATACAGCATTTCCCCCACCGATAGAAGTTCAGCAGTTCCTTGGCCAGCATTGAACCCCTACTTCCCTTTGCAAAGAAAGCAGGAGATAAGCTGAATTTCACATATGCACAATAATACCAAATTTCTGGTAATGGGGGAGTGTGATGAGATCTCAAATAAGCACTGCTCTGAGAATCATGTATGTTAGAAAGTTAATAACTTTTTGATAAGAAACTTATTTATGTCCTTTTATGCACCAGCAAAGAACTGTTAAGAAGACATACTTGTTCATTCATTTTTGTGGGGGTCACACACGTCTTCTCCTGTAGAGATAGCCCATTGATTTTCCAAGGATACAGATGTAAAACCAAAATCATTGGCTGGCATATCTGTCAGTGTAACTGCAACGTGTAGGTGCACATTTACACTACGGCCATTAACAAACTAAACCTAGAATAAAAACATTAATTACATACCCTGTAGTAAGTTAATAAATAATAGTAATACATGTAAAATACATAGGGTACTTAGTTGACACCATTTTGACCAAAAGAGCATAAAAGCCATCCCACCATGACAAGATTTACACCCAATCAGGATGACCCCTAACTCTAGTAACTCACCTCACTAGGTGCCAATAGGCCTCCACATAGACAAGACAGAGCAGGACCTAGACCTGACCATTTAATACTTGCCCATAAAACGCTAAAAACGCAAAATATAAACCCCAAACAGGAGTAGTCTATATCCCAAATCTATCAAATACAAGAAACTAATGAAAAACTAAAATCATGGACTGCAATACCTGTCGGCATAAGTAAATGTGTGGTTACACATTCACACCGTGGCCATGAACAGACAAAACATGACTAAAAACAATAAAATAGATAAAAACATAAAAGCAATGAATAGATATTCTGCAGTAAATAAATAACATAGGGCATTTAGTTGGCACCATTTTCATCAAAAGAGTACAAAAGCCATTTCACTGCGGCTAGGTGTACCCAATCGAGACGGACCCTAACTCTGCAATTCAGATATAGCAGAAGGCAAATAAACGCCCAACTTGTTATATATAGTTATTACATGCGTAGCTCGTGCCACCTTTATGGAGGGCACACTGCACAGATGGCTTATGTGTGCTATGCTACTGCCGTTGCGCCAGCACGTCTTTCTGTGACGGTAATTTGATAGGGGTTAAAGATGCCCAGCTTTTGAAGAGTAGCTGCGTCCTATTGAATGCTATATACTTAAAAGCCTATTGACAGGGGTTAAAAATGGCGATTAGGTGAACTGTATGAATGGAAGTAGTGTTTTCAATCTTCTGTGCTATGACAACCAAGCTAAGCAGCGGTGGTTTTGTATTTTCTTTATATAGCCCAGATTGTGGGAGATTTGTATGGGTTTTGTTACTTGTGCAGCAGAAGGAAATAAACATCTTGCTTGGGCCGCCACTTGCTTACTGCGGTATAAGACAGCTTTTTCCTCCGTTCATTTTATCTGACATCAGAGGCTATAAAAAAAAGGCTCGTGCACATATCTTGTTTTTTACAGCACAACTCTTCATGGCATTGTCCCTCGGAGCTGCATACATGAAAGCTGCAAATTTCTCTTCGTATTGTACCATGATGCAGCCATATAAATCACGGCTGCACTTCCCTTATTCTTCATTTACTTGCAGCTTTGGATGTTTGTAAATTAATAATTAAGGCTACTTTCACACTAGCGTCGGAATCTCCCCGTCGCAATGCGTCGGGCAGAGATTCCGACGCTAGCATTTAACGCACTGCACAACAGAGGCAGCGGATGCATTTCTCCGGCACATCCGCTGCCCCATTGTGAGGTGCGGGGAGGTGGGGGCGGAGTTCCGGCCGCGCATGCGCGGTCGGAAAAAGCGGTCCGTCAGGAGCAAAAAACGTTACATGTAGCGTTTTTTGCTCCCGACGGTCCGCCAAAGCACGACGCATCCATCGCACGACGGATACGACATGTGGCAATCCGTCGCAAATGCGTCGTCAATACAAGTCTATGGGGAAAAAACGCATCCTGCAAGCACTTTTGCAGAATGCGTTTTTTTCTGCAAAACGACGCATTGTGATGGATTGCAGTTAACGCTAGTGTGAAAGTAGCCTAACACGTACAGCAGACCAATTAATAAGTGACATAAAAGGACAATTCCTGCAGCATCTCTCTTTCTGACTGCTGAGTTTTACATGCATTGCTGCTTAAAGAATATTTTAACTCATAAATCAATAGTGCACATGAAAATAAGCGACTATGTCATATATCTTATTAGAAAAATCTGCTTCTTTCTCTGTCAGAATTGATCAGCCATTATCAAAATTCTCAATTCTTAGGTAATGATAATGACTGATCAATTTTGGCAGAGAAAGAAGTGAATTTTTCTGATAAAGTATATCACAAAGTAGCTTATTTTCATGTGTACTATTGATTTATGAAATAAAGATGAAAATGATGGTTACACTTTAATTATAAAGCGCGGCCAAGAAGATTAAAAACTATAATCCCAATAATTATCTTTTCACTACAGTATCTCTTCATTAACATGAAGCAAACGTTCGGCATGTGCCATGTAATCCAATCAAATAATAACATGGAGGGTTTTCTTCAAGCTTCATATCCAGAAATGTGTTTCAGGTTGTTTTTTTCATTTATTTGATGTCTTGAAAAATAGCTGATAACTTTAACTAATCACTGTCTATTATAAAGGTTACGTGTCGTAGAAAAGGCTTACAAGGGTTGCTTGGACACCTCCATCTTTAATAGAGTCCATCACCAGATTTTCACTCCCCCACCTGACAGGAGCATGGTGTAGAACCAGAGTCGTTAATTCCAGTAATGTATCATTTACTGGCCTGCTTGATGTGATTTTCATAAAATCTTTTAATCTGCCACAGATTTAGCAGTTCTCTGAATGTTGAGCTCTGTATAACCCCGCCCCCACTCCTGATTGGCAGCTTTCTGCCCATGTACAGTGTATGTAGAAAGCTCCCAATCATTGGTGGTGGGGGGTGTGCTACATTGGTTGGGAATATATTTCATTACCTGGCATCAGGTGTACTAGTCCTCTAGTCATAATCCCCTGCTAATAAATCAGTAATTTTATCAAATCTACACCTAACAGCCCAGTAAGTGACACATCACAAGAATCAGGGTCTCTCTATATATATTTTGCTGCTGTCAGATTTTGTAGCAAAAACTTAGAAATTCTTTTATTTTAAGTACTTTATCCCTCAGTGTAAAATGAAAACCATATATTCATCTCCTGCATCAAAGCCATTCCAATGATGTTGGCACTTGATCTCGTGGCGCTTGTATGACATTGTTATGCCACGTAAAAGCTGCCGCTAATCAGTGACGCATATGGGCAACATTGCTAAAACTTACCTTGGAAGAAATTTGCACATGCGAACACTGTAGATCATTAGCAGCCACTGATTGTCTGCAGCATTCACAGACTAAATGGCATCGGTTCTCAAGGTGAGTATATGTCTTTTTTTCTTAACGCTAAGGAATATATTGCAAAGGGGTCGTCCAAGTAGGACACAGTCCTTTTAAAGGGAAACCACTACTATTGCTCCATAAATGCAATTCATTCAGGAACCTTTTGTGGCACTTGTGCACAAATTATTTGGTCAGAACTTATGTACAGACACATATGGTCCCTAATGCTCTTTTTTCTGCTTTTTTCGTGACAAAACAGCAACTTTACAAATCATACTGCACATTGAAAAAAACTCCACATAGAAAAAAAATCACAAATAAAATGGAAATGGGACAACTATAAATGCAGCACTTTTTGGTTAACTAAAGAAAAGAACAAATGAGATTATTACAGGTCTTTATGTGGAAGTGTGAATGAGCCCTTTGAGAAAACCTAAGATTAAGCTTCACTCTGGGTCCATACAATTTTGAAAAACAAGAACCTTCCATTCCCCAATTATTTTCGGTCTGGTTGACAATAGTATTAAAAGGGTTAAATTATTTTCTGAAGTTTACTGTTTTTATATCTATTCAATTATTGATTGAAAAGAGGATTACATATGTAAAAGTAAAGATTTACAAGAAATATAAACGTAAAGCCTGCACATATGGCAATCTCTGTAAAAGATTACAGTAACTGTTGACAGCTAATCTCAGAACATTCTGATATGAGGGTGGGATTTTTTTTTGCAAGAAATATATATTCCAAAGTATTATAGTATTATGTAAGCAATCAGGTGATTTCTGCTGATAAAATAAATAAAAAATGCAATTCAGTTTGATCAAGTCCACTAAAAAAAGTTTTTCTTCCCAAAAATATTATAATTAAAAATGTTTTCATTGATTTGTTTTTTTAAAGGTCACAAAAAAAATGTTAATTTTTACTGCTGAAATATTTGTTTTTAAACGCATGATAAATAACTAAAAATGCAGTAAAAATAGTGGAATTTAAATTTTATTGTTTACCATCCAAAGAATTATAAAATGGAGCAATACATTATATCTACTCCCAAACAGCAATGATAAAAAAGCTTTTAACTGTCCCTCAAAAAAACAAGCCCTAATACAGCAACATTGACAGAAAAAAAAAATGTTATGGCTGTTGAGATAAAGCTGTGCAAAAATAACCATTTTCCACTAAATTCTGCAAAAGTACTAAAATATAAAAACCCTTTAATTGTTTGGTATTGCTGTATTCATACCATTTTGACATTTTTTGTTTGTTTTTGTATTAAAATGCAAAAGAAAATAAGTGTTTTTTCTGTGATTTCACCCCTCTCCATAAAAAAGTTATAAAAGTTAACAACTAACATATATACACTATATCCAAAAGTTATGCCATTAAAAAATCTAGCTAGTCAGACAAAAAAACAAGCCCTTATGCAGCTTCATTGATGGAAAAAAAATTGGATCTAAGAATGCAAAGTTAAAGAAATGAAAACATAGTCAGGCCTTTAAAAAGGACCTTGACACAGATGTAATAGTATCTGAGGAAAGGAATAAACCATTTTTAAATAATTTTGCCTAGTGGAGGCGATATTAGCAATGAAAATATTTGGCACCCAAATAACTTTTTTTAAAGTCCAGGTAGGTATTATCAGACAGTTTTCCCTGGGGACGTATACTTCTCCTTGTATAATGTGATGAATCATAAGCAGTCAACAACTCTCAAAGGAAAGAAGAAGATGACTCCTGTTGTGAATTCTGCTTTTGGGCTCCCTCCGGTGGTTGTAGGTGGTAATGCAGTTGTCCCTGGCCTGCAGTCCTGGACAGGTGTATCTGCTGATTGCAATTCTGACTGGGGTATTTAGGTTTGCAGGACTCATTAGTTCTTTCCAGTTGTCAATGTTTCTTGGGAAGTGTTGGATCTCTGTCTGGCTTCTCCTGCTTAGCTGCCAATTCAGCAAAGATAAGTGTCTGTTTCTTTTTCTATGGCACACAAGCTGTGTGCTTGTTTTTTGATTGTATTCCTGCTCTGAGTGTAGGAGTCTCTGGAGTTGCAGATATACGTTCCACGTCTTTAGTTAGATGGAGGAAATTTTTGTATAATCTGCTGTGGATATTTTTGGAAGGGTTTTAATACTGAACGCACAGGACTGTTCTATCCTTTCCTATTTTAGCTAGAGTGGCCTCATGTGATAAATCCTGTTTTCTACCTCTGTTTGTCTTTCCTCTCCTACTCACAGCCAATATTTGTGGGGGGCTGCCTATCCTTTGGGGTTCTGCACTGAGGCAAGGTAGTATTCCTATTTCCATCTATAGGGGTATCTAGTCCTCTGGCTGTGACGAGGTGTCTAGGGTTTGTTAGGTACACCCCACGGCTACTTCTAGTTGCGGTGTTAAGATCAGGATTTGTGGTCAGTATAGTTACCACCTACTCCAGTGAAAGTTTTCATGCTGCTCCAAGGTCACCGGATCATAACAGACTCCACCATAGCTTAGATCAGATCTCTAATTGTGTTGGATGTAATGATACAGCCTCCTGGTCTAACCTCTTCCATAAGTCAGTGTGGAGGGAGGGGCAGTGTAGCTGAGTTTAGCTGTGCCTGATTACAAATCATTTTCTCTCATAATCATGGAGATATTAAAGTAACTATAATTATGCCTGCTGTGTTAAGGCAATATGTAGTGGCTATGCAGTGAGATGAGACTGACATTTACATCTCACTCAAGTCTTGCCTACCTGTTGTGTACTAATCCTTTGTGAGATAAAAAGAGATAGTGCTCTGGTCTTCTTTCAAAGCAATTAAAAGTTCATCACAATAGATAAAAATGGGATCCTGACATTTTGAGCTTTCATCTCCAGATGATACAGCAGAGGTGACAGTATTAGGAGACTAGTAGAGCTGAAAGAACGGTTTTGTAATGTGGTACAGCTAAACTCAGCAGCACTGCTCCTTCCCACACTGACTCATTCAGGAGGTTAGACCAGGAAATCAGGCTGAATTGTTATATCTTACACACTGAGAAATCTGCTCTAATCTATTCAGAGGGTATGGTCTTCTTTTTTGTGTCTTGCTGAATGCTTATGATTGGTCAGCAGCATTGGTCAGCAAAGGGAGAAAAACATGTACATGCCCAAAGGGAAAACTGCCTGGCCCCAGTTGCACTTAAAAAAGTTAACTCATTAGGTGCCAAATACTTACATTGCTAATATCTCTGCAACACACGGGCAACATTTAAAAAAAAACCAACTTTTAATTTGTTCTGTGGCCACTATTACATCCTGTGTCCATTTCAACATGAGAAATTTGGTGAAAAGTCCTCTTTAAAGAGGATCTATTGCTTATGATAAAAACACGAAAGTGACAAAAGATGAAACTATGATTTTTTTTCATATACGTATATTGTATGTCATTAACCACTCAGATTGATTTTTTTTTAAGTCTCATCATAGTTGTGCACTAGTTGATTCCATTTTTTTCACTGAAGAAGTGTGCTTGCTTCCAAACCAATAAATTGACCCATGAAAGGTCACATGTTTATAATCAAATGTATCACTGCAAAACAAATCTGTAAGGCATGGATTAAAAATGAAAGCTAACCGGAAGGCTTCTGATTTGCATCTGCATCTCACGGAACCCCATAGACTTTAATTGATCAAGTCTGATCTTCAAAATTAGATCAACATAGAACATGAGTCACATAGATTTCATTATCAGATCCATCATTTCAACAGGAGTGTGAATACATCCATTCTACTCTACGGGTCCGCGTACTGTCCAATAAAATATCGGACAACTCTCAGACATGTTAAATGGAAGTGTGAATGCAGACTTACAGGGACACAGGTTTTACTTTCATTCAGAATGAGTACATTTGATGCATAATTTTTCTGTTTTAGATACCAACTGTGGGGGAGGTGAAATTATACTTTACAGCATTTGAATAGAAAAACGGAGCTTTGTTCTTAGATCTGTCAAGATTCAGGGTAAACAGATTGATTGGTCTCCTTTGTTTGTTTTTTTTATATATTTTTTCTTTAGTACTGGTCCATAGCATATTATGGGAGAATCACCTATTATTCTAATAAATAATAAACTGTACTTTGTAAATTAATTCACCAGTACATCCAAAATCACAAGCAAAAATTAACTTCCCCTCCACTGCCAGGATACATTACAGACAGAATATTGTCATTTCTGTGATGTTTGCCTCTTAAGAGCTTGAACAATACAGTCCCAAGTCATTGTCCTCTGCATTCGTAGCTGGCCCACATGCAAATGTTCAAGAAAGCAATTCACGGATTGAAGTAAACAAATGCTATATAAGAAATAACCCTGTAAAAGTAACTTAGTTTTAATGGCAAATATGCTGCAATCAAATCCTACTTTTGTTTCTTTCTATATCAAAGTACAATGCTATTTACAGCTCTGAGAGACAGAATCTAAAAAGAAAAAAACTGAAAATCACAATGCATGATTTTTAGATAATTAAATTGCATTTTATTGCATGAAATAAGTATTTGATCACCTACCAACCATCCAGAATTCATGCTCTCACAGACCTGTTAGTTTTTCTGTAAGAAACCCTTCTACTCTTTTCTCATTACTTGTATTAATTGCACCTATTTTTACCTGTATAAAAGACACCTGTCCACATACTTAATCATTCACATTCCAAACTCTCCACCATGGTCAACAGCAAAGAGCTGTCTAAGGACACCAGGGACAAATTGTAGATCTGCACAAGGCAGGGATGGGCTACAGGACAATAGGCAAGCAGCTTGGTGAGAAGGCAACAACTGTTGGTATAATTATTAGAAAACGGAAGAAACACAAGATGACTCTCAATCTTCCTCAGTCTACAGATCCGTGCAAGATCTCACCTCATAGGCGTAAGGATGATTCTGAGAAAAGTGAGGAATCAGCCTGGAACTACATGGGAGGACCTGGTCAATGATATGAAGAGAGCTGGGACTACAGTCTCAAACATTACCATTAGTAAGACACTACGCAGTAATGTATTAAAATCCTGCAGGGAATGCAAAGTCCCCCTGCTCACGACATCACTTGTCCACATCTGTTTGAAGTTCACCAATGACCTTATGGATGAACCAGAGGAGGCATGGGAGACGGTCATGTGGACAGATGAGACCAAACTAGAACCTTTTGGTATTAACTTCACTCTCCGCGTTTGGAGGAAGAAGAAGGATGAGTACAGCCCCAAGAACACCATCACAGCTGTGAAGCATGTTGGGGAAAACATCATACTTTGGGGGTGGTTTTCCACAAACAGGACAGGACGACTGCACTGTATTGAGGGTAGATGAGGTCATGTATCATGCGATTTTGTTGAAAACCTCCTTCCCACAGTAAGAGCACTGAAGATGGGAAATGGTTGGATATTCCAGAATGACTATGACCTGAAACACACGGCCAAGTGAACAAAGGAGTGGCTCTGTAAGAAGCATTTCAAGGTCTTGGAGTGACCTAAGCAGTTTCCAGACCTGAACCCAAAAGAAAAGCTTTGGAGGGAACGGAAACTCAATGCTGCCCAGCAACAGCCTCAAAACCTGAAAGATTTGGATTAGATCTGTATGAAAGAGTGGAGCAAAATGCCTGCTTCTATTCTTTCAAATACTTATTTTATGCAATAAAATGCAAATTAATTATGTAAAAATCATACAATGTGATTTTCAGGATTTTTTTTTAAGATTCAGTCTCTTGCAGTTGAGGTGTACCTACGTTTATCTGCAGGTTAATGACGTTCTTAAGCTGTTCTGCCAACATACTGAAAGTGCAGCAACTGGGAGGAATTCAATTTTATTCCTCATGGCAGCCACTAGCTTTCAGTCATAAAAGCGTGGCCAGAGTGACTTTAGTCAGTGCTCAGTAGGTAGTGAGAGGCAGCTGTCACCTTGCCCCAGCACTGATCTGGCTGTCAGTCAGTGCCCTGACATGGTTACAGCGGCAACCCACTTTATACTGACTTCTATTACTGATATCCTGACTTTCAATACAGCGGCTGCACAGCTTTATCAATGTTATAAACCTGTAGAGTAACCTTATATTTGCAGGTTAATAGTGTTTAGCGACATGACAGGTTCCCTTTAATTTTTTATTTTTATAGATACGACGTTTACAAATGAGGAAATACTACTAATACTACTACTAATAATAATACTTATTATTATTATTATGGCCAGATTTAGTACTTTTTTGCTGGATTTGCCCAAATTTAATTCACATAATTAGAATTCTCTAAGATCTTCAAATTCTGGGAAATTCTGAAAAATGTCATTGCATTAGAATCGGTTCGCTCATCCATAATACTGTAGTTAGGCATGGATAATCAACAATGGATAATAATAATTATGTCATAATACTGTACAAATAGAAGGGACACAGTGATGTCACAGTACAAGGATTGTTACCATGGTATTGTTATATTACATTTATTATACTGTATATAGTGAAAAAAACTGGAAGATAATGCACCCAGATACAGCACAGGGATTCCACAAATGCAACACCTTCCATGGATAAATGCACTATCCCATTGTTGGAGCCTCACTAAAATGTGATTTTGCATTTCGTTACATTTAACAGTTATGAAAGTACAGCTGTGCATGAGCATCAGTCATTCTGTGGTTGCTAAAACTTAAAAAAAAAGCTACAAAATGTTTTATTCTTTTGGTTTAGTTATAAATTATCAAGGACAAGTAAAAGTAATGGTGTTCATTACACTTGATTTCTAAATAATGTTTTATTGTGTGCTATGAATGACAGCCTATAATCCTGTTATGAATAAATTTAAAGTGGTGTGTGCCATTGGTCTATTAAGTGTTTTCTCAAGTGAAGAAGAACTTTTACTATTAGAGCAATTATATTGTTAACAGAAATGAGTGGATCAGGCAAAATCCGAACTCACCTCATGGAGAAGTCGTATTCGGCAAATTGAATGCCCCTTTTTGTGCCCTGGGATCTCTCCAGGCCACAGACCATAATAAACGTAGTATGTAAAAAATAATAAAAATCTTTTTACTCATTTCACCACTCCCATTTCTGGCACCTGAACGCCTCACCTCCACCCGTCCGGTTCTCATCGCATCTTCGGATTACAGTCGCTAATGGCGAAATTCCCAGGTCACGGTCACTATGTCGAGGCTTCTGGATTTGCCAGGTATGAGGGTTCTGCCCATGCACCCGCAAAGGTCACTGCGCACACGGTAATGTTATGCCTTTCAGAGAAGTGAGGATGTTTTTTATTTATTTTTTACATTTTGATGGCTTTTATGTTTCAGAAAAAAATGGTGAGCAGTGGCTGAATCTGCGCAGAAGTGAATTCCCCCCAAAAATCTGCATTGTGGCAAATGCAGATATTTGTTCAATTCGAGTAGAATTCAATTCCACTTGAATTTATTTTCTCATCTCAAATTGCTACATCTGTTAAGCATGATATCCACTCTTTTTTCATGAAAAAATAATGGGAAGGTGGTAATTACACCTTATTTATAGTGGTGACATAGCGACTCAATGTCACCAGTGAAATGAGGCTGTGCATGCAAAAGATACAGTTTAATTAATGTCCATTCTTAAAAAAAAAAGCAAATGTGCAATTAAAGTGCTGAAAGTAGTGGAGCCACTTTCTAGATTCCCTTTAATGGCTGTACATTGGCACATAATTTAAGGATTTAATTGAGCCAAAAATCCTTCTCCAAATAACACAATTAAGTTGCACTGTAAAAGTGTTTATCACATTAGTATTTCCTGTCCATCCTTGCTATTTGTGACCATGTTCTGGTTGTCACATGAAGTCGGTTAATAATTGTTGAATTTATTGAGGATTTCAATAACACTCAATAATAGTGGACTCAGTACGTAACTAGCTCAACACAAAAGCTCAAATCCATTAGCGGCAACAAACACAAACTACATTTTTGGCAGGAATGTTGGACAAGTAGCAACAGGAAACTTTGCCAAGGACTGTTTATAGTAATTATAGTACATTAGCCTCTTATTTCTTTTATTGAACATTTAATAAATATATATACACCTCTAATAACTGAAATAATTGCAGTATTGGATACCTTTCATTTAGTGTCACTACATTGTTAATAATTATTTCTTAAAAATCTGAATAGATGAAAGGGTAGAGCTGGTTGTGTGGCAGTTCAGTAGGTTGAGGATCACTGCAGGCTGTAGGCTTGTCGGAAGAGGTGAGTCTTCAGGTTTTTCTGAAGGTTTCTATTGTAGGCGAGAGTCTGATGTGTTGGGGTAGAGAGTTCCAGAGTATGGGGGAATCACAGGAGAAGTCTTGGATGCGGTTGTGGGAAGAAGAGATGAGAGTAGAGAAGGAGATCTTGAGAGGATCGGAGGTTGCATGTAGGTAAGTACCGGGAGACAATGTCACAGATGTGTGGAGGAAACAGGTTGTGGATGGCTTTGTTTGTCATTGTAAGGGTTTTGAATTGGAGTCTCTGGAAGATAGGAAGCCAGTGAAGGGCTTGGCATAGGGGAGAGTCCTGACATTGCATCTGCACTATGTAATAAGCCACACTAGGGGTAGTTGTACTTGTGATATTGACTCACACTTTCATAGATTTTTTTTTTAAACAATAAATTTTTATTGAAAGTTTTCGGTTTACATTTACGCGATAATCAAGATAATCAAAAAAAAATCAGGATAAGTCTTTACATACAATCTGAACAATAGTGCATGTGGTTAACTGACATGCAATCATACAACCTAACCAAAGTAAGGGAAAGGGGGAGTGGGGGAGGGGAGCCCGAGTAAAGAGGTGTATAACGTCTAAAGGGTTTGGTAGGTTATTCTGAATCCGACTGAATGTAGTTAGTTGGGTATAGTACCGGTGTGGCAAAAGGGGTATGGTTGGTGTATTCCGCCCAGGGGAGCCATATTTTCTCGAATTTTCCCACTTTGTCCATTAGTATAGCCGACAATTTCTCGTTGATCATGTACCAGGTGAGGCGTGTTTTGACCGCGGAAAAGTCTAAGTTTGGTTTTTTCCATGCCAAAGCAATGATTTGTTTCGCTGCTAAAAATATAAATGAGATAAGGGATCGGGTATGATTAGGGATGTTGGGGATGTGCTTGTTAAGTAGTGCCTCCCATGGGTTTTTTTTAAGGTTAATGTTCGCTATGGAAAAAACCAAATGGTATATCCTAATCCAGAACCTTCTGACAATCGGGCAAAGCCACCATATATGGAACATGTCTCCTGTTGAATTGCAACCTCTGAAGCAATTTGGGGAGTGGTTAGCCACAGCTTTAGCTACTCTAGCGGGGGTCAGATACCATCGGGTTAACACTTTGTAGTTGGTTTCTAACATGAGTGTGTTTAACATTCCTCCAGTAGATGAGGACCAAATTTGGGACCATTCCGAGTTTGTCAGGGTAGATCCGATGTCCGACTCCCAACGAACGGTATATTTCAAACAATGCCTATGGGAAGGGGCATTAATGTATGAGTAGAGGAGAGAAATAATCCCCGAGGCATGTGGGTTTTGACGACACTTTTGTTCAAAAGGGGTCATGGAGTAAGGAGGGGTAGAATTTTTTAATAAGGAGTTGGCAAAGTTTTTTAATTGTAAGTATCGAAAGATTTCTCCGGAGGGGAAGTGGTACTTTTCCTGTAGAGCCGCGAATGGGATTATCCCATCAATATTGAACAGCTGGTGAATAGGGTTGAGCGAAACGGGTCGAACATTTTCAAAAGTCGCCGACTTTTGGCTAAGTCGGGGTTTCATGAAACCCGATCCGACCCCTGTGCGGGGTCGGCCATGCGGTACGCGACTTTCGCGCCAAAGTCGCGTTTCAATGACGCGAAAAGCGCCATTTCTCAGCCAATGAAGGTAAACGCAGAGTGTGGGCAGCGTGATGACATAGGTCCTGGTCCCCACCATCTTAGAGAAGGGCATTGCAGTGATTGGCTTGCTGTCTGCGACGTCACAGGGGCTATAAAGAGGCGTTCCCGCCGACCGCCATCTTACTGCTGCTGATCTGAGCTTAGGGAGAGGTTGCTGCCGCTTTGTCAGAAGCAGGGATAGCGTTAGGCAGGGTCCATTAACCACAAAACCGCTTGTGCTGCAGCGATTTGCACTGTCCAACACCACCCTCGGTGTGCAGGGACAGTGGAAGTTTTTTTTTTTTTTTTTTTCCCCTCAGCGCTGTAGCTCATTGGGCTGCCCTAGAAGGCTCCCTGATAGCTGCATTGCTGTGTGTACGCCGCTGTGCAAACCAACTGCTTTTTTCAAAGCACAAATCCTCTTGTTCCTTCCTTTCTGCACAGCTATCTTTTTTGTTTGTCCACACTTTTTATTTCATTTGTGCATCAGTCCACTCCTTATTGCTGCCTGCCATACCTGGCTGAGATTACTGCAGGCAGGGAGATAGTAGCTGCCTGCCATACCTGGCTGAGATTACTGCAGGCAGGGAGATAGTAATTGTAGGACATTCCCTGTTTTTTTTTTTTTTTTTTTTTTGGTGGGAGATTAAGATTGGCAATTTGGCATTTCTGCTAGAGTGCCATCCCTGTGTGTGCCATCTCTCTCACATAGTGGGCCATAGAAAGCCTTTTCATTTTTCTGTATTTTTTTTTGTGGGGTGTATAAATTCTCCCTGATAAAAATACAGTGGGAGATTAATATTGGCCTTTGGGCTTGTGTGCCAGTCCTGAGTGTGCCATCTCTCTCACAAATAGTGGGCCATAGAAAGCCTATTTTATTTTTTTTTGGGTTTTATAAATTCTCCCTGAAAAAAAGGGAGATTAATATTGGCCTCTGGGCTTGTGTGCCAGTCCTGAGCGTGCCATGTGTGCCAGCCCTGAGCGTGCCATCTCTCTCACAAATAGTGGGCCATAGAAAGCCTATTTATTTTTTTTTTTGGTTTTATAAATTCTCCCTGAAAAAAAGGGAGATTAATATTGGCCTCTGGGCTTGTGTGCCAGTCCTGAGCGTGCCATCTGTGCCAGCCCTGAGCGTGCCATCTCTCTCACAAATAGTGGGCCATAGAAAGCCTATTTATTTTTTTTTTTGGTTTTATAAATTCTCCCTGAAAAAAAGGGAGATTAATATTGGCCTCTGGGCTTGTGTGCCAGTCCTGAGCGTGCCATCTGTGCCAGCCCTGAGCGTGCCATCTCTCTCACAAATAGTGGGCCATAGAAAGCCTATTTAATTTTTTTTTTTGTTTTATAAATTTTCCCTGAAAAAAGGGAGATTAATATTGGCCTCTGGGCTTGTGTGCCAGTTGTGAGCGTGCCATCTGTGCCAGTCCTGAGCGTGCCATCTCTCTCACAAATAGTGGGCCATAGAAAGCCTATTTAATTTTTTTTTTGGTTTTATAAATTTTCCCTGAAAAAAGGGAGATTAATATTGGCCTCTGGGCTTGTGTGCCAGTTGTGAGCGTGCCATCTGTGCCAGTCCTGAGCGTGCCATCTCTCTCACAAATAGTGGGCCATAGAAAGCCTATTTAAATATTTTTTTGGTTTTATAAATTCTCCCAGAAAAAAAGGGAGATTAATATTGGCCTCTGGGCTTCTGTGCCAGTCCTGAGCGTGCCATCTGTGCCAATCCTGAGCGTCCCATCTCTCTCACAAATAGTGGGCCATAGAAAGCCTATTTTTTTTTTTTTTTGGGTTTTAGAAATTCTCCCTGGAAAAAAAAAGGGAGATTAATATTGCCCTTTGGGCTTGTGTGCCAGTACTAAGCGTTCCATCTCTCTCTCTCTCTCAGTCAGTGGGCCATAGAACGCCTATTTTTGGTTTTATTTGTTTTCTAAATTCTCCCTGAAAAAATCATTTTATTTTATTTGGTTTCTAAATTCTTCCTGATAAAATCATATTTTTTTTATTATTTTTTTTTCTAAAGTCTCCCTGAAAAAAAAAAAAAAAAACAGTGGGAGATTAATATTGGCCTTTCTGCTTGTGTGCCAGTCTTGACTCCTGGGTGCGTCATCTCTCAGTCAGTGGGCCATAGAACGCCTATTTTTGGTTTTATTTGTTTTCTAAATTCTCCCTGAAAAAATCATTTTATTTTATTTGGTTTCTAAATTCTTCCTGATAAAATCATATTTTTTTTATTATTTTTTTTTCTAAAGTCTCCCTGAAAAAAAAAAAAAAAAAACAACCAAAAAAAACAGTGGGAGATTAATATTGGCCTTTCTGCTTGTGTGCCAGTCTTGACTCCTGGGTGTGCCATCTCTCTCTCTCTCTCTCTCTCTCTCTCTCTCCAATTGTGGTCCATAGAAAGCCTATATTTTTTTTCCTTGATTTGGGTTCTAAAATCTACCAGAGAAAATAACTACATCAATCATTGGTAGAAAAATATTGGCCTCTGGGTTTGTGTGCCACTCCTGACTTCTGTGTGCGTCATCTCTCAGTCAGTGGGCCATAGAACGCCTATTTTTGTTTTTATTTGTTTTATAAATTCTCCCTGAAAAAATCATTTTATTTTATTTGGTTTCTAAATTCTTCCTGATAAAATCATATTTTTTTTATTATTTTTTTTTCTAAAGTCTCCCTGAAAAAAAAAAAAAAAAAACAAACAAAAAAAACAGTGGGAGATTAATATTGGCCTTTCTGCTTGTGTGCCAGTCTTGACTCCTGGGTGTGCCATCTCTCTCTCTCTCTCTCTCTCTCCAATTGTGGTCCATAGAAAGCCTATATTTTTTTTCCTTGATTTGGGTTCCAAAATCTACCAGAGAAAATAACTACATCAATCATTGGTAGAAAAATATTGGCCTCTGGGCTTGTGTGCCACTCCTGACTCCTGTGTGCGTCATCTCTCAGTCAGTGGGCCATAGAACGCCTATTTTTGGTTTTATTTGTTTTCTAAATTCTCCCTGAAAAAATCATTTTATTTTATTTGGTTTCTAAATTCTTCCTGATAAAATCATATTTTTTTTATTATTTTTTTTTCTAAAGTCTCCCTGAAAAAAAAAAAAAAAAAAACAACCAAAAAAAACAGTGGGAGATTAATATTGGCCTTTCTGCTTGTGTGCCAGTCTTGACTCCTGGGTGTGCCATCTCTCTCTCTCTCTCTCTCTCTCTCTCTCTCTCCAATTGTGGTCCATAGAAAGCCTATATTTTTTTTCCTTGATTTGGGTTCTAAAATCTACCAGAGAAAATAACTACATCAATCATTGGTAGAAAAATATTGGCCTCTGGGTTTGTGTGCCACTCCTGACTCCTGTGTGCGTCATCTCTCAGTCAGTGGGCCATAGAACGCCTATTTTTGTTTTTATTTGTTTTATAAATTCTCCCTGAAAAAATCATTTTATTTTATTTGGTTTCTAAATTCTTCCTGATAAAATCATATTTTTTTTATTATTTTTTTTTCTAAAGTCTCCCTGAAAAAAAAAAAAAACAAAAAAAAAAAACAAAACCCCCCAAAAAATGGGAGATTAATATTGGCCTTTCTGCTTGTGTGCCAGTCTTGACTCCTGGGTGTGCCATCTCTCTCTCTCTCTCTCTCTCTCTCCAATTGTGGTCCATAGAAAGCCTACATTTTTTTTCCTTGATTTGGGTTCCAAAATCTACCAGAGAAAATAACTCCATCAATCATTGGTAGAAAAATATTGGCCTCTGGGCTTGTGTGCCACTCCTGATTCCTGTGTGCGTCATCTCTCACTCAGTGGCCCATAGAAAGCATATAGTTTGTTACATTTGTTTTCTAAATTCTCCCTGCAAAAATCTATTTTTTTTTTTTGGGGGGGTTTCTAAAGTGTTCCTGAAAAAAATAAAAATAAAAAAAAAATAATAGTGTGACATTAATATTAACATTTGTGCTTCAGTGACAGTCCTGCGTGTGGGGCATCTCTCTAATTTGCAGCCACCAAAAAAAGAGTGTGTAACATTGGGCCTGATTTTCGCTGTGGTCTCACCAACCTGTAAAGGGGTAGCTAAATCATACTGAAGTTATAGCTCACCGTGTAAGTTGTGTGACTGCAACAAATAACGTTAGTTTGGTTACGTTTTTAAAACAATGAGGAAGTCTAGTGGAAGAGGTCGTGGCCGGGGGCGTTCATTGTCAGCTGGTAATGAGGGTAGTGGTAGTGGTGGAGCATCAGGTGGTCGTGGGGAAAAAAATATTGCACCTAAGTCTGGAGCTGTGGAGCCAGGTTCGTCGTCCGGCTACACAAGGCCTCGAACGCTCCCTTTTCTGGGATTAGGAAAACCGCTTTTAAAGCCGGAGCAGCAAGAGCAAGTTTTGGCTTATCTTGCTGACTCAGCCTCTAGCTCTTTTGCCTCATCTCGTGAAACTGGTAAAAGTAAAAGCAGCGCGTCGTTAGTGGATGTTCACGGTCAGGGACAAGTCACTTCCTTGTCCTCTTCAGCAAAAACAACAACAGAGAAGAATGCAGCAGGCGACACAACGGGTTACTCCATGGAGCTCTTTACACATACCGTCCCTGGCTTAGAAAGTGAAGCAGTTAACAGTCCATGCCCATTACAAATTGAATCTGACATGGAGTGCACTGACGCACAGCCACAGCCAGACTACTATGCTGGTCCTTTGACTCAGACCACAACATTGCCCTCGCAGGGTGCTGATCAAGAATCAGACCCTGATGAGACTATGTTGCCCCATCACGAACGCTATACCACCGAACGACACGGTGACACAGACGAAGTTGCGCAGGAGGTACAAGAAGAGTTATTAGATGACCCAGTTCTTGACCCCGATTGGCAGCCATTGGGGGAACAGGGTGCAGGCGGCAGCAGTTCTGAAGCAGAGGAGGAGGAGGGGCCGCAGCAGGCATCAACATCGCCACAGGTTCCATCTGCCGGGCCCGTATCTTGCCCAAAACGCGTGGCAAAGCCAAAACCTGGTGGAGGACAGCGTGGCCATCCGGTTAAAGCTCAGTCTGCAATGCCTGAAAAGGTATCCGATGCTAGAAAGAGTGCAGTCTGGCATTTTTTTAAACAACATCCAATTGATCAGCGCAAAGTCATCTGTCAAAAATGTTCTACTTCCTTAAGCAGAGGTCAGAATCTGAAAAGTCTCAATACTAGTTGCATGCATAGACATTTAACCACCATGCATTTGAAAGCTTGGACTAACTACCAAACGTCCCTTAAGGTTGTTGCACCCTCGGCCAATGAAGCTAGTCATCAACGCAACATCCCTTCCGGCAGTGTAGGACCACCATTTAGCGCACCACCTGCTGTATCTGTGCAGGTATCTTTGCCAGGCCAAAGCAGTCAGGGTCAGGGAATCACCAGTTTCGTAGTAGGAAACACTGCATCTAGGGCACCGGCGGCAACAATACCATCTCCCACCGTCTCTCAGTCTGCCATGTCCACCGGCACCCCCGCTAGTTCCACGATCTCCAGCTCTCCAGTCCAGCTCACCCTACATGAGACTATGGTTAGAAAAAGGAAGTACTTATCCTCGCATCCGCGTACACAGGGTTTGAACGCCCACATAGCTAGACTAATCTCGTTAGAGATGATGCCCTACCGGTTAGTTGAAAGCGAAGCTTTCAAAGACCTGATGGACTACGCTGTACCACGCTACGAGCTACCCAGTCGACACTTTTTTTCCAGAAAAGCCATCCCAGCCCTCCACCAGCATGTTAAAGAGCGCATCGTCCATGCACTCAGGCAATCTGTGAGCACAAAGGTGCACCTGACAACAGATGCATGGACCAGTAGGCATGGCCAGGGACGTTACGTGTCCATCACGGCACACTGGGTAAATGTGGTGGATTCAGGGTCCACAGGGGACAGCAAGTTTGGGACAGTTCTGCCTAGCCCACGGTCTAGTAAACAGTTGTCTGTAGCCGTTCGCACCCCCTCCTCCTCCTCCTCCTCCTCGTCCTCCTGCAGAAGCAAGAGCTCGTCCACAGACCGCAGTCGCACAAACACTCCATCCGCACCTGCCACTGTTGCACACCAGGTCTCCCATTATGGGGCAGCTACTGGCATACGTCAGCAGGCTGTATTGGCTATGAAGTGTTTGGGCGACAATAGACACACCGCGGAAGTTCTGTCCGAGTTCTTGCAGCAAGAAACGCAGTCGTGGCTGGGCACTGTAGATCTTGAGGCAGGCAAGGTAGTGAGTGATAACGGAAGGAATTTCATGGCTGCCATCTCCCTTTCCCAACTGAAACACATTCCTTGCCTGGCTCACACCTTAAACCTGGTGGTGCAGTGCTTCCTGAAAAGTTATCCGGGGTTATCCGACCTGCTCCTCAAAGTGCGTGGACTTTGCGCACATATCCGCCGTTCGCCTGTACACTCCAGCCGTATGCAGACCTATCAGCGTTCTTTGAACCTTCCCCAGCATCGCCTAATCATAGACGTTGCAACAAGGTGGAACTCAACACTGCACATGCTTCAGAGACTGTGCGAACAGAGGCGGGCTGTTATGTTTTTGTGGGAGGATACACATACACGGGCAGGCAGTAGGATGGCAGACATGGAGTTGTCAGGTGTGCAGTGGTCGAAGATTCAAGACATGTGTCAAGTCCTTCAGTGTTTTGAGGAATGCACACGGCTGGTTAGTGCAGACAACGCCATAATAAGCATGAGCATCCCCCTAATGCGTCTGCTGATGCAAAGTTTGACGCACATAAAGGATCAGGCGTCTGCACCAGAGGAAGAGGAAAGCCTTGATGACAGTCAGCGATTGTCTGGTCAGGGCAGTGTACATGACGAGGTACCGGGCGAAGAGGAGGTGGAGGATGAGGAGGATGATGGGGATGAGTATATTTTTAATGAGGAAGCTTTCCCGGGGGCACGGGAAATTGGTGGCGTGGCAAGGCCGGGTTCTGGTTTTTTGAGGGACACAAGTGACGTAGATTTGCCTGCAACTGCCCCTCAACCAAGCACAACCGCAGATTTGACAACGGGAACTTTGGCCCACATGGCGGATTATGCCTTGCGTATCCTCAAAAGGGACACACGCATTACAAAAATGATGAACGATGACGATTACTGGTTGGCCTGCCTCCTTGATCCTCGCTATAAAGGCAAATTGCAAAATATAATGCCACATGAGAACTTGGAACTAATATTAGCAACAAAACAATCAACTCTTGTTGACCGTTTGCTTCTGGCATTCCCTGCACACAGCGCCCGTGATCGTTCTCACACGAGCTCCAGGGGCCAGCAGACCAGAGGTGTTAGAGGGGCAGAAATCAGAAGTGGCGTTGGCCAGAGGGGTTTTCTGACCAGGTTGTGGAGTGATTTTTCTATGACCGCAGACAGGACAGGTACTGCAGCATCAATTCAAAGTGACAGGAGACAACATTTGTCCAGTATGGTTACAAACTATTTTTCATCCCTTATCGACATTCTCCCTCAACCGTCATTCCCATTTGATTACTGGGCATCCAAATTAGACACCTGGCCAGAATTGGCAGAATATGCATTGCAGGAGCTTGCTTGCCCGGCAGCTAGTGTCCTATCAGAAAGAGTATTCAGTGCTGCAGGTTCAATACTAACAGAAAAAAGGACTCGTCTGGCTACCCAAAATGTAGATGATCTAACCTTCATTAAAATGAACCACAACTGGATTTCAAAATCTTTTGCCCCACCCTGCCCGGCTGACACCTAGCTTTCCTATGAAAAGGTCTTGCCTGTGGACTATTCTGAATGACTTTTCCAATCTCGTAATTTTCTTCACCTGATTGTCCAGCATACGACATGTTTCCACCTCACGAAATGGCCAAACTCCCCACACGGGGCCGTGCTATCGCCACTTTGCGCTTGGACCCTTGAGAGTGCTGTTTGTCTGAAGAGGTGGGTGTGGCCGCTTTTGGTCGACGGCACTGCCACTGGGTCCCTCATAGTACAATAAAGTGTCTCTGGCGGTGGTGGTGCGCACCCAACGTCAGACACACCGTTGTAATATGAGGGGCCCTGTGCCTGTACCGCCGGCCACAAGACAGTTCCCCCCCCAGCTCAAACAGTGCTCTACCACTAGCAAAATTATCTCTCACAGCTTCACCAATGTGTAGTCTAGGCGCTGACATCCTTCAATGCCTGGCACTGACAATACCATTGTTTTGACATTTTTGTTATGTTAGGCCTTCGAAGCCTGTCTGCGGTCCCTTCTTTCTACAACTACTACACTGACCAGGCCACTGCTGGCCGTGTTACCCTGGAACCAATTTAAAAGTGCCTACAGTCAGCCCAATTTTGTTATGTTAGGCCTTCGAAGACTGTCTGCCGTCACTCCTTCCACTAGACTTCCACTGACCATACACTGCTGCCCATGTACCCCTGGAACCAATTTAAAGTGCCTACAGCCAGCCCAATTTTGTTATGTTAGGCCTTCGAAGCCTGTCTGCGGTCACTCCTTCCACTAGACTTCCACTGACCAGACCACTGCTGCCCGTGTACCCCTGCAACCAATTTAAAAGTGCCTACAGCCAGCCCAAGTTTGTTATGTTAGGCCTTGGAAGCCTGTCTGCGGTCACTCCTTCCACTAGACTTCCACTGACCAGACCACTGCTGCCCGTGTACCCCTGGAACCAATTTAAAAGTGCCTACAGCCAGCCCAAGTTTGTTATGTTAGGCCTTCGAAGCCTGTCTGCGGTCACTCCTTCCACTAGACTTCCACTGACCAGACCACTGCTGCCCGTGTACCCCTGGAACCAATTTAAAAGTGCCTACAGCCAGCCCAAGTTTGTTATGTTAGGCCTTCGAAGCCCGTCTGCGGTCACTCCTTCCACTAGACTTCCACTGACCAGACCACTGCTGCCCGTGTACCCCTGGAACCAATTTAAAAGTGCCTACAGCCAGCCCAAGTTTGTTATGTTAGGCCTTCGAAGCCTGTCTGCGGTCACTCCTTCCACTAGACTTCCACTGACCAGACCACTGCTGCCCGTGTACCCCTGCAACCAATTTAAAAGTGCCTACAGCCAGCCCAAGTTTGTTATGTTAGGCCTTCGAAGCCTGTCTGCGGTCACTCCTTCCACTAGACTTCCACTGACCAGACCACTGCTGCCCGTGTACCCCTGGAACCAATTTAAAAGTGCCTACAGCCAGCCCAAGTTTGTTATGTTAGGCCTTCGAAGCCTGTCTGCGGTCACTCCTTCCACTAGACTTCCACTGACCAGACCACTGCTGCCCGTGTACCCCTGGAACCAATTTAAAAGTGCCTACAGCCAGCCCAAGTTTGTTATGTTAGGCCTTCGAAGCCTGTCTGCGGTCACTCCTTCCACTAGACTTCCACTGACCAGACCACTGCTGCCCGTGTACCCCTGCAACCAATTTAAAAGTGCCTACAGCCAGCCCAAGTTTGTTATGTTAGGCCTTGGAAGCCTGTCTGCGGTCACTCCTTCCACTAGACTTCCACTGACCAGACCACTGCTGCCCGTGTACCCCTGGAACCAATTTAAAAGTGCCTACAGCCAGCCCAAGTTTGTTATGTTAGGCCTGCGAAGCCTGTCTGCGGTCACTCCTTCCACTAGACTTCCACTGACCAGACCACTGCTGCCCGTGTACCCCTGGAACCAATTTAAAAGTGCCTACAGCCAGCCCAAGTTTGTTATGTTAGGCCTTCGAAGCCTGTCTGCGGTCACTCCTTCCACTAGACTTCCACTGACCAGACCACTGCTGCCCGTGTACCCCTGCAACCAATTTAAAAGTGCCTACAGCCAGCCCAAGTTTGTTATGTTAGGCCTTCGAAGCCTGTCTGCGGTCACTCCTTCCACTAGACTTCCACTGACCAGACCACTGCTGCCCGTGTACCCCTGCAACCAATTTAAAAGTGCCTACAGCCAGCCCAAGTTTGTTATGTTAGGCCTTGGAAGCCTGTCTGCGGTCACTCCTTCCACTAGACTTCCACTGACCAGACCACTGCTGCCCGTGTACCCCTGGAACCAATTTAAAAGTGCCTACAGCCAGCCCAAGTTTGTTATGTTAGGCCTTCGAAGCCTGTCTGCGGTCACTCCTTCCACTAGACTTCCACTGACCAGACCACTGCTGCCCGTGTACCCCTGGAACCAATTTAAAAGTGCCTACAGCCAGCCCAAGTTTGTTATGTTAGGCCTTCGAAGCCTGTCTGCGGTCACTCCTTCCACTAGACTTCCACTGACCAGACCACTGCTGCCCGTGTACCCCTGGAACCAATTTAAAAGTGCCTACAGCCAGCCCAAGTTTGTTATGTTAGGCCTTGGAAGCCTGTCTGCGGTCACTCCTTCCACTAGACTTCCACTGACCAGACCACTGCTGCCCGTGTACCCCTGGAACCAATTTAAAAGTGCCTACAGCCAGCCCAAGTTTGTTATGTTAGGCCTTCGAAGCCTGTCTGCGGTCACTCCTTCCACTAGACTTCCACAGACCAGACCACTGCTGCCCGTGTACCCCTGGAACCAATTTAAAAGTGCCTACAGCCAGCCCAAGTTTGTTATGTTAGGCCTTCGAAGCCTGTCTGCGGTCACTCCTTCCACTAGACTTCCACAGACCAGACCACTGCTGCCCGTGTACCCCTGGAACCAATTTAAAAGTGCCTACAGCCAGCCCAAGTTTGTTATGTTAGGCCTTGGAAGCCTGTCTGCGGTCACTCCTTCCACTAGACTTCCACTGACCAGACCACTGCTGCCCATGTACCCCTGGAACAAATTTAAAAGTGCCTACAGCCAGCCCAAGTTTGTTATGTTAGGCCTTCGAAGCCTGTCTGCGTCCCGTTCTTTCAACTACAACTACACTGACCAGGCCACTGATGGCCGTGTTCCCCTGGAACCAATTTTAACTTGCCTACAGCCAGCCCAATGTTAGGCCTTTGATGCCTGTCTGCCGTCACTCCTTCCACTAGGCCTCCACTGACCTGTCTATTGCTGCCCGTGTACCCCTTGAACCAACATCATTAAATATAAAAAAAATTAATTTGATTATAAAAAATAAGATCGTGTTGAGATCTCAAATGCAGACATTTTAACAATCAAAACAAACACACAACAAATATCTGGAACTGTACTACAAAGGTCCAACAGCTACAATTTCTTTCTCCTGCAAGAAGTTAACTGAAAGTTTTTTGGAGTTGTTAACACAGATATGGCATCCACCGAGTGTTGTCCTGTCGCGTCTCCTTTAAATTATTTCCAATAAGATGTTAAACTATTAATTTAATAAAATCAATAATTAAAAAAATAATTGAGTAAGTCAAAAGCACATTGCAAATAAACATTAATTACAAATCAAGAAGCATGGCGCGTCCGAGGGTGAGTAGATACCGAATAAGAATATAATCACCCTCGGACGCGCAATGCTTATTTACAACAGCCTTCCTTCCTAAGAATCAGCCCTTCCGTGGTGTAGAGAGAGGTTGTGTTACACTCCAAGGTGTTCCCCAGGTTGCCTTTCCTGAGCTTCGATCTTCCGGCTCTCGTTTAGTAGCTGTTGGAAACTACGCTGCATTAGGCCTACTAATTGTGTATGGGTGAAACAGTGGCGCATCTGCGGTCCCTCCTTCCACTAGGCCTCCACTGACCTGTCTACTGCGGCCCGTGTACCCCTTGAACCAACCTAATAAAATATTTAAAAAATTAATTTGATTATAAAAAATAAGATCGTGTTGAGATCTCAAATGCAGACATTTTAACAATCAAAACAAACACACAACAAATATCTGGAACTGTACTACAAAGGTCCAACAGCTACAATTTCTTTCTCCTGCAAGAAGTTAACTGAAAGTTTTTTGGAGTTGTTAACACAGATATGGCATCCACCGAGTGTTGTCCTGTCGCGTCTCCTTTAAATTATTTCCAATAAGATGTTAAACTATTAATTTAATAAAATCAATAATTAAAAAAATAATTGAGTAAGTCAAAAGCACATTGCAAATAAACATTAATTACAAATCAAGAAGCATGGCGCGTCCGAGGGTGAGTAGATACCGAATAAGAATATAATCACCCTCGGACGCGCAATGCTTATTTACAACAGCCTTCCTTCCTAAGAATCAGCCCTTTCGTGGTGTAGAGAGAGGTTGTGTTACACTCCAAGGTGTTCCCCGGGTTGCCTTTCATGAGCTTCGATCTTCCGGCTCTCGTTTAGTAGTTGGTGGAAAAGTACACAGCATTAGGCCTACAAAATGGGTATGGGGTGGAGAGAGATGGTGTGTTACACTCCAAGGTGTTCCCCAGGTTGCCTTTCCTGAGCTTCGATCTTCATGCTCTCGTTTAGTAGGTGTCGGAAAGTAGGCTGCATTAGGCCTACAAATTGGGTATGGGGTGGAGAGAGATGGTGTGTTACACTCCAAGGTGTTCCCCAGGTTTCCTTGCCATTGCTTCGGTCTTCCGACTCTCGTTTAGTAGTTGTAGAAAAGTACACAGCATTAGGCCTACAAAATGGGTATGGGGTGGAGAGAGATGGTGTGTTACACTCCAAGGTGTTCCCCAGGTTGCCTTTCCTGAGCTTCTATCTTCAGGCTCTCATTAAATTGTGGTTAAATGGAACAACTGCATTTGGCGTACTAGTTGGTTTGGGGCCTACTATCGGTGTCTGCCACTCCTTGCTGTTCTCCTCCACTGAACAAAGCTGTGCCGCCTGTTTACTACGGTTGCCAATTTTGAACTGCATTTCGACTACTTACTGATTTGGCCCTACTCTCTGTGTCAGCCTCTCATTCCAGTTGTCCTCCACTGCAATGCCCCCTGGTTATTCCTGTGTTACCAATTTTGAACTGCATTTAGCCAACTTTATTCTTTGGGCCTATATCTGTGTTTCCTCCTCATCCTGCCCATTGCCCAGCCAGTGATAGATGAGTCTGCTGGTACATTGACCCATAACGCAACATTCCCCGTGCACGCTACACAACAACATTGTGACCCTGCTGAAAGTCAGGTTGCTCTTCCCGCATACCATACCACCTTACACGGGGACAAAGAGGAAGGTGCAGATGAAAGTGCAGGTTCCTTCATCAGGTGGGGGGAGGAATACTAGTTGGCGACGTCACTGGCACAGGGCCTCTCATAGTACGCAAAAGTGTTGCTGCCGGTGGGAGGCGCCCCCGCCGTGCAAACACACCGCTGTACTTTGAGGGGCCCTGTGCCAGTGCCAATGCCAACGAGTGGGCCCCCCCTGCTTGCTCAGGTTCACAGCACTTGCAAAGTTGAAATACTTACCTCTCCCTGCTCCACTGCCGTGACGTGGTCCAGATTTCCTGGGCCCACTAATTACTTGAACCAGCCCTACCCCCCACAACTTTAGCCAAATGACCCCCAATTTCAAATGCCTTCCAATTATTATAAGGTAAATTACGCTTGACAAGCTTCATTAAGAAGAATGGATGGTTTTGACATTAAAATGGGCACTCTAGGTGTTTTCCTGGCCCCCACTCACTGCCGACTATGCTGCCCCATTGACTTGCATTGGGTTTCGTGTTTCGGTCGATCCCGACTTTACGTCATAATCGGCCGATTTCACTCGACCCGACTTTGGACATAGTCGGGTTTCGCAAAACCCGGCTCGACTCTAAAAAGGTCAAGGTCGCTCAACTCTACTGGTGAACCCTGGTTATGCCGGCTTCGACCCATCTATAAAAACTTTTGATAGATCCCACGCCTGGGGGGAATAGGGTATTACCCCAAATGGGAGCGAGGGGTAAAAAGGGTGAGATCAGTTGTGAGGAATATTTTAAAGTGTCCCAGATTGTAAGAGAATGCTTTATAATGGGGTTCGAGATATGTTTGCGTTGAGTTGGGAGGATCCATAGTACTGTGTCTAGAGTACTGGGTTGCATTTCGAATGCTTCCAGGGATAGCCATAATGGGGGTTCGTTATAAGCATGGTATAAAGTCAGTTGGCCTAATTGAGCTGCGCGGTAATATTTCAAGAGGTTGGGGACTCCCAAACCCCCCTTTAGGCGATGGCGGTATAAAGTAGCCTTGTTAACTCTCGGGATGCCTCCTCTCCATACGAAGGTGTCTATAGATCTTTGGGCCGTTTTAAGGAAGTGTGAGGGGATAGGTATAGGCAGAACGCGAAATAGATAGAGCAATTTAGGGAGGATTGTCATTTTTAGCGCACATACTCGGCCCAACCAAGAGAGATGTAGTTTCTCCCATGATTGGAGCAGAAGGCAAAGTTTCCGGAGCATAGGAGGATAATTAGCCGCATAAAGGGAGTCTAGGTTAGCTGTTAGTTTAATCCCCAAATAGTCCAAATGGTCAGTGGCCCATTGGAACGGAAAGTTGTGCTGAAGTAGTGATACAGTAGGTCGCAAAAGGGATATGTTCATAGCGTAGGATTTGCTGGTGTTTAAGTGGAGGCCGGATATAGTTTCGCAGCTTTCTAGGGTATGTAAGAGGGCCGGCAAGGATGTCTTAGGGGACGACAAAAGCAAATGCATGTCGTCAGCAAATAAAAGAAGTTTATGAGAAACTGACGCCACTTCCACTCCCTGAACTTCAGAATTAAGGCGCATATGAATAGCTAAAGGTTCAAGCGCCAAAAGAAACAACAGGGGTGAAAGGGGACATCCCTGCCTGGTTCCCCTACTAATAGGGAAATACGTGGAGGAAAAGCCATTATAACGTACGTAGGCCGAAGGGGAGCTATAGAGAGCGTAAATCCAAGAGAGAAAGTGGTCGGGAAACTTCCATCTCCGCAGCACCGCAAACAAATATGGCCATGAGATAGAGTCAAAGGCTTTCTTGAAGTCTAATGACAGTAGCATACTTGGTATGTCACGGTGTTTGCAGAGGTGCAACAGATGGGAGACCCTCCGTATATTGTCTGAAGCTTGTCTCCGAGGGACAAAACCCACTTGATCTTTGTGGATTAGGGTACCCAGGCCAGAGTTCAGTCTTTGGGATAATATTTTGGCTAAAATTTTGAGATCTATGTTGATAAGGGATATTGGTCTATAATTAGACCAGTGTAGGTGGTCTGTGTTGGGTTTAGGTATCATAGATATTGCAGCAATTAGAGAGGCTGCACCTGGCTTATTGCCTTCTCTCAAAGAGTTAAAGTAATTAGTGAGGTGGGGGATCAGAATTGGAGCATATTTCTTGTAGTAGAGGGCCGTAAAACCATCGGGGCCTGGTTTTTTATTGGTTTTCAAGTGTTGAATGGCTAGTTCGATTTCACTTGGTGTTACGGCTTGGTTGAGGAGTTCAATCAAATCGGAGCTAAGAGCTGGAAGGGGAATAGAGTCTAAAAATGTCTCTATCGTTTCTGAATTCGAGGTAATTGGGGCCTTGTACAGCTGCCTAAGTTTTTGTTGGAAAAAGTGGGAAATTTGTTGTGGATTAGATGTGATACCAGCAGGTGTGCGTATTCGAATAGGGGGCCTGGGTAAGGGTAGGCATTTTAAGCGTCGAGCTAAATTAGAGTTATTTTTATTATTGAGAGCGTAGAAGCGTTGCTGTGACCATCGTAGCATGGAGAAGGTCGCGATACGTAGTTGGTGAAGGAGTGCTTTTCATCTGAGACTCTAAGGCTGACACCCTGCCCTCCAGTTCAGCTATCCTCGCGTTCCTGTCTTTTTTCTTGCGGGAGGCCTCTTGAATGCAGAGACCTCTAAGCACTGCTTTATGTGCTTCCCAAAGGGAGATTGGCGATGTAGCTGAATGTTGATTCAAGGAGAAATAATCATCAATGTGATTTTTCAGCCTTTGAGAAATATCGGGATAAGAGAGCAGTGAGTCATTCAGAGTCCAGTTGAATGAACGGGGCCGTGGGTGGAGCGTCGAGCATGTGAGGAGATTTGGGGAGTGATCCGACCAGGATGTAGAAAGAATGGATATATTAGAGATGTTTGGGAGGAAGGATAGGTTAGCGAATATGTGGTCGATTCTAGTGTGCACTAAGTGGCGTGCGGAGAAGTACGTGTAGTCTCTATTGGAGGGGTGGATCTCCCTCCATAAGTCCACCCAGTGGTGTTGGGCGAGAATCTTATTAAGAGCGGTTGAATCCGCAGAAGGGTAAGGCTGCGGGGGATTAGAGGAATGGGGACTTGAGGATTTATCGAGGCTAGCTTTCAGTATGCAATTGGAGTCTCCACATAGTATTGTGGTGCCTTGGGCATGTTTGGAGACTAATTCCAATAACTGGGAAAAGAAGGCAGCTTGGTGGGAGTTGGGAGCATAATAGGAGACTAAAGTGACCAGTTCATCTGATATCGAACCTGTCACCATGATATAGCGTCCTTCCTTATCAGCCACTGACGACTTAAAAACGAAGGGGACAGATTTTTTAAAACAGACCGCGACTCCTTTGGTTTTATTTGGGGCGTTCGCCATGTAGAAAAGTGGATACGAAGTGGACATAAATTTGGGGTAGGAGCTGGTTGAGAAGTGCATCTCTTGGAGGCAAACCACATCTGCCTGTTGGGATCTATAATAACGAAAGGCCTTAGTGCGTTTGTGAGGGGAATTTAGGCCCCTCACATTGTGTGATAGGATCGTTAATGGCATGATAGATGGTTGTTGAATTTGCTTATGTTGGCAGTAAGTTTTGGGACGTTGGCGGAGTTAGAGAAATTATTGTTAGGTGGACCAAATTGGTAGAGTGTACTCGGGCGAGTAGTAGGGATGGAAGGGAGGGCAGGTTGAACAATAACTATGATTAGGAAAGGGTAGGAAGAACTCGTTGGGAAGGGGGGGTGGGACTGTTGTTGGCTAAGCACAGTGCGAAGCATCAGTGTACAAGGACACTGTGGGGTCATGAGGGTCCGCTAGGGGGCACAATGAAACATATTTAAATGTCGTGAAGAACGGGAGTGAGAACGAGATAGTGGGTTAAGTTAAACTGGAAATTCAATTTCACAGGCTAGGAGTGGGCTTTTCATAGTGCCGGGGGAATTAGGGATAGAGGGCGTAGTGCGAGACCTGAAAATAACCATTATATTAAACATAGTTAATTAACGCCTTAATATGGTCTAGTGAAATATTTGAAACCTGGCTGCCCATTTAAAAGGCCTGACAGAATTCTACAACTTAACACGCTATAAAGAGGAGAAAAGAGAGAAAAAAAAAAAAAACACTATGAAAACTCGTGTAATAAACATAGTCACTTGTCTGAAGTGAAGAGCAAGTCAAATGGCGTTGTCAGTCTGGAAGTTCGGTTGAAGCGAAATCTGTAACGGCTTCTGTAGGGTAGGTAGTGGAGCTGTACGCTCCAAGAACGCCTGTAACAATAAACTGAAAAAGAACACATATGAACTACTTGTTCCATTGAACATTATAAAGTATAGGCTAGCGTGTTGTATCCGGGACTACGCTATGAGGTTGTCCTGAAGAGAAGCCTATGGAGTAGTATAGGCACGAACTAAAGTTAGTGGATATCCAGCACGTCATGGGGGAGCCGGAGGATCACGTGGTCTGGGACGGAGGGTCGCAGGTTGGGGCCTCGAGGAAGAAGGTGGGGGGGATGATGGGAGGTCCATGAGTTGTAGTTTAGACAAGCAATGGCTCGCTCCTTCAGGGGAGAGAACTGTATGGACCATATCGAGATGAGAGAAGATCAGTTTAAATGGGAAGCCCCAGCGGTACTTGATGTTGTTGGAGCGTAGGACCTCCAGGTATGGTTTCATAGCACGTCTTTTGGCGATGGTAGTAGGGGCCAAGTCGGAGAACAGTTCATATGAGTGGCCTTGGAATACCAGCGGTGACGAATTTCTTGCTGCCTGTAAGAGCTGTTCCTTGGTTTTGTAATGATGTAATTTAAGGATGATATCCCTTGGTGGACCTTCCGGTTTGCGTTTGCTCAGGGCTCTATGAATTCGGTCCATTTCTAGGCACTCTATAGGGATTCCTGGTATTAGTTCTTGAAAGAGAGCCGTCGCCGTGGACTGGAGATCGGTGATTGTTTCGGGTATGCCCCTGATTCTGATGTTGCACCTGCGGGCTCGATTTTCGAAATCCTCCAGTCTGTTGTTAAGGGTGTGAATTTCGTCGTGTAGCATCTCGATGTCTTTCTCGTGAGTAGCAAGGGTTGTGTGGGTAGCGTCCATTTTGTCCTCCAGGTCAGAGGTACGGGAACCGAGTTCTCTGATCTCCTTGGTTAAATCCTTGGTCAATTTTTCTGACATTTTGAGTAATTCTGAGTGTAAAATTGATTGAAACTGTGATAGTAAGGCAGATTGATCTGAGGTTGAGGTATTAGGGGTCTTGGTTGTTAAAGCTGGAATCATTTCAGAGTCCGCACCCTCAGGTATAGACGAGTTAGAGGATTCTGACTGGGAGAAGGGGCCAGAAGACATATCGCCATCCAGATCTGTTAAAGCGGCAAATCTGTTGCTGGGTTGTTTTGAGCTAGCTCTGCGTGCTTTAGGCATGAGGGCGAGTTGAGTAGGAAAGGGCCTCCGTGGTGCTTATCCCGTTCAAGGAAAGAGGGTCAGTAGGAGGGCATATTGCAGAGCGACCCCTAGCGGATATAGGGGGGGCACTTTAAGGCATTACAAAAGTCTTAAGGTGTATTATAAGCTGGGCTTATTTGGGGTGGAGACGTGGCGGAGGATTGTCAGAGATAAATACCAACTGCGATGGGAGGGTTGGTATGATGGTATATAGCCGAGAGGAGGATTTTTTAAGTAATCCTCATAATGTGCACGGAATTAGAGCTCAACATGGACACTAGGTATCAGTGAAGACGGTTGGTGACCAGCTGAGTCTTTTTTGTGTATTATAGAATGTATCACCAGTTCTTAGATTGAGCACTAGGTGTCACCAAACGTCTTTCTTCTAGGGCACCCTCTTTATCCCACTGTATATGACACTTTAGTGGAATGCAGACAGAATTAGCCTAGCGTGCCAGAGTATACTTGTATAGCTCAATGTAGCTATGGAGCCTGCAGGCTCAGCAAACACACTTTCATAGATTTGATGTAGTATTGGGACTCCATGTACAATGAAAGCATTGTCTCTAATAGAGTTATATTGGTAGTGAAATATTTTCCCATGGGTGTTTAAAAGTAAGTTATTATTGCTTGCATGCGAAACATAAATTATGGAGAAGCCAAGAGGGTATAATGGATTTTATACAGTACCATCTGTCTATTAAGTATATTATTGATCACTGGAATTCTGTAACTTATTTTGCAATTTTAGTTTATTTACAATATATACTTGAAGGTCCCACAAGTTGGAGTGGGAGTGGCAGCGGCGGAGCAGCGAGTCACAGGAGGCCGGCTGCTGCAACTGACACCTGTGCTTGCTGCTAACGAGAAATGAATAATCACTGCTATCCATTTCCATGGGCATGGAGAGCAGTGAATATTCATTTCTCTTTAACAGAGGGCACAGTAGTCGCAGCCACCGGTGTGGAATGCAGTGAATCTTCATTCCCTGTAGCGGGAACACATGAACGCACGGCAGCTGTAGGAAGCTGGCAGCTGCAGCTAACACTGTTTCTGCTATTAAACAGCAATGAATATTCACTGCTCTCCAGGCCCCTAGTACCAGTGTGGAGAGCAGTGAGTATTCTGGCAGATGTCCTCTGCTTTTAAGCAGTGTGTGGCATCACTGCCATGCACAGCCTACAAGCATAAATCCGCTGCTTGCATCAGAACAAGACACTGTGAGGAAGGGCAGGGAAGGTAAGTAAAATGGTTTATTTTTTTAAATGTTTTCTGTTGGGGGCCATGCATGCCAGGATAGGGATGGGGGCATTCATATAAGGATGGGGATGAGGAGGCCATGCATACCAGGATGGGAATGAGGGGACTATGCATGCAAGGGTAGGGATGAGGGGGCCATTTATTCCAGGATAGGGATAAGGGGGCCATGCCTACAAAGATAAGGATAAGGGGACCATGCCTACCTGGATGAGGATGAGAGGACTATGCATACAGGAATAGGGATGAGGAGGCCGTCCATTTCAGGATAGAGATGAGGGGGCCATGCATACCAGACTTATAATCGAGTCAATAAGTTTTCCCAGTTTTTTTGTGGTAAAATGAGGTGCCTTGGCTTATTTTGGGGTCGGCTTATGCTAAAGTATATAGGGTATATTTTCATAATGTTTTGTGTATAATTAATAAAGAAAAATGTTTTGGGATACTTAATGAGAAAGAGACATTTCTACATATCTGATTATCATTAGGAACTTTGTTAAAAGAGTCCACTATTGAGGTGTTACGGGGTGTGTTTTAAACTGCAGTACATCACTTGTATGAGTGGTCTGTGCCTGGATTATTATCAAAGGAAACACAGCAGCAGCAGTTATTCTGATCATTGGAATAAATGTTGGACCTTCTTTGTTAAAAAGAGAATTGTTTAAGACCAAGATGACCCCTTTAAGTGATACTAATAGTATAAATAGCAGTTTCTTTTCTCTTTTGATGAATATAAGAAACCATGTGATTGACAACCTTCAGTGAACCGTTATTACACTCTATTCAGAATGATAAAATGTCCTGACCAGAATCTTAATCTGTATTTTGTGAAGTTTATATTATATATTGGCAAAATAGACGAGCCTTAAACAACCGAGGCATGCTTAGAACAAAGTTCTAAAAACAATATTAAAATAGTAAATTTCCTTTTTATGTTGCTAGAGCCATAAAATAATTCAAGTATGTCAAATACAGTCCTGCAAATCGATTCCAAAAATAATGATAAAATGTTTCAATACAGATCCAGCATACTGTCTCATATTGGAGGTTTTAAACCCAGTTTCCAGACTATTTCATATTGAAAAGCATTAACTTTAATTACGTTTCAATCTATATAATTATATTACATTGAATTATAAGAAATCAAATTAAATTTTACAACATGTCCTTGCTGGATACAAAATTCCATTTTTAGAAGCAAAAATAATAAGACTTTTAGCAAATCAAGATTAAAGTATAACTCCGCCCAACAGCTGAAACGTGAATTTTCATTGAACTTCTACAGATTAATAACAGTTCACAGCTTCTGATTTAGTTGATGACACTGCCCTGACAGTTTTTTTCTTCATTCTGCCTCTAATATTATAGTAAGGCATAGTTGTCCATTCTGTTGCCTAGTGTATTTCCATTTGATAACTTTGAGAACTCTCTGCTGTCATTTACAGCTGTCAAATATACACTTCCCACTGTTATTCTCTGGGGTCTTCAATTCCTTTATTGCTTTGTATCTAACATTTACTTGTAGGCCTCATCTCTTCTAATATTTCAACAAGATGCACTTCTGTCTGATGCAATGTGAAATAAAATATTAAGATATCCTAGAATGACACTTTGCAATAAGCTGGACCTAGATAATACTGAAGCAAGGGCATACTAATATGCTCTATCAGATCGTACAGAAAAATGATAGTATTCGGAGGTATACGGGAAACACTCAAATGTTTATTTTTAGACCAATTTTGTTTTATTTACTATACTGAATGTGGAATATTACCTGTGAAGATCTGCTTTATAAATTATATTTTCTAACTCCTATTCCAGAAGAAGAAAATATGGGCACAGGCAGAATATTTATGGAAAGAAAACTTAAGTGCACTACAAATACTAAGGGGATCACTGACCACACACTGTGGAAGACTAATGAGAATTAAACAAGAAGAAAAGTGTGTATGTAATGGTCAAGATCACCCAACCATAATAAAATCAAATACAAAATAAATTATTTCTTAATGAAAAAACACAACTGAATAACACATTCATTAAAAACAATTAAAAAAGCAAAAAATGGCTGTACAGATAACAACTAATGGTTCGTATAGGGAGCAATCAATGACCTCCTCCAACGTGCTAGCTGCAGGCCAAATAAATGTAGACTTAAGCAAACAATGCCTCATTATAATTTACTTTCCTCCCCTGAGGAAGCTTATAGGTGGCGAAACTCGTGGGGCCCTCCTCCTTACCATCATGCTGGCAGCAGGTTATAATATTGCGCTATTGCCACAATGATGCTTTTTTTTTGCCCCAAACTGGTTTTGCCTTCCACTGCTTCGGTGAGTTCATCTGTTTTTCATGTCTTTATTCATTTACGCATCCTGAACTTTTCCTTTTCTTCCGTCTATGTTTCCTTTTTTTTGTCTTGATTTCCCACGTTCATTTGCAGAACGTTCTTGTGCTGTGGTTAATACTCTTACCCGTCTTCATCTTGTGAAGTTTGTATAATAGCTTCCTGCAGTACTATCTAGGCATATTCATGTGGGCAAATTGTGACACTGTAATCTTTTGAGCATCATTTAAAATTAAAATCTGCATTTTGCTCTCTTTACAGTTTGTAAAGGCTACCAGTACGTGTTAATATTATTCTAAAATTATGATGAGGTATTGCTTGCTTACATCTTCATTTATTTAGCCTGCAGCTAGCACTTTGGAGGAGGCCATTGATTGGTCCCTATACGGACCTTTAGTGGTTATCTGTACAGCCATTTTTTTTATTTTTAAATTGTTTTTATGTATGTGTTGTTTAGTTGTATTTTTTCATTAATATATAATTTATCTTGTATTTGATTACATTTGAGTGATCTTGACCATTACATACACACCTCTCTTCTTGTTTAGTTCTCATCAGACATAATATTTATAGCTCACATTAGGAAATAATATCCTTCATAATCATGTATACCAATATGTATTCCAGGAACATACTGTAGATGCATATCCGATTATATCCATTTTACACAAATGTGAAGGAAATAATTATTTGATCCCTTACTGATTTTGTAAGCTTGCCCACTGACAAAGATATGAACAGTCTATATTTTTAAGGGTAGGTTTATTTTAACATTGAGAGATAGAATATCAAAAATAAAATCCAGAACATCACATTGTATAAGTTATATAAATTTATTTGCATTTTCCAGTGAGAAATAAGTATTTGATCCCTCTGGCAAACAAGACCTAATACTCGGTGGCAAAACCCTTGTTGGCAAGCACAGCAGTCAGACTTTTTTGTAGTTGATGATGAGGTTTGCGCACATGTCAGGAGGAATTTTGGTCCACTCCTCTTTGAAGATCATCTCTAAATCATTAAGATTTTGAGGCTATCGCTTGGCAACTCGGCACTTCAACTGCCTCCATAAGTTTTGTATGGAATTAAGGTCTGGAGACTACCTTGGCCACTCCATGACCTTAATGTGCTTCTTTTTGAGCCACTCCTTTGTTGCCTTGGCTGTA
This sequence comes from Ranitomeya imitator, assembly GCF_032444005.1. NCBI lineage: Eukaryota > Metazoa > Chordata > Amphibia > Anura > Dendrobatidae > Ranitomeya > Ranitomeya imitator. The sequence goes on along the minus strand of NC_091285.1, from coordinate 338,604,710 downwards.
TGTTTTGGTTCATTGTTTTGCTGGAAGACTCAAACGCGACCCATTTTTAATGTCATGTGGAGGGAATGAGGTTGTCACTAAGAATTTTACGGTACATGGCTCCATCTATTCTCCCATTGATGTGAAGTGGTCCTGTGCCCTTAGTAGAGAAACACCCCCAAAACATAATGTTTCCACCTCTATGCTTGACAGTGGGGATGGTGTTCTTTGTGTCATATTCAGCATTTCTCTTCCTCCAAAACGGCAAGTTGTGTTACTACCAAAGACCTAAATTTTTGTCTCATCTGACCACAGCAGCTCCTCCCAATCACTCACAGAATCATCCAGGTGTTCATTGGCAAACTTAAGATGGGCCTTCACTTGTGCTTTCTTGAGCAGGGGGACCTTGCGGGCACTGCAGGATTTTAAAGCTTTACGGCATAATGTGCTACCAATGTTTTTCTTTGTGACTGTGGTCCCAGCTGGCTTGAGATCATTAACAAGTTCCCACCTTGCAGTTTTAGGCTGATCTCTCACCTTCCTCATGATCAAGGATACCCCACAAAGAGAGATTTTGCACGGTACCCCAGATTGATGTCAATTTACAGTCATTTTGTATTTCTTCCATTTTCTTACTATTGCGCCAAGAGTTGTCTCCTTCTCACCCAGCGTCTTACTTATGGTTTTGTAGCCCATTCCAGCTTTGTGCAGATCTATGTCCCTGGCATCCTTATAAAGCTCTTTGGTCTTACCCATGTTGTAGAGGATAGAGTCTGACTGATTAATTGAGTCTGTGGACAGGAGTCTTTTATAAAGGTGACTATCTAAGTCATCTGTCTTTAATGCAGGTAATGAGTTGATTAGGAGCGTCTAACTGGTCTGTAAGAGCCAGAACTCTTAATGGTTGGTAGGGGATCAAATACTTATTTCTCACTGCAAAATACAAATACATTAATATCATTTATACAATGTGATTTTCTATATTTCATTTTTCAATGTTAAAATTATAGACTGTTCATGTCTTTGTCAGTGGGCAAACTTACAAAAGCAGTGAGGGATCAAATACTTATTTCCTTCACTGTTTATATATATATATATATATATATATATATATATATATATATATATATATATATATATATAGTCTATCCAAGTATTATTTATACATTACATATTTTCAAAATATTTCATTTGGTGACATGGCCAATGTTTTGGTGGTAGTTAAGTTCTGTCCAGATGCAAGCCAGCTTGTCCTCATATATGGACTCTAGTGTTTCAGTGATGCATTGTCTCCAGTCGATTCCCTAATGTTGCACAGGCCTCGATGATCACCAGACCTCAGATATATTAAAACTTCTTTCTATGGGCCCACTTCAAGGACTCAGTGTATCGCAAATCCCTCTCTCCACCTCTCTCACCATCCACAGTATTTGAACGACCTAAGACAATAAATCTTTAAAACAGTGGAGTCCTTATCTAGGGATATGATGGCATGTGTCCTGACCAAACTAGACTACCACCTAGATATCTGATGTGTCACTAATAAAAGTCAATTTGAACATTTGCAGCCTCCGGAAAAAAAACTTGGAAAGATCGTGTGTCCTTCAATGTTAATAAATTTGAATTTTTTTCCCTCAGCTATTTAAGCCAAGGCTGTATTTTCCACCATCTTTTTTAATCACACTGTTTAATTCAATATCATGGTAAAGTGTTAACTTCCTCCCATCTCTGCTGCTGGTAGGTCTGCTTTTTCTGCCCCTGTGATCTTTTTCAATTTTCAAGATCCTCCTCAGTTTCCAAAACATCTAACCCGCATGAAATAATGTATGCACTGTTAGAAACTTGCACAACTTTGAGTTGAGTATTTAATGAAGAAAAATATATCTGTATTTCTGTAAATCACCAATAAAAATAACGAAAGTCAACCACATATTAGTTCAGAAGCAGGTTACCAGCAACAAAAAAAAAAGCGAAAAAAAAACTATAGAGACAGTTTAGTGTGATAAGTGTTTGGATTATCCAGATAACAGAAGGCTTTTCACCAGGGGGCTCAATGTCCACAGAAAACAGCACTTCAATGTAACAAGTGGCAATCCTTTGAAGTTAGCTATGCCACAGGCTTTAGTATTGTAACTGTCAGTATTGCCATTGTGTTATATTCTCATTTTTTATGTCTTTTTATTTTAGTCAGTATGATAAGCTATTGATTAGTTTTCATTCTAAAAGTATAGGAACCTTACAGTCACAGAAAATATACATAAAAAGGCATAGAAGCATATAAATAAAAGATCAGAACTAAACAACACATTGAAATGAATATTTATATTGAAAGATAGGCAAACTAGATGGTAAATATGGGAAAGATTGTGATCAACTTGCAAATGTTTATTTTAGATGCCATTTTGCACTGGAGTCTCGCACAGTTTATTCTGTGACAGACTTTTTAGTAATTTTGTAATTGTTCATGGTGACATTAAGCATGCCCTGATTAAGACTTGACATTTCACCAAAGTGGAATATTTTCCCATATGTATATCAGTATGCTAATTAAGAAATTGAGATGATTACAAGGGTTAGTGTAGTTTTCTATCTTGAAACCTCATTACAAAAAATTAATAATTTGGTTAGTAATTGTTAACTTGGGACCAGTGACCTATTCTGGATATTGTAGCACAGTTGTGAAAATCTTGTGTTTTATGGCAAGATTTAAGTTCTGTTTATATGTCTTTGCCCTTTTAGCAAATATAATGATGGTGACCTCAGAACATTTTGACATCAAATCAATTGCAAACGACACCAATTATAATTTTCTATCTCGCCCAGCACTCATGGTTGACATCTCTTTTGGTGAAAGGTTGAAATTGAGAATGTTTTAGTTTCATTGTCTCAATGGCATTTCAAATGACTCAATTTGATTGTGATTATTAAATCACTGAAGCATTATAAAATAACTTTTGAGTAATTTGAAGGTAATTTTTTTCTGCAGGAAGCTGCCTGAAAGGCCCGAAGCAGTAATTTACAGACTGACTCCTAGGCATCAAGAATGGAAATAACATTTGCAAACATTTGAGAAAATTATCTATATATCCCATTTTTAGAGGATCAATTCAAGATCAATTCAATAGTACTATCGTTTCTATACACATCTTTGAATTTTGTAATTTCAAAATAAGGGTGTTTCTGGTTTGGGGGTGACATGGAGTGATTGTACTATATTTGGTTATTCTTCCTTTTTGACGTGTTATATCTCTTAATTACAATTACAATCTGGATGTTGTTTCAGAAGAAATAATTAATATTGAGGAAAATAAAAATGTAGCATCAAGTGAACATTTGATGCACGCCATGGCCTTTACAATACAAAGTACTGGTATAATCATTTGTTTTCTGTTGCCGTAAATCTGTTTATAGTGACTGTCAATGGCTTTTGGAGTTTGATTTCAGATACTGAAAATGAAAAATAAAAGCTAACATCCGACCATTATATTTTCTTGCTTAATGTGGGGCTGCAGAGTGACATGTGTTTGTGATTTGCTGTCTCAGGACAAATTAATAGCTGAGATTTGGTTGAAAAAATATGGTCAGATGGGTTGCATGCAAGTCGAATTGACAAGACCTTCATTGAAGTCTCTTGGAATAAAATTCAAATGTGGCTTGCCACTTGTGGTCAAAGATCTATCTATATTGATTTTATTTTTTTTACATTTGTATTGCTGTAATAGTTAGTCGTCACAGTGTGACCCCATTGTCAATCAGAATCAGTGAATGCTATATTGCCTTGCAAAATTCATGTTGTTGTGTAGCACAGGCCTATTTTGTTCGATAATTGGCACATTGATACCTGAAGATAAGAAATTGGCAAAGATGTACTGCAAATGCTTGTTCATCCACTGATGTTATTGGAAAGTTGCAATACTGTTAGATATATCTTTGGACAGCCCAGTGGCTCAGTGGTTAACACTGTTGCTTTGCAGTGCTGGGGTCCTGAGTTCCAATCACATCAAAGCCAATATCTGTAAGGAGTTTTTATGTTCTTCCCTTGTTTGTATGGGTTTCCTCTGTGTGCTCCGGTTTCTTCCCACAATCCAAAGACATACTGTTAGGGAATTTAGAGTGTGAGCCCAATGAGCCCAATGATGAGGATGTCTGTAAACTACTGGGCAATTAATGGTGCTATGTAAGTAAGTATAATAAATACAGAAAATGTGTATGTTTTGAAGACAAAGCTGCTTTTGGGATTTTCATGGACTACATGACCATTTCCATGTTTGACAGATATGATCCATTTTAATTTATAAGAGTATCACAAAGAATTAGCTCTTTCTCTCTGAAGAAACAATTGCATATTTCCCAGAGGAGTATTGTGGCTTAAAAGTCTCCTCATCTTGGCATGACTAACATGTCACTCTCCATAAGGAGAAATGGTTTAGCTGACAAAATTAAAGTATTACCTGCAAAAAAGTAAATGTTTGAGATACCTACCTGCTTAGCAACTCACGTCTCTTACAAGTTCTGATTTTTAGAAATGTTCTCAATATAATTACTCTACATTGGAACATCTCTACTAAAGATGAGTGGATAAATAAATTCAGGATTGTTTGAGTAAATTTTGTTTAAATCCATGGTTTCACGCAAATTCAAACATTTGGAGATTCAATTCACAGTTCAACATTACATACAGTTATATGAAAAAGTTTGGGCACCCCTATTAATCTTAAGCTTAATGTTTTATAAAAATAGTTTTTTTTTGCAACAGCTATTTCAGTTTCATATATGTAATAACTGTTGGACACAGTAATGTTTCTGCCTTGAAATGAGGTTTATTGTACTAACAGAAAATGTGCAATCTGCATTCAAACAAAATTTGACAGGTACATAAGTATGGGCACCCTTATCATTTTCTTGTTTTAAATACTCCTACCTACTTTTTACTGACTTACTAAAGCACTTTTTTTGGTTTTCTAACCTAATTGAGCTTTGAACTTCATAGCCAGGTGTATGCAATCATGAGAAAAGCTACTTAAAGTGGCCACTTGCAAGTTGTTCTCCTGTTTGAATCTCCTCTGAAGAGTGGCATCATGGGCTCCTCAAAACAACTGTCTAATGATCTGAAAACAAAGATTATTCAACATAGTTGTTCAGGGGAAGGATACAAAAAGCTGTCTCAGAGATTTAACCTGTCAATTTCCACAGTGAGGAACATAGTAAGGAAATGGAAGAACACAGGTACAGTTCTTGTTATGTCCAGAAGTGGCAGGCCAAGTAAAACATCAGAAAGGCAGAGAAGAAGAATGGTGAGATCAGTCAAGGACAATCCTCAGACCACCTCCAGAGAGCTGCAGCATCAACTTGCTGCAGTGATGCGAAAGAAGCCGTTTCTGCAAGCACGCCACAAACAGAGTTGGCTGAGGTATGCAAAAGCACATTTGGAGAAGCCAATTTCTTTTTGGAAAAAGGTCCTGTGGACTGATGAAACCAAGATTGAGTTGTTTGGTCATACAAAAAGGCGTTATCATGGCGGCCAAAAAAAACAGTATTCCAAGAAAAACACTTGCTACCCACAGTAAAATTTGGTGGAGGTTCCATCATGCTTTGGGGCTGTGTGGCCAATGCCGGCACTGGGAATCTTGTTAAAGTGGAGGGACTCATGGATTCCTCTCAGTATCAACAGATTCTTGACAATAATGTTCATGAATCAGTGACAAAGTTGAAGTTACGCAGGGGATGGATCTTTCAGCAAGACAATGATCCAAAACACCGCTCCAAATCTACTCAGGCATTCATGCAGAGGAACAATTACACTGTTCTGGAATGGCCATCCCAGTCCCCAGACCTGAACATCATTGAACATCTGTGGGATCATTTGAAGAGGGCTGTCCTTGCTCGACAACCATCAAACTTAACTGAACTGGAATTGTTTTGTAAAGAGGAATGGTCAAAAATACCTTCATCCATGATCCAGGAACTCATTAAAAGCTACAGGAAGCGGCTAGAGGCTGTTATTTTTGCAAAAGGAGGATCTACTAAATATTAATGTCACTTTTCTGGTGGGGTGCCCATACTTATGCACCTGTCAAATTTTGTTTGAATGCAGATTGCACATTTTCTGTTAGTACAATAAACCTCATTTCAAGGCAGAAACATTACTGTGTCCAACAGTTATTAGATATATGAAACTGAAATAGCTGTTGCAAAAAAAACAATTTTTATAAAACATTAAGCTTAACATTAATAGGGGTGCCCAATCTTTTTCATATAACTGTAGTTACATAGATAGAAAAAAACTAATGTCCATCAAGTTCAACTATTCTCCACCAATTATAAATTCTTAAACTTTTTAATCTTGCTGGCACCATTTCCTGTTTACCTTCCCACCATTACTACAGCCCTAAGACTCCCTAGCATGTTTTGATGTTTGCACCCTAGTGGCCAAACCTTAACAAAGGTCTTATGGAGGGATCCACCATCCTCCATTCACATAATAAATCACAGCACAGACCTACAAGGGAACCCAGGAGGTGAAATTGCCAAGAGACTGTTCTACTGCTGCAAGGACTTTTGCTAGTTTTCATATCAATGAAAATCTCTGACTGCTGTTCACGAGGGGATTATGAGGAGCAAATAGTTTGTTACTCTTCACAAGGAGAAACAACACCTCTTGGATCCTTATTATCCCGATGGAAATTGACTCTCACAGGTTCTGAAATTAATATTTATTGAACTATTCCTATCATTGATCTTTTCCTTTTACCTTTACACCATTGGTCTTTACAAGTATATCTCTATTATGATCTATAGCATTAAAATCCGTAATATAATTCATCCTAGTTGACCTATTATTGACATCTTAGTACTGTGTAATTGGAGTTACCGTAAGATAGGGAATTCTTTACACTACACAGTTATGACACTAAACAGGCTGAATGCTTTATTATCTCTACCTTTTTCTGATTAAAGAGGATATTTGATCTTATTGTTACATTTTACTATTGGCTATGATTGTAAAAGCAAAGCAATATTGCAGGGATCAAAAAAGAAGAAAAACATACCATGCAGTGAACTATTAAAAATATGGCTTTATTCAAGGAAATGCCAATGATTATACAATCATAAAAATTAAAACCAGAAAAAAAACCACATCCGCGTAGCAACAGGATTACAGAGTTGTACAAGCAACAGAGCCCCCACAATATCAGGATAAAAATAAAATTAAATATAAATAGACTGTATATCACACAGTTTTACATGAGAAAATTAGAAAAAGACAGGAATAAAAAATATATATAAAAATATATTTTAAAATATATCAAAAAAAGGAAAGAAAAAATATTTTTATATATGTGTAAAAATATATATTATGTGCAAAAATACAACAAAGTGGTGCAGAAAATTTGAAAAAATAATTACTTGATTGCAAAGTCTCATATACTGTGATATACATTAAAAATATATACTGTTGCACAAAATAAAAAAACAGCAAAATAGTGAAACAAAGAAACGGGGGTAAATAGAACCGAGGGTAATAGAACCCACTAATAAATCCCCTCAAAGCTATACTAAGGTGCATGAATGAATAAAGTGCTGTAGTGCTACCACACCGCCCAAGTCACCTTGGATCTATTCCTGCTAATTCCAACCATATAAGCACCCTAATGGCGCCTCTATGGATATGCACAATATAAGGTGCAGCTATACAGTCGCAATTATAAAGTATCTCTACCTGGGGGGTCTCTCCTGTGCCAACGCGTGCCCAAAATTGCGACTGTATAGCTGCACCTTATATTGTGCATATCCATAGAGGCGCCATTAGGGTGCACTACAGCACTTTATTCATTCATGCACCTTAGTATAGCTTTGAGGGGATTTATTAGTGGGTTCTATTACCCTCGGTTCTATTTACCCCCGTTTCTTTGTTTCACTATTTTGCTGTTTTTTTATTTTGTGCAACAGTATATATTTTTAATGTATATCACAGTATATGAGACTTTGCAATCAAGTAATTATTTTTTCTAATTTTCTGCACCACTTTGTTGTATTTTTGCACATAATATATATTTTTACACATATATAAAAATATTTTTTTCTTTCCTTTTTTTGATATATTTTAAAATATATTTTTATATATATTTTTTATTCCTGTCTTTTTCTAATTTTCTCATGTAAAACTGTGTGATATACAGTCTATTTATATTTAATTTTATTTTTATCCTGATATTGTGGGGGCTCTGTTGCTTGTACAACTCTGTAATCCTGTTGCTACGCGGATGTGGTTTTTTTTCTAGTTTTAATTTTTATGATTGTATAATCATTGGCATTTCCTTGAATAAAGCCATATTTTTAATAGTTCACTGCATGGTATGTTTTTCTTCTTTTTTGATCCCTGCAATATTGCTTTGCTTTTACTTTCTTGAGCAGTGGTTTCCATTGCAATTGTGCACAGTGCACCCTGGTGGTTGATTTTATATATTCTTATATATATCACTTTTTTAGGGGTGATAGTGTATTGGTGAATTTTATATATACCAAGTGTGGGCATACTGTGTTATTTACCTATTGGCTATGATTACAGAGTAAACTTTGTGGCAAACAGGCTCTACCCAACGTTTCCTTTTTAAATATTCATTTCACTTTCAACTGAACTCTCATGCTTAGACAGTTCCAGTTATTATCTTTTAGTACATGAAAGTATTAATCTTTAAGAAACATACATTTCTATGGTATATTAAGTCCACTTCTCTCTCTTATGCACTTTAATCTTTATTATTCACAGATTTGTGTATGCTTAAAATATAATGACGGTGGGTTGCACCCTAATCTAGGGAGTAATTCCTTTGTAGGAAGTCTGCCATCTGCTTTGAGATGCACACTGTTGGTCAGCGTATTACTCTTTACTCCACTTTTCTTCCAAAATAGATGCTTTAGGGGATTTTCCAATACATGGACAACCCTTTCTTAAATACTAAATACTAAATTACAAAATGTAAAGTAAAAATGCAATACACTCACCTCCCATACCAGCACCCTTCCTGCAATGTTGGCGCCTGGTTTACCAAGGCTAGTTTAACCTTGTTAAACCACTTGAGTTCTGCAGCAATTCAACAGCCATTACTGTAGCTGATGTGTCTCACTTCATTTGCATGGACATCTGAATTAATTGAAAACACAGCAGCCAACTATAGATTTCTGATCATTTCTGATAATTCTTAGCATTATAATGTCTTTGAAGACCTGGTGCTGACATCACTAGAATGTTCCAGGGAAGTGAGTAACTGTTTTTATTTTACATAAGGAAATATCAAATGTAAGAAGAGGTTATCCTGGCAGTGGACAATCCCTATAATTTAACCAATTTTCTTGCTACCAGATAGGGGAAAACTTTGCAAAATATTCAATTTCCTGCTTTTTACTCCATTTTGCCTGTCAAATTTAACCCTCCTTAATACCCCCATTTTTTTCTTTCATCTCTCAACCACCCTAAATGGCTTCAATTAAGTTTGGCTCAATTAATAACAGATACCACAGTATTCCATAAAAGTGATCTCCAGTGCAGAGTGCATGATTTGATTTTACACGAAATACACCAACGCTGGTCATACACCTTCCTTGAAAAATGGATGCTTCATCCATTGGATTCACAATGTCAACCCACATGTCTGATCTGAAGGAGTTTCTATAGCTGTAACTAGGTCTCTGGGTTCACAAATTAACAGTCAAAGTAAATTTGTTTGTTCTAAAGGTAGCAAACACAACTTGTATGATTACATTATGGTATATTTCTATTCAAGGCCAAATTTCTCCATAATGCACTTTCCTAATATTTCTCTTTGAATTTGCAGAAATTATCTAGATTGTGGGTTGGGATTTTAACGTCCCCCAATCCCTCAATAGCAAACACCTTTGAGAATGGAGCATCATCTGCTCGAGAAAACTTTGAAGCATTGAAATACATCTTTAGTGGTATTTTAAATCAAAATTTATGAGGTATTGAGTAGGCAGTATTTCCACTCACCCGGTTTCGTGCCATCTACACCTCAGTCTCTGACATTTGTTTTTGCTGTGGACCATTGTTTGGTGGGAATGCAGTAAGAGCACACCTTTCTTGCTAAAACCCTACCAACAAAGACAAATAATCTGTGTTTTTACCTAACATTTGCATGCCATATCACTGGCACTCCACATAGATACCTGCTTTCTCTAAGTGGCCTCAGTTAATTTCACATCTTTGCCATACGAAAGTCTGCAGAATTTAATGTTGATGATAAATTGCTAAAATTCGGGAAATGACTATTTTCAAAGAAAAATAAGTTTTTACGTTCTAAGTTTCAGATACTATGTGTCCATTAATTGCTCCATATTTGACTGAACTCTTAGTGAACCCTCCCCAACTAAGAGTCCTCTCCCCACCTTTTGCCCTCTGCTTTTTTGTCTCTTTTTATTCTTTATCTTCTCTTCTTCTTTGCCTCCTTTCATGTTACATTTACTCCCTACTCTGTATTTTCAACTGTTACCACACTCAACTCTCTTACTACAGTAATTTCATAATTGCTGGGTATAATAGTGAGGACATTAGTTAGTTAGTGTTACATAGGCTCATATTAATGATGCCCTGCCTGACCTATGTAATATTTAATGTTATACATAATTACTTTGCAAACTAAACATTCCATGACACCTTGTATATTTACTATGTAGTTAAATGAACTTATATATCCACTGTTTAAATAAACAAAGATTATTATTTAGACTAGATGTTAGTATATGATCAAGAATAGATGAAAGGTAAATCACTTATTATACCATATACTGATGTGAAACTTATTTTTTTGCATTTGTTTTTCTAATGAATCAGGAGATAGATTATAGCTTGGTGGCTCAGTGGTTAGCACTGCAGTCTTGCAGCCCTGGGGTCCTGGGTTCAAACCCCATCAAGAAGATCTGCAAGGAGTTTGTATATTCTCCCTGTGTTTGCATGGCTTTCCTCTGGGTTCTCCGGTTTGCTCCCAAACTCCAAAGACATACTGATAGGGAATGTAGATTGTGAACCCCAACGGGGACAGTGATGATAATATCTGTAAAGGGCTGCGGAATAAGATAGCGCTATATCAGCAAAAGCATCATAAATAAATAATAATAAATAGCTCCACCATTTCTTGGTGTAATGACCTTGGGAAGACCTTGGTGAAAGACCTTGAACTCTTGGCTACCTGTTTGCTGTGCTGTAAGAAAAATGTAGGGACTAGTGTTGAGCATTCCGATACCGCAAGTATCGGGTATCGGCCGATACTTGCGGTATCGGAATTCCGATACCGAGATCCGATATTTTTGTGATATCGGGTATCGGTATCGGAAGTGTAAAATAAAGAATTAAAATAAAAAATATTGTTATATTCACCTCTCCGGCGGCCCCTGGACATCAGCGGGAGGATCCGGCGTCCGGCACGGCTTCTTTCTTCAAAATGCGCGCCTTCAGGACCTGTGGAATGACGTCCCGGCTTCTGATTGGTCGCGTGCCGCCCATGTGACCACCACGCGACCAATCAGAAGCCGCGACGTCATTCCTCAGCTAAAGTCCTAGAATGAGCGCCTTCTAGGACCTGAGGAATGACGTCGCGGCTTCTGATTGGTCGCGTGGCGGTCACATGGGCGGCACGCGACCAATCAGAAGCCGGGACGTCATTCCACAGGTCCTGAAGGCGCGCATTTTGAAGAAAGAAGCCGTGCCGGACGCCGGATCCTCCCGCTGATGTCCAGGGGCCGCCGGAGAGGTGAATATAACAATATTTTTTATTTTAATTCTTTATTTTACACTTTAATATGGATCCCAGGGCCTGAAGGAGAGTTTCCTCTCCTTCAGACCCTGGGATCCATGAGGATACCTTCCGATACTTGATGTCCCATTGACTTGTATTGGTATCGGATATCGGTATCGGCGATATCCGATATTTTTCGGGTATCGGCCGATACTATCCGATACCGATACTTTCAAGTATCGGACGGTATCGCTCAACACTAGTAGGGACCCAAGTGTGAGAAATTGCAAAATTATTTAGTGTTGGAAATAATTTATTTTATTTAATCTGATCTTTTCAAAGTAAAACATACATTGTTATTATTAGTAGTAGTATTAGTAGTAGCAGTAATACACTAGGATCTTACAAATACAAAATTCTATTGGTGTTTGAGTGTGACATTCCCTCCAAGCATCTAGAGCAGTCCATCAATGATAATACCCTACTACAAAAATTGGATCAGGGGAACACATTCTATAATACATTAATAATGTGTTATAGAAGAATATGATTACTGATTAAGAACCATTAATAAAAGTATTTGTTACTATGGCCAGTGCCAACATGCAAGTCAATTTCTTCGGAAAGTCTGTAAGATCCTTAGCAAATGAAATGTGCTTAAGCTGAGATTATCGTGTATAATGCTATTTACAGGGAAAAGGCAAAGTAGCAATCTAATTAACTGCTTAGTTTCTAACATGCATGAATATCCGCTTACTGCTCTTAAAATTATTATCTCCATTGCATCCTCTTAAATAGAAATATTTGGCATTTACAGCAATAATAGTTACATAACTCGTGGAAGTAATAAAAAGAACAAAAATGTACTTTGAGATATCTTCACATTTACAAGCAAATTTCAGCGAAGGAGAACTGCATAAATTGGAAAACTAGCAGCAGTATAAACATGTCAGCAAAAGCGATCGTTATTACAAATAGATATAAATTTCGAGTTTTGTGATTACAACGTAATATGGTTTTGTAGCATTTAGTTTACGTTGTAAATACCTGTAAGTGAATTATATTTTATTGTTATTTATTTTACAATGAGGGCATAAGCAATAAATCTTTGCTGACAGTTGGATTAATGTTTCTATGAAAGCTAGGCTTTGTTTCAGTTTGTGGAAAACTGGTGTTCACACGTATTATGAAGAAATGATCTACATGAAATTGGACCGTCGGTCCCGGTCCTTGTTCACATTAGGTTCATGACTTTTGGACAACTATTAGATTGGCAAAGTTATGCCAAGGAATTCTGATTGACTTTTAAAAATAATGAATATATGCACAGCAATGTCAAAATGACTTGTTCTGCTCGAAGCAAAACAATAGGTGGGTCATCTGTGCTGCTGATGGAGAACGGATAGAATAGTCCAGGATATAAAGTAGACTTAAAGCTATTTTATTATCAATGCGTTTGAAAGTCTTCAGACTTCTTCACCAGGATATAACCAAATACAAAGGCTGTGCCAAGTATGGGGAACCATAGTAGTATGCAATACGCTGTTGTCTTTTTTCACAGATCGACTGACATAATATTTGGTCAGCAAAGAAACACAGATATGTGAACAGCCCAACAGACTAAAATATGTATTTGCTCTATCTGAGAAAAACGCAAAGGATGGTGAAAACCGGGTGTGTGATTGAGGGTTAAGGGTTGCAGGGCTGATTTAGTAATATAAGGATTTTGTTTTTGCATGAAGACCCACATCTAATACTGTGTCACATTTTGTAAATAATATCTACTGTGTATGATTGATTTATGAGCCATATGCTGGGAAAAATATACTCCTTTTGCTTTGTGCTTTATTTGGGTCTTGTTATTGGCAAATATACTATTCAGCCCCAGTTTTTTTTTTAAAAGATGCAAATTTGCATCTTCAAGGCTGGCGAATTTACTAAGTAATTCACTAATGATAATGAAAACAGTGCAGGACTTGAACTATGGAAAGCAATACAAGTCCTGATTGATAAAAAATCTATATAAAAACATACATATTATTAGACAAAAGAAACTAACGTGAGCTAAACGCACCCCATGTTCCAAAATCCCTAACAATGCAACAGCTAAATTCAATGCATCAGATTGTGAATAAACGTACTAGTAGTCCATAAAATAGAAAGAAATTCCTACTTAGATCCCCAATCCAATATCACTAGCAATATAATATGTAGATTAAATTCAGTTTCTAAATGTCTATGATACAGGAAACAAATGCTCCCTCAACTAAGGACAAAAGGAAGTAAGAACCATGGGCCCGGTTTCACCATTTGCAGCTTTTTTTTAAGTGACTTTACTTTTTTCGTCTTGTGCTGTTTGTTGATGTTTTTTGCACTAAATTCTTCAAAATGGCACACATGGTTCATGACGTTTGGACAAAAAAGTACTTCTTATTTTTGTTGTGGGCCCGTTTTGCAGCTTTAAAGTGCCAAATGTTGCACATTTCAGTCTACAGTCATGCACTTCTTCCAAACTTTTGATAACACTGATTTTCATTTGAACATGAAAATACAGCTATTAATAAAACTTTCATGACAAAATCTTCATTTTTAATCAAATGAGTTGTTGAAAAAATGAATACACCCCATATCAAAAACTACTATGTCTAATATTTTGTATGACCTTCATGATTTAAGGACAGCACCAAGTTTTCTAGGCAAGGAATGGACAAGTTGGTGACACATTACAACATCTATTTTTTTCCAATCTTCACTAATGACCTGTTTTATAGTCTGGATGTTGGATGGAGAGTGATGCTCAACTTGTCTCTTCAGAATTCTCCATATGTGTTTTGGTTGGGTTCAGATGAGGAGACATACTCAGCCAATGAATCACTTTCACCCTCTTCCCCATAAATGAACAGATGTGTGTTTTGGATCATTGTCATGGTGCTGTCCTTAATAATCATGGCGTTTATACAAAAATGAAGATGTAGTCGTTTTTTATGCGGGGTGTATTCATTTTTGCATCAACTCATTTGATTCATGAATGTTAGATTTATTGACCTTACTTTCATGATATGAGTAAAAAATGTTCTTTGAAACTCAGTGTTGTCAAAATTTTGGAAATTATTTTTGTGTTCAGTGAGATATTGATTAAAATCTTACTTTTCAAATGAGGGTGTACTATTTTATGCTCTGTATTTATTGTAAAATGCAAAAAAAAATGCCACAATACCTTTATGTCTGTTTTGGAAATCGTCTGAATATTAATATACCATGGGAGAGAAGCAGGACAAAGGCGCAGGTGTATGACCTAGAGTTGATGAAGCTGCACACACCAGGGATTACGGGTGCCACTTCCAAAGAAAAAGAATCTGTATGTCCATAGAAAAGAAAATGGATTGGCACATACTGGCCCGTGCAACAAAATCCTTTATGGTGGCATCATCATACCAACAGCAGGCAGATAAAACAGTGGAGCAAACGACGATCGTTTCACGCTTACATTACGCTTCAACAGGTCATCTATGTTGCACGGGACGGTATGTGCCAATCCACTTTCTTTTCTATGGATGTCTGAGTATTAATAATTACAAGAGCTATGAATATTAAGTACAAATGTAACTAAATCAGAAATGGTTTAAAATATGAGGCAGTGATAAATGGGCAGGGTTTTTTTCCTGTTACTAATCCTATAGCTACTTTCCTGTTTGATATAGGCTCAACGGATTTCAATTTACAGCTAATGGAAATGCAATATACTTAATGGTTAATTCCCCTTAAAGGGGTTGTCTAGTCTAAAGCTACAAGTATGAAGTCACTCTATCTCAATTTTGGAATTGTCAAATGAATAGCACTGCATTCTGGGAGGATTGTCTGGCGCCGGTGCCGTGAGCAGGTGGTCACGTGACCGCCAGTATGCAATATATATAATCTCGGACACATTCAATCCACACTGTTTTCAGCCTTTCTAATCACATTTGGAAGGTGGCCGAGACTATGCATATCGTATACTTGGGCTCACATGACCGGCCACAACTGGAGCCTGCACTGGAGAATCCTCATGACGTACAGTCCATGCAATATGAGGATTCACAAGTGTGCAGTCACATACAGGGGCTACAGTCCTGTAGCTTTAGACCGGACAACCCATATAAGACCCATTTATAAATGCAAAACCATTTCTAAGACTTCACTAAATATTATGCTACAATGAATACTTTAGCTCGGCTACAACTGTCATGCACTGGAGCAATTATTATTGCATTTGTTCGGGTTCTGCTCAATAGGTATTGCCTTGTATTTTTATTGCTATTTATATTATTACTACCACTGCAAAATTATTAAATTCTGTAAAGTGTAGCAAAATAACAATAATATGCTATATAAAAAAGCAATAATAAAAAGGATCTTGTGTTCCCTTCCAAATGACCAGTCAATTTTTTTTTTCATGAAAACAACTTGCTAAAGTGTGACAAAATGTTTTGTTTGACTAAACTTGCTTGAACAGTTGTGTTCATAATGTAGACAGAGAGTACAGCCTTGGCAGTTGTCCCAGATAACGGCATACTCGGTAGTCTATGAGGCATTGCCCCTTGGGGACGGAGGGGCTGAATCACAGCATTTAATTCTTAATGACTGTTCTGCTTGGTCAAGAGGATACCAAGGCAGGAGTGTTCTTTATTTATTACTTACTGCTGTATCACTTGGAAACTAGCCCTTTTAATTTAGTCATCATTCACTATGCAATGCATTTAATCTGTTACTTGCAGCATTCTATGAAATGCACTCAAAGACAATAATACTAACTAGGAACTAAAAAAAAGACCAATATATGCCTATGAATAATTAATAACATCTTCTTCTTGTAATTAGCTATTCTAAATATTTACTAAGTTTACAGTCCTAGAAAGTTAAATATTTAACTATAGTTGTTTTTCCTCTTAACCAAAGTGTTTGTTGGAAATGTGCACAGCTTAAGACATAAGGACATAGTATTTTAATGTTGTAAGGAAGTATTGATTATATATGCAAACATAATAAATGTCATCGTGTTTTTGAGATTATAAAAGCATTTAGCATTGTGAGAAAAGTCTGCAGTCGCTCCATGTGGCTGCAGACGTATGAACTGTGACAGCATTTGGTGCTGCCATTGCTGCGATTCCCCGGTGGTTCCGGTGTGAATGGTCAGTCACGCACTTGTGGTCGGATGTCGTCAAGACTCATTTACGTTACTCAATGGAAGTGAATTGAGAAAAGTGTCATGATTCCAGTTGGCACTTGATCACAAGTATGCTGATCACTTTATGCTGTCATGTGACCACCCACTTGCATTGGGAATACTGGGGAATAGTAACAGTGTGTGCACAAATCAGCAGTCTGCGGTCACATTTTCTAACTGCAACCTTTTTTCCAAAGGCTGGATAATGCTTTTAATTGCACCCAGCTCCCAACTTTTACAATGGATTCTGTTGGAATGCTTATTGTTGTATATATTGCATTAAGTACTATTTTCTACGGTTTAAAAGTGTGTGAGTTTCTGTCTCCACCAATAGTGTTATAATGCCAGTAAAGCACTGTTGATAAAAACAAACAAACTGGGATATTCCTGTTCACTGTGTATATAACTGGAGCACAGTATTACTTTCACTTTGCAAGCTGACAGAAAAGATGCTAAGATCCTAAGCTATACGAACTGCCAGTTGTAAGCTGTGTTATCTTTGTTGCTGAGTAAATATGTACTCCCTTTTGAATGGCTGGGCAGTAAAGAGGTTAATGAGCTGCCAACAGATTCAATAATTCAACAGAATGTAAACACATACTCCATCTTCATTAGTATTTAACTGCATTTGAAGGGGATATGTCAGTAGGATTTCACCCTCTAAACTATTTATATGTGCACAATGATTTTTAAAATTGACATGTAAATGAGGCTGAGGAGCTATTGTTGGTCTGAAGCCTCTGTCACTCCAGCTCTATTCGCCGCCTCCTGCTTGACTAACAGATTTTATTCTAAATGACCTCAGGCAAAGGAAGCAAATGAGTCATCAGTAAAGCAGGAGGAGGCAGTGCTGGGTGGTTAATAGATGACAAAGGTTTCAAATCTACAATGACTCTTCAGCCTCAATTACATATCAGTTTCAAACTCTCAATAGCAAGAACAGAGTAGCAGCGTAAAGATATTGTTGGACTTATCTTTGAAAGAGTTAAATGCACAAAAAAACTGTTTTGGGGAACAAATGTAGTAAATATAGGCAAGTAACCTAATTTAAATAATAGGTGCAGAAATGGTGCAAAATTTTTGGAATATCTAGATCTCAACAAAAGCTTATCGTGTGAATGAACATATACACACTTCCCACGGCATCAGCAGTGATGACAAGGATCACTGCAGACAGTAAAACTATCTCTGCACTCAAAAGCCTATCAGGAACATTGTCAGAAAGCTTGTAGTGTGGATAATCAAGTTATGCAAGTTCATATGAAAAGCTGGTCTGCCATGATGGTATGTGCCATGGTCAGGCCCTCACTTAGCCTTATTCATGATGTGGTAAGGCGGACTATAAGGGATCCACATCACTTTACAGCTCAACCTCACACTGGCCCCTCAATCAGGCTACAGATTGAAAACAGAATGTACACCCAACCAGTCCACACACCCTATCAATATTGCCACTACTTACCAAAAGGAAGATAAGTCCTAATGTCTTGCACCTAATGTACTCACAGCCCACAAGCCATACACAGGTCACATGAAAAAAATTACCACTTAGTCTTTATGGATACACATAGGTTCTTTATGGCAACAAGGCAAAGCTATTAAAGTTTTTGACTTTAGTACACTAAGGTTCCAGTGCTCAATATGCATATAATAAAATAGGAAAATAACAGACATACATTAAAGGTGCAAAAACAGTTATAAAAATAAAAGACGAAAAACAGGAAAGTTATACACTTAGTAATCCACTGTAAGAAAGTCAGTTTCTGCTCTCAGGAACTTGGTGTCATGATATGTTATGACCCAACAGGAGGTCGAACAGCGGACGGTACAACTCACACTCAACGGAATGAAAATGGGTAGAGGAAGGCCCTACCAATAGGAAATGAGGGATGGACACCTCCTGAGTTCCAACTTGAGCCTGTCCCTGCACTCCTCTAATGCCCTAAGTGGGTACTTCCCGTGCCGCAATCAAGAACCTCATCCCTCACTGTAACCTCGCACTGCCCTGTCTAGTGCACTGGCCGGCAATGGCATTAGCCTCACCACTGCAGATGGTACAACACGGGACAGTGACAAACACGAGACAGACAAGGTAAAAACACCAAGCTTAGCTTAACAATTTTCTCTGCTGCAAAGCACCGCACAGTAGAAGAAAGGCAACCAGACCACAAACTCCACTAATCCAGCTGATTCACGACTGCGGCCAGAGAGCTTCTTACTCCAGGCTTGGTCAACATAGATTGCTCTATCACCGACAGTCAGCTGATACATCAGGTGACTATTTAAAGGATGGTGCGAGTAGTCACCACCTACATCAGCTGACCTAGCTACTCTGCAAATGCAGTACACTGCCAGCAAGGGAAACTGACATTAACCCCTGCTGATCTGACAGGAAAGAAGCTACATTTAAATCATAGTGGAACAAGAGCTCCCATGCATCCAAAAATGGATCTTGACACATGGGTTAGAATGTGCACAAGTCCAATTGGCTTGGGTCCCCAATTTATATGAACATAAGGGAGATAATCCATTTTTATATACTGTCCATCCTTGGAGATGGTGTAGAACATTACTCTCCTTCCTAAACCCACCCAGGAGAGGGTTCTTTATTACACTTGCACATTGCCCTCTATCCCCATCAACTTTGGTATCTGATATATTAGAAATATGATATGAATCTTGCCTGAAATATGCTACAATCACAGGATGTACAGGATGTCGATCATGTGAGGTAGCGCCCATATGCTCCCACTAGATTACATTTACTTAGAAAATATGGTGTGTGAGGTGCCTGAAGTGGAAAACGTATTTTTACAAGCAGAAGTCAGTAAAAGATATGGGGACTCAGACAAGACATATTTTTTACAATACATATAAACTACATATAAATTACAGGGGCCTATCTTCACTACAGTATACTCAGTCCATGATCCATGACTGCTGTTAGGAGGACACATTATTGTCTGACAGAATGTTTTTTTAAATATCCCAATTAGAAAATGTAAAGTTATGAAATGTAGAGCAGGATTTGAAAGAGCAGTATAGTTTTATTTTCTATGCATTTTAATATGTTTAGCTCAGGGTAAATATTAGAATTTTTTTCTATTTACTAAAGATTTTGTGCTTTCAGTAAAATGTCTAGGAAGTCCACTAAAGAAAAAGAGTACATAGTTTTGAAGGGTTTTTTTCAACCAATGTGACAATCAGTCTCAAATCTTGCTTGACATTTCACGCTTTGCTCTCAGAAATATGTCACACTTTATTACATACGTCTCTTGGGTTCATTTGCTAACATTTGCACTATACCATAGAACTAATAGGCGTTTAGCTTTATTCTTTCATGAAAAAGTCTAATATAAGCAATGTCTAGTAATATTACAAAAATTTGATGTCAAACCAATTACTAAATTGAGAAAGAACCAAATATCAACATTTAAGAAGAATCTATTATCCATGTGTTTAATAATGTGAGACCCCTGATATCAATAACAGAAAGGTAAATTTTTTTTACATCTCCGGAACAAGATTGAAGCATTTTTTTACCAGTGATTATCCCGTGATCTTTTTCAGGGCTGTTTTTGGTAATTTTGAATGGAAATTAATTTTGTCCTGTGTGTTCATGACCTCTGCATCAGATGAGGGGTCTGTTACTTACACAAGCAATTTTTTGCTATTTTTGACTTTTACAGCAACTTTTTTCAACAAATATTCAATAAACACCTATGCATGAGTACCATCAGATATGAACCACAAAGTTTCTTTTCATCAATAACTGGGGAATTATTATATTTAAATGTCTTTGATGGATTTATGCTTTAAAGCGAACCTGTCAGTAGGATCAACCCTCCTAAGCCGATCTTATGGGCATGCAGGTGATCGGAAGCTGAATACAATGATAGAGGTGGTCCGATATCTTATTCCTGAGACGTACATGCATTGCATAATATGTTAATGAGCTGTTAAGATCTATGGACAGGACATAAATTTCCCCAATACTCTGCCTTCAGAGCATATTTTAATTGAAAGGAGACATTACCAGCATGAGACAAGTAGATCAAGAAAGAAGTAGGAGATAGATGTTCTGTGAAAAAGGAGTAGTTCCACATGTGATATTTCTTCAAGTAGCTTTTATTAATGCATTTCATGGTGTCTTGAACCCTTTTTCAACACTGAACTACGTAGATCAGGAGAACAGATTGTCAGTCCTTACTGGTAACGCGTCCTTTTCATTGAAAATAAGCTCCAGAGGAAGATTCTCTGGGAGTTCTGTTTCCAGCACCTAGATCTCATTTACATATTAAGAAAAATGTGGATTTCTCCGGAATAAGACGTTGTATTGCACTTATCAAAGTATCATTTTACTTTGCTTTCTCTGATCTGCTTACACACTATGGATGGTTTAAGAGGATTGATCCTACTGACAGAATCCCTTTAAAGAGTTTCAGGTACAGATGTAGTGTTTCTTAAACTAACACACAAAGATATCACAATGTAGAAAGTTATCACAACACAACAAGGGGCATTGAACTTGTATAGCTAGGTGGTGAATTAAGCTGCATTTAGGTTAAGTTTCCACAGTGAGTTTTTGGTGAGTTTTGATGCTGCATATTTTCACCAAGCAAAAAAATGCAGTGTTCTACAGTTCCAGCAAGGTGGACTGACATTATAGAAATCTAATTCCAACTGTGCTTTTTTTACACTAAGTAAAAACTGACCTGCAATGTATGTGTTTGAAATCCGCATCACGTCAACTTCTTTTGCAGAACCACTGAGTTATATGAGAGATTATCCCAATAGAATTGCATTACAACCCCTGGCAAAAATTATGGAATCACCGGCCTTGGGGGATGTTCATTCAGTTGTTTAATTTTGTAGAAAAAAAGCCGATCACAGACATGGTACAAAACTAGTCATTTCAAATGGCAACTTTCTGGCTTTAAGAAACACTAAAAGAAATCAAGAACAAAAAATGTGGTAGTCAGTAATGGTTACTTTTTTTTAACCAAACATAGGGGAAAACACTCCTACACCTAACTAGTATTTTGTTGCACCACCTCTGGCTTTTATAACAGCTTGCAGTCTCTGAGGAATGGACTTAATGAGTGTCACACAGGACTCTTCATCAATCTGGCTCCAACTTTCTCTGATTACTGTTGCCAGATCAGCTTTGCAGGTTGGAGCCTTGTCATGGACCATTTTCTTCAACTTTCACCAAAGATTTTCAATTGGATTGAGATCCAGACTATTTGCAGGCCATGACACAGACCTTATGTGTCTTTTTTCAAGGAATGTTTGCACAGTTCTTGCTCTATGGCAGGATGCATTATCTTCTTGAAAAATGATTGCATCATTCCCAAACATCATTTCAATTGATGGGATAATAAAAGTGTCCAAAATATCAGCATAAACTTGTGCATTTATTGAAAATGTAATGACAGCCATCTCCCCAGTGCCTTTACCTGACATGCAGCCCCATATCATCAATGACTGTGGAAATTTGCATGTTCTCTTCAGAAAGTCTTCTTTATAAACCTCATTGGAATGGCACCAAACAAAAGTTCCAGCATCATCACCTTAACCAATGCAGATTCGCGATTCATCACTGAATATGACTTTCATTCAGTCATCCACAGTCCACGATTGCTTTTTCTTAGCCCATTGTAACCTTGTTTTTTTCGGTTTAGGTGTTAATGATGGCTTTTGTTTAGCTTTTCTGTATGTAAATCCCATTTCCTTTAGGCGGTTTCTTACAGTTCGGTCACAGACGTTGACTCCAGTTTCCACCCATTCATTCCTCATTTATTTTGTTGTGCATTTCCTGTTTAGGAGACATATTGCTTTAAGTTTCCGGTCTTGACGCTTTGATGTCTTCCTTGATCTACCAGTATGTTTGCCTTTAACAACCTTCCCATGTTGTTTGCATTTGGTCCAGATTTTAAACACAGCTGACTGTGAACAACCAACATCTTTTGCAACATTGCATGATGATTTACCCTCTTTTAAGAGTTTGATAATCCTCTCCTTTGTTTCAATTGACAGTCTACTTGGTGCAACAGCTCTCCAAGGTGTGATCACTCCTTTTTAGATGCAGACTAATGAGCAGATCTAATTTGATGCAGTTGTTATTTTTGGGTATGAAAATTTACAGGGTGATTCTGTAATTTTTTCCTCAGAATTGAGTGATTTCATAATTTTTCCCCTATGCTTGGTTAAAAAAGTAACCATTACTGACTACCACATTTTTTGTTCTTGATTTCTTTTAGTGTTTCTTAAAGCCAGAAAGTTGCCATTTGAAATGACTTTAGTTTTGTGCCATGTCTGTGATCTGCTTTTTTTCTACAAAATTAAACAACTAAATGAGCATCCTCTAAGGCAGGTGATTCGATAATTTTTGCCAGGGGTTTTAGATGCATAAAATACAAAGTTAAAAGATACATGTAAACCACAAGTCACTGTGTCAATAAAGTTTTGTGAAAGCCAAATGCAAGAAGGTATAAAAAAACAATGTAACTTTACTTAAAACATGACATACCAAAAAGAGACAACAACGCAATAAAAACACATGTAAAAAATTCACGCAAATCCACAAAGAAAGTAAGTACCGTAATATAGTTTACCTAGTATGTGCATAATTGCAAAAAAATTGCAGCAATTACTCAACAAATACTCATTTAGTGAATGTGGACATAAAGTTAAATTTTAACTTGACCGAGTGTTCCTTAGGACCCTTGTTCACGATAATTTATCAGTGTAAGGCTATATTCACACATTGTGCTTTTGATGATTTTTCATTAATCTGATGCACAAGCTTGTTTTTTTTGCCTAAGTGAATTGTAAAACTGCTGCGCTTTTGAAAACTGTAGCATCTCACCTCCTTCAGCTCTTTTGGACCTTTTTTCACTTATAGAAAGCAATGAGTAAGTGCAAAACTCAGCAAACAAGGCAGAAAATCCTGTGTTTTCTCTGCAACTTTTTAACTTCAATGTGCTCATAATTTATTGCAGTTTGCATGTGTAAAAAGGCTATTAAATGGCCGCCGTTCACAATTATTTGCACTATCCTGCATCAGGATATTTTTCTGCATCTTTATATCTTCATCACTTTAAGGCCATATTTCCACATGCAAAAAACACTGCTTTTTACTGCCCTGATTATTTCATTCTTGCTGCAGTTTTCCATTTTTTTTTTAAATATATTAAAGTGGCAGGTATCTGATGGACACTCTCACCGCAGCTACCACACCACTTACTATTTAACATTAACAGAAAATATGATGTGCTGTAAAGCTAATGAAATACCTATTTTTGCTGAACCAGAAACTAAAACATCCCTCCATATGTGATAACTTGGGGCATAAATTGAATTTAAAATAACTGTGATGAGTCTGTGGCAATATCCGCATGAGACACACTACAAACACTAAAAATATGCACAGCATAAATTGACATACCCCATATTCAACCCCTTCCTGACATGGCCATTTTCTATTATTAGAAAAACCACAAAGGATGACCTAGGTCTAGTATCAATTAGTAGAGCCAACAATTACAAATGAAGAGCTAAAAACAATATTCTTTAACATTATTAATTAAAATATCAAACAATAGAAACCACATATATAGAAAACAATGACAGGGAACCTGTTGATTGGGTCAAATAATAATACTATTCCCATAGATATAATTGAAACCTATTAGGAAAATGGGCTAGGGAAGATAGAGGTGCCTTTCCCCAATAAAGTCCCTTCCTTGCAGAGGCGGTTGGCACCCTGGGATACGAAATGGCACCCCCGCTCAACGTAGACTGACCCTGAAAAGCCCTAAAAGGTATCCCTACCAAAAAAGCCACCACCAAACACACCACAGAAAAATGAAAATGTGCTGTTGCTGCAATATAGTGTCAATCTGTATCGTTATTACGCCCCAATAAGCTCTATAGAATGTAAAATATAATACTTATTATTATTGTCTGTGATATTAAAGAGGACTAATATGAACAAGATATTTCAATCTTAATGTCCAAAACCACATATGCAGTACTATTGGTGTCATAGCTCCTAACCGTCCCTCATTGTGCGGGATTGTCCCGGATTTGATTCTTTGCCCCGCTGTCCAGCGCAGGACGCTCTCATCCCGGGAGACAGCAGGAGAACTCCGTCACACCCCCTTTTGTTAGG
This sequence comes from Ranitomeya imitator, assembly GCF_032444005.1. Classification (NCBI taxonomy): domain Eukaryota; kingdom Metazoa; phylum Chordata; class Amphibia; order Anura; family Dendrobatidae; genus Ranitomeya; species Ranitomeya imitator. Next base: position 338,579,602 of record NC_091285.1, on the reverse strand, counting down.
CCACGCCCCTTCCCCATGTTCCTGAGTCTCCCAGCGTCACTGTTCAGAGAGGGAGAGAGAGGGGACTCACTTCTAGTTTGAGGTACGTAACAGCCGAACACAGCCTGGGTGCCGGCGGAAATGTAAGCAGCAGACCAGTGTGAGTGGACTGGAGCTGCTAATTATAATGCCTGGCTAGTGTAATGGTGCTTGGAATGAGTGGGGCTGAGCAGGGAGGGATGGACACACTCACAGCCTCCTCTGTTTGCCCCGGCTGCTCAGTGCTCACTGCTGTGTTATCTGCAGATCAGTGTGAGTGAGTAGTTGATGTCACAGATGGATCACTCACTGACATGTCTGTCAGTGCATTTGAGGAGGAGCAGCTGCAGCTCCCTGGGAGAGGGTGAAGACACGATGCTATTGTGGTTGCTATTTCCCCACGCATAAAAAGGGCTAAGCCAAAGCCCCTGTGACAGTCTGACACTGTAATGTAGCAGAGCCGTGTGTGTACAAGGTGTATGGATCGGAGCAGCGTGTGAAAGGTGTATGGAGCAGAGTCATGTGTGTAAGACGTGTACGGAGCCGTGTGTACGAGGTGTACGGAGCGGAGCAGCGTGTGTACAAGGTGTGCGAAGCAGAGCCATGTGTGTACAAGGTATGCGGAGAGGAGCAGCGTGTGCAATGTGTATGGAGCAGAGCCGTGTGTGTATGAGGTGTACGGAGCGGAGCAGTGTGTGTACGAGGTGTGCGAAGCAGAGCCATGTGTGTACAAGGTATACGGAGTGGAGCAGAGTGTGCAATGTGTATGGAGCGGAGCCGTGTGTGTATGAGGTGTACAGAGCAGAGCCATGTGTGTACGAGGTGTACGGAGCGGAGCAGCATGTGGAAGGTGTATGGAGCACAGTCGTGTGTGTACGAGGTGTATGGAGCGGAGCCATGTGTGTACAAAGTGTATGGAGTGGAGCCATGTGTGTGCAAGATGTATGGAGAGGAGCCGTATGTGTATGAAGTGTACGGAGCGGAGCCGTGTGTGTACGAGGTGTATGGAGTGGAGCCTTGTGTGTGTGAGGTGTACGGAGCGGAGCCATGTGTGTATGAGGTGTGCGGAGCAGAGCCATGTGTGTACAAGGTATACGGAGTGGAGCAGTGTGTGTGCAATGTGTATGGAGCGGAGCCGTGTGTGTATGAGGTGTACGGAGCGGAGCCGTGTGTGTACGAGGTGTACAGAGCGGAGCCGTGTGTGTGAAATGTGTACAGAGCGGAGCAGCGGGTACAATGTGTATGGAGCGGAGCCGTGTGTGTGCGAGGTGTACGGAGCGGAGCAGCATGTGCAAGGTGTATGGAGCGCAGTTGTGTGTGTACGAGGTTTATGGAGCGGAGCCATGTGTGTACGAGGTGTACGGAGTGGAGCCGTGTGTGTATGAGATGTATGGAGAGGAGCCGTGTGTGTATGAGGTGTATAAAGCGGAGCCGTGTGTGTATAAGGTGTATGGAGCAGAGCCGTGTGTGTACAAAGTGTATGGAGTGGAGCCGTGTGTGTACAAGGTTTATGGGGAGGAACCGTGTGTGTATGAGGTGTACGTAGCGGAGCCATGTGTGTACGGAGCGGAGCCGCATGTGCAAGGTGTATGGAGCGGAGTCGTGTGTGTACAAGGTGTATGGAGCGCAGTCGCATGTGTACGAGGTGTACGGAGCGGACGCTGGCTGTGTCGGATCAGAGCAGATATTGCTCCTCGCTCTGACACTGACTGGCACAGGAGACACGGAGGTCTTTATCAGTGGCGTATCACATCTGCAGCGACGTGAGAAGTCAGCGGCGCAGCTGGATGACACCATTCAGCGCCGTGGGAGTGGAAGCTGCCGGCTGCTGTGAGGGAGTGCGGTGAAAGGTGTCTGTGTGTAGTGATGGAGAAGGCAATGATGGGGGTGGGGTAACCATGTGTGGCCATTATACTGCACCCAGCATTGTGTGGAGCCATTATACTATACAAAGCATCATGTGGCGCCATAATACTGTATGGACTATCATGTGGGGCAAGTATACTGTACGCAGCATCATGTGGGGCCATTATACAGTATGGAGCATACTGTGGCCAATGGCCATTGTACAGTATGGAGCGTCATGTGTGGCCATTGTACAGTATGGAACGTCATGTGTGGCCATTGTACAGTATGGAGCATCGTGTGTGGCCATTGTACACTATGGAGCGTCGTGTGTGGCCGTTGTACAGTATGGAGCGTCGTGTGTGGCCATTGTACAGTATGGAGCGTCGTGTGTGGCCACTGTACAGTACGGAACGTCATGTGTGGCCATTGTACAGTATGGAGCATTGTGTGTGGCCATTGTACACTATGGAGCGTCGTGTGTGGCCATTGTACACTATGGAGCATCGTGTGTGGCCATTGTACACTATGGAGCATCGTGTGTGGCCATTGTACACTATGGAGCATCGTGTGTGGCCATTGTACGCTATGGAGCGTCGTGTGTGGCCATTTTACAGTATGGAACGTAGTGTGTGGCCATTGTACAGTATAGAGCATCATGTGTGGCCATTATACAGTATGGAGCTTCATGTGTGGCCATATTTTTTTGTTTATAATTATTGTTTACGAAACATTGTGATCAGAAGTGCTAAATGGGTGTGGTTGGGGCGTGGTTAGTTGTGAAATGGGTGTGGTCAAAGGTGTGGCCTAAAATTTGCCGCGGCGCGCGTGTATGAGGTGTACGGAGCGGAGCCATGTGTGTACGGAGCGTAGCCGCATGTGCAAGGTGTATGGAGTGGAGTCGTGTGTGTACGAGGTGTATGGAGTGGAGTCGCATGTGTACGAGGAGTACGGAGCGGACGCTGGCTGTGTCGGATCGGAGCAGATATTGCTCCTCGCTCTGACACTGACTGGCACAGGAGACACGGAGGTCTTTATCAGTGGCGTATCACAGCTGCAGCGACGTGAGCAGTCAGCGGCGCAGCTGGATGACACCATTCAGCGCCGTGGGAGTGGAAGCTGCCGGCTGCTGCGAGGGAGTGCGGTGAAAGGTGTCTGTGTGTAGTGATGGAGAAGGCAATGATGGGGGTGGGGTAACCATGTGTGGCCATTATACTGCACCCAGCATTGTGTGGAGCCATTATGCTATACAAAGCATCATGTGGCGCCATAATACTGTATGGACTATCAGGTGGGGCAAGTACACTGTACGCAGCATCATGTGGGGCCATTATACAGTATGGAGCATACTGTGGCCAACGGCCATTGTACAGTATGGAGCGTCATGTGTGGCCATTGTACAGTATGGAACGTCATGTGTGGCCATTGTACAGTATGGAGCATCGTGTGTGGCCATTGTACACTATGGAGCATCGTGTGTGGCCGTTGTACAGTATGGAGCATCGTGTGTGGCCATTGTACAGTATGGAGCGTCGTGTGTGGCCACTGTACAGTACGGAGCGTCGTGTGTGGCCATTGTACAGTATGGAGCATCGTGTGTGGCCATTGTACACTATGGAGCATCGTGTGTGGCCATTGTACACTATGGAGCATCGTGTGTGGCCATTGTACACTATGGAGCATCGTGTGTGGCCATTGTACACTATGGAGCATCGTGTGTGGCCATTGTACGCTATGGAGCGTCGTGTGTGGCCATTTTACAGTATGGAGCGTAGTGTGTGGCCATTGTACAGTATAGAGCGTCATGTGTGGCCATTATACAGTATGGAGCGTCATGTGTGGCCATATTTTTTTGTTTATAATTATTGTTTACGAAACATTGTGATCAGAAGTGCTAAATGGGTGTGGTTGGGGCGTGGTTAGTTGTGAAATGGGTGTGGTCAAAGGTGTGGCCTAAAATTTGCCGCGGCGCGCGTGTATGAGTTGTACGGAGCGGAGCCATGTGTGTACGGAGCGTAGCCGCATGTGCAAGGTGTATGGAGTGGAGTCGTGTGTGTACGAGGTGTATGGAGTGGAGTCGCATGTGTACGAGGAGTACGGAGCGGATGCTGGCTGTGTCGAGTCGGAGCAGATATTGCTCCTCGCTCTGACACTGACTGGCACAGGAGACACGGAGGTCTTTATCAGTGGCGTATCACAGCTGCAGCGACGTGAGCAGTCAGCGGCGCAGCTGGATGACACCATTCAGTGCCGTGGGAGTGTAAGCTGCCGGCTGCTGCGAGGGAGTGCGGTGAAAGGTGTCTGTGTGTAGTGATGGAGAAGGCAATGATGGGGGTGGGGTAACCATGTGTGGCCATTATAGTGCACCCAGCATTGTGTGGAGCCATTATACTGTACAAAGCATCATGTGGCACCATAATACTGTTTGGACCATCATGTGGGGCAAGTATACTGTACGCAGCATCATGTGGGGTCATTATACAGTATGGAGAATACTGTGGCCAATGGCCATTGTACAGTATGGAGCGTCATGTGTGGCCATTGTACAGTATGGAGCGTCATGTGTGGCCATTGTACAGTATGGAGCGTCATGTGTGGCAATTGTACAGTATGGAGCATCGTGTGTGGCCATTGTACACTATGGAGCATCATGTGTGGCCATTGTACACACTATGGAGCGTCGTGTGTGGCCATTGTACACTATTGAGCGTCGTGTGTGGCCATTGTACACTATGGAGCGTCGTGTGTGGCCATTATACACTATGAAGCGTCGTGTGTGGCCATTGTACAGTATGGAGCATCGTGTGTGGCCATTGTACAGTATGGAGCGTCATGTGTGGCCACTGTACAGTATGGAGCGTCGTGTGTGGCCATTATACAGTATGGAGCGTCGTGTGTGGCCATTATACAGTATGGAGCGTCATGTGTGGCCATTGTACACTATGGAGCATCGTGTGTGGCCATTGTACACTATGGAGCGTCGTGTGTGGCAATTGTACACTATGGAGCGTCGTGTGTGGCCATTGTACACTATGGAGCGTCGTGTGTGGCCATTTTACAGTATGGAGCGTAGTGTGTGGCCATTGTACAGTATAGAGCGTCATGTGTGGCCATTATACAGTATGGAGCATCATGTGTGGCCATATTTTTTTGTTTATAATTATTGTTTATGAAACATTGTGATCAGAAGTGCTAAATGGGTGTGGTTGGGGCGTGGCTAGTTGTGAAATGGGTGTGGTCAGAGGTGTGGCCTATAATTTGCCACAGCGCGCGTAGCTGACTTTGTCCCTCTTTCCCTTCTTTGAAAGTTGGGAAGTATGTTGGTGTCCTCTACTAGAAAAATTCATAGATAGAAGGCATCATCGCCAGACAGTCAGTCACACATCTACACACACATTATCCACTATACAATAGCGCATGGCCTAGGGGCCATGCAAACGTTTTAAAGCAGCAGTGCTACGGGACCTTCCAGATGGCCCAATAGGAGCCGCAACAGGACCAGAGCATGTGACCCCCGACCTCAATTGGGAGGTCGTCCCGTGGGCATGCTCTGTATGGCAAAAGCTGGAATTAGTCCCAGAAAGACATGCTCACTGCTGATCAGTGCTGGCTACAAAGGCAGAGCCTGGAAGGACAGAAGTAACCAGTCGCACAGTATCAGCTTGAGCCAGACCCTGGGACCGACATCTCTGCTGAGCAGGCTCCACTGCGGCTGGAGTAGAATGGGAGACCGCAGTGGAGATGGTTTGAGATTCCCCCTCTGTGAGAGGCGGGAACTCGACACCTAACACATATATCAATGGAAAAATGAAGCAGTTATGACTTTTGTAAAAAAGAGAAGGAGAACATGAAAGTGCAAAGAACTGTAATTAGGCAGGGCAATGGGTCAATAGAATCTTTTAGTAGCACACCTCATTTTTGGTCTATAACGTCTACTGACCATATCTCTGCTTGTAAATTTTTTATTTCCAATTTTTACTATACAATTACTTTTTTTAGTTCTTTATAAATTGTGTAAGTCACCTATTGTGTGAGTTAGCACTTTAATGAAATGTGAAAAACAGATTCCATGTAGAAAAAAAATGGGATTTATCCCCTAAGCACTTGCTAAGATTCACTCATCCTATTCCCCCCTATTCACTCTCAACCATTGTTCATCCCCAAACACCACACACCCAATTCTTCATTGAGAGTGGTATTTTAAAATGAAAAATATAATAAAAAAATTCCTCATTTATGTAATACTCAGAACACAGTTGTGTAGCCATACTTTGCATTTAGAGGGATCTATCAGGTCATTTTTGTGTAATATACTAATAGAATACTGATATGGGGCTTGGGTATCCCTTTCAGGATATGTAGCTTTTATTTCTGTACATGGTCCCAGCCGGCATCACTGATTGGATGCAGTCAGACTTCTAATTTACTTGCCCGAGGATCGCATCACAGTCCTCTGACTCGCCGTTTGCTCTCTTGACCTGAGCGTGACAACAGGTATTTCTGTGCAACTGTCACTCTCAGGTCAGTAGAGAACACGGCCAGTCCGAGCATTGTGGTGTTATCCTTGGGCATACGGCAGTCTGACTGAATCAGTGACAACAGTGCAGAGGGGTGGGTGAGATTATGAGCTGTGGAAGGGGTGAATATTCATTTTCCATTTACATATGCTTGACTTGCCGACCCGTGACTATAAATTTGTCCATGGCGTACAGCAACACAATGGGGCTATGTAGAGAAATAAAAGTTACATATCCTGAAAGGTCGGCCCAAGCCCTATTTCAGCATACTGTTAGAATACTACACAAAAATGACAGATTCCCTTTAAAATCTTTTCTTCTCAGTCTGAGGTTTGTAAATAGTGACTTATAATATGGTGCTGTGAGCAATGGGCACATTTTTTGTAATGAAATATTGTTTGCCACAGTACTGCATGCAGTGATATGAACTGTAATCGATCTGTAAAGTGAATCTAGTCCATTCATTGTTGTTCAAACCACAGAAGGAAAACAGAAATGATGTATTTGCTACATGCCGATACATTTGTACAGTAAGCAAAGCTCTGCATTTTTATATTGTAGTTTCGAGGGTGACGTAGCTTAAATGCAGCACAGACAATTCCCTTATTTTATTTTCCAGCGTTATACATTACACGAACTACGAAATGGAAGAATTGTGTATGAAAAGATTTTAGCAAGCATTTTGTAAAAAGGATTGCATGTGGTATTCCAGACAGAGTACAACATGTACAACCTGCTCTGAACATCTTGTTGGCATCAGGATAATTGATTTTGGTCCGTGCCCTTATCTGCTGTTAGGACGAACAGTGATTTAAAAGAAAGGAAAAGATCAACGCTAAAGAATTGAGCTTGCATAATAGCGCGGTGTTCGGCGCTTCTCATGCTGCTCATGTAAACAGCACAAGAACGCGGACATAAGCACCAATGATCCTGATGGGTTTGTGATTTTCAGAGAGCCTCGTTCCCGCTGCGTCCTGCTCAGTAGCCACCACTCTGCAGGCATTGGCTTGCATGGGCTCATTAAATGATTGTTTGAATTAATCCCAGGAAGGAGACATATACTCTACCAGTGCTATACCTGCAGGATCTACAGTACCAAGTGCTAATACACCACGTGAGCCCAGTTATTATGTTTACATGTTCTTTGATCCCATTAAATGGAAGGTGAGCCCTACAAACCTTGGTGTGGCAACTCATCAAATGCTACAATTGGCATAATTGTGCCAGTCTGCAAATTCTGTAGACAGTCATATCATAATTAGCTCATATGAGAACTTTCAGAAGAGTAACTTGAATGATGGGCTCTAGGCAAATACAGATATTAAAAGATCTGTATAAGAAAACACATTTATTTGACCATCTATTAGTTTTTATTGTTATTGACTTCATACTGTAAATTCTGCATGTATGTGAAAACAACAGGTACAACATATCATGTTCAATAACTCTTACTCATTCTAATATTCTTCTTTGTATTCTTTAACTTAATTGTGGCCATCATTTAACAATTTTCAGATCTATGGTATATAATGGAATACCATGACACCTGTCTGTTTTTGTATCGTGTAACATACCTGCAGTACATATGGTATTTTTGTTATGGGTGCAGTACATTTAAACTCTCTATAATGGTCTACCGATTTGAAATATAAAGAAGGCATGCAGGACAACAAAATACAAACAGGAATGGGTACCTTATTGACACATATTAATGCGATGTTTCAGCTCCAGAAAAAAATAATGGTCAACCTTTCTCATCCACTGTTTTTTTCAGCAGCCATTGCATCACATTTGAGATAGGCACATAAAGTGCCCATCATTTTTTGTACTTCATTTAATGTGCTACACGCCTACTTTACATTTCATATCGTGAAACAAAGGTCAGTGTCTAAAGACTTGCGCCCAATATTATCTTTTCTTTCTTTTTTCTTTCCTCCTTTCTTTCTTTTTTTATATCTATGTTTTTAGTCATATTGTATATAAAGGTCTAATGTATAATACTGTATGATAAAAGGCTATCTGTTTTGAAATGTCATTTTTGTTTCCATTTTTCTCCAATTCTGTTTCCTGACAATGGATGAGAACAATCTTATTTACAAACCTACACTGATCCAATAATTTTACAGTCTATGCAGTGCTTGGCAAGATAATCTGGACTCTAGGATATATATACAGTATATACAGTATATACCCATTACCTGATAACAGCAGTGGATACATGTACTTTATTTTTTCTACTAACACCACCATATACCACAGTATTGTACATGGATAGTAATCACACTCGTCTGAGCTGAGAGTCTAAATATAATTTCATGGTATCAGACAGTATAAAGTTTAATTAAGAAAAGCCAATAATTGGCAAACTGAATATTTGCCCTTGTAGACATGATCGTGATCACCCGAAGATCAAGCAAAATTCTCAATTGTAGAGTAACTAGACTGATTATGTCAGCATAAAAATCCTTATCGGCAGTACATCACATTGTGTAAATAGGGGATGTGCAGCTGATAACCTGATGCTGTAAAACAGAGCTGGGAAATCTTTTTTTCTGCCAAGGGCCATTTGGACATTTATACTATCCTTCGGGGGCTGTACAAACTCCACCCACAAAGTACATACTGACTCTAGCACTGGTTTCAGGATGTAATCTTTCATTGCATGCCCTTCAGTGTTCAGTAGTTGACACTGCGTGTGTGTGCTCACACTGGAAGAAGAAATTAATGAGCTTGTTGTAATCAAAATACAGCTCCCTGCACAAGAATGCTGTCCCTGAGAATCTGCTCAGGGGCCTGATAAAAGGTCATCAAGAGCCATAAATGGCCCTGGGGCCTGAGGTTTCCCACCCCTGCTGTATGGGCACAGAATAATTGTGTTGACAGGTGACTTATATATAATCGATCTTTAAAAATCGGCTTTTCTGAATGGACCTCAAGGACTCACACTTATTTCACATCAGACCATTTTTCATCCGTATGTGGGATCAATATTTCATCTATTTTTGATCTGTGTGTCAGTTTTCGGATCCAAGTACCATCCATTTTCTCATATGCAAAAAAAATGACAGAGGTTTCTTAGCAGGCAGTGAAAAATGGACAGCGCACGGATACTATCGATTAATCCTATTTCCTTGAATGGGTCAGTTTTGTCTGCAAAACAGACCTGAGTAGGACATGTCTGGATTTTTATATGTGAACCATTGCTATTCAAAACAATAAAACTAACAAGAATAACTTCAAAGAATATGTGTCAGTCAGGAGTGGACACAGACAGAAGAGGGCCCTTGTGCGAGAACATAATACACAAATCTACCTGCTTGGGAGGTGGTATTGAGCCTCCTTACTTCTTGGACCTCTATGCAGCTGCACAGGTTGCAACAATGCTATGTCCGCTGGTGATGTCAGTGAAAAAAAAAGAAAAAAAAAACAGAGGACAAAAACTGATGTCTGAATAAGTCTTTAGGAAGCATTTCATTGGAAGGCTGTCAATCGAACTATATGCTTCATAAGTGAGGGACTATTTGTATCCAAAAAACTTTTGAAAAACTTCAATTTTGGAAATGAAGTGTAAAGAAATATTAATAAATAAAACTCTCTAGTGACATCTATTTCAGATAGCTACCCTATAAGTCAATGTTCATGTCTGGTGACTGGGCTGGCCAGTCCTTGAGCACCTTGATCTTTTTTGCCTGGAGGAACTTTGCTGTAGAGATGGATGTATGAGATGGAGCACCATCCTGCTGCAGAGTTTGACCCCTTTTATGATTTGGAATATAAGAGGTAGCTAATACTTCTTGATATTTTAGGCTATTGATATTGCCTTCCACCTTGCAAATGTTTTGCACACTCCCATACTGAATGTAACCCCAGACCATGATCTTTCCACCACCAAATTTAACTGTTTTCTGGGTGTATTTTTGATCCATACAAGCTCTAGTAGGTCTCCTGCAGTATTTGCAGTGATTGTGGTGTAATTCTATTGAATTTTCATCAGATAAATCCACCTTCTGCCACTTTTCCAGCATCCATCTGTATAGCAGGCTGTGGAACTTAGCAAATGCCAAACGTTTTTTTATTTGTCTTTTGTTTAGAGCTGGCTTCTGGGCACTGATTCGACCGTAAAGGCCATTTCGAGACAGAATCCTACAAACTGTTCTAGTTCACACAAGGACTTGAGGTGACCAGGCCTGTTGGAGCTCTGCTGCAGTGGAAAAGGGGCTTGCTTTGGATTTTCTAACCAACAAACGTTCCTCCTGAGCAGTTGTCTTGCGGGGTCTGCCGGACCTGGGCTTGTCAAACACATCTCCAGTCTCTTCAAATCTTTTTTTAATTCTTTGTACTTGACCCTGAGACACATTAAAGGCGCCAGCCACCTCTGCAGTGGATCTGGTCGTCAGCCTCTTGATAATCCAGGCTTTGGTTGCAGGGTGGATTTTTGGCATGTTGTCAGAGCTCAAGTTGCAGTTCAAGTGATGGTCTGTTGTGCTGGGTTTCTTTTTATACACACATACTAATTAACTGATCATTTACTGAGCACAGGTGAGGATGTAAACTAGGATTGGGTGCATTATATGACCAGGCGACAAAACTTTTGTCTTGCCAAAATCTGAACATTCTGTGTACATTAACCGATCAATATTTCTGCATTGATACCAATTTATTTTCTTAACGTAAACCACATTTCGGAGGGTTTCAGCTTATAAAACAATAATTTATACAACCAATGGATGAATTTAACGTCAGGTTATAAGCTTTTATTTACATAACATGGATAAGCAACATAACTTCTGTCAGGGAGTGGAAGACCTCACAGCTCACAGTGCATGTCGGACCAAATGAGAATCATGAAGTCAAAGGAGCTGGCCAAGAATCTTAGAGACAGAATTGTGGCAAGGCACAGATCTGGCCAGGGTTAAATCAGAATTTCTGCAGTACTCAAGGTTCCAAAGAGCACAGTGGCCTCCATAATCCATAAATGGAAGAAGTTTAGAACCACCAGAAGTCATTTGAGACCTGGCCGTCCATCCAAGCTGAGCAACTGTGGGAGAAGAGCCTTGGGGAAAGAGGTAAAGAAGAACCCCAAGATCACTGTGACTGAGCTCCAGAGATGCAGTAGGGAGATGGGAGAAAGTTCAACAAAGTCAACTATCACTGCAACCCTCCACCAGTCGGGCCTTTATGGCAGAGTGGCTTGACAGAAGCCTCTTCTCAGTGCAATACATATGAAAGCCCTCATAGAGTTTGCTAAAACACACATGAAGGACTCCCAGACTATGTGAAATAAAATTCTCTGGTCTGATAAGATGAAGATAGATCTTTTTGGTAATAATTCAAAATGGTATGTGTGGAGAAAACAAGACACTGCTCATCACCTGCCCAATACAATCCCAACAGTGAAACATGATGGTGGCAGCATCATTCTATTGGAGTGTTTTTCAGCTGCGGGGACAGGACAACTGGTTGTCATTGAAGGAAACATGAATGCAGCCAAGTACAGAGATATCCTGGATGAAAACCTCTTCCAGAGTGCTCTGGACCTCAGACATCGCCGAAGGTTCACTTCTAACAAGACAATGACCCTAAGCACACAGCTAAAATAACAAAGGAGTGGCTTCAGAACAACTCTGTGACCATTCTTGACTGGCCCAGCCAGAGCCCTGATGTAAACCCAATTGAGCATTTCTGGAGAGACGTGAAAATGACTGTCCACCAACATTCACCATCCATCCTGACAGAACTGGAGAGGATCTGCAAGAGAAAATGGCAGAGGATCTCCAAATCCAAGTGTGAAATGCTTGTTGCATCATTCCCAAGAAGACTCATGTCTGTACTAGCTCAAAAGTGTTCTTCTACTTAATACTGAGCAAAGGGTCTGAATACTTATGACCATGTGATATTTCAGTTTTTCTTTTTTAATTTCTTCTTTCTTAACAAAGAGTGAAAAATTTAAAGGGGTATGAAAACTTTCCATACCCACTGTATGTGTATTTGTGTTCATGGGGGTATAGTTGGTGGAGCTAGCAGTTCAGTGAGTTAAGGCTAAAACAAGTCTGAGTGGGTTGTTTACAACTATGGTGGTGCACTCTCATCATGGTAGGTAAGGAGGATTCTCAGTAGATCAGTAGATTACCATGCTGTTACTGAAAAAATCATTATACAAAGCCAAAGTTGGTATTCCCACTAAACAGTGACCATATAGTGGTACAAACCAGTTCTGAAGAGCATATGAAGAGATTACAATGCAGATATAGAGAGTGAAATACAGCTGACGTTCTTTTTGATGGGGTTGTTAACTTTTCCTGTCTTTTCCACATGGACCATAACGCCATAACAACTTATTCCAGCCATGACTCCTCTAAAGAGTTTACAACATAGGCACATTTAACTTCTCTTATTTCCAGCAACATACCCATCTATTCCCAACCTGCAAAATATCCTCATCCTGTCTTCCCAATGCTGAGCCACTGCTGCCATATTTGGTATAGGGGTTAGCACAGCAGCCTTGCAGCTGGGGGTCCTGGGATCAAACCTCACCAAGGACAACATCTGCAAAGATTTTGGATGTTCTCTCTGTGTTTGCGTGGGTTTCCTCCGGGTTCTCCGGTTTCCTCCCACATTCCAAAGACATACTGATAGGGAATTTAGATTGTGAGCCCCAACGGGGACAGCGATGATAATGTGTGCAAAATGTAAAGCGCTGCGGAATATGTTAGCGCTATATAAAAATAAAGATTATTATTATTATTTATCCCCAATACTGGACCTGCTGTTTTGTCCCAAAACAGTGTTCCTCTTAATGCCCTGCCATACAATGCCCATTAATGTGCCCTTGCATAGTAAAATGCCTCCAGCATGCCCTCTAGATGATAGAATTGCCCTCTTGAATTTTTTATTGCTCTTTGTGAATGTCCTAGAAATTGATGAAGCCCACATTTTCCCATATATTGTAATAAATCTTAACATATAAAAAGGAACTAAACTATGAACCTGTTGTTTTTTCTTTTCAAATTTGGCAGGCACATTAATTTCCATGCAGATCAATAGGGTTCTGGGTAGGGTTGAGCGAAACGGGTCGGCCATTTTCAGAAGTCGCCGACTTTTGGCAAAGTCGGGTTTCATGAAACCCGACCCGACCCCTGTGTGGGGTCGGCCATGAGGTCGGCGATCTTCTAAATCTGGTATCGGAATTCCGATACCGAGTTCCGATATGTTTGCAATATCGGAAATCGGTTTCGGAATCCATATTTAAGTGTAAAATAAAGAATTAAAATAAAAAATATTGCTATACTCACCCTCTGACGCGCCCTGGTACTAACCGGCAGCCTTGCTTCCTTAGAATCAGCGCGTGAATGACCTTAGATGACGTCGCGGCTTGTGATTGGTCGCGCGACCGCCCGTGTGACCACTCGCGCGACCAATCACAAGCCGCGACGTCACCGAAGGTCCTTCAAGCGCTGATTCTTAGGAAGGAAGGCTGCTGGAAAGAAGCAGGGCGCGTCCGAGGGTGAGTATATACCTAATAGGAATATATACCTAATAGGAATATACTCACCCTCGGACGCGCCCTGCTTCTTTCCGGCAGCCTTCCTTCCTAAGAATCAGCGCTTGAAGGACCTTCGGTGACGTCGCGGCTTGTGATTGGTCGCGCGAGCGGTCACACGGGCGGTCGCACGACCAATCACAAGCCGCGACGTCATCTAAGGTCATTCACGCGCTGTGTTATGTTTGCTAATGACAGGTGTTATGAAGGCAATCCAGAAACACAGTGTGCTTAGCGATCAGAGCGCACACAGTGATCTGACAAATACCCAAAAATACAAGAACGAGCTCTGAGACGTGGAAACTCTGTAGACTGCACACCTGATCCTATCCTAAACACAACTAAAAGCGGCTGTGGATTGCGCCTAACAACTACCTAGGCAACTCGGCACAGCCTAAGAAACTAGCTAGCCTGAAGATAGAAAAATAGGCCTGACTTGCCCCAGAGAAATTCCCCAAAGGAAAAGGCAGCCCCCCACATATAATGACTGTGAGTAAGATGAAAAGACAAAACGTAGGGATGAAATAGATTCAGCAAAGTGGGGCCCGATATTCTAGGACAGAGCGAGGACAGTAAAGCAAACTTTGCAGTCTACAAAAAACCCTAAAGCAAAACCACGCAAAGGGGGCAAAAAAAACCCACCGTGCCGAACTAACGGCACGGCGGTACACCCTTTGCGTCTCAGAGCTTCCAGCAAAACAAAAGACAAGCTGGACAGAAAAAAAGCAACAAAAAAGCACTTAGCTATACAGAGCAGCAGGTCACAGGAACAATCAGGAGACGCTCAGATCCAACACTGAAACATTGACAAGGAGCAAGGATAGCAGCATCAGGCGGAGTTAAGTAATGAAGCAGTTAACGAGCTCACCAGAACACCTGAGGGAGGAAGCTCAGAAGCTGCAGTACCACTTGTGACCACAGGAGTGAATTCAGCCACAGAATTCACAACAGTACCCCCCCCTTGAGGAGGGGTCACCGAACCCTCACCAGAGCCCCCAGGCCGACCAGGATGAGCCGCATGAAAGGCACGAACAAGATCGGAAGCATGAACATCAGAGGCAAAAACCCAGGAATTATCTTCCTGAGCATAACCCTTCCATTTAACCAGATACTGGAGTTTCCGTCTAGAAACACGAGAATCCAAAATCTTCTCCACAATATACTCCAATTCCCCCTCCACCAAAACCGGGGCAGGAGGCTCAACAGATGGAACCATAGGTGCCACGTATCTCCGCAACAACGACCTATGGAATATATTATGTATGGAAAAGGAGTCTGGGAGGGTCAAACGAAAAGACACAGGATTGAGAACCTCAGAAATCCTATACGGACCAATAAAACGAGGTTTAAATTTAGAAGAGGAAACCTTCATAGGAATATGACGAGAAGATAACCAAACCAGATCCCCAACACGAAGTCGGGGACCCACACGGCGTCTGCGATTAGCGAAAAGTTGAGCTTTCTCCTGGGACAAGATCAAATTGTCCACTACCTGAGTCCAGATCTGCTGCAACCTATCCACCACAGAATCCACACCAGGACAGTCCGAAGACTCAACCTGTCCTGAAGAAAAATGAGGATGGAACCCAGAATTGCAAAAAAATGGAGAAACCAAGATAGCCGAGCTGGCCCGATTATTAAGGGCGAACTCAGCCAACGGCAAAAAGGACACCCAATCATCCTGGTCTGCAGAAACAAAACATCTCAGATATGTTTCCAAGGTCTGATTGGTTCGTTTAGTCTGGCCATTAGTCTGAGGATGGAAAGCCGAGGAAAAGGATAGGTCAATGCCCATCCTACCACAAAAGGCTTGCCAAAACCTTGAAACAAACTGGGAACCTCTGTCAGAAACAATATTCTCAGGAATGCCATGCAACCGAACCACATGCTGAAAGAACAAAGGTACCAAATCAGAGGAGGAAGGCAATTTAGCCAAGGGCACCAGATGGACCATTTTAGAAAAGCGATCACAGACCACCCAAATGACTGACATCTTTTGAGAAACGGGAAGGTCAGAAATGAAATCCATCGAAATATGTGTCCAAGGCCTCTTTGGGACCGGCAAGGGCAAAAGCAACCCACTGGCACGAGAACAGCATTGCTTAGCCCTAGCACAAATCCCACAGGACTGCACAAAAGTGCGTACATCCCGTGACAGAGATGGCCACCAGAAGGATCTAGCCACTAACTCTCTGGTACCAAAGATTCCAGGATGACCAGCCAACACCGAACAATGAAGTTCAGAGATAAGTTTATTAGTCCACCTATCAGGGACGAACAGTTTCTCTGCTGGACAACGATCAGGTTTATTCGCCTGAAATTTTTGCAGCACCCGCCGCAAATCAGGGGAGATGGCAGACACAATGACTCCTTCCTTGAGGATACCCGCTGGCTCAGATAAACCCGGAGAGTCGGGCATGAAACTCCTAGACAGAGCATCCGCCTTCACATTTTTAGAGCCCGGAAGGTACGAAATCACAAAGTCGAAGCGGGCAAAAAATAACGACCAACGGGCCTGTCTAGGATTCAAGCGCTTGGCAGACTCGAGATAAGTCAAGTTCTTATGATCAGTCAATACCACCACACGATGCTTAGCTCCTTCAAGCCAATGACGCCACTCCTCGAATGCCCACTTCATGGCCAGCAACTCTCGATTGCCCACATCATAATTACGCTCAGCGGGCGAAAACTTCCTGGAAAAGAAAGCACATGGTTTCATCACTGAGCAATCAGAACCTCTCTGTGACAAAACCGCCCCTGCTCCAATCTCAGAAGCATCAACCTCGACCTGGAACGGAAGAGAAACATCTGGCTGACACAACACAGGGGCAGAACAAAAACGACGCTTCAACTCCTGAAAAGCTTCCACAGCAGCAGAAGACCAATTAACCAAATCAGCACCCTTCTTGGTCAAATCGGTCAATGGTTTGGCAATGCTAGAAAAATTACAGATGAAGCGACGATAAAAATTAGCAAAGCCCAGGAACTTTTGCAGACTTTTCAGAGATGTCGGCTGAATCCAATCCTGGATGGCTTGGACCTTAACTGGATCCATCTCGATAGTAGAAGGGGTAAAGATGAACCCCAAAAATGAAACTTTCTGCACACCGAAGAGACACTTTGATCCCTTCACAAACAAAGAGTTAGCACGCAGGACCTGAAAAACCATTCTGACCTGCTTCACATGAGACTCCCAATCATCTGAGAAGATCAAAATGTCATCCAAGTAAACAATCAGGAATTTATCCAGATACTCACGGAAGATGTCATGCATAAAAGACTGAAACACAGATGGAGCATTGGCAAGTCCGAACGGCATCACTAGATACTCAAAATGACCCTCGGGCGTATTGAATGCAGTTTTCCATTCATCTCCTTGCCTGATTCTCACCAGATTATACGCACCACGAAGATCTATCTTAGTGAACCAACTAGCCCCCTTAATCCGAGCAAACAAGTCAGATAACAATGGCAAGGGATACTGAAATTTAACAGTGATCTTATTAAGAAGGCGGTAATCAATACACGGTCTCAGCGAACCATCCTTCTTGGCTACAAAGAAGAACCCTGCTCCCAGTGGTGATGACGATGGGCGAATATGTCCCTTCTCCAGGGATTCCTTCACATAACTGCGCATAGCGGCGTGTTCGGGCACGGATAAATTAAATAATCGACCTTTAGGGAATTTACTACCAGGAATCAAATTGATAGCACAATCACAATCCCTATGCGGAGGTAGAGCATCGGACTTGGGCTCTTCAAATACATCCTGATAATCAGACAAGAACTCTGGGACCTCAGAAGGGGTGGATGACGAAATCGACAAAAATGGAACATCACCATGTACCCCCTGACAACCCCAGCTGGATACCGACATGGAATTCCAATCCAATACTGGATTATGGGTTTGTAGCCATGGCAACCCCAACACGACCACATCATGCAGATTATGCAACACCAGAAAGCGAATAACTTCCTGATGTGCAGGAGCCATGCACATGGTCAGCTGGGCCCAGTATTGAGGTTTATTCTTGGCCAAAGGTGTAGCATCAATTCCTCTCAATGGAATAGGACACCGCAAAGGCTCCAAGAAAAACCCACAACGTTTAGCATAATCCAAATCCATCAGATTCAGGGCAGCGCCCGAATCCACAAATGCCATGACAGAAAACGACGACAAAGAGCATATCAAGGTAATGGACAGAAGGAATTTGGACTGTACAGTACCAATGACGGCAGACCTAGCGGACCGCTTAGTGCGCTTAGGACAATCAGAAATAGCATGAGTGGAATCACCACAGTAGAAACACAGACCATTCAGACGTCTGTATTCCTGCCGTTCAACTCTAGTCATAGTCATATCGCACTGCATAGGCTCAGGTTTAACCTCAGGCAGTACCGCCAAATGGTGCACAGATTTACGCTCGCGCAAGCGTCGACCGATCTGAATGGCCAAAGACAAAGACTCATTCAAACCAGCAGGCATAGGAAATCCCACCATGACATCCTTAAGAGCCTCAGAGAGACCCTTTCTGAACAAAGCTGCCAGCGCAGATTCATTCCACTGAGTGAGTACTGACCATTTCCTAAATTTCTGACAATATACTTCTATATCATCCTGACCCTGGCACAAAGCCAGCAAATTTTTCTCAGCCTGATCCACTAAATTAGGCTCATCGTACAGCAATCCGAGCGCCAGGAAAAACGCATCGACACTACTCAATGCAGGGTCTCCTGGCACAAGAGAAAATGCCCAGTCTTGAGGGTCGCCGCGCAAAAAAGAAATAATAATCAAAACCTGTTGAATAGGATTACCAGAAGAATGAGGTTTCAAGGCCAGAAATAGCTTACAATTATTTTTGAAACTTAGAAACTTAGTTCTATCTCCAAAAAACAAATCAGGAATAGGAATTCTTGGTTCTAACATAGATTTCTGATCAATAGTATCTTGAATTTTTTGTACATTTATAACGAGATTATCCATTGAAGAGCACAGACCCTGAATATCCATGTCCACCCCTGTGTCCAGAATCACCCAAATGTCTAGGGGAAAAAAAAAAAGTGAACACAGAGCAGAAAAAAAAAAAACGATGTCAGAACTTTTTCTTTCCCTCTATTGAGAATCATTAGTTAGGCTCCTTGTACTGTTATGTTTGCTAATGACAGGTGTTATGAAGGCAATCCAGAAACACAGTGTGCTTAGCGATCAGAGCGCACACAGTGATCTGACAAATACCCAAAAATACAAGAACGAGCTCTGAGACGTGGAAACTCTGTAGACTGCACACCTGATCCTATCCTAAACACAACTAAAAGCGGCTGTGGCTAACAACTACCTAGGCAACTCGGCACAGCCTAAGAAACTAGCTAGCCTGAAGATAGAAAAATAGGCCTGACTTGCCCCAGAGAAATTCCCCAAAGGAAAAGGCAGCCCCCCACATATAATGACTGTGAGTAAGATGAAAAGACAAAACGTAGGGATGAAATAGATTCAGCAAAGTGGGGCCCGATATTCTAGGACAGAGCGAGGACAGTAAAGCAAACTTTGCAGTCTACAAAAAACCCTAAAGCAAAACCACGCAAAGGGGGCAAAAAAAACCCACCGTGCCGAACTAACGGCACGGCGGTACACCCTTTGCGTCTCAGAGCTTCCAGCAAAACAAAAGACAAGCTGGACAGAAAAAAAGCAACAAAAAAGCAAAAAGCACTTAGCTATACAGAGCAGCAGGTCACAGGAACAATCAGGAGACGCTCAGATCCAACACTGAAACATTGACAAGGAGCAAGGATAGCAGCATCAGGCGGAGTTAAGTAATGAAGCAGTTAACGAGCTCACCAGAACACCTGAGGGAGGAAGCTCAGAAGCTGCAGTACCACTTGTGACCACAGGAGTGAATTCAGCCACAGAATTCACAACAGCGCTGATTCTAAGGAAGCAAGGCTGCCGGTTAGTACCAGGGCGCGTCAGAGGGTGAGTATAGCAATATTTTTTATTTTAATTCTTTATTTTACACTTAAATATGGATCCCAGGGCCTGAAGGAGAGTTTCCGCTCCTTCGGACCCTGGGAACCATTGGAAATCCAATGCACTGCATTGGGTTTTGAGTTTCGGCCGACCCCGACTTTTTTATAGGATCGGCCGATTTCACTCGACTCGACTTTTGAAAAAGTCGGGTTTCGTGAAACGCAACCCGATCCTATAAAAGTAAAAGTCGCTCAACCCTAGTTCTGGGTCCTGATTGCTCAATAGACTGAACAGTGCACAGCTCAGCCAAAGGAAATGCACAGCTTCTGTCTCAGTGTGCACACAGAGTGTGGTACAAATTCAATGAAATGCATGGTTGCCTATATAGTCAGACTCGGACATGTGCGTGCCCCTGATGTTCTGTAAACCTCAGCCCTAATGTGGCCTGCAGAACTGAAAGTTGTAAAGCAGGGAGACCCTGACTCCTTGTTTTACTGCATGGTTTCACTGTATCAGCATGCTGTGCACACCAATACAATTAGGAGCAGTGATCGCCCAATCCTTCCTCCCAGGTGCTTTGATGGACAGCCTGCTTTGCTCCATATTTTCCACGTGTGTGAAGAACAAGCTGTCAACCAAAGTGTTTGGGATTTATAACAGCCAGGGTGTGATAACTTACTGTGTAGTGAGCGGTAACAGCTTCTTGTGCTGCCCTGAAGACCAGAAGTGAGCAGATTCTGGGAGAATCTGACTTCATTTTCTCCATATTGCAGAATTTCTCCATATTGCAGAATTTAAATGCTAATTACCGTCAGCTTATTACTGCACCTGCAGCTAAATTGCATTTCTGTAGTTGAAAGGTTAAATTTAAGTATAAAAATATACAAATTAAGATAAGCCAAATAATAAAAATGTTCTTGATGTGAAGCTTAAGACTTTGCAGAAACTGTAAATATTTTTAATTTCTTTAAGTTAAAATACATTTTTTGTGCAATATTTTTTGCACTTTGATACATTCTACAACAAACACTTAATGTATACCTGGGCAGTGGACATGTCTACTTTGATACAGTACATTCATGAAAACATGTAGATTGGGAGAAAGTATATCTAGAAATTGAGCTTCTGTAATCTATACTTTAGCCAGCAGATGTCTCTTTTGTCTATGTTTGAGATCTGAATCATTGTGAATGCACAGCAAATCGCTTTTAGAGAAATGCAAGTCGTTTTGGAAATAACCCAGAAACATTTTAGATGTCCTCCATCTATGTTGCCTCTTTTTCCATAGACATTTTTCAACCAGTCACTTTTTATTGATTTCACGTCACACCAAAATTCTTATCAAATATTTTTCAGGAAGGTTCAAGTACTTAAGAGCAAGAAAATCTATACAACATTTTCTTAAAAAATGATGTCTGATTGCACGTCAAGGATATCTGTTCTTTAAGGCGTATTTTTTTATCAGGTAAAATTAAGTCCTTTATCTAACTCAAGATAGTTTATTACAAAATGATACAGATACACAAAACATTTAATATAACATTATGATGTAAGATTGCTTCTTATGAAAGCAATTAATGAAAAAAGAACAAACAAAAAAAACCAAAGTTTTCCATGGTTAAAAAAGTGTTTTCCAATTTTAGTGCAAAAAGAAGGTCCAACTATTAAATAGGAATATAACAAGCAGCTTTGACCATTAAATGTGTAATTATTGAACACCATTTTTTTCTCATTTATATGTAGTCTCTAGTCATGAAAACCAGTGTTTACTGCTTAAAGGGACTCTGTCACCTGAATTTGGAGGGAACAATCTTCAGCCATAGGGGCGGGGTTTTCGGGTGTTTGATTCACCCTTTCCTTACCCGCTGGCTGCATGCTGGCTGCAATATTGGATTGAAGTTCATTCTCTGTCCTCCGTAGTACATGCCTGCACAAGGCAATCTTGGGTCAATCAAACACCCGAAAACCCCGCCCCTATGGCTGAAGATTATTCCCTCCAAATTCAGGTGACAGAGTCCCTTTAAGGCTGGGTGCCCAAAAACACAATGGAATCCGTATGCCAGCTAAGGAAATGAGAATCCTAAAATGCTGTGCACATGATCAGTAATTTTCTTTTCAGGATTTGCTGTGCTATTAAATCCACAGCATGTCAATTCTTTGAGCGTTTTGCCACATTTTTCACCCATTGACTTAAATTGAATCAGTCAAGTCCACAATAAAAACAAAGGTATAAAAATGTTTGTGCATTCGCTGTGGATTTGCTACAGACTTGCTGAGTTTTTGCTTATGTTTTTATAGACTTCATATCGGGTGTTTCCCACAATATCATCTCTGTGATAGCACGAGAAACACCGATGCGGAAGCTCTGATTGGTGATATTGTTACCCCCAGTAAGATTGTAACCACCAGTCAGAGCGCTGTGGGGTCAAGCTCTCATATGTCAGCGTGACCACTCAAATGTGACCCATGGTAAAACGGTTACCGCAGGTCACAGGCGTTGGATAATGAGAGACAACTTCTCCCATCAGCTGACACATGATTTCACTGATAAAAGCGAGAGCAGGCAGCGGCTCATGCGCGCAGTCATCAGCCAGTGCCTGTGCTCAAAGTAAAAAAAAAGTTAAAACAAAAAAGTAAATATTGCAACCAAAATAAAAAATACATATACTCACCTTATACCTAAACGCATGAATCCCTTGTCTCCAGTAAAAAAAAACAAAAAAACACCATATACCTTAACACTTAATCCTCGATGCCCATGTCACCTGGAAAAGAGAAAAAATAATAAACCACAATATCCCTCACCTATCTGCCATAATCCACACTGCCCCATAATGATTTGGATCACTTGTAGAGCATTAGTGACTGCTTTGAAAGTCATCAGGACATTATGGATTATTATATTCTCAGCAGACAGGTAAGGAATATTGTTGTTTATTATTTTAATTAATTTACAGGAGACATTGGCTTCAGTGGACTGGGCAATGATGTGAGCATGGTTTAATTTACATTCATTAAAGAAATCTGTGTCATTATTTCAAATAAAGGACTATATTCTGGGTGTGCTTTTTATGCAATATGACTATGGGGTTAGTAATGGGGAGCATCTTATAGATGCCTCTTCATTGCTAGCCTCTGGACTTGATGTCACCTGACAATACAAAGGTGGCATCAAACCCTCCCAGCTATCACCCCACTTACCACCTCACCAAGGCAAGTGGAAAGAGTGAGGCTAAGTGCCAGAATTGGAGCATCTTATGGATGCACCATTTCTGGGGCGGATGAGAGCTGATGCTTTTAGTCTGGCAGGGTGCCAATATTCATGGTCTCCTCCTAGGCTATTGATATCAGCCCACAGCTGTCTACCTATCTTTTGCTGGTTAGTAATTATAGGGGGACCCTACATAATTTTTTATTAGGGGTCCTCCATTATAATAACCACTAAAGGCTAAGTATACTGCTCTGAGCTCATATTAATAGCCTGGGAAGCTCTATGGCAGTGTTCCCCAACTCCGGTCCTCAAGAGCCACCAACAGGTCATGTTTTCAGGATTTCCTTAGTATTGCACAGGTGGTGGAATTATTGCCTGTGCAGGTGATGCAATTATCACCTGTGCAATACTAAAGAAATCCTGAAAACATGACCTGTTGGTGACTCTTGAGGACCGGAGTTGGGGAACACTGCTCTATGGGTATTATCACCTTCGCAGGCTATAAACAACTGCCCCAGCTGTCCGCTTTCCCTCTGCTGGTTAATAAAATACAATAATCTACACAACACAAACACTGTACTGTACTCATTATATATGTGACTGACATCTTTACCTTTATCCATTCTATGTGTATTTATCTATTCTATATATTCTATTTTGTTTAGTCATGTTGTGATTTTGCGAGACACAGCAAATGAAATGTTGGGTTTTCAAGCACATGGGTGTTTAACCCCTTTACCCCCAAGGGTGGTTTGCACGTCAATGACCAGGCCAATTTTTACAATTCTGACCACTGTCCGTTTATGAGGTTATAACTCTGGAACGCTTCAACGGATCCTGGTGATTCTGACATTGTTTTCTTGTGACATACTGTACTTCATGATAGTGGTAAAATTTGTTTGATAATACCTGCGTTTATTTGTGAAAAAAATGGAAATTTGGCCAAAATTTTGAAAATTTCGCAATTTTCCAACTTTGAATTTTTATGCAATTAAATCACAGAGATATGTCACACAAAATACTTAATAAGTAACATTTCCCACATGTCTACTTTACATCAGCACAATTTTGTAACCAAAATTTTTTTTGTTAGGGAGTTATAAGGGTTAAAGGTTGACCAGCAATTTCTGATTTTTACAACACCATTTTTTTTAGGGACCACATCTCATTTGAAGTCATTTTGAGGGGTCAATATGATAGAAAATACCCAAGTGTGACACCATTCTAAAATCTGCACCCCTCAAGGTGCTCAAAACCACATTCAAGAAGTTTATTAACCCTTCAGGTGTTTCACAGGAATTTTTGGAATGTTTAAATAAAAATGAACATTTAACTTTTTTTCACAAAAAATTTACTTCAGCTCCAATTTGTTTTATTTTACCAAGGGTAACAGGAGAAAATGGACCCCAAGCTTTGTTGTACAATTTGTCCTGAGCACGTTGTTACCCCATATGTGGGGGTAAACCACTGTTTGGGTGCATGACAGAGCTCAGAAGCGAAGGAGGGCAATTTGACTTTTCAATGCAAAATTGACAGGAATTGAGATGGGACGCCATGTTGCGTTTGGAGAGCCACTGATGTGCCTTAATATTGAAACCCCCCACAAGTGACAACATTTTGGAAAGTAGACCCCCTAAGGAATTTATCTAGAGGTGTGGTGAGCACTTTGACCCTCCAAGTGCTTCACAGAAGTTTATAATGCAGAACCGTAAAAATAAAACATCATATTTTTTCACAAAAATTATCTTTTCGCCCCCAATTTTTTATTTTCCGAAGGGTAAGAGAAGAAATTGGACCCCGAAGTTGTTGTACAATTTGTCCTGAGTACGCCGATACCCCATATGTGGGGGTAAACCACTGTTTGGGCACATGGTAGAGCTCGGAAGGGAAGGAGCGCCGTTTGACGTTTCAATGCAAAATTGACAGGAATTGAGATGGGACGCCATGTTGCATTTGGAGAGCCACTGATGTGCCTAAACATTGAAACCCTCCAAAAGTGACACCATTTTGGAAAGTAGATCCCCTAAGGAACTTATCTGAATGTGTGGTAAGCACTTTGACCCACCAAGGGCTTCACAGAAGTTTATAAAGCAGAGCCATAAAAATAAAACAATATTTTTTTCCCAAAAAAATTAGTTTTTAGCCCCCAGTTTTGTATTTTCCCTAGGGTAACAGGAGAAATTGAAGGAGCGCCATTTGGAATGCAGACTTGGATGGAATGGTCTGCAGGCGTCACATTGCGTTTGCAGAGCCCCTAATGTACCTAAACAGTAGAAACCCCCCACAAGTGACACCATTTTGGAAAGTAGACCCCCTAAGGAACTCATCTAGATGTGTTGTGAGAGCTTTGAACCCCCAAGTATTTAACTACATTTTATAATGCAGAGCCGTGCACATAAAAAATTTTTTTTTTCCCACAAAAATTATATTTTAGCCCCCAGTTTTGTATTTTTCCAAGGGTAACAGGAGAAATTGGACCCCAAAAGTTGTTGTCCAATTTGTCCTGAGTACGCTGATACCGAATATGTGGGGGGAACCACCGTTTGGGCGCATGGGAGGGCTCGGAAGGGAAGGAGCATCATTTGGAATGCAGACTTAGATGGATTGGTCTGCAGGCATCACATTGCGTTTGCAGAGCCCCTAATGTACCTAAATAGTAGAAGCCCCCACAAGTGACCCCACATTGGAAACTAGACCCCTCAAGGAACTTATCTAGATGTGTTGTGAGAACTTTGAACCCCCAAGTATTTCACTACAGTTTATAACGCAGAGCAGTGAAAATAATAAATCCTTTTTTTTTCCCACAAAAATTATTTTTTAGCCCCCAGTTTTGTATTTTCCCAAGGGTAACAGGAGAAATTGGACCCCAAAATTTGTTGTCCAATTTGTCCTGAGTACGCTGATACCTGATATGTTGGGGTAAACCCCTGTTTGGGCACACAGGAGAGCTCGGAAGGGAAGGGGCACTGTTTTACTTTTTCAACGCAGAATTGGCTGGAATTGAGATCAGACGCCATGTCGCGTTTGGAGAGCCCCTGATGTGCCTAAACAGTGGAAACCCCCCAATTATAACTGAAGCCCTAATGCAAACACACCCCTAACCCTAATCCCAACGGTAACCCTAACCACACCTCTAACCAAGACACACCCCTAACCCTAATCCCAACGCTATTCCCAGCCGTAAATGTAATCCAAACCCTAACCCTAACTTTAGCCCGAACCCTAACCCTAACTTTAGCCCCAACCCTAACTGTAGCCTTAACCCTAACCCTAGCCCTAACCCTAACCCTATCCCTAGCCCTAACCCTAGCCCTAACCCTAGCCCTAACCCTAGCCCTAACCCTAGCCCTAGCCTTAACACTAGCCCTAACCCTAGCCCTAACCTTAGCCCTAACCCTAGCCCTAACCCTAGCCCTAGCCCTAACCCTAGCCCTAACCCTAGCCCTAACCCTAACCCTAGCCCTAATGGGAAAATGGCAATACATTTTTTTTCCCTAATTAAGGGGGTGATGAAGGGGGTTTGATTTACTTTTATAGCCGTTTTTTTAGCGGATTTTTATGATTGGCAGCCGTCACACACTGAAAGACGCTTCTTATTGCAAAAAATATTTTTGCGTTACCACATTTTAAGAGCTATAATTTTTCCATATTTGAGTCCACAGAGTCATGTGAGGTCTTGTTTTTTGCGGGATGAGTTTTTTCAGGCACGTGACATTTTTTGATCGCTTTTTATTCCGATTTTTGTGAGGCAGAATGACCGAAAACCAGCTATTCATGAATTTATTTTGGGGGAGGCGTTTATACCGTTCCGCGTTTGGTAAAATGGATAAAGCAGTTTTATTCTTCGGGTCAGTACGATTTCAGCGATATCTCATTTGTATTATTTTTTCATGTTTTGGTGCTTTTATACGATAAAAACTATTTTATAGAAAAAATAATTATTTTGGCATCGCTTTATTCTGAGGACTATAACTTTTTTATTTTTTTGGTGATCATGCTGTATTGCAGCTCGTTTTTTGCGGGACAAGATGACATTTTCAGCGGTACCATGGTTATTTATATCTGTCTTTTTGATCGCGTGTTATTCCACTTTTTGTTCAGCGGTATGATAATAAAGCGTTGTTTTTTGGCTCGTTTTTTTTTTTTTTCTTACGGTGTTTACTGAAGGGGTTATCTAGTGATATAGTTTTATAGGTGGGGTCGTTATGGACGCGGCGATACTAAATATGTGTACTTTTATTGTTTTTTTATTATTTAGATAAAGAAATGTATTTATGAGAATAATATTATTTTTTTTCATTATTTATTATTTTTATTTTTTTTTACACATTTGGAAATTTTTTTTTTTACTTTTTTACTTTGTCCCAGGGGGGACATCACAGATCGGTGATCTGACAGTTTGCATAGCACTCTGTCAGATCACCGATCTGACTTAGAGCAGTGCAGGCTTCACAGTGCCCGCTCTGAGCAGGTTCTGTGAAGGCACCTCCCTCCCTGCAGGACCCGGATGCTGCGGCCATCTTGGATCCAGGGCCTGCAGCGAAGGAAGGAGGTAGGAGACCCTCACAGCATTGCGATCACATCGCGTTGCTGCGGGGGTCTCAGGGAAGCCCGCAGGGAGCCCCCTCCCTGCGGATGCTTCCCTATGCCTCCGGCACACTGCGATAATGTTTGATCGCGTTGTGCCGGGGGTTAATATGCCGGGGGCGGTCCGTGACTGCTCCTGGCACATAGTGCCGGATGTCAGCTGCGAAAGGCAGCTGACACCCAGCCGCGATCGGCCGCGCTATCCCAGTGAGCACGGCCAATCGCTATGACGTACTATCCCGTCGAGGGTCAGATAGGCCCAGGGCACCTCGACGGGATAGTACGTCTAAGGTCAGAGAGAGGTTAAAAACTGAATGCACTTGCATGGTCCATATGCAGTCTGTTTTTCTCGCACCCATTGACTTGCATTGGCAAAAAGGATAATTGCAGCATGCTGCGATTTGTTATCTCAGTCCGAATTTAGATGAGAAAAAAATTGCAGATGAGCAGGAACTCATAGATTAACATTGATCACAGTGCAATTCAATTTTTTTAATTTAATTACACTTGTTCGTCGTTCATGCAGATTATTATGAGCCCTCATAACCCCACGCGCGTCACCACTGCCAGGTATTGCAGTGTGCCCCGAATTCTGTCATTTTCTACTTGGTTACAGCCTATGTAGGTTCATTCTATGAACTCTCCTACATATCAGGGTATGAGAAACTAGGAACAAAAAGAGGGCTATAGGGTCTTAACTGATAACACAGCAAGGTGCAGGAGGAAAGAATCTGCTCACCTGATCAAGTTGCACTTAAGCAACATGTTCAGCATATATCAGCTGCTGCAAGACATAGGTCCATAAGGATAGAGTAGCACGAAATACAGGTATAGTTTTAATGGATGCGCTGCTGATGAATATTGACAGATAATTGTTATACTTTTAAAAGCTTTATTGAACAGGTTTCAGGTCAATGCATTTTGAAGTCAGCACAGGACCTCTTCATCAGGACAAAACCTATCTACCTAGGTTTTGTCCTGATGAAGAGGTCTTGTGCTGACTTCAAAACGCATTGACCTGAAACTAGTTCAATAAAGCTTTAAAAGTATACCAATTATTTGTCAATATTCATCAGCAGCGCATCCATTGACCCTATAACTGGATTTTGAGCAACTGTCCTACATAGGCTGGTGATAATGTAGGACATCGCCTTAACCCTTAGATTACCGTCTCACCTGGGTTAATTTAAATTATTAAAGAATGTGTCTGTTTTTTTCAAATAAAGTGCTTTATTCTCCGTGTGTTTTTATTTAACTCTTTGCTTACAGATTTAATAATGACTGTGTCTGGAGGATCCATTTTTATTACTAAACTTAGGGCTTGGTGTCAGCGACAGCAGCTGATACCAACCACTTATCCAATTACCTTGACGCGACAGTACCAGGGCATCAGAAAGAGTCTGGGCTAAGTGCCAGAAATGGTTCTTCAAAAATGAAATGCCATTTCTGGAACAGCTCAGGGATGGTATTTTTACCCTGAGACCGGGCTAAAACACATAAGAATCTTTATTTATCTCCAAAAAGTATTCACTAATGTGCAAAAACGAATGCAAAAGCGCACCAAAAACTGCATGTTTTTTCCATTGCGTTTTTGCTGACAACAAATTCCTAGAGATGCAAAATGTTAAATAAACAGCAGAAAAGGCAGTGATGTTTACCTGCCCAGGCCTCCAGACAAATGCACTATCAGGGTGCAGTGGACCCATGTAGTTAAGATGGCAGTAACACAAATGTAAAAATACCAATGAGACAACCACCTCAACCTGCCAATCCATGGAAGGGGTGGTTGTTTGGTATATTAATGCACAATAAAAGTTTGTATGTGATGCTGTTCACACACAAGTAATGCGTACCATCTGGCTTACAGCCTATTAGTGACGCCCATACTATTATATCAGGCAGGCTACCCACTGCTATCCAAATGCATCTCATGTGAACAAACACCAAGCTTTACAGGACAAAATTAGACCAACTGTACCCTGAAAAATAAAGTGCAAAAAAAACACATAAATATGTTAGGTATTAGTCGATATTTTGGCCAAGATATGCAAGCTTGCAACCCACGTTAAGGGTCCTCACGCTTGTGTAACACCACAGGTTCCTGTTTGTTACAGTGGCATTGCTTTCCTCATGAGGAGAGCGATGTCATGCTTGGAAATGAGGAAGGATCCCTTTATCAGGTATTCAGCACGTACAACACTGTTCTGACTCCAGGTCAGAAGAGGGAGCTCTGAACACAGTTTCAGTGGAGCTTCCCTAGATATAGATATAGTCTGGTCTGGAGGAGGAGTTAGGTAGTTTGTGAGAGGAGAGTGAGGAGTGAGGAAGGAGTTCTGGGGCCGTGCAGCCATGTGGGGTGCTGAAGCTCCTGGGAAGAGCAAAGAGGAAAGCAGAGCAGTCTGTAAAGAGACTGAGAAGGGAAGTCGAGCAAAGGAGAGTGAAGAGCTGGAGAGAGAAGTTGCGACTGAGCTTCCTCCACGCTGAGCACAGATACCGGTAGCCAGAAGACCGAGGTTGTGGGGGTAGCTTCATGCCCCACGTCAGAAACCGGTGGACGGCTGGACTTTAAGTCACCTGCCCACCATTGACACCCGAGGACACAGTAGCAGATAGAGCCCGGGTCATGATTGAGATCCTGTAAAAAGGCTCGAGTTACCTGTCATACAGGTAGTGTCCTACCAACAAGGGGGACAGAGAGAATGTGAGGAACTTGTGTGAGACCTAAGGCAGCAAGGGACTACAACACCACACTAGAACGAAGGCCTTTAACCCCACCTGGCTAAGGGGATTCCAGACTCGCTTCCAAGCTGGCCAGACCATACCAGCACCTGTGATCCATTAGCCTGGACTGTGGCTGACTGAATTCTACAGTAATGAGGTAAAGAGACTGCAACTTGTGTCCTCTCTTTCTTTCTAACCATCTACCATCTTTATCTACTACACCGGGAGCCCTGGGGGACCCAGTTTCACCTGTGGGAAGCCATACCATCCCTGCTGCCATAACATCACCTCAGCGGCCCCCTTTAAGCAGCATCGGTCATCCCTGACCAAATACCACCAGTGGCGTCACAAACTTTTATTACTTTGCAAACCCTTTTAAAGACTGTCCCTTTTACTTGGGCGCCCAGGTCCATTGACCGGGTCGCTGCCACCGTGACTACCCCTTTAATGATGACCGGACCCGATACCGAGTAACCCCTAGGCCCCGGCGGGCACTCCACTTGCGAGTCCTATCACTAAATTACAGCAAAAAAAAAGGACTTACAAATCCTCCAAAAATAAAAAAAGCAGAAAAAAGGCAGAGTTGTTTACCTGCCCAGGCTTCCAGACAAATACACTATCAGGATGCAGTGGATGCATATAGTTAAGATGGCGGTAACACAGGTGCAAAACTACTGATGAGACAACCACCCTCAACCTGCCAATCCATGGAAGGAGTGGTTGTTTGGTATATTAATGCACAGTAATGCAAAATGTTGCACACATTTCTGCAATCAAATACTCTTCGTGTGCACATAGCCTAAATGTCACCCCATGAAAGTTCCCTGTCAGCAAATAATGGAGTCACATTGACTTTAATGAGAATGCATCCTAAGAAAATGACCTACCGTACTTTTAAATCAGGTTTTTATGCTGAAAGTATTTTCTAAAAAAATGGGAAAATCTTTTTTATATCACAATTTGTGATTTATTTGTGAATAAAATATGATAAATCTTGCCATTTTCAAATTGGCTATTCTAGGCTAATACTAATTGTTCAGGAAAAAAACATGTAAATTAGAAGCAATAGACTAAGGGTGTTTTCACATTGCATTCAGGCACCAGGTTATTTGCTCCATCGGGCTTTGCATCCAAACCCCTGCAAAATGTGATTCACACATATGAGCTGAAGAGGCCATAGACTGTAATGATGTGCATTATTTTTGGGAGTGGAGGTAGACATTCAGACCTAGTAGACTGCTCACTGGAACCTTAAGTGTTTTAGAAATTCTTCTGAAATCAATACCATCATTATGTTTGCCAACAATAAACTCACTAGTTTTGCCCATCAAAAGATGTTTCTTGTTTGGCACCTTGGTAATGAGTCACCTTTTTACAGGCCATCAGTTGAACCAGCTGATGCTA
Source organism: Ranitomeya imitator (assembly GCF_032444005.1). NCBI lineage: Eukaryota > Metazoa > Chordata > Amphibia > Anura > Dendrobatidae > Ranitomeya > Ranitomeya imitator. The sequence goes on along the minus strand of NC_091285.1, from coordinate 338,547,794 downwards.
TTTTTCACTAAATCACAGAATTGCTTTCTTACTACTGACAAAATTCATTTGATGTCATGCCTTTCCATGGCTTTTTGCACCTCTCTTTCTGCATGTGTTCAATATTTTTTCCCTGTGTCATTTCTCATTATTACACATAATTTAATTTATGGACATCTATGGTTTAATTTATTTTCCTGTGTGAATTGGATGGGTTGTTACATCTGGTGAGAAATTCTTGTCAATGGCACCTTTGTTGCCTAGATGTGTTACTACCATCTCCAGTATTTAGAGATGTAATTACCAACTCAGTAGCCGTCTTAATCTCTTCATCCCTTGACCTGATAGTGAAGAAGAAAAATGCAGCATATGCAGTAATTATAACAAGAGAGTGAGAGAGTGAAAGGATAAAGACATAAATACAGTGGCTTGGGAAAGTATTCAAGTCCTTGGTTTTTTGCCTAATTTGTTACATTACAATGTGTGTTTAAGTATTTTTTCTAATCCAATTTGTATGTGATGCAGCATTAAATAGTCTAAGTTGGTGAAGAAAAGTGAGAAAAATACAGGCATTAGTGATGAGCGAGCAGTCAACAGCTCAGATGCTCGGTACTCTTATTGAGCACTTAAGAATGCTCGAGTGCTCGATTCGAGTACTGAGCAAAATGTAAGTCTATGAAAAAGGTGAGTTGAGACTTTTACTCAACGGTGGAGGGGAAGTGAGACACATTCCAGTCCGGCAGCTCAGGGACCTGGGCACGTGAGCATTATATAATACTTGGCACTGCTCGATACTCAATTGAGCACCCAAATGCTTGATCAAGTATCGAGCAGTGGTGAGCATGCTTGCCCATCATTATAGGCAATAGTTAAATTTATGGGATCAAAGAGCTAAAAATTGACATGTTCATACGCATTCACCTCTTTTGCAATGAAGTCCCTAAAATTTCTGGTGCAACCATTTACCTTCATAAGTCGTATGCTTAGTGAAAGGAAGTCCACCTATGGGAAATTTAAGTGTCACATGGTCTGTCACTATATACACTTTACCTTTTATGAAAGGGTGCAGAGACTGAAACACCGTTAAACAATAAGCACTACTAACCAAACAACACCATGAAGACCAAGGAGATCTCCAAACAAGTCAGGGGCAAAGTTTTTGAAAAGTACAAGTCAGGGTTCGCTTAAAGAAAATATCACAATCTCTGATGATCCCCTGGAACAAAATCAAATCCATCATCATCAAGTGTAAAGAACATAGTATAACAGCAAACCTGTCAAGAGAGGGCCACCAACCAAAACTCTCAGACCGGTCAAGGATGGCATTAATCAGAGAGGAGGCACAGAGACCAAAGGTAATCCTGAAGGAGCTGCAGAGTTCCCATGCAAAGACTGAAGTATCTGTGCATACTGCCACAATAAGCTGTGCACTCCATATAGGTGGCCTTTATGGAAGAGGGAACAGAAAAAAGCCTTCACTTACACAAAAATTGTAAGGCTAGTTTTGTGTTTGCCAAAAGATTTGTAGGAGACTCACCATATGTATGGAAGAAGGTGGTCTGGTCAGATAAGACCAAAATTGAACTTTTTGGTCACCAAGGTAAACGCGTTAACTGGTGCCAAACCAACACAGATCATCACCCCAAGAACAGCATCTCCCCAGTGAAACATAGTTGTGGCAGCATCATGCTGTTGGGATGTTATTCGGCAGCAGGGACAGGGAAAATGGTCTTAGTCAAAGGGAAGATGGTTAGTGTGAAATGCAGGGATATTCTTGAGCAAAACCTGTTTCAGTCTGTCAGTGATTTAAGACTTGGATGGAGATTCACCTTCCAACAAGACAATGACCCAAAGCATACCACTAAAGTAACACTCAAGTGGTTTAAGGGGGAATGTTAAAATGTTCTAAATTGGCCTAGTCAAAACCCAGACCTTTTTCCAGTTGAAAATCTTTGGTCAGACTTAAATATTGATGTTTACCAGAGGAAACTCTTTTACTTGAAGGAGATGGAACAGTTTTGCCTTGAGGAATGGACAAGAATCCCAGTAGCAAGGTTTGGCAAGCTCATTTATCCCAAGCGACTTGTAGCTGTAATTGCCGCAAAAGGAGGCTCTACAAAGTACTGATTTTAGGGGGGTGAATAGTTATGAACACTGAAATTTTCAGTTACTTTGTCTTATTTGTTGTTTTCTTCACACAAAAAAAAGAAAAACAAATGTATACAGTTGTAGGCATGTTCTTTACATGAACTGATGAAAACCCTAAAAAAATAAATTAAATTCTAGGTTGTGAGGTAGCAAACCATGAAAAATGCCAAGGGGGTTAATACTTTCTCAAGCTACTGCAGCTAGAAAGATATGAAATTGGACAGCTTTGATTGTTTAGGTTTTCTAATATAGTAAGTACCAATAGAGTAATTATTGTATAAAATGTTCCTAGTACTTTTGTCTGCTTCACTCTAGATTGTTTACAGCCAGATTTGGATATTCTCTGGTAACTCCGTGATATTTAATCTGAATATTTCCTTAGAGAATAATTATCACTGGCTAGGGTCAGAATTTATCACATAATTATTTCTTGAAACCATGTGAGTGTATAAAGGGTGTCACTGCACAATCTACACCACTGCGGAATCCTATGCAAAATTAGGAAGATATGAGACCCGAACCATAAATTGCTTAGGGACTTTATAATGAGTGAATCATTTAATCAATTGATAGTGAACAAAGTGAAGAATTGTAATTACATTTTACTGGATGCTGAAAGCTTCTTAGTGACAGTTAGCTAGAATAATTAGATTTTTTTCATTTGTTCTTTAATAATAATAATCTTTATTTTTATATAGCGCTAACATATTCCGCAGCGCTTTACAGTTTGCACACATTATCATCGCTGTCCCCGATGGGGCTCACAATCTAGAATCCCTATCAGTATGTCTTTGGAATGTGGGAGGAAACAGGAGTACCCGGAGGAAACCCACGCAAACACGGAGAGAACATACAAACTCTTTGCAGATGTTGTCCTGGGTGGGATTAGAACCCAGGACCCCAGCGCTGCAAGGCTGCTGTGCTAACCACTGCGCCATTCATTTACAATCTTTATGTTGCATTTGATATTGTATTTTTACTACTTAATAATAAGGAAAAAAGTGTGTCTGTAAGGGGTTTGATATTATAACATGGTTTGAGACTTGTAGAAAATATATCTACATTTATTAAAGCTATTTAACTTAAAATGGTCAATACCTTGCATCTATGAAAAATGTCACGCTTGCAAGGGACTCATTAACAAAAACAAAAAAACAGTAAATTACTTTTACAGTCAAACCGATTATTTGTGAATTAACCCATTAGATATAAAATGTATTGTTGATTGATTTCACATTCAGCTTGTCATCTGCTGGGCTCACAATTATTGCATGTCAGTGCTTTTTTCACCATTGCATCCTCCTATACGCCAAGACTGTTTCAAAAGGGAACACTCAACTATATCCAAAGAGACAATTTGTTGAAGACTGCAGTTTTGAGGGTATGACAATATCATTTTGGAAAGAACATATTATGTATATCCCGTAGAAGCGCCAGCGAGGCGCTAAACGGCCGTAGTACGTCAGACCTTTTGTTTTTGCTCAAAACTCCCGTCACCTGCACAGCCACACTTTATGATGTTGACCATGTAAAGTAATAAAGGACTTTTCCTCTAAGGAATGGGTGAGTGCTGCCATTTCTTTTTTTCTTCTCTCTCAATTTGATATTGCATGTATTCTCTGGCCGCGTGTATCGTACACAGTATTATACAGGTGTATTGACATACTTAAAAAGCTTCAAATTGGTGCCCCATCTCTTTTTGGAAACATTATGTTTACATATGCACATATATTCACATTTAATTTTGTTAATTGATGAAAAAACAAAAAAAATTGTTTTCCTAATTTGCGTCAGTTTTCCACACCTGCCTAAAGCATTTGCTAAGCGAACCTTTGCATTTTTTTAAAGTTGCAAAGTAAGAATGCTTTCATGCATAGAAGTGTTAATGTTTTATTTTTATCAATTAACAAATTGCAAAGTGCATGAACACAAGAGAAATCTAAATCAAATGCATATTTGCTTTGATCACCCTGTAACTTCAAAACAGCAGCAATTCAATTAGGTACATTTATAAATGATATCTAATGATTTGTCACGTATATTAGTAACAAACTACATCAAACAAGGGAAAGTGATCATCATTTTTATACATGGGTTTTAACGTGGCCATTACCTGAAATAGAAACAAGTGTGAAGTGTAAGAAGGCTTAAAACTGGGTGAAAAACAGCCAAACTCTAATAAAAAGGTAAAACTTAGTGAGGAACAGCTATAAAAGTGAGTTTTTAGAAGACAATGTTATATAATAGCTCATTCATCATGACACTTAGGATAGCAACAGAAAACAAGGTAACTGTACTGCATCACCAAAGTCTCACCGAGGCAGAGCACTCAATGCAGATACAAGTTTCAAAATGAACTGCTCTTTTGAAAAAGCACCAAGAAATGGATAACCCTGATGCCTAGGTCTGCCAAGTAAACTTATAGAAGTATATGAGTGAGTCATCATGCTTACTTTTAAAGTCGGTCAGCAGCAGCATCAGCTCAGAACCGGCAGTAGCCTTTGGGACCAAGGTACACTGATCTATTGTATGGAGATGTCTTGTAAAAAGTAATCTTTATTAAAGAACTATGATCAAAAAGCCATACTTTTGACATGTAGAGATGGAAAAATGGCAGCCCATGCTCTGGCCCGATGAGACAACTGTTATGAACAGGTAATTCAGAACCACAATGGACCTTGAAGTTCAGAGCACACAAAGTGACCTGACATTTACCAAAAACATAGGACGAGCTCTGAGACGTGGAAACTCTGCTGACCGCAATCCCTAATCCTATCACACCACACTAGAGGTAGCCGTGGATTGCGCCTAACGCTCCCTATGCAACTCGGCACAGCCTGAGAAACTAACTAGCCCTGAAGATAGAAAAATAAGCCTACCTTGCCTCAGAGAAATTCCCCAAAGGAAAAGGCAGCCCCCCACATATAATGACTGTGAGTAAAGATGAAATACAAACACAGAGATGAAATAGATTTAGCAAAGTGAGGCCCGACTTACTGAATAGACCGAGGATAGGAAAGATAGCGTTGCGGTCAACACAAAAACCTACAAACAACCACGCAGAGGGGCAAAAAGACCCTCCGCACCGACTAACGGTACGGAGGTGCTCCCTCTGCGTCTCAGAGCTTCCAGCAAGCAAGAAAAACCAATATAGCAAGCTGGACAGAAAAAATAGCAACAAAAGTAACACAAGCAGAACTTAGCTTATGCAGGAAAGACAGGCCACAGGAATGATCCAGGAGGAAGCAAGACCAATACTAGAACATTGACTGCAGGCCAGGATCAAAGCACCAGGTGGAGTTAAATAGAGCAGCACCTAACGACTTAACCTCATCACCTGAGGAAGGAAACTCAGAAGCCGCAGTACCACTCTCATCCACCAAAGGAAGCTCATAGACAGAACCAGCCGAAGTACCACTCACGGCCACAGGAGGGAGCTTGGCCACAGAATTCACAACAGTACCCCCCCCTTGAGGAGGGGTCACCGAACCCTCACCAGAGCCCCCAGGCCGACCAGGATAAGCCACATGAAAGGCACGAACCAGATCGGCAGCATGGACATCAGAGGCAAAGACCCAGGAATTATCTTCCTGACCATAACCTTTCCACTTAACCAGATACTGGAGTTTCCGTCTCGAAACACGAGAATCCAAAATCTTCTCCACTATATACTCCAATTCCCCTTCAACCAAAACTGGAGCAGGAGGATCAATAGATGGAACCACAGGTGCCACGTATCTCCGCAACAATGACCTATGGAACACGTTATGGATGGAAAAAGAAGCCGGAAGAGTCAAACGAAAAGACACAGGATTAAGAACCTCAGAAATCCTATATGGACCAATGAAACGAGGCTTAAATTTAGGAGAGGAAACCTTCATAGGAATATAACAAGATGACAACCAAACCAAATCTTCAACACGAAGTCGGGGACCCACACAGCGCCTGCGGTTAGCGAAACGTTGAGCCTTCTCCTGGGACAAAGTCAAATTGTCCACTACATGAGTCCAAATCTGCTGCAACCTATCCACCACAGTATCCACACCAGGACAGTCCGAAGACTCAACCTGCCCTGAAGAGAAACGAGGGTGGAACCCAGAATTGCAGAAAAACGGCGAAACCAAAGTAGCTGAGCTGGCCCGATTATTAAGGGCGAACTCGGCCAAAGGCAAAAAAGACACCCAATCATCCTGATCAGCAGAAACAAAACATCTCAGATATGTTTCCAAGGTCTGATTGGTTCGTTCAGTCTGGCCATTTGTCTGAGGATGGAAAGCCGAGGAAAAAGACAAATCAATGCCCATCCTAGCACAAAAGGCTCGCCAAAACCTCGAAACAAACTGGGAACCTCTGTCAGAAACGATATTCTCTGGAATGCCATGTAAACGAACCACATGCTGGAAAAACAATGGCACCAAATCAGAGGAGGAAGGCAATTTAGACAAGGGCACCAAATGGACCATCTTAGAGAAGCGATCACAAACCACCCAAATGACCGACATTCTTTGAGAGACGGGGAGATCCGAAATAAAATCCATAGAGATATGTGTCCAAGGCCTCTTCGGGACCGGCAAGGGCAAAAGCAACCCACTGGCACGAGAACAGTAGGGCTTAGCCCGAGCACAAATCCCACAGGACTGCACAAAAGAACGCACATCCCGCGACAGAGACGGCCACCAAAAGGATCTAGCCACCAAATCTCTGGTACCAAAGATTCCAGGATGACCAGCCAACACCGAACAATGAACCTCAGAGATAACTTTATTCGTCCACCTATCATGGACAAACAGTTTCTCCGCTGGGCAACGGTCAGGTCTATTAGCCTGAAATTTTTGCAGCACCCGCCGCAAATCAGGGGAGATGGCAGACAAAATTACCCCCTCTTTGAGAATACCCGCCGGCTCAGGCAAACCCGGAGAATCGGGCACAAAACTCCTAGACAGGGCATCTGCCTTCACAATTTTAGAGCCCGGAAGGTACGAAACCACAAAGTCAAAACGGGAGAAAAACAGCGACCAACGAGCCTGTCTAGGATTCAACCGTTTGGCAGACTCGAGATAAGTCAAGTTTTTGTGATCCGTCAAGACCACCACGCGATGCTTAGCTCCTTCAAGCCAATGACGCCACTCCTCGAATACCCACTTCATGGCTAGCAACTCTCGATTGCCAACATCATAATTTCGCTCAGCAGGCGAAAATTTCCTGGAAAAGAAGGCGCATGGTTTCATCACCGAGCAATCAGAACTTCTCTGCGACAAAACAGCCCCTGCTCCAATTTCAGAAGCATCAACCTCGACCTGGAACGGAAGCGAAACATCTGGTTGGCACAACACAGGGGCAGAAGAAAAACAACGCTTCAACTCCTGAAAAGCTTCCACAGCAGCAGAAGACCAATTGACCACATCAGCACCCTTCTTGGTTAAATCAGTCAACGGTTTAGCAATACTAGAGAAATTATTGATGAAGCGACGATAAAAATTAGCAAAGCCCAGGAACTTCTGCAGACTCTTCAGGGATGTTGGCTGAGTCCAATCATAAATGGCCTGAACTTTAACAGGGTCCATCTCGATAGTAGAAGGAGAAAAAATGAACCGCAAAAATGAAACCTTCTGAACACCAAAGAGACACTTTGACCCCTTCACAAACAAAGAATTAGCACGCAGGACCTGGAACACCATTCTGACCTGCTTCACATGAGACTCCCAATCATCCGAGAAGACCAAAATATCATCCAAGTATACAATCAGGAATTTATCCAGGTACTCTCGGAAGATGTCATGCATAAAGGACTGAAACACTGATGGAGCATTAGAAAGCCCGAATGGCATAACCAGGTACTCAAAATGGCCTTCGGGCATATTAAATGCTGTTTTCCATTCATCGCCCCGTTTAATACGCACAAGATTATACGCACCACGAAAATCTATCTTGGTGAACCAACTAGCCCCCTTAATCCGAGCAAACAAATCAGACAGCAGCGGCAAGGGGTACTGAAATTTGACCGTAATTTTATTTAGAAGGCGGTAATCAATACAAGGTCTCAGCGAACCATCCTTCTTGGCCACAAAAAAGAACCCCGCTCCCAAGGGCGACGAAGACGGGCGAATATGACCCTTCTCCAAAGACTCCTTCACGTAACTCCGCATAGCGGCGTGCTCAGGTACAGATAAATTAAACAGTCGACCCTTAGGAAACTTACTACCAGGAATCAAATCGATAGCACAATCACAATCCCTATGCGGAGGTAGGGCATTGGACTTGGGCTCATCGAATACATCCCGGTAATCAGACAAGAACTCTGGGACCTCAGAAGGGGTGGATGATGAGATAGACAGAAATGGAACATCACCATGTACCCCCTGACAACCCCAGCTGGACACAGACATTGATTTCCAATCTAATACTGGGTTATGGACTTGTAACCATGGCAACCCCAACACGACCACATCATGCAGATTATGCAACACCAGAAAGCGAATATCCTCCTGGTGCGCAGGAGCCATGCACATGGTCAGCTGGGTCAAATACTGAGGCTTATTCTTGGCCAAAGGTGTAGCATCAATTCCTCTCAATGGAATAAGACACTGCAAGGGCTCCAAGACAAATCCACAGCGCCTACATAGTAACATAGTAACATAGTTAGTAAGGCCGAAAAAAGACATTTGTCCATCCAGTTCAGCCTATATTCCATCATAATAAATACCCAGATCTACGTCCTTCTACAGAACCTAATAATTGTATGATACAATATTGTTCTGCTCCAGGAAGACATCCAGGCCTCTCTTGAACCCCTCGACTGAGTTCGCCATCACCACCTCCTCAGGCAAGCAATTCCAGATTCTCACTGCCCTAACAGTAAAGAATCCTCTTCTATGTTGGTGGAAAAACCTTCTCTCCTCCAGACGCAAAGAATGCCCCCTTGTGCCCGTCACCTTCCTTGGTATAAACAGATCCTCAGCGAGATATTTGTATTGTCCCCTTATATACTTATACATGGTTATTAGATCGCCCCTCAGTCGTCTTTTTTCTAGACTAAATAATCCTAATTTCGCTAATCTATCTGGGTATTGTAGTTCTCCCATCCCCTTTATTAATTTTGTTGCCCTCCTTTGTACTCTCTCTAGTTCCATTATATCCTTCCTGAGCACCGGTGCCCAAAACTGGACACAGTACTCCATGTGCGGTCTAACTAGGGATTTGTACAGAGGCAGTATAATGCTCTCATCATGTGTATCCAGACCTCTTTTAATGCACCCCATGATCCTGTTTGCCTTGGCAGCTGCTGCCTGGCACTGGCTGCTCCAGGTAAGTTTATCATTAACTAGGATCCCCAAGTCCTTCTCCCTGTCAGATTTACCCAGTGGTTTCCCGTTCAGTGTGTAATGGTGATATTGATTCCCTCTTCCCATGTGTATAACCTTACATTTATCATTGTTAAACCTCATCTGCCACCTTTCAGCCCAAGTTTCCAACTTATCCAGATCCATCTGTAGCAGAATACTATCTTCTCTTGTATTAACTGCTTTACATAGTTTTGTATCATCTGCAAATATCGATATTTTACTGTGTAAACCTTCTACCAGATCATTAATGAATATGTTGAAGAGAACAGGTCCCAATACTGACCCCTGCGGTACCCCACTGGCCACAGCGACCCAGTTAGAGACTATACCATTTATAACCACCCTCTGCTTTCTATCACTAAGCCAGTTACTAACCCATTTACACACATTTTCCCCCAGACCAAGCATTCTCATTTTGTGTACCAACCTCTTGTGCGGCACGGTATCAAACGCTTTGGAAAAATCGAGATATACCACGTCCAATGACTCACCGTGGTCCAGTCTATAGCTTACCTCTTCATAAAAACTGATTAGATTGGTTTGACAGGAGCGATTTCTCATAAACCCATGCTGATATGGAGTTAAACAGTTATTCTCATTGAGATAATCCAGAATAACATCCCTCAGAAACCCTTCAAATATTTTACCAACAATAGAGGTTAGACTTACTGGCCTATAATTTCCAGGTTCACTTTTAGAGCCCTTTTTGAATATTGGCACCACATTTGCTATGCGCCAGTCCTGCGGAACAGACCCTGTCGCTATAGAGTCACTAAAAATAAGAAATAATGGTTTATCTATTACATTACTTAGTTCTCTTAGTACTCGTGGGTGTATGCCATCCGGACCCGGAGATTTATCTATTTTAATCTTATTTAGCCGGTTTCGCACCTCTTCTTGGGTTAGATTGGTGACCCTTAATATAGGGTTTTCATTGTTTCTTGGGATTTCACCTAGCATTTCATTTTCCACCGTGAATACCGTGGAGAAGAAGGTGTTTAATATGTTAGCTTTTTCCTCGTCATCTACAACCATTCTTTCCTCACTATTTTTTAAGGGGCCTACATTTTCAGTTTTTATTCTTTTACTATTGATATAGTTGAAGAACAGTTTGGGATTAGTGTTACTCTCCTTAGCAATGTGCTTCTCTGTTTCCTTTTTGGCAGCTTTAATTAGTTTTTTAGATAAAGTATTTTTCTCCCTATAGTTTTTTAGAGCTTCAATGGTGCCATCCTGCTTTAGTAGTGCAAATGCTTTCTTTTTACTGTTAATTGCCTGTCTTACTTCTTTGTTTAGCCACATTGGGTTTTTCCTATTTCTAGTCCTTTTATTCCCACAAGGTATAAACCGCTTACACTGCCTATTTAGGATGTTCTTAAACATTTCCCATTTATTATCTGTATTCTCATTTCTGAGGATATTGTCCCAGTCTACCAGATTGAGCCTAGCAAACTCCAAGTCCATCAAATTCAGGGCAGCGCCTGAATTCACAAATGCCATGACAGAATAGGAAGACAAAGAGCAGATCAAAGTAACGGACAAAAGAAATTTAGACTGTACCGTACCAATGGTGGCGGACCTAGCGAACCGCTTAGTGCGCTTAGGACAATCAGAGATAGCATGAGTGGAATCACCACAGTAGAAACACAGCCCATTCTGACGTCTGTGTTCTTGCCTTTCAGCTCTGGTCAAAGTCCTATCGCACTGCATAGGATCAGGTTTATGCTCAGATAATACCGCCAAATGGTGCACAGATTTACGCTCACGCAAGCGTCGACCGATCTGAATGGCCAAAGACATAGACTCATTTAGACAAGCAGGCATAGGAAATCCCACCTTGACATGCTTAAGGGCTTCAGAGAGACCCTTTCTGAAAATAGCTGCCAGCGCACATTCATTCCATTGAGTGAGCCCGGACCACTTTCTAAACTTCTGACAATAAATCTCTATCTCATCCTGACCCTGACACAGAGCCAGCAATTTTTCTTTGCCTGATCCACTGAATTAGGTTCGTCGTACAGCAATCCGAGCGCCAGAAAAAACGCATCAATATTACATAATGCAGGATCTCCTGGCGCAAGGGAAAATGCCCAGTCTTGAGGGTCGCCACGTAATAAAGAAATAAAGATCTTAACTTTTTGAACTGGGTCACCAGAGGAGCGGGGTTTCAAAGCCAGAAATAGTTTACAATTATTTTTAAAATTCAAAAACTTAGCTCTATCTCCAGAAAATAACTCAGGAATAGGAATTTTAGGTTCTAACATAGGATTCTGAACCACTAAATCTTGAATGTTCTGTACTCTTATAGTGAGATTATCCATCAAAGAGGACAGACCCTGAATGTCCATGTCCACACCTGTGTTCTGAACCACCCTGATGTAAAGGGGAAAAGAAAGACAGAACACAGTGCAAAGAAAAAAAAATGGTCTCAGAACTTCTCTTTTCCCTCTATTGAGAAGCATTAGTACTTTGGGCCTCCAGTACTGTTATGAACAGGTAATTCAGAACCACAATGGATCTTGAAGTTCAGAGCACACAAAGTGACCTGACATTTACCAAAACCATAGGACGAGCTCTGAGACGTGGAAACTCTGCTGACCGCAATCCCTAATCCTATCACACCACACTAGAGGTAGCCGTGGATTGCGCCTAACGCTCCCTATGCAACTCGGCACAGCCTGAGAAACTAACTAGCCCTGAAGATAGAAAAATAAGCCTACCTTGCATCAGAGAAATTCCCCAAAGGAAAAGGCAGCCCCCCACATATAATGACTGTGAGTAAAGATGAAATACAAACACAGAGATGAAATAGATTTAGCAAAGTGAGGCCCGACTTACTGAATAGACCGAGGATAGGAAAGATAGCTTTGCGGTCAACACAAAAACCTACAAACAACCACGCAGAGGGGCAAAAAGACCCTCCGCACCGACTAACGGTACGGAGGTGCTCCCTCTGCGTCTCAGAGCTTCCAGCAAGCAAGAAAAACCAATATAGCAAGCTGGACAGAAAAAATAGCAACAAAAGTAACACAAGCAGAACTTAGCTTATGCAGGAAAGACAGGCCACAGGAACGATCCAGGAGGAAGCAAGACCAATACTAGAACATTGACTGGAGGCCAGGATCAAAGCACCAGGTGGAGTTAAATAGAGCAGCACCTAACGACTTAACCTCATCACCTGAGGAAGGAAACTCAGAAGCCGCAGTACCACTCTCATCCACCAAAGGAAGCTCATAGACAGAACCAGCCGAAGTACCACTCACAACCACAGGAGGGAGCTTGGCCACAGAATTCACAACAGACAACTGCAGAAGGCAGTTTGTTTTCTGAAGGGCTTTTGGGTGGTACTACAGTGATTGACTGTAGTCAATAGTTAAAGTGAAGCATGGTGGAGGTTCATTGCAATTTTGAGGATGTATTTCAGAAAATGAAGTTAGGGATTTGTTTAGGATTAATGGTGTTCTCAATTCTGAGAACTACAGTTAGAAATTTGTCATCAACATCATGCAATACCATCTGAAAGGCATATGATTGCCTCTCAATTTATTCTGCAGCAAGACAACGACCCAAAACATACAGTCAGTGTCAGTGGAGAACTATCATCAGCATAAAAAAGAGCAATGGTAGTGATGATATGAGCCCTTCAGAGTCCTCATCCCAATATCATCAAGTCTATATGGGACTACTTGTAGGGACAGAAGAATTTGAACAAGCCTATATCCCCAGAAGATCTGTGGTTAGTTCTCCAGTTAGTTGTTTGGTGCAACCTCCCTGACGAATTCCTGCAAAATCTGTGCATAAGTGGGAAGAATTCATGATATATTAACCCCTTTACCCCCAAGGGTGGTTTGCACGTCAATGACGAGGCCAATTTTTACAATTCTGACCACTGTCCCTTTATGAGGTTATAACTCTGGAACGCTTCAACGGATCCTGGTGATTCTGACACTGTTTTCTCGTGACATATTGTACTTCATGATAGTGGTAAAATTTATTTGATAGTACCTGCGTTTATTTGTGAAAAAAACGGAAATTTGGCAAAAATTATGAAAATTTCGCAATTTTCAAACATTGAATTTTTATGCAATTAAATCACAGAGATAGGTCACACAAAATACTTAATAAGTAACATTTCCCATATGTCTACTTTACATCAGCATAATTTTGGAACCAAATTTTTTTTTGTTAGGGAGTTATAAGGGTTAAAAGTTGACCAGCAATTTCTCATTTTTACAACACCATTTCTTTTTTAGGGACCACATCTCATTTGAAGTCATTTTGAGGGGTCTAAATGATAGAAAATACCCAAGTGTGACACCATTCTAAAAACTGCACCCCTCAAGGTGCTCAAAACCACATTCAAGAAGTTTATTAACCCTTCAGGTGTTTAATAGGAATTTTTGGAATGTTTAAATAAAAATGAACATTTAACTTTTTTTCACAAAAAATTTACTTCAGCTCCAATTTGTTTTATGTTACCAAGGGTAACAGTAGAAAATGGACCCAAAAAGTTGTTGTCCAATTTGTCCTGAGTACGCTGATACCCCATATGTGACAGTAAACCACTGTTTGAGCGCATGGGAGAGCTCGGAAGGGATGGAGCGCCGTTTGACTTTTCAATGCAAAATTGACAGGAATTGAGATGGGACGCCATGTTGCGTTTGGAGAACCACTGATGTGCCTAAACATTGAAACCCCCCACAAGTGACACCATTTTGGAAAGTAGACCCCCTAAGGAACTTATCTAGAGGTGTGGTGAGCACTTTGACCCACCAAGTGCTTCACAGAAGTTTATAATGCAGAACCGTAAAAATAAAAAATCATATTTTTTCACAAAAATTATATTTTTGCCCCCAATTTTTTATTTTTCCAAGGGTAAGAGAAGAAATTGGACCTCAAAAGTTGTTGTGCAATTTGTCCTGAGTACGCTGATACCCCATATGTGGCAGTAAACCACTGTTTGGGCGCATGGGAGAGCTCGGAAGGGAAGGAGCGCCGTTTGACTTTTCAATGCAAAATTGACAGGAATTGAGATGGGACGCCATGTTGCGTTTGGAGAGCCACTGATGTGCCTAAACATTGAAACCCCCCACAAGTGACACCATTTTGGAAAGTAGACCCCCTAAGGAACTTATCTAGAGGTGTGGTGAGCACTTTGACCCACCAAGTGCTTCACAGAAGTTTATAATGCAGAACCGTAAAAATAAAAAATCATATTTTTTCACAAAAATTATATTTTTGCCCCCAATTTTTTATTTTTCCAAAGGTTAGAGAAGAAATTGGACCTTAAAACTTGTTGTACAATTTGTCCTGAGTACGCTGATACCCCATATGTGGGTGTAAACCACTGTTTGGGCACATGGTAGAGCTCGGAAGGGAAGGAGCACCGTTTGACTTTTCATGCCAAAATTGACAGGAATTGAGATGGGACGCCATGTTGCATTTGGAGAGCCACTGATATGCCTAAACATTGAAACCCCCCACAAGTGACACCATTTTGGAAAGTAGACCCCCTAAGGAACTTATCTGGATGTGTGGTGAGCACTTTGACCCACCAAGGGCTTCACAGAAGTTTATAATGCAGAGCCATAAAAATAAAACAAAAGTTTTTTCCCACAAAAATTATTTTTTAGCCCCCAGTTTTGTATATTCCCTAGGGTAACAGGAGAAATTGGACCCCAAAAGTTGTTGTCCAATTTGTCCTGAGTACGCTGATACCCCATATGTGGCGGGGGAACCACCATTTGGGCGCATGGGAGGGCTCGGAAGGGAAGGAGCGCCATTTGGAATGCAGACTTAGATGGAATGGTCAGCAGGCGTCACATTGCGTTTGCAGAGCCCCTAATGTACCTAAACAGTAGAAACCCCCCACAAGTGACACCATTTTGGAAAGTAGACCCCCTAATGAACTCATCTAGATGTGTTCTGAGAGCTTTGAACCCCCAAGTATTTCACTACAGTTTATAACGCAGAGCCGTGCAAATAAAAAATATTTTTTTTCCACAAAAATTATATTTTAGCCCCCAGTTTTGTATTTTTCCAAGGGTAGCAGGAGAAATTGGACCCTAAATGTTGTTGTCCAATTTGTCCTGAGTGCGCTGATACCCGATATGTGGGGGGAACCACCGTTTGGGCGCATGGGAGGGCTCGGAAGGGAAGGAGCATCATTTGGAATGCAGACTTAGATGGATTGGTCTGCAGGCGTCACATTGCGTTTGCAGAGCCCGTAATGTACATAAACAGTAGAAACCCCCCACAAGTGACCCCATATTGGAAACTAGACCCCTCAATGAACTTATCTAGATGTGTTGTGAGAACTTTGAACCCCCAAGTGTTTCACTACAGTTTATAACGCAGAGCCGTGAAAATAAAAAATCTTTTTTTTTTCCCACAAAAATTATTTTTTAGCCCCCAGTTTTGTATATTCCCTAGGGTAACAGGAGAAATTGGACCCCAAAAGTTGTTGTCCTATTTGTCCTGAGTACGCTGATACCGCATATGTTGGGGTAAACCCCTGTTTGGGCACACGAGAGAGCTCGGAAGGGAAGGAGCACTGTTTTACTTTTTCAACGCAGAATTGGCTGGAATTGAGATCGGATGCCATGTCGTGTTTGGAGAGCCCCTGATGTACCTAAATAGTGGAAACCCCCCAATTATAACTGAAACCCTAATCCAAACACACCCCTAACCCTAATTCCAACGGTAACCCTAACCACACCTCTAACCCTGACACACCCCTAACCCTAATCCCAACCCTATTCCCAACTGTAAATGTAATCTAAACCCTAACCCTAACTTTAGCCCCAACCCTAACTGTAGCCCCAACCCTAACCCTAACCCTAGCCCTAGCCCTAACCATAACCCTAGCCCTAACCCTAACCATAACCCTAGCCCTAACCCTAACCCTAGCCCTAGCCCTAACCCTAGCCCTATTCCCAACTGTAAATGTAATCTAAACCCTAACTTTAGCCCCAACCCTAACTGTAGCCCCAACCCTAACCCTAGCCCTAACCCTAGCCCTAACCCTAGCCCTAGCCCTAACCCTAGCCCTAACCCTAACCCTAGCCCTAATCCTAGCCCTAACTCTAGCCCTAACCCTAGCCCTAACCCTAGCCCTAACCCTAACCCTAGCCCTAACCCTAGCCCTAACCCTAGCCCTAATCCTAACCCTAGCCCTAACCTTAGCCCTAATGGGAAAATGGAAATAAATACATTTTTTTTATTTTTCCATAACTAAGGGGGTGATGAAGGGGGGTTTGATTTACTTTTATAGCGGGTTTTTTAGCGGATTTTTATGATTGGCAGCCGTCACACACTGAAAGACGCTTTTTATTGCAAAAAATATTTTTTGCGTTACCACATTTTGAGAGCTATAATTTTTCCATATTTTGGTCCACTGAGTCATGTGAGGTCTTGTTTTTTGCGGGACGAGTTGACGTTTTTATTGGTAACATTTTCGGGCACGTGACATTTTTTGATCGCTTTTTATTCCGATTTTTGTGAGGAAGAATGACCAAAAACCAGCTATTCATGAATTTCTTTTGGGGGAGTCGTTTATACCGTTCCGCGTTTGGTAAAATTGATAAAGCAGTTTTATTCTTCGGGTCAGTACGATTACAGCGACACCTCATTTATATCATTTTTTTATGTTTTGGCGCTTTTATACGATAAAAACTATTTTACAGAAAAAATAATTATTTTTGCATCGCTTTATTCTGAGGACTATAACTTTTTTATTTTTTTGCTGATTATGCTGTTTTGCAGCTCGTTTCTTGCGGGACAAGATGACGCTTTCATCGGTACCATGGTTATGTATATCTGTCTTTTTGATCGCGTGTTATTCCACTTTTTGTTCGGCGGTATGATAATAAAGCGTTGTTTTTTGCCTCGTTTTTTTTTTTATTCTTACGGTGTTTACTGAAGGGGTTAACTAGTGGGCCAGTTTTATAGGTCGGGTCGTTACGGACGCGGCGATACTAAATATGTGCACTTTTATTGTTTTTTTTTATTTAGATGAAGAAATGTATTTATGGGAATAATATTTTTTTTTTTTTCATTATTTAGGAATATTTTTTTTTTTTTACACATTTGGAAATTTTTTTTTTTTACTTTTTTACTTTGTCCCAGGGGGGGACATCACAGATCAGTGATCTGATAGTTTGCACAGCAGGCTCTGTGAAGCCACCTCCCTCCCTGCAGGACCCGGATCCGCGGCCATCTTGGATCCGGGCCTGGAGCAGGGAGGGAGGTGAGGAGACCCTCGCAGCAACGCGATCACATTGCGTTGCTGCGGGGGGCTCAGGGAAGCCCGCAGGGAGCCCCCTCCCTGCGCGGTGCTTCCCTGTACCGCCAGCACATCGCGAACATCTTTGATCGCGGTGTGCCGGGGGTTAATGTGCCGGGGGCGGTCCGTGACCGCTCCTGGCACATAGTGCCGGATGTCAGCTGCGATAGGCAGCTGACACCCGGCCGCGATCGGCGGCGCTCCCCCCGTGAGCGCTGCCGATCGCTATGACGTACTATCCCGTCCAGGGTCAGATAAGCCCAGGGCACCTCGACGGGATAGTACGTCTAAGGTCACAGAGGTGTTAAAGGCAAATAGTGATCACACCAGATATTGAATTGATTTAGACTTCTCTTATACTTTAAGTTTTGTTCATTGATAGAAACAAGCTATTAACATTTCTATTTTTGAAAGCATTGTTATTTTCATTGTTTGCTGAGTGAGTAGTTAAGGGTTTGAGTGATTCAATTAAATTTGTTTGCATTGGGAATATGTAATTCATTCATCATGCATATCTTGTAATTCACTTTGTAATTCATTTAGCTTTTTTTTCAAATGCTGCAACATTCACAACAAAGAAAGGGTTATTCAGCAGAGAATACTGTTTGGTAAACACAGTGCCTTAAGGACATTTGTCCTTATCACAGAATCTCTATAAAATTTGGCATCTTTCAACACAAATGTCAGTTTTTGATCAAGGAATCTGTAGAGTGGAACAGTATTATTAATGTAGGTCAGATCTGAGAAGCACTGCCAGAGCTGTAGAAAGAACTTAAACTATACAAACAACGTCTGCTTAATCTCATTGGCGGCATATACTGAAAAAGATATTTCATAACTAGCAATAGTTTAAGGAATACAAACAAAATAGATATTAGATGATAGATATTGTAGATAGAACGAAAGATCCTACAAAAACATAAAAATATCCAACCCCTCCAGATAGACGAAATTAAGAGTGATCACATGCATGTTGCGATGACTGCATAATATATAAAGAAAAGAATACAGCTGCACTCTGCAAACAATGAGATGTATGCAAATATTCAATAGATACAATTTGGAATGCATTACTGCCCTATAGAATATGCTTATAAAATGAAAGTACCTAGCACACAAATTGGCCAATTCATGAAAGCCCCACTAGCCTTGAAAAGGCAAACCTTTCTTTAATGAGACCCTGAAACTAATATTCATCAAATAGTCTTCTCCTGGGCTAAAAGTCTATAAATTTAAAAGGCAGGTGGCATGCAGCAATAATGAAAAACAGCATTAGTTAAACGGAAGGAGCTCTCACATGATCACATAGTGTTGGGCCAATGGGAGCCATTGTGCGTATGCATCGGTGACCTCTCGCAAATGCAGTTGTCAAAGACTGATAGCAGGATATAAATGGTTAACATCAGCAATTGGAGCTTAGCTTTGGCTGATGTTGTTAGAGATAGATGCCTGCTATGTAACAGTCAACATATACTGTATGTGGAGACAGCTCACCTCCTAAGCCCCCTTAACACTTATGGACCACTGAGAATTAACAGATAGAGTCCATGGGTAGTGGTAAAAATAGACATGTGTAGATCTTGGCAACCAATTGTGAACTTACAGTGTTACCACTTGGAGTGAAAGATAACTCTATTTTTCAACACCAGTTTTTAAGGACAAACAGATACATAAATGATATGTTATTCTTATTTACACTCACAGATTGTTTTAAATTCTTGATCTAAGGGTCTATAGTGCTTTCATTTCGCAACTTTTCTCCTCATAATGTTTCAAATTAACTTGTTATGTCAGAAAACGCTATTAACCTACAGATATGGGGTTAATCTGTAGGTTAATAGTCTTCTAAAGCATGGCTGCTGAAAAGTAATGAACTTTATTCCTCCTGGCAGCCTCAGGCTTTCAGTCATAGAGGCATGGCCGGCAAGGCTGGAATCACGAGCGAGTCACAGTGAGCGGCAGCTGCAACCACACCCCAACACTGACTGACAGCTGTCTCAGTACTGATGCACAGCTGTGGGCCGTCAGTCAGTGTTGGCAGCTGGGCTTTCGGTGAGGCTGCCATATGGCTTTAGAAAGACATTATCCAGAAGATTAACCCTATAAATGCTAGAAAACAGCATTTTTTACATGATAGTTTCCCTTTACTTGAATCTTACAAAGGTTTCAAACAATTTTGAGTACATGCAGTTCAGGTTGAAATGTGGCTCTATCGTGTAAAGCCTCTAATATGTTTACCCATCTCATATTGCATTAAATTACAATTATATTTTTAGTACAGACGAAGATGTAATGGGGATCCTTGGTTATGCAGTCATACTGCATATGACTGCATGGTAAAACTTTATGGCGAAACCAATTCTCCAATTTCTTTTTTAAAAAATGCTAAATTACAAAAGATAAGGATCAGGAATAGGACCAAAAGCAGGTTCTGTGTCCTCATTGAAGAAGGTTGTCTAGGTTTGTGTAACTTGGGCTGAGCACAGGATAGGCTCATTCTTTGTAATAAAATCTTAACTTGTTCTCTAATTTGCTCCCCAGTGACAAATCTCAGCAGGGTATGCAATTTTTAGAATTTTCCTTGCATCGTACATTTCAGGAGGACAGAATATCAAAGTCTTTTCATCTTTTCCATTTAAAAGCCTCTGCCTTGAGTTCAGTTTGGTTTTATAATACCCAGGAGCACACATTTACGTTTTGTTACAGTTAAAGATTCAGTAGTTGACTTAGCTTGTTAATTTATTTAGAACACTTATACAGGTGTACAGCAAATAGCATTCTGGGAAGCAGACACTATTTCTGTCTGGCATACCCCATGAATCATCCCGAGTATAAAATATGGTAACGTCCTTGTCTATTGGCAGCTTTATTGTTGGATACATACATGCCAAAATAAATCATCAAGTGAATTTTCATTTTGCTTTTACGTATTGATACTTTAAGAAATATATGTACAACTGTACAAAAAAATATCATATTCAAAAAATAGATTCAAGCAATTTCTCTTCCAGTGATAAAAGTCCTCCATACAGGAGCTATAAAGAAGTCTGAATAGTGAAATAAAACTAGTGCCTGGTATTCATCTATATAATTATTATTCCCTCAGTATTGTATTATTTTTTAATGATGCATGCTTCATTTTAGCTGACTTGTGAGGTTCATCAGTTACTTTGAAAGACATGCTGCAAAATATGAATGCCAGTTTCAGCATTGCGTCCTGTCAATCATCTGCCAGCCTACAAATGTTCCTATCTGTTCTGGTCTTTAATTAGAATGTAGATTTAAACTTCTTAGTTGTCTAGTAAAACATGAAAATCGCTGTTACTTTGAAATCAACGATAAGCTGTTCATTTGCACACCTTGTTTAATTTCAACAATATCTTCATATTTCCAATGAGCTCTTTAGTTCAAAATCAACTACTTGATTAAAAATGTCAGATACATATACCGTACATGTAATGCACTTAGTATTAGGACTGTGTGTGTTTCATAAATAAAAAGGCGATGCTTTGTACTGTTAATAAATAAAATTTTTTTAAAGAATTTTTTTATTTTATTTTTCAAGTCGCTTACAATATGAAAAAATACAGATTTTTTTTGCTCAGGCTACTGAAACTCATAATAGACTTAGTCTTCCTGTTCTATAGAGAGAATCAACCTATTCATTACAAGCAGAATTGCAACAAAGATAGCATCTGTATAAAGATAACACGTGATCATACTATTCACAGTAGATGATGTGTACAGCTTGCCTCCAACCCCTCCCTGCACAATGACCTCTGTATAAATCACAAAGCATGCCTACAAAACTGTCCCAGTAAAGTCAATGAATATCTACCATCCTTTGTTTATAGGTCTTAGCCGAGGTGGACACTTACAGCCTGGGGCCCCTGTGTGAAAAAATGTATTTGGGCCCCCGTCCTTTTATGGCAACCAAGCTATATATATATATATATATATATATATATATATATATATATATATATATATATATATATATATATATAAACTCAAAAAAAAGGAAAAGCAGCAAAAAATAATTGAAAAAAAATGGACTTTAATGCCTGAACGGCGTGGCAACGTTTCGGATGTGTTATCCTTTGTCAAGCAATGAATACAAGAGTGAGACCACATTTTATATCCAACACATACATATCTCATTAGAAAATCATTAAATATAAAGTCAATAGTACTAAACAGTGTTATTGTGCATCATCAGTGTAACAGTGCAATTGTGCAAGTTACTCAGCCCATCAAACCACAGCTATTGACGGGTATTATGAATAACATACTGCGTGAAAATAATTAAAAATAGCTTAATGGCCAATTGTTATTAAAAACAAATCAGGTGTCCTTACTAACGATATTATAATCCAAATACACTTACATACACAGCTCAGTAATGGCAGCCATGATCACGGCGTTCCCAAGTGCCTACTGCACATGTCCGTAACATCACAGTCAGGGACCCACAATGCTCTGCCCTGCAGCTGCTCAGAGCCTTCCGAGGACCATGGCGCCATGTTAGCTAGGGGCGGCTTTGCCCACACGGAGGACGGAACCACATAACTATTGCAATAGCAATATAAAAAATACAGCAGCGATCCTAGTAACCCCGAACTCTGCATTACTCAGGAATTACTGTACAGAATATGAATAATAAAGAATATATAATATATAAAATATATATGAAAAAAAAAAAAATTATGTACAAAATTAAACTGCTCCATACACGGTCATATGTATAAGAATAGTCTTCTCTACTCGGGAACATACTCGATGTGCCGCCGTATTTAAAGGGACCCAGACATAAGTCTGTAATACGTCACCAAGGTCCAGGAAGCCCCCCTTATTAAAGTGGGGCATCCTGACCCTGAGTAAGGAAACGGAGACCTTTGGGGGCGGGTTGTTAGGGCTAGCGGAACGCACCAAATAATGAGACAGATAGAGTATGGTGCGTTCGCAGCCCGGGGTCCACTGTGCAGAGATGGAACCTGCTGCCAAGTAATGACGGACTATATGGCGGTACTCATAAGTATACACACGTGGGTTAGACTTCACCCAGCATGAAGGAAGCGATCCTGTTGCGTCACAGGATCGCGGTACCGCACATAGAGCGCGAGCAAGTAGTCAGCTAACTCAACCCCAACTAGGATTGAAGTCCGATTAGACCCTTGCTGGCACAACACCGCAACTGGGTGTGTAAGGAAGCTAAATAGCAATATTAGGGCACAAGAGTGCATGCGGTGCCGCACTGACGAACGCCACTAACCACCCAGGCTTGGGTAAGGAAAGCACAGAGGAAGTGCACGGCGCCGTACTGGCGGTCACAGCAACTGGACGCTGTAATGTGTGATTTGTGCTGTAGGATAAGTCGGGCGCTAGATAGCAACCATACACCTTCCGCGAACAGTCATTCAATAGGGAAGGGGTATCCAAGGACGACTTGCACTCACAACAAACACACGTATGCAAATGTACACTAGCGCATGGCCGTGCGGTCATGCGCAGTTTATATAGTTGCAGCACAGGAAGTGGCCACAGAAACTTTGCCCTTCCAAGACCTGCCAAGAGGACCAATGGAATGTGCTGCAGAGCCTGAGCACATGACCCTCGATCTCCAACGGGAGATCTTGCCCTGGGCATGCTCAGTGTGTGCAGACAAGGACTTAGTCCCAGAGAAGTCCGCTCGCTGCTGACCAGCACTGGCTTTAATGGCAGAAGCTGAAGAAGCAGCAGAAGCTGAAGAAGCAGCAGTAACTCTCTGTACAGAGTGAGACTGAGCAAGACGCTGGGACCGACGACCCTGCTGAGCAGACTCCACTGCGGCTGGATAAGAATGGGAGACCGCAGCGGAGATGGCTCGAGATTCCCCCTGTGCAGAAGCGGGAACTCTAGACCTAACATTACCCCCCCTCCTAGGCCCCCCTCCTCCTTGGGCCTCGCTACGCTCGAAGGCAGCAATGAGCTGTGGGGCCCGAATGTTTTCAACAGGCTCCCAGGACCTGTCCTCTGGGTCATAACCCTTCCAATCCACCAGATAGAACTTTTTGCCGCACACCACCTTGCACCCCAAAATAGCGTTCACCTCGTAATCGTCCATAGACGAACCCGATGTCCCGACAGATGACTCGGAAAACCAGGACATGTATACGGGTTTCAAGAGGGACACATGAAAGGTGTCGGTGATACCCAAGCGTGGAGGAAGAGCCAAACGGTAGACCACAGGATTAACCCGTTCGAGAACCTTGAAGGGACCCAAGTAGCGGGGAGCAAACTTAGTGGACTCAACTCGCAGCCTGATGTTACGGGCGGAGAGCCACACCAAGTCGCCAGGAGCAAAGGTCGGAGCGGGGCGCCGATGAACATCGGCGGAGGACCTCATTCTCTCCTTGGAGGCCCGAACGGCATCCTGCGTGCGGTCCCAAATGTCCCGTGCCTCCACAGCCCAGTCTGCCACCCTGGAGTCAGCAGAAGACACAGGCATGGGCACAGGAACACGCGGATGCTGGCCGTAATTTAGGAGGAATGGAGTCTGACCGGTGGAGTCGGCTACGGCATTGTTAAGTGCAAATTCTGCCCACGGTAGCAAGGATGCCCAGTCATCCTGCCTGGCAGAAACAAAATGTCGTAAATATGTGACCAAGGTCTGGTTGGCCCTCTCTACCAACCCATTCGTCTCGGGATGATATGCCGAAGAGAGATTCAACTCAATACTGAGCAGATGACAAAGCTCTCTCCAGAATCGAGACGCAAACTGGGGACCCCGGTCACTAACAATTTTGTCTGGCATACCGTGTAGGCGAAAGATATGCTTGACGAACAAGACAGCCAACGCCCGTGCAGAAGGTAGCCGTGGAAGAGGCACCAAGTGCACCATTTTGGAAAAATGGTCGGTGATCACCCAGATAATGGTGCAGTTACGAGACTTGGGTAAGCCCACCACAAAGTCCATCCCGACCATCTCCCAGGGCCTGTCCGCCACCGGCAGAGGATAAAGCAAACCAGCTGGCCGTTGTCGAGGAGTCTTGTTCTTGGCGCAAGAGACACACGCCCGAACATACTCTGTGACATCACGAGCCATATGCGGCCACCAGTATGTCCTCGCCAGTAACTCAGATGTCCTTTTGGTACCAAAATGTCCACCCACCCTGGACGAGTGTGCCCAAGAGAGAACCTCCGGTCGCAAACTGGATGGTACAAAAGTCTTGCCCGGGGGCACAGACTCTAGCGAAACCGGGGCCACAGTTCTCAAGCTCTCGGTTGGGACAATAAGCCGAGGCTCCTCCTCCTCCTCCGCAGATGACACAACGGAGCGAGAGAGAGCGTCGGCCCGAATGTTCTTCTCCCCAGAAAGAAAATGGAGGGTGAAATGAAACCGGGAGAAGAATAAGGACCATCTGGCCTGGCGAGAATTCAACCGCTGGGCTGTCTGCAGGTACACCAAATTTTTATGGTCTGTGAAGACTTGGAAGGGAAAACGTGCTCCCTCCAAGAGATGTCTCCACTCCGAGAAAGCCAACTTCATGGCTAGCAACTCCCTGTCCCTGATGGAATAATTCCTCTCTGCTGGTGAGAAGGTCTTGGAGAAAAAGAAGCAAGTATGCTTCCGACCTTGAGCATCCTTTTGGAAGAGGACTGCTCCAGCACCAACAGAAGAGGCATCCACCTCCATGCTAAATGGCTTATCAACATCGGGGCGATGTAGGATGGGAGCGCTAGCGAAGTGTGACTTTATAGAGTTAAAGGCCTTGGAGACCTCCTCAGACCACAATTTGGGATTCGACCCCTTCTTGGTGAGGGCAACCAAGGGAGCTACCAAAGTTGAGACATGCGGAATGAACTGGCGATAATAATTAATGAACCCCATAAAGCGCTGCACCACTTTAAGAGAATGGGGTTCCTGCCAGTCCATCACAGCCTGTAGTTAGGCAGGATCCATAGCCAATCCCTGGGCAGAGATGATGTAGCCTAGGAAAGGTAAGGACTCCTGCTCAAACATGCACTTCTCCAACTTGGCATAGAGGGAGTTTGCCAGTAGGAGGTCGAAGACTTTGCAAACATCTCTCCAGTGGTAGTCAATATCTGGAGAGTAGATGAGAATATCATCGAGATAGACTACGACCGAGGTGGAAAGCATATCCCGGAAGATATCGTTCACAAAGTCTTGGAAAACGGCTGGGGCATTACAGAGCCCGAAGGGCATCACCAGATATTCATAGTGCCCATCCCTGGTGTTAAAAGCCGTCTTCCATTCGTCCCCCTCACGGATGCGAATCAGGTTGTAAGCACCCCGCAGATCTAGTTTAGTAAATACCCTTGCTCCCCGAAGCCTATCGAAGAGCTCGGATATCAAGGGCAAAGGATACTTATTTTTAACGGTGATGGCGTTAAGACCCCTGTAGTCTATGCATGGACGTAGTTCCCCATTCTTCTTCTGCACGAAGAAGAACCCTGCCCCAGCAGGTGACACTGACTTCCTAATGAATCCTCTTGCCAGATTTTCCTGGATGTACTGTGACATGGCCTCCGTCTCCGGGAGAGATAGCGGATAGACTCGACGCCGGGGAGGCTCAGCACCAGGCAAGAGATCAATAGGACAGTCATAGGGGCGATGGGGCGGAAGGATCTCCGCCGCCTTTTTGGAGAACATGTCTGCATAAGACCAATACTGCTTGGGGAGAGAGGAAAGATCTGCGGGTACCTCTGTAGTAGCAACCTGAACGCACTCCCTCTGACACCTACCCCCACAAGATTCGCCCCATCCCAGGATTCTGCCAGAGGACCACTCGATATGAGGAGAGTGGTACCATAGCCAAGGTATTCCCAACAGGACCTCATCAATTCCCTCAGGAATGATGAGCAGAGATATAATCTCCTGATGAGATGGCGACATGGACAGAGTAAAAGGGATGGTCTGGTGTGTTATCTGTGAGGGCAGTGTCGACCCATTCACCACTCGTACCGTTACTGGTTGAGCTAGCATAACCAGGGGTATTGCGTGACGTTGGGCGAAGGCAGAAGACATAAAATTGCCCTCCGCCCCAGAATCCACGCAGAGCTCTACCGAGTGGGAGAATGAGCCTATAGTAATTGTCCCCTTAAAGGATAATTTAGAGGCTAACGTCGCCGTGTCTAGTGTACCTCCACCTACTACCACTAGACGCTGACGTTTCCTCGACTGCTGAAAACATCTGGTGGCTAGATGTCCAGACTGCTGGCAAACATGACAGACCTTGAGTGCACAAGCGGTCCGGGACTTAGATCCCGCTTGTGACACTTCCCTGGCCTCATGTGACTCAGTAACCAGGACCAGAGATTCCAGAGGTTTGGCGAAGGTAGGAGCCAGCCAAAACCTCTGCCTACACTGGGCTCGCTCTAACCTCCGCTCGTTAAAACGGAGGTAAATTTGAGTGGAGACGGTTATTAACTCCTCCAGTGTGGCAGGAATCTCCCTAGTGGCCAGAGCGTCCTTAACGTGGTCAGCCAGGCCCCTCCAAAATATGGGGATAAGAGCTTTATCCGACCAATCCAGCTCAGAAGCTAAAGTGCGGAATTGGACGGCAAAATGACTGACCAAGGACTCACCCTGAGTTAATGCCAGCAGTTGGAGCGCAGTATCATGGGTGACTTGAGGTCCTAAAAAGACCTGATTCAGAGTGCTCAGAAACAGCGGAGCACTCTGCACCACATGATCGCCACGCTCCCACAGCGGCGTAGCCTACTCCAACGCCCTGTCCGACAAGAGAGACACTATAAATCCCACCTTAGCCCGCTCTGTGGGAAAACATGCAGCCAGGAGCTTGAGGTGAATAGAGCACTGACTCACAAATCCCCTACAAAATTTGCTATCACCAGAAATTTTTTCTGGCAGCGGGAGGCGAGAAAATGTCGGAGCAGGAGTGGCAATGGACAGGGTTGCTGCAGCCACGCTAGCAGCCTGTACAGCAACTGCGGCAACATCCACAGCTGAGGTTGCGCTCTCAATAGCCGCCAACCTACCCTCCAGCTGCTGGATATACCGCAAGGATTGCTGTTTGTCCGTCAATACTAGCCAGACCCTGGCGCTAGTGTAATGTTAGGGCTAGCGGAACGCACCAAATAATGAGACAGATAGAGTATGATGCGTTCGCAGCCCGGGGTCCACTGTGCAGAGATGGAACCTGCTGCCAAGTAATGACGGACTATATGGCGGTACTCATAAGTATACACACGTGGGTTAGACTTCACCCAGCGTGAAGGAAGCGATCCTGTTGCGTCACAGGATCGTGGTACCGCACATAGAGCGCGAGCAAGTATTCAGCGAACTCAACCCCAACTAGGATTGAAATCCGATTAGACCCTTGCTGGCACAACACCGCAACTGGGTGTGTAAGGAAGCTAAATAGCAATATTAGGGCACAAGAGTGCATGCGGTGCCGCACTGACGAACGCCACTAACCACCCAGGCTTGGGTAAGGAAAGCACAGAGGAAGTGCACGGCGCCGTACTGGCGGTCACAGCAACTGGACGCTGTAATGTGTGATTTGTGCTGTAGGATAAGTCGGGCGCTAGATAGCAACCATACACCTTCCGCGAACAGTCATTCAATAGGGAAGGGGTATCCAAGGACGACTTGCACTCACAACAAACACACGTATGCAAATGTACACTAGCGCATGGCCGTGCGGTCATGCGCAGTTTATATAGTTGCAGCACAGGAAGTGGCCACAGAAACTTTGCCCTTCCAAGACCTGCCAAGAGGACCAATGGAATGTGCTGCAGAGCCTGAGCACATGACCCTCGATCTCCAACGGGAGATCTTGCCCTGGGCATGCTCAGTGTGTGCAGACAAGGACTTAGTCCCAGAGAAGTCCGCTCGCTGCTGACCAGCACTGGCTTTAATGGCAGAAGCTGAAGAAGCAGCAGTAACTCTCTGTACAGAGTGAGACTGAGCAAGACGCTGGGACCGGCGTCCCTGCTGAGCAGACTCCACTGCGGCTGGATAAGAATGGGAGACCGCAGCGGAGATGGCTTGAGATTCCCCCTGTGCAGAAGCGGGAACTCAAGACCTAACACGGGTACCCCCCGTGTTTCTCCAAACCCCTACAGTATGACACACATGACCCAATCTTTGGCTACATCTTCAACATCCCTAGAGAAACATAAAATACCAAATGACCAAAGCAGGGGAGTTTCCTATGTTTATAGATTCAAGCTTTTATTCTCTGTAATTATATATCCCAAAAAAAAAAAAATATCAGAGATGCAGAGATCAAGGAAAAAGGAAAGCAAAATAATTCACATTATAGAGTAATCAGTACGGATCCATCGTCCATTGTTCAAAGTCGTAGCCACCATATAGTATCTTGGTATGTAAGATAGGACACCTGAAAAAGGACAAATAACTCCATAAGTTTCTTTTAAAACATAAAAAATATATATAAAATATACACTTAGGAGAGAATATAACCACTATCACATTTATATAATTGAATTAAGTTTGAAATCCACATTAAGACCATAAGGTTTTAAAGTATTGAGTTTTTTTATCCATTCCAACTCTTTCTTTTTAAGTAACCGTATACGGTCACCTCCCCTTCTCTGAACCGATACCATATCAATAATACGGAAGCGCAGTTGTTTTTCAGTATGACATTTCTCCGTGAAATGTTTAGACACTGGTAGATCCAAACGTTTCTTCCTTATGGTATGTCGGTGTTGATTGATTCTAGTCTTGAAATCACACGTAGTTTCACCGACATACCATAAGGAGCAAGGACACTGAAGTAAATATACAACAAACTCTGAGTCGCATGTCAAATAATGCTGTATCCTATATTCCTCATTCGTGATGGGATAAAAGAAATTAGACCCCTTGAGCATCAAATTACAGTTAATACAGGACAAGCATGGAAAACAACCTTTCCTACTGTTGCCTGTAAGTGTGGCCTGACCCTGTTTTTTGAATGACCCTATATCGGACTTCACCAGAGTAGACGCAATAGTTCGACTACGTTTATATGAGAAAATTGGTGGTTTAGAGAACTCCTTCACTTCGGGAGAACATTTATATAGCATTCCCCAATGTTTGCATATAATGTCAGCAATTTTGCCACTCTCCTCACAATACGACGTTACAAAAGGAATACGATCAAATTCTTTCAATTTAGGTTTTTTCTGTAGTAATTCTTTTCTCGGTAATATATCAACCTTATTCTTCTGTATTTGCAACAATTTTTTTGGATAACCTCTTTCAGAGAATTTCCTACATGTCCCTTCCATAGATTTTTTTAAAGAATCTTCATTACTTTCAATTCTTTTGACCCGAAAAAGCTGACTGTACGGGATTGACTCTTTAGTTTTTCTGGGGTGTTGACTATTGAAAAGCAATAAATCATTTTTATCTGTGGCTTTAGTAAACAATTGAGTAGTAAATTTACCATTCTCAATTTGAACATTAACATCCAAAAATTGTATGTTAGTACATGAGTGTACAAGGGTGAATTTAATTGTTTCATCAATTGTATTCAGGTAGTCATGAAATTTAAGTAAGGACTCTATTGTACCCATCCATACGAGGAAGACATCGTCTATGTATCTCCACCACGCGGCCACTTGGCCAAAGTGGTGGGACACATAGACGAAGTCCTCCTCAATGACACTCATAACTATATTTGCATACGCGGGCGCCATGTTCGCGCCCATGGCGGTCCCGCATAATTGCAAATAAAAAGTGTCTCCAAATAAAAAATAGTTTCTAGTCAACACTAGTTCCAACAGCTGTATTGCAAAACCCCTGGCCTCGCTAGAATAGTGGGTAGTTAGTAACTTTTTATTCACTGCGGCGAGCCCCCGAGCGTGGTCAATCGAGGTATATAGCGAAGTGACATCGAACGATGCCAAAACCACTTCGCCAAACACCTCAATCCCACTTATTTTTTCTAAAAAATCAGTGGTGTCTCTAACAAATGATTCCGCGCAACCAGCAATTGGGTTAAGGATTTTATCCAGAAAAATCCCAATATTTGAAAAAATAGAGCCGCATCCTGACACGATTGGTCTACCCGGGGGGTGCACGAGAGATTTGTAGATCTTTGGTAGCGTGTACAGTGGGGCAAAAAAGTATTTAGTCAGTCAGCAATAGTGCAAGTTCCACCACTTAAAAAGATGAGAGGCGTCTGTAATTTACATCATAGGTAGACCTCAACTATGGGAGACAAACTGAGAAAAAAAAATCCAGAAAATCACATTGTCTGTTTTTTTATCATTTTTTTGCATATTATGGTGGAAAATAAGTATTTGGTCAGAAACAAAGTTTCATCTCAATACTTTGTAATATATCTTTTGTTGGCAATGACAGAGGTCAAACGTTTTCTGTAAGTCTTCACAAGGTTGCCACACACTGTTGTTGGTATGTTGGCCCATTCCTCCATGCAGATCTCCTCTAGAGCAGTGATGTTTTTGGCTTTTCGCTTGGCAACATGGACTTTCAACTCCCTCCAAAGGTTTTCTATAGGGTTGAGATCTGGAGACTGGCTAGGCCACTCCAGGACCTTGAAATGCTTCTTACGAAGCCACTCCTTCGTTGCCCTGGCGGTGTGCTTTGGATCATTGTCATGTTGAAAGACCCAGCCATGTTTCATCTTCAATGCCCTTGCTGATGGAAGGAGGTTTGCACTCAAAATCTCACGATACATGGCCCCATTCATTCTTTCATGTACCGGATCAGTCGTCCTGGCCCCTTTGCAGAGAAACAGCCCCAAAGCATGATGTTTCCACCACCATGCTTTACAGTAGGTATGGTGTTTGATGGATGCAACTCAGTATTCTTTTTCCTCCAAACACGACAAGTTGTGTTTCTACCAAACAGTTCCAGTTTGGTTTCATCAGACCATAGGACATTCTCCCAAAACTCCTCTGGATCATCCAAATGCTCTCTAGCAAACTTCAGACGGGCCCGGACATGTACTGGCTTAAGCAGTGGGACACGTCTGGCACTGCAGGATCTGAGTCCATGGTGGCGCAGTGTGTTACTTATGGTAGGCCTTGTTACATTGGTCCCAGCTCTCTGCAGTTCATTCACTAGGTCCCCCCACGTGGTTCTGGGATTTTTGCTCACCGTTCTTGTGATCATTCTGACCCCACGGGGTGGGATTTTGCATGGAGCCCCAGATCGAGGGAGATTATCAGTGGTCTTGTATGTCTTCCATTTTCTAATTATTG
The DNA here is from genome assembly GCF_032444005.1 of Ranitomeya imitator. NCBI lineage: Eukaryota > Metazoa > Chordata > Amphibia > Anura > Dendrobatidae > Ranitomeya > Ranitomeya imitator. Next base: position 338,515,835 of record NC_091285.1, on the reverse strand, counting down.
CTCCCACTGTTGATTTTTTCACTCCAAGCTGGTTGGCTATTGCAGATTCAGTCTTCCCAGCCTGGTGCAGGGCTACAATTTTGTTTCTGGTGTCCTTTGACAGCTCTTTGGTCTTCACCATAGTGGAGTTTGGAGTCAGACTGTTTGAGGGTGTGCACAGGTGTCTTTTTATACTGATAACAAGTTTAAACAGGTGCCATTACTACAGGTAATGAGTGGAGGAAAGAGGAGACTCTTAAAGAAGAAGTTACAGGTCTGTGAGAGCCAGAAATCTTGATTGTTTGTTTCTGACCAAATACTTATTTTCCACCATAATATGCAAATAAAATGTTAAAAAAACAGACAATGTGATTTTCTGGATTTTTTTTTCTCAGTTTGTCTCCCATAGTTGAGGTCTACCTATGATGTAAATTACAGACGCCTCTCATCATTTTAAGTGGTGGAACTTGCACTATTGCTGACTGACTAAATACTTTTTTGCCCCACTGTATATTACCGGTGTCACTGGAAATTTAATGGTCAGAAAATCATATAATTCCTGGTCAATAATTTGTTTATGTACAGCATTCTCTAAGATTGTCTGTTAGGAGTCGAGTTTCCTCTGCTGCACAGGGGGAATCTCGATCCGTCTCCGCTGCGGTCTCCCATTCTTCTCCAGCTGCAGTGGAGTCTGCTCAGCAGGGACGTCGATCCCAGCGTCTCGCTCAGTCTGACTCTGTGCGAAGAGTTACTGCTGCTTTTCCTGCTTCTGCCATTGAAGCCAGTGCTGGGCAGCGGCGAGTGGACGTTTCTGGATCTAAGTCCTGCTTTTCTCTGTCTGAGCATGCCCAGGGCAGGATCTCCCGTTGGAGATCGAGGGTCACATGCTCAGGTACTGCAGCACATCCCATTGGTCCTTTTGGCAGGTCCTGAAAGGGCAAAACTTCTGTAGCTGTTTCCTGTGCTGCAGCTATATAAACTGCGCATGACCGCACGGCCATGCGCTAGTATTGTCTTGTAAATATGTGTGTGTGTTGTGAGTGAAAGTCGCTCTTTAAATAACCCTCCCTATTGAATGTCTGTTCGCGGAAGGTGTATGTTTGCTATCTAGCGCCCGACTTATCCAACAGCGCGAAACACACATTACAGCTACCAGTTGCTGTGTCCGCCAGTACGGCGCTGTGCGCTTGCTCTGCGCTTTCCTGACCCAAGCCTGGGTGGTTAGTGGCGTCCGTCAGTGCGGCACCGCACGCACTCTTGTGCCTTAATATTATTATTTATGTTCCTCTAACACACCCAGTTGCGGTGTTGTGCCAGCAAGTGTCTAATCGGACTTCAATCCTGTGTAGGGGTTGAGTCCGCTGACTTCTTGCTCGCGCTTTATGTGCGGTACTGCGGTCCTGTGACGCAACAGGATCGCTTCCTTCATGCAGGGTGAAGTTAACCCATGTGTGTATACTTAGTACCGCCATATAGTCCGTCTTACTAGCAGCAGGGTCTTTTACCTGCACGGTGGACCTCGGACTGCGAACGCACCTAATACCATAACATCTGATTCTTGGTGCGTTCCGCCAGTCCCTAACAGAATACTAGCGCCAAGGTCTGGCTAGCAATGATGGACGATCAGCGTTCACAGCGGTACATCCAACAGCTGGAGGGTAGGTTGGCGGCTCTAGAGCGTGCAACCTCAGCTGTGGACGTTACTGCTGTCACTGTTCAGGCTGCAAGTGCAGTTGCAGCCAGTTTGTCCGCTGCCACCCCTGCTCCGACCTTATCCCATCTCCCGCTTCCAGACAAGTTTGCTGGTGACAGTAAGCTATGTCGGGGATTCGTGAGCCAGTGCTCCATACATCTCGAGCTGCTGGCTGCACATTTTCCTACGGAACGGGTGAGGGTGGGATTCATCTTGTCTCTTTTGTCGGGCAGGGCGTTGGAGTGGGCAACACCACTTTGGGAACGTGGTGATCGTGTGGTACAGAGTGCTCCTATCTTCCTGGACGCTCTGAGGCAGGTCTTTTTGGGACCCCGTGTCACCCACGATACCGCGCTCCAATTGTTGGCAATTACTCAGGCTTCGTCCATGGTCAGCCAGTTCGCCATCCTATTCCGGACTCTAGCTTCTGAGCTGGAATGGCCGGATAAAGTCCTTATTCCGGTGTTCTGGAAAGGACTGGCAGATCATGTAAAGGACGCCTTGGCCACCAGGGAGATTCCCACCACACTGGAGGAGCTTATTACTATAGCTACCCGCATCGATCTCCGTTTTAACAAGCGGAGGTTGGAGCGGACCCAGTGTAGGCAGAGGTTTCGGCTGGCTCCCACCTTTGCCAAACCTCTAGAATCTCCTGTTATGGCGTCTGACTCCCATGAGGCCATGGAGGTTTCTCGAATGGGACCTAGGTCTCAGACCGCTCGAGTACCTGTGGTGTGTAAAAATTGCCAGCAACCGGGACATTACGCTAATAAATGTCCACGGCGGTCGGGAAAACGATCGCGTCTAGTGACCATTGGAGGAGGTTCACTGGACACAGCGGCATTTTCCTCCAAATTGTCCTTTAAAGGGACAATCCTGTTAGGCACATCCACTCTTACAGTAGAGCTTTGTGTGGATTCAGGAGCAGAAGGAAATTTTATGTCTTCTGCTTCTGCTCTGCGCCACGCAGTACCTCTGGTTATGCTTGCCAAACCAGTAACCGTTAGAGTGGTGAATGGGTCGACACTTCCGCTACAGATCACACATCAGACTGTCCCTTTCACGTTAGCCATGTCCCCATCCCACCAGGAGATTATTTCCCTTCTTGTCCTTCCCGCGGGAATGGATGAGATTCTGCTGGGAATACCCTGGCTCCGTTTCCACTCCCCACATATTGAGTGGACCTCTGGGAGGATATTGGGTTGGAGTGAATCCTGTAAGGGCAGATGTGTGAAAGAGTGCGTTCAGGTTTCCACCACTGAGATGCCCGCAGATCTCTCTACTCTCCCCAAATACTATTGGTCTTATGCAGACGTCTTCTCCAAAATGGCCGCGGAGACCCTTCCGCCTCACCGTCACTATGACTGTCCTATAGATCTCTTGCCTGGAGCAGAACCTCCTCTGGGACGTGTCTATCCCCTCTCTCTCCCGGAAACGGAGGCTATGTCCCAGTACATCCAGGAGAATTTGGCAAGAGGGTTTATTAGGAAGTCAGTGTCACCAGCAGGGGCAGGGTTCTTCTTCGTACAGAAGAAGAATGGAGAGTTGCGTCCTTGCATAGACTACAGGGGTCTTAACGCCATCACCGTTAAGAATAAGTACCCGCTGCCCCTGATTTCTGAGCTTTTTGATAGGCTACGGGGAGCTAAGGTATTTACCAAATTAGACCTGCGGGGAGCTTATAACCTGATTCGCATCCGTGAGGGGGACGAATGGAAGACGGCGTTTAACACCAGAGATGGTCACTATGAGTATCTGGTGATGCCCTTCGGGCTCTGTAATGCCCCAGCCGTTTTCCAAGACTTTGTCAACGACATCTTCCGGGATATGCTTTCCACCTCGGTCGTAGTCTATCTGGATGATATTCTCATCTTCTCTCCAGATATTGACTCCCACCGGGCAGCACGGTGGCGCAGTGGTTAGCACAGCAGCCTTGCAGCGCTGGGGTCCCACCTTGGACAACATCTGCAAAGAGTTTGTATGTTCTCTCCGTGTTTGCGTGGGTTTACTCCGGGCACTCCGGTTTCCTCTCACATTCCAAAGACATACTGATAGGGAATTTAGATTGTGAGCCCCATCTGGGACAGCGATGATAATGTGTGCAAACTGTAAAGCGCTGCGGAATATGTTAGCGCTATATAAAAATAAAGATTATTATTTATTATTATTATTAGAGATGTTGGCAGAGTCTTCGACCTCTTACGGGCAAACTCTCTTTACGCAAAGTTGGAGAAGTGTGTGTTTGAGCAGGAGTTTTTACCTTTCCTGGGCTATATCATCTCTGCCCAGGGATTGGCTATGGATCCTGCCAAACTACAGGCTGTGATGGACTGGCAAGAACCCCATTCACTTAAAGCGGTGCAGCGCTTTATGGGGTTCATTAATTATTACCGCCAGTTAATTCCCCATTTCTCAACTTTGGTAGCTCCCTTGGTAGCCCTCACCAAGAAGGGAGCAAATCCCAAAGTGTGGTCTGAAGAGGTCTCCAAGGCCTTTTCTTCTACTAAGTCTCATTTTGCTAGCGCTCCCATCCTACATCGTCCCGATGTCGATAAGCCATTTATAATGGAGGTGGATGCCTCTTCCGTTGGTGCTGGAGCAGTCCTCTTCCAAAAGGATGCTCTAGGTCGGAAGCATCCGTGCTTCTTCTTCTCCAAGACCTTCACACCAGCGGAGAGGAATTATTCCATCGGGGACAGGGAGTTGCTAGCGATGAAATTGGCTTTCTCAGAGTGGAGACATCTCTTGGAGGGGGCTCGTTTTCCCTTTCAAGTTTTTACAGACCACAAAAATTTGCTCTATTTGCAAACAGCCCAGCGGTTAAATTCTCACCAGGCCAGATGGTCCTTATTCTTCTCCCGATTCCACTTCACCCTCCATTATCTCGCTGGGGAGAAGAATATTCGAGCTGATGCTCTTTCTCGCTCTGTTGTGTCATCTGAGGAGGAGGAAGGAGAGCCTCGGCTTATTGTTCCTTCTGAGAGCTTGAGAACCGTGGCTCCGGTGTCGCTTGAGTCTGTGCCTCCGGGCAAGACTTTTGTGCCCATGAATTTGCGACCGGAGGTTCTCTCTTGGGCTCATTCCTCCAGGGTGGGTGGACACTTTGGGACAAAAAGGACATCTGAGCTGCTGGCGAGGACGTACTGGTGGCCGCATATGCTCTGAGATGTCAGAGATCACGTTCTGGTGTGTGTCTCATGCGCCAAAAATAAGTCTCCTCGACAACGGCCGTCTGGGTTACTCTATCCCTTGCCGGTGGCAGACAGGCCCTGAAAGATGGTCGGGATGGACTTTGTAGTGGGTTTGCCCAAGTCTCGCGGCTGTACCATCATTTGGGTTATTACCGATCATTTCTCGAAAATGGTGCATTTGGTGCCGCTCCCACGGTTACCTTCTGCACGTGCCTTGGCAGCCTTGTTCATAAGACACATCTTCCGCCTACACGGCATGCCAGACAAAATTGTCAGTGACCGGGGTCCCCAGTTTGCGTCTCGGTTCTGGAGAGAGCTTTGTCGTCTTCGCAGCATTGAGTTAAATCTCTCTTCCGCATATCATCCCGAGACGAATGGGTTGGTAGAGAGGGCCAATCAGACTCTGGTCACATATCTACGACATTTTGTTTCTGCCAGGCAGGATGACTGGGCATCTTTATTACCATGGGCAGAGTTCGCCCTTAATAATGCTGTAGCCGACTCCACCGGTCAGACTCCTTTCCTCCTTAAATACGGCCAGCATCCGCGGATTCCTGTGCCTATGCCCGTGTCCTCTGCTGACTCCAGGGTGGCAAACTGGGCAGTGGAGGCACGGGACATTTGGGACCGCACTCAGGATGCTATTCGGGCCTCGAAGGAGAGAATGAGGTCCTCCGCCGATGCACATCGGCGCCCTGCCCCGACCTTTGCTCCTGGCGATTTAGTGTCGCTCTCCGCCCGTAACATCAGGCTGAGAGTTGAGTCCACTAAATTTGCTCCTCGCTACTTGGGCCCATTCAAGGTCCTCGAGCAGGTTAATCCTGTGGTCTATCGTTTGGCCCTTCCGCCACGCCTGGGTATCACCGACACCTTTCATGTGTCCCTCTTGAAACCCGTGTATATGTCCCGGTTTTCCGAGTCATCTGCTGGGACATCGGGTTCGTCTACGGACGATTATGAGGTGAACGCTATTTTGGGGTTCAAGGTGGTACGTGGCAAAAAATTTTATTTGGTGGACTGGAAGGGTTATGGCCCCGAGGACAGGTCCTGGGAGCCTGTTGAGCACATTCAGGCCCCGCAGCTCATTGCTGCCTTCGAACGTAGCGAGGCCCAAGGAGGGGGGGCCCTAGGAGGGGGGGTAATGTTAGGAGTTGAGTTTTCTCTGCTGCACAGGGGGAATCTCGATCCGTCTCCGCTGCAGTCTCCCATTCTTCTCCAGCCGCAGTGGAGTCTGCTCAGCAGGGACGTCGATCCCAGCGTCTCGCTCAGTCTGACTCTGTGCGAAGAGTTACTGCGGCTTTTCCTGCTTCTACCATTGAAGCCAGTGCTGGGCAGCGGCGAGTGGACGTTTCTGGATCTAAGTCCTGCTTTTCTCTGTCTGAGCATGCCCAGGGCAGGATCTCCCGTTGGAGATCGAGGGTCACATGCTCAGGTACTGCAGCACATCCCATTGGTCCTTTTGGCAGGTCCTGAAAGGGCAAAACTTCTGTAGCTGTTTCCTGTGCTGCAGCTATATAAACTGCGCATGACCGCACGGCCATGCGCTAGTATTGTCTTGTAAATATGTGTGTGTGTTGTGAGTGAAAGTCGCTCTTTAAATAACCCTCCCTATTGAATGTCTGTTCGCAGAAGGTGTATGTTTGCTATCTAGCGCCCGACTTATCCAACAGCGCGAAACACACATTACAGCTACCAGTTGCTGTGTCCGCCAGTACGGCGCTGTGCGCTTGCTCTGCGCTTTTCTGACCCAAGCCTGGGTAGTTAGTGGCGTCCGTCAGTGCGGCACCGCACGCACTCTTGTGCCTTAATATTATTATTTATGTTCCTCTGACACACCCAGTTGCGGTGTTGTGCCAGCAAGTGTCTAATCGGACTTCAATCCTGTGTAGGGGTTGAGTCCGCTGACTTCTTGCTCGCGCTTTATGTGCGGTACTGCGGTCCTGTGACGCAACAGGATCGCTTCCTTCACGCAGGGTGAAGTTAACCCATGTGTGTATACTTAGTACCGCCATATAGTCTGTCTTACTAGCAGCAGGGTCTTTTACCTGCACGGTGGACCTCGGACTGCGAACGCACCTAATACCATAACATCTGATTCTTGGTGCGTTCCGCCAGTCCCTAACATTGTCTTGATTTCTCTTGCTATATCAAACTTAGGATCATGAGACAATCTCTCGTACACCCCCGGGTCCTCCAATTGTCCCTTAATTTCCTCAATATATTCAGTTCTATCTAAGACAACCACTGCACCTCCCTTATCCGCCTTTTTTATAATTATTTCTTGATTTTGTGATAGCTCACGTAAGGCTTCCATTTCCCCCACTGTCATATTAGGATGCTCGAATCTTTTTGAACACCCATTTTTCAACTTCTCAATATTATCGCTCACAGCAGATATAAATGCTTCTATAACTGGAGAATTAACTAAAGGAATAAAGTTACTCTTTTTCCTAAGGGATACCTGTTTTAAATTAAATTCCCTAACAGACACCTTTTCTATACCTGGATTATGACAAAACCAATCCCTTAGCTTAATCAACCTAAAGAAGTTCTGCAAGTCAAGGCTTAATTGGAACCAGTTCACATGGGTACTAAGTCCAAATGATAAACCCTTATTCAGGGCCGATACCTGGCATTCAGTAAGAGTTTTTTTAGAAATATTCACAATTAAACCTGATCCTTGCTCCTCGTTGCCACTTGTTTTTCCGCTGGTGATTTGTGTTTCTCTTTTTTCTCTTTTTTGCTGTCTCCGGTGTTTTTTTCCTCCCCCTTTACTGTGTTCAGCTTTTCTTTTAGGGAATCCAAACCTGAAAGAGTCATGGTTAAATTGCAAAAAATTACTGTCATATGTGCAAACAAAGTAATTTTTTTGGGAAAAAAACTTTTTTCCTCCAGTTTCCAGAGGTCTCTCTCTGCCAATTATAAATATTTCCTTCCCTATAGTCTTCCATATCGCGATTCCATTTCCTCCGTTTCACCTCTTCCAACTCAAGGCGCAACTTATCAAATTTAGTTTTCAGCAACTCTCTGAAACTAGTCCATTCATCTTCTCTCAGAAGGCTCTTAATCTCAGATTCCAGCACTGGTATATCCAAATCAACTTTTTTTAATTCTTGTTGTAGGTATTCGATATTTAAAAGGATAATGTCCAAACCATACTTATTTGAAATCATACTAAATCTTGCACAGAAGAGTGAGTCATTAGTCATTAAGTTGGGGCGGATATTAGACCGAAGGCCTCTTGGAATTTTTTTAGCTTTATAGTATTCACTCAAAGTACTGAGATGTAATTGCAATGTTGTGGATTTCTTTAAAGTATTTTCATATTTCAATTTAAGATCATGTAATGAGGGTGTACTAAGAAAGGTGGCATTTGTTTCCACCTCTCTAATAATTCTCTCCCCATCCTCACTAGTATATGCAAAAACGCCAGTTTCAGGCACATTTTGTTCCATAGTCCACGTAATGGAATGCAAAAAAGCAAAAACAGCAAAAAAACACAAAAAGACAAAAAAAAAACAAATCACACACAGTAACAGAATCCAGCAATGGAAGATGCAAATTTCCACAGAAAAAATATGAAGTGAAAAAATTGGAACAGCATCAAATAATTTGATTTGATGCTGTTCCAATTTTTTCACTTTATATATATATATATATATATATATATATATATATATATATATATACTGTATATATATGTATATATATATATATATATATATATATATATATATCACTTAGTCTCCTCTCATAATGTATGTATATTGCCATCCCTTATTACACAGTGCCCTCTTTCCTAATGCACAGCACCATGCCTTACATTTTGGATCCACTTTACTTTTGTTATTTATAGCACACTGTTCTTAATTACATACCATCCTCTCTTGCCAGATATAAAATAAAATTACTGCTGATTGAGCATGTGAAATCTTCTTTTCTTATGGAGGCAGCTGATGGACTAGTGTTCTGGTTAGATGCTGCTCCATCAGCAGTCATGTTAACTCTAACAAGAGAGGACTATGTAATAAAGATAGTGTACTGTGATTAACAAAATAATGAGAATATGCTGTGTAAGGGACAGTGCTATGTTTAACAAGACAAATAGCTATGTAATAATAAGACAGCACAGCACATAACAGAGGATGCTGCGTAAAAATGGACCGCCCCATATACTACTAGAGGATGATGCATAATAAAGGAGGCCCTTTCTGAAATAATATCTCCCAAACTGGCCTCCTTTTTGGTATACTGTCCCCATCCTGGTATAATGTCCCCCATCCTGGTCCCCTTCCTGGCATAATAGGCCCTATCTTGGTCCACTTTCTGCTATAATGTGACCTATCCTTGGCCCTTTCCATGTATAATATGCCCAATCCTGGTCTCCTTCCTGGCAAAATGTGCCCCAATCTGGTATGTATGCCCCGCATTCTGGTATAATGTGCCCCACTCAAGTACTTATTTCCCCATTACTGATATATATGTCCCCCATTCTGGTACAACATTCCCCGTCCTGGAAAATATTTCCTCTAATTTGTTGTAATGTATCTCACCCTGCTATAATGTCCGCCATCCTGGTAGAAATGTCCCCCATCCAAGTATACATAACCCCTGTCTAGATATAAATGTTCCTCATTCTGGTATACATGTCCCCCATCCTGGTATATATGTCCCCCATCCTAGTATAATGTGCCTCAAACAGGTATTTATATGGGACCCATCCTGCTATAGTATGCCCCATTCTGGTATAATGTGCCCCATCCTGGTATATACAGTGGGGCAAAAAAGTATTTAGTCAGTCAGCAATAGTGCATGTTCCACCACTTAAAAAGATGAGAGGCGTCTGTAATTTACATCATAGGTAGACCTCAACTATGGGAGACAAACTTAGAAAAAAAAATCCAGAAAATCACATTGTCTGTTTTTTTAACATTTTATTTGCATATTATGGTGGAAAATAAGTATTTGGTCAGAAACAAAATTTCATCTCAATACTTTGTAATATATCCTTTGTTGGCAATGACAGAGGTCAAACGTTTTCTGTAAGTCTTCACAAGGTTGCCACACACTGTTGTTGGTATGTTGGCCCATTCCTCCATGCAGATCTCCTCTAGAGCAGTGATGTTTTTGGCTTTTCGCTTGGCAACACGGACTTTCAACTCCCTCCAAAGGTTTTCTATAGGGTTGAGATCTGGAGACTGGCTAGGCCACTCCAGGACCTTGAAATGCTTCTTACAAAGCCACTCCTTCGTTGCCCTGGCGGTGTGCTTTGGATCATTGTCATGTTGAAAGACCCAGCCATGTTTCATCTTCAATGCCCTTGCTTATGGAAGGAGGTTTGCACTCAAAATCTCATGATACATGGCCCCATTCATTCTTTCATGTACCCGGATCAGTCGTCCTGGCCCCTTTGCAGAGAAACAGCCCCAAAGCATGATGTTTCCACCACCATGCTTTACAGTAGGTATGGTGTTTGATGGATGCAACTCAGTATTCTTTTACCTCCTAACACGACAAGTTGTGTTTCTACCAAACAGTTCCAGTTTGGTTTCATCAGACCATAGGACATTCTCCCAAAACTCCTCTGGATCATCCAAATGCTCTCTAGCAAACTTCAGACGGGCCCGGACATGTACTGGCTTAAGCAGTGGGACACGTCTGGCACTGCAGGATCTGAGTCCATGGTGGCGTAGTGTGTTACTTATGGTAGGCCTTGTTACATTGGTCCCAGCTCTCTGCAGTTCATTCACTAGGTCCCCCCGCGTGGTTCTGGGATTTTTGCTCACCGTTCTTGTGATCATTCTGACCCCACGGGGTGGGATTTTGCATGGAGCCCCAGATCGAGGGAGATTATCAGTGGTCTTGTATGTCTTCCATTTTCTAATTATTGCTCCCACTGTTGATTTCTTCACTCCAAGCTGGTTGGCTATTGCAGATTCAGTTTTCCCAGCCTGGTGCAGGGCTACAATTTTGTTTCTGGTGTCCTTTGACAGCTCTTTGGTCTTCACCATAGTGGAGTTTGGAGTCAGACTGTTTGAGGGTGTGCACAGGTGTCTTTTTATACTGATTACAAGTTTAAACAGGTGCCATTACTACAGGTAATGAGTGGAGGAAAGAGGAGACTCTTAAAGAAGAAGTTACAGGTCTGTGAGAGCCTGAAATCTTGATTGTTTATTTCTGACCAAATACTTATTTTCCACCATAATATGCAAACAAAATGTTAAAAAAAACAGACAATGTGATTTTCTGGATTTTTTTTTCTCAGTTTGTCTCCCATAGTTGAGGTCTACCTATGATGTAAATTACAGACGCCTCTCATCTTTTTAAGTGGTGGAACTTGCACTATTGCTGACTGACTAAATACTTTTTTGCCCCACTGTATGTCCTCGATCCCATCCAGGTATACATATTTCCCATCCAGGTATACATGTCCCCCATCCTGGTATATTATTCCACATCCAAGTATATATGTCCCCCATCCTGGTATAATGTGCCCCATCCAGGTATAGTATATATGACCCAGCGTGGTATAATGTGTCCCCCTTCTTGGTAATTTTGCCCTATTCAGGCATATATAGGCCCCATCTTGCTATAATATGCTCCATCCAGGTATATATGTGTCACATCCTGGTATAATTTTCTCCATTCTTGTATACATGTCCCCATCCTGGTATAATGTGCCCCATCCAGTGATCTACAGCTCTGGCAAAAATTAAGGGACAACTGCAAAATTTTCTGTTTCTTTGATTTTCTCTTTATATGTATATTTTTTAGTTAAATGTTCATTGTTGTTTTATTTTATAAACTACTGACACCATGTCTCCGAAATTCAAAGCTAAAAATTTGTATTTATTTGCAGCAAATGAGAAATCGTCAAAATAATAAAAAAGAAACAGTGCTTTCAGACGTCAAATAATGCAAAGAAAACAAGTTATTATTCATTTAGAAACAACAATACTAATGTTTTAACTCAGGAAGAGTTCAGAAATCAATATTTGGTGGAACAACCATGATTTTTAATCACAGCTTTCATGCGTCTTGGCATGCTTTTCACCAGTCTGTCACACTGCTTTTGGGTGACTTTATGCCACTCCTGTCACAAAAATGTAAGCAGCTCTTCTTTGATGGCTTGTGACTATCCATCTTCCTCTTGATTACATTCCAGGGGTTTTCAATGGGGTTCAGGTCTGGAGATTGGGCTAGCCATGACAGGGTCTTGATGGGGTGCTCCTTCATCCACACTTTGATTGACCTAGCTGTGTGGCATAGGGCATTGTCCTGCTGGAAAAAAACAGTCCACAGAGTTGGGGAACATTGCCTGAGCAGAATGAAACAAATGCTTTTCAAGGATAACCTTGTATGCAGCTTGATTCATTCGCAAAGATTAACCTGCCCAATTCCAGCCTTGCTGAATCATCCCCAGATCATCACCTATTCTCCACCAAATTTCACAGTGTGTGCAAGACACTGTGGCTTGTACGCCTCTCCAGATCTCCGTCTAACCATTAGATGACCAGGTGTTGGGCAAAGCTGAAAATTAGACTCATCAGAGAAGATTATCTAACTCCAGTCCTCTATGGTCCAATCCTTATGGTCTTTGGCAAACGTCAGCCTGGCTCTCCTTTGCTTCTCATTGATGAAAGGCTTTTTTCTAGCTTTACATGATTTGAGGCCTGCCTCTAGGAGACTGTTATAAACTGTTCTTGCCATGCACTTCACCCCAGCTGTCATTTATCATTCCTTTTGTAGGTCACTTGATGTCATCCTGCGGTTGCTGAGTAACATTCGAATAAGATAACGGTCATCCCAGTCGGTAGAGAGTTACTTTCGCCCTCGGCTGGTCTGTAGCTTTGTTGTCCCCAATGTCTGCTGCTTGACCTTGTTGTAATGGACTGCCGTCTTTGAAATTTTAAGGATGGAGGCAACATGACGCTCTCTGTATCCCTCTGCTAGTAAAGCCAGAATTGAGCCCTTCTTTTCCTCACTCAAGACATTTATTTTCAACTCCTTTGGCATGGTTAAAAGTTTTTTTTTCATTCAAATTACTTTTGGGCTATTTCTAGCACTTGTTTTGCCACCCAGCTTGTCCTATTGCAAGAGGATTGTGAAGACCACAGCATTGCTTTTTATGCTTTCCCTCGTTAACTAAGATTTTATTCAGGTGATCGCCGAATCAGAAGCACATTAAGTAGAATGAGGTGTACTTTGGTTAGAATTCAACTGACACTGGAATGGAATGGCTGTCAGACATGTAGAGATGGTGATTTTTAGAAAACCATGCAGTGGTCTCTTAATTTTATCCCCATCCTACTATAATGTGCCCAATCCAGGTATACATGTGCCCCATCTTGGTGTAGTGTGAACCATCTAAGTAAATATGTTATATTTGTCCCCCATCCTGCTATAATGTTCCCTGTTTTGTAATGCATTAAAACTAAACCATACTACTCACCTTCCTTCATGCTCCCATGACACATGGGATCCTCTTCTACAGCCGATGCGGGAGCTGGCAGCTGAATTCTGTGTCCCCATCATGGAGCATGATGTCACTGCCATACATTCCCAGTAATGGGCATGCAAATGTTAGCTGTTGACCTCTGACTGTCCGGGGGCATGTATTGCAGAACAAGGGGCTGGCAGATTCCCTGTGCCGCAGTACAGTACATTTCAGTGGAATGTACGTCTGAAGATACACATGCAGCTGAGAAAGTCACTGATGCCTGCAGGCTGTCCTCCATCTCTGGGCCCCATTGCAGCTGCTCCAGGGCTATGTCTGCCCCTAGGTATTAGGTCCAGAAATTTTTAGACAGCTACACAAGTATTGGCTTTTTAGCTGTTTACCAAAACATAATCAAGACACAGTTATCAAATAAATATGAGCTTAAAGTGCAGTCTCTCAGCTTTAATTTGCAGATTTTCACATTCTAATTGGATTGAGAGTTTAGGAATTGCATCTCTAAAATATATAGCTACCTCTGTTTAAGGGGACCAAATGTAATTGGACAAGTTTCTCAATAGCTCTTTATTGCTCTGCATAGGTTATTCCCTCATTAATGCATAATCAATTATGCAGGTTAATGGTCTGGACCTGATTCAGGTGTGGCATTTACATTTGGAAGCTGTTGCTGTGAACCTACAACATGCTGTCAAAAGAGCTATCACTGGAAGAGAAACAGACAGTCATTAGGCTGAAGAAAATGAAGAAATTCATCAGAGAGATAGCAGAAATGTTAGCAGTAGCCCAATAAATAATTATGCAAAAAAAGAGTGCACAGAAGCGTCCACAGAAGACAACAGTCTTCCCATGGTGAAGAAAAACCCCTTTCATAATATCCATCCAAGTGAAGAACACTGTCCAGGAAGGAGGTGTTTCAGTCTCTAAGTCTATCATAAAGAGAAGACATAATGTAAGCATATACTTAGGGTTTACCGCAAGGCACAAACCTTTAATAAGACTTCAAAATAGAAAGGCCAGATTAGATGTTGACAGAAAACATCTGAAGAAGCCAGCCCAGTTCTGGAAAAGCATTCTTTGAACAGATGAAGCAAATATTAACCTGTAAGAATGATGGGATGAAGAATATATGAAGAAGGTTTATAACAGCTCATGATTCAAAGCACACTACACCCTCTGTAAAACATGGTTGACACAGGGTGATGGTATAAACATGCATGCCTTTCAATGTTTTTGGGTCACTAGTGTTTATTCATGATGTGACTGAAGGCAGAAGAAGCTGGATGAATTATGAAGTGTACAAGGCTATACTTTCTTCTAATATTCAACCAAATGCAGCAAGATTGATTGGACAGCGCTTCGTAGTACAGATGGACAATGGACCAAAATATACTGCGAAAGCAACCCAGGAGTTTTTTAAGGCAAAGAAGTGAAATATTCTCCAATGGCAGCGTTAATCATCAGATCTCAACCGCATCAAGCATGCATTTCACATGTATAATGCACAACTTAAGACAGATAAATGCACAATCAACAACTGAAGTCAGCTGCAGCTGCAGTAAAGTCCTGACAAAGCATCACAAAGGGGAAATCCAGCATTACTTTTGAGCCCTTAAAATGAGTAGGCTTTGTAGAAAAATGGTTCCAATTCCTAAACGTTTCACAAGATATTTTGTTCAAATCTTTTAATTAAAACTACAAAGTCTAGACTTTATTTACATCTCAGTTGTTTTATTTTAAATAACAATTAATGGCAGGCAGAGTCCAAATCACAAAGATTGGTTCACTGTCTAAACATTTTTGGACCTAACTACACTGCTCCAAAAATATAAAGGGAACACTTAAGCAGCACAATGTAACTCCAAGTCAATCACACTTCTCTGAAATCAACCTGTCCAGTAGAAATAATAGGCAATTAGCAAGAATACCCCTATAAAGGAGTGGTTCTGCAGGTCACCACAGACCATTTCACTGTTCCTATCCTTTTTGATAGTTTTTTGGGGTCCCTTTTGCATTTCATCATTGCTCTCACTCCCAGAGGTACTGTACAATAGCATGAGGCAGTGTCTACAACCCACAGAAGCTGCCCAGGTAGTGCAGCTCATCCAGAATGGCACATCAACGTGAGCCATGGCAAGAAGGGTAGCTGTCTGTCCAGAGCATGGAGCAGACACAAGGCAACAGGAGGAGCAGTGCCAGAGTCCTGCAAAATTACCTCCAGCAGGCATCCATGTGTCTGTTCAAACTGTCAGAAACAGACTCCATAAGGGTGGTTTGAGGGTCCAATGTCCACAAGTGAGTGTTGTGCTTACAATCTAACACTGTGCAGGGAGATTGGCATTTGTCAGAGGACACCAAGATTGGCAGATTCGACATTGGCAAACTGTGCTCTTCATAGATGAGAGCAAGTTCACACTGAGCACATGTGACAGATGTGACAGAGTCTGGATAATATGCTGTCGGCAACTTCCTCCAGCATGCTTGCTTTGGCAGTGGGTCAGTAATGGTGTGGGAGGCATTTCTTTGGAGGGCTGCATAGGTCTCCATGTGCAAGCCAGAGACACCCTGACCACAAATAGGTACCGGGAAGAGATCCTCAGACCTATTGTGTGACCATATGTAGGTGCACTGGGCCCTGGGTTTCTTCTGATACAAGACAATACTAGCTTTGCACATAGATTTCCCTCTGCTCCTAGCTTCCACATGGTATGTTCATCCACCCAGCTCTGCTGCGGTCTGTCTATGAAGTGCACATAGTACATCACCCAGCTTTGCACATAGATTTCCCTCTGCTCCTAGCTTCCACATGGTATGTTCATCCACCCAGCTCTGCTGCGGTCTGTCTATGAAGTGCACATAGTACATCACCCAGCTTTACACATAGATTTCCCTCTGCTCCTTGCTTCCACATGGTACTGTATGTTCATCCACCCAGCTCTGCTGCTGTCTGTCTATGAAGTGCACATAGTACATCACCCAGCTTTGCACATAGATTTCCCTCTGCTCCTAGCTTCCACATGGTATGTTCATCCACCAGCTCTGCTGCTGTCTGTCTATGAAGTGCACATAGTACATCACCCAGCTTTGCACATAGACTTCCCTCTGCTCCTTGCTTCCACATGGTATGTTCATCCACCCAGCTCTGCTGCTGTCTGTCTATGAAGTGCACATAGTACATCACCCAGCTTTGCACATAGATTTCCCTCTGCTCCTAGCTTCCACATGGTATGTTCATCCACCCAGCTCTGCTGCTGTCTGTCTATGAAGTGCACATAGTACATCACCCAGCTTTGCACAAAGATTTCCCTCTGCTCCTAGCTTCCACATGGTATGCCTTTCAGCTAACTCCAGCTTACCCTGTGATATTTATGACCTTGTTTACTCAGGCCTGATTGTATGCATTTGGTCCACTCTTAATTCTCTGACCAAGATGAGCAGAGACCACTCCTAGAAGTGTGTCCTTAAAAGTGTGGATTACAGTAGAATTAAAACCTGAATTGAACCTGAAGGGAACTGAAGGTAACTGGCCAGTCACTCTAAACAATGTTTCTGTTTGTTTTCACTTTCACCCCTATAATCCTTCACTTTCTGCTACCTCACCCAATCCCCACACCAAGTAAGGAACTGTTCATCTCCTCTTCAATCCTCCCCATCCACCTCACTTCCTCCTCAGAACTGTTCCTTAACATACAATCTTCTGTCTCCAAACACAGACAGCCCCCTCATGCTCTCTCCTGCTCCCACCTGCTAACACTTTCTCTGCTCCTTCTCAGTGCTGGTGATATCTCTCCAAATCCTGGTCCTCCTCACCATATTCCCACAGTCATTTCTACCTCCCATCCACGATCTATCACAAACTTCCATAACCTCTCTAACCTTATACCCATTCGCCCAGCCCCCGCTTCCCCAGTCCCACTAACAGGAGCTCTGTGGAATGCTCGCTCTGTTTGCAACAAGCTTTCCTACATCCATGATCTTTTTGTTACTACCAAACTTTCCTTCCTCGCCATCACCGAAACCTGGCTCACCCCTTCTGACACAGCCTCCCCTGCTGCACTCTCTTACGGTGGCTTCCACCTTTCTCACAAACCCCACCCCAGCAGCAAACATGGCGGAGGACCTGGTTTTCTCCTGTTAGATAACTGCTCCTTCACCCCAATCCCACTGCCACCCTCTGTTACCCTCCCTTCTTTAAGGTGCACTCTGTGCGATCTACTCCCCCTCCAACCTCCAACTGGCTGTCATTTACCACCCCCCAGGGCCAGCCACCACCTTCTTTGACCACTTCACCACCTGGCTACATCATTTCCTTTCTGCGGACATCCCCACTTTCATCATGGGCGACTTCAACATCCCCATTGACACTTCCCTCTCAGCTGCCACTAAACTTCTAACTCTCACTTCCTCCTTCAGCCTCACTCAATGGTCTTCTGCAGCCACTCACAAAGATGGTCACACACTGGACCTCATCTTCACCCGCCTCTGCTCTCTATCTAACCTCTCTAACTCACTTCTTCCACTCTCTGACCACAACCTTCTCACATTCTCATCTCTCTCCACTCCATGTCTACAATCCCCACCCCACAAACTTTCACACCCTCGCAGAAATCTTAAACATCTTGACCTACATTCATTCTCTGAATCCCTCCTCCCTCTCACAGACATAAGTTCCATACACAATGCGGATGACGCTGCCGCTCTATATAACACCACAATAGCTGTAGCTTTGGAATCTGCTGCCCCACCTACACATACCAAAGCTCGCAAAATCAACAGACAGCCCTTGCATACCAGCCTGACCAAATAACTGAGGTGAGCTTCCAGGGCTGCTGAGCGCAGATGGAAAAGATCGCACTCTAACGAGCACTTTATCGCATTCAAACAGTCCCTCACTACTTTCAAGACCACACTCGCCACAGGTAAACAAACCTACTTCTCATCTCTCATATCCTCTCTGTCTCACAACCCTAAACAGTTATTCAACACCTTCAATTCTCTCCTCCGTCCCCCAGCACCTCCTCCCTCCCCACTTATCTCCACTAAAGACTTTGCCTCATTTTTCAAGCAGAAGATTGATAGCATCAGAGACAGTTTTGGTCAACAACCCACAGAGCCCTTCCTCCTGACTTCCCAGCCCTCCACCTCCAAAACCAACTTCTCCACCATTACAGAAGATCAACTCTCCACTCTACTCTCAAGATCGCATCTCACCACCTGTGCACTTGACCCGCTCCCATCCCACCTCATCCCAAACCTCACCACAGTCTTCATCCCAACCCTAACCCATCTCTTCAACCTATCACTAACAACTGGTGTTTTCCCCTCAAGCTTTAAACATGCCTCCATCACACCTATCCTCAAAAAGCCCTCTCTTGACCCATCCTCTGTATCTAGCTATCGCCCTATATCACTTCTCCCTTATGCCTCCAAACTACTGGAACAACACGTTTACCTTAAACTGTCCTCCCATCTCTCTTCTTGCTCCCTCTTTGACCGGAAAAAGCAATAGTGTGCAAAAAACACACCATATATATACCCCCTGGCTCAAGACAGAATCAGCTGTGGAGGATATCCACTAATAAAACATAACTTTTAATATTAAATGCTAAAACCTGCACATCCAACAGGACACAAACGAAAAAAACATACAAAGTGCTCAGGTGAACCAGTGCTCAATAAAAAAGAATGGTTGGATCTCACCCAAGCTGCCGGACACTGTATACTTCCGTACGACACAGTAGAGATCCAATTAGATGAGGAGGGGCAGGGCTGAAGTAGTATGTCTACCCTGTAACCCCTCTGTAACTCCTGTCCTGACAAGGACAGGCCCCAAATGGACCTTGCTCTAAGGGACCAGCCCACCCAATATGTGTAAAGGCAGAGTCCCAAAACCTCTTGAAACGTAGAATCTTCCTCCCTACGCGTTTCAACTCCGGTCATGGAGAATCATCAGGGGAGTCATATGGAAAAAAGTGCCAACGGGCACAGAGATGTAAGTCCGTCTAAACTGTGGGGCCTGCAGTGGCTAGGTAACCCACGCTGGAGATGACCGTCTGTGTCCACAGTCTCTGGTAGAGTACAACCCACCTCTGTGAAGCCTCTCTATATACCCAAAGCCCCTCCCCCTAGTACCTGATATACTGGGATATGGGAAAACCCGGAACGGATCAAACTGCCTAATAAACCATGTGCACTGTATGCCCCAAAAAGCTATAGATCTAGTTGGGGCATTCCAAGGGGGCATAAAAAAAATAAAAAAAAGCCATATGCGGCTGCATGGTTACCAGTTTATAAATAGGGGGCACCGGAGTTACGGCGCCATCTCATGTGCGCTGATGTGTTTAGCCAGGCGTACATAGTCGGGGGCATAATTGATGTCAGTAAACCTCCACTATCATAAGCGGCCATATGGCACAAGCACTCACCATGTCCACATGGTTACTGGATTATACATAATATCACATAGTGAGCGCATGCACCGGAAGTTGTGGCGCCATCCTGTGCGCATCACATCCTATCAAGCGCCCAACAGCATGTAACGCTGGGTGCGCTCCAACAGTGGAACGCAAGCCGACTCACTCGGCGTGGTAAGTGCAGGAACCGGAAGTTGCGGCGCCATCTTGTACGCGTCACATCCTGTACGGCGCCCACAACATGTAACGCTGGGTGCGCTCCAGCAGTGGAACGCAAGCCGACTCACTCGGCGTGGTAAGTGCAGGTACCAGAAGTTGCGGCGCCATCTTGTACGCGTCACATCCTGTACGGCGCCCACATGTTGCCATGGTGAATGCGTTTCAAGGGTGAAACGCAAGCCGTCTCCGTCCACGACCACAGTGAAGCACCGGCCCTTGTAAGTTGCACAGAAGGGAGGGGGGGAAGCGTCACAATAACCGAATCAACTCATGATATCAACAAATAAGATTCTATGCGGTACCCACATCCATGCATAATCACAAGCAAACTGGCAGAAATGAATTATAAACCCAAACAAGGGGGAGGGGGTAAGAGGCTAACATAAATGGGCGAAGATCAATTAAACAAAATTCCATAAAACAATTAGCGTGAAACGTGGATAAAAATGGATGCACAGAAGCAAAAAACAGAAGCTCATACTAGACATAGAGGTGTCAGTAATTGAAGTCATAGTGACACCCATTATAACCTAGATGGCTATATAGAAAGTAGCAGTGGCTAGTTTCCAAACAGATCCCGATGGATCATAATATATCTTGCTTTCTTTGGCATGGTAACTGGAGAAGACCCGTCAAACAGACAAATAACAAATTACATAAAATAATAAGATGGGAAAGGGGAAGGGGAGAGAGGGAGGGAACGGACAGAGAGTAATGGAGAGAAAGACTAGGCAAGGAGAACACCACTAATAAGGTAAATAAAGCCTAAAGGAAACAGCTATAATTAAGTTGTTCGTTCAAACCATAGGGTTGGCATGTATCCAGAAGAAAGATCCATCTCGCTTCTCTCTGAAGAAGTATTTTATCCAGGTCACCCCCCCTGGACGGAGGATGCACCTTATCAATCCCCATAAAACGCAAGACCTTGGGGTCACCCCCATGTTTATATGTTTATGGGGGTGTTTATATACATGGGGGTGACCCCAAGGTCTTGCGTTTTATGGGGATTGATAAGGTGCATCCTCCGTCCAGGGGGGGTGACCTGGATAAAATACTTCTTCAGAGAGAAGCGAGATGGATCTTTCTTCTGGATACATGCCAACCCTATGGTTTGAACGAACAACTTAATTATAGCTGTTTCCTTTAGGCTTTATTTACCTTATTAGTGGTGTTCTCCTTGCCTAGTCTTTCTCTCCATTGCTCTCTGTCCGTTCCCTCCCTCTCTCCCCTTCCCCTTTCCCATCTTATTATTTTATGTAATTTGTTATTTGTCTGTTTGACGGGTCTTCTCCAGTTACCATGCCAAAGAAAGCAAGATATATTATGATCCATCGGGATCTGTTTGGAAACTAGCCACTGCTACTTTCTATATAGCCATCTAGGTTATAATGGGTGTCACTATGACTTCAATTACTGACACCTCTATGTCTAGTATGAGCTTCTGTTTTTTGCTTCTGTGCATCCATTTTTATCCACGTTTCACGCTAATTGTTTTATGGAATTTTGTTTAATTGATCTTCGCCCATTTATGTTAGCCTCTTACCCCCTCCCCCTTGTTTGGGTTTATAATTCATTTCTGCCAGTTTGCTTGTGATTATGCATGGATGTGGGTACCGCATAGAATCTTATTTGTTGATATCATGAGTTGATTCGGTTATTGTGACGCTTCCCCCCCTCCCTTCTGTGCAACTTACAAGGGCCGGTGCTTCACTGTGGTCGTGGACGGAGACGGCTTGCGTTTCACCCTTGAAACGCATTCACCATGGCAACATGTGGGCGCCGTACAGGATGTGACGCGTACAAGATGGCGCCGCAACTTCTGGTACCTGCACTTACCACGCCGAGTGAGTCGGCTTGCGTTCCACTGCTGGAGCGCACCCAGCGTTACATGTTGTGGGCGCCGTACAGGATGTGACGCGTACAAGATGGCGCCGCAACTTCCGGTTCCTGCACTTACCACGCCGAGTGAGTCGGCTTGCGTTCCACTGTTGGAGCGCACCCAGCGTTACATGCTGTTGGGCGCTTGATAGGATGTGATGCGCACAGGATGGCGCCACAACTTCTGGTGCATGCGCTCACTATGTGATATTATGTATAATCCAGTAACCATGTGGACATGGTGAGTGCTTGTGCCATATGGCCGCTTATGATAGTGGAGGTTTACTGACATCAATTATGCCCCCGACTATGTACGCCTGGCTAAACACATCAGCGCACATGAGATGGCGCCGTAACTCCGGTGCCCCCTATTTATAAACTGGTAACCATGCAGCCGCATATGGCTTTTTTTTTTTTTTATGCCCCCTTGGAATGCCCCAACTAGATCTATAGCTTTTTGGGGCATACAGTGCACATGGTTTATTAGGCAGTTTGATCCGTTCCGGGTTTTCCCATATCCCAGTATATCAGGTACTAGGGGGAGGGGCTTTGGGTATATAGAGAGGCTTCACAGAGGTGGGTTGTACTCTACCAGAGACTGTGGACACAGACGGTCATCTCCAGCGTGGGTTACCTAGCCACTGCAGGCCCCACAATTTAGACGGACTTACATCTCTGTGCCCGTTGGCACTTTTTTCCATATGACTCCCCTGATGATTCTCCATGACCGGAGTTGAAACGCGTAGGGAGGAAGATTCTACGTTTCAAGAGGTTTTGGGACTCTGCCTTTACACATATTGGGTGGGCTGGTCCCTTAGAGCAAGGTCCATTTGGGGCCTGTCCTTGTCAGGACAGGAGTTACAGAGGGGTTACAGGGTAGACATACTACTTCAGCCCTGCCCCTCCTCATCTAATTGGATCTCTACTGTGTCGTACGGAAGTATACAGTGTCCGGCAGCTTGGGTGAGATCCAACCATTATTTTTTATTGAGCACTGGTTCACCTGAGCACTTTGTATGTTTTTTTCGTTTGTGTCCTGTTGGATGTGCAGGTTTTAGCATTTAATATTAAAAGTTATGTTTTATTAGTGGATATCCTCCACAGCTGATTCTCCCTCTTTGACCGCTTACAATCTGGCTTCCGGTCACACCATTCCACTGAAACTGCCCTAACTAAGGTCACCAATGACCTCTTAACCGCCAAGAGCAAGCGACACTACTCTGTCCTCCTCCTCGACCTGACAGCTGCCTTTGACACAGTGGACCATTCCCTATTATTACAGACCCTCTCATCCCTTGGCATCACAGACTTGGCCCTATCCTGGATCTCATCATACCTAACAGACCGGACATTCAGCATCTCCCACTCACACACCACCTCCTCACCTCGCCCCCTATCTGTCGGAGTCCCACAAGGTTCAGTCCTTGGGCCCCTGCTCTTCTCCATTTACACCTTTGGCCTGGGACAGCTCATAGAATCTCATGGCTTTCAGTATCATCTCTATGCTGATGACACACAGATCTACATCTCTGGACCAGATATCACCTCCCTACTAACCAGAATCCCTCAATGTCTGTCCACTATTTCATCCTTCTTCTCTGCTAGATTTCTGAAACTTAACATGGACAAAACAGAATTCATCATCTCACGCGACCCCCCCAACGAACCTATTCATTACAGTAAATGGCTGCCCACTCTCCCCAGTCCCACAAGCTCGCTGCCTCGGGGTAATCCTTGACGCTGATCTCTCCTTCAAACCACATATCCAAGCCCTTTCCACTTCCTGCCGACTTCAACTCAAAAATATTTCATGAATCCATTCATTCCTCAACCATGAATCTGCAAAAACCCTAGCCCATGCCCTCATCATCTCTCGCCTTGACTACTGCAACCTCCTGCTCTGTGGCCTCCCCTCTAACACTCTCGCACCCCTCCAATCTATTCTAAACTCTGTTGCCCGACTAATCCACCTGTCCCCCCGATATTCCCCGGCCTCTCCCCTCTGTCAATCCCTTCACTGGCTCCCCATTGCCTAGAGACTCCACTACAAAACCCTAACCATGACATACAAAGCCATCCACAACCTGTCTCCTCCATACATCTGTGACCTTGTCTCCCGGTACTTACCTACACGCAACCTCCGATCCTCACAAGATCTCCTTCTCTACTCCCCTCTTATCTCCTCTTCCCACAATCGTATACAAGATTTCTCTCGCGTATCACCCCTACTCTGGAACCCTCTACCACAACACATCAGACTCTCGCCTACCATTGAAACCTTCAAAAAGAACCTGAAGACCCACCTTTTCCGACAAGCCTACAATCTGCAGTAACCACCGATCGACCAAACCACTGCATGACCAGCTCTATCCTCACCTACTGTATTCTCACCCATCCCTTGTAGATTGTGAGCCTTTGCGGGCAGGGTCCTCACTCCTCCTGTACCAGTTATGACTTGTATTGTTTAAGATTATTGTACTTGTTTTTATTATGTATACCCCTCCTCACATGTAAAGCGCCATGGAATAAATGGCGCTATAACAATAAATAATAATAATAATAATACTAGGCCTCATGTGGCTGAAGTGTGTCAGCAGTTCCTGCATGATGAAGGCATTGATGCTAAGGACTGGCCTTCCCCAGACTTGAAACCAATCAAGAACATTTGACACTTCAAGCCTTGTTCCATACACCAATGCATCGTTGCACCATAGACTGTCCAAGAGTTGACTAATTTTTAATCCAGGTCTGGGAGGAGATCCCTCAGGAGAGCATTAGGAGCATGCCTAGGCATTGGAGGTAGGTCATGCAGGCACGTGGAAGCCAGGTACACTACTGAGTGTCATTTCCTGCTCTCGGGGCATTTTGACTGAAGTTGGATCAGCCTGTAATTTGATTTTCCACTTGTGGAATGTTTTGACTATCTAGTTTTAATTAGTTACACATAAGATGATACTGTTATGCTGGTATCATGGCACATCTGCTCACATTGCATGAGGCAGCTACTCATTTACTTTGCGCACAAATACTTGACACATCAAACAAATTTATGTGGTGTGCCTAGCATACATTTGAAAAATGCAAGATCCTTACATTATTTTTACTGCTGGGTTGACTTGCATCATTTTGCTTCAGTACAGTTGAGTCTTTTTTTATATATATAAAAGTAGAAAAAAATTACAGCCAAAACTGCAACTGAAACCGTTGGTTCCAAATGTGGCTCTTTGTTATTGTTAATAATGTTTTTACACTAGGGCAGCTTTTTTTCATTGAAACCAGAAAAAAATACAGATTTTTTTATGTTATTATTACTATTATTATCAGTAGTTACAGAAGTGCAATGTTCATGTACACAGATCTTTCACCTCTTATTTTGTGGGAAAAAAAACAACTATATATTTACACACTGCGAATGACATAGTTCCTTAGAATTTATACCACACAGGTTTTAAAAAGATGTCTTTCACACAGTTTCTAAACCATATTTAATCTTTTCAAGTGGTCCCGTATGATCTTGAAAGCTTGTGAACAATATCTATGTACAATGCTTTTCCTGTCCTAACAAATGTAATCTCTCTCAATGTCACTGTCTGCCTGCTATTTCATTGCCATTTTTGTGCAGTCATGAAACCTGTCAGTCATAGGCCTCCTTATTTATTTTGTCTCTATCTTACCAAGAGAGCGCCTCTGTTTTCTTATTTCAGGGCGAAGATGGACAGAGGTAATATATTCTGGAAAGAATAAGAAAATCAGATTTTTCAAATGCAAAATAAAATGTGTGATTTTTTGTTTTGCAATTACACTTGTACGTTATATTATCCATTTCATATATTAAAAATATTAATATAATAGTAATATATTGATTTAAAAACATGCAGAGCTAAAACATAGATCCAAATACATATTTAAAATGTGAGAGATATCTATTCAATGCATTGCTCTTATTGATCTGTAATATATCAAGACAATAATATACTATATTCTTTAATATACATGTAATTTCTAATGATATTACAAGAAAACAATAAATTTGCCCCCATAATTCTAATACACCTTGTGATTAAATTTTAGAGAGTAAGGGGCCTATTCATCAAATAGTTTGTTCTAGAAATCTGATGTAAATCAATTTGAAATATCTCAATTTTTTGCATAGCTTCTTTATGTGAACTCTGTTAACTTGAAGAAAAATGAGTGGAGCCCAGCAGGAGGGGCATAACCAAGCGCGACTCGGCAAATTCATTTCACAGAAGTGATGTAGATTAAGACAGAAGAAATATACTCCATTCTTTGCCTTAAGTTTATCATTGGAGTACATTTCTGATGCATTTGTACAGCAGATGAAAGATGTGACAATTTCATTAAGAGCCACGCAATTTTATTGTATTATACTCCAGTTAACAGTCTGGATAAATTGACCCATATGTCATTCTACTGCACTTTATCATCAATATTCTTTCATTTTAATTATTAAACATAACATAATTAAATGTCAATTCATCACTTTACAAAAAGACACCTAAATTGTGGAAATTGACAACTAGATTCAGCAGTAGCACAATTATTACCTGAGATCAGTTGAGAGAAAAAGTTTTGTCTAAGATTATTTGAAAATAGCAGCAGGTGAGTGGTAAAAAAAAAACCTTTCCTACATAATGTATATAGTTTACCAAAAGGTCAATTGCATAATTTAGCCTAATAGTTGTAGTTCGTGAGGCTAAAGTTTTATATTTGCTCAATAAAATTTCTGCTGGTTTAAGAAAAATGTCACACACAAAAAAACACCATCTCTATCATAAGGTATGTTCATAGAAGCATCTTCTTGTAGAGGTGCAGTGGATGCAAAAGTGTAGAATTGAGGATGCAATTAATTAAAAATACAAAGGAATATTCTACAGTCTACAAAAGAACTGCAGGTTAGACCAATTTATTTTCCAGCAAGTTTCCAAAAACATATCCGAGAATCACTTATAACTATAAGTAGACAAGTGAAAGTCCATACATGAGTTGAATTTTTCAAAACTGAAGGTCTTCACTTCAAAGGCATAGATTTAACCTTGGTAATTTGTATATGCTTCTTCTTATGGTTTAAAAGTTGATTTGTTCTAACAAAAATAAAATATTCATGGCCGAAAACATGTTATCAAACATCTCAATCAAAGTATACAGTTACTCAACATAAGGTATATAGGTTTTATGTTTCATGTTTATTATTCCATATTGAGATGTGATTGATACCTACATCTTTAGCCTTAAAACTAACTTACAGTGGGGCAAAAAAGTATTTAGTCAGTCAGCAATAGTGCAAGTTCCACCACTTAAAAAGATGAGAGGCGTCTGTAATTTACATCATAGGTAGACCTCAACTATGGGAGACAAACTGAGAAAAAAAAATCCAGAAAATCACATTGTCTGTTTTTTTATCATTTTATTTGCATATTATGGTGGAAAATAAGTATTTGGTCAGAAACAAACTATCAAGATTTCTGGCTCTCACAGACCTGTAACTTCTTCTTTAAGAGTCTCCTCTTTCCTCCACTCATTACCTGTAGTAATGGCACCTGTTTAAACTTGTTATCAGTATAAAAAGACACCTGTGCACACCCTCAAACAGTCTGACTCCAAACTCCACTATGGTGAAGACCAAAGAGCTGTCAAAGGACACCAGAAACAAAATTGTAGCACTGCACCAGGCTGGGAAGACTGAATCTGCAATAGCCAACCAGCTTGGAGTGAAGAAATCAACAGTGGGAGCAATAATTAGAAAATGGAAGACATACAAGACCGCTGATAATCTCCCTCGATCTGGGGCTCCACGCAAAATCCCACCCCGTGGGGTCAGAATGATCAAAAATCCCAGAACCACACGGGGGGACCTAGTGAATGAACTGCAGAGCGCTGGGACCAATGTAACAAGGCCTACCATAAGTAACACACTACGCCACCATGGACTCAGATCTTGCAGTGCCAGACGTGTCCCACTGCTTAAGCCAGTACATGTCCGGGCCCGTCTGAAGTTTGCTAGAGAGCATTTGGATGATCCAGAGGAGTTTTGGGAGAATGTCCTATGGTCTGATGAAACCAAACTGGAACTGTTTGGTAGAAACACAACTTCTCATGTTTGGAGGAAAAAGAATACTGAGTTGCATCCATCAAACACCATACCTACTGTAAAGCATGGTGGTGGAAACATCATGCTTTGGGGCTGTTTCTCTGCAAAGGGGCCAGGACGACTGATCCGGGTATATGAAAGAATGAATGGGGCCATGTATCGTGAGATTTTGAGTGCAAACCTCCTTCCATCAGCAAGGGCATTGAAGATGAAACGTGGCTGGGTCTTTCAACATGACAATGATCCAAAGCACACCGCCAGGGCAACGAAGGAGTGGCTTCGTAAGAAGCATTTCAAGGTTCTGGAGTGGCCTAGCCAGTCTCCAGATCTCAACCCTATAGAAAACCTTTGGAGGGAGTTGAAAGTCCGTGTTGCCAAGCGAAAAGCCAAAAACATCACTGCTCTAGAGGAGATCTGCATGGAGGAATGGGCCAACATACCAACAACAGTGTGTGGCAACCTTGTGAAGACTTACAGAAAACGTTTGACCTCTGTCATTGCCAACAAAGGATATATTACAAAGTATTGAGATGAAATTTTGTTTCTGACCAAATACTTATTTTCCACCATAATATGCAAATAAAATGATAAAAAAAACAGACAATGTGATTTTCTGGATTTTTTTTTCTCAGTTTGTCTCCCATAGTTGAGGTCTACCTATGATGTAAATTACAGACGCCTCTCATCTTTTTAAGTGGTGGAACTTGCACTATTGCTGACTGACTAAATACTTTTTTGCCCCACTGTATATTATTAGTAGAGATGACCAAATCTGCCTAGTTTTGAATTTGGAAAATCATCAGTAAAAATTGGTTCATATCAAAGTTAATAGATGTGAATCAAATGTTTCTTTTATGCTCTGGAGTCTCTCTGGACCCTAGAACATAAAATACATAGAATATAAAACGAAAACAGTTCATAGCTTACCATTCACCTTTCCTGCTGATAACCCACCTTCTAGTCCTCTGAGAATATTTTTTCGGATCTCCCTAAGGGGTCAATCATCTTCAGTCTGCTTCACTCTGGGTTGTGGTTTATATCCAACTAGCCTGTTGATGTCCTTGTCACCCAAGTCCAGGTCCTGAGGATGGGAGATTGGTGAGGGGAATAATAAAGATGAGCAAATAAATCTGTGGATTGAGGCAAATTAAATGAAATTCCCTTATTCATGCCAATTCAATAATTGAGAGTCGATTCACAAAAAAATACTTGCCTGCCACCATTTCTTTTACTGTTGAAGGATACGAGTGCAGGCAGAAATCATTTTGTAATGCCACACAGACTTACCCATAATGCAATTCAGGTATGGCATCTTATGGATTATCATGCCTTGCACACTAGTGGTCAATACCTGGGCCTTCCCAAATCAGCAGTTCTCAGGTGATGACAATTTGTAGAGCAGAGTCCATCACAGAGTTACAAGGTAAGTCTATATCTTCTGTAGAGTGTAAGCTGTTATTATCAGCATGGTTCTTTCTCTCTCCTGTAGAGTATAAGCTCTTAAGAGCAGTTATTAGCACTTATTTGCTTTCTGTCCTTTGTAGTGTGTAAGTTCTTATGGTCAGAGGGGTCCTCCCTCTGTCGCTAGTAACGCATAAGCTCTTATGGCCAGTAAGTTTTCTTTCTCCTCTCCCTTTGCAATTGCAAGGTTTCGATTATTGAGATTCACGCAAATTTATTCACCATATATCAAAGTTTCCTGGAAAATTTGGCGAAGCTGGCAAATTAAAATTTCAAAAGATCCTCTCATCTCAAGTGAATACTATATTTTTTTTAATCTTTTGCTTTCCCTTCATGGCTCAGCAAACTGGCGGTCAGTCGGATACAATTTTGGTGAATTCATGTGTAGCAAATTGGAAAAAATCCATATTCTAAAGAATACAAATTTTTTTGTAAATGAGAATTGTAAAAGCTAATTCACTTCTTAATTCCACTCAAGTAAATTCGCTCGTCTCTAATCAATAATCTTTGCTGCTAAGATATTAAAATCTAATCAGTGACTTGTATTTTTGTACAACTTATCCACAGTTGTCCCACTTCAAACTGGCAATCATGTCAGCTGAGATCAAAGGCTAGCAGCTAGAATCAACTTTCTATTCCGTTATGCTAGTAACTTAAAAGAAGCTCAAGCACGCTGTCAATCAACTTCATAATAAAGAGTGTTCAAGCCATCATCGCTAACTTAAAATTGTAATTATCCTGTGCAAGTGTTCAATTTTATGATTCTTTTTGTGAAAACATACACAAGCACAATGTGAGAATACCTATGCAGGCAAAATAAACAAACATGGACATGCTATGAAAACCATAGCAGTTATTACATATTGCATTGTGTTGATATTTAGTCACATGACACCATAGCAATTTATTTATTGACATTTTTTCTAGAAAGTTCACATGGTAAAAATGTAGGAGCATTATTTGCAAAAATCAGGTAGGGCCACTAATCTATTGCTATGCTAGATATTTTGGACTGTTTTTAGGTCTATCTCAAAATTAGTTAATTTACTATATTAAAAGTGGAAGCATTATTAATAGTCAATTTATGCATTTGTTACTTATTCTTAACCCTTTATGTATTATGATTGTGTTGATTTATTCATGCTTATGATTCATGTAATTCTTTGTTTTGATTAAGATTTTTATTGCAGTGCTTATAATCATTATATAGTATTTCTGTTTCAGCATGATCCACAGTCTGATGATTGAATAGGTACTTTTCTACATCTGAATAGTTTACTGCTTAGTAAAACCAGTACAATATGACCCACGTTTGTTATTTCTCTTATTTTAGGCAATATAATAGAAGGACCTTATCTTCATGTCATTTTCTGAGTAGTTTTTATGCCTTTGGAATGAGCATTGTTTAGTTCATTATAGTTTCCTTTGAGATCTGAGCATACTTACTAAAGGTTACAATTACCAGAGAACAATAGAGACTTGAAAGTAAAATATTGACTTACAGTGTGTGTTTATTGATCTACAGGTCTCCTGACAAATGCAACAACCATACCCTGAAAAAAGGAGTTCAGGCTCGTGAAAGCTATGTACTTTAGACAAATTCACTGCTGTGGATCCTCATCTTGTATGTCATCAACTCTGTCTGTTTCCCGGTATCTCATAAAAGACGGCCTGATTTCTCTACATTATGAGCTAAACTTTGACCTTCCACGTAAAGGATCACTGGCAACAAGAACGCTGTATGTTGATATGAGATATGCTTGGGCATTAGCAATACAGATCACGGTTAACATTTCATTTACGATATGTGTACACCACTACTAGACTTGATGATACCAACTCCTCTGAAACTGAATATTCTACCATTTTGAAGAGTATTCTTCCCCTTTTCAGCCTTAGAAAGAAGACTGTTTTGTCTACAAGAGGACTAATGTGCAAAAGAGAGTGACTCCTCATGCCCTGGACTGTCCGAATTGCTTTTATTTTCTTATATGTTGGATATAAATACAATAGACCAAAGAGTAAAGCCTATGTTAAAAAGGACACCAACCTAATATCATCAAGCATATTGGGGTTAAATGTAAAGGTTAAACATGAATGCTTCTTATGATTTATCAAAAGGACATGTTTTCAGCCTTTCCAACTCTGGAGTTTTACTATATAGGGGACATCAGTATGGACAACTGCAGCAAAATGGATGCAGAAATAGCTCTTCACGAGAACATCTAAAGAACCTAATGGAGCATGGAGAAAACAGTAACAGCCTATGTTTTAAAACACATTTCACAAAACAGAAACTGTCTTAATGATATCTTTATTCCTCTGTACTTAGAATGACATTCCCATACTAAACTCATTTTCAGTTTTAACCAGTAAAATATGCCTCTTCTACAATTCCATTTTGATAGTTGAAATTGGATAAAACGGTATTTGCAAAAGAGCATGTTTGGTCACCCGTGGCCTAATTCAGTACACCATTTAGCACCAGAAAGAAAATTAAAGAGAAAAAGTGACACTTGTTTGAAAGAGATCATTAAATGTATTTTGAAAAGCCTAAAGTTATATATTTAACAGTTTTTATATGTTGTATATTTGTAGAAAATCCTATTTAACAATTAACGTGGTAACTCTGCAATGGAAAAAATGTCAGAGTTCTGTTGTGTTTATTACTTCAGTTGTCTCTGAAGTCACCAGTGTAGTTTTGCTTTCTTCCATTGGGACGTTTTGGATGTAAAGCATGAGCAGAGAGGACTCTGTAGAAAAAGCAAAGAATAATGTTTATATAATATAAATGCATTCAACCATTGCACTGTTGGAAGGCATTTTTTTTTGGTCTGCGTACTGGTAAAAGTAGTCAAAACATATCTACATTCCTTTTTCAAGTTACTTTCAGCCCTTCTTAAGGATACACCTATTCTACAGTTTATCGGGATATGTATGAAGAGTACATATAGGCCTATTGTTTATGCAGATGCTAATGATATTTATCATTGTAGACCATATCTATGTGTACCTTAATAGATATCACCCATATCTTGTACAAGATTACCTCATCGTTAGAAATCTATTTTTATTCTTCAGTTTCATGAAGCAAGCAATTAAAATTTAAGTTGTGTGAAATTTAGCATACAATATAGACCCATAGCTTTGGTTGTATTTTCATAGCTAGTGTGTTAAAAATTAGTGTACTGTCTTCCGGGCAAATATTTTTTGTTTTTTTGTTTTTAGCTATTTACCTTACTTATGTTACAATTGTCTCAACAGAAGCATTGCATACTGCCACATTTAACTCTTTACTCTTTACGTTTGTCTAGCTCTAGCATACTAAACTACCTGCAACATTAAATTGCAGGCTAAAATCCGAAAAATCAAAAATGATCTTGGACGAAATAGAAATGGTAGTACGGCACCTTTAGGCTTTGGACGGATTAAAGGTTTCCAATGATTTTATTGTAGGGCTGCTGTTTCAAATGTTTAAGTTATCATGAGATTAAATATATTTTGGCATAATCATTTTTTGTTCCCTTTCGTTTGACTAATATGAGTTATCTTGGGTGTTTACCCAGTGTTTTTTTGACAGACACCATTTCATAGTATTAAGTAAAATAACCTGCAATAAATGGTGTTCTCAGATTAAATTCTTCTTACCATGTTTCCAACTCTTTGCGTTAACTCCTTCACCTCACAGAGTTAGTCATCATCACCACTGGTAAAAGTAATACTTATTTAGAAGCAAGCTCACCTATTTGAATTCATATCCCTCAAGTGATGGTATGAGGCTGATAAAAAAAAGTCACGGAAATAACTTTTCTGCTGAGTTCTAATGGAAATTCTGCAAGTATGAAAGCACTTCTCACAACAGAGAACCAACTTTTATTAAGTAATGAAAAGATGAAAGTCTGTGCTCTCAGAGTCCCATTCCTTCTGCACTACAAGCAATGTTACCCTTTAATAAAGTTCAGTTTACGTTGTAACTCAACTACAGCGTATGGCTACAAGGATTGCAGTTCGTTTCTACATCTTTATCAACTGTGGGATATCAATTTCTAAAAAAAATAGTGTGTGAATACTTTGTATAACTCATGCGACATCCAAATTACATCAGAGTGTGACAACGTACACACTAAGTAAAGTTCTTTGAAATTAATTTTGTAGCTGATGTTGTGTCTTTTTTTTGTAGACTTTAAACTCAGGGATGAAGGGGTTAATGTACATACAATGGAGCAAGTAGTTATATTTTATGCACTCAAAACAGCTGAAGGTGTTCCATTTTTATTGCTTTAAAGTGTTTGCTGTTGTATTGGTATAGCTAAATTATAAAGAAAAAAAAAATAAAGATAAGTCTTTTTATGGAGCCTTTTGTTCACTAAAACACCATGCGGGTAGTGCCATTTATGCAGAGAAGTTTTATTTTTTTATGAGGATGTACATTATCTTTTACAATGGCGTTTGTTTTACAAAGTGAACTGCCACATGGAACTACTACATTAACAGAATTATGCACAGTTATAATTTTTTGAGACATAACCTTTTAACACCAACTTGTTTTTAGGTCCAAAATTCGATGCTGATTAATTTCATCATCATATATCTCATATGAGGTATGAGCTCATTTTTACTTTTAAAAAGATCCATATCCTCTGATTTTCTTCAAAGTGCCGTAGAGATGAAATTCTGCAAGGTTGCAACTTTCACTAGGGTGAGCACAGCTAAAACTGTATAAATGTGCATGTAGTCAGTTATCCCTAATCATGATTGCAAGAACTAGTTATTATTTCATTTATGTATTTGGCTATTTGCAGCTTTTAAACCTAAAAATTGAGCCTTATTCTTTATTGAAGAAATAATAAATATATAGTTTGCAGGACCGTGGTCCGAACTGGTAGCTTTTGCCAAAAGAGCAGAAATTTGCAAACGTCTTCATACTTGCCGCCATGTCCAAAACCTTGTCTTATTAACAGGCCTTGCGCGAGATCATTGTTATATCACAACACACATTTGATGAAAAGGAACCGAGGATGCTAATCAGAAGAGGTGCTGGGAATGCCAGCAGATAGAAAGAGGTTCCCAGGGACCTGGTGAGGTTTCCACGGACTACCAGCTTTTTAGATCAATTCTAATTATGGAATGCCTTAGAATAAAACTGTTGCCCTCTTTATTAAAAAAAAATCAAAATGGTGTTAAAACGCAGCTGTTTAGTTTTTACTTTTCTTGCGGATAAAAAAAAATGTGTTCATGTAATGAAATGATTATATTGATTTTAAAGGTATCGGAATCTTCAAAAAGGTGAAACGTGTTGACCTACCAGGATTCAAAGACTAAGTTTATGTTTATTGATTATTCTTTGTTACATTATCTGTTGATTCCTGAATGATAATGAGTGTACTTAGCTAATTCACTAAGTCAGCAATCTATGATAAATTGTGTACAGAAATTGGGATTCGAGTCAACCGGAAAAATGTACGGTAAGTAATAAGGTAAGTGAAAATATTATAGTAATCATCAAAAAGAAAAGCTAAAAATTGTTTATTTTTTATTACTATTACATTAAAATAGTTAAAAACTAATTTGTCAGTGAAAAACTGTTATTCAAATAAAATCACAAAGTCTTTTCCTTGATCT
This sequence comes from Ranitomeya imitator, assembly GCF_032444005.1. Taxonomy (NCBI): domain Eukaryota; kingdom Metazoa; phylum Chordata; class Amphibia; order Anura; family Dendrobatidae; genus Ranitomeya; species Ranitomeya imitator. Next base: position 338,480,815 of record NC_091285.1, on the reverse strand, counting down.
ATCTGTGAGACACTACTTTGCAATCTGTCATTCAAATATTAGGTTGAGGAGACGTGGCAGAGCTGGGACAAAGTATTTTGGTGCCATCGGTAACTAAGGTAACAGGACCCCTAATGCACATCCCCCTTCCCCTCTGATGGGCTTGGTAGCAAACTCTGATGACCTTTTTCACTAGAATTGTTACCTTTTCCACAAAAAAAAGTTATCAAAAGTTAAAAAAGTGGTGTACTTTAGGGACGTGACTTAACAGGGAGCAATTTCACAGTTAAATACAGAATCAATAATTTTTTGCTGACCTTTTACACACTAAAGGGGAAAAATTTGCAATGATCATCCCCAAAGTCTTATTTTTTAAATGTAGAACCCAAGCATTTGGCAAATACCCTAATGGAAAATAAACAGACCCTCATTATAAATAAAGTGATGCGTCTGATGGTTTTTGTGTTTGTAAGTCTAAGTTCACATTAGCGTTGCGCCGCTGTTGCGTCGGCGACGCAGCGGCGACGCAGCGGCGACGCGCCCCTATGTTTAACATAGGGGACGCGTGCGTCTTTTTGGTTGCGTTTTTCGCCACGTGCGTCGTTTCCGACGCTGGCGTCGGACGCACGAAAACGCTACAAGTTGCATTTTCTGTGCGTCCGATTTTGGTCAAAAACGACGCACGCGTCGCAAAACGCGCGCGTTTTTGCGCGCGTTTGCGCGCGTTTTTCGATGCGTCGCGCGTTGCGTCGCCGACGCAGGGCGGCGCAACGCTAGTGTGAACGTACCCTAAGCTTGCACAAAACTGATGATGGTTCTGGTGATGTATTCCAGTTCTGGTGACATTCATGTCGTGATGGTTGTTTTGGTGCTGTATTCATGCAGTGATGATGATTTTAGTGATATATTCATCATCAGAACCATCATCAGTACATAAATATGAAGCTAACATTATAATCATTACATAATTAGAGCACCAGAGCCATCAATACTACATGAATATTGAATAAAAACATCATCAGTAAATAGATCCATCATCAGAACCACCATCAGTACATGAGTATGTCACCAGAACCACCATCAGTACCTAAATATGTCTCGATAACCACCAATACTGCATGAATGCATCAATAGATCCACCATCTATACATAAATACATCAACAGGCCCACCAACAGTACTAAACAACGTCACCAGAACCACTGTCTGTAAATTACAGTAATCCATCACTAGAATCTCCATCAGTAGAATAATATGTCACCAGAACAACTATAAGTACATGAACACATGACCAGAGCCAAGAGTAATTGAATACAAGAACAAAGCTTAGTACAACAATCACTCATATTGTCAAATAAGCCCCAGAACCAATTATATTGCATAACCTTATAACTCCTAGAATTTTCATAACAATGGTAAGGAGTAGTGTTGAGCATTCCGATACCGCAAGTATCGGGTATCGGCCGATACTTGCGGTATCAGAATTCCGATACCGAGATCCGATATTTTTGTGGTATCGGGTATCGGTATCGGAGGTGTAAAATAAAGAATTAAAATAAAAAATATTGTTATATTCACCTCTCTGGCGGCCCCTGGAACATCACCGCGAGTCACCGGCGTCCGGCAGGCTTCTTTGTTCAAAATGAGCGCCTTTAGGACCTGCGGACTGACGTCGCGGCTTCTGATTGGTCGCGTGCCGCCCATGTGACTGCCACGCGACCAATCAGAAGCTGCAACGTCATTCCTCAGATAAATTCCTAGAATGAGCGCCTTTAGGACCTGTGGAATGACGTCGCGGCTTCTGATTGGTCGCGTGGCGGTCACATGGGCGGCACACAACCAATCAGAAGCCGCGACGTCATTCCGCAGGTCCTAAAGGCGCTCATTTTGAACAAAGAAGCCTGCCGGACGCCGGTTCCTCGCGGTGATGTTCCAGGGGCCGCCGGAGAGGTGAATATAACAATATTTTTTATTTTAATTCTTTATTTTACACCTCACTATGGATCCCAGGGCCTGAAGGAGAGTTTCCTCTCCTTCAGGCCCTGGGATCCATCAGGATACCTTCTGATACTTGGTGTCCCATTGACTTGTATTGGTATCGGATATCGGTATCGGCGATATCCGATACTTTTCGGGTATCGGCCGATACTATCCGATACCGATACTTTCAAGTATCGGACGGTATCGCTCAACACTTGTAAGGAGATACTGGGAGTTTTTATTAACAGCCATAATCAAACTGCAGACCATACAGGAATGATAGTACTAATGAGAATTAGTTAGTATCACAGATAAACATTTACATCCAGGTAATTTATAGATTACATTTTCTCTGGAGTTGTCTCTTTTCATTTCCATCTTGTTTAGATGCTGTTACACCCAAGCGTAGCGCAAGTGGTTTGAGGACCCACTGTGCCACAGGACCTACCCAAGAAGGGACATAACTAAGCAGCTACCTTGGTGTTTACTGTAGCCTCTAATGGTAAGGCTAGGCTTGTGCAGCAGGTACCCACTGTTAGGGCTAGCAGAAAGCACCAAATAATTAGAGAAAAGGAATAAGGTGCGTTCGCAGCCCGGGGTCCACTGTGCAGAGATGGAACCTGCTGCTAAGCAATGATGGACTATATAGTGGTACAATGAGGATACACACACAGGTTAGCTTCACCCTTTGTGAAAGAAGCTAACCCTGTTGCGTCACAGGGCCGCAGTACCGCACGTAACAGAAATAATAATATAGTAGAACGAGAGTGCATGTGGTGCCGCACTGGCGGACGCCACAAACCACCCAGACGTGGGTTTAGAAAGCGCAGTGATAGCGCATGGCGCCACACTGGCGGTCACAGCAATAGACGCTGTTTGTGTACTTGTGTTGGTAAGAAGTCGGGCGCTAGATTACAACTACTCCCCAACACAAAGATAGGGTAATATATCTCCCTACGTGTTTTGTCCCCAATTATGGGGATACATCAGAGGTGTTCAGAATAGGCAATAGGTCAGAGATATAAATTCAAAGACTTAAATGTCCATCAGAAATGAAGACACCAGCAGTGGCTGGATAATCAATAACGAGTGTGACTGTGTGTCACTGCCTTAGTGTTGGTGAGACCAGGGGACTTCAGGAACAGGACTGGTCACACAGGGACCATGAGACTTTGGGTACAGCTCTGGCCACTCTAGGACCAAGGGGCAATGTTCACGCACTGGCTACTCCAGGACTAGGGTACAAGGTTCAGGAACTGACCACTCCAGGACCAGCGGATGAGGTTCAGGCTCTGGCCTCTCATGGACCAGGGAATGTGGCTCAGTAACTGTCCATTTTAGGACCAGGTGACAAAGTTCAGGAACCTGCCACTTCAAGACCAGGGGATAAGGTTCAGGCATTATCCACTCCAGGGCCAGGGGACAAGGTTCAGGCATGGTAGCTCCTGAACCAGGGGACGAGGTTCAGGCTCTGGCAGCTCCTGGACCAGAGAAAAAGGTTCATCCCTGTCCACTCTGGGGCCAGGGGACAAGGTTCAGGCTCTGGCTGTTCCAGGACCAGGGGACTACAGATAGACAACTGGACACTCTGGGACCAGGGAACTACGGATACAAGACTGGCCACACCGTGACCAGGAATAAAGGTTCAGGACACTGGCCACCAGGCCATGAGACCTAACAACTCACGAGTAGTACACCTTACTAACTAATTGAGTCTACTCATTGCTTTGGCGACTCTCTAGTGGAGAGGGAGTCTGTTATACAGCATGCCATTGGTTGGGATCCATCTTGCAAGTGCACTACATTATACTAAATGCCTCTCAGCAACAAGCTGAGAGCATTTAGTATTTACAAACATTGCCTGTTAAGAGAACACACAGGTACTAGATGCGCACACCAGGAAGCAGAAAGAACACGCTGGGAGACCATGCCACGGGGCTGCGGCGGTGACTAAGCCGGCATCCCTGCAAGGAGGGGGAAGGGAACACCATGCAGGAGCATCAGTAATAGATGCTACAGCTGCCATGATTACTTCTCAGATCCACAGCTTTTATCTGTAGTTCTCCCTCTGCTCCGGTCTTTGCAGCATATCCCGACACAGTGCCTTTAAAAAAAAACAGGCAGGCCGCATGCACAGCTTGTCTCTCTGAGCAACTTCCACCACATTCCACATGTGCTGACATCCACATGATCTCCCATTGCATCCAGGTAATCTCAACAGCGGCATAATACAATCCAGCACCATGTAAGCGCTGCTGTGTTGTTTTTTTTTTTCTCCAGGTTCACGCAGAGCAATGCAGGTATCCTGACATATATTTGCCATAATTAATTTGTGCCTTGCCTTCCATATGGACATGTATTGGAGCAACTTAATTGCCCCACACCATTAGTATCTATCCCATCTATGGTTCCCACTATATGGCACTGTATGTATCCTGCTATTCACCATGTTATCTGGGTACACCACCATTTAATAACTCTGTACTTTACTCCTGAATAAGTTTTATACCATGACAGCATCGACCTGAGGAGTTGGCCATCTCAACCTACGAGTTTTAATATCCGAGTTTTAATTTTAACCTCTTCTTATTCCCCTTATCTCCCAGGCCAGTTGAATAATCCAGTTGGAACCAACACTGACCTCATACACGCTTTACCTACTATACCAGGTCTCTATGGACTACTTTTTTCTATGTTCATTGTATCAACAGTATCCTTTTTCACCATAGCACTCAATGTTTTATCTCCGTCTGTATAATTCTATTTTTATACGATTTTGTTTCCTTGACAATAATCCAGCTCTAGCCGCCAGCACACTGGGTACTGCTTGTGCCTCACCACCTTTGGGAGCTTTTTTTGCAACTATTTTCTCTACACTTCAAATGAGACATACTACGTTTTCTTCTGTGTTTTATTTTTTGTTTTTTTACTTTATTTTCTATGGGCTGATATGTGCATAGTTGTTATGATATTTTATTTTATTTTTTTTGTGTGATGATTCACTTATGTATATCTTTTACATTTTTTTTCATACCAGTAAAATTGTTCTGATGAAGGTCCGGATGTGGACCGAAAATGTTCATACTTATTCATATTTTTGTGGATGCACATTAAAGGATCTTCTTCTTTACACCAAAATTCTTCTTGAGTGCCAAGTTTTTTCTGATTTTGGATTCCTGGGCTGGATACCCTACTTGAGCACCTATATTGATTATTAGTACGAGTGCCGTGTTGCTTCTTTTTCTTTTTCCTTAAAAATAACAGTGTCATTAAAATTCCCTCTGAATAAAAATATATATTTTTATTATAGCCTAAATTAGCCTCCTATGGTATATGGCATCCACACTGTCTACCATTATCAGCTATAACTGCCACACTATCAGCCCTTATGAGCCACAGCCTATACCACTGCTGTCTCCACTCTAATTTTCTATTACATATTCTATAACTCCACACTGCGCCCCACCATGCTAACCCATCTCCATATTGTGCCTCCATTTCCCGCTGTTTTCTCTCCATATCTGTTCTTTTCTTCTTTTACACTATGCCCTCACACTGTCCACCAGGCTGTCCTTTTCAAGCTGTAACAACTCCTTACAATGTCCCACTACACAGTATGATAGTCACCACAGCCTCCATATGGTATGATTTCTACAACTCCCAAATATATGGTATGTTTACCACCAATGACCCTCCATATATAGTATGATGTCCACCACAGACCCCCATAAATATTATGAGGTCAAAACAACCCCCATGTATGCTACAATTGCCCCTACAGTACTCCATAAAGTATTATGGCCCTCAAACAACACTCCAAACAGTAGAACAGTATGATATTCACCACAGCCCCTTATCCATTATAGTTACCACAGCCCCAGTTTATTGACCTCCACAGCCCCAGTATGGTCCCCCTTCACAGCCCATCATTTCAAGGCCCAAACGCATATCTTCTCATTTCAATGCCCCCCCACAGCCCCAAATCTCATGGCCCCTGCACTGCCTCTCATTTCATGCCCCCCTGCACAGCCCCTCATATTATTCTCCCCTGCACAGCACCTCAGTTTATTCCCCCATCTGCACAGACCTTCAGTTTATTCCTGCCATCAGCACAGACCCTCAGTTTATTCCCTAATCTTTAGAGTCCCTCAGTTAATTCCTCCCATTATCACAGCCCATCAGGTTATTCCCCATCTGCAAATCTGTCATTTTACTCCCCTCATCAGCACAGCCCCTCCCTTCATGTTATTCCTCCCTCAGCACAGCACCTCCCCTCATTTTCTGCCACCCTGCACAGTAATAGAAGAATGAAAAAAAGCAAAAAAAAGCTCATCCTCATATAATCCTCAGCTCCCATCCACCATCTCCTCTTCTGTGAAGTGCAGCAGTGGACGCTAGATGCCATGATGACGTCACTCCGTCGCGCTGCCCGACATCTCCTGCGTTCATCTTCTCCAACAAATGCATGTAGTAAAGCCGCGGAGACATCATTACGACGCAAGCAATAAATAGCCAGGTCTTTCACCGGGAACGAACAACCACGGGAAGGGCAGCATCCAAAAACCACTTATGCCAAAACATGATATCCATCCACAGACAGCTGTTTCAGGGTATTTGCCCCTCATCAGTGTGGAGTAGGAAACTGGCTATTAGGAGCAGTGCCTAGTAGAAGGACTATAAACATAAGGATGAATGATGTTTTGATCTCCCCGAGGTCATCTGAAGTGTGGAAGAAAGTGATGTTTAGTGATGAGAGCAGCGTCCGAGTACTGTGTTACGGTATGACCCAAAATGTACAGTTAAGACTGTTAAACACCCTGACAGTGTGATGGTGTGGGGTGCTGAATCCATGCCTAAACGACTGCAGATGGTGATAAAATGTAAGGGTGACATGACAAAATACTAATTGTAATAAAATATCCACAATAAAACACTTGAATCCACTTGAATATTAAGATTTTGTGGTTTCATTGAACTTGTAAAGATTTTTTTTGCCGGCACTGTACATAATATAATATACTGTACCCTCTTAATATAAGTTCCCCACAGAATGTGTTCCTTTAATATCATACTGCTGCGCACAATGCCCCCCAAAATATTTCATCTACCAACTGAATCCCGTGAATATACGAGTAGCTCCTCCCAATGTTCCTCATAAATATTAGACCAGCGCACACTGTGTTTCTTTATTATAATTCTACTTTATGTGGTGCCCTGTAAATGTGACAGTGCCAATGAACGATATACCGCCACATACAGATCTTCTTTTTAAACATTTAAGTTTATAAACCATTTTTCTACCACGTAACACTCCTCTAACAGATTGAAACACAAACTTAACATAGCAGCTCTACATTATATGCATTTAAACTTAAAGGGAACCTGTCACCCCCAAAATCGATGGTGAGGTAAGCTCACCGTCATTAGGGGCTTATCTACAGCATTCTGTAATGCTGTAGATAAGCCGCCGATGTTACCTGAAAGAGGAGAAAAAGGTTAGATTATACTCACCCAGGGGCGGTCCTGCTCCGATGGGTGTCTCAGGTCTGGAACAGCGCCTCCCATCTTCATTCCATGACATCCTCTTCTGGTCTTCACGCCGTGGCTCCGGCGCAGGCTCACTTTGTCTCTCCTGTTGAGGTCAGAGCAAAGTACTGCAGTGCGCAAGCACAGGAAAGGTCAGAGAGGCCCGGTGCCTGCGCACTGCAGTACTTTGCTCTGCCCTCAACAGGGCAGACAAAGTACGCCTGCGCCGGAGCCGCAGCGTGAAGACCAGATGGGGATGTCATAGAATGAAGATAGGAGGTGCCGGAGCAGACCTGAGACACCCATTTGACCGGACCGCAGCGGGACCACCCCTGGGTGAGTATAATCTAACCTCTTTTTCTCCTCTTTCAGGTTACATCGGGGGCTTATCTACAGCATTATAGAATGCTGTAGATAAGCCCCTGATGACGGTGGGCTTACCTCACCATCAATTTTTGGGGTGACAGGTTCCCTTTTATACATGGGCAAGATTTTGCAGTCTTATTCACAGTATTGTTTGTCTTTTGAAGGAGGCCTTGTATTATATGGAAAAAAATATTATTATATTTTGTCTGGTTTATGGTACATATAAATTACTGTGTGATGTTTATAAATTAATTTTACACAAATTGTTCCTAAAAGATCGTTAAAGATTTCAAAGGTATTATTTTTTTCTCAAGAGTGTATTTTTTCCACTTGTAACTGGGGAAGCCATAGATAAGTCGCAGATATGGCTGTGCCAGGACCCAGTAACTGCTGTGTCGAACAGATACTGAATGATTCTGTGACTGTCAAGACCAATAGAAGAAGTATTACCTGGGCGTCTAATCAGAACAAGCACTCGTTGACTACTATGCAGCCAACCAAAGAGAAGATATATATATACCTCTCCTATATTCTCCTGAAGGCTAAGCCATAGACCCACCCTGATCTTGCTAGATTGCAATAGCTCAACTTCTGATCCTGTGCAAAATATTTTAATAGTATGGGATTAAAGCCAATTGCCATGTATTGTAAATTTAAGGCACTTGGTCATAATCAGCTTAACAGCATTTTTGATGTTCATAAATATTATGGCTTTTAAGCTGTTATGTGCATCTAACAACCCCGTGTGTGATCCATCAAAGTTTAATACCATTGTCAATCTCGGAGAGTGGCATTTAACAAGCGCTGGCTGGATGTGCGTTACAAGACCACCCATCGGTGCCTCTGTCACATGATCAAAGGGCACTGATGGGTTGTCATGACAGCCAAGGGTCTGCAGAAGAGCCCAGTACCTGTCATTGTAAATCTGCTATGAATGCCGGCCATGGATGGCGTTAATAGGAGATCATGATTTATGCTACACATAGTGGGGATATGTGTAGCACATGCATTCAGATAATCATAGCTTCAAGTTTCCTAAGGGGACTTTTAAAGCCAGTAAAAAAAAAAAAAAAAACTGTTTCAAAATATTTAAAAATAAAATAAAAAAAAGTTAAAATCACCAAATCAACTTTGGCATTGGTGCATTCGGAAATGTCCGCTCAATCAAAATATAAGGTAAATGAATCTGATCGGTAAATGACGTAACGAGAAAAAAAAACAAAAAATTATGTTTTTTTTGCAGCATTGTAATAAAATGCAATAACAGGCGGTCAATACATCTTATCTACCCCAAACTTACCGTATATACTCGAGTATAAGCCGAGATTTTCAGCCCAAATTTTTGGGCTGAAAGTGCCCCTCTTGGCTTATACTCGAGTCAAGGTGGGTGGCAGGGTCGGCGGGTGAGGGGGAGAGGGCGCTGAGGCATACTCACCAAGTCCCAGCGATCCTGGCGCTGTCCCTGCCGTCCCACGGTCTTCGGTGCCGCAGCTCTTCCCCTCTTCAGCGGTCACGTGGGACCGCTCATTAAAGAAATGAATAGGCGGCTCCACCTCCCATAGGGGTGGAGCCGCGTATTCAATTCTCTATCAGCGGTAATGGTGACCGCTGATAGAGAAAGAAGCTTCGGCACCGCAGACCAGCTGTGACAGGCAGAGTGAGCGTCAGGATCGCTGGGACTAGGTAAGTATGTAATATTCACCTGTCCGCGTTCCAGCCGCCGGGTGCCGCTCCATCTTCCCGGCGCCTCCATCTTCCCGGCGTCTGCGCTCTGACTGTTCAGGTCAGAGGGCACGATGACGCATATAGTGTGCGCGGCACCCTCTGCCTGATCAGTCAGAGCGGAGAGACACCGGGACCGGACGCTGGGAGCTGCAAGCAAGAGAGGTGAGTATGTGTTTTTTTTTTTTTTTATTGCAGCAGCAGCGGCGGCGGCACAGATTTATGTGGAGCATCTATGGGACAAAAGGAACGGTGCAGAGCACAGCATGGGGCAGAGCTATGGGACAAAATGAACGGTGCAGAGCACAGTATGGGGCACAGCTATGGGACAAAATGAACGGTGCAGAGCACTATATGGGGCACAGCTATGGCACAAAATGAACGGTGCAGAGCACTATATGGCACAGCTATGTTTTCCCAGTTTTTTGTGGCAAAATTAGGGGGGTCGGCTTATACTCGGGTCGGCAAAATGTAAGACCTCACCCTGCCCCAGATCCTAAAAAATGGAAAAGCTACAGGTCTCAGAAATGGTGACAGTTTATTTTTCTTACAAACCTTGGATTGTTTTTTATTACATAAATAAAAAAGAATCTAAACATAAATGTATTTGGTATCTGCTTATAAGGGTGAAGTTAAACCATTTTTTGTGCACATTTTTAGGTCTCACCCCTGGGAATATTCCCTTTGTTGTGATTATAACATACATAACATTTTGTAAGATTTAAAAATTGTTACTGCTGGCTTAATCATCACAAAAATAAAAATTATTTGTAATAAATGTCTTCCAGCAAACTTAATGAAAATTTTTACAGTAGTTTCACAGTTTCACTTTTTTTTTAACAAAACACACTTTATGTGGTTCAAGATAGTAATGGCGATGCTTCTCCACACACTGGAGAATAAATTGTCTCTGGTTTTCTTGAGAACTCACTGCCTGGCGAATATAATGTACTCATGGGTGCAATAGAGCATTAATAATAATCTAATAATAATCTTTATTTTTATATAGCGCTAACATATTCCGCAGCGCTTTACAGTTTGCACACATTATCCCCGATGGGGCTCACAATCTGGATTCCCTATGTGAGGGAGGAAACCCACGCAAACACAGAGAGAACATACAAACTCTTTGCAGATGTTATCCTGGGTGGGATTAGAACCCAAGACCCCAGTGCTGCAAGGCTGCAGTGCTAACCACTGCGCCACCGTGCTGCCCATAGCATTCAATGGCATCACTCACAATATTCAAACCGGTGACTTTTAAGGATGCATCGATGTACCATGCATTAGTGTGCCAGATGCTATGATTTTGATGAAGAAAATCTTGGTTTATTTCCAGTGCAATGAACAGTTATTTTGTGTTTTACGACACAATGTGGTGAAGCTTCTTGTGTGACACAAGGTCTTTGGCAAGCTGTACTCGAGTTAAGCAGACAACATTGCCTTCAATCTGCAGAGCCAGTACCATTTCAACATTTTCGGCTGTTGCAACCTCAATGTCAAAAAAATCCAGATCCACCATAAACTCACTAAGGTGCCACAGGTGTCTATTGAAAGCTTTTATTGCTAACTCAGCAACAGGAGCATTGATCTTTTGTAAGGTACAAGTCTTAAGCATTGGGATTCTCACACTGCGCAGGATAGATCCCAAGCTTTGCCTTGTGCTGCGGTCTCCCATTCTGGTCCAGCCACTGTGAGTGCTACTTAGCACAGATATCAGTCCTAGCCTTTTGCTCAGGCTCATGCTATTCATTTGGTTTCTGCTAGCTCTCCAGCTAAGTCTATGGTAACCAGCAATATGCAGGTGCAGCCTGATTCTTGGAAGTCTAAGTCCAGAGATCATCCAATGCCTCGGCCATCTGGGCGTGAGTATTTGGGTTGGAGTCTAGTGTATATAAGACTACCAGCGGTGCACGCGGGTGCGCTAGTATCACTTTTGTGTGGTGTATGCAAGTGGATATGCTACCACTCTGTTTGCACATGTCGCTCTATACCCTCTGGGTCCTTGCTTTGGCAGGTAGGCTTAGGACTGGGTAGCTACCCCTTGGCTTAGCATCTGTTTCCTACATGTGTGTGGTTAGCACAGTTAAGTTACACAGCAGGTCAAACCCTCAGGCTACACCTCTCAGGGAAAGCATCAGAGCTTTGCACCTAGCATCACATGAGCTTTTCCTTTGGCTCAGCATCTGCTTTATTCTTGTGTGAGATTGACACAGTTTAGTTGCAGAGCGAGCACAATCCACATGCTTACATCCCTGTGACGTTTAACAGGGTATAGTACTCAGCAGTTTCAGTGCAGTACCTCTTAGTGAAGTAACTGAGCTTGGTACCTTGCAACTTGTTCATACTGTGTGGAGTTAACGCAGTCTGATTGAGGTTAACGCTTGCAGCTTCATTCTGCCATTGTTCATGCTAGCAGCAGTCATCCATCTCTGCACGGTGGTCCCCGGGTTGCGATTGCACTTTATTACTAATTTTTATTTAGTGCAATCCACCCACCCTAACAACGGGTTCTTACAGTAAAGTCAATTCATTTTGTGGCAATGTGGCTAGGATCTGACAGAGGTACCCAGCCTTCAAGCATAAGCGGACAATAAAAGTGCAAAATTGACAGAGACTTTTTAACTCTGTCAAAGTTAAACAAAACTAGTCATGAAACATGAAGATTTTCAGAGCATACAGTCATGGCCAAAAGTATTCACACCCCTGCAATTCTGTCAGATAATACTCAGTTTCTTCCTGAAAATGATTGCAAACACAAATTCTTTGTTATTATTATCTTCATTTAATTTATCTTATATGAAAAAAACACAAAAAGAATTGTCCTAAAGCCAAATTGGATATAATTTCACACCAAACATAAAAAAGGGGTGGACAAAGGTATTGGCACCCTTTGAAAAATCATGTGATGCTTCTCTAATTTGTGTAATTAACAGCACCTGTAACTTACCTGTGGCACCTAACAGGTGTTGGCAATAACTAAATCACACTTGCAGCCAGTTGACATGGATTAAAGTTGACTCAACCTCTGTCCTGTGTCCTTGTGTGTACCACATTGAGCATGGAGAAAAGAAAGAAGACCAAAGAACTGTCTGAGGACTTGAGAAATCAAATTGTGAGGAAGAATGAGCAATCTCAAGGCTACAAGTCCATCGCCAAAGACCTGAATGTTCCTGTGTCTACCATGCGCAGTGTCATCAAGAAGTTTACAGCCCATGGCACTGTGGCTAACCTCCCTAGATGTGGACGGAAAAGAAAAATTGACAAGAGATTTCAATGCAAGATTGTGCGGATGTTGGATAAAGAACCTCGACTAATATCCAAACAAGTTCAAGCTGCCCTGCAATCCGAGGGTACAACAGTGTCAACCCGTACTATCCGTCGGCATCTGAATGAAAAGGGACTGTATGGTAGGAGACCCACTTCTTACCCCGAGACATAAAAAAGCCAGGCTGGAGTTGCCAAAACTTACCTGAAAAAGCCTAAAACATTTTGGAAGAATGTTCTCTGGTCAGATGAGACAAAAGTAGAGCTTTTTGGGCAAAGGCATCAACATAGAGTTTACAGGAGAAAAAAAGAGGCATTCAAAGAAAAGAACACGGTCCCTACAGTCAAACATGGCAGAGGTTCCCTGATGTTTTGGGGTTGCTTTGCTGCCTCTGGCACTGGACTGCTTGACCGTGTGCATGGCATTATGAAGTCTGAAGACTACCAACAAATTTTGCAGCATAATGTAGGGCCCAGTGTGAGAAAGCTGGGTCTCCCTCAGAGGTCATGGGTCTTCCAGCAGGACAATGACCCAAAACACACTTCAAAAAGCACTAGAAAATGGTTTGAGAGAAAGCACTGGAGACTTCTAAGGTGGCCAGCAATGAGTCCAGACCTGAATCCCATAGAACACCTGTGGAGAGATCTAAAAATGGCAGTTTGGAGAAGGCACCCTTCAAATATCAGGGACCTGGAGCAGTTTGCCAAAGAAGAATGGTCTAAAATTCCAGCAGAGCATTGTAAGAAACTCATTGATGGTTACCAGAAGCGGTTGGTCGCAGTTATTTTGGCTAAAGGTTGTGCAACCACATATTAGGCTGAGGGTGCCAATACTCTTGTCTGGCCCATTTTGGAGTTTTGTGTGAAATGATCAATGTTTTTCTTTTTGCTTCATTCTCTTTTGTGCTTTTTCATTTAAGACAAATTAAATGAAGATAATAATACCAAAGAATTTGTGATTGCAATCGTTTTCAGGAAGAAACTGAGTATTATCTGACAGAATTGCAGGGGTGTGAATACTTTTGGCCATGACTGTATATCACTTTGGTCATCCATCGGTCCAGATGGTAGGCACCTGGATTATTGATGTGTATATCTGGATTTGTTGGTGAACTAAAGAACAGGAGGGCCAATGTTATCAGTTCCCTGTAATCATCACTTCGATGACATTATGCTAGCTGGGGGGTGCAAAATTCAACTAGACACTCCTTAAGTAGACTTGGCTCAGTTGAAACTATGTCACCTTCCATTCCTACTGGACTTTGTTGTATCCAGTTGATTCCAAACAGCTGAAAAATCTCTTGAACAACTTTACATTTGAACCTGTGAATGCTGGCCAGAATTTATCAAACACACTTGCAATAATTAGCTCGTGAATGTGTTGTCTACATTGCAAATTCAGTCATTTTTTTCTGCAGTTTTTGTTGCAAGAGGATGCATGCACCAGCCTTTGTACCAGTACTGGTGGTGTTGAATGACTTAAATTTCACTTTATCCAAGAGCTGTCAAATCTGCCTAACCTAGGATACAGTCTAATCTTGTGGTGCTCCTGTTCTGGCAAGTATCTCTTGAACCAACAACAATTTCTCAGTTCCTCCTTCTGAAACTTGTATTGCCAGTTGCTCAGCAGTTTCATTCCGGTTTGTAAACTTTTTCCGTTCCAGTGTAAATTAAGTGGTCCACTTTTATCAAGGAAGCTTTGATAACATTTGCTGCAATCACTCGATACCGACTACGAGCCTGTCTGATAGATTCCCTCTTCAGAGTGAGACTGTCTGGATCCTGGCCAAGAGACTGAGGAGCAGCAGCAACTAGGTAGGTCGATTTTAACCATGATCGACATCAAACAAATCAACAATTTTATCGACAAATATGTTCTCTTTGGATTCTTATGTTTTGGTTCACCATTTAGCATTCTTCTTGAGACTCGTCCATTAACCATACAGACTCTTCCTCAGCTTACTAAACATGTGATATTGTTGCCTTGTTAGGATTCTTGCTTTTCCCTGTTTGCTGCCATTCTGTTCAGTGTAGGAAATAAAAACTAGGAAACACTGGCCGATTCCTTAGAATTAAAATTGGTAATACTACCTGCTGTCCCTCCAATTAACCATATTTCTCTAACACTGCAATGTAAAGATGCCAGTTTTTTCTGAGAAAAGTGTCTATACCTGTGGGAGGCCTAGATGGCAATCTTAAAACCAACATATTTCAAAAGATATAGTTTATATATTGAATAGAATTATATTTGAATTTTACAATTACACTACAATATTACAAGTAGAATTAAATTCTACTCGAATATAGCAAAAAAAATCCCAATTTAGCAATTTTGATTTTTACAGTTTACTTTTGTGTGGATTCAGCTGCTGGTTGCCATTTTACTAAACTGTAAAAAGCCATCAAAAGGTGAAAAAATGCTTATATTCCCAATATCACTCATCTCTACTCCCTCCTCTCATCACTGTCACACGTATGGTCTCCATTAGGGTTGAGTGAAACGGATCGGACAAATTCAAAAATCGCCAACTTTCAGCAAAGTCGGGTTTTGTGAAACCCGACCCGATCCTAGTGTGGGATCGCCATGAGGTCAGCGATCTTCGCGACAAAGTCGCATTTTGTATGACGCTTTCAGCGCCATTTCTCATCCAATGAATGAGGACACAGAGTGTGGGCAGCGTGATGACATAAGTCTCGGTCCCCACCATCTTAGAGAAGGGCATTACAGTGATTGGCTTGCTTTCTGCGGCGTCACAGGGGCTATAAAGGGGCATGCACACCTACCGCCATCTTACTTCTGCCGATCTTAGCATAGGGAGAGGTTGCTGCAGCTTTATCAGAAGAAGGGATATAGTTAAGGAGGGAAGATTAACCCCAAAACTGCTTGTGCTGTAACAATTTCCACTGTCCAACACCACCTTTTCTTTGCAGGGACAGTGGAGTTTATTTTTTTGTGCATCAGCTCTGTAGATTAGGCTGCCCTATAAGGCTCCCTGATAGCTGCATTGCTGTTTGTACGCCGCTGTGCAAACCAACTGCTTTTTTAAAAGCAAAAATCCTGTTGCTTCTTTCTGCACAGTTCTCTTGTTTCTTTGTCCACACTTTTGTGTGCAGCAGTCCTTTTTATTGCTGCCATACTTGTCCTGAGATCATTGTAGGGAGATTGAAATTGTACTAGAGCCCTTGTATTTTTTTATATATCTCCAAGCAACGTTCTGCCACTTACATTGTGTAGTGTAATACACTGGGCCTGAGTTTTGTTGTAGTCTCCCCCAAATAAAAGGGAGATTTAAATTGGCACTAAGTGGATCTACATCACAGTTCTGTTAGTTTGTCGTACATCTTCCAGCCACGTTCTGCCACTTGCATTGTGTAGTGTAATACACTGGGCCTGAGTTTTGTTGCAGTCTCCCCGAAATAAAAGGGAGATTTAAATTGGCACTAAGTGGATCTACGTCACAGTGTTAGTTTGTCGTACATCTTCCAGCCACATTCTGCCACTTACATTGTGTAGTCTAATACACTACGCCTGAGTTTTGTTGCACTCTCCCCCACCAAAGAAAAGGGAGATTTAAATTCTCCACAAGTTTATATACATGTTCTACCTTGTTTCACAGTACCATATAACGGTTGTAATTTTGGTTAGATTTTTCCAAAAATGAGGAAGTCTGGTGGAACAGGCCGTGGCGAGCATTGCCAGCTGATACTGATGGTGGTGGTGGGGAAGCATCTGGTGGAAGTGGGAAAAGCAAAATAGCACCAAAGGCTCGAGGTGTTGAGCCAGCGTCATCGTCTGGTTACACAAGGCCTCGAAGGCTTCCTTATCTGGGAGTAGGAAAACAGGTTTTAAAGCCGGAGCAGCAGGAAAAAGTTTTGGCTTTCCTTGCTGACTCAGCCTCTAGCTCTTTCACTTCCTCTTCAGAAGGTTCGAAATCTAAAAGCAGCGAGTCATCAGTGGATGCTCCCAGTCAGGAACAAGTCCCTTCCTTGTGTCCATCACCCAAACCAAAATTGAAGGATGCGGCAGGCGAAACTACAGTTTACTCCATGGAGCTCTTTACACATATCGTGCCTGGTTTAGAGAGGGAAATTGTTAAAAGCCCATTACAAGATTAATCGGACATGGAGTGCACAGATGCACACAGCTAGATTATTATGCTGTTCCATTGACTCAGATCACTACATTGCCCTCGCAGTGTACTGAGCCAGAATCTGACCCTGATGAGACTATGGTGCCCCGTCATGAACGCTATAGCACCTTACACGGTGACACAGAGGAAGGTGCACATGAAATTGAAGAGGAGGTGATAGATGACCCAGTTGTTGACCCAGATTGGAAGCCATTGGGGAAAGAGGGTGCCACTGCCAGTAGCTCAGAAGCAGAGGAGGATGATCCGCAGCAGCCATTTACATCGCAACAGCTTTCATCTGGCAGGCCCGTATCTGGCCAAAAATGTTTGTCAAATCCAAAAACAGTTTTAGGACACGGTGGCCAGCCAGTGAAAGTAGCACAGCGTGCAATGCCTGAAAAGGTAATCCATAGTAGGAAGAGTGCATTGTGGGCATTTTTTAACCAAGATCCTAATGATCAGTGCAAAGTTATCTGTAAGAAGTGCTCAAAGACCTTTAGCAGAGGGAAGAATCTCCTAAATTTAAATACAACGTGCATGCGTAGACATTTAATCAGCATGCACTTGCAAGCCTGGACTAACTACCAAACACCCAGTACCGTTGGTGCACCTGCTCAGAATGAAGGTAGTCAGCAACGCTACATTGTTTCCCTCACAGTAAGCCCACCGGTTAGGACACCAGCAGCAACAAATGTGGAGGTATTGTCGCAAGGCCAAAGCAGTCAGTGAATCACAAGGTTCTTGGTAGGAAACACTGTAGGTAGGCCAACATCAAGAATACCATCACCAACCTTCTCTCAATCTGCCATGTCCACCACCACCCCCGCTAGTTCTACAATATGCAGCTCTCCAGTCCAGCTCACCCTACAAGAGACTCTCATTAGGAAAAGAAAGTACTCATCCTTTCATCCGCATACACAGGGTTTGAACGCCCATATTGCTAGACAAATCTCGTTAGAGATGATGCCCTACCGGTTGGTTGAAAGTGAAGCTTTCAAAGCCCTGATGGCCTACGCAGTACCACGCTATGATCTACCCAGTCGACACTTCTTTGCGAGAAAAGCCATCCCAACCCTCCACTAGCATGTCAAAGACCACATTGTCCATGCACTGAGGCAATCAGTCAGTCAGTTCTGCCTTGCCCACGGTCTAGGAAACAGTTTGCTGTAGGCGTTCGCCACCCTTTCTCCTCCTCCTCCTCCTCCTCCAGAAGTGAAAGCTCATCCACAAAGCGCAGTCGCGCGACTGCTCCAACCACATCTGCCAGTGTTACACATGAGGTGTTCCATTATGGAACAGCTAGTGGTAAGCGTCAGCAGGCAGTGCTACAAATGAAGTGTTTGGGCAACAACAGACACACCGCAGAAGTACTGGCTGAGTACTTGCAGCAAGAAACTCAGTCATGGCTGGGCAGTGTATATCTTGAGGCAGGCAAGGTAGTCAGTGATAACGGAAGGAATTTTATGGCTGCCATATCCTTTTCAGAACTGAAACACATTCCTTGTCTGGCTCACACCTTGAACCTGGTGGTGCAGTGCTTCCTGAAAAATTATCTGGAGTTACCAACCCTGCTCCTGAAGGTGCGAAGACTTTGCTCACACATCCGCCAGTCGCCCGTACACTCCAACCATATGCAGAACCATCAGCGATCAGCTGAATCTTCCCCAGCACCACCTAATAATCAACGTTGAAACAAGGTGGAACTCCACACTGCACATGCTTCAGAGGCTGTGCGAACAGAGGAGTGCTGTCATTTATTTGTGAGAGGATACACTTACACGGGCAGGCAGTTGGATGGCAGATATGGAGTTGTCTGGTGTGCAGTGGTCGAAGCTTCAAGACCTATGTCAAGTCCTTCAGTGTTTTGAGGAATGCACATGGCTGGTAAGTGCAGGCGATGCCATCATAAGCATGAGCATCCCACTAATGCGTCTGCTGATGCAAGTTTGACGCACATCAAGGAGCAGGCGTCTGCAGCTGAGGAAGAGGGAAGCCTTGATGACAGTCAGCCATTGTCTGGTCAGGGAACTCTCCTGGACGAGGTGGCGGACGAAGAGGAGGAGGATGATGGGGATGAATATTTATGGGAGGAGGATGCTTCTCAGGGGGCAATAGAGACTGATGGCGTTGCAAGGTCAGGTACAGGATTTTTGCGGGCCACAAGTGATGTTGATTTGCAAGAAAGTGCTCCTCAACCCAGCACAAGCAGTGAATTGACACCTGGAACATTGTCCCACATGGCAGACTATGCCTTGCGTATCCTAAAAAGGAACCCCTGCATTATCAAAATGATGACCAATGACTGGTTGGCCTGCCTCCTGGATCCATGATACAAAGGTAAATTACAAAATATCATGCCACGTGAGAACCTGGAGCAAATATTGGCTACCAAACAAGAAACTCTTGTAGACCGTTTGGTTCAGGCATTCCCAGCACACAGAGGCGGTGATGGTTCTCACACGAGCTGTAGGGGGCAACATGGCAAAGGTGTTAGAGGTGCACAAATCCGAAGTGGCGTTGGACAGAGGGGTTTTATGACCAGGCTGTGGAGTGATTTCGCAATGACCGCAGACACGATAGGTACTGCTGCATCAATTCAAAGTGACAGGAGACTGCATTTGTCCAGTATGGTTACCAACTATTTTTCCTCCCTTATCGATCTTCTCCCTCACAGGTCATTCCCCTTTGATTACTGGGCATCTAAACTAGACACCTGGCCTGAATTGGCAGAATATGCTTTACAGGAGCTCGCTTGCCCAGCTGCTAGTGTGCTATCAGAAAGAGTCTTCAGTGATGCTGGTTCAATACTGACTGAAAAAAGGATACGTCTGGCTACCCGAAATGTTGATGATCTAACCTTCATTAAAATGAACCAATCATGGATTTCAAATTATTTTGCCCCACCTTCCCCTGCTGACACGTAGCTTGCCTGAAAAGTGTCTAGCTTTTGGCCTCCTCTTACTGACTGCTCCAATTCCTCCATTTGCAGCTGCTGAATGTCCACCATAGGCCAATTTTATACCTCCCTAAATGGGCTGACTCCCCCCACAGGGCCGTGGTCACCACTTGGCGCAAGCACCCGTGTGAGTGCCGTTTGCCTGGACAGGTGTATGTGCCCACTCTTGGGCGACGGCACTGGCACAGGGTCCCTCGTAGTACAGTGAAGTGTCTCTGATGGTGGTGGTGCACAACCAATGTCAGACACACTGTCGTAATATGAGGGGCCCTGTGCCAGTACCGCCGCCCACAAGAGAGTGTTCCCCCAGCTCGAACAGTGCTCTACCACTTGCAAAACTTACCCATCCCTGCTCCATCACTGTGTAGTCTGTGCTGTTAAATCCTTCAATGGCACTGCCAATACAAATTTGTTGAAATGATAGATGATAGTAAAAATAAACAGGGGCCCTGGCCTCCATTTAGACCAGATAATACTTTGCGCCAACTACCACTGTCTGCTAATCAACAGAGGAGCCCACCCCTGTACCTATCTATGCCAGCAGATTATTTATGAACATTTGTTGGCTGACATTTAGCCCACTTTATTATTTTTGCCTGCTAACTGTGTCAGCCACTTATTGCGGTAAAATATACAGTATAAATCAATGCCACCTGTGTACTCCTGTTACCAATTTCGAACTGCATTTAGCCTACTTACTTATTTGGGCATAGTAACTGTGTCAGCCTCTCATAACAGTTATCCTCCTCCGCTGAACAAAGCAATGCCACCTGTGTACTCCTCTTACCAATTTTGAACTGCATTTAGCGTACTTACTTATTTGGGCCTAGTAACTGTGTCAGCCTCTCATAACAGTTATCCTCCTCCACTGAACAAAGCAATGCCGCCTGTGTACTCCTGTTACCAATTGTGAACTGCATTTAGCCTACTTTTTTATTTTAGGCCTACTAAGTCTGTCTGAGCCACTTATTACAGTTGTCCTCCACTGAACAAAGCAATGATGCCTGTGTACTCCTGTTACCAATTGTGAACTGCATTTAGCCTACTTTTTTATTTTAAGCCTACTAAGTCTGTTTGAGCCACTTTTTACAGTTGTCCTCCACTGAACAAAGCAATGCCACCTATGTACTTCTGTTACCAATTTTGAACTGCATTTAGCCTACTTTTTTATTTTAGGCCTACTAAGTCTGTGTGAGCCTCTCATAACAGTTGTCCTCCTCCGCTGAAAAAAGCTATGCCGCCTGTGTACTCCTCTTACCAATTTTGAACTGCATTTAGCCTACTTTCTTATTTGGGCCTACTAACTGTGTCTGCCCCTCATTACAGTTTTCCTCTGCTGAACAAAGCAATGCCTCCAGTTTAGTCCTGTTACCAATTTTGAACTGCAATTAGCCTACTTTCTTATTTGGGCCTGCTAACTGTGTCTGCCCCTTATTACAGTTGTCCTCCGCTGAAAAAAGCAATGCCGCCAGTTTAGTCCTGTTAGCAATTTTGAACTGCATTTAGCCTACTTACGTTTTGGGGCCTACTAACTGTGTCAGCCTCTCATTACAGTTGTCCTCCGCTGAACAAAGCAATGCCGCCTGTTTAGTCCTGTTACCAATTTTGAACTGGATTTAGCCTACTTTCTTATTTGGGCCTATTTGGGCCACTGCTAGATGAGTCTGCTGGTACATTGACCCAGACCACTACATTCCCCTTGCACTCTACACAGCCAGAATCTGACCCTGCTGAAAGTCAGGTTCCCCTTCCCGCATACTATACCACCTTACACGGGGACAAAGAGGAAGGTGCAGATGAAAGTGCAGGTTCCTTCATCAGGTGGGGGCATACTCAATGGCACTGGCACAGGGCTCCTCATAGTACGCAAAAGTGTCTCTGGCAGTGGGAGGCGCCACCGGCCATCAAACACACCGCCGTACTATGAGGGGCCCTGTGCCAGTGCCAATGAGTGCCCCCCCCCTGCTTGCTCAGGATCACAGCACTTGCAAAGTTGAAATACTTACATCTCCCTGCTCCACCGCCGCGACATATTCCACGTTTCCTGGGCCCATGAAAATCTTGAGCCAGCCCTGCCCCCCACAACTTTAGCCAAATGACCCCCTGTTTTCAATGCCTAACTATTATTATAAAGTAAATTAAGATTGACAAGCTTAAGAAATAAGAATTGATGTTTTTGGCAGTAAAATGGACACTGTAGGTGTTTTCCTGTCCTCCACTCACTGCCGAATTTGATTCCCCATTGACTTGCATTGGGTTTCGTGTTTCGGTTGGCCCCCGACTTTTTGCAATAATCGGCCGATTTCACCCGACCCGACTTTTGAGAAAGTCGGGTTTTGCGAAACCCGAAACGATCCTAAAAAAGTAAAAGTTGCTCAACTCTAGCCTTCATCTTATAATTGCTGCTGCAAGCAATGATTTTTTGTTCATGTTTATGTTAAGCTGAGGCTTCTGGCTTGGATGAGGCATGGGATGGTTCTGCTCTTGCCTACTCAAGATTACAACGCAAGTCATGACATCATGACAATGGGACTATAGGGATACAAGCCAGCACAAGATCACAGCGCAAGTAATGACGTCATGACACTGGGACTTTAGGGATATGAGCTTCCGCAGGACTTTCCTGAACCCCAGCAGAGACCTTAGTCTTGGCCTAGCAAGAAAAGATGTGAAAATGTAGCCCTTGCAATGGCAATCAAAACATGCAATGATGACCAGATGGGTAAAGGTGAGGAATGGAGGATCTGAAAAGATGAGTGGTAAGGTCAGTATTAGGGATGAGTGGACCCATGGATGCTTGGTTTCAACCAAACTATTCTGTCCTCATACACGTTAGCAGGGTGGGCAATGAGACATGTAGCTAAACCCCCTGTCTTCTTTAAGAAAAGAGGCTGTAAATGTGTAACCTTCTTTTATTTATTGCAGATCTGACAGGAAAGGGTGAAACTATAGGATGCAATAACAGGAGCATTTCAGAATATATAACTGCACAGAGCATGAAACACAAATAGTCTGCAATACACAGGTAACATGAGGTAATATAAACCGATGATTACCTACTTAGTTCAACAAATGAAGAAAATGAATGATGTAGTTTCTCCTAAGATGCATGGAGGGGGGCAAGGAGTAGTGTGCCATGCGGCTGGTAGCAAGGATCACCGAGTTTCGGGGTAATATGCATCTGACTGATTTATTTAGCTTTATGATGTTTTATGTATCCTCTCATGCTGTCAGCATTATCTGATTATAGTGAGGACAACTCGTTAGATGACATGTAATTTACTGGTTTCATAGTGCTTATATACTGGAGCAATAGATGCATGGCACTTTGTTGTTTATAGTCCAGCTCATTATAGGGTTTTAGTGCCCAAAATGGTAAAAGCACTTTGGCAATAGGGCTGCAGTTATTCTAGGATACTAAATTATTGATAGCGGTCTGTACTATTTTGGTTGAAATAAATTGCACCAATATATATATATTGCCACCTCTTCTGGTCTATCTAGTAGAGTGTAATTTGCATAGAAAGAGATTATAGTTTGTTTATTTTTTGCACAGTATAGTGCTACTAACAAGTGGGATATTTTGCCCAAAGGTGCAAAATTGTAAGAGCTAATTAAAACTCTCCTATTGAGTTACTAGCTAAACAATATTTGCTTAAACGCTTACCTGTCAGCTTTTCTTATTTATGTGGTTCAGAGGTATTGTTTTAAACGAATTTTATGTGTAATGTGTGTTTCAATAAAGCTATAACTAGGGTTGAGCGAAACGGGTCGGTCATTTTCATAAGTCGCCGTCGGGTTTCATGAAACCCGACCCGATCCCTGTGTGGGGTCGGCCATGCGGTACGCGACTTTCACGCCAAAGTCGCGTTTCAATGACGCAAAAAGCGCAATTTCTCAGCCAATGAAGGTGGACGCAGAATGTGGGCAGCGTGATGACATAGGTCTCAGTCCCCACCATCTTAGAGAAGGGCATTGCAGTGATTGGCTTGCTTTCTGTAGCATCACAGGGGCTATTAAGGGGCGTTCCAGCCGACCGCCATCTTACTGCTGCTGATCTGAGCATAGGGAGAGGTTGCTGCCGCTTCATCAGAAGCAGGGATAGCGTTAGGCAGGGTACATTAACCCCCAAACCGCTTGTGCTGTCGCGATTCCCACTGTCCAACACCACCTTTTGTTTGCAGGGACAGTGGAGGCTAAATTTTTTTTCCTCAGCGCTGTAGCTCATTGGGCTGCCCTAGAAGGCTCCCTGATAGCTGCATTGCTGTTTGTACACCGCTGTGCAAACCAACTGCTTTTTTCAAAGCACAAATCTTGTTGTTCCTTCCTTTCTGCACAGCTATCTTGTTTGTCCACACTTTTGACTTTTTTGTGCAGCAGTCCACTCCTTGTTATTGCTGTCTGCCATACTTTGCTGAGATTACTGCAGGGAGATAGTAATTGTAGGACAGTCCCTTTTTTTTTTTGTTTCGTTATATCTCTTCAAGCCACTTTCTGCCACAGAAAATATACTCTAATACAGTGGCCCAGATTTATTCACTAGTCTCCCTGAAGAAAAAAAAAAAGGGTGCAGATTAAAATTGGCAATTCTGTATCAGTGGCAGTCCCGTGTGTGGCATCTGTGTCTCATTTTCTGGCACAGAAAACATACAGTCTAACAGTGGGCCTGATTTCTTGCCAATTCTCCCGTAAATAAAAAAAAAAATGTGGGAGATTAAGATTGGTATTTCTGCTTCAGTGCCACTCCTGTGTGTGGCATCTGTCTCTAATTTTGTGCCACATTAAACCTAGTGTGTAATACTGGGCCAGATTTCTTTTCAATTCTCCCTGAAAAAATAAAAATAGTGGGAGAGTAAGATTGGTATTTCTGCCTCATTGCCAGTGCTGTGTGTGCCACCTGTCTCAAATTTTGTGCCACATTAATCCTAGTGTGTAATACTGGGCCAGATTTCTTTTAAATTTTCCCTGAAAAAAAATATTGGGAGATTAAGATTGGCATTTCTGCTTCAGTGCCAGTCCTGTGTGTGCCACCTGTCTCAAATTTTGTGCCACATTAAACCTAGTGTGTAATACTGGGCCAGATTTCTTTTAAACTCTCCCTGAAAAAAAATAGTGGGAGATTAAGATTGGCATTTCTGCTTCAGTGCCACTCCTGTGTGTGCCACCTGTCTCAAATTTTGTGCCACATTAAACCTAGTGTGTAATACTGGGCCAGATTTCTTTTAAATTCTCCCTGAAAAAAAATAGTGGGAGATTAAGATTGGCATTTCTGCTTCAGTGCCAGTCCTGTGTGTGCCACCTGTCTCAAATTTTGTGCCACATTAAACCTAGTGTGTAATACTGGGCCAGATTTCTTTTAAATTCTCCCTGAAAAAAAATAGTGGGAGATTAAAATTGGTATGTCTGCTTCAGTGCCACTCCTGTGTGTGCCACCTGTCTCAAATTTTGTGCCACATTAAACCTAGTGTGTAATACTGGGCCAGATTTCTTTTAAATTCTCACTGAAAAAAAATAGTGGTAGATTAAGATTGGCATGTCTGCTTCAGTGCCACTCCTGTGTGTGCCACCTGTCTCAAATTTTGTGCCACATTAAACCTAGTGTGTAATACTGGGCCAGATTTCTTTTAAATTCTCCCTGAAAAAAAAAATAGTGGGAGATTAAGATTGGCATTTCTGCTTCAGTGCCAGTCCTGTGTGTGTCACCTGTCTCAAATGTTGTGCCACGTTAAACCTAGTGTGTCATACTGGGCCAGATTTCTTTTAAATTCTCCCTGAAAAAATAAAAATAGTGGGAGATTAAGATTGGCATTTCTGCCTCATTGCCAGTGCTGTGTGTGCCACCTGTCTCAAATTTTGTGCCACATTAAACCTAGTGTGTAATACTGGACCAGATTTCTTTTAAATTCTCCCTGAAAAAATAAAAATAGTGGGAGATTAAGATTGGCATTTCTGCTTCAGTGCCACTCCTGTGTGTGCCACCTGTCTCAAACTTTGTGCCACATTAAACCTAGTGTGTAATACTGGGTCAGATTTCTTTTAAATTCTCCCTGAAAAAAGAAATTGTGGGAGATTAAGATTGGCAATTCTGCCTCATTGCCAGTGCTGTGTGCGGCATCTGTCTCTAATTTTGTGCCACAGAACATATACTGTATAAGAGTGGGCCACATTTCTTCAATATTCTCCCAGAAAAAATAAAAAGGGGGAGATTTTTATTGGTAGTGTCTGCATCAGCGTCAGTCCTGTTAGTGGCATATCTGTCTGCCACTGAAGCTGTGTACTGTTATACATTGCGCCTGATTTTCCCTGCAGTCTCACCCACCAATAAAGGGATATCTAAATCCAACAGAAGTTTGAGTT
The DNA here is from genome assembly GCF_032444005.1 of Ranitomeya imitator. Classification (NCBI taxonomy): domain Eukaryota; kingdom Metazoa; phylum Chordata; class Amphibia; order Anura; family Dendrobatidae; genus Ranitomeya; species Ranitomeya imitator. Next base: position 338,454,533 of record NC_091285.1, on the reverse strand, counting down.
CACCTTGTAACTGGTTTTACAGTAACAAATACCATTAGTTTGGTTACGTTTTTCAAACAATGAAGAAGTTTGGTGGAAGAGGTTGTGGCCGTGGGCGGTCATTGCCAGCTGGTAATGATGATAGTGGTGGTGGAGCATCAGGTGGTCGTGGGAAAAGCAATATAGCACCTAAGTCTCGAGTTGATGAGCTAGGTTCGTCGTCTGGCTACACAAGGCCTCGAACGCTCCCTTTTCTGGGAGTAGGAAAACCGCTTTTAAAGCCGGAGCAGCAAGAACAAGTTTTGGCTTTCCTTGCTGACTCAGCCTCTAGCTCTTTCGCCTCCTCTTCTGAAACTGCTAAATGTAAAAGCAGCGCGTCGTTAGTGGATGTTCATGGTCAGGGACAAGTCGCTTCCTTGTCTTCTTCACCAAGAACAACAGCGAAGGATGCGTCAGGCGACACAACGGGTTACTCCATGGAGCTGCCGTGACGTGGTCCAGATTTCCTGGGCCCACTAAATACTTGAACCAGCCCTACCCCCCACAACTTTAGCCAAATGACCCCCAATTTCCAATGCCTTACTATTATTATAAGGTAAATTAAGATTGACAAGCTTCAGTAACAAGAATGGATGTTTTCACCATTAAAATGGGCACTGTAGGTGTTTTCCTGGCCTCCACTCACTGCCGACTATGCTCCCCCATTGACTTGCATTGGGTTTCGTGTTTCGGTCGATCCCCGACTTTTCGCGATAATCGGCCGATTCCACTCGACTCGACTTTTGAGATAGTCGGGTTTCGCGAAACCCGACTCGACCCTAAAAAACTAAAAGTCGCTCAACCCTAACTATAACTTTTTACAAAAAAAGCAAAAACACTTTTTGATTCAGCGTACGGTTTAATAACCGATTTTGTTTGTCAGTATGTTAATATATATGAAATATAGGAAGGATTAATACACACAAAAACACAATGTCTGTAATAATGGAGACATAAAGAAAATGACTAAACTTTGTAGACAGCAATTATATGGCTGGACAGAACACTCCCCGCTTGACATCAGCCAACGTCACTTTTGTTTTTATTGGACAAGAACAGCAGAACGAGTTCCCCTACTGGCCTGAGAAACAATTTGGTCTCGCCTTGTTTTCCTATTTTTACTTCCACCTTACGTACGATTCCATCCTTACTTGGAAATGTCTGGGTAATGAGACCTACTGGCCATTCATTTCTCCAAGACTGACACATCTAGACCGATGTTGGTGAAAGGTGGATCTGTGCTAAATCGGTCATATGGAAGATCCGCCATCTTCGGAATCTGTGACATACTATGAAGTTTCTTGCAAGTAACACAGTTAAGGATGAATCTGTACACACATCTCTTAGCTCCAACTATCCACAGACCAGATGTTCTTAAGGCTCCCTCTGTGAACATACGACCTTGGTGTTTTGTTAACTCGTGATAATGACGAACAAGCAGAGTAGCTATGTGATGTTGTCCAGGAACTATCTCTCTGCAGAAACTATTTTTGCCTCTTTAAGGCTTCCTCCTATTCTTAAGAGACCGTCTCCATTCATGACTGGGTCAAGTTTCCTCAGAACACTATCTTTTGGTATTGGTCTTTGATTGTTACACAGTCGATTTCTTTGGTGTAGTTTTCCTGATGTACAGCTTGGATAATTATATTCTTCGACTGCTCTAGCTATAGAGCTGTGTGGATGTGTTTAGCATGGTGTCATTGGTCCTCAAAGTCTTGAAGTGTAGGTGCTAACTCTGCATGACCGTTCTTACATATCTTCTCCATGAAGGTTAAGAAATGGTCTTTCATCTTTGGTCTAATACAGAAGCTGTGCATGAGGGAGACAAAGTGTTTGTAAACTAGTTCTCTGTTGTTAGGCAAGCGTTGTCTTTGAGGCTTGAAATGTAGAGGTGCAATCCAGTTCTTAGTTTTGTCCTGCACCATTCCTTTTTCCATCATCTCTAGGAACTGTCTATCTTCAAATGACATTGCTGTACGATAAACTCCTTTTGTCTTGCGGAACACCGTACACCCAAGGTGATCTCGGTCGCTATTCTGGATGCAATCATCATAGGCATGACTTGCCGAGATACTTGGTACTGAAGTGCTGTGTGGCAGTTCCTTTATGAAGTAGTGATTTTCACATGGTTGGAGAAGATATGGACGTCTTTTCTTGAGCATACTGGTAAGCATGTTGTTAACCATTGTCGGTTTGTGTGCTTCTCCTAAACAGTCCTCTCCTACAATGACCCACCCAAGGTCGAGTCTCTGGGCATATGGAGCATTATAAGAGTCATTGATATGCTGCCTAACCTTGTGGACCCGTAGAATATCTCTCCCAAGCAGCAAGTCTATTTGAGCCTCTTGGTCAAGGTTAGGAATCAGGTGTTCTATACGGTTCAGATGACGATGATGGGATGCCTCTTCAGGCGTAGGTATCTCTGACCTGTTGTCAGGAATCTGGTTACATTCCAATATGGTTGGTAAGGGCAAACACATTTGGCCATCTATAGACTCTACTACATAGCCTGTTGCTTTTCTACCAGCTGTCTCTACTATACCAGTACAAGTTTTCAAAGAGTAGGGGGCACTGGGTCTTCTAATGTTAAAGCTATCAATGAAGGCAGACTTGGCTTATGACCTGTTACTCTGATCATCTAAAATCGCATATACTTTGATGGCTTTGTCCTTTTCATCTGCTGGGTAGACTCTCACTAGGGAAATTTTAGAGCAGGACATGCCTCCTATGAGATTTCCACAAACTTCTGTACACTTAGAAGTAATTGCTGGAGTGTCAGTATTTGAGTCATTCAGCTTCCCGCTATGCTCTTTGACTTGGGGCAAAGTATCTGATGGTGGTCCAGGGTTGAGAGCTAAGTTATGTTCGGTGCTGTCACAATTGGCACACCTTGCACTAACCTCACAGTCCCTGGCTAAGTGGGATGTTGAAGAGCAGCATATGTAGCAGATGTGGTAGGCCTTCCTTTCTTCCAAAGACTTTTCTCTGAAAACTCTGCACTTAAGTAAGGAATGTGGCTTATTGTGTAAGGGACACTGTCTGCTTGGGTCCTCGGATATATCTTCTCTTTGACGGGAGCTGAACTCTTGGTGAACTGAAACTGTGGAAGAAATGTTAGTTTTGTGGACCTCTACAGTTGTTCTGCGAGGTTTACTAATAGAGTTATTGGCACATGACAGCGTAAAATCAAAGCTACGATCATTTCAAATTTTTGTTTGTTCTGAGACAAAATCTACAAACACATTGAATGGAGGAAATGGTACATTGTAAGTCTGTTTATACCTGGAACCATATGTAACCCACTTGTCTTGCAGGTTATATGGGAGTTTTTGAACTATGGGGTTCACACCTCTAGCAATGTTGAGGTATGTCAACCCCACAAGATCTCCTTTTGCTTTTGCTACACACAACTCCATTAACAAGTCAGTTAATTCTCTGAGCTTTGAATAGTCCTTGTTCGCTATTCTAGGAAAGTCCTCTATTCTTTTAAACAAGGCACTTTTATAACCTCTAAGTGAGCCATAGCATTTATCAAGTCTATTCCAAATTCTTTTGAGGCCGACATCTGGATAATTTACATTAATGTCTCTGATTCTCTTTGCCTGTTCGGCAGACTCACTTCCTAGCCATTTTACCAGGAGATCCACTTCTTCACTACATGATAGACCTATGTCTCTTATGGCATTTTTGAAGGAGGCTCACCAAGCCCTATAGTTCTCAGCGTGATCTCTGAACTTTACAAGTCCCTTAGTGACCAACTCACGTCGAGCAAGGAACTTGGCAAAGTCTATTGTGGCTTGATTGGCGCTGATGCCAGCTGATTAAGTGTTGTCATATTACATGTATGCTGTGCGGTCATACCTGTTAGATGTCTCTGGTTTGGTCCAACTCCTGTAGTACCTTTCTGAAGTGAAGGGAGTTTCTTTAAGTCAGGACAAATTCTGGATCTTCTGTTCTGTAGAAAGATTATTGTAGTCAGTCTCATCCCAATGTGTATTTCTTTGCTTGCGGTATCTTTGGCCCTGAGGAAGTGGCAGATTGCCACGAAACGTGTTCGCACAATAAAGTTTTCAAGAACATTTCCATCGTGTGTGGTCAGCGTGGATACATTGAGAAAACTGGTCTTTGCCTTCCTTGTTTGTCACATTGTTATCCACCTGAGTCTGCAGCGACAACTGTTTCTTCTCACATTCTGCAAGGGGCTGTGACTTTTCACAACCTCTAAAGGTGAGTGCACCTACCATGTATTGTTATCCAAATTATCACTTTTATCGCCCTATGTGTGCTCTCTCTCCTTAATTTCTTGTTTGCGGTAGGGAGACTGATAGTTGGCTTTCTGGGGGTCCGAATTATCTGGTTGGCTTGACTTGTTGACAAAATGCTCTGTCTTCACCTGTGGAACTGGATCGTCATTTGATTTTGAATGCTGATGGATGTACTCTGCAATACGCTGCAATGGATCATGAGTAACTTGCTGTAGGCCTAGCCCACTGCTGCATCTGCTGTGTTCCTCATCAGAATATACGGCAGCTTCTAGGGCTTCTGCTTCTGCTATGGCAGTTGCTGTTTCTTTTGCAATAGCAAGCTTCTGTAATGCCGCTTCAAGGCGCGCTTCATCCAGGCATGCTTGTTGGTGCGCTTTTTCCACATCCAGTGATGCCTACTGGCATGCTTTTTCCACATCCAGGGATGCTTGTTGTAGTTTCAATTCTATCTCTTGCTCAGCAAAGGTGCTTCTTGCTTCTGCCGCTTCAGCTTTAGCGGCAATGGCGGCGGCATTGCTGATGGATGATGTCTTGGAGGAACCAACTCGTAATCTTGTCCTGACAAAGGATGCTCATCCTTGAGACATGATTCAACAGTTAGGGGACCGCTGTGATATCCCTGTGTAAGCTCTGAGTGTATAATGGCGCGCTCCGTATTTTCCAATTATTCGGTCCAACTGTTAGGAGGTTGCTGCAATATCCGTTTGCAATAACCATATGCTTGGAAAATGGCGGGCTCCGTATAATCAGATCTTCTGAGCTTGTTCTCAGCAGTTGTTTCACTATACTGTCCTCATACACGTTAGCAGGATGTGCAATGAGACACGTAGCTAAACCCCTGTAAAATTGTAACCTTCTTTTATTGATTGCAGTTTTGACAGGAAAGGGTGAAACTTTAGGATGCAATAACATGAGCATTTCAGAATATATAACTGCACAGAGCATGAAACACAAATAGTCTGCAATACACAGGTAAAATGAGGTAATATAAACTGATGATTACCTACTTAGTACAACAAACGTATTGATAAACACAGGATTGTAACACATAGATAGTGCTTACCAACTATGCTTAGGGCAAGCTGTTTAAGGAGCATGAAGAAAATGAATGATGTGGTTTCTCCTAACAGGCATTGAGGAACAATGGCTGCTGTTCACAGTGTCATATTAAGACCACAATGCAACAGGAACAATCCCACAATGCCCTAGAAACTTCCCATAACACATTTCAAATTAAACTAGAATCTATGCATTAAACGGCCAGCGGGTGGTGCTGTTACCTTACAATATGAAATATAGGAAGGATTAATACACACAAAAATACAATGTCTGTAATAATGGAGACATAAAGAAAATGACTAAACTTTCCAGACAGCAATTATATGGCTGGACAGAACACAAACTGTAGTTCAAAGTTTGGTTTGGCATATGCACTTGACCCTGAACATGAGCCCAGTACAAGTCAAAGAGGACCCGAACTTCAGTGCTTTAAAGTCACTTTGAGGGGTCTATAAGATATAAAATAAGAAAAAAGCTACATCATTCTAAAAACTGCACCCCTCAAGGTGCTCAAAACCACATTTAAGAAGTTTATTAAACCTTCAGGTGCTTCATAGGAATTTTTGAAATGTTTAAAAATAATTAACATTTAACTTTTTTTCATAAAAAAGTTATTTTAGATCCAATTTCTTTTATTTTACCAAGGGTAACAGGAGAAATTGAACAAAAAAGTCATTGTACAATTTGTCCTGAGTATGCCAATACCGCATATGTGGGGGTAAACTACTGTTTGGGCGCATGGCAGAGCTCAGAAGGGAAGGAGCGCCATTTGACTTTTCAATGCAAAATTTTCTGGAATTGAGATAGGATGCCATGTCATGTTTGAAGAGCCCTTGATGTGCCTAAACAGTGGAAATCCCAACAAGTGACACCATTTTGGAAAGTAGACCCCCTAAGAAACTTATCTAGATGTGTTGTCAGCATTTGGAACCCCCAAAGTGCTTCACAGAAGTTTATAATGTAGAGCCGTAAAAATAAAAAATCATATTTTTTTCACAAAAATGTTGTTGTGCAATTTGTCCTGAGTAAGCTGATACCCCATACTTTTGTAAACCACTGTTTGGGCTCATGGCAGAGCTCTTAAAGGAAGGAGCACCGTTTGACTTTTTCAACGCAGAATTGGCTGGAATTGAGATTGGACACCATGTCGGGTTTGGAGAGCACCTGATGTGCCTAAACAGTTGAAACCCCCACAAGTGACACAATTTGGAAAATAGACCCCCTAAGGAACTTATCTAGATGCATGGTGAGCACTTTGAACCCCCAAGTGCTTCACAGAAGTTTATAATGTAGAGCCGTAAAAATAAAAAAATATATATTTTTTTCACAATAATGATATTTTTGCCACCAATTTTTTATTTTTCCAAGGGTAACAGGAGAAATTAGACCCCAAAAGTTGTTGTGCAATTTCTCCTGATTATGCTGATACCCCATATGTGGGGTAAATCACTGTTTGGGCACATGGCAGAGCTCAAAAGGGAAGGAGCACCATTTGACTTTTTCAACGCTGATATGGTTGGAATTGAGATCAGATGCCATGTCGCGTTTGGAAAGCCCCTGATGTGCGTAAACAGTGGAAACCCCCTACAAGTGACCCCATTTTGGAAAGTAGACCACCTAAGGAACTTTTCTAGATGTGTGGTGTGCACTTTGAACCCCCAATTGTTTCACTAAAGTTTATAATGCAGAGCAGTGAAAATTAAAAAAAGTATTTTTTAGCCCCCAAATGTTTATTTTTCCTACGGTAACAGGAGAAATTGGACCCAAAAGTTGCTGTCCAATTTGTCCTGAGTACATTAATACCCCAGAGAAAATTACTGTTTGGGCACACGTCGGGGCTCGGAAGGGAAGAAGTGGCGTTTTGGAATGCAGACTTTGATGAAATGGTCTAGGGCGTCACGTTGCGTTTGCAGAGCCCCTGATGTACCTAAACAGGAGAAACCCCCCACCCCACAAGTGACCCCATATTGGAAACTAGACCCCCAAGGAACGTATCTAGATGTGTTGTGAGAACCTTGAACCCCCAAGTGTTTCACTAAAGTTTATAATGCAGAGCCGTGAAAATAAAAAATCATTTTTTCCAACAAAAATGATTTTTTAGCCCACAAATTTTTATTTTTCCAAGGGTACCAGGAGAAATTGGACCGCAAAAGTTGTGGTCCAATTTGTCCTAAGTATGCTGATACCCCACATGTGGGGGTCAACCACTGTTTGGGCGCACAGCAAAGCTCGGAAGGGAAGGAGCACTGTTTTACTTTTTCAATGCAGAATTGGATGGAATTGAGATCAGACGTCATGTTCCGTTTGCAGAGCCCCTGATGTGCCTAAACAGTGGAAACCCCCCAATTCCATCTCCAACCCTAACCCCAACACACCCCTAACCCTAGTCCCAACCCTAACCACACCCCTAACACCAACATAACCCTGACCCTAACCACAACCCTAACCACAACCCTAACCCGAACACACCCCTAACTCTAATCCCAACCCACCCCAAACCCCAACACACCCCTAACCCTAATCCCAACCCTAACCATAACCCTAACCACACCTCTAACCCTGACACACCCTTAACCCAATCGCAAACTTAATCCAAACCCTAACCCCAACTCTAGCCCCAACCCTAACTTTAGCAACAACACTAACACTAACTTTAGCCCCAACCCTAACCCTAACTTTAGCCCCAACCCTAACTTTAGCCCCAACCCTAACCCTAACTTTAGCCCCAACCCTAACTTTAGCCCCAACCCTAACCCTAACTCTAATGTGAAAATGGAAATAAATACATTTTTTATTTTATTACTTTTCACAAACTAAGGCGGTGATAATGGAGATTTTTATTTACTGTTTATAGTGGGTTTTACAGCGGGTTTTTATGCTTGCCAGCTGTAACAAGCTAAAAGACGCTTTTTATTGCAAAAACTATTTTTTGCGTTACCACATTTTGAGAGCTATAATTTTTCCATATTTTTGCCCACAGAGTCATGTGAGGTCTTGTTTTTTGCAGGACAAGTTGACGTTTTTATTAGTACCATTTTCGGGCACATGTCATTTTTTCATCGTGTTTTATTCCGATTTTTGTTAGGCAGAATGAACAAAAACAAGAAATTCATGAATATCTTTATGGGGGTTGTTTAGATCTTTCCACATTTGGTAAAATTGATAAATCAGTTTTATTCTTTGGGTCAGTACGATTATAGAAATACCTCATTTATATAAGATATAAAAAAAAATTCTTTATTTAGGTTTTTTTTTTACACATGATAATATTTTTTTTAACTTTTTTATTTTATCCCATGGTGGGACATGATGGGACATCCTCCTACAGGGAGGAGGGCGGAGGAGACGCTCGGAACAACGCGATCACATCGTGTTGCTCCGAGGGTCTCAGGAAAGCATGCAGGGAGTCCCCTATGCCACCGGAATGCTGCGATCATGATTGATTGCAGTGTTCCTGGGGTTAATGTGCCGGGAGCGGTTCGTGACCACATAGTGCCGGATGTCAGCTGTGGTAATGAACTGACACCCGGCCGCGATCGGCCGTGCTCCCCCCGTGAGAGAGGCTGATCGCATATGATGTACTATCCAGTCGGTGGTCATACGGGCCGAGGTCACCTCGATGGGATAGTACGTCTAATGTCAGAAAGGGTATGGAGAAAAATTACTGCACACTCAAAACTGCTATGATGCAAGAAGTTGTATGCCAAATTTATTTAAATGGTTGCCACATAGAAAATAGGAATCCAACGTTTCGACCCTATGCAACGTTTTGTTACCCTATGCTAGTTCGCCCTATTCTAAGTTATCTAGTAGTAATGCTCCTGATCGTGAGTTTCTCGCCATTTCTGGCTGTTTTTTCTTTTTTTTTCTTTTTTTCTCTTTGTATATTTTTTTGTGATTTATTGCATTTCATATTTAGTTCTTCTTTCTTTTTTACGATTTGGTTGTCTGTATTTTTAATTTTTTGTATTATTTTTTGAACATTATTGGTGTTTTTCTATATGGTTTTCCATATATTATTTCTTACCAGTTACACACTTCTAGTAAAATTGATAATGTTGCTATATGACAATCAGTAGATAATACTGTTTCTTTGTTTCCTAGTAACCCCATGAATAAGACCCGGGATGGTCGAAACGCTGGGTTCCTATTTTCTATGTGGCAACCGTTTAAATAAATTTGGCACACACCTTCTCGCATCATACCAGTTTTGAGTGTGCAGTAACTTTTCTCCATACGGTTCATTGGACCACAGGGTCCATTTTACCAGCACCTCCTTGTCTCTGACCTGAGTGCACACTAGAGTTGAGCGACTTATACTTTTTTAGGATCGAGTCGGGTTTTGCGAAACCCGACTTTCTCAAAAGTCGGTTCGGCTGAAATCGGCCGATTATTGCGAAAAGTCGGGGGCCGACTGAAACACGAAACCCAATGCAAGTCAATGGGGAATCAAAGTCAGCAGTGAGTGGAGGACAGGAAAACACCTACAGTGCCCATTTTAATGCCAAAAACATCAATTCGTATTACTGAAGCTTGTCAATCTTAATTACTTTATAATAATAGTTAGGCATTGAAAACAGGGAGTCATTTGGCTAAAGTTGTGGGGGGAAGGGCTGGCTCAAGATTTTCGTGGGCCCAGAAAACGCAGAATACATCACGGCGGTGGAGCTGGGAGAGGTATGTATTTCAACTTTGCAAGTGCTGTGATCCTGAGCAAGCAGGGGGCACTAGTTGGCACTGGCACAGGGCCCCTCATAGTACGACGGTGTGTTTGATGGCGGGAGGCGCCTCCCACTGCCAGAGACACTTTTTGTACTATGAGGGGCCCTGTGCCAGTGCCAACGAGTATGCCCCCCCACCTGATGAAGGAACCCGCACTTTCATCTGCACCTTCCTCTTTGTCCCCGTGTAAGGTGGTATAGTTTGCGGGAAGGGGAACCTGACTTTCAGCAGGGTCAGATTCTGGCTGTGTAAAGTGCAAGGAGAATGTAGTGGTCTGGGTTAGGGTTGAGCGAAACGGGTCGTTCATTTTCAAAAGTCGCCGACTTTTGGCAAAGTCGGGTTTCATGAAACCCGATCCGACCCCTGTGCGGGGTCGGCCATGCGGTACGCGACTTTCGCGCCAAAGTCGCGTTTCAATGACGCAAAAAGCGCCATTTCTCAGCCAATGAAGGTAAACGCAGAGTGTGGGCAGCGTGATGACATAGGTCCTGGTCCCCACCATCTTAGAGAAGGGCATTGCAGTGATTGGCTTGCTGTCCGCGGCGTCACAGGGGCTATAAAGGGGCGTTCCCGCCGACCGCCATGTTACTGCTGCTGATCTGAGCTTAGGGAGAGGTTGCTGCCGCTTCGTCAGAAGCAGGGATAGCGTTAGGCAGGGTCCATTAACCACCAAACCGCTTGTGCTGTAGCGATTTCCACAGCCCAACACCACCTTCGGTGTGCAGGGACAGTGGAAGCTACATTTTGTTTTTTTTTCCTCAGCGCTGTAGCTCATTGGGCTGCCCTAGAAGGCTCCCTGATAGCTGCATTGCTGTGTGTACGCCGCTGTGCAAACCAACTGCTTTTTTCAAAGCACAAATCCTCTTGTTCCTTCCTTTCTGCACAGCTATCTTGTTTGTTTGTCCACACTTTTTATTTAATTTGTGCATCAGTCCACTCCTTATTGCTGCCTGCCATACCTGGCTGAGATTACTGCAGGGAGATAGTAATTGAAGGACAGTTCCTTTTTTTTTTTGTGGGAGATTAAGATTGGCATTTCTGCTAGAGTGCCATCCCTGTCTGTGTCATCTCTCACTCAGTGGGCCATAGAAAGCCTATTTATTTTTTTGCTTGATTTGGGTTCTAAAATCTACCTGAAAAAATCACTACATCAATCAGTGGGAGAAAAATATTGGCCTCAGGGCTTGTGTGCCACTCCTTACTCCTGTGTGTGCCATCTCTCACTCAGTGGGCCATAGAAAGCCTATTTATTTTTTTGCTTGATTTGGGTTCCAAAATCTACCTGAAAAAATCACAACATCAATCAGTGGGAGAAAAATATTGGCCTCAGGGCTTGTGTGCCAGTCCTGACTCCTGTGTGTGCCATCTCTCACTCAGTGGGCCATAGAAAGCCTATTAATTTTTTTGCTTGATTTGGGTTCTAAATTCTACCTGAAAAAATCAATAAATCAATCAGTGGGAGATTAATATTGGCCTTTGGGCTTGTGTGCCAGTCCTAAGCGTGCCATCTCTCTCTCTCAGATAGTGGGCCATAGAAAGCCTATTTATTATTTTTTTTATTGGGTTTATAAATTTTCCCTGGAAAAAAAAAAAAAAAGTGGGAGATTAATATTGGCCTCTGGGCTTGTGTGCCAGTCCTGAGCGTGCCATCTCTCTCACAAATAGTGGGCCATAGAAAGCCTATTTATTTTTTGGGTTGATTTGGGTTCTAAATTCTACCTGAAAAAATCAATAAATCAATCAGTGGGAGATAAATATTGGCCTCTGGGCTTGTGTGCCACTCCTGACTCCTGTGTGCGTCCTCTCTCACTCAGTGGGCCCTACAAAGCCTATTTTTTTTATTTGTTTTCTAAATTCTCCCTGAAACAATCATTTTATTTTATTTGGTTTCTAAATTCTTCCTGAAAAATTCATTTTTTTGTATTTTTTTTTCTAAAGTCTCCCTGAAAAAAAAAAAAAATCAAATCAGTGGGAGATTAATATTGCCCTTTCTGCTTGTGTGCCAGTCTTGACTCCTGGGTGTGCCATCTCTCTCTCTCCAATTGTGGGCCATAGAAAGCCTATTAATTTTTTTGCTTGATTTGGGTTCCAAAATCTACCTGAAAAAATCACTAAATCAATCAGTGGGAGATAAATATTGGCCTCTGGGCTTGTGTGCCACTCCTGACTCCTGTGTGCGTCCTCTCTCACTCAGTGGGCCCTACAAAGCCTATTTTTTTTTTTATTTGTTTTCTAAATTCTCCCTGAAACAATCATTTTATTTTATTTTGTTTCTAAATTCTTCCTGAAAAATTCATTTTTTTGTATTTTTTTTTTCTAAAGTCTCCCTGAAAAAAAAAAAAAAATCAAATCAGTGGGAGATTAATATTGCCCTTTCTGCTTGTGTGCCAGTCTTGACTCCTGGGTGTGCCATCTCTCTCTCTCTCTCCAATTGTGGGCCATAGAAAGCCTATTTATTTTTTTGCTTGATTTGGGTTCCAAAATTTACCTGAAAAAATCACTAAATCAATCAGTGGGAGATAAATATTGGCCTCTGGGCTTGTGTGCCACTCCTGACTCCTGTGTGCGTCATCTCTCACTCAGTGGGCCCTAGAAAGCCTATTTTTTGTTTTATTTGTTTTCTAAATTCTCCCTGAAAAAATCATTTTATTTTATTTGGTTTCTAAATTATTCCTGAAAAAATCATTTTTTTGTATTTTTTTTTCTAAAGTCTCCCTGAAAAAAAAAAAAAAATCAAATCAGTGGGAGATTAATATTGCCCTTTCTGCTTGTGTGCCAGTCTTGACTCCTGGGTGTGCCATCTCTCTCTCTCCAATTGTGGGCCATAGAAAGCCTATTAATTTTTTTGCTTGATTTGGGTTCCAAAATCTACCTGAAAAAATCACTAAATCAATCAGTGGGAGTTAAATATTGGCCTCTGGGCTTGTGTGCCACTCCTGACTCCTGTGTACGTCCTCTCTCACTCAGTGGGCCATAGAAAGCCTATTTTTTTTTTATTTGTTTTCTAAATTCTCCCTGAAACAATCATTTCATTTTATTTGGTTTCTAAATTCTTCCTGAAAATTTCATTTTTTTGTATTTTTTTTTTCTAAAGTCTCCCTGAAAAAAAAAAAAATCAAATCAGTGGGAGATTAATATTGCCCTTTCTGCTTGTGTGCCAGTCTTGACTCCTGGGTGTGCCATCTCTCTCTCTCTCCAATTGTGGGCCATAGAAAGCCTATTTATTTTTTTGCTTGATTTGGGTTCCAAAATCTACCTGAAAAAATCACTAAATCAATCAGTGGGAGATAAATATTGGCCTCTGGGCTTGTGTGCCACTCCTGACTCCTGTGTGCGTCATCTCTCACTCAGTGGGCCCTAGAAAGCCTATTTTTTGTTTTATCTGTTTTCTAAATTCTCCCTGAAAAAATCATTTTATTCTATTTGGTTTCTAAACTATTCCTGAAAAAATCATTTTTTTTGTATTTTTTTTTTCTAAAGTCTCCCTGAAAAAATAAAAAAAAATCAAATCAGTGGGAGATTAATATTGCCCTTTTTGCTTGTGTGCCAGTCTTGACTCCTGGGTGTGCCATCTCTCTCTCTCCAATTGTGGGCCATGGAAAGCCTATTAATTTTTTTGCTTGATTTGGGTTCCAAAATCTACCTGAAAAAATCACTAAATCAATCAGTGGGAGTTAAATATTGGCCTCTGGGCTTGTGTGCCACTCCTGACTCCTGTGTGCGTCCTCTCTCACTCAGTGGGCCATAGAAAGCCTATTTTTTTTTTATTTGTTTTCTAAATTCTCCCTGAAACAATCATTTCATTTTATTTGGTTTCTAAATTCTTCCTGAAAAATTCATTTTTTTGTATTTTTTTTTTCTAAAGTCTCCCTGAAAAAAAAAAAAAAATCAAATCAGTGGGAAATTAATATTGCCCTTTCTGCTTGTGTGCCAGTCTTGACTCCTGGGTGTGCCATCTCTCTCTCTCTCTCCAATTGTGGGCCATAGAAAGCCTATTTATTTTTTTGCTTGATTTGGGTTCCAAAATCTACCTGAAAAAATCACTAAATCAATCAGCGGGAGATAAATATTGGCCTCTGGGCTTGTGTGCCACTCCTGACTCCTGTGTGCATCATCTCTCACTCAGTGGGCCCTAGAAAGCCTATTTTTTGTTTTATTTGTTTTCTAAATTCTCCCTGAAAAAAACATTTTATTTTATTTGGTTTCTAAATTATTCCTGAAAAAATCATTTTTTTTGTATTTTTTTTCTAAAGTCTCCCTGAAAAAATAAAAAAAAATCAAATCAGTGGGAGATTAATATTGCCCTTTTTGCTTGTGTGCCAGTCTTGACTCCTGGGTGTGCCATCTCTCTCTCTCCAATTGTGGGCCATGGAAAGCCTATTAATTTTTTTGCTTGATTTGGGTTCCAAAATCTACCTGAAAAAATCACTAAATCAATCAGTGGGAGTTAAATATTGGCCTCTGGGCTTGTGTGCCACTCCTGACTCCTGTGTGCGTCCTCTCTCACTCAGTGGGCCATAGAAAGCCTATTTTTTTTTAATTTGTTTTCTAAATTCTCCCTGAAACAATCATTTCATTTTATTTGATTTCTAAATTCTTCCTGAAAAATTCATTTTTTTGTATTTTTTTTTTCTAAAGTCTCCCTGAAAAAAAAAAAAAAATCAAATCAGTGGGAAATTAATATTGCCCTTTCTGCTTGTGTGCCAGTCTTGACTCCTGGGTGTGCCATCTCTCTCTCTCTCTCCAATTGTGGGCCATAGAAAGCCTATTTATTTTTTTGCTTGATTTGGGTTCCAAAATCTACCTGAAAAAATCACTAAATCAATCAGCGGGAGATAAATATTGGCCTCTGGGCTTGTGTGCCACTCCTGACTCCTGTGTGCATCATCTCTCACTCAGTGGGCCCTAGAAAGCCTATTTTTTGTTTTATTTGTTTTCTAAATTCTCCCTGAAAAAATCATTTTATTTTATTTGGTTTCTAAATTATTCCTGAAAAAATCATTTTTTTTGTATTTTTTTTTTCTAAAGTCTCCCTGAAAAAATAAAAAAAAATCAAATCAGTGGGAGATTAATATTGCCCTTCTTGCTTGTGTGCCAGTCTTGACTCCTGGGTGTGCCATCTCTCTCTCTCCAATTGTGGGCCATAGAAAGCCTATTAATTTTTTTGCTTGATTTGGGTTCCAAAATCTACCTGAAAAAATCACTAAATCAATCAGTGGGAGATAAATATTGGCCTCTGGGCTTGTGTGCCACTCCTGACTCCTGTGTGCGTCCTCTCTCACTCAGTGGGCCATAGAAAGCCTATTTTTTTTTATTTGTTTTCTAAATTCTCCCTGAAACAATCATTTCATTTTATTTGGTTTCTAAATTCTTCCTGAAAAATTCATTTTTTTGTATTTTTTTTTCTAAAGTCTCCCTGAAAAAAAAAAAAAAAAATCAAATCAGTGGGAGATTAATATTGCCCTTTCTGCTTGTGTGCCAGTCTTGACTCCTGGGTGTGCCATCTCTCTCTCTCTCCAATTGTGGGCCATAGAAAGCCTATTTATTTTTTTGCTTGATTTGGGTTCCAAAATCTACCTGAAAAAATCACTAAATCAATCAGTGGGAGATAAATATTGGCCTCTGGGCTTGTGTGCCACTCCTGACTCCTGTGTGCATCCTCTCTCACTCAGTGGGCCATAGAAAGCCTATTTTTTTTTTATTTGTTTTCTAAATTCTCCCTGAAACAATCATTTCATTTTATTTGGTTTATAAATTCTTCCTTAAAAAATCTTTTTTTTTTATTATTTTTTTTTCTAAAGTCTCCCTTTTAAAAAAAAAAAAAAATCAGTGGGAGATTAATATTTACATTTGCGCTTCAGTGACAGTCCTGCGTGTGTGGCATCTCTCTCATTTGTTGCCACCAACAACTGAGTGTGTAACATTGTGCCTGATTTTCGTTGTGGTCTCACCCACCTGTAAAGGGGTAGCTAAATCATACTGAAGTTATAGCTCACCGTGCAAGTTGTGTGACAGCAACAAATACCGTTAGTTTGGTAACGTTTTTAAAACAATGAGGAAGTCTGGTGGAAGAGGTCGTGGCCGGGGGCGTTCATTGTCAGCTGGTAATGAGGGTAGTGGTAGTGGTGGAGCATCAGGTGGTCGTGGGAAAAAAAATATTGCACCTAAGTCTGGAGCTGTGGAGCCAGGTTCGTTGTCTGGCTACACAAGGCCTCGAACGCTCCCTTTTCTGGGAGTAGGAAAACCGCTTTTAAAGCCGGAGCAGCAAGAGCAAGTTTTGGCTTATCTTGCTGACTCAGCCTCTAGCTCTTTTGCCTCCTCTCATGAAACTGGTAAAAGTAAAAGCAGCGCGTCGTTAGTGGATGTTCACGGTCAGGGACAAGTCGCTTCCTTGTCCTCTTCAGCAAAAACAGCAACAGAGAAGAATGCAGCAGGCGACACAACGGGTTACTCCATGGAGCTCTTTACACATACCGTCCCTGGCTTAGAAAGTGAAGCAGTTAACAGTCCATGCCCATTACAAGTTGAATCTGACATGGAGTGCACTGATGCACAGCCACAGCCAGACTACTATGCTGGTCCTTTGACTCAGACCACAACATTGCCCTCGCAGGGTGCTGATCAAGAATCAGACCCTGATGAGACTATGTTGCCCCATCACGAACGCTATACCACGACCGACACGGTGACACAGACGAAGTTGCACACGAGCTACAAGAAGAGGTAATAGATGACCCAGTTCTTGACCCCGATTGGCAGCCATTGGGGGAACAGGGTGCAGGCGGCAGCAGTTCTGAAGCGGAGGAGGAGGGGCCGCAGCAGGCATCAACATCGCAACAGGTTCCATCTGCCGGGCCCGTATCTTGCCCAAAACGCGTGGCAAAGTCAAAACCTGTTGGAGGACAGCGTGGCCATCCGGTTAAAGCTCAGTCTGCAATGCCTGAAAAGGTATCCGATGCTAGAAAGAGTGCAGTCTGGCATTTTTTTAAACAACATCCAATTGATCAGCGCAAAGTCATCTGTCAAAAATGTTCAACTACCTTAAGCAGAGGGCAGAATCTGAAAAGTCTCAATACAAGTTGCATGCATAGACATTTAACCACCATGCATTTGCAAGCTTGGACTAACTACCAAACGTCCCTTAAGGTTGTAGCACCCTCGGCCAATGAAGCTAGTCATCAACGCAACATCCCTTCCGGCAGTGTAGGGCCACCATTTTCTGCACCACCTGCAGTATCTGTGCAGGTTTCTTTGCCAGGCCAAAGCAGTCAGGGTCAGGGAATCACCAGTTTCGTAGTAGGAAACACTGCATCTAGAGCACCGGCGGCAACAATACCATCTCCCACCGTCTCTCAGTCTGCCATGTCCACCGGCACCCCCGCTAGTTCCACGATCTCCAGCTCTCCAGTCCAGCTCACCCTACATGAGACTATGGTTAGAAAAAGGAAGTACTTTGCCTCGCATCCGCGTACACAGGGTTTGAACGCCCACATAGCTAGACTAATCTCGTTAGAGATGATGCCCTACCGGTTAGTTGAAAGCGAAGCTTTCAAAGCCCTGATGGACTACGCTGTACCACGCTACGAGCTACCCAGTCGACACTTTTTTTCCAGAAAAGCCATCCCAGCCCTCCACCAGCATGTTAAAGAGCGCATCGTCCATGCACTCAGGCAATCTGTGAGCACAAAGGTGCACCTGACAACAGATGCATGGACCAGTAGGCATGGCCAGGGACGTTACGTGTCCATCACGGCACACTGGGTAAATGTGGTGGATGCAGGGTCCACAGGGGACAGCAAGTTTGGGACAGTTCTGCCTAGCCCACGGTCTAGGAAACAGTTGGCTGTAGCCGTTCGCACCCCCTCCTCCTCATCCTCCTGCAGAAGCGAGACCTCGTCCACAGACCGCAGTCGCACAACCACTCCATCCGCAGCTGCCACTGTTGCACACCAGGTCTCCCATTATGGGGCAGCTACTGGCAAATGTCAGCAGGCTGTATTGGCTATGAAGTGTTTGGGCGACAACAGACACACCGCTGAAGTTCTGTCCAAGTTCTTGCAGAAAGAAATGCAGTCGTGGCTGGGCACTGTAGATCTTGAGGCAGGCAAGGTAGTGAGTGATAACGGAAGGAATTTCATAGCTGCCATCTCCCTTTCCCAACTGAAACACATTCCTTGCCTGGCTCACACCTTAAACCTGGTGGTGCAGTGCTTCCTGAAAAGTTATCCGGGGTTATCCGACCTGCTCCTCAAAGTGTGTGGACTTTGCTCACATATCCGCCGTTCGCCCGTACACTCCAGCCGTATGCAGACCTATCAGCGTTCTTTGAACCTTCCCCAGCATCGCCTAATCATAGACGTTGCAACAAGGTGGAACTCAACACTGCATATGCTTCAGAGACTGTGTGAACAGAGGCGGGCTGTTATGTTTTTGTGGGAGGATACACATACACGGGCAGGCAGTAGGATGGCAGACATGGAGTTGTCAGGTGTGCAGTGGTCGAAGATTCAAGACATGTGTCAAGTCCTTCAGTGTTTTGAGGAATGCACACGGCTGGTTAGTGCAGACAACGCCATAATAAGCATGAGCATCCCCCTAATGCGTCTGCTGATGCAAAGTTTGACGCACATAAAGGATCAGGCGTCTGCAGCTGAGGAAGAGGAAAGCCTTGATGACAGTCAGCCATTGTCTGGCCAGGGCAGTGTACAGGACGAGGTAGCGGGCGAACAGGAGGAGGAGGACGAGGAGGATGATGGGGATGATTATATTTTTAATGAGGAAGCTTTTCTGGGGCCAGTGGAAATTGTTGGCGTGGCAAGGCCGGGTTCTGGTTTTTGGAGGGACACAAGTGACGTGGATTTGCCTGAAACTGCCCCTCAACCAAGCACAACCACAGATTTGAGAACTGGAACTTTGGGCCACATGGCGGATTATGCCTTACGTATCCTCAAAAGGGACACACGCATAACAAAAATGATGAACGATGATGATTACTGGTTGGCCTGCCTCCTTGATCCTCGCTATAAAGGCAAATTGCAAAATATAATGCCACATGAGAACTTGGAACTAATATTAGCAACCAAACAATCAACTCTTGTTGACCGTTTGCTTCTGGCATTCCCTGCACACAGCGCCCGTGATCGTTCTAACACGAGCTGCAGGGGCCAGCAGACCAGAGGTGTTAGAGGGGCAGAAATCAGAAGTGGCGTTGGCCAGAGGGGTTTTCTGACCAGGTTGTGGAGTGATTTTGCTATGACCGCAGACAGGACTGGTACTGCAGCATCAATTCAAAGTGACAGGAGACAACATTTGTCCAGTATGGTTACTAACTATTTTTCATCCCTTATCGACGTTCTCCCTCAACCGTCATTCCCATTTGATTACTGGGCATCAAAATTAGACACCTGGCCAGAATTGGCAGAATATGCATTGCAGGAGCTTGCTTGCCCGGCAGCTAGTGTCCTATCAGAAAGAGTATTCAGTGCTGCAGGTTCAATACTAACAGAAAAAAGGACTCGTCTGGCTACCCAAAATGTAGATGATCTAACCTTCATTAAAATGAACCACAACTGGATTTCGAAATCTTTTGCCCCACCTTGCCCGGCTGACACCTAGCTTTCCTATGTAAAGGTCTTGCCTGTGGACTATTCTGAACGACTTTTCCAATCTCGTAATTTGCAGCACCTGATTGTCCAGCATCCGACATGTTAACACCTCCCTAAATGGCCAAAGTCCCCACACGGGGCCGTGGTATCGCCACTTGGCGCCAGCACCCGTGAGAGTACTGTTTGTCTGAGGAGGTGGGTGTGCCCGCTTTTGGTCGACGGCACTGCCACTAGGTCCCTCATAGTACAATAAAGTGTCTGGCGGTGGACACACCGTTGTAATATGAGGGGCCCTGGGCCTGTACCGCCGGCCACAAGACAGTCCCCCCCCCCAGCTCAAACAGTGCTCTACCACTTGCAGAATTTTCTCTCACAGCTCCACCAATGTTTAGTCTATGCGCTGACATCCTTCAATGCCTGGCACTGTCAATACCATTGTATTGACATTTTTCTTATGTTAGGGCTTCGAAGCCTGTCTGCGGTCCCTCCTTCCACTAGACCTCCACTGACCTGTCTACTGCTGCCCGTGTTCCCCTGGAACCAATTTTAAATTGCCTACAGCCCAATTTTTGTTATGTTAGGCCTTCGAAGCCTGTCTGCGGCCCATTCTTTCCACTACTACTACACTGACCTGGCTACTGCCGCCCGTGTTCCCCTGGAACCAATTTAAAATTGCCGACAGCAAGCCCAATTTATTATGTTAGGGCTTTGAAGCCTGTCTGCGGTCCCTCCTTCCACTAGGCCTCCACTGACCTGTCTACTGCTGCCTGTGTTCCCCTGGAACCAATTTTAAATTGCCTACAGCCCAATTTTTGTTATGTTAGGCCTTCGAAGCCTGTCTGCGGCCCGTTCTTTCCACTACTACTACACTGACCTGGCTACTGCCGTCCGTGTTCCCCTGGAACCAATTTAAAATTGCCGACAGCAAGCCCAATTTATTATGTTAGGGCTTCGAAGCCTGTCTGCGGTCCCTCCTTCCACTAGGCCTCCACTGACCTGTCTACTGCTGCCCGTGTTCCCCTGGAACCAATTTTAAATTGCCTACAGCCCTATTTTTGTTATGTTAGGCCTTCGAAGCCTGTCTGCGGCCCATTCTTTCCACTACTACTACACTGACCTGGCTATTGCCGCCCGTGTTCCCCTGGAACCAATTTTAAATTGCCTACAGCCAGCCCAATTTATTATGTTAGGCCTTCGAAGCCTGTCTGCGGTCCCTCCTTCCACTAGGCCTCCACTGACCTGTCTACTGCTGCCCGTGTACCCCTTGAACCAACATCAGAAAATATAAAAATAAGTATTTTGCTTATAAAAAAGAAAATACTGGAGAGATATCAAATGCAGACATTTTAACATTAAAAACAAACACATACAACAAAAATCTGGTACAGTACTAAAAATGGCCACCAGCTACAATAACTTTCTTCTGCAAGTAGTTAACTGAAAGTTTTTTTCAATTTAAAACACAGATATGGCATCCACCGAGTGTTGTCCTGTCGCGTCTTCTTTACATTATTGCCAAGAAGATGCAAAACAATGAAAATAATGAAATCATTATTTACCAAAAAAATAGAGTAAGTCAAAACCACATTGCAAATAAACATTCATTACAAATAAAGAAGCAGGGCGCGTCCGAGGGTGAATATATACCTAATAAGAATATAATCACCCTCGGACGCGCCCTGCTTCTTTCCGACAGCCTTCTGTTAAGGACTGGCGGAACGCACCATGTATAGATGGTACGAAACTAGGTGCGTTCGCAGTCCGAGGTCCACCGTGCAGGTAAAAGACCCTGCAGCTAGCAAGACGGACAATATGGCGGTACACTAAAGGATACACGCGTGGGTTAAACCTCACCCAGCGTGAAGAAAGCGATCCTGTTAATCCACAGGACCGCAGTACCGCACTAGTGCGCGAGCAAGTGGTCAGCGGACTTAACCCCAAAAGGGATTGGAGCCCGATTAGACCCTTGCTGGCGTAACACCGCAACTGGGTGTGTAGAGAACCTTAAGAAGTATAAGTGCACAAGAGTGCGAGCGATGCCGCACTAACGGACGCCACTAACCACCCAGACTCGGGTATGGAAAGCGCAAGGCAGGCGCACGGCGCCGTACTGGCAGGCACAGCTACAGGACGCTGAGATGTGTGTCTAGTGCTGTAGGCTAAGTCGGGCGCTAGGTAGCAGCCATACACCTTCCGCGAACAGACATTCAATAGGGAAGGGGTTTCCAAGGACGACTTGCACTCACAACATACACACATCAACAATTGTTAGACAATACTAGCGCATGGCCGTGCGGTCATGCGCAGTTTATATAGGAGCAGCACAGGAAGTGGCCACAGCACTTTTGCCCTTCTAGGACCTGCCAAGAGGACCAATGGAATGTGCTGCAGAGCCTGAGCACATGACCCTCGATCTCCAACGGGAGACCTTACGCTGGGCATGCTCAGTACATGCAGACAAGGACTTAGTCCCAGAGAAGTCCGCTCGCTGCTGACCAGTACTGACTTTAATGGCAGAGACTGGAGAAGCAGCACTAACTCTCTGAACAGAGTGAGAATGAGCAAGACGCTGGGACCGACGTCCTTGCTGAGCAGGCTCCACTGCGGCTGGACAAGAATGGGAGACCGCAGCGGAAGTGGCTCGAGATTCCCCCAGTGCAGAAGCGGGAACTCGACCCCTAACATTACCCCCCCTCCTAGGGCCCCCCCCTCCTTGGGCCTCGCTACGTTCAAAGGCAGCAATGAGCTGCGGAGCCCGAATGTGCTCCACAGGCTCCCAGGTTCTATCCTCTGGACCATGACCCTTCCAATCCACCAAAAAAAATTTTTTGCCACGTACCACCTTGCTTCCCACAATAGCATTCACCTCAAATTCATCCGTGGATAAACCCGATGTCCCAGCAGATGACTCAGAAAACCGAGACAAACGAACGGGCTTTAAGAGGGAAACGTGAAAGGTATCGGTGATACCAAGGCGTGGAGGAATGGCCAAACGGTAAACCACAGGGTTGACCTGTTCCAGAACTTTAAACGGGCCAATGTAGCGAGGAGCAAACTTAGTGGACTCAACTCGCAGCCTGATGTTACGGGCGGAGAGCCACACTAAGTCGCCGGGAGCAAAGACCGGAGCGGGGCGCCGGTGTGTATCAGCCGAAACCCTCATTCTCTCCTTGGAGGCCCGGATAGCATCCTGTGTGCGGTCCCAGATGTCACGTGCCTCCACCGCCCAGTCTGCCACCCTAGAATCGGTGGAGGACACGGGCATGGGCACAGGGACACGCGGATGCTGGCCGTAATTAAGGAGAAAAGGAGTTTGACCAGTGGAATCGGCTACGGCGTTGTTCAGGGCAAATTCCGCCCAAGGTAGCAAAGATGCCCAGTCATCCTGCCTAGCAGAGACGAAATGTCGCAAATATGTCACCAGAGTCTGGTTGGTTCTCTCCACCAACCCATTCGTCTCGGGATGGTAAGCAGAGGAGAGGTTTAACTCTATGCTGAGTAAACGGCAGAGCTCTCTCCAAAACCGAGATGCGAACTGGGGACCCCGATCGCTGACAATTTTATCAGGCATACCATGCAAACGGAAAACGTGTTTAACGAACAACACCGCCAAGGCCCGTGCTGAGGGTAACCGAGGAAGCGGCACCAAATGCACCATCTTAGAGAAATGGTCAGTGACAACCCAAATAATGGAGCAGCCACGCGACTTGGGTAGACCCACCACAAAGTCCATTCCGACCATCTCCCAGGGCCTGTCTGCCACCGGTAGAGGGTAAAGCAACCCAGCAGGCCGTTGCCGAGGAGACCGATTCTGGGCGCAAGAAACGCACGCCTGAATGTAGTCCCTGACATCTCGGGCCATATGCGGCCACCAGTATGTTCTCGCCAAAAGCTCTGATGTCCTCTTGGTCCCAAAATGCCCCCCCACTCTGGAGGAGTGAGCCCAAGAGAGAACCTCCGGTCGCAAGTTAGCTGGCACGAAAGTCTTGCCCGGGGGCACAGACTCTAGCGAAACCGGAGCTACAGTTCTCAGGCTCTCAGAAGGGACAATAAGCCGAGGCTCCTCCTCCTCCTCCTCAGATGACACTACGGAGCGGGAGAGAGCGTCGGCACGAACGTTCTTCTCCCCGGAGAGAAAATGGAGAGTAAAATGGAACCGGGAGAAGAACAGGGACCATCTAGCCTGGCGAGAATTCAGCCGCTGGGCCGTCTGTATATACACCAAGTTCTTGTGGTCAGTGAAGACTTGGAAGGGAAAGCGAGCTCCCTCCAAGAGGTGTCTCCACTCTGAAAAAGCCAACTTCATAGCTAGCAACTCCCTGTCCCCGATGGAATAATTCCTCTCCGCTGGTGTGAAGGTCTTGGAGAAGAAGAAGCAAGGATGCTTCCGACCTTGAGCATCCTTTTGGAAAAGGACTGCTCCAGCACCAACGGATGAGGCATCCACCTCCAAGATGAATGGTTTATCTACATCGGGGCGATGTAGGATGGGAGCGCTAGCGAAGTGTGACTTAATCGAGAGAAAGGCCTTGGAGACCTCCTCTGACCACAACTTGGGATTTGCTCCCTTCTTGGTGAGGGCGACCAAGGGAGCTACCAAAGTTGAGAAGTGTGGAATGAACTGGCGATAATAATTAATGAACCCCATAAAGCGCTGCACCGCTTTAAGAGAATGGGGTTCCTGCCAGTCCATTACAGCCTGTAGCTTGGCAGGATCCATAGCCAAACCCTGGGCAGAAATGA
This sequence comes from Ranitomeya imitator, assembly GCF_032444005.1. Lineage (NCBI taxonomy): Eukaryota > Metazoa > Chordata > Amphibia > Anura > Dendrobatidae > Ranitomeya > Ranitomeya imitator. Next base: position 338,430,121 of record NC_091285.1, on the reverse strand, counting down.
TATATCCAAGGAAAGGCAAGGACTCCTGCTCAAACACACACTTCTCCAACTTAGCGTAGAGGGAGTTTGCCCGTAAGAGGTCGAAGACTTTGCGAACATCTCTCCGATGGGAGTCTATATCTGGAGAGTAGATGAGAATGTCATCCAGATAGACTACGACCGAGGTGGTGAGCATATCCCGAAAGATGTCGTTCACAAAGTCTTGGAAAACGGCTGGGGCATTACAGAGCCCAAAGGGCATCACTAGATATTCATAGTGCCCATCCCTGGTGTTAAAAGCCGTCTTCCATTCATCCCCCTCACGGATGCGAATCAGGTTGTAAGCACCCCGCAGATCTAACTTTGTAAATACCTTTGCTCCCCGTAGCCTATCAAAGAGCTCAGATATCAGGGGTAATGGGTACTTGTTCTTAACGGTAATTGCGTTAAGACCCCTGTAGTCTATGCATGGACGTAAGTCTCCAGTCTTCTTCTGTACGAAGAAGAACCCAGCCCCTGCCGGTGACACTGACTTCCTAATGAATCCTCTTGCCAGATTCTCCTGAATATACTGGGACATTGCCTCCGTCTCCGGGAGAGATAACGGGTAGACTCGACCCCGGGGAGGCTCAGCACCAGGCAAGAGGTCAATAGGACAGTCATAGGGGCGGTGAGGCGGAAGGGTCTCCGCAGCTCTTTTGGAGAACACGTCTGCATGGGACCAATAGTGCTTGGGGAGAGAGGAAAGATCTACGGGTACCTGTGTAGTAGCAACCTGAACGCACTCCCTCTGACATCTACCCTCACAGGATTTACTCCATCCCAAAATTCTCCCAGAGGACCACTCAATATGAGGAGAATGGTAGCGAAGCCATGGCATCCCCAACAGGACCTCATCAATTCCCTCAGGAATGACTAATAGGGAGATTATCTCCTGATGTGATGGAGACACAGATAGGGTGAAAGGAATGGTTTGGTGGGTAATCTGTGAAGGTAGTGTTGACCCATTTACCACTCGAACGGTCACTGGCTGGGAGAGCATCACCAAGGGTATTGCGTGACGCTGGGCAAAGGCGGAGGACATAAAGTTACCCTCTGCCCCAGAGTCCAAGCATAGCTCGACCGTGAGAGTGGATGGGCCTATGGTAATTGTCCCCTTGAAGGACAACTTTGAGGCAAACGTCGCCGTGTCTAGTGTACCTCCTCCAACTGCCACTAGACGCTGACGTTTCCCCGACCGCTGAGGACTCTTGGAGGCAAGACGTCCTGACTGCTGGCGAACATGACGAACCTTATGTGCACGAGCGGACTGAGATTTGGATCCCGCTCGTGTCACCTCCAAGGTCTCATGTGACTCAGATGCCTGGACTGGAGATTTCAAAGGTTTGGCGAAGGTAGGAGCCAGCCGAAACCTCTGCCTACACTGGGCTCGTTCCAACCTCCGCTCGTTAAAACGGAGGTCTATACGAGTAGAAATAGATATTAACTCCTCCAGTGTGGCAGGAATCTCCCTAGTGGCCAGAGCGTCCTTAACATGGTCAGCCAGGCCCCTCCAGAATATGGGGATAAGGGCTTTATCCGACCACTCCAGCTCGGAAGCTAAAGTACGGAATCGGACGGAAAAATGGCTGACCAAGGACTCACCCTGAGTTAATGCCAGTAGTTGGAGCGCTGTATCATGGGTGAGTTGAGGTCCTAGAAAGACCTTTTTCAGCGTGCCCAGAAACAACGGAGCACTCTGCACCACATGATCATCACGCTCCCACAGCGGCGTAGCCCACTCCAACGCCCTGTCCGACAACAGCGAGACAATAAATCCCACCTTAGCCCGCTCTGTAGGAAAACGTGCAGCCAGGAGCTCGAGGTGGATAGAGCACTGACTCACGAATCCCCTACAAGTTTTGCAATCTCCAGAAAATTTTTCTGGCAACGGGAGGCGGGATAATGTCGGAACAGGGGTGGCAGTGGACAAGGTTGCTGCCGCCACGCCAGCAGCCTTTACAGCAACTGCGGTAACATCCACAGCTGAGGTTGAGTTCTCGAGAACCTTCAACCTACCCTCCAACTGCTGGATATACCGCAAAGATTGCTGAATGTCCGCCATACTAGCCAGACCTTGGCGCTAGTATTATGTTAAGGACTGGCGGAACGCACCATGTATAGATGGTACGAAACTAGGTGCGTTCGCAGTCCGAGGTCCACCGTGCAGGTAAAAGACCCTGCAGCTAGCAAGACGGACAATATGGCGGTACACTAAAGGATACACGCGTGGGTTAAACCTCACCCAGCGTGAAGAAAGCGATCCTGTTAATCCACAGGACCGCAGTACCGCACTAGTGCGCGAGCAAGTGGTCAGCGGACTTAACCCCAAAAGGGATTGGAGCCCGATTAGACCCTTGCTGGCGTAACACCGCAACTGGGTGTGTAGAGAACCTTAAGAAGTATAAGTGCACAAGAGTGCGAGCGATGCCGCACTAACGGACGCCACTAACCACCCAGACTCGGGTATGGAAAGCGCAAGGCAGGCGCACGGCGCCGTACTGGCAGGCACAGCTACAGGACGCTGAGATGTGTGTCTAGTGCTGTAGGCTAAGTCGGGCGCTAGGTAGCAGCCATACACCTTCCGCGAACAGACATTCAATAGGGAAGGGGTTTCCAAGGACGACTTGCACTCACAACATACACACATCAACAATTGTTAGACAATACTAGCGCATGGCCGTGCGGTCATGCGCAGTTTATATAGGAGCAGCACAGGAAGTGGCCACAGCACTTTTGCCCTTCTAGGACCTGCCAAGAGGACCAATGGAATGTGCTGCAGAGCCTGAGCACATGACCCTCGATCTCCAACGGGAGACCTTACGCTGGGCATGCTCAGTACATGCAGACAAGGACTTAGTCCCAGAGAAGTCCGCTCGCTGCTGACCAGTACTGACTTTAATGGCAGAGACTGGAGAAGCAGCACTAACTCTCTGAACAGAGTGAGAATGAGCAAGACGCTGGGACCGACGTCCTTGCTGAGCAGGCTCCACTGCGGCTGGACAAGAATGGGAGACCGCAGCGGAAGTGGCTCGAGATTCCCCCAGTGCAGAAGCGGGAACTCGACCCCTAACACCTTCCTTCCTAAGAATCAGCCCTTCCGTGGTGTAGAGAGAGGGTGTGTTACACTCCAAGGTGTTCCCCAGGTTGCCTTTCCTGAGCTTCGATCTTCATGCTCTCGTTTAGTAGTTGTCGGAAAGTAGGCTGCATTAGGCCTACAAATTGGGTATGGGGTGGAGAGAGATGGTGTGTTACACTACAAGGTGTTTCCCAGGTTTCCTTGCCATTGCTTCGGTCTTCAGACTTTCGTTTAGTAGTTGTAGAAAACTACACTGCATTAGGCCTACAAAATGGGTATCGGGTGGAGAGAGATGGTGTGTTACACTCCAAGGTGTTCCCCAGGTTTCCTTGCCATTGCTTCGGTCTTCCGACTCTCGTTTAGTAGTTGTAGAAAACTACACTGCATTAGGCCTACAAAATGGGTATCGGGTGGAGAGAGATGGTGTGTTACACTCCAAGGTGTTCCCCAGGTTTCCTTGCCATTGCTTCGGTCTTCCGACTCTCGTTTAGTAGTTGTAGAAAACTACACTGCATTAGGCCTACAAAATGGGTATCGGGTGGAGAGAGATGGTGTGTTACACTCCAAGGTGTTCCCCAGGTTTCCTTGCCATTGCTTCGGTCTTCCGACTCTCGTTTAGTAGTTGTAGAAAACTACACTGCATTAGGCCTACAAAATGGGTATCGGGTGGAGAAAGATGGTGTGTTACACTCCAAGGTGTTCCCCAGGTTTCCTTGCCATTGCTTCGGTCTTCCGACTTTCGTTTAGTAGTTGTAGAAAACTACACTGCATTAGGCCTACAAAATGGGTATCGGGTGGAGAGAGATGGTGTGTTACACTCCAAGGTGTTCCCCAGGTTTCCTTGCCATTGCTTCGGTCTTCCGACTCTCGTTTAGTAGTTGTAGAAAACTACACTGCATTAGGCCTACAAAATGGGTATCGGGTGGAGAGAGATGGTGTGTTACACTCCAAGGTGTTCCCCAGGTTTCCTTGCCATTGCTTCGGTCTTCAGACTCTCGTTTAGTAGTTGTAGAAAACTACACTGCATTAGGCCTACAAAATGGGTATCGGGTGGAGAGAGATGGTGTGTTACACTCCAAGGTGTTCCCCAGGTTTCCTTGCCATTGCTTCGGTCTTCCGACTCTCGTTTAGTAGTTGTACAAAACTACACTGCATTAGGCCTACAAAATGGGTATCGGGTGGAGAGAGATGGTGTGTTACACTCCAAGGTGTTCCCCAGGTTTCCTTGCCATTGCTTCGGTCTTCAGACTCTCGTTTAGTAGTTGTAGAAAAGTACACTGCATTAGGCCTACAATATGGGTATCGGGTGGAGAGAGATGGTGTGTTACACTCCAAGGTGTTCCCCAGGTTTCCTTGCCATTGCTTCAGTCTTCCGACTCTCGTTTAGTAGTTGTAGAAAACTACACTGCATTAGGCCTACAAAATGGGTATCGGGTGGAGAGAGATGGTGTGTTACACTCCAAGGTGTTCCCCAGGTTTCCTTGCCATTGCTTCGGTCTTCCGACTCTCGTTTAGTAGTTGTAGAAAACTACACTGCATTAGGCCTACAAAATGGGTATCGGGTGGAGAGAGATGGTGTGTTACACTCCAAGGTGTTCCCCAGGTTTCCTTGCCATTGCTTCGGTCTTCCGACTCTCGTTTAGTAGTTGTAGAAAACTACACTGCATTAGGCCTACAAAATGGGTATCGGGTGGAGAGAGATGGTGTGTTACACTCCAAGGTGTTCCCCAGGTTTCCTTGCCATTGCTTCGGTCTTCAGACTCTCGTTTAGTAGTTGTAGAAAACTACACTGCATTAGGCCTACAAAATGGGTATCGGGTGGAGAGAGATGGTGTGTTACACTCCAAGGTGTTCCCCAGGTTTCCTTGCCATTGCTTCGGTCTTCCGACTCTCGTTTAGTAGTTGTACAAAACTACACTGCATTAGGCCTACAAAATGGGTATCGGGTGGAGAGAGATGGTGTGTTACACTCCAAGGTGTTCCCCAGGTTTCCTTGCCATTGCTTCGGTCTTCCGACTCTCGTTTAGTAGTTGTAGAAAACTACACTGCATTAGGCCTACAAAATGGGTATCGGGTGGAGACAGATGGTGTGTTACACTCCAAGGTGTTCCCCAGGTTTCCTTGCCATTGCTTCGGTCTTCAGACTCTCGTTTAGTAGTTGTAGAAAACTACACTGCATTAGGCCTACAAAATGGGTATCGGGTGGAGAGAGATGGTGTGTTACACTCCAAGGTGTTCCCCAGGTTTCCTTGCCTTTTCTTCGGTCTTCCGACTCTCGTTTAGTAGTTGTAGAAAACTACACTGCATTAGGCCTACAAAATGGGTATCGGGTGGACAGAGATGGTGTGTTACACTCCAAGGTGTTCCCCAGGTTTCCTTGCCATTGCTTCGGTCTTCCGACTCTCGTTTAGTAGTTGTAGAAAACTACACTGCATTAGGCCTACAAAATGGGTATCGGGTGGAGAGAGATGGTGTGTTACACTCCAAGGTGTTCCCCAGGTTTCCTTGCCATTGCTTCGGTCTTCCGACTCTCGTTTTGTAGTTGTAGAAAACTACACTGCATTAGGCCTACAAAATGGGTATCGGGTGGAGAGAGATGGTGTGTTACACTCCAAGGTGTTCCCCAGGTTTCCTTGCCATTGCTTCGGTCTTCCAACTCTCGTTTAGTAGTTGTAGAAAAATACACTGCATTAGGCCTACAAAATGGGTATCGGGTGGAGAGAGATGGTGTGTTACACTCCAAGGTGTTAACCAGGTTTCCTTGCCATTGCTTCGGTCTTCAGACTCTCGTTTTGTAGTTGTAGAAAACTACACTGCATTAGGCCTACAAAATGGGTATCGGGTGGAGAGAGATGGTGTGTTACACTCCAAGGTGTTCCCCAGGTTTCCTTGCCATTGCTTCGGTCTTCCGACTCTCGTTTAGTAGTTGTACAAAACTACACTGCATTAGGCCTACAAAATGGGTATCGGGTGGAGAGAGATGGTGTGTTGCACTCCAAGGTGTTCCCCAGATTTCCTTGCCATTGCTTCAGTCTTCCGACTCTCGTTTAGTAGTTGTAGAAAACTACACTGCATTAGGCCTACAAAATGGGTATCGGGTGGAGAGAGATGGTGTGTTACACTCCAAGGTGTTCCCCAGGTTTCCTTGCCATTGCTTCGGTCTTCAGACTCTCGTTTTGTAGTTGTAGAAAACTACACTGCATTAGGCCTACAAAATGGGTATCGGGTGGAGAGAGATGGTGTGTTACACTCCAAGGTGTTCCCCAGGTTTCCTTGCCATTGCTTCGGTCTTCCGACTCTCGTTTAGTAGTTGTAGAAAACTACACTGCATTAGGCCTACAAAATGGGTATCGGGTGGAGAGAGATGGTGTGTTACACTCCAAGGTGTTCCCCAGGTTTCCTTGCCATTGCTTCGGTCTTCAGACTCTCGTTTAGTAGTTGTAGAAAACTACACTGCATTAGGCCTACAAAATGGGTATCGGGTGGAGAGAGATGGTGTGTTACACTCCAAGGTGTTCCCCAGGTTTCCTTGCCATTGCTTCGGTCTTCCGACTCTCGTTTAGTAGTTGTACAAAACTACACTGCATTAGGCCTACAAAATGGGTATCGGGTGGAGAGAGATGGTGTGTTACACTCCAAGGTGTTCCCCAGGTTTCCTTGCCATTGCTTCGGTCTTCAGACTCTCGTTTAGTAGTTGTAGAAAAGTACACTGCATTAGGCCTACAATATGGGTATCGGGTGGAGAGAGATGGTGTGTTACACTCCAAGGTGTTCCCCAGGTTTCCTTGCCATTGCTTCAGTCTTCCGACTCTCGTTTAGTAGTTGTAGAAAACTACACTGCATTAGGCCTACAAAATGGGTATCGGGTGGAGAGAGATGGTGTGTTACACTCCAAGGTGTTCCCCAGGTTTCCTTGCCATTGCTTCGGTCTTCCGACTCTCGTTTAGTAGTTGTAGAAAACTACACTGCATTAGGCCTACAAAATGGGTATCGGGTGGAGAGAGATGGTGTGTTACACTCCAAGGTGTTCCCCAGGTTTCCTTGCCATTGCTTCGGTCTTCCGACTCTCGTTTAGTAGTTGTAGAAAACTACACTGCATTAGGCCTACAAAATGGGTATCGGGTGGAGAGAGATGGTGTGTTACACTCCAAGGTGTTCCCCAGGTTTCCTTGCCATTGCTTCGGTCTTCAGACTCTCGTTTAGTAGTTGTAGAAAACTACACTGCATTAGGCCTACAAAATGGGTATCGGGTGGAGAGAGATGGTGTGTTACACTCCAAGGTGTTCCCAAGGTTTCCTTGCCATTGCTTCGGTCTTCCGACTCTCGTTTAGTAGTTGTACAAAACTACACTGCATTAGGCCTACAAAATGGGTATCGGGTGGAGAGAGATGGTGTGTTACACTCCAAGGTGTTCCCCAGGTTTCCTTGCCATTGCTTCGGTCTTCCGACTCTCGTTTAGTAGTTGTAGAAAACTACACTGCATTAGGCCTACAAAATGGGTATCGGGTGGAGACAGATGGTGTGTTACACTCCAAGGTGTTCCCCAGGTTTCCTTGCCATTGCTTCGGTCTTCAGACTCTCGTTTAGTAGTTGTAGAAAACTACACTGCATTAGGCCTACAAAATGGGTATCGGGTGGAGAGAGATGGTGTGTTACACTCCAAGGTGTTCCCCAGGTTTCCTTGCCTTTTCTTCGGTCTTCCGACTCTCGTTTAGTAGTTGTAGAAAACTACACTGCATTAGGCCTACAAAATGGGTATCGGGTGGACAGAGATGGTGTGTTACACTCCAAGGTGTTCCCCAGGTTTCCTTGCCATTGCTTCGGTCTTCCGACTCTCGTTTAGTAGTTGTAGAAAACTACACTGCATTAGGCCTACAAAATGGGTATCGGGTGGAGAGAGATGGTGTGTTACACTCCAAGGTGTTCCCCAGGTTTCCTTGCCATTGCTTCGGTCTTCCGACTCTCGTTTTGTAGTTGTAGAAAACTACACTGCATTAGGCCTACAAAATGGGTATCGGGTGGAGAGAGATGGTGTGTTACACTCCAAGGTGTTCCCCAGGTTTCCTTGCCATTGCTTCGGTCTTCCAACTCTCGTTTAGTAGTTGTAGAAAAATACACTGCATTAGGCCTACAAAATGGGTATCGGGTGGAGAGAGATGGTGTGTTACACTCCAAGGTGTTAACCAGGTTTCCTTGCCATTGCTTCGGTCTTCAGACTCTCGTTTTGTAGTTGTAGAAAACTACACTGCATTAGGCCTACAAAATGGGTATCGGGTGGAGAGAGATGGTGTGTTACACTCCAAGGTGTTCCCCAGGTTTCCTTGCCATTGCTTCGGTCTTCCGACTCTCGTTTAGTAGTTGTAGAAAACTACACTGCATTAGGCCTACAAAATGGGTATCGGGTGGAGAGAGATGGTGTGTTGCACTCCAAGGTGTTCCCCAGATTTCCTTGCCATTGCTTCAGTCTTCCGACTCTCGTTTAGTAGTTGTAGAAAACTACACTGCATTAGGCCTACAAAATGGGTATCGGGTGGAGAGAGATGGTGTGTTACACTCCAAGGTGTTCCCCAGGTTTCCTTGCCATTGCTTCGGTCTTCAGACTCTCGTTTAGTAGTTGTAGAAAACTACACTGCATTAGGCCTACAAAATGGGTATCGGGTGGAGAGAGATGGTGTGTTACACTCCAAGGTGTTCCCCAGGTTTCCTTGCCATTGCTTCGGTCTTCCGACTCTCGTTTAGTAGTTGTAGAAAACTACACTGCATTAGGCCTACAAAATGGGTATCGGGTGGAGAGAGATGGTGTGTTACACTCCAAGGTGTTCCCCAGGTTTCCTTGCCATTGCTTCAGTCTTCAGACTCTCGTTTAGTAGTTGTAGAAAACTACACTGCATTAGGCCTACAAAATGGGTATCGGGTGGAGAGAGATGGTGTATTACACTCCAAGGTGTTCCCCAGGTTTCCTTGCCATTGCTTCGGTCTTCCGACTCTCGTTTAGTAGTTGTAGAAAACTACACTGCATTAGGCCTACAAAATGGGAATCGGGTGGAGAGAGATGGTGTGTTACACTCCAAGGTGTTCCCCAGGTTTCCTTGCCATTGCTTCGGTCCTCCGACTCTCGTTTAGTAGTTGTAGAAAACTACACTGCATTAGGCCTACAAAATGGGTATCGGGTGGAGAGAGATGGTGTGTTACACTCCAAGGTGTTCCCCAGGTTTCCTTGCCATTGCTTCGGTCTTCAGACTCTCGTTTAGTAGTTGTAGAAAACTACACTGCATTAGGCCTACAAAATGGGTATCGGGTGGAGAGAGATGGTGTGTTACACTCCAAGGTGTTCCCCAGGTTTCCTTGCCATTGCTTCGGTCTTCCGACTCTCGTTTAGTAGTTGTAGAAAACTACACTGCATTAGGCCTACAAAATGGGTATCGGGTGGACAGAGATGGTGTGTTACACTCCAAGGTGTTCCCCAGGTTTCCTTGCCATTGCTTCGGTCTTCCGACTCTCGTTTAGTAGTTGTAGAAAACTACACTGCATTAGGCCTACAAAATGGGTATCGGGTGGAGAGAGATGGTGTGTTACACTCCAAGGTGTTCCCCAGGTTTACTTGCCATTGCTTCGGTCTTCAGACTCTCGTTTAGTAGTTGTAGAAAACTGCACTGCATTAGGCCTACAAAATGGGTATCGGGTGGAGAGAGATGGTGTGTTACACTCCAAGGTGTTCCCCAGGTTTCCTTGCCATTGCTTCGGTCTTCCGACTCTCGTTTAGTAGTTGTACAAAACTACACTGCATTAGGCCTACAAAATGGGTATCGGGTGGAGAGAGATGGTGTGTTACACTCCAAGGTGTTCCCCAGGTTTCCTTGCCATTGCTTCGGTCTTCCGACTCTCGTTTAGTAGTTGTAGAAAACTACACTGCATTAGGCCTACAAAATGGGTATCGGGTGGAGACAGATGGTGTGTTACACTCCAAGGTGTTCCCCAGGTTTCCTTGCCATTGCTTCGGTCTTCAGACTCTCGTTTAGTAGTTGTAGAAAACTACACTGCATTAGGCCTACAAAATGGGTATCGGGTGGAGAGAGATGGTGTGTTACACTCCAAGGTGTTCCCCAGGTTTCCTTGCCATTGCTTCGGTCTTCCGACTCTCGTTTAGTAGTTGTAGAAAACTACACTGCATTAGGCCTACAAAATGGGTATCGGGTGGAGAGAGATGGTGTGTTACACTCCAAGGTGTTCCCCAGGTTTCCTTGCCATTGCTTCGGTCTTCAGACTCTCGTTTAGTAGTTGTAGAAAACTACACTGCATTAGGCCTACAAAATGGGTATCGGGTGGAGAGAGATGGTGTGTTACACTCCAAGGTGTTCCCCAGGTTTCCTTGCCATTGCTTCGGTCTTCAGACTCTCGTTTAGTAGTTGTAGAAAACTACACTGCATTAGGCCTACAAAATGGGTATCGGGTGGAGAGAGATGGTGTGTTACACTCCAAGGTGTTCCCCAGGTTTCCTTGCCATTGCTTCGGTCTTCCGACTCTCGTTTAGTAGTTGTAGAAAACTACACTGCATTAGGCCTGCAAAATGGGTATCGGGTGGAGAGAGATGGTGTGTTACACTCCAAGGTGTTCCCCAGGTTTCCTTGCCATTGCTTCGGTCTTCAGACTCTCGTTTAGTAGTTGTAGAAAACTACACTGCATTAGGCCTACAAAATGGGTATCGGGTGGAGAGAGATGGTGTATTACACTCCAAGGTGTTCCCCAGGTTTCCTTGCCATTGCTTCGGTCTTCCGACTCTCGTTCAGTAGTTGTAGAAAACTACACTGCATTAGGCCTACAAAATGGGTATCGGGTGGAGAGAGATGGTGTGTTACACTCCAAGGTGTTCTCCAGGTTGCCTTTCCAGAGCTTCGATCTTAATGCTCTCGTTTAGTAGTTGTTGGAAACTACACTGCATTAGGCCTACAAAATGGGTATGGGGTGGAGAGAGATGGTGTGTTACACTCCAAGGTGTTCTCCAGGTTTCCTCGCCATTGCTTCGATCTTCCGACTCTCGTTTAGTAGTTGTGGGTGTTATGGGGTGTAGAGAGATGGTGTGTTCTCCAGGTTGCCTTTCCTGAGCTTCTATCTTCAGGCTCTCGTTAAATTGTGGTTAAATGGAACAACTGCATTTGGCGTACTAGTTGGTTTGGGGCCTACTAACAGTGTCTGCCGCTCCTTGCTGTTCTCCTGGTTTCCTGTTCTGAAATTCCGTTTTCAGGCGCTCGTTAAGTAGTTGTTAATGTTAGACTGCATTTGGCCTACTAGTTGGGTTGGGGCCTACTATCGGTGTCTGCCACTCCTTGCTGTTCTCCTCCACTGAACAAAGCTGTGCCGCCTGTTTACTACGGTTGCCAATTTTGAACTGCATTTCGACTACTTACTGATTTGGGCCTACTCTCTGTGTCAGCCTCTCATTCCAGTTGTCCTCCACTGCAATGCCCCCTGGTTAGTCCTGTGTTACCAATTTTGAACTGCATTTAGCCAACTTTATTCTTTGGGCCTATATCTGTGTTTCCTCCTCATCCTGCCCATTGCCCAGCCAGTGATAGATGAGTCTGCTGGTACATTGACCCATAACGCAACATTCCCCGTGCACGCTACACAACAACATTGTGACCCTGCTGAAAGTCAGGTTGCTCTTCCCGCATACCATACCACCTTACACGGGGACAAAGAGGAAGGTGCAGATGAAAGTGCAGGTTCCTTCATCAGGTGGGGGGAGGAATACTAGTTGGCGACGTCACTGGCACAGGGCCTCTCATAGTACGCAAAAGTGTTGCTGCCGGTGGGAGGCGCCCCCGCCGTGCAAACACACCGCTGTACTTTGAGGGGCCCTGTGCCAGTGCCAATGCCAACGAGTGGGCCCCCCCTGCTTGCTCAGGTTCACAGCACTTGCAAAGTTGAAATACTTACCTCTCCCTGCTCCACTGCCGTGACGTGGTCCAGATTTCCTGGGCCCACTAATTACTTGAACCAGCCCTACCCACCACAACTTTAGCCAAATGACCCCCAATTTCAAATGCCTTCCAATTATTATAAGGTAAATTACGCTTGACAAGCTTCATTAAGAAGAATGGATGGTTTTGACATTAAAATGGGCACTCTAGGTGTTTCCCTGGCCCCCACTCACTGCCGACTATGCTGCCCCATTGACTTGCATTGGGTTTCGTGTTTCGGTCGATCCCGACTTTACGTCATAATCGGCCGATTTCACTCGACCCGACTTTTGAGATAGTCGGGTTTCGCGAAACCCGGCTCGACTCTAAAAAGGTCAAGGTCGCTCAACTCTAGTCTGGGTCAATGTACCAGTAGACTCATATAGCAGTGGCTGGGCAACGGGTAGGATGAGGAGGAAACACAGCTATAGGCCCAAATAAGAAAGTAAGCTAAATCCAGTTCAAAATTGGTAACAGGACTAAACAGGCGGCATTGCTTTGTTTAGCGGAGGACAACTGTAATGAGAGGCTGACACAGTTAGTAGGCCCCAAAAAGTAAGTAGGCTAAATGCAGTTCAAAATTGCTAACAGGACTAAACTGGCAGCATTGCTTTGTTCAGCAGAGGACAACTGTAATGAGGGGCAGACACAGTTAGTAGGCCCAAATAAGAAAGTAGGCTAAATGCAGTTCAAAATTGCTAACAGGAATAAACAGGCGGCATTGCTTTGTTCAGTGGAGGACAACTGGAATGAGGGGCAGACACAGTTAGTAGGCCCAAATAAGAAAATAGGCTAAATGCAGTTCAACTTGGTAACAGGACTAAACTGGCAGCATTGCTTTGTTCAGCGGAGGACAACTGTAAGGCTATGCGCACGCGTTCAGGTTTTTTCGCATTTTTTTCACATTTTTTCACTCTAAAAACGCTATAAAAACTCATTAAAAATGCATACATTATGCATTCTATCATTTAGAATGCATTCTGCATGTTTTGTGCACATGGAAGCGGTTTTTCTGTGAAAAATACGCATCACGGTAAAAAAAATGAGCATGTTCATTATTTTTGTGGATTTCCTGCAATTTTCCCACACTTCTATGCATTTGGGAAAAACGCACAAAAAACACACCAAAAACGCGTCAAAAACGCGTCAAAAAACCATGACGATGGTTGATGGGCTCACACTATTTGATCAAATTCTGTGCAAAGTGTCTCTCAAATATTTTCACAATGTTCCAAAGCCATTGTGCTATTCATATTTCATGTATTCCATATTAGACATGCTTTGGCACGATAGAGTGCAACCTTTTTTTTGTATATTGTGTATGGAGGTAGCTGCTCCTGGTATGCACCTATTGGATGTGCCAGTCGTTTTTCTGTCATTTCTATGTTAGGGACCCATCAGTTTTAATGATACCACCTTGACGATGGTTGATGGGCTCACTATTTGATCAAATTCTGTGCAAAGCGTCTCTCAAATATTTTCCTAAGGTTCCAAAGCCATTTTGCTATTCATATTTCATGTATTCCATATTAGAGATGCTTTGGCACGATAGAGTGCAACCTTTTTTTGTATATTGTGTATGGAGGTAGCTGCTCCTGGTATGCACCTATTCACACTAGTTTGGATGTGCCAGCTGTTTTTCTGTCATTTCTATGTTAGCTTACTGACTGCGCACTCCTCCCATCACCATGTGTTTTTTAATTACATCTATTCACACTTGGTTCCGGCCAACCCATATGTAGGCCTTGCTGACAGAGGTGTCCACATTCACCCAGGCATACAGACATTGGCCTTCGGTAAGTGTTCACATTTGGACAGGGATGTCAGGCACCCATCAGTTTTAATGAGACCACCTTGACGATGGTTGATGGGCTCACACTATTTGATCAAATTCTGTGCAAAGCGTCTCTCAAATATTTTCCTAATGTTCCAAAGCCATTTTGCTATTCATATTTCATGTATTCCATATTAGACATGCTTTGGCATGATAGAGTGCAACCTTTTTTTGTATATTGTGTATGGAGGTAGCTGCTCCTGGTATGCACCTATTCACACTAGTTTGGATGTGCCAGCCATTTTTCTGTCATTTCTATGTTAGCTTACTGACTGCGCACTCCTCCCATCACCATGTGGTTTTTAATTACATCTATTCACACTTGGTTCCGGCCAAACGGTCTACAAGAGTTGCTTATTTGGTAGCCAATATTTGCTCATGGTTCTCATGTGGCATGATATTTTGTAATTTTCCTTTGTATCGTGGATCCAGGAGGCAGGCAAACCAGTAATCATCATCGGTCAACATTTTGATAATGCGGGGGTCTCTTTTTAGGATACGCAAGGCATACTCTGCCATGTAGGCCAATGTTCCAGGTGTCAATTCACTGCTTGTGCTGGGTTGAGGAGCACTTTCTTGCAAATCAACATCACTTGTGGCCCGCAAAAACCCTGTACTTGACCTTGCAACGCCACCAGTTTCTATTGCCCCCTGAGAAGCATCCACCTCCCTTAAATATTCATCCCCATCATCCTCCTCCTCTTCGTCCACCACCTCGTCCAGGAGAGTTCCCTGACCAGACAATGGCTGACTGTCTTCAAGGCTTCCCTCCTCTTCGGCTGCAGACGCCTGCACCTTGATGTGCGACAAACTTTGCATCACTAGACGCATTAGTGGGATGCTCATGCTTATGATGGCGTCATCTGCACTTACCAGCCGTGTGCATTCCTCAAAACACTGAAGGACTTGACAGAGGTCTTGGAGCTTCGACCACTACACACCAGATAACTCCATGTCTGCCATTCAACTGCCTGCCCGTGTATGTGTATCCGCCCACAGATAAATGACAGCACGCCTCTGTTCGCACGGGCTCTGAAGCATGTGCAGTGTGGAGTTCCACCTTGTTGCAACGTCAATTATTAGGCAGTGCTAGGAAGATTCAGTGATAGCTGATGGTTCTACATACGGCTGGAGTGTATAGGCGACCGGCGGATGTGCGAGCAAAGTCTTCACATCTTCAGGAGCAGGGCTGGTAACCCCGGATAATTTTTCAGGAAGCACTGCACCACCAGGTTCAAGGTGTGAGCCAGGCAAGGAATGTGTTTCAGTTCTGAAAGGGCTATTGCAGCCATAAAATTCCTTCCGTTATCACTGACTACCTTGCCTGCCTCAAGATGTACACTGCCCAGCCATGACTGAGTTTCTTGGTGCAAGTACTCGGCCAGTACTTCCGCGGTGTGTCTGTTGTTGCCCAAACACTTCATTTGTAGCACAGCCTTCTGAAACTTACCACTAGCTGTTCCATAATGGGAAACCTCGTGTGCAACACTGGCAGCTGCGGATGAAGTGGTCGTATGACTGCACTTTGTGGACGAGCTTTCACTTCTGGAGGAGGAGGAGGAGAAGGGGTGGTGAACGCCTACAGCAAACTGTTTCCTAGACCATGGGCAAGGCAGAACTGTCCCACTATGGCTGTCCCCTGTGGACCCTGCATCCACAATATTAACCCAGTGCGCCGTGATAGACACGTAATGTCCCTGGCCATGCCTACTGGTCCATGCATCTGTTGTGAGGTGCAGCTTTCTACTGACTTATTGCCTCAGTGCATGGACAATATGGTCTTTGACATGCTGGTGGAGGGCTGAGATGGCTTTTCTCGCAAAGATGTGTCGGCTGGGTAGGTCATATCGTGGTACTGTGTAGGCCATCAGGGCTTTGAAAGCTTCACTTTCAACCAACCGGTAGGGCATCATCTCTAACGAGATTAGTCTAGCAATGTGGGCATTCAAACCCTGTGTACGCGAATGACAGGATGAGTACTTTCTTTCCCTAACGAGAGTCTCTTGTAGGGTGAGCTGGACTGGAGAGTTGTATATGGTGGAATTAGCGGGGGTGGTGGTGGACATGGCAAATTGAGAGAGGGTTGGTGATGGTATTCTTGATGTTGGCCTACCTACAGTGTTCCCTACCAAGAACCTTATGATTCCCTGAATGCTTTGGCCTTGCGACGATACCTCCACATTTGCTGCTGGTGGTGTCCTAACCAGTGGGCTTACTGTGAGGGAAGCATTGTAGCTCTGCTGACTACATTCATTCTGAGCAGGTGCACCAACGGTACTGGACATTTGGTAGTTAGTCCAGGCTTGCAAGTGCATGGTGGTTAAATGTCTACGCATGCACATTGTATTTAAATTTAGGAGATTCTTCCCTCTGCTAAAGGTCTTTGAGCACTTCTTACAGATAACTTTGCACTGATCATTCGGATCTTGGTTTAAAAATTCCCACACTGCACTCTTCCTACTATGGATTACCCTTTCAGGCATTACACGCTGTGCTACTTTCACCAGATGGCCACGCTGTCCTAAAACTGTTTTTGGATTTGACAAACATTTTTGGCCAGATATGGGCCTGCCAGATGAAAGCTGTTGCGATGTAAATAGCTGCTGCGGATCATCCTCCTCTGCTTCTGAGCTACTGGCAGCGGCACCCTCTTCCCCAATGGCTGCCAATCTGGGTCAATAACTGGGTCATCTATCATCTCCTCTTCAATGTCATGTGCACCTTCCTCTGTGTCACCGTGTAAGCTGCTATAGCGTTCGTGACAGGGCACCATAGTCTCATCAGGGTCAGATTCTGGCTCAGTACACTGTGAGGGCAATGTAGTGATCTGAGTCAATTGAACAGCATAATAATGTAGCTGTGGCTGTGCATCTGTGCACTCCATGTCTGATTCAACTTGTAATGGGCTTTTAACAATTTCCTTCTCTAACCCAGGCACGGTATGTGTAAAGAGCTCCATGGAGTAAACTGTAATTTCGCCGGCCGCATCCTTCACTTTTGGTTTGGGTGAAGGACACAAGGAAGCGACTTGTTTCTGACCGGGAGCATCCACTGATAACTCGCTGCTTTTAGATTTCGAACCTTCTGAAGAGGAGGCAAAAGAGCTAGAGGCTGAGTCAGCAAGGAAAGCCAAAACTTTTTCCTGCTGCTCTGGCTTTAAAACCTGTTTTCCTACTCCCAGATAAGGGGGCCTTCGAGGCCTTGTGTAGCAAGACGATGACGCTGGCTCAACACCTCAAGCCTTTGGTGCTATTTTGCTTTTCCCACTACCACCAGATGCTCCACCACCACCACCATCAGTACCAGCTGGCAATGCTCGCCCACGACCTCTTCCACCAGACTTCCTCATTTTCGGAAAAATCTAACCAAAATAACAACCATTATATGGTACTGTGAAACACGGTAGAAGGTGTATATAAACTTGTGGAAAATTTAAATCTCCCTTTTTTTGGTGGGGGAGACTGAAACAAAACTCAGGCGTAGTGTATTACACTACACAATGTAAGTGGCAGAACGTTGACGTAGATCCACTTCGTGCCAATTTAAATCTCCCTTTTATTTGGGGGGGACTGCAACAAAACTCAGGCCCAATGTATTACACTACACAATGTAAGTGGCAGAACGTGGCTGGAAGATGTACGACAAACTAACAGAACTGTGACGTAGATCCACTTAATGCCAATTTAAATCTCCCTTTAATTTGGGGGAGACTGCAACAAATCTCAGGCGTAGTGTATTACACGACACAATGTAAGTGGCAGAACGTGGCTGGAAGATGTACAACAAACTAAAAGAACTGTGGCGTAGATCCACTTAGTGTCAATTTAAATCTCCCCTTTATTTGGGGGAAGCTGCAACCAAACTCAGGGCCATTGTATTACACTACACAATGTAAGTGGCAGAACGTGGCTGGAAGATATATCAAAAAATACAAGGGCTGTAGTACAATCTCAGGACAAGTATGGCAGCAATAAAAAGGACTGCTGCACACAAAACAAACTAGAGAAGTGTGCAGAAAGGAGCAACAGGATTTTTGCTTTTAAAAAAGCAGTTGTTTTGCAGAGCGGCGTACAAACAGCAATGCAGCTATCAGGGAGCCTTATAAGGCAGCCTAATAAGCTACAGAGCTGACGCACAAAAATAAACTCCACTGTCCCTGCAAAGAAAAGGTGGTGTTGGACAGTGGAAATCACTACAGCACAAGCAGTTTCGGGGTTAATCTTCCCTCCCTAACTATATCCCTTCTTCTGATGAAGCTGCAGCAACCTCTCCCTATGCTAAGATCGGCAGAAGTAAGATGGCGGTCTGCGTGCGCAACCCTTTATAGCCCCTGTGACTCCGCAGAAAGCAAGCCAATCACTGTAATGCCCTTCTCTAAGATGATGGGGACCGAGACCTATGTCATCACGCTGCCCACACTCTGCGTCCTCCTTCATTGGATGAGAAATGGCACTGAAAGCGTCATATGAAACGCGACTTTGGCGCGAAGATCGCCGACCTCATGGCCGATCCCACACTAGGATCGGGTCGGGTTTCACGAAACCCGACTTTGCCTTTTGAATTTGTCCGATCCGTTTCACTCAACCCTAGTGCACACCATTATCCTCTTTTAATATCAGAAAGGGGTTAATTTTGATAAATGTAGAGTACTGCATCTAGGACAAAGTAATACTAGTGTTGGATATACATTAAATGGGAGTATACTCAGGACTACAGAACAGGAGAAGGACTTGGGTATTCTGGTTACAAGTAAGCTGAGCAGGAATACTAAATTTCAAGCAAAAGCAAACAAGATTTTAGGGAGTATAAAAAGAGAGAGAAAATTAATAATTCCCAATGTATTGTTATCCCTCTATAAATCCCCTAGAAGGCCACATCTAGAATATGTGATCCAATTTTGGGCTCCACATCTTAAAAAGGATATTCAGAAGTTAGAGTCAGTTCAAAGGTGGGAAACTAGATTATTGCAAGGGATGGAAGGCCTCTCATATGAGGAGAGGTTGGAAAAGTTGGACTTGTTTAGCTTAGAAAAAGATGCCTCAGAGTTTATCTCATTTAAATATATACACATTTGTGTGGTCAGTACAGGGGAATGGTATATGCCTTATTCTTTCCAAAGACAATACAATGGACCAGGGGCCAGTCATTCAGGGTGGAAGAAAGACTATTCAGGTAGCTAAATAGGATAAGGTTCCTTACAGTTAGAGCAGTCAGACGGTGGAATGCCCTACCACAAGAGGTAGCAACCGCAGACACTTTAACAGCTTTAAAAAAATAAAAGCTGGATGATTTCCTCAATAGAAATAACATTGTGGGTTATAGTTAATTTAGTGAAAAAAAATGTACAGTTGATGGAGAAATATTGAACTTGATGGACCTAGGTCTTTCTTCAACCTATGCAACTATGAACCTATCATCTGATTAGTGTTGCCTAAACCGTGAGCAGCATGAATCAGAGCATAGCTCTAATTGATTAACAGGCAATGAAAGAAACTTGTCAGTCATCTCTTGGTAAATTATGTCAGTGGTGGTTCAGCAGGCTGATGTTTCACCACTATTCATAGATTTATTGCACACTGAAACTGCTATTGGGAGACAGGTTGTTCTTACTGTAGTGCCTTGAACATATGCAAACTTTTAGCACTGGAAGCAGGAAAGCCTTTAAAAAGACTTTGCTCATGAAGCTATTTTTGCAGAGATAGCCATTATAGTTTGAAAAACTGGCTCAAAAAATGTTGAACTTTCAGAAAAATGGTGGGTTGGATTTGCAAAGCAAGTACACCATCATTATTAGGGCTAGGGGATTTATCTCTTGGTGGATACAGATTATATTGTTAGATCTGCTTATGGAGTCTTATTAATCAGTGAATGAACTTCACACATAACAGGATGTTTGCTTAGTAGTACGCATTGTAGACTTGCGCTGCTGGATTCCAATCTCACCAAAGACAGTATTTGCAAGTATGCTCTCCATGTGGTTACTGAATATGTGTTTTCTCCAATGCTACAAAATCTTTATGTGGTTTTCTTCCGGGTACATCAGTTTCCTCCTACAAACAAAGACATGCTGATAGGAAATTTAGATTGTGAGCCACATTGAGGAGAGTCACCATGATGTGTGTAAACACTGTGGAACAATGGCGCTATATAAGTGAGTATAATAATAATGCATATAGTCATACATGCAGATGCAGTGCAATTTCATGAATAACTAAATTGACACAGATGCCCAGAATGAATACAACTGATGTTGCTTCACTTCAGCCAAAAAAAAGGAACAAGCTTGCTAATTTTCTTGTTGCACAATATTAATTATTCTATTCTTTTATTACAAATTGTTTAAAATAACACTTCAGCATTTAAGCCTTTGATACCTTACAGTATCTTCATTTTATTACTTAACATAAAAGTTTGCCGGGCTACATTACTGCTGACAAATAGCAATTAAAAAGTAAACAAAACTTTATTTTATGCTTAATATATCAGGATTGCAAGGATTAGGTGACCTTGTGATTCGTTATGTGGGAATTAGAAGGCTTCTTCTGTATTCATTTCAATAAAGCACATTACTGTTTTAAATGAATATGCATATCACATTGATTTAATTGTTTTGTTTGTGTTTGCCATAGTGCTTCAATAAATTATTAAAAAGAAAGGTATGACAGCAAAGATTTTCCTACAATGCCTTGTAATTAAAAAAATCTACAAAGTATATTTGAGAGTAACCATTCAGATTAAATATAAATCTCAAACACCTGGTATGCAGATAATAGTGGAGTGGATTGTAAGCACCGACATTGTCTGTAGTCTAAATCTAATTAAAGACTATTCAAGAGTATGTAAAAAATCAATACCTAATATGTTTTTCACAGCTGCTTTCCTCAGCATTGCTAACATGAAGAGGGAAATGCCAATACTTTGAACTCATACATGTTCTTTGTTGTGTTTCCAATGATAGAGACAAGGTCAGAGATGATAAAATAGGTTCCAAACTCACAAGTTCCTCAATTAATGGCTTAGTTATCAGACAGCATAATCAAAGGCAACTATCAATACATTTTGAAAGTTAACTGAGGAATCTTCACACATACAAATCTAAGCTTTGATTTTCACCCCTGGGGCAAAGTTGACAATTGGCGCTATGGAGAATGTAGTACAAATGAAATCATGTTTTGGCTGTTTCCTGATAGCCTATCATGTCATCATTTTGTTGCAATCCTATAAATTGATCAGGTCTTTAGCTACAAATACCCTGTCGCGTGCACAGCACTTTGCAGATCAGTTATATATTTTGCATCTTATTTTTTAAACTAAACATGAGTACCCAAACCCTACTTATCTAAAAGCAGAGTTTGGGTATTTGAGTGTTTCTTGAGTAAACATTTGGGGAAATCTCTTTCCCAAGTCTATTGTAGCTCTACGACTATGGGAAAAAATAGTCTTGTAAACTTGATGCATTTTTTTTGCTTCCATATTTTTTTTCTAGAAGTTTACCAGCTGAGAATGTAGCTTGTAACATAACAGACAAAAGTGAATATAGAAATATTATGTCATCTTCTCCACTGTGCTAGAACACATTGCTCTATACCAATGGATCTGTGACTGTCAGGTTAAATAAATGGCTGTCCCAAACACAGTAAAATGCATTTAATAGTTAAAGATATCAAATTAAACTATATTATTTACCTAGCTCTCAATCCTCCCAAAACCATGTTGCATCTTAATAATGTAATGCAAGAATTGGAAGTAGAACATGTCACTTAAATAACAAAATTGATAAGGTTCCTTAACATGTTAAAAACTAAGTCATTTTTCACTTTTTTACCTTCTTTTTTATAAGTATGACAACTTGTTTTTTTGTGTTGTTGAATGGCACTCAAATTAGAGTCAACAAGCTCAACAAATTTTTCAACAAATTGATTTACCTTTGAATTGCATTATTGCAAAAGCTTCAATTGCCCTGAAAAGACACAAATGCGCAAACTAGGGATTGCTGCTGTGCTGACAGAGGGTGGAGTAGGGTGAATACTACAAACTGATGGACTGTGAATGAGGTGCAGGTGGGGATGTTATGGTGGATTGAGAAAGATGTGATGTGTTCAGTATCTGAGATCGGTCAAAAACAGCAGGCATATCCACTTTCGAATCAGCTGATAGGCTTTCACTCACCATGACTGTAAAGGATAAACAAGTGCAGGTTCAACGGACAGAGAACTGTGAGAGAACACATGCCACATTGAAGGAGGAGAAAGAAGCACAGATGTTAATGGGGTGGCCGGTGGCTGGCAAGGCCCGCTAGTCTGCAATTTAGGGCAGTGAGATTCCTAGACTAATGCACGTTGATCGCACATGTTCCAATTCATGCATGCAATAGGCAAATTATGAGATATTTTACCTCTATTCAGTCATTTTTTACAAAGTTGTCAGATAACGTGAGTTGAGTCATTTTTTGTGGTCTCAAACAAGGGCCAGGCAAGCCAATTCTTGTCGCCTTTGCAAACCCGTGACCACTGCTTGCCACAGCCATAGTTGTGACTGATCATACAGTGCTTGTGATTGCATTACTCACTGTCTGTGTGGGAAGCTGCAACATAACCTACTCATCTTCCTCCTCCTCTGATGAGCTACTCGGCTGTGTGATTCTGTGTTCACACCAAGTAGGTTCTAAAATCAAATCATCATTCTCACTGCTTTCCCATTCCTCACACTGAGAATCACCCTCCTCCTTTTCCTGCACTGACAGCACAGTACAATCCATGTGAGCCTCAGGTATCTGAGTCTCATCAAGATCACCTCGACCCCCGGGTGTTAATGTCTGGTGACTATGGTCTGGAATCTGCTTGCATCCTACTTCGTCCAGCCCTGGATCCAACTGCAAAAAATTTTGCACATCAGTGCTGATGCTTTCCTCCTCTTGAGTCTGTTAATCTTTGAAACATACCTCTAATGCCCATGGAATAGAATGTGCAAACAGCTCTGATGACTCGCTCATCTGTGGTTCCCCACAGTCAGTTGGGCATTTGGATAGTTGTGATGCAGGGGGAAACAAGGGTAATTTGGGTGTCACTTATAAGCACTGTACTGTGTGTGATGTTAAGGTGTAGGAAGAGGAAAAGAGGTCACTTGATGCTGAACTTGCCATCCACTAGAGCACATTCTCTCCTGTGTGGCTGCCATAGAAAGGGAGTTGAGTAGACCTTTCATTAACAGAAGTTGTCACAATGTAGTGCAATTATTTACTGCAGCAAAACAAACCTACATATCATTTCTCATGTCATTCCTGTTTCACAATACTAAGCAGCTACTCAGTACTTTCAAATCTCTCCTCGTCCCTCAGCGCCCCCTCCTTATGAACTTATCTTAGCTGAATACGTTACCTCATTTTTAAGCAGAAGATTGACAACATAAGGCAAAGCTTTTGCCTAAAGTTGCCGCAGCCTCACCTCATAACTACTCAACTCAACTATCCAAAACCATTTTTTCCACCATTACGGAAGATCAACTTTCCTCTTTACTCTCCAAATCACCTGTCACCACCTGTAAACTTGACCCAATCCTATCCCACCTCATTCCAAACCTTGCAACAGTCTTCATTTTGAAATTAATCCACCACTTCAATCTGTCACTAACAACTGTTTTCTTCCCCTCATGATTCAAGCATACCTCTATTACACCCTTCCTCAAAAAGTACTCCCTTAACCCATCATTTGTGTATAGCTATCACCCCATATCACTTCTCCACTATGCCTCAAATCTAGTGGAACAACACGTCCATTTTGAACTGTCCTCAAACCTCTCCTCCTGCTTTCTCTTTGACTGCTTACAATCTGGCTTCCGACCCCACTGAAACTGTCCTGAATAAAGTCAACAGCGAGCTCTTTCAGCTCTTTGCATCACAGACTTCGTTCTATCTTGGATCTTCTCATACCTAACAGATAGGACATTCAGTGTCTCCCACTTACACACCACCTTCTCATCTCACCTCCTATCTGCCAGTGTCCCCCAAGGTTTAGTTTTTGGACCTCTGCTCTTCTTTATCTACACCTTCGGCCTGAGATAGCTCATGGAGTCTCACGGCTTTCAGTATCACCTCTATGCTGATGACTCACAGACCTACCTCTCTGGACATATCACCTTCTTACTAACCAGAATCCCACAATGTCAGTCCTCTATTTCATCCTTCTTCTGTGGTAGATTTCTAAAACATAACATGGATAAAACTGGATTCATCATATTTCCACCATCTCATTCAACCCCCCAATTGACATCTCTATCAAAATCAATGGTCCAGAAAGATGAAGGCAGCACTCCGGTAGAAAAAATAAGAGTATTTTATTGGCCCATGTGCTCTTATTTTTTTCTACTGGAGTGCTGCCTTCATCTTTCTGGACAATAGCATGAGGTTTGGTATATACCTGGAAGGATTTTTTGCACCCTCTGTCTTCTTTTGGTGCTGCTTTTTGTTTTCTTTTTCTATCAAAATCAATGGCTTGACTCTGATCTTTCTTTCAAATCTGAGATTAAAGCCCTTTCCCCTTCCAGCCGACTCCAACTCAAAAGTATCTCCCGAATCTGCAGGTTCCTCAACCATGAATCTGCAAAAACACTAGTGGATGCCCTCATCAATTCCTGCCTCAACTACTGCAGCCTCTTGATCTGTGGCCTCCCTTCTAACACTATCACACCCATCCAATCAATCCTAAATTCTGCTGCCTCACTAATCCACCTGTCACCACACTATTCCTAGGCTTCTCTCCTCTGTCAATCTCAGCACTGGCTCCTCATTGCCCAGAAACTCCATTTCAAAACCCTAACTTTGGTATAAAAAACGATCCAAAACCTGTCTCCTCCAGACAGTGGGGGAAATAAGTATTTGATCCCTTGCTGATTTTTGTAAGATTGCCCACTGACAAAGACATGAACAGTATATAATTTTAAGGGTAGGTTAATTTTAAGATTGAGAGATGGAATATTTCTACTCTGGGAAATTAATGCCACTTTAGTGGTGTGTGTCAATAATTTTTGGAAATGTTTGTACTCCAAGTTGGGTCTCCTTCATTTGTGTTGCATGTAGCAGTAGGGCTCCCAGACCGGCAGGCCTGCAATTACTTTAAGTCAACTATCTGTGCTACTAACCTTAAATTTGTGTAACACTTGTGGTATACCAAGCTGATATTTGTGCCATCTAAGTGTGGCTGACCAAAAATCACATTTAAGCTGTTGCATAAGGTATCAGGGCTCCCAGAAAAGCAGGCTTACACTGGTCTTTCACCCATTGTTAGGGCTGGCGGAACACACCAAATAATTATAAGGATGGTATAAGGTGTGTTTGCAGCCCGGGGTCCACCATGCAGAGATGACACTTGCTGCTGAGAAATGGCAGAGGGACGCTTGCTCACACGTGGGTTAGAAGCAAACTCTGTTTTTTCACAGAGTCGCCAAATAAATGCTGTGCCCTGTTAGCAGTCACAGGGTGCAGCTGAAAGACACTGGTGGGATCCCTATGAATCACCCCCAGTAAACTGGCGATTGGACTCGCTCTGACCCTCGGTGGCTTTTGAGCCTGCGCCTGAGGATGCCCTGAGTCAGATGCTGAGTCCAAGCTGGAATTCCCACCTTACACTGACCGGTTGTCAGGACAGAACAAAACTAACATTTACCGCACAGAGTGCGTAAAGCGCCGCACTGGCAGACGCCACTATCCACCCTAACTAGGGTCAGGAAAGTGCACTGGTTGTGCACGGCGCCACACTGGCAGTCGCTGCTGATTTGACGCAGTAAAGTTGTGCTTCTGTGCAGGATAGCACTGTCAGGCGCTAGGTAGCTCCATCATTCGTAGACATTCAACATCACTAGGAAAGGGTATGATTAAGGTGCATTCACCAGAACATGCATACATCCACACACACACACGATAACAGGTTTATACTAGTGCATGGCTATGTGACCATGCAAACCTTT
This sequence comes from Ranitomeya imitator, assembly GCF_032444005.1. NCBI lineage: Eukaryota > Metazoa > Chordata > Amphibia > Anura > Dendrobatidae > Ranitomeya > Ranitomeya imitator. The sequence goes on along the minus strand of NC_091285.1, from coordinate 338,404,269 downwards.
TATAGAGGAAGCTCTCCGGGACATTCCTAGTGGTCCAATAGAAGCTGCTGCAGGAACTGAGCATGTGACCCCCGACCTCCAATGGGAGGTCGTCCCTTGGGCATGCTCAGAAGAAGAAAAGCAGGACTTAGTCCCAGGAGCACCCGCTCGCTGCTGATCAGTACTGGTTACGATGGCTGAGCCTGGAACGACAGTAGTAATCAGCCGCACATTATCAGCTTGAGCCAGATGCTGGGACCGACGTCTCTGCTGAGCAGGCTCCACTGTGGCTGGAGGAGAATGGGAGGCTGCAGCAGAGATGGTTCGAGGTTCCCCCTGTGCAGCGGCGGGAATTCGACACCTAACACCAATCTTCTCCTAATTTAAACTTAAAGTCAAATCTGTAAATGCTGGCCCAGACCCTAAATCCTCATGCATGGCCTATGGATGACTGCTGCTGCTCCATTATCAAATTTGTACTGTGTGTTAATTGATGCCACTTCCTGGGTGTCTGTCCATAATTTGAGCTTTTGGGCTGCTTTTTGAGTCCCTGAAGGTGTTGATTATGTGTTTGGCTTTGCCTGCCAATGAATTCAATGAGGTTCAGATACGTTCAACGAACTGTTCGGTGAATGTCGGTACTGTCATGCACTGCGTAGGAAAGACTAAGTGAAACATGAGATGATTGGAAGGGAGTCCAACACTAGGGGAGGGGGGAGTGGAAACCTCTAGGCAGATTTAACCCATTCCCGACCTCCGCCGTACTATTACAGCGGAGGTCGGGTCCCCTGCTTTGATGTGGGCTCCAGCGCTGAACCCACCTCAAAGCCGGGACATGTCAGCTGTTTTGAACAGCTGACATGTGCCCGCAATAGTGGCAGGTAAAATCGTGATTCACCCGCCGCTATTACTCAGTTAAATGCTGCTGTCAAACGCTGGCAGCGGTATTTAACCGGCACTTCCAGCCGCGTCGCCGGAAATGATCGCATCGCCGACCCCCATCACATGATCAGGGGTCGGCAATGCGTCAGGATGGTAACCGTAGAGGTCCTTGTGACCTCTATGGTTACTGATGCCAGCCTGCTGTGAGCGCCACCCTGTGGTCGGCGCTAATAGCAAGCCTGCAATTCAGCTACATAGCAGCGATCTGGTGATCACTGCTATGTAGCAGAGGCGATCAAGTTGTGCCAGCTATTGAAGCATGGCAAGTAAAAAAAAAGTTTAAAAAAATAAAAAAATATGAAAGTTTAAATCACCCCCGTTTCGCCCCATTAAAAAAAAAACAATAAAAAAATCAAACCTACACATATTTGGTATCACCACGTTCAGAATCGCCCGATCTATCAATAAAAAAAGGATTAACCTGATCGCTAAATGGCGCAGTGAGAAAAAAATTAGAAACACCAGAATTACGTTTTTTTTGGTCGCCGCTACATTGCATTAAAATGTAATAATGGGCGATCAAAAGAATGTATCTGCACCAATATGGTATCATTAAAAACACCAGCTTGGCACACAAAAAATAAGCCCTTACCTGACCCCAGATCGTGAAAAATGGAGACGCTACGAGTAACGGAAAATTGCACAATTTTTTTTTCAGCCAAGTTTGGAATTTTTTTAACCACTTAGATAAAACATAACCTAGACATGTTTTTTTGTCTGTGAACTCATAATGACCTGGAGAATCAAAATAGCAGGTCAGTTTTAGCATTCAGTGAACCTAGCAAAAAGCCAAACAAAAAACAAGTACGGGATTGCACTATTTTTGCAATTTCATCGCACTTGGATTTTTTTTCCTGTTTTCTAGTACAAAACATGCTAAAACCAATGATGTCGTTGAAAAGTGCAACTTGTCCCGCAAAAAACAAGCCCTCACGGAATTAACGGAAAAATAAAAAAATTATGGCTCTGGGAAGGAGGGGAGAAAAAAACAAAAACACAAAAATGGAAAAGGGCAGGGTCGTGAAGGGGATAAAGTCACCCTGTCTGCCCTAAATGTCCCTATATAGGTTCTACACCATTCGCAGAGCAGGAACCTACTCCCTGCCTAACCCTAGCAATAAGCCATGCTTAGGAATAACGGGATGTGCAAATAGTAGATCCCCACTACCACTAAAGACAGTTGGGATAGATGAACAAGGGGAACACTTATCTTGAGTAGATTCAGAGATGTAACTGACTGCTATAGCTCCAAGTTTCACCAGGGGGAAATGGAAATATCACTGGCAATTCCCAGCAGCAGGCTGGAATTCTATAAACACCCAGATCCAAGTATGTCAATTAAAGCTGGGGAAAGGTTGCCACTTGGTCAAAGAGTCAGAAGGGTTAAAAAGGTGCCTGCAAAGCCAAACGCAGAGACCTTCTGCAGCTAGATGCGGTGTGACTGTCGCAGGTTCTAACATACCCGTGACAGGTACGTTCGCCGAATCCAAACCACACCTTGAAAGGTTCACTCATCTTTAGTCCTGACTGTAATCTCATTGAGATGCTGTTGCATGACCTTAAAAAGGTAGTCCATGTTCAGAAACATGACATCCAGCAGAGGGCGCATCACCGCGAATGAAGGTAACTACAGGTCATTGACCTAGTTTCCATTCATTTGCTGGGGTTTTACAGCCACGAGCACAGCTGCATTAGCAGAGCTCCTGGGTGTAAAATTATTTAACTTTTTCAGGTGGATTTACAGCATGGGACATGACAGATCATCGGAAGGTATGGGATATTGTTGTTTTTTTATTTTTCCTTTGTTACAGAGCGAGGGTCTTCAGGTGGATTAAGAGTCTAATAAAATATTACAACAACCTGTGTCTTTATTTCATTAAAAGACTTTGTAATAATGTGTGTGTGTGTTTTAACCATTTCATACAATTGGATTAATAATGGATAGGTGTCATAATTGACGCCTCTCCATTATTAATCTGGCTTAATGTCACCTTACAATAGCAAGGTGACATTAACCCTTCATTACCCCATATCCCACCACTACACGGGAATGGGAAGAGAGTGGCCAAGTGCCAGAATAGGTGCATCTTCCAGATGTGCCTTTTCTGGGGTGGCTGGGGGCAGATGTTTTTAGCCGGGGGGGGGGCAATAACCGTGGACCCTCTCCAGGCTATTAATATCTGCCCTCAGTCACCGGCTTTACCATTCTGGTGGAGAAAATTGCACGGGAGCCCACGCCAATTTTTTCCGCGATTTAACCCTTAAATACAATAGTTAGAGCGCCCAAATTTTGCACATACACACTACTAACATTAGTAGTGTGGAATATGCAAAAAAAATGGGAATATGACATGGTTTACTGTATGTAAACCATGTCGCATATCATGTCGGGTTTAGGAAGGAGAAATGAAAAGCCGGCAATTGAATTACTGGCTTTTCTGCTATATCACGCTGAAGTAAATATAAATATATATATATATATATATATATATATGTGTCTCAATGACATATATATCTATATATATAATTGCCTAATGGTTTTTCCGTCTGTCTGTCTGTCTTTCTGTCTGTTTGTCCTGGAAATCCCACGTCTCTGATTGGTCGAGGCCGCCAGGCCTCGACCAATCAGCGACAGGCACGGTATCGACGTAGAAATCCCGCGCCTCTGATTGGTCGAGGCCGCCAAGCCTCGACCAATCAGCAACGGCCACAGCGACGATTATGTCATAAAGGACGTAGAAATCCCACGTTTCTTATTTAGCGATGGGCACAGTATCGACGTAGATGTCATAATGGTTGCCATGGCGACGTTGATGTCATAAAGGTTGCCTCGACCAATCAGCGACGGGCACAGTCTGCCGCGAATTCTGGAATCATCATTGTTCATATACTACGGGGACATGCATATTCTAGAATACCCGATGCGTTTGAATCGGGCCACAATCTAGTATATATATATATATATACATATATATATATAAATGAAACCTGACTTTGGTGCGAAGATCGCCGACCGCATGGCCGATCCCACACTAGGATCGGGTCGGGTTTCATGAAATCCAACTTTGCCAAAAGTCGGCGACTTTTGAAATTGTCCGATCCGTTTCACTCAACCCTAGTTGTCATCCTTTCAATATAAGAATTTATTAATGTAATTACAAACATTTAATCCTCTGTTTGATGGACAATCCCTACACTTTATCTTTGGAGGAAAAAGTCCATCAAGTCTCTGTACCATAGGAAACACTACACTAGTCTTTAAAATTTATATGACTAAAATATATTATATTATTATATAATATTATTATATTATTATAAAATATATTATATTTCCCAGAGGAGCATTGCACGGCGAATAAGCCTCCTTACCTTGACAAGCCAGAGATGGTATGTCACTCTCCATAAGGAGAAACTATATCCCTTAGACCCCACTCCAGAGCATCTCACCTAGCCAAATTAGTTCTCATGCTTCGCACTGACGAGGGCCAACAGCCCGAAACACCGTGTCTGCGAATTGAGATACTGATTTGGCTTTTATCCTAAGTCATATTGCACGACTCGTTTAAAGGGTTTATTGTGACTTGTAGGATCGCTACTTCCAACAGGTGGCGCTATAGAGTTTAAGTCCTCTTTTTCTCTGAAGAGGCAATTTGCATATTATATTTCCCAGAGGAGCATTGCACGGTGAATAAGCCTCCTTACCTTGAGAAGCCAGAGTTGTTATGTCACTCTCCATAAGGAGAAACGTTACCCCTTAGACCCCAGTCCAGAGCCTCTCACCTAGCCAAATTAGTTCTCATGCTTCGCACTGATGAGGGCCAACAGCCTGAAACACCGTGTCTGCGAATTGAAATACTGATTTTGCTTTTATCCTAAGTCAAATTGCACGACTCGTTTAAAGGGTTGATTGTGAATTGTAGGATCGCTATATCCAACAGGTGGTGCTATAGAGTTTAAGTCCTCTTTTTCTCAGAAGAGGCAATTTGCATATTATTTGACTAAAATAGGCAGTTGTATTTATTCTGCTAAGGCTGCTTTCACGCATCAGTATTTTGCTGTCAGTCACAATCCGGCGAATTTTGAAAAAAAACAGATCCGGCAAAATTTGCCTCCGGATCCGTTTTTTTCTCATAGACTTGGATTAGCGATGGATGACCTCACGTTTCATCCATTTTTCAAAAATTGTTTTTCCAGCAGCCAGAGAAAGCAGACAGTAACATTTTTTGTGTCCGTCGAAAAAATGGACAGCAATAGATCCGTCGCCGTCCGTCGCTTGCTAGATTGGAACCCTATGGCACTGGATCCATCAAATGACAGAATCCGGCAACGGATTCTATTTTTTTCTTAACTGAACATGCTCTGATTTTTTTAGGATCCAATTAGGTGGATCAGCTAGTCGGATCCATCGAAAAAACAGATCCGTCGCATCAGTTTTTCACAATCTGCGACGGATGCATTTTTTTCAACATTTAACAGATTGTGACTGATGTGTGAAAGTAACTTAAGCTGGTTAGTTACTTGTTTTTTTTAATTTCCTCTTTTTAATATCCCTTTTTGCTAAAGTCTTATAAAGGATTTGGGTGCAAAAATATATATTTTAAATAACAGAGACAAAAATTTTCAAGAATTGCTGAAAGTATAGGTGTATACTCTATTATATTGTGTTTCTTCTATCTACAGATAATAAAGACTAATTAAATATCGGAATCTGACATATTTGTGCGTTTACACAAATTTGCACACTGTAAAGTAACTACATACAATAATATCTGTACATTCTGTAGCATTGTCTAATTGTAGATATTATAGACACCATATTACTGTCCATGCAAAGAACAATAAAAATGTTTTTTAAAATAAAAGTATATATAAATTTGGCATCAACGCAAACATACAGAAAAACATAATATTGTTAATTACTTATTTTTGCAGCACATGAATAGTGCCAAATATAAAATGTAAAAAAAGCAATGGCATGATTGCTGTTCTTTTACCCCTCTTCATAAAACATGAATTAGTTATTTAGTTCTATACCAAAAAGGTGACACTGTCAAATACAGCTCATCCCAAAAAAATGAAGACTTATGGTGAAAATGAAAATTAAAGTAATGGATCCTCGAGATCTAAGTAAGCTTGTTTTTAATCGGCTAGGCATGATTTTTTTTGTGTATCTTTATTCTTTAATGTTCCTTTCTGATGTTTCAGTTTTTCTGTTCATTATTTTTCAAACACTTACAGCAACAGCATTGCAAGTAGCCCAGCCACAATCATGCTATTGTTTCACATAAACAGAAGGATGTCATTTTCAAAAACAGTTTTGAAATGTTTCATTGTTTTATGAAGGGTAAAGTATAGGTCAAAAAGTTAAATGTAATTCTTATCTTTAAATTAATCGATGGTGAAATGCTTAAAGTTAAAGATTGCATGTCACAACAAAATGATGGAAGTGTTGATACTGTTTCAGGCTTCAGTAGTTTTCTAGATTAATGGCTTGAGACCTTGTGTTTTTATTGCCTTATGCCACCGATATAACACATTTTGTGCTAAATAACAATTACTGTAAATTGTATGCCATATCCATTAAACCTATTTTCAATAGCTGAAATTTGCAACATGTGTTCTAATTAGAAAGAACATTAGGTACAAACAATAAAAAGTAGAACTGTCTGAAAATGTAACAATATTTATGTATCAGGTTCATATTTTAATTGTTAGCTTTTATGTTATAAAAAAAAACCTGATTGCCATAATCATATTTTAGAAAAATAACAAAACATTTGTTCAAGATCACCGCAACTATTTTCTTTATTTAGCAGTGTACAGCTTAATACCAGGTATTTTTGTCATGTAAAAAAATTACACCAAAATTTCAGAACTTTTTCCACTTTTAATTCAATTTAATTCAGTTGAAAAATAAGCTGTAATCTTTTCAAGTAGAAAAAGAATGACAATGACCTAACATAAAGTGTTTTCATAAATATGCACAATATTTTATTGATTAATAATAAACACACATGTCCTAATTTGTAGTTTTTACATACCATTTCAAATTGAACATAACTTTACATCCCAAGATTCTGGTTTCCTGGATTCAAAAAAGAGATGTATACATAAAGTACATTCAAATATATGTATTTTATTAAAAAATATATAAAATGTGTTGCTATATAAAATAGCAGGGAAAGCCTACATGAACGTAGAAAAACGAACGTGTGGAGCTGTGTAGGTGTATCATAGCATAAAGGGCCTCATTGAACATGCATTGGCAGACAGTAAAGGGTGCCATTTAAATGTGAATATGGTTAGGTATCAATTAGAGTTCAAAGTGATCAAAAATCAAAGATTCACCCATAGAAGATATCTATACATTTGGAAGATAAAGTGCAGTAAAGATTCGAAATAAAGTGCCTAGTGCAATTCTGAACACCTTTCCACTGTCTGAATGTATCTCCCCATATCAAGGTTCATATTTAGAAGCCAATGGGGATCCAACAATATTATGTGAAAAAAAAATGAAAGAATGAAACAGCCTAGTTTGAGGTGCTAGATGCAGTACTGAAGGTTTCCATTAGCAGAATTATATATATATATATATATATATATATATATATATATATATATATATATATATAATAAGAATAATAATTTTTATTTATATAGCGGGGACATGATACAGACAATAAATTCAGTACAAGTTAAGACAATTTAAGCAGTGACATTAGGGGTGAGGTCCCTGCTCGCAAGCTTACAATCTACAAGGAAATGGGGGGACACGATAGGTGAAAAGTGCTTGTTATTTCAGGTCTGGCAATTATAATAAATAGGGATTTTCATAAAAAGCTGCATGATCCGGTCATCAGCCCGTGTGTTTAAGTGCAATAGTCAAGTATCAAGTGCAGTTATCGTGTGCATGGAGGGTGTGGAGACAGATGAATAGTAGGGTGCAGATTCAGAGTAATATTTGGAAGGAGGGAACAGGACAAAGTTAGTTTACTGAGTAGTTGATGTGGTAGGCTTGTTTGAAGAGATGGGTTTTTAAAGCGCGCATGAATAGGTCGAGGCTAGGTATCAGTCTGATCGTCTGGGGAAGTGCATTCCAGAGAGCTGACGCAGCACGAGAGAGGTCTTGGAGACGGAGGTGCGAGGTTCAAATTACGGGAGACGTTAGTCTTAGGTCATTTGTAGAACGGAGGGCACGTGTAGGGCGATAGACGGAGATGAGAGAGGAGATATAAGGCGGTGCAGAACTGTGGAGAGCTTTGTGGGTGAGATAGATAAGTTTGTACTGGACCCTGTAGCGAATGGGTAGCCAGTGTAATGACTGGCACAAGATGGAGGCATCAGTGAAGCGGCTGGACAGAAATATGACCTTGGCTGCCGCATTCAAGATGGATTGGAGAGGAGAAAGTTTGGAAAGAGGGAGACCGATCAGAAGAGAGTTGCAGTAGTCCAAACGAGAATGAATAAGAGCAACAGTAAGAGTCTTAGCAGTTTCAAAGGTGAGAAAAGGTCGGATTCTGGAGATGTTTTTAAGATGCAATTTAAAATAACCAATAAATTTCATTCAACTTCACAATTGTGTTCCACATGTTGTTGATTCTTCACCAAAAATTTACATTTGGTATCTTTATGTTTGAATCATGATATGTGGGAAAAGGTTGAAAAGTTCTAGGGAGCCGAACATTTTTGCAAGGCACTGTATACAGTGGGGCAAAAAAGTATTTAGTCAGTCAGCAATAGTGCAAGTTCCACCACTTAAAAAGATGAGAGGCGTCTGTAATTTACATCATAGGTAGACCTCAACTATGGGAGACAAACTGAGAAAAAAAAATCCAGAACATCACATTGTCTGTTTTTTTAACATTTTATTTGCATATTATGGTGGAAAATAAGTATTTGGTCAGAAACAAAATTTCATCTCAATACTTTGTAATATATCCTTTGTTGGCAATGACAGAGGTCAAACGTTTTCTGTAAGTCTTCACAAGGTTGCCACACACTGTTGTTGGTATGTTGGCCCATTCCTCCATGCAGATCTCCTCTAGAGCAGTGATGTTTTTGGCTTTTCGCTTGGCAACATGGACTTTCAACTACCTCCAAAGGTTTTCTATAGGGTTGAGATCTGGAGACTGGCTAGGCCACTCCAGGACCTTGAAATGCTTCTTACGAAGCCACTCCTTCGTTGCCCTGGCGGTGTGCTTTGGATCATTGTCATGTTGAAAGACCCAGCCACGTTTCATCTTCAATGCCCTTGCTGATAGAAGGAGATTTGCACTCAAAATCTCACGATACATGGCCCCATTCATTCTTTCATGTACCTGGATCAGTCGTCCTGGCCCCTTTGCAGAGAAACAGCCCCAAAGCATGATGTTTCCACCACCATGCTTTACAGTAGGTATGGTGTTTGATGGATGCAACTCAGTATTCTTTTTCCTCCAAACACGACAAGTTGTGTTTCTACCAAACAGTTCCAGTTTGGTTTCATCAGACCATAGGACATTCTCCCAAAACTCCTCTGGATCATCTAAATGCTCTCTAGCAAACTTCAGACGGGCCTGGACATGTACTGGCTTAAGCAGTGGGACACGTCTGGCACTGCAGGATCTGAGTCCATGGTGGCGTAGTGTGTTACTTATGGTAGGCCTTGTTACATTGGTCCCAGCTCTCTGCAGTTCATTCACTATGTCCCCCCGCGTGGTTCTGGGATTTTTGCTCACCGTTCTTGTGATCATTCTGACCCCACGGGGTGGGATTTTGCGTGGAGCCCCAGATCGAGGGAGATTATCAGTGGTCTTGTATGTCTTCCATTTTCTAATTATTGCTCCCACTGTTGATTTCTTCACTCCAAGCTGGTTGGCTATTGCAGATTCAGTCTTCCCAGCCTGGTGCAGGGCTACAATTTTGTTTCTGGTGTCCTTTGACAGCTCTTTGGTCTTCACCATAGTGGAGTTTGGAGTCAGACTGTTTGAGGGTGTGCACAGGAGTCTTTTTATACTGATAACAAGTTTAAACAGGTGCCATTACTACAGGTAATGAGTGGAGGAAAGAGGAGACTCTTAAAGAAGAAGTGACAGGTCTGTGAGAGCCAGAAATCTTGATTGTTTGTTTCTGACCAAATACTTATTTTCCACCATAATATGCAAATAAATGAAAGCAAGGACCTCCAACGTGGTATTTTCCTAAATACTGCCGGTACCACGTGCCACGCCAGAGAGGCAACGGGAGATTAGGGAGGTTAATAAGTGGCTCAAGAATTGGTGTAGGAAAGAGGGGTTTGGGTTCCTGCAGAACTGGGCCGACTTCTCAGTTGGCTACAGGCTCTACGCTAGGGACGGGCTGCACCTCAATGGGGAGGGTGCAGCTGTGCTGGGGGAGAGAATGGCTAGAAGGTTGGAGGAGTGTTTAAACTAGGAATTGGGGGGGAGGGTATTCATTTTATAGGAGGGGAAGATAGTGCAGACAGAGACCTGGGCACAAATAAGGAAGTTGGGGGTGGCGGTGGCATGGGGGGTGGGGTCAGAACAGTTAATAATTTAAGAAATAGAAGTACAGAGAGGAACATAAAGTGCATGTATACTAATGCCAGAAGCCTCGCCAACAAAATGGATGAATTAGAACTAATGTTGTTGGAGCATAATTATGACATGGTGGGGATATCTGAAACGTGGCTGGATGAGAGCCATGACTGGGCTGTTAACTTGCAGGGCTATAGCCTGTTCAGAAATGACCGTACAGATAAGCGAGGGGGAGGGGTGTGTCTATATGTAAAATCAGCCTTAAAACCCATCCTGCGCGATAATATAGGTGAATTTAATGAAAATGTAGAATCCCTGTGGGTGGAGATAAGGGGAGGGGGAAAAAATAATAAATTTCTAATAGGGGTTTGTTATAAATCTCCAAAAATAATGGAAGCAATGGAGAATATCCTCGTAAAGCAAATAGATGAAGCTGCGACTCAAGGAGAAGTCATTATTATGGGGGACTTCAACTACCCTGAAATAGATTGGGGAACAGAAACCTGCAGTTCCAGCAAAGGTAATCGGTTTTTGACAATTATGAGAGACAATTACCTTTCACAACTGGTTCAGGGCCCAACAGGAAGGGGGGCACTGCTAGACCTAATATTAACCAACAGGCCAGACCGCATATCAAATATAAGGGTTGGGGGTCACTTGGGAAATAGCGATCACAAAATAATAAGTTTTCATGTATCCTTTAAAAAGATGTGTATTAGAGGGGTTACAAGGACACTAAACTTCAGGAGGGCAAATTTCCAACGGATGAGAGAGGATCTTGGTGCAATTAACTGGGACGATATCCTGAGACACAAAAATACACAAAGAAAATGGGAGACGTTTATTAGCATCCTGGATAGGACCTGTGCACAGTATATACCGTATGGGAATAAATATACTAGAAATAGGAGGAATCCAATATGGCTAAATAGAGCTGTAAGGGGCGCAATAAGTGACAAAAAGAAAGCATTTAGAGAATTAAAGGAAGTAGGTAGTGAGGAGGCATTAAATAAATACAGAAAATTAAATAAATTCTGTAAAAAGCAAATCAAGGCAGCAAAGATTGAGACAGAGAGACTCATTGCCAAAGAGAGTAAAAATAATCCTAAAATATTCTTTAACTACATAAATAGTAAGAAACTAAAAAATGATAGTGTTGGCCCCCTTAAAAATAGTCTGGGTGAGATGGTGGATGAGGATGAGGAAAAAGCCAATATGCTAAATGACTTTTTTTCATCAGTATTTACACAAGAAAATCCCATGGCAGACAAAATGTCTAGTGATAAAAATTCCCAATTAAATGTCACCTGCTTAACCCAGCAGGAAGTGCGGCGGCGTCTAAAAATCACTAAAATTGACAAATCTCCGGGCCCGGATGGGATACACCCTCGAGTACTGCAGGAATTAAGTACAGTCATTGATAGACCATTATTTTTAATCTTTAAAGACTCCATAATAACAGGGTCTGTGCCACAGGACTGGCGTATAGCAAATGTGGTGCCAATATTCAAAAAGGGAACAAAAACTGAACTCGGAAATTATAGGCCAGTAAGCTTAACCTCTACTGTGGGTAAAATCCTGGAGGGCATTCTAAGGGACGCTATACTGGAGTATCTGAAGAGGAATAACCTCATGACCCAGTATCAGCACGGGTTTACTAGGGACCGTTCATGTCAGACTAATTTGATCAGTTTCTATGAAGAGGTAAGTTCCGGATTGGACCAAGGGAACCCAGTGGATGTAGTGTATATGGACTTTTCAAAAGCTTTTGATACCGTGCCACACAAAAGGTTGATACATAAAATGAGAATAATGGGGATAGGGGAAAATATGTGCAAGTGGGTTGAGAGCTGGCTCAGGGATAGGAAACAAAGGGTGGTTATTAATGGAGCACACTCGGACTGGGTAGCGGTTAGCAGTGGGGTACCACAGGGGTCAGTATTGGGCCCTCTTCTTTTTAACATATTTATTAATGACCTTGTAGGGGGCATTCAGAGTAGAATTTCAATATTTGCAGATGACACTAAACTCTGCAGGGTAATCAATACAGAGGAGGACAATTTTATATTACAGGATGATTTATGCAAACTAGAAGCTTGGGCTGATAAATGGAAAATGAGCTTTAATGGGGATAAATGTAAGGTCATGCACTTGGGTAGAAGTAATAAGATGTATAATTATGTGCTTAATTCTAAAACTCTGGGCAAAACCGTCAATGAAAAAGACCTGGGTGTATGGGTGGATGACAAACTTAAATTCAGTGGCCAGTGTCAGGCAGCGGCTACAAAGGCAAATAAAATAATGGGATGCATTAAAAGAGGCATAGATGCTCATGAGGAGAATATAATTTTACCTCTATACAAGTCACTAGTTCGACCACACTTAGAATACTGTGCACAATTCTGGTCTCCGGTGTATAAGAAAGACATAGCTGAACTGGAGCGGGTGCAGAGAAGAGCGACCAAGGTTATTAGAGGACTGGGGGGTCTGCAATACCAAGATAGGTTATTACACTTGGGGCTATTTAGTTTGGAAAAACGAAGACTAAGGGGTGATCTTATTTTAATGTATAAATATATGAGGGGACAGTACAAAGACCTTTCTGATGATCTTTTTAATCATAGACCTGAAACAGGGACAAGGGGGCATCCTCTGCGGTTGGAGGAAAAAAGGTTTAAGCATAATAACAGACGCGGATTCTTTACTGTAAGAGCAGTGAGACTATGGAACTCTCTGCTGTATAATGTTGTAATGAGTGATTCATTACTTAAATTTAAGAGGGGACTGGATACCTTTCTGGAAAAGTATAATGTTACAGGGTATATACACTAGATTCCTTGATAGGGCGTTGATCCAGGGAACTAGTCTGATTGCCGTATGTGGAGTCGGGAAGGAATTTTTTTCCCCAATGTGGAGCTTACTCTTTGCCACATGGGTTTTTTTTGCCTTCCTCTGGATCAACATGTTAGGGCATGTTATGTTAGGCTATGGGTTGAACTAGATGGACATATAGTCTTCCTTCAACCTTAATAACTATGTAAAAATGTTAAAAAAACAGACAATGTGATTTTCTGGATTTTTTTTTCTCAGTTTGTCTCCCATAGTTGAGGTCTACCTATGATGTAAATTACAGACACCTCTCACCTTTTTAAGTGGTGGAACTTGCACTATTGCTGACTTACTAAATACTTTTTTGCCCCACTGTATATATAGTGTTGAACCATCTATATAGTGTTGGGTCATATATAGCATTTTATTGGCCATGTGCAAACAGGGCGATGGCTGGACCCCACACACGAACCAAGGCAGGTGAGCTGGATTTCTTTTCTTTGAAAACAAATAGTGTCAGGCCATAGGCAGTGAGGGCGTTTTGACCATGAACAGCGGGCAAAGTTTGTGTATTTTATTGATTATAATAGTTAGATAGTGATAGTATTGGGCCATTTATAATGTTGGTTCATGTATATAAAGTTGGGTCATATATAGTACAGTATGTGCCATATAGAAACAAAAAGTGTCAGGACATGTACAGTGATGGTGTTCAGACCATGTGCAATGACGGGCCATATTCATGACAGGACCAAATACAGTGATGGCATTCGGACATGTGTAGTATTAAGCCATATATCAACAATTGATTAAAAAACAGTGACAATAAATTGTAGTGATTAAATTTATATATAATATACTGTAAATACACTATACTGAGATCCTTACATTTCGAAGTCCATTGAGATCAATCAAAAAATTAGAGAATATTTGGACCCAAAAGGATGTTAGGATGACAAAAACAGGTTTCCATGGAATCTCTATATTATTTATCCCCATTTAAGCTACTTATTTGTTCCCCCCATTTTTGCTATAACTTGGTATAGATGGATATATCATTTATCTAATTTATAAAGATTTGTGTAAAAAAAATCCCATCATTTTTTGTAAAGAGATTAAAAATATACACTTTTGTATAAACCGAAGACATATGTGAATTAAATTTTTTTCTTGGAGATATCGCTCCAAGGATCATCCTTAGTTATAGATGTGACACAAAAGTTTTCCGATATGGCACGAGGCTCCACATGCTCAATAGACTATAAAGAAAAACGTGATCCTATCTGTTGACGAAATCTCCATCAGTCTCTTCGCTGTCCGTTCTTGGGGATCACATTCACGCAGTGAAAATGCAATACCTAAGGAACATGGACAAAGAAACAAAAAATAAGTAAAAAATGCTTAAGACAACTGAATTAAAAACACATTCACCCCAGGTATGTAAAAGAAGTAGAGAACCTTACAGATGAGAAAAAAGAAAAGAATGGGTGTGAATGAGATCAGACCAAACAAAGGCAGGAAAGTAAGAGGGGAGAAAAGAATATAATAATGGTGATGAGGATGGGAAGGTGTTACAAGAAGGATCCAAAGCACAAATTCTCAGTTAAACCTTGTAGAGCCAGCGTTCCCACCAGCTCTCAATTTGAACTAAAATCCTTCCTAAGGCTCCGCCTCTTTGTTCAAGAACCACTTGATCCATCGCTTTTATTTTCAAACCTTCTGATCTACTGTTATGTAACTGTCTAAAGTTCCTGGGTAGAGATTTTAAAGTACCTACATCCTCCATCATAGCCAATTTCTCAATGTTTTTCATGCATTCCCTCACATGTTTATTTAGCTCCCTGGTTGCTAAAGTGTACCTGACACACCCACCAGGGCCGTTGGGTACTCGGAACCGAGTCGGACAGATCTTTGGGAAAGTCACGGTCTTTGGGAAAGTCACAGGGCCGTGACTCAACTCCTTGGCCCTGGCTGTGCCGTAAAATGTGGAATATGTATATGGGATTTAACATCATGCCACCTGTGGTGTTTGGCAGCAGAGGGCTGACACTGCTAAAGGAGACCGCTAGGGCAGATGGTGACGCAGCTGGGATAGTTCTGCTCTTCACAGGTGGAGCGGAGCCCCAGGGCTTCTGGTCCAATTTATGTCAGGCTTCGTGTACCTTGTAGTGCAGGACTCAGGGCACAATAGATCAGTGAATAACACAAGGGCTGTAGTTTTCTTTTCCTTTACTTGATGGTTGATGGTACAGACCAGGCTACTGATAACAGATCGCAATGGAGAGTCGGGCAGTCTGGAAGCAATTTTTGGATACACCTGGCCAGGTAGGTACGGAGGCCTTCCTTCTGCGCTGTCCTCCCTTTTTCCTTGCTGCCTAACAGCTCACCCTCCTGCTGCTAACTGCGCTCTGTTTTTAAAAACTAACCGTTGCTCGCATGGCAGGCAGCTCGAGCCTATCACAGATGCCGCTTCCTTTGTGTCGGCTCCAAACTCTGGTATGCTGCTGTGCCTCCGCTATTAGATCGGGTCAGGAGACCAGCAGTCCCCTGCCCTTTGGTATCCAGTTCCTAACAATCAGCTCTGGGAGAGTTTAATCATGACTCCATTCCCCAGGTTCTGCTCTACTTCTCTCCTACTGACACCTGGTAAGGGGACCCCGCCTTGCTTTCAGGCATGACATTACTCCTTGTGAGGGAGGCAATGCCACTGTGGCAACCAGACTCCTGGGGTGCCACATACCTATCAGCCAAAGTTACTCAAAGCTCTACTGAACAAACACTGGCTCATCCTATCCCAAGACAACCTGACAACTTCTGATACTGGATGGCTACTCAACTCATTTTCTTTGGCAGCTGTTCAACCTTATGCCTTGTAAATAATTTTTGAAATGTGAAGACTCCAAGTTGGGTCTCCATTTAGTGGGTTGCCTGTAGTGGAAGGGATCTCAGAGGATGAGGCCTACACCTGTCACTCATCCACTTCTTACTGATCAATTTGTAAGCTAGAAATGCTGGGCCAGGCCCTGTTTTATCTATCCATGCTGTGCCATTGTACATGTTCTACTGTAGTTCATTTAATATCACTTTTCCTGGTGTCTGCTGTTGTGAATTCTGTGGCTGAATTCACTCCTGTGGTCACAAGTGGTATTGCAGCCTCTGGGCTTCCTCCCTCAGGTGTTTTGGTGAGCTCGTTGGCTGCCTTGCTATTTAACTCCACCTGAGTCTCTCTTCCTGGCTCCTTGTCAATGTTCCAGTGTTGGATCTGAGCTTCTGGATCTTTCCTGTGGCCTGCTGCTCTGCTAGATAAGTGTTACTTTGTTTTTGTTTCCTTTTTTTCTGTCCAGCTGTGCTATTCTCTTTTGCTGGAAGCTCTGAGACGCAAAGGGTGCACCGCCGTGCCGTTAGTTCGGCACGGTGGGTCTTTTTGCCCCCCTTTGCGTGGTTCTGCTTTAGGGTTTTTTTGTAGACTGCATAGTTCTCTTTGCTATCCTCGCTCTGTCTAGAATATCAGGCCTCACTTTGCTGAATCTATTTCATTCCTACGTTTTGTCTTTTCATCTTGCTAACAGTCATTATATGTGGGGGGCTGCCTATTCCTTTGGGGTATTTCTCTGAGGCAAGTCAGGCTTGTATTTCTATCTTCAGGCTAGTCAGCTCCTCAGGCAGTGCCGAGTTGCATAGGTAGTGTTAGGCGCAATCCACTGCTGCTTTTAGTTGTGTGAGGATAGGTTTAGGTATTGCAGTCTGCAGAGATTCCACGTCTCAGAGCTTGTTCTATTGTTTTTGGGTTATTGCCATATCACTGTATGTGCGCTGATTACTGCACACTGTGTTGCCTGATAGCACAGCATAACAGTACAAGGAGCCAGGAAGACAGACTCAGGTGGAGTTAAATAGCAAGGCAGCCAACGAGCTCACCAAAACACCTGAGGGAGGAAGCCCAGAGGCTGCAATACCACTTGTGACCACAGGAGTGAATTCAGCCACAGAATTCACAACAGTCTGCCCTTAATTTTTGGAAATGTTTTGACTCAAAGTTGGGTCTCCTTCATGTGTGTTGCCTGAATTTGGCAGGGCTCCCAGCACAAGAGACCTACACCAATCCCTCACCCACCTCTTAATTTCAACTTAATTGCAAAGCTGTAAATGCTGGTCAAGACCCTATCTCACTCATGGCCAATACCTGACTGCTGCGGTATTATAAAATCTGTACTGTGAGTCAATTGATTCCACTTTTCTTAGTGTCTGACCCTAATTTTTTGGAAATGTTTGGACTCCAAGTTGGGTCTCCTTCAGGTATATTGCCTGAATTTTGCCTAACTCTTAGAGCACCACGCCTACACATGTCACTCTTCTACTTGTTACTGATCAATGTTTAACCCCTTTTTGCCATTGGACGGAATATTACATCTGATGGCAGAACCCCCGCTTTGATGTGGGCTCCGGCGGTGAGCATGCATAATGCCGGGACATGTCAGCTATTTTGAACACCTGACATGTGCCCGCAATAGGTGTGGGCGTAATTACGATCCGCCCGCACCTATTAACTATTTAAATGCCACTGTAAAACTCTGACAGTGGCATTTAACAAGCACTTCTGGCCATCTAGCCGAAATGCGCACACCAGTGACCCACGTCACATGAGCAGGGGTCATCGGTGTGTCGGCATAACAACTGCAGACCTCTACGGTTATGCACTGAGTGGGTTCAATCCATTTTACCACACACCCCATATATCTTATTAATTATTTATATACACCACGGGCAGCACAGTGGCACAGTGGTTAGCACTGCAGCCTTGCAGCGCTGGAGTCCTGGGTTCTAATCCCACTCAGGACAACATCTGCAAAGAATTTGTATGTTCTCTTCATGTTTGCGTACGTTTCCTGCAGGTACTCTGGTTTCCTCCCACATTCCAAAGACATACTGATAGGGAATTTAGATTGTGAGCCCCATCGGGGACAGCGATGATAATGTGTGCAAACTGTAAAGCACTGCGGAATGAATATGTTAGCGCTATATAAAGAAAAGGAAAATATACACCACTTTTATTTATTGTATCTAGATATATTGGTTGTTGATGCTAGATGGCTGTGAGCACCACCCAGTGGTCGGCGCTCAAAGCAATGCTGTAATTCTCCTACATAGAGGCGATCTGAGCATCCCCTCTATGTAGCAGAGGCAATCAAGTTGTGCCAGCTTCTAGCCTCCCATGGAGGCTATTGAAGCATGGCAAAAGTAAAAAAAGTTGTTTTTTTAGCAAAGTTTGCAATTTTTCTTCACCACGTAGGTAAAAAAGAACTTAGACAAGTTTGGTGTCTACAAACTCATAATGGCCTGGAGAATCCTAATGGCAGGTCAGTTTTAGCATTTAGTTTACCTAGCAAAAAAGACAAACAGAAAACAAGTGTGGGATTGTACTTTTTTGCAATTTCACAGCACTTGGAAATTTTTTTCCCATTTTATAGTATACGGTACATGACAGGGTAAAACCAATAACTCCTTCAAACGTACAACTCGTCCCGCAAAAAATAAGCCCTTACATGGTCATATTGATGGAAAAATAAAAAAGTTATGGTTCTGGGAAAGGGGGGAGGGAAAAACGAAAACGCAAAACTGAAAAAATGCTAGAAATGCTAGTCCTAGCCCTGTCTCTCACATCCATGCTGCACAATTATGCTATTTGTACTCTGGGTCAATTGATGTAATTTTTCCTGGTGTGTGCATCTAATTTGAGCTATTTTGTCAGCTTTTGGGCCCCTTAAATGTACTGTCTATGTTTTTTGTTTTTGACTTCCATTGAATTTAATGTTGTTTTGACATGTTCGATAAACTGTTTAGCGAAGTGTTCTGCAAATATCGGGAAGTTTGCCAGACCTAACCGAACCAAACCTTAAAAGGCTTGCTCATCTCTACTAGTAAGTGACTTCTCTCTCCAAGGCTTATAAACTGTAAGACATCTTGGCAGTCCTAAGCTTCCACATACTCTATGAAGCGAGTAAAGATGGGGAGTGAGAGCAACTTTCTACTTAATTGTTGATGGGGTGGGGAAGATGTTCATTGAAAAGGATGTGGAGGATTTGGTTAAGTGCTGGCCTGTTGTTGGAAAAATACTTACCCAAACATGAATGTGTCACTGCCACCTGGACTGGTTGTGGTGTTGTATCATCACTTCTGCCGCTCAAAATGTTCCCCCAGTGGGTCAGGAAAGACATGTACATTCCTTGCCCTTAATTTGCAACTTCACATGTCAATTGTACTGTGCACTATGCCACACAATGACAATTCCATGGAGAAACCAACATTTTCTGCTACAGAGTAGGGACCAAGAGAAATTATTGAAGCTAATCATTATTCTTCATTTTAGCCATTTAAAAATTAATTGATCAGGTTTGGCTCCAGATTCAAGTTTTCCCAAAACCTTTGTCCCCATATTCTTGTATTTATGCATATTCAGAAGTCAGACATGTGCATGAAACGATCTGATGAAGTTGATACAATTTTTTATACTATGCAAAATAAGGTAATAGTAAGTAAGGTATCATTCCATAGTCAGGACTCTAATGGTTCCCTCAATTTAGAAGTTAATTTGAGTCATAGCAGCTTGGCATAAAGTGATTAATGAAAGAAATCAACTATCTGCAAGAAGAGTTCAAGCTTCCCTTTATATTGATAACTGTCAAACAGATATTGGTTGGATCTGGTGGTGTTTTAGGTTTCCACAGGTTCAATAGTAACATTAATTCTGAGGACCAATTGTTCATCTCTATATGTTCATCTACATACAAATATTGTAATGACTTCAGTTTGTTTCCATGTTGAAGATAAGGCTTTTTGGTTGCAATTATTCCATGAAGACCACTTGTGGCCAGACTTCTCCCAACAGTAGATGGGTGCAGCTGTCTCTCACTGGTTGTTGCTTGTTCTGAGCTAATGGCACGGCAGAACATTGTTCAATTTTAAAGGGAAGTAAGCATAATGTGTCTTTCATCTGCTGATTTAAGTTTTCTTGGTGTCTACAGTCCTCAACTTTTGGTACTTCTTCAAAAGAGCTTGAACAGTATATCTTGAAACCCCCAGTTTTCTTTGAAATCTCCCGGACACACTGAGGAGAGACTTTTCTGTTATAATATCACAGAGTTGCTGCTGTTTTGAAGGCAAAGTATGGTCACATCAAATATTGCTTTGTTTTCGATATTTCTTTTCTTCATTCACTTTGCTTTTTATGAATTGTCAAACATTGCTCATGCTGGGGGTTATAGGGCTCACTTATCAGGATTTATCATCTCCTCTCGGGACTGGTTCTGGTTAATGATTGTACTTTAATTTTATTCGTAAGAAAAATTATTAAAGAGGACTTTTAGGCATTTTGTACAAGCAGTACTAGCCATATCATGATATAGTGGTTGAAGACCTGACTAAATCATACTTTTAATTTTTTTCTTTCTCATCTCTGTTGGGGAATTTTTACATAGTAAAGTTTAAATACTAATTTCCGCTATAACCAAGGGTGTGTTAACATAAATTCTTCTTTGGGGGCATATGCTTTTCTGTGGTGTGATGTTGCCCAATCATAAGCAGTTGGTCTAATGCATTGGACGGAATGGAAAAGCATCCCCAGATAAGGTCAGAATTGATTTTCTCTGTGTGATATTGCAGCCTGTTGTCTCTAATCAGGACACACCGAGATCTCGCTGCCGGCACACATTGTCATTACAAATGCAGGGGGAGGCCAGCTATGCTGTAATAATATTACATAGATCACCGTGCACCTATCATGATGTAAAAAATGGTGAAACGTCCTCTTTGCTTTTCACCAGATCTTTGTAAAAAATGGTGAAAAGTCCTCTTTGCTTTTCACCAGATCTTTGTAAAAAATGGTGAAAAGTCCTCTTTGCTTTACAATAGGCCTTTGGACGCACCCGTACTCAAGAACCCACCAGTAGAATTCACCAATGCACCTGAGCCTCAGTCCAAAGCATTGCTGTATGACACGCATAATTTCTAATACACACTAAACTGTTACCTGTGGTGTTTAAAACATAGACCTAGTCTAGCATTTTTTGTATTTTTTTTACTATATTTTTAATCCCAAATCCTCCCAAAAGTTTAAAGCATAATTATCATAGAAAACACTAAAAGCATGCAGGAAAAAGCAGCAATAATCAGTGGTACAGAGAAAACTGAATAGATAAGACAGGTGCACAACAATTCGTGCTATATGACACAGAGTCATATCACAAAGACTGAATTAACTAAATTAATGGCCTGCTTTCTAGTGTTTAAACGATAGCTCTTGTAGTATTTTTTTTATTCTCAAAAACAGAGATAATTCTTAGATAAATGCTAAAAAATTGCTAGATAATAATCAAAAATATATAAGCGGCAGGGAGATATATTAGATTGTATGGCATATGGTAATTGCCCAGAAAACATTTTGCATATCTGTGCTGTATGACATGCACAGTCTTATATTTTATCAGACTGCCTAAACTAAAACTCTAATCTTGTTTGTGTACCGTAGTTTAAATGGTGGGTCTTGTAAAAAACTGGTTGCCAAATGACTGAGATACATGATCAGCAAATGTGCATTTCAAAGATTGGGTTATAAGCAGTTGATAAACTGGAATTAACTCTTCAGTTTGTAATGTTTAAATTGCCATGCCTATTCTAATAGTTTTTTTTCTCTATATTTTTTCACTCAAATACTTGCCAAAATGTTGATAGATTGGCTAAAATAAATGATAGATGAGCGGATATAAAATCTGCTAACTACAGCTATGCTGTAATTGCAAAGCATTATGGGTGAGCCCATCTGAGGTCACGTCATATTGCATACCCTTCTTCTCTGTCTTATCCTATCTAGCACGTCAAGGCGACCATTTGAGGTTATTTGTCCAAGCTGAATCGGAAAGTATTCAGTTTGTCTGAGTTTGGCGAATGTATATAAACTTGTATAAATTTGCTTTGATTTAATTGTCTAATCTATCAACTATAATTTTGTTCAAAGCTACAACTACTGTAGTCTATCAACAGTATAAACTGTATAGCGGTTACAAGAAGGTCTGGAAAAAGGATCTCGTAAATAATTTCTGGTATTTCTAGGGTTATTTGTGAGAAAGTGAGCATTCTTTACTTGCATATATAAATGAACATATCTGAGGAGATTTGAATTCTCCAAATCGTGTGGATTTTACCTCTAAATTTGATTTCCTGAAGGTTTTTTTTTGTAAATTGAGTATCCATTATTATGTTAAAGGAAAAACCCTAATACTCACCTCATGGCACACCTTCACTTCTCATTGTCCCCTGCATGGGCATCTTCTTACCGCTGCCACACTCTGAAACCTCAGGTGTCTTCATGTTTGTCCGGGAATGCACAAGGCATGTGAATGGTGAGGTGTCTATCAAATTTTAACCTTTTGACAGCCCTTTTTGATTGGTCGCCATTCAGCAGAATTCACATAGAGCAAAATATAAAAAAGCATAGCAAAATTTGAGCAGAATTAAATTCCTTTTGAATAAATTCTCCAAACTCAATTCGCCAATTCAAGTTCGTGTTGTCAACTTGTGTGTTTCCTCCTACACTGTAAATTATTGTAGAATGACATACCGTAATTTAAAATGTGAAACACAAATGCTGTTTTCATGCCTCCCACATATTTTTATGGAGAGTAAATGTAGGTGAAGGCAAATCATCATCTAATGAAGACATTGGATTCCTTTTTCTCTGGTTTAGTGGGGTGTTGTGAATTCTGTGGCTGAGTTCACTTCTGTGGTCACAAGTGGTATTGCAGTCTCTGGGCTTCCTCCCTCAGGTGTTTTGGTGAGCTCGTTGGCTGCCTTGCTATTTAGCTCCACCTGAGTCTGTCTTCCTTGCTCCTTGTCAATGTTCCAGTGTTGGATCTTAGCTACTGCATCTTTCCTTGGGCCTGCTGCTCTGCTAGATAAGTGCTTCTAGTTTGTTTTCTGTTTTTTCTGTCCAGCTTGCTATTAACTTTTGCTGGAAGCTCTGAGAAGCAAAGGGGTGCACCGCCGTGCTGTTAGTTCGGCACGGTGGGTCTTTTTGCCCCTTTGCGTGGTTTTCGTTTTAGGGTTTTTGTAGACTGCATAGTTCTCTTTGCTATCCTCGCTCTGTCTAGAATATCGGGCCTCACTTTGCTGAATCTATTTCATTCCTACGTTTGTCTTTTCATCTTGCTAACAGTCATTATATGTGGGGGGCTGCCTATTCCTTTGGGGTATTTCTCTGAGGTAAGTCAGGCTTGTATTTC
The DNA here is from genome assembly GCF_032444005.1 of Ranitomeya imitator. Classification (NCBI taxonomy): domain Eukaryota; kingdom Metazoa; phylum Chordata; class Amphibia; order Anura; family Dendrobatidae; genus Ranitomeya; species Ranitomeya imitator. The sequence continues at coordinate 338,380,730 of NC_091285.1, read as the reverse complement.
TATCTTCAGGCTAGTCAGCTCCTCAGGCAGTGCCGAGTTGCATAGGTAGTTGATAGGCGCAATCCACTGCTGCTTCCAGTTGTGTGAGGACAGTTCAGGTACTGCAGTCTACAGAGATTCCACGTCTCAGAGCTCGTCCTATTGTTTTTGGTTATTGCCAGATCTCTGTATGTGCGCTGATTACTGCACGCTGTGTTGCCTGATTGCCAGCCATAACAGTACAAGGAGCCAACCAATGATTTCCAATAGAGGGAAAAAAGAAATCCTGACATCATTTTTTTTTCTTAGCTCTGTCTTCAGTCTTTTTTTTCCCCTAGACATTAGAGTGCTTCAGGACACAGCTGTGGACATGGATATTCAGGCTCTGTGCTCCTCAATGGATAATCTCGTTGTAAATGTACAAAAGATTCAAGATACTATTGATCAGAAATCGATGCCAGAACCAAGAATTCCGATTCCTGATTTGTTTTTTGGTGACAGAACTAAGTTCCTGAGCTTCAGAAATAATTGTAAGCTATTTTTGGCCTTGAAACCTCATTCTTCTGGTAATCCTATTCAACAGGTTTTGATTATTATTTCTTTTTTGCGCGGCGACCCACAGGACTGGGCGTTTTCTCTTGCACCAGGAGATTCTGCATTGAGTAATGTTGATGCATTTTTCCAGGCGCTGGGATTGCTTTACGATGAGCCTAATTCAGTGGATCAAGCTGAGAAAAATCTGCTGGCTTTATGCCAGGGTCAGGATGATGTAGAAGTATATTGTCAGAAATTTAGGAAATGGTCAGTACTCACTCTGTGGAATGAATCTGCACTAGCGGCTTTGTTCAGAAAGGGTCTCTCTGAAGCTCTTAAGGATGTAATGGTGGGATTTCCTATGCCTGCTGGTTTGAATGAGTCTATGTCCTTGGCCATTCAGATCGGTCGTCGCTTGCGCGAGCGTAAATCTGTGCACCATCTGGCGGTATTGTCTGAGAGTAAGCCTGAGCCTATGCAGTGCGACAGGACTATGACTAAAGTAGAACGGCAAGAACACAGACGTCTGAACAGACTGTGTTTCTATTGTGGTGATTCTACTCATGCTATTTCTAATTGTCCTAAACGCACTAGGCGGTTCGATAGCTCTGCCGTTATTGGTACTGTACAGTCCAAATTCCTTTTGTCCATTACCTTAATGTGCTCTTTGTCATCATATTCTGTCATGGCGTTTGTGGATTCAGGCGCTGCCCTGAATCTGATGGATTTGGATTATGCTAAACGTTGTGGATTTTTCTTGGAGCCTTTGCGGTGTCCTATTCCGTTGAGAGGAATTGATGCTACACCTTTGGCCAAGAATAAGCCTCAGTACTGGGCCCAGCTGACCATGTGCATGGCTCCTGCACATCAGGAAGTTATTCGCTTTTTGGTACTGCATAATTTGCATGATGTGGTCGTGTTGGGGTTGCCATGGCTACAAACCCATAATCCAGTATTGGATTGGAACTCTATGTCGGTAACCAGCTGGGGTTGTCAGGGAGTACATGGTGATGTTCCATTTTTGTCTATTTCGTCATCCATTCCTTCTGACATCCCAGAGTTCTTGTCGGACTTTCAGGATGTATTTGAAGAGTCCAAGTCTGATGCCCTACCTCCGCATAGGAATTGTGATTGTGCTATCGATTTGATTCCTGGTAGTAAATTCCCTAAGGGTCGTTTATTTAATTTGTCCGTACCTGAACACACCGCTATGCGCAGTTATGTGAAGGAGTCCCTGGAGAAGGGACATATTCGCCCATCGTCGTCACCATTGGGAGCAGGGTTCTTTTTTGTAGCCAAGAAGGATGGTTCGCTAAGACCGTGTATTGATTACCGCCTTCTTAATAAGATCACTGTTAAGTTTCAGTATCCCTTGCCATTGATTTCTGATTTGTTTGCTCGGATTAAGGGGGCTAGTTGGTTTACTAAGATTGATCTTCGTGGTGCGTATAATCTGGTGAGAATCAGGCAGGGAGATGAATGGAAAACGGCATTTAATACGCCCGAGGGTCATTTTGAGTATCTGGTGATGCCGTTCGGACTTGCCAGTGCTCCATCTGTTTTTCAGTCTTTTATGCATGACATTTTCCGTGAGTATCTGGATATATTCTTGATTGTTTACTTGGATGACATTTTGATCTTCTCAGATGATTGGGAGTCTCATGTGAAGCAAGTCAGAATGGTTTTCCAGGTACTGCGTGCTAATTCCTTGTTCGTGAAGGGATCAAAGTGTCTCTTCGGTGTGCAGAAAGTTTCATTTTTGGGGTTCATCTTTTCCCCTTCTACTATCGAGATGGATCCGGTTAAGGTTCAGGCCATCCAGGATTGGACTCAGCCGACATCTCTAAAAAGTTTGCAGAAATTCCTGGGCTTTGCTAATTTTTATCGTCGCTTCATCTGTAATTTTTCTAGCATTGCCAGACCATTGACCGATTTGACCAAGAAGGGTGCTGATTTGGTTAATTGGTCTTCTGCTGCCGTGGAAGCTTTTCAGGAGTTGAAGCGTCGTTTTTGCTGTGCCCCTGTGTTGTGTCAACCTGATGTTTCTCTTCCGTTCCAGGTCGAGGTTGATGCTTCTGAGATTGGTGCAGGGGCGGTTTTGTCACAGAGAGGTTCTGGTTGCTCAGTGTTCAAACCATGTGCTTTCTTTTCCAGGAAATTTTCTGCTGCTGAGCGTAATTATGATGTGGGCAACCGAGAGTTGCTGGCCATGAAGTGGGCATTCGAGGAGTGGCGTCATTGGCTTGAGGGTGCTAAGCATCGCGTGGTGGTTTTGACTGATCATAAGAACCTTACTTATCTTGAGTCTGCCAAGCGCTTGAATCCTAGACAGGCCCGTTGGTCGTTATTTTTTGCTCGTTTTGATTTTGTGATTTCATACCTTCCGGGCTCTAAAAATGTGAAGGCGGATGCTCTGTCTAGGAGTTTTGTGCCCGACTCTCCGGGGTTATCTGAGCCGGCGAGTATCCTCAAGGAAGGAGTCATTGTTTCTGCCATCTCCCCTGATTTGCGGAGAGTGTTGCAGAAATTTCAGGCTAATAAACCTGATCGTTGTCCGGCCGAGAAACTGTTCGTCCCTGATAGGTGGACTAGTAAAGTTATCTCTGAACTTCATTGTTCGGTGCTGGCCGGTCATCCAGGAATCTTTGGTACCAGGGAGTTGGTTGCTAGATCCTTCTGGTGGCCATCTCTGTCACGGGATGTGCGTGCTTTTGTGCAGTCCTGTGGAGTTTGTGCTAGGGCTAAGCCCTGCTCTTCACGTGCCAGTGGGTTGCTTTTGCCCTTGCCGGTCCCGAAGAGGCCTTGGACACATATTTCGATGGATTTCATTTCTGACCTTCCCGTTTCTCAAAAAATGTCGGTCATTTGGGTGGTCTGTGATCGCTTTTCTAAAATGGTCCATCTGGTGCCCTTGGTTAAATTACCTTCCTCCTCTGATTTGGTGCCTTTGTTCTTCCAGCATGTGGTTCGTTTACATGGCATTCCTGAGAATATTGTTTCTGACAGAGGTTCCCAGTTTGTCTCGAGGTTCTGGCGAGCCTTTTGTGGTAGGATGGGCATTGACCTATCTTTTTCCTCGGCCTTCCATCCTCAGACTAATGGCCAGACCGAACGAACCAATCAGACCTTGGAAACATATCTGAGATGTTTTGTTTCCGCTGACCAGGATGATTGGGTGTCATTTTTGCCGTTGGCTGAGTTCGCCCTTAATAATCGGGCCAGCTCGGCTACCTTGGTCTCTCCATTTTTCTGCAATTCTGGGTTCCATCCTCGTTTCTCTTCAGGACAGGTTGAGTCTTCGGACTGTCCTGGTGTGGATTATGTGGTGGACAGGTTGCAGCAGATCTGGACTCAGGTAGTGGACAATTTGACCTTGTCCCAGGAGAAGGCTCAGCTTTTCGCTAATCGCAGACGCCGTGTGGGACCCCGACTTCGTGTTGGGGATCTGGTTTGGTTATCTTCTCGTCATATACCTATGAAGGTTTCCTCTACTAAATTTAAACCTCATTTTATTGGTCCGTATAGGATTTCTGAGATTCTCAATCCGGTGTCTTTTCGTCTGACCCTCCCAGACTCCTTTTCCATACATAATGTATTCCATAGGTCGTTGTTGAGGAGATACGTGGCACCTATGGTTCCATCTGTGGAGCCTCCTGCCCCTGTTTTGGTGGAGGGGGAATTGGAGTATATTGTGGAGAAGATTTTGGATTCTCGTGTCTCTAGACGGAAACTCCAGTATCTGGTCAAATGGAAGGGTTATGCTCAGGAAGATAATTCCTGGGTTTTTGCCTCTGATGTCCATGCCCCAGATCTTGTTCGTGCCTTTCATGTGGCTCATCCTGGTCGGCCTGGGGGTTCTGGTGAGGGTTCGGTGACCCCTCCTCAAGGGGGGGGTACTGTTGTGAATTCTGTGGCTGAGTTCACTTCTGTGGTCACAAGTGGTATTGCAGTCTCTGGGCTTCCTCCCTCAGGTGTTTTGGTGAGCTCGTTGGCTGCCTTGCTATTTAGCTCCACCTGAGTCTGTCTTCCTTGCTCCTTGTCAATGTTCCAGTGTTGGATCTTAGCTACTGCATCTTTCCTTGGGCCTGCTGCTCTGCTAGATAAGTGCTTCTAGTTTGTTTTCTGTTTTTTCTGTCCAGCTTGCTATTAACTTTTGCTGGAAGCTCTGAGAAGCAAAGGGGTGCACCGCCGTGCTGTTAGTTCGGCACGGTGGGTCTTTTTGCCCCTTTGCGTGGTTTTCGTTTTAGGGTTTTTTGTAGACTGCATAGTTCTCTTTGCTATCCTCGCTCTGTCTAGAATATCGGGCCTCACTTTGCTGAATCTATTTCATTCCTACGTTTGTCTTTTCATCTTGCTAACAGTCATTATATGTGGGGGGCTGCCTATTCCTTTGGGGTATTTCTCTGAGGTAAGTCAGGCTTGTATTTCTATCTTCAGGCTAGTCAGCTCCTCAGGCAGTGCCGAGTTGCATAGGTAGTTGATAGGCGCAATCCACTGCTGCTTCCAGTTGTGTGAGGACAGTTCAGGTACTGCAGTCTACAGAGATTCCACGTCTCAGAGCTCGTCCTATTGTTTTTGGTTATTGCCAGATCTCTGTATGTGCGCTGATTACTGCACGCTGTGTTGCCTGATTGCCAGCCATAACAGTGGGGCCCCAGTAAATGTAATTACACCATCACAGCTTTATTGCAGTGCTTAAATATATAATCTAATGATATAAGCAGGGTAATATGTGAAGTTTATTGGGTGTACTGTAAACTCAATACACAATGCATCTTCACCTACAGTAAATGTGGCACCCCTAGGGGTATTTGCCACAAAAATAGTTACTGACAGTAAGTAGAAATACTAAAATAGCAAGACTGCACTACCACCTCCGGCCAGAAGGGGGAGCTCCAGAGACTCCCCTTGATCCATTCTGGTCTGAGAGAAGAAATGGCAGTTGGGCCAAGGAGCTGATAGTGAGAGGTCATACAGTTGAATCTCTAACAGCCCTGTGACTGTTACCAGGCCTAAATCACCGGCCTGAGGAGAAGAGGGATAGAGAAAAAGGACATTGTGAGAACCGGGTAGCATTAATCACTACCCAGAACAGGCGCAAAGACGGATACTGGATCCGTGGCTGTATTCATTATATATAATACAGCAACCGGAAAAACGTGAGGTGATATCAGCTTCACTAGGGTCGGATGCAGCAACAGACACAGAGTTCAGCGGTACTCCCAGAGGGGGTAAACCGATAAAAGGACTCGGGTTGCCCGTCGAACCAGGACCCGGAGGGGACAGATTGGGCCAGCAGCCAGTTCACATACAGCAGCAGGGCCACACAGAAATTGCGCACAATAAGAGGCGAAGACCCCGGCAGGGTCAAAGTAACTCAGAGTTCCCATACAGACTCCGGTGACAGGACTGGTTGTAAATCCTTTTATGTTAAAGTAAACTGGTTAAACGTTTCAGTGCCTCAGTCTTTCATTTGGACAATAGCCATCTATCCAGGATCGAGATCGTCACCGCTGGGAGAACCTGCTGCTGATCAAGTAAGTGCCTGTCCCCTCACGATACCCCTTACACTGTGCATTGCCTGAGGCCACAGCACCGGGTCAAGCCACCCATGACATCCCCCTCAAGAGACAGACTCCATTGGTCCGGTGCTGGGTATCCCGGTCTCCTGGGCGTCACAATTGGCGTCACGAACAGGATCTAGCCAGCCCGTATACCGGGTATTGTGTGCCGTGATTGGAGCCCAAAGCTGTGAAAACTGGGATGAAAAATCTTGAAAATTGATTTTATTAAAGAAAAATCCATTCCCCATTGAAAACTATTGAAAGTGATTTTTCCCCATTGGTTATAATGGAGTAAAGATGGCCGCCATCCCCTGAGGTAATCACTTCATAACCGTTAGGCACGAGACTGTTAATTGAGCTACGCCATCACCTGAGCCCCAGTCTAACTGAAAAACTTCAGAATCCGCCATTACAGAGCGCGGTGGGTGAGAGCAGCAGGGGGCGTGTCATTGTGGGCGGCACCAAGCTGAGCGCTCTGACATCAGAGCAAGGGGAAAATCGATCCTGCTGCACAGCGGAACGAATCTACACTATCCCGACGGAAGCGGAGGACCGGAAGGGTCCGGATTAACTAAGGGGGCACAGTATGTCGCAGCACGGAGACACCGCAGCACTCGGCAACGCTAATGCAGCTGAAAGACAGAGTGTCAATAGAGAGTCCGGCAGCGCAGCGGTGCAAGGAGTGGCGCCCATCATGCCGGTGCTGATGCCATATACCCCGGGTGGCCCATGGCTTCCAATGTATGAAGGTGAGCCTAATACCCTTGACGATTTCAGAGAAAAGATGCTGGCCCATTTTGACATGTTCCCTGTGGGTGAAGTTCAGCGTGTTAGTCTCCTGATGATGCAGTTAAGTGGCCATGCTAAGCGAGAAGTCACAGCATGGGCAGCTGATCTAAAAGGCACTGTTGAACGCATATTTGCTGGATTAAAAGCTACATTTGAAACCACGGCCAGCAGCAAAGCTAAAATACGATTCTTTAGTTGCAAACAAAAAGCTAATGAGGGCGCGAGAGACTTTGCCTTAAACCTGCAGGAAGCCCTTAAATCACTTACACTGGCTGAACCCATTTTTAACACCGGAGCGGATAAACTGCTAAGAGATCAATTTATTGAGGGACTCTACACCCCTTCTCACCGGGGGCATGTGAGCATGCTTGTTTTTAAAAACCCTGAATTGACATTTGCCCAATTAAAGGAGAGCGCTATACGTCTCCAGCTGGCAGAGGCACCTCGGGATCAGGATCCTGCGCAACCCATGGCAGAGGCACCTCAACAACAGGGAGTGCCAGTGACATCAGCTATGTCTGGGGCCATTGCTAAGCCCCTGGGGCCCAGTACTAATGAGGCTCTTCAACAAAAGCTTGACTCTTTAGCTGATGTTGTTGCTTCAATGGCTAAAACCATGCAGGAGATGAGAGGACACAAGATGGAGTTGGCAAACTGTAGAGAGGATGTTCCATGGATGAGACCCCGGAGATACCCGACATGGAGAGGATGACCCCGCGACCGCTACCAACCGGATGGACAGCCCATTTGCCGCCGTTGCCAGCAGCCGGGCCACTTTGCACGAGATTGTGATTTAAACGGGAATCCCCTGGGAATGCGGGCCGCTTCGCAGGAATGAACTTTCAAGGCCCAACACCCTGGCACGACAGGTACATCGGAGGACGACCCATTATCCCTATCGTGCTGGACGGAATTCCCCTCAACGCTTTGCTGGACACAGGTTCCCAGATTTCATCTATACCGTATATCCTTTATAAGAGGTACTGGGCTGATGCAGATATTGATAAAGGGCCCTCTGATGTTGAACTAGATATATGGGCCAGTAATGGTAAGTTGGTACCGAAACTAGGATTCAGGGAGATGACCATAAAGATTGGTAAAGTAGAACTGAAGAAACAGGGTATAATTGTTGTTGATGTTGACCGGCGGAACTGTGAACCAACTGTATTGATAGGAATGAATGTGTTAGAGAACTGCTTTTCCGAAGTCATTTCTGTCTTACAGCAAATTGCTGAAACTGCCCAATCCTGCCAGCAGAGAGTTCTCCGGAGGGAAATAAAAGTATTGATGTTAAGGCAACAGGTAGAAGTTGCAGGTGGAGAAATCGGCAGTGTGAGGGTAAGTGATCCAACGTCTATTGTAATCCCACCAAAAACAGAAATGCTGGTATGGTGTAGAGCAGCCATTGGTACTAAGGGACGAGATTATCAAGCCTTAATAGAACCAGTGTACACCGACAGCAGGCCCACTATACTCACAGCACGAGGGATAGTCGAGGTACACCGGGGACGAGTGCCGGTACGACTTTTGAACTGTGGAGAGGAAGAGGTCACTTTGCCAAGGTATGCTACAATGGCAAAGCTATATACTGTTGACAACAATGCCATCACAACCATTGAGCCCTTAGAACCAACCTGTCAGGTGGAAGGCAATGGCTCAGATGGAGAAATGGAGGATTGGTGCCAACAGCTACACGTGGGCATAAATTCAACACCTACCCATCAAAAACAAGGGGTGTATAGGCTAGTGACGGAATATGAACAAGTCTTCAGTAAACACCCATTGGACTTCGGACGGATAGAAGGGGTAGAACACACAATCCCCACAGGTGACCATCCCCCAATAAAAGAAAGATATAGACCCATACCGCCCGCTCAATATCAATGTGCAAAAGATATGCTGAGGGAAATGAAACAGGCCGGGGTAATAAGAGACAGCTGTAGCCCCTGGGCGGCCCCTCTAGTGATTGTCAAAAAAAAGGACGGAACCATGAGAATGTGCGTAGACTACCGGAAGATTAATAACATCACCCATAAAGACGCCTACCCCTTGCCTAGGATAGAAGAGTCCTTAACTGCTTTGAAATCTGCTAATTATTTTTCCACCTTAGACTTAACAAGTGGGTATTGGCAAGTCCCTGTGGCTGAGAGAGATAAGGAAAAGACGGCATTCACCACACCAATGGGTCTATGTGAATTTAATCGCATGCCGTTCGGACTCTGCAACGCATCCGGTACCTTCCAGCGGCTGATGGAATGCTGCCTCGGACACAAGAACTTCGAGACCGTCCTCCTGTACCTAGATGATGTGATCGTCTACTCAAAGACTTACGAACAACACTTAATAGACCTGGCAGAAGTGTTCGAAGCCTTATCCAGGTATGGCATGAAAGTCAAGCCATCCAAATGTCACCTTCTCAGCCAAAGGTACAGTACCTGGGACACATCGTGAGTTCGGAGGGAGTAGCACCAGATCCCGAGAAAATAAGCGCCATAAGGGATTGGCCAAGACCTACCAGCGCAAAAGAAGTGAGACAATTCCTGGGATTGGTGGGTTACTATCGCAGATTTATAAAAGGATTTACCAAGTTGGCAGCACCCTTGCAAGACACCTTGGTAGGGCAGACGAAGAAACCTTCAAACCGAAACCCTCCTTTTCAGTGGAACGACGAAAGGGAAGACTCCTTTGAACAACTAAAGAAGGCACTAACCGGAGAAGAGGTTCTGGCATACCCAGATTACCATAAACCTTTCATCCTCTACACCGATGCCAGTAATGTGGGACTAGGAGCGGTGCTGTCACAAAAGCAAGAAGGTCGGGAGAAAGTCATCGCCTTTGCAAGTAGAAAGCTCCGGCCTACTGAAAGAAATTCAGAAAATTACAGCTCCTTCAAATTGGAACTACTGGCAGTAGTTTGGGCTGTGACGGAGCGTTTCAAACACTATCTGGCCGCTGCAGAATTTATTGTCTATACTGACAACAATCCGTTGACCCACCTGGACACAGCCAAATTAGGTGCGTTAGAACAGCGATGGATAGCCCGGTTATCTAATTACAACTTCATAATCAAGTATCGAGCAGGTCGCAAGAATGGAAATGCCGATGCCCTATCCTGGATGCCACACTTGAGAGATGTAGAAGAGGAAACGGGGGAGCTTGAAGAAATTGAACTACCAGCCTTCCATCGTCCCAAGGCAAAACATCATCAGTCAAGTACCTATCAGAAACAACAAGAGGTGAATTTTAATCCGTTAGCACACCATAGATGGGCTGACACCCAAGACAGCAATCCGGCTGTGAAGTTGGTGAAGGAACTGTTGACTGAGCAAAGTGCATATCCCTATGAGGATGCCCCAGAAGAGACGCATCAACTCTGGAAAGAGAGAGGCAAAATGTTCCTGTATCAAGGGAAGCTCTGTAGAAGATACACCAATCCGAAAACACATGAATTGGTTTGGCAGATTATTGTGCCTAAACAAGATGTGAAGATGGTCCTCGAAGCTTACCATAATGGTGCTGGTCACTTCGGTTGGAAAAAGTTAGAAGTACTTCTAAGAGAAAGATTTTATTGGGTCGGGATGAGAAAATCAATCGAACAGTGGTGCAGAAATTGTGGCCCGTGCAACCTCAGAAGAAACGATCAAAAGAACCAAAGAGCACCACTGCAGCCCATAATCACCAAACAACCACTTGAACTTGTAGCCATGGACCACGTGAAGTTGACACCAAGCCGGTCCGGCTATGTCTATGCCTTGACCATCGTGGACCATTATTCACGTTTCTTGGTAATAGTACCCGTAAAAGATCTGACAGCAAAAACAGCAGCCAAAGCGTTCCAAACGTACTTTTGTAGACCCCATGGATATCCGGAACAGGTTCTCACCGACCAAGGTACAGCCTTTGAATCAGAGATCTTCAGAGAATTCTGTAATATGTATGGTTGCAAAAAGATCCGGACGACGGCCTATCATCCACAAACAAACGGCTTATGCGAGAAGATGAACCATATTGTAATAGACCTACTAAAGACTTTACCTGAGACAGAAAGGAATCAATGGCCAGAGAAATTGCCTGACTTGGTGGATCTGTATAATCATGTCCCGGTGAGCTCCACCAACTGCACCCCAGCTTACCTTATGCGTGCAAGACCCGGCCAATTACCAATCGATCTAGAAATGGGAATTCTGAAACCACACGCAGAAGTTCAAGACTCCAATTGGGATATCATATGGCAAAAGCAGTATCGCCAAGTGCAAGAGAGTGTGGAAAGAAGCCTTCAGCAAACTAGAGAAAGACAAGAGCGAACTTTCAACCAGAATGCTCTAGCGACCCCATTAAGACCGGGTGACCAAGTGCTCAAGAGAAATCGTCGAACCAATAAACTGGACAATCAGTGGGAAGCCGTACCCTACACAGTTTTACCAACAAGAGTGGATAATCCTAAAATGTGTCTCATTAGCAAAAACGGAGGCTTAACATCTGTACTAGTGTCAAGAGACAATCTTAAATTATGTCCGGAAGCATTGAAAGAGCCAGAAGTTGTCCAGCCAGAACCAGAAGTTATTCAACCCATACAGGTTCAACCAGTAAAGGAAAAAGAAGAGGAAATGTATCACACCTGTATAGGAGACTTTCCCAAAACCCTACTAACATACCATGGTGCAGTACTGGTTCCCATGGTGGCCTTTTACCCAACACCGAACCCAATACCAGAAGTCCCAAGACAGGAAGAGGCTGACCCCGTACTACAGGAGGTTCCAGGCCAGGAAGAACAGATTCCTGGTCAGAGTAATCCCATTCACGGTGGACTTGCCAACTCCATAGTCGTGGAATTATCTTTAGCAGAGCGGGCAGATACTACATCCGCAGTAGACAGTAGTACACCACATGAAGAGACACCGCTATTACGTAGATCACAGCGTAGTACCCAGGGTCAATTACCGGCCAGGTATGCAGATTACCAACTATAAAGCTCATAATGTGAATTGTATATATGTTATGCCGTATATAGTTAAACAGAAAATGTAGTATAGTCATTGCTATCAGTCTGCAACGTTTAAGCCCAGTGCCTACAGAGACTTGTCTGTATGAACTTATTGCATATTCTTGAACTTTTTATCAGCCCGGAGGCACTAAATCAAAGCTCCGGAAAGACTGCTTTTTGAACTTTGCTTTTTGCTCTTTTTGAACTTTCTTTAGACTTTATATTGATAACTCCGTTGGAAAAATGGAACTAAATTCCTGGACACTAAGTACAGTGCCTTTCCTAATACCTTCAAGGATAGAACTGTATTAATGGACGCTATTTGAAGTGACTTTTTACAGAACTCTATTTTTGTTTCCTTGAGTGGTTTTTGTAACTTTTCATTTTTAAGACTCTGTACATATTAATTGTTATTTCAAAATGTTATTGTCCCACAGTCCCGGAGTACTGTTCTTAACTAAGGGGGAATGTGGCACCCCTAGGGGTATTTGCCACAAAAATAGTTACTGACAGTAAGTACAAATACTAAAATAGCAAGACTGCACTACCACCTCCGGCCAGAAGGGGGAGCTCCAGAGACTCCCCTTGATCCATTCTGGTCTGAGAGAAGAAATGGCAGTTGGGCCAAGGAGCTGATAGTGAGAGGTCATACAGTTGAATCTCTAACAGCCCTGTGACTGTTACCAGGCCTAAATCACCGGCCTGAGGAGAAGAGGGATAGAGAAAAAGGACATTGTGAGAACCGGGTAGCATTAATCACTACCCAGAACAGGCGCAAAGACGGATACCGGATCCGTGGCTGTATTCATTATATATAATACAGCAACCGGAAAAACATGAGGTGATATCAGCTTCACTAGGGTCGGATGCAGCAACAGACACAGAGTTCAGCGGTACTCCCAGAGGGGGTAAACCGATGAAAGGACTCGGGTTGCCCGTCGAACCAGGACCCGGAGGGGACAGATTGGGCCGGCAGCCAGTTCACATACAGCAGCAGGGCCACACAGAAATTGCGCACAATAAGAGGCGAAGACCCCGGCAGGGTCAAAGTAACTCAGAGTTCCCATACAGACTCCGGTGACAGGACTGGTTGTAATTCCTTTTATGTTAAAGTAAACTGGTTAAACGTTTCAGTGCCTCAGTCTTTCATTTGGACAATAGCCATCTATCCAGGATCGAGATCGTCACCGCTGGGAGAACCTGCTGCTGATCAAGTAAGTGCCTGTCCCCTCACGATACCCCTTACACTGTGCATTGCCTGAGGCCACAGCACCGGGTCAAGCCACCCGTGACATCCCCCTCAAGAGACAGACTCCATTGGTCCGGTGCTGGGTATCCCGGTCTCCTGGGCGTCACATACAGATCAAAAGTTTGGACACACCTTCTCATTTAACCCCTTCACCCCAAAGCCTGTTTTCACCTAAGTGACAGGGCCAATTTTTACAATTCTGACCACTGTCACTTTATGAGGTCATAACTCTGAAACGCTTCAACGGATCCTGGTGATTCTGACACTGTTTTCTCGTGACATATTGTACTTCATGATAGTGGTAAAACTTCTTCGATATGACTTGCATTTATTTGTGAAAAAAACAAAAATTTGTCGGAAATTATGAAAATTTAGCAATTTTCAAACTCTTAGTTTTTATGCCCTTAAATTAGAGAGTTATATCACATAACATAGTTAATAAACAACATTTCCCACATGTCTGCTTTACATCAGCACAATTTTGGAAACATAATTTTTTTTTGTTAGGACGTTATAAGGGTTAAAAGTTGACCAGCGATTTCTCATTTTTGCAACAAAATTTGCAAAACCATTTTTTTACGGACCACCTCACACTTGAAGTGACTTTGAGGGGTCTATATGACAGAAAATGCCCAAAAGTGACACCATTCTAAAAACTGCACCCCTCAAGGTACTCAAAACCACATTCAAAAAGTTTATTAACCCTTCAGGTGCTTCACAGGAATTTTTTGAATGTTTAAAAAAATTGAACATTTAACTTTTTTTTCACAAAATTTTTACTTCAGGTCCAATTTGTTTCATTTTACCAAGGGTAACAGGAGAAATTGGACCACAAAAGTCATTGTACAATTTGTCCTGAGTACGCCGATACCCCATATGTGGGGGTAAACCACTGTTTGGGCACATGGCAGAGCTCGGAAGGGAAGGAGCGCCATTTGACTTTTCAATGCAAGATTTGCTGGAATTGAGATCGGAGCCCATGTCACGATTGGAGAGCCCCTGATGTGCCTAAACAGTGGAAACCCCCACAAGTGACACCATTTTGGAAAGTAGACACCCTAAGGAACTAATCTAGATGTGTGGTGAGCACTTTGAACCTCCAAGTGCTTCACAGAAGTTTATAATGTAGAGCCGTAAAAAAAGTTTTTTTATTAATTTTCACAAAAAATGATCTTTTTGCCCCAAATTTTTTATTTTCCCAAGGGTAAAAGGATAAATTGGACCCCAAAAGTTGTTGTGCAATTTGTCCTGAGTACGTCGATACTTCATATATGGGGATAAACCACTGTTTGAGCGCATGGCAGAGCTCGGAAGGGAAGGAGTGCCATTTGACTTTTCAATGCAAAATTGGCTGGAATTGAGATCGGACGCCATGTCGCATTTGGAGAGCCCCTGACGTGCCTTAACAGTGGAAACCCCCCACAAGTGACCCCATTTTGGAAAGAAGATCCCCTAAGGAACTTATCTAGATGTGTGGTGAGCACTTTTAACCCCCAATTGTTTCACTAAAGTTTAGAATGTAGCATTGTGAAAATTAAAAAATCATTATTTCTTTCCACAAAATGATGTTTTAGCCCGCAATTTTTTTTCCCAAGGGTAACAGGAGAAATTGGACCACAAATGTTATTGTCCAATTTGTCCTGAGTACGCTGATACCCCACATGTGGGGGGGAACCACCGTTTGAGTGCATGGCAGAGCTCGGAAGGGAAGGAGCACCGTTTGAAATGCAGACTTAGATGGAATGGACTGCAGGTGTCATGTTGCATTTGCAGAGCCCCTGATGTACCTAAACAGTAGAAACCCACCACAAGTGACCCCATATTGGAAACTAGACCCCCCAAGGAACTTATCTAGATGTGTTGTGAGAGCTTTGAACCAACAAGTGTTTCACTACAGTTTATAACGCAGAGCCGTGAAAATAAAAAATATTTTTTTTTCCACGAAAATGATATTTTATCCCCTATGTTTTTATTTTCCCCAGGGTAACAGGACAAATTGGACCCCAAAAGTTGTTGTCCAACTTGTCCTGAGAACGCTGATACCCCATATGTTGGGGGGAACCACTGTTTGGGTGCACGGCAGAGCTCGGAAGGGAAGGAGTGCCATTTGAAATGCAGACTTAGATGGATTGGTCTGCAGGCGTCATGTTGCATTTGCAGAGCCCCTGATGTACCTAAACAGTAGAAACCCCCCACAAGTGACCCCATATTGGAAACTAGACCCCCCAAGAAACTTATCTAGATGTGTTGTGAGAGCTTTGAACCAACAAGTGTTTCACTACAGTTTATAACGCAGAGCCGTGAAAATAAAAAATATTTTTTTTTCCACGAAAATGATATTTTATCCCCTATGTTTTTATTTTCCCAAGGGTAACAGGACAAATTGGACCCCAAAAGTTGTTGTCCAACTTGTCCTGAGAACGCTGATACCCCATATGTTGGGGGGAACCACTGTTTGGGTGCACGGCAGAGCTCGAAAGGGAAGGAGCGCCATTTGAAATGCAGACTTAGATGGATTGGTCTGCAGGCGTCATGTTGCATTTGCAGAGCCCCTGATGTACCTAAACAGTAGAAACCCCCCACAAGTGACCCCATATTGGAAACTAGACCCCCAAAAGAACTTATCTAGATGTGTTGTGAGAGCTTTGAACCAACAAGTGTTTCACTACAGTTTATAACGCAGAGCTGTGAAAATAAAAAATATTTTTTTTTCCACGAAAATGATATTTTATCCCCTATGATTTTATTTTCCCAAGGGTAACAGGACAAATTGGACCCCAAAAGTTGTTGTCCAACTTGTCCTGAGAACGCTGATACCCCATATGTTGGGGGGAACCACTGTTTGGGCACACAGGAGAACTCGGAAGGGAAGGAGCCCTGTTTTACTTTTTCAAAGCAGAATTGGCTGGAATTGAGATCGGACGCCAAGTCGCGTTTGGAGAGCCCCTGATGTGCCTAAACAGTGGAAACCCCCAATTATAACTGAAACCCTAACCCCAACCCTAACCCTAGCCCTAACCCTAACCCTAGCCCTAGCCCTAACCCTAGCCCTAACCCTAGCCCTAACCCTAGCCCTAGCCCTAACCCTAGCCCTAACCCTAGCCCTAACCCTAGCACTAATGGGAAAATGGAAATAAATACATTTTTTTACATTTTATTATTTTTCCCTAACTAAGGGGGTGATGAAGGGGGGTTTGATTTACTTTTATAGCCTTTTTTTGGCGGATTTTTATGATTGGCAGCTGTCACACACTAAAAGACGCTTTTTATTGCAAAAAATAGTTTTTGCATCACCACATTTTGAGAGCTATAATTTATCCATATTTTGGCCCACAGAGTCATGTGAGGTCTTGTTTTTTGCGGGACGAGTTGACGTTTTTATTGGTAACATTTTCGGGCAGATGACATTTTTTGATCGCTTTTTATTCCGATTTTTAAGAGGCGGAATGAACAAAAACCAGTAATTCCTGAATTTCTTTTAGGGGGGGCGTTTATACCGTTCCACGTATGGTAAAATGGATAAAGCAGTTTTATTCTTCGGGTCAGTATGATTACAGCGATACCTCATTTATGTAATTTTTTTTATGTTTTGGCGCTTTTACACAATAAAAACTATTTTATATAAAAAAATAATTGTTTTTGCATTGCATTATTCTGAGAGCTATAACTTTTTTATTTTTCTGCTGATGATGCTGTATGGCAGCTTTTTTTTTGTGGGACAAGATGATGTTTTCAGCGGTACCATGGTTATTTATATCCGTCGTTTTGATCGCGTGTTATTCCACTTTTTGTTCGCCTGTATGATAATAAAGCGCTGTTTTTTGCCTTGTTTTTTTTTTTTTTTTTTGCGGTGTTCACTGAAGGGGTTAACTAGTGGGATAGTTTTATAGAGCGGGTCGTTACGGACGCGGCGATACCAAATATGTGTACATTTATTGTTTTTTTTTTTTTACATAAATAAATGGATTTATTGGGAAATGTTTTTGTTTTTTTATTTGGGGATTTTTTTTAATTTTTTTTTACACATTCTATATTTTTTTTTTTTACTTTCTAACATTGTCCCAGGGTGGGACATCTCTGTATTAGATCAGATCGTTGATCTGACACTGTGCATAGCACACTGTCAGATCAACGATCTGACAGGCAGCTTAGCTGGCTTCCAGCGCCTGCTCTCAGCAGGCGCCGGCTAGCCAGGTCACTTCATGACCCGGAAGGAGTCCGGCGGCCATCTTGGATCCGGGGACTCCTTCCGGGTCACCGGAGCAACGCGATCTCATTGCGTTGCTCCGGTGGGAGAGCGCAGGGAGCCCCCGTCCCTGCGCGATCCCCCTCTATGCCGCTGTCACTACTGACAGCGGCATCAGAGGGGTTAAATGCCCGCGATCGGCGATAGCGCCGATCGTGGGCATTGCTGCGGGGTGTCAGCTGTCGTATACAGCTGACACCCGCACCCGATCACCGCGGCGCTCAGCGCGAGACCCCGGTGATCGGTGCGCCGTACTAGTACTGCTGCTGGCACTAATGCAGTGCCGGCAGCGCAGTACTAGTACGGCGCATGTCGCGAAGGGGTTAAAGATTTTTCTGTATTTTCATGACTATGAAAATTGTACATTCACACTGAAGGCATCAAAACTATGAATTAACACATGTGGAATTATGTACTTAACAAAAAAGTGGGAAACAACTGAAATTATGTCTTATATTCTGGGTTCTTCAAAGTAGCCACCTTTTGCTTTGATGACTGCTATGCAAACTCTTGGCATTCTCTTGATGAGCTTCAAGAGGTAGTCACTGGGAATGGTCTTCCAACAATCTTGAAGGAGTTCCCAGAGATGCTTAGCACTTGTTGGCCATTTAGCCTTCACTCTGCAGTCCAGCTTACCCCAAACCATCTCGATTGGGTTCATGTCTGGTGACTGTGGAGGCCAGGTCATCTGGCGTAGCACTCCATCACTCTCCTTCTTGGTCAAATAGGCCTTACACAGCCTGGAAGTGTGTTTGGGGTCATTGTCCTGTTGAAAAATAAATGATGGTCCAACTAAACGCAAACCAGATTGAGTAGCATGCCGCTGCAAGATGCTGTGGTAGCCATGCTGGTTCAATATGCCTTCAATTTTGAATAAATCCCCATCAGTGTCACCAGAAAAGCACCCCCACACCATCACACCTCCTCCTCCATGCTTCACGGTGGGAACCAGGCATGTAGAGTCCATCCATTCACCTTTTCTGCATCACACAAAGACACTGTGGTTGGAACCAAAGATCTCAAATTTGGACTCATCAGACCAAAGCACAGATTTCCAATGGTCTAATGTCCATTCCTTGTGTTCTTTAGCCCATACAAGCCTCTTCTGGTTGTTGCCTGTCCTTAGCAGTGGTTTCCTAGTAGCTATTTTACCATGAAGGCCTGCTACACAATGTCTCCTCTTAAGAGTTGTTGTAGAGATGTGTCTGCTGCTAGAACTCTGTGTGGCATTGACCTGGTCTCTAATCTGAGCTGCTGTTAACCTGCGATTTCTGAGGCTAGTGACTCGGATAAACTTATCCTCAGAAGCAGAGGTGACTCTTGGTCTTCCTTTCCTGGGGCGGTCCTCATGTGAGCCAGTTTCTTTGTAGCACTTGATGGTTTTTGCCACTGGACTCGTGGACATTTTAAAAGTTTCCCAATTTTTGGACTGACTGACCTTAATTTCTTAAAGTAATGATGGCCACTCGTTTTTCTTTACTTAGCTGCTTTTTTCTTGCCATAATACAAATTCTAACAGTCTGTTCAGTAGGATTATTAGCTACAGTATTTATCCACTAGACTTCTGCACAACACAGCTGATCGTCCCAACCACATTTATAAGGCAAGAAATCCCACTTATTAAACTTGACAGGGCACACCTGTGAAGTGAAAACCATTCCCGGTGACTACCTCTTGAAGCTCTTCAAGAGAATGCCAAGAGTGTGCATAGCTGTCATCAAAGCAAAAGGTGGCTACTTTAAAGAATGTATAATATAAAACATAATTTCAGTTGTTTCACACTTTGTTGTTAAGTATATAATTCCACGTGTGTTAATTCATAGTTTTGGTGCCTTCAGTGTGAATGTACAATTTTCATAGTTATGAAAATAAAGAAAAATCTTTAAAGGAGAAGGTGTGTCCAAACTTTTGGTCTGTACTGTATATACCAGTATGTAAATTATATGACTGGTGTATAGCTTTTGCACCCGTGATTAGTCAATTGAAGCTTTTTCCAGCAATCAAATTAAAATAAACAATTTCTTTAGCTAAATATAAACTACAGCATAATGATTTAGCTTTCAGCCATCTGCACTATCCATCTAACATATAAAACTTGTCAATTATCTGAAGCTGTGTCAGGATAGTGAAGTTTTACATATTCTGTTAAATTGTGAATCATAATTTTAGGCAGATATATGGTTTGAGGAAAAATACTACATACAATTTTATTTGCATAATATATATACTGTACATATACAGTATACTGCGCAAAAATATAAAGGGAACACTAAAATACCACATCCTAGATATCACTGAATAAAATATTAAAGTTTCAAATCTTTATTCATTACATAGTGGAATGCATTGAGAACAATAAAACATAAAAATGGTACTTGTAAATCAAAATTAATATCCCATGGAAATCTGGATTTGGAATACTCCAAATCAAAGTTGAAAATCAAATTACAGGCTGATCCATCTTCAGTGGAAATGCCTCAAAACAAGGAAATGATGCTCAGTAGTGTGTGTGGCTTCCATGTGCCTGTATGACCTCTCTACAAAGCCTGGGAATGCTCCTGATGAGGTGACCGATGTTATCTTGAGGGATCTCCTCCCAGACCTAGATTAAAAAATCAGTTAACTCTTGGACAGTGTGTGGTGCAACTGGGCAATTGTGAATGGAACGAGACATGATATCCGCAATGTGCTAGATTGGATTTAGGACTGAAGAATGGGCTGACCAGTCGATAGCATTAATGCTTTCATCATGTAGGAACCAATGACACACTGCAGCCACATGAGGCCTAGCATTGCCATGCATCAGAAGGAACCAAGGCCCCACTGCACCTGCATATGGTCTCACAATGGGTCTCATCATCTCATCCCGGTACCTAATGGCAGTCAGGTTAATACTGGCTAGCACATGGAGGGCTATGTGGCCCTCCATATAAATGCCTCCCCAAGACATTATCGACACCCTGCCAAACCGGTCATGCTGGAAACAGTCTATTATGTCTATCGCATGAACTCAATGTGAACTTGCTCTTATCCGTGAAGAGCACAGGGCACCGATGTCAAATCTGCCATTCTTTGTGTTTTCTGCCAAATGCCAGTCACCCTGCATGGTGTAAGCACAACACCCACATGTGGACGTCGGGCCTTCATACCACCGTCAAGAAGGTAGTTTCTGACAGTTTGAGCAGACACATGAATGTTAGTGACCTGACGAAGGTCATTTTGCAGTGCTCTGACACTGTTCTTCCTTGCAGAAAGGAGGAGGCATCAACGGTCCTTCTGCTTTATTGTTGCCCTCTTATGCCCCCCTCCACATCTCTTGGTGTACTGGCATGGTATCTGCTCCATGTTCTGGACACTGTGCTAACAGACATAGCTAACCCTCTGCCATAGCTGGCATTGATGTGCCATCCTAGATGAGAAGTCTGCCAGATCAACATCTGTAGGTTATAGACACCGCCTCATGCGGTGAGAGAAATGACAAAAATGCAAAAGTAACCAAAACAAAAGCCAAAACGGATGAGAACAGAGAAACAATCTATGGTCACCACCTGCAGAACCACTACTTTATAGGGGTTATCTGGCTAATTGACTATCATTTCCATCTGTTGCATGTTCCATGTGCACAACAGCATGAGAAATTTATTCACAATCGGGGTTGCTGCATAACTGGAAAGGTTGCTTTCACAACAAAGAATAAACGACATAGGCAGAGTCGCATGTGAAAAAGCCCTTAATAGAAAACTGTTTACCAGACCGGGGATGTGAAAAAGTTTCTCCCTTAGTGACATTGGAGCATTGCGCACAATGCAAACATGGGAATGTACCCTTTCTCTGTGTAGTCAATGTAGTTTGTCTTAGATCCCTTCTAATTGAACCAACATCCGCTTTCACTAAAATGTTTTTGATATAACTGGTTAACAGTTTTCTACTTAGGGGCTTTTTCACATGCGACTCTGCCTATGTCGTTTATTTAGTTAAATGTCCTTGCAGTCTCGGATATGTTGGGGAGACTACTCAGCATGTCCGAGACCGCATATCTCAACACAAGTCTACGATTCGTTGTGGACGTACATTGTTACCGGTCCCCGCACATTTTATATCAGCGGGTCATTCAATATCTCAATTGAGGTTTCAAGTTTTAGAAAGTATTCCTCCACTAAGACGGGGTGGGAATAGAGTCTTAAAATTGAAAGAAAGAGAATTCTTTTGGATTTTCACATTCCAAACGCTTCATCCCCATGGTATGAATAGGGAATATGAGGTGTTCCCTTATTAATATACAGTCACATTAATGGATATATTACAACGTGATTAGTTATATTATAACTATATGTTTTTTGTTTTTTTTCTAGATGCCATCTTGATTAGAATATTCTTCAACAAAGCTTGTTCTCTTGCTAGGGGACACTTCCCTTAATCCGTTTATTTATGTTAATATATGTTTTCTCATTATGACATAACTGAGAGATATAGAGATTATCCATATAGATCATAAATGTTCTAATTATTTTCTCATTGTTTTCTCCTTTTTCTTTTTTCCCCTTTTTTCCTTGTTCCCGGATGGTCTGTTCCTTCCTTTACTTGGCACGGGTGATTTCCCCTCTTTTTCTACTTATATGCTACTAAGGTGGATACTTTAGCGCATTCTTTTGCTTTTAGTGTCAAAATATCGTTCCCCTCGGATCTAGGGGTTAATGCTGGGACCTCTGATCTCCCTCTGCCTTATAGCGCTATACTGCGCAAGCGCAAAGTCTCTTCAGTTGTTTCACAGCTGATACGATGCTGATGCTTGTTCTCTTTCTGTAAACTACACTGCGCATGCGCGGACTTTCATTTTTAATCTCCTCCATATACAGCGTTGTGCTGGGAGCGGACGTGACGTATCCGAGCACACAGCACTTAAACCCGCTTTACGGCACTATCCACTACTGCAGGCCAGCACGCACACCGGTCTCACGTGGCTCCATAAGGATTTAGGTATTTATACTCTGGGGACAATCCTATTGTTATGTTTAACATAGTAATAGACCACTTACTGTGCTTATTTCAACAGCAGTTTGGCTGATTCCACAGTCGCTTTCTATTACATGGTCAGGACCCAGGTATTTTATTTTTGTTCTAATTCTGGGATAGGTCACTATACTTAGTCTGGGTATCCAAGGGTTATTCCTCATCTGACCCCTTTTTTCTTTTTTTTCCTTGTGCTCTGAGTTCTTGAGGCCTCTACTAGGTACATATGGTGTATGGTATACTTGTAAAAAACTTCATATACTACTGAGTATGATTGTAGATATATTTGTTCACTTTTTCTGGTGGTTTTTCTTCTCTAAAGGATCTTCACTACCATATGGTATTTCATAATAGACGTTGAAGACGGATTGAATACATTATGTTGTATGATATATTTTTCATCATTGGTAAATGATTGTCCATTATTTATATTAGACTTCCTTGAAAGAGGCATGAAATGCCGAAACGTTGGAGATTGTCTGTTTTAATATGACCGGTAGTGAATAAATCCATAATTTAAAGCAAAGAAATTGTGATTTTTTGAGTGCCAGAGGTTATATATATATTTTGTATTGGAGTTTTTTTCCTCTGAGCACCACCTGATTGGGCATATGAGTGCGGCCCCTCCTGTTCTTGTTCATGATTGAGATTTTTTGAGAGGGCAGCACCACAGGATTTTTTAATATGGCATTCAGTACTCTATCATATGGCCAAGTAGAGGCAGATGAAATTATTTCTCATGTCAATATTCCCGGTGAATTTTTACACACTCCGGTTGAAGAAATATGCACAAGAGATTGGGAACGTGAACTCAAGAAGAAAACAGCGCTAGAATTGCATTATGTGACTTTGGCAGAGTACCATAAGGTTAAGCGCATACCACGGGGATTGCCTGTATCTTTACGTCCGACTCTATTTTCTGACAAACCTGATTTTTTGTTTAAAGTTCGAGGGGATTCTTAATAAATGCTCTACGGACATTATGATTTTGAAAATACAATATCTCCAAAAGGAGATTTCTGAGATAGAGAAACAGATAGATGTCACCCATCAACAACTGAGAGATACACTATCTACTGAGAAGTTTGACGGTATGAAACAAAAAATTGAGAAAACCATTGATGAATTTAGAAATCAATTACAAGACAGAAAACGTCTAAAGTTCCTACGGGACACAGAGGACTATCATCGCAAAACTGTATATAGATGGAGAGATAACAACACTCAGAGAGATCGCCGCCAATTTAGACATGGATATTCAACTACCTCCTCTAGCTCTGACAATGACTCTAATCCTCGTGATACCTTTCTTTTTTTAGAGCAAAGGTGAGGTCGGTCCAACAAAGGCCGACGAGGAGGGGTTCCGGAACCAGTCGACGTCAGTTCCAGAGTCAGAACTTGTTCTCAGGTAGGGACCAATTGGTCTATAACATTTCCTCATACAATCTCTCACCATCTGAACTAAGTTTCTTACAGAACTGACTTTCCTTTTGTCCTACTCCATCATTCAATGAATTTCAACTTAATCAGGAACTTCAACGCTTCTTTAGAAACTTAAGATTGAAAGTACACTTCTCTAGAAATTTCTCAGAAAATTCAACAGTTGATCAAATTGTATAAGGATCAAAATGTCATTGACTCTAAACTTGGTGAATTTATGTTTAATATGTATCCGGTAATTCCGGTATTTTATGTGTTACCGAAAATCCACAAACATCCAACACGTCCCCCTGGGCGACTGATCGTGGCATCCACTAATTCTTTACTTTCACCAATAGGTGAAAAACTCCACCTCATTGTTCAGACCTTTCAGTCTTCAGCGTGTTTCCTCACGGGACATGAGTTTTATGAAGTCCCCATTTCTCCAGTCCTTTTTTACCACCTTAATGCCGGTTAATTTTACCCCTTGTACTGAGCCCTTATGGTGCTTTATAAAATGTTTAGACAGAGGGTGTAAGTCAAATTTATTGCGGATATTACGTAGTTGCTCATTGATTCTTTTACATAAGGGTCGTTTGGTGCGCCCTACATATTGTTTTTGCACGGGCATTCAATCACATAGATTACTCCTTGCGTTGTACAGGGTATAAAATCCGTAATGTCAATTTGTGTGCCATTATGGGATAGCACAGATTTCTGCTTGGTTGGGGCTAATGATTTGCACATGTTACATTTTTTGCATGGAAAAAACCCTTTACAAACTGTTTAAATAGTCCCTTTTTATTACTTTGTTGTTTGGGGTTCCTTCCTTTTTCCATGCAAAAAATGTAAAATGTGCAAATCTTGTTATCTTTGATGGCATGGATGAGGTACTTCTGGGCATACCTTGGTTGTGTTGCCATTCACCCCATATTGACTGGGCAACAGGGAGCATACAAGGATCGAGTAGTTCATGTGAGGGTCAATATCTTAGGGCTGAAGTTCTCCCTGGGTCATCTGAGGTCACAACTGACTTAACCTCCCTACTTAGGCACTACTGGCAGTATGCAGATCTATTTTCCAAAAAGGCCCCTGAGACCTTTCCTCCCGATCGCCCCTATGACTGCCCTATAGACCTCATTCTGGGGTCAGAACCTCCTCGTGGGCGTGTCTTCCCTTTGTCTCTACCAGAGACTGAGGCTATGTCTGCATACATCAGGGAGAATTTAGCGAGGGGGTTTATCAGGAAGTCAGTGTATCCTGCTGTGGCTGGTTTCTTCTTTGCTTAGAAGAAGAGTGGAGAATTAAATCCATGCATTGATTATAAAGGTTTGATCGTGATCACTATTAAAAACAATATCCTCTGCCATTAATCTCCAAGCTCTTCGACAGGCTGTTGGATGCCAGGATATTCACGAAGTTGGACTTGTGTGGGACCTATAATCTTATTCATATACATGAAGAGGATGAATGGAAGACCACCTTTAATACCCGGGAAGGTTATTATGAGTACTTGGTCATGCCATGCGGTCTCTGTAATGCTCCTACAGTCTTTCAAGACTCAGAAAATTACATTTTTCGAGAATTATTATCCACATCTGTGGTAGCATATCTTGATGGCATACTCATCTATTCCCCAGATGTCGACAATCACCGTAAAGATGTGTGTAAAATTTGAGCTCTTACGTGCCATTTCTCTTTTTGCTAAACTGGAGAAATGCATCTTTGAACAAGGGTCCTTACCATTTCTTGGGTACATTATTTCGGCCAAGGGTTTAGCTATGGACCCTACCAAGCTGGAGTCGGTGTTGAACTTGCAGGAATCGCATTCCCTTAAAGCGGTGCAGTGCTTCATGCTGTTCATCAATTATTACCGTCAATTCATTCCTCATTTCACCACTCTAGCATCTCCGTTGGTAGCCCTCATCAAGAAGGGAGCTAATCCTAGGCAGTGGACTGAGGAGGTCTCCAAGGCCTTTACCTCCCTGAAGTCTCAATTCACTAGGGTGCCAGTTCTGCATCGGCCCGATGTAGACAAGCCTTTCATCTTGGAGGTGGATGTCTCTACAGTTTGAGCTGGGGCAGTCCTATATCAAAAGGATGTTCAAAGTCAGAAACATCTTTCTTTTTTTTCTAAGACCTTTTCACCAGTGAGGAGGAATTATTCCATTGGGGACAGGTTGCTGCTCGCCATGAAATTGGCTTTTTTCAAAATGGAGACATCTCCTGGAGTGAGCTTGGCATCCCTTTAAGGTTTTTACGGACAATAAGAATCTTCTTTATCTCCAGACTGCACAGCTACTGAATTCTCACCAGGCCAGGTGGTCCTTATTCTTCTCCCGATTCAATGTTACCATCCATTTTTTGTCCGGGGAGTGGAATTTACATTCCGATGCCCTGTCCCGTTCGGTAGTTTCATCTGAGGATGGGGATGAGCCACGTCTAATAGTCCCTTCAGAGAGCCTTCGAAAGGTGGCCCCTGCGTCTCTTGAGCAGGTACCTCTGGGCAAATCTTATGTACCACCTAATCTGCAGCCGGAGGTTCTTTCATGGGTACACACCTCCAAATTAGGTGGTCATTTTGGCATTAAAAGGACCACTGAACTTTTAGAGAGGTCTTATTGGTGGCCTCGGATGGCTCGAGATGTCAAGGTTTACATGCAAGCCTGTGTCTCATGTGCCAGGAATAGGTCTTCCAGGCAGAGACCCGTGGGCTTGCTCTATCCCTTGCCCATGGCAGATTGGCCCTGGGAGATGGTTGGGATAAATTTTATAGTGGACTTGCCTAAGTCCCATAATAACAAGGTCATTTGAGTCATCACCGATCATTTTTCCAAAATTATATACCTGGTTCCTCTTCCTCGTATACCATCCGCACAAGCTCTGGCAGTGTTTATCAAGCATATATTCCACCTTCATAGGATGTCTGACAAGATTGTCAGTGACCAGGGTCCCCAGTTTGCTCGTTTCTGGAAGGAGCTTTGTAATCTGCACAGTATAGAGCTCAATTTGTTTTCTGTGTACCATCTTGATATGAATGGGCTGGTGGAGAAGACCAATCAGTTTTTGGTCACTTACCTATGGCATTCTGTGTTCTCCACGCATGACAACAGGTCATCACTGTTGCTATGGATGGAGTTTGCGTTAAACAATGCCATCTCCGATTCCATGAGGCAGACTCCTTTTCTCCTGAACTACGGTCAGCATCTTCGTGTCCCTGTGCCCATGCCCGACTCGTCTTCTGACCGGAGAGTGGTGAAGTGTTGGGCAGTGGAGGCTCGTGACATTTGGGACCGCACACAGGATGCGTCGAAGGAGAGAATGAGTACTTCCACCGACACGCTTTGTCGTCAAGCTCCAGTTTTTTCCTCGGGAGATTTAGTGTGACTACACGCAGCTTGATGTTAAGAGCTGACAGAGTCCACTAAATTTGCTCCCCCGCTACTTAGGTCCTTTCAAGGTTCTTGAGCAGGTGTATCCTGTAGTTTATCACCTCAGTCTTCCACTGCACTTGAATATCACCGACACTTTTCATGTGTCTCTTTTAAAAGCTGTGAATATGGCATGGTTTTCTGGGACTGCTGCAGAGGGTTTGGATATGTCCTCGGACTATTTTGAGATCAATGCCATTGTCGGGTCCAAGGTGGTGCACGGCTAAATTTTTTTTGTGTTGACTGGAAGGGTCATGGACCAGAGGATATGACCTGGGAGCCTACCTAGCATATTCGTGCCCCTCAGCTTATTGCGGCCTTTGAGCGTGGCGAATGTCACCAGGGGGATGCTAGCAGGGGGGTAATGTTAGGCATCAGGATTCTCCCACTGCGTGGGATAGATCCCAAGCATTATCTGCTTCTGCGGTCTCCCATTCAGGTCTGCCTCTGGGATTGCTGCTCAGCACATGTTGGTCCCAGTGTCTTGCTCAGGTTCGTGGTATACACTTGGTTACTGCTATCTCTCCAGTCAAGTGTATGGTAACCAATGGTATGCAGGTGCAGCCTTGTGCTCTGGAGACTAAGTCCAGAGATCACCTTACTGAGCATGTCCGTGATGTGGCAGCTTCTCATTGGTGGTTGGACATTAGCTGCTCCGATGATGTAGCAGTCCTGGATTGGTCCACGGGTGATGTAACGGCCGACTGGGCATGAGTGTTTGGGGTGGAGTTTAGCGCATAAAATGCTCTCAGCGGCACATGCAGGTACGCTAATGTCATTTATGTTTGGTGTGTGTGGGTGGCCACTCTACCACTTTGTCTGCACGTGTGTTGTGTCTATGCTCTAGGACTGTATGCATTGGCAGGCAAGTTGCACACTTATGCGGTTTCATGGCCTAGGCTCAAGCCTGAATTTCTAGTCTGTTACAAGCTTAGGGTGCCGGTTAGGCATGAGCTCGTTAGTGTCAGGACTGGGGTAACTAGCAACTTGGCTTAGCATGTTTTGTACGTGTGCGCAATTGGCATAGTTCAGTTACAATTCTTCTGCTATACTTCTCGGTGAAAGCGACAGGGTATTGTATCTAGTGTGAAAGAGCTCTCTCTCTTGGCTCAGCATCTGCTTCATTCGTGTGTGCGGCTAGCACCATTAATTTGCAGAGCTAGCCCAATCCACGTGCTATTATCCCTGTGACATTAACAGGGTATAGCAGTTTGCATACTCATTCTGTACCTCTCAGTGAAGTAACTGAGCTTAGTACTCAGTGTTGCATTCACACTGAGTGGCGTTATCTCTGGGTATTCAAGGTAAGCTTGCTGTTGTGTTCTGTAATTGTTCCCACTATCAGCAGGGTTTATCTGTGCATGGTGGACCCCGAGTTGCGATTGCACTTTATTTCATATGTGTGCACGTAAAGTTGCAGTACATGTTGCAATGTCACTTTGTGTGCTGCGACCTTAAGATGAGCAATATAGGCTGAAACTTTTGGCTGCATTTAAAGCCTGGACATCTCTGAGCTTGTGTACTGTGTATGTGCGCATTCAACAAAAGAATACATTTTAAAAGAACCCTAATTATTTCCCTAAAAGTACTACTATTGCATATACAGGTGCTTCTCACAAAATTAGAATATCATCGAACTTGCCTGACCATAACCCCATATAGAATCTATGGGGTATTGTCAAGAGGAAGATGAGAGACACCAGACCCAACAATGCAAACGAGCTGAAGGCTGCTATCAAAGCAACCGGGGCTTCCATAACACCTCAGGAGTGCCAAAGGCTGACCGCCTCCATGCCACGCCATATTGATGCAGTAATTACTGAAAAAGGAGCCTCAAACAAGTATTTAGTTCATTTAATCAACATACATTTCAGTAGGCAAACATTTTGGATTTTAAAATCATTTTTCAAGCTGCTGCTATAAAGTATTCTAATTTACTGAGATAATGACTTTTGGGTTTTCATTGGCTGTAAGCCATAATCATCAACATTAACAGAAATAAACACTTGAAATTGATCTCTATGTTTGCAATAACTGTATATAATATATGAGTTTCACTTTTTGTATTGAAGAACTGAAATAAATTGACTTTTTGATGATATTCTAATTTTGTGAGATGCACCTGCATCTCTATTTTAATAAATGTTCCTTCTCAATATGAATTATGATTTGTATTTTAAACTACAGTATATATATTTTACATTGCTTTTATTGTAATCATGTATGCAAATACACTTTGCTATCTAAACACCAATTTTTTTTAATATCCCAGCAGACAATGCTCTGATCTCAGATTTTATCCCCAAAAGCACTGCATTTAAACCATGAATCATTACCACCAGGACATGAACCTCATGAAGATACAAGTAGTGGATCAAAAGTGTGCTTGTTCATTTGTTCTTAATACAATTGTAATGTGGTAAACTGCAGTTTTTTTATTTTCATGTTAAAAATCCTGTAATATCCAGTTGTTAAATATCCTGAAATATACAGTGGGGCAAAAAAGTATTTAGTCAGTCAGCAATAGTGCAAGTTCCACCACTTAAAAAGATGAGAGGCGTCTGTAATTTACATCACAGGTAGACCTCAACTATGGGAGACAAACTGAGAAAAAAAAATCCAGAAAATCACATTGTCTGTTTTTTTAACATTTTATTTGCATATTATGGTGGAAAATAAGTATTTGGTCAGAAACAAAATTTCATCTCAATACTTTGTAATATATCCTTTGTTGGCAATGACAGAGGTCAAACGTTTTCTGTAAGTCTTCACAAGGTTGCCACACACTGTTGTTGGTATGTTGGCCCATTCCTCCATGCAGATCTCCTCTAGAGCAGTGATGTTTTTTGGCTTTTCGCTTGGCAACACGGACTTTCAACTCCCTCCAAAGGTTTTCTATAGGGTTGAGATCTGGAGATTGGCTAGGCCACTCCAGGACCTTACTTACGAAGCTACTCCTTCGTTGCCCTGGCGGTGTGCTTTGGATCATTGTCATGTTGAAAGACCCAGCCACGTTTCATCTTCAATGCCCTTGCTGATGGAAGGAGCTTTGCACTCAAAATCTCACGATACATGGCCCCATTCATTCTTTCATGTACCCGGATCAGTCGTCCTGGCCCCTTTGCAGAGAAACAGCCCCAAAGCATGAGGTTTCCACCACCATGCTTTACAGTAGGTATGGTGTTTGATGGATGCAACTCAGTATTCTTTTCCTCCAAACACGACAAGTTGTGTTTCTACCAAACAGTTCCAGTTTGGTTTCATCAGACCATAGGACATTCTCCCAAAACTCCTCTGGATCATCCAAATGCTCTCTAGCAAACTTCAGACGGGCCCAGACATGTACTGGCTTAAGCAGTGGGACACGTCTGGCACTGCAGATCTGAGTCCATGGTGGCATAGTGTGTTACTTATGGTAGGCCTTGTTACATTGGTCCCAGCTCTCTGCAGTTCATTCACTAGGTCCCCCCGCGTGGTTCTGGGATTTTTGGTCACCGTTCTTGTGATCATTCTGACCCCACGGGGTGGGATTTTGCGTGGAGCCCCAGATCGAGGGAGATTATCAGTGGTCTTGTATGTCTTCCATTTTCTAATTATTGCTCCCACTGTTGATTTCTTCACTCCAAGCTGGTTGCCTATTGCAGATTCAGTCTTCCCAGCCTGGTGCAGGGCTACAATTTTGTTTCTGGTGTCCTTTGACAGCTTTGGTCTTCACCATAGTGGAGTTTGGAGTCAGACTGTTTGAGGGTGTGCACAGGTGTCTTTTTATACTGATAACAAGTTTAAACAGGTGCCATTACTACAGGTAATGAGTGGAGGAAAGAGGAGACTCAAAGAAGAAGTTACAGGTCTGTGAGAGCCAGAAATCTTGATTGTTTGTTTCTGACCAAATACTTATTTTCCACCATAATATGCAAAAAAAATGATAAAAAAAACAGACAATGTGATTTTCTGGATTTTTTTTCTCAGTTTGTCTCCCATAGTTGAGGTCTACCTATGATGTAAATTACAGACGCCTCTCATCTTTTTAAGTGGTGGAACTTGCACTATTGCTGACTGACTAAATAAATAAATACTTTTTTGCCCCACTGTAGCCTCTTGTTTTAACCTGCCTATGGACAGCACCAGAGACTCCAATTCTACTACACAATGTTTATGCTCTAAACTGAAATGATCTGTTAATTTGGATAGGAATGCTGTAGTACTAATATTGCTGTGCTTTGGTGCACAGCTCACTTGGTGAGCATTTTTTATTCTTTAATAATTTTCAATACCTTTACTATACTATATATTGGAATGCCTCAGTTTCTCTAATTTTTCAACAGTGCAATCCTTTCATAGTTCAATAATATTTCCTTCTTTATCTTGTAATTTCTATGTCGAGAAGCGTAAAAACCATGCAGCAGGTGAAATGAGCATTGAACACGTCACCAATTTTCTAACTAAACCAGATATCCGCAACAATCCATCCAATCAACAAAGTCAAACAAATCAAACCATAGATGTCTTGATAAAAATCTGCTGCCATCTCCTAGGAAGATGAAGATGAAATGAGGGTTGACATTTCAGAAAGACAATGATATCAAACATAGGTAAAAAAAACTCTCAATTGGTTTCAAAGAAATAAAATTAAAGCGGCTAGCGCGGCCCATCCAATCACTTGACCTGAATCCAATATAAAATTTTGGAAGGATCTAAAGCTCAGGGTTCATAGAAGGAACCCATGGAACCTTCAGGATTTGAAGAGTGTTTGAGTGGAAGAATTGGCCATAAATTAAGTTACATATGATAATGAGAAATGACACTGGAAAAAGTGTTAAACACATGAAGAAAACAAGGTACAAAACGTCATGGAAAGTCATGAAACTAGCTGGATACTATCAGTAATTAGCAATCCTGTGACTTAGAAAAAAATAATATCCTGAAAAAAAAAAGCATTGACCGCACCTTCAGAAAATCATACATTGATCTAATGCCGGCAGGCAAAAAAATATATTACTGAACGTGAGGTTATTAGTTTAACATTCTTATCAGACTGTATGAAGTCCACTGCACTGTCAAGGTAAACCTCTCAGTGAGTCCTAACTTTAACTGCATAAAAGAAGTGGCATTGTACGTAAACCACCGCAGCAGCGACAGTGCACCAGCAGGGTACCTCACAGCAGCCATGTTGCAAGGCTGAGTGCCCATGACTCCAGACCACTCTGCCCCACAAGCTCAATGCCACAGCAACAATGGCCACCACGCAGCACCAACAGCAAGTGAAAGGAGCCATAAAAGTCAACTTCCGCAAGCTGTCCAATGAGAGCAAAAATAGGATGGACCTCCATTTTTTGCAGTCTCCTGCTAATTTAAATTCACCTATAATTCTGAAACAGTTGGGGCCGCCTTAATCCAGAAGTAAAAAGAACATCATTTCAGCATAAAATGGCCATGACCAGTTGCTCTCCATAAGTTTTCAGACAGAGGAGTGAAAACAGTTATCAGAAGAGTTGTCCTAGAGCCAAGGACCACCGGTAGAAATCTACAGAAAGACCTGAAATCAACAGGCACAATTGTTTCAATTAAATCTATAAGTAATGCACTCAATCTCCATGGCCTGTATGCTCACCATGCAAGACTCTATAGTTGAACAAAAAATAAATGCATTTATAGTTTGCTCAACAACGTTTAGACTGCCTGTGAAATATTAGGAGTATACAGTCTGGTGAGATAAAGCAAAAATTGAACTCTTTGATACCATAATATACACTATGCTGACAGGCCAAAAGGCACTGATTATCACTGCAAAAGCACCATACTAACAGTCAAGTTTTAATGTGAGAAAATCTTGAAGTGGGTTGTTTTATCAGAATACAGCACTAGCAAGCTTCATATGATTGAAGGAAGAATGAATGGATAAATCTAGAGACATTCTGGATCAAAATGTGCTGCCATCTACCAGGATAATGATGAAATGAGGGTGGACATTTCAGCAAAACTATGATCTCAAATACACAGCCAAGGAAACTCTCAGTTTGTTTCAGATAAAGAAAATCAACAGCCAATCATCTGATCTGAATCCACTAGAAAATTTATGAAAGTTAAAAAACCTCAGAGTTTATAGAATGAGCCCAAGAAACATTTAAGATTTGAAGAGTGTTTGTGTGGAAGAAGGGGAGAAGATCACACCTAAGCAATGCATTAGACTAGTTTCTCCATACAGCAGGAGTCTTGAAGCTATGATTACCAACAAAGGCTTTTGTAGCCAGCATTAACTAAATTTCAGTAATCAAATGTAATACTTTTTCCCTGTGTAATTTCTCATTATTACACAAAACTTAATTTATGGACATCTATGGTTTGATGTCTTTGCCTGGGTGGATTGGACTGGTTGTTACCCACATCTGATTAGAATTTCATGTCAATAGCATAGACATGCTATCTACTATATAATTGTCTAAGGGTCACTTCCGTCTGTCTGTCTGTCTTTCTGTCACGGATATTCATTGGTCGCGGCCACTGCCTGTCATGGAAATCAAAGTCGCTGATTGGTCGTGATAAAACACCCACGACCATTGCCACGACCAATCAGTGACCGGCACAGTTTGGCGGCAAAATAGCCTCCCTTCAGTCAGTGCCCGTTCCATACTCCCCTCCAGTAAGCCCTCATACAGGGTTAATGGCAGCGTTAATGGACCGCGTTATGCCGCGGTGTAACGCACTCCTGTTATGATAGGCAATTCAGTACCACAATGGACATAGTGGTCAGAGAACATACAGTGATCTGACAATAACCCAAAATCATAGAACGAGCTCTGAGACGTGGGAACTCTGCAGACCGCAATCCCTAATCCTCTCCAAACAACACTAGAGGCAGCCGTGGATTGCGCCTAACTCTGCCTATGCAACTCGGCACAGCCTGAGAAACTAACTAGCCTGAAGATAGAAAATAAGCCTACCTTGCCTCAGAGAAATACCCCAAAGGAAAAGGCAGCCCCCCACATATAATGACTGTGAGTAAGATGAAAAGACAAACGTAGAGATGAAATAGATTCAGCAAAGTGAGGCCCGACTTTCTTAACAGAGCGAGGATAGGAAAGATAACTTTGCGGTCTACACAAAACCCTAAAGAAAACCACGCAAAGGGGGCAAAAAGACCCTCCATACCGAACTAATGGCACGGAGGTACACCCTTTGCGTCCCAGAGCTTCCAGCAAAACAATTAGACAAGCTGGACAGAAAAAATAGCAAACAAATAGCAAAGAAGAACTTAGCTATGCAGAGCAGCAGGCCACAGGAATGATCCAGGGAAAAACAAGTCCAACACTGGAACATTGACAGGAAGCCAGGATCAAAGCATTAGGTGGAGTTAAGTAGAGCAGTACCTAACGACCTCACCACATCACCTGAGGTAGGAAACTCAGAAGCCGCAATACCACTTTCCTCCACCAACAGAAGCTCACAGAGAGAATCAGCCGAAGTACCACTTGTGACCACAGGAGGGAGCTCTGCCACAGAATTCACAACACACTCCATTAACGCAGCTATTAACCCTGTCTGACCAACTTTTTACTATTGATGATGCATATGCAGCATCAATAGTAAAACGATCTAATGTTACAAATAATAATAATTAAAAAAAGGTTATTCTCACCCTCCGATGTGCACGCTGTCCTCGGCAGTGCAAGCGGCAGGTTCCGGTGGCAAGGATGCTATGCGAGGAGGACCTTCCATGACATCATGGTCATGTGACCGCGGCATCATTGCAGGTCCTGCGCTCATACCAACCCTGGGACTGGAAGCTGCCGCGTGCACCGAACACAAGCGCCAGGACTAATAAATCTGACAGGGAGAAGGACTTGGGGATCCTAGTTAATGATAAACTTACCTGGAGCAGCCAGTGCCAGGCAGCAGCTGCCAAGGCAAACAGGATCATGGGGTGCATTAAAACAGGTCTGGATACACATGATGAGAGCATTATACTGCCTCTGTACAAATCCCCAGTTAGACCGCACATGGAGTACTGTGTCCAGTTTTGGGCACCGGTGCTCAGGAAGGATATAATGGAACTAGAGAGAGTACAAAGGAGGGCAACAAAATTAATAAAGGGGATGGGAGAACTACAATACCCAGATAGATTAGCGAAATTAGGATTATTTAGTCTAGAAAAAAGACGACTGAGGGGCGATCTAATAACCATGTATAAGTATATAAGGGGACAATACAAATATCTCGCTGAGGATCTGTTTATACCAAGGAAGGTGACGGGCACAAGGGGGCATTCTTTG
The DNA here is from genome assembly GCF_032444005.1 of Ranitomeya imitator. Lineage (NCBI taxonomy): Eukaryota > Metazoa > Chordata > Amphibia > Anura > Dendrobatidae > Ranitomeya > Ranitomeya imitator. Next base: position 338,345,255 of record NC_091285.1, on the reverse strand, counting down.
CGTCTGGAGGAGAGAAGGTTTTTCCACCAACATAGAAGAGGATTCATTACTGTTAGGGCAGTGAGAATCTGGAATTGCTTGCCTGAGGAGGTGGTGATGGCGAACTCAGTCGAGGGGTTCAAGAGAGGCCTGGATGTCTTCCTGGAGCAGAACAATATTGTATCATACAATTATTAGGTTCTGTAGAAGGACTTAGATCTGGGGATTTATTATGATGGAATATAGGCTGAACTGGATGGACAAATGTCTTTTTTCGGCCTTACTAACTATGTTACTATGTTACTATGACTACAAGGGGGGCCCTCGGAAGGTGAGTATATGTTTATTTTTTATTTTAAGCCTTTTTTAACCTGTCGCATACGTGGCTGGGCAATATTCTACGTGGCTGGGCAATAAACTATGTGACTGGCCAATATACTACGTGACTGGGCAGTATACTATGTGTCTGTGCTGTATACTACGTGGCTCTGTGCTGTATACTATGTCGCTGTGCAATATACTATGTGGCTAGGCAATATACTATGTGGCTGGGCCATATACTACGTGACTGGGCAATATACTACGTGACTGGGCAATATACTACGTGACTGGGCAATATCGTGACTGGGCAATATACTACATTACTGGGCAATATACTACATCACTGGGCAATATACTACGTGGCTGGGCAATATAGTATGTGACTGGGCAATATACTACGTGGCTGGGCAATATACTACGTGGCTGGGCAATATACTACGTGGTTGGGAAATATACTACGTGGCTGGGCAATATTCTACGTGGACATGCATATTCTAGAATACCCGATGCGTTAGAATCGGGCCACCATCTAGTATATATATATTTACTTAGAAAATTGGTGAAGTGTTCAGTACTTATTTCACCCTCTATATAATATATATGGCTATATTATAATTTGTATACTACAGTATTTATGGTGAACGCTCATTCTTTTTATGTCTAATGTTTGCATAATGTTTTCTGTTAATATTCAATGTGACACATAATAACATGAATTGTATGACAGTTTTAAGAGTACAGTAATAAAATGTGTTATGATATAACAGTTTGTTCCGTTTAAATTCTGAATGTTATATTAAAGTATCGATTTATAAGGTGAATGATATCAATTCTTAAGTGTGAGGAACTTTTTATCCATTTTAATGAAAAACGATCTTACAATCTTCCTTATAAAACTAACATTAAATGTAAGATTGACTGCAGACTTAAACTAGACATATTTTTTTAATTTGGTGCATTATATATTTTGAAAACTAGAAAACTACCAGACATTTTTTCCAGTTATGGTCTATAAAATTAAGGAGCTCTCACCTGTTGCCCATAGAAAAGGCTCATAATGGCCCAAATAAAGAGATGTACAGGACATATATCATTGCCTTGTAGGTTTAAATAGCTAGCCAAATAATGCATTGTATGTGGTTTTTCATTTAAATCTGATTTTGATTAATTTGATTTTGATTCACATTCTTACAGTATTCACAATTTTGCTGGCTTCTGAGCTGAAATATAAATCTAATGATTTGCCTACTGAAAATAGTAATCTTTACATCAAGCACTGCTTCATAATCAGGTGTCCCAATTGAATGTCTCTCAGTACCATTAGATTATTCTATTATATGAACTTGTAAATTCATAGAATGCTGCCAGAGAAGTCAGCAGATACTGAAAGAAATTGTCATTCCTATTTTAACTGAAAGCAGTCAACTGGTATTCCTAAAGAAGAAATATCTAGTAATACACTGTCTCATTTGCCAATTTAAAGGAATATCTTACAACTACAATCCCCACACAAGGCCACCCTCTATTAGTGGAACCAGAACCTTTCTAAGAAGGAGAGTTTTCAAGACCTGTAGTCCTGAATAGAGATGAATGAATTGTCAGGAAAATGTTCACCAATCTAAAATTCGTCACTTTCTGATTTGTGTTTGAATTCCCAAACTTTTTTCCTAAACATATGCAAAAGTCGGCCAATGTTTGGTAAATGACCTAGTTCACTAAGGGCTTTCAGACATCAGTGTTTCCAGTTGCAGCAAGGGAGAAAATCATTCTGCACATGTGCACACTGCTGACACATGGATGACATCTCTGTGTCATCAGTGTGACACATACTGGCGCATGGAAATCAGGGGTACTATTCACGCAGTTCCCCAGCACCCGATGCTGAAGAAGACAGCTCACATCGCTGTCCCCTGATCATGCTGCAATCTGCCCTAGCAGGGGACAATGTTGAGAATTGTATTCAAATATTAACAGCTTGAGCAGGTGGCACCTGATGGGAGTAGTCACCAACTGCCGCCTAGCCATAAATAAATAAATACAAGAAAAATGACAAAACTGATAGCTGTGGGCTGTGACCCTCAGCTGTCAGCATTAGCAAGCCTTGCTATGAAGAATAGAGGGATCCCCATGCCATACTTTTTAATTATTTAAAAAAGTAATTTTAAAAAACGGCATTGGGTTCCCCCCTTTTTCAGAACCAGCTAAGCTAAAGCAGACAGCTGATGGCTGGAATTCTCAGGCTGGTAAGGGGCCATGAATATTAGCTTCCCCAGCCTAAAAATAGCATCATGCAGCCACCCCAGAAAAGGTGCATCTATTAGATGCGCCAATTTTGGTGCTTTACCTGGTTCTTCCCTCTTGCCTTGTGGCGTGTTATAATCTGGTGGCCTTGGAGCAGCATGAGACGTACTCTGGAGAAGGTGGTCCCTGTACTGACCGCAAACCCTGAACCTAGCAACACAACTAAAAGCAGCCGTGGGGGGTACCTAACACTCCCTAGACCCCTCGACACAGCCTAAGATCTAACTACCCCTAAAGACAGAAACAGGAAACCTATCTTGCCTCATAGAAAATCCCCAAAGTATAGATAGCCCCCCACAAATATTGACTGTGAGAGGAGAGGAAAAAACATACGCAGATATGAAATCAGATTTTAGCATAGGAGGCCATACTAGCTAAAAAGAAAGAATAGAACAGAGTACTATGCGGTCAGTATTAAAACACTAGAAAAATACCCACCGCAGAAAATACGGATCACTACATCTGACTAAAGACATGGGGGGTATATCTGCATCTCCAGAGAAATAGCTAGACTGCAAAAAATCCTTCACAGACCAAGATGGACAGGACAAAAACATGAAAATGCACAGAACTATAAAGTCCACTGCAGGTGGACAGCAAAAACAAAGCCAGGACTTATCTTAGTAGAAAAACACAGCAAACTGGAGAGACCAGCAGGGAAGTGAATCCTTCAAGATCAATGGACAACTGGCACTGACTAAAGAATCCTGCAAAGCTATATACCCCAGTCAGTCCTGCAATTAGTAGATACACATGTCAACTCCTGCAATCCAGGCCCAACTGCATTACCCTCTACAACCACCAGAGGGAGCCCAAAAGCTGAATTCACAATAGTGGCGGTGGCAAGTGAGGTTCATTTTTGTGGATTTATGTCAACTTTGTATTGTCCGGTAACATCAAGCCCATGGTTTAGTAATGGAGAGGCATCTATATGATGCCTATACATTACTAATCCAATAATTATATTGAAAATAAACACACACCCAGAATAAAGTCCTTTAATTGAAAAAATGGCACAGACTCCTTTAATGAATCTAAATTAAACCATACTCACATCATCACTCATTCTACTATTGCTACGGTCTCCAGTAATAATACAAAAATAAAAACATGTCTGTTATGATACAATCCAAGATTTTAGATGTAGCAAGTATTAGAGCTCAAAAAGCTAAGCCTACCCACACCACAGTTTTCTATATACAGTATGAGTCACATTGTCTGTAATAAGCTGCTTATCAGAGGAGTGGGCATGGTTGGTCTAGCAGGCCTGTGAGCTATAGTCTAGGCAGTGATAGTTTCCATTGTAAAAACTCTTCATTGTAAGTAAACAACAGAACACAGCCTAATTGACATATTGTTGAAATCTCTTTCAGCCCCAATCTCCTCCTGTCTTCAGATTACCTAGCAAAAGCCTGCTGACAGATTTTCTTTAAAGAGTTTTACAAGATTGTTTTGCTGAAGTGCTCCTTGCAGCATTTTCACACTGCCTCTTTGGAAAGATTTCTATAGGGATTTGCTTTAACCCCTTCCCAACCTTGAACATACATCATGGTTGGTAAATACTTACAGACTTTGGACATACTGGGTACAGCATGGATAAACTGCGGCACCGTGACCGAAGTCATGGTGATCACATTACAGTGCCTACTGTTTGTAACAGCAGGGCGCCAGAGCTCATCATCATGGAGGGTTTTGACACCCCCCCCCCCACAACTACAATTGCTGTGATTGGCTGTTGAATTCTGAACAACCAATCACAGCTTTTTCAGTGTTTCAGGCAATTAAATTGCCTGAAACTCTGATATCCAGTCTATGATTGGTGCTGCAACAGCACCAATCATAGGCTGGAGCCTAGCAATGGCAGCGTCACCAGGACCAGCTCTGATTGGTTGATTGGATGATGAAGTCTATTGTACCAATCAGAGTCCTCAGTATGACCCTCCTGCACTTCCTAATTATTGCTATGTGTGCAGAGTGGTCATACTGCTGTTCTGTTGCGCTGTGCTATGCCTTTTGGTGCCACAGATTTTTTAAAGCCTATGCCATCAGTGCTGCTGTTATTTCTGCGATTCCTGAAAGAAGAAAGAAGACCTTTCTGATCCATTCCTGTTCTGTTCCTGATCCATAGTTTTTCTTAGTTCACCCAATTCCCTTCTAAGCTCTTCCCCACTGTTACTTCCTTTTCACCTTCTCCCTTCTCTCTAATCCACTCCTCGTCCCCCTTTTGCCGATGAGCGCTGAATAGCAAATGATCGCTGATTAGTACTTGATCGCTCAATTATTTTTTGTGTGTCCCGCAGCCGCCGAGTGCTGATTAAGGAAGCAAATCACTGATCAGCATTTGTGCTCATTGTTTATCAGGCATTTTTTTCCTTAACTAATTTTTATTCTTCCCCTTGTTTGCACCACTCTGTCTGTGCATCATACAGCTGAGTTGCTAGTTGACACACATGTCTGATTGGCACCATTGTTCACTTTTGGCCATGGCTTTTTTCCCCTTCTATTTTTTGCATCCCCTTATGTACCACATTCGTAGAGCACTGGTCGGTGATGCACATTATTGATCGACCTCCAGTTGTTTGTTTTTTTATTTGTGCGAGAAAAGAATTGAATAAAAAAATCATTTAATTTAGTTGATATGACTTGATTAGGGAAAGAAAGAATATACTGTAGTAATCGGCTACTACTGCAGTATTTTTGCTGAACGTAGTAAGGGTAAGTGTCAAATAGACCAGAAAGAAAAAAAAAAAAAAAAGATCATGTCCATAAAAATGGGAGCACCTCAGACAGATAAATAAAATGCAAAGTTTTTATTATATATCAACAAGATAATATACCACACACAAAAAACATAGAATATAAAAACATTTAAAAGTGCAAAGTGCAACAGACAAAAAGAAAAACACAGCAGTCATATCCTAATATAGGGAAAATGACAACCCACAACCCTATGTTCTCCCAAGATAACAAGGATATATATATGTACACAAACGTGGTAACCCAAAGAACAATTCCGCGATCACATATACTATATAGATAAACAATAGGAAATTCTCAACCTCAGAAGGGACAATGCAGTGCATACAAGCGCATGTCGCTACTTGATATCACAGTACCATATAGACCTACAAAAACAACCAAAATGTAATGCTCACCGGCACGTGCAATCCCAAGCCTAGGCAGTTGTTGAAACAAGGCTCCTAGCACCTAGGAAAAGAGCATGCTGGACACAATGGTCACATACATGTCAAAATTAAACAGGAGCCCACACTGCAAAAAGATCCATAGGCATATGAGAGACCGGATCGTATGCAGGTAACAGAGGGAGAAACATGGGAGAGAAGAAAATGGGCTGTGGGGTGCAACCCACGCGTATCGCCGCAGCTGTGGCGGCTTCCTCAGGCAAAAATCAGCATGCTGTGTGGGATGTCAGACATAACTATAAACTAAATCTTAATGAGACAAATGGTATTCACCTGTTCAAAGGCATCAGTGGGGAAGCACATGGAGCGAGATGGCCGCGGCCATATTGTTAGTCCTAAAAGACAGCGTCTAACCAATAAAGCTATGTAAAAAAAAAAAATAAAAAAAAAAAGGAAATCGCACTGGGCGCGATGGACCTGCGCACTCGCGCGCCTGTGATGAACTCCCAGAAACCTTGTCCCCATGCAGCAGAGTGTCTGCGTGATAAAAGCCAGAAAACTGGCGCATGCGCACTGACTATATACTAACGCGCCTATGAGAAAACTCAAATAATCTGGTTCACATATGAAAGTATACCCGCGCATTGCATGGAAGAGACAACAGAGACCATACACCAATGGGAGAGACTGTCCCACGCGAAGACCGTCACCCACCTGCAGCAAATCGTCATGCTGGGCAACTGCGGTATGACATATAGCAGTATGCAGAGTGAATACAAACATGTACGATACAGCACCAATGAAGCAAAATAAAGATAGCATATATAAAACTACACTGGTACTAGCCCACCCATTTCCCCAAACGAACACAAGCTTATCTGAGTTATCGGACATGCTCCGACAGATACTCATGGGGTGGGAGTGTACGTATTGACACGCATAGGTACCACAGGGATCGCATGACTTAAATCACTTGAAAGTCATGGATAGTAGCATAAGCACACAGAAGTATGTGTACAACGCTATTTATACACAGAGTACGCAATGTAATGTAGTCATATGTACATACTAAAGGACTAGGCCAGAACTACCAGAATACGAGAAAAAAAAAAAAAATTCACAAAAAACCTTATAACATAATAATATGGTAATAAAGCAAGAGATCCCAAGCCAAAGTACGCCCATATGTACATAGATAGAAAACGTATAGGGAGCACACGCATGAAAATAATCATGCGTATACCCGCCTAACTATACATGGCCTGAAAATAATATTGCAAAAAAAAAAAAAAAAAAAAAATTTTTTTTTTTTTTTACACACATACATACATATATATATATATATATATATATACACACACATACATACATACATAAATATATATATACATATATATACACACACATACAATATGCATTGTATACTATAAGGTGCCATGATAACCAAAACGTGTCAAATACACTATTTTATTTATTTTAGTATCACAAAGTCACATAAGACAATGACACGGTAAAAACCGTGTCACTAATGAACCAGTAATAAGAATAACACCAAGAACATCTAGGCAGGCCCAGAGAATGTAAACACGTATGAAAAACAGAAAGGCCATAAAAAATTGAAACGCCTAATGCCATATGGTACTGTGATATAAACCAAAACCATCCTAACAAAACATCAGACCAAGTTGGATATACAACAAGTAATACAGTATATAACATTGCATAATATGGTGCCAGAAATCACATGTCAAGTACCCCTTCAAACAATACTCCAGATCATATATTAGGCATAAAAGCCAGAGAACAAAAGTTCCTCATTTAGTCCATTTGGTGATGTGGTCTTCAGATCACAGATCCAGCGTGACTCTCGTCGTAGGAGTTCCTTGGTTAAGTCCCCCCCCCGGATGTTGCCCAGGACTTGGTCCACAACCATAACCCGCATGCCTTGATAACTACTGTTGTGAAAATCCATGAAATGGGATGCAACAGAGGAAATAGTGCGCCCTCCTATGCCAACCTTTTTATGGGTTGGTGGGAGGAAACACAGGTGCGCCACCTGCAGGACTTCAAAACTAATGTTTTTCGTTGGTTTCGATACATCGATGATTTGGTTTTTTTTTTGGACGTGTTCTGAAGTCGATTGTAGGAATTTCATCACCACATTAAACAATAATCAGCTTAATATCTCTTTGACAGCCTCCTTATCTGTGACGTCAGTGGATTTTTTGGACTTGAAAGTGATGAAAGTTGGGAACCAGATTCGAACTAAGATTTTTCGCAAATCCACTGCTACGAATAACGTCCTCCACTATTCAAGCTTCCACCCTCATCATGTACGGAATAATCTCCCGAAGGGCCAATTTCTGAGGGTAAGACGCAACTGTAGCTCAGATTTGGATTTTCGGGAGGGGGCGTATGATCTCAGCACTCATCTGTCCAAAAGAGGGTACCCGCGGAAGACCATAGCACGTGCTTTTGAGCACTCGCGGAAGAGTGATAGATTGAGTCTGTTGGAGAAAAAAAAAACCAAAGACATGCCAACTATCAATCTAATTACGTCATATAATAATCAGTGGCAGGATGTCTACAATATTCTGGGCAAGCATTGGGAAATCCTATTGAATGAGAAGAAGTTGAGGCCTTTCCTGTCAGATAGACCGAGGATCATTGCTAGGAGGGCCCGAAACCTCAAAGACGTTCTTACTACCAGCCATTTCAAAAGACCAACTGTGAGATTAGGAACGGGAACTAGGTTGGAGGGAACTTTCCCATGCGGTAACTGTAATGTTTGTCCTTACATGGTTGCCACTAATTCTTTGACTCTGCCAATTTTTCCAGGTGAATTAAAAGCGAGGAGTTATGCCAACTGCAGGTCAAGGAATTTGGTGTATGCTCTGATCTGTTCATGTCCGAAGGTGTATATTGGACAGACCACCCAAGAAGTGAGACGGAGAGTCCAACAACACATGTCAAACATTGCAAATGCGAAAGTGGATGTTGCGAAAGCTAAAACTATTTCCTCTGTTGCATCCCATTTCATGGATTTTCACAACAGTAGTTATCAAGGCATGCGGGTTATGGTTGTGGACCAAGTCCTGGGCAACATCCGGGGGGGGGGGACTTAACCAAGGAACTCCTACGACGAGAGTCACGCTGGATCTATGACCTGAAGACCACATCACCAAATGGACTAAATGAGGAACTTTTGTTCTCTGGCTTTTATGCCTAATATATGATCTGGAGTATTGTTTGAAGGGGTACTTGACATGTGATTTCTGGCACCATATTATGCAATGTTATATACTGTATTACTTGTTGTATATCCAACTTGGTCTGATGTTTTGTTAGGATGGTTTTGGTTTATATCACAGTACCATATGGCATTAGGCGTTTCCATTTTTTATGGCCTTTCTGTTTTTCATACGTGTTTACGTTCTCTGGGCCTGCCTAGATGTTCTTGGTGTTATTCTTATTACTGGTTCATTAGTGACACGGTTTTTACCGTGTCATTGTTTTATGTGACTTTGTGATACTAAAATAAATAAAATAGTGTATTTGACACGTTTTGGTTATCATGGCACCTTATAGTATACAATGCATATTGTATGTGTGTGTATATATATGTATATATATATATATATGTATGTATGTATGTGTGTGTGTGTGTATATATATATATATGTATGTGTGTAAAAAAAAAAAAAATTTTTTTTTTTTTTTTTTGCAATATTATTTTCAGGCCATGTATAGTTAGGCGGGTATACGCATGATTGTTTTCATGCGTGTGCTCCCTATACGTTTTCTATCTATGTACATATGGGCGTACTTTGGCTTGGGATCTCTTGCTTTATTACCATATTATTATGTTATAAGGTTTTTTGTGAATTTTTTTTTTTTTTTTCTCGTATTCTGGTAGTTCTGGCCTAGTCCTTTAGTATGTACATATGACTACATTACATTTCGTACTCTGTGTATAAATAGCGTTGTACACATACTTCTGTGTGCTTATGCTACTATCCATGACTTTCAAGTGATTTAAGTCATGCGATCCCTGTGGTACCTATGCGTGTCAATACGTACACTCCCACCCCATGAGTATCTGTCGGAGCATGTCCGATAACTCAGATAAGCTTGTGTTCGTTTGGGGAAATGGGTGGGCTAGTACCAGTGTAGTTTTATATATGCTATCTTTATTTTGCTTCATTGGTGCTGTATTGTACATGTTTGTATTCACTCTGCATACTGCTATATGCCATACCGCAGTTGCCCAGCATGACGATTTGCTGCAGGTGGGTGACGGTCTTCGCGTGGGACCGTCTCTCCCATAGGTGTATGGTCTCTGTTGTCTCTTCCATGCAATGCGCGGGTATACTTTCATATGTGAACCAGATTATTTGAGTTTTCTCATAGGCGCGTTAGTATATAGTCAGTGCGCATGCGCCAGTTTTCTGGCTTTTAGCACGCAGACACTCTGCTGCATGGGGACAAGGTTTCTGGGAGTTCATCACAGGCGCGCGAGTGCGCAGGTCCATCGCGCCCAGTGCGATTTCCTTTTTTTTTTTTTTTTTTTTTTTTTTTACATAGCTTTATTGGTTAGACGCTGTCTTTTAGGACTAACAATATGGCCATCTCGCTCCATGTGCTTCCCCACTGATGCCTTTGAACAGGTGAATACCATTTGTCTCATTAAGATTTAGTTTATAGTTATGTCTGACATCCCACACAGCATGCTGATTTTTGCCTGAGGAAGCCGCCACAGCTGCGGCGATACGCGTGGGTTGCACCCCACAGCCCATTTTCTTCTCTCCCATGTTTCTCCCTCTGTTACCTGCATACGATCCGGTCTCTCATATGCCTATGGATCTTTTTGCAGTGTGGGCTCCTGTTTAATTTTGACATGTATGTGACCATTGTGTCCAGCATGCTCTTTTCCTAGGTGCTAGGAGCCTTGTTTCAACAACTGCCCAGGCTTGGGATTGCACGTGCCGGTGAGCATTACATTTTGGTTGTTTTTGTAGGTCTATATGGTACTGTGATATCAAGTAGCGACATGCGCTTGTATGCACTGCATTGTCCCTTCTGAGGTTGAGAATTTCCTATTGTTTATCTATATAGTATATGTGATCGCGGAACTGTTCTTTGGGTTACCACGTTTGTGTACATATATATATCCTTGTTATCTTGGGAGAAGATAGGGTTGTGGGTTGTCATTTTCCCTATATTAGGATATGACTGCTGTGTTTTTCTTTTTGTCTGTTGCACTTTGCACTTTTAAATGTTTTTATATTCTATGTTTTTTGTGTGTGGTATATTATCTTGTTGATATATAATAAAAACTTTGCATTTTATTTATCTGTCTGAGGTGCTCCCATTTTTATGGACATGATCTTTTTTTTTTTTTTTTTTTTTTCTTTCTGGTCTAATTGTAGCTTTTCAAGTCCTTGGTGAGCCCCAGCATGTAATTATTTAGACATATATCTAGTGGTGCCCTCCGCTTTTCTCTATGTTCATCGGTAAGTGTCAAATAGTTGAGGGCACTCAGTAATGTTTTTTCTGACCTATGTTTAGTAAGTTTGTTTTTTATTTTACCAAATTTTTATCTTTTTCTTTCATTTTTCTCTTTTAAATAAAGGTTTACACCAAACACTCTCACACATACATACTGTTAGGCTCTGGGATTCTCCCACTGCATGGAGTAAATCCCAAGCCTTGTCTGCCTCTGTGGTCTCCCATTCTGTTTTGGCCACAGTGGGAGCTGCTTAGCAAAGACATCTGTCTTAGCATCTTGCCCAGACTCATGTTGTTCACTTGGTTACTGCAGGCGCAATAGGCAGCAGCAAGCAGGCGTTCCAGAGGCTATGTGCAGAAATCACCATACTGAGCATGCTCATGAGGTTGTGACCTCTCATTGATGGTCAATCATCAGCTGCTCGTGTGACATGGCAGGTCTGGATTGGTCCACAAGCAAGGTGCTGTCTGACTGGACTTGAACAGGGACATATACAAGGATTCCTGGAGTGTGCATTGGTATGCTAAGATCATTTGTGTTATGTGGTTGAGTGGATACAATACCACTCTGTGTGTACATGTGCCGCTTCTAGCACGACGATTGAGTGTCGAGGCAGGCAATGTAGAGTGGGACCTCCCGCTAGGCTTTGCATCTGACTCAGGTCATGTGTGCGGTTAGCACAGCTGAGTTTCAGAGCAAGCACAATCACCAGCCTAGACATCTCTGGGGGTTTACTATAGGGCCCCCAACTAGCATCATTGTTGCTCTACTACTGTGTCGTCTAACACGGTATAGCTGTAAGTGTTCCCTTGTACAGTACCGCTCTGTACAGTAACAGCTAGTTACTTTGCACACCATTCACATTGAGTAACATTTAACTCAGTGTGTTTAAGGTGCTTGCTCGCAATCTCGCTCTGCCATTGTTCACTAGCTATGGTTTACCATCTCTGCACGGTGGACCCCGGGTTGCAATCGCACTTAATCATAATCTATATTTAGTGTGATCCACCAACCCTAACACATACCTGCATAAAATTTGGTGCAAACACAAATACCGCATCTGTAAAAAATGTATTGCTCATCTCAATCACGGTATTCTGCAAAAGAGGCACATGCTTTCCTTGCCTCTGACATTGATAGTGATGGAAGGGATGCCACCTTCCTTTATTTTTCATCTGCCTTTCCTAAAGTGACACCAAACCACCATGTAGACGCCCAGGGTCAGAAAATTAACCAGTGCCCACCATTACTGAGCCCGTATGACTTCACCCCCCAAGGAATATGAGCCACATATTCCTGATTTTGTGGCACAATCAGGAATCCAATTTGATTCCATCGGTTCATTTTTTTAAACCTCATCGTGGCTGAGACAAATTTGCATGTCCAGCAATGTTTGGCCTAAAATGCCACTACTTAATTTTCTAACTGAACCCCTGTAGACACAGTAGAAACTGAGAAAGAATCTGGAGGAATAAGCGTTGATAAGTGCATATAAAAAAGATGTTATTGGTTGTAATCACACAATTATAACATCAGTAAGGTAATAAAGATAGACAGGTGAAATACTAGCCATAGATTACTCCATCATACCCCAAAATAGCCCATGTGTAGAGTTAAGTACAGGTGTGCACTAACTCAGTCACAGAATGTTACAAAGGTATGTAAAGGCCAAGTGGACCTGAAGGTATACAAATAAAGAGGGGTGCATCACTTGCCAAAGTAATGAGGGAAGACCCAGGCTGGTACAAAGGCAAGAGCTAGGGGTTCTTTACACATGGGTTATTTTGTGGTATGATGGAGTAACCTATGGCTATCTTTGCTACCTTACTGATATTATCATTGTGTGATTACAGTTGTTTTTTACAAACTATAAAATCTTTTTTTTATATGTACTTAACAACATAGGTGCAAAATATTGATGAGACAATTGCTCACAACCTACCAATTTAGTAGTCTTTGTGAAGGTCTTGAGTAGGTAATATGTGTCCCTCATCAGGAGTTAATGGCAGATCTCAAAGTAAACCAAGCTTCAGTTTGCCTTCTATTGATTTAATCAGTTACTGCATTGCACAATAAAGTAGTCACTGAGTAGTCTCTGATATTGTTTTCAGATTTATTTTCAGGGTAGCTTGCTGCTTTCTAGTGCATGAAGAATGAAAAAAATGTTTAATTCAATTGCAACAGGACAAATGCCAGATATACCATATTACTGATTAATCACACTGAGTCTGGCAGTGCTGCTGGCACCTCTCATATCTCTCTTCTATATATCTCCCCATAGCATTTGAATCTGTATTATTTGCAGACTATTACACTCATTTTCAGTGCTGAAGTTGTACAACACATTACTGTCTACAGTATTTGTTTCTTTCTATCTCTATTTCTGAGCTGTGAGCTCTGACATCCTCTGTCTATTTTGAATCACCCTAAAATGTCTGCTGTATGCCCTGCCTCAGCCTACATACATGCACTGATAGAGCCATTGAATTGGCTCTGCTACAGCATGTGATGAGATAGCTACAAAGCATTATGAGGATACCCATGGGGCGGAGTCTAAAGTCATTTGAGCTTTCTGGTGCTGATGCCCTCTTCTGCAATGTATACAATGCTGGCAACTATTTTGGGGGTGATTTATGCAAATTGAATCTCAAATTGTTTGAATCAGTTGGGAACTGGCAATTTAGTAAAACAACATAAATTTGATTTGCATTGAAACAATTCGCTTATCTATAATGCTTATTTAACAGAGAAATCATCTAGACTTTTACATTATAATTGTTTCATTTCAAGCAGTATTAATACTTTACAGTTAGAAAGTGATTGCATTAATTTATTGCTTTTTAAATACATTTAATTAATTTGTATTTAAATAAACAAATTGAAAAAAGAGAGAAAAATGTTTTGAAGCTTTCAATAGATTTGATGTGCAAGAGCAACAGCAGTAAATGATCAACATATTATGATCATGGAGAAAATGACTGATATTATTATGACAAATTAATTGCAACTTGGCTTATATTATTGAAATGTGAAATTATGGAAGGACTCCAAGAGTGGGCTTATCATTATTTCTATGTGTCATAGTCATTTATAGATGTGAATTATGTAATTATGTGAATAACTTTAACTACAGATGATGTTGCCTGTGATTTTTCATTTAAATCTCCCCTGTACTATGTAATAATATATAGATATAAGAGATTTCTAAATTATTAATTTTTTTTTTTATTTTGCACACCATCTCAACTGTTTTTGAGTTGGGATTATATTATTATTCACAGTCTGAGACTGCAGCTTACACTTTAAACCAGATTAATGATTTTACATTTCCTATCTCTAGAATGAGCTGTGCACTCTGACTTTCTGTTCTTTTGGTTGTAAAATCCTGAAATGGCAACTACTGTCTCTGCCCTCATCCTTTACAGTGACTGTGATTGTTTGCGCTGATTGGCTGCTCTAGACTATGTGATATGATAGCTGCAAGGCATGGTGCATGCAACCATGCTTAATGTTCAACCAATCTTTGTCTGATTCAATATTCAGCAGTGGATGAAATGGTGTCTGCTGGAAGCCAATATGGCCATTATTCTTAATAATGAGCACTGGACCTACAATTTGATCATTAACCACTTGAAGAATCCAAATGTAGCAAAAGACAATAGATCATCAAAGACATTTTCAGCAATAGGGGTGAAGACATGAGGAATATTAACTTGCTGTTCTTTGCTTGCCAAGTGAACAACCCTATGATGCTTGCATATATGTATCCATATATTGATTAAAATGTTTGTCAGCCTTAATGGTTAAGACAAGCCGGTGCAAAGAATGGAAAGGTAGCCTATGGCTTTTGTAATGAATACCTATATTGCATTTAGTCTATGCTTGAGAAGAAACCTAAGTAGTCTAAAAAGCTTGCTTCTTATAATATTTTGTAATATTTTTCAGGTAGCCAATAAAAGGTATAGAGCACTGAGGACTCTTTATTTTTTTTTCTATTTTTCTACCTTTAGTGCAAAGACCTTATTTACAGGATGATTACCTAATTTGCAAATGACCATTAACACTCTAATCTATCATGGGTGTCTACTTTCGAAGAATACCAACATCAGCAGCCAAGTGCATGTTCCAAGGTTTGGAAACTCAAAGATGGTGACATGAAAATATGGTATTACCATGTGGAGGTGTTGCAAGGAAGGGCAATGTATGGGCTATACGTGAGGGTATGGCTGATAATAAGGTACTACATGAATCTAGTTAGGAAATTCCCATCTTCCACTAATGTATAGGAAAGGTACATTAAGTAAAAGTGAGCAAAGCTAGACCCAGTCCTTTAAATTCAATATTGCTGCAAACTATGTTTCATACATGTATATGCTGTAAACATATTTTTTATAAATTTATATATTATCAGTTTACCCTCCCTGCAGTTTTTTCCTCAGCTCTGCTCTAAGGCCACGTTCTTATATTCAGTATTTGGTCAGTATTTTACATCACTATTTGTAAGCCAAATTCAGGAGTGGAATAATAGGAGGCTTTGCGCAGAAGCCACTGCCATCTCACGCTGCTCTTCGCGAGACCAGGCAACTGTGAAGAGCAGTAATGCTACTGATTTGACTGCTCTTCACAGTCGCCGGGTCTCGTGGAATGCAACGTGCATTTATTTAGCATTGCTTTATTCATGTTGTTCTTTATGCTCTGATCACACAATGTGCTGCATTTTTTTTCCAGTTGAGCAGCAATATTTTTGTCACTTTTTTGTAAAATTGATGCAAAACGCAATGCAGTACAATGTACAAATGCAACTTTAAAGTGGTAAACCCAGGAACAAAAGTATATTTTAATCTTGAGATCCTGGAATATTAAAAATGATCAGTTCTAATTTATTAAGTTCTAAATTGGTTGTGATTAAAATAACTGCTGCTGTGTAAGTTGATGAAGGCGTCCCTGCTGTACTGTATATTGTGTAAATAGCCATATCCAGCCATATACAGATGTTGCAACTGATGGTCGTGCATGCACAGCTTCTGTAATAGGGAGAAGGCATTAGTGAATATATTAATGTCAAAGGCAGGGACTCTTTCAGCTGCTTCTATGTGTGAGGTAACTTTTTTTCCTACCTGATTGTTTTATCAAAGACTCAAACGTGTCTTTTGTATCTGGTTCTATAAGCTCTTGTAAATGAATCACGTGAAGAGCTCAGTGGCCGGGATAAATTGAAGCATCAATTTTTCTTTTTAAGCTGCTTATATGAATTTGTACATAAGCAATTTTTATGAGATGCTCCAATTGTATTTAGATTTTCACATTAGATATCCTTGCGTCCTTCAGATTCGATTTTCATTTGATTTTGTAACTTCTCGTTATATGTTGCATTAATCCTTTTTTCTAATTTTTTACTTGATGTCATCTGAATAT
Source organism: Ranitomeya imitator (assembly GCF_032444005.1). NCBI lineage: Eukaryota > Metazoa > Chordata > Amphibia > Anura > Dendrobatidae > Ranitomeya > Ranitomeya imitator. Next base: position 338,328,587 of record NC_091285.1, on the reverse strand, counting down.
TCTGATGTACCCCACTCACTCATGGACTTGCCATACTCATTGATAGGGCTAGCAGAACGCACCAAGTAATAGGGTGATTGATACGAGGTGCGTTCGCTGCCTGGGGTCCACCGTGCAGAGATACCTGCTGCAAGTAATGGCGGATGGACACTGAGCTCACACATGGGTTAAACTTTACCTCATGTGAAATGAAAGTGAGCTGTGTTGCCACACAGAGTCACGCTGTACACAGGAACTAATACCCTAACTAAAAGTTGTGCTTGCTCTGGAACTCTTCTGTGCTAACCACACACATGAAGGAACCAGATGCTAAGCTAAGGCTAATTGCCCCCACTGACGCTAGCTGCCTGCCTGAGTGTACAGCCCCAAAGCTAAACAGACTCACACCACATATATATAGTGTGGCAGAGTATCCACTGCACAAAACAGCAAAGCCAGCCACTAAATTCTAAAACTTAACATTTAATATGTATACTTCTAAAACAATATCTTATGTTTAAAATTATAATTAGGTGCTCATGCGTACCAGTGCACTAGACAAAAAATCGTTTGATCTCACCAAACGCCGTTTCTCTCCTTCTTATAGATTTCTGTGCTTTTTCAGAGCACGGCGTAGGGGAGAGACAAGTAAACCTTTTCCCCTCAAGGGGGAGACAAAGGGGAGGGGGTGGGGGTTGGAACCTATCTCCCCTGTCGTGCCCCGTGTATAAGTCTCCCGCCCTGACAAGGGCAGTTCCCAAGTTTGAGCCTGTTTAAATGAAGCCCATTGGAAAATATAGCCACCCTGGATAATGTATCGTCTTATACTTCCTTTTTTCTTCCCGACGCGTTTCCCTCCCCGTTATGGGGGTTCATCAGGGGATTGAAAGAATGTCCAGGTTCATGAAGGTATTCTGCAGTGGCAGACAAAACCTCATCTAGTAGTATCCTCCATGTGAGGGTCAAGCAGTCTGCGGGTAGGTAGGGTTTCACCCTGGTATTTATCCCCACCTAAGCTGCGGAGTTTGGCACCCTAGGGACACTACAATGGCACCCCAGGTCAACATAGGCTTACCCTAGTAATCTCTTACCTGTGCACTGTAAGTGAACTCAGTTATCTTAATATAAAGGGATATAGCAATCAAGCAGTATAGACATCAAAATCTACAAACTTGCTGGTGAATCACTTAGCTAGTCATAAACATATACAGTTGTGCTCAAAAGTTTACATACCTCGGCAGAATTTTTGCTTTCAGAGAATATGAATGATAACACCACAACTTTCTCCACTCATGGTTAGTGATAAGGTGAAGCCATTTATTGTCAAACTACTGTGTTTTGTTTCTTTTTAAATCATAATGACAACCCAAAACATCCAAATGACCCTGATCAAAAGTTCACATTCCCTGGTGATTTTGGCATGATAACACGCACAGAAGTTGACACATTGGTTTGAATGGTTACTAAAGGTAACACCCTCACCTGTGACCTGTTTTCTTGTAATTAGTGCATGTGCATAAAAGCTGAGTGAGTTTCTGGGATCCTGACAGACTTGCATCTTTCATCCAGCCACTATTGTTTCTGGATTGTGAGTCATGGGGAAAGCAAAAGCATTCTCAACAGATCTACAGGAAAAGGTAGTTGAACTGTATAAAACAGTAAAGGGATATGAATAGATATTTAACTATTTGATAATGCCTGTCAGCAGCGCTCAAAATGTGATTATCAAATGAAACATCAGGGGCTCTGAAAAATCAAAACCACGGTCAGGTTGAACAAAAATGTCGTCCACAACAGCTAGGAAAATTGTTTGGGATGCAAAGAGAAACCCACAAATAACATCAGCTGAAATACAGGATGCTCTGAAAACTAGCAGTGTGGCTGTTACAAGATACACAATAAGGAGGCGCTTGAAGAACAATGGGCAGCTTGGTCGAGTCGCCAGAAGAAAGCCACTACTATGCAAATGCCACAAAGTATCACACCTACAATATGCAAAAGAGCACAGAGACAAGCCTCAAAACTTCAGGAACAAGGTAATTTGGAGTGATGAGACCAAAATTGTACTTTTTGGCCACAACCATAAACGTTACATTTGGAGAGAGGTCAATAAGGCCTATGATGAAAGGAATACCATTCCTACTGTAAAGCACAGAGGTAGATCGTTGATATTTTGGGGATGTGTGAGCTACAAAGGCACCGGAAACTTGATCAAAGTTGAAGGAAAGATGAATACAGCACATTATCAGCAAATACTGGAGGCAAATTTGCACTCATCAGCCCAGAAGCCGCACATGGGACGTACTTGGGCATTCCAACATGACAATGATCAAAAACACAAGGCCAAGTCAGCCTGTCATTGGCTAGAGCAGAACAAATTGAATGTTCTGGAGTGGCCATCTCAGTCTCCTGACCTCAATATCATTGAGCCACTATGGGGAGATTTCCAGCACGCAGTTCATGCTAGACAACTCAGAAATTTACAGGAGCTTTTTGTCAAGAAGAGTGGGCAGCTTTACCATCTGAGAAAATAAAGATCCTCATTCATAACTAGCACAAAAGACCTCAAGCTGTCATTAATATTAGAGGGGGCAATACACGGTATTAAGAAATGGGGTTTGTAATCTTTTGATCAGGGTCATTTGGATGTATTGGGTTGTCATTATGATTTAAAAAAAGAGAAAACACAGTAGTTTGACATTAAATGGCTTCACCCAACCACTAACAATGAGTGGAGAAAAGATTTGGTGTTATCATTCATATTTTCTAGAAAAAGACCAAGAAAGCAAAACTTCTGCCTTGGTATGTAAAATTTTGAATACAACTGTGTATATATACAGTATGTAGATATAGATATATGTATATATACACACTGACAAGCAATTTGTTTTTAAAAGCTTTTGACTTTCATACTCCATAACTCACCATCCACTAATGCTTCAAATGTGAGGCTACCATAATTGTATAGGTTATTATCTTGGCTCTCTCAAACACAACTTTTTTAGCATATGATTAGTTATGTACAGTAGATTCTTTCATGTCACTGCATTGTTACTGTTTTGCTCCTTAAAAATTGTAATTTTTATTATTTTTTTTTATTTCGCAAGCCCACCTTTGGCTTTCAACACGTTCAACTTGATCCTCTTCAGAAATGCAACAGATGTGGGTTTTGGATTATTGGGATGAGAGATTTTCTCACGGTGCTAGTGGGATCCCACTGAGGTCATGGCACTTCAGCCTGGCCGGGAAAGCAGCTACAGTGACCGGTGTTAACCTTGAGGATGTCACCGCCGGTCACTGAGTCAGTTCAGTTACCAGTGGTTCTCAGCCTGGACGGTCGCATCTTGGCACCATACTGGTTGAAAACTGTTTTTCTCCTAGACATGGGACAGAATGACGAACAGGTGACGGATATTGTTGTTTTTTATTTTTTTACAGAAGACAAGGGCTTCAGTGGAATTAGGCATTGGATGAGTATAACTGTGTTTGTTATTTTTAAATAAAAAAGGAAAAGTGTGTTTTGTCTTATTTCTAATAAAGGAATTTTTTCTTGCTGTGTCTTTATTTATCATATAACTATAGAGTTAGTAATGCATAGGTGCCTTATACATGCCTCTCCCTTACTAAGCCATGGGCTTGATGTCACCTGACAATACAAAGGTGACTTCAACTCCACAAATATTTACCCCACTTGCCACCACTACATGGCATGAGGGAAGAGCCTGGCAAAGCGCCAGAATTGGCGTAACTAATAGATGTGCCTTTTATGAGCAGCTGTGGGTTGCTATTTTACGGCTGGGGGCCAATGTCCATGGCCCCTTACCAGCCTAAAAATACCAGCCCCCAGCTGTCGGCTTTAGCAAGGCTGATTGTCAAAAATCAGGGGGGGCCCCACACCATTTTTTAAAAATATTTATTCAAATAATTAAAAAATACGGCATGGGGACCACCCTATTCTTGATAACTAACTCTGTTGAAGCTGACAGAAATGAGTTTTGCCTGGCTGGTTATCAAAAATACAGGGAAACCCACCCCAATTTTTTTTTAATTATTTATTTACAGCGCAGGAGCCAGCTAATGAATACACCTGTCAGCCTCTTCTACTCTCGCCATTATTAGCGACAGCAGGTGTCAGATGATTGGAGCTGTAGTCCCATCCTCTGACACTAGTGATCGGAGGTAAAATTTATACCTCAGCTGAGCGCTCATGCTGTCTTTTGACAGCATGAAACCGTGGCTCTCTGACTAGAGGGGATGATTTCACTGCCGATAAGAAGTGGTGTTTGCTGCGCTGTCATGCACAGTACAGCGTGGCAAACACTGGATTTTCGGGCCTCCCTTTCAAGTGAATAGGGCCCTGGTTCGGGTCCGGGTACTGTTCTGGTACCTGAACCCAAACTTTTTGTAATTGTTTGGCTGAACCTACCGGACCCGAACATTCAGGTGTCTGCCCATCTCTATCCAACACCTTTGACTGTGAAACAACCCCATATCATCGGGCTTCCTCTATCGAACTTGACTGTTCCTTAAATTTCTCAATCCATTGGCTCCTTTTTCCCATGTTTCTTCCAAACTCATTTGCTCCCATGAAAGCCTAATCTATTGACTATTGTCTCATTTCTGCAAATTACCCATTTCCAACCTTCTACTATCCAATTGTTGTACGTTTTTGAAAACTTCAGCGTTGCATGAACATCTGTTATCTCACTAATACGAAGCATACAAGCCATCTCCACTGCCATGTTTCTCGGGCCAGAATTGATAGAACTTGTGATGAGCAGATTTTTTTACTCTGATATTTAGCCTGGACATCCACTTCTTTGCTTCAAATAGATGGATGGACTTTATTTTGTATTCTTCCATCTATATATATAACTAGCTATTGAAACCGTTCTACGCCCGGGTGGCGAGCATTTATATTGGTATATGGTCTCCATCCTGGTATGTGCTGCTCCATCCTGCGTCCCCATCCTGTCATGTGCTGCTCCATCCTGCGTCCCCATCCTGTCATGCGCTGCTCCATCCTGCGTCCCCATCCTGTCATGCGCTGCTCCATCCTGCGTCCCCATTCTGTCATGCGCTGCTCCATCCTGCGTCCCCATCCTGTCATGTGCTGCTCCATCCTGCGTCCCCATCCTGTCATGCGCTGCTCCCATCCTGCGTCCCCATCCTGTCATGCGCTGCTCCCATCCTGCGTCCCCATCCTGTTATGTGCTGCTCCCATCCTGCGTCCCCATCCTTATGTGCTGCTCCATCCTGCGTCTCCATCCTTATGTGCTGCTCCATCCTGCGTCCCCATCCTTATGTGCTGCTCCATCCTGCGTCCCCATCCTTATGTGCTGCTCCATCCTGCGTCCCCATCCTTATGTGCTGCTCCATCCTGCGTCGCCATCCTTATGTGCTGCTCCATCCTGCGTCCCCATCCTTATGTGCTGCTCCATCCTGCGTCCCCATCCTTATGTGCTGCTCCATCCTGCGTCCCCATCCTTATGTGCTGCTGCATCCTGCGTCCCCATCCTTATGTGCTGCTGCATCCTGCGTCCCCATCCTTATGTGCTGCTGCATCCTGCGTCCCCATCCTTATGTGCTGCTGCATCCTGCGTCCCCATCCTTATGTGCTGCTGCATCCTGCGTCCCCATCCTTATGTGCTGCTGCATCCTGCGTCCCCATCCTTATGTGCTGCTCCATCCTGCGTCCCCATCCTTATGTGCTGCTGCATCCTGCGTCCCCATCTTTATGTGCTGCTGCATCCTGCATCCCCATCCTTATGTGCTGCTCCATCCTGCGTCCCCATACTGCCTTTGACCCGCTCGGCGCCGAGTGCTGGGGGGCCTGAGCAGGCGGGGACACCGGCACGCTGTGGGGGTCAGGTGCCGGTATCGCCGCCAGCTCAGACCCCCCAGCACTTACTATACTCACCTGTCTGTTCCGTTCCAGCGCTGAGCGCCGCCATCTTCCCGGTCTCCTGGCCGTGACTGTTCAGTCAGAGGGCGGCGCCGGCGTGCATTAAGCGCGTCATCGCGCCCTCTGAACTGAAGGTCACAGGCCGAAGACCGGGAAGATGGCGGCGCTCAGCGGTGGAACATGCATATTCTAGAATACCCGATGCGTTAGAATTGGGCCACAATTTAGTGTGTATATATATATATATATATATATATATATATATATATATATATATATATATATATATATATATATATATATACAGTACAGACCAAAAGTTTGGACACACCATCTCATTTAAATATTTTTCTGTATTTTTCTGTATTTTCATGACTATAAAAATTGTAAATTCACACTGAAGGCATCAAAACTATGAATTAACACATGTGGAATTATATACAGTACTTAACAAAAAAGGGTGAAACAACTGAAGTTATGTCTTATATTCTAGATTCTTCAAAGTAGCCACCTTTTGCTTTGATGACTGCTTTGCACACTCTTGGCATTCTCTTGATGAGCTCAAGAATTAGTCAAAGGGAATGGTCTTCCAACAATCTTGAAGGAGTTCTCAGAGATTCTTAGCACTTGTTGGCCCTTTTGCCTTCACTCTGCGGTCCAGCTCACCCCCAAACCATCTTAATTGGGTTCTGGTCTGGTGACTGTGGAGGCCAGGTTATCTGGCGCAGCACCCCATCACTCTCCTTCTTGGTCAAATAGCCCTTACACAGCCTGGAGGTGTGTTTCGGGTCATTGTACTGTTGAAAAATAAATGATTGTCCAACTAAACGCAAACCGGATGGAATAGCATGCCGCTGCAAGATGCTATGGTAGCCATGCTGGTTCAGTATGCCTTCAATTTTGAATAAATTCCCAACAGTGTCACCAGCAAAGCACCCCCACACTATCACACCTCCTCCTCCATGCTTCACAGTGGGAACCAGGCATGTAGAGTCCATCCGTTCACCTTTTCTACGTCACACAAAGACACGGTGGTTGGAACCAAAGATCTCAAATTTGGACTTATCAGACCAAAGCACAGATTTACACTGGTCTAATGTCCATTCCTTGTGTTCTTTAGCCCAACAAGTCTCTTCTGCTTGTTGCCTGTCCTTAGCAGTGGTTTCCTAGCAGCTATTTTACCATGAAGGCCTAATGCACAAAGTCTCCTCTTAACAGTTGTTGTAGAGATGTGTCTGCTGCTAGAACTCTGTGTGGCATTGACCTGGTCTCTAATCTGAGCTGCTGTTAACCTGCAATTTCTGAGGCTGGTGACTCAGATAAACTTATCCTCAGAAGCAGAGGTGACTCTTGGTCTTCCTTTCCTGGGGCGGTCCTCATGTGAGCCAGTTTCTTTGTAGCGCTTGATGGTTTTTGACACTGCACTTGGGGACACTTTCTAAGTTTGCCCGATTTTTCGGACTGACTGACCTTCATTTCTTAAAGTAATGATGGCCACTCGTTTTTCTTTACTTAGCTGCTTTTTTCTTGCCATAAAACAAATTCTAACAGTCTATTCAGTAGGACTATCAGCTGTGTATCCACCACACTTCTGCACAACACAACTGATGGTCCAAACCCCATTTAAATGGCAAGATATCCCACTTATTAAACCTGACAGGGTACACCTGTGAAGTAAAACCATTCCCAGTGACTACCTCTTGAAGCTCATCAAGAGAATGCCAAAAGTGTGCAAAGCAGTCATCAAAACTAAAGGTGACTACTTTGAAGAACCTAGAATAGAAGACATAATTTCAGTTGTTTCACACTTTTTTGTTAAGTATATAATTCCACATGCGTTAATTCATAGTTTTGATGCCTTCAGTGTGAATGTGGAATTTTCATAGTCATTAAAATACAGAAAAATCTTTAAAAGACAAGGGGGGTCCAAGCATTTGGTCTGTACTGTATTTATATACTGTATCTATAATATAACGCTGGGAGCGTCACTCTGTCCGAAGCCTTTATAGACTGCGCAGGCGCAAGCGCCGGCGCAGTCTGGCCCCCACAGAGTGACGCTCCCAGGAGATCGCGGTATGCGTAAGCACTGAACGCATACCGCGATCTCCACCGGAGAGTCAGGGGCCGTGGACGCGCCAGGAGGGAGGGTAAGTATAGTCACCTGTCCTCCGTTCCAGCGCTGCGTGCGGCTCCGTCTCCGGCTCCTCTGCTGTGACAGAGTCCAGTCACAGGTAGAGTTGAGCGACCTTGACCTTTTTAGAGTCGAGCCGGGTTTTGCGAAACCCGACTATGTCCAAAGTCGGGTCGAGTGAAATCGGCCGATTATGACGTAAAGTCGGGATCGACCGAAACACGAAACCCAATGCAAGTCAATGGGGCAGCATAGTCGGCAGTGAGTGGGGGCCAGGAAAACACCTAGAGTGCCCATTTTAATGTCAAAACCATCCATTCTTCTTAATGAAGCTTGTCAAGCGTAATTTACCTTATAATAATTGGAAGGCATTTGAAATTGGGGGTCATTTGGCTAAAGTTGTGGGGGGTAGGGCTGGTTCAAGTAATTAGTGGGCCCAGGAAATCTGGACCACGTCACGGCAGTGGAGCAGGGAGAGGTAAGTATTTCAACTTTGCAAGTGCTGTGAACCTGAGCAAGCAGGGGGGGCCCACTCGTTGGCATTGGCACTGGCACAGGGCCCCTCAAAGTACAGCGGTGTGTTTGCACGGCGGGGGCGCCTCCCACCGGCAGCAACACTTTTGCGTACTATGAGAGGCCCTGTGCCAGTGACGTCGCCAACTAGTATTCCTCCCCCCACCTGATGAAGGAACCTGCACTTTCATCTGCACCTTCCTCTTTGTCCCCGTGTAAGGTGGTATGGTATGCGGGAAGAGCAACCTGACTTTCAGCAGGGTCACAATGTTGTTGTGTAGCGTGCACGGGGAATGTTGCGTTATGGGTCAATGTACCAGCAGACTCATCTATCACTGGCTGGGCAATGGGCACGATGAAGTGGAAACACAGATATAGGCCCAAAGAAGAAAGTGGGCTAAATGCAGTTCAAAATTGGTAACACAGGAATAACCAGGGGGCATTGCAGTGGAGGACAACTGGAATGAGAGGCTGACACAGAGAGTAGGGCCAAATCAGTAAGTAGTCGAAATGCAGTTCAAAATTGGCAACCGTAGTAAACAGGCGGCACAGCTTTGTTCAGTGGAGGAGAACAGCAAGGAGTGGCAGACACCGATAGTAGGCCCCAACCCAACAAGTAGGCCAAATGCAGTCTAACATTAACAACTACTTAACGAGAGGCTGAAAATGGAATTTCAGGACAGGAAACCAGGAGAACAGCAAGGAGTGGCAGACACCGATAGTAGGCCCCAAACCAACTAGTACGCCAAATGCAGTTGTTCCATTTAACCACAATTTAATGAGAGCCTGAAGATAGAAGCTCAGGAAAGGCAACCTGGGGAACACCTTGGAGTGTAACACACCATCTCTCTCCACCCCATACCCATTTTTTAGGCCTAATGCAGTGTACTTTTCTACAACTACTAAACGAGAGTCGGAAGACCGAAGCAATGGCAAGGAAACCTGGGGAACACCTTGGAGTGTAACACACCATCTCTCTCCACCCCATTCCCCATTTTTTAGGCCTAATGCAGCCTACTTTCCGACACCTACTAAACGAGAGCATGAAGATCGAAGCTCAGGAAAGGCAACCTGGGGAACACCTTGGAGTGTAACACACCATCTCTCTCCACCCCATACCCATTTTGTAGGCCTAATGCAGCGTACTTTTCTACAACTACTAAACGAGAGCATGAAGATCAAAGCTCAGGAAAGGCAACCTGGTGAAAACCTTGGAGTGTAACACAACCTGTCTCTACACCCCATACCAAATTTGTAGGCCTAATGCAGCGTAGTTTCCACCAACTACTAAACGAGAGCCGGAAGATCGAAGCTCATGAAAGGCAACCCGGGGAACACCTTAGTGTAACACAACCTCTCTCTACACCACGAAAGGGCTGATTCTTAGGAAGGAAGGCTGTTGTAAATAAGCATTGCGCGTCCGAGGGTGATTATATTCTTATTCGGTATCTACTCACCCTTGGACGCGCCATGCTTCTTGATTTGTAATTAATGTTTATTTGCAATGTGCTTTTGACTTACTCAATTAATTTTTTAATTATTGATTTTATTAAATTAATAGTTTAACATCTTATTGGAAATAATTTAAAGGAGACGCGACAGGACAACACTCGGTGGATGCCATATCTGTGTTAACAACTCCAAAAAACTTTCAGTTAACTTCTTGCAGGAGAAAGAAATTGTAGCTGTTGGACCTTTGTAGTACAGTTCCAGATATTTGTTGTGTGTTTGTTTTGATTGTTAAAATGTCTGCATTTGAGATCTCAACACGATCTTATTTTTTATAATCAAATTAATTTTTAAAATATTTTATTAGGTTGGTTCAAGGGGTACACGGGCCGCAGTAGACAGGTCAGAGGAGGCCTAGTGGAAGGAGGGACCGCAGATGCGCCACTGTTTCACCCATACACAATTAGTAGGCCTAATGCAGCGTAGTTTCCAACAGCTACTAAACGAGAGTCGGAAGATCGAAGCTCAGGAAAGGCAACCTGGGGAACACCTTGGAGTGTAACACAACCTCTCTCTACACCACGGAAGGGCTGATTCTTAGGAAGGAAGGCTGTTTTAAATAAGCATTGCGCGTCCGAGGGTGATTATATTCTTATTCGGTATCTACTCACCCTCGGACGCGCCATGCTTCTTGATTTGTAATTAATGTTTATTTGCAATGTGCTTTTGACTTACTCAATTAATTTTTTAATTATTGATTTTATTAAATTAATAGTTTAACATCTTATTGGAAATAATTTAAAGGAGACGCGACAGGACAACACTCGGTGGATGCCATATCTGTGTTAACAACTCCAAAAAACTTTCAGTTAACTTCTTGCAGGAGAAAGAAATTGTAGCTGTTGGACCTTTGTAGTACAGTTCCAGATATTTGTTGTGTGTTTGTTTTGATTGTTAAAATGTCTGCATTTGAGATCTCAACACGATCTTATTTTTTTATAATCAAATTAATTTTTAAAATATTTTATTAGGTTGGTTCAAGGGGTACACGGGCAGCAATAGACAGGTCAGTGGAGGCCTAGTGGAAGGAGTGACGGCAGACAGGCATCAAAGGCCTAACATTGGGCTGGCTGTAGGCAAGTTAAAATTGGTTCCAGGGGAACACGGCCATCAGTGGCCTGGTCAGTGTAGTTGTAGTTGAAAGAACGGGACGCAGACAGGCTTCGAAGGCCTAACATAATAACATAGGGCTGGCTGTAGGCAAGTTAAAATTGGTTCCAGGGGAACACGGCCATCAGTGGCCTGGTCAGTGTAGTTGTAGTTGAAAGAACGGGACGCAGACAGGCTTCGAAGGCCTAACATAACAAACTTGGGCTGGCTGTAGGCACTTTTAAATTTGTTCCAGGGGTACATGGGCAGCAGTGTATGGTCAGTGGAAGTCTAGTGGAAGGAGTGACCGCAGACAGGCTTCCAAGGCCTAACATAACAAACTTGGGCTGGCTGTAGGCACTTTTAAATTGGTTCCAGGGGTACATGGGCAGCAGTGGTCTGGTCAGTGGAAGTCTAGGGGAAGGAGTGACCGCAGACAGGCTTCCAAGGCCTAACATAACAAACTTGGGCTGGCTGTAGGCACTTTTAAATTGGTTCCAGGGGTACACGGGCAGCAGTGGTCTGGTCAGTGGAAGTCTAGTGGAAGGAGTGACCGCAGACAGGCTTCCAAGGCCTAACATAATAAATTAGGGCTGTGGGCACTTTTAAATTGGTTCCAGGGGTACACGGGCAGCAGTGGTCTGGTCAGTGGAAGTCTAGTGGAAGGAGTGACCGCAGACAGGCTTCCAAGGCCTAACATAACAAACTTGGGCTGGCTGTAGGCACTTTTAAATTGGTTCCAGGGGTACACGGGCAGCAGTGGTCTGGTCAGTGGAAGTCTAGTGGAAGGAGTGACCGCAGACAGGCTTCCAAGGCCTAACATAACAAACTTGGGCTGGCTGTAGGCACTTTTAAATTGGTTCCAGGGGTACATGGGCAGCAGTGGTCTGGTCAGTGGAAGTCTAGTGGAAGGAGTGACCGCAGACAGGCTTCCAAGGCCTAACATAACAAACTTGGGCTGGCTGTAGGCACTTTTAAATTGGTTCCAGGGGTACATGGGCAGCAGTGGTCTGGTCAGTGGAAGTCTAGTGGAAGGAGTGACCGCAGACAGGCTTCCAAGGCCTAACATAACAAACTTGTGCTGGCTGTAGGCACTTTTAAATTGGTTCCAGGGGTACATGGGCAGCAGTGGTCTGGTCAGTGGAAGTCTAGTGGAAGGAGTGACCGCAGACAGGCTTCCAAGGCCTAACATAACAAAATTGGGCTGACTGTAGGCACTTTTAAATTGGTTCCAGGGTAACACGGCCAGCAGTGGCCTGGTCAGTGTAGTAGTTGTAGAAAGAAGGGACCGCAGACAGGCTTCGAAGGCCTAACATAACAAAAATGTCAAAACAATGGTATTGTCAGTGCCAGGCATTGAAGGATGTCAGCGCCTAGACTACACATTGGTGAAGCTGTGAGAGATAATTTTGCTAGTGGTAGAGCACTGTTTGAGCTGGGGGGGGAACTGTCTTGTGGCCGGCGGTACAGGCACAGGGCCCCTCATATTACAACGGTGTGTCTGACGTTGGGTGCGCACCACCACCGCCAGAGACACTTTATTGTACTATGAGGGACCCAGTGGCAGTGCCGTCGACCAAAAGTGGCCACACCCACCTCTTCAGACAAACAGCACTCTCAAGGGTCCAAGCGCAAAGTGGCGATAGCACGGCCCCGTGTGGGGAGTTTGGCCATTTCGTGAGGTGGAAACATGTCGTATGCTGGACAATCAGGTGAAGAAAATTACGAGATTGGAAAAGTCATTCAGAATAGTCCACAGGCAAGACCTTTTCATAGGAAAGCTAGGTGTCAGCCGGGCAGGGTGGGGCAAAAGATTTTGAAATCCAGTTGTGGTTCATTTTAATGAAGGTTAGATCATCTACATTTTGGGTAGCCAGACGAGTCCTTTTTTCTGTTAGTATTGAACCTGCAGCACTGAATACTCTTTCTGATAGGACACTAGCTGCCGGGCAAGCAAGCTCCTGCAATGCATATTCTGCCAATTCTGGCCAGGTGTCTAATTTGGATGCCCAGTAATCAAATGGGAATGACGGTTGAGGGAGAACGTCGATAAGGGATGAAAAATAGTTTGTAACCATACTGGACAAATGTTGTCTCCTGTCACTTTGAATTGATGCTGCAGTACCTGTCCTGTCTGCGGTCATAGAAAAATCACTCCACAACCTGGTCAGAAAACCCCTCTGGCCAACGCCACTTCTGATTTCTGCCCCTCTAACACCTCTGGTCTGCTGGCCCCTGGAGCTCGTGTGAGAACGATCACGGGCGTTGTGTGCAGGGAATGCCAGAAGCAAACGGTCAACAAGAGTTGATTGTTTTGTTGCTAATATTAGTTCCAAGTTCTCATGTGGCATAATATTTTGCAATTTGCCTTTATAGCGAGGATCAAGGAGGCAGGCCAACCAGTAATCGTCATCGTTCATCATTTTTGTAATGCGTGTGTCCCTTTTGAGGATACGCAAGGCATAATCCGCCATGTGGGCCAAAGTTCCCGTTGTCAAATCTGCGGTTGTGCTTGGTTGAGGGGCAGTTGCAGGCAAATCTACGTCACTTGTGTCCCTCAAAAAACCAGAACCCGGCCTTGCCACGCCACCAATTTCCCGTGCCCCCGGGAAAGCTTCCTCATTAAAAATATACTCATCCCCATCATCCTCCTCATCCTCCACCTCCTCTTCGCCCGGTACCTCGTCATGTACACTGCCCTGACCAGACAATCGCTGACTGTCATCAAGGCTTTCCTCTTCCTCTGGTGCAGACGCCTGATCCTTTATGTGCGTCAAACTTTGCATCAGCAGACGCATTAGGGGGATGCTCATGCTTATTATGGCGTTGTCTGCACTAACCAGCCGTGTGCATTCCTCAAAACACTGAAGGACTTGACACATGTCTTGAATCTTCGACCACTGCACACCTGACAACTCCATGTCTGCCATCCTACTGCCTGCCCGTGTATGTGTATCCTCCCACAAAAACATAACAGCCCGCCTCTGTTCGCACAGTCTCTGAAGCATGTGCAGTGTTGAGTTCCACCTTGTTGCAACGTCTATGATTAGGCGATGCTGGGGAAGGTTCAAAGAACGCTGATAGGTCTGCATACGGCTGGAGTGCACAGGCGAACGGCGGATATGTGCGCAAAGTCCACGCACTTTGAGGAGCAGGTCGGATAACCCCGGATAACTTTTCAGGAAGCACTGCACCACCAGGTTTAAGGTGTGAGCCAGGCAAGGAATGTGTTTCAGTTGGGAAAGGGAGATGGCAGCCATGAAATTCCTTCCGTTATCACTCACTACCTTGCCTGCCTCAAGATCTACAGTGCCCAGCCACGACTGCGTTTCTTGCTGCAAGAACTCGGACAGAACTTCCGCGGTGTGTCTATTGTCGCCCAAACACTTCATAGCCAATACAGCCTGCTGACGTATGCCAGTAGCTGCCCCATAATGGGAGACCTGGTGTGCAACTGTGGCAGGTGCGGATGGAGTGTTTGTGCGACTGCGGTCTGTGGACGAGCTCTTGCTTCTGCAGGAGGACGAGGAGGAGGAGGAGGAGGAGGGGGTGCGAACGGCTACAGACAACTGTTTACTAGACCGTGGGCTAGGCAGAACTGTCCCAAACTTGCTGTCCCCTGTGGACCCTGAATCCACCACATTTACCCAGTGTGCCGTGATGGACACGTAACGTCCCTGGCCATGCCTACTGGTCCATGCATCTGTTGTCAGTTGCACCTTTGTGCTCACAGATTGCCTGAGTGCATGGACGATGCGCTCTTTAACATGCTGGTGGAGGGCTGGGATGGCTTTTCTGGAAAAAAAGTGTCGACTGGGTAGCTCGTAGCGTGGTACAGCGTAGTCCATCAGGTCTTTGAAAGCTTCGCTTTCAACTAACCGGTAGGGCATCATCTCTAACGAGATTAGTCTAGCTATGTGGGCGTTCAAACCCTGTGTACGCGGATGCGAGGCTAAGTATTTCCTTTTTCTAACCATAGTCTCATGTAGGGTGAGCTGGACTGGAGAGCTGGAGATCGTGGAACTAGCGGGGGTGCCGGTGGACATGGCAGACTGAGAGACGGTGGGAGATGGTATTGTTGCCGCCGGTGCCCTAGATGCAGTGTTTCCTACTACGAAACTGGTGATTCCCTGACCCTGACTGCTTTGGCCTGGCAAAGATACCTGCACAGATACAGCAGGTGGTGCGCTAAATGGTGGTCCTACACTGCCGGAAGGGATGTTGCGTTGATGAATAGCTTCATTGGCCGAGGTAGCAACAACCTTAAGGGACGTTTGGTAGTTAGTCCAAGCTTTCAAATGCATGGTGGTTAAATGTCTATGCATGCAACTAGTATTGAGACTTTTCAGATTCTGACCTCTGCTTAAGGAAGTAGAACATTTTTGACAGATGACTTTGCGCTGATCAATTGGATGTTGTTTAAAAAAATGCCAGACTGCACTCTTTCTAGCATCGGATACCTTTTCAGGCATTGCAGACTGAGCTTTAACCGGATGGCCACGCTGTCCTCCACCAGGTTTTGGCTTTGCCACGCGTTTTGGGCAAGATACGGGCCCGGCAGATGGAACCTGTGGCGATGTTGATGCCTGCTGCGGCCCCTCCTCCTCCTCTGCTTCAGAACTGCTGCCGCCTGCACCCTGTTCCCCCAATGGCTGCCAATCGGGGTCAAGAACTGGGTCATCTAATAACTCTTCTTGTACCTCCTGCGCAACTTCGTCTGTGTCACCGTGTCGTTCGGTGGTATAGCGTTCGTGATGGGGCAACATAGTCTCATCAGGGTCTGATTCTTGATCACCACCCTGCGAGGGCAATGTTGTGGTCTGAGTCAAAGGACCAGCATAGTAGTCTGGCTGTGGCTGTGCGTCAGTGCACTCCATGTCAGATTCAATTTGTAATGGGCATGGACTGTTAACTGCTTCACTTTCTAAGCCAGGGACGGTATGTGTAAAGAGCTCCATGGAGTAACCCGTTGTGTCGCCTGCTGCATTCTTCTCTGTTGTTGTTTTTGCTGAAGAGGACAAGGAAGTGACTTGTCCCTGACCGTGAACATCCACTAACGACGCGCTGCTTTTACTTTTACCAGTTTCACGAGAGGAGGCAAAAGAGCTAGAGGCTGAGTCAGCAAGATAAGCCAAAACTTGCTCTTGCTGCTCCGGCTTTAAAAGCGGTTTTCCTAATCCCAGAAAAGGGAGCGTTCGAGGCCTTGTGTAGCCGGACGACGAACCTGGCTCCACAGCTCCAGACTTAGGTGCAATATTTTTTTCCCCACGACCACCTGATGCTCCACCACTACCACTACCCTCATTACCAGCTGACAATGAACGCCCCCGGCCACGACCTCTTCCACTAGACTTCCTCATTGTTTTAAAAACGTAACCAAACTAACGTTATTTGTTGCAGTCACACAACTTACACGGTGAGCTATAACTTCAGTATGATTTAGCTACCCCTTTACAGGTTGGTGAGACCACAGCGAAAATCAGGGCCAATGTTACACACTCTTTTTTTGGTGGCTGCAAATTAGAGAGATGCCCCACACGCAGGACTGTCACTGAAGCACAAATGTTAATATTAATGTCACACTATTATTTTTTTTTTATTTTTATTTTTTTCAGGAACACTTTAGAAACCGCAAAAAAAAAAAATAGATTTTTGCAGGGAGAATTTAGAAACCAAATAAAATAAAATGATTTTTTCAGGGAGAATTTATAAAACAAATAAAAACAAAAATAGGCGTTCTATGGCCCACTGACTGAGAGATGACGCACACAGGAGTCAGGAGTGGCACACAAGCCCAGAGGCCAATATTTTTCTACCAATGATTGATGTAGTTATTTTCTCTGGTAGATTTTGGAACCCAAATCAAGGAAAAAAAATATAGGCTTTCTATGGACCACAATTGGAGAGAGAGAGAGAGAGAGACAGATGGCACACCCAGGAGTCAAGACTGGCACACAAGCAGAAAGGCCAATATTAATCTCCCACTGTTTTTTTTGGTTGTTTTTTTTTTTTTTTTTTTTAAGGGAGACTTTAGAAAAAAAAATAATAAAAAAAATATGATTTTATCAGGAAGAATTTAGAAACCAAATAAAATAAAATGATTTTTTCAGGGAGAATTTAGAAAACAAATAAAACCAAAAATAGGCGTTCTATGGCCCACTGACTGAGAGAGAGAGAGAGATGGAACGCTTAGTACTGGCACACAAGCCCAAAGGGCAATATTAATCTCCCTTTTTTTTTCAGGGAGAATTTCTAAAACCCAAAAAAAAAAAAAATAGGCTTTCTATGGCCCACTATTTGTGAGAGAGATGGGACGCTCAGGACTGGCACAGATGGCACGCTCAGGACTGGCACAGAAGCCCAGAGGCCAATATTAATCTCCCTTTTTTTTCTGGGAGAATTTATAAAACCAAAAAAATATTTAAATAGGCTTTCTATGGCCCACTATTTGTGAGAGAGATGGCACGCTCAGGACTGGCACAGATGGCACGCTCACAACTGGCACACAAGCCCAGAGGCCAATATTAATCTCCCTTTTTTCAGGGAAAATTTATGAAAACCAAAAAAAAAATTAAATAGGCTTTCTATGGCCCACTATTTGTGAGAGAGATGGCACGCTCAGGACTGGCACAGATGGCACGCTCACAACTGGCACACAACCCCAGAGGCCAATATTAATCTCCCTTTTTTTCAGGGAGAATTTATAAAACCAAAAATTAAAATTAAATAGGCTTTCTATGGCCCACTATTTGTGAGAGAGATGGCACGCTCAGGGCTGGCACAGATGGCACGCTCACAACTGGCACACAAGCCCAGAGGCCAATATTAATCTCCCTTTTTTCAGGGAAAATTTATAAAACCAAAAAAAAAATTAAATAGGCTTTCTATGGCCCACTATTTGTGAGAGAGATGGCACGCTCAGGACTGGCACAGATGGCACGCTCACAACTGGCACACAAGCCCAGAGGCCAATATTAATCTCCCTTTTTTCAGGGAAAATTTATAAAACCAAAAAAAAAATTAAATAGGCTTTCTATGGCCCACTATTTGTGAGAGAGATGGCACGCTCAGGACTGGCACAGATGGCACGCTCACAACTGGCACACAACCCCAGAGGCCAATATTAATCTCCCTTTTTTTCAGGGAGAATTTATAAAACCAAAAAAAAAAATTAAATAGGCTTTCTATGGCCCACTATTTGTGAGAGAGATGGCACGCTCAGGGCTGGCACAGATGGCACGCTCACAACTGGCACACAAGCCCAGAGGCCAATATTAATCTCCCTTTTTTCAGGGAAAATTTATAAAACCAAAAAAAAAATTAAATAGGCTTTCTATGGCCCACTATTTGTGAGAGAGATGGCACGCTCACAACTGGCACACAAGCCCAGAGGCTAATATTAATCTCCCTTTTTTCAGGGAGAATTTATAAAACCCAAAAAAAAATAAAATAGGCTTTCTATGGCCCACTATTTGTGAGAGAGATGGCACACTCAGGACTGGCACACAAGCCCAAAGGCCAATATTAATCTCCCACTGTATTTTTATCAGGGAGAATTTATACACCCCACAAAAAAAAATACAGAAAAATGAAAAGGCTTTCTATGGCCCACTATGTGAGAGAGATGGCACACACAGGGATGGCACTCTAGCAGAAATGCCAAATTGCCAATCTTAATCTCCCACCAAAAAAAAAAAAAAAACAGGGAATGTCCTACAATTACTATCTCCCTGCCTGCAGTAATCTCAGCCAGGTATGGCAGGCAGCTACTATCTCCCTGCCTGCAGTAATCTCAGCCAGGTATGGCAGGCAGCTACTATCTCCCTGCCTGCAGTAATCTCAGCCAGGTATGGCAGGCAGCAATAAGGAGTGGACTGATGCACAAATGAAATAAAAAGTGTGGACAAACAAAAAAGATAGCTGTGCAGAAAGGAAGGAACAAGAGGATTTGTGCTTTGAAAAAAAGCAGTTGGTTTGCACAGCGGCGTACACACAGCAATGCAGCTATCAGGGAGCCTTCTAGGGCAGCCCAATGAGCTACAGCGCTGAGGGGAAAAAAAAAAAAAAAAAAACTTCCACTGTCCCTGCACACCGAGGGTGGTGTTGGACAGTGCAAATCGCTGCAGCACAAGCGGTTTTGTGGTTAATGGACCCTGCCTAACGCTATCCCTGCTTCTGACAAAGCGGCAGCAACCTCTCCCTAAGCTCAGATCAGCAGCAGTAAGATGGCGGTCGGCGGGAACGCCTCTTTATAGCCCCTGTGACGTCGCAGACAGCAAGCCAATCACTGCAATGCCCTTCTCTAAGATGGTGGGGACCAGGACCTATGTCATCACGCTGCCCACACTCTGCGTTTACCTTCATTGGCTGAGAAATGGCGCTTTTCGCGTCATTGAAACGCGACTTTGGCGCGAAAGTCGCGTACCGCATGGCCGACCCCGCACAGGGGTCGGATCGGGTTTCATGAAACCCCGACTTAGCCAAAAGTCGGCGACTTTTGAAAATGTTCGACCCGTTTCGCTCAACCCTAGTCACAGGCAGAGGAGCCGGAGTGTGTGTTCAAGAAAATGGCGCCGGAAAGCGCGGACTGCGCAGGCGCCGATTCCTGCTGCCGGAATCGGCGCCTGCGCAGTCCGCGCTTTCCGGCGCCATTTTCTTGAAGACACACTCCGGCTCCACTGCAGGTGTGTGTTCAAGAAAATGGCGCCGGAGAGCGCAGACTGCGCAGGCGCCGATTCCTGCTGCCGGAATCGGCGCCTGCGCAGTCCGCGCTTTCCGGCGCCATTTTCTTGAACACACACCTGCAGTGGAGCTGGACGATAGGTGAGTATGGTATTTTTTTTTTTATATGGCAGCAGCATACGGGGGCATATAATACAATAGTGGCGCAGGATGGCAGCAGCACATGACAGAACGGGCGCAGGATGGAAGCAGCACATGACAGAACGGGCGCAGGATGGCAGCAGCGCATGACAGAACGGGCACAGGATGGCAGCAGCACATGACAGAACGGGCACAGGATGGCAGCAGCACATGACAGAACGGGCGCAGGATGGCAGCAGCACATGACAGAACGGGCGCAGGATGGCAGCAGCACATGACAGAACGGGCGCAGGATGGCAGCTGCGCATGACATAACGGGCGCAGGATGGCAGCAGGATGGGAGCAGCACATGACAGAACGGGCGCAGGATGGCAGCAGCGCATGACAGAACGGGCGCAGGATGGCAGCAGCACATGACAGAATGGGCGCAGGATGGCAGCAGCGCATGACAGAACGGGCACAGGATGGCAGCAGCACATGACAGAACGGGCACAGGATGGCAGCAGCACATGACAGAACGGGCGCAGGATGGCAGCAGCGCATGACATAACGGGCGCAGGATGGCAGCAGGATGGGAGCAGCACATGACAACAGGGCGCAGGATGGCAGCAGCGCATGACAGAACGGGCTCAGGATGGGAGCAGCACATGACAGAACGGGCGCAGGATGGCAGCAGCACATGACAGAACGGGCGCAGGATGGCAGCAGCGCATGACATAACGGGCGCAGGATGGCAGCAGGATGGGAGCAGCACATGACAGAACGGGCGCAGGATGGCAGCAGCGCATGACATAACGGGCGCAGGATGGCAGCAGGATGGGAGCAGCACATGACAACAGGGCGCAGGATGGCAGCAGCGCATGACAGAACGGGCTCAGGATGGGAGCAGCACATGACAGAACGGGCGCAGGATGGCAGCAGCACATGACAGAACGGGCGCAGGATGGCAGCAGCACATGACAGAACGGGCGCAGGATGGCAGCAGCGCATGACATAACGGGCGCAGGATGGCAGCAGGATGGGAGCAGCACATGACAGAACGGGTGCAGGATGGCAGCAGCGCATGACAGAACGGGGGCGCAGGATGGGAGCAGCACATGACAGAACGGGCGCAGGATGGCAGCAGCGCATGACAGAACGGGGGCGCAGGATGGGAGCAGCACATGACAGAACGGGCGCAGGATGGCAGCAGCGCATGACATAACGGGCGCAGGATGGGAGCAGCACATGACAGAACGGGCGCAGGATGGCAGCAGCGCATGACAGAACGGGGGCGCAGGATGGGAGCAGCACATGACAGAACGGGCGCAGGATGACAGCAGCACATGACGGAGACCATATACCAATATAAATGCTCGCCACCCGGGCGTAGAACGGGTTCAATAGCTAGTATAAATATATACATATACACACAAACACACGTAAAAGACAATATATATATGGTTATAAAAGAGATTGGATCATCTCTATGATAGAGTATTTAAAAAATGTTAAATCCATTTAATTCTGTTTTTAAATAAAAATACATTATCTAGATATCTTATTATAGACTTTAAATATTTACACCAATCTGTTTGTGATGTTGCCTTTGAGACCTTGTTCCCAATTGATTTTTATTTCTACTTAGTTTAAAAGTAACATGTTCAGAAAAAAATCTAAAAAGGCAAAACATAATGATAATGGATGAGGAACAAGTCCATCTAAAAATGCTTTTATAGTGAAAGATCACAGAGGACAATAAAAGGTACAAAGGTTGTTAAAAATGCAGCAGTAGAAATTTCTGAAAGACGAAACGACATCTACAAGGAAAGAGCAGATGACAGGTAACAGATGTTCTATATCAAATGAAAATGTGAAAACTGTTATGAGTACAGACAATGATGTCTGGGTAAAAGCAATATTTTACCCAATACATTGCTGAAAGCACTAATAGAAAAATCTCAATATCAAGTGCATGGCAAATAAATTACTGCACACATATGGTTCTGAATCAAAATCTACAAGATCTAGAAAATAAATATATACTGTGTGTATGTGTATAGTTGATATAAAATGTATATAATATCTTTTAATATCACCCATAATCTGTTTAACTTAATTGAAAGAAACTAAATTCTTTTTGAGTGGAAAAAGTAAAACGAACTAAAAATAAAATGGTTTCAGAAATGTTCACACCCTTAAAAATAAGCCAGTACTTTATTTATGTACCCTTTGAATTTATGTGAATTTATGACATTATTTTAAGTGTAGGAGTCTAACAGCATGGAACATCTAGAATTGTCAATCTTTGCCCACTCTTCCTTCAGGAAGCACTACAAATCTGTCAGATTGCAGCAACTTCTTATGTGTACAGTCCTGTCCAGGACAAACCACAGATTTTCAATTAAATTCAGATCTAGGTCATAACTGAGCCATTCCAAATCTTTGATTTTCTGGTGAGGCCATTCTTTACTTCATTTGGAGGTATGCTTATGGTCGATGTCGTGCTGAAAAGTTAAATTCCTCTTTATCTTCAGCATTTCAGCAGAGACCTGAAAGTTTTGATGCAAAATTGATTAATATTTGGTACTTTTCAAAATTTACCTTCATTTTGACAACAGCCCAAATTCCATCTGCCAAAAAACAGTTAGGAAAGCATAATGCTGCTTCCACCATGCTTCAGTTTTTCTGATGTGCAGTGTTGGCTTTGCAAAAACACACTTCAAAATTGGTTTCATCAGACCATAACACATTTTCGTAAATCTTTGACTTGAAGTAGATTTTCAGCAAATCATAGTCAGGGTTAGATGTTTTTCTTTGAAAGAAATGGCTTTTGTCTTGCCACTGTAGCCAGACATATGAAGAATACTGGAGATTGCTGTCTTGTGCAGTACAATAACTGGTACTTTCCAGAAGTTCGTGCAGCTCTTATGTTTTAGGCCTCTTCTTGGCAGCCTCTCGGACCAATTTCCTTCTTGTATTTTCATCCATTTTTGAGGGACATCCAGTTCTAGATAATGTCACTTTAAGCCACTTCTTGATAACCAACTTTGCAGTGTTCCATGGTATCTACTGTATCTATCTACCTATCTATCTATCTATCTTTCTACTGTATCTATCTATCTAGACAAAAAATGAACAGAGCAGCACATGTGGATGAATCTAGGCCATGTGAAAACACAGAAAAACATTAAAAACATTCAATATACTTCTCAATAACATTTTTTTTAATTTTTTTTTACAAAACTTACAGTATTAGAGGAAAATGTAGGTTCTTACTGCATAAATTGGCCAACTCATGTAAGCCCATCAACCACGGCAAGGTGACCTCCCTCTGATGGGTTCTACTCTGCTGTACATGACACTTTTGGGCCACAATGGACAAAACATGTCACTCTCAGGCTAAGTCTATAATTTATGGGCAGGTAGAGCTGATTACAGCCACCTGCAAGGTCAATGGGAGGAGTGCAAGATCAGTCTTGAGGCAGCCAGCATCCAATAACTAAATAGACAAAAAAAAAGAACCAGCACTCCTTACCTTAATGTGAACACATGCACGTTGCAAAACTGCATTACATAGACAAAAAAGAACACAGCAGCACATGTGCATGAATCTAGGCCATGTGAATGGATCGCCCCCAGACACAGAGCCATGGGTTCTCGGTACCGGGCTTCTCTGGTTCGGTGCTGAGGCTGTCACAGTGGCTAGGCCCAGTCCGCGACCCTGCTAAGGGGCGTCCAATGAAGGTGGTGGTACAGTCTGTCAGGGGTTCATGACGCCAACTGTGGTGTTCGGTCAGGGTGACCGACGCTGCTGTGGTGTCCGCTGGGGTGATGGAATGGCAGCTGGATGGTATAACTTCCCACAGGTGAAGTGTGTCCCCAGGGTTTCCCAGTAGGGTGGATAGTGATAGTGTGAGGTGCAGGCAATAACAAGGACACAGGGTTGCAGTCTCTTTACCTCTTTACTGAAGACTTCAGGATCCTCAATCCAGAGCACGTTTAACAGGGCTATCAGAGACCAGCCGGTCCGATGGGCACATCCAGAGTTTCCTTCGCAGATGGAAATCGTTGCCTACCACTAGCGCCTGTGTGTTGTAGTCCTACCCTGCTGAGCATTCAGAATAGTTCTCACAACTGCTGTTCTCGTTCGTTCGTTCTCTACAGCTCTCTCTCTCTTCAGTTCCAGATGTTACTAGTTTCTCGTCCCCCAGTATGTTTTGGCTAGGACGCACCCGTATGATGGGAAGGCTTGGAGGTCTTCCGGGACCCTAGAGACGCCCCTCTCCCAATGTTGCCCCCTATGTCTTCTAAGGAAATTTAAGGTAGACAGCCAACCTATAATTAACTGTCCGGCGAAGTTTGAAGTAAGGCCTGAAGTCAGTTACTCCTACGGTGTTCCGGCCACCGACTACGCGCCTCAGTAAGATGTTGCCTCTCTCTCACGGCACGACTCTTACTGGCTCTCCTTTGTGCTTGATCTTGTTTACACTGTTCCACAATATCCTTCCCTTCGTGTCTCTTTCCTGGATACCGCCGCAGGGTGTGCAGGTGCGGTTCCATTACATTCTGTTCTGTTCGCTAGGCACCTGCCAGGTTTCCACGCCTGATAGGGACCCCCCTGTGCCTTCTCCTTGCAACACCCCCTGCCACGGGATGTTGCCTGGTTCCAACCCAGTCAGCTTCTGACTAACTTCCTCCCCAGCCCCTAGTTTTACCAATGTGAGGAGTGGCCCAATAAATAAAGCCTTTTTCTCCCCCTAGTGGCCGGAGTGTGAAGTGTAATGTGTTCTGGTGATACCTGGTCAGGAGAACTCCTTAGTGCCATCAGACGTACCGCCACTCTCCTTAGCGGCAGAGTACCATACTGCAACGACCAGGTCTCTGGGGCGCTGCATGAAAACACAGAAAAACATTAAAAACAATGTTGTTGTTTTGCTGCATGCACGTGTTCACATTAGGAGTGCTGGTTGTTTTTTTTTTTGTCTATCTATCTATCTATCTATCTATCTATCTATCTATTTATCTATCTGTCTATCTATCTGTCTATCTATCTATCTACCCTTTTCATTGCAATGGGGAAACAAGGTTTGTTGAAAATAGTTTGCTAGAATGATAGCATTATCATTAAATACTTGCATAAATTACTGTAATAGGATAGTTAAAATGCTCTTTTAAAAAAAGTAGGCAATACGGCTCACTGCTGAAACGTACAAGAAATAAAAAAACGTTAAACTGCAGCTAACTACACAGAGGTGCCTTTCCTGATTGGTTCGCTCAGTGTAAGACTCATGCATATTTCCTTCAAAATTCGCTGTTTCCTATCCTAATAAAAGCTGACAGAATGTAAATGAGTTTCTAAAGGAACCAGCAAAAGTGGCAATTTTTCTCATTTAATCTTTAGATGAGCTGTCTGTCTCCCAGCTGCTGAGCTTCATTAGAATTCTGAAACTAATTCACCTATCAACACATGATTATTGGGTCGTGTGAGTTTTTTTGGGATACATGAAGAGAAAATCACTCCAAAGTACAGGTTGGTCAATAATAAAACTGGCAGACTTCAGAACAATCTGTTCTAACAGGGGAATGAACCCAAATCTCATTTCTCTCTTTTACTGATATACCAAAGAGATAAATCCCTGTTAAAGATTGAATTGACTTTCTAATATAAGAGTACACTGGTGCTGTGACTACAAAGTTCAGCTATAATGAAAAGCCTTTTAGAAATAAAAAGGTATTTAGCAGTGTCATCATTAACTAAACTTTTGGAGGTGATTGTTGGCAAAAGTTCTGGGTCAAAAAGTCAAAGAACAGGAAATTCTTATATTTCTATAGAAAATGATGAAAAAAGCCAACCTAATATAACCATTAATACATATAACATAAATTTCCATTTTCATTTCTATGCAAAAAAAATATATATATATTTTTAACTATCGTGCCATAGTTTCAATTAATTTCCATAGTAGTCAAAAATGGAAAAGCACAGACAGTCCACTCTCAAAAAACTCTTCTCATCATATGGACCACACAAGTTACTCCTAAAAATCTATTGCATCTTGCATCTAATTTGTGCAGCAATTTTTTTATTTATGTTTTAACAGATTTTGAGATTTATTAAATGTCTCTTGGGCAGAAATCTATGCCTACAAAGATGTAACATAATATAATATAGAGACTGCCTTTAAGCAAGGTTAAATGATGGGGAACATATGGGATACATGCCTGGCATCCTTTGCCATTTAATAATTCATGGCATTATTAAATGGGTTCTCTATCTCCTTATGTACCAAAGAAGAGAGAGGAGGAGGAACTTGATCCCAGTGCTCTCAAAGAGAACTTGTCATTAGAATTTTATACCACACACAAATGGCGTGTAGATAAAGGTGTAGATAAATGCTAATTAAATTCTTACTTTACTAATTTTTTATTGTAACAGACAATTACCACCAGACGACAACCCCATAATAGCAGCATATACAGTAGTGATAATACCACTATATGGTCATTACCTAGAATCACTGTACTAGGACTGATATTACCACCATACAGTGACCATATAAAGGAAATATCCGTTTTATACCAGTGCTCTGCTGACCATATATGTCTAGAAGGTACAGATCTGTAATGTTTTTGCTGATTGTTGTCATTCATTTCCCTTATCTTTTCCATTCAGCCCAACCACCATGACCACTTCTTCCATCCATAAAACGTTCTTGCAAAATAAACACAGAAACATCTTTAGCTTACTGCATTCTAGCACCCTCTTCACATTCTTCAACTCTACACAAACGATAGTGCTATTGACAGTGCCATAGATAGTAATAATGCCCCTTTTGGGCCATATGAATTAACCCCTTCATGACCCAGCCTATTTTGACCTTAATGACCTGGCCATTTTTTGCAATTCTGACCAGTGTCCCTTTATGAGGTAATAACTCTGGAACGTTTCAACGGATCCTAGCGATTCTGAGATTTTTTTTCGTGACATATTGAGCTTCATGTTCGTAGTAAATTTAGGTCAATAATTTTTGCGTTTATTTGTGAAAAAATCAGAAATTTGGTGAAAATTTCGCAATTTTTTAATTTTTTATTTTGTTAAACCACAAAATAATGTGACACAAAATAGTTAATAAATAACATTACCCACAAGTCTACTTTACATCAGAATAATTTTAGAAACATAATTTTTTTTTTTGCTAGGAAGTTATAAGGGTTAAAATTTAACCGGCGATTTCTCATTTTTACAACAAAATTTGCAAAACCATTTTCTTTAGGGACCACCTCACATTTGAAGTTAGTTTGAGGGGTATATCTGGCTGAAAATACCCAAAAGTGACACCATTCTAAAAACTGCACCCCTCAACGTGCTCAAAATCACATTCAAGAAGTTTATTAACCCTTCAGGTGCTTAACAGCAGCAGATGGAACATGGAAGGAAAAAATGAACATTTAACTTTTTAGTCACAAAAATGATCTTTTTAGCAACAATTTTTTTATTTCCCCAAGGGTAAAAGGAGAAACAGGACCCCAAACGTTATTGTACAATTTGTCCTGAGTACGCCGATACCCCATATATGGGGGGGGGAACCACTGTTTGGGTGCACGACAGGGCTCGGAAGGGAAGGCGCACCATTTGACTTTTTCAATGAAAAATTGGCTCCAATCTTTAGCAGACACCATGTCGCGTTTGGAGAGCCCCTGTGTGCCTAAACATTGGATCTCCCCCACAAGTGACCCCATTTTGGAAACTAGACCCCCCAAGGAACTTATCTAGATGTATAGTGAGTACTTTGAACCCACAGGTGCTTCCCAAATTGATTAGTAAAAATGAATAAGTACTGTTTTTTCACAAAAAAATTATTTTATCCTCTTTTTTCATTTTTATATGGGCAGCAGGATAAAAAGGATTTTAAAATTTGTTGGGCAATTTCTCCTGAGTATACAATACCTCACATGTGGGGGTAAACCACTGTTTGGGCGCACGGCAAGGCTCAGAAGGAAAGGAGCGCCATTTGACTTTTTGAATGAAAAAATAGCTCCAATCATTAGCGGACACCATGTTGCGTTTGGAGAGCCCCTGTGTGCCTAAACATTGGAGCTCCCCCACATGTGAGCCCATTTTGGAAACTAGACCTTCCAAGGAACTAATCTGGATGTGCAAGGAGCAATTTGATCCCCCAAATGCTTCACAGAAGTTTATAGCGCAGAGCCGTGAAAATAAAAAAATCATTTTTCTTTCCTCAAAAATTATGTTTTTTATTTTTACAAGGGTAGCTGGAGAAATTGGACCCCAAACGTTGTTGTCCAGATTGTCCTGAGTACGCTGATACCCAATATGTGGAGGTAAACCACTGTTTGGGCACACGTCAGGGCTCAGAAGGGAAGAAGTGACGTTTTGAAATGCAGACTTTGATGGAATGGTCTGCGGTCGTCACGTTGCATTTGCAGAACCCCTAATATGCCTAAACAGTAGAAAACCCCCACAATTGACCCCATTCTAGAGACTAGACCCCCCAAGGAACTTATCTAGATGTGTGGTGAGCACTTTGAACCCCCAAGTGCTTCACAGAAGTCTATAAGGCAGAGCCGTGAAAATAAAAAATCATTTTCCTCAAAAATTATTTTTTAGCAAGCAATTTTTTATTTTCACAAGGGTAACAGGAAAAATTGGACCCCAAAAGTTGTTGTCCAGTTTGTAAGGCTCCCCTCTCCCTCCTGAAAACTAAACAGCAGTATGCAACAATAATGTCTCTCTGTGTTGTCTTATAATAATTCCACTGTGTCCCTTAATTGTTCTCCCTGTGACCCCTTATAATAATGGCCCTGTTTCTTCTTATATTAAAATCTCCCCTGTGGGTTCTTGCAATAATAACACCTCCTGTTCATCCTCTATAATGATAATGATCCCCAGGTCTATCTCCTTATATGAATGCCATCTCCAATTTGTGCCTCCTTAGCATAATGACAGTCAGTGCTCCTTTATTGTTTTAATGCCCCTGAGATTGGGCATATATAGACATCACGGGGTCCCATAGAAAAATTCATATCACAGCTCATAGGCTCATTCACAGAAGACCTCCCAACTTTTTAAGAAACAGGGAGGGATATGTATTGCAGCACTTATACAATTATATTGCCCTTCTTCTTGCCCCTTAGTGTTCTCACCCACTTGCACACTATGATACCCCCTTCATGGCTCTTACAGAGTATGATGCTCCCACATGGTATGATGATCTCACATACTATGATGGCTCCACAAACCTTACATGAAGTATCATACTTAACAGCACCCCACACGATAGGTTTGTAGCCACTGCCCCCCATACAGTTTGGTATTCACCATAGCCACCCATATACTTTGAGATATGCAGCACAAATCCACATATAGTGTGATGTCCAACACAGATCCTAAAAGCACAGTGAAGTCCACCACAGACCTCAATATATAGCATGATGTCCATTACAGACCCCGATACAGTATGATGGTCTACTACATCTATACCACACAGTATAATGTCCACTACAGCTACTCCACAATATAATGGTCCCACGACAGTCCAACATACAGTATGATGTCCACAACAACCACCATATAGTTTGATGGTCATGCCACAGCCACCCCACACAATATAATGGCCCCAAAGCCTCCAATACATAATTTTAGTCTTCCACAGCTTCCCATAAAGTATTACGGTCCCCTACAACCTCCCTTACAGCATTATTATCTCCATACAGCCCAACATAAAGTATGATGTCTCCCTCAGCCCCCCATTCAGGATGATGGTCCACCACAATCTCCCACACAGTATAGTGTGGCACCCCTAGGGGTATTTGCCACAAAAATAGTTACTGACACTAAATACAAGTACTAAGATAGCAAAACTGCACTACCACCTCCGGCCAGAAGGGGGAGCTCCAGAGACTCCCCTTGATCCATTCTGGTCTGAGAGAAGAACTGGCAGTTGGGCTAAGGAGCTGAAAGTGAGAGGTCATACAGCTGAATTTCTAACAGCCCTATGACGGTTTCCAGGCCCAAATCACCGGCCTGAGGAGAAGAGGGATAGAGAAAAAGGACATTGTGAGAACCGGGTAGCATTAATCACTACCCAGAACAGGCGCAAAGACGGATACCGGATCCGTGGCTGTATTCATTACATATAATACAGCAACCGGAAAAACGTGAGGTGATATCAGCTTCACTAGGGTCGGACGCAGCAACAGACACAGAGTTCAGCGGTACTCCCGGAGGGGGTAAGCCGATAAAAGGACTCGGGTTGCCCGTCGAGCCAGGACCCGGAGGGGACAGATTGGGCCGGCAGCCAGTTCACATACAGCAGCAGGGCCACACAGATATTGCGTACAATAAGAGGTGAAGACCCCGGCAGGGTCAAAGTAACTCAGAGTTCCCATACAGACTCCGGTGACAGGACTGGTTGTAAATCCTTTTTTGTTAAAGTAAACTGGTTAAACGTTTCAGTGCCTCAGTCTTTCATTTGGACAATAGCCATCTATCCAGGATTGGGATCATCACCGCTGGGAGAACCTGCTGCTGATCAAGTAAGTGCCTGTTCCCTCACGATACCCTTTACACTGTGCATTGCCTGAGGCCACAGCACCGGGTCAAGCCACCCGTGACATCCCCCTCAAGAGACAGACCCCATTGGTCCGGTGCCAGGTACCCCGGTCTCTCGGGCGTCACAATTGGCGTCACGAACAGGATAGAGCCAGCCCATATACCGGGTATTCTGTGCCGTGATTGGAGCCCAAAACTTTGAAAACTTGGATGAAAAATCGTGAAAATTGACTTTATTAAAGAAAATTCCATTTCCCATTAAAAACTATTGAAAGTGACTTTTCCCCATTGGTTATAATGGAGTAAAGATGGCCGCCATCCCCTGAGGTAATCACCTCATAACCATTAGGCGCGAGACTGTTAATTGAGCTACGCCATTACCTGAGCCCCAGTCTAACTGAAAAACTTCAGAATCCGCCATTACAGAGCGCGCGGTGGGCGGGAGCAGCAGGGGGCCTGTCATTGTGGGCGGCACCAAGCTGATCGCTCTGACGTCAGAGCAAGGGGAAAACCAATCCTGCTGCACAGCAGAACGAATCTACACTATCCCAACGGAAGCGGAGGACCGGAAGGGTCCGGATTAACTAAGGGGGCACAGTATGTCGCAGCACGGAGACGCCGCAGCACCCGGCGGCGCTAATGCAGCTGAAAGACAGAGTGTCGATAGAGCGTCTGGTAGCGCAGCGGTGCAAGGAGTGGCGCCCATCATGCCGGTGCTGATGCCATATACCCCAGGTGGCCCGTGGCTTCCAATGTATGAAGGTGAGCCTAATACCATTGACGATTTCAGAGAAAAGATGCTGTCCCATTTTAACATGTTCCCCGTGGGTGAAGTTCAGCGTGTTAGTCTCCTGATGATGCAGTTAAGTGGCCATGCTAAGCAAGAAGTCACAGCGTGGGCAGCTGATCTAAAAGGCACTGTTGAACACATATTTGCTGGATTAAAAGCTACATTTGAAACCACTGCCAGCAGCAAAGCTAAAATACGATTCTTTAATTGCAAACAAAAAGTTAATGAGGGCGTGAGAGACTTTGCGTTAAACCTGCAGGAAGCCCTTAAATCACTTACACTGGCTGAACCCATTTTTAACACTGGAGCGGATAAACTGCTAAGAGATCAATTTATGGAGGGACTCTACACCCCTTCTCACCGGGGGCATGTGAGCATGCTTGTTTTTAAGAACCCTGAATTGACATTTGCTCAATTTAAGGAGGGCGCTATACGTCTCCAGCTGGCAGAGGCACCTCGGGATCAGGATCCTGCGCAACCTATGGCAGAGGCACCTCAACAACAGGGAGTGCCAGTGACATCAGCTATGTCCGGGGCCATTGCTAAGCCCCTGGGGCCCAGTACTAATGAAGCTCTTCAACAAAAGCTTGACTCTTTAACTGATGTTTTTGCTTCAATGGCTAAAACCATGCAGGAGATGAGAGGACCCAAGATAGAGTTCGCAAACCGTAGAGAGGATGTTCCATGGATGAGACCCCGGAGATACCCGACATGGAGAGGACGACCCCGCGACCGCTACCAACCGGATGGACAGCCCATTTGCCGCCGTTGCCAGCAGCCAGGCCACTTTGCACGAGATTGTGATTTAAACGGGAATCCCCTGTGAATGCGGGCCGCTTCGCAGGAATGAACTTTCAAGGCCCAACACCCTGGCACGACAGGTACATCGGAGGACGACCCATTATCCCTATCGTGCTGGACGGAATTCCCCTCAACGCTTTGCTGGACACAGGTTCCCAGATTTCATCTATACCGTATATCCTTTATAAGAGGTACTGGGCTGATGCAGATATTGATAAAGGGCCCTCTGATGTTGAACTAGATATATGGGCCAGTAATGGTAAGTTGGTACCGAAACTAGGATTCAGGGAGATGACCATAAAGATTGGTAAAGTAGAATTGAAGAAACAGGGTATAATTGTTGTTGATGTTGACCGGCGGAACTGTGAACCAACTGTATTGATAGGAATGAATGTGTTAGAGAACTGCTTTTCCGAAGTTATTTCTGTCTTACAGCAAATTGCTGAAACTGCCCAATCCTGCCAGCAGAGAGTTCTCCAAAGGGAAATAAAAGTATTGATGTTAAGGCAACAGGTAGAAGTTGCAGGTGGAGAAATCGGCAGTGTGAGGGTAAGTGATCCAACATCTATTGTAATCCCACCAAAAACAGAAATGCTGGTATGGTGTAGAGCAGCCATTGGTACTAAGGGATGAGATTATCAAGCCTTAATAGAACCAGTGTACACCGACAGCAGGCCCACTATACTCACAGCACGAGGGGTAGTCGAGGTACACCGGGGACGAGTGCCGGTACGACTTTTGAACTGTGGAGAGGAAGAGGTCACTTTGCCAAGGTATGCTACAGTGGCAAAGCTATATACTGTTGACAACAATTCCATCAAAACCATTGAGCCCTTAGAACCAACCTGTCAGGTGGAAGGCAACGGCTCAGACGGAGAATTGGAGGATTGGTGTCAACAGCTACACGTGGGCATAAATTCAACACCTACCCATCAAAAACAAGGGGTGTATAGGCTAGTGACGGAATATGAACAAGTCTTCAGTAAACACCCATTGGACTTCGGACGGATAGAAGGGGTAGAACACACAATCCCAACCAGTGACCATCCCCCAATAAAAGAAAGATATAGACCCATACCGCCCGCTCACTATCAATGTGCAAAAGATATGCTGAGGGAGATGAAACAGGCCGGGGTAATAAGAGACAGCTGTAGCCCCTGGGCGGCCCCTCTAGTGCTTGTCAAAAAAAAGGACGGAACCATGAGAATGTGCGTAGACTACCGGCGGATTAATAACATCACCCATAAAGACGCCTACCCCTTGCCTAGGATAGAAGAGTCCTTGACTGCTTTGAAATCTGCTAATTATTTTTCCACCTTAGACTTAACAAGCGGGTATTGGCAAGTCCCTGTGGCTGAGAGAGATAAGGAAAAGACGGCATTCACCACACCAATGGGTCTATGTGAATTTAATCGCATGCCATTCGGACTCTGCAACGCATTCGGTACCTTCCAGCGGCTGATGGAATGCTGCCTCGGACACAAGAACTTCGAGACCGTCCTCCTGTACCTAGATGATGTGATCGTCTACTCAAAGACTTACGAACAACACTTAATAGACCTGGCAGAAGTGTTCGAAGCCATATCCAGGTATGGCATGAAAATCAAGCCATCCAAATGTCACCTTCTCAAGTCAAAGGTACAGTACCTGGGACACATCGTGAGTTCGGAGGGAGTAGCACCGGATCCCGAGAAAATAAGCGCCATAAGGGATTGGCCAAGACCTACCAACGCAAAAGAAGTGAGGCAATTCCTGGGATTGGTGGGTTACTATCGCAGATTTATAAAAGGATTTACCAAATTGGCAGCACCCTTGCAAGACGCCTTGGTAGGGCAGACGAAGAAACCTTCAAACCGAAACCCTCCTTTTCAGTGGAACGACGAAAGGGAAGACTCCTTTGAACAACTAAAGAAGGCACTAACCGGAGAAGAGGTTCTGGCATACCCAGATTACCATCAACCTTTCATCCTCTACACCGATGCCAGTAATGTGGGACTGGGAGCGGTGCTGTCACAAAAGCAAGAAGGTCGGGAGAAAGTCATCGCCTTTGCAAGTAGAAAGCTCCGACCTACTGAAAGAAATTCAGAAAATTACAGATCCTTCAAATTGGAACTACTGGCAGTAGTTTGGGCTGTGACTGAACGTTTCAAACACTATCTGGCCGCTGCAGAATTTATTGTCTATACTGACAACAATCCGTTGACCCACCTGGACACAGCCAAATTAGGTGCGTTAGAACAGCGATGGATAGCCCGATTATCTAATTACAACTTCAAGATCAAGTATCGAGCAGGTCGCAAGAATGGAAATGCCGATGCCCTATCCTGGATGCCACACTTGAGAGATGTAGAAGAAGAAACGGGGGAGCTTGAATAAATTGAACTACCAGCCTTCCATCATCCCAAGGCAAAACATCATCAGTCAAGTACCTATCAGAAACAACAAGAGGTGAATTTTAATCCGTTAGCACACCATAGATGGGCTGACACCCAAGACAGCAATCCAGCTGTGAAGTTGGTGAAGGAACTGTTGACTGAGCAAAGTGCATATCCCGATGAGGATGCCCCAGAAGAGACGCATCAACTCTGGAAAGAGAGAGGCAAAATGTTCGTGTATCAAGGGAAGCTCTGTAGAAGGTACACCAATCCGAAAGCACATGAATTGGTTTGGCAGATTATTGTGCCTAAACAAGATGTGAACATGGTCCTCGAAGCTTACCATAATGGTGCTGGTCACTTCGGTTGGAAAAAGTTAGAAGTACTTCTAAGAGAGAGATTTTATTGGGTCGGGATGAGAAAATCAATCGAACAGTGGTGCAGAAACTGTGGCCCGTGCAACCTCAGAAGAAACGATCAAAAGAACCAAAGAGCACCGCTGCAGCCCATAATCACTAAACAACCACTTGAACTTGTAGCCATAGACCATGTGAAGTTGACACCGAGCCGGTCCGGCTATGTCTATGCCTTGACCATCGTGGACCATTATTCACGCTTCTTGGTAGTAGTACCCGTAAAAGATCTGACAGCAAAAACAGCAGCCAAAGCATTCCAAACATACTTTTGTAGACCCCATGGATATCTGGAACAGGTTCTCACCGACCAAGGTTCAGCCTTTGAATCAGAGATCTTCAGAGAATTCTGAAATATGTATGGTTGCAAAAAGATCCGGACGACGGCCTATCATCCACAAACAAACGGATTATGCGAGAAGATGAACCATATTGTAATAGACCTACTAAAGACTTTACCTGAGACAGAAAGGAATCAATGGCCAGATAAATTGCCTGACTTGGTGGATCTGTATAATCATGTCCCGGTGAGCTCCACCAACTGCACCCCAGCTTACCTTATGCGTGCAAGACCCAGCCAATTACCAATCGATCTAGAAATGGGAATTCTGAAACCACACGCAGAAGTTCAAGACTCCAATTGGGATATCATACGGCAAAAGCAGTATCGCCAAGTGCAAGAGAGTGTGGAAAAAAGCCTTCAACAAACTAGAGAAAGACAAGAGCGAACTTTCAGCCAGAATGCTCTAGCGACCCCATTAAGACCGGGTGACCAAGTGCTCAAGAGAAATCGTCGAACCAATAAACTAGACAATTAGTGGGAAGCCGTACCCTACACAGTTTTACCAACAAGAATGGATAATCCTAAAATGTGTCTCATTGGCAAAAACGGAGGCTTAACATCTGTACTAGTGTCAAGAGACAATCTTAAATTATGTCCGGAAGCATTGAAAGAGCCAGAAGTTGTCCAACAAGAACCAGAAGTTATTCAACCCATACAGGTTCAACCAGTAAAGGAAAAAGAAGAGGAAATGTATCACACCTGTATAGGAGACTTTCCCAAAACCCTACTAACATACCATGGTGCAGTAGTGGTTCCCATGGTGGCCTTTTACCCAACACCGAACCCAATACCAGAAGTCCCAAGACAGGAAGAGGCTGACCCCGTACCACGGGAGGTTCCAGGCCAGGAAGAACAGATTCCTGATCAGAGTAATCCCATTCACGGTGGACTTGCCAACTCCATAGTCGTGGAATTATCTTTAGCAGAGAGGGCAGATACTACATCCGCAGTAGACAGTAGTACACCACATGAAGAGACACCGCTATTACGTAGATCACAGCGTAGTACCCAGGGTCAATTACCGGCCAGGTATGCGGATTACCAACTATAAAACTATAGTCATTGTTATCATTCTGCAACGTTTAAGCCCAGTACCTACAGAGACTTGTCTGTATGAACTTCTTGCATATTCTTGAACTTTTTATCAGCCCGGAGGCACTAAATCAAAGCTCCGGAAAGACTGCTTTTTGAACTTTGCTTTTTGCTCTTTTTGAACTTTCTTTAGACTTTATATTGGTAACTCCGTTGGAAAAATGGAACTAAATTCCTGGACACAAAGTGCAGTGCCTTTCCTAGTACCTTCAAGGATAGAACTGTATTAATGGACGCTATTTGAAGTGACTTTTTACATAACTCTATTTTTGTTTCCTTGAGTGGTTTTTGTAACTTTTCGTTTTAAAGACTCTGTACATATTAATTGTTATTTCAAAATGTTATCGTCCCACAGTCCCGGAGTACTGTTCTTAACTAAGGGGGAATGTGGCACCCCTAGGGGTATTTGCCACAAAAATAGTTACTGACACTAAATACAAGTACTAAGATAGCAAAACTGCACTACCACCTCCGGCCAGAAGGGGGAGCTCCAGAGACTCCCCTTGATCCATTCTGGTCTGAGAGAAGAACTGGCAGTTGGGCTAAGGAGCTGAAAGTGAGAGGTCATACAGCTGAATTTCTAACAGCCCTATGATGGTTTCCAGGCCCAAATCACCGGCCTGAGGAGAAGAGGGATAGAGAAAAAGGACATTGTGAGAACCGGGTAGCATTAACCCCTTCATGACCCAGCCTATTTTGACCTTAAAGACCTTACCGTTTTTTGCAATTCTGACCAGTGTCCCTTCATGAGGTAATAACTCAGGAACGCTTCAATGGATCCTAGCGGTTCTGAGATTGTTTTTTCGTGACATATTGGGCTTCATGTTAGTGGTAAATTTAGGTCAATAAATTCTGTGTTTATTTGTGATAAAAACGGAAATTTGGCGAAAATTTTGAAAATTTCGCAATTTTCACATTTTGAATTTTTATTCTGTTAAACCAGAGAGTTATGTGACACAAAATAGTTAATAAATAACATTTCCCACACGTCTACTTTACATCAGCACAATTTTGGAAACAAAATTTTTTTTTGCTAGGAAGTTATAAGGGTTAAAATTTGACCAGCGATTTCTCATTTTTACAACGAAATTTACAAAACCATTTTTTTTAGGGACCACCTCACATTTGAAGTCAGTTTGAGGGGTCTATATGGCTGAAAATACCCAAAAGTGACACCATTCTAAAAACTGCACCCCTCAAGGTGCACAAAACCACATTCAAGAAGTTTATTAACCCTTCAGGTGCTTCACAGCAGCAGAAGCAACATGGAAGGAAAAAATGAACATTTAACTTTTTAGTCACAAAAATGATTTTTCAGCAACAATTTTTTTATTTTCCCAATGGTAAAAGGAGAAACTGAACCACGTACGTTGTTGTCCAATTTGTCCTGAGTACGCTGATACCTCATATGTGGGGGTAAACCACTGTTTGGGCGCACGGCAGGGCTTGGAAGGGAAGGAGCGCCATTTGACTTTTTGAATGAAAAATTGGCTGCACTCTTTAGCGGACACCATGTCACATTTGGAGAGCCCCCGTGTGCCTAAAAATTGGAGCTCCCCCACAAGTGACCCCATTTTGGAAACTAGACGCCCCAAGGAACTTATCTAGATGCATAGTGAGCCCTTTAAACCCCCAGGTGCTTCACAAATTGATCCGTAAAAATGAAAAAGTACTTTTTTTTCACAAAAAAATTATTTTAGCCTCAATTTTTTCATTTTCACATGGACAACAGGATAAAATG
Source organism: Ranitomeya imitator (assembly GCF_032444005.1). Classification (NCBI taxonomy): domain Eukaryota; kingdom Metazoa; phylum Chordata; class Amphibia; order Anura; family Dendrobatidae; genus Ranitomeya; species Ranitomeya imitator. The sequence goes on along the minus strand of NC_091285.1, from coordinate 338,290,528 downwards.
GATCCTAAAATTTGTTTGGCAATTTCTCCTGAGTACACCGATACTTCACATGTGGGGGGAAACCACTGTTTGGGCACATGGTAAGGCTCGGAAGGGAAGGAGCGCCATTTGACTTTTTGAATGAAAAATTATCTCCATCGATAGCGGACACCATGTCGCGTTTGGAGAGACCCTGTGTGCTTAAACATTGGAGCTCCCCCACATGTGACCCCATTTTGGAAACTGGACCCCCCAAGGAACTTATCTAGATGCCTAGTGAGCACTTTAAACCCTCAGGTGCTTCACAAATTGATCCGTAAAAATGAAAAAGTACTTTTTTTTCACAAAAAATTTATTTTCGCCTCAATTTTTTCATTTTCACATGGGCAATAGGATAAAATGGATCCTAAAATTTGTTGAGCAATTTCTCCCGAGTACGCCGATACCTCATATGTGGGGGTAAACCACTGTTTGGGCACACGGCAGGGCTCGGAAGGGAAGGCGCGCCTTTTAACTTTTTGAATGGAAAATTAGCTCCAATTGTTAGCGGACACCATGTCGCATTTGGAGAGCCCCTGTGTGCCTATGCAATGGAGCTCCCCCACAAGTGACCCCATTTTGGAAACTAGACCCCCCAAGGAACTTATCTAGATGCATACTGAGCACTTTAAACCCCCAGGTGCTTCACAGAAGTTTATAATGCAGAGCCATGAAAATAAAAAATAATTTTTCTTTTCTCAAAAATGATTTTTTAGCCTGGAATTTCCTATTTTGCCAATGGTAATAGGAGAAATTGGACCACAAATGTTGTTGTCCAGTTTGTCCTGAGTATGCAGATACCCCATATGTGGGGGTAAACCACTGTTTGGGCGCACGGCAGGGCTCAGAAGGGAAGGCACGCCATTTGGCTTTTTAAATGGAAAATTATCTCCAATCATTAGCGGACACCATGTCGCGTTTGGAGAGCCCCTGTGTGCCTAAACATTGGAGATCCCCCACAAATTACCCCATTTTGGAAACTAGACCCCCAAAGGAACTAATCTAGATGTGTAGTGAGCACTTTGAACCCTCAAGTGCTTCACAGAAGTTTATAACGCAGAGCCATGAAAATAAAAAAAAAAAATTATTTTCTCAAAAATGAATTTTAGCCCGCAATTTTTTATTTTCCCAAGGGTAACAGGAGAAATTTGACCCCAAAAGTTGTTGTCCAGTTTCTCCTGAGTACGCTGATACCCCATATGTGGGGGTAAACCACTGTTTAGGCACATGCTGGGGCTCGGAAGTGAAGTAGTGACGTCTTGAAATGCAGACTTTGATGGAATGCTCTGCGGGCGTCACGTTGCGTTTGCAGAGCCCCTGATGTGGCTAAACAGTAGAAACCCCCCACAAGTGACCCCATTTTGGAAACTAGACCTCGAAAGGAACTTATCTAGATGTGAGGTGAGCACTTTGAACCCCCAAGTGCTTCACAGAAGTTCATAACACAGAGCAGTGAAAATAATAAATACGTTTTCTTTCCTCAAAAATAATTTTTTAGCCCAGAATTTTTAATTTTCCCAAGGGTTACAGGAGAAATTGGACCACAAAAGTTGTTGTCCAGTTTCTCCTGAGTACGCTGATACCCCATGTGTGGGGGTAAACCACTGTTTGGGCACACGTGGGGGCTCAGAAGGGAAGTAGTGACTTTTGAAATGCAGACTTTGATGGAATGGTCTGCGGGCATCACATTGCGTTTGCAGAGCCCCTGGTGTGCCTAAACAGTAGAAACCCCCCACAAGTGACCCCATTTTGGAAACTAGACCCCCAAAGGAACTTATCTAGATGTGTGGTGAGCACTTTCAACCCCCAAGTGCTTTACAGAAGTTTATAACGCAGAGCCGTGAAAATAATAAATACGTTTTCTTTCCTCAAAAATAATTTTTTAGCCCAGAATTTTTTATTTTCCCAAGGGTTACAGGAGAAATTGGACCACAAAAGTTGTTGTCCAGTTTCTCCTGAGTACGCTGATGCCCCATGTGTGGGGGTAAACCACTGTTTGGGCACACGTGGGGGCTCAGAAGGGAAGTAGTGACTTTTGAAATGCAGACTTTGATGGCATGGTCTGCGGGCGTCACGTTGCGTTTGCAGAGCCCCTGGTGTGCCTAAACAGTAGAAACCCCCCACAAGTGACCCCATTTTGGAAACTAGACCCCCCAAGGAACTTATCTAGATATGTGGTGAGCACTTTGAACCCCCAAGTGCTTCACAGACGTTTACAACGCAGAGCCGTGAAAATAAAAAATCATTTTTCTTTCCTCAAAAATGATGTTTTAGCAAGCAATTTTTTATTTTCTCAAGGGTAACAGGAGAAATTGGACCCCAGTAATTGTTGCGCAGTTTGTCCTGAGTATGCTGGTACCCCATATGTGGGGGTAAACCACTGTTTGGGCACACGTCGGGGTTCGGAAGTGAGGGAGCACCATTTGAATTTTTGAATACAAGATTGGCTGGAATCAATGGTGGCGCCATGTTGCGTTTGGAGACCCCCTGAAGTGCCTAAACAGTGGAAACCCCTCAATTCTACCTCCAACACACCCCTAACCCTTATCCCAACTGTAGCCGTAACCCTAATCACAACCCTAACCCCAACACACCCCTAACCACAACCCTAACCCCAACACACCCCTAACCCTAACCACAACCCTAATTCCAACCCAACTCTAAGGCTATGTGCCAACGTTGCGGATTCGTATGAGATTTTTCAGCATCATTTTTGAAAAATCCGCGGGTAAAAGGCACTGCATTTTACCTGTGGATTTACCGTGGATTTCCAGTGTTTTTTGTGCGGATTTCACCTGTGGATTCCTATTGAGGAACAGGTGTAAAACGCTGCGGAATCCGCACAAAGAATTGGCATGCTGCGGAAAATACAACGCAGCGTTCCCGCGCGGTATTTTCTGCACCATGGGCACAGCGGATTTGGTTTTCCATATGTTTACATGGTACTGTAAACCCGATGGAACACTGCTGCGGATCCGCAGCGGCCAATCCGCACCGTGTGCACATAGCCTAATTCTAAAGGTATGTGCACACGCTGCGGAAAACGCTGCGGATCCGCAGCAGTTTCCCATGAGTTTACAGTTCAATGTGAACCTATGGGAACCAAAAATCGCTGTACACATGCTGCGGAAAAACTGCACGGAAACGCAGCGGTTTACATTCCGCAGCATGTCACTTCTTTCTGCGGATTCCGCAGCGGTTTTAGAACTGCTCCAATAGAAAATCGCAGTTGTAAAACCGCAGTGAAATGCGCAGAAAAACCGCGGTAAATCCACGATAAATCGGCAGCGGTTTAGCACTGTGGATTTTTCAAATCCGCTGCGGAAAAATCCGCATAGGACCAGAATACGTGTGCACATACCGAAACCCTAACCCTAGCCCTAACCCTACCCCTAACCCTACCCCTACCCCTAACCCTACCCCTAACCCTACCCCTACCCCTAACCCTACCCCTAACCCTAACCCTACCCCTAACCCTACCCCTAACCCTAACCCTAGTTCTTACCCCAACCTTAGTGAAAAAAAAAAAAATTCTTTATTTTTTTTATTGTCCCTATCTATGGGGGTGACAAAGGGGGGGGTCATTTACTATTTTTTTTATTTTGATCACTGAGATAGGATATATCTCAGTGATCAAAATTCACTCTGGAACGAATCTGCCGGCCGGCAGATTCGGCGGGCGCACTGCACATGCGCCCGCCATTTTGGAAGATGGCGGCGCCCAGGAAAGAAGACGGACGGACCTCGGGCGGCCAGGTAAGTATAAGGGGGGGGAGATCAGGGCACGGGGGGGGCGTCGGAGCACGGGGGGGTGGATCGGATCATGGGGGGGGTGGATCGGAACACGGGAGGGAGGATTGGAGCACGGGGTGAGGGATCGCTGTGCGGGGGGGTGGATCGGAGCACGGGGGGGGTCGCTGTGTGCGGGGGGGGATCGGAGTGCGGGGGGGTTTGATTGCAGCACAGGGGGTGTGATTGGTGCACGGGGAAGCGGACAGGAGGACGGGGGAGCGGAGCACAGGACGGAGGGGAGCGGACTACAGATCGGGGGGCTGGGGGGGCGATCGGAGGGGTGGGGTGGGTGCACATAAGTGTTTCCAGCCATGGCCGATGATATTGCAGCATCGGCCATGGCTGGATTGTAATATTTCACCAGTTTTTTAGGTGAAATATTACAAATCGCTCTGATTGGCAGTTTCACTTTCAACAGCCAATCAGAGCGATCGTAGCCACGAGGGGGTGAAGCCACCCCCCCTGGGCTAAACTACCACTCCCCCTGTCCCTGCAGATCGGGTGAAATGGGAGTTAACCCTTTCACCCGGCCTGCAGGGACGCGATCTTTCCATGACGCATATGCTGCGTCATGGGTCGGAATGGCACCGACTTTCATGACGCAGCGTATGCGTCAAAGGTCGGGAAGGGGTTAATCACTACCCAGAACAGGCGCAAAGATGGATACCGGATCCGTGGCTGTATTCATTACATATAATTCAGCAACCGGAAAAACGTGAGGTGATATCAGCTTCACTAGGGTCGGACGCAGCAACAGACACAGAGTTCAGCGGTACTCCCGGAGTGGGTAAGCCGATTAAAGGACTCGGGTTGCCCGTCGAACCAGGACCCGGAGGGGACAGATTGGGCCGGCAGCCAGTTCACATACAGCAGCAGGGCCACACAGATATTGCGTACAATAAGAGGCGAAGACCCCGGCAGGGTAAAAGTAACTCAGAGTTCCCATACAGACTCCGGTGACAGGACTGGTTGTAAATCCTTTTTAGTTAAAGTAAACTGGTTAAACGTTTCAGTGCCTCAGTCTTTCATTTGGACAATAGCCATCTATCCAGGATTGGGATCATCACCGCTGGGAGAACCTGCTGCTGATCAAGTAAATGCCTGTTCCCTCACGATACCCTTTACACTGTGCATTGCCTGAGGCCACAGCACCGGGTCAAGCCACCCGTGACATCCCCCTCAAGAGACAGACCCCATTGGTCCGGTGCCGGGTACCCCGGTCTCTCGGGCGTCACAATAGTGATCCTCCACAGCCCCCATACAAAATGACAGTCCCACCACACTGTATAATGGCCTTCCAAAGTCCTAATACATTATGAAGATCCCTCCAAAACCATCCATAAAGTATTTTCGTCCTCCCCATAGCTCCATTACAGTATGATAGCTTCCCACAGCCACTACCCCCCCAAAAAAAAAACAACTTATACTCACCCAGTTCAAGCTCTTATTCTATCATGTCTTGCAGTGGATGCAGGTGATGTGAAGTATTAATGACATCGCATCACCCAATGTCCCACGCATGGTGCAAGCCTCCAACTGGCCAAAAGACAAAAAGGAGCCTGCTTGGCAGTTGCCAGATTTTCTACATGGCTAGTAGAGCCCTAATTAGTGGAATAAACCAACCTAAAGCGCTCTTACAGTGGGAAACCCTAATGGTATCAAAGGCAGAAGAAAATACCATCAATGCTATTGTAAATGCATACTTATTTTGTGACTGTTCAGTACCATGGATCAACAATTGTGTTCAGGAGTGAGAGATTAGTTCGTTAGAGGCCGACTAGATCAAGCAGTTTGGCAGGCACTGTACTGATTAAGGAGGGTGCCTCTGACTGCAAAGTCCTCCCCTCTCCTGTTCCCTATGTTGGTATGGCATGCTCCTTCTCCCCCCCACTGACATGCAAATAAGGGGTGGGTAGATTTTTAATACTGCACCAATAAGGTTAAGAGGGGGTTTATACGACCCCTCCTGCAGTATATATAATGGGGCTTGGCGCCTTTTTTGTCCTCTTCCCACTGACTAGGGTCCCGGAGGTGCTGGTCCCACCCTCCCTCCGTTTATTCCGTAATTTAATCTTGAAGTATGCTTTATTTCTTTGAATTCAAGTCACAGCAGTAAAGGAACAGAAAGGACACATGGTGCGACTCGTCGGCCGACTTGTCAGTGAATATGCAGCATTTGGCGGCGAGTCCGGTGTAATAAATTTAAGTGCCTTTCTAATGGTTGTGTTAAAATAAAGCTGTGACCGACCTTCACCCATCATCCTGTGTTATTGTGTTATTTTATGGTTGAGAGTGGGTTGTGTGTGTGCCAGTTTTGGTTAGTGTGGTCGCTGCAGTCTGCTTGTGTATGTGTTCTTCTGCCAAAGACTGAAAGAAATGTTCCAGGAACTATAACTTCTTTCTTACAAACAACCACCAAATTTAGAGCATAACCGTCATTTTAATTTTTATTTCATAAAATCAATAATACATATTAATATAAGCAGTTTTGCAATATATTTTATCAGAAAAATCTGCTTCTTTGTTTGCCAAAATGAGTCGGTCATTATCAAAATTCTCAATTCTGAGGTAAAATCTGTATTCAGTGAGACAGGAGATGGCAAGTGCTACTGAAAAGAATATATCTAGATAGGAGGAAGAGGAAGAGAAATGAGCTCTGCCTCTAGATTCTCCCTCCTCCTCCCATCTACATAGAATCTTGTCAGTTTCGGCTGCCCTCTCCTATCTCAGTAATGGCAAAAACTGACTTCACTGAATACATATTTTACCTCAGAATTGAGAATTTTGATAAAATGATCCATTTTGCAGATAAAGAAGCAATTTTTTTCTGATAAGACAAATTACAAAGTTTCTAATTTTCGTGTGTACTATTGAAGTATGAAACAAAAATTAAAGCAGTGTTTAATCCCTAACCCTTTCCCGACATGTGCCATACATTTACTGCTCTGCAGATTCCACACACAGCAGTATATGTGCGGTGGCACGATTGCTCGGCCTCATGCTAAGCACTGTGGCGATCGGGTGCAGGTGTCAGCTCTGTGTGAGAGCTGACACCCTGCAGCAACTCCGCATTTAACCCCTCTAATCCCGCTGTCAGTAGTGACAGTGACTTAGAGGAGCATTACACATGGAATAAGTTCCTTGCATGTTTCCATCAGGACAACATGACATGATCACGTTGTCCTGATGGTCTCCATGGAGAAACCCAGCTGCAAGATGGCCGCGGGGTCCTTCAGGTTCCAGTAGGGAGGGTGACTTTTGAGCGCCTTCTGAGAGCTGCTGCTCTGATGCTCTGCAGCGATCTGATGCTATACAATAATGTAACAGGATGGGACAATGTAAAAAAAAATAAAAAGTGTAAAAATATATTTTTAAAAATCCCCAAATAATGAAAAAAATAAAAGAAACAAATGTTTTTCCAATAAATACATTTATGTAATTAAAAAAATAGACAATTAAAGTACACATATTTGATATTGTCGTGTCCATAATGACCGGCTCTATAAAACTGTCCTACTAGTTAACCTCTTCAGTGAACACCGTAAAAAACATAAAAAAGAAACGCCGAACAAAAAGTGCAATAAAACATGATCAAAAGGATGAGTGTAAATAAAAATGATACTGCTAAAAATGTCATCTTGTCCCTCAAAAAGCAAGCCGCCATACAGCTCCATCAGCAGAAAAATAAAAGTTATAGCTTTCAGAATAAAGCGATGCAAAACTAATTATTTTTTCTGTAGCATAGTTTTTATTGTGTAAAAGTAACAAAACATAAAAAGACGATATAAATTGGATATCACTGCTATTGTACTGACCCTCAGAATAAAGATGCCTTACCAATTTTACCACACACAGAATGGTGTAAAAAAAACAAAAAGCAATTTCTGAATTGCTGGTTTTTGTTTATTCTGTCTCCCAAAAATGGGAATAGAAAGCGATCAAAAAATGTCATGTGTCCGAAAATGGTACCACTAAGAACTTCAGCTTGTCCCACAAAAAAACAAGCCATAACATGACTCTGTCAGCTGAAATATGGAAAAATTATAGCTCTCAAAACATGGTGATGGAAAAACTAGTTTGTGTGGCTCTACATGCATGTGTTGTGTCTGTGAAACAGCTGCGACACATGCAGCTTTGTCGCCAGACAGCTGATAAGCAGTAGTGATCCAGGCAGCCGCGTACCCTTCTGTAGCTTATTCTGTAAGAGCTATAGCTAGCCAAATAAGGAGGGAGCTGAACAAGTTCGCTCATATCTACTGTGGATGCCATAGTACGTGTGATCCGGTGGTGTTCTTCTTTTTTAGGATTGCATAGAAGTGCTGTTGGACACAGTTTTGTGCACTTCTGAAAAGGACACAGCTGAACAGAGGCCAGATGAAGTCCAAAGTAACTCTGCTGCATCATTGTAGTGAATGGATCAATTGGGGGTTTCATCTGTCACTTCACTTGGAGAAACCCCGATGTAAGTTTAAATGGCAACCCCGAAGTAAGTGCTCAACATAGAGCGCCAAATAAATGTGATCATAAATGTTATGTAAAATGTTCCCAATAAAAGCATCAACTCAATCCACAAGTAAAGCAAACCCTCACTCAGGTCCATCATCCGTTAATGGAAATATAAGGGTTTACGCGTTACTGGTAGCACAACGGCTCTGGAAAAGAAAAATGTCTCCTCACCCCCCAAAAGAAATTCAGCTAATTTTCCGCTCCCAAATCCAAATGCCCCCCCTCCCCCTACTTAACCCCAGCATGCCTAAACCACATTTAGCACCCACATATATGGCATTTTTGTAGTGATGGAAGCTCACCTAATTTACAGGTGCGTGTCTCCAGAAGCATGAGATGGCCATAATGTACTGGTCACTACAACAGCAGTTTGCAATTTTCACTCAGCAACATCCACTGCTGCTTGTTTCTGGAAAACACCCAATGGAGTCAAAATCAGCACTGCATCTGTAGATAAATTCCCAAAGGGTTATAAATTCCAAAATAGGGTCACTTGAAGAGGGATTCTGCTTTTCTATCACTTGGTGGCTCTTTATATGGAATCCACAAACTATTCTAGGAAAATCTGTGTTCCAGGAGGCAAAAAGCATTCTATCCCTCCCAAATCTCTCCTTATGGCTAAGTAGTACTGTACAGCCAAAATTGGGGCATTGCCACTTTCAGTAGAAATTGTGGGATAAATTTTGGTGCAATTTTTACCCATTTCCCAGTATGAAAATGTAAAACTTTGGGCTAAGGCTGGTTTCACATTTGCGTTTTTTGCCGCTGCGTTTTTGTGCAAAAAAAGCATGCGTTTTTTCCCCTATACTTAACATTAAAAACGCATGCTTTTTTTGCATGCGTTTTGCCCCTTTTTGCAGCCGCATGCGTCTTTTCTATGCATGCGTTGTGTTGCAGAAATGCAACATGTAGTAATTTTTAGCGGCGTTTTTTTGCCACAAAAAAACGCATGTGTTTTTTTGCGGCAAAAAAACCTATTGCTGTCTATGTAAATGCATGCGTTTTTAAGCACATGCGTTTGGTTGCGTTAAAAACGCATGGGTTTTTATAGAAAAAAAAAAAGAAAACACACTGATATGCCACCATAAAGGTGATAAAGGGATCCTAACCCTAACCCTAACCCTAGGGATCCTAACCCTAACCCTACCCCCAGGGGTTAGGGTTAGGATCCCTTTAGGGTTAGGGTTAGGGGTTAGGGTTAGGGTTAGGATCCCCAGGGTTAGGGCTAGGGGTAGGGTTAGGGTTAGGGGTAGGGTTAGGGTTAGGATCCCTTTAGGGTTAGGGTTAGGGTCCCTACCCCTAACCCTAACCCTAGCTATTTGTTTATAGTGGGTTTTTTACTTGATTTTGATGATTGGCAGCTGTCACACACTTCTCATCATGCGTTTGAAAAACGCAAACGCATGAAAAAAAGCATGTAAACGCGTCAAAACGCAGCATATTTTTCACCACATGCAAAAACGCATGCGTCTAAAAAACACAGCGTTTGCACGCGTTTACATGCATTTTTTCACCATGCGTTTTTTTTTTTAAACGCATGCGTTTTAAAACGCAAGTGTGAAACCAGCCTAACACAATCTTGGTGGTAAAAACGTAAATTACTTTATTTTCACTGCCCAATGGTATAAAAGTCGGTGACACACCTATGGTGTCAATATTAATCATTGCACCCCTGTATAAATTCATTGATTGGTTTGGTTTGTAAAATAGGGACACTTCTGCTGTGTTGGCACATCATGGGCTCTGCCAATGTAACATGGCACCCTCAAACAATTGCAGCAAAATCTGCACTACAATATGGTGTTTCTTCCCTTCTGAGATTTGCACTGTGCCTCAAAAGTAGTTTTCAATGACATGTAGGGTTTCGGTAAACTTAGAAGTGTCACAAATTTTGGGTCTGTTTTTTCCTGTTACCTTTGTGACAATACACAAAAAAAGAATTTTTGCTGGAAAAATGTGATTATTTTACTTTCATGGCTTAATGTTATAAACTTCTGAGAAGCACCTGTGGGTTCAAGGTGCTCAATACACATCTAGATAAATTCCTAAAGGGGTCTAGTTTCCAAAATGGTGTCACTTGCTGGGGGATTCCACAGTTTAGACACTTGCTAATTATGCCAGCAAGTTAAACATTCAGAAAGTGAAATGGCGCTCAATTCCTTCCGAACACTGCAGTGCGCCCAAACAGAAGTTTTTCTCCTATATCATGCATTAGTGTACTGAGGAAAAATTGCACAACAGATTGCACATCTTCTCCTGTTAGCCTTGTGAAAATGAAAAAATGAAAACTTTTGGGCTACTATCCCGCAAATTTAGCATTATAAATATGAAATGGCGCACTTTCCTTTCTGAGCCCTGCAGTTTGGCCAAACAGTAGTTTTCTACCACATATGGGGTGTTGGCATACTCAAGAGAAATTACAAAACAAATAGTTTGCTTCATTTTCTCCTGTTACTTTGTGAAAATTAAACATTTGAGTCAAAAAGAACATGTTCGTGGGTAATATTTTTTTCACTTTCACAGCTCAATATTATAAAATTATATGAAGCACTAGTGGATTCAAGGTACTCTCCACACCTTTAGATAAATCCCTTGAGAGTTGTATATTCCTAAATGGTGTCACTAGTGGGGAGTTTTTACCTGGCAACTCAAATTTTTTTCTAAATTTTTTTTACATTTTCAGGCTGCCGTCACACTAGCAGTATTGTGTCAATATTTTACATCAGTATTTGTAAGCCAAAACCAGGAGTGGGTGATAAATGCAGAAGTGGTGCATATGTTTCTGTTATACGTTTCCTCTATTTGTTCCAATCCTGGTTTTAGCTTACAAATACTGATGTAAAATACTGACCAAATACTGCTAGTGTGACGGCAGCCTCACAGCTCAAACGTTTTAAAATTTGGTGAAGCGCCTGTGGGTTCAAGTTGCTCATCACACCTCTAGATAAATTCCTTGAGAGGTCTTGTTTACCCCTTGTGGGGAAATTCCACTGTTTAGGCACATCTGGGGCTCTGCAAATGTGACATGATGTCTACAGCCAATATTGTGCTCCAAAATTCAAATGGAGCTCCTTCCCTTACAAACCCCCGAACGTGCCCCCGAACTGTACTTTTCACCCACAAATAGGTTATCAGCGTACTCAGGAGAAATTGCACAACAAATCGTATGGTTCATTTTCCACTGTTACCCTTGAAGAAAAGCTAAATTTTGGGGCTACAATAACATTTTTATTTGAAAAATGTCATTTTTTCCTTCTACATTGCTTTAATTCCTGTTCAGCACGTGAAGGGTTGATAAACTTCTTGAATATGGTTTTTAGCAGTTTGAGAGTTGCCATTGTTAGAATTGTGTCCATTTGTTCATTCTCTGTCATATAAGCTCCTTAAAATCATCTCAAATGTGATGTGGTTGCTATAAAAATGGATTTGTAAATTTTGCTGGAAAATTGAGAAATTGCTGATTAACTTTTAACTAGTGTGTTGAGCGATACCTTCCGATATCCAGAAGTAACGGTATCGGATTGGATCGGCCGATATCCAAAAAATTTTGGATATCGCCGATACCTGATACCAATGCAAGTCAATGGGACAGAAATATCGGAATGTAAATAAGCCCTTTCGGTCCTTCTACATCCTGTTCCGGAGTGGGGAAGAGTATGGGCGGTGCGTTGGTGGACACTGTGCGAGTCTGTGTGTGCAGGTGGGTTCTGTGCGGGCCTGCTGGGGATCTGTATGGGTCTCTCAGGGGTCTGTGTGGGCAGCCGGTGGTCTGTGCGTGCCTGTCGGGGGTCTGTGCGGGCTGCCAGGGGTCTGTACGGGCCTGCCGGGGGTCTTTTTGGGCTGCTGGGGGTCTGTGCGGGCTGCCAGGGGGCTTTTCGGGCCTGCCGGGGGTCTGTTTGGGCTGCTGGGGGTCTGTGCGGGCTGCTAGGGGTCTGTGCGTGCCTGCCGAAGGTCTGTGTGGGCCTGCCGGGGTCTGTATGGGCCTGCCGGGGGTCTGTGCAGGGTGCAGGGGGTCTTTGCGGGCCTGCCGGGGCTCTGTGTGGGCTACTGGGGGTCTGTGTGGGCTGCCGGGAGTCTGTGCGGGCCTGCGGGGGTCTGTATGGGCCTGCCGGGGGTCTGTGAGGACTGCCGGGGGTCTGTGCGGGCCTGCCAGGGCTCTGTGCGGGCTGCCGGGAGTTTGTGCTGGCTGTGCATGTGGGCAGGCATGGTACGATGGGACTACAAGTCCCATTAGACCATGCCTGCTACAATGACAGTGATTGACACATTAGCCAATGATGGGACAGTAGTAGTACCATCATCCGGCTAATGTGTAGAATGTAAAAAAAAAAAAAACATACATACTACATACATACTACATACATACTACATGCATACTACATACATACTACATACAGTATATTCATACATTACATACAATACATTCATACATTACATACAATACATACATATAGACATACAGTACATTAAACAAAGGTTACATACTCACCATTACTTGTCATTTTGATCCCCAAAGCCAGTGTCACCTGTAAAAAATATTAAAATAACAAACAACCAATATACTCCCTGATCCGCAGAAATCGATGAGTGTCCCACGACGATTTCCCGTGGAGAATGGCAGCATCATCTGATGCGACCGCTCTCCAGGGGCTCCAGGAACACAATGACAGGAGGAAGGTATCCTTCTGCACTGTATTCCTCCGCCGCTGTAAAAAAAAAATAGTCCCTAGTCTCACTTTTGGCATTACTGTATGAGAAATTTTCCCACGCAGCAATTGCCATAAAGTGAGACTTTGTCCTAAGGTAACCTCAGTGACGCACTGCAGGAGCCATTGTCTCCTGTCAGTGTGTCACTGAGGGTCCTATAGAGCAGTGACATCACCCGATGTCACTGTTCTATAGGGGAGATCGTCGTGGGACACTTTATTAATTGGACTACGGCGGATAGGTAGTATACGGTTTATTATTTTACGTTTTTTGCAGGCGCTGAAGTATGGTAAGTATGGTTAAATGAAGAATATTAAAATACTTTTTTCTTAATGTGTGTGTTTTATAAACCCTTTATTACTATTGGATTAATAATGGATAGGTGTCTTATTGACGCCTCTCCATTATTAACCCAGCTTAATGTCACCTTACAATAGCAAGGTGACATTAACCCCTTATTACCCCATATGCCACTGCTACACGGGAGTGGGAAGAGAGAGCCCCTAGAGAGTGGTCGCATCAGCTGATGCTGCCGTTCTCCACAGGAGATCGACGTGGGACACTCGTGAATTTCTGCAGACAAGGAGTATATTGGTTGTTTTTTTCACATTTTTTTACAGATGACACTGGCTTCGGGGAACAAAGTGACAAGTAATGGTGAGTATGAACTCTATGTTTAATGTACTGTAAGTCTGTATGTATGTACTGTATATAATGTATGAATGTATTGTATGTAGTATGTATGTAGCATGTAGGTATGTATGTAGCATGTATGTAGTATGTAGCATGTATGTAGTTTGTATGTAGTATGTATGTAGCGTGTATGTAGCATGTATGTAGTATGTACAGTGGGGCAAAAAAGTATTTAGTCAGTCAGCAATAGTGCAAGTTCCACCACTTAAAAAGATGAGAGGCGTCTGTAATTTACATCATAGGTAGACCTCAACTATGGGAGACAAACTGAGAAAAAAAAATCCAGAAAATCACATTGTCTGTTTTTTTAACATTTTATTTGCATATTATGGTGGAAAATAAGTATTTGGTCAGAAACAAAATTTCATCTCAATACTTTGTAATATATCCTTTGTTGGCAATGACAGAGGTCAAACGTTTTCTGTAAGTCTTCACAAGGTTGCCACACACTGTTGTTGGTATGTTGGCCCATTCCTCCATGCAGATCTCCTCTAGAGCAGTGATGTTTTTGCCTTTTCGCTTGGCAACACGGACTTTCAACTCCCTCCAAAGGTTTTCTATAGGGTTGAGATCTGGAGACTGGCTAGGCCACTCCAGGACCTTGAAATGCTTCTTACGAAGCCACTCCTTCGTTGCCCTGGCGGTGTGCTTTGGATCATTATCATGTTGAAAGACCCAGCCACGTTTCATCTTCAATGCCCTTGCTGATGGAAGGAGGTTTGCACTCAAAATCTCACGATACATGGCCACATTCATTCTTTCATGTACCCGGATCAGTGGTCCTGGCCCCTTTGCAGAGAAACAGCCCCAAAGCATGATGTTTCCACCACCATGCTTTACAGTAGGTATGGTGTTTGATGGATGCAACTCAGTATTCTTTTTCCTCCAAACACGACAAGTTGTGTTTCTACCAAACAGTTCCAGTTTGGTTTCATCAGACCATAGGACATTCTCCCAAAACTCCTCTGGATCATCCAAATGCTCTCTAGCAAACTTCAGACGGGCCCGGACATGTACTGGCTTAAGCAGTGGGACACGTCTGGCACTGCAGGATCTGAGTCCATGGTGGCGTAGTGTGTTACTTATGGTAGGCCTTGTTACATTGGTCCCAGATCTCAGCAGTTCATTCACTAGGTCTCCCCGCGTGGTTCTGGGATTTTTGCTCACCGTTCTTGTGATCATTCTGACCCCACGGGGTGGGATTTTGCGTGGAGCCCCAGATCGAGGGAGATTATCAGTGGTCTTGTATGTCTTCCATTTTCTAATTATTGCTCCCACTGTTGATTTCTTCACTCCAAGCTGGTTGGCTATTGCAGATTCAGTCTTCCCAGCCTGGTGCAGGGCTACAATTTTGTTTCTGGTGTCCTTTGACAGCTCTTTGGTCTTCACCATAGTGGAGTTTGAAGTCAGACTGTTTGAGGGTGTGCACAGGTGTCTTTTTATACTGATAACAAGTTTAAACAGGTGCCATTACTACAGGTAATGAGTGGAGGAAAGAGGAGACTCTTAAAAAAGAAGTTACAGGTCTGTGAGAGCCTGAAATCTTGATTGTTTGTTTCTGACCAAATACTTATTTTCCACCATAATATGCAAATAAAATGTTAAAAAAAACAGACAATGTGATTTTCTGGATTTTTTTTTCTCAGTTTGTCTCCCATAGTTGAGGTCTACCTATGATGTAAATTACAGACGCCTCTCATCTTTTTAAGTGGTGGAACTTGCACTATTGCTGACTGACTAAATACTTTTTTGCCCCACTGTATGTAGTTTGTAGCATGCATGTAGCATGCATGTAGTATGTATGTTTTTTTTTTTCATTCAACACATTAGCCGGATGATGGGACTACTGCTGTCCCATCATTGGCTAAGGTGTCAATCACTGTCACTGTAGTAGGCATCGTCCGATGGGATTGTAGTCCCCGGCACGCCGCACAGAGCCCCGCACGCTTCACAGAGCCCCGCATGCCGCACAGAGCTCCAGCACGCCACACAGAGCCCCGGCACGCTGCACAGAGCCCCGCACGCTGCACAGAGCCCCGTCATGCTGCACAGAGCCCTGGCACACACGCACAGAGCCCCGCACGCCACACAGAGCCTCGGCATGCCGCACAGAGCCCCAGCATGCCACACAGAGCCCCGGCACACACGCATAGAGCCCCGCACGCCACACAGAGCCTCGGCATGCCGCACAGAGCCCCAGCATGCCGCACAGAGCCCTGGCAGGCCCGCACAGATCCCCAGCAGGCCCGCACAGACCCCCTGCAGGGCCGCACAGACCCCCAGCAAGATTGAACAGACCCCCGAGAGGCCCGTACAGATCCCTGGCAGGCCCATACAGACTCTGCCCACACACACAGACACGCACAGTGTCCGTCCACACACCGCCCACACTTTTCCCCCCTCCGGAACAGGATGTAGAAGGACAGAAAGGGCTTATTTATATTCCGATATTTGTGTCCCAATGACTTACATTGGTATCGGGTTTCGGAATCGGCGATATCCGATATGTTTTGGATATCGGCCGATCCAATCCGATACCAATACTTCTGGATATCGGAAGGTATCGCTCAACACTAGTCTTCAGGCATTTCCACTGAAGTTGGATGAGCCTGTAACTTAATTTTCCATTTTGTTTTGAGCATCATTCCAACTCCAGACCTTCGCGGGATATTAGTTTTGATTTACATTGATCATTTTTAAGTTTTTTTGTTCTCAACACATTCCACTATGTAATGAATAAAGATTTACAACTGGAATATTTCATTCAGTGATATCTAGGATATATATATATACAGTTAGGGCCAGAAATATTTGGACAGT